>NC_132975.1:4940000-7447500 GCF_047496725.1 Anoplolepis gracilipes
CTTTTTTTTTTATTTTGACCCAGAAAACAATTGTGTGGAACAACAACAAAAGTTGGTTCTTCACGTTCTTTTATACTTTGAAATAAACTGAATTTGACAAAAAATTGCCGAATAGTTATAAGATTTTTTCATAATGGCCACTATGTTTTTAAGGGGAAATTTGTACACAAAAGTGTGAAATTGCTTAATTTCAATAAGAAAAATGGCAAATAAAGTCAATTAATGTTAAAAAATTTATTTCCAGTACACTGACTACATTAACTTTTACTAATTGTAAGTGTCAGCAAGAGAAAAAGAAATATTAAAAAATTTTTTTAATATTTCTCTACCGAAATTTGAAAAAAATTTCAAAACCGTCGGCATTAGCGTTATCCAAAGCATACTACGAATTTATTGTACCATTATTTTTTTATTAGTTATAAGCGTTCCAAGTAAATAACTCGATTTTGCTTTAATAATGAATATCTCGGTGAAAAAAAATTATAGAACATTTGTGAAAAAAAGAAATTAAAGTTATAACTCTGCTCTTTAACACCCAATTATTGAAATCGTGCTAGGATTTTTTTTAATTCAGTATTCTTGGACAAACTTTTGAAAAATTTGTTCAATCGAGTTGCTTTCTTATAGTTTTGTAACGAATAGAAGGAATTAAAATTCATTTAAAGATTCTAAAATTAGAATTTTCAAGCTTTGAAACGCTTTTTTATTGATCTTATTGCGATTATTTTAAAGGAAGTTACAACTACTTCAAAATTGGCCTTTTTTTACATGGAAGAAAGTGGCCCTTTAATTTTTCTGCGGATGTATATTATACTAGTTATTATAATATTAGATAAAAAAGGATTAAAAGGACCTATACCGGACTTTCCTCGGGATTAGCAGGGGTATTGTTTTTAATGTACACCAACCCCTTCTATAATCTTTTTCTACACCTCCTTCCGCAGCCCATTTTGTTCCCTCTAGCATATGACCGCAGAGAGCGTCTTTATCTACAGTCATAGGGACCTATTTTTTAATGCCGGTTTCGAAAGGCCTAGATAGAGGGAGTTTTAGTGACAAGGTACTTCTTCTCGGTGGGTTGCCATTAACACCATCCGAGAGGTGGCGATCAAATTAAATCGAATAAAAATTCGAAATTTCTGGTCGGATTTGAACCCGAGATCTTAGGCATAGTGAGCAGACGCTCAACTCACTGCGCTAGAATCGCACACTTATATACATATAATAGTAATTATGTATTATATAGTAGTAATTATATATTATAATAATATAATATACTAGTTAATACCTATTATTAATATTTATTATATATATTATACTGGTATTGTACTAATAGGTATATGTATTATACTAATATTATATAATATATATTATACAGACTACTTATTATATTATATTATATTATACTACATATCATTTGTTGTCAGAGAGAGAGAGAGAGAGAGAGAGAGAGAGAGAGAGAGAGAGAGAGAGAGAGAGAGAGAGAGAGAGAGAGAGAGAGAGAGAGAGAGAGAGAGAGAGAGAGAGAGAGAGAGAGAGAGAGAACGCTCTTGCTACAAGTGAAACCAGCCATTCACAATTGGCCAAAATATAATTACTCCATTAATGGGATAGAATATCAATCTAGAATATCAATCAATACTTGTACATGAAAGTAACTTTTATTTTAATAACTGCCAGCAAATTGAAATACGACACAGTAAATATTAACTCAACCTATACATTCTACCCAATTGTAAATGGCTGCTCTTCGATGTTAGCGGTCTAGTATAATGTAAAAAAGTCTGTGGATAGAATTCACTTTAATCGTATCGTATAAAATGTAATATGTTATATAGTTTTATTTATTTTTTATATTTTGTTTTTTAATCGAACTCTCTTTATTGAACGAAATTAATTATGTAGATTTATACATTAATTATAATACATTAATTATATGAGTACAAAATTAACTTTACATGCTTGATTCAAATAACATTGTAACTTTTTCCTTTGTACGATAAGTGTGTTGACAATTTTTTACGATAAACAAGTTATTGTTCGCATTAGTTCGATATGATTGATTTATACAAATACTTGTTGCACAATCAATCGAATACTTTATTTAGAACTCGGTCCAACCTTGTTTCCGTTTTTGAATTATATATAGGAAAATACCATATGCATGTCATGAATAAAATACAATGTGTCGCTAGTCAGTTGTTCCGTATGTAACGGTATTGTTAATATTACCAAAGTTACTTTACTTATATTAGTCCAACTTCAACTCTCCATGTCAAACATGTATTATCTGTTAAATATAGTATACTGTTTATTTGACATGTGGTATAATAAATAAATTGTTAAACAAATAAAATTAAAAAATATATTATGCTGAATTCTTAAAAAAATATTCTATCTTTAATAATATTTGATAAAAATTTTATTTTATCGAAATATTTTACATCTAAAGCAGTTTAATTCCATTCTAAAAGCACTCATGTCTTATTTAGGCAGATTTTCTTTTTATATATGTCGATAAAAGCTTTATTCATAATAAAAAAATTTCGAAAGATGAAACAATAAAATACTATGTGACGATAAAATTAATTATTAAACAAGTTACTCGGCAATCAAGTATAATATATATAACAATGAGTGAGCATTAGGAAAATATCAAATTCAATATCATATTAAATTAATAGAATATTACAGTATCAAATTGTAAAGTATAAACTTTCTTTAATTATTCAATAATTATCTCCATAAACTATGTATGAATAATGCGGATTACATAAACTTTAGTTAGACTAATTATTCTGATTATTTCATTATCGCGAAAATGAGATATTATCTTGCAATTGTATAATAAAATTATCTAGGTATTCTATAATATTCACAGATGAAAAAGCGATTTTGCGCTAAATATACATATTCACTGTTTCATTGTTTTCACTGTTTGTTGTAGATAACGTTAAAGTCATCTAAATAAAGATGAGACAAGACATAATATTTTATTTTAGACAAGATAAAGATGACTTATTTCAAGTTTATCTAGACAATAGATCAAATTATAAAGCATCTTATCTAGATGATTTTAAGATAACATTGCTTTAAAACATATAATTAAGAAAAAAATGAAAATATTATAATCGTATAATACAAAACATTAGCAGCAGCATGCTGCTTTCGAATCACTGAGTTAGTATATGTATACTATATATTGAATGATTCACTTTATAAAACATTGAGTATGTTGAACAAAACTCAGAACTTTAATAAGTTCTTTAATATGATTGGATCTTATTTTTGGAAATAAATTTAAGAATCAAACATATTAAAATCTTAAATTTTTTAAGTTTTTTTAATTAAGGACTAAGTTTTATTGATTGCAGAAGTATCTTAAATAATTTAAAGCTAATCCATTTTACCATCTAAGATAAAGATATCAATAATATATTCCATTATATCTAGACAAAGATGAAATAAGGCAATTGCTTCACAATGATGCTTCTAAATGATTATTTAGATAATTTCATCTAGATGACAGAAAACATATTTTTAAAAAGTAAATTTCATTCGAATATTATAAGAAGTTTATCAGACCGATCAAGGTCGATTTATATATTATATAATTTATTATATAATTTCAATTTAAAAATTGTTGGAAACGCCGTTTATTGCCTTTGTATAAGTTGTAATCGTAAGAGCTCGAACTTTCGGTGATGATTTTCATGTGAGGTTATCAATAAGTCCTGTATTGTCAAAAAAAGTTTTAGTGTTCTTCCAACTTTTCATTCTTTCGGAAGTTCAGACAAAATCTCTCAATATCTCTCTCACAGTGACAAATGTCATTGAGTTCTTGGTACTTGTCACGCGTATTTCACTAAAGTTTGCGGCCGACAAGACGAGTGAGTTTCGTCCAGCGAGTGAACGACAGATTGTTCGCACATCGTGACTTGTAGTAACTGATGTCTTTTCTTTTCATTTATTCGCGCACAATGAAAATTTTATGATGAAATAAATCGCTTAATGTACTTAAAAAATTCCATTTTTTTATTATAATTAATAAATATAAATAATTAATATTTAGAATATAATTATTATATAATTAATAAATCTTTTCGAAAAAAAAAATTATTTCAAGATTTAACAATGATAAAGTTGGTAAGATTGTAACGATTCGGGCACAGATTATACAAAATTATTAGACCGTGTTTTAATTTTTTACATAATAACTGTTTGATGTTAACGCGATTTCTCTCTTTCATATCTTTCTGAACATTTTTTTTATAATTTCCTTAAAAAAAATATCAAGATTCGTTTCCAAAACAGATTAGTAGCTGTCAGAGAAATTAACGCGAAAATTGGTTTCGTCGATACGTTCAGAAAACTCGTTGGAAATCTTCAACCATCGGTATTTTTTTCAAGTTTGTTGATATAGATTATCGTCGATTCGACCCAATTTAAATTGAAATTGGGTCTCTCGATTGAAATTGAAATTCTTCATCAAAGATATTGGGAGTTGCGAGTCAACTATTTAAAATAACTCGAGAATATAACATGTTTCACAGATATTTCTCGTTGTTTATCATTCAATATTGAGTTAATCATTCAATATCAAATCGATGATAATTCACGCTCTGAGTACAGTTGAAACGACGATCGATATTATTACTCTTGTGAATAAAAGTACAGATAATAAATTGTTTGTGTTCATTATGACCAATTATTTATCATTAATGATGTCCACATGTGATTTTCTTGATGTTGATAATTATTTATTTTCACGATGAGATATCACTGAGGGAATTAAAAGAGAATAGAGCGGCTTGCAAAACCATGAAAATTGATACAAAGCCCGGGATATTCTAATGCAGTTCTTTATCGTATTTTACTCTACTGCTTTGCAAGCAAGCTATTCAAATCTGCTCTCGACACATAATTCCACTCCTCTGATAGTAACATATTTATTGCAAAGTGTATGCATTGTACATCTGAAGGAGTATGCAAAAGCAGCTCTCAGAGAAGAAGACTTCTTTTGAAGAGTTGCTCTTTTCTAGAATACACATACATTCAGTATTCTTCAAATATACATGTAAACGGAGAATCGTGGTATGCAATAAATCATTTAATTTTGTAAGTAATTTAGCGAAACTGAAATGAAAATATGTGTAAAAATTTTTTTAAAAATATAATCTACATTTATGATTTATTAGAAATATAAAATGTAAATATATATATGTTTATATGTCAATTTTGACTGTTACTTTGAAGCAGTGATTTATGAGACATTGGACATACAAATAAGATAATGTCTTACAATTAGTAGAGTCAAAGCTCCTTATTCGCGTTTTCAATATTCGCGGAATAAAAATTGGTAACTTCTCTTTTTATTCGCGATCAGAAAATTCTGTATCCGCGGTCAAAATTTCAATTTTATTATATTATCTTTGTGAATTCTTCATAAAAATTTATTTCTATTTTTGAGAGAAATCTGATTTTTAAAAGGAAGATAGAAGAAACAATAGCCGAATATAAGCTTAAGTTTTAAATATTATTAGACGATTGATTAGAAATTCGTTTATTTGGTAATATTTTCTTGTTTTGCGACACTTTGTTTATTCCTAAACTTAAGCTTATATTTAAATAATTTGTCATCATATTTAGTTTGGTTATGTGTTATTGTTAATTTTAAATAAAACCATCTTTTTTAATATAATTTTTTTTTCATTTTTAATTTTCTTGGAATGTATCTCTTATATTTCCATACATTTTACTATCCCATATTCGCAACATTTTTACGGAATAAGGATCTTTGACAGTATCTATAAATTTACTACTAAATTATGAACGCATTTTTTGCCAGTACAAACGCGCCTCGATCGTTAATCATTTCTGTATTGTTGCATTGCTATATTGTTTAACTTAGTTGAGAGCCGAGAAACCTTAAAACAATGTGCTTTGAGAACAGGAAGGTAATCAATCTTACTTTAGTCTGAGTATCGTATATTAGCGTAGTTGGCCCACCTTGCATTCACCTATCTCTACCGCGAAATTGAACTAATCGCAATTAATAACTCCCCGTGAATTTATCCGACCACTCATCTCTCTTTATCTCTCTCTCTCTCTTTCTAATTACAGGCATCAGTTCTACTTGCATTCCCGCCTCGAGCTGGTCGATGGTAAATTAAAGGTCTCAGATTGGAATTCGGTGGCCCGTTTGGTAGCGTTGATAGCGCAAGCCGATGGTGGTGATTATGATGCGCTATCACCGCCACATGCACTTTACTCTCAATGCTGTCATATACAACCTGCAGAGCCGTGTGAGCCAAAACCTCAAGATTTTTTACTTCGAATAGTTCAGCAACACAAGGAAATTAAGGTTTGATCGTCTTGACAAGTATTAATTATAATTTAATTAGCTACAATAGACGCTATTATACCTATACACATTATTGTTTTATTTTGATAAATATATATATACGTTATTCTCCTGTTTTCCAGTTAATTAAATTTTTTCTATCTTTCTAGTTTTTTTAAGATACGCGAGATTAAATTACATTTTTTATTTGGCTTTAATGTGTACAGTTATTTTTAATGATAAAAAAATAATAAATAATAAATAAAAAAAAGAATGATATTTTTTTCGAAAATAATTGCATTTGGATAGATATGACGTATTTTCTGGTTAAATTTTGAGTGATTTTTTAAATGATTTGATAGCTGAATATTGCTGCATGAAATATATCAAACTTATCATGTATGCTATATAATACAAATACAAATTTTCAGGGAATGAAAGCTTCGACCGCTGAATATTGGCTCTTGAAAGAAATATCAAATCTCGACATGTTTGGGCAGGAAATGTTTCACAGTAAATTTGGATACAATGGAGTTTCTATGATCGGCGTTGGTCCACACGGAATTACAGTCTATCGCAATCAGGGTGAAGAAACGCAAAAGTAACTATGCGAATATATCTATATTTAAAATTAAAAAAGAAAAAGAAAATTTTTCTATTTTTATAGTCAAGAAATAATTTTTTTTTTTATTTACATTTCTTTTTAAAATATTTCAAAACCAAATCATAAATTTAATATTGCTAATTTATCGTGTATATTTTGTTAAGCCACATTTTGTATCGTAAATTGAGCTGCGCCTTTTTACGTATTGATTAAGCAATTCAACTAATATTGTGTTGCTAAACTTGTATTTATTAACGCGAAATCGCAGGGCAATTTTAATGTCGCTTGTTGGCGATAGGAGACGGTACGTATCGACTGCTGTACGCTAATACCATCCGTCGAGATGATTGTTCAATGTTACTAAACTCTTCATTATCGAAAATTCGCGCTTGATGTAAAATAATAAAGTTGTAATGTCTACCTTATATAGACGTAAAAATAATTCATAGAAAATATTTACATGTAATAATATTGTTAATTTTTCTCTCCCTTAAGTTTTTGCCTCATCCATTATGTGAAGAATAAGATTAGCATTAAAATTTTACTTTACCGCATGGTTTAATCTATTACATAATGTATTATGTATTGCATTACAGCATACCGTATACAGCTATACAAAGCGCTACGTCACAACGACGAATGTTTCACCTGGTTTACCTCTCGCTGGACGGTGAAGAGACGTCGTTGGACTTTAAATTAGACTCAAGCCAGTCCGCTAGTGGACTTTACAGAGCGATCACTGAGAAACACGCATTTTACAGCTGCGAAACAGTTAGAAGCGCAGTCACCGCGCAGTTTATCCGTGATTTAAAGGTACCCGGCACAAGCTTTGTTTATACTAATGCAGATTACCTATCTACGATGTTTTTTGTTATCTAGATGAAGTTATCTAGATAATCATTTAGATGAAGCAATTGGTTTATCTCACTTTTATCTAGATAATAATTGAATATATTATCTATATTTTTATCTTAGACGGTAAAATGGATTATCTGCTTTAAATTATTTAAGATAATTCTGTAGTCAACAAAACTTAGTAAATCCTTAATAAACAATTTTAATATGTTTGGCTCTTAGATTTATTTCCAAAGATAAGATCGAATCATATTAAAGAACTTACTAAACGCTGAGTTTT
This sequence comes from Anoplolepis gracilipes, assembly GCF_047496725.1. Lineage (NCBI taxonomy): Eukaryota > Metazoa > Arthropoda > Insecta > Hymenoptera > Formicidae > Anoplolepis > Anoplolepis gracilipes. The sequence continues at coordinate 4,948,083 of NC_132975.1, forward strand.
GTTCAACACAACTCAATGCTTTATAAAGTGAATCATTCAGTATATAAGTATACACTAACTCAGTGATGTCAGATTCGAAAGCAGCATGCTGCTGCTAATATTTTGTATTATACGATTGTAATATTTTCATTTTCTTCTTAATTATATTTTTTAAAGCAATGTTATCTTAAAATCATCTATAGATAAGATGCTTTATAATTTTATCTATTATCTAGATAAATTTGAAATAAATCATCTCTACCTTATACGAAATAAAATATTATATGTTTTATCTTTATTTAGATGACTTTAACATTATCTACGTGAAACATTGCCTATATGTATATGTATTATTTGGAAAAGTAAAATTTTTGTGGTTTTGTAAAAATACCAGTGAGAATATTACGTCTTCTTTTTTGTATATATCTTGATATATGCGAACAAAAAGTACTCTGAATATGTGTGTGAAACTTTTTATTTTGATTTTTTTTTAATGTCTACAGTCGGACCTCTTATCCTACGACCCTCTTATGCAACGAAACATCTTATCCTACGACAAAAAATCCTCTCATGCTACGACCGCGAAAGGGGAATTATACCCCCACTCTCAAATTTTTGTCATAGGATTAGAGGTTTAAGAGGAAGATTCCGGACCGAAAATGTCGTAGGATAAGAGGTCCGACTGTAATACAAATGTAATAAATAATGATAAATATCTAGAAAAGGTCACACCTCACCGATGATGTTGACCTTGATATATGTTATAGAGATGTACGTTGCAAGACAAAGCAAAGTTCACATGGATTTGCAACTTTCCACGCGAAGCGATGTGGACGGGGTGGGTGCGGGAAGGGGGGCTTAAGGTTCCCGTGTGCATGTGTGCGCGTGTGTGCGTGTGTGTGCGTGTGTGCGTGTATGCGTGCGTGCGTGCGTGCGTGCGTGCGTGCGTGCGTGCGTGCGTGCGTGCGTGCGTGCGTGCGTGCGTGCGTGCGTGCGTGCGTGCGTGCGTGCGTGCGTGCGTGCGTGCGTGCGTGTGTGTGTGTGTGTGTATGTGTGTGTATGTTATGAAAATATTCCCTCACTCATATTTATATTATTCCATGCGAATAAAAATGAAAATTATTAATACTATTGCACATGTATGTAGGAAAATTATAATATTTCAAAGTCGCATATCTCAGAAACCAAACGAGACCGCCGCAAAATTCAAAGCATGCGTTACTTAGGAGTGTACCCTCTACAACATATATCAAGGTTATTAGAATCGGGGGTGGCTCCCTATAAGGAACCATTAAATATTTCGGAAAGTATAAGAGACCGCCATTTAAGTTATTAGGAAAAGTTGATCAGTACTTTCCTCTATAACATATATCAAGGTCAACATCATCGGCGAGGTATGACCTTTTCTAGATATTTACCTAAATAATATATTCTTTCGTTGATTTCATAGAATTTTAAGAGAGTAGTAATATATTATTTAAAAAAAATTTTGTATAAAGTTGTTTTTATTGATAATTATAGTCCTCTACTAGAAAATAAATAAAAAAAAATATTTAATTAAGGAAAATATGAAAACATTATAATCATATAATAAAAAACACTAGCAGCATGCTGTTTTCGAATCTGACACCACTGAGTTAGTGTATACTATATAGGTACTGAATGACTCACTTTATGAAACATTGAGTGTGTTGAACAAAAGTTAGCATTTAGTAAGTTCTTTAATGTGATTGGGTCTTATATTTGAGTTGCCTTTAGAAATAAATCTAAGAACCAAACATATTACAAAGTGTTTATTGAGGATTAAGTTTTATTGATTGCAAAATTATCTTAAATAATTTCAAGTAGATAATCCACTTTACCATTTAATATAAAGATAATATAGTCCATTATCTAGATGAAGCTGAGATAAAGCAATTGTTTCATTTAAATGATTATCTAGATAACTTCATCTAGAAAAATAAAAAAAAACACTGATTATCATTCCTTTCTTCAGGGGACAATAATTTCCATTTTCAATGAAGATTCGACTTTGGGCAAGAAGTACGTGTTCGATATACGCAGGACTTGTCGGGAGGTTTATGATAATGCACGGCGTGCGCTTTATTGCGAGGCCGCAACCATAGCTTTGCCAGAGGAGAATGAGATTCTCGAGAGTCACGCCTGTGGCGAATGCGAAAATCCTAAGTGCAAGGTAAGGGCGATAAATTCAGGCTATCTCGCATGATAATCTCGCGTTACTCCGAATTGTTAGTGGGGGCATAATCCAGAGACAATTTGTATATTATGTTCGGCGAAATTTCAGGAATCCCGAGAATGTCTGGCGAGATTGCTGGACGCTATGCTGTGCCGGATCTGCATGGATCGAAGCCTAGACACTGCCTTGTTTCCCTGCGGACACGCTGTGGCCTGTTTGGATTGCGCCCGTCGCTGCGAGCGTTGCCCATTATGTCGGGCTGATATTGACTATTGCCGGACGATATACCTCCCGATTGAGCTGACTCACATCGATAAACACAATCCGAAGCTGTTGTCAGAAACGATCGAGCCCGTATTCGGCAAGTCGGAGGAGATGAAGGAACGAATTTTGGCCAGCGAACCGTCGGTGAACAGTAACATTTGAGAGTGTCGAGTCAAACGTCGATTTGGCTCGTTCGAAAGATTCTTCAGGATTGTTACTTGCCGCGCAGGAAGGGCGTATTAAAATTAAGATACGTGCGACAATGAAGCATTTTTTTATTTATCCATCGAGTGATTTCGTGCTTCATCGATTTCGCGAATTTGATGATCGAAACCATTATCTTGCGCGACTGCTTCAGATATATACAATTTTATCATTATATATTTGACATTATTCGTGAGTGTTTTTCTCCCTTCATTTTAATTTTTTATTTATCTATTTAATTTATAAGATTACTGTAATTATTTTTTTATTGATTTTTTTTTTTGCAAAGATTTCATCATTGTCAATCAAACAACTAAATACATTTAAATTTACGTTATCGGCGTCATTATTTTCTAATTATTACGAAAATTTCTTTCACACGTTTTTTTTTTTTTTTTTTTTTTTAATTTTAAATCATCTTTTCGATAAAAATTACTGAGAAAAATTCTCTTTTTTGGTTTTCTAGCCAAAGAAATATATAGTAATAAGTTTTTAAGCTGATCTCTTTCTTGTTGATGATTAACAAATACAGAATAAAGAGTCTGAAAATACTGCACTTGAGAAATGATGGTACTGTGATTGAAGGTGACATTGTTAGAAAAATACAAGAGATACGAGGATATGTCATAAATAGATCCAACGAAAGAATTATGATTGCATTACAAGACTTCATCATTGTCTAGATATTTGTAATGATGTTTGAAACAGTCTCTTTATTCGAGCGACTGAAAAGTGCTATTAGCAGCATGGATCTACAAAAAGCAATGCTGCCAAGGAGTATGTGATGTATATTATACAAGATCCAAAAGCACTTTGCGTAAATTTTTCTTTTTAACTGAATAATCGGACCAATCTTTTCCTCTTGTTATTTCGTGATCGATGCTTTGCTTCTCTTTTAGATAGATATAATTTTATTTGGTCGTACGTTTACCTCTGATCTAGATAATACTCGCAGGTTGCTCGGGTCGAAACTTTTATCGGAATCAATGTGACCCGGCATATTTTTACTACAACAGTTTACTACATTTGTTACTCATTGCGCATATGCGATATATCGTTTACACAAAACAACTGCTAAAACAATAAAATCACTTCTAATCTTTTGATAAAGGAAAATTGGAATCATACGGATATACATATGTATATTACGATATTTACGCGTGCAACATATGACAGACTTAGAATATTAAGTAATACGTTATCACTTTAATGTAGATTCTAATGATAAAGACAACCACACGATACGGACATCACATTTAGATATGTATTGTGGATCTATTTTTATCATAGTGGAACAAGCAGAAACTGAAGCACTTAATCATTGTAGAATTATTATCCTAAAGTGAATTTCCTGCGAATTGTATCCTATTTTTTTTTTTTTAATTGAATCATTTTATGCAAAGAGGAAACTTTATTACCATAATATCTGTTTATATATGTACATAAGAGACGAGATAACCCACAGCAATAGGGTCAAGTGAGTAAAAGTCATGAGTTCATCAAATGTCAAATCTGATTTAACATACTATGTGCGTATATACGTCAGTAAGTCATAATAAAACCAAAACGATTTAATTGTCTGCGTTTTGTTAAAAGATAAATCGCGAAGTAAAAAGTCAACGGCATTTTACATATAAGGAAATACAAAGACAGACTATTTCTGTACAAAAATAGGTCGCCTTTTCGTTTAAATTATATAAAATTAGCTAAAACTCAAGATATTGATTTTTGTCTTATTCTCGCTCACTGAAAATTTGATATTAGCAATATAGTCGGTCTCTAACAAATTATTTATAACATTTATCAATAGCATTCTATAAATTTTGTATGTGTGATGCAAGTACAGAATGAATGAAAAAATGAGAAAAAGAGAGAAAGAGAAAGAGAGAGAAAGACAGAGAGAAAAGATAATATAAAAAATGAGAAAATAATGAAAAAATCATTATAGTCATTCATCAATGCAAAATAATTTAAGTACTTTAGTTTGTAATTATTCATAAGAAGAGATAATAGTGTATTTATATGCCGCTATGTTTAATGCTTTTCAAGATACTCTTCTTGAATCACAGTGTAGCCGTCGTTTTGTTCACAAATATATATATGCCGGTTTAGTATATATTTCTTATTATAAAACACTTTATAACATCTTTAGATATAGTATATTAATATGATAGCGAGGCTACACTGTATCTGCAAGATCAGAGTATTGCTTGGAGTGAATTATTTTAGTGATTTACTTTCTTTTTTTTTTTTTTTTTTTTTTTAGATAATGTGTACATAAAATTGAAGCCTAAACTGTGTATTTAATGCAATTCAATGCAATCTTGCAATAGGTTACTATTGTCACACAAACAAGATAAAATATCTCTGTTGGAAAATTGTGAACCTATGCGATAACCGTTGTGAAAATGAGCATAATTATAATTATATTCTTTAAAATATAGTGGTCCGCAATCGCGAATATGAAAAATAAAATAAAATAAAATAACTTTGTACCACTACTGTGTGTGTCGATAAGTGTAAGATTACTAATAATGACAACACAACAATAACACTATTATTATGCATTACGAATAATAATTTCATGTGATTTTAAATCTCTGTATAAAAAGTAAGAAAAAAATTTTAAATATTGTAGCTAATAGATCTATATGGTAGAGACAAAAGTGAGAGAGAGAGAAAGGGAGAGAGAGAGAGAGAAAGGGAGAGAAAGGGAGAGAGAGAGAGAGAAAGGGAGAGAGAGAGAGAGAGAGAGAAAGAAAAAAATAGAGTATTTCTAAAAGTTATCATTTGCAAAGAGTATTTTTAAAGTATTTTCAATTATTTTTTAGTATTATATCAAAATTCCACCCAGTGGAAAAAGTGGAAATGCGCGCGTACATATGAAAATATCACAAATTATGAGACGTAAATTTTAGCATTCAATACGATGTTCCAACCTGTTGATTAAATACTGTGAAATATTGAAGAATGAATTTTTTCTTATTTAAGCCCAATCCTCTAATTTAATTTAATTTTTTTTAACAATATATTTTTCTCTATAAAGTAGTTGCTGGTAGAAATATTGTTGAGATTTTAAAATTGAACATTTTTTCTTACTTACTTTTGTTGCGTAAAAGAAAGAACTGTATAAACGGATTCTCTCTAGCAATTTCATGTTGGTATTGACACACACAATGTAGTTTCTGAAAATAAAATATATTATTATTATTTTTATATATTATTATTTTTTTTTACAATAATAAAATTTATAAATCAAGAATTTTTGTCATGAATATTCACATTCAAATACATATAAAATATTTAGATATATTTATATGCTTAAATATAATATTTTAATTAAATGTTGCAATCAATTTTCTTACATTAATTGATAAATTATTCTTTGTAGTTTACATTATTAATAATAATCAATCTAAGAAAAAGTTAGATAAGTAATAACAATGAAAAATAGTTTAAAGTTATAAAAAACAGTGAATATTTTTGTTCCATTTCAATATTATTTATCTATGTCTTTTCTCTACTAATATATGTTAATCGAGAAATAAATTTGATTATAGTTACATTGTATATATGCATCAAAGCATAAATTATATTTAATTATATTCGAATTAATAAAATTGCCGTTTATGTATCATTTTTTTTTTTCTTGAAGGTTTAAGATACAAATTTTACAAAATATGATTGAATTCACTATTCTCATGTAAATTTTTCTTAACAAACTATAACGATTCATCAATATTTAATGATAATATATTAATCATTAAGCATCGATAAAAAAAAGATTTAAGAGATTTCACTTACAATTTTATATTTTAAAAATCTAGTCTTACAATTGTACAAAACAGCTATTAATAACAATGCAGTGTAATTGTAATAAATTTAATATCAATCTATTTCGTACTTTTAAACTTATTCCCAGTAAACGCTACATATTCCTGAAATATTTATGAAATGTTCTTAAAATTCAAAATTAACCCAAGAATATTCCAAAAGATTCCAGAATATTTAAAGAACGTGCAGAGAATATTCAAATAAACACAAAATGTTCTGATTTTGTATCATTTTGTATACTGTTTTATTCTATTTTTTATTTCATTTTTTATATTCCATACATATATCAAAATTTAGACTGAATGTTCCTTATTACACATACAAGTAATGTTTATAGAATATTCTGAATATTTAACAATTACTTGAACGTTCTATGAACATTTTTTTACTATTCTAGGATAATGTACAGAACTTTTGGTATACGAATGAAATAATTCAGGAATATCTAGCGTTTACTGGGTTGGCACAAGTTCTTCCAAAGAATTAATTAGAAACGTGAAAGCAAATCCATAAATATATAAAAATAGGCACGATGCATTAACATATCACCCTGACCTTTTCGTGCCTTTACTTTCGCTGAAAATTGTTGCACGTTTCACGAAGGAACAACTTTGTACGAGGAACGCGCGCGCGATGAAAGTAAAGTTTAAACTCTACGCTGGCTCGCCGTTGGCGGCAATTCGGTTGCGGATGAGCGTCGACGCGCATGCGCCGCGCGCTCTCATTGGCGGCCGCGGTGGCGCTGTCATATGACGAAGCTGCGTGGCATGACGGGACGGCGGATCGGCGATTTTGCAACATGGCGGAGAAGTGAGGGCGAAGTCGTGGGTGCTGTGCCATCGGAAAATGTATTTTTCCTAGTCGCCCGTAACGCTTCCGCCGTTACTTTCGCGATCGCAGCCGCGACAGTGAAACATACGTTATTCGGGTGGTGTCGGTTTCACTCCGATAACGGATACAGTAGCGCAGTAGTGTAAATATGAACGGGACGGCCGGCAGCGCGACGACGAAGGTGACACCCCGCGGCTCGAGCACGTATGGCAGGGACTAGGGCTCGCGATAAGGGAGCCCTGCTTTTGTCCTAGCGAGCCGCGGACAGCAGCACCAAATAGCGACGCGATGTTGTGGCCAGCCCTGCCGAACTGTGAGAACGTGAGTGTCGTGTGCGAAGAAACAATGTCCTCCGCTTTGACGCGTGTGCCGATCGGCTTTGCGTAATTTCGGTAGCGAGAGAGCTAGCCAGAGAGTGCGAGAGCGCGAGAGATTGCCTGAGAGATCTCTCGGGATCGCGTCTCTCGTCGCCTCTGCTGGTATTCCTCCGAATTCTTTCGAAAAGCTCAAGGGGCGACATTGAGATGTACAATTCCTCGACGCCGTTTCCAACAGTCGAGTTGCGTCGATCACCGATCGCCAAAGACGGTAGCGTAACTCGCTGAGCGAGCACCACCATTGTGTCCGTTGATCACGATCGTGCCAGTTGATTCTGACAGCGAACGTACCATTCGTCCGCTGTCATCGAGACGATGAATTTTCGTCGTCGTCGGAAAATGCTCGGCCGCATTCTCCGACTTCCTTTCTGTCGCAGAATGACGCACTCTCTTCCTTAAACGGCGACCCTATAACGTTTATACCGATGTACCGAAAAGTTCATCTCTCTGGTCGGTCTCGGTAAATCACTCGATGTAGCGATGCTCCAAAAATATACCACATGCCTACAGTGGTCTAAATGCATCGCGCCATGATACTATCGCGAATTTATAAATGCTCAATATATCAATGCCTCGATTCTTTTAAATGCATCTGTTGATTGTTATCAAGTTGTGAAACTAGCCATTTACCCCAGCTGTTTAAACTTCCACACATGTATTACCGCTTTATGCTTTTATACTGTGTGACGATAAACTGAACTGGTATCAGATGCATTGTGCGTATGGACGATTACAAAAATCACTTTTAAAATGTTTTCACAATTGTAATATAGAGTAATTGTAATTTATTATCAAGTAATACATATGGATTGTCCAGTAAATCGTAACACGATTGACAAATACAACTTGATATATGTTATAGTTTTACAAACTCGACTTAAAAAGATTTATTCTATATTTTTACTCACTTGTTTCCATTGAAAGTTGCCACTTTTAGGTTCCATTAAAATTTATTCAGCACTATATAATGACTTATTGATATATTGAGCGATTTCTGCACATCTATTATGAAATGAGGTCACAGCTGCACCCAAATAATTTTATTTGCATACAATGAGGTGTTCTAAAAGGATCGCTTTCAAACAATATTTGTGTGTGGCCACTAACTTGAAAAATATACACTTGATGCAATTATATGTAGTATTTTAGTTTTAAATATGTAGAAAAGTACATCAATTTTTAATTATATCAATCAGTAAACAATAATACAAACAGATATACACATAGAGTAAGAAAGAAAGAGAAAGTGTGTGTGCGTGTGTATTATATTTAAAGCAAATATATACTGTATTTCAATTTAGTTATGAATCCATATTTTATATTTTCAGATATACATAAGAAATAGAAGCTCTATCGGTCACTGTGATTTCTGATCGTACATGCGTGCCAAACACAAAGATATAAGAGGGCGTTAAGAAGAGATCCAATGGTTTCCTGACATAATGGAGGGCAAATTATATGTGAAGAATGAGCCGGGACTTGAGGGGCAATCGCTCGCGAATCCGCAGCCCAATCCGCCCGTCGAGGACGGTGGGGGAGCGAGAATCTGCTTTGTCTGTGGTGCCGTGGGCCACAGCGAGCAGCATTGGTTACGAGTAAAACCAAGCCCAGGCGGTGCGTCCAACGACCCCTATTTTCCGTTTCTCGAATCACACGAGCCGCCGAGTAGCTATCGTGGCGAGGGTGCCAGAAGCGGTGCTGTCAAAGCATGCAATCTCTGTTACATTGTGTTGTTGCAACAGTGGGAACGTTACGAGCGAGAAGCTAGGCCGCACAGCCAGCGGATTTATTGGTTAAAGAGATGCGACGGCGGCTCGTTCACCGGTGCCGAGATGGCACTTCAGGGCGAATACGCCGCTCAGGTTTTGGGCTTGACGAACGATCAGGCGCCGCAGCTTAAGCAGGAGAACCGACCGATCGGTATCTCACCGCGATTACCGCAAAATTCACCCTCGCCGAGAGTCGAGCAAAGCAGACCACCGTCGAATTCGCTCGAGCTACCAAGGCCGCATTCTAACACAGCGGAAACGCACAGGCACTTGGAACAAACGAGGCTCACAATGGAATCTCCTCATCACAGATTGCAGTCACCTCACCAAAAGTTGCAAAGCCCACGACAATCTGTCGAAGATGCTAGAATATCCAACGAGGCGGCGTTGGATCTGAGACATGCACCTAGAAGTTCACCTACACCACAACCCACCTTACCGCCACAACCTTCAGGTTATTAATTAATTTTCGTGTCTATTTTACATGAATCTAATTCATATGAAACTCAGATAAAAGTATTACTTGTTAAATTTTAAAATATGTATTATCTACTATTATTTACTTTTTTTGTATTTTTTGTATTTTTTGTATTTTTTAATATTTTTTTGTGTTGTTTGTATTTTTATATTTTTTGTATTTTTATATTTTTTGTATTTTTGTATTTTTATATTTTTTGTATTTTTGTATTTTTTGTATTTTTATATTTTTTTGTATTTTTGTATTTTTGTATTTTTATATTTTTTATATCTTTTAAAATAAATTAGTATTTTTGATGAATTATTTCTTGAGTAATAATATTGTTGCATTAATACAAGTATCAATTGCAAAGTTTAAAATATATATATAGATCATGCACACACACAGACAGAAGAAGATAAAGCAAGTATAAACAGAAACTTCCAATAACTGGCGAATATCATTAAATTTTTATCTAGAAATTAGAAAATCAACCTATATATATTTGTCTTTATCTTCAAAGAACGTATTGTTTATTCATGGCAAATTTGATAAATTATGGTATACAACCGATTAAAATAATTTCTAGTTAATAAATGTAAAAAAATTTGAAAAAATATATATATAGATAGATTATGTATAGATAGAATAATATATGGATTTATAACTATACATTGACATTTTATATATGTCCGTCAATTAGTAAGACTTGCGCTATCTTGGAATTTGTAATATTTGCTCTATTTAAATATTATACACAAAATGTAGAGAAAAAAAGTTAGTAAGGTCAATACTAGAAAATCAATGGTTTAAAAGTTATATGTGATTTTGTTTAATTCCTACAAGTAAATGATAATGTTTTACCTATGTTTTTGACATTGCTTTTGCAATATATTTTATCGTTTTCTGTTTATATTGCTATGGGAAGTTAAATTGAAGAACGAATAGTAAAAACACATGTTTCATTTCCGTGTTAATTTATTTAAAAATAGCTTTTTGCAGAATTTAATAAATTCAACAGTTAAGCAATTTGCAGAATTTAATAAATTCAACGGTTTTTTTATTTTTCATATTTTTATACACACGATAATGTTTAGAGGGACGGAAGGGGGCTTGGCTCTGTCTCTCATATTCTCCCATTAAAAAAAAGAAAAAGGCTGACAGTATTGCATGAAAATTTTAATGTAAAATCAAAACATATGATATTAAAAAATGACGTGTAATTTATATAACCTTTTTTTGCTTATAATTTTCTCATAAACAACGGACGATGACTGAAACTTTTTGGTGATTACTCAGGATAGTGTTAATATACGTCAGAATAAATATCATCGCCACGTTTATTAAATTTCAATTGCAAAAGCCATTTTTAAATAAATTAACAATGAAAATGAAACAATGTGTTTTTACTATTCGTTTTTACTATTCGTCCTTCAATTTAATTTTTCATGCGTAATATAAACAATAAACGATGAAATACATTGCAAAAATATGCAAAACAACATCATTCCAAAAACAGGCAAAACAATATCATTTTTTTAAGGAATTAAATAAACAAAATCTCACATAACCTTTAAACCGTTGATTTTCTGGCATTGACCCTGTTAACTTTTTTTCTCTACTTGTTAAAGAGTTAAAAAACATAGGTTTCAATCATAAAGTCACATATTACGCAAGTTTAGCCAATATTGCTATAAATTTTTAAATGACATAAACTTTTTTTGATCATTACAATTTATTGAATAACATTATGCAATATTGTTAGTGATAGGGTAGATATCCAGATAAAATAATATCTATTATATAGAATAAAGAATAAAAAAGATAGAGTGAAAATTTTATTCGAGCATTATAAGTTTTAATGCGCCTAAAATTCTTAAAGTGTGTGCAAAGTGTACACTCTGCAAAATAACTTGGACGTGAAATCACCAAGCGCTATCTGATAGGACTACAAAACTGTTTTTCACCGCTATTATACGTTATCTCGGTTTAGAATGTATATGCGGTAAATATATGAATCGGGTCGCTATTTACGCTGGCCTTAGTCCTTTCGTGCACTAATGTAAACATTTAAAAAGTAAAGGTTAAAACAGTTTTGTGTAGATAAGGAGTGTGTCGGAATCGTGGCAAAGAGCTCGATTCATTTAACACGCACTTCCGATCCGCATGACGGATGGATTCCAGGCGAATTTCCTCCCGCGCTCCGCGCACTCACTGAATATTGAGCTTTGGTGACCTCAACAATTTCGATCTGCGCCCGATCTGATATTCATTAGTCAGCGTATGCCCCGACAGATAAGCGGGTCGTTTGGAATTGAACTATTGAAACAGTGTATTCGTCGTCGAAACTAAACTCAATTTGTCCATGTGTTCGCGCATATATTGTGGCGATAAACTCGCGAAAAATGCAGGCTTTAACTAGGCCACGTGCAGCGCAATGGTGATAATGTCGAAGGCGTGTATGAGATTCTACGGACAACTAGCTAGGACAGTTGCATTACACGTTCACGGATTTTATGTGACAACGCGTATTATAGTCTGCTCGTTGACAATGAACGATCGGCATAACCGATTGTTTGACATTCCATTTACAGCTATCTACAGCGACGGATCGTCGTCTAGTGTCGGCACTGGCATTCTAGATTTATCGATGCCGGATAAGAACTCCGTCACCGAAGTGTGTTACGTGTGCGGGGACGAATTCAAGAGAGGATCTCTCAGTCACATCGCTGCGAAGCCACTGCCAAATCCGCCCCACCCTTCTTCCAGTCCTCCACCATTCTTTCCGTCACTGATGCTTCATCCCAGGCCGAGCAGAAGTCGACCTATGGACAGTGCCGGTCGAGTGCAGGTATATTTTCTTGTCGCCGTATTTGTCAATTATTTAACAAAAAAAAAAAATTTGCATAACGATTTGTACGTTGGTTTTTTTAGGCCTGTTCAGCGTGTCAGAACCATCTTTTATTACAATGGAAAACTTACACGCGGCAGGGAGTACCGCACAGTGATAGAAATTATACGCTTCGCAAACGTCAAGCACCTACAATGGATACAACCACGTTTATTTGCTACACTTGCGCTCTCGAGTACCCTTCATCCAGTATTAGACTACTATATTGCTGTCCTAATCCCGAGAAGGAGGCGTACTTTCCTTATATTTATTCTCTGAGACCTCCTCTAGGAGCTAGTCCTATTAGTCCTCAGGGAATGGTGCAGGTTTGCTCCATTTGTTATAGAGCTATCCCACATAAGCAGCAAATGCATATCGGAGAAAATCACGAGGCACAGCCAACCGGGCAAAATATGGATTTCCGTCAACAAGGTTAATCTCTATTAATCTCAAAGAATATTTATACAAGTTTATTTCGATGTTTATCGTCTAAAGAGATTATAAATTTCTTATAGCAGGTACCTCACCACGGCCCGCTGTTGCAAAATCTCCAGCTAATTCAGCTGGTAGCGATATTCGCTTTAAGCCATACGACTTGAACAAAACTACGACGGTTACTGCAAACAAGCAACGAAGCAGTACCACCGTAAAAACTCCCATGCCCGGGCAACGAAATTCACCCAGTAATGGTCCCGCGGAAAACGGTACCGTCGCGCTTGGCCAAAATTATAGGTGCTATATTTGTGAGAGATTATATCCCCGTACACATATGGAGTGGTAAGAGTCCTATATAAATACTTATTTATCATTAAAAAGATTATAATCTAAAAGAGATATGATCTTATTGCGATATAATAAGAGAATTTTTTTATCTTTTATCGCGTTATTATTATTAGGTTATCCACGAGCCCAGAGGGAATGAATTCACATGCTATGCATTTTCCTTGTTTGAGAGGAATGGCACGTACGTCTGAAAACGCCTGCATGGATAGCCATGGCAGGGTATTAGCATGTAGTCATTGTGTGAATCATCTTGCACAACAATGGGAAAGTATGGATGCAGAACGAGTTCCTTTAGAACGCCGCAGGTTAGTTCATCGCGAATTACATTAGCCATTATTCTTAATCGATTTGCATATTTTACGCGATTTAATAGTTGAGTGAGAAAAAGTGTTTAGAGGGATATCACTTTTATAATAAACCTGTGATTTAATCTTTATATAAAAGATTGACAGCTGTACAATAGTCTTTGATTAACTCATATATTGAATAATAAAAAAATATTTTTTATTATACTTTGAAAAATTTTTTTGGATATTAAGAAAATTAATATAAGTTATTTATATTTTCTATGTTAAATTCTAGGTACGATATTCCTAGTCCACATCCAAATGGTGACGTGAATCGGTCAATCGCTACGCCACCGAGTTCTAGTTCGGATCGAACATTTGGAAGCAATCCGGGCACTTCGAGTAGTTCGATATATTGCTTCCTGTGTGGCTTGCATAGCGATTTGACTCTTGCGAGAGTCCTGTACGGTCATCCTCAGGGTCGAAACGCTCCATTCTTCCCAGAACTTTTACATCATCAGTCACCGCCAAACGCCGAGCAGCTACGCGAGGACGGCTCCGCTTTGGTCTGCACGTTTTGTTATCATTCACTGTTGGCGCAATGGCGTCGATACGAATCTCTTTCCAGTGGTCAGCAAGTGAACCCTAACGAACGGCAATATAACACCCATGATTATTGTTGTTACGTCTGCGGCATCACGACGTACAGGAAACGAGTACGGGCACTGCCGGTGAAAGATTTTCCGTTCCTAAGGTATCATAGGCAGCCAGAGAAAAGTCTGTTGCTAGAGAATGGCGATTTCGCGGTTGTCTGCTTGGATTGTTACGAGACCTTGCGCACACAGAGTCTTGAATACGAGAGATGGGGCCTGCCAGTTGAAAAGCGAGAATACAATTGGATTGTGCAACCTCCACCGCCCGAGGACAGCCCTGACGCGGCCATAGCTAGATTACCGTCCGGCGAGAGGTCAGAGAAAGTGGTCAGTACACATCGCTTATTAATGGATGATGTAACAGGCGCATAATGAACGATCAAATTTGTTATGCGTAAACGGAAACAGGCTACTACAGCTGTATGTTTTATTTCTGACAGGTTCCACCGACATTAACTGTGAGGCCGGTGCGAAAGAACTGCTCACCAAAGGCACCCGATAAGAAGGCACCTGCAAAAATTCCGGAGAAGGAACAAGGTAAGTAATAATTGAATCTTAAATGAAATGCATTAATTATATACATTTTAATATTGTACGTGATATATAGAAAATGTTTTCAATTTTTAATCGAGAATGAAAAATGAAATAAGAATGATAATGTTATATTTCATAATTTTTAAGTAAAATAGTTAACGTGCTTGAAGCATTTCAAGTAAACTCGAATTTTAAACTTTTCTCATCTGATTGAATGGTAATGAACTCGGGAAATACTTGTTAATTAAACGATTAACGAAAACTTTTCAAAAAATGTTTTTCAGTAATCAAAACACTTTTAATAATTAAACAATATCAAATTAATCGAAAATTTCCCTTATAAAAGCTAAATGCAAATTCGCTGTAATGCAAAAATTGCAATATCCGGATTTAATTAATTCTATAATGATAGTTATGCTTGCATTTCGTGAATCTTTATTTACTGTAAAATATTACTTTTAAAGTAAAATTCGATTAATAAAGCGAAGATTGATATCTTATCGTTGAGACGGATGGCAAAGCCTTGTACGTCTTGCTTCTATACTTAAAACGTTTGTTTGTGCTTGTGCACACGCACACATTTATACATACATTTATACACACATACATACATGTATACACATGTGCACATATCTGTACAGACTCAACGAAGCGGAAGGTAGGATGTAAGACGGTGGGTGGAGTAGATAAAACGTGAGTGGTACTCTTAAAAATTCGACAGACAAAAGGAGACTGACGGTAGAAATCCCAAGGTTTTGATGGTTTTTGCTGCTTTTTCTCACTATTGATTTTATTTTTATCTTTTTTTTCTCACTTTCGCGAATATTCCCCATAGTGTCTCGAGTTATAAGTAAAAAAATATTCTTGGAAATTTCCTACGCTTCTATCTTGCAAATATACATATATTTCTTATACATGTACACAAACACGGTTCGTAATTAAATTTTGCAGTACTTTGTTTTTTTCTTTTTTTTTTTTTTTTTTTTTTTTACGCGTATTCTAAAGTGGGACAGACTACATTATGTTTAAACAATAATTTTCACATATATTATACGTTTATACATATATTTTACATAAAAAAAAAATAAATAATAAAATAAACTACATAAAAAAATTAAATAAACAATTAGAAATTAAATAATGTTAAAACGTAAAAAAATGAAAATATGTTTGCGATGGTATGTATTTTTGTTATATTTTTATTCGCCGGAAAAAAATTCTCTCGCCGCGAAAGGTTCCCTCGTGGCTTTGTTGCTGTTAACTTGTAACACTTTCGCTTTGTTCTTTTCCTTTTTCGTTCTGACTTACCGGCGGCATGCACGCCCCTGTGGAAGAAGGAACGTCTCTTCGAGTTTACGCCGTTGAACGCGTGAGACCACCGTGCAAACCTTCCATTTAAAAGTCGTAAACTTGTATTCGAGCAGGCCGTCCAAGTCGTATTTTTAATTCGATTAGAACAAACTTATAAAATTAATCCTTAAAGGTCACACATGAGTCATTTTGATCCTATCGATGTATTAACAATAAAATATCTTTTGACAATAGAAGCAAGAAGCTATCAAAATTTAAGAAAAGATTTCTTACTTTTATACAATTTAAAAAATTAAATATATAGATCTGGATTAAAAAGAATTTTGAAGTATCAAAAAATAAAATTTATGTAAAAGTTAAAAAATTAATTAAATTTTTTTATTTTATTCTTAAATTAACATTATTTAAGAATCAAACAGTATCAACATTTTTTATGATGATTACCCTCTTAGATTAACTACAAAAAAAATGAAAAAATAAAAATATATATATATATATGTACGCTTAATATAAAATAACGATGATGAACATATTTTGTTATAATTTTTAGTTTCTACTAACTTTAAACTTAAATAATTTAGAAATTGTTAAGAGAATTATGCTCAAGTTTTGCATAAATAATCATCAGAAATAGTAGATCAGTCTACGAAATTTTCATTCTTTTGTTAATATTTTGACCAATGCATCCTTAATCATAAAAAAAAATATTTAAAATTTATTTTTTAACTTTTGTTGTACATGATTATTTTCTACAGATGTCGAGGAATATATACAGTGTTTTATTTTTATTTCCCCAGGCAAATATTTTGAAAAGTATGGAAGATACGGAAAAACGTTTAGGTAAAAGTTGTTTTGTTCTAAAGAGGACAAAAGATAATACCATTAATTTGGCCTTGGATAATCGTTTGAAGGTCACTTTCAATTTTTTAAATCTTTTTATTTTTTATTTCCGATTCTTGTAACTCTTCTTAAGACCTTTCCAAAACACTATAATTTTATCCACTTTGTGTCAGATGTTTCAAAGTCGAGTTTTTTACGGTAAGAAAGATGTAGGTAGGCTGTAAATCAATCAACACATAAATTGTTCATTGTCTAGCTTTGAGTCTATTACATTTTTGCTCAGCAGGGCATAAGCTATACAATATATGAAAAAACCAGCTAATTTTACCGAGATAAAATTTTATAAATAAAATTGGATATCGGTAAAATCATCTACTTTTCTCATATGTAGCTTATGGACCTGCTGAACAAAAAATGTAATGTAAAAATGTAAAATCAAAACCAGATAATGAACAGTTTACGTATTTGATTGGCTTACAGCCACTTACATCTTGCCATAAAAACCTCGATAACTTCGAAAGATAACGGCTCGAAGTGAATAAAATTATAGCATTTTGAAAAGGTCTCGAGAAGAGTTACAAGTATATGTAATAGAGAGTTTCATTTAAGAAATTGAAGCTGATCTTCATGTGACCTACAAACGACTATTCAAAGTCAATAAGTGACACCATTTTATGTCTCCCTTCCAATCAAACAACTTTTATCTGAAACGTTTTTCCGTATCTTCCTTATTTTTTTAGATATTTGTCTGGGGAAATTAAAATGAAACATCCTATATATATAAATTTTTGTAGATTTTTTTTAAATACTTTAAGACAGCTAAAACTACAACACATTGATCTATATGTGTGATCAGTAATAGAATAAAAAAAATGTTGTAACTTACAAGGATTAATATTAATAACCTTTTTGTACAGAATATTTTAATATTCTCTTATGTTTTCTTCTATTTATAAATTTTAATTCATTTGGCGTCAACGTTTCTTTAAAAAAAATATTAAGATTTTCTGTCTTTTGCAAATTTCCGGAATCTGTAAGAAATGTAAATATTTCAGGAAGAAAATTTATTAAGAAATAGAAAAATCTTGATTCTTTCTCTCTCTCTCTCTCTTTTTCACTTTATATGATTTTTTTAGGAGTAAAAAAAAAATATATTACTTTTACCTTAAAAGTACTGTATAAGTACTTGCCAATTAACATACTAAACTTTAGAATTATTATAAACTCTTTTAACTTTGGATAAACGATCTTTTTGGGAATTAAGACATTATTAACGCCATCATGATATCCGTTCCGGAAAATTATTCTTGAAAATTACTTCATTTTAAACTTAAATCTTATAAAATTTTTGTATTAAGGTCAATGTATAATCAAATGATATATTCGGCGTTCTTGAAGATAATTTGTGTTCATATCCACAGTATCTATAATTTTACACGTATCATGAAAAATGACGTATAAAAAATTGTGGCTTTTATTTAAAATAATAACTTTCTTAATCATTCATATGATACACTTCAAATTTTTAAAAATAATAAAGTCACTTTTGCTTTTTAATTTATTTTATTAAACAATTAACTATTAAACATATTTATTATAATTGATTATTAAACATATTTAAAAAGGAACATTATCACGCCATCTATTAGTAAAATATCATATTTTTAACTTAACTATAATATTGCAAAAAAATTAAAAAAAGAATTTTTAACTGGTGATGTGTTTGTTTAATCAGCAGTGTAAATGTCATGTCATATAATGAGTTTTGTAAACCGAGCAGAAATTGGAATTGATCTTTCTTTATTGAAATTTATAATTGGATACTATCTTTTTGCAGGGATTTTAAAGTTTATTTTAAATATTAATCAGCGCTTGCAAAGCGCTAGTATTTAAAAATTAATTAATTATCGAATTATTTATCTAATTCTATTCCGAATGCAATTTTCGGCTAATTTTGATTAAATTGTATTTTTAAATATATATGTTATGCAACTAAGGTAGCTGTCCCAGTTATAAGTCATTTAAAGTCGTTGACTACGATTTTTTTATGTTTAAAAAAAAGGAGTATAATAAATCGAATATATATTTTACCTAATAATTCTCTGAACTTTTAGCTATCATATTTAATTAAAATAAAAGGGTTTTTATTTGTATGTAAAATAATTATTTAAATTTTAATAACCGTCTATTGATGACCCAATTGTTAGTCACTTGTAATCTTTTTGTCTCAATTGCAATACGAAACAACTTATCTCTTGTTTTGCGAAAGAGAGAAATGTAAACTTATTTCATTTACGAAATATGTAGCCTTTCTTACTATTGACATTTACACTATAGATTAAACAAAAACACTGCCAGTTAAAAATTCTTTTTTTAATTTTTTTGCAATATTATAATTAAGTTAAAAATGTGATATTTTACTAATAGATAACGTAATAATGTTTCTTTTTAAATATTTTTAATAATTAATTATGATAAATATATTAAATAATTATTTGTTTAATAAAATAAATTAAAAAACAAAAGTGACTTACTATTGGGACATGATTTACAACTGGGACAGTTACCTTAAATCCGTGATAAGAATTTGTCGATAAATTGTGGCAGCAGGCAAATGTCATGACTGGAAAAGTTCTGAAAAAGTAATAAAAAAACATAGAAGTCGTGGAAATGACAGCAAGTGTCGCGCCTTCTTCGTAAGAAACGAGGAAGGAAAATGCGAATAGATGGGTAGGTATAATACGATCGTCGAGATCAGGAGGTCGATTAAGGTCGGTCGATCTGGCTTAGAGAGTACCTCAGGGGTGGTTCTCTCGAAGTGTCGGGTAGGACTTAGCGGAGGGCTTAGCGGACGAGGAACTTGCAGATGGAGTAAGGGGAGGGGGGGGGTTAAAGTGCAGGGAGGTGAAGTACGGCATACAAGTGAGGAGGGGCGAGGGGGGAGGGATGGCGAGTAGTCAGAGAGGGATTGAAGGAGAAAGAGCAAACGCCCGCAGCGTGACACCGCATTGCGCCCACTTGCCAACCCGCCCAACACCTAAATTCGAATTAGAGAGCCAGCCCCGTCGTTTTTCGTCAACACGCCCGCCATCCTATCCTCTATTCTCCTCGACTCGTTCTCGCTCGTCCGCCCTCTTTACGGTAAACGTAGGACGAGATGTCAGCCCTCTCGTCCCGTTTGTCTACGTACACACTGTTCATCTGCGACCCTTTTCGCTCTCCCTCTTACTTGCTATAAGCGAAAGAGGATATTCGCCAAAGTGTGTATGTGTTATAGTCTTTCTGCAAAAATCGATACCAGTGACGTGTTCCTTATCTTTTTATAACCGACATCATCGACATACTCATTGTTATTCTAATTGGGCGACCAAAAGACTCGACTTTGCTGTAGTTGTCCATCTCTCGTTGTCTCATGTAATTGGTGCCAAAGCGCGATTAACGACTTTTTCAGGCATTATTTTGGGGATTACCGTTTCATATTTCTTCATTAATTTGTGTCCATTACTTAATCGATAAAGTATAAATAGAGCTATCAAAAACAAAATTTGATCCTTTAATTAATTTTAAATGACTTTAACAGAGAATATTAGCTTAAAATTTATCTATTAAAAATCTTATAATAATTTATTTACGTATTAAAAAAATAAGTATTAATTACTCTTATAGTTTATTTAATATTTATTAACGAAGAGATTTCAAAAATTGCAAAATGAGTTTACACAATGTTTACATATACACACAATCAAATTTTTAGATTTATGTAAATTTTATTATTTTGCTAGAACATTACAAGTGCGTGCCATTTATTGTGCTACATTTGATTTTTTTAAGTATATTAAATATATTGCATATATATATTTAATATATATTGAAAATGCTGTTTTGATTTGCTATCTAATACTATTTAAGTAATTTGTTTATCTAAAAATTTTTTGCACAAAAAATATTTTAATATATTGTACATTTTAAATATATATATATATATATATATATATATATATATATATTATTAAACATTTAAATATTATATCAATTAAACATTTTTTACCAACTACAGAGATAAATAAAAAAGAAATTGGATATTATATAAAAAAGTAATGTTGCGTTATAAATATTAATAGTTTGCAGATTTTTAAGATTGAATATTAAGTTACAAATACAAAAAAATGAATAAAACAATAAATATTAAATTATAAAGTTGAGTATATAAAGTTGAAAATGGTTAGTTATTGTGCAAAAGATGACATAACATAGAATTAATTATCTATTGTCTAATAATGCAGTATCATTAACACAACAGAATTTAAATAACTTTACAGCATAGGAATATAATTTTATCTGAACAATTTGATGTACAATAAATTTTTTGATAAATTACTACTTATAATTAGATGGCATACGTTTATTACTTAAAAATATATTAATATACAACACATTTATATATATATATATATATATATATATATATATATATATATATATATATTAATTATTATTTTTTTTATTATTTATTTTAAAGTGCTCTTAAAAATTGTCCTTTTTTTTAATAATCTTTAGTAAACTATTTTTTATCCAATAAATTTTTATACATTTTTTTATCCAATAAAAAATATTTAACCAATAATATTAAAACTGTCAAAATAACCTTCGCGATGTCAAACAACCGTTATACATGTCAAACATGCGACATAATATTCAACGAAAGAACTAATTAATATCGTGGAAAAGCGACAATAATGATCAATAAACTTTGATAAATTCATGTGCCGACTTTATGTCTTTATTAAAAGTAGATTATTGTGCGCCGACTACATATGTTACTATAGATGTGTAGAACTATATACTGTAAATAATAAAACTTCCTATATGGAATTGAAAAAAACTCTATACACACACGTCTTTAACCCTTTGAGTCACGAATTTTTCTAATTGTCAGTATTTTATAAAATTTGGTGGGGGTTTTTGGGTCGCTGATTACGAATCCGTTGTCAGATTTTCAAAATTCAAGATGGCGGAAAATTTTACTTCTAAAATTTTTCTTTTTTTTTTTTTTTTTTTTTTCAAAATTTTACTTCCACCATATTGGATCTCTGTATTAAATTTTGGAAATTAAATTTTTTTTTCCTTTAGATTCAGATTCTGCGATCTAAAAAAACCTTCAGAAAAAAAATTTAAAAAAGAATACAACTGTTACTTTCAATTTAGAACAGAAAATATTGTTTTTTATATATTTTTTATCAAAAAAAGGAGGATTTAACAAAAACAACAAAATGGTGGAAAATTCTAAAAAAATTCTGAAAAATACTTTAAAGTGTACTAAGATTATAAAAAAATTGTCGTACTTATTTTCATAATAGATTAGTAGAAAATACATTTTTTCGTAAAAAAATACTAATTTTGACTGTTTGTTTATATATGGTATTTTTGCAATTAACAATTAATGATTGTTCATATTTTTTTACACTTATTGATGTTCTAGAGACTTTGTAGAAACAAAAAATCCGGTATTTGTTGATAAAAAAGTAGTTAAAACAATAAAAAAACTACGAAAAAAAGGTCTCTGGGTGACCCGCTGTGACTCAAAGGGTTAAAGATATATTGTTTCCGAAAGGATTAATTTCAATTCAATTCGAGTGATGTGATTTCGGAAGCAGTTTAATCGAATATTTACGACGCTAAATCTGCATCTATAGATGCCTCGCGAACAAATACCACGAAT
Source organism: Anoplolepis gracilipes (assembly GCF_047496725.1). Lineage (NCBI taxonomy): Eukaryota > Metazoa > Arthropoda > Insecta > Hymenoptera > Formicidae > Anoplolepis > Anoplolepis gracilipes. The sequence continues at coordinate 4,971,012 of NC_132975.1, forward strand.
TTTCATGTAGCAAGGTGTTTCTCTCAACAAATTCTCTTAACGAAGAATGCTTCTGGCTTGGCGTGTATTAATAATTAACCACCGCCGACCACCTTGCAAAGTAGAAACGCTCTCGGCAGCACTGACAAGTGACTCTACAGCTCGAATAAACTTCCAGTTAGTTTCCTTTTGTGCTGCTTTCTGTTTTCGACTTGTACTCCCTTTTTTGCTTCGATTTGTCTGTTAAAATCTAGACGCTTGACAAAAGATTCACGTTTTTTTATTATTATCATAGCTATTTATTTATAGCTTTACTTTTATACATGGGATTTTATAATGCAATTATTAGTAGTTTATCAGTAGGTTTATTGAGCAAATAAAAGCAAATATAAATTTGAAAATAATCAGATACATATTTTTTTCTATTTATTACAATTAAATATTTTTATTATATGTATGCATATTTTAGAGAATTTTTTTTATAAAATACAAAGTTTATGAGAAAAATAAGATAATAGTATCACACAGTTCTCTTGATTACACACAGAAAAAAAGAATATTCTTATTTTGACAATATCTTTCAAAATGAAAATTTTGAAATGAGATTATATTGTTAATCAAAGAAAATTTACTTGAATGAATATATCTTATACAATTCAACTAAAAATAATATACTCTCGTTATTTAAGAATAATTTTTTTAATATGGAGAAGAAAAAATATTGGATAGAAAATGATACATGTTCAAATCGAAGACTATAATTTTCTGAGAGTCAAAATAATTATTGCATTCTTGAGATGACAATTATAGTATTAAAATAAGACTATAGTATTGTTGAAATTAAAAATTTTCAAATTCTTCTAAGACGATTATAAATTGTTGCGAACATATAAAACAATGAACATATGAGTATGTAAGTTTTAATTTGACATTTACTTTTTTTCCTGTGCATGAGAATTAAGTGCGGAGGTTCGGAATATTTAGTATGCAAAGTCGCTTTCTTTCTCGAGTACGATGAAAATAGTACAACTTATTAATCCGGTAAAGAACGTCGACTGGTTTAATGGAGAGGGAACGAGGTAGAGAGGGTGGTTATGAATGGGGGTCGACGAGGTGGCGGGTGTACGAGGGTGGCGCGTTTGTTCGGCAGAGGAGCGAGAGAAAAAGTGAGCGGCATCCCGAAAAAGGATACGGGGGAACAGAAGAGAGTCGGAGGCGCAGAGAATGGAGGTGGAAGAGGATAGTTGGGTGGTAGAGTCTGGGATGAAAGGAAGGGGCGAGGGGAAGTTCTCCCTGTCGCCGCCGCGTATTGATTTTGCCCGACAGACAGTCGGTTGTTGGGCTGTCTGCCTCGTAAGCCTAACTCGTCGTTTTGTGGGCTGTCGCGTGGGCCCTATATGGGCGCACTGCTCCCAGTACCCGCTTTTTTCTTGCTACTCTTTCTCTGGAGTGAGCGATGATACGATCTCGAATGGCGTGGATGATATTTTCTGTTTGACTCCAGTGATGTCGTCTCCTCAGCAGCGAATTGTCACTCGAGAATATTCCACATTTTTGTATCTTTTAGAAAATAAATTTTTCTCCACATCAATTGCTATTTCGAGAATTTTTTCGCATACAATTACTAATATTCAGAATTAACAGTGTAATAATCTTAAGCGTCGACCTGACTGACAAAGGATATTTATTTAATTCTTATGAAATGTTACGTGACGTTTCGACCCTTGGTTTGGGTCTTCTTCAGATGTTAGAGTTCTAAAAAATCGAAAGTTGTCAAATAAAAAAAGCAATATACGTCCGGCTTATGAAACGTTATAAACAAAAAACAAAATTATTACCTGAGATGAAAACAATTGTATGTCAATTAAGCACTGCACAGATAATTCATTATTGATAGAAACTGAGACTGTTAAGCGAGCAATTAAATACTGTTTAAAAATCGACATCTCTTACGAGATGCTCATCGGAGAAGATTCAGAATTAAAACGTTATATTTGAAAAAAATGCCTGGTTTTTATCTCACATTTCTTTCTTGAGAATAGAAATTTTTTAACAATTTTAACAAAATGTCTGATTGAGCTGGGTAAAATGTCAGTGTTGCAAAGCTATTGCGATAGTCAGTTATGCATGGAAAAGTATCGCTGCCAAGGATTTTAGAAAATAATGATTTTGATGCAATCGAAATAACGAGAAACAGTCAGAAGAGAGTTTAATAGGCTTATTCCGAGAAATGCAGAGATAATATTTCTTTTTATTTTTATTTTTTATTTTTCTCATGTATGTTTCATATTTTTTGACGAGGGGAGGGAGATGTAACTTATTACTAGAAAATATTATACACAATAGTAAACCCCTCGTCTAAAGCTTTGACCTATGCTTTTTTTCTGTTTTATCTTTTCCTCTATTTATGCTAGCTGTCAGTTGGTCTCCAAGTCGTATCCGTGACAGACGTACATTCTCTTCGAGATCGATTGTCAGTCATTCTAATCCACGGTTGTCAAACACATCGGTACTCTATCGCGATACCACCTATCTATGTCGTATAATTCGATTTTTCTGCGTGAAAGTCCTGAGGAAGCCATAAATATCGTTCATTGCCCTCGACCAGTGACGTTGAACACACGTTTGTTTTGTGCTCTCTTGTGACAATATAACAGTGGGCGAGTAACAGATAATATAGATATATCGGAGATATTCGTTACTGCGCGACAAACATCGTATGCGAATTGTGTCGGCTTACGGGCTAATTGATCATCAAATATGGAGCACTGTTCTGTCTGCGAAACACTTGTGCAAACTACCACGACAACTGCCGTTCATCGTCGTGTTACTCCTTGCGAAAAGCTGTTTCACGCGAGTTGCAACAAATTGCCCGTCGCGAATGACAACGTTGCACACTTAGAGACTCACTCGGTTGCTCCAGACAAACTTATTTCCTCGAGTTTGCACGTGCAGCCTACAAACGAAGACCGATTATCATTGACAATTACTTTGCACGATAGTTCAATCGAGGATTTATTGATCGATTATGTAGAAATTATAGAAGATTTGATTTTTAATCTGTCGGAAAAAATTTCGATACTGCCGTTTTTACTCAAAAACAAAAAGACAATTATCGAGATAATCTTTTAAATAATGCATTTAATTTTTCAAAGTTAATATCATATTATATATAATTAATAAGATATATAATGATTGTAAACTCTACATAGAAAAAAAAAGAAATGTCAAATCAAAATTTATATACTCGTATGAACGCGTTCATTAAAGTTATTAGTTTCAAAATGAAAATCTTGAAATGAGATTATATTGTGTTAATAAAAAAAAATTTACTTAAATGAAGACATTTTATACAATTTAACAAAAAAAAAAATATACATATTCATGTTATTTAAGAATAATTTTTTTGAATGGAGAAGAAGAATTGTTGGGACTATAATAAGACTGTAAAACTGTAAAAATTATAAAAGTTTATAATTATTGTTGAAATTTAAAATTTTCAAATTCTTTTAAGAACATTATAAATTGTTTTATATATATGCAACAATATAATCTTCTTGGAAGAATTTGAAAATTTTAAATTTCAACAATATTAACTTTCGTAGTTTTTATAATTTATAGTCTCCTATAGTTTTGCATAGTCCCAAAATTTTTTCCTCTTTTTAAAAAAATTATTCTTAAATAACAAGAATGTCTTTTTTTGTTAAATTATATAAAATGTCTTTATTTAAGTAAATTTTTTTTTTATTAATGCAACGTAATCTCACTTCAAAGTTTTCATTTTGAAACTAAAGATATTGTCAAAAGAGTGAAGAGCAAGAATTTTTTTTTTTTTTTTTTTTTTTTTTTTTTTTTTTGTACATTATGTGTCAAACGTGATAGAGAAATATCCTTTCTTCAAAAAATAATGCGATGCTTAACTTTACTTTTAATTCGCTTATATTCAAATACAAAAATCTCAATTATAAGAACGCAATTTGTTAAATAGTTATGCATGAAGAATTATTATTAGCATAGGTAATAAATAAATACGTTTTTTAGACGCGTTTAATACGTAGAATTTTTCCAAGCGTTAACAGAAACTTGTTGCGCCTAAAGTCCTAGACACTATAGATGATATTGAGATCGATATAGGTAGTTCTCTCACACAGAGCTCAAGTTCCTTCTTCGTTCTCGTCAATTATTTGAGATTGATATTGCAAGATAAACACATTTACCGATATGAAGAAGAAAGAACTTTTTAATTATTTTCTTCTTTGGCTTATTCGTAAATTGATACAAGGGTAATGCTGTTTTTGACATAAATGTAGCATAATACATTAATAGTTAATTATCAACTCACTATGAAGCAATAAATGCAGTTTACAAATGTACAAAGTGCGTTTCGGTGACATTTACAAACGATGTAGAGACGGTAAAATGCTTTTGAAATATCTCACATTTCAACCTGATGTTTCACGCAATACATGTATAAATTATGTATAAATTATGAATATTTTCACAGTAACTCATTAGGTTTTACTGACGTAGTAATCAATTTTTTATTCGAGTGCACTTTTTTGTATACAATTCAGAATATGTAGTCGAATATATTATACACTATATAAAAAAGAAATTTAAAGAGAAAAGTTAACACTTTAAAATGCTCTTATTGTTTTTTCAATCACTATTCATTTTTAAAGCGTAATTGTTGCTTAAAAATCAAATAAATATTGCACTTTTATTTATTTTTTTTTTTTTTATTTAAATCAATGAAAGTTAACGAAAAAACGCTAAAATTTTCATGAACTCTACAACATTTACATGTATAAAGCATTCCATTTACTCGTACAAAAGGCCGAAGTGTTAAGTTTTTCTCTGTACATTCATTGTACATACATTGTACGATATTTTTTCACTAGTTATAGGCGTTCAAAGTCAATAGCTCGATTTTGTTTTAATAATGAATATCTCGGCGAAAAAAAATCATAGAACATTCGTTAAAAAAATGAAATTAAAACTAAAACTCTGCTCTTTAACACCCAATTAAAGAAATCGTGTTAGGATTTTTTTTAATTCAGTATTCTTGGACAAATTTTTGAAAAATATGTTCAATCAGCGGACATCGCTTTCCTTACAATGTAATTTTGTAACAAATAGAAAGAATTGAAATTCATTTAACCCTTTGAGTCACAGCGGGTCACCCAGAGACCCACCTTTTTTAGTAATTTTTTATTGTTTTAACTACTTTTTTATCAACAAATACCGGATTTTTTGTTTCTACAAAGTCTGTAGAACATCAATAAGTGTAAAAAAAATATGAACAATCATTAATTGTTAATTGCAAAAATACCATATATAAACAAACAGTCAAAATTATAAGTTAAAATGTACTTTTTTACGAAAAAATGCATTTTCTACTAATCTATTATGACAATAAATACGACAATTTTTTTATAATCTTAGTACACTCTAAAGTATTTTTCAGAATTTTTTTAGAATTTTCCACCGTGTTTTTTTTGTTAAATTCTCCTTTTTTGATAAAAAAAATATATAAAAAACAATATTTTCTGTTTTAAATTGAAAGTAACAGTCGTATTCTTTTTTAAATTTTTTCTCTGAATGTTTTTTTAGATCGCAGAATCTGAACCTAAAGGAAAAAAAAATTTAATTTCCAAAATTTAATATAGGGATCCAGTATGGCGGAAGTCAAATTTCGTCTGCCATATTGGATCCACCATCTTGAATTTTGAAAATCTGACAACGGATTCGTAATCAGCGACCCCAAAAACCCTTATATACCAAATTTTATAAAATACTGACAATTAGAAAAATTCGTGACTCAAAGGGTTAAAGATACTAAAACTCGAAATTTCAAGCTTTGAAACTTTTTTATTGATCTTATTCCGATTATTTTTAAGGAAGTTGCAACTACTTACTTGAAAATTGGTCTTTCAATTTTTTTGCATAGTGTATCACTATTTATGAAAACGACCCTTTTACTTGTTGCTATCGCGAAGAAAATTATTTCAGTTCGTGAAAATTGAGACTTATATACCGATATGATCGCTCGGCGCTGCTTTTAAAACACGTGAGCAGTTTGAAAGAGTGGTACGGCACGTTGTTATCGGCTTAACGATCAATTTTAATTGCCACATCAGTTTATTGGATTGCCGTTACAATAGCTGCGAGAATGTTCCTCGTGAAAGGGGGAATTAATTGCACATCGCGGGTACGCGCAAAACGTAGTGCATGCAACATGCAGAGGATATTATTGCGGAAACGTATTTTGTCGATGGCAGGCCGCGACGCGAAGTTAATTACCCGTTTACAAGAATTAGCGTATTGGTAATTTTGGCCTTCGGGTCGAAATAGATCGATGACGGTATAATGTAATTGTGTGCGCTGGCTAATAGCCATTGTAAATTGCGCGGCTAAGATAATCGCGATGAATCATTTTATAACAACGAAGAGACATTTTCGCATAAATAATGTATAATGTGACATAGTTGATTGACAATGTGTATTGGAATTTTTGTCGGGCGATAATAATGAGAAAAGTATATATATATATATATATATATATATATATATATATATATATATATATATATATATATATATATATATACGATAACCTTAATTTCTTGGCTCCACATATGACGTATCTTTTTAGCGAGATATAACAGAAAAAAAAGAATATTCTTTGTTTTGACAATATCTTTATTCTCGACGTGTAAATAAGATTATACAGCGTTAAACGAATATAAATTGTGCTTGTTCGAAGATATTTATTATACTTCTCTCTCTCTACCAAGAAAAATATATTTTTATTATTTAAAAATAATTTTCATAAATGAAGAAAAATATTAGATAGACAAATAATATATATTCAAACCAAAAAAATTATTATGATAAAATTAAGATAATAATATTATATATTTTTGTGAGATGACTATTATAATGTTATAAATAATAATGTATAATATTAAATAATAATGACATATATTCAAACCAAAAAAATTTTTATAATAAAATTAAGATAATAATATATTTTTTTTAGATAATTATTATAATATTAAAATAAAATTATAATATTGTTGACAGATATTTAAAATTATCAAATCTTGTTCTAAGAAGATTATATATTGATGTATGAAACACTATAATATAACTGAAGTATATAAGTTTTAATTTTTGATACAAATTTTTCGTGTATGGAAAGAAAAATTACGCAAAGTCAATTGAAAACAATAGTTTGAGTGTTTGATATTTTAAGTGTTTGCTTTCGTTTGTTAAACATAAAATTTGCGTAATATGCAGCTATAAGATAATTGCACATATTATTTATGTAAATTACTATCTTATTATATATACTTATATATTGTATAGATCACAAGAGTTTCATGATTATATCGCGGTTTTGATGACTTGTGTAACTTACATCGCTATCGAACAGAAGATTTTAATCTTTCCGAGTAATGTCTGGTAAAATCGCGTTTTACAAAAAGCTAAATTACCTTCATCCAAATAGCAGTCTCGACCTCGTAATTAAATATCCGAGAGAAAAAAAAGTCGTAAATATTTTCTAAGAAACTATGTGTTGATATTTTGCAATGTAAAATCGCGAAATATTAATCATGCGTTTATGCATGTTATGTCGATAAAATTCTTATGATTACGTTACGATTAAAATAATCTCGAGGAAATAAAATTGTCTTATTTAATTTGACAAATGGTATGCGTGAGCACATTCCTTTAAGGGGATACCGAAGTACCGACCGAGTTCTAACCTAACAAAACAATATATTTACTTAATATAAAAGTTGCAATTTATATACATAAAATAAAATAGGTTTTCCCCTCTCAGAATTGCATGAAAAAATATTTGTGAACTTTTAGAAATGAGCTTAGAAGCCTAGAAAAAAAGTATTCCTTTGAAAACAAATGTTGTGCTGCACATTGAGTCGCGCGGATGTCGTTGACCGAGTTCGCCAAGTTGTCTCGCTTCGCGGAATTCAAATTACACATAGCAGCTCCGTGACGGATATAGACGGCACAGATACGTGTGTCAAAGTGACGAAGGAAGCGCGCGAATTATTTAGGAAGCCGCTACCGACTTTGTAATCGTTCCATCTGCGTCGGACTTTCGCTTCCGTTACCCTCTCTCAATCCGCCTCTCGCGTTTACATCGTTTCGATCCCCCTAACGTTCAGGTTTCCGGGTGAAGTGGCGGCGACGACGACGGCAGCGGCGGCGGCGGCGGCGGCGGCGGCGATGGTGGTGGTGGTGGCGGTGGTGGTAGTGGTAGTGGTAGTGGTAGTGGTAGTGGTAGTGGTAGTGGTAGTGGTAGTGGTAGTGGTAATGGTAATGGTAATGGTAATGGTAATGGTAGTGGTAGTGGTAGTGGTAGTGGTAGTGGTAGTGGTAGTGGTAGTGGTAGTGGTAGTGGTAGTGGTAGTGGTAGTGGTAGTGGTAGTGGTAGTGGTGAGGGAGAGGGCGACGGTGGCGTTGGTGGCGCAAGCGGAACCTCGACAGAGTGCGGAGTGGTTGGATTTCAGACTGCGGGTTGGAGGGGAGGATACGAGGGGTGAACGTGATAGAGAGAGCGATTGCGGTGCTTGAGAGGAGGAAGAAGAGGAGGCGGCTTGTGCTGGTTGAACAGCGCGTGCCGCTTCAGCGCCAGATGGCTCCGAAAGAGCGAGCGAGTGAGATGGAGAGTAAGAATAGAAAAGGAGGAAGGACGCGATAGAAGGAGAAAGAGAGACAGAAAAACCGCTCTTCTCCCCAGTCTCTGACGTTTAGCTCGAGGCGGTTGGTTGCGTAAGACGAAAAGAATGGAAGGAGCGGGACATGGGGACAGCTCTCGGGGCCCGCAGAATGAATGCCGGGTCGCTTTTTCTGTTGAACATTTCGTGAGAAACGTTTAGCTCTATAGTTTCGGGACATGTATCTCTTTTCTGGGTAGGTAAGATGGTCTCCTCCGTTAACGTGGGTGGGCATAGGAATTATATACTCCTATATAGTCCGCGGTAAACTTTCGAGAACGATGAGTTGGCCTCGATTATATGTCGTTTATTTAATTTCTTGCGACAGAGAATTTTGCAAATCATTTGTACTTATAAGGGAAGTACACGAGTTAAATATTACATTGAGAATAATTTATTAATTTGTGCTACATATAGCGATCGTTGCTTACGTGCTATATATATTGCTCCTAAATCATTTTTATCATTGAATGTATTATTTTAATACAACTCAATCGAATTATTTTAATAAGACTCGGATGAAAAAAAAACAATTATATAAAACTTCAATTTATATAAAAATTTTCTTACAATATAAATTACAACCCCGAAGCATTTTAGTTTTGCATTCAAAATGAATGGAAGAAAAGCACAAGTCTCATCTGTAAATTGCGATGTAAAACTATGCGAAATATCCTCGCGTTTCTTTATATTCGATATCCAATTATGTAGTTCCCATCCTCTTCTTTGTTTCCCGGACCATGAAACAAAAGAAAAAAAAAGGACCTACACGAGACTCGATGCATCTCGGACGTTACGTGATTCGAGCAAAAATGATAAACGGATCGAGAGAGACTCGTCGGCGCTGCGATTCGCAAAGATGCATGTAATAACGTGTGACGGCTCGTCGCTCTCACCGAAAGCGAGAGAGAAAGAGAGGATCGATCTCACTCTCTCTCCCACCGGCAATTCGATCTTGGTCGAAGTGCGCGGCGAACCTTCTATCATCAACCGTAGATGGTGGGGATGGACGAGCGAGAGCGCGACGCGGCGGAAACCCACGAAGATGAACGAAGCGCGACGACGGGTTCGCCGCCGTTCGGCGGCTCGGTTCGGCTCTTCAGTCTCGTACCAGCCGCCGTTGATTTCGCGTTTCCGTGGCGATTGTCTCGTGCGCCACGTGAAGGAGTGAGAGGGGGAACGCGCGTTTATGTGTGTAACAGCGGACGTGCCGGCAGGAGACATGCGTTCTCTCGTTTAGCGATGGATTTTCTCTCTTACATCGCGTAGGCGGGCGGTCGACGTATAAACGAAGCGCACGCGCCGCACGAGATCGTTTCGAAAGAGAGTCCTCTCTCTCTCTCTTTCTATCTCTCTCTCTCTCTCTCTCTCTCTCTCTCTCTCACTCATCGAACATCCACTCCGCGTGTAAATACGTCTTCTTAGCCGTTCGTCTGGCGGCAGCGCCGAAGCGTTCAGTCAATTAGCCATAATGGCACGATCTGCCGCGTCGGTCTCGGTCAATTAAGTGGTGATTAGTGCGCGGGCTGTGCCGTCGTTCTCTCTCTTTCCCGCATACGTATTCACACACACACACACACACACACACACACACACACACACACACACACACATACATACATACACTCTCTCTCTCTCTCTCTCTCTCTCTCTCTCTCTCTCTCTCTCTCTCTCTCTTTCCTCTTCTCCCTTCCCTTCCACGACATCAGCCGAGCGGTAGTCTGGCGTATGTGTGGGGGAGTTGCAACGGTGAGAACAAGCGCGCGTTCGGTGTGAACGTCACCGCGTGTCGCAAGGTCGAGAGGTGGACGACGAAGGTGCCTCTTCGCGGCGGCTCAATGCATCGACGCGTCTGTTAACGCGCTTGGCCTTTCCGACATCGCGCGTGTGCGTGCGCGAGCGACAGCGCGTGCGCGCGTTGCGTGCCTAGTAGGACGGGCGCCTGCGGATCCGAGGCTGTAAATCACGCGTGGACAAGAGGAGACGTGACGAGACGAGAGTCGGAGCACACCCGCAAGAATGCGCGTCGAGCGGTGATACTGGCCGATCGGTATCGCTCCGGAAAAGGATCGTCTGTGTCGCGAGTATTTGAACAAAGCCCGATCTGTCACTCGATATGTCATTCTGGGATACGAGGGTTAATTAAGTCACGAAGAAGCTTCGTAATCGAATCTAACTTGACGTAAGAATTGGGGAGTGTTTAAAGGTGTTTATGGTGTATGTGAGCGTTGATTGTGAAGCCGACCGATTCGCGGAGGTCAAAAGATTGAGAGGCAAAAAAGAAGATGCTTCGCGATCGTGCTAGTTGCTTCGCGAAGAAAAGCCGTCACGTCGCCGGAATTGTAGTCTCGGTATAGCTTCTTTTGCAACGTCAGCGTGTATCCGCGTATTTGCTCCGTGTGTGGTATCGCTCGGCTACAAACTAGCCGCCAAAATGGACTTCCGGGCGCCACATCCGCTCGTGCACCCTTCGCACGCTGGACACCCTTACTACTATCCAGGTATATTTCAAAGAATAAAATTTTTCATATTTTTTATCAATCCTTTTTTCCAACGTTTTTGACGTTAGATATCTCCGAAGAGGGAACAGCTATTAAACTTATAAAAATGTTGGTAGAAGATGGAAAATTGTTTTTATCCACAAACTAATATTAATTAAGAATGTTTAACCAATTTAAGAGAAATTTAATTTAATTAAAAAATTATTAGGGATATTTTTAAATAAAAAATATGATTGTAAAATAACAAAAGTAATAGACTCAATGTAATAGCAATTACTAACAATAAGTGTCAAAAAAAAACAAATAAGACGCGATTTAATTATAATACAAAATAAACATTAATAACGTAAAGTTTTTTTAGCGAAAATTGTATTGATATTAAAAGAATCATATATTAATTATGCCTTGAATAAAAAGTTATAAAATGACTTGTCAAATCCACGAAGTGTATATAGATTTTCGAGTGTGTTGGTTCGACTTTTTATTTTTAATCGTGTCTGATTTAGAAGCATGCGAGCGCGATACGTTAAAACAGTCGTGAAAGCCTCAGGTGTATTGAGCGCAGTCGCAACGATCGTCGACGTGATGAATGCCATTCACGCGACACCCGTTAACACGCGATGCACGTTTAATGCGCACGTGATGTCGAGATCGTGTCGCGCGTGCAGCGCATCGCGCACAAGGATAGATCCATGCATCGAGAATACGCGATTAGGCTCTAACGGAGAATCAATGTTGAATTATTTCGATCTCGTATCTCGCGAACGCTACTACTGTTCATATAAAAGATTCTGAAAAACCTAAATTGAGCGAGATTGTGGAACTGATTAAATCTCGAACAACGTACTCCGAATACTATAATGTATGGATTTTATTCCTATTTATAGCCATCGTATTTAAACATAATTTCGTATTCGTCAAAGCATACAGTGTCAAACTTCGTGATCTGATGAGAAATTTAATTCTGAACAAAATATTTCAGATAAATGAATCCAAAAATTTCTTTCTTAAAGAGTCTCCAAAAAATCTTTAAAATCATATTTTCTTATACATTTTTGCAAGTTTTTTTTAACAAAAATTACCGAAATAAATATTGTGGAGAATTAATTATATCTTCCAAATGAGACCAAAATACTTTTATCACCTTTCATAGATTTTTTTGAGGTAACTAATTTCGAAACGGTTTTTTGGCTACTGCATGTTGGTTTTTAATGTTTGTCTTGCTTGTTGGTTATTCCACTAGAAAAATATTATTTTTCTGTATTGTTAAAACAAATTTTACCGTAGAAAGAAATCACTTTTTTATACATTTGAAACTAAGTTAGCTTAAAACCTATGGAATTTGATAAAAATATTTTAGTCTTATCTCACTTGAAAGATAATGAAATTCTTTACAACTTTTGTGAAAAAAAACTCATATTTTTCCAGATATTCGTCAACATGTATTTAAAAAACGTGATTTTAAAACTTTCTAAGCTCTAATTTTGTAAGGAAACATTCATGTTTATATACGAAATTTTTTGTTCTGAATTAAATTTCCTATCAGATCACAAAGTCTGGTTGTAACGTTTGGTGCCATCCTGTGTAATAAGATTACGTCTTCCAAGTTTGTATTCGACTTACAAAAACTTGAAAATTATTCTCTCGAAGTAAAGTACCTCTATTTTCTTCTACAACTTTTTAAACCTGTTTTTTTAAACAAGAAGTAAACATAATGGCTTTCGTGCAACTATCGAATATATACATAAATTTATATCAACGATTTAGGGGGAAGGGTAGTTTCCTATTGTTCTTCTCATGTTTTTTTTTTATCTCGCGACATGTCATTTCAAAGTCGAAAAGCACTTCTTTGCATATTTTACGCCAAAGGCGACTTGCGCTCAGCGAAATACATAAATACTAATGTTGTTTTTATAATATAATAATTATGCGACTTAACTACGAGTAAAATTCACAGCATTTAATTGCAGTCTTGCAAGTGAATAACGCTCCATCGAAAAAACTTGCTCGATTAAATTAACCCGGCTCTCACCTTCGCGTGCGCACCTCGCAAGAAGTTGCACCGCGCGTTGCAGTTTCCAGGATTGGTTCTTCGCGCGATACGTTCTTTAGTACGATGCCAGAGGAGGCGAGGAGGTGGACTGGAATGAGAGGAGGGGGAGAAGCGCACGCAGGAAACGAGCGCGCAAACTTAACTCACTCACCGCAAAGCCGCGCACCCGGCAATTTCCTTCACCACCTCACTTCGCTGCACTTCGCCCTTGTGGGCGCATTTATGGTGCATATAATTTCAATATGTTGAAAATGGAATGCAATTGCGTCATCCCGCGAACGAGGGGTGGGGAGAATAGCCGAACGCGTGTACGTTATACACTGTATCCCTTTCTATTTTTAAATCGTCCGATGACGTAGATTGTTTAATATTTTACTTAAATATAGTAACATAAATATATTAATTCTTTAATTATTAATTAACAAATATATTAATATTATACAAAAAATATTTTATTTAAATATTTCAAAATAATATTAAAACAAGTTTTTAATTTCTAATATGAGCAATTTGTTACGTACTAAAAGATATTTTTAAAAAATAAAAAATTTTTTTTTTTTTTTTTTTTTTTTTTGCTATGAGGATTGATAAATCCTTTTCCACGATTAAGGTACTTATAAAAACGCAGGGGCTAATAATTTCATATAAAAATGATAAAAAATTAAAAAATGACAGTTATGTCGTAACAATATTTATTGAATATAAAAAGTTCTACGGTATGTCCGTTCAAGAAATATAGCGCCCACGTTTGGAATTACATAACAGAATATTAGAAAACTTTTGGAAATGACTGTAGAAGCCTAGTAAAAAAGATTTTCAAAATCTGTAAAAAAATTGCTCTCGTGCATCTGCGAGGGTGCGAGATTGAAACACAAACTCACGTCAGCTGTCATTTCTAAAAATTCACAAATATTCCTTTATGCAATTCTTATAGCGGGAACCTACATATTTTATTTTATGTGTATAAATTGCAACTTTATATTAAGCAAATATATTGTCGTGTTAGGTTAAATTTTGATTGGTAATATAGAACAACTTTAGGATCCCCTTAACATTAATGTTTCCATGCAATTTAGATTGAAAAAGTATAGTCTATTTGAATGTAATCGTTTACTGTTTCGAGTACTTTAAAAGAAACCAGCTGATAAGATACCAAGAAATCGCATAGTATGCAGTCGTTTTTACCAAACAGAAAAAGAGAATCTGCAAAGCGGGCTGCCGGTGATAGCGCGCAATCACTTGGAACATCCGTCGTTCTTTTTTTCTTTTTCCCTCGAATACGCGCGATCGCGCGTATCGATTGGGAAGCTCGAATGGCGTTTCGGAAAAACGTGCGAATTAACTGCTCGATGCTTATATACCGTGGCACGAGGAAATTAAAAACGACGACGATGTGAGGAGAACGGGAGATGAAACGGGGAAGAGGGAGGGGGGGGAGAAACGCGCGTTCGCGCAATTCCAGTCCTCCCATTCACCCACGCTCGCCCGAGGGAATCGCTAACCTTTATTAACGTAACATAACATCATTAATTGCGCGGGTGCGACTTTTTTATTGGACATTCGGAGTAAATATTGGCACTGCGAGTTAGCTATTTCGGCATATCGCACTCGATCGTGCCGCAATCATGATGTGTGCGTACCTTCGTGTTTATTCATTCTCATTTATCAGCTTTCTCTCGTTTTTTTTTCTCTCTCTGATTCTCATTTCGATATCTCATTTCGATAGCGGCGGACTGTGTTGTTTATTATTAAAACGAAATCGCAATGACATTTCGGCGCCGAGTGTCCTCTTTGAATCGCTTCATTGTAGGCGTTTTCAACATTATGATATCGATTTTGTTAAAATGAAATAAAATTATTTTGATACTAAAAACGTCTAAAAACATATGATTCTATAAAAAGTGGACGTGTGGACATTTGATGTGTTATTTCAACTTTAGATATTTTTATATACAGATTTTTCTGTTTTATGCTGTTAAAAGCCTTGGGTTACAAACATTTTTTTTTCTTTTTATATTCGTATGATATTTTTACTTCGTATTGTGCTGCGCATTGAGTATGCGTATGAATTCACTATCCTTGATTCCGTCGCAATTATTCGCATATTATCATATATGTACTTGTATAACATTAAAATAGTTGAAGTATTTAGGTGGCATTGAAAGTTGTGCATCTATTTAACACACTAAGCCAATAATTCATTTGCGTACGCGCGTGTTATGCAAAATGTTAGTACACGTGCTCGCAATTCTTTTACGTATATATATCGTAGTAATTAGGTGTATTTAAATTTCTATTTGCTATTATTTTTATCGGAGTAATTAATATTATGTATTAATATTATGAAATTCACTCATATAATTGTAATCGGTATAAGAGAGATGTCTGGTGATGTATCGTGATCGAAATCGCGCTAGAAAAGGTTAATTATCTGATTTATAATTTTCTCGATGCTTCGGTTCAAACGCGAAATTATTTTGCAGTTCAGACATTCTCTTTATAACAATAATAGAAATATTCCTTTTTTTATTCTTCTTTTGCCTTCTCTAAATTATTTCTAGCCAGTTTACCGTTATCTATTCACGTGGCTGATAAACGGACGTTTGAGCGAAGTCGCTATTTTTCGTTGCTGCCAACGTTTTGCGCAAAAAATTAGCTATTTATTAACATGAGATTTTTAGCAATAATTCGAGTAATAATAGGTTATTTCCTTTCCTTCATTTTTTCTTCCGACGATTCGCAGCTGGTTATCCAGCAGATTCCTCCGTTATTCATCTATGAACGATAAATGAAGTGGACATTCGACGTGATATCTACATTCTGTGCCGAGCGAAAAATTAATTATCTATCAATAGATAGTTGGATTTTCAGGGAGCAGCGCTTTTTACGCCGAACGAGCGCACGATTCTCAAAGTGAAAGCCAAAAAAAACGCGACGAATTACGATCCGGATATCGTGTGCGCGGAATTATCTCGGATTTTCTGTGGGCGCGATGTATCCGCTCCCCGGTTAGATTAACGAAAGTAATTCCACTCGATATGCGATTAACGACGATTGTTGATTCAGCGTAATTACCACGGTCGGTCGTTTAGATGTTTTCTTCTTTCTTTCATTTTTTTTATCAGCTTCGCGTCATGCTTGCGGTTACTCGCGATTACGGACAGTCTGAGTTTATTTTCTCACGATTATACGCGGATAACATAAAAGTTGAGTTTTATGCATTTAGATCGTGTAAAATTATTTTGGAAGCCGTACAACTATTTGATCCATTATCTAAATCTCGCTTACCATTTAGAACTCAATTTTTTTAATCAGTTTAGTATTTTTAATTTTTTATATTGAAATTACTTTTTTAATCCCTTTAAGTTATATATAATATTTTTTATTAATAAAATAATTATTTTAATTTTTGGATTAATTATTGAATATCTTGAACAATCAATTGATTGAAAAAATTAATAATCTTAAATTGACTCAGTTATAAATTAACTTTTATTTAAGAATCTTAATTAATTTAGAACATTTAAGTTGCATTTAAAAATTAAATATTAAATCAAAACATATTTAAATCTTAAAATTATTGTAATATTTCTTTTAAAGTAAAATATTATATTTAATTTCGACTTAAAAATTGATTAAATTTTATTTAATATGAAAGAACTATGTACATATTTAAAAAAATTTTTTTATACAAAGTAGCTTTATTTATTTATTAACCAATTTATTTTTTATTTGAAAATATGTTTTTTTTCTATCATATATAGTGCAACGACAGTGCAATTCGATCGGTATGGTTTTACATTGATAAAACATTATCGGGCAACACTTCCGATTCTATGAATGCAATGTCGTAATCGACGCTTTCTCATTAATCTCGCGTAATTGTTTAGAATTACACGCATAAGCTTTGGCCCGTTTGTAGACTGGTAAAGTTCGCTCGACAAACCATCGTGTGGGGTGTTTAGTCGCGTCACGCAACTAGACTTGTGTTCAATCGTCACACACTTGCACGCACACACGCACCAACACCGAACAGCCTTGTCGTTAAGTGACCCGTATTGATTATCGACCAGCTAATTTAGCTGATATTTGCGTGGCTCTTTGAATGCGTGCGCGTGTATGTGCATCAGAGCTCACGCTCGTCCTCTTTTATCGCTTGTCATTGCGGACGCGTTCTTATACCGCGTGTGATAAAAATAAATAGCTCATTTTTAAAAGATGACACTTAAGTGGCATGAATTCTTCATGTGGCGTTTAATATTATGTGATTGCTGATATAATCAGCGTGCTTGTGTGGATTGCCTTTTTATGTTATTATTAATAACGCATACCAGACCATTTATTAATCACCCCTCCTCGATCATCACTTTAATGTTGTTTATGCGGGCTCAGTCTTTTGAAGACCTGATCAAACGAATGTAAAGTGTCAAAGAAAAAATTACCTCTGGACGATCTCAGAGTGTCTTTTTTTTTAATTCTATCGGGTTTTTATTTTCGCGAATAATATTCATGTTTAATAATGCTTAACGGAAAATAAAAATAAACTAACAAGGAGAGATCGCTGTTGACTAATCACCGATTTTGATCTCCTTGCTCTCCTTGCGATTTGATCGAAAATAAGTTGATCCGTGTCCGAGCGTTTCGTCCAATACATATATCTACATCAAAATAGAATAAAAAATAAAAAAAAAGTTTGGGTAGGTTTCGATCCTGGGTTCTCCATATTACTAGTCTGGCCCTTACTCGATACGCTATACAACACTGGACAATAACACGGCTTTCTTTATGTTTCACTACGTACACTATCGATTGTTTTAAATTTCAAGTATAAAAATATTACTAATAAGACGCATTGGACGAAACGCTCGGACACGGATCGACTTATTTTCGATCTAGATTAAGTACGTGCAAAGAGATCAAAATCAGTGATTAGTCAACCGCGACCTCTCCTCGTAAGTTTTGGTTATGATTTTTTAACATTTGAGTTAATTCTTTCTGAGACTCATTGACAGATGAAAATGTAAAGACTTTTATTTACTGAAGTATCTTTGTACGGGAATCGGCTCCCGGGAAGAGAAGTCTTACTGTGACAGACCCTGGGGTTAAATCCTGTTCCATTACGGGATCGTCGATCCGGGTGGTCGAGTAACAGCGTCTAACTCGGCTAATTCTCGTCTCGGCTGTTCTCTATACAAATTCATTCTGTACGTCGCCATGCTAATAATAAATAATGTTGATGAGCGCGCTATTGTAGAACGTGATGCTTTTTTCAATTGCACTAATTTTTTATCATTCAGTCGTAAGAAAATGAAGAGTAATTCAGTCTGCGAAGTATCATAATAACATTGAAAAAGTAGTATCTTATAATTTACACGCATTTTTTTGTGATTATGTTTTAAATACACTCTATTTATTTTTTTATTACAATTCTTTTGTAGTACAGACCATTACGGCGTAAAATATCCGCATTTTCGTGTTTTTACCATTCTTTTTACACAGCGTGAAATTGTCCTCCGAAGCGACAGGTTCGGCAAGGCAGCAATGCACGAGATATTCTTTCGCTCTTTTGCCTGTTTTCTTTTTTTTCCGCCATCCCTCCCGGCTTTTTATCCGGCCCACCCGTGCGGCACCGCAAATGTCTCGCAAGGCTTGCTCGGCACTCGGACCGTAACGAAGTGGAACGGGCGTAAAAATGAGTGGAAGACAATTAAGGTGGGGTCGCGAAGGGAGGGCAGACGGAGGGATCAGAGGAGAGGTGGAAGGAGGGGAGGATGAGCGGAGGAGAAAAATAAAAAGGAACGGAAGGTCGACCACCTAGCGCGGCCTGATAAAGTCCATTACTTCCTTTGGATCTCGTGCGCGAGATCCCCCCCTCCTCCTGATCCTCCTTCCTCCTTCGTTATTTAACCTCACGCCGAATTCGCATAACTGTTTCTTTTTCCTCCTCGTCGCTCCTTGTCTTACGATCTGGCTCCCTCCCACTTCTTCTCCCACTTTCCTTTCTGCTGGCTTCCTCGCGGTCAGCTTCACCGCGATCGTTTATTTACGCTTATTTTGATCCCTCTACCTGCTCGTTCCTTCCTTTGGCATCTTCCTCTTCCCATGTTCATTTCTCTTCCTCCATTTCTTTCCCTCGTTCTGCTTCACCAAGCTATTCTCGCTCTCATCCTCCACAAGTTCGCTAAATAATTGCGAACCAACGGCGTTACTTTTTCTTCTTCCTACTTCGCCACACTCGACAAAAGGCTGTTAAAACAACCCTTTGTGCTACCCCCGACCTCTTTCCGGTCCTTCTTTTCCTGGAGGGTATACCGTGCGCGCTATCCTTCTGGCCCGGCACACGATGAACCAACCGCGTACGTCGCTCCCTTTTCTCCCCCCCCCCCACACATCCCCCTGTCTGTCTGCCTGCCTGCCTGCCTGCCTGCCTGCCTGCTTGGCTGGCTGTCTGCCCGCACCCCGCTTCGCTTTGGCGCACCCTTTGTGTCTCGGCGTTCACGATATTTACAAGCACCATTCAACATCTGTCGACTCGCTTTCCCCCTCTTATTTCAATCGCCTGCTTCCCTCTGTTCCATTTTGTCTCGCTCTCTCTCGCCCTTTCTCACTCACTCACTCTTAATAAAAAATCGTTATTGATTGCATGTAACCTGTAGGATTCCCCGTCAACTTAGAGGACGTTCTTTCCTCGCATATTTTAGAGATTTTTTAATAAAAGTTGCGACAATCCGGTACAAAAATGACGAATAGAAAGAGACAACACAATACTTGTTTTCTTTCTCACATAAGCGCATTATAATAGTAAGCCAATGGCCATGTATAATTATTTCTCAGATTCTTAAAAAATATTTCAAATTATATTAAGACATTAGAAATAGTGATGGGCGATCTCGATTCGATTTTCAGAAAATCGATCTCCTCAAAAAATCGATTCTTTTCTGTTCGATTCTTATACGAATCGATTCTTTTTGTAGAAAATCGAATTTCGATCTATTGATTTGATATACGTACGTTTAGTGGTGCCAGAAGTGACGCTTTTCAATCGGCGCACGAATGGAAAAATTGAATAAATATATTTAAAAAAAAAGTTTTAAAATATTTTTATTCTTTTTTTTATTATTTTTGAGTGTCTCCGAAACTAATGTCAAATAATTTTATAAATCAAATTATTTTAAAGTAAAACATAATTTACTATAATTATGCATAATTTACTATAATTATATAATCCATCTGACAAAATCATGACTTTTAGTTTTTGTTATGTAGTTTTGATTTTTTAGATCGATTTTTAGAAAATCGATTCTTTCTAAAAAATCGCCCATCACTAATTAGAAGGATGAATAGTTTACGAAAAGAATTCTTCCGTATTAAATAATTATTATATTATTAAGAAATTAGATTATTTAAAAAAAAAATTAATTTTGAATTAACTTTATTTTTCTATTTTATTCATGAAAATTTTACCTAAAATGTTATTCTATTTTAAAATTATATAATAATTATTTTTTATTTTTATAATATTGAATTATGTTTAATTTATAATATATTATTTCTATGTGTTGTGTAATATATATTGATACGTTAGCTTTGTAAACTCATTTCTTTTATAGCTATCTGTCTCTTTCTTTCCTTCTCTTTCATTTTCCGAAAATGTACGAAGCTATCCGAAAGAAACATAAATGCCAGACCAATCAAAAGACGGATCCGATTGTCGCAGTTCTTATTATAAGATCTCTAGCATATTTTCTTTTATCACTTTTTTTAAATTTTACTTTCATTTTACATGTTATTTTCTGCAAACAACTTGTTTCAAGTCTTTGTTTTTGTTACTGCTTTCTTGAGAATTTTATTTTACTATGTATATCAATGTTGAATATAAGAGCTTGATTCAAAATTATAATATATTTTCTTTCTCTTTTCTCTTCTTTTCTCGTTAACTCCACCATATCGCTCAATGATAAAGGCAACGTTCACAATGACTTTTGACGGGAGCGTCAAGTGATGACGGAAAGCAGCGAAATATATTCCCGTTCTTTTATTCCTGCTGAGGTGGGATGTTACGTATACCCGGTTTCTCGCGTGACAAAATGCATTCGTCGCCACCCTCCATCATCTGCGCTCGCGCGTGCGCCTCTCTGTCCTTTGACTGCTTCGACGGCAACCGAGGGTTCGAGCACTCTCGAGAGTCGCCCTCGCTTCGACCTTTTCCATTTTCTTTTTTCCTTCAAAAAAAAGAAGAAAAAATGCGACGCTGCTCAAAGCAAGCAGCTTTTTTTCCTTTTTACTCTCCAGTCTTCTCATTCGAACCTTTTTCACGGTACGTAATAATGAGGATGCATTATATAAAGAAATTACTATGAAAAAAAGCAACTATATGCTCGCTCGAATGAGTTTTAAATATAAATTCGAGCTCACATCGATAATCAAATTTTTGTTTACGCTAGTCGATAAATAATAAACTATAAAATTGTAGAAAGTTGCGGCTATTTTCTGTTACGTAACTCACGTGTGTAGACAACCCCTCGAGTCACTCGAATGAAGGTACGGGTTGTTTTATCGTCAAAAGGCGCGCCTTTTCGGAGGCGTAAAACTTCTTACTTCCGATTATTAACGTCTCTCAACGATTTTATTTATGCACAGTCGTCGCGGCGCCTGCCCGCGAGATAACGCTGAATTTCGCGTAAAGCTACGGATATTACTTTCACGAGCTGACGTGCCTCGAGAGATACTTGGTTCGTTGCGAAAGTGCCAAGTCGTGTATTGAGAGATGCATAAAAGTAATAAGAGAAATATATAAAATATAGATATATAATAATACAAATCGCGTCGATTCAATCGGCATTCAAACTATGGCTTTTAATATTTTTCTTTTATCAACAAAATTTTTTCTTTCTCGAAAACCAAGAGGTGTGTGAATCGAGATTTTAATCGGGTTTTAAGGATTAAAATTTTTTATTATAATATATAGCTTATTTTTTTAAGATCTTTATATGATATATAATAAGTTTTTTTGTTGACGAAAAAAAATGGACGAAACAATCCTAAATAATGAACGGTATTTGATGATTCGCGTTACATCATCGGTCGACCAAATGTTAATAGATTCGTTGCGTTTGACATTCGCGTTTGCCGTAAGGCAATCATCGGTGCAATCTTACGAGTTAATTGGATATATGTTAATAACGCAAAGTACTGTTAATATGAAAAGAAATTTCAATGTTGCAAATTACAGTGGTTTACATAACCACTTTCAACGATGATCTTTAAATGTTATTTTCATTTTTAATATTGCTAGGCTATATGTTAGACGAATTAACGCGGTTGTCTCTGATTTCTCAATCGGTTTAATGAAAGCCAGGTGAAGTCAAGCACAGTGGATATATCGTCGTCGTTAAACCGCGAGTTCGTGCAATTGGAAGTCCAGCGGGATCAGGTGCGAGTTTTACCGGCTAATCGATAGCGGCGCGAAGTCGTAAATTGCCAAGGTTACGGAAATTGTGGGCAAAGGGGAGATTAAATTGCCATAAATTGCCGCTACATTAAGCACTGCTCCGACATTTTTTTTTCTATCTCATTTGCCTGCTTTATTTGTTCGTTAACAGAGTATCGATAGCTGTTGCTACAAAGTAAAAGTCGCGCTTTGTTTGACAACTGTCTTCAGCTTCAATTAGAACGACTGATTTCTCCAGTTATGTCATGTTTTCAGTTCAAAAATAAAATTTTTTTTTTCTTAACAAATATTTTTTTTTTTTTTTTTTTTTTTTTTTTTTTTTAATCAAAGGTTTATTTTTCACCTACAAAGAAAGATGTATGAATTATATTTCTTATTTAATTATTTGCTACTCTTTTTTATAAAATCCTAATTTAGCGCTAAAAGAAAAATATTTTCTATCTGACAATATATGTCAGAATAAAAAATTGAAATAATCTCCGCCCTATTTAGAATGAGTGAGCACAGGATTATTATCTCGTTAGTTCGTTATCGTAACACATAATGTCGGGTAAAAATACGCCACGGATCGTCGCGACAAACCTGTAACGACACGACTTGTGTCGATAGGATCTGTTTGGATCAATGCTACCGTTCTGAACGAGACATCGATTTCCGGAGCGGACGTGTGTCGCGTTCCGTTGTTCTCTCCTTCCTTCCATAACTACCGTGTTCGATCCCCCGTTCGCGGTGAAATAATCGCCGCGAGGGGTCGGAAGAACCCAGGGACTATGAATTAGGTATGACCCAACCCCGCACACACATTGGAGAGAGAAACTCTCCCCTTCGATTTCGATCAATACACCAGGCGTGGGCAACGCCAAGTAGAAGGGATGAAGTGCTCTGGCACACAGCATTTTTCTTTCTCGTCCCTTTCGAGACATCCACTTGCGAGAGAAAGAGAACGAGAAAAAGGGAGATGGGGAAGAGGAAGACTAAAGAAAGAAAAAGAAAAAGAATGCATCCCTCTTTTTGGACTTCCTCCGAACCGACCAGAGATACCTTCCGTGGGTCAGAGGTCACCGACGTCAAGGGTATAAATCAGAAGGACGTTCTTGCCAAACAAGGGGAAAAGCACGCACGCGTTCGAGATCCCTTCGAAATTAATTTATCAATGTTTTTGGTATATCGATCTCTGACACCGAGCTATTTCGCGTCTTTTTCCTTTTAATATAAAATGTAATAATAATTACAATTTTTATCGCCTGAAATTTTAATAAAATTCATGACTTTGAAGCCAATTTTTATCTTTTTGTAGAAAAACTTTTTTGGAATACATAATCATCAAAGTATTTAACAATGAAACAAATTTGAATGATAAATATTTATCTTAACCAAGAATATAAATACAATTGTTTTGATTAATGTCAACGTTTATTTTGTTATTATTTGGATTTTGCAAAAACGTAATAATTCAATTTATTTTTGTGATACGTGTATATTATACATATATACATATTTAAAAATATATATAAATATTTTTGAATTATGTAAAAATTGTTGCTTATATTAATTTACCTCTATATATTTTGAGATCGATAAAGACTAAGTTTACATCATGCATACGTAAACAATTCTCTCTCGCTTTTCGATCTTTTTCTCTTGTTCTTTCATCCCCTCGTCAACTCCCTTCTCATAAGCCAGGCACGAGAAAAGTGCCTTCTCGACCAGCAGCTGCGTTATATCGCACGCACGCACGTGTGCGTGCGTAACTCGTGTAAAACAGTGTAGTAAAGCGACGCGATATATAACTGGTGTCGTAAAACGGCAGGTATATCGCAATTTTCTCGCCTCCAACCACTTCCATTCGGCGGTGCCGTGCGCTATCGCGTTATCGAACCGCGCATTTTGTGTTGATGACAAAAAAACGCATTCCAACAAGCGAAATATTACTTTCTTTCTTTATCCCACACAACTGCTTTTATTCGGCGTCGCAGCTCGTGTCGCTCTTTATAAAAATACACAACGAACAGATTCCGTTTACTTAAATCGTCAACTTATAAGGAAAGGTAAAATGTTATATTTTCTAAATCCTTCCTCCCCTCCTTCAATTTTTAAAAAATTTGATTATGCAGTTTTAAAGTACATTAAAAATCATAAAACTTTTATTCGAAACTTTTTTTTATATCATCTCTTACCATTTCGACGTTTATTTGCTCAGAAATATAAAAACCGATTTTTTTTTCAAGAGGGTGTTTCACACCCTTAATGGCCGAAAAAGCACGTATAAAAAATACGTGTCTCCTATTTTGATCTAGACTACAACATATTCAAAGCGCATTAAAATCAGAGGGGGACACTTCCACATCTTTCCATATTAGTAAATACTTTAGCTAATTTGCCGCGAATATAATATGTTTACGTAATATGTGTGAAATTGGAAAGCACATGAATATTGTGGTTTGTACAAACTTGGCTTCGAAAGAAAACGTATTATATTATATTTCTTTCGTGACTGTCTGTAAAAAGCGATTCGTTGGTCAAAACAGGATTAAACTCCGTTTGCGCGCGCGTCCCGCAGCTTCCGCAACGTCAAGCGGAACGCACGTGGCCGCTCGCTCGCGCTCTGTATTCTCTTTGCCTCTTTTCGCTTTGCAACCAGTCTCTTTGTGCAACCGTCCATCTCCTTTTCAGCGAGCCATTTTCTAACGTGCGTTAATTAAATTCCGATCTCCTTTCGGCCCGCTGTGACACTATTCTCTTTTTTTCTTTTTATCTTCTTCTTTCTCTTTCACTCTCTGGTCTTTTTTGTCGCTTGATTCAACATAATTTTTGTCATCAGTTGTTTAGTAAGATGACTGGACGTGTCATTTAAAAACATATTAAACTTGAAAAAATTTACTGCAAGCTAAACAGAAAAAAAGTAAAATTTAACTTTTACATTTTATCTTGTTATTCTCTCCTGCGTTACTTTTGTATGCACGTTGGAACGTTCGCTAACGACAATTCTAACATCGCTTGTCCTAGAATGGTAAATAAATTTCTCTCATTCTCGCTCCCGCATTGCATCTCAATCGCCAGGCGAGCTTTCAAGAGGCTTTCAAACTAGTCGAGGACGTGCATTAACTTTATTGGAGAGGGGGATAACTTTGTTCGATCGTGATGCGGTCGAAATGCGAGACGCATCTCTTTTTGGCACACATCGCGCGTCGTCGGATATATCCTTTTTTCGCCATTTTTCTCCTCGCCAGAGGTACGCGCTGCTGGGTTATATTGCGGCAAATCGATTTTTAGACTGGAAATAGATCGGCGCAAACCCGATTTTCCCTCGTCGCGTCACGTTTTACTCTGTGAACCAGTTATGATCGTGATTAAATGCGGCCGTTCGCACTTTTCCGCGGGTGAAGCTGCCTTCGTTCGCACGTCTCGAATACATTTGATGCATTTTGATCCGTAGCAATAGTCTCGAAATATTACGCGAGAATTACGGTGTATGACTAAAAATTTAAAGTTATCGAGTAGAGAAAATTTTTAACGCAATAGGGAGTTTGCATTAAAAAAAAAAATACATTTTTTTATATACAGTATGTAATTTAAACATATATTATTATAAATTTATTTATAAGAAAATTTTAAATTTTAATCAATAGAAAGGTATTAAAAAATTAAATTAAAATTTAATAAAATTTAAATTGTGAGAAAACGATTTTGATTGGTTGGAATGCGTGACGTCACAGGGCAATAGTTTCAAACGTTTGTTTTCTGTATTCTGTATTACGGTATTCCGTCATTCTTGATTTCGAGGTACAAAGAAAAACAATTTATTGGGTGTTTTAATTGTTGTACTTTTACATAGAGGTACAAAACAGGTTTTGTACGTGTTACCTTTGCTCATTTTCACAATGACTGGATATTTTAATAAATAAAAATAGTGTGTTGTCACTGTATGTATTGGTTAGGTTTGAGGAGACGCTATTTCACGCTATTTAGCGCTATTAGCGTCTCCCCGAAAGCAGATATTGCGCTGTGACGTCACATCGCGTTCGGGAGAACTCGGTCGTTTCCGGATCGTATTCGACAATTTCAAATAATGTTAATTTTTATTATTGATTTTCTCGCTTAATTTGCATTAAAAAATTACGAAAAAATTAATTCCATTTAAAACTATATATAAATTATAAAATGCAATTGTTTTTCAAAATCATGCAAACTCCCTATTATATCCATCCGACAATGACCTTTATTCGTACTATAATATAATAAGATCACTCTCAAAGATCCCACAGTGTGCACATCTTTTTCCATTTTTTTTTTCGTTGCCGTTCGCGTAGCTCGCTACTTGCAAATTATGGGCGCCTTACACGATCGCACGGTTTATGACTAATTCGTAATCATTAGAACCACGCGAGCTATTATACTTCTTGCCATGAGTTTTGATAAGTGCAAACGCCATAACGATGGTGACGGTGTTGATAATTATAAAAAAAAATGTAGTCAACGGACGATTACGGTTGCGCGGAAAATGGGAGGGATCGTAATGAGCTGTATTTCATTGGATTAACATAACTGACAAACGGCGTTTGCGTTTCAATTATCGCGTGAATTTACGACTCGATCGCGCGGGCAAACGCGTCTCGATGAAGGGAACAGAGAGAGAGAGAGAGAGGGACGGGAGTTTGGGGACGAAATGGATTGGAAAAATGGGGAGAGCAAAATCATTGTAATGAAATTAGCGCGACTCACGCTGTCAGCTTTTGTGGGCGTCATGCCCCCGAAGGGTTGGATTCGCTTTTTCACCGTGCCAATTGTTATTGGCTGATAAATGTCGATAGGTTTTTTTGCACGGTGCTTCCGTTCACGGTATTCGATTGGAGTGTGCGATATAGTACGTTTTATTATACGTATAGGACGTTTACATTTGCTCGTTCACTCATGCGATTAATTGTAAGATGAAAATCGAGTTTATGTTATTCTTGATTATTACGCCGAATAAATGAAAAGATGGTGAAATCAAAATTTTCAGTTTTATATTTTTTCAAATTCAAATTAAGGTAACACTGGTATGATATAACTAAAAATACTGCTCTAGTATTATAATATCTACATTATAAAGCTTTAATCTTATTATTTATTCTGTAAGAGAGCACATTAATCATGTTAGGAGCGATATTTAACAATTTTTAAATAATTTTTGTGAGATATTGTGAAATATTTAAACTAAATATTTGTGTGTGTTTTAACGACTTTTTTATTTATGCAATTGTTTTACTACAGTCTGAATATTAAAATATATGTCAAAGAATGATTAACATTATTGCGATATTGTCAATATGTAGATTATACATCATGGTGTTGTACGTATTTTTAAGCGTCTTATGTTTATACAAGTGGAACATGTAACTTGTCGTTTCTTATCTTCGCTTTGCATTCATATATTCTTCGAATTGGTAGTTCACGTGGCACACAACGAATGGATAAATGCTCGCCGATGTATCGAAAAGATCTGTATAAACGTACTATTATTTTCAGAACTCGATAATAAATATCTCTTAAGATTTTAATTAAAAATTAAAGCTTCGTTTTTTGGATTTTACTGTCAGCTATTGTTGTACGTATATGGGGAGAGCAAGATGGCTGACAGACTTGCACTCCAATTCAAGGGATTTCTTTTAAAGTTATAATTTAAAGAATTCATAACTGAGGAAGAAAAGAAGCAGAAAGTAATTTTTTTTTTTTTTTTAAAGTAGAGAGAAAAGAAATTGTCAAGCTTAAAGAAATAAATTGACAGAAAAACTGCAGACACATACTACTATGCGATGTATAAAATATTTAGTAAATATTAAAGGATCAATGATGACTAATTTCGTCAGATAAAATTTCTCGCGCTTTAATTACATACGTGTTTAAGCAAAAGTTCTTCACGGCTTATATTTTATCTATCGTGTGTTTGCTGCCTCTCTCATTTGTGCAACTTATTAGCTGCTTGTAACAACAGATGGTTGTATCTTGGCACTATGCCAATGTTTGGTCAATTTAATCTGCGCGGGTGTTCAGACAGATGAAAGAAACGCACATACTGCGTATAAAGCAAACGACTTCAAAGTCGCGACAATTAATTATAACGCCGCTGATGTGTTGCCCGATTATTTTTAGAGATACTTGTTAACCACACTCCTTTAACTTGATATCGCATAAAAATTTTATATTCGATCATCGTTATTTTTCTAAAAAGTATTTCTTATCTACCGTACGAATTATCGTGATAAAAGACGATATTTATAAGTGGAAGATAAGCAGGCAATATTAACAATATATTGTGACATCGATGCATTGATGAGTTGTGTGATAACCCAAAAGTGTGTGCTATCTGAAAATGTATTAGCGACGCACAAGGACAATACTAAAGATAAACGCATATCGCGTATGTTAATGGGCTCTTGTAACAACATTGTTAATAAACCACTAGCGGAGCGGAAAACAGACTTCAATGGCAAAATATATAATACCTCATATATTATAACAAATTGATTAGGACCCATTGCTCCATTTTGTTACAGCAATTTACAATTTAAATTATTTATTCATCATTCGTGGATTATGAATAAAATATAATCTCTGAAGTGTTTTTTTTAGCTTTGAGCGGCTGACTATGAATATATACTTATGATTCAACGATCTACTCGAAGTTATTTCAAGCGAGCATCATGTCTCGATTGGTTTTTATTATACAATATTGTAAATTGAATGTCGGCTTATTTTCTTCAGATTGGAAATTGCAATTTAAATGGGGGATGTATTTTTTTTTTTTTTTTTTTTTTTTTTTTTTTTTTTTTTATTTCAAGATCTCTTTTTTGTCTCTCTCTCTCTCAAGACCTTGTATATCCAGTAACGAATAAACTCTCGACGACGATCCTCGACTCGAAACTGCAGCTTTCACTCGTAATGAAAATTGATAGTCTGGTTAACCGCGTTTCGCGTCAGTTGCAGCTGCAGGCGATGCTTCCGGCCGCTTCCTGCCGACTAAATGCTGACAGACTGCTGGCTACTCGTTGCCAGAGTCACATAATCGCCCGTTGCACTTTTTATCGCTCGTCTTTACGGCTGTCGTCGATAAATGACGATACCAAAATATGCCCCAGAGCGTAGAAAGGGCGAACGCCGCGGGATTTTTGCGTAATAATGTTTCTCGATCGTTATTGTCGACAAAAAACGGACAAATATCAATGCCCACCTTGCTTCTACAATTTCATTTCGAGAAAACAACATTATTTTGCGAACAGAAAAATATTAAAATCTAAACTTGACGAATAATTCTTTTTTTTTCTAAGTTTATTTGTAATTAGCATCTTTTATCGCATTATATGTATATAATTTTATTAAGGGGATACCGAAGTACCGATCGAGTTCTAACCTAACAAAACAATATATTTACTTAATATAAAAGTTGCAATTTATATACATAAAATAAAATAGGTTTTCCCCTTTCAGAATTGCATAAAAGAATATTTGTGAACTTTTAGAAATGAGCTTAGAAACCTAGGAAAAAAGTATTCCTGAAAACAAATGTTGTGCAGCACAAAAATTCACAAATATTCTTTCATGCAATTCTGAGAGGGGAAAACCTATTTTATTTGATGTATATAAATTGCAACTTTTATATTAAGTAAATATATTGTTTTGTTAGGTTAGAACTCGGTCGGTACTTCGGTATCCCCTTTAACTTTAAATTTTTATTATATATATTTTTTTCTTTATGAAGAATTTAAAATCGCATCTCTATAGCTTGTTTGAAATCTGCCGTGTTTAAAGATTCATAGCTAAGACGTGTCGCTCAAATACCGGCTTTCAAGAAAGACCTTACTGTGCATCGAGGCGTTAAAGTTTCCTACGATCGCTAAAGATTTCTATCGATGTAAGTCGGATATCGGCGTCGATGATAAAGCTAAAAGAAAAAAAAAACGAAAAGGAGACGTCGAAGGAACGAGAAATGTCGAGAAGGCTCGACGATAGTATCTTGGATTGAAGCAACAGCGTGAGAGAGTTTCAAGAATTTCACACGTGCATGTACGTGAAGGTGTCTCAATACACAGAACTTTTATCGCTTGTCGAACTGTTTTCATACATTTCACGTATGATAGTCAAGTGGAGGAGTCGATGCGATAACTATGATAGTCGGTGCAGTGACTATGATAGTCAAGTGGAGGAATTGATGTAGGGACTATGATAGTCAAGTGGAGGAGTCAACGCAGTGACTATGATAGTCAAGTGGAGAAGTTGATGTGGTGACTATGATAATCAAGTGGAGGAGTCGATACAGACACTATGATAGTCAAGTGGAGGAGTCGATGCGATAACTATGATAGTCGATGCAGTGACTATGATAGTCAAGTGGAGGAGTCGATACAGAGACTATTTTAGTTGACGCAGTGATTATGATAGTCAAGTGGAGGAATCGATGTAGGGACTATGATAGTCAAGTGGAGGAGTCAACACAATGACTATGATAATCAAGTGGAGAAGTTGATGTGGTGACTATGATAATCAAGTGGAGGAGTCGATGCAGTGATTATGAATGTATAGAGATGTCAGAATCGAAAGAAATTTGTTAAAAGAATGAATTATATCGCGCTGTTTTATCATTATCTCTTATTTTGTGCATTTTTTCATCTTTTTTTTCTGGAAGATTGTCCTGCCAGTCCCGTGAGTTACTCAATGGCCGTTAACGTGCAGACCGGGAAATAATAAAGTCGAGCCATGGCTTGACGCTGCGATCTTCGTGATGTTAACTCCCGCTTTGCATATCAAGCAACCTTAGACGTCGTCTCTCCGCTATCGTGGCACGCGCAAGTGCGTGAATGCCGCGATGCATATAAAAGCCTGCCTCGGGCGTGCACGTACATATTCCACGGGTTAAAGGAAGAGGAAGGGGAAGGCAACTTCTGCGCACGCCATATATGGCTGAAAGTCGCACTGAATATAAGGAATTTTTTTCATCACTCGAACAATTGACAAGATTTTTATCATGATAATAGTATGATGTTAAGAGTAAAACTTTATATAAGATTGTTTATATATCGTAATATGATGCGATAAATCATTGGATTGTAAAAAGATACAAGTTGGAAAAAAGGCAAAGAAAAAAAGTATTTTTGACACATGACGTGTCAAATCGTCAAAGCCACCGAGTCCTTTTTTTCATCAAAGACAAATCTCTAATGTCGAGGACATTTCACGAATTACGTAGTCGATTCTCTCGAGGGTCCTGGCGTGAAGTATGACCGGCGTTAAGATAGGCCGAATCCCGCGGGTAAAGATTTGCCATTTCGGACCTCCTTGTCTCTAAAATATTCATGGATGCAGACTGCTCCAAAGCATCGTCAAACAAAAAAGAAGAAAAGAACGATTCAAATAGGGGAAACGGCTAAAGTCGATTCAGGAGAACGTTTCCTTTTGTCAGCTAGCGAACATGGCTCTTTGCAAAATTCACATAGCCCACTTCCGGTTCCTGAAAGGCTACAATATCTTCTATAGTCCTATTCATATTGACAAAACGATTACGTAGTTTTTTGTTTAAGTCTTTTAAAATTTTAAAAGTCTTTAATTATAAGAGGAAGTTTAACGATTATTGAATTTGCTAATAATCTAAATTTTATAATTTATATTTTTATGATTATTTTATTTATAAAAATATATATATTTTTCATATAATATTTTTTCATACATTTTAAAGAAGAAATTTATAAAATTGACATACATTTTTTACACGCGCGATATCTTTCACTAGAAATCGCATAATGAAACAAGTTGAATGTATTTAGACTTGCGTTTTCAAAAGTTTGGCTTAGTTCCAAAATAAACGAGCTATATAACACTCGCTTGAGAACGTAAGTGAACTTATATTTGCGCGTCTGCTATTCAGCTTTGCTTCTTTTCCCGCACGCTCTTTTATCTAGAAGCTATATGAGCCTCGTGTACCTCACATGCCAGTGTCGGCGTAAGAGGAAGCTGCGAATGTATAAACATTTATGCAAAGCGAGAGGCGGCGTTTGGCTGGGAGAGCCGAGCCGCTTTGCGAACAAAGTTGCCATCCGTTTTTCACAGGTTGCAACGAACGGCGTCATGAAATTTTTGTCACTTGTCCGAAACGTATTAAAGACCAGAAAAGTGTCTTGTACCTTCAAAAGACAAAAGGAAGGGAATAAAGTATCGAGGGAAGAGGGAATAATTTCTCAACACAATTAATCAATAATAAAATTTGCGTATATTTTGGTCTTTTAATCCTTACTCCGTACTGTTGGTTTTTGCACCTTCTAACCGTATTGTTGAGTCAGGGTATTTTCGATAAGTTTATCAATATGTAAAAGTTTTAAAAAATCTGAAAAAATTTATATACCTTCTTTGAACCTTCTGAATAAAGTCTAAAATAATAAATTTGAAAAATAATTTACTTAATAACGAATATATTTATTATTAAGTAATTTATTTTTCAAATTTATTATTTTCGTCTTTAATTAAATATATTACTAATATATTAAGTGTATTATATATGTTATAAATAAATATATTATTTTATGATTATTCATTTTTGAGAAATTGACGTTGTTAGAAAAATCACGGAAAAAAGTAACCCAATAGTACGGAATAAGTGTTAATATTATTGAATTGTCTGTTAAACGATAATGAATAAATATAAACCTCTTTTACATATCATTATTTATATTATTTTTATTGTATAATTCTCTGAGAAATATGTTCTATTGCGATCCGCAAAGTATCTCGTATAAACTCTTGCGAGCAAAACTGCTCACACTATCCACAGTAGCATCGCGATATTTCAGCCGCTAAGCATCTTTTCTCGCCGCCACCGGCGAACAAATTATTGGAATAACCGGCTAGAAAGCGAGTGGTTGAGGCGCAATTCCCTCGGCAATTTGCTTAAGCCGAGTGGGATCGCCGCAAGTTGGAGAGCAACGAAAGTCGTTAAAATCTCTCTTCATCCCTTTCCGCTGCTTCTGACCTGCTCCTGACTCTCTTATCCCTATGTCCTCTCCCGTGATTCTCTCTCTTGGGAAACATTCGACCTCGAGAATTCGAGAGACAAGCATAAACGGTCAGTTATGATCGCAATACGCGGTTATGATCGCGTCACTCTTGCTCGCTTATGACCGTAGGTAGGAGAAAAAAGGAGAAGGAAGTCGCAAAAAATTTTTTGTTGAGCTTTCATAGCTTGCGAAAGCTGATAATTCCCGAAAATCCCCGACGATCACGTAGATATCGAGCCTCAGCTTTATTGGCCCGTATAAAAGCGTCCTCATCACCACCGAATATTCGTCGGCGAAGCAGGGGGTTGACATTCTTGGAGCAGTGCATTACTCGGTCACGTAAAGCTTGGTTCATAATATTCATACAGAAAAGAAATATTTAAAAACGCGACTTGATTTAACAATTATTGCTGTATTGATAGAAGAAAAGGAAAAGCAAAATACTTGTAATATAGGCAAAGTAACAGAACAATTTTTTTATATGTAAGTTTTTATTGTGTAAATCCGTTGGTCGAAGAAGATAAATATTCATTAAAAAAAAAAGAACATTCCATTTCCTGTAGGCAAGAATGTTGTGTATTAAGCTTAATTTGCACCACCTCTCACTTTTGACATTGCTTGCTTTCTTTTCTCAGCACACCTTGAAGAACAGCTTTTCGGCTTCTTTCCGTCTTATGTACCTTTTCTCTGGTTTCCTTCACTTGATCGACTTTCGCCGAGAAATGCAATGTTGTCAGAACATGCCGTAAATTCCTTCCTCTCTTTCTCTCTCTCTCTCTCTCTCTCTCTCTCTCTCTCTCTCTCTCTCTCTCTCTCTCTCTCTCTCTCTCTCTCTCTCTCTCTCTCTCTCTCTCTCTCTCTCTCTCTCTCTCTCTCTCTCTCTCTCTCTCTCTCTCTCTCTCTCTCTCTCTCTCTCTCTCTCTCTCTCTCGACTTTTCATCTTGATGTCTTTACTGGCTGAATTGTAGGATTTGTTCGTTTCGTTTGTATTGTTCTATTTCTCTGATACATATATATACATACACGAATATAGATACACATATACATCTACACACGTTTTATATCAAATTATGCAAATTGTCGGAACGCAATGTAATGCATTTTTTGGATTGATTATTACAAGATTAAAAACAGGATATTCTTTCTGAAACATTATTAGTTTAAGAAAGATTTGGATTAAATTTTCTTTGTTATTCATCTGAGTTTTTATTCCGTGAACGTTTAATTTTCATTTCATAAATGTAGCAAGTTATCAATTAATCGGACGGGATTTTAATTATCACGGTAACAAATGATCAGATTGCCTTTAACCTTTCTATCATGCCTGAATCCAATAATCTAACACAAAGGTCATGTTCTTTTCAACTTGAATTTAAAAGTTCATCTCCGTGATAACATTTTTCTCATGATACGGTCAGGATTGGTTTCGAAAAGATGGGAGGAAAATTACGCTTTGTTTTTTTTTCTCTCGCTGTATCCATTTTGTTTTACGGTTTCTTTATTCTTTTTTTCTTGTTTTTGCCGGCCGTTAGGCGTCCTCGCTTTTATATGATCGTAAAATCGCACGGTGCACTTATTAGACACACGCGAACGAGAAACCGAGGAGAGAAGCTTCTGACCCGTTAAACCGGTACGTGGAAATGACCCTGTTCCACTTCCTGTTTCCTTTTGCTCTCGTCGACAAGTCGGATCCTCTCAAACTCTATCTTCTTCTGCCAGCTCTTTAGCTGGCTTGTCACTGTTTGCTGACCGGTCGGCTGGCCGATTGTCAATTCTTACCTGACTGACAAGTTCTCGGACTTTCAAACGAAGCAATTTCTGTCGGAATATTTCAATCTTACAGAGAATTGTGCGATTGCTGTAGCACCATTTTCCATTACTTCAACTTTAATATTCAAATACATTTTTTTATAGGATATATATATACACACACACACACACACACACACACACACACACACACACACACACACACACACACACACACACACACACACACACACACACACACACACACACACACACACGTGTACACACACACACACACACACACACACACACAGGGTGTCCGGTAATTACCGCCTCACCTCTCTAGGGCAGATAGAGCAGGTCAAACTGAACATAAAAGTTCCATAATTATTAAAATATTAATTAAAAACGCTTAGCATATGCTGAGTGCTATATACAGCGCACGCTCACACGCTGAGCGTTTTTAATTAATATTTTAATAATTATTGCGCAAATCGCAAAATAGTAGAGGACTTTTATGTTCAATTTGACTTGCTCTATCAGCTTTAGAGAGGTGGAACGATTATTACCGGACACTTTGTATATATATGTAATATCGTTCGCTGAGCGTTTTTAATTAATAGTTTAATAATTATTGCGCAAAATAGTAGAGGACTTTTATGTTCAGTTTGACCTGCTCTATCTGCCCTAGAGAGGTGAGGCGGTAATTACCGGACACCCTGTATATATGTATATATATATTCGTATATATAAGTATATTCTTAGCTATCTTTTATTAAGTAATAAAAAATGTTGTTTTTATAAATAATATAAATAATATTAAATTTCTAAATTGTTATAAATTTTGCCAGGTCATATTTTATTCATTAAATTTTATAAAATACTTGAGCATTTTACGAACAATAATACAAAAATATCTATAAGAAATTTGCGATGAAACTGTCAAAGTCACACGTCCTGTAATAAATTTCATTTCAGTCTTACAAATTATAGTCTGACAAATTATTTGATTATGAAATGTTATTCATATTAAATCTTTCAAGCATGAAAAACACACGTCACGTGAAATTTTTAATATAATCTTCAGAACGTGCATAAAACTGCGCGATAACATCATAATGCTCTTATACAACTACTTAATTTTTGACGGGGAATCTAGAAATGGATTATTTCCGCACGCTGGCATAATTATAGCCCATTTTTCTGACGTTTCATGTAACGTTATTAATAAAATTCGATAACATCTTTCATAAAGTAAGGAGATAGAACGGCTCTCTCGCGCTCGTTTATAACGGCACATTTTACGATACTTGAAACGGTTTCGCGTGCGCACTTTGCGTGTGCATGCGCGCGGCGAACGATACCTTGGAACCTGTCCAGGATTTGGGATTCCGCAGTGCTATCGGCATCGTCTAGTCCGCTTCCTGAATACAAGCGCGGCCTGTAATCTCGCTCCTTACCACACGTACACGCGACGAATGTACATGATATTCGAGACACGTTTCTCCTCCCAGTCGCTTCGTTCGTTCCATCCACACCCGTGGACTGCACTGACGCACATTGCCCGCATACAGTATCTGATCTGAAACGACTTTTTTTTTCAGTGTATTCAAAAAGATGCTTAACTTGTCTGGAAAGATCTACATGCTTCGAAGATCTTGATAATTATTCAAAATCAATTTATAAAAATCGCCTTTAAAGGAGGGTTGATAAAATGTGCTGATTTTTGCCCAGAAAATAAATATAACGTAAGCTATATATATTTTCTTATAGTTTTTGAGTTGCTGAATACGAAAATATTATGTACAATGTATACAGTTGCATCTGATGAGGCTTAAGATTCTTTGAATCAATTGACTATTTATTTATTTTTTAATTTTTATATTATATTGATTTTGCTACGTTAGATTTAGCATTTCTAAAATGTTTCACTTTAAAGTGTTTCTTCAGTTTTCAGTAAAAGAAATTATAAAACTAAACTATAATATAAATAATTAAATAATTGCAACTAATCGAATTAATATTAAAAATAATTTATTTCGACCATTTAAGACGAATTTTGATCACTTTTTCACGGGGTTAGACCAATAAAACGGGTATTTTCGAATTCAGCACCTCAAAAACTATAAGAAAATATATGTAACTTACGTTACACTTTCTTGGCAAAAATCAGCATATTTTACCCACTCTCCTTTAAAATAATATTGTTATATAAAACATTGAGTTTTTATTTTAATATTATATAATATTATATAACGGGTTCAACAGGACTATCTCTCTCGTTGAATATTAAAAACAAAATTTGATTTCGTTAAAAGTAAAGATTAAGATATCAATAAGTGCGCAATTTATTTATTTTACTTTGATAATCTCTGTTCATATATATCTCTTTTCGCAAAAGAGGCCGCGTTTATGGACAGCTGGTTATAAAGTTTTTGACTTAAAACGCAAGTTAAAGTAGAAAAGAAAACTGTCTATCCTCTAGTCGCGTTTGCACCAAAGTTTATACTGAAGTGGATATTCAGCGTACTTTGGCGCTTGAAGAGTCAAAGGAAACTTTCATTCGAGGTTTCCGTTTACAAACTCTGCGATGTAACTCAACCCACGAATACTCGAGAGAAACATGAAAGCTCGATCGTGCATGCTCAAATATCGAGGAGATAAAATTCGATTCTTAGGACGTCTCGTTTGCTGTCATTTTTGTGATTTGCTTATTTAAAATTCATATATTAATATATTATATTTTAGCATTGATAAAAACAATCTAGTTTGCTAATTATTTCTCGATTTATTTTTAAAATTGGACGCGTTAAATATATTATTGTATTGTAATATTAATGAATTTCATCAAATTGAATTTTTCACCATGAGCGAATTATGTAATTACGTACTTAACACACGTTGAAAATTTATTTTCTCAATTTTGTACGACTTAGACTATCGACTAAAAATCTCGATCAAATTTAGCTCATCCATCGGCACTCGGATCAGGCGGGATATTTTGTGACACACGCCGGCGGCGTATCGACGCAGCGAGATCCATCCTATAAATCCTAAACGGATTAATTAATAATAATGCGTGGTCCGGCCCGCGCATGTTAACCGGTCCCTTGCTATCCGTGTACAAGCTGCGCACGAGTTCTCGCATATTTTAATGAGCGCGAACGTTGGACGTGCGCGACCGATCGATTACATAGCCAGGCTAGCCGTCGAAATTAATAATCTCCTCCTCTTCCTCCTTCCCCTCCTGAAATATAAACGCCATCGACACGAAAGCTGCTCTCGACCGGCATTAATCGGAGAACGTTTCGGCATTCTTGTTCTCGATCTCGCTACAAGTTGCCTTGGGAATTTTTCTATTAAACATTATTAATATTTATTTTGACTCTTAGTTTTCACACACACACACACACACACGTATTTTTAGGATAATTCAAATTTTTCATTATACACTAAGTAAAAAAATTAAAGGGCCACTTTCTTTCATATAAAAAAAGGCCAATATTCAAGTAGTTGTAACATTCTTCAAAATAATTGGAATAAGATCAATAAAAAAACGTTTCAAAGCTTGAAGTTTCTAATTTAAGAATCTTTAAATGAATTTCAATTCTTTCTATTCGTTACAAAATTACATTGTAAGAAAGCCGACGTTTATCAATA
Organism: Anoplolepis gracilipes; assembly: GCF_047496725.1. NCBI lineage: Eukaryota > Metazoa > Arthropoda > Insecta > Hymenoptera > Formicidae > Anoplolepis > Anoplolepis gracilipes. Next base: position 5,010,173 of record NC_132975.1, read on the forward strand.
GAACAAATTTTTCAAAAGTTTTTCCAAAAATATCGAATTAAAAAAAATCCTAGCACGATTTCATTAATTGTGTGTTAAAGAGCAGAGTTTTAGCTTTAATTTCTTTTTTAAAGAATGTTCTATGATTTTTTTTCGCCGAGATATTCATTATTAAAGCAAAATCGAGCTATTGACTTTGACTCTATTGCTATTGACGCTTATCATTAGTGAAAAAAATGACTATAATCATTAATTTAAATTTTCGAAATGTACAGAAAAGAAATTTAACACTCCGGCCTTTTGTACGAGTAACTGAAATGCTTTTAACTTGTAAATGTTGTAGAGTTTATGAATATTTTAGCATTTTTTCGTTATCTCTCATTGATTTAAATAAAATAGATAAAAGTGCAATTTCTACTTGATTTTTAAGTAACAATTACCCTTTAAAAATGAATAATGATTGAAAAACGATAGAATCATTTTAAACTGCTAACTTTTCTCTTTAAATTGCTTTTTAATTATTTTTGTACAATCATTTTTTTATTAGTTATAAGTGTCTAAAATCGGTAACTCGATTTTGCTTTAATAATGAATATCTCGGCGAAAAAAATGATAGAACATTCGTTAAAAAAAGAAATTAAAGCTAAAACTCTGCTCTTTAACACCCAATTAATGAAATAGTGCTAAGATTTTTTTTGATTTGGTATTCTTAGATAAACTTTTGAAAAATTTGTTTAATCGACGGACGTTGCTTTCTTACAATGTAATTTTGTAACGAATAAAAAGAATTGAAATTCATTTAAAAATTCTAAAATTAGAAACTTGAAGCTTTGAAACACTTTTTTATTGATCCTATTTCGATTATTTTTAAGAAAGTTGCAACTATTTGAAAACTAGCCTTTTAGAATTATTCCATTGATATATGAAAGATTAATTTTTCAATACAAAACCAACTCTATATACATTATAATTATTGATCGAAAATTTGTAGCCTAATAATAGCCTATTAATAGTTTATCAATAGTCGATTAATAGTTTAATAATGATCTTTATTTATATCTTTATTTATTATAGAATTTTTTTTTATGTTCTTTGTGAATATTGATCGTATATTTGTAAGTTGGAGAATTGAATTCTTGGAAGAATTAAACTTCTGAGTGCTCTGGATTTAAAGTTCTTTTAGCGCTCGGAATGAAAGGCGGTATCGCTTTCTGGAAATCTCGCGTTTTGCGAGATCAGTGTATACGTATGAATCAGAGTTTGACGAGAGTTTCTGCGGCGGCTGTTGCCTCTCCGTGTTTGCATTCTGACGATGAAATCGCCCTTTCGCCGGTATTTGTTGCTCTTGTCGGATTATAACGCGGCCGTTATAGCCTCTCCGTGCGTGGTTTTTGCACACGGTGATTTGTAATTTATGCAACACGTGGAAAAGCGATGATGCCGCGATAATAACGCGTTAAATCCGATATTATTTGTTACGCGTGACGATTGGATTGTCATTGTTTTGCACGGATACGATAAAAACACCGTGTGCTCTCTCACTGAGATTGCATTTCATATAACGGCTGATGATTCATAATAAACAATTTTACGAAACGCTTCTCTCATCGCGAGGACAAATTTTTAATAACTTTTTTATTGGAACAAATCGTATCAAACTTTCCCTATTAATGTGTAATCGATTGATTGGCTCGTTTGTTATAAACTATGTATTTGTTATGTTATATAAATTTTGCTACGTAGTAGATGAATACCTTGCGCAAATTATTTTCTCACCACGAGTAATAATAAATCACGAGAGTCAAAGGAAGACGAGATAATCAACATTGAAAAATCTTTCTCGACGACTGTCTTTCCCTTTGAACGGTTTTGAAAAGCGGAACAGAGAGAATAATAAACTGGAATAGGGCGCTTTGTGAGGATTCAAGGGTGAAATCAAACCGGTACGGACTACCTAAACGAACTGTCGCTGGCAGATAAACGACAGATAATTACTTTTGCCGGCTGCTAGATTAATATTGGGATTCTCGCGTTACGGAAGATCTTCTCTTCTCTCATTTTCTCTTGATCTTTCCGTTTCCTTGCTTCTTGCGTCGCCATTTCCGTCGCACAGTCCCGACATTCTACACCCTTTGATCCTCTCTAATTTTATTTGCACATACTCATAGAGACATCAAAATTTCCTTTTATTCAGTTATTAATATTTGTATATTTTTACAGTAGAAAAAATTAATAATTTATAATATAATATTATGGATATTGTAAAAATTTGCTATTAAAAAAAACCCATTTGATCTTTTTATATCGGAAATCATATTTTATCTTGTAGCCTTGAAAATATTCCATGCTTTATAATCCTGTAAATATTTTAATCCTTTGAGCGTCTCATTGTGAGACATATTTTTTTATAATTTTTTAATTATTTTAACGAATTTTTTGACATTAAATACAGTTGTTTTTGCAGAGTTTCTAGCTATATAAACAAATGTAAAAAAGTAGTCAATACATTTTTATTTGGATAATTATAATATTATAAACAAATAAATAGTCAATATCATAAACAAATAAAATTTGTGCTTTTTATTTAAAAAAAATTCATTTTGTACTAAACTATATTAATATTGAAACGGCAATTTAGGCACTTAGTCAGGACATCTAAAGCATTTTTTCAACTACTTAGTTTTTTTATTATAAATTAATAATTAATATTTTTTATTATAAATTAATAATTGATAAAAAAGGAAAAATCAATATTTTCTACTGTAAATCCAAATAAATAATTTAAGTATCTCTTATAATGTCTTATAATGATGATCTAGGCCTTTTTTGGGTTACTCCAAATCTGAGATCAGAATTTTCAAATTTTTTAATTAAAAATGGCCGACCAGTTCAATATGATCAATTTCAAAAAAAAATTTTTTTTTAGATTTTACAAATCTGATTTTAAATTAATTAGCAACTCACAAAATCTTTAGATATAAAGTATACAAAACCTTTAGATATAAAATTAAAAAAAATTGATACAGTACCAAAAATGTGTAGTTCACAGAGGGTTAAAATGCGTATTACGCGGAATAGAAAGATTTATAGCATCAATAATTTCCGAGTTATAAGCGATTGAAAAAGGCGCTTTTCGCAAACTAAACTTTTTGAAATTAAAAAATTACCAAAACTACATTTTTCTGTTAATTTCAGGTAGAGTTTACTCTAATAAAATTTTAATTTAAGGCTTAATTACAAAGATATATAATGATAAAAATTGGGAAGCTTGCAAAAAATGATGACGTCTCTCGACATTTTCGCTGAGGAAAAATCGTCTTCAAATGATCTCAAGAATCTGCCATTAGCAGGTTTTTCTAATTAAAAAAAATACATTTTTTTATATATGTAATTTAAATATATATTATTATAAATTTATTTATAAGAAAATTTTAAATTTTAATCAATAGAAAGGTATTAAAAAATTAAATTAAAATTTAATAAAATTTAAATTGTGAGAAAACGATTTTGATTGGTTGGAGTGCGTGACGTCACAGGGCAATAGTTTCAAACGTTTTCTGTATTCTGTATTGCTATATTCGGTCATTCTTGATCTCGAGGTACAAAGAAAAACAATTTATTGGGTGTTTTAATTGTTGTACTTTTACATAGAGGTACAAAACAGGTTTTGTACGTGTTACCTTTGCCCATTTTTACAATAATTGGATATTTTAATAAATAAAAATAGTGTGTTGTCACTGTATATATTGGTTAGGTTTGAGGAGACGCTATTTCACGCTATTTAGCGCTACTAGCGTCTCCCCGAATGCAGATATTGCGCTGTGACGTCACATCGCAATTCGGGAGGACTCGGTCGTTTCTGGATCGTATTCAACAATTTCAAATAATGTAATTTTTATTATTGATTTTCTCGCTTAATTTGCATTAAAAAATTACAAAAAAAATAATTACATTTAAAACTATATATAAATTATAAAATGCAATTGGTTTTCAAAATTATACAAACTCCCTATTATAGAACACCCTGTATAAGGATGAAAACTTTTATACATTATTCTTTTTTTTTTAATCGTCATATTTGCAAGCAATATCAAATATAACTTCTTTGCACAGGAGTATCTTTTCCGGAGTTGTATCACGGTTCGTTATTAGAATAAGACTCGAAGCTTGCTTTTCTCTCGCCACACTCTTCTCCGTCGACGGGAGCACGACGACGTTTGTTTCCCAACAGCCTATTGCCGTCGTTTAACACGGTTGGCCCCAATTGGCACTCGTTGACCCCGCTGCGCGCGTTGTCATGACTCCGAGTCATCGGCTTGCTAGCCTGTTAAACTTGCTCCCTGGCCTCATCGCTCTCCATAATCATCTCGCAGCCGCTTGTGCACGCTTGTTCGATCCACACGCATTCGTGCAAAGTTTCTTGGCGAATAAGTGTCTTTGTCGAAGCCTTTTTTTCACAACTTACACCGCTAAATTTATTTGAGCACATTTTTGTTTGTCTTTTTTGCTTCGTCAAAATAAACTCGTTAAGAAGCAATTGATAGGAATTTGTTTAACAAAACAAGCATTTATATCCTGTTTTATTTTCTTTTTATAAATGATTTATATATATTTCTCTCTCTGAATAAATTTTTTTAAATATCTTGTTCTGTCCTGAATAAGTTTTCTTTCAATATCTGTTTTTAAAGGCAAATAGATAAAAGACACTCTACATATTTATACTTTTATTTATATTTTCTCATAAGTAGAAGAATTAAAACCTCGAGTACGCAGTTAACGACGTAAAATGTGGAAACACGTTAAATTTAATTCAACGATCTCTTCTCTTACTCACCGTGTACAGCTGTTTACGTCACAAAACAAACGCGCGGTCCGATTACGTTCGCCGCTATTGTCGTTCTAAACTGTAATTGATCGTAAACGTATGTGATGAGTTTCGCGCTTTTAAGAGCGACTCGGTTTCGAAACGCTTTCTCAGGAAACTCTTCTTGTCGTGTATCCTTATTTCGTTGGATTTAGTCAAAGAGTAAAAAGAAACAGGAGGGAATGTATCGGTGGTGGGGGCTAGCCAAATCGCTGACGGAAGACGCCATCTTGAGTGTCCACTTTTTTGACGTTTATTTAGCATCGTCTGCAGCTGTTGTCAGAGAGACACATGTGCGTATTATTTTGCACAATTATTATTTCTAAAAAAATAGTGAAATAAAATTATGGTGTATTGTCAGGCCTGTGGCATAACAACAGCGCGAAATTATGGGATAACATTTTATCGGTTAGTAATGGTTATCAATATAATAACAAGAATTTAATGTTTTGAAGGTTATGTTTTATTTAGATATACTATTTAAGGGACAGTAAACAATGTGTTAAAATTTCAATATTATTTTATTTGTTGCATATTAAAATTATATATTTCAATTTAATCTTATTGAGTTGATTTTATTAAAAATATAAAGTATATTTCATATTTATATTTAAAATTTTGTTCTCCCAGCATCTCCGAAAAGCCATTCAATTTTGGCGCCCATAAGCAGTCATTTTGAATGTCCACTTTTATGCTGGTATATGTAGGCCGTCCGTTTAGCTCGAGTTATATGCTCCCTCCTGTTTTTTTTTACTCTTTGGATTTAGTCGGGACGATTGACCATGTGACCACGGCCTTTCTTTCCGTGATGACGTGCGCGCGCCAGGAGAGAGAGAGAGAGAGAGAGAGAGAAAAAGAGACAGAAGAATTTTCTGTGAAGCCGATAAAATGACGGAAGATAACGGTTACTACGCTCCTTGGGTCCCGCTAAGAACGCTGGTTGATAGTAGGTTGTTTCGCGACCGAGTTCTTTAGAACGGTGCGAAATATCGGATAACGATAATAAGAATATTGCTTAACTGTAATAAAAATTAATTTTGGCTCAATGTAAAATAAAAATGATAGCTTTTAATTACTCTTCTTTTAATGTGAATACATATTTTATTAATATTTAATAATATTAAATAATATTTTAATAAGATTTAAATTAGGAAAAATAAAATATTCATAGTAAATGTTTTTCGAAAATTCTTTACTCTTGTGCAAATTTATACACATTATTGTAAATTAATATTTATTTGCAATAAAAATTTATGTGTAAAGTACACATATATTATAATAATATATTTAAATTTCTTATAATTTGTAATTAATTAGAAAAGAATTTATATATGATAATTTATATATATAATTAATTAAAACACGTTTCATCATGCAAAATGTGAGAGACAGATAGTCGGCGAATTCGTTTGCTCGATAACTGATCTATCAGAGTTTCAAGACGCGCCGGTTACCCATGCAATTTACATCGGGCCGCATCGTCTCCGATAACATTATGCTCCGGAGACGTCGCATTTCCACGTGGAACATCGACGACGTCGAAGGGGCGGGTCGACATCAAAGGCGCGCTATATAAATCAATTACTAACGACAAAGCGTCCGCGACCGTGGCAGCGGCGACGTCCGCGCAAACTCGATTACCCCGAATGTCGATGCCTCGTCTGCTACGTCCTGGTCGGCGAGAGAACAAGGAGGGAGAAAGAGAGAGAGCGAGAGAGACCAAGATAAATGATAGTGGAGAAAGCGACGTGTGCGCCACGTAATCCAATTATGACCAGCGCGAAATCTCTCGCGACAAAAGAGCAGCTTAACTCGACTGTGTGGCTGTCAACCCGACTTTAACCTAAAGTGTACATCGAGCAAGTGGTTTGGGTGGGGGGGGGGGGAGTCGACTATTCTCTCAATTTTCTCTCGTTCTATTTTATGAATTTTTTACTGTATTCAAATATCTTTTTTACAAATATTTTTTAGATTTTCAGAAATATCTTTTTTGAAATCTAATTTTTTTAAAATATTTTAATTTATTTTTGATATAAAACGCAAATTTTATATATGAATAAAATTTATATTATTTTATCGTGGAAAAGCATGTTATTGTAACGGAACATTTCTGAAAGTAATCGAGAACACTGCAACACTCGACTCGTTTAAAATTTCAAAGCTCTGCGTAGACAAGATTTTCATTATGAAAGCTCGTTCGCGTCAGAATTAACGGGAAAATCTCGGTAAATATTTTGGTATGCGCATCGTTTTCTCTATACTAGCAAGTTCGAAAACGAATATTAAACTCGTACTTTGAATATGTCAGCGATAATAACTTAAAAAATAAATGAATTTGCACTGTTGAAAGTGTAAGCCAAATCAAACGGTACAAACCATTTTAATTAATATATTCTACTATAAAATTATATTTATTACGAAATTAAAAATTATATATTTATTATATTTATTTACGAAAGAGTATTTTGTAATTAAATATTGGGTGTACAAATTACATATATATTACACAAAAAAAATTAAAGGGCCACTTTCTTTCATATAAAAAAAGGCCAATTTTCAAGTAGTTGCAACTTTCTTAAAAATAATCGGAACAAAAACAATAAAAACCGTTTTCAAAGCTTGAAGTTTCTAGTTTTAGAATCTTTAAATAAATTTCAATTCTTTCTGTTCGTTACAAAATCATATTATACGAAAGCGACGTCCGTCGATGAAACAAATTTTTCAAAAGTTTGTCCAAGAATATGGAATTAAAAAAAATCCTAGCAAGATTTCATTAATTGGCTGTTAAAAAGCAGAGTTTTGGCTTTAATTAATTTTTTTAACAAATGTTCTATGATTTTTTTTCGCCTAGACATTCTACAAATATCAAAAAAATATTAAGAGTTCTAATGGCACTTTTCATAGTTCTACAGTTCTTGATAAAAATTTAAAAAATGCCGTGTCAACTTCGCGAATTTAGCACAACACTCTCCTCTCTAAAGTACTAAAACGAATTGAAAATTATCATTTTTTACAAGAGTTTCCGATAGTTCTAATTAGGATTTACATATATATACAATTTCAAATCGATAATCTTTGTTAAAAATTGTTTAAAAATTAATTGGTAGAATATTGATTTGAAATTGTATACATGTGAAGCTCAGTTAGAACTATCGGGAACTCTTGTAAAAAATGATAATTTTCAATTTGTTCCAGTACTTTAGAGAGGAGAGTGTCGTGCTAAATTCGCGAAGTTAGCACGGCATTTTTTCAATTTTTATTTTTTAATACAAGGAACTCTTTTCAATTTTTATCAAGAACTGTAGAACTATGAAAAGTGGCTATTAGAACTCTTAGTATTTTTTTTTTTTTTTTTTTTTTTTTTTATTTGTAGAATGTCGTACCAGCTTTACAGACGCAAAGTTAACACTTTAAAATGCTCCTATAATTTTTTCAATCATTATTCATTTTTAAAGCATAATTGTTACTTAAAAATCAAGTAAAAATTACACTGTTATATTTTTTATTTAAATCAATGAAAGTTAACGAAAAAACGCTAAAATTTTCATGAACTTTACAACATTTACAAATAAAAAGCATCCCAGTTACTCGTACAAAAGGTCGAAGTATTAAGTTTTTTTTTCTGTACATTTCAAAAACTTAAATTAATGATTATTGTACGATTATTTTTTCACTAGTTATCAGCGTTCAAAGTCAATAGTTTTTCTTTAATAATGAATAATTCGATGAAAAGAAATCTAGGCTAGTGCTAGGATTTTTTTAAAATTCGATATTCTTAGACAAACTTTTGAAAAATTTGTTTCATCGACGGACGTCGCTTTCGTATAATGTGATTTTGTAACGAACAGAAAGAATTGAAATTCATTTAAAGATTCTAAAACTAGAAACTTCAAGCTTTGAAAAACTTTTTTATTGATCTTACTCTGATTATTTTTAAGGAAGTTGCAACTACTTGAAAATTGACCTTTTTTATATGAAATAAAGTGGTCCTTTAATTTTTTCGTAGTGTACATAGATTATTAAAAAATTATTTAAAAAATATATATAAGAATTATTTTAAAATATATATACGTCTATAGTTGATTGTTTTGAAGAAAATTTACTTTTAAAAATAATAATTGAATCGATTGAATCGGTATTGTGAGTATTATTGTAATTTTGCACGTGATTTTCACGTTATGAAACGAGAATTTTTCGTTTAAATTCTGGTTTTATTGATCGCGCGGGTCAAGTATCTGGATGACACACCACTTAACCCCGAGCGTAACACGCGTGGAGCCGCGTCACGCAACTACGCTCGAGACGACGTTTGCCCCCTGGACTCTTACTTTGTATTATTTCTCGAAATAGTATATATACGTTTCAATGCGAATTCAACGTGCATTCAGAAATACGGCTTACATAAGTAATCCTTACGAATTGCAAAACTTTTATACATATATATAATATGTATACATATTTACGGCCTTGCTCTGTGACTTTTTATTATAACAAGAAATAAAATTGTACATGTAAATCGGTTTATGCAATTTAATATGAAATACTAAGCAATTTTTTTTATCTCTAATCTACATAAAAAAAATTGTTGATTAGTCAAGTGCATAATTTTTTTTAAAGAAATTATAAATTCTTTTAGGTAATGCGAATAAAATTGTATAATATTAATATTATAAATTGTTTATAATACATATTGAAAATGTACACACATATTTCAATACTATATCGTGCATATTAAATATTCTTTCTCGTATTATTAATTCTATCACATATTTCAATTACACAAGCATGACTACCGATCAATCATCATTTATAGTTTTTATAACACGACCCATTATCAAGTCATCCATGAGAACTATGATAGCGAATAATAATATCTGCCTTGAGAGTTGTATTGAGATTTAAGAGCTGTATTTAAAAAGTAGATTATAACATCACGTACAGAATAAGAGTCGAGTTTATGTTAACGCGTTTATGTGATCTTACCTTATGTAAGTTTCGAAATGCGAGATTGACAGACACGTTAACTCACGCGATCACGCGTGTTAAGACAGATGTGCACGCGAGTTATTTTCGGCTCGACTACGTGACGTGTGCTGTATCTTTGCGTTTGTTTTAACATCAAATCAACACTAGCACTTCCGGTTAAGCTGTTGAATAATATTGCGTAGATCAAGAGTTCTATCTGAGCAATCTAAAATGATTAGATAATATGTGTTATATTTATTGCGCGATTTAATAATGTATTAATATATAATTCTATCTGATAAAAGAGTGAGTTGGTTTTCCTCATTTACAAGGAAGGATTTTATCTCTATATTTAACATAATACTTGAGAAATTTATGAGAAGTATGATTTCTATTGATTAAAAAGAAAATGTAATTTTTTTTTCAAAATAGAAATGTATAAAAATTCATTTAAGCAAAAAAAAAAAAAAATAGAAATGTAACAAAATCATATAAGCCATAATGCTCATCGAAGTTGTTCTTTTTGTTGCAGGTACGTAACATTACAGAAATTTTTGGAGATGGCTGTCAGCTGTCACAGTGAGTTATAAATTTTTTAATAATTTTTTTTTAAATAAATAGATGCCTTTAACCAAGTACATTTCTTTTCGACTTAATGTCGATTTTTGGTCTCAAAATTTTTGAATATTTATTAAGTACTAATAGTTGAAAATCAATTCAATTGGTTAAAGGGATCATGTGAACAGTAATACCTTCATACAGAATCATTAATGCCTTAACACATGTATTTAGACATATGTCGGAATATATATGGGAAATTCATATATGCTCCGATATATGCATAAATTCATATATTACGATATTTATGACATATAGATAAAAAAATCAATTAAAATGTCGACATGACAGTGACAGATCAAATCGAATAAATCTTAGAGCACTCGGATTTTTTAATGGTTTGTCCTCAATTTATTAGTGGAGCTCGGATAATTTTTACAACGTCAGATTGGAATAAGGGACGAAAAATTCCCGGAAAAAAATAATTATGGGATATCATCAACATAGTCGCGCACATAAAACTGTCAGATGATCTTAAGCATGCGAGATTAAGCAGCTGCAGCTGCGCGCACCGTCACGTGATTTGTCCATCATGTCATGAAGATGACATGACATTCATGCGAAAGTACGAAACAATATCAAAATTATCCGAGAAAAACTTGCCCGAGTTTTAGCGTATCTTGTTCTATATAAAAATGATGATACTTTTTCACTTGCATTTACGTAATTCACAAAATATTTATTTAACAGGCAGCGCACAGTGTTGATCGGATCGTGACCCTGCAAACATGAATTTTATCATAAATTTTAATTATTTACGCAAGTTATTAAAGTCACTGACTCATTGTCAGTTTTACTTAATGATTGTATGAATTTTTATGAAAGTAGCATTTTCACATTTTTATATCTTGAATTGTATAAATATTCATTACAATGCGTTTTCGCACTTTTTACAGTATTAGAAAAAAAGAAATATGTCTTGAACTTTATTTAGGGCAATTAAAAATATTTACAAATAAATAATTATAATTATAAAATAATAATAATAAATAAAAATATAAGAAAAAATAAATAAAAGATGAGACATGCAATTAAAGGTAACCACAAGTGATTGATAGAATAGGGAGTTTGCATTTAAAAAAAATACATTTTTTTATATATGAAATTTAAATATATATTATTATAAATTTATTTATAAGAAAATTTTAAATTTTAATCAATAGGAAGGTATTAAAAAATTAAATTAAAATTTAATAAAATTTAAATTGTGAGAAAACGATTTTGATTGGTTGGAATGCGTGACCTTACAGGGCAATAGTTTCAAACGTTTGTTTTCTGTATTCTGTATTGCGGTATTCGGTCATTCTTGATCTCAAGGTACAAAGAAAAACAATTTATTAGGTGTTTTAATTGTTGTACTTTTACATAAAGGTAACACGTATAAAACAGGTTTTGTACGTGTTACCTTTGCCCATTTTCACAATAACTGAATATTTTAATAAATAAAAATAGTGTGTTGTCACTGTATATATTGGTTAGGTTTTAGGTTTGAGGAGACGCTATTTCACGTTATTTAGCGCTACTAGCGTCTCCCCGAATGCAGATATTGCGCTGTGACGTCACATCGCGTTCGGGAGGACTCGATCGTTTCCGGATCGTATTCGACAATTTCAAATAATGTAATTTTTATTATTGATTTTCTCACTTAATTTGCATTAAAAAATTACGAAAAAAATAATTACATTTAGAACTATATATAAATTATAAAATGCAATTGTTTTTCAAAATCATGCAAATTCCTTATTATTTCAAGATATTAGTAGGTAACATTAAAGTTTTATACAAATGTTTCTTTTAAAATTTGTTATATAAATTTTTCTTAGAAATACATTTTTTCAACATCTTCATAGGAGTTGCCTTGTTTCTAAAACTTTTCGCGAGAAGGCATAAATAACACAGTAACTTTAGAGACGAAAGTGCTTTTGCATATTAGCGCACATTTCCCTGCGGATTATCTCACGTTACAAGACTAATATCACGAATTATAAACCACCCTTTGGCACGCACATCCGCGCTAATCGCATGCTGCTGGTATATACGAGTCAAAGACAGTCGAGCCGATGGGAATTAATGAAGGGGCTTCATCCGCGTTAAATACCCAGGCGTAATGATTTCACGGCCGAGCAACTGCTCGCGCTTGTTGCAAGCTTGTGCAAACTCGCCCAACGATCTTGTGCCGTTGGTGGCGGTGGTGATGGAGTCGTCCAACAGGGTGCTCTCTCGCACGCACCGTCGCCCCCGTAATCGCGGTTAATTAACGACTCGAGACCAGTAACGAGGCTGCCGATTGCTAGCCGAGAGCATCGACCATGATTATTTCCATCCCTCGGGGTCGCTTCCGGTTCGCCGATCGTCCCGAACTTTGCCCTCGGCGCCGTTTTTTGCTGTCCCTTTTTCCTACTTACTTACTCTGCTTTTTTTTTTATTTTCGTGTTGATTTTTTTTTCACTTTTACGTATCGATAATTTTTTTTTTTTTTTTCTTTCTTTTTTTTCTACTGAAATAATGATAAAAAGCGCTGCAATGGCATTAGTTATGTATGTACGGATATGACTTTTCAGAAAAATTGAAGCGCAATATTCGATAGCATTTAATAACGTGAAGGAAGTAGTTTATATGTAGATCGCACAAACGTATAAGGTTGTCATTATTCTATTTCTCACCGCAGAACAATGTTGATTGTTTCGATTGCGAAGTACCAGTACACTTAATATACACATAATAAAAAATATAGCACGATATTTGAAATACAAATTAATGACCCTCTTGGCTAGTTATATTATAAGTTTTTGAATTGATTATAAAAATATTATAGAAATATATATATAGATATAAAATAATATGTACATATATATATATATATATATATATATATATATATGTAATTGCTTATTTATCTTATAATCAATGCAAATATATGTATAATTTTTTGAAACTTTTCGTAGAAAAAGAATTGAAGTAAGATTGTCTTACGTCGAGAATCTTGGAGAAAACGCGCGTACAAAGTCTAGAGACGTGAATGTCTAGAAGCGAGATAAATGCCGGGATTTCCCGTCGGAGTTTAGCGGATAAATGTGTTTCTCGAGAGCGCGACGAGTGATTAAGATTTTGCGTTTCTCTCTTCCTTACGGATGCCTCCGTCTCTCCGTCGCGCATCAAACGAAGAGGGTTTCTCTATCTCTCCTCGAAATAGGAGGAAAGGGAGCAGTTTTTCTTCTTGTTCGGTTTAAGCAGTCGGCCCGCTTTTCTTCCGCGGAAAATGAGGCTTTTAAATCTCGATCCGCGTCGTTTGGAAGAGCAGCAGCTTTCTCTCTTTCTTTCTCTTTCGAGAAGATAGAAGATTCCAACAGCGTGTAGAGGGTAGGAAGAGTTGTGGGAGAAAAAGGGAAGAAGGGTATCGAGGAGTGGCCCCTCTTCACAGCCGGCCGATGCTGTAGGTATCTGTCTCCCGGATAAGTCGAGATCTCAGACGGGATTCTTTATTAAAAATGTCTTTCAGAAACAGTGAAAAAGAAAAAGAGAAAGAGGAAGAAAGAAGGGGAGAAAGGATATAGGATAATGCGGGGGTGGGGGGTGTGAGGGAGTCGGAACAGAAGTTGAAATTCTTCCTGATCTCTCTTGGCTGGATTAATCTCACAAAATGGCCTCTAGACCGCACTCCCTTTCTCATCCTCTTTTGTTTCTTCGCCCTCTCTTCGCTGACGGATCAGACATTATTAGAGAGCATTAGAGCCTTCTCGGCGTAATTATGTCCACCTCGTAGCCCCGTGTCTTTATTCTCGCACCTTGGAAAAATTATGCGCCTTTCTGGCTGAGGAGAGCCATGTCTGTTGAATATTTATAAAGCTATTGTTTGTGGTACATTGAAAATTATGCCGCCTTTTGTTTGAAATAAGGTTCATAAGAAAAGTAAAGTAATGGAAATTGAAAATTTATAATTTAATTATTTAGAAGAGATAAAGAAATATTCTCATTGAAAATTGATAATTTATGGAAACGATTTTTCTAGTTTTTCTTCTTTTTTTTTTCTTGTGTTACATTAATTTTTCTTATCCACAAGTTATTAGAAATGACTCGTGCGTTCGTTCTAATTGACGAAGAAAAACATAGCAAATAGCAATGGCGAGCAAAAAATTATCTTACGCAGATAAACACGGACGCGAATAAATATTGTCAGATAAGATTTTTATCGGAGCACTATAATTGCAATTAATATCTAATGACTGTTGAATCTTTATTATGTCTTTTGATCTTTCACTATTTCTCACAAAAGTTTATAATCAAGTTTTTTTTTATTCTATTCATCGAGAGAATGTGTATTGAATTTTTCACTAACTGATTACATACATATTTAAAAAACACGAATATACAATCATTTGGCGAATCATATGGTTGATGAACGTGGTTGACGATATCGATTGCTCAGTGTTTGGGCGCTCGAGAGCCTCATTCCGAATCGACTTTTATTATTGGAAAAGCAAGCAGCGTTTGGCCTCATATTTCTTTCTTTCACCGTGGCTTACATCCATCCTCTCTCATATGTATGTCAAGATAAGCACGAACGCTGACGTGGCACTGTCAAATATATATATATTGTACTTTGTGTATGTGTGAATTGATGTTAATTTGGTTTGAAGCTTTTAGCGATGGAGAATGTTCTTCATATCTTACTATGATTTATTTTATATACTTATTGTATATTTAAAATATGTTCTATTTTAATTTTAGATGTCCATTTAAAAAAGTCACAACAGATTGTTGTTCTTAACATGACATTTTTATCCACAGAATTATTTCTAAAATTTATTTACAAAATATTTTTATTTTCCCTAAAGTGAATAATTATTATTTATATTTGAATTAATCAATTATTTACAGCCTGTAAAAATATATCGATAAGATTGTCAAGTTTCGCGATCTCTATGAAAGATATGGTTATAAATTTTCAGATTTGCTGTATGTATTTGTTCATACAAAATGGATATGCTTTGAAATCTATTTCATTCTCGGCGAGTATATCTGCGAATTTATTTCATAAATTTATAGCGCAATCTTTGCTAGCGTAGCATCGATGAGTTCATTTTCTTCTGGCAGGTCCCTTATCTTTTTTCTGACTTTACAAATTCACAGACAGCCCGGGGGAAGATGAACCACACTTAGAACGGCATAATCTATCTTCAGCTTTACAGCCATTCGTAGAGTCCTCGATGAAACTCTTCGAGTCGAGGGAGCTTCGAAAGATCGGTCGATGTTCGTGACCCCGACGACATAGCAGATCGTTAATATTAATTAGTGCCGATTACGTCGCAAGAACCGGCTAAATATTTGATTACTCGGAATAGTTTGTAAGAGAAAGAGAGCAGGGCTAGCTTTTCGGTTTTTTCCAGATCGTTAATCACTGCTAATCACTCTTTAAATTCGTTCCGAAAGTCAGAAAGGGCTTTTTCAGGTTATACTTATTGTTAGATTAAACGTGGAAGTAATGCACAATTTTTCAGAAATTGGCTATTTGTTTACATTATTTTTGTATTACATTTTAATATTAACTGAGCGTGATTTGAATGATGTAGCGATATTCTAGATAGACATTTTAATTTTATCTGTTGAAATGTTTATATTTTGCAATATATATAAATATTATATTTTGTAAAAGCTATTGAACGAAAGAAAGAAAAATGTAATAAGTATAACTTAATATACATGAAAAAAATTACAGAGTATGCAGATTATTCTCTTTTTCGGAATAATATTAATTATAAAAGGAAAGACCGCTTTTTGTGTTACAGTCTTGTTTAATAATGATAACTATCTTTTTAAAAATATTTATGGAAAATATACATATATATATATACATATATTATATAATATATAATAATTAATGTTATATATATTATATATCATTATATTATTTATATATATATATATATATATATATATATATATATATATATATATATATATATATAAAATATATAATCAGTAGGCCAATTTGAAATCTTTGGGATACAAGAAATATTATCAGCACCAATATTATATAAAATATTAGTAATATTATATCAAATAAATATAAAAATATATATAATATATATATATATAAAACTAATATATAATATTAGTAATATATTGTTGACATATATATTTCAATAAATGACATATCATTGATATAGAATGATTCTGATAATTCTATGCCAGTTAAATTATCACAGAATCTAGTATCATTTTATTCTTACAATTAAATAGTCTTTTATAATTTTAAGATTCTAAAGAAGATACTAGAAAAAATTGCGACATAGGTAGATAGTGCTTAGCAAAGGCTAAAGCTTAAAATAATAATAAAAATATTATTTATTATTTTAATTTTATTTATGTAATATATATCATAGATCATAGATTCTTTCTTTTTAGTTTTTGAGAATCTTTAAATTTCCGTATCGGAATATTTTCTTCTCTTTAGAAAGGAGAGAAAGAGAAGAAAGTCTTCAGTAGTTTTCTGAACCGGTGTCATGGCGGAGTTATATGAAGGAAATTGAAGGCTTCTCGGGAACATATTACCCTCTCAATCCTTTCCAACTACCCCGCAACCTTGCACGGAGCTCCTTTGCGGGAGGGGTTGTAAGACGAAAAGGAAGGAAAGCCAGGGGGTTTGGCATAGAGATCTGGCTGAGTCTAAAGCGAGGCAACTAGTTTCGTAACCCCTGTATCACGCCATCGTTGTTATGCCACTTCGCGTAAAAAAGAAGAAGATGGAAAAAGCAAGAGGGAGAGAGGGAGAAATAAAATTATTATTCCGGAACAAGAAAGTGTATTCAAATCAGAATATGAATGTAAAAATATATAATTACATAAAATTAAACACGAACTTAAATCAAATTAAACGCTGACTTAAAAATATAAAATTCATGAATTTGTAAATTAAATAAATATACCTGAATAAGTAATTTCTATTAATAATATAATATTTATATTAAGGATGTTTAGCACCTACAATCGGAGCAAAAAGTAGTCGAAATTGATGAATATATACTTTTCTCATATATCTTAATATATGATTATTATAAAGATTGCATAAAATCTTATTATTTATTCATAGCTAGAGTGTAGAAATGTATTTTCGAACTTCTGTTGCTTTTTTTCGGAGAATTTTCGTGTTTCTTAAATTATAATGAGAAACTTTTATCATTGACGGTACCTCGATTTCAACATTACAGCATAAAATTTGAATTATAAAAATAAAAGAATTTATTCGTACAGAGTAATTTAAAATGTCAGAATAAAAATTATAATAGTGAATAATGACAAAATACAGAAGATTTTTAACTATTTCTTTGATAAATTTAATAATTTGTCATTTCTCCGAGAAGAAAGAAATGTGGCAACATGGTAATTTTTCATAAGTTGGTCAAATTGCAAATTGATATATGAGGCCTAGTCGCTTCTCGCTTACACGTTTGTATATAGAGGCTTTTTCGGATGAAAAGATAGGTTATTTAAAATGTCAAAAGAAGGCTCAGCTGAATGCTATGTTGTCACGTTTTCACAATAAATAATATGTCATCACGGATAATAGGACGAAATTGAGAAAATTATATTGAATATCTTTTGAACTAGTCAGTACCTGACCCAAATTATGTAATCAAATATTTCCTCTATATTTAAACTATACTTTTGCAAATTTTGAATAAATTCCTATTATTTCTATCTATTTTAGCTCTTAAATCAACACGATCACAGGTTTTTTATAAAATAGAAAATCTGTAATCGTATCAATTTAAGAGCTAAAAAGGACAGAAATAATAATATTTGTACTTATTTATATAAATAATTATATTTATAATTATATTAATACTTTTACTTATAATTAGATCCACAAAATAATTATATTTATAATAATATCGACGGGTAAATTCATTGCAAATTAAAATCCTTATAACTTTTGATTGCTTCAGTGAATCAACTCCAGGTTTTTTTATAAGTTTCTGAACATGTATCAAAACAATCTGTGCAAATTTTATTAAATTTCTATATTTTTAAAAATAGGTACTAAACATCCTTAAAGACTATAGCATAATAGATTATAATAAGACTATATATAATAACACTGAAAAAATGCAAATAGTAGTTGAATTATATGTATAATATATATTAGTTTAATGAGCATTTAATCAAAATTGATTAATATGATATTGTTTTTTGTAAAGATGCCGAACTGTAAAATAAAGTGGAAAGGGAGGACTCGTTCAACTTGAGGGGTGAAAACGTGTCGTTGGCATCGACCAGAATTGCCCTATCGGAAAAGGGTATCGACCTTCGCTCGCTTCCGGCTCGCTCGCGTACGGAAATGAAACAGGTCGACGCGCTCGTATTCGCCATAGCACCCTCATACCCGCGACGCGCGCATCGGCTTTCTCTGATCGAGGTGAACTTTCGTAATGAAAGTTCTCGGGGCTGCATAGCGTTGGAGTCGATCCTCGGAAAATTCGCTCAAGGTTTGTTCTCGAGAGAGGAAGGATTCGGAGAGAAATCTCGGATCGTCTCGACGGTGGCGTTAATCGATCCCGCGGAATTGAATTTGTTTTAGTCAAAGTTTTAGTATTCGTACACGGAATATTTTATCATGGTGAAATTTGAATAATTAATTCTTTAATTAATTTGTTTTAAATCTTTTTCCCTTACAAAAATATATATTTGACGATTAATCAAGAGTATAATTTTTTTACAAGCTCTGTTCCGTTTAATGAGATTTTTAAAAAGTTCTTCAAAATAAATATTTTAATAAAATTCTCTAACATAATTAATGTTACTATTTCCTGAATTATTCATACAAAAAATTCTTTAGTCATTCACTTTTTATTCTGAGATATTCTGGCTTTTGCAAATACGTTGTATGTTATTCTCACTAGTAATCACTAGTCGTAAAATTGGCACTTTGCCGTGACGGAAGTGTGAAATCGGTCAACCGATACCAACCCTGGTCCCTGGCTGCTTCGTCCGACAGAAAATTGCTAATGGTTTTCGCTCGAGCAGTCTGGAAAGGGCGGAATCAGCGGTGCTGCTCCAAGAAACGTTACTTCTTTCCTTAGAAAAAAAAAAGAAAAGAGTAAGAAGAGGAGGAATAATATCGTTTCCCGTTGTTCACCCTCCAACGGTGCGCCCTTTTTATCTACCAACGCGCTCAGCTTTATCAAGGAACGCTCCCCTCATCGCAAGGTCGTGTCGTAAAAAAAAAAAAAAAAAAAAAAAAAAAGGGAAGTTCACGGAGGAGAAAAATTATTTTTCCCTTTTCGCTTACGCACATGCGCGAAAGAACTGTCATCCGAGTCTTCTCGGCGTTTTTTTCCTGCTTAATAATACTGAAGGATAGCCTGATCCAGATATCATAGCGATAACTTTTAATTACATGATCTTGCATTACGTGATAATGCTACTCTGCAGTTGATTGCCTTGCGTGATAGAATGCTTTTTTTTTTTTTTTTTTTTTTTTTGTAAGAATTGACTGAAAATTTTACTTTTATGAATTGGTGGAAGGTGATAAACAAATAATAAGTGAAATTTAGAAACTTTTTTCTCATTCGGCCAATTTGAAATCTTCGCGATACAAGAAATATTATCAGCATCAATATTATATAAAACATTATAAATATTATATAAAGTATAAAAATTAAAAAACAATATATGTAAAATAGTATCATTTTTGTTTTCATTTTTATATATTTTATAACACTAGATTGGCCATATAAATAAAAATTACAGGTAGATCAGCGCATTGTTTGAAGATGTAGATTCCTTACACGTGTACGTCGGTAGAAATGTCAATGGAAGTTGACGGAAGGGGGGGGGGGAGCTTCTTGGAAAGCGGTACGCGAATAAGATCGGAACATGACAATTACATGAAACAAGCGGATGGGCTGTCTCTTTCTCTTTTCCTCTCTTCGTTAAAATGAAAACTACAGTACTCGCGCAGACACACATAGTAGTGAGAACCGTAATCATAAGATGCGGTATCGGTTTTTCTTACCTTCTACCGCCTTCGTCATCGAGCACGTCGACCTCGGGGACCGCGGCACTGCCATTCTAATAATGAGGTAGCGGAAACGCTGTTCACATCCGATTCGTTTGCCGCCGCGATACGTTCTAGAAAATAGCGTGCGACGGAATTGCAATGTTTTATGATTTGCGTGACGACTCTAATTAAACGGATACGAATTTGTAAAACGAAATTTACACCGACATTTGGCTATTTTTATATTTAAATAGTTAAAAATGGCATTACAATATTTTAATTCTCACGATCGTGAAATATTCAAATTAACCTGCATAATATAAAAAGAGCTATTATTACGATCTTATATGTGGTCCATTAAAATTAAACTTTTGAAATTTTATCACAGTTTCAATAGGGAGTTTGCATGATTTTGAAAAACAATTGCATTTTATAATTTATATATAGTTTTAAATGTAATTATTTTTTTCGTAATTTTTTAATGCAAATTAAGCGAGAAAATCAATAATAAAAATTACATTATTTGAAATTGTCGAATACGATCCGGATACGACCGAGTCCTCCCGAACGCGATGACGTCACAGTGCAATATCTGCATTCGAAGAGACACTAATAACGCTAAACAGCGTGAAATAGCGTCTCTTCAAACCTAACCAATATATACAGTGACAACACACTATTTTTATTGATTAAAATATCCAGTTATTGTAAAAATGGGCAAAGGTAACACGTACAAAACCTCTGTTTTGTACCTCTATGTAAAAGTACAACAATTAAAACACCTAATAAATTGTTTTTCTTCGTATCTCGAGATCAAGAATGACCGAATATCGCAATACAGAATACAGAAAACAAACGTTTGAAACTATTGCCCTGTGACATCACGCACTCCAACCAATCAAAATCGTTTTCTCACAATTTAAATTTTATTAAATTTTAATTTAATTTTTTAATACCTTTCTATTGATTAAAATTTAAAATTTTCTTATAAATAAATTTATAATAATATATATTTAAATTACATATATAAAAAAATGTATTTTTTTAAATGCAAACTCTCTATTCCTAAGAGTCTTCGGTATCTTAATCGATCGATTGCGCCGCGCGCGCAAGAAAGAAAAGTTATTTGTGTGTACAAATGATTTACATCGCTAGCAGCAGACTCTAAAATGTCATTGTTCGCAGCGTTTAATAGCGGATTGACCGGCTACCGTTCTATCGTACCGGGATTAAGTCCGGCCGTGTAAAACGATCGGGGGTCGATCCGGTGTGTAAACACACGTGTAGATCCGCGCGCATCGGATACGCGATCATACGCATCTAACGATGTACGCGTGCACGCGCATCCACCAATGCGTGTGTCACTTCACGCATCATCAACACATGCTATCACATTGTTACGTCAGCGGCTCTTAACTATCGAAAATAACGCGAAATTACAAAATTATCTGGAATATTGTCTTTCTTTTTTAAAAAAAGGATAGTTTAAGAATATATATTACTTTACAAATACACATACATATAATATCTTGGTCCAAAATTGTACAATGAAATTATCATATCACATAAATTTTGCTTCAACACATATTCATGCAGAGATATAAAAGCTTGTCGATCGATCGCGTTCAGCCGGATAAACCGTATTTCGTATCGCGAGATTTTGACAGAAATGAAGCGTCGCGGTGGGAAATTCTCATAAATCCAAAATCTGTTTGGCCCGCGGATCGCTCGCTAAACTTCGAGGGGGAACTACACGAACGGATCACGTGAATGGAGAACCTCTGGACTATACACGCTCGCGGTTACCCGATATATACATACATACATACGTATTGCTGCGCTTGCGTTGCATCCGTGTACATACACGAATGGGCGATGGACGGAAACCCAACGGCGGAAGCCCTCGAGGGCAGGAGAGACGCCGAGGATCACAATCAGCTCGTTCATGCATCGCGCATTTGACCCCTTGCTTCGGTCCGCATGGCAATATGCGACACGTTTGTGCGTTTAGCGAGAGAAAGAATAATAATGCCCCCGTGCATTTATATTTTGTGCGACAATTGTTTTTCAAAATTCTATGGGATATTATTGCTGCTGTAATTTTAAAGACTCGCTGCTCAGCCTAACAAATTAATGCAATATATTTGCCGTTCATCTGTCAATGTCTGAGTATTGTTATTTTTTTAATTATAACAATAAAAAATACTTTTGCCAAACGTATATATAAAAATGAAATACTTTAATAACGTTAATTAAGATATTTTTATTCACTACGCATGAAAATTAAAGGGCCACTTTTTTTCATATAAAAATAGGCCAATTTTCAAGTGGTGGTAACTTCCTTAAAAATAATCGAAATAAAATCAATAAAATAGCGTTTGAAAGCTCCATGTTTCTAGTTTTAGAATCTTTAAATGAATTTCAATTCTTTCTATTCGTTGCAAAATTACATTGTAAGAAAGCGACGTCCGTCGATTGAACAAATTTTTCAAAAGTTAAAAAAGTATAATTAGAAAATAATAATACACTGACAGATGAAGGACAAAAAACTTTATAAAAGAGACAAATTTTTCTTTGCAGTTTGCCACGTATTGTTGAAAATTGCCGAATTCCATATAATTGGGTGTGCATATAGGAGGGAATCGAATTTACTTTTTTAATAGGATATTGCGAAAGGGCGATTTTTTGTAATTTATTCGAGGGCCAATGAACCCGCTAACGGTACAAGTGGGAATGATAATGAACACATTTTTGACATTTGTTATGATTATGTTAGTTTTCGATATTCAAGCTCCTGATTTTATTTAATGTTTTATCTTTTTTTTCATTGGCTAATTCTACGTTAATCAAATTTACGAATTTGTACAAATATAGAAATTGATATGTTTCGTAAAAAGTTTAGTAGAAAAGCAAATCTGCCAAAATAAAATGATCAGCTCGATTTGAAAAAAAAATTGATCTTTATAAAAAATACTTTTGAACAAGCATATCAGTTTCACTGTCTCAAAAAGAGCTGCGAGATGTAGTATTAAATTTCCACCTTTCAGAAATAACATTGGTAATTCTCGTCGCGTAATATCGAATTATGGTGTTAAAAAGCCAGCATAATTATTGTCGCGTTAATGTCGCGGAAAAATCAGCGGTTCGTGGTCGCTCGGAAAGTACTTTACTTTTTACCCGCGTTGCGTTCGTGGAAATAAAAAAAAAAAAATAGTAAACGAAGCTACAGAGAATGAGAAAGCAGTAGCGGAAGAGAGGAGCAGGAAGGAAAAGAGCGTCGCCGGTGTAAGGTAGCCCCAACTATTCTCCGCAAATGAAATAACGGGCCGGGTGGTCTCGCGCGAAATGGAATGAAAATTCGCACGCGGAAACGAGGAGGAGCGAGAGAACGCGAAAAATTAAACTCTGCCCCTCTCGTTCTCCATTCCCCTCCTCTTTCCGTCCGTTTTCCTTCTCCTACACCTCCATCTCTGTCACTTTGCCAACCGCGGCTTTTTGTTCCATCCGAACAGAGAGAGAGAGAGAGAAGGAAGGAGAAGGAAGGAGAGAGAAAGCCGATCCGTGTTTGCGAGCCGAATGTGATTGAAATCAAAACGCCGCGGTGTGTGCTCGCGAGGGGATGGGAGGAAAATCGGAAAAACGGCCGCTCCGCAAATCAACTATGTACGCAACGTCGCCGCAGCATCGACGAATTGTTTTGCTTTTCGCTCGTCTCTCTTTCGCGCTCGGTTAACCGGTGACTGGTTGCATTCGCAATTGGGCTATGTAAAATAGAGAGAAAAAAAAATGCAGGCTCTGTTTACAATCTGTCGCTTGTTTAAATATATTTAGTAAGAATTGGAAATTTTTGAAAGCTAATTAAAAGTGGAAAATTAAAAATTTTTGAATCTTGTTAAATCGATATAGCTGACGAAAATAACGCTTTGAAAGAAGAGAAATCCTGTAATAGGGAGTTTGCATGATTTTGAAAAAACAATTGCATTTTATAATTTATATATAGTGTTAAATATAATTTTTTTTTTCGTAATTTTTTAATGCAAATTAAGCGAGAAAATCAATAATAAAAATTACATTATTTTAAATTGTCGGATACGATCCGGAAACGACCGAGTTATCCCGAACGCGATGTAACGTCACAGCGCAATATCTACATTCGGGGAGACGCTAGTAGCGCTAAATAGCATGAAATAGCGTCTCCTCAAACCTAACCAATATATACAGAGACAACACACTATTTTTATTTATTAAAATATTCAGTTATTGTGAAAATGGGGAAAGGTAACACGTATAAAACCTGTTTTGTACCTCTATGTAAAAGTACAACAATTAAAACACCCAATAAATTGTTTTTCTTTGTACCTTGAGATCAAGAATGATCGAATATCGCAATACAGAATACAGAAAACAAACGTTTGAAACTATTGCTCTGTGACGTCACGCACTCCAACCAATCAAAATCGTTTTCTCACAATTTAAATTTTATTAAATTTTAATTTAATTTTTTAATACCTTCCTATTGATTAAAATTTAAAATTTTCTTATAAATAAATTTATAATAATATATATTTAAATTACATATATAAAAAAATATATATATTTGTTTAAATGCAAACTCCCTATTATTCTGTATTCCTTGCTGCAACTTTCCAACGCAATCAAAGTGCGAGTTTCTAAAAAGTTGAACGAAACGTCAACGTGACGATCTCTCTTACCGATAAACTTCCTGCAAAGGCAGAGCCGCGATAAATTTCTCAGATAACACAAGGCGAGAAAATAGCGAGCTATTAAATCGCGTAGATATACATTGTTTCGCGAGCTCACGCCTCGGTCGGTTGTAGCAATCATGGCGTCATTAAGCAATCTGCAATTATTTTCGTGGTGTATTATTATCGTGTTCGAGAATGAAAGGGGATGCCTTCCTTCACGTCTCTCCTTTTTGCGACTTAGTGGCACTAATTAGGAGGCCGATGAAGCACATCGTACATAAAGTTTTATCGCTCTGTTAATGCTTTTACGCGTTTATTTCATTTCATAATTTCGCGAATGCAGTTCGCGCATCATAAGAATCAAAACATTTTGCATCTTTCTTTTTATCCCTTCCATAGGAATCCGGCCATTGATGCTCTTTCAAATGCATTATTAGCGATTATTTTTTAATTTTATTTTTATAATTGGTTGATTATATCTTAAGCTAAATTTCTTTTTATGTTATATTAATATTGAGAGAGAGAGAGAGAGAGAGAGAGAGAGAGAGAGAGAATTTAATTTATATTATAAAAAAATTATATTATGTTTATTTTATATTGTAAAAAAAAAACTTCAAACTAGTACATGTCAGTGATGCTCCAGAAACAACACTGTCACCGATTCTTGTATTTCCCAATCTGCATTTCGCAACGTCGAGCGTGTTCGATCCACGGGGACGTGTTTCCAGGAAGGAATCCTGGATACCTAATAGCGGCAGCAGCCTGTCGGGAGCTCCAACAGGTACATGGCGCTGTCCCTCGGGACGTCGCGTACACAACGAACGAAGGGGCCAACCCTTTTAGCGATTTTCTCACCCTCGTCGTACACACCCAGTATACCAAGGGGTGCGCACACACGCACGCGAATTACTCTTCTTTCCCCCTCCCCCCTCCCCTCTTCTCCTTTCCCTCGAGTCACGAGTGCGGAAACACGTGAGGTCTCCTAGCGGAAGGGTGACACGCCGCGGGGGTTGCGATACAGAGTCGATAGAGGGGGTGGTTCGAGAATCATCACCGTTGCCGGGCGTCGACAATTAGCGCGCCCCGACACAAATCGTCCCCTAATCCGAAGCTTATTTCCTCCATGCTATTGAGTCACAAACTGAAGAATCCCATATGGTCGATCATAAAACCGGCATAAGAAGCGAATTTTACATCGCTATTAATTATCATATTCCGTATATTTTATTCCGGAATATTTTTTTATACAGAAAACAAATTTGTTAATAAAGAATTAAATATGCAAAAGTATAATAAGGGAGGAAAAAAATTTACATTGAAAACAAAAAGGAAAAAAAAATGAAAGAGCATGGATATTTTATTATATCAAAGATAACTTATAAATTTAAAAGCGTGCGCCAGACAAAAGAAAATAAAGCAATTAAATATATCGAAGGATGATATCTCTAACTTTTTGGCCGCGCTACGTCGTAAAAAGGATTAAACGCCTGGCGTGTATTCACGCTCACGTTCGCTGCGCTGTTATACGCGCGTGCGAAGGTAGACGACAGGGAATATTTTCCATGGCGTGCGCATTCGTTATTCGACCGGTCGATGCCGGGTAATTGAATACGCGGCTTTTATACGCGACCGAGGGTGGTGTGCGCGCAGCTACAAGGCGGCGGGAAAGGAGGGTTGATTCTCTTTCTCCCTCCCTCTCTCTCTGATGGGAGCCGTTGGATAAAGAGAGGCAGACGCAAGAGAGGGAAAGAGAGAGTTTAGCACACGGCTCGTATCAAAACACGTAGGACGGCGAGAAGGGTGAATCGGTGGCGAGGAAGAGGGAGAAATAGTGAGCGTAGGTACCGAGGGGCGGAGAGGGAGTAGCTCGCTCGGTGTGTTCTGGGGTTTTATAGCGGCGGTCGGAATTAATGAGGGGCCGTGTTTTCACGGCGACCGAGTGGCGGTGCAGATTTCATTTTACTATTTACCCCAGGGAATTTATTTGGCAACGAGCGGGGCGGGCAGGATGCGGTACTACCGGTGATTGTTGACGGGTAAAAGGGGAGGGGGGAAGAGGGAGGTGCGCGATGGTGCGAGACACGGCGACACGTTTGACGGCAATTCCGACGATCGTTCCATCGGCAAATCGTTATAATTAACACGAAACCTCTTTTCAAGGCTTTAGAATAAATCTTCGAACAAAATATGATTTTTAGTGAATAATATTTTTCTTTACAAAGTTACCTTTTTAATTTTGACAACTTTGGGACATATCTAGAAAAAGTGGTATTATGTCAAAAATCAAATAGTGCAAACAGAACTTTATGCGGTGACGCTTGAAAGTCGATTTGTTCAAATAGTCCTTTAGTCCTTTTCTCTTTTCGATCCATTTTTTGCGCCTCCCTTTTCACCCCTGCTGTAACGGATGGAGTATAGTCATGGTGGTTGTCGCAACCCCACTAGTGCGAACGAACAAAACGTTATTAAATCGCAGATTCGCGTCACGTTTCACGATCTAACGAATTAATATGGAAATTCCAAAGCACCTTATATACGAACGAACGAACGAACGAACGAACGGCGTCAACGCAAAATCCCACAGACACCCCCGGGAGCAACGGGCAAAGAGATCGCGTTGCATTGGCGTCGACATTCTTATTCTATCCTCGGTTCAGTCAAGTTTATTCGATAACTTTAAAATTTGAATATCCATGTTTATTACATTTTAAATATACCTGTGTATAATATGTTTATAAAAAATTCGATTTATAATAAAGATGTTGATTAAAGGATTCAAAAGTATGTATGCAGTAAGCCCTATAATTTATAAAATCCATTTGAGATTGCATGTAATATAAAAATTATAAATTATAATAATCATAAATATGGTACATTCTTTTTTCGAATCTATTAATTTGACAGATGGTTTACATTGTATGCTAGCAAGGATATTTATATAATTGCGAGTTTTCAGTTTCGCGATAATAATGGTGAGGCTCGAATTGATCGCATAAAGACGTACAAATGTAGAGAGACTCTACGCCCATGATTACGGTCGTAGCGTTACCGAGACTAAAATGAAACGTATATTTGAGGTTAGGGCGGATCAGGGGTTGAAGCCTGGCAGGCCCTGGAGTCGTTTATATGGTGATTCAATGGGGAGTGCTTGGCAAAATGTCAAGGGACTCGTAAGGGTGGCCTCGAGTTTCGGCGGTGGATCTCCGCCGCCATCCTTGACTGGTGGTTATTCGTACAAAAATTTCACGTTTGCGATGTTTTGTGTGCGTTTCTGAAAACGTTAAAGAAAACCAACTTTTTCATAATAATATCAACAAAGGGACTTTTCGAGAAATTTTCTGAAAATAGATAATTTATCAACCACGTGATACGAAACAAATAAATTGTCAAACTCGAGAAGATATTCTTATTAATGTAATTGCACGCGCGTTAAAAATATTGAATAATCATTATTTTATTCTGTGCATTTTTAGAATATTTTTTGATGCTTGAAGTTACAAATAAATTTAACGTAGAGTAATCTTTGAATCGGTTTTATCTTAAAAGAGCCCGTTAGAGATTTGACACTAGTCAACTAAAGCTTTCTATCGTTTGATTTATTATTGTGTTTTTGACATTGATTTGGTGTACATATAATGGGAGTGTCGAGTGGCACGAGCAATTTAACGGCGAGATGCTTTCCAACCTTGATGCGGATCCGAACCGATGAATCAACAGCTATTCTCGTGTCACATATAGGACAGATGTCCATCCGATCGCGGTCGGTGGTGGTCTTTGTCAAGGCTATATAGTTTGCACACGCTCGTTACGCAATGAAAAATATAGATGAGTGAGTGGGTGGGTTGAACTCTGACAGTCGATTGTTACTACACATGAATAAAGCACCGCGCATCGAGAAACAAAAGCGGATTGCGATTGGGAAAGGTTACGCTGCCATTATATAGGCACAAGGAGGGATGGACGGACAGCCAATGGGGAAAAGATGAGGTATCGATTTTTGAGGAGAGTCGTAATTTAATACCGAGTTGCTTAAGATTGTGATTAATTGAAGATTCGAATTTGATCTGTGTAAACTTATAAAATTAAGGAGCATTATTAATCCTAAGATAAAAGGTGTAAATATAGGGTAAATTAGGGTATGATGGCCATAGGCTATATATTTTTTAATAACCGCTACATAGTACGTTTTTTTAGTCATTATCAAAGATAATCGATATTGTAAATATTGATTAATAACTGAAAAAGTGCATTATGTAGCGATGTATTATTAGAAAAATTATCCAGCCTATGGCCGTTTTTTCCGTATGACCATCATACCGTAGTTTACCTTATAAATAACAGAATCGCTATCTGCTTTGCTTCGACAGAATTTTAAATTACGGTTGATCAACCAAGAAAATTAACAATTGTATAATAAGTTAAAACGATGCGAGACAAGATGGCGTTCAATTATATAGCTTTCTTGCTAAGAGGAAGATCATCTTTGGACTCTTCTTTTTCTGTATCTCGTTCGGTCGCAAATCGATTGGAAACGGTTGGCGAATACAAATCGTCGGCACATATAATCCGCTTTCCTCGCGAACCGTAATTTGTCTTCTTGGCCCTTTCGTCGTTTTCTGTTAGACGCTGCCCTGCCCAGCCGGTCCTTCTCCCCTTCAGCTAATCCGTCGTCCCGGTTCTTCCGGCATCGATTTTTCACGCGAGACCCAACTTCCGTGCGGCCAAGGGTGCCTCGTATACGGGAGGGAAAGAGAAAAAGAAACCGAGAGGAATAGAAGGTTATACGAGGAGTCAGGAGATTAAGTAGGAGAAGGTCAACCACGATCTGCCACGAAGGGCGGCCACGGCTGTTAGATCGTTCCCTTTCTCCGATACTTGGTCTTCTTTCATTTCTTTTTCCTCTCTCCAGCGATCAGAGATCTCTGTATCAAAAATTTTATAAAATTTTCGATGTCTTGTTGCAAGTAGAGCAATAAGAAAGCATTACACAAGATTGAAAAATTAATTATTTGTAATATCGTTAAATTAATTTTATACAATTATTTTTATTTTTATTACAATTTTTTGTTATAATTATTTATTTTATTTATTTTTATTTTTTTATCTATAAATCAATATTTGTTTTTGTACCACTAGAATCTTATTATTTAATCTATCTTATTTAATTTTTACACACATATATAGTAAAGAGAATAATACTTACATTTTTAAAAGAAAAAACAAAAATTTTCTCTTTTTCTCCCCCTGTCATTCTCGCCACTCGCTCTCGGAGGGAATGCTAAAGGGAAGCAAGAATCGACTATGACGCCCTCTCTTCATCCGCGAATCTCTTCCCCAAGGGTGTTCTCGACTGGTTATCGAACATCGGCACGACACCACCGAGTTACGGAATTACGTGAGATATTCGACCTGGAGTCTCATCGAATTATCGTGGATTTCGCCTGTCTTTTGCACTAACTTGCACTCAATGTCATGCTTCTTCCTAACGAGAGTATCGGCCATGTTTTTATGCGTATTTATTTATATCTTTCTTTCTGAAAAAAATAGATTATTTCACCGCGTTATCTTAATTTGAGAATTCAATATTATTAATATTGCAATTCTAAAACTTCTTATAACAGTTAATTTTTTTACGATTTAATAATATATTTAATTTAAACATTTTTTACAATTTAATCAAAGAGATAAGAAGGTGGACTGGGACAAAAATATTTGCACTTTAAATATGTGTCAATAAACGTATCTTATACAACGTAAAATCTTTCATCACTTAATTCACAATATTATTATATTGCAAGATTTGTAATTTCAAAACGACTGTGTCAAACTTGAACGAAATGACATTTTTTTGTGAACCGATATCGGTCAACCGTGTACGTGTTGTGTAAAGTCGATATAGCCTTCCGGTCCTGTCCATAAACTGGTAGCATCGTCGCCGGAAATTTAATACCGTCAACGACAACCCCGGCGTCTCGTCGTCGCTCGACAGGGCGCATCGTATCGTATCGCGACGACAGGGGTGGTTAAAGAGAAAACTTTGCCCGGCAAAGGCAGCTCTCTCCCTCGAGTCTTTTTTCAACGCTTTAATATCGAAGGGCTGGTTGCACGCGCGACACTCCCCGCTGCCTTCGCCTTCTTGTTCTTCACCGCCATGTTTTACCCTCTGTATGTACAGATGTGCGCGTCGGGATAAAAAAATCACCGAAGCCACCGCCCTTCATGTTCGAATTTTTCTGAAACTTATTTTAATTTTATCTTGTTGTAGTTGATACAAGATTACATGAGAAACGAAAAGCAAGAAGAGGCAATTTTTTCAATTTTCTTTAAATTTCCAATTTTAATTTTATTTTATTAATTTAACGTGTTTATGTGATATTCAATATATTTAATTTTAAAGCAATTAAAACTCTGCATATATGTATATAGTTATCGAAATCATTTTTTTATGTTAATTGATTTCAAATGTTTAAGATAAATTATTATATGCTAATATATTTTTTTTCTTGTTATTAGTAATTAAATATGATTCAGAAAAGAGAAAGAACTATATAATTATACATATAATTATAAAATTATAATTTTCCTTATTTATTAAATAAAATAAGTAAGCTTATTTATTTGAGCTTTTGCATTCTTGTCCTGAATATAGAATTTTTATTAATCTCTTATTTATTTATTTTATATTTAATTAAATATTTCAATTTTTACAAACAAGCAACTATCAACTTGGCGAATAAGAGCCATACGCGGATGTTAATGTGTAAATTTCTTAGAAATTAATTTTTTCCGCGAAAATTGAAACGTGCACAGGGCACATATTTTACTTGATGTATTTTACCAAGAAATAGATTTTCATTTTTGAAAATTCTATAACCCCTCTTTACCCTCCTAAAGAAGCGTAGGCGAGAAAAATATCGGGGGTAAAATAATACACCAAGTAAAATATGTGCCCTGTGCACGTTTCAATTTTCGCGGAAAAAATTAATTTCTAAGAAATTTACATTAACATTCGCGTAGGGCTCTTATTCGCCAAGTTGATAATTACTTGTTCGTAAATATTAAGAGCTTTATATTCAAAATATTTCAATTTTTACTTATTACTTTTTTTTTTGTTTTTCTTTATTCTTCTTATTTTATATATTTTTATTAAATATTATTTTAATTTTTTTTTATCTCTAATTTTATATTGATATACCTGACTAAAAAAATTATTTTGATAGAATAAATTATATATATGTATTAAATATATGTTTACATTATATGTTTTTTTTAATAATTTTTTTATACTTAATAGATTTAAACCATGTATTTTAAAAAATTTAAATCATCTTCTAATATAATTTTTCTATTATGTATATCGATTTCTTCATTGATGCTTTTCTGATGCACAACCCTCGGTAATTACCTCGTCTTACAGACATAAAAAGTCAACATACGCGATTAACATTTCATGTGGGGTGGTACACGTGTGCCAACGGGAACTAAGTATATGACGGAGTAACTTTTATTCCTCCGGGGTGGACTCTGGTAGCAACCGGCCGATCGAGTGCATGTCGCGAAATAAACGATTTGCCGTTAAAAATAACGTTAACTTTCGCCTCGACAGCACGCGATTTCGCCGCAGCCGGCTATTATCGACCGCGTTATTTTTACTCTGAAAGCTAGACCGACCGCCACGACCTGTGTTAAGATTTCATGAACGACACTCACATAGGTATCGTATATACACGAGACCATGAAAATTTATTCCGGTAGTTTTTGAAGTGGCAAACACGATTAGCAGACCAACTGTTCAAATGTTCGATGAAAACAGGCATTTATTTTCCCCACAAAAATTTTTTTAAGCTAAATTTTAGATATATTTGAATAACAATTTTAATAATAATATATAAATTATATATAATATGTAAATAATATATAAATTGTGATTCTGTGCTTACTCACTGTAATTTTTGATATCGGATAAACAACTGCAACATCTCTCTTTCTTTTTCTTTTTTTTTTTTATATTCTTGTTTGTCTTTCCTTTTCTTTTGGCCCTCTTCTCGGGCGTCCCTTTTCACGCGTCGCTTGCTACCGAATCTCAGTGAGCAATTTCTATCCCGGGCACGATCTCCGTCAGTGTTTTACTGCGTATACCCGGGAAGTACCCCAGGGAGAAAATGGCGAGGAACGTGTCCCCTCTTGCTCGGTTGAATCATGTCTTATGCATAAAAGTATTATGCATAAGACATAACCACTGCGTGATGATAGCATAGTGCTAGATAGCAGGAGAATACTCAGCCTGTATTATCCCGATGTTTTATACGGAGGACCTATAAAAGTGTTATGATGAATCGCACGAAATATTATAGTTGTATTGCTCGGCAAATATACCGACCATTGGGAAAATGTCGGAATCATGTCTAGCGCGTCGTAAAAGAAAATTGTCAGACATCTTCCTGTGTAAAATTAAAATGTGATTTTTCGTTAAACAAAGTTAAAGCAAGGAAAAACACTAATAATAATGCATGTTCATGAAAATTAAAATTGCACGCGAAACGTTATAAAAATTTGTTGCACACTCGCATGAAAATTGTAAATGGCGGAATAAAAATTTCTCTATTTACAAAAGAAAACTTAATCAGGAGTGTACAAAAGGCGTAAAACAGTTAAACTAATACAATTTAAACCAATTAATTAATATGTTAATCCAATGAAACAATATCACTAAGCAATATTACTGCAAATGGTGAGTATTAGTAACATATATAATATACTATGCAAAAAAATTAATCCTTTGAGTCACAGCGGGTCACCTAGAGACCCACTCTTTTTTTATAGTTTTTTTATTTTTTTAACTACTTTTTTATCAACAAATAGCGGATTTTTTTGTTTCTACAGAGTCTCTAGACCATCAATAAGTGTAAAAAAAAATATGAACAGTCATTGTTAATTGCAAAGATATCATATATAAACAAACAGTCAAAATTAGTACTTTTTTACGAAAAAATGCATTTTCTACTAATCTATTATGACAATAAATACGGCAATTTTTTTATAATCTTAGTACATTCTAAAGTATTTTTCAGAATTTTTTAGAATTTTTCACCGTGTTGTTTTTGTTAAATCCTCCTTTTTTTTGATAAAAAATAAATAAAAAACAATATTTTTTGTTTTAAATTGAAAGTAACAGTTGTATTCTTTTTTAAATTTTTTCTCTGAAGGTTTTTTTAGATCGCAGAATCTGGATCTAAAGGAAAAAAAATTTAATTTCCAAAATTTAATATAGGGATCCAATATGGCGGAAGTAAAATTTTGAACATCTCGTCTGCCATATTGGATCCGCCATCTTGAATTTTGAAAATTTGACAACTGATTCGTAATCAGCGACCCCAAAAACCCTTATATACCAAATTTTATAAAATACTGACAATTAGAAAAATTCGTAACTCAAAGGGTTAAAGGGTCACTTTCTTTCATATAAAAAAGCCCAATTTTCAGGTAGTTGCAACTTCCTTAAAATAATCGGAATAAGATCAGTAAAAAAGCGTTTCAAGGCTTGATTGCTTTAATAATGAATATCTCGGCGAAAAAAAATCATAGAACATTTGTTAAAAAAAAAAATTAAAGCTAAAACTCTGTTTTTTAACATCTAATTAATGAAATAGTGTTACGATTTTTTTTAATTCAATATTTTTGGACAAACTTTTGAAAAATTTGTTGAATCGACGGATGTTGCTTTCTTACAAATGTAATTTTGCAACGAATAGGAAGAATAGAAATTCATTTAAAGATTCTAAAACTAAAAACTTCAAGCTTTGATATGTTTTTTATTGATCTTATTCCAATTATTTTTAAGGAAGTTGCAACTACTTGAAAATTGGCCTCCTTTTATATAAAAGAAGCGGCCCTTAATTTTTTTGCGTAATGTTATTAGTAACATGTATAAAGTCCGAAATTAAAAATGTCAAAAAACAATAGAAAGAGGAAACCTGTTCGAACTGTAAAACGAATTTGCGTAATTTGTTGCATTTGTCATTACATTATATGGCGATTAGAATTTATCAAATGTAAAGAGGCAGGCAATAAATAAGCAGTAGCGGGTACATCGTGTACACGAAACGCTCTAAATAATTCATGCCTCACGCGAGGCATTAGAGGCGCGGTAGACGTGTTCTCGCGGTCCAATATTTCCAGAGTCGCTCTCTCGCGCGATGCCCAGCTCTCGTCGCGACGCCCCGGTTCTCTCGTCCGGGATTTATGCGCCCGTCGCCGCGAAACGATACCCCGTTTATCGCAACGCGAAAATCGATCGAACATTCGCCCCTCTCGTGCGAGGACGAAGAGACAGAGGATAAAAAAAGAGGGATGAGAGTTCCTGCAGGATAGTCGGAATTTTATCCGTGCACGAGCATCGATGACGCCTTCACCTTTACCTCCTGGCGTTCTTCCATTATACTTCGTGCTTTCTATTCGCGTCGATGGTTTTGTCAATCTTACAAATCGCTTTCCACCTGTTGTCTGCCTTTTCGGTTCTTACATTCGCGATTATTGGCTATAATTTTGCGATTTTATGCTTTTTAATTAAATACGAAATAATCTCTAAACACGATTTATAGATTTAAAACTGTGAGAATTAATATTATTATTAATTGTTTAAAATATTATAAATATATAATAATGTAATAATTATAATATAATAATAATATAAATATAAATATATTTATATTTATATTTTCCAGCAAAAAATTGATATGTCGTAACATCTCTGAAAGAATGAAATGGATAAATCTCAAATGCTTTGAGATAAATAATATATTTGTGCCGTTATTATTAAATATTTACAAAATATATTTAATTGCATTTTATTAACTAACGTATTAACTAATAATTTATTTTGTCAAATCTGTCACGCGTTTAACTCTTTGAGTCATAGCGGATCACCTAGAGATCCATCTTTTTTTCGTAGTTTTTTATTGTTTTGACTACTTTTTTATCAACAAATACCGGATTTTTTGTTTCTACAGAGTCTCTAGAACATCAATAAGTGTAAAAAAAATATGAACAGTCATTAATTGTTAATTGCAAAAATACCATATATAAACAAACAGTCAAAATTAGTACTTTTTTACGAAAAAAATGCATTTTCTACTAATCTATTATGACAATAAATACGGCAATTTTTTTATAATCTTAGTACACTCTAAAGTATTTTTCAGAATTTTTTTAGAATTTTTTACCGTGTTGTTTTTGTTAAATCCTCCTTTTTTTTGATAAAAATATATAAAAAACAATATTTTTTGTTTTAAATTGAAAGTAATAGTTGTATTCTTTTTTAAATTTTTTTTCTGAAGGTTTTTTTAGATCGCAGAATCTGAATCTAAAGGAAAAAAAATTTAATTTCCAAAATTTAATATAGGGATCCAATATGGCGGAAGTAAAATTTTGAAAATCTCGTCTGCCATATTGGATCCGCCATCTTGAATTTTGAAAATTTGACAACAACGGATTCGTAATCAGCGACCCTAAAAACCCTTATATACCAAATTTTATAAAATACTGACAATTAGAAAAATTCGTGACTTAAAGGGTTAATTCTTGTTGCAGATTTATAAACACTATCTCCTCGATGATAGATCAATCTTGCTTTACCTCGATATCTTTGTGTTTGTAATGAACATTTTATTATCACGATTGGTCTCTAAATGATATAGAATGATGATCGCTTCACTTCTCCCTTTTCAGTGACGCGACAATTATCTCTTTGTACGTTTGGCATCGTCGATTAATATCTGTCGTACAAACGAAAATTATAATTACTTTATCGGTAATGATATTAAATTATTAGCGCATCCCTTCGGTAACGTACAGAGAATTTTCTTTAATCTGTTTATCGGCTTAAATGCACTTTATCCCTTTATCATACAGCGTGATCTCGGTATATTCGCTCACTGCATTTAAACAAATATTTTGGCATGTTTTATTTATTTTATATATTGTATTAAAAATACACAATGGATAATATTTTTGTATAATTAAAGCATATTAAGAGGAAACTGAAATAAAAACGTGCTCCGTTGTTTAATTGCGAGAAGTCAATATTACTTAGCGTAATATATGTCGTGACTGTGTCGTCGGCTCGTTAATATCACTCGTATGCATGGTCTGGAGACTTCGTGTCCTTAAGTACTTGGCCAACTTCCTGACGACGAACGTTGTTGTCGTTGTACGAGCTTTACCGAGCCTTATCGCGCGAGCGACCCGGCTACGCCCAGTCTTATAATCCGGAACACGGCATATAATAGCCCGGTAAACACGAATCGCAATAACTTCATCGTACCAATGTTGCACGGCGTGGTGAGGTGTTGCAAGTGACACGCGAGATGAAACGATACTCTCGTCTGTTCGTCGCCATTAATACAAACTTTCACCACGAGTCTTCGCGAGTTTGTAACTCAACAACTCGACGATGTAAAATCGCAAAATCTTGCCTTCGTATTTCGCTTAATTTCCCGAAATTTTGAACAGCTAAAGATCAATTCGAATTAATAAGGACGGCCGGAACTCTGACAGATTGGCGCCCTCATCTAAGCGGAATTAAAATTATCGATAATACTACAATTATATTATATGTCATCTTACTATAGAAAATAAAATTTTTTATTGCGCATTTTATCAGTTTGAAAATAATTTCATGGATTAATGACATTTTTATGATTAAAATGATACCAAACACGGATATTATTTAATTAGAATATAATCTACCGCTCTGTTTTACCTCTTGTGTTTCGATCTCGCACACTCGCAAATGCACGAAAGCATTTTTTACAGATTTTGTAAATCTTTTTTACTAAGCTTCTAAAGTCATTTTCAAAAGTTTACTAATATTTTGTTATGTTATTTCAATCGCGGGCGTTATATCTTAACTTTTATATTAAATAAATATTGTTACGACGTAACTGTAATTTTTTAATTTTTTATTATTTTTACATGAAATTATTAGCCCCCGCGTGTTGTTTTTAATAGGTACTTTAATTGTAGACAAGGATTTATCAATCCTCGTAGCCAACAAAAAAAAGATTTTCAAAATCTGTAATATTCATGTTCTGTCGGTAATTTTGGATCCCTTTAATCGCCCAGATATCTCGCGTAGAAAACTGAAAACAGCGAAAAAGAGAATAGAGCGGCGGATCGATTTCCCGCTGAGGTAGGATCCACAATTTCAAAGATTGAACTTGAGGAGTGAGGGAGAGAAAGAAAGAAAGAGAGCAGGTGCTATTTACGCGATATATCCCGTATATATCGGAAGCGCTCGGTGAAAACACTTGGGTGTAAAAACAGAGTTAGCGACGTAATCCGGTCGCCACCATCCCCATCCACGCGCCGTTCGTGCTCTCGTCTCTTCTTCTGCACCCTCCCCGTCGCCCTCGTCTTGCTCTTTCGTGGGGAGAACGTCGTTGATGGGGTGTACTGAGAGAGAGTCGGCAGGGACCGTAACGGGCCGGATTCAGGCTCTCTTCCTGTCTT
Organism: Anoplolepis gracilipes; assembly: GCF_047496725.1. NCBI lineage: Eukaryota > Metazoa > Arthropoda > Insecta > Hymenoptera > Formicidae > Anoplolepis > Anoplolepis gracilipes. The sequence continues at coordinate 5,048,814 of NC_132975.1, forward strand.
AGTGGTGTGGCGTTACCATGGTAACAGACTGTAAGCCGCTTAACCCTCTCCCTCCTCTTTCCTCTCTTTCCCCTGAACAGCTCTGCTCTCCCCTTTGCTGTAGTCTCCTCCTCTTCCGAACTCGACGGAATCCTCGTGGCACCGAGTCAACCCAACCCGCAGTGATACTCGTGGCAGAACGGGTGGTAGTAAATGTCGTTTTCCCTTCCCCGTCTCTCCACCCTACCCCTTCTCGTCACCCCTCTCCCCGCAGTTCTCTGCGATCGAGCACGTTCTCGCACCCTTGTCGGTAACGAGCGGGCGAGAAGTCCCTCGATTCGGCGGAGAGAATATCTGTCATCGAGCGATCGCTCCTTCAGAGATGTATCCCAAACCGAGAGGAGGGATGACGACGATTAGCGTGATGGAATATCGTGAGAAAGATGGTGGAAGTAAGGTAGCTGTTAATCCTCGTCGTGTGAGAAGGGGAAGGAATTTGCAGTCAGAAATTTTGGCGACAAAGACGGCGGATTCTGCTTGACATCTCGCAATTTATTCAAATCAGTGTAGGGGTGAGATGTTACGAATGAAGAAACACCGATCAAGAGTTTGCGAGAGAACAAAGGAAAGAATGGCGAGAGACATTCTGCTAAATTGAAAGCGAGGCGGACAAACCTTTTCAGTGACACGCAACATACTCGTTATAATATTGCGGAAAAAAAATCAATGACGGATGCGTTTTGTCTTTGTGTTTTAAAGGGATACCGAAGTACCGACCGAGTTCTAACCTAACAAAACAATATATTTATTTAATATAAAAGTTGCAATTTATATACATAAAATAAAATAGGTTTTCCCCTCTCAGAATTGCATGAAAGAATATTTGTGAACTTTTAGAAATGAGCTTAGAAAAAAAGTATTCCTATAAAAACAAATGTGCTGCACAACATTTATTTTCAAAGAAATATTTTTTTCTAGGCTTCTAAGCTCATTTCTATAAGTTCACAAATATTCTTTCATGCAATTCTGAGAGGGGAAAACCTATTTTATTTTATGTATATAAATTGCAACTTTTATATTAAGTAAATATATTGTTTTGTTAGGTTAGAACTCGGTCGGTACTTCGGTATCCCCTTAACGACGAGCATGACGTGTATTGTCGCCATACTTACCAAAAAAGTTATTTTCAAAAGTTGTTAACATTTTTTGAGCGGATACCAAAGCATGGAAATCGAATTACAAAGAATGAAAAGTGCATGCGAAAAGAAGTTTGATTCCAGTTTTGAAGATGGAAAAAATAATAGAGAAGAAAGAAATGCAAAAATGGTGAGAGAAAGAAGGAATGAATAAAGATGGATAATAAAGATAGTCAGGAAAAAAGAGAAATTGCAGTAGCGCGAAGATATCTGCACTTCACTGATAAGAATTCAATAACGAACAGCTTATCCGCTCAAGATGAGGTAGGGTATCATCTGGCATTATCTCTTTGTTATTTTCTCATTTTAATTAATCAATTATCTAATTCTCACTCGTTAATTTTTATCAGTTAAATCAAGACGACCCTGATATTTGCCTTAATAAAATTTCTTAAACTTCTTTGCATCTAAAATAACGTGTTTGAGAGGAAATAATACTATTCACATTCCACATTCATCGTATGTTTTTTTTATTTTGAAAGAAATGTCAGAAAAGAGGAGATGGCCAAAACTTAAATGGAACAAATGTTAAATGAGTAATTTTTATTTGAATCAGTTGTTTGGAAAATCTGACGGGCTATCAAAATGTAAAAACAAATTTAAACTTACTGTTCGGAAATTAAAATAATTATTTAAAAGAGAGATACATATTTAGAGAAAGAGTTGACTATATGTAAAACGTAAAAAGTTTTAAACTGCATAAACTGTCCTTTTTTTATTTTCAAAAAATTTATCTTGATATTTTATAACAACTATTGTGAAATCATAACGTTTTTTGCATTCAAATGATTTTGATTATCCCATCAACTGTATTTAACTTTACGGCACAACAACCGGATATCGAAATGTCAACGCTTTATGCGATAGCGCAAGATTGTAACTTTATATGCAGTGTTTATATGCAACGCAATGTCATGCTAGAAGCATAGAAAACAATGTCATGAAAATGCAATATATTCTGAAATGCATCACATTGGTGTCAAGAATGTTGCCCTATAACACTGTTTAATTAAACCACGAAGTTGCGCGTGGCATATTTTTACATAATAAAAGGTATGGATCAAATTAAACATTTCTGCATCCGCTAATTGAGAAATGTTGAATTAATAAAACATATTAAATAACGTGGAATCATTTTTAGATTTTTTAAAGTATAAAAAATATATATATATATTTTTTTTTTATTGCATCCAAGAAGATAATTTTATTTCTTTCGCTCTCCATCTTATATCTTTGCTTTTTTAAATTTATATTAGTATCTTAGGATATTTATTTGAAATCCACGATATTTTTCCACCGTTATTCCAGCTTAAATTACACAGCTTAAGTTAAAATTTAACTGCTTAAGTTAAAGCTGAAATTATAGTTTAATATCTTGAGTACGCTTGCTGGATACTTTTGTAATAAAAGCATTTCTTCACTTTATTTATTATTACGTGGCAATATATATTTTTGTTATGTTTTGTTAAGTTTGCAATATAATCATGTCAAAATTAAAATTATTTTTACTTTGTCGATTTGCTGCTTTACCGGTTGCGTAAATAGCGATTAATTGTCGCTTGTCTAATTAACGAATGCCGTTTGCACACAACGGCCGACGATATTTTATTACCAGTTTGCTCGTCGCTCTTTGCCGTAAATCCTAATTATTATTACCATTACCGCGACGTAACACGCATTGCATTTTATCCTTCATCATTTTCGCGTAAAATCAGAAATTCGAGAAAAAAATTGTTACGATCGTTTGATCGAGTGATTTTGTCGATGATAATCGTCATTTGTTAAGATCGGCAATTTCTACTAAATGAAATTAATAACAATTAGCCATTTCGTAATTATTAAATGCTCTTTTTCCTTTTTCCATCTTCTTAAGTCATTAACAGCTGTGCTACTTGGCTCACGTAAGTTTTTTCTAACCGAGATCACTGAAAATTGGCAACTGTGCTATGTCATTACTTGAAAAAAATGAATAGATTTTTTTGAAATTTAAATGTTAATTTAAATTGATTGACATAAGTCCAGATGAGAGAACACTCGTGGTTTTATATATCACTGCCTTTGCGTGCCATATACACTCGGTGATACTTACTCCCTTTCTTGTCTACTTTTTGCCGCCCGCCTCGCAATTAATCTCCCACGAAGTCGATCATGCTCGGCCGACCTCCCTGGCGGGTCACGTCAACACGAGCACGACCTCCGACCCTGCGAGGAATTATGAGGTACGCTCGTTACCACGAGCACGAGAAAGAGAATGCACGTGTGCAGAGACGACGGGATCGCTCGTTAATCTTCGCTCGATAACGCCTCTCTCACGATGAACGTATGAAACGTACACGTTATCGAAAATTTGTTATCGCAAATTACGTATGAGACATGCATATGGGATCTAATTAAATGGCATTCGAGTTGATTGAATTTCCATTCATGACACTAAGGTGCATTGTGACATATTCTATTTTTAAAACAACATATACATATATATATATATATTTTTTTTTTAATCTTTACAAACGTAATCACTTTGACAAATCTCGGTATGATTTATGTCAAAAGTATGTATGATTGCTCTATCACGTCATGTCGATCATCAGGGCCAAGGGAACACATGTCTATACATTTTAAGTTGAATTTTATGTAAGCGAATAATTTCACACGGGCGCTGACCTCTTTTGCTCTCTTTCAGGTTTGCAGCCTGCCAGCACCAAAGCTCAGCCAACCTCGATTGGCAAGTCCCACCGACCTAGTTCCGGTGTTCTACCTCAGGGTCATACCCCGGGACCTGGACCGGGCTCGCAGCAGAATAGCAGGAGCTTCGCTGCCGCCTTGAGGAACCTGGCTAAGCAAGCGGGCCCTGCACCTCAGGAAGAGGAACCCCGTGCCAGTCCAAAGAACCGGGCGCCACCGCCTTTGGTCAGAGGTCCTTCTCCTGCCAAGGTGAGTAATTGCAGCGGTCTACTTTATTCTTTTCTCGGCCTTCCTCGGCACAGAAGTGCATCCGCTTTTGGCCCAACAATGGCACCCTCGACCTCAAATCCCTTATGATCAGAATAATAAGCGAACGCTTAGATACATGCGAACTTGCTTGAGAAAAATCGTTACATGTGATATCGTAAGAATCGCTACATGTTATTTTGAATTTGTCTTTGGGCTTGGGACGTGGACAATACATTTTTTTTCTCTTACCGTTGGGTCGACGAAGAATGTTGTAAATAAATATAAAAGAGAGCAGACACGAGAGGGAAGAGGGTGCATATATTTACGTCCTTACTGGAATTTTTCCAATTTTTTACTGCTGCTGATGAAATGAAATTTATTTTATATTACGATAAGTTTTATTATTTACGATAAATATGGGAGATTTCTAAAATCATGCGTCTTCTATAAATTATATACACTATCAAAAAAAAAAAAATTAAAGGTCCACTTTCTTCCATATAAAAAAAGATCAATTTTCAAGTAGTTGCAACTTTCTTAAAAATAATCGGAATAAGATCAATAAAAAAGCGTTTCAAAGCTCGAAGTTTCTAGTTTTAAAATCTTTAAATGACGTTCAATTCTTTCTATTTGTTACAAAATTACATTGTAAGAAAGCCACGTCTGTCGATTGAACAAATTTTTTAAAAGTTTGTCCAAGAATACCGAATAAAAAAAAATCCTAGATTTCACGTGATTGTACAATAATTATTAATTTAAGTTTTTGAAATGTACAGAAAAAAAGTTAACACTTTGGTCTTTTGTACGTAAGTAACTGGAATGCTTTTTACTTGTGAATGTTGTAGAGTTTATGAAAATTTTAACGTTTTTTCGTTAACTTTCATTGATTTAAATAAAAAGAGATAAAACTTATAAAGCAATTTTTTACTTGATTTTTAAGTAACAATTACGCTTTAAAATAAATAATGATTGAAAGAACAATAGGAGCATTTTAAAGTGCTACCTTTTCTCTTTAAATTGCTTTTTTAATGATTATTGTACGATCATTTTTTCACTAGTTATAAGCATTCAAAGTCAGCTTGATTTTGCTTTAATAATGAATATCTCGGCGAAGAAAATCATAGAACACTTGTTAAACAAAGAAATTAAAGCTAAAACTTTGCTCTTTAACATCCAATTAAGCAAATCGTGCTAGGATTTTTTTTAATTCGGTATTCTTGGACAAACTTTTGAAAAATTTGTTCAATTGACGAACGTCGCTTTTTAACAATGTAATTTTTGTAACGAATAGAAAGAATTGAAAATTATTTAAAGATTCTAAAAACTTCAAGCTTTGAAACGCTTTTTTATTGATCTTATTCTGAATTACAAATTACACGGAAAAAATATTCAAGAATGCATACTATTGAAATAAATTTTTTTTGATTAATTTAAAGTGGAAAACTTTAACAGAAAGGTAATCAGAAGCTTAATACTCCGCTTTAATATTAAAAATTAAAAGATTCTGGTACTATATAGACTTCTCGTTCAATTATTACGATAAAAATGAAATCGGACAGAAACCGTAAGACATCTTGTGTTTTATGTGATTATGTGCTCGTTTCGAATTCACGCGATTTTAAAGAATAATTGCTGGAAATAGGGAGTTTGCATTAAAAAAAATACATTTTTTTATAGATATAATTTAAATATTATTATAAATTTATTTATAAGAAAATTTTAAATTTTAATCAATAGAAAGGTATTAAAAAATTAAATTAAAATTTAATAAAATTTAAATTGTGAGAAAACTATGTTGATTGGTTGGAGTGCGTGACGTCACAGGGCAATAGTTTCAAACATTTGTTTTCTGTATTGCGATATTCAGTCATTCTTGATCTCGAGGTACAAAGAAAAACAATTTATTAGGTGTTTTAATTGTTGTACTTTTACATAGAGGTACAAAACAGGTTTTGTACGTGTTACCTTTGCCCATTTTCACAATAACTGGATTTTAATAAATAAAAATAGTGTATTGTCACTGTATATATTGGTTAGGTTTGAGGAGACGTTATTTCACGCTGTTTAGCGCTATTAGCGTCTTCCCGAATACAGATATTGCACTGTGACGTCACATCGCGTTCGGGAGGACTCGGTCGTTTCCGGATCGTATTCGACAATTTCAAATAATGTAATTTTTATTATTGATTTTCTCACTTAATTTGCATTAAAAATTACGAAAAAAATAATTACATTTAAAACTATATATAAGTTATAAAATGCAATTATTTTTCAAAATCATGCAAACTCCTTATTAACGTCATGGCCAAAAGCGGAATTCCCTGAGCGGGATAAAGTTACTGATGCCAACCGACACGGAAAGAAAAGAGAATGTTTTGGAAGGCATGCGAATCAAACGGCTTCGCAAGATTGCGGAGTGTCAAAGGCTCAAAGGTAGATCGAAAATGCAGCCAATCTCGGTAACGAAATGAAAAAGGTGCTTACTCTGGCGGAAAGCGAATAAGGTAGCTCAATCTCTGATAATCGGAGAGATCAAAGACCCTTTTTCTTTACTCGATTGTATCGCCGATGCTATTGCATTGCAAATGCGAGACTTCTCTAAGCCTGAGACTTTTATTGACAATCTGGATTAAGTATCCTCTAATTAAACGCGAATATATTTCCCTTTTTATTTACAACCGAAAAACGTAAAATGTTAATTGATGTTGTTACGATTTAAAAATATACGTATGCGCTAAACGAATCTGTTTACTAAATTAAATTTTATTAGCAGAAATAATTCTTTTTTTATTATAAAAATAAAATCATGAAAATAAAAATCGAATGACATTACGTTAACTTGGAAAGCTTAAAATCATATCCGGCTGATCTTTTTAACTCTAAGAGATGCGTTCTATTTTAAATTGCGAATTTTTTCTCCACGAATCTATATATTTGCACATAAATGCCATTTTTTTTAATTCAACTACAACTTGATACGCAAAGATGGTTAATATTTATCTGTAATGACAAATAAATTGCTTCGTCTTCTCGGTGTACACACGTTTTTCCTATAAATTTCTACGGCGTAATCATCGGAGCGGCAACTCATTGCATGAATGCGTTATAACGCTTTTGGCAATAAACTGCTAGAACCATTTGTAACTTGTTTAAGTGGCGGAAGATACTATAAGTTGAAGAAAATTTCAGGCAATTTACATTGCTCCGCGCGTCTTCCATGAAATCGGCTTAAATTATTTTTATATTAATTCTTATTAACATAAAATATAAAATTACATATTAATTATATATTAAATATACAATTATATATTATATATATATTAATAAATATGAAATTAATATATTATTTTTATATTAAGATTTTTATATTAACTCTAAGAGATGCGTTCTATTTTAAATTGCGAATTTTTTCTCCACGAATCTATATATTTGCACATAAATGCCATTTTTTTTAATTCAACTATAACTTGATACGCAAAGTGTATATAATTTGGTATTTTTTAAATTACAAAAAAATACACTAATTAATTTTATTGATTAAACCGATCAATTATTGCGATAATGAGAAACTAATTCTCTCACGTGTATTGGATTGACTGAAAAATATCATTAAATTTACTTTTATAGGAACGATCGACGCACGAACGAAGACCCGAGGAGATTCCCTCCTTGTACACGACAACTGCCAGACCCGTTGAAACCAGCAAGCACAGTGTAACTGCCGCGGCTTCCGAATTGCTGGCCCGTTCCGGTTTTCAGCCATACCGGCCCGAGCATCATCCGGCCCATCCACCGGCATTTGCCTTGGATCCCGCGACCTATAGCGCCTATCATCCCAGTCTGTATCCACCGCCGCATCTACAGCACGCTTATAGGTAAGCAATGATGTTGCTTTTTTTCATCTTGACATTTTTTAAGAGAGGAAAGCAGGAATTTTACCATGTTTTTTTATTATTAATTTCCATAGAGATCTTTTATTCGCATCTATTAAAAGGTTGACTATAAAGTTTAAAAAATTGCGTGCTTTTTTTGTAATCTCAGATTAGAGGAGCAGTTATATCTGGAACGGTGCGGAATGATAAGACCACCTTTGTTTCCTGGACTGCCATCGTATCCTCTATACGGATTAAGATACAGTCCAGACATGCTTCCTCCACCACCCGCTTCGCTAGGTCTTATGTCTCCCGTGATGCATGAACGGTAAGTGAGAGATACAGAAAGAAAAAGAGAGAAAGAGAGCTGGTGAAAAGGAGAGGAGGGAGGGGGGCTCAACGAAGTCAGGAATGCCGAATTCTTTATTAACATTGCGGTACGATTCTCTCATTTTTCAGACTGAAACTGGAGGAGGAGCATAGGCTGCGGCAAGCACGGGAGCAGGCTGCGTTGCGAGAGGAGGAGGAAAGGAGAAGAGCAGCGAGAAGTTCTGCTCCCGCTGCCCCGGTACCCGCGCCTGCACCTGCATCTGCCGATACTGCAGGTGAGCGAGTCGCTCCACCCCCCACTGCCTTTCATTAAAAAAAAAAAAAAAAAAAAAAAAAGAAAGAAAAGAAAAGAAAAAAGAAAGAAAGAAAGAGAGAAAGAGAGAAAGCGTCGGTCAAAGCGCGATCGTTCGTTAAGAAGACGCGCAAGATCTTTTTTTTTATTTCCCTCCTTTTTTTTCCCCCGCTGCGAAACTTTTTTTTGCGGCGGCCATGGTTGCCGTGATACGTCGTGCGAATTGTCAAGTTTTTCTCATTCGGCCATATCCAGTTTATAAGCTACGTAGCATCTTCATGGATCGACGATATCTGCAAACGCGTTGCCACGACACGTTGTTTGCCTCGCGCACGTTGTTTCGTGTAATTTTAGTCCCCGAGATCTCGAATTCGCCAAGTGAGATTGTACTCCCAGCGGCGGTTGCGTCGCTGATTTGAACGACCTGTACTGCGAGCCAAAGTTCTTCAAAGTAGATAGACGGACTGGCGGCGCGAGCGAGGAGAAGTTGTAGAAATATAACTGTGACCCAGTGAGAGAATTTCGAAAAGAAAGAACAAATAACATACTACGCTTCTAATTTTAATCTAGATTTAACAAGAGTCACACATATAGTTATATTCGTTTCTTACAAAAGTAGCGTTGGTATCTTTTAGATAAGCACGCGATTTGATGCCCGAGCAGGTCTAAAGATGGATAAAAGTACACACTGCCAGCGAATGTTTGAACGTTTAAATAACGAATGCGAATTTTTGAAAGAATTTGAAAAAAAAAACGAATGCGAATAAAACGTATATTAACGGTTCTGCCAGGACGGTGCATCAAAAGGAAAATTTCAAATAATAAATTTAATTTTCCATTCGCTTTGTGTTCGTTGTCGTTCGCTCGGTATATATCTACTTTAACACAATATTGCTCTTCGGCTCGATACTCACCGAATTATCAAAAAGTGGACTTAGCGACAAAAAAAAAATATTTACCCATTCTAGTTTCGATTTAGGATACGAACAAATTACAATTCAATTTTGCCGAGACCCGATTTAGCTGTTTTCTTTTATCTATTTACCGAACCGAAGTCAGACTTATCTGCTGCTGTCGTCTTCTCTTAATATCATATCAACAAATAAGTCGGCCTTCGGTCGGCTATTCATCTGTTATGTATACGACCTGTTATGTATTCTTCGTATAGACATTTCAAATCATTTTCTGTAGTATTCAAATGTGAAACTACACTCTTAGTGTACGACGACAGGTTGGTTATGTAGTTAATTGTTTTTTGTAGTTGATAACACAGCGAAACTTAAACATAAGAGTGCACGCCTTTAAAGGAAAAGGGCTAGCTTTTTGTTGACTTTTGACATTACACAAAAAAAAAAAAAATTACGACTTACAAGATGTGTCTAGTGATACAATTAACAAATTATACAGTATATCTTGTATATTAAATGGAGATGACTACTGTTATATACAATAAATAATTTTTTTTAGAGATTATTTTTAATTTTTTCTTGACACAGCAAGTTATATTCTTTTTATATTCGTTATTGTTAAGATATAAGTAAAATATCAATAAGACAAAAAGGTGCATTGACTTTATGATTTGAAGAGTCCATTTTTATATATTTGTGTCTATTAGGTGTTATAAATTAGACAATTTTTATTTAGAATTGTTAAATTTATTGCAGAATATGCTTTTGATGACGATTATTAATATGATGGATACATTGCACGCATTTAAATGTTTATATCATTTCAAGGCGTGCGACTTTTAGGTAGGTGTTCGTGCGTGAATCTGCAATTTAATGGACTGTAATGATTTAAGTATTGAGTGTTTTTTTCATCAGGCGCAATGCACTCTTGCGTTAGTTCCCGCAACTGTTTTAGAAATTTTCCAATTAACCAATTAATGTCAACATATAGTTTCCCTTAATTGTATAGTAAACATGTTGCTCCTCATACTCTGACTGAATCAAGCGATGTATATATAAACTTTATTATAAATGTTCTTTTATCAAAATTATACCATTTTTATATAATTTATTATGTAAACATGTATATTTGGACTATAAATGAAAATAAAACTTGCAAGAAATGTGATTGAAATTTTAATGGACTTGAAATTCTCTTGACCCTCGAATCATTTTCTGAAACAGTTTTGGGGAAGATTCGGTAACTCATAGTCCGATTATTTGAATATCCATTTTATTGCAATTAATATTATGAAAAAAAATACGCGCTCGCTACTGTTAACACTAGAGCAACGGTGATAGCGACTACCCCGGTTAGTTTAGAAAGATAATTGGTTTTCTTCATTTTATTTTTTATTTTTTTCTTTAGCTTTATTGAAAATATAACAGTAATCATCCCCAATACTTCGAAGCGAATATATTAAGTATCTTCTTATAGGGGACTGGAATAATTAAACGAAAGCAAGGTAAGTTGGAATAGAGATGGATGGATCGATACGGAAATAATTCGTAAAATTTTATGTTACATACATCATCATTATATACATGTGTACGTTAATTGCGTAAGTTGTTTCAATTTATTAAATGCGTAATAATCCACAATAAATTTATTGCGACAATTAATTGAAAATACTATTAAAGGCCAATATATAATTCAATTAATATGCGTAAATTATAGCGAAACGTAAATGAACCCCATAAGATTGAGACCATAAAATAATTATGAACATTTTTTTCTTAAGCCTTCTCCTCGCGCGCAAACTTGTCTCAAAATTTAACAGGACATTTAAATGTAATGATAAACGCAACTATCTTTTACATTCGATATGTGCTGAAAAGATCGACAAAGTCTCAAGACTTTCTAATTATATAAAATTGCAAAATCTGGCTATAGCAATATGTTATGTTTCCTTTATTTAAAAAATAATTCTCGTACATCTCTTTTTTTATACCTATTTCAAAAAAGTTATTTTATATTTTAAGTTAAAAATAATAAAAAAAGAAACTTACAACATATCGCCATGGCCAAGACTTTTTCTACTGTAGAGTGGAAGATCACCAAGCACTGTGTTCGGGATTTGTTCCAGCTAGGAAGCCGACCATAACGGCTCAGATGCATAGCGAGCGGGACCGAGAACGTGACAGTAGAGAACGACAAAGCAGTAGTGGCGGTGGTGGTGGTGGTGGTAACAATAGCAGTGGCGGGAGCACGGCTAACAGCAACACTGGTAACAATAGTTGCAACAACACTAGTAGCACCAACAACGCCAATAGCAACGGGCCCGCTGTCACCATCAGTAGCAATCATCATCAATCTCGAAAAGAAGAGCAACAATCTGTCGCTCCACCAATTGCACCGCCACCACCAGCATCTTCCGATCCAACGGCAGCAGCAGCAGCATCAGCATCAGCAGCAGCTTCCATTTACCATCCTCGTTTACCATCCTTTCCCAATCCAGCTGCGCCCATTGGACCGTCCTTGGGTTCCACTTCCATATGCTCCGCTAGCTCTGCGTCTATTCCACCCTCTTTGGGTTCCACTTTACCTACTCTGAATCTTGGACCGCCACCACCTCCGACAGCTATAAGTTCGGCACCGATTGGTCCACCGCCTATGCCCTCTATCCCGTCTTTGACGCCGGGTGTGATAGGACCACCGCCGCTATCCCTAGGCATATCTCTTACGCCTATTATCTCTATTCCCTCTCTCCACTTACCCCCCGTGCCGTCAAGTACCATTCATTCTAGTCAACATGCAGCCACGATAATGAGCAGCGCGACTACTACAGTCACCAGTTCCATTTACCACCAGCAACAACAGCAACATCAACAACAACCTCCATTGCAACAACATCAACAGCGCACGAACAGCACGAGCAGTACGACGATTACGAGTTCTCTGTCTAATGCGATGACGACACATGTCGCCCCGACGCCGCCAAGTTCTTCGTCGACGTTAAACTCGATAAATCATATAGCTCGCAAATCCCCACCTATATCTCACGGTGTTCATGGCGTGTCGAGAAGCAAGGAACCATTATCAACAATTACGACAACAGCGGGGACATTGCCTACGACAATGCCTACGACGGCAATCATAACTACTACGACAATGAATACTGCAACAACCTCGCAGCCGGCTTTTGTCAGACCTTTTGAGGATTCGTTTCGCTCCTCCTCGACGAAAACCCAACAGAGGCAACCCATAATGAATAGTCATAATCACAGTATAGTCAATCAGATCGGTCATCATGAGCCGATATCCTTGAAGTCTTCGTCTTCGATGACAACGATTACTTCTCAAGCTGTGGGTAATCAAGTGATACAGGAAAATAATTCCTCAACGATGGATAGCAAGCCTATAAACAGCCAGCAAGCCTTCTCCCAACCGATTCCGTATCCACCACAACAACAGTATCATCATCCACATATATCCGTCTCGCACGTGCCAAGTCTCTATAAACCGCCGCACTTTTCATCATCATCATCATCATCTTCCTCGCCACATCAACAGCATCATTCTCAGTCCAAACTCAATGTACCAATGATAAATACCAGCAACAATAATCACGGCAACAGCGGCACGAATGTCGTGACTAATTCGAATGGCACAAAACAAAATGCGCATCTCAATGTCAGCGAGTCTCATCAAACAATGACGGCAATTCAACGAAACGACAGTATTACTACCAACTGCGTTTCTAATGAAAAAGCAATGAGCAATAGCACTTTCAGCGTTAATAATAAAGTTACTAACAGTAGTAAAATTGCGAATCACACCAGCGCGCATCATAAAAATAACTCGGATGCCGCAGCGAAGGATAACAAGCTGAATGCAGATGAGAAAAATGCGAGCGAAAGTCCGATTAGGCAGCCGCAGTTGTCGAATCAGAATCACGTTGCCACGAATTCGCTCCAGGAAAAAAGCTCGATTTCACATCTGCCTTTTGAGCAGCAAGAAAAGGTGTTGCCATCTTTTCACCCGGTAAACTACACTGTCGGCGAAAAGGAGTGCAAAAATGATATTGATTGTAGTAAAACGCAATGCGATCAAAATAATGTCTTGTCCACATTACCGTTTCAATCGAGCTTTAAGTTCAGTATAAATGACATTGCGCAAAAGCCTATGGATACGACACAGCTGATGCAGAGCATCAAGTCCGAGGAAGTGTTGCGCACTTGTCAGAATGTCTCCAATGTGCTTCTGCAAATCCCGAGATATCAGGAGAAGCTTCTGAATTTCTCGACAAGCAACAACGAACTGAAGACGACTGCGTTTTGCTTTACTGACAAGTGCAATAATTTAACTGAGATTTCCGTGAAGTGCGAACCAGCGGTGCTGAATGTACCTGACCTCAGTAAGACTTTAGTCAAGCAGGATGTAATCACCAGCAGCAGCGAAAAGTTCTTCCTGGTGCCTGAAATGCAGAAAGAGCTCACGTCATCTCTTGATTTAGCCGAAAAGAGGCGTAAGCGGAGAAGGGAAAAGAACACGAGCGTAACATGTAGTTCCGATTCGGAGGGCGAGGAGGAAACCAAAGATGTGGATCTTTGGATCACGAAAGGTCCGCCGGCTAAACTACAATATTCGGAAGACAAATTGACCTTTCTAGCCATGTTTGGATTGACTACGCTGACTATTAGGAACGGTAAGAGGCTAATAGAATGTTATTATTATTGCCAGCAATGCTTTTTACATTTTGATTCGGTAAATATAAATCCTTATTATTTCTCTACAGAGATAGAACTGTGTAAGGTTGAGAAAAGGTACAGATTGAATCCCGATCCACCAGAACTACCTCTGGAAGCAGAGCCTGTAATAGAATCTGTCTTACCGATTCCGCGTGAGCATCCGGACGTTTTACTTCACACGCCAGATTTTGAGCCGAAAGTTGGCTTTCTCAGGACCATAGGCCTCGATATTATGCCTCCGAATAAAAGAGACGGTAAATATAATATTAATTAAATTTTGATTATGTAGCTATGCATACAAATGCAGTAACATTTTTTTATATCTGTTATGTAATAATCGATTGTAATGTACAGAATTTTATAAATAATGCAATTTTTATACTATTTATATATAAATAGCATAATAAATAAAACAATTATTTCAATTGTAATTTATAATTACAGAGGCAGAAGTGACATGGCAGTACGTTTTAGCAGATCGCAAGAAACGGAAAAGTGCAAACTCCGTTACTGCCTACTGTGAAAGAATCGCCAAAGTTTACTCTAAGAATCCTCCAGCTTTACCAAAACCACCTCAAAAAATGCGTCTTCTGGATAGAATTAAAGTTAAACCGATCTCGGAACGTCCACCACCGCTACCACCCTTAGTTCCGAACATAGTTCCAGTGTATTATCCTACTTTGCCTATGCCTGGTGAGAATGGCGTAAAGCAACATTGTAAAACTATAGATATCAGTGAGAGTACTGACGAAATAGGTGAAAGGAAAGAGAAGCCGAGGTGGACTGGAATCGAGGATGTTATGTTTGCTTATAAGGAATATCTAAAAGGTAAATTTTTTATTATATGTATAGACATGATACTCTGATATGACATACGTAATAACACTGTATACATTTTTTTGTAATATATTTTAGAGAAGGCACTGGAGAGAAAAATTCTGACAAGTGAAACATCGAAACTGATAGCACAGTACAACAGTTTGCATTCCGAAGCTGTTCAATTAGAACGGAAAATCTATGAACTCCTGTCCGCCAGAACAGCTCTTGAGTCCGAGAAGCGAATGCTCAGTGACAAAATCGAAAGGATCAACGCACTTGTTAGGAATCTTAGATAGCGTTACGTAACGCACAACACGGAAACTCATTCATCTGTGATATTATCAGCGGGTTAAGGGCCGTTAGCGCGTAATACCTACTATTAAACATAAAACGTAGATAAGTAATGGTTAAGGAAAAACTCTTGAGTGACCAAATGTACAGCGTAATATTCATATTATTTTATGGATTTTATTATATAGTATTCTTTTATTATACCATCGGCGATTGATCGGGAAAGCAGAAACTTCGGCTGGTTTTACAGGAACCAATGATTGCATCATTCAGTTTACTGTACAATTGTTAAATATTATTTTTACGCACATCACCAAACGTTGGCGAGCGCGTCGATTTTCAATCATAAATATGAAGTCATATCAATCGTACGAGAATATGTATAAAGTTAATTGTACAAATCAAATTGTATCCCATCCGCGTGGAAAGACAGTTTTTACGACTGCAAACAAAACGACAAAGGCTTTCTAGTTTCACACAACTAACGGCTCTTATACTCCGAGCATAAATAATTGTAATTTATGTGTATTATAATATTTTAATGGAGAAGAAATAGACAAATGGTGTATAACTTATTTTATTCAGCGTAATGTGGACTTTTATGTCGAGTACTTGAAAAAAAAAAAAAAAAAACAATGATATATCATGCAATTTGTATATCGATCGATTGATAAAATTAAATTAATGATTAAAAAAAGAGGACATTATATAAGATTGAAGAATGATCGAAGGATCGAAGAATGACATCGACTATATCGGACTGGCAGAGTGTCAAAAAATCGCTCGCATCCAACAATGACTATGTCTTTATTTTTTACGTTTAATATAATAGCGCGTATAGTGAAACGAATTTACTCGATAGAAACCAGATTATGTACAATCGGAAGATTGCGGGCATTGCAAATCTCTGGACATAAAAAGGGAAATTTTTAAAGGGTAGAATATTTTATGCAAGTTTTACGTTTTAATTTAAATCAATATCAACGACACGAGAACTCTAGTCTACAGACATGTTTAGACTATACGGAGAAAATTGCGCAATTGATACGCATAAAATCAGAGTAGCAAGCAATCCTTCCTTTCGAATATCCATACCATTTATCGTAATGAGCACAAAAGGCCAGTGAAAAAATGAGATGGAGCGTTAATAACATTATGTAATGACTGCGGTACTTAGATATAATGTGACTTAATTTTTAAAGAAAGAAAAACGAAATTGTGAGACTTTGCGCGGAGCACATTCCAGAAAATGTTTATTACCCGACATTAACATTCCAATACCAGTCATTTCATCGAAACAATCGGACCTTGAACTCGACACAAGTTGAGTGGCAAATAAAATTTGGAAAAAAGAAAACCAATTGTATTATATATTGGTTTTTTTTTGTTTGTCAAATCCATGTCACGTAGCTGCGCTCTATTTTTCACATTCGCAGTGTAACTTTAAAACTTATCGTTCTCTGCTCTCTGAGTGCATCATTTTGTCGACACATTGTACGTTGTAGGTATACCATTCGCTCGCATGTTGCGCGCGATAAAACTATCATTTATAATTTCGCCGTTTTGTTCATTGAGTGCCTAACATTTCTCCTTACATTTGTACATACCATTATTTTTATGTATTATGTAACAAAAAGGGACCGCGCCGGTCTCAGTCAACAAGCCAGAACAAGAGCCTAGGAGTAAATTGTTGAAAATATGAACTTGCGGAGTGTTTTTTTTTTTCCATATTCTTCATCATTCAAGCATCTAATTACAAAAAATCCAATCTTTAATAAATAAACTATATCTATTAAAATTTTAACGTTATTACATTTGAAACTATCGTTTTTTTATTTTTACAAAATATTACGAAATGTATAAGAACTTTTTTTTAATCACAATACTTATCTTTAATAATATATTTTTGTCAAATTATATTTCTTTTATTTATCGCAAATTTAATGTGTATTGAATTTACTAGATGCATTATAGGTTTCAAATAATATATATATATATATATATATGAGATACAAATTTTAAATTAAAAATTTTTTAAATATCGTTCAATTTTTAATTTTATGCACAACGTTGTACATATTATTTGATGATTAGCTTTACTGCTACTACCATTGAAAAATGAACTCACTCAATGATTGGTGTATGTTCGTGTACTATCATTATATTGCAAAATAGCGTTATTCTCATTGTCTCTTTGGTCTCGCGGTACTATCAACATGATTTGTAAATTACGTTTTAGGTAGAGATATTCATACTTTTCATATGTAGCCTCGATGAAGTCATGCATATTTCTTCGTGAAACTTTTTTACATATTCTTTACGAAAATTGAAAAAATGCTAAAGAGTTAGATTTTGCAATTTGCTTTTAAAAATTTATAATAAATAAAATACGAGCTAGTAGCAAACTATCTCTGAACCATGACTGCTGCAAATTTATTGAGATTTTATTTTGATTTTTTTTACAATTCTTTAACACCAACACGAAAGATTATGAATATCATAATTTTATCGTAATTTTTTTTATTTTTTAGCCATAATACAAAAACTATGATACAAATCCGTAATTTTATCGGTCGATAAAGCTCTTCTATCGACAGGGATCTAAAGTCGTCTATATTACCGACCAAAATCTAATTTAACATATATACAAATTTTAGAATTTATATATACAAAATAAGATAATAGGTTTCCACTAGGAATTGTATAAAAAAATTAGTGAATTTGTAGAAATGAGCTTAGAAGCCTAGTAGAAAACAATTTATTGCACATTTTCTACATCAAAATGTTTTTTACTAGGTTCTTCTAAGCTCATTCATTTTTACAAGTTAATAAATATTATTTTATGCAATTCCTAATGGAAATTCATCTTATTTTGTACATATAAATTGCAAAAGTTTTATATTAAGAGGATGTCGAACTACCGACCGAGTTCTAACCTAACATAACAATATTTGTTTAATATATAAAAGTTGCAATTTATACATATAAAATAAAATAGGCTTTCCCAGGTCAGAATTGCATGAAAGAATATTTGTAAACTTTTAGAAATGAGCTTATAAGCCTAGATAAAAAACATTTCGTTGCAGAAAATGTTGCTTAGGCTAGAACTCGGTCGGTAGTCCGGCATTCTCTTAAGGGGGTGTTAAACCGTCCTGTATTATCAATATTTTTATTATATCAAAATGTTTTTATTAGTTGTATAGAATGATAAATTCCACGATAAAAGTATACACCGAATCTTTTCGGAACCCATGCGATCTCATGTTAATAAAGAAAAGATTAAGAAATTATAATCTTTTTATCGGCTTTTACAGCCAGGTCGTAAAAATATAATTGCTTGAGACGAGAGTTTTGCAGTTTGTATCAACAAAGTGCGAGATAGGTTCCAGATATAAATTGCATAAAGGAATTTAGTGAACTTTTAGATATGATGTTTGAAGTCTAACAAAAAACATTTCGGTATATAAAAATTTCGTGTACATTGTGCATGCGAAATCGAGATACATGAGGTAAAACAAAGCACTCGATTAGTTATGTGATGTCGCGATAGACGGTGCGACAATTTGTTTGTGTGACAAGGAGAGAGTCGCCAAAAGAGAGAGCAAGAATGTATAATGAACAAGCAAGATAGCTAACATGAAAGAGTCTGAAATTTCGTTTGTGAAGATTCCTTTAGCCATTGTTTTACATATCATATATTATTTCATTATAGAAAATAAAACTTGTTTATGTTGTACATTTTATCGGTTTGAAAATAATTTTAGTGGATTAATGAGATTTTTGTGATTAAATTAAAATGATACCAAACGCGATATAAATGCGAAATAAAAGTTTTATTTTCTATAGTAAGATATGATATATGATACGAAAAACAATGGATAAAGGAATTCTTTCATGTTAACTATCTCGCTTGCTCTTTATACGTTCTCGCTCTCTCTTTCGGCGACTCTCCAGCATCGGAAATCTTTCCTGATTTTTACAAATATAAACAACTTATTGAATAAAAACTAAAACTTTTATTTAGAAAGATAATAATAATTATGACTATTGATTAATTAAAAATCATACAGCAGCTATCTCTCTTGGCGCGTGATAGGCTAGTGCCTGTTCCAGTATTATATATAGTTCAGTGAAGATATTATTATATCATCTCTCTCAGCTCGTTTTCAAACAAAGGCTTATTGTTAGATAGCTAGCCTCCATTGCATTGCAGTATTATTATAGTTCAGTGCTTCTCGCCTTAAAACTTCATTGGTTTACAGTAAGATAGTAGACGTACAAAACGGGAATTGTTTATTTCATTATTCCCAGTCTTTTACTAAGGTAAGTTACTTCACTAAGGCCCGATTGTTCCAACTTCTTGGTAAATTTATCTGCCAGTTACCTATCAGGTACATCTATTGTATTCAAATATTCAACAATTCAGCGACCACTTTATCCATCAGTTACCTACTGGTTGGAGTAGCGAGTAAAGTTATCTTTTAGTAAGAGCAATTTAACTCGTAGGTAAAACTTTACCAATAGATAGAACAACAGACATTTACCTGATAGGTAACTGACAGGTAAATCTACCAAGAAATTGGAATAACCAGGTCTAAAAACAGTTTACTCTCTACTCTTTATTATATAGTTTATTGTATAATGGGCTTAACTGTTCACTAGCACATTTGTCACTATCATTGACATATTTCTTACAAAGATGGTATCAAAAGAGACAAACATAGGCCTCGGATGTAGTATCTCTCTTTTTATAGCGGGCGCACGTTTGCCTATCGCAATGCCACCGATGAAAGTATCTCATCGGTGGCAATAATGCTCAGTCCATTCTATATGTCGATAGTTACTATCGACTAAATAGAATGTATAATAAAGATCACTAACGAGATACTATTAAGGATCCGTCAACCCTGAGTAAATTTTTGACTGTGGCCCCGGAGTGGGCCCGGAGGTAATTGAAGAATTATGACATTATCGATCGTTTTGACTTAATTATATGAGTTATTTAAATCATGCAAATATTTTAGCTCATCTAGGTATTGTTTTATTATAAAAAAGGTATAGGTTTTCTGTGTAGCTGTCTCCAAAATAATAAAATCAATGTTTTATTGTATGTAATTATTATTTATTACCGACAGTATAAAGATATTCTTATCTACAGCAAGAAAATTTTTGCATTGTAGGTAATTTTTTACCGTCATACTAAACTTCGTAAGACCTTCGTTCTTTAATAATATCTCATAGATGTAAAGGTCATGATAAAGGTCATAAATGAAACGTAAGCATGTAATGCGCTGCAATTCGATTGTTATTGTTATATCCCAGCTAGCAAAAGTAGTTATTTTGACGTCAAAAAGACTACTTTTGACATCTTTTTGACGTCAAAATAACTATGTTTGCTACCTGGGATGTGTTGTATGTGCATGTCGCAAGTATGGAAAAAATTTATATTATTTTAAATAATTTTTGGACCAGATAGCCAAACAATAAACTGCTTACTATATGTGCATAATCATCCAATACAATATTTTATATATAAGGCACTTTAAAATAACGATTATTGTTTGTAAGACAAAAGTGGATAATGTACACAGTGGACAATGTGTCGCTCTTCTCTGTTATTTATTCTTGTACAAAGAGAAGAATTTTTGGAAGCACCGTGTATTGTTAGTTGTATAATAAATTTATTTATTTCGAAAGTAATATTACATAATGCTATGATATTTTATATGATTTTGTGAGTTATTTACAATAAATAAATAAATAAGACATTAGATAAATGTTCCTTTTAACTTGAGAAATAAATTATATAACAAAATAAAATATGACACACGATGTGTATATGTGCCCGATAAAAAATTTCTTATATACAGGGTGTCCCAGAACAACCTTCCGTCCGTAAAATGACGTACTCCTGACACAATTCTAAGACAATTTTTCCTTTACCAAAATTTGATTTAAAGCGTAGTTTTTGAGTTATAAGCGAAAATAGTTAGCAAATCACGCGTCGAGTATAGAAGGCAGCCAAGAGCGGCGCGGCGCACCGCGAGCGCGGGCGCAGCTGACCGTCCGATGAGTGATTACCGCCGCATGAATCAAAATCGCTAACTATTTTATCTTATAACACAAAATTATGCTTTAAATAAAATTTTGGTAAAGAAGAAAATGTCATATAATTACGTCAGGAATAAGTGTTCCTTAAAATAACGTCGGACGCTACGATCAGCTGATTGCTACACGCGATGTGTGTGTAAAAGAAAGGAACAGAGTGAGTGAGTGAGTGAGTGAGTGAGTGAGTGAGTGAGTGAGTGAGTGAGTGAGTGAGTGAGTGAGTGAGTGAGTGAGTGAGTGAGTGAGCGAGCGAGCGAGCGAGCGAGTGAGTGAGCGAGCGAGTGAGTGAGCGAGCGAGTGAGTGAGCGAGCGAGTGAGTGAGTGAGTGAGTGAGTGAGTGAGTGAGTGAGTGAGTGAGTGAGTGAGTGTGTGAGTGAGTGAGTGAGTGAGTGAGTGAGTGAGTGAGTGAGTGAGTGAGTGAGTGAGTGAGTGAGTGAGTGAGTGAGTGAGTGTGTGTGAGAGAGAGAGAGAGAGAGAGAGAGAGAGAGAGAGAGAGAGAGAGAGAGAGAGAGAGAGAGAGAGAGAAATAACCTTCTTCGTGACGGCGACGCTCCTTCGATTGTCATCGACATTGTCGTTAACGACTTCAGACTGATCGATATATTGATTTTCCAGCTCAGCTGACAGACACATTTTTTGTGTTATAAGATAAAATAGTTAACGATTTTGACTCATGCGGTAATCACTCGTCGGACGATCAGCTGCGCCCGCGCCGCTCCTGGCTGCCTTCTATACTCGACGCGTGATTTGCTAACTATTTTCGCTTATAACTCAAAAACTACGCTTTAAATCAAATTTTGGTAAAGGAAAAATTGTCTTAGAATTGTATCAGGAGTACGTCATTTTACGGACGGAAGGTTGTTCTGGGACATGTATATAGTTATGCAGAAATAAATAATACAATATTCTACACAATTGTGAAAAATATGTATAATTATAGATGACACCGTATAAAACGTTACGTATATATTTATATATAAATGGATTGATAGCTGCAATTAGAATTACGTATATGTAAACTTATACATACTTATACACAATGCCTGCAACATTTTATGTATAATTATATACAGAGTGGGCCATTTTAAACAGTACGGTTAATTTTCTCGTAAACTAAGCAAAATATCGAAAAATGTTTCAGACAAAGTTGTATGGTTTTAAGGGGGCCATAAAATGGCATATCATTGGTTTGACCTTAGGTCGTCACTTGAAGGTCACGTGAAGGTTACTTAAATTTTTTTAAATGTTACAATTTTTTATTACATATTCTTGTAGCTAACCTCGAGAGCTTACCAAAACACTATATATTTTTTCATTAAATACTTTTCGAGTTATAAAGCTGCAAAGTTGCAGTATTTTGACATAAAATACAAGATATCTCGTAAAATATTCATTTTTCGATTATCTTACCCTAAACTTTTATGCACAGAATAACGAGACAAATCAATTGGCGTAATTAAAACACATAATTATGTTAAAGTAAAAATGTGTAACTGATAGTTGCAAATTCAGATTTTTTTTTTAAAGATAACTATGTATTTTTTTTACACCAATTGATTCGTCTCATTATTCTGTGCATAAAAGTATTAGGGTAAGATAATCGAAAAATGAATATTTTACAAGATATCTTGTATTTTATGTTAAAATATTGCAACTTTGAAGCCTTATAACTCGAAAAGTGTTTAATGAAAAAATATTTTATCAAGGTGTTTTGGAAAGCTCTCGAAGTCAGCTACAAGAATATGTAACAAAAAATAGGGGGTGCCGTTTAAAAAAATTGAGGTGACCTTTACGTGATCTTCAAATAACTCTTCAAGGTCAGACCAATACCATCTTATGGCCCCCTCGAAACCATGCAAATTTTGTCTGAAACTTTTTTTCTCTAAAACGCTCTGTTTCCGAGATAAAAGAGGTGTACGGGTGTTCTAGGACACCTTGTATATGTATATATAATTTATTTATTATTATTTTTTATTTCATTTTTTTGTATAAATTTAAGCAATGTCATGGAGATGTAAATAATTATAAAATTAGATAAATCTTTCAGTTATGAATTATTGTACCGATGAAGATATTCCTGACGATATCCACTTGGTAAAATTGGATGTAAAAGGAAGGAACTATACTGGTATGTCACTTACATTCAGTAATTAATTTAAAAAAAACAATAATATCCATTATATATAATTATATCTATTAATTATGTCTTTTCTGTTTTATCTATGATTCTCTAAAAATTGAGTTTGTACCTCCTGAGAAAGAATATATAATAAGAGTAGCCTTATTAGTTAATCCTTTGATCAAGAATGAAGAAGAGTGTGATAAGTATAACTTTGAACAAGAGAAAATTATTTATATATTACATACATTAATTTATATATACATACTAAAGAAAAGACTGTGTATTTTTGGGAACACTAGTCAACTTGTAAATTATAATGTTAATTCGACAGTATCCGTATGTAAGGTAATAAACAATAGTATGATCTATATACAGACTCATTTATATATTAATACTATATAATTACTATTAAATTTGCAAAATAATCTTGTAAATGTACAAGAATACTGTATTAATATTTGTATAAATGTACAATAATATAGTATATCTTATAAATGTGCAAGAGTATTATATTTGAAAAGAGATTAATCTATATGCGTGTGTACGTGCGTACGTGCGTGCGTATGTGCGTGCGTGTGTGCACAGACACAAACATATTAAACATAAAAAACATTTATTTAAAAATTATAAATAATAATTAATATTTCAGAGCAATATTGATAAATTTTAATAAACTTTAATAAATTTATTCGTTTCTGGATCACCTGTCACAGCATCTTGCACAATTGTGTTTAGACCTGTAAGTATATCATGGGTGCGTTCAGGGAACTCACTGTCGCGATAACATAAAACACTATCATCCGTGACACGTCACGATAGTTTGGTAGTACTATCCATAGAGCTAAAGTATGGACTGTGCAACGTAATTCCAAAGTAAGTGCCAGTGTGGAAAAAGGACAGCACGAATCTGCGGCCAATATATATCTTTTTCTAGTCAACATCAAAACATATGATAGATAGAGAAAGAGGTAATCCGTGGCCACTTGCTATCTCGCTATTTTTTGTGGAGTCTGTTTCACCTACGGCTAAAATAGGGACAGCGCAGTCCATACTTTAAATCTATGGTACTATCAGCTAACTCCCTGAACAGTGTTAGCGTTAAATAGCGCTAGGTAGTGTCTCCCCGAACTCATCCCTTGTAGTATTTGAAATGTTTTGTTTATTTATAGTTTAGATTAGATAATTTAGATTCTTTTAGATCAACAGTAAAACTACTTATTTCAAAACAGTTGAAGGCAGAAGGAAATCTTTTACAGCAGCAGTTGAAAATTATCCATTTGTATGTACAAATTATGATATTGGAGTTAAGATAACCGTTGTGTCTTATATTCTTAGAATTCATTAATCATAAGCCACTCGTTGAACACTTTATTTGACATAATATATTAAAAATATATTAGAATTTGTTTTAACTGTATACATTTATTATGTTGATATAGATGTATTTTATATAAAAAATATATATATGTATATTTTTTTTACATAACAAAAATGTTGAGAAATTATATAAGTATACTATATAAATCTATATTCCAACAAGTATTCTCATTATTTGTTTTTTATTTCATATCACTTATATTTTATATTTTATTGTGTACATTTTATATAGCTAAAATATATTTATCAAAATTTCTATAATTATTTATAATATAAGGTGACATAATGGTGACTTCGTCACATCATCCCCTTTTTCTACTGGCGGGAGGGTGTTGGCAGACGGTGTGTCCTCCTAGGTTGGCCGTTCTGGTCGAACCGGATCAACCATCTTCCGTTCGGGGTCCGGACTTTGTACTTCCGGGAGATCCGGGCGGCGTGGTACGGGACGTGGACTACTTGGCCGTCCGCTAGTGTCACCGCAATGGTCTGAGGTGCGGCGGTCGTGGTTGTCAGCGACGGGAGGGATAGCGTAAACCGGAGCTTGGCCCAGAGATCCGCTCCGATGAGGATGTTATTGCGCAGATCGGACAGTACCAGGAAGCGGTGGGTGATGACGCGGCCTCTGAACCGGAGGGTCAGGTCGCATGCTCTGGAGGTCTCTGTTTCGGAGCCGTCAGCGAGGCAGACGTGATCGGTCATAGTGACCAGCGGTTGTCCGGTAGCTTCGACTGCGGTGGCGGTAGGCCCGTTGATGAAGGAGAACTCTGATCCCGAATCGATCAGAGCCCACCTTCGGCAGCCGGCAGCACGTATGCGGATATGCGGTCGCGGCGTATACTTTATATGCGGTCGGCCACCGACTTCTCGCCAGACCTCCTCGTTTCCCGCTGGTGGATGGCAATCGCGGGTCAGGACTCTGTCCTTCCCACACTGCGAACAGAACTTTCGGGCGGGGCGCTGGCAGTTCGTGCGGGTATGTCCACGCTGTTTGCATCGCCAACAGCAGGTGGCGCGGTCGTACGTGGCCGCGGCCACTTGGGCTTCGGTGATTTTACGACTCTCCCGGAGTCGATCTTGGCGGCGCTTTATGATCTCGTACCTGACCGCCTGCAGAGTTCGTAGACGCTGCGGATCTCGTCGAGCCGTACATACAATTGGTAGTCTGGGTCAGCGTTCTCGAACAGTTGTTTGATTTGTTCCTGCCGGCTATATCCTCCGGCCCGGCGCATCATCGTGAGTACCGCTGTGACATATTTGTTGAACGCCTCGTTTGGCTGCTGCTTCCGTGCCTGTATTTCCCGGCGCAGTTGTCGAAGATGACCGGACGATAAATACTGCGCAGTGAAGTCGTAATGGAAGTCCTCCCAGTTACGCCAATCCTGGTTATTGCGGTACCATAATAGTGCGTCGCCCTTTAAGAGCTCGGGCACCTCTACCAGCAGCTGTTGGCTGCTATAAGTTGGAGTAGCTATAAGCGGTGCTTAGCTCATCTAAACGTTTCAGGAAAGATAGGGGATCTCTGCCGTCAAAGTGGCAGCCCCATTTGCGGATCTGGTTCATGGTCTTCCCTGGATCGTCCTCGAAAGGTTCGAGTGTGGCAGCGGTGCTGCGATCAGTTTCGTCCGGTGCCTTGGTTACGGTCAGGGCGAGTGGCTGGGTGGCCATCACGTCGTCTCGGAGTCGCTTCCGTAGGTCGTCGAATCGTCCCTTGATGTCGAGTCCACGCTGTATCAGCTGCTCGATGAGTTGATCCTTATTGAGGTGGTAAATCCACGAGAGCATGGGATGGTCTTCAAACCGTGCCTCAGTCGGTCGAGTCAGGTCCCTGTTCGCCATGTAACGATACGCCTTTCCCGATGCTGCGGATGTCGCTCTTCACCAGGTTTCGGGATAAGGTTAGGCTCCCGTTATGAAATTCCCCTCGTTTGTCGTTATTAAACTCTTTATTTGAGTAATGATACAGTGATGGTGTGGATGATATATTATATACAATGCCTGAGGGGGTATATATACAAGGTGATATGACGGTGAGCGTCGCCGGTGGCCGAGAAACTTGGTCCGTGAGTGGCGGTCGGTGGTGTCCGGGAATGGACTGCTGGTCGGTGGCGTCCACGTATGGACGGCTTGTCGGTGGCGTCTGGAGACGGACAGTCTGACGATGGCGTTCGGAGACGGACGGATGTTTCGGTGCTCGCTCGGAGACGGGCGGTTTGTTTGCTGGCGTCCGGAAATGGACGATTTGCTCGGAGAACAGTCGGAGGCCGAGGACGCCCGGCCGAGTCAACGAGAACGCCCGTTGCCCGTTGTATCGCAGGCAAGGAACCGGAGGCCGAGAACGCCCAGCCGAGGCAACGAGAACGCCCGTTGTCCGGTGTATGCAGGAAAAGTCTCAGGAGTCAGGAGCCTCGGAGAATACTCTCGAGGCAGGATCAGGACAGGACTAGGTGCCGGTTCTCTGGTCGAGCCAGCTTTTATACCCGTCGGGAGTCTTCCCACTCTCTGGTTTGAGGTTTGAGTAGAGTGGGGAGGCGGTCGGGTAGGGAGCCCGAGAGCTCCAACGCCGCAACGTCTGGTGGCGCTGATTGTTTGCAGGAGCGGCTGTTTGGTCCCTGGTGACTTCGTCACAAATAATTACCAAATATTTAATTAGAATAGAGTTATAAAATATATATATATATATATATATATATATGTATATGTACAAAATAATTGGTTTTTAAAAACACAGATATTTAATATAATAAATTGTATAATTGTCAAAAAAAATTTTTTAGAATGAACTTTTAAAAAATATGAAAAATAAAAATTTTTAATTTTTATACGTAAATAATATTTTATATATAATTTTTATATACACGAAATTATAAGGAGTTTAAGGATGTAATATTGCTGGTATGTGATTTGTTTCGGCTAGCGGGAATCGAGAAGAGCTGAAAAGGTTTCTCATTTCTCGATTTTTATTACGTTTTATTTTCCAATAGCCGACTGAAATCCACTTCTATGGAGCCTAATTTGTCATAAGTGATGAAAAGAAAATATCTCTTGTATAAAATATAAACGAACTACGATATTCTAATATTTTTTAAATTATCTTTTGCCTAAAAAAGACCTAAATATTTTGTCTTACCAATTCGAAAAACAAAATTACATATTTCTTTAATTAATCATCTGTCAAAATGTTGTTCTATAATTTTTCTCCAGTGAAAAAGGATGGAAACTATTCTATTCAACAAAAATGCGTCTTAAATCTTAAATTATATCTTATGATGTAATTGATGAATTAAAATAAATGAGCAAAAAATTGCACAAAAAAGAAATTCAGATAGTTATTCGGTAGATACCGTTTATCGAAAGTAGATTAATCGTTAATTATGATAATATATAATCATAAATTATTTGTCACAATTACGTTTCAAAAGAGAATTTTACGGAGCATTACTGCGCTCTCTCGTTGGAATCGTGCCACTTGAACAACGACTAAGTGTTTTAAAAATAATATAGCCGAATATATGAATGCTAAAAATGATAGCCAAATGACAATTAATTTGTTACCGTCTCGAAATATTAAATATTCATGTAATATAAATTTAGACTAAATATTTTTTTGTGTGTCTTCTTGCATTTCGATCAAAATTAATTTCGATGATTGAATCAACATCGCATATAAAGCCTAATTTATTTGATTAAAATCTAATTAGAATCGAATTTATTTCATTACAATTTATTTCATTAAACAATATAATTTATCTTAATTTAAATAATATTTATCTTAATTTGATCAACAAACTCTATATTTGGGTTAATTAATTTAATATTATCATTTTATACTAAATTTTCATATTTAAAGAAAATTTTTTTTACCTCTTTTCTTTTAAATTACAATTTATTCAATAATATAAGAAAATAAATGGCATAAAGTAGCGTGCGCTTTGTAATATTTTAGTTCATTAAAGCATTATGTAACTGGATATACAGATAGAATCTGAACATTTCTTTTTGACGTCTAAGTATATAACGAAGTAAAACAGAGTATGAACTAAAAAATAGTATACGTATTATATATATATATATATAAATATCACTATATTAAAACGTGAAAGCAAAAGAATGATCAGTTTAATTTTTATCAATTTAATATTTAATCAGATGAAATTAAAATATATGCAATTAATATATTTGTTTTTAGATTTACACTGTATTTATGTGTGATAACACACACGCATACACATACACACACGCACACACACACACACACACACACACACACACACACACACACACACACACACACACACACACACACACACACACACACACACACACACACACACACACACACACACACACACACACACACACACACACACACACACACACACACACACACACACACACACACACACACACACACACACACACACACACACACACACACACACACACACACACACACACACACACACACACACACACACACACACACACACACACACACACACACACACACACACACACACACACACACACACACACACACACACACACACACACACACACACACACACACACACACACACACACACACACACACACACACACACACACACACACACACACACACACACACACACACACACACACACACACACACACACACACACACACACACACACACACACACACACACACACACACACACACACACTCACACACACGCTCGCACGCAGTCATACACATACACACATATACAGGGTGTCCCATAATTCGCAAACCATCCGTTACGTGCAGGTAGAGTAGGTTAAACTGAGCAAAAAAATTATCTACCATTTTGCAATTTTCGCAATAGTTAATCAGATATTAATTATAAGAGATCAGCCAATCGGCGCCTGGCAGGAGCGCGCGGCACAAGCCTCCCATTGTTACTTGATACTAGGCGCGCTGACGAAGCGGTGGGAGGAACCTTCTGCATTGCAACCTGAAGAGTCACACACATAGTCACACACACATATCGGCGCGCCTAGTATCAAGTAACAGTGGGAGGCTTCTTCGTGCCGCGCGCTCCTGCCGGGCGCCGATTGGCTGATCTCTTATAATTAATATCTCATTAACTATTGCGAAAATTGCAAAATAATACATAACTTTTTTACTCAGTTTAACCTACTCTACCTGCACTTGACGGATGGTTCGCGAATTATGGGACATTGTATAATATTATTACACTTTAATTTATACATGCATAAAAGTATAAATTTATGCAAAAATTTAATAGGCTGTAGCTGTTCTAAGCAAGATGTCAGGTATGGAAGTTATATACATATATATGTGAAAAATGTATTACAAAATCAGTCATAAATACAGTATTTATTTTTATCAATTTTGATTTGTATATTGTCATATATGCGAATATACATGTATATTAAATCTTAAATAAAATTTGTATTAAGCTTCACTTAAAATTAATTATGACATTATTTATATACGCTGATCAAATTTTATTCAATAAAATCCTTTAATTAAGATGTTAAATAACACGTCTTTATAGTGCTTCTTGTAACATTTATACTAGGAAGGACGAAGGATTTACATTCTTTTACAAGCTTGTTATTAAGAATTTGTTATACAATCGAAAATTGATTGATCATATTATGTAATATGAGTATCTGTATACGATGTGTATATTTATTTACGCTATCGTTATAATCTGCTTTTAAGTACAGTTTGTACTAGTAATATTGTGTATATATACTCAGCATAAAGGATATAGGTCGTTAAATAAAAATCTGAGTATTGTGTTTAACTCCGCATTATCGAAGACGCTCTTATTGCATGTAATTGGTCGCTTTTAAACGAATACTAAAATAAAAGACTATGAGATATGATATATTACATCACATTTATCTTAGAAAACATTTTATTATAAAAAAATGCCACAGAGATGGTCTTTACTGTATGTCTGTATACTAGTAAACTAATGCCTCTTGTAATCTCTAAAAAAATAAGGAAAGAGATTTTATCTTTTTTAAAATAATTGTTTTAATTATGTTTTCTTAAAAAAATAATCTTTTTTTTTTTAAATAATTTTCGTTATATATTATTTTAGCTACAAATGTTAAATTATAAATGTAAACCTGTAAGTTATCCTTTATTTATTCACAATGTATCTTGAAAATGTTTGAAAAATCTACAAACTGCTATAAATGAAGTCATAGAGATGACAAAAAAATTAACAAAATTTTTTATTTACATCTTAAATTGTACTTCAATGCTTTATAAGGATGATAACTGTTTGCAGTTGCACAGGATTTGAAAGATATGGTAGCTTCGAATCTTTATTTATAATATGTCATATTTTCTGGGATCTTAAAAGCTTAAGGATGTTTAGAACCTATTTTTAAAAATATAGGAATTTAATAAAATTTGCACAGATTGTTCTGATACATGTTCAGAGACTTATAAAAAAACCTAGAGTTGATTCACTAAAGCAATCAAAAGTTATAAGGATTTTAATTTGCAATGAATTTACCCGTCGATATTATTATAAATATAATAATTTTGTGGATCTAATTATACGTAAAAGTATTAATATAATTATAAATATAATTATTTATATAAATAAATATAAATATAATTATTTCTGTCCTTTTTAGCCCTTAAACAGATTTTCTATCTTATAAAAAACTTGTGATCGTGTTGATTTAAGAGCTAAAATAGATAGAAATAATAATAGGAATTTACTCAAAATTTGCAAAAATATAGTTTAAATATAGAGGAAATATTTAATCCCATAATTTTGGTTAAGTACTGACTAGTTCAAAAGATATTGAATATAATTTTCTCAATTTCGTCCTATTATCCGAGATGACATATTATTTATTGTGAAAACGTGGCAACATAGCATTCAGCTGAACCTTCTTTTTTGACATTTTAAATAACTTATCTTTTCATCTGAAGAAGCCTCTATATACAAACGTGTAAGTGAGAAGCGACTAGGCCTCATATGTCAATTTGCAATTTGACCAACTTATGAAAAATTACCATGTTGCCACATTTCTTTCTTCTCGGAGAAATGACAAATTATTAAAATTATCAAAGAAATAGTTAACAATCTTCTATATTTTGTCATTATTCACTATTATCATTTTTATTCTGACATTTTAAATTACTCTGTACGAGTAAATTTTTTTATTTTTATAATTCAAATTTTGTGCTGTAATGTTGAAATCAAGGTACCGTCAATGATAAAAGTTTCTCATTATAATTTAAGAAAGACGAAAATTGTCCGAAAAAAAGCAACAGAAGTTCGAAAATACATTTTTACACTTTAGCTATGAATAAATAATAAGATTTTATGCAATCTTTATAATAATCATATATTAAGATATATGAGAAAAGTATATATTCAATTTTGACTACTTTTTGCTCCGATTGTAGGTGCTAAACATCCTTAAAAACAAATTCTGTTTCGAATATATTTGTTAATTATCTTTAATAAATCCCATAATTTCAAAATTAATTTTCTCTGATAAAAGTGATTTATCAGAATATTTTATACATCTTGAATTTTAATAGACTGTCTGATATATATATATATATCTGAAGTTACTTTGGTATCTTTATGTGAAATAAATTTGCTAATTCTTTTATCAATAGCTCCTCGAGCTTAATCGACACACACTTTAAGATGCCCCTTCAGTCCTTTCTTATCGATGAGGTATTATTAATGTATCATATGTGTTCACACATTAAAAAAGGATCACGTAAATCGTGAGATCACAATTTCTCAGATTCGAAGGCCGCGTTATCTATGCCATTCATCATTTCGATCTTTTGCATATTCTTTTGCGTGTCTATAATTCGAGTATTCTTCAAATTATGGTCTGTCGTATCCTCGTTTTTATGATTGATTATAGCTTCGGGTTCCTTCTGTTCCTTCAACATGCGATCCTTTCGGTGCTCCGTATACAACCAGCTGATTAAAAATATACATAACGTTACACAATTATAAGGATCCTAAAGCTGTTCTATATTACCGACAAAATCTAACCTATAATGACAATATATATTTGCTTAATATAAAAATTGTAATTTATACACGTAAAATAGAATAGGTTCCCGCTATAAGAACTGCATGAAGGAATATTTGTAAACTTTGAAGAAATTTTTTAGAAATGAGTTTAGAAGCCTCTAGTAAAAAACATTTTGCTGCACAACATTTTTTCAACGAAATGTTTTTTAATTAGGTATCTAAGCTCATATCTAAAAGTTCACAAATATTCCTTTATGCAATTTATATCTGGAACCTATTTTATTTTGTTGCTACAACTTGCAAAACGTTCGTATCAAGCAATTATTATTACGATCTGGCTCTAGAAGCCGATAAAAAAACTGTAATTTCTTAACTTTTTTCTTTATTAATATAAGATCGCCTAGGTTCCGATAAGGTTTTGATATATACTTTTATTATGGAAAAGAATTATCATTCTATATACAATCAATAAAAACATTTTGGTGTAATAAAAATATCGATAATACAAAACAGTTTAGGATCCTCTTAAAAGAGACAATCAAATTAGCTCTATGTAATTAAAATAATTGATAAAAATTGACTACAAATACTTACAAAAATGCAAATACCGCGGGCATTGTCATGGATCCTCCAGCGATGAAAAAAGTTCCGGGGAACGTATTCATGGTCGCCGCGTAAATGGCGCTATACATAGGTCCATAAACAAGCGGCATCAAGGACTCGCATACGCCAAATAATGAATTGACTTTACCTGTGAAATTAGATAATATATCTTACAATTAGCTGCCCACAGAGTGTAAAAATTGTGCGTTAAATTTTTTCTTGCCGGATTGTTAGTTTAGCAGGAAGGCCTCGTTAACTTTGTTCACGGTGAAGGAAAAGTTAGCACTGTAGCAACATAAATTGCAATTTGGTGCCCAAATTATCCGAATTACGCGGTTCCGCGAAGTAGCTTGAAGGTGAAGACCGAGTTTAAGTTGAAAAACACTATTAAACGGTACTGAAATATTAGTATAATAGTCCTATTTCTTATATTTGAGCTCATCCTACAACGACTCCTTTTCATGTTAGTTGCTTCTTCAGTCACTTAACGTTATCAGCTAAAATATTTTCCTCTGGAATATTTTGCATTAAAAGTCGCTTGATTCGTGATTGAATGTTCGTTGATAATATACGACTGTTTTTCATAATTATTCTTTTCTGAAGTTGCGTAATAAAGTCATTAGAGACGTAAGAAGTGCCATCTTGTGTTTTCGCTTACCTAGTTCGTCTGTAGGCACAAGCTTGGATGCTATTGATCTCATGGCAATGAAGGATGTACCATTTACAATCTCCACAATAGCAGCTGAAACATGTCATTATAAATACATTATTTGTCGGAATGCTGGAATTGTATATGATATATTTGACATATATGTAGTTGTTACCCCTGATGTTAGCCGTTTTAAAAAGACTGACCTACGTAGACCATCCAAGCACTTGTGGCGAACGCGTAGACAAAACTTGCTAAAATTTTACTCATGCAGCTCATGATACCCACAATCGCGTCGTCTATTTTGAGAATGTGACTGAAGATACCGACGGAGATCGCGGTGCCTATGGTGTGAGAAGAAAAATTCTCAATTTCTTTTGCAAGAAAAGCTTGTATGTACAGAGTGACTCTAAATAAGTGCAAAAAATTTTAAGAGATCATTCTTTCTTTAAAAAATTAAGGAGGGTCTTTTATAAATAAATAATCTCTTCTGAGAAGTTACACTTCTCCAAAAAGAGATGAAAATTAGATTTAATTTTTTGCTCAAATTTTGGACGAGAAATGTGAAAATAAAAAATAAAACTTGGTGGACACTTTACACTAAATAAAAGGGATACTTATTAATCTTTTTTCTAATTTTCCCATATTGTTATGAGGGGATGAAATCAGCAATTTTTGTTCAATTTTTTATTAGAACTTTCAAGATAGAAACAAATAATAAAAAATTCTAAAAATATGCGTTAGAAAGCTTGATTTCCGTTAGAAACTATTTTATATCTTATATTTTTTCGTAAAATTTTGAAGTAAAAAAATGAAATATATGATATTTCGCATAGTTTTATTTCTTTATATAATGATAAAATTAAAAAATTAAAAGATATTAAAAAGATATTAATGAAGGTCCTTTTTGTTAGTGGAAAAATTCCCCAAATTTCACTTTTTTAACTTGTCCAAAATTTTGAATGAAAAAAATGAAAACCTAATCTATATTTTCCTTTTTGGAGGAATGTAATTTCTTAGGGAAGGAAATAGGGATATATATTTATGTGAAAGGCCCTCCTTAATTTTCGACAAAGAATTATCTTTAAAATTTTCCACATTTATTTAGAATCACTCTGTATATCCCCTTCCTTTGATAAATATAATATAAAATATAGTATATAAATGTTAAAATTCCAATTTGATTCACAAAACAATTATGAATTTCTTTGGAAATCTTTATGTGCATGTATTACCTAACTGTGACTTTATTAGCAATTTATTATTCTTTTTATTGCAAAATGTCTAATATTTTCTAACTATCTGTGTCATCTATTCACAGTCTGCAAACAATTGTATTTTCAAGGCAATCTTTACTTTCCAAGATTTGTTAGAATAAAAATGTCACTGATTCCGCTTAGCAACAATATTCATCCTTACGTAAAATGTTATACGCTTATTGAATGTTCATCGGTTTCATAAATAGAAAAATAAATGTGCAGCTAAGTTGCGAGGATAAAAAAAACTAATAGCTATGTCTTTCGCGCAAAAAAAAAAAGATCATAACAGATTATCTCCTCTGAATAATCATATATGTATCATTCTTTGTCTTATATTTCCATTTAAATTAGCGGTGATATCAATAAGGAACTGGAAGAGTATTACGTGCAAATATTTTACAAGTGTCGGCATAAATTGCTTTTTACGTCTTGATAATACGTAACGTTTTTGAAATTACGTTTTTATTTGAAGTAATTTTCTTACCGATCAGATTAGTTACCATGCCAAACGTAGAGAACATGCTGAACGTCACTTCGTTCCAATTGTATCGGTACCGCATGTAAAGATAGAGAACCGCCATTTCACCTGAAATAGATAAACTCTTAAGGGTACTTTCATATTCCCATTGTTAAAAAATTTCTTTCTTTATTGCAGCAAAACTATATGCGGCCTATTATATAACGATCTAATAATATAGAAATCGATAGTAATAGAATATTTAATTAGTTGGATGTAATAATAATAAATATGTCGTTCAATACATTTTCATTCTTAGAAGGTATGTGTGTGTATGTAATTCTAGCCATAAAGTTTTATACATAATTATGTTTATTATCGTGAACAACTTAATAACTCTGACACATAATTCGCTAGCGTATTTGTATAAGATCATTAGATTTTTATATAATGACTTCTAAGAATTTCTTAAGAATCTCTTCATAATTAAGATTGTATCAAGCTATTGTTGCTATTTTTCGCACGACCTCATGATGATTTTGTCATAATATTGATCATTAAATATTTCCAGATTTTATTAAATTAATAGAAAGCGGAATAAATTCCTGATATAAATTTAATCAATTTTCAATTTGTATTTTACAAAAAGAAGTTTTATTTAAAGAAAATCTTAATATTATGAATTTTTCATTAGCCAAATGTCTTAGTTTTGATTATAATTATAATGAATCTACCATTTATATTTTATCTGTATCCGGATAAACTGCTAGTATTCATAGTTAATTTGCAACAGTACGTTGTATTTTATGAGAGCATTAATCGCACTGTTAATATTATTGCAACCATATTTTGAGTTACCCAACCGCAACGGTTTTCTGTTCAATTACAAATGATTTTCAGATTACATTGGCAACAATTAGACCAACAATTGCTTCCTGTAGTAATACCATCGAGTTAACTACGAAGGTCAAATGCAACGTGAGTATTATGTAAAACTCACTCTTTCGCAAAAAAAGAAAGAAACATTCAATAGAGATGTACAACTCGAGAGAGTGATTATGGAAACTACAAGATTTATTTAGCATTCGAACTTTATTATTTTTTACATTTTTCAGAATATATCTTTTTTAATCATTTTACACTGACAATGAGACTGCAATTTGAAAACTTCTGTGACGCGACATATGCAATTTGAGAACTTCTGTGATGCAGCACATACGTCTGACTGGTGAGTCAATTCAAAATACATATAAGGAAACATGTGAT
Source organism: Anoplolepis gracilipes (assembly GCF_047496725.1). Taxonomy (NCBI): domain Eukaryota; kingdom Metazoa; phylum Arthropoda; class Insecta; order Hymenoptera; family Formicidae; genus Anoplolepis; species Anoplolepis gracilipes. The sequence goes on from NC_132975.1 coordinate 5,086,033, forward strand.
TTTATTTCAATGTCGAGGCTTGTATAAGTATGATATTTGAAATATTATCTCTTTAGAAACACAAATATGTATACATATTTTCAATCGATTCTTTCATCGTATTATAATTAGGGCCTATTTGCACGATACACTACAAGAATTTGTAGAATCAGAGATTTGATTTTTCTCATTAAAATTCGTTTACGATATCTTCGAGATATTATACGATATTCTCAACGTATACATTTCGCAAGATTATAATGATTAAATAACTACCATATGATACGCGAGGACAGTTGGACTTTCACTTATGCATCTCTGATGAGCAAAGATCTGAAATTACATCGTCAGTGTATAACTGTGTTTGAACCATATTAGCATATGTACGTGCGTGATTATGCTTACATCTGCCTTGTCTACATACATATACGTGATTTATTCAAAAATATTGAAATTTTATTTGTCACGTGAAAAGTTACTTTACAAGACAATTTTGGTGTAACACTATTTATGTAGGATGTTTTGGAATTTTTTGAGGAAAAATTTATACATATATATTGTATATATATATATATATATATATATATATATATATATATATACACTATGCAAAAAATTAAAGGGTCACTTTTTTCCATACAAAAAAAGGCCAATTTTCAAGTAGTTGCAACTTCCTTAAAAATTAGATTAAGATCAATAAAAAAGCGTTCCAAAGCTTGAAGTTTTGTAGTTTTAGAATCTTTAAATGATTTTTAATTCCTTTTCGTTACAAAATTATATGGTAAGAAAGCAACGTCCGTCGATTGAACAAATTTTTCAAAAGTTTGTCTAAGAATACCGAATTAAAAAAGAAATCCTAGCACGATTTCATTAATTGGCTATCAAAGAGCAGAGTTTAGCTTTAATTTCTTTTTTTTAACGAATATTCTATATAATATGATATTTGTTTGCCAAGATATTAATGTTAAAGCAAAATCGAGCTATTGACTTTGAACGCTTATACCTAGTGAAAAAACTGATCGTACAATAATCATTAATTTAAGTTTTTGAAATGTACAGGAAAAAAAACGTAACACTTTGGCCTTTTGTACGAATAACTGGAATACTTTTTACTTGTAAATATTGTAGAGTTGATGAAAATTTTAGCTTTTTTCGTTAACTTTCATTGATTTAAATAAAAAAAGATAAAAGTGGAATTTTTACTTGATTTTTAAGTAAAAATTACGCTTTAAAAATGAATGATTGAAAAAACAATAGAAGCATTTTAAAGTGCTAACTTTTCTCTTCAAATTGCTTTTTTAATGATGAATTTAATAATGAATATCTCGGCGAAAAAAAATCATAGAACATTCGTTAAAATAGGAAATTAAAGTTAAAATTCTGCGTTTTAACAACCAATTAATAAAATTTGTTAGGATTTTTTTTAATTCGGTATTTTTGAATAAATTTTTGAAAAATTTGATCTATCGACGGACGTCGCTTTCTTACAATGTAATTTTGTAACGAATAGAAAGAATTGAAATTCATTTAGAGATTCTAAAACTAGAAATTTCAATCTTTGAAACGCTTTTTTATTTATCTGATTGTTTTTAAGGAAATCGCAACTACTTGAAAATTTATCTTTTTTATATAGAATAAAGTGGCTCTTTAATTTTTTTGCTTAGCGTATATATTATATTATAAAAATAAAAATAAAAATTTATATATTATATTTTATTATATTTTATTTTTATTATACATATATACATATAATAAAAATAATTTTTCCTTTAAATTGCTATATCTTTCTTTTGCGTATAGATTTTATTATTGTATATTTCACCGTGCATATTAATGGTGGAAAAATTTCAAGGAATAATTCTCTGTATTTTTATTTAGTAAATATAGTTTATTTTTTATTTAATATTATTTCGTTGATATAAAATTAAGAAATATTTATAACTAGAAGTTTAAGAAATAACGGACCAAAGTTTGCATTAAAATGCAGAATAATTGAATACATCTCTCGCATGTTGAATATTTGCATTGATTTGAAAACTATTTGTAAAAGACAACTGTTGAAATTTCTTTATCTGGATATATGATATTTATATGTATCTTGCTTGATCAGTTGCTCTATAAAAATAAACTATCAGGCTAAGGGTCAAGTCCCTGAATAATTCTTGCGAATGAAGAATTCTCTTGTGTGGATATGATGACAACGAGAGAGTTAAGAAAAGTATAACATCTTACAGGTATATCCGCGTTAGGGCATTCAATATCAGGAAGCCGCCTATTACACGAAATTGTTATAAGCTCGCTGACGACTGCTCGCGTCACTTAGCAGCTGGGGTAATACGTGCTTAATGCGTACCCAGACATTGTAACGACAGTACCTATATAATTAAATTGTGACAAGGGCATCCGCGAAATGTACTGGAATTGTGCGTTGTCGCCGTACAAACGTGCACGATCGCATTAAAGTCGCGATAGCGCGCTGTAACAAATGCACGCTAATTGAAAAATTGAATGATCCGAGCGGTCGCGTGCTTGGACAAGCTACTCTAGCTTGAAACTAGAAGCTTTATTGTGTTACACCAATATACTAGTTCAGTGCTAATACGGTATTAATATATTAATGCGCCATTAACACTCGGTATATGTCGATGTCGAAAATTTTTATTCAGAAACTCTATATTGAAGAGCACATCTGTAAAAAGTGGTAAAGCTAGATTGCTTAAGGATGTTTAGTATCTATTTTTAAAAATATAGGAATTTAATTAAATTTGCATAGATTATTCTGATACATGTTCAGAGACTTATAAAAAAACCTGGAGTTGATTCACTAAAGCAATCAAAAGTTATAAGGATTTTAATTTGCAATGAATTTACCCGTCGATATTATTATAAATATAATAATTTTGTGGATCTAATTATACGTAAAAGTATTAATATAATTATAAATATAATTATTTATATAAATAAATATAAATATAATTATTTCTGTCCTTTTTAGCCCTTAAACAGATTTTCTATCTTATAAAAAACTTGTGATCGTGTTGATTTAAGAGCTAAAATAGATAGAAATAATAATAGGAAATAATAATAATAGGAATTTACTCAAAATTTGCAAAAATATAGTTTAAATATAGAGGAAATATTTAATCCCATAATTTTGGTCAAGTACTGACTAGTTCAAAAGATATTGAATATAATTTTCTCAATTTCGTCCTATTATCCGAGATGACATATTATTTATTGTGAAAACGTGGCAACATAGCATTCAGCTGAACCTTCTTTTTTGACATTTTAAATAACTTATCTTTTCATCTGAAGAAGCCTCTATATACAAACGTGTAAGCGAGAAGCGACTAGGCCTCATATGTCAATTTGCAATTTGACCAACTTATGAAAAATTACCATGTTGCCACATTTCTTTCTTCTCGGAGAAATGACAAATTATTAAAATTATCAAAGAAATAGTTAACAATCTTCTATATTTTTTCATTATTCACTATTAAAATTTTTATTCTGACATTTTAAATTACTCTGTACGAGTAAATTCTTTTATTTTTATAATTCAAATTTTGTGCTGTAATGTTGAAATCGAGGTTAGGTCAGGTTGATCGTCAATGATACAAGTTTCTCATTATAATTTAAAAAACACGAAAATTGTCTGAAAAAAAGCAACAGAAGTTCGGAAATACATTTCTACACTCTAGCTATGAATAAATAATAAGATTTTAAGCAATCTTTATAATAATCATATATTAAGATATATAAGAAAAGTATATATGCGTGAATTTCGACTATTTTTTGCTCCGATTGTAGGTGCTAAACATCCTTAAAAACTATATAGACTTTGTAAAAACTTTCGTATATACATTACATCGTATCGAAGTTCATGAACGTAAGCAACGTTTACAGTTTCGTTTTGTCAGCCTTTCAATCTCTGTAGCGTAAGCTCTCTGTGCCATTGCAATATTTGTCGATTATATGAGATATCTTTGTATTAAGACGTGATTGCGTGCTACGAAGAAATATTACATTTAGAAATTTTATGCAAACATATTTTTATTGACGTTTAAAAGTATGTAAAATATTTGTTAGAAGGAGCATCTCTAAATAACGCTGTACATTCGCGATCGTATAAATGTATGCCTAGTTTAACACATGTCTTCTCTTACTTTCCCTTCACATACGATATATTCACGCTGTCGGACGTAAGTAATTACTAATGGGAATGTGCACAGTTACCGCAACGCGAATAGCAAGATTAATGAGGGTTACAGCAAGTTTTTACTCTGCTACGGATGCACGCAAAAAGATGTTGGATATATTTTATTTTCAATTGTTACTAGACGGCGTTTTTACTGTTTTTTTTCTTTTTTTTTTAAATGTATATAATCGAATTCAAGCCAAACTTTATTTACATATTTCAATCGTTAAATTTCTTACGCATCTATAATTCATTTTTGGTTTGCATAAAATATCGCAATTGCTTTTCATTTAAAATTGATTCAGTTTTATATTTCCGAGTATAATTTTATGCTTTAAAAATAATGGGAAAAATTAATTATAAACGCACACACTAAAATATGCACAATAATAAGATTGAATTATTAATGCTTTTATATTTATAATAATATCTCAAATTACAAAGCAAACGTTTCAAAGTGAAATAATTCACACGAGATAGAAAATACTTTTCTGTGCTTTCGTTTTTAAACAATTTATATGTAAATTTTAAATAATCACAAAAACTTACATCCTTTGAAACTATTTTCTCGAGTAATGTTAATGATATTGTTAAAATTGAGACTTATAGCGTTGCATGCAATAATTTTTCTTGGTAGTAATTATTTTCTCTCTCTCTCTCTCTCTCTCTCTCTCTCTCTCTCATATTTAAGTAATCTTGGATTATCACATCATTTATAAAGGATTTTATTTATTGGAAAAACTTACCATAAAGGGGTCCGATGACAACCATAATAATAACCATAAGCACGATGACTCTTTTCTGACGATTGTTCGCCCCTTTTTTAAACGCTACGCGAAAGGTCTCTTCTATGTGTCTCAGGGAAAAAAAGTCCAGAATAAAGGCACACACCGAGAATCGTTGTTTGCCCTTGTTTTGTTTGGGAAGAGTCTTTTTCCGCGCACGTTCCGCAAGTACTCTCGGCGGCTCCTTAATGACCACTAACCCATACACAAAGCTCATTATATAACACACCATGGAGATAGTAAAGACACCGTAAAAACCCAGCTTCGTGTACAATATCCCCGACAGAGCCATGCCGATTGGCACACCGAGGGATAAGAAAACATTGGCTGCGCCGATCCTAAGTGTTCTCGATTCTACGGACGTGATGTCTGCTATGTAACTAAAGATGCCCATGAACATGGTAAACCAACCGCCTGTTAACGCAGGCCACAACGCCTCCAATACAACCGACTCCATGGGCAGCTCGTTAAACCAGTAAGTGCAAGCGATAAGGGTGACACTGCTGAAGAATTCACCGATGATCGGCAGCAACATGCAAGGCTTTCTCAACCCAGTGCGATCACTCCACGCACCCATAAACAAAATCAGAATGGTCGGCAGGGCACTTTGTAACGGTGTTTTCCATGTTTGCATCCGCGCCACCAGTTGCTGAACCGCCGTCTCTTCGGCCTCGAAGCCAGTAGTGTTTCTGGCAGATAGGGCCGAGCATACCTCATCTGGATAAGCTAAATTAACTCGACACGCCTTTTCGAGAATAAGATTCTGCGTGGCCAGCGAAGAAAGCACGCTAGGGATCACATAACACGCGACCATCGGCTCGACAGTGATGTTGCTAGTTAGGAAGGACCATTTCTGTTGGATACTCATGGACTTCCAAGTGATGGCACTGTTGGACTTATCGGCCATTGTCAGGTTCGACTGCTTCTTCTCCGGCGTGAGCCCTGCAGGCGCACCGATGGTTGTCGTGATTTCAGACATATCTTTGGTCGAAGAAAAAGAGGATCTCACTTTATACGGAAAATAGTGGCGTCATATACGGTCCCTTTCTGAATGTACGGTCCAAGTCCATCAGCACGATACAACTTTCGAGGATGGCGTCCGAGTTGAGGTGCGAATTTTGTTGCGAGAGCACGAGAGAAATCGCACGGTGGTCTCGCGACTTCGGGCTAATGCACCATCGTGCATTACGAGACGCGACGGTGCTCTATCTATCTCCTTCCTTCGCCGGTCACCGCCAGCGTTTCGTACCACCACGTACCCCCTCTTCTCTCCCCGGATTCGCTTTCCGTTACGCTCTTTTCTACGATCAGCCTACGGCGCCGCTCCTGTAACGCGCCAGTTGATCCGCCTTCGTGCACAACGTTCAACCTAGGCATTAACCACACGCGTCCAGGAACCAACGTCGTCCACGTCAGTTTTTACGACAGTCCGCTACGAGACACGCGGCTAATGCTCTAGCGACCAGCGAATCACTTCCGATTCCGCTTCGCATTTACTTTTCAGGTCAAGGTCAGTCTCCATTGACGATGTTCGTGCTCATTGATATACCTGAAGACTACAGAAATTTTTCCACTTTATTCCGATATAGATATCGCTTTATCTATATATCTTAATCATTTTTTAATGCATCAAGAACGTGCGATTACTTTGACACGTGGATGTCTTTTGAACAAACTGACATGGCAAATATTTTCTTTACGGAACCGTGTTTCTGATAAATGCCATGTTACATAAAGTCTAATTCATTCTTCATTGAGAATGACATATTCATAAATGGACGACGAGTAATAATTATCATGTTCATTTTTCTACCCAAGGAATACTTATTCTTGCGTCGACGAATAATAATTTTTTTCGGCTTCATGTATCTTAGAATTCGACGATACATTGTTCCTACTTGTCGACAATCTTGATCTCTCCGATCGTGATCGGCCAACTGGGCGTTACTACGTCAAAGAATATATTATAGAAATCGTGTTGAGTAATAATATAAATCGAGACCCGAAAATTAGTGAAATCTCTTGTAAGGTATGAATGTTTTCGTACTCGGATGATGTCAACGATTCGCAAGCGGCTGCTCACGAAACTGCACGATTACCTTACCAGTTCTATTGCGCAAACTTCTTTCACCGAGCAACCCATTCGAATGATTGATCATGCACAGTCTTCGATCATTCTCAACACGTTCTGTTTATTACGAAAATTCTTCCCTGCCACAGTAGTAGTTATATCAATCAAGTTATATTATCCGAACGTGTTTCTTCTTTTCACTAAGAATAATACGCAAGTAAGCGGACGCGCGAAGATAAGCATTTTCGATCACCAGGCGCGTGATTTTTTTAAATACATAAAGAAATGCGAGGAACTCGTTAGCGAAAAAACGACTGCACTAAATTGACACGATGCGATCGCGTCCGATGTCGACAATGTTGAACGGATGATGACAACTGAGCGTAAACAGGGAGCGTCGTCGAATCGTTGCCGCGTGTAACTCTCGACAAGGCGCTGTTAAATGTGACAATTCGTTGATAAAGTAATCACTACGGTCCCAGCGTTCTACAGTCCAAGCCTATTTTAGACAGGGCCGTTCAAGTGCTATTATCTGCGATGCTTTCGAAGCTATTCGCAACGGCTCGTCAGCTGATGAGGAGCACTGCCGATTGCATTATCCACGTTTTTACTCGCGTGTGACGAATTGCGTGTGACGTTCCTTGTAATTTGCCCTGTGTCTTGGTCATCACCCATGTCGCCAATAAAATTTCGTCAAATTATTCGCTCACTTAATATGTTTAAATAAATGTTTCATTCGCCTTTTACCTTCAGGTCTGAAGGTCTAAAATGACGTAGCTGAGCTTTCGAAACTTCTGATGCGGAATCGCGAAATCGATGAAAATCCGCAAGGTCGCAACCCAGAGAGGTCGAAAGAGACCTAGAGGCGGCCCTGGCGCTCAAGTCTGACGTATGACGCTGTCAAGTGAGTAATGCTCGCAATTCCACAGCGATGCTTATAAAATATTCGATGCAGAGCTGTCATTGGCATCTCTGTCTTGATATCCGACTGACGAGGGTGCATCGGTGGTCGTCATCACCCAAGAGCCATCCTCTTCGATCATCATGGCGACCATGTTTGTTGAGAGATATCAAATTCTTTCCCGATGACAGATAATTACCGATTTATTATTTACTGCAATCGTCAAACCTACCAATACATCGTGTAATAAACTATTACTAAATATTAATTTCATTGCATTCTCGCTCCGTTGAACCGCTACTTGAGAATCGTGGATTTTCAACAATAACCATGGAGCCAGCTAGTCATTTTAAATAAAGCTACTTTCAATATTCTTTTTTCGACTATGAAATTAAGTGAACAGAAACGATTTCTCCTATACACATTTTTTCAGTGCGATCCAATACTTGTAGCAATTTGTCACATTTGTCTTTCAGTCATTATTTTTATAAACTGTTTGTCTTGTGATGATTTTTGCTCAATTATTTATCAATAATTAATTTTATTATGTATTCCTATTGACATAAAGTATAAGGGAATAGTGTACATTGTTATATATTTTTTGTAAGAAATTTTGCAACTAATTTGAAACACACTTTATGATTATATCAAGCAGAAGCGAAATAGGAGTAATTCTTATTACAATTATAATATAATATAATATATGCCTTATTATATTACTTTGCGTTTTTTACAATATGTTTAGAGAGATTACAAATTATTTATGCCTATAGATTTAACTTTTATAACAAATCTTACTATTGTTTGATAGACTAAATTATGTAAATATTGCTAAGGAATAAATAAAAAAATATAATTTTTTAATTAATATTTTAATATTTAATTGTTACTGGAAAAAACACTATTATAGCCATCTTATTTATAATCATCTTTTCAATAAATTTTTACACATTTTTACAATGTTAAAGAAACGGGCACTATTTGCTGGCACAATAATTTCTTATGCAGATCGCGCGTTTTAGCAGCATATGTTTGAAGGTTGTTGTATAATTCTTAATTTTAACCACATATAAAATGTATATTACATCAAGCATTTCTAATTAATGCATGACGAGTACTTCGTAATCCTTGAAAGACAATTCTTCGCCATCAAATGGAATGTACAGGCATCCGTGACTTTGTTGTACCTAAAAAAAATTATTTTAAAATATTAAGATTATATTTTTTTACTACACACACGCACACGCACACGCACACGCACACGTATATATATATAAACAGAATCAGTGCACAATTAAAATAAATTTCGCTTATTAAACATGGAATAGGAAAAATTAGTAGATGAAACGCGTGAATGTGTGTTAAAAATATTAAAGTAATATTCTATATTTAAAATATTCTCATTTATACACGTGTACAAACAATTGCTCTGAATCTTAAGAACAAGACCACTGCCAAAAAGACTGACCTTGCCAATCGTTTGAGATCCGTTATGGAGGACACGGCCAATGTATAGAGGTTCCCCGTCCGCTGTTTGACCGGCGATTATCGCATCCGCTGGTACTTCACCATTACTACAGAATTCCCATGCAAATTCGCCTTGACAAAGGACCTGATGCGTATATTTATCGTAAATAGTTAATAATTGGTAAATAGCAATAATTATGTAATATATATATATAGGTATAACGTTATATTAACAATTAATTATACCCCCCAGTGTTTGTTTGCTATTATCATTGCTATATCAGGGATAATCATCTGTCACATAATTCACATCGCGAGTCATATCTTACGGTCGGTTTTCAATCTTCGCAGAAAAACTTGATATCTTATGATTATCTTGAATTTAATAATAAATACAGTCGATTAATCTTAGCGAGGTTTGTACTTTGGCTTCTTATTTATAACATGTTACGTAACTTGCCAAACGACCTGTAATTGCTTTCATCCGATACTATAGAAACCAAGGATATTGTATATGTGTGACATTATATTAATATTAATATCACCTTAATTAATAAAATATTTAACATTTATTATGCAAATTGATGATAATATTTTTATTTTCGTGAAAAAATGAAATAAAATAATTTCAGTGATTCCAATTATTTTTATTAGAGACAGGATAACGTGTTTTATGCTAATGATTGTCTTTTTGTCTCGTTAGAGAAGATAATTTAAGAAAAGAAATAATTTTTACAGTATCGAGAAACAGAAAATTTGCTTTTTACTCACTTCGAAGTTATCTTTAGGATGTTCCTCGCCATTATGACAAACGTAAGCTACGTTTTTATCAGGAATCACTTTCGCCGGAATCATGTCGCCATTGTGGAAGGCTCTGCCAACGTAAATCGTGCTTCCGTCAGAATCGCGGCCGCCGGTGACCGCATTTTCTGGCAGCGATTGATTACCGGTACGATTTACCCACCTGTAGGCTGTAACAAAATGATAAACTATTAATAACATTGATGCTAAGTACATTAACTCGAATAGATAGAAGAACTAAGCTTCAGTTGTTCAAGCTTATCTCGTCAGAATGTGAAAATGAAAAACTCTAATTATGTAAAACTTAGCTAGAGAGCTATCTGGAGAGAGAGAGAGAGAGAGAGAGAGAGAGAGAGAGAGATACTTTAACTTTTTTTTATAAAATTTATTAAGATTCAGATGAAAAAAAAAGGAAAAAATCTGATCCAATGTATAATTCTCTGTTAGGTAAACTTACAATTACAAGCACCTTTGCAATAATAATTTTCCTAGAAAATTATTGTTTTGACAGAAATAATTTTTTATAAAATTGTTAGGTTTTATTTCTATTAAAAAATGCAACATTATCTCCAATTCTGCAATACATAGAAGTAATAATTATTTTAAATATCTGAGAAAACGTATTCTATATAATCTTATAAGCACATCTAGTAAATTATTGACATATGTAACGAATATATGTATTACATAATATCAAAATGTAGTGATATTGACAGACACATTTCTTATAACCGATAAGTTTTTCAGAAGGTTTATGGATGATATCATATCACAAATATTATCTCTGCACCATCCATATATGACTCATACTTAATAAGTAATTGTTTAAATTTAATGACAAATTATTTTGAATTTAAAAAAAAGTCAATATTCAATATAACTTTTTTTATTATACAATATAATAAAAATTATATATATATACAAGCGCAAATATATATCTATAATATATCATAAAATTATACAATTTTAATGTTATAGAAGAATTTATATAAAAAATTGTTTTTATAGAGATATTTGAAATATATTTTTAATTATAAGCAATTAGAATGTAATTTGTACATTTTCAGAAATTAAAGATTAAAAATGAGAAAAGCAAACAAAACTTTATTTTCAATTAATTTTAATTTATATATATATCATGTTAGAATTATAATCTAAATTTTAAAAGTTTGTATGTTTTAAATTTACTTTAACAGTAAAATGATTAAAATGATGATACTCGATCAAGTATATCAAATATTGATAATAAATTAATGGAAGAGATTGTGAAGCGAATAAGAGAATAAGAAAACATAAATTTTATGAAAAAAATTAAGAGTTTGCTATTCTAGATCTATTTTTAACATGCACTGTACAGAAATTTTTTTTTTTTCACTCACCTGGCATTATGGAAATCAATTCGGCACGGTTGGAGCCTCAATACGATATAAGGCTTATCATGTCTGCAAGCTAAGTTAAAGGCTCGTGTAATCTTATCGTTCGTGTAATCTTATTTGTCGAAATGTTTCGTTCTCTCTCTCTCTCTCTCTCTCTCTCTCTCTCTCTCTCTCTCTCTCTCTCTTTTTCTTTTTCCGCTATATATATGTCACTGTTTCTCTAGAATCGATGATATGATATACGTATTTCTTTTTCTATACATTTTGTATCAATGTGACGCATTATTAGCAGCTATTATAATGTATAATAGTTACCATCACATGTAATCTCGAAAGAATTTAATAAAATTTTATTAGATATTTTATTTTACGCATAAAATTTAATCTTTTCTGTAAAATATAGATTTTATCTTAAATATTATCGTAAACTTATATGTATATTATAACTATAATTTCTAACTTATATTTTTAAATTAGAATATTAAAAGCAACCGCAAATGATGTAATAAATATACCAACTTATAGTTAAATTAACACTATTTTACATAATAGTTTTACTATTTTTAGGCATTCTAATATTTAATTTATGATAGTTTACGCAACTTACATGTTTTTATGAAAAAGTCTATGTGACAATACATAAACAATTTATGTAAATATATGATTTTGAAATTTATATAGCACAAACTGTTATTAAGTGTGCTGTCAAGTGTATCGGTGAAGGAGAAGTAAGAGAAAGGAAAATAAAGGAAACAACAAAATAATATATGTTAATTAATATAGTAAAATATAATAAACATAATAATAAAAATGATAATAAATAAAATAAATATAATAAAATTAATTAAATATAATGATTTCATTAAATATATAAAACAATTTTTTACATTTTATTTAGTAAAATTCAAATTCCATTTGGCAGAAATGCATACACATCTCATTTAGTAAAGATTCCACTTACAAGGAAACTTCTTGAACTCGAAAATTCTAGACACATGTAGGGGAGCCAAAAAGGTGAATTTAGAAATTTTTAATTACTGCTCAAAAACGATTCTAAGGGATGAAACCAACCTTCATGTGTACATTTTTTTTTTGAAATATCAATCATTTTTTTTATTTATTCAAGATATCAAAATATGTTTCTTACAAAAGTTTTACGATAAAATTGAAAAAATTGAAATTGGAAAATTACTTGAGGTATTTTTACTACGAAAAACTTTTATATGAAACATTTTTTGATATCTCGAATAATTTTCGACATATATTAAGAAAATAAAAAAAAAGAAACAAAAACTTCAATCTTCCTTAGTCGAGTTTCGAACCTTATTTAGCCAAGATTCGAACCTTATTTAGCGGAGACTCAAACCCTATTCTATAATAGACCTGTTCTTTTTAGCTGAACTGTCTGCACTAACTCAGCTAAAAAAGAACAGACTGTAGAGTGTGTTTACGTCTTCATAGTGTTCTCGTACCACGTGCGTGGATTTATCTTATAGTTGATATTGTTCGATTAAAAAAGTGCACGTAATTTTTTTTAAGATGAAAGTTAAAACGTTAACCAGGAATCCTGATGAGTACTTACGAGAGACTAAACGAGATATCCATAAAAGTAAAAATTTATATGGAGATTGCAATGCTAATCTAACCTGTTGAAATCTCTCTCTACAGCTGATTGAAAATTGTTTTATTATTTACAGTTCCGAGAAACTTTGAGCCAACTTTACATCCCTTTGTGGCTCCAAGAGAATACACGAAAGCATTGAACGCCGTTAAACTCGAGAGAGTATTTGCAAAACCATTTATAGCGAATTTAGAAGGCCACAAGGATGCGATATCTTGCATATGTAAACATCCTTCACAATTATCCATCCTATTGAGTGGTGCTTACGATGGTGAAGTAAGAACGTGGAATCTTGCTCAAGGAACCTGCACACGAGCTTTACTAGCTCACGATGGCATAATTCGTGCAATTACGTATGTGCCTGATGGAAGACATTTCATTACTGTTGGAGACGACAAGACAATTAAGACATGGGATGCTGTTTCTGCTAATAAAGAAAAAGAGGAAGAACCTTTAAATGCTATTGTCAGCAAAGTATGCGGCTTTTACATGTATAATTTTTTAAAATTATTTAAGTACTTAAAAGTTTTAAGCAGATTTGTATTTCCAGACGATATTAACTAATATAACTCATCATCGGACTAAACCTCTATTTGTCACCTGTGGAGAAGGATTATGTCATATGTGGGAAGAAACTCGCAATGAACCACTTCGGACATTTAAATGGGGAACAGATGGTTTACATGATGTAAAATTCAATCCTGTGCAAAAAGACCTTTTAGGTATAGTATGAGATTTTACTATAATTTTTTATATACATATTTTTTTCTAACACTTCTTTTTGCATACAAAATTTTGCTAATTAAATTCCAAATTAAAACAAATTGCTTTCAGCTTCTTGCGCAGGTGATCGTAGCATAATTTTATATGATACTAGAAAGACAGGACCCTTAACAAAAATAGTAATGAAATTACGAAGTAATAAACTTTCTTGGAATCCCATGGAAGCTTTCATTTTCACGTGTGCTAATGAAGATTACAAGTGAGATAATAATGACAGCTTTATTTTTGCGCTCAACTTTTGCAGAAAACTTAAATACATCTCTTTCAGTTTGTATACCTATGATATCCGGAGATTAAAAACGCCAGTTAATGTACATATGGATCACGTGGAGGCCGTAATAGATGTGGATTACTCGCCGACAGGAAAAGAATTTGTTTCAGGTAGTTACGACAAATCTATCCGTATTTTCGAGGTAAATAAAGGTCACTCGCGAGAAGTGTACCATACAAAACGCATGCACAGACTTACCTGTGTAGGATGGTCACTCGATAATAAATATATAATAAGCGGCAGCGATGAAATGAATCTTCGTATATGGAAAGCTAAAGCGTCGGAAAAACTCGGCATTGTAAGTAAAAGTATTACTGCCTTCATGGATTTACACATGACTTGGAATAAGAATTCATCTTTTTCCATTCTGTTTAACAGTTAAAAACTAGGGAAAGACTGGCGCTGCAATGCAATGATGCTTTGAAAGAAAAGTATGCGTTTCATCCTGAAGTTCGACGTATTGCACGTCATAGGCAAGTGCCGAAACACATATACAACGCGCGAACCGAATTACAGAGAATTCGTGAGAAGAGCAAACGCAAGTAAGTACAACCATATACATAACAATATATATTGTGTGTGTTTATAATTTTATAAATAAATTTTATAAAATTATGTTTTATATTTTTAAATAATTTTATGAATAACTTTTGAACAATATCTTAATAAAATATTGTTTTTATCTTGCAGGGAAGCTAATAGGCGTTCTCATTCTAAGAAAGGTACTGTACCATTCATGTCAGAGAGGGAGAAACACGTGGTACGTCAAGATAATTAAAACGATATTTATCGTTATAATTAAAAATATATTATGATACTTCGAGTTTATTTCTCGACTCATCACGTCATCGGTTTTTGTATATTTGTTAGATTTCATACAGGATATTTTATGTATATTGGCAAGAGAGAAATACATATGTACTCTTTGTATAATATTTATTGTAATAAATAATTTCTCTTGACATTATATATAACGCATCGCGATAATAAATTCATAAAACATTACAAACCTCAAGCAGTGATTAATGTCATACCTAGCGTACCTTACAACAGCTGATTATGCTGCGCTCCTCGCGCGATTATTTTAGCACGCGATTTAATCGGTTTTCTAGTATAAATATTTCCCTTTCATTTATCTCGTTATTTTAATTTTATATTTCAAAAAGCTTATTAAAATTCTTGTACGTTGTATCATGTAAGATTAACAAATATAAAACATGTTATATCCCTTTTACACAATTTTCATGTAATCTTAAAAAATTTAAGTGGTGATAAATTTTTAATAAAATTTCAGAAATACAATATATTTCTATGAGATTCCTCCTTCCATTATTATAATGACTTAGCAATTCGCGTTGTTAAAGCA
Organism: Anoplolepis gracilipes; assembly: GCF_047496725.1. Lineage (NCBI taxonomy): Eukaryota > Metazoa > Arthropoda > Insecta > Hymenoptera > Formicidae > Anoplolepis > Anoplolepis gracilipes. The sequence goes on from NC_132975.1 coordinate 5,101,652, forward strand.
TTACACAAGAACACATTGTAAAAGTAGAAAGTCGCAGGGATTCATATTCGCACAAATCTATTATACATATTATACATACGATTTTAATGCATAATATGCATCTTTCTGAGCTTTCTTCCAGCACAATGCGCTATTTATGTATCTCATCGATACGCTATTGATGCACATGTTTATTTGTCCATTTTGTTAATACAAGGATCGAAACTGCATTTTTGGGAAATTTAATATTCGATGCTACAAGTATAGAAAAATGTTATTTTACGCCACGCTTACATTTTCGTATATTTATAACATTAAAAAAAATAAGTCATTAAATTATAACAACTTCAATCCTTGCTTCCCTAATAATTTTTGTTATAAATGATGATCGTTATTTTATGTTGTTAGTTTGATGAAAAATATGATATATTGGCAGTTTTTATTTCGATATAGTCTTGATAATTTATGTAGCCAAAAAATATATCAATGATACTGGTGATTAACAAAAAATTATTTTACAGTGTACAAAAACTGTGTACGCGATTTATATCTGGTTAGCGAATAGGATAATTATTCACACATAATCGTATAGTTTTCATTGTCGTAACTAATTTCGAAATTTCTGTACAAGACTAGGATAATTGAGAAATTAAATTATATATATCCCTATAAGCGGATAATATTATATAATATTTGAGATATATTCTTGGAATATTATATCCTCTAAAAATATACCTTGAATATGCTTTGAATATTATATAGTGTTGTGCGCTTATAGGGATATCGCCTATTACCATATTTCGAATTTCAAATTCAAATTTCAGTAAAGTTTTATATATTCTTAGTAATCATATTTTTCATGATTCCATGCCTTTTGCTAATTCTCTTTGACTAATTAAATATATGTTATAGAAATATCGAATAGGAATGATTATAATATATATACATATAAACAACATATACACATCAATATTGTGATTGAGGACTAAAAACGAAAAATATTTTGTTTTTACTAAAAGAAAACGAGATATACTTTTAATCTTATTTCATAAGATTACTTCCATTCAATGTGCATCTTTGTTTTACACAATTAATAATAAATAATATTTTACTAATATCTTACGTCTGTTATAGACTAGGAAACAAAATTTAGAGCAGAGGACTTTTGCCCGCGCACACATCAATTTATATATTTTTCACAAGATATATATTAAGATTATTGATCATCTGATAATTGAAATAACTTGATCTATTTTCAATATTGGCAGACAGAAGAAATTGATTTTCGTTTTCAGTCCTCGGTTGCGATATATCATCGGGATTGCGCGATTAAATAATAACGGAAGAATCCAAGTTTGACACGTTTAAACTTGATAATGAGCTAATTATATATCTTGCTCGAACACTTTTAGATAGCTCGATTCTCGTGGTTAAGTCTTTTCCTCGAGATATATATATATATATATATATATATATATATATACAGAAAATATGTCACGATTACTCGCGTATTTTTCGTAATTTCTCAAGAATAGACCCCGTTTGACTAATTATGAAGTCTAATCGAATAGGGAGAAGCGATTAGTTATATTACAATCTTATTGGAATATCTGGCCTAATTTTCAGTGCCTTTTCTAAATGCGACTAACAGTCGATATAGTTTATGTGGGTCACGATAATAATTATATATTTTCGATTACATTTTACGAGATAATAAATAATCACGTCAGTCGAGTTGTTAGATCGCTCTCAGACAAGTTTTTACAATTGTGAGAAAGATGACAAAATATTTGAATATTATACGTTTTCTGCGAGTTATCGATTTTTCTTTCAGAAAATATAGATTTTATTTATAGCGGTTTCTCCTTTTAATCCTCATGTATTTTTAACGCAATCCTGACATATTTTTAACACAATCTCTTTTTCAACGTGATATTGTTTAAATTTTTTTAAAGCTTGGAATTATTCTTTTTTTCACGTAATTTATCGATGCTTTTATTTATTCCATCAATTACTCAATAATTATTTTATAACAATAATATATCATAATCGATCGTTACAACTACCGAGAGCGATTCGAACGATAACAAAACTCGGTTTATTTTAAAAGTCTAACACAGAGAAACTTACACTTGAATATAATAGATATTCTGTTACGTGAAAATAATTTAAAATAGGTGAAAGTTTTTTTTTTCAATAAATAGCAATTTTGTTTCGCTTCACCTGTTATATAATAACAAGCTTAAAATTAATATCTTGCGCGTGTTGTATAATATATATATAAAAAATTGTTCGACGTCTCTCACATTCGCACGCGTCCACAACATTAGCAGGTATTAAATTATTTCTACGCTACGTATTCCTTATCAATGACCTATTAATGACTTACGAGTATGTATCACTGGTGGTTGTGCGAGTCTTTTCGGAACATAGATTCGATATCTAAATCATCGCCTAAATATCCGTACCTTGTGCCAATATCGATTACTCCGAGAAAATCTCTTCGCGACAATCGCAAACACGACATTGGCTCTTTGCATTCGATGGCACAAAGTTAAGCCAGGTATAAATGTACCACAAATAGTGCCTCACGTTCCTTTCAATCGATCTTTAGGTGAATCGATAAGCAACGTTTTTGTATAAAAAAAAAAGGTTGCACGAATATTCCAAACCGATATTGTTCTCAATGGTTGGTTGATTTGTTCTAGACGTTTAGATCGGCCATCATTTTACGAAAATCCGCCAGCGTGTTGTAATCGGGATCCGAATCGATGTCCGCGAAATCCTTGCTGGAATCAGTCTTGACGAAGCTCGGATTATATCGGCTTAACGACAACGGGCATGGTAATAATTCCGGCATGACCGAATGGTGAGTGATTAGTGCGGTCAGCGTTGTAAACTCTTTTGTGAAGCCCTGGAACGTATAAAATTATTGAGATTACAACATTTTTTCTTTAGTAATTTGAAATTTTATGCTTTCCTATTTCGTTTTAAGTATCTTTGTTTTCTGACAGCTATTCTTAAAACATGTTTACAGAAGAAAGATATACTGTTTTCATTATTATTATTATTATATTATACACTACGCAAAAAAATTAAAAGGCCACTTTCTTTCATATAAGAAAAGGCTAATTTTTCAAGTAGTGACATTGTACCATCTGTTTCATATTTAGCAGATGTATGATGCTAAAATGTTACTATAATAGTATTATGACTATTTTTGTCCTCTTACGCGTGACTAAATTTTTTTTTTTTTAACAAATAAAGTTTCAATCTAAAAGGCTTTCTCATGATTATTAATTAATGACTATTATTTAATTACTAATTCCATCAAGATTGACAACACCTATATGTATATACCAGGCAGCAAACAATATTTATAAAAAATACTTTATAAAATAATATAATATAATTTATAAAATATTATAAATCTACAAAATATTTATAATAATTATTTGAATATTTATCAAAAATATTTTAGAAATATTTATGTAATTTAAATTTAAAAAATCATAAAGATTTATCATAAATATCCCAGTAAATTATTTGAAAAATATTTACAAAATATTACTACAAATATTTATTTTTATACTTACCATAAATGTTATATAAAATATTTAATCTATATTTTAATAATATGTCGAATAAATACAGTTTTTATGATTTTTTTTCCTCGTAATGTAATAAAGAATAAATAAAATATTTATATAATATTTCAAAAAAATATTTATCATAAATATCGTGTGTTGTCTAGAATGTATTTTATATGAATCGAAGCGAGATTTTCTAAAATTTCTTTTTTCTACTAAAATTTATTTATGCGCGATTTTTCTTGATAAAAATAGTTATATTTATTTTATTTGTTTAATTTTGTTTAAATACACTCTGTAAATTAAAGGACCACTTTCTTCCATATAAAAAAAAGCCAATTTTCAAGTAGTTTCTTAAAAATAATCAGAATAAGGTCACTAAAAAAGCATTTCAAAGCTCGAAGTTTCTAGTTTTAAAATCATTAAATAATTTTCAATTCTTTCTATTCGTTAGAAAATTACGTTGTAAAGAAGCGACGTCCGTCGATTGAAAAAATTTTTCTAAAGTTTGTCCAAGAGAGAGAAAATACCAATTAAAAAAACAATCCTAACATGATTTCATTAATTGAGTGTTAAAGAGTAGAGTTTTAGTTTTAATTTCTTTTTTTAACAAATATTCTATAATTTGTTTCGCCGAGATATTCATTATTAAAGCAAAATCGAGTTATTGACTATGAACGCTTATAAGTGAAAAAATGATCGTACAATAATCATTAAAAAAGCAATTTAAAGAGAAAAATTCGCACTTTAAAATGCTCCTATTGTTCTTTTTAATCATTATTCATTTTAAAGCGTAATTGTTACTTAAAAATCAAGTAAAAATTACAGTTTTATCTTTCTTTATTTAAATTAAAGAAAGTTAATGAAAAAACGCTAAAATTTTCATGAACTCTACAACATTTACAGTTTAATTTTTTTGCGTAGTGTATTATTATATTATATTATTATTATTATATTCATAGTCCTAAATTATATTATTATTATTATATTCATAGTCCTAAATTATATTATTATTATTATATTCATAGTCCAATTATCTGTCATCGTATTGTCAACAATAATACAATTGCATGACGGCAATATAATTAATCAATATAATTAATTACGCTTGCTTATCTTATGTTACTTAATTTATCGTATGCGTATTATATTATATTACAGTGCATGATGTAATACATTATTAAAACAAAAATGAAATGCGATATTATGAATATAGCTTTTCTCATATTTTCAGCAAGGCATGCAGGGAAACGCGCGTGTAGCGTAACATCACACAATAATGAACCGGTATTAAATGTATTATATACTGTATGTGTGTTGAGACGCGAGCTTCGTGTATCAAAATTATCGCATATGTACAGCATTCATTCGGATCTAGAGTGTTGCGCTGTTACAGCGATGCAATTCCGCGATAGTATGTACACACACGCACATATATATATATATATATATATATATATATATATACATACAAAGAGAGGGTAAAGAGAGAAAGCGGAGTTTTGATTTCCCTACGGCATCCACACGGTACATCCAACAAAACTCATTTATACTGGTTTCGGAGATTATCAAAGTCCGCGGACTCATTTAATCTATCCTACGCAAGGGGGAAGTTCGACCATTTAAATATCCGAATGTATTAGGAGCTTCATAGCGGCACGGTATCCTATAATATCTGGCTACTATAAGCTTCGCGCATTAGCACCCCCCTCCCACCCGTAGCTTATTTCAATATTAATTCCATCTCTTTCAGTCTTAGATATTATTCTTTAAAAAGTGTAGTCAATGCTAAATTTAAGGATGTTTAGTACCTATTTTTAAAAATATAGAAGTTTAATAAAATTTGCACAGATTGTTCTGATACATGTTCAGGGACTTATAAAAAAATCTGGAGTTGATTCATTGAAGCAATCAAAAGTTATAAAGATTTTAATTTGCAATGAATTTACCCGTCGATATTATTATAAATATAATTATTTTGTGGATCTAATTATAAGTAAAAGTATTAATATAATTATAAGTATAATTATTTATATAAATAAGTATAGATATAATTATTTCTGTCCTTTTTAGCCCTTAAATTGATACGATTACAGATTTTCTATCTTATAAAAAAACCTGTGATCGTGTTGATTTAACAGCTAAAATAGATAGAAATAATAATAGGAATTTATTCAAAATTTGCAAAAATATAGTTTAAATATAGAGGAAATATTTGATCACATAATTTTGGTCAAGTACTGACTAGTTCAAAAGATATTGAATATAATTTTCTCAATTTTGTCCTATTATCCGAGATGACATATTATTTATTGTGAAAAAATGACAACATAGTATTCAGCTGAGCCTTCTTTTGACATTTTAAATAACTTATCTTTTCATCTGAAGAAGCCTCTATATACAAACGTGTAAGCGAGAAGCGACTAGGCCTCATATGTCAATTTGTAATTTGACCAACTTATGAAAAATTACCATGTTGCCACATTTCTTTCTTCTCGGAGAAATGACAAATTATTAAAATTATCAAAGAAATAGTTAAAAATCTTCTATATTTTGTCACTATTATAATTTTTATTCTGACATTTTAAATTACTCTGTACGAGTAAATTCTTTTATTTTTATAATTCAAATTTTGTGCTGTAATGTTGGAATCGAGGTATCGTCAATGATAAAAGTTTCTCATTATAATTTAAGAAACACGAAAATTGTCCAAAAAAAAGCAACAGAAGTTTGAATATTCTAGCTATGAATAAATAATAAGATTTTATGCAATCTTTATAATAATCATATATTAAAATATATGAGAAAAGTATATATTCGTCAATTTCGACTACTTTCTGCTCCGATTGTAGGTGCTAAACATTCTTAATACAACGTAAAGAAAAAGTAAATTTTTGCTGCATATAAACGTATTAATTAGTACGGATAAAAGTCTGTTAAAATAATAAGCGGCTGTTATTCTCTCTAAAAGAAATGTTAATCGAGTTATAATTTATGGGAATTTCAAGTTGTACTTCCGAAGGAGAAGATTTACTAACTTTGACTCCTTGCAAGAATCTTGCAAGAGTCTTTACTTTCCTTTAGACGTTTTGCGTTGAAAACTATTTTGATTCTCGATACGACAAAGAGTGCGTATCGAGAGGAGAAACTTACTTTGATTTTGTATCCTTTGTTTGTACGCATTATGAGATAATGGGCTATTCCGCTCGGTTGGAATTCACGGGGCACGCGGAGGGAGAGGGCGTAACATCCGGGCTTACTGGTACTCTCTCGCACCATGAACGCCCCTTCCGGCTCTTGGCTTAATACTTCCAGCGTTATCTCTCTGAAATCAAGGTCGTACCGTGTTAATGGTAAATGGGAATTTTATCTTCTCTTCTTACGAGAAAACAATCTTATTTACTCATCTAACATAAGTTACGCTATTGGAAGAGAAGTGGAGGAATATTTAAAATTAGCTGGAAACGACGTTGCTATTTTAGTGTCTTACTCCGATATGTAATAAGGACTTGTTTGGACCAACCTGGGTATTCCAGCTTGAAACCAGGGCGCCTTGCGTAGCTCTGCCTCCTCGCTTCGATTATTCAAGCTGTCTGTTCTCTCGGGCAAAGGTGGCGGAGTTGGCGTGGAGCCATGAGTGCTTCCGTCAGGAGGTACCGAGCTACTCGACGTGCTAATTTGCGATCTTCTTTTTGACTTAAATTCTGCCTCCGTAGCCGAATCCAGGCAATTGTGTCCTATCCTACAAAAAGAGATGAAAGAGCTGCCATTCACAAGTCATACGCTCGCGATTACTCGATCAGCTTCGAAGAAGGAAGAGGAGAAACAGGGTGCCTCACCTGTTGTTCTCGATGTTGAAGTTCTTTGCGGTGATGGACGCGTTGATGTTGTTGTCGAGGCTTTCGGACGGCGGGATCTTGTTGTAGGACGGTCTCGTACCCTCCGAGTCGATGATCGCCTCGTTTATGTAGCCCCCGGAATGGGGCCTGTTTGATGGGCTGGTTGGCGTACTGCTACCGCTGACAAGCGGGCAGCTGTCATCCTCACCGTTCAGCCCAAGAACGTCGCGTCCACCTGTCAAACCCATCGCCAGCCGCTTTATCAGCGGCGGCTTGTCCGTTAGCCTCTTGTACGAGTTTAACTCGGTCGGTGAGTTGCTCTCATCGCTGCTTGGCGTGCTCTGCTGGGATATGCTCTTCGGTTCGTTCTCGTTTGTTATAGGTCCGAGAACGTTCGTGAACGAAGGCCGCAGACCGGGGATCGTGTTCGGCGCCTGGAATTATTCGAATTATTCCTTGAAACGCGAGTATCCATTGTAGGTATCCATCATTTATCTATTTGATATCATTTTTTAATTAACGTTGATTTCTTTTCTTCTCGATGCAATACATTTATACGTGTTGCGCCCACACAAAATGGATGAGAAGCGGTATTAATTAAAAGAAACACATGTTATATACAGTTAGAGCGGCAAAAAATATATAAAACTTTGCGTTTTAAAGTTAGTCTACTGTAATTGCCACTTGACTAGGGTTGAAATGCGTTTTCGCTTCGTTCGAATGTAACAAGGCAGCCGTGGTAGAGTTGTTTGTTGTTATCACTTGTATGAATTCACCTTTACGCCAGCAAGTCGCAGCGTGGGCGAGCCGGCGCTGCCGAGCTGCACGTTCATATCCGTTGCAGATGAACCCCTTCCAATCCTGGAGGTGGGCGATGTCCGACTTTTCAACCACGAGTTCGACGACGGACTTCTGCAAGCTCCCGCGGCGATCGTATCGTCTCCGGACAGTGATTTGTTCTATAAACGAAAATGGCGGCTATCATTGCCAAAATTCAAGACAATCTAAACCTATATCTAAGGCCAATTGTGCCTTTTAGGTCCTATCAAAGATTTTCCTTTCGAGTTTGTCGTCGCCTTAAACGGCTCTACCTCAAAGGTATCGTTAATTTAGGCAAAATTGAAATAAAAAAAATTGAATAATTTAGTCACAGTCGGATAAATATTTGATGGAATCTCACGATTCCCAGGGCGATTTCTGCGGCGAGGACTACTCTGGGCGGACCGTGGTGGACTGACCGTTTACTTGGAAACGCGACGCGAGACTCGGGTCGAATTTATAATTAACGCGGCCCGTAAACGGGACACCTACTACTGGAGTCGGTGAGTCTCGTGAGATCACGTCGGGAGAGGATACGGTTGTCGTTGTCTCTTTCGCGACTCGCGTTTGGATATTTAAGAAGCTCTTCCGCGGAGCTGTTCCAGCGCTTCGCCCTCTTCTCCGGTATATCTATATCTCGTGTCAGTTCCAGCATATTGCAGTGTCTATTCTAATATTTCCTGGAATATTACACTTGCGCGTTACCGTGGAAAAAAATTTAATGCAACTTGAATAAACAGATTTAATTATTTCGATTTATTTTGTTGAAGCAAGGCTTCTTGATAAAAAAGTTATTGCACTACAATACATTTATATAGCGTTTCTTCATCTTTGGAAATGATATCATCTGCATTTCATTTTCTATGTACAATCTTTTGTTTGTAAAGCAAACGTTGCGCTGCAACTCGGTAAGCAGAATCTTTAAGAAGAAAGATCTGAGAGCTGTCCGCTAATTGCTAAAACTATTTAATTGCAATCCACAGCCCTTTTGTGAGAAAACTAGCAGATGGCACGATACTACTAGCTTGTAAAGTTGAGCTTGCAAAGTTTAATTTAACTAATTTGCTAGTCGACGACAGAAACAAATTACTTCATTAGCACTTTAAGTTATACTTTCATTAGCACTTTCTTATTAGCCACTGACGTGCTATTAAAAATTCTGTTTAAATCTTATAATAATTTATAAATTTTCCATTATTCACCCATCAGTTACTTGTTTTGATATTATATATTATATATTGTATATAGATACTATAATTTGTTTTGATATGTTTAAAACATACCCACGACGTTCGGTGCTCTTGTTTGTCTTTGCGATAAGACGGCGTCGATCGCGGTGAGATTACATCCTGGAGGATCGGTTGACGCTGAAGCTGTGCCACGTACGCCATGCGGAAAGCATTGCCAACGATGGTATTCAGCTCCTCCGCCTGGAGATAAAACAAATCAAACTTTAACATTTTATTTAATATGAGAAAAAAACTCTCTGCAGATTTTTAATTTAAGGATGTTTAGTACCTATTTTTAAAAATATAGGAATTTAATAAAATTTGCACAGATTATTCTGATACATGTTCAGAGACTTATAAAAAAATCTGGAGTTGATTCATTGAAGCAATCAAAAGTTATAAGGATTTTAATTTGCAATGAATTTACCCGTCGATATTATTATAAATATAATTATTTTGTGGATCTAATTATAAGTATTAATATAATTATAAGTATAATTATTTATATAAATAAGTATAAATATAATTATTTCTGTCCTTTTTAGCCCTTAAATTGATACGATTACAGATTTTTTAAAACAGATCTTATAAAAAAACCTGTGATCGTGTTGATTTAACAGCTAAAATAGATAGAAATAATAATAGGAATTTATTCAAAATTTGCAAAAATATAGTTTAAATATAGAGGAAATATTTGATCACATAATTTTGGTCAAGTACTGACTAGTTCAAAAGATATTGAATATAATTTTCTCAATTTCGTCCTATTATCCGAGATGACTATTATTTATTGTGAAAACGTGGCAACATAGCATTCAGCTGAGCCCTCTTTTGATATTTTAAATAACCTATCTTTTCATCTAAAGAAGCCTCTATATATAAACGTGTGAGCGAAAAGCGACTAGGCCTCATATGTCAATTTGCAATTTGACCAACTTATGAAAAATTACCATGTTGTCACATTTCTTTCTTCTTGGAGAAATGACAAATTATTAAATTTATCAAAGAAATAGTTAACAATCTTCTATATTTTGTCATTATTCACTATTAAAATTTTTATTCTGACATTTTAAATTACTCTATACGAATAAATTCTTTTATTTTTATAATTCAAATTTTGTGCTGTAATGTTGAAATCGAGGACCGTCAATGATACAAGTTTCTTATTATAATTGAAAAAACATAAAAATTGTCCGGAAAAAAGCAACAGAAGTTCGAAAATATATTTCTACACTCTAGCTATGAATAAATAATAAGATTTTATGCAACCTTTATAACAATCATATATTAAGATATATAAGAAAAGTATATATTCGTCAATTTCGATTACTTTTTGCTCCGATTATGGGTGCTAAACATTCTTAATTTAATTTAATTTTAAGAATGTTCTCATAATCTTGTGTTTATGTTCAGCGCAGTGAAATTAGTTCGAGTATTCATGTAAAATTAATTAATTTTTTTAGGGAAGAAATGCCTCAAGAATTATTCACAAAATAATTCAATCAATGAAGTAGCTTGCAAACTTTTACTTACAAGAGTTAAACTAGGTTTTTATATTACGCTGCGATTAAATTTCTATCAGAGAAGTTTAAAATATATTTTTTAACTTTTTGTTGACAAATATATATGTGTGTGTGTGTGTGTGAGAGATTTCTATACGTTATCTTTTTAATTAAAAATCAAAAACCTGTTGAAACTATAATTTAATGAAATATATCAAATAATACAAATACACATTTGCAAGGTAAACAAAAAAATAATTTTGTCCGAAAGAAACCAAATCAACAAAAAATGTTTTCATTTTCTCAGTTTCCATCTTCTTGGCCCTTCAAGCCAATTAGATTTTTTTCTGACTCGTCAGATTAAATGAGAAACGAGCGGTCCGAATAGACGCCGCGCTGCAGCAGCGCAAACGCGAAGTCTGAATATGTAATAAGCATTCGTGGAAAGCCACAAGCTCAGCTTCGTTCCTATGTGTGTTTAGAAAGCTCCTGACTACATACGTCCAGTATTTACACCCGATCGAGATGCAGATGAATCGTGCGAGTACACGCATACAAGAGTGGATGCAGAACCAGGAATGGATAAAAAAATTTGCGCTACCTTTTAACGAATTCGGTTGGATATATTAATGTGCGCTGATGCACGTTAAAGATAGTCGTATGTACCTAAATTTACAATAGCATAAATAATTAGCAAAAGGTAATTAATTTTACAGCTATTATTATCTCGTATTGAATAATAATTCGTAATATTAATTATACTTTTTTCCTCTACAGCACGGTATATTGATCGAATATTGTAGGAATATTGTATTGCAAGATTGGAATATTACAAGCAATATTTTTGAAAGCTTGCCACGATATAGATATGTTCGCTCTCAAACTATAGTGTGCAATATTTCTATAACAATACTGATATATTTCAAATCGTATTGCATATTTCAAATATATATTTCTGCAATGTAAATACAATATTTACAAGATATTACAAAATATTTCTTATTTGCATAATACTTATTTGTCAGATTTTGAAACCATTAGTTCGATATCCTTGCGGTAGGATTACATCAGAAATTAAGCTAGAATAAAGATAGAAAAATAACGTTACTAGGTGTGTTTGTAGACTTTAGATACCTCTCATGAAAAAAACTTGAATACGGAATAGATAACGCAGGTAAGCGAACGAACTAGCGAAATATACGTGATTGCATTAAAATATAGCAGTAATATCTCCAATATAATATTAAATTTATATTTGCACACTATCGCTGCAATATTTGTAATTATATATCGTAATATTGAAATATTCATGCAGTATTTTAGCAATATTTCGTGCTGTAAGGGTTGTTATAAATTAATAATAATTAATAATAATAATTGTTATAAATTAAAAATAATTATTATAATGACGCAGGCATTTATAACTTTTTGTATACTTATTCTAAGCACGATGCAACCATAATAAGTATCCCATACAGCACAGATCATTGCAATTACATTGCAGCAACGTTGCAATATTGCAAATTGCAATAAAACATTACAAAAACATTACAGGGATATAAATCTATAAAATATCAGCACAGTCGTTGCAACATATATTTCGGAAAAATTTCAAAATCAAAATTTTATAATTATATTTTTTTAGAGTAAAACGTATAAGAAACATAAAATATGAAAAAGTTGAACTTAAATAAATGTTTGCAATAATATTTATCTAAGAAATATTATGTATATTATAAATTTATACATATAATAAATTATATATATATATATAAATTATATATATAATTTTATGTAAATTTATATATTTTTTAGATAAAAAAATTATTATTCCGCACATTTAAGTTCAACTTTTTTGTATTTTATGTGTCCATATGCTTCTGATATTTTATCATGTATGATTATGTATCAGAAACAAAAAGTTTTATATGCAACATTAGTCGACGATTGCAGTAACAATACATTATTGAAAATTCTTGACATTGCAATATTGCTATAATATTTCGTTGCAATCTTCCTAAAGGCGGACATTTTAACGTTGCTGCAATCCCATAACAATGGTGCAGCAACATTTTGCAGTAAATTTGCAATATTGCAATATTGCGGTGAAAGATTGTTGCAATATGTGTATACAATCTTTCTGTGCTGTATGGGATAGGACATATCATTTTCACAATTAAATAACATTAAAAATATTGTTATAACATTGCTATATCATTTTCACAATATTTTTGAAATATTTCTATAATATTAAACTATATTGCAAAATGCCTATACAATGTTTCTGTAACATTGCACTGCAATATACAATATTCCAACGTTGTTGCAATGTTACTGCAAATTTCTGTGCTATATGGGGTTGCGTGTTAATGAACGCTGGAGGATCCGACGAGGATCTAATAAGGGCACACATTATACGCACATAGGAAACGAGAACATCTCGCGTCTGGGTGTGCAACATTTCCTTTCACAGGACGAGCAAAATTCGTCGCGAGGCAGATATTCAATCGTTTCGCATCGTTGAGTATATGTATACGTACGTTTCGAACTCTAGCTTGCATTCTTCGCCTATGTAGTATACCTGCCTATGTATTTACCTATCTCTGTGACATTGTTAGGACATTGTTGCAAGCGGCCTGGAAATCCTTGCAAATCCCGGCTTTACATCGGGGGAAGGGTAGGTGGGAAATACATTTCTCGCCGGCAGAATCAGCCTGCGAGCGATAAAAATGCAAACGAAAGATAGAATTATAAAGCCAAGAGCGCTGAGAGGCATATTTTTCAATGCTATATATCGATTTGCAAGTTCGTGCACTATTGTAAAAGAGCTTTGACAAAGACATTTTGCCATTTAAATTGGTCGTTTGGTATATTGAAAAAACGGAGCGAAAGGGATATTACGTAATGCGTTTTAATGATACGCTCTCATGCAAGACAATGGCGGGGCGAGCTTCTAGATTGAAATGCGCAGCAACGCCGCTCTCCCGAATAATTTTACGGTTTGCGGTTTGAGGTCAGGTCGAATGATTCCACTAGGAACGAGATATTTCAATTACGTTTGCACGCGGAGCGAGGCAATGACTTGAGCTATAATTGCGGACCGGCCGCACGTTCTGTAACTCGCCAAGTCATAGCCGAGCACTCTCCTCTCTCCCTCTCCGCCATTTTACTTATATACAAATCGTCATTTAGTTACATTACAAACTCTCTCATTGCCGTATATGAAATTTGCATAAAATTTTTGCTTGAAAGTAAGAATAATAATATCTCTACTTGAAAACAATGATTTTTTTTTTGGAAATCAAACCGTTAATATTATATTAGTGTTTTAAAATATATATAAATATTTTTAATATTTTTATACCGAAGTACCGACCGAGTTCTAACCTAACAAAACAATTTACTTAATATAAAAGTTGCAATTTATATACATAAAATAAAATAGGTTTTCCCCTCTCAGAATTGCATGAAAGAATATTTGTGAACTTTTAGAAGCACAACATTTGTTTTTAAAGGAATATTTTTTTTCTAGGCTTCTAAGCTCATTTCTAAAAGTTCACAAATATTCTTTCATGTAATTCTGAGAGGGGAAAACCTATTTTATTTTATGTATATAAATTGCAACTTTTATATTAAGTAAATATATTGTTTTGTTAGGTTAGATTTTGTTCGGTCGGTACTTCAGTATCCCCTTAATATTTAGAGAAAATCCAGGGACTAATTTATCGAGGGAAAAAACACGCACGCATCCCTCTCATCAAAACACGATACTTCACAGAAATGTGAAGAAGAGAACATTCCGACAAAATGAAGCTTACTTATTCGCAATAGACCAAAAGATGTCGCAGCATGTTACATGGAAGAATTTATCGCCCTTGTGGGCGGAACTCTGTGCGGATTCGTGGCTGGGTTCTTCGATTTCGATCCCTCTGGCCGACAATCGAAAATACGGCCCTGAGATTCCCGCCCCGAGATGGAATTTAAGCGCGATGAAATCATCACTGGCAACTCTTCTTTCTTTCTCTCCTCTCTACCCTGTCCTGGACATTGACTCGAGCAGGCACTGACCCTCTTCACCACTGGTTTGAATTCAGATTCGTTTTGATCGGTCAATAGCAATCATACCGCTATATTGTCTAGGCAATATCCTTTATTCAGCAATGTTTTCTCAAATTACAAGAAGACCGAAGGACAATTCAAGATAAAATGTCGGAAAAATCGATTCAAAAGAATCAGATGTCACGCGATGGAACATTGGGTAGACTTTAGGAAAGGAAAAATAGTGATTTTTTGGCGAGCTATTTAGTTCGTCTTATTCTTCACCTTGATTCACTGTCTGCGCTGCTTGGCAAAAAGACGAAAGACACGCCAGAATCGAATGGAAAGAGGACCGAAAGAGCGATGGATCGCGCCATGGCTTTGCGCCGGTGCAGCGTGACGGGCTACATTCCAGACATTCCGCGCGGTCACGGCCATATCTCCAGCTCCTCTAGATTTCCCGTCCCGTGTACCCGGTCTACCACTACCATCGACCGTCGTACAAGCCGGTATACTCGTAATAATAGCGTTCGAGGTAGGGATGGCCCTCGTCACACTTCTGAATTTCCCTCACTTCGGTTTCTCTGGTTTACCTCGACGACGCGACGCTCGCCGGCGGATAAATGGCTGGAGAGGAAAAGTTCTCTGGAATACGGAACGTAGTAAGAACATTTGCTCTGAGAGTGTCATTACATTGCACCAACGACCAGTATCACCAGTATCATCGCTTCTCTTACCTGTGCTACATCATCGTTATCGATGGCGACAGCGTAATAGACCCTCAAGTTCTACCCTCTAATTCCCTTGTTTTCTTTTTCTATTTGCTACCTCAAGATTGTACAGCCTTTTCTTGTGAATTTCCAGCTCGCAGAGTTCAAAAAGAATTCGAAATTATCGTTACTAATAATTGCTCTCTCTGTCTCTTATCGCTTCTTTTGTTCACTTGTTCGCGATCTTTCATTGTGTTCCATCTACCTGCCTGCTATCAAGTTTGCGCTCATTAAAGATGACAAGATCGAATCAATCCTTTGCAAACTTCAATTGCTCCATTCCCACATAAAATAGTTATAATTAATAAAATAAAATTAATGGCGATTCCCTGTCGTATCATTTCAAGCTCTATCTATAAAAAAAGGAATTGCGATTCAAGATATTCAAGATTGTCAATTTCAAAAAAACGCGAGTCAAGGTTTAAAACCCCACTCTAGGCATCAAGATCCCCTGCTCATGACGGGTACAGCAATTTCGAATGTCAAATATTCGATATCTCAAATTTCACCGTTACGCGCTATCATATCGATGCAATTTGACTCGATGCGTACACCGTTAATAAAATAATCATTACAACAATTCGTCACGATTACACAAGTTATTCATGAATGTCAAAATTTATCTTGTAAATTGAATTAAAATAAATTCGAAGGAAAATGCCTTTTCCGAAAAAAAAGATATATATATATATATATATATATATATATATATATGTATAAGTGTTTGCATAATAAATTTTAACGAACGTCATAATTTATCTTTGTTTAATTGCATCTATAAATACCAAGACTCGATTATACATATAAAAAGAATGTATAAAAAGAAATTATCATTCGAATATTTGGGGCTGTAAAAAGAGACAGAGACTGATTGATTTAGTAATGATAATTTCGGCAACAGTGCTATGAGCATGTTGGATTCTAGGAGTGAGCTGGAAATCCATGAGAAAAGGTTGTATAATTCTGTGATAGTAACCGAAATATCGTTTGACCATGCAAGCACTTTGTTCAACGTAACGTGAAATCGGTCGAAGATTAGATCGAATATAGTTAGAATGAATCAGGGAGCGCAGATGAAGAACAATCGTTGCATAATCTCTTTGATCAGCAATTAACGCTACGACTGGAGTCTGCTAGAATTATACCATCTGTTTCATATTTAGCAGATGTATGATGCCAAAATGTTACTATAATAGTATTATGACAATTTTCGTCCTCTTACGCGTGGCTAAATTTTCTCTTTTTTTTTAACAAATAAAGTTTCAATCTAAAAGGCTTTTTCATGATTATTAATTAATGACTATTATTTAATTACTAATTCCACCAAGATTGACAACCTATATGTATATACCAGACAGCAAACAATATTTATAAAAAATACTTTATAAAATACTTTATAAAATAATATAATATAATTTATAAAATATTATAAATCTACAAAATATTTATAATAATTATTTGAATATTTATCAAAAATATTTTATAAATATTTATGTAATCTAAATTTAAAAAATCATAAAGATTTATCATAAATATCCCAGTAAATTATTTGAAAAATATTTACAAAATATTACTACAAATATTTATTTTTATACTTACCATAAATGTTATATAAAATATTTAATCTATATTTTAATAATATGTCGAATAAATACAGTTTTTATGATTCTTTTCCTCGTAATGTAATAGAGAATGAATAAAATATTTATATAATATTTCAAAAAAAATTTATCATAAATATCGTGTGTTGTCTAGGATGTATTTTGTATAAATCGAAGCGAGATTTTCTAAATTTTCTTTTTTCTACTAAAATTTATTTATGCGCGATTTTTCTTGATAAAAATAATTATATTTATTTTATTTGTTTAATTTTATTTAAATACACTACGCAAATTAAAGGACCACTTTCTTCCATATAAAAAAAAGCCAATTTTCAAGTAGTTCCTTAAAAATAATTAGAATAAGATCACTAAAAAAGCATTTCAAAGCTCAAAGTTTTAAAATCATTAAATAATTTTCAATTCTTTCTAATCGTTAGAAAATTACATTGTAAAGAAGTGACGTCCGTCGATTGAAAAATTTTTCTAAAGTTTGTCCAAGAATACCAATTAAAAAAACAATCCTAACATAATTTCATTAATTGAGTGTTAAAGAGCAGTTTTAGCTTTAATTTCTGCTTTTAACGAATATTCTATAATTTTTTTCGCCGAGATATTCATTATTAAAGCAAAATCGAGCTATTGACTATGAACGCTTATAACTAGTGAAAAAATGATCGTACAATAATCATTAAAAAAGCAGTTTAAAGAAAAAAGTTTGCACTTTAAAATGCTCCTATTGTTCTTTTCAATCATTATTCATTTTAAAGCGTAATTGTTACTTAAAAATCAAGTAAAAATTACAGTTTTATCTTTCTTTATTTAAATCAAAGAAAGTTAATGAAAAAACGTTAAAATTTTCATGAACTCTACATCATTTACAAGTATAAAGCATTCCAGTTACTCGTACAAAAAACCAAAGTGTTAAGTTTTTTTCTATACATTTCCAAAACTTGAATTAATGATTATTGTATCATTTTTCCATTAATTATAAGCGTTCAGAATCAATAACTCTATTTTGCTTTAATAATGAATATCTCGCCTAAAAAAAAACCATAGAACATTCGTTAAAAAAAAGAAATTGAAGCTAAAACTCTGCTCTTTGATACCCAATTAATAAAATCGTGCTAGGATTGTTTTTTTAATTCGGTATTCTTGGACAAACTTTTGAAAAATTTGTTCAATCGACGGACGTTGCTTTCTTACAATGTAATTTTGTAACGAATAGAAGGAATTGAAAATCATTCTAAAACTAGAAACTTTAAGCTTTGGAACGCTTTTTTATTGATCTCAATCTGATTTTTAAGGAAATTGCAACTACTTAAAAATTGGCCATTTTTTATGGAAGAAAGTGGACCATTAATTTTTTTGCTTAGTTAATTTTACATTTTTAAATTGTTAAAAGTACTCAAGCCAAAATGGAAAAATCATGCTTGTAATAATGTAAGAGAAACATTCATTAAAACATTATTGACGTGGACTTTTTATATCAAGTTACGGGAGCAACTCAAATGATTGACGTAGCTTTGATTGGGTCTACTCTTGCAATTAAACGGTTTATCGTATGGGGGTCCTCGACAATGAGCGGTAAACTTAAAGACGTAGTGATGCATGAATCGTGCATCATCGTAGGACAATATGCCCACTTTGTGACCCATACAGTTTGCTACTATACCCTTGAGCCTCGTCAACTTATTTCGGTGCCCTTAGAAATGGACCCTCAAGAACGCATAAGACGCGCGAAGAGAACCGTTCAAATTCATTTCAAATTTCTTGCTGCTCGAATTTCTTCCTTTCTCGAATGCGTGATTCTTAATTAATCCGAATGCAAACGACTCTTCGTCTAAGTGGTATATGTTCCGAGAATTACTATATTTCCTAACATGGAGTCACCAAATTCCTAGCATGCAATCATCAAATCAATTCATATCGTACACTAAAGAAAATAATGATTCAAGAACATTATTGTAGTTGAAATTTATTTTATTAATTCAATAACATTATTAATCAATACGCTAATATTTTTTTCTGTGTAAGATTAATTCTGCAAAACAATAATATTCGTGAAATAAAAAGAGCGTAAGATATAAACTGATATTTTTTTTAGTATTATTTTATTTATATATCTCTTTAATGATATAAGAATACAAAAAGTGCATTTAAATGTTTGCTTTTTTAATTGCATTAAAATCTCATATATCCTCACTTTCTTCCGGCTGGAAATTATGGAAACTGTTGGTTATACGATATATATATACATAATGCTAATTTCATGATCGGATTATGCTTGACTCGATTAATTCATTACGCATATTGTATTAATCTGCAATACGCATTATACGATATAGACTTGACTGGAGTAATCCGTGTGTTCTCTATATATTGTGTAAATCAATCAGTTTCCATTACCTATCGAGAATGCCATGTAATATTGGCATGTAATTGAATGGAGCATAATAAGACCATTGATTTCTCTTATTACGAATAGATAGAATTTTTATCGATAGAAAATGGATTTTTTTGTACATACTATATATTTTTATATACTACTATATATTTATATTTCTATTCTTTTCATCGTATTTTTTCTTGTGAGATGTTAACATACATAACAAATATCTAATCTTTATGCAATTACTATTAAAATTATTAATAATATTATTAATATTATTAAATATTATTATTAATATTATTAAATATTTTTATTATTATTAATATTATTAAATATTTCAATAAATATATTGTCTGCAGAATTGTCTGAATAAATGCTAATAAGTTAAGAATAAAAATAATTTTAATAAGCAGTTGAAAAATGTAAATATGCAAGAGCCAATTGAACCCCATATACAATATATTATGTTATTATACAAATCAAACAGAAGAGACATAATAAAGATAGTATTAAACCAAAGCATTAGAACTGATTTTATTCAATTAAACATGCAGCACTCTATATTTTCGTGTAAATGACTATGATTATATTCTTCCATACTAAAACAACCGGAAGCAGAGTCGAATAAAGTGACGAAGCATAATACTATAGTGCATCATGTATGTATAAGGGGAACGAGCACCGTCGACGTTAAAAATATTTGACATGTGCGTCCAATATACGAGGAGCACGATGCATTCGATGCATTCAATGCGCTCGATTCGAGACACAACGCGTGAACATTACATATCTCGCGATGTCATTCTTGGCAGGAAGCACGCTTAGTCATTGCAAAATGGCATTTTACGGTGGTGTTCTTGCCTGGAATTACCGTAGAAATTTCAAATTGTAAATTGCGCACGAGCGTCCGCACATGTCGGGCAGTTATAGAAAAAAATCGCTGCTATTATAGATTTTTCACGACTGTTTGTCGCTTCTGCACGATAAAAGGTACTAACAAAACTGCACATTCATATGACGTGAGAGAAACGTGGACTTTGACATAACAAATTTGCCACACCAACGTCTGCGCATCCTCCGTATTTCATTTCTACTTCAAAGTCATCGCATCAGCTGTTCGATCCGATTAGCAGATTTTATAAGAAAAGTGGACATTGTTTCAAAGAAATAAACGAGGTCTGTTATGTAAGATGTAAAAATCTCGCATCCGTTTGGGATCGTCACTTTGACAAAACCAGAAGAAAGCAACCGATATGTGAGTGGAAGGAAAAATGAATAACTGTAAGTCATTATAAAGTCCTTCGCCGGGAAACTAATGCATTATTGAGAGGCTATCAGGTATAACTTATACGCCTAACAAATCGAGAGTATATTCTTATTGTACGTGAAGTTTCTACGAGAGATGCCTCGACACGGTAATGAGTCACCTTTTGTGCGAGATGCTCTATTGATGTCGAGAGAAATTTCGTAACGTTTGCGCAACGCGGCTCGTTTTCTCTCCGGCTCTTTTGGCTTTCTTCTTTTCCTCACTGGAAATATCTTCGTCTCTCAAAGGCATCAGCTGCGCTAGAGACGAGAATTTGGGGGAGCGAGATTTATCTGGATTTCACAAATAGTGAACTCACACGAGACATCATTGAAAACTCGTGAAATTCAGACAGCGTTTTGTAAATCTCACTGCAAAGGAGATTTTGATCTTTGTTCGCGATGGATCGGCACGAATTATGGTTTTCTATTGTCAAGTCAAGAGGAATGGAGGGATGGCGGTTGTCATAAGTCGATTTCCAAAACGATCTTCGCCTGAATCGGTTTGCCAAGAATACGAGATAATCCGATACTGATGTATATATTATATCGTAGACAGAATCATGGTATCAAATAATTGTTACGTAAATTATTATGTTGTTAACATGCGCCTTTTTAGTAATTTTTTTAAAATACAGATAAAAATGTTGGCATAGATAGCGACTAGGGATTTACACGCTACGCAAAAAAATTAAAGAGTTACTTTCTTCAATATAAAAAAGGCCAATTTTCAAGTAGTTGCAATTTTCTTAAAAATAATCGGAATAAGATCAATAAAAAAGCGTTTTAAAACTTGAAATTTCTAGTTTTAGAATTTTTCAATGAATTTTAATTCTTTACATTCCTTACAAAATTACATTGTAAGAAAGCAACATTCATCGATTGAACAAATTTTTCTAAAGTTTATGCAAGAATACCAGTTAAAAAAAACAATCCTAGCATGATTTCATTAATTGAGGGTTAAATAGCAGAATTTTAGCTTTAATTTCCTTTTTTAACGAATGTTCTATGATTTTTTTTCGTCAAGATATTCATTATTAAAGCAAAATTGAGCTATTGACTTTGAACGTTTATAACTAGTGAAAAAATGATCGTACAATAATAATTAAAAAGCAATTTAAAGAGAAAAGTTCGCACTTTAAAATGCTCCTATTGTTCTTTTCAATCATTGTTCATTTTAAAGCGTAATTGTTACTTAAAAATCAAGTAAAAATTACAGTTTTATCTTTCTTTATTTAAATCAAAGAAAGTTAACGAAAAAACGCTAAAATTTTCATGAACTCTACATCATTTACAAGTATAAAGCATTCCAGTTACTCGTACAAAAGGCCAAAATGTTAAGTTTTTTTCTATACATTTCCAAAACTTGAATTAATGATTATTGTATCATTTTTCCATTAATTATAAGCGTTCAGAATCAATAACTCTATTTTGCTTTAATAATGAATATCTCGCCTAAAAAAAAAACCATAGAACATTTGTTAAAAAAAGAAATTAAAGCTAAAATTCTGCTCCTTAACCCTCAATTAATGAAATCATGCTAGGATTGTTTTTTTAATTGGTATTCTTGGATAAATACAACTATAGACTTGACAATGAGAGCCATGCGCGGATGTAATGCGTAAAATTTCTTTTTTAGAAATTAATTCTTTTCGCTTTAGAAATTAATTCTTTCGCGAAATTTGATTCGTGCACAGGGCACATATTTTACTTAGCGTGTTTCACCAAGTAATAGATTCTCATTTTTGAGAATTCTATACCCCTTTTTACCCCTCTGTAATATCCCTGTAATTGTAAATATCGAAGCCTTATGTATTTCAAATTCTTGGATAAACTTTAGAAAAATTTGTTCAATCGACGGACGTCGCTTTCTTACAATGTAATTTTGTAATGAATGTAAAGAATAGAAATTCATCGAAAGATTCTAAAACTAGAAATTTCAAGCTTTAAAACGCTTTTTTATTGATCTTATTTCAATTTATTTTTAAAGATGTTACAACCATTTGAAAATTGACTTTTTTTTTATATGGAACAAATTGGCCCTTTAATTTTTTTAGGTAATATATATTATATGAGACACCTTAATAAAGTGCAATTTTTACTTGATTTTTAAGTAACAATTACGCTTTAAATAATGATTGAAAAAACGATAGGAGCATTTTAAAATGCTAACTTTTGTCTTTAAATTGCTTTTTTAATTATTATTGTACGATCATTTTTCACTAGTTATAAGCGTTCAAAGTCAATAACTCGATTTTGCTTTAATAATAAATATCTCGCCTTAAAAAAATCATAAAACATTTGTTAAAGAAAAGAAATTAAAGCTAAAACTGCTCTTTAACATTCAATTAATGAAATCGTGCTAGGATTTTTTTTTAAATTTGGTTTTTTAATTTGGACAAGCTTTTGAAAAATTTGTTCAATCGACGGACGTCGCTTTCTTGCAATGTAATTTTGTAACGAATAAAAAAAAATTGAAATTTATTTAAACATTCTAAAACTAGAAATTTCAAGCTTTAAAACGCTTTTTTATTGATATTATTTCCATTATTTTTAAGGAAGTTATAATTATTTGAAAATTGGCCTTTTTTATATGGAAGAAGGTGGCCCTTTAATTTTTTTACGTAATATATATTATATGAGACACCTTAATAAAGTGCAATTTTTACTTGAATTTTAAGTAACAATTACGCTTTAAAAATAAATAAAGATTAAAAAAACGATAGGAGCATTTTAAAGTGCTAACTTTTGTCTTTAAATTGCCTTTTTAATTATTATTGTACGATCATTTTTCACTAGTTATAAGTGTTCAAAGTCAATAACTCGATTTTGCTTTAATAATAAATATCTCGCCTTAAAAAATCATAGAACATTCGTTAAAAAAAAAAGAAATTAAAGCTAAAACTCTGCTCTTTAACACCCAATTAATGAAATCGTGCTAGTATTTCTTTTTTAAATTTGGTTTTTAATTTGGACAAACTTTTGAGAAATTTGTTCAATTGACGAACGTCGCTTTCTTACAATGTAATTGTGCAACAAATAAAAAGAATTGAAATATAAAGATTCTAAAACTAGAAACTTCAAGTTTCGAAGCGCTTATTTATTGATCTTATTCCCATTATTTTTAAGGAAGTTGTAACTATTTGAAATTTGGCCTTTTTTATATGGAAGAAAGTGGCTCTTTAATTCTTTTGCGTATAATGTATATTCTTGCTAAAATATCAATGCATACAGACATTCCATCGGTAAAGAGGCAACGAGCGAAGCATCTTGCGCTACAGGCAGCTATATGAAGCCGAGGAATGCGATCGTCCGATCCCACGGCTTATCCCTCTTCGCTCTCCCTTCTCTCGTTAGCTCTTTTTCTTTCTGGCACGATAGTATTACCTGGCTTAGGCTTTCTCTCTCTCTCTCTCTCTCTCTCTCTCTCTCTCTCTCTCTCTCTCTCTCTTTCTCTCTCTCTTTCGTTCTCTCAGATTCCAGTATGCAATCTACCGACGATTCTCTTTTAACAGATTTTGTGAAATGTGACTATCAAACACGGATCAATCTTTCTCAAATGTTAAATGAAAAATAAAAATAATAAATATATAAGTAAATGCATATCTTGACAAATTAGATAACGTTGATAGAATAATTATTAGATGACATCGGCGAACGAAATTGTTGGAAAATTGTCTGTAAGAAAAGCGCAGCTTCAATCAACAGGATTCTGAAAAATCGATGCTCCTGCTACCTGCTAATAATCATGTTTCACGAAAACAATAGAGGAGACCATTTCCTCCTTTTTTCGTGACCGCTGCACCAATCATGTCTCTGAGGTCATGTTGCGGTACCGCGACCTAATCGCGCTCCGTTAATATCGCAAGAGGTAAAGCATAAACCATGCCGTGAAGCTTATCCAGATCGTTTTATTATGCAAATATTGGATCACTCACAGAAAACTGATATTTACTGCTTTTCTAGGAAACTCTCATTTCCTCTACTTGACGGATGATGAGAACGTTTGTGGGATTAAAGTTACTGAAATATTTTAATTATTACAATTTCTAAGAAGCGTAAATATTGGAAAATGTGAAAAGTGACCGAACTTGTGGCAATTTGCGTTGCATGTGAGATAAGTTTTAAGATTAATGAAGATTTCAGGTGAAACTAAACTTACTTTGAGCTTTTGCGTGTGACCACATCGACAACAGCAATACGACATGTAGTCGGGAAGCGCGGGCGTGAATCTCAACTGTTCCTGTTGCGTTGAGTATTCGTCCACGAGTTTGCGATAATGTACCCTGAAAATGGGCCTCGTTGAGCTCTGCGAGCCTTTACCAAGGCGTCCCATAATCGCAGAGAATGCGGCCAGGATATTGCGCCTGCGTGCAAACCTCCTCATGCCACAGGGACACCGTTGGTACTTACTCGTCCTTCTGTCAGAATATATGTTTCGCGCGCTTTCGTATATTGCTATCCTTAATTCCCGATAAGGGGATATATATACTTTGCCTCCGATATTTCAGATCTTCGACACGAGTGGCCCTTACCGAAATTTAATAATAAAGCAATAATTTTGTTCTCAACATTATCGTCACGTCGTTCGAAAAAAAAACACATCGGTTCGCACCATTGATATTCCACACATTTCTGATCACACGTCCACGACACCGTGCAGCGCACTTTCTAATGCACCAAAGTACATGCACCGACGTGCCGGCATGTGTCGGCACGTTAAAGTATTTGCTGTATCCAACGCCTTTCTCCGAGGAAATATTCCTACAACGAGGTTTTCGCGCCTATCGCAATCCAAGCGCCTCTTGAAATCCAAATAAAATTCCAGTACATCTTTTACATCTCGTAGCAACACGTAGATGAGCAGCCCATTCGAGAGAGAAGTCTCCTTGCGCAGTTAATGGAGACGCTGATATGTATCGTAAATACGACAGCATCCATTCAAGGTGTATAGATTCGGGAAAGCTTTCGAGATTCTCTCGTCATCGGATTCTTGTTTCTTTCACGGATCTTTCACAGTAGTCGAGTCTCCCGCGACATGCGCAGATATTATTAGCGGATGATGGCGACATGGTGAATCGACGGGGCCAATTTTATCGCAAGCTGTATACGTGTGACACATGCATGAAGGCTCGAGAGTTCCACTTGATGGCGTATAGCCTTGTCTACGTGTCGCTCTGCATGCCGATCTGCGGAAACCGGTTAACGAGTACAGAGTCGCTTCACCGCTTCTTACTCATCGCCTGTCAACTACACATGTAGTCGCTATATACTCTTTTGCACTGCATTTTCCGACGGATCTTGATGCAGAATGATCTCCATTACCGACCTCGGGATCGTACATTCGTCAAAAGAGATTAAAAACGATCATTTATGAATAAACTTTATATCTTTCATTAATCCATGTCGATAATTGATTTATACCTACGTTTCTTTTTTCTTCGTGTATCATTTACATGGTGTTTTAATGTCACAGCCTCATTCTACCAGTTAAGCTTTGAGAGGAAACCATTCGTTCAATTCAATAGTTTAAGGAAGGTGTACCTTTCACTCTCACGTGTCTTTTTTGTTGTCAAATGATGAACCTACCGGACGAACTCTGTCGGCGCAGATCCCGCTGTGTTCGTTGAACGCTCCCACGTACATTGGTGGTCCAGGTGCCGTTGCCTTTTGAACGGTCAGAATACGTAAGTCTGGCTATTACCGTGCTTAACCAGCGATGGCAACATACCTCCCGGTACGTATAGAGAGAGACTGAAGTCCATGAGGAACACGAAGCGAGCCGTTCTGACCGGCTTACAGTGTTCCATCCCCTCCACGAGTCTACGAGGAGCCAAGCGTTGCGACCGACCGCTTTCTTGCTTCAACCGCGGCATTGAACACGTTCAACGGCAGCTGTTGAATACCACGTGTCCCCGTTCTCTCTCTTTCCCTCGATCTCTCTTTTTCTATCTCTCTCGGCTGATCTCCTTCACTCTATCCGTCGCTTTCTCTTTGTCCCTCTCGTAATCTTTTCAACGGCTTGCTGGTCCTTTTTACTCTGCTCCGACTGAGAACGCCACTTGGGAGAGCCCAGCGCTACATGTAACGCGTGAGTTTGCGATTCGCGTTCTTTGACCTGCCGTCAGCGCGACATGACGCGCCGCTCGATCGCCGACTTCGACTCCTGGACTGTGCCGTATGTGTCTGGTGATGTAAAGTACCTAGATGTAAGCGTCTCTTTCTTACATCCTACATATCTGCGTCTATTTCTTGCAGCGAACATCTGTTACTCTGGCATCTAAAGATACTATTCGCATACTATACTCTTCTTTGGAATGTCTATGTGTACCTATTATAATTAGGTACCTGTACCTACTTTAGGGATATTTTAAAATACTTTTTGAGGCTGGCGTAAAGAAAGGAATAGGAAACGTTAATTCTTAGAAATTTTCGTAAAATTGTACGAAATATTAACACCATAATTATTGAATCCAGCGCTTTTCAGTATTGCAATAAATAAATCATAAAAACATAATACGGAAAGTATTATTCGCATTAAGGATATTTAGCACCTACAATCGGAGCAAAAAGTAGTCGAAATTGATAAATATATACTTTTCTCATACATCTTAATATATGATTATTATAAAGATTGCATAAAATCTTATTATTTATTCATAGCTAGAGTGTAGAAATGTATTTTCCAACTTCTGTTGCTTTTTTCGGACAATTTTAGTGTTGCTTAAATTATAATGAGAAACTGTTATCATTGACGCTACCTCGATTTCAACATTACAGCACAAAATTTGAATTATAAAAATAAAAGAATTTACTCGTACAGAGTAATTTAAAATGTCAGAATAAAAATTATAATAGTGAATAATGACAAAATATAGAAGATTTTTAACTATTTCTTTGATAATTTTAATAATTTGTTATTTCTCCGAAAAGAAAGAAATGTGGCAACATGGTAATTTTTCATAAGTTGATCAAATTGCAAATTGACATATGAGGCCTAGTTGCTTCTCGCTTACACGTTTGTATATAGAGGCTTCTTCAGATGAAAAGATAGGTTAAAATGTCAAAAGAAGGCTCAGCTGAATGCTATGTTGCCACTTTTTCACAATAAATAATATGTCATCTCGGATAATAGGACGAAATTGAGAAAATTATATTCAATATCTTTTGAGCTAGTCAGTACTTGACCAGAATTATGTGATCAAATATTTCCTTTATATTTAAACTATACTTTTGCAAATTTTGAATAAATTCCTATTATTATTTCTATTTATTTTAGCTCTTAAATCAACACGATCACAGGTTTTTTATAAGATAGAAAATCTGTAATCGTATCAATTTAAGGGCTAAAAAGGACAGAAATAATTATATCTATACTTATTTATATAAATAATTATATTTATAATTATATTAATACTTTTACTTATAATTAGATCCACAAAATAATTATATTTATAATAATATCGACGGGTAAATTCATTGCAAATTAAAATCCTTGTAACTTTTGATTGCTTCAGTGAGTCAACTCTAGGTTTTTTTATAAGTCTCTGAACATGTATCAGAACAATCTGTGAAAATTTCATTAAATTCCTATATTTTTAAAAATAGATACTAAACATCCTTAAGATATGAAATTGTTACATCGATTGTTATTATTTTACAATCACAATTTTTTCAAAAAAAATTAATTATTTATAATATTGTATACAATTTGTCACTGCGTTTTATAATAAAAGAGCACAATTATTGTCAACATTATTGACGTTCTTGTTATCATTCATCATAAATGTAAATATTACGTAAATAATTTAATTTGAATGATTGCCTTGATTATATTAAAGTTCAACAATAATAATAAAAAGGCCAATTCAAGCAATGTTTATCCAAGAGATAAATAAGAGATAAGGTTTTTTTATAAGTCTCTGAACATGTATCAGAACAATCTGTGCAAATTTTATTAAATTCCTATATTTTTAAAAATAGGTACTAAAAATAGGTACTAAACATCCTTAAGAATAGAAAAACAACAAGTTTTAACTCCTATATCTTTCCATTTCAAATCCATATATTAGCAAATTATTTGACCAAAGACTTGGAAATTGCATGGAAATTGAAATCCGGTATCAATCGCTTCAATGAGCGCAGAAAGAATATCTGACGCTAAGACTTTTCATTTTTCTGTCTAGTCTCCCAATCTTCTTCGATGCTATCTGAATAAGCTTACTTGATCCGAGACTTTTAGGAACGATGACGTTCTTAATTCAGCGGAAGGTATTTAAAGTTTAATCCGAAGAGTGCGCCATTAGGGTTGACTAAATGTCAAGGCAATGGCAGAGTGCAAAGTTTCAAGTGCAAAGTCTACTATTCTCAACCCACTAAGGCTCTACCAACTTACGATGTATTCTATCCTTTCTGATATCGTCGACGGACTTCGCAGCCTCGAGCGATGTTATCTTCCAGACAACAAGAAGAGGCTTTTAGATCTTGGAATTCGGTAGTCATCGATATATGTATATTGACATCTGACGATATTTTCAGTATAGGAGCATGTTCTTTCCACGATACTTCACACTTGGCTATTATGTTTTTTTTGAAAAAATTATGATGATAAAATTTCGCGATTGCATTGATAAATTGAAAATAAAAGTGCAAAAAGTATTTACGATTATATGCAAATTCATAAATAAATTAATCGGAGGAAATTTATCCTTTTATAAGAATTATAATAGTTTTTTTTCTCCGTCGCAATTATATCATTAGAATAGATTATTTAATTTGATTGAAAATCATTTTGAGTTAAAATATGATTTTTTGTGTAAGCTAGTGATTTTAAATGGTTCCTTGTCAACATGGCTTGATCCTAAACGCTCTGAGAGTTGTCGAGAATAAAGTGAGTGATCCATCGGCTTTAAACGTCGGGACAGTTTCCAGTTTCCACTTGAGACGCGTGCGGTTGTCCACTGCAAGGGGCAACTTGTCACGTACAGAATCTTGGACTCAATCCTGGCTTATTTTCGACGATTTATATTAGCCCAATTATTTGACATACTTTGGTATTAATTAAATAACAGATTCTACTATATTTCTATTTATACTATAAATTTACGTTAAAATATATTTTCTCTTTTAATATTATTTATAAATATTTAAAGTTGTTTAAGACCTCTTGTTAGTATTAACATGTTTCATAGTGCTTTACATAATTATATTTATAGCGATTCTTTATTATAATTTTATGAATATAGCATCCAGATGCAGTCCTCTCCAAAGCCATATTTTATACACAGTAAAAGAAATAAACAGCAAAGAGAAAGTTACATTTAAAGGTAGATTATACGTAACATCATCATCATGTCAACGTAATAAAATATTCTTTTTAATGTTGACAATAATTTGATTCCGTGACGATCAATATGTATTGCTTCATTTGCGATTTTATATAAGAATATTTAATATTACGTGACACGATAGTGACATTATGTATAAGATGTTTATTACTCACCTGTTCTGCAGACTCGGTGATGAAAGAATGACAATACTGTAGACTAAAGTGCGCTCTGGGCTCTCGTGCCAGAAAGCTGAATTGAGCGTGTTGCGGCTCACAAGTCGCATAAGAGATGCGTCTTAACGCGTGCGCCATTTGCACGCACTGCAACAGAAAAAAAAGAGACAATTTTGAGTAGGAACATTTTGAGAGGCAGTCTACGTGCAGTTTTTTTTTGTCATTTTGTTACATTGCAATATTTGACATTTAAAAAAGTTTATAATTTTAATTATAATACATGATGTTAACATAAAAATAAAAAATAATTTATTTTCAGAACTCCGATAATTTCCAAAGTAACATTTTTTCGAAAACGAGCTTCATGAATGCAAAGAAAAATGATTTACGAGCGTCTCATTATATTGCTCTTAGCCTGTTGAATAATTTAATCGTCTAAATCAATTTCGTAGACATTAAATATTGTCTTGAGACCTATGCAAGAAACTAATATCCTGATTACACATAAGCAGGATATCATAAATATCACTTATCGCGTGAATGGTTAGCAACCATCAAGTAAGCAAATTGAGGATGAGAAAATTAAATGATACAAATAGGGTTATAATATTGGTAAACATATTTTTTAGCACAAGATTAGGTATATTAAAATGACACAAAATGTTAGAAAAATATAATAACTATTATATAATAAAATATAAAACATTAGTTTTTTTATTGTTAATTTGTTTTATCCAAAGTTCAATTTTTTATAAACAATAATTAATCAGATAAAGATTAAAATTAGACTAATTAATGTCACTCTTAATATTTACGTAGTTTTCGAACAATAATAATTGAAAAACAGCAGCACTAATAAGACAATTAATTTAAGTATTTCGTATTTTTGCGTCGTTACATGATTCCATTGACGCGAGAAGTTAAAAAGAAAAGTTGTCAATTCTTGACCACTCGAAAAACTTTGTCATGTCTTTAGCTGTTACGTTCTGAAACTTTTAATGACTTACCGACGCAACAGGCTTCTTCACGAGATTCGTGTTGCGATCTCTATAAGCTTTGACGCGACTTTGATCTTTTGAGTCTGTCTTGATTGACTTCGATAATTTCAGAGAAAATATGCTTGAATAGAAATCTTCAAAAGAAATTTTTTGTAAACTGTTATCAGAATAAAATATTGATATGAAAAAGATACAAATTTGTTAATTTTAATGCGTTGTTATAATGTGTACATTTTTTAAACAGAAGTTTATATTGAAAAATGTGTATTATTGCCGTAATTTCTTGAATTTAAATGCTGTTCTCATTTTAAAAGAAGTAAATTTTTAATGCTATCTTTAATTTTTCATATAATTAAGTTCTACAAATAAAACGCGTTTAATAAGCGAGCTTTTCTCTTTCTTGTCTCTCAAAGAGATTTTCAAGATATTTAGCCTAATACTTCAGCTAAAGATACTCTCAAAGTGACACTTATTCGATTATACTTTTGTATTACTGTACTATAAATGCAGTATTAATTAAAATTAAATAAAATTCTTTCTTCGGTTACGAGAGAAGCTCTGCATTGCACAGCTTGTAGTTTTTTTCCAATTGAATTATTGAACGCATTATCAAAGTGTGAAACAAAATTTTTATATATACATTCGATATTAATAATATAAGATCAAAATTATTTTCTTAACTTAGACATATTTTTTGCTAAAATTTTTCATTTTAAAAATTTCAAACTTACTTTTTCAAAGTAACACTTTTGACTTGAGCTGTTATTGCAGTCAAATCCTCAATCTTAAAGGGAAACACGATTTCATCTTTAAGCTTCCAGGATGATGTACTCACTTAAATTCATCTCTCGCAGAAGTAAGTATAGTAGAGCATGCAAACGGAGTAGATTGGTGATTGAAAAGATGATCGTTTCGTAGGAGCAAATTTTTCTGATATGGATACTCCGCGATTCTATCAAGCTTCATACTGAATTTTTCATGATGCCTGCATTTACTCCAAGTTCTACGTGAGAAAGATATAAATGATTTGGCTTAGTAAAAGTCTGCTTTTACTTATCTCTTGGATAAACATTGCTTGAATTGGCCTTCTTATTATTACTGTTGAACTTTAATATATTCAAGACATAAGGCAATCATTCAGATTAAATTATTTACGTAATATTTGCATTTATGATGAATGACAACAAAAACGTCAATAATGTTGACAATAATTGTGCTCTTTTATTATAAAACGCAGTGACAAGTTGTATACAATAATTATAAATAATTAATTTTTTTTGAAAAAATTGTGATTGTAAAATAATAACAATCGATGTAACAATTTTATATCTTAAGGATGTTTAGTATCTATTTTTAAAAATATAGGAATTTAATAAAATTTGCATAGATTGTTCTAATACATGTTTAGAGACTTATAAAAAAACCTGGAGTTGATTCACTAAAGCAATCAAAAGTTATAAGGATTTTAATTTGCAATGAATTTACCCGTCGATATTATTATAAATATAATTATTTTGTGGATCTAATTATAAGTAAAAGTATTAATGTAATTATAAATATAATTATTTATATAAATAAGTATAAATATAATTATTTCTGTCTTTTTTAGCCCTTAAATTGATACAATTACAGATTTTCTATCTTAAAAAACCTGTGATCGTGTTGATTTAAGAGCTAAAATAGATAAAAATAATAATAGGAATTTATTCAAAATTTGCAAAAGTATAATAAGTTTAAATATAGAGGAAATATTTGATCACATAATTCTGGTCAAGTACTGACTAGTTCAAAAGATATTGAATATAATTTTCTCAATTTCGTCCTATTATCCGAGATGACATATTATTTATTGTGAAAAAATGACAACATAGTATTCAGCTGAGCCTTCTTTTGACATTTTAAATAACCTATCTTTTCATCTGAAGAAGCCTCTATATACAAACGTGTAAGCGAGAAGCGACTAGGCCTCATATGTCAATTTGCAATTTGACCAACTTATGAAAAATTATCATGTTGCCACATTTCTTTCTTCTCGGAGAAATGACAAATTATTAAAATTATCAAAGAAATAGTTAAAAATCTTCTATATTCTGTCATTATTCACTATTATAATTTTTATTCTGATATTTTAAATTACTCTGTACGAGTAAATTCTTTTATTTTTATAATTCAAATTTTGTGCTGTAATGTTGGAATTGAGGTACCGTCAATGATAAAAGTTTCTCATTATAATTTAAGAAACACGAAAATTGTTTAAAAAAAGCAACAGAAGTTGGAAAATACATTTTTATAATACACTCTAGCTATGAATAAATAATAAGATTTCATGCAATCTTTATAACCATTATATACTAAGATATATGAGAAAAGTATATATTCGTGAATTTCGACTACTTTTTGCTCTGATTGTAGGTGCTAAACATCCTTAAAAAAATCATCGTACCTACATGTAAATATGTGCATATTTGGTGACACGGAATAATCGTGACTGTTGACCTTATCGGTTAGTTTCAGTTTATGCGATCGAAATTCAATTTGTTTTGCAATCACAAATTAAAGTCTAACCGCATAAAATTGCGGTAGTCAACTTAAATATTTGTTTGGAAAATTTAATTCGTTAAAAATTCAATACAAATACAATAAAATTGTGCTGACTGAGCCAGTTCACTCGGGCATAGTTTTGCAACAAAGTTGTTACGGTCGAGAATCGTCTCGTAGAACAGAAGTGAACCAACTATTTCGGAGAAACTATACACGATACCGATCGCTCTCTGTTCTCAGTACAAACGACATTCTAGAAAGGATTTCGTCGAGTTGTCACATTCTACTGAAGGAGACACTGACAAACGTCGTTATTCTTGTTTGCTCATCCAATCGTCTTTATTCGCCTTTGGAATATATCGTTACATCATTTGCATTGTTACTTGAACTCGTATCTTTCCTATGCGATTTATTCCTTCAAGAATATTCACACTCGAAGATTTCCAACAAATCAGATTGCAAACGTACAAGTATCTTACGCAGAGAGAATCTGTTTATTATAAATAAAGAATTATTTATGATAATATCAAACAAATGTTGTAGAACATTTTTTATTTATAATATGATATATACTACGCAAAAAAATTAGAGTCACTTTCTTCCAACTAAAAAAAGGCCAATTTTCAAATAGCTGCAACTTCCTTAAAAATATTCGGAATAAGATCAATAAAAAAGCATTTCAAAGCTTAAAGTTTCTAATTTAGAATCATTAAATAAATTTCAATTCTTTCTATTAAAAAAAATCCTAGCACGATTTTATTCATTGCGTGTTAAAGAACAGAGTTTTAGCTTTAATTTCTTTTTTTAACGAATGTTCTGTAATTTTTTTTCGCCGAGATATTCATTATTAAAGCAAAATCGAGCTATTGAGCGTTTATAACTAGTGGAAAAATGATCGTACAATAATCACTAATTTAAATTTCTGAAATATACAGAAAAAAGACTTTGGCTTTTTGTACGAGTAACTAGAATGAAAATTGGCCTGTTTGTATGTAAAAGTAGTTCTTTGATTTTTTTGCGTAGGATATAAAATCGTAAAAATAAAAATATAATTCATTATCTTATAAAGCAAATTTTCATTGATAATTTATTTTTATTGCGGAATTATATTTTTCGTAATTTACGATGTAGATAAGCTCACGTTAAACGTGTGGTTCACCTGTGCACGTGCGAACATATATTCACGCTCATAAATAGTAACAATGCTTGCCACAGACGGTGCTAAATATATTTTTCAGTCGTATCTGTAGCGCAGATGGGTAACTTGTTAATGTTTTAAGAGTTTGATTTTGAGTTCGACTTGGGTAAAAATTTTAAGACGGGGTTAGATTAAGCTCTCGGTTGCAGTAAAAAACTTTATAGCTTTCGATTTCCAAATGCTACTTCAGCCTTCCTTTCGAAATACGACCCAAAATTGCACGTGAATATGTGATGTAGTTGTCATTAAAAATGAATAAATTGATATTTTTTTATATTAATTTTATTTTGTTAAATATTTTTGTAAGAAAAAGAACAATTAAAATTACATTTTTTTCATCTTTTTTTTGATTGTTTTAAACGTAAGTTTGAAAATTTGCTTGTACTCGCGTGTTGCAGTAGCGAGCGACGTGTTGTCAGTTTTATTTGTGACAAAAATCGAGGAAAGGTATTTTGTATAGATATTATTGACGGTGAGGGAAGGCAGGCGAATATGCAAAAGAGATATGCGCTCTAGCGTGAGTGCTGTTTCGTGTATGCGCGAGTAAATCCGCAGGTAAAGGATAAACATATCCTGTGATCGCAGCAAATGTACGAGTTGAAAAATTACACGAGCCTCTCGTCATTGATCCTTCCATGAGTTTTCACAACCGCGATTCGATTTATTTTCTAGTTTATCTTATCAGCATCAAACACAGCAATTTTATTCCACGATAACAGTTCGCGAACTACGTTGCAAAAATATAATCATATATGCGCGTATTTACTTAAAGATTCTTTTGAAGAATTGCTGAAAATTGATTGCTTGGACACTACGTTCTTTAAATAACTCTTTCATTAAACAATTAAATATGTACTAACCCTTGAAGGCCACTTTGTTTCATCACACATGAACTAGCATAAATATCTTGAGATCTAATGTAAAAGTGTAATCAAACTTCTAATTCTCGAGATATTTTAGGAAAAACAAAAAAAAGTTTCTAAAAATTAAAAAACATTATTATTTTAATGTATAGAAATATAAAAGATTCAAGATAAATTTTACGAAAAAAATAGTTATTATGTTTAACTTAAAAAGAATATTTTTTTAACGAGATAAAGTTGAGTGATTTTAGTTTATTTATTTTTATCAAATAAATTGTCCACCTGAACAATTGTATTTTTCTTGGAAAATAATAGAATAATAACATGTAGTTTTGATAAAAACGCTTTATTTTCTCAATATTAGTAGAAAAATAAATATTATATGATATTTTTGTTTCAAATTAAACAATATTTATTTAAAAAAATTTCTTTAAAAAACTGTTTAAATATATTTAAAATTTATAGTGTTATACACAAATATAATACACTTTACAAGTAATTTATTTAAGGACGTTTAGTACCTACGGAGCAAAAAGTAGTCGAAATTGACAAATATATACTTTTCTCATATATCTTAATATATGATTATTATAAAGATTGCATAAAATCTTATTATTTATTCATAGCTAGAGTGTAGAAATTTATTTTCAAACTTCTGTTGCTTTTTTCGGACAATTTTCGTGTTTCTTAAATTATAATGAAAAACTTTACCATTGACGGTACCACGATTTCAACATTACAGCACAAAATTTGAATTATAAAAATAAAAAAATTTACTCGTACAGAGTAATTTAAAATGTCAAAATAAAAATTATAATAGTGAATAATGACAAAATATAGAAGATTTTTAACTATTTCTTTGATAATTTTAATAATTTGTCATTTCTCCGAGAAGAAAAAATGTGGCAACATGGTAATTTTTTATAAGTTGGTCAAATTGCAAATTGACATATGAGGTCTAGTCGCTTCTCGCTTACACGTTTGTATATAGAGGCTTCTTCAGATGAAAAGATAGGTTATTTAAAATGTCAAAAGAGGGCTCAGCTGAATGCTTTGTTGCCACGTTTTCACAATAAATAATATGTCATCTCGGATAATAGGACGAAATTAAGAAAATTATATTCAATATCTTTTGAACTAGTCAGTACTTGACCAAAATTATGTGATCAGATATTTCCTCTATATTTAAACTATACTTTTGCAAATTTTGAATAAATTCCTATTATTATTTCTATGTATTTTAGCTCTTAAATCAACACGATCACAGGTTTTTTATAAGATAGAAAATCTGCAATCGTATCAATTTAAGGGCTAAAAGGGACAGAAATAAATATATTTATACTTATTTATATAAATAATTATATTTATAATTATATTAATACTTTTACTTATAATTAGATCCACAAAATGATTATATTTATAATAATATCGACGGGTAAATTCATTGCAAATTAAAATTCTTATAACTTTTGATTGCTTCAGTGAATCAACTCCGGTTTTTTTTATAAGTCTCTGAACATGTATCAGAACAATCTGTGCAAATTTTATCAAATTCCTATATTTTTAAAAATAGATACTAAACATCCTTAAAATGATATTTATTTGAATTTGGAATCATTCAAATTCAATAATGTTAATACCACATTAGGTGAATTTAACCCATAAACTGACTTGACACTTTTTACACTGAGTTGTTTCGATCCCTATGGCTGCGATGTAATGGGATTTGTAAAAATATATATAAGTTTTTCCCTCTCAACCCCAAGTCATAACTTCTTACCGTTTAATTTACTGTTATCGTAACGCAGATTGGCTCGCTCAAGGGCTAAAAATTGCTAATCTAAGCGACACGATATATTGCAAAGCGAAAGCAGGATAATCAGTTCGCTTAGCGTATAAAGTACAAGTTTTGGGTAAAGCCACTTGAATGTCGTGAAATCGTGGAAGCGTGCATACACTTCGGTATACACATCCGGGGGGATCATAGAAACTTTTTCACGCTTGACGAGGCAAAGGCTTTAATGGGGCTAAAGCAATGGAGGATCGTTAGAGGCGGCTCTGCCTTCTCGGTGGCACCATTGAAACGTTGCAATGGGCACTGTTTAGTGGGTGGGTGAGAGATGCGGAAGAGACGTGTATCATCCCGGAGTGCTGTTTCATGTATGCACGAATAAATCCACAGATAGGGGGCAAATACACCCTCGCGATCATGACAGCTCTACCAGCAGTTACTCTCTATCTTTCTCTTTCTCATGCTCGCCAAAATTGGCATCATTCATCATCGTACGTTTATTCAACAATCACCGCATCCCCTTGTGCGTATTTCATTGATATTTTAGTCTCTCGTAAATCAGTAATCACCAGGGATATAACATGTCATTCTCTTAGTTTTTTTTTTTTTCATTGTCGTCAAAGAAGAACGAGGGTGTTTTTCGTGGGCTGTCGATTTTTCTAGCGAATCATACGCACGATCGCGCGTCTATCAAACTTCTCGTAGTTGCATGAACGATTTAGGATAATCGCGACTTTGCGTAACAAGAGTTCGAGCGTGAAGAGATATGCTTGACATGAAATACACGTCGTGATAGATAAATTTTCAACGGAGAAAAAGCAAACTGCAATTTATATAATTCAAACATTACAGTTAATCAAACTTTTTACTACTTATGTCACTACTTTTTATGGAATAAAGTCTTACTCAACTTATCTGAATATACTATTTCAACACAAAATAGATGTATTACATATAAACGTGGGTGAGAAATGTGTAAACATTGTCATAAACGTATTTAAGATTATGAAACTGAAAAGTTTGACTTATCCTTTTAATCTTATGAATTCCATCAGATTATGTTTATTATCTGATTATTATGCAAGAAATAAAGTCTATTTGTTTATTATTTATACACGAAATAAAAAGCTAAAGAATAATTTATATATTCACACTAATTAAAAATATTGTCAACAATAATAATTATTGTAATAACATAACAAAATGAAAATTAGAGAGGATGTTTTTGTTCTTCATTCTCCAGGATAAACATTCCGCGAGGCGGATTTTTTAAGAGGCGCTTACCGAAGATCGAGGGAGGAGGAGGAAGTAAAGATTTTTTCAGGTAGAAAATTAAAGCAGGAGCTTAGAAGAGAAGCCGTCGAAATAAAACACTAATTCGAAGGATCGATATGTTCTGTACAGTTCGTGAACACGGCAAGTATGGATCGCACGAGGGATGGTCGGGGGTGTGCATGCCGAGCCGACTTCGAAATATTACTGGCAGGGATGCGATAAGGATTACGGGCCCCCAATTAAAGTCAGGAAAATAATAAAAGACGAACAGCAGAGCGAGATTACTCTCGTTTCGTCCCTCTTTCTCCTCGCGACGTTTTATATCTAGCTGCATTCAAAGAGAAAGTCCAGATATACCTATATGTTTTAGAATTAATTTTCAGATTAATCAAAATGTCTTATAACATTTGGATTTATAAGAATTTATTTAATTTATATAATAATTTTACTATATTTTCTCTTATATTTATTATACACTGCGGACAATTATATTAAAATAAATAATTAATATATCTCTTTTACTCTTTCTAGATTTTTTAATTAATTATTTTAATTGATTTTTTATTTTTAAATATATAAGAATTATTTTATTTTTAAATATACATAAATATATAGAAAACACATAGTTATCTTTAAGAAAAAATCTGAATTTGCAACTAGCAGTTACACATTTTTACTTTAACATAATTATGTATTTTAATTACGCCAATTGATTCGTCTCATTATTCTGTGCATAAAAGTATTAGGGTAAGATAATCGAAAAATGAATATTTTGCGAGATATCTTGTATTTTATGTCAAAATATTGCAACTTTGAAGCCTTATAACTCGAAAAGTGTTTAATGAAAAAACATTTTATTATAGTGTTTTGGAAAACTCTTGAGATAAGCTACAAGAATATGTAATAATATATAGGGTGTTTCATTAAAAAAAATTGAGGTGACCTTCACGTGACCTTCAAATGACTCTTCAAGGTCAGACCAATAGTACCATCTTATGGCCCCCTCGAAACCATACAACTTTTGCCGGAAACATTTTTCTCTCCCAGGCTTGATTTTCGAGATATTCGACTGGAGAAGTTAAAATGGGACACCCTGTATATACACACACACTTATAATTCTATACCAAATTTCAGAAGTATAACAAGTGATTCGCTTGAAAGGATAAGGAGTTCACTAACTTAAAAGATTGGCGCCCCAAGGTCGACTTGAAAGCAAAATCTTCCAAAGTATCACGAGGATTATCGAACTTGACGCTCAAGAGTGCGGAAAATTAGGCTTCTCGCATTGCAATTCAACTTCCGTTTTGCCGTCTTGTTATAGAAGCTCACCTCTGTATGTTACCTTTCTGTCGCTGGCTCTTTTAACTCATTGTGAAGAGAGAAAAAATTCTCTCCTAAGGATTTCTGTATGTTTTTAAATCTTTTATTTATGAGACGCGATGTAATTTTTATTTTCCTCTCATTCACATTTCTCTCGAGTTAATTAGGTGAATTATATGTAATACGTTTCTCATAATAACATTATGTTTTTTTTTATGAATTACAAGAAAAAATATTTAAAATTAAGAACGTTTTAAAATAATAACAATAATTATGTAGTTATTTTTTATATTATTTTAATTTCGTTTTAGCGTCAAAAGTAACGCAATAGAGTGTGTAATAGAATGCAGTCATGCTTACTACTAGAAGAGGCAAACTTTCGCCTCGAGCTTCAGGAAATGAAGCTCCGTCTTGGAAAATGTCGTGGACAACGCCGGTTTTTCGATAACAGCCGGGTACAAAATATTTCCTTTTTTTTGTAAAAGTATAAACTACATGTGCATCTTTAGTACTCACTTTTCCATCTGGACTGCATACTTTAATCCCCGCGAGCGAGACTGTCAGGAGAATGGGCGTAAATCGATCGCTATACTGAAACAAACATATCAAAAGTCATATATGGGTATAATAGCTGAATAAAAATCTCATTTAATGAATAGTGTAATACTATGTGTTCCCTGTTTCGTTAAAAACTAGATTCGGTACTGCATAAAATTATTATTTTTTTTTTGTATGCACGACTTTCATATACATTACATATCCGATACAGAAAATTCTATTTAATTAAAATATGTTTGAAATTAAAAAAAAAATCTTAGAATTTAATTAGCTTTATTTTAATTAATTGCATTGTTAAAAGTTAAAAAGAAATAGTTACAATATTTATGATTATTATAATAATTTTTGATAAAATTACAGGCTTTTATTTTGATGGAAATTTTCTTTTTGGTTTACAAATTCTCGTCATGTAAGGCGCCAAAAATCGAAGGCTCCACACAAATAGAAATACGTAATAAAGTGCGATAATACATTTACAATTTAAGCTACGCACTTAAAAAAGACCAGTATCCTTTCCATGCGAGTTTTCCATTGGGAGGCTCGAGCCTCCTGCAACTTTGAAGCGGTCGTCCAATTTCGAAATTGAAAAGTTGGCAAGCTACGCGATGTGATTCAGAGTGGTGCGGACTTTACGCAAGAATGTTCCCTGTTTCTCGGTCGGAGACACGGTTCATTGTCTTGAAAAGCCAAGGTTGATGTCGCTGGAGCCACAAAAGGGGATCTCCGGTATAATTACGGTAACGCATAGGGCTGTGTTCAATAAAGGATGCTGGCACAATTTTCTCTCGACGCAGAAGCAATTCGTAAA
Source organism: Anoplolepis gracilipes (assembly GCF_047496725.1). Taxonomy (NCBI): domain Eukaryota; kingdom Metazoa; phylum Arthropoda; class Insecta; order Hymenoptera; family Formicidae; genus Anoplolepis; species Anoplolepis gracilipes. The sequence continues at coordinate 5,143,569 of NC_132975.1, forward strand.
AGGATCTTGATATTTTTATAATTATATAAACTGTAAAAAGCTGTATTTTTAAAGAAAAATTTTGAAATCACGTCAAACTGTTCCGGTAATTATAAATTAACGACGTAGAGCAGATATGCAATGTCTTCGACTTTAACATTGACATTATATTTTAATGTCTGCAACATCTTGTTTGAATGCTCATAATAAGATATTTCAATACGACAACTTTAAGGAAGCAAACGACGTCGACGACTTAATTTAATGTACTACGCGTAGCTTCAAGCAGTCTAAGAGCCCTCGTTTCTCAAGGAACGACAATAATTGTCTCCTTATTATAAGAATACTCTGCAATAAGGAAAGTCCTTTTCGTCAACTGTTTTTGGTGTACTTTTGATTAAAATTAGCTTTATTTTAATTAATTGTATTATTAAAAATTAAAAAAAATACACTACGCAAAAAAATTAAAGAGCCACTTTCTTCCATATAAAAAAAGGCTAATTTTCAAGTAGTTCCTTAAAAATAATCGGAATAAGATCAATAAAAAAACGTTTCGAAATTTGAAGTTTCTAGTTTTAGAATTTTTAAATAAATTTCAATTCTTTCTATTCATTACAAAATTACATTGTAAGAAAGCGACGATTGAACAAATTTTTCAAAAGTTTGTCCAAGAATACCGAATTGAAAAAAATCCTAGTACAATTTCACTTATTGGCTGTTAAAGAGCAGAGTTTTAGTCTTAATTTCCTTTTTTAACAAATGTTCTACGATTTTTTTTCGTCAAGATATTTATTATTAAAGCAAAATTGAGCTATTAACTTTGAACGCTTATAACTAATGAAAAAGTAGTCGTACAATAACCATTAAAAAAGAAATTTAAAGAGAAAAGTTAGCATGCTTTTATCGTTTTTTTCAATCATTATTTATTTTTAAAGCGTAATTGTTACTTAAAAATCAAGTAAAAATTGCACTTTATCTTTTTTTATTTAAATCAATAAAAATTAACGAAAAAACGTTAAAATTTTTTTTAACGAATGTTCTATTTTTAAATTTTAATTAGTTTTAAATTTTTTTTAACAAATGTTCTATTTTAAAATTTTAATTAGCTTTAAATTTTTTTTAACAAATGTTCTATTTTTTTCACCGAGATATTTTCATTATTAAAACAAAATTATTAAAACAAAATCGAGCTATTGACTTTGAACGCTTATAACAGCTGAAAAAAATGATTGTACAATAACCATTAAAAAAGAAATTTAAAGAGAAAAGTTAGCATGCTTCTATCGTTTTTTCAATCATTATTTATTTTTAAAGCGTAATTGTTACTAAAAAATTAAGTAAAAATTGCACTTTTATCTTTTATATTTAAATAAATGAAAGTTAATGAAAAAACGCTAAAATTTTCATGAACTTTACAAAAAAAAACCTTCAGAGAAAAAATTTAAAAAAGAATACGACTGTTACTTTTAATTTAGAACAGAAAATATTGTTTTTTATATATTTTTTATCAAAAAAAGGAGGATTTAACAAAAACAACACGGTGGAAAATTCTAAAAAAATTCTGAAAAATACTTTAGAGTGTACTAAGATTATAAATAATTGCCCTATTTGTCATAATAGATTAGGAAAAAATGCATTTTTTCGTAAAAAAAAAAGTACTAATTTTGACTGTTTGTTTATATATAGTATTTTTACAATTAACAATTAATGATTGTTCATATTTTTTTGCACTTAAATTGATGTTCTAGAGAAACAAAAAATCCGGTATTTGTTGAAAAACAAAATAGTTAAAACAATAAAAAACTACGAACAAAAAGGTGGATCACTCACTGTGACTCAAAGGGTTGAATCAATAAAAGTTAATAAAAAAATGCAAACATTTTCTCATGAACTCTACAACTTTTACAAGTAAAGAGCATTCCAGTTACTCGTACAAAAGGCCGAAGTGTTAAGTTTTTTCTGTACATTTCAAAAACTTAAATTAATGATTATTGTACGATCATTTTTTCACTAGTTATAAACGCTTAAGTCAATAGCTTAATTTTGTTTTAATAATAAATTTTTCGGCGAAAAAAAATTATAGAACATTGATTAAGAAAAGAAATTAAAGCTAAAACTCTACTCTTACACCCAGTTAATGAAATCGTGCTCGGATTTTTTTAATTCTTGGACAAACTTTTGAAAAATTTGTCCAATCGACGAACGTCGCTTTCTTACAATGTGATTTTGCAAGGAGCAAGAAGAATTGAAATTCATTTAAAAATTCTAAAACTAGAAACTTCAAGCTTCGAAACTTTTTTTTTATTGATCTTATTCCGATTATTTTTAACGAAGTTGCAGCCACTGAAAATTGCCCTTTTCTTTGTATGGAAGAAAGTGGCCCTTTAATTTCTTGCGTAGTGTAGTTACAATATTTATGATTATTGTAATAATTTTTGACAAAATTATAGGCTTTCATTTTGATGAAATATATAACTACAGTTAAATTAAACTTTTTATGTTGTACTTGTTAATTTCTTTTAAATTTTATATATGTATTCTGGAAGAAGGACAAGTAAAATACATAACATGTTAGAAATCAAAATTTGCAATATACAAAAATAGAATATTTGCACGTCAAACAGTAATAGAGTGGCGTTCTGTGTGGCGTATAAAAACGATCGATTCGTTCGAACCAGCTGCTCGAACGACTTGCTCGAACGACGTTCGTCTTTCCATTCGATAACCATCAACAGACTACAGATATAGCATTCATGGTGTGTGGAAGTTTTTCTCTTTATTACACTTTTTCCTCTCTTTCTCGTCGCTGTCATCATCAAGGAATAACCGAAGCGGCATTACGACGAAACGAATACGAAATGTCACAGTTTTCCTCATCGTCAAAAGGATTTTATCTTTTTTTTTATTCACAAGATAAATTGTAATGACATGTCAAAGAAAATGGAAAAAATGTAAATAGATATTATAAAATATTTGCTAAAAATTAAGATATTATAATAAATTTTAGATACTAAGATTTATAAATTAAACATAAAAAGCTATATTTTATTTCCGATAAACTGGAGAAAATAAAATATATGAATTATCTAAATAAAAATTTATTTTTTCAAAGAAAATTAAATATATATATATATATATATATATATATATATATATAATCCTTTTAATATATACATGCATATATTAAAAAAGATTATATATTTAATTTTCTTTGAAAAATGAATTTCTAATTAAATAATTAGCATACATCTTTATGCATATGTATATCCGCGAAGGTTGATATTATTATCGGTCTCGGTGAAATGCTATCCGTTGAAATTTGAGCGAAGCGAATTTACGGTTTGTTTAAGGAAACTGCCAGACGTGATTACGAATACGCGGAAAAGGCGTGGTAGAAGACTCATCGACCAACCTTCGGTCCAACCGCCAAGGTCCCAAATTCAACCCCCTTGCCATACGCCGTTACGCACCGACACGGTGGTTGCACCGAACGATTCGACCGACGCGTCGCAAAGTTCGCATGCAAAATTTATTTATCGGCTAGAACACGTGCACAATTAGTTGTTCTCATTTCAAAGCTTTCTTTAGGCACTTTACAGCTTTTCAGCCGTCATATAATTGTAATAATTATTTTTTACAGACAAGATTTTTTTTAAATATTTGTTATTTAAAATGTATTATTTAATTCGTTATTTAAAATTTTGTAAACGTTTTTTTAAATATTTCTTATTTAAAAAAATTTTAAATAACAAATTAAAGAATAAATTTTAAATAACAAACATTTTATTTAAACTATCCCTGATTTTAATTTGTTAATAGATCTAAGTAATAATAACTGATAATTTTTTTCTAATAATTATGTCTTATATCTGATTGTTTTTAAGCTATTTTATTATTATTGATTAGAATTGTGTTTTCATTCTATCATGTACTCTTTCTTTCTTTCTTTCTAATTCTCATCTGTCACCCGTTTATCCTCAAAGCAATCAAATTACGTCCGACATAAGGTTATTATTTAATTATCAACGTCGCTTTCGGACGTAGGAAGTAATTTGTGGGCCGTTATTCGATTATCTTTATCACAGGTTGCTATCGGCGTAATCCTTGCGTACTAATTACGCTTTAGCGGTGCATATACATGATGACGATGGCGACAAAAACGACGACAAAATATGCGACAGTCTGGTCTCACGATATTAATGTCAAAAAATTAAATTGTTCTTGACGAAATAATTTGAAAAGAAATTGAAATAAATAATAAATTATTAAAAAAGAACTTTTTTTTCCTTTCTTATCTTTATACAATAACTTTATAGAAACAATTAACATTTGTGATCGTTATGTCACAACATGGTTGAAATAAAATTTTCTTTTTACAAGAGTGATTAATGAAATTGTAAATAGAATCCGCTTAGATAAAGTAGATAGAAGTAGGAAATAAAAGAAAATGTAACAGCTTGACATATCTTCCAGTGTATTATTAAAAAAAATCAGTCTGATTGTATTTTCATGATGCAAGCTTCTTTTCTTTTTCTTTTCTTTGTGTACTCATCTCGTCCCACGCATTCCAGGAAGAGTGTATTCCCATCCTTCACTGACGTAATATCTTTAATCTATCTGTGACGTATCCAAGGCAATGTCGATACAATATATTTAGATCACAGTATTGTTTTTCAGAGATGACAGCCTTTTTTATTCATCATGTTTGTCATCTATTATGCTTGTCTATTAAGCTCTGTCTTTATTATATGAGATTCTATATCTCTATTATATTTGCATTGAGTTATATTTAATACATATGCATATTTAAGCAGTAGAGGTTTACTACTGAGAAACTTGGCACTAAAACTGACGTTATTGATCATCAAAAACCAATCGATCGTTATCCGTCGAAGCTAACCAAGTCGGAAGACTCCGATATGACTTCAAAGTAATCGTGGCAGGCAGACGCGATAGGCGGGAGTGGTTCTTTACAGAAGGTGGGCGAGGGCTTTTTTTAGCGGATCATCCAGTTCCAATCGGTCGTCAACGTAATCTGTCTGGCCCCTGGGGCGTGCGCGGCGCTGCTACCACTTTGTTTCTCAGAAACAGCATCCGCAAGGTGGATTTTGCGGTTGTAGCTACGCAAATTCGTCTGCTTGATCGACAAAGACACTCTGGATCACCTCAGCCTCTCAAACATCAATCATCCGCGCTGTCATTGAAGATTGAATATCAGTCTTCTCATAATCCAAAAATCGAACGTGTTCCGTTAGATAAAATTTTGTATAAATATTACATATATATATATATATATATATATATATATATATAGCTAGTAATAATATTATCTAGTCTCTCGATATTTGTTAAGTTTTATATTATCGTCTAATAATATTATACTAGTTGATAATAGATATACAAACCTACACTACGCAAAAAAATTAAAGGACCCTTTCTTTCATATAAAGAAAAGCCAATTAGTTGTAACTTTCTTAAAAATAATTGGAATAAGATCAATAAAAAAGCGATTCAAAAATTGAAGCTTCTAGTTTCGGAACTTTTAAATGAATTTCAGTTCTTTCTATTCGTTACAAAATTATGATCTAAGAAAGCAACGTCCGTCGATTGAACAAATTTTTCAGAAGTTTATCCAAGAATACCGAATTAAAGAAAAATCCCAGCACGATTTCATTCATTCGGTGTTAAAGAACAGAGTTTTAACATTAATTTCTTTTCTTAACGAATGTTCTATGATTTTTTTTCGCCGAGATGTTCATTATTAAAGCAAAATCGAGCTATTGACTTTAAAGGCTTATAACTAGTGAAAAAATGATCGTACAATAATCATTAATTTAAGTTTTTGAAATGTACAGAAAAAAAAATTAACATGTCGGCCTTTGTACGAGTAACTGGAATTCTTTTTACTTATAAATGTTGTAGAATTTATGAAAATTTTAGCGTTTTTTCATTAGCTTTTAATAAAAAGAGATAAAAGTGCAATTTAACTTTTAAATAACACTTACGCTTTAAAGAAATGCTGGATTACCGACCGAGTTTTAACCTAATAAAACAATATATTTGCTTAATATAAAAGTTGCAATTTATATACATATAATAAAATAGGTTGTTGGGGGTCAGAATTGCATGAAAGAATATTCGTGAACTTTTAGAAATGAGCTTAGAAGCCTAGATAAAACAAATTTCGTTACAAAAAATGTTGTCGTAAAACATTTTCTGTAACGAAATTTGTTTTATCTAGGCTTCTAAGCTCATTTCTAAAAGTTCAAAAATATTCTTTCATGCAATTCTGACTCCAAAGAACCTATTTTATTTTATGTATATAAATTGCAACTTTTATATTAAGCAAATATATTGTTTTGTTAGGTTAAAACTTGGTCGGTAATTCAGCATATCCTTAAAAATGAATAATAATTAAAAAATGATAGGAGCTTTTTAAAGCGCTAATTTTTCTCTTTAAATTGCTTTTTTAATGATTATTGTACAAACATTTTTTTACTAGTTATAAGCGTTCAATGTCAATAACTCGATTTTGCTTTAATAATGAATATCTCGGCGGAAAAAAAATCATAAAACATTTGTTAAAAAAAGAAATTAAAGCTAAAACTTTGTTCTTTAACACCCAATTAATAAAATTGTGCTAGGATTTTTTTTCAATTCGGTATTCTTGGACAAACTTTTGACAAATTTGTTCAATTGATGCTTTCTCACAATGTAATTTTGTAACAAATAGAAAAAATTGAAATTTAAAGATTCTAAAACTAGAAACTTCAAGCTTCGAACACTTATTTATCGATCTTATTGGAATTATTTTTAAAGAAATTACAACTACTTGAAAATTGACCTTTTTTTATTTGGAAGAAAATGGCCCTTTAATTTTTTTGCGTAGTGTATTTAATGTAGTTTTGTTAAATTAAAATGATATCTTCTTCAAATTTAATCTATTACTAAATTATTGAGAAAAGGCTTTTTCTAGTTTACAAACAAGCAACTAGAAAACTGAGTGAATAAGAGTCAAACGCACATATTTTTGATATAAATTCTTATTTTGAGAATTTTATAAACCCTTCTTTAGTGCCCTAAAGAGATGAGAAAAATATTTCGTATTACATACACCAAGAAAAATATGTGCCCTGTGCACTTATCAATTTCGTAGAAAAATTTTTTTCTGCGAAATCGACGAATTAACATCCGCGTTTGGTTCTTATTCGCTCAGTTTTCTAGTTGCTTGTTTGCAGTCTATTACTATTTGTGCATAAATTGCCACTTTATAAAACTATATATTAATATTACAATAATAAAGAATATTAAACAGTATTTATATGCTGACACTTTATTTTACACTCGCAACGACAATGGCTGTTCGGCGAGAAATCAAGAAAAAAAGGTGAACTCTCGAGCGGAAGTTCTCCATCGAATGACAGAGCAATTGACATAATGAATGCAATTTCATTCGAAGTAATTCGAAGGATAGCATGAAGAGCATCGTTACCAGCGGTGAACGATTAACAGCGAGAGACAGTGCGTTACAGAAGCATGCAAGAGGAAAAGAAAGCAAAAAGCGAAAAGGAGCGGGTTGGGGGGGGGGGGAGGAAGAGGAGAAACAGGTAAAAGAAAGCCCGGCCAGTCGATTGCATTCGCATTATTGGAACGTCGCGTTGATGTTATTATTTACGAGACGTCGTTAACTCAGACGCGAAACTTTGCATCGCGCACGCGCGTTAATCCTTCTCTCCATTAATCTTTATACCGCGTACGATGGCGTCCTCATAAATATGGATTACGGAAATGCGTATCTCCCTGCAGTCGCACTTATCTTCCAGGAGAAATAATCGCTTTCGTTTCCTCGAGAATATTTCCAACATTGATCCCGAATGTCGTATGGTTGCCGTAGAATTTGCGTTTTTTCCATATAAAAGAATTCCCGCGTTCACCGTTTGACAGTTTGTGCGGTTATGTCAAAAAGCAACTAACGGCTAACAACCCGTGATATTTGAAGAAAGTTTCGAGGAATTTTTCAAGGACTGACCAATATCCTCCAGTAGTCAAGAGAGAAAGAGAGAAAGAGAGAGGACGATGAATTCTACTTCATTTGCAATGGAGCCAAAGAGTGAAGAGCTGGTCTAATATGCTTTAACTCTCTGCCAACGGCGGGCAGCAAACTTACGGAAAGAATTTAAAGAGAGATGAGAGGAGAGAAGAGGAGAGGGGCAGGATGGAAGTCACAAATATTCATAATAGGAAGCCAAAGAAATAAGCTGATTCTGCAAACAGCCACTCGTTGCCATTGACGGGTATTCCGTGCTTGTTAGAAAAGACAGAGAGGCCGACAGCAGACAGGAGGGCATTGAAGGGGATAGGATTTTTATCTCACCCCTCCAGTTTTCCTGCCTTTCATTGAGCCGGTCCGAGGATACATTGAGTCTCTCTTCACGGGCGAATTTCCGGGGAAACAATACCAAACGTTTATAGTCAATTAACAGACGAGAAAGCGAAGAGATTCGCTTTTAATGTACCTTACTCTTTACGGAATTTCACGGATAAAAAGGATGAACCGACGTCGTCGCAGTAACGATCATTTAAAAGGTTTTTTTTTCGAATATTTAATTCGAAACGAATCTGTTCGTGAAAAGATGTTAATATCGTAAAATGGTGATTAAGGATGTTTAGTATCTATTTTTAAAAATATAGGAATTTAATGAAATTTCCACAGATTGTTCTGATACATGTTCAGAGACTTATAAAAAAACCTAGAGTTGACTCACTGAAGCAATCAAAAGTTACAAGGATTTTAATTTGCAATGAATTTACCCGTCGATATTATTATAAATATAATTATCTTGTGGATCTAATTATAAGTAAAAGTATTAATATAATTATAAATATAATTATTTATATAAATAAGTATAGATATAATTATTTCTGTCCTTTTTAGCCCTTAAATTGATACGATTACAGATTTTCTATCTTATAAAAAACCTGTGATCGTGTTGATTTAAGAGCTAAAATAAATAGAAATAATAATAGGAATTTATTCAAAATTTGCAAAAGTATAGTTTAAATATAGAGGAAATATTTGATCACATAATTCTGGTCAAGTACTGACTAGTTCAAAAGATATTGAATATAATTTTCTCAATTTCGTCCTATTATCCGAGATAACATATTATTTATTGTGAAAAAGTGGCAACATAGCATTCAGCTGAGCCTTCTTTTGACATTTTAAATAACCTATCTTTTTATCTGAAGAAGCCTCTATATACAAACGTGTAAGCGAGAAGCAACTAGGCCTTATATGTCAATTTGCAATTTGACCAACATGAAAAATTAGCATGTTGCCACATTTCTTTCTTCTCGGAGAAATGACAAATTATTAAAATTATCAAAGAAATAATTAAAAATCTTTTATATTTTGTCATTATTCACTATTTTAATTTTTATTCTGACATTTTAAATTACTCTGTACGAGTAAAGTCTTTTACTTATTTAATTTAAATTTTGTGCTGTAATGTTGAAATTGAAGTACCGTCAATGATAAAAGTTTCTCATTATAATTTAAGAAACACGATAATTGTCCGAAAAAAGCAACAGAAATTAGAAAATACATTTCTACACTCTAGCTATGAATAAATAATAAGATTTTATGCAATCTTTATAATAATCATATATTAAGATATATGAGAAAAGTATATATTCGACCACTTTTTGCTCCGATTGTAGGTGCTAAACATCCTTAAATGAAAATGTGTTTATTAACAAACACACTTTCCCATTAAATAATTTTCTACCGAATGATTGGCTTATTATTTGAAGCACGGTAATATAAAAGTCATCTGAGCTGTTTGAGAGATTTTGATATAAATGTATAATTTTAAATAGTCTAGTTATTTAATTGCAATTAATAATAAATTGTTTAGTTATGTTATGTCTTATTTGAAATATAAATTAAGCGATCACATATATTCAAAGGAATAAATTATTAGCTACGAAATATCATTAATCTCTGCAAATGTACTGCTGTAACTAATATTTACTCACGAACCATTTGCGTTCGTGTATGGTGATGCAATGGCTATTAAAACTTGGTGAAGAGAGAGACTAGTTATGCCGGGTACATTACATACGTACCGGTGAAGGGAAACACCGAAAGGAATTCCCTCGGAAAGGGGTTGAACACGTGCTTTGATTTATGATCCATTCGAGTCGAAGTACAACGATGAAAGATATACTCTTTGCGGTAATTTGTCAGAGAATGCGAAATTCAGGTAAACTACAACATATTCTTTCGTATACACATTTGTTTTTATATCCCCTGGTATAAAGTACGTATCCAGCTGTTACATCTAGGACTTGTTTATTCACTTATCCAGGTTTAATTCTACTTTTTACTCTGTCATTTCAATAGCATTATATACAAAAATTGATAGTAAATAATTCTCATTAAATAATAATTTCAAGTAAATAAGTTTAATAAAGAGAATTATATACAATATTAGGAGCTATTGTATTTATAATATATATACAGGGTGGACCGTAATTACTAGATGTCCTTTTAAGCGAAAATGTCGAGGGAGGTCATTATATGTCTTTACAACGAAACCTTAAATTAAAATTTTATTAAAGCAAACCACCTGAAAAATTTACTGAAATTAACTGAAAATTTTAATTGTGTTAATCTTTTAACTCCGCAAAGTTTAGTTTCGTCTCCAAATGGGCCCTTAAGCCAAATAACACGTCACTATTTATAATAACAATATATATCTATATATATAAGTAACAGAGAACTATTACAGATTCGGAATGTTTTATATCCGCGATTAGTAATATCGCCATTAACATCTCTTAGCTTATTGGGGTTGATTATCTTTGCGGAAACTTCGTCGCGCGGGTGATGGCCGCACCCTTAGATTTATGATCCCCTTTGTCGAAGTACAATGATGGAGGATCTCCGCTTTCAACGCGCGATTCATCGTGCGATTCGAACTCCACGGAGGCCGGAAAATAACTCACCTCACCTACCTCACCGTCAATCCACCACATATCCTACTTTTTTTCTTATGCTTGTTACAAGACACACCCTCGTTTTCCAGAATGGACGACGGTCCATACGCGTTATTTGTCACTCGGCGACAATGTAAAAATCCTACAAGTTCGCGCATCTTTTTTCCAGATGGAATTTCGTCAAGCAAGCTTGATTTATGAACCTACACGAGCCCACCAAGTGACCATAAAACACTCCATGTCCCGGTTAAATAGCAATGGAAGAGATTCAACATGACAAACGACTATGATCGAAAGTACTAATGCTTTTGTTCTTCCCAATCTATATCGAGGGAAAATAAATGCTCTTTGTGTTCAACAAATAAAAAAGAAATTTAAAACTAAATAATTTGAAAGTATATTAGGTAACTTCTATCTGCATTAAAAATGTTTAGCACCTACAATCGGAGCAAAAAGTAGTCGAAATTGACAAATATATACTTTTCTCATATATCTTAATATATGATTATTATAAAGATTGCATAAAACCTTATTATTTATTCATAACTAAAATGTAGAAATGTATTTTCGAACTTCTGTTGCTTTTTTCGGACAATTTTCGTGTTTTTCAAATTGTAATGAGAAACTTTTATCATTGACGGTACCTTGATTTCAACATTACAGCACAAAATTTGAATTACAAAAATAAAAGAATTTACTCGTACAGAGTAATTTAAAATGTCAGAATAAAAATTATAATAGTGAATAATGACAAAATATAGAAGATTTTTAACTATTTCTTTGATAATTTTAATAATTTGTCATTTCTCCGAGAAGAAAGAAATGTGGCAACATGGTAATTTTTCATAAGTTGGACAAATTGCAAATTGACATATGAGGCCTAGTCGCTTTTCGCTTACACGTTTGTATATAGAGGCTTCTTCAGATGAAAAGATAGATTATTTAAAATGTCAAAAGAAAGCTCAGCTGAATGCTATGTTGCCACGTTTTCACAATAAATAATATGTCATCTAGGATAATAGGACGAAATTGAGAAAATTATATTTAATATGTTTTGAACTAGTCAGTACTTGACCAAAATTATGTGATCAAATATTTCCTCTATATTTAAACTATACTTTTGCAAATTTTGAATAAATTCCTATTATTATTTCTATCTATTTTAGCTCTTAAATCAATACGATCACAGGTTTTTTTATAAGATAGAAAATCTATAATCGTATCAATTTAAGGGCTAAAAAGGACAGAAATAATTATATTTATATCTATTTATATAAATAATTATATATTTATATTTATAATTTATATTTATAATTATATTAATACTTTTACTTATAATTAGATGCACAAAATAATTATATTTATAATAATGTCGACGGATAAATTCATTGCAAATTAAAATCCTTATAACTTTTGATTGCTTCAGTGAATCAACTCCAGGTTTTTTTATAAGTCTCTGAACATATATCAGAACAATCTGTGCAAATTTTATTAAATTCCTATATTTTTAAAATAGTTACTAAACATCCTTAAACGTGCATTAACTTTATTTATATTCTTTCATCTGGTGTTATTTAAATTTTATGCATTAACAGTCAACTGTCAACTGTGTAGAAAATGTTTGGAAAAAACAAAAGTCAACAAAACAATTTATCAGTTTGTAATAAATAGCAAATTTATTAGTGCATCCATGAATCACGATCTGAATCAGAATTCTCGGTTGATTACTCTATTGACTAAGTAGAGCATTATAGGACCCGTATATCTTCGATAATCTGCAGGATGTTCTCCATTTAGTCGACACGAGTGCTCCCCTGGGCCACTCTATTTCGCGATCTTGTCCCTCTGAAACTTCGTCTAATAGTGTGAGACCGCGTTTTGTGATTCATAGTTCAGTGCTTCACAAATCAAATATTTGAAGAAACCCGTCACGTCATGTGAAATCGTGACAGATGAGTGATCGTAGGAAAAATGTGACGTGCAATCCAATCTCGTAGTTCATATAAAAAATTTGTCCAAAGTAAAGTTATGAAAGTCATATCAAAAGTGGTTATTTAAAAGATAAAGTCCATTTTCTCATAAAATTTACAGAAATTTTGTTCCAGAACTTCAGTTACAATCTAACATTATAAATTTTAATTTTTATACATTTATTTAACGAGTCTTTTCTTTTACTCTTTCTTTCTCTGAAAGGATTAGATAAATTATATTTACTCGTTTCTTTCTCTAAAAGGATTAGATAGACTACTTTACTCTGTATAAATTAGGAAACGAGATTAATTAAGTTAATTGGTGGAAAGAATTTTACAATGTTTTTCTCGAAACCATCATATGTAAAACCATGGTGTTAATCAATAGCAGACTTTTTTTTATGAAGGTTCCGTCGAAGGATGGTGAACGGAGAAGGAAAGAATGAATAGTACGTTCGGCATGATGGCCGATATCCATGCGTGGAAGGCAAAGTGACTGTGCCGTAGTATGGCGAATAATAAAACGGAAAGGGATGATCAAGTGAGTGATCGACTTGAATGGAGGACAGAGGGTAGAGTGGCCGGTATCTTCTTCCGTTGCCTGTGGCCAGATTAGATTGGCCTACCCTTCGCTGTCGTCGTCGTCATCGGTGGTTGTTGTCGGAGATAGCTTCGTTCCCAGCATCCTTCTCCGAGAAGCGACATGTTCTCTTTTTCTTGTCGTGCCAATGAAGCCTCTTCGAAGATTACACCTGTGGCTCATACCACGTAGGATATCAAGCGAAGAAAACACAGGCCATTCTTTCTCTCTCTCTCTCTCTCTCTGATTTTAATCTATCTTTATCTTCCTTGTATACCCTACGTAAAAAAATTAAAGGGCCACTTTCTTCCATATAAAAAAGACCAATTTTCAAGTAATTACAACTTCCTTAAAAATAATTGCAATAAGATCAATAAATAAGCGTATCAAAGCTTGAAATTTCTAGTTTTAGAATCTTTAAATTTTAATTTTTTTTTATTCGTTACAAAATTACATTGTAAGAAAGGGTCGATTAAACAAATTTATCAAAAGTTTGTCCGAATACCGAATTGAAAAAAATCCTAGCACGATTTCATTAATTATATATTATAAAGCAGATTTTTAATTTTTTTTTTTAACGAATGTTTTATGATTTTTTTTCGTCGAGATATTCATTATTAAAGCAAAATCAAACTATTGACTTTAAACGCTTATAACAGCTGAAAAAATGATCGTACAATAATCATCAAAAAAGCAATTTAAAGAGAAAAATTAGCATTTTAAAATGCTCCTATCGTTTTTTCAATCGTTATTTATTTTTAAAGCGTAATTGTTACTTAAAAATCAAGTAAAAATTGCACTTTATCTTTTTTTATTTAAATCAATAAAAGTTAACGAAGAAACGCTACAATTTTTTTTAACGAATGTTCTATTTTTAAATTTTAATTAGCTTTAAATTTTTTTTAACGAATGTTCTATTTTTTTTCGCCGAGATATTTTCATTATTAAAACAAAATTATTAAAGCAAAATCGAGCTATTGACTTTGAACGCTTATAACTAGTAAAAACATGATCATACAATAATAATTAAAAAAGCAATTTAAAGAAAAAAGTTAGCATTTTAAAATGCTCCTATCGTTTTTTCAATCGTTATTTATTTTTAAAGCGTAATTGTTACTTAAAAATCAAGTAAAAATTGCACTTTATGTTTTTTTATTTAAATCAATAAAAGTTGTAAAAATTGCCCTTTTTTCATAAGGAAGAAAGTGGCCCTTTAATTGTTTGCGTTGTGTATATATGTTGCGATCTTAATTTTAAATCTGGACAAAATCTTGAAAGAAAGTAATAAGATAATTCTAGAACACTATTCTCCTCTTGAGTCGATGGCGGACAATAGTTCCAAGCACAATTGGACATTGTCGACGATAAGGCGCTCTGATTTTAAAAATTTGTACTCCTCTGTGATTTTTATACGAACAATCCTATATCAAGCAGTTCCAATGTCCATCAGATTGTCATCGTAATCCTTTAATTTGCATTAATGCGCTCTGTCAATCAACGTACCGTTGTCATCAACGCGTCGTTTCCAGTAACTGCCATCGGCGTACTCGTTGGATAGAAACGTCGATTGGAACGATAGTAATTAATATACATATGTGTGTTTATAGTTGTTAACATTTAATATTCTATTTAAGGTTTATTAGATAATAAGAAAATAATTTAATTTCTTAAAAACTTTCCTTAGCTTAGATTTTACAATAGATCAAAGTTCGAGCATACTAGAACTAAAGTTAGATTTGCAAAAAGAGCAACGTTCTGTATATTGGGTGTTTCCTAACAATAAGTAAAGGCAAAAAATTTAGAAGATAATCCTGGGCTTAGTTTGTGAAGAAAATATCCTAAAGTTTTGTTTTCAAAATAGAAAATCTCAAAGTTGTGAAAAACAAATTTAAGGATGTTTAGTATCTATTTTAAAAAATATAGGAATTTAATAAAATTTGCACAGATTGTTCTGATACATATTCAGAGACTTATAAAAAAACCTGGAGTTGATTCACTGAAGCAATCAAAAATTATAAGGATTTTAATTTGCAATGAATTTATCCGTCGATATTATTATAAATATAATTATTTTGTGGAGCTAATTATAGGTAAGTAAAAGTATTAATATAATTATAAATATAATTATTTATATAAATAAGTATAGATATAATTATTTCTGTCCTTTTAGCCGTTAAATTGATACGATTACAGATTTTCTATCTCATAAAAAACCTGTGATCGTGTTGATTTAAGAGCTAAAATAGAATAATAATAGGAATTTATTCAAAATTTGCAAAATTATAGTTTAAATATAGAGGAAATATTTGATCACATAATTTTGGCCAAGTACTGACTAGTTCAAAACATATTGAATATAATTTTCTCAATTTCGTCCTATTATCCGAGATGACATATTATTTATTGTGAAAACGTGGCAACATAGCATTCAGTTGAGCCTTCTTTTGACATTTTAAATAACTTATCTTTTCATGTGAAGAAGCCTCTATAAACAAACGTGTAAGCGAGAAGCGACTAGGCCTCATATGTCAATTTGTAATTTAACCAACTTATGAAAAATTACCATGTTGCCACATTTCTTTCTTCTCGGAGAAATGACAAATTATTAAAATTATCAAAGAAATAGTTAAAAATCTTCTATATTCTGTCATTATTCAGTATTATAATTTTTATTCTGACATTTTAAATTACTCTGTACGAGTAAATTCTTTTATTTTTATAATTCAAATTTTGTGCTGTAATGTTGAAATCAAGGTACCGTCAATGATAAAAGTTTCTCATTATAATTTAAGAAACACGAAAATTGTTCGAAAAAAAGCAATAGAAGTTCGAAAATACATTTCTACACTCTATGAATAAATAATAAGATTTTATGCAATCTTCATAATAATCATATATTAAGATATATGAGAAAAGTATATATTCGTCAATTTCGACTACTTTTTGCTCCGAGTGTAGGTGCTAAACATCCTTAAGAAAACTCTTACAGATATATTCAAATTTTCGAAATTTTTGTTTTTTTTCCTCAACTTTGACATTCTGTATTTTGAAAACAAAGCACTTTAGTACATACGTTCATAGAACATTTTCTTCGTATAATAAGCCAAGAAGTGCCCCGTTAAATTTCTACTTAGTTAAGAGACACCCTGTATGTGTTACGTATCCTCAGTTTTGATTAGTAAATGCGTGGTTTGTTGGATTAACGAAATCGTTTTGTTCTAAATCTGAAACGATGCATAATGAAATCGCTCTGTAGCGAGGCGCGTTCAACTCGTGACATGAACCGACGGCTTTCGCTTCGTGATCCACGCGCGTGGAGAACAGCGCACATAGGGAACCTATATAAGCTGTGACTGTTTATCGAAACGTCACGTACAGACGACCTATCAAAACCAGAAGCACGTTGCTTAAGCTCGTTCCCTCTCTCTTCTTCCTGTTTCATTTAGCTCTTTTAGTTCGTTCAATTTTGGAAATATATATTAAAAGTATATTTATGCCGGATATTTTTAGCAGTTTGTACAAAGTAATTATTTTATTTATAAAAATTAAATTTGTAAAATTTACCGATGAATTATGCACAATAATAAAATATAGAATTAAAGAATCATGTTAATTATTCATGTATTTTTAATTTTGTAATAGATAATGTCTCTTTTACATTATTTAAAATCTTTAAAACTTTTCCCTGCAGAAGCGGTGACTTTTTGAGATGTGACAATTCTCCGGGTGCGATATGGCGTGATTGCAAAATTGAACGCAATCGCTGTCGAAAGTTTGAAGTGCGTTTGTCGTTTCGACAAAGCAGTTTTATTTTTTTTTAACTATGATGCGATATATTTGTTTCACAGGCCGATGGTTACGAAACCAATCAGTGCAAACCCGCTCAAATGGAAGAACAAGTGCACAAAGGGTCACGTGTTCAAAAAAAAAAAAAAAGAAAGACATTTTGCGATCCCCGAAAAAGACGGTGTTGAAAAATTGCCAGTTAAAACTCGCGATTTCGCCCAACACTTTTCAACATCAATATCAAATAATTTCTTGTACCACAGTGTACATATTTATGACCAAATCATTCATATTAGTTATGTGAAATATTAGCAGCAATAAATTTAAATATTCTTTGCATCAATATCATCAAAAATGTCTATATTTAAGTAAAAAATAAATTTTACATATATATACATATACATATTTATTATTAATTAAATACTTGTACAATTTTTATATTAATTGTAAGTTTAATTTTCTTTTAGTAGTTCTTAAGTATTCACATAGCGTTTAAGTTACACATAAATTTTTTCTAATAATTCTCGGATTTAACAGATTTTACGGATTAATTGAACGAGCGTAGGAAGATTTACGAGTAAACAATATTCTATAGCATTATAAGTAGCTTTGAAAGTGAAGTCTTTTGTAAATGTCTTCTTTACAAACTTGACTCTCCTACAGATAATGTATTATACATACATTTATTAAAAACTTGAAGACTTGAATATTTGAAACTTAAAAAATGCACTCGTATTACTTTAAATAAGTATTATTTTAAATAATACGCGTGTGGAATTAAAATTTCGCATCAAGAAACTTTATGCAACGATATGTAGATCTTTATAATTATCTATATATAAAATGAAATAATACTTCTTTTCTTTTTTCATTTTTTTGCAAAAGAGACTATCAAATATTAAGTAATTAATTTTATTGAAAGCTTCATTAATTATCAATACAGTTAAACCTAGTGATTCTACCACGTGACTCGTTTCAGCAAAATTAAATTAATACAACGATATAACTTACGCATTGCGGCTGAACATCGCTGGAGTCTCTTCAAGTAACAAAGTATTTTACAGAGTAATGGCAATATTACGTAAAATTCATTAATTAAAATTATGCCGCTGTTTTTGCACTCGAAAATAATTGCGGAAATAATATCACAAAGAAAACTGACGAATTACTGTTTATTATGTATGATAAATGCGAGTCACTATATGAGAGGTTTCAGAAACAAATTAACGCACAATATTTGAAGCATTTAATTACACTCAATGCTATGCACATGAAGCAATACAAAACAATTTAAATCATATATTTGTAAATTCATCTTTGACTGTTCATTAAATCCCCTTGGGTTCAATTTAAAATTTTAAGCTTGGAACTCTATTATTCTATTTATTTTGTGACAATTAATTAACAACTCTTGCATAATAATTTCGCGACATTGTACATACTTGTTGAAAGATGTAAACACGTGTGATAAAAATTTCAATTTATCTCGTTCGACAACTTTGACTGAATTCAGATCAATGCACATGTAAAGATCACGATCGAATCACTTATGTCAATGAAATATTAACAAAAGGTAAATTAATTTTCGCCGGATGCCACATTGCGTACTCGCTTTGCGAGAGAGTAGACAACAATCATACTAACGAATCGTGAAACGTTCGCGCGGTCGAGTGTTCGGCAAGCGTGTGAGTCTTCCATTTTTAATTGGGTTACTCAAATTAATTAATTCTCGGACACGTACACAGAGAAGCAGGCAGAGTGGCTCTCATTAACGCGACACAGAGGAATTAACGGTGGAAAAATTTATTGACAGACAGGAACATGTCAGTAATTTATAGTCCGCGTGTAAATGAATGACGTGCGTGAAATACTTTTTCTCCCTCTTTCTCTCTTCTCTTTATTTCTTTCCAGCTTTTTATAATGCTTTTTTTTTTTTTTTTATTTTTAAGCTCCACTTGTGGATATCGATTGATTAGTTTCGTTGTCGGTTCTCACGCACGACATAAGTATTCGCCTCTTTCAAATGCATGACGTTCTAATAATAAAAGCATCACTATTTGTTAAGATTCTAAAAATTATCAGACTTTTTAATTACGCAATAAAATAATTCTGCATCGATAACAATAGCGATTACGTTTTATATTGCAATCTTTTCTTCGACATTGAAATCTATTGTACCTTTTCTATTTTTTAATGTTGAATAATAAAATGGAAGAAAAGTATTAATAAATATTAATAAGAAAAAAAAATAATGATTAACAACTTTTTTATATTTTGCATGTTGCAACAATTTGACAATTATGTTCATTTTAAATTCTTGTATCGTAGACAGTCTCCGTGCAAAATAATGAGCGAGTAAAAGATTCATTTTAATGCAAATTTAAACAAATTTAATATAAAGCAGAAGATATATAAAAGAGAACATTATAAAAACATTATTACGGGTCTTGAAGAGAAAATTGTATCATAAAAGGAGGCTTAATTAAAAACGTCGCGCGCGTAGATAACTAATACGAAGGACAAATCTCGAATTACAAAATAATTGTTTTGATTCATTTAATTTATTCTGGATTTATTAGTTAAATTTGCAGTATGAAAAATCAATCAAAACGTAACAGATTAAATGGAACAAAAATGTAGAAAAAAAATATTTTTTGGAGACAGCAATAAAAAATAATTCAACAAGCATGCATTTAAATAAAGAAAAATAAAGTATAGAATAAATATTATATGATTAATGTTGGAAATTAATACAAGATAAGATAAATATAATCGGAGATGATATCGGTTGCGATATTAAATTTCATGAAAATTCTGAGATTTAAAACGTTAAAATCTTTATTCTGACTTGTAACTTTGACAAGAAATAGTCTAACAATTTCGACATAAAAACGTCTCTTACCTCTCTTCTGAAGTATTCCAATATTATATTCGATAGCGAATCCCGCCGATTAATAAGGGATGGCAAAAATAACACCGTTGAGGAATTACATAATATGGCTTCTATCGAGAAAAAACGATCGTGCTCAGATAAAGTTGTTATGGTACGATATGATACGCGTTTCGCTCGTTAGACGCGACTGACAGCACCGTGTTGCGCCACGTGGGCCCCAACCACCCCGTGAAAAGCTTCAGAAGCGTAGAGGGGGAAAGAGGATCATGCGCGATGCTTAGTTCCGTCTGCTTCAAATCAATCTCTTCTACTATCACTTCTACTCGTTTCGCTAATTAATAATATTTCGTTGCTCCAATCATTGACGTAGGGTATCTCCAATTCATACAATTATGTATATTAAACAAGTGTGTTAAGAAATAAATTTTAAATGAGATTGTAAAATAGATCGCGAAGATTATTGTCGAAATGAAGAAAGTATTTGATCTCGGACTAGGATTTCAGGAGCAATTTTTGTGAAAGGTTATTAATTACCTAGACTTATTTCAACTATTACGATATTGAATTTCTCTGCGCTGTAACTCAAAGTGCAACCAGTAACGGCTTCCTGTCCGATCGTTAGGAAGGACATAAACATAGCCATTATCCTAATTAGGACTTCGTAAACCCAAGTGGCCAATAACTGTCTAGTAACCAATAACTACGCTCCTATTACATTTAGTCTATATACGAGCGGCCAAATAGCACAGATATTCCGAAAGTACAACTCTCTTATCATTATTATATTTGATATTTATATTTTATACGATTACACAAGACGTTGTGTTCGAGAATAGCAGAAAGTCTTGATTAGCGCTGTGCAAAATTTTTATCAGTGTGTTCATTAGATTAAGTTTTTAAAATGTACAGAAAAAAAACTTAACATCTCGGCCTTTTGTACGAGTAATTGGAATGTTTTTTACTTGTAAATGTTGTAGAGTTTTTGAAAATTTTAGCGTTTTTTCGTTAACTTTCATTGATTTAAAATAAAAAAGATAAAAATGCAATTTTTACTTGATTTTTAAATAACAATTACGCTTTAAAAATAAATAATGATTGAAAAAACGATAGGAGTATTTTAATATGCTAACTTTTCTCTTTAAATTGCTTTTTCAATTATTATTGTATGATCATGTTTTTACTAGTTATAAGCGTTCAAAGTCAATAGATCGATTTTGCTTTAATAATTTTGTTTTAATAATAAAAATATCTCGGCGAAAAAAATAGAACATTCGTTAAAAAAAAATTTAAAGCTAATTAAAATTAAAAATTCTGCTCTTTGACACCCAATTAATGAAATTGTGCTAGAATTTTTTTTTTAATTCGGTATTCTTAGATAAATTTTTGAAAAATTTGTTCAATCGACGGACGTCGCTTTCTTACAATGTAATTTTGTAACAAATAAAAAGAATTGAAATTCATTTAAAAATTCTAAAACTAGAAACTTCAATCTTTGAAACGCTTTGTATTGCTAATCTTATTCCAATTATTTTTAAAAAAATTAGAACTACTTGAAAATTGGCCCTTTTTAATATGGAAGAAAGTGGCTCTTTAATTTTTTTGCAAAGTGTATTAAGGATGTTTAGTTACACTTACAATCGGAGCAAAAAGTAATCGAAATTGACAAATATATACTTTTCTCATATATTTTAATATATGATTATTATAAAGATTGCATAAAATCTTATAATTTATTCATAGCTAGAGTGTAGAAATGTATTTTCGTACTTCTGTTGCTTTTTTCGGACAATTTTCGTGTTTCTTAAATTATAATGAGAAACTTTTATTATTGACAGTACCTCGATTTCAACATTACAGCACAAAATTTGAATTGTAAAAATAAAAGAATTTACTCGTACAGAGTAATTTAAAATGTCAGAATAAAAATTATAAGAGTGAATAATGACAAAATATAGAAGATTTTTACTATTTCTTTGATAAATTTAATAATTTGTCATTTCTCCGAGAAGAAAGAAATATGGCAGCATGGTAATTTTTCATAAGTTGGACAAATTGCAAATTGACATATGAGGCCTAGTCGCTTCTCGCTTACACGTTTGTATATAGAGGCTTCTTCAGATGAAAAGATAGATTATTTAAAATGTCAAAAGAAGGCTCAGCTGAATACTATGTTGCCACGTTTTCACAATAAATAATATGTCATCTCGGATAATAGGACAAAATTAAGAAAATTATATTCAATATCTTTTGAACTAATCAGTACTTGACCAAAATTATGTGATCAAATATTTCCTCTATATTTAAACTATACTTTTGCAAATTTTGAATAAATTCCTATTATTATTTCTATGTATTTTAGCTCTTAAATCAACACGATCACAGGTTTTTTATAAGATAGAAAATCTGTAATCGTATCAATTTAAGAGCTTAAAAAGACAGAAATAATTATATTTATACTTATTTATATAAACAATTATATTTATAATTATATGGATACTTTTACTTATAATTAGATGCACAAAATAATTATATTTATAATAATATCGACGGGTAAATTCATTGCAAATTAAAATCCTTATAACTTTTGATTGCTTCAGTGAATCAACTCTAGGTCTTTTTATAAGTCTCTGAACATATATCAGAACAATCTGTGCAAATTTTATTAAATTCCTATATTTTTAAAAATAGGTACTAAACATCCTTAAAAAAAATTGATTTTTTTTGTCGCGTCAATTTCATGACGTTTTATATGTATATAAAATTTTTTTATTAAAATACCGATAATAATTTATGGAATATGAAACGATAATACACGCACACATCATACAGGAGTGTATGTAATTTCAACTATACGCAGCGCATTCCAGAGATTAATCGTTCCGCTTGTCAGTCTCAACGTGTCAAAACGTACTTACGTTTCTCGTAAGCGGAAACGTGCATGTTACATCAGTGCTCGCTTCGAGTCTCTTGGTCGCCGACAATCTCTCCGTTATCTCCTTCTCGGCCTTTTGGTCCCGACATTTGTAACAGGCTGAGCCCGCAAACTCATCCCGCGTTTCTCTCATCCCATACAGGGAGGAGGAGGGGATGGATAGCTGCGTGATGTTTACATTTCAATTATCCAACGTTTCACTCTGTGCCATTATTAGTATTTGCATCATTTAACAGACGCAGGAAGGAACGTGCCTCAGCACGACTCTACTGCTCTTCGGCTGGTTTCAGAATCGTTAAAAGGAGAAGGAGTTTGCGCGCGCGAGTTTAGAGTCGAAGTCAGTTGATTATCCAGCCATCCAACGCGAACAATTATTCAGGCGTAAAAGTGTTTGAAGTTTGTGCCGAATTTGAATCAATTGTTTACAATCGACATGTTGCTCTCGAATGTAAAACAGCTGAAACCAATGAAAATCATAGATTGCTACCGAATTTTTCGATCAATTTTCTAATTCGACTATCAAAATAAACGAATAATTTTTTTTTCGGAAATCAGTAGAACCTAATTTTTTATGAAGTATAACATTGCCAATTGCCTACAATAGGAGCGACAACGCGAAATAAAATGCGGAATATCCCGCTGGGGTACTTAAGATTTAAGTCGATGAAACGACCGGAAGAATCTGTAATGGTAGAAAGATTGTCTAGTCCGAGAAACTCTAGGGAATATCGAACAGATAAAAGACACGTTTTTCCCTCTTGTTCTACCGGCGGAAATAGGATCTTCGGAAATGATCGTTAGCGGGCATTCTACCCGCGAATTTTATGACGACGTCAACGAGATCACTATACTGATAGTGACCATTCTTCGTTTCTCGTTTCTATTGACCCATTGTCGAAATAAAATCTTGTTTAGCGTGTCGAGGGTTGCTCTAATCTTTTCAGTTTAAATGATTTTTATGATAACATCTCTCTTTTTCTATTTCATCAAATTGCTACATTTAACTGTCTTCATACAATATACTATTTTTTTATTAATTTTTTTTAATAAAAAAATGGTTCCACATATTTCGTATAGCAATATATACATATATCTTGTAAAAGATCTAAGTTAATTTCTAAAAAATTATACAATATTTAAAAATTTTTTAATAAATTAAAAAGAAATTATTTTAATATTTTGAAAATAAAAAAATATAATTATTTATATATTAAAGTTAATTTTAAAAAGATTATATTTAAACATTTTTTAATAAATTAAAAAAATTATTTCAATATATATTAATAAAAAATAATATTGTAACGATTATTGTAATGGAATAGAATCTTAAATATTTTTTAACTTTTATTGTTGTGCATAATTGAAGATGTGCACTTTATCTATTGCATTAAAAAACCAAATTAAAATCAAAATTGTAGGTCTCTAAAAGTAATATGACGCAATGATTTTGTAAACGATATTGTTGATATTGTATCATTCTGAAAAGAAAAGGAGAGAAGGAGAAAAAAATTCTTATGCTACTTCCGCTTTCTAAGATTTGTATAGGCAAACTTATCTCTTCCTCTGCTGTCATGGTTACAGTTAGATATCTTCCTCTTTGCAACCACCCATTTCTACTCAAACTTCGTGAATATCTGATCATCGAAGAGACGAATCGTCTGGCCATTCGGTTTGCGGGTAACTACACTTTGCGCGGTTCTAGAGTCTGATAAGATGGCAGTCTGGACCAAAAGGAACATATGGAGAGGACGTGTTTACCAATGCTATCTCTATACAATACGAACGAATCTTCCTGCTACTTTGTGATATAAACTAGAATTGTAACAAAAGATATTGCATTAAAATCAAATTTTATTCTTTATTTAATTTCGTAAAATATTTTTTGCATAATAAAACGAAGAAAAACAAGCACATTATTAATAGTGTTTATATATAATAAAAATTATATATTTTAATATATAATATATATATATACATATATATATATATATATATATATTATACATATATTTTAATATATGTATATCGCTTTTAAATTAAAATTTTATTAAAGCAATCACATAAACAGTTTCTCTTGTATGATACTACTACAAAAACGACAAATAAAAATATCAGGTTCTATATAAAATTAATTAATTTTTTCAATATGCAATTTTTTAATTTGTTATATAATATATGTAAATATGTATCTAATAAAAAATAGAGAAAAAAGTATAATTGTCAAATATTTTGCTGTGCAATCGAAATCACGCTCCAAACTAGGAAAGATTTTGCTCATCGTGTGAAATAGCTTTCGGGTTTCAAGGACAATGGTCTGCTCCGTTATCACCATTCATCGTGCGATATATATTGCACACCAGCGCTCTTTAAACCTTTTAAGTCAGCAACACGCTGTCGTACCGCCAACTGGAATGGAAAGGCTCTTAGCAGGTGCTTTAGGTGGGCGTGTTCAACCACGATATAGTACCTTTTAACCGCGGAAACGCAGCAGAAAGCACAACTACGGCCCCGTCGACCCTTTTCCTTCTCTTTTTACCTCCATCTTTCTTTCATTGCATCGGCCATCCGAGAAACAAAACTTTCTCTTCGCGATCTCTTTTTACAGAGTGTACAAAATAATGAAATTTCAGAACAGTGTTTCACATAATTGCGGTTCACTTCTATATATATTTTAGAAACCGCACGTCCATTGTCTATTTATTATAAGACAGAGAGAGAGAGAGAGAATGTGACATTTTTAAAAGTCTCATCACGTGTCATTCCGTTTATAACGTATGCATAAAAGCTAAGTATATATTCGCTTCTTGAATACGTGCCAGCTTAAAAGCCGGAAACATTCCGCGAAAGGTCGAAAAGCGAATCGCGTCTGGCCGAAAGAAATTCACAAAAAAGTCAGCGCTCTAAATATTACAATCCCTTTGCTCGAACGCGAACCGTCACGTTGGACCCCTCGCGTGCATACAAGGCGTTCTATCCGCGACGCGTACCATGCTCAGAAACCCCGTAGCTCTCCATAAAGAAAATCCGTGACGGGTCTAGCTTCCGGCTTTCCTCCCAAAATGTCCCCTCCTCTTTCACCACCC
The DNA here is from genome assembly GCF_047496725.1 of Anoplolepis gracilipes. Taxonomy (NCBI): domain Eukaryota; kingdom Metazoa; phylum Arthropoda; class Insecta; order Hymenoptera; family Formicidae; genus Anoplolepis; species Anoplolepis gracilipes. Next base: position 5,169,793 of record NC_132975.1, read on the forward strand.
CGTTCGTCTTTCTCCAAAAAGTATCGCCCGACACCCCAACCTGCCGCTATATCAACCCCCTTGCATATGTACATCATCCCCTTTTGCACAGCGGGAAGTGAGATACGCCCTTCGATGAGTCTAACAAGAAAGTGTTTTTGAAAAAGGTTTATTTTAAAGTTTAACATTTCTCAGGATCTATCGAGGTGCAGATTTATATTTCAAGATATTTGAAAAATTTACAAAAAATGATTTTATTCATAAAATCTTACAATATTACAACTGTAAAGTTTTGCTTTTAATCGTATTATTTTAAGAATGTTTAGCACCTATAATCGGAGCAAAAAGTAGTCAAAATTCACGAATATATACTTTTCTCATATATCTTAATATATGATTATTATAAAGATTGCATAAAATCTTATTATTTATTCATAGCTAGAGTGTAGAAATGTATTTTCGAATTTCTGTTGCTTTTTTTCGGACAATTTTCGTGTTTCTTAAATTATAATGAGAAACTTTTATCATTGACGGTACCTCGATTTCAACATTACAGCACAAAATTTGAATTACAAAAATAAAAGAATTTACTCGTAAAGAGTAATTTAAAATGTCAGAATAAAAATTATAATAGTGAATAATGACAGAATATAGAAGATTTTTAACTATTTCTTTAATAATTTTAATAATTTGTCATTTCTCCGAGAAGAAAGAAATGTGGCAACATGGTAATTTTTCATAAGTTGGACAAATTGCAAATTGACATATGAGGCCTAGTCGCTTCTCGCTTACACGTTTGTATATAGAGATTTCTTCAGATAAAAAAATAGGTCATTTAAAATGTCAAAAGAAGGCTCAGCTGAATGCTATGTTGCCACATTTTCACAATAAATAATATGTCATCTCGGATTATAGGACGAAATTGAGAAAATTATATTCAATATCTTTTGAACTAGTCAGTACTTGACCAAAATTATGTGATCAAATATTTCCTCTATATTTAAACTATACTTTTGCAAATTTTGAATAAATTCCTATTATTATTTTTATCTATTTTAGCTCTTAAATCAACACGATCACAGGTTTTTTATAAGATAGAAAATCTGTAATCGTATCAATTTAAGGGCTAAAAAGAACAGAAATAATTATATCTATACTTATTTATATAAATAATTATATTTATAATTATATTAATACTTTTACTTATAATTAGATGCACAAAATAATTATATTTATAATAATATGGACGGGTAAATTCATTGCAAATTAAAATCCCTATAACTTTTGATTGCTTCAGTGAATCAACTCCAGGTTTTTTTATAAGTCTCTGAACATGTATCAGAACAAACTGTGTAAATTTTATTAAATTCCTATATTTTTAAAAATAGGTACTAAACATCTTTAAGGTGGAATTAAGAACTGGTTCTAAACCAGCAACGTTTCACGACGTTACGTCACGTGATGAAAGATAACACTAATAAAATCACACAATGTCATACGTTATTAGTAAATAAGAGACAAGTTAGCCTTTTGCTAATAAATATTTAATAATATATTCCGTGCTTATGACTAATTGATAGGAACTAGTTTAATTATAACCTGCAGAGAGACACGATGAATTTGCAATAATCGCTCAAATTGTTATTATGTGAGATGAAAAAGAAGAAACAGACCATCGTACATACAGTAAATATTTATCGGTTTAATAATAATCGCTTTGATTATATGAAAATTACTACAATGTTGCTATTTGGATTAATTAACATCGTAATCACGCTTGAATAATACTATTTATCAAATAGTTAAATTAAAAATACAGTGTAAATTGATACTAACAATAAGATTTTATACTAAAAATTATACGATTATTTTTTTTCCTGGAAATATATTTTATGCAATATTTTAATCTTCTTTTTTGTGGTTATTTCTACATTATATATAAAAGAATAATTGTAATATTTTTCACGATTTTACAACAATAAAAAAACAATGGTAACATTTACTTTCAAAATATGGAAGCTCTGTAGAATCTGTCTATTGACTTTTCAATAGTTTCAAATATAATTTTTAATTCTCCTCTCTTTTCTTCATTTCTAAATACATATTTATAAAATACAAAAAAATGCGAAATTTAATTAAAGTTACATAAATAAATAAATGCATTTAAAACTGCAAAAAAATCAAATATATCCTATTAGTAGAACGGATTAATATAATACACACGACTGTGAATATACAATACATATCAATATCCATTGGAATTCAATTTTACTAATCCATTATTTATTTGAAATTCAATCACTGTTAAATCATCCATTTTCGGAAAAAGTCGGAAATTGATTATCGCCAATGCAAAATCAAATCATAGCCTGAAAAAGGTATCTGTATCATATCATTGCATACATATACGTGATTCGCTTTCGATATTGGAATAGCATTCGTCGTTTCCCCATTTTCCTTGAAGTTGTACGGAATAACGCCGTGTGAGAGAAGTTCTCTCCTCTTCGAAAGACTACTCGGCATGAGAAAAACAAGAAGGAAGGTATGTGGCAGATCGGATACGAATGGAACTGCTGACGGCGGGAGAGTTTTACCGTAATATTTGAAATCATTTGAAATACTTTCAAAGAGTGGACTTGTGTCCAGCAGAGAGAAAAAAAAGAGAAGGAGAGAGAAAGCAAGGAAAAAAAGAGAGTGCAGACATCTCTATTCCAAGAAGAAAGACCTTCTTGCACGATAGATCCTCTGCATATCTCTATCTCTTCTCACCAGTTTGTAAATCAATACACTTTGATAGCTTCGTTTGAAAATATGCATTGGATATCTTTTATAACGCAACGCTATTATTATTTTGTTCTATAATAATAACGCAGAATATTGATGTGCTTTTGAAATAGATATCTATTTCCTTCACGTACATTTCAGGGTTTTCGTTATCGCAATTTCGTATCATTCTCAGCGAATTAAATTTTATTACAATTTCCTACCATAGCTCTTTCTTTATTAAATTATCTTGTCCAGATGACAATTTTACATTTTATATCTTTGTATCATTTTATTCTTGTATATACATACAATACCGTACATCTCTCTTCTTCTCTAATTTTTTAAGAATTTTATTTTTATAAAAACTCGATATTTTTGTATGTTAAATTGCATTACTGAGCAATAAAAATTAATAACACGACTGTAATATGATAACATTAAAAAAATTAATCAACGTCTCAAAATTAAAAAAAAAGAACTTAAAAATTTGGCATTATATTTACTTCAAATTTCGCTCTTCTAAACTCGTCTCATCACCGTCTCTTTGCTCGGCCTATCGTTTCTCTTTTCGCGTTTGTCAAGGGCAATGACAGGATATTAAAGCAGGAATAACGTGTAGACTGCAGACTGTAAATATCCGGTGGTGCTCGGCTTGCCTGACGTTCACAATGAACAGACGGATAAGCCTCGCACAGATAAAAGGATTCGCGAGCCGGACATAGACGGCTGAGAATCTCCGCTGTCCGTATGAAAATGCACCGCAAAGTTTATTGCACGCTCGCTATAAAGTGCCGGTCGAGATAATAGCGTTGATGAGGAAGATATAAATTACTTGGTGCTGCGAATAAGTAACAAAGGCTGCTGTTTTTCTTTTTTGCGCTGGTGTATATATATATATGAAAACTTTGTTCAATAGAGGGACGTTGCTTTCTTACAATGTAATTTTGTAACAAATAGAAAGAATTGAAATACATTCAAAAATTCAAAAACTGGAAACTTTATCCTTTAAAATGCTTTTTTTATTGCTCCTATTCCGACTCCTTATTTTTAAGGAAGTTACAACTACTTAAAAATTGTCCTTTTTTTATATGGAAGAAAGTGACCTTTCAATTTTCTTGCGTAGTGTATTTTATAATTTTTTTTTCGGCCCTGTTTTTGACATTAATTTAGTAACGTCTTGAGTTATGTATATTTTATTTTTATTTATTTTTTGAGAGATCACTGTTTTTACTTTTTTTTATTTTTCATTTTTTTTATTTTTATATTTTCATAGAGAGAATAAAATATTAAAAAACAATAAAACATGGGCACAATTTTCCGAGATGAAAAATATCTCAAAAATTACATATATCTTTAGGTGTTATGCTAATCAAAAGTTTTAAAGAAATCTTATATTCCTTGTCAGAATAGCCGCGAAACTGAAGTAACTTCTTGAGAATTTAGAGGTCTAATATAAAGGGACTACCGGAGAATTTATGAATTTCAATGACGAAAGGCAATATCACGCGGCTATTCTTTATTGTAGCTAATAAAGAAGGCTTTAGACCGAGGTTTATACGGAAGTCACTTTTTTCTTACTTGCGATTAAATCATTTTTCTTCCTGTCGGAACATTTTAATTGTTAAGATTTGATAGCGGAAACGCATACTTGAACCTTTTTGCACAAATTCTGAAAGGACAAACGACTAAGAATTAGAACGTTTATTTTACATTTCTCTGTTGTAATATTATAATAAAAATAACATGGACAATTAATTAAGTACATTAGATTTAAAAACAAGATAATTTTATCTTAAATGTTAAAATGTCCCCAAAAAGAGAGCAAAATTAAAATAAAAAAAAAAACAATTATTTCTGATATTTTTAACAAATAAATAATATTTTGCTAAAAAATTATATTTTTTAATTTTTCTTGCTGCTTAAAAAATTCGTAAGTTTACTACTGTACCTATAGTATGTACGATAAAATCTGTTCCTAAGTATAGTTGTGTCTGACAGCAGCAAGTACTGAGAAAGACGATTCCACGTTGTCGAGTAAAAGGCGCATAACTGATGTTTACCAGAAATAGCCGAAACTACATCGAGTATGAAAATATTTGGAACTGTCACAGGCTCTTTGACTTTGACCTGGATCGGACATTTCTCGACGCACGATTTTCTGCATCTGGGAAAACCTTGTTTGCCGCGAAGGAAAAAGGATAGGACGAATACGAGGGATATGAGAGGCCCATAAGTGAGAATAGAGAGAGAAAGAGAGAAAAAACGGTAAACGCGCTGCGGAAAACTCCATCGGTAGTCTGGCTGGTGGATTCTCTCGTAAAAGTGAGCCCGGGAGAGTAATAAAAGGAACGACAGATAAGCCGCTTCGTATTGCCTTTCGATCGATGGCATGTTGCATTGACGTACGTATGTATGTTCGCCGAGCGAATTTGCGCCGAACACTTTTCGATGATAATTCGCGAATTCTTACGTCAATACGTCTCCATAATTTACAACAAAAATAAGAAATACTTCTTTACGATAAGATAGATCGAGTTAACTTGACAAGTATATTTTTTTTTTTTTTTATATTTCTTTGAAATACGCTACGCAAAAAAATTAAAGGGCCACTTTCTTCCATCTAAAAAAGGCCAGTTTTCAAGTAGTTGCAACTTTCTTAAAAATAATCGAAATAAGATCAATAAGAAATCGTTTCAAAGCTTCAAGTTTCTAGTTTTAGAACGTTTAAATAAATTTCAATTCTTTCTATTCATTACAAAATTACATTGTAAGAAAGCGATGTCCGTCGATTCAACAAATTTTTCAAAAGTTTGTCCAAAAATACCGAATTAAAAAAAATTCTAACTCAATTTTACTAATTGTTTGTTAAAGAGCAGAGTTTTAGCTTTAATTTCTTTTTTTTAACAAATGTTCTATGATTTTTTTTCGCCAAGGTATTCATTATTAAAGCAAAATCAAGCTATTGACTTTGAACGCTTATAACTAGTGAAAAAATGATTGTACAATAATCATTAAAAAAGCAATTTAAAGAGAAAAGTTAGCACTTTAAAATGCTCCTATTGTTTTTTCAATAATTATTCATTCTTAAAGCATAATTGTTACGTTAAAGTCAAATAAAAACTGCACTTTTATCTTATTTTTATTTAACCCTTTGAGTCACGAATTTTTCTAATTGTCAGTATTTTGTAAAATTTGGTATATAAGGGTTTTTGGGGTCGCTGATTACGAATCCAGATTTTCAAAATTCAAGATGGCGGATTCATAATGGCAGACGAAATTTTACTTCCGCCATATTGGATCCCTATATTAAATTTTGGAAATTAAATTTTTTCCTTTAGATTCAGATTCTGCGATCTAAAAAAACCTTCAGAGAAAAAATTTAAAAAAGAATACGACTGTTACTTTTAATTTAGAACAGAAAATATTGTTTTTTATATATTTTTTATCAAAAAAAGGAGGATTTAACAAAAATAACACGGTGGAAAATTCTAAAAAAATTCTGAAAAATACTTTACAGTGTACTAAGATTATAAAAAAATTGCCGTATTTATTGTCATAATAGATTAGTAGAAAATGCATTTTTTCGTAAAAAGGTACTAATTTTGACTGTTTGTTTATATATGGTATTTTTACAATTAACAATTAATGACTGTTCATATTTTTTTTACACTTATTGATGTTCTAGAGACTCTGTAGAAACAAAAAATCCGGTATAATTATAAACGTTCAATGTCAATAGCTCGATTTTGCTTTAATAATAAATATCCCGGCGGAAAAAAATTATAGAGCATTAAAAAAAGAAATTAAAGCTGAAATACCCAATTAATGAAATCGTGCTAGGATTTTTTTTCAATTTCGTATTCTTGGACAAACTTTTGATAAATTTGTTCAATCGACGCTTTCTTACAATGTAATTTTGTAACGAATAGAAAAACAATTGAAATTTAAAGATTCTAAAACTAAAAACTTCAAGCTTTGAAACTCTTTTTCATTAATCTTATTTCGATTATTCTCAAGGAAGTTGCAATTACTTGAAAAGTGGCCCTTCAATTTTTTTTGCGTAGCGTATAACTGTAGACCTTTTTCAATGTTTTCAAACCGAAAATTTTCGATGGATTAACTTTGTGCGCTCACAACACCGTCCATTTTCCAAAACATTCTTTGGTCAACATAGTCAACGTTGCTAAAGTCCTTCCTGGCGCCAAAAGCCACTCTCGCATTTACATCTACGTCATCAACACGCTTACGCCCGCGCTTAACGCTCACGTACATTCACGTCTCGGTTCAAGAAACGAAAAAGAGGGGGAGAAGGGGCGGGTTCGCACACACGAGCACGGTGAGGTTCAACGACCTGCGGGAATGCCGGGTACACCGGCAAAGGCTATCGTTTTAAACCGTGTTCGGCAATCTCGTAAGACTCTTCACCGCTGCTGTACGTTAGAGGTGTACTTTTGAGAACGGCGTCCACGAGAAGGGATTATTTGAGATTCGGTGGTTACGACGGGATAAAGAGACGACATGTGTACAAAACGGGGGTATGTGCTAAAACCGATATATTATAATTTCGGTGAGAAATATTTTATGCCAATTGTCACATCTGTCATATATAAAAAAAAAATCTTGCTTTTTTTTTTCATATCCGTAGTATTGAAATTAAAACCCAAGTTATACCGGTTTCGCTCGCGTTCTAATTTACCTGCAGGTGATTTATAAACCACAGAACAACCAACCAGTTTGCTGCAAATTATACTTGACCTACATAGGTGCAACATATGGCGCCAGTATTCGTTTCGATCGTCGTCTTGGCGATTGTCTGATAATTTAACATCGAAGTCGCACCATGAATGGGAAAACGAAACGTGCGCGAATAGATCGACTTTCCGCAATTGCCCGACGGTTTCCTTCCCCCGGTGAATCGTAATTCGGGACTGAACTGGTTAACCGTGATTCTCGCTCTTTGTTCTTCAGTGAAGCGGGAAGATTTTATCGCGAAAGTTTCAGCACTCAAACAGTTAACGCCGCACATTTGGCTATTGTCTTTCCCATCGTTTTTCTGACAGTTTCACAAATCAATGCCAATCTTGCTAATCGCGAATAACAGCGTCAAGAGATCCCTTGTTGCCGGCAGGCGGGAAGAGAGATTAAGCTTTCGTTATCTTTCTTTATTTGAACCTTTGTGATAAAAGAAGGCCACAAAATAGGAGAAAAAGGGGAAAAGAGAGAGAGAGAGAGAGAGAGAGCTAGTGCAAGAGGTCGGCGGCTACGCGTCCTCGAAATCAATATGGATACCTACACGTCTGCGATATATCCCGCACGTGCTTGTGCGTGTCGGGACCTTTCGACATGTCTATAGGGTGGTCAACGTGTCAAGGGTGGAAAGACGCCCTTCTCCGTGACAAACTGCCCTATTCGTTGTAATCCACGCAAACGAATTCGATGCTTTCTACGTCATTGGACATTGTGACAAATTTATACTTATGTATGCTCATTCTTTTTGTTTTTCCCTCACTTTATTAATATATACGATGACAATATAATGGCGTGTGTGCGAAACGAGATTCTTGCTTATTAAATTAAATTAAAAACTGTTTTCGCAAAAGTAATGGGTGTCAATAAATTTTCGGGAAATATATTTAAATATTTGCAGATTGATATATTGATGTTTGAAAGCGTCATATTTAATGTACAATTCAAGGCGTTTTAATAAATATATAAATTAATTGATATAAATTTCGTAAATTATTGTTTGTCAAAACAATTTCAGATTGTTTGCTGTCACGCACCCTCGAATGCCTACTTCAAGATCGTATTTCTATGACACGATTGCCTTTGTCATAGCTTTAATAACTTAGTAAGACACAGAAACCTGAGAAAAAGAAACCTAAGGTATGCCGCTAATACATCATGCCGCTGTAGAATGTGCGTTTATTGGATTTTTCGCGATTAAATTACATTCCCTACGATACTGTTATCGATTTTATTTTGAATATTAAGAAAGCGTGATTTTCTTTTTTAACATATTATTGCAAAAAGAGAGCGTAATAAATATAAAAAGTGACGTTAATAAATTTATATAATACAATCTAGAAAAATATATAAATTGTAAAAATATATTCATAAAAATATTGTACAATATTTTAATTTGTAATGGCAATATGTTTGATGAAAGGAAAAATGGATACTTCGAAATCAATATTTTCAAAGAACTGTTTCGAATAAAACGATTTTTTTTTGGCACAATGCATTTCCGTTAACTGATAGTACAATGTGCCTCAGCTGGATATCTCGCGAAAAAAATTCGAGCCACTGTTTGACACCTGAAAGCTTCTCATATAATTGGCAATTAAAGCACGTGGCTTTGACAATCTATCTGTTGGCGATACTTGAAATCCCATACGTGTGAAAGGGAACCACCAAATTGTTCACGGCTGTGAATGTTCTGACTTCGGCAAATAAATTTCCGTTAATTCGCGTACCCCTACTTTTTTTTGTAACACTCTTTCGAAATGAACGCCCTCCAATGATTTCGTTTCAATTTAAACTTGGGGCAAAGGCTTCGAAAGACCCTTTGAAAGTTTCCGCTGTAAATTTTCGTTTTACCGTAGCAAAACGTGTCCTTTGAGCGGTAACTATTACAAAAACCACACGAAACAACTTGCGTGTTTCGATTAACTACCATTTTATGTATATCAAATTTTTCAAGGCATTATCATAAAAAATTGTATTTTATAATAAATTTTATAATACTGAGCTATTCAAATTAAATTCAAAAGTGAAAACACAAACATGAATTTAAATATATTTGTAGAAAATTTTATCAATATGTACACACATGTATATTAAAATGATTTTTTTCCGATTTGATCAAAATAAAGTTTTATTGATGCCTTGCGTCAAATTCAAGGGATATTATTTTGTTCAGTTTCAAAAATAAAACGGTAGAAACGAAAAGAATATGTTTCCTTTTTTACTGCTTTAATCTCATGAGAAATTTATTTGCGATGACCATCTAATAATGTCTTATTATTCTCGGATTTTTATGATTAATAAAAAGTCCAAGAGAGAGAGAGAGAGAGAGAGAGAGAGAGAAAGAATCGCGCGTCCATTAATTTAATCATTTCCTGATTTCTTATTCTTTTAAGTGTGTGCTTATCCTTTCCACTTGCGGTCATCGAATAGATTGGCATTAAACTCGAATAAACGAAACTTTATTACTCTATCACTTGCTTCTATAGACATTACGAGCACTCATTATTCACAGATAAGCCCAGAATCATCAAAATAATATATCGATTTTTAATAGATGAATTTTCAGGATATATGTGTGTGGGAATAATGCAAGTTGATTTAAATTTAACGATATTTAATTTGAAAAAAATTGATTAATCAGCAAAATAATCTCAGCAAAATAAAAGATTTCAATTATGCATTATTGGATGAATAATATATTATTTGCATAAATAAAATGAGTTATTAAATTAATTAGTTTAAGTAAATCTGGGTGAAGATATACAATATTTTAATGCCAGGATATTTCCTCTGAATATATTAACTTTATCTCTGGACAAACATAAATAACGTTCTCATTTTCAGCCAATGTGTAAATAAAACGCGTAAATACTGAAATCAGTAAACGAATCAATAATCATTTCAACTGTATTATTTATACTAGAAATAAAAAGGCTTGCACGTAAACAAAGATAAATATCGCTTGCAACTTCTAATCTATATATTTATAACTTTGTGTGTCAATTCTTTTTTAATACAATTAAATTTATCAACAAAAAAAAAGAATTTGTTATGATTGACACTACTTAGTGAAATATAAACATTAAAATAAAAAAAAATTCATTTAACACCAAAAAAACAATTAATTTGCTTCCTAAATTTTATGTCTTGCATATCGCTATTGTAATCAAAAAATATAAAAAAATCGAGTAAGCTAGTATGAAGCTATTGACGAAGTCTCTCTTAACCAACCGAGCGTAATTTTCGCCTCATTTACGTCGGCCGTATAAATATAAATGTTGCAGGGGCGAGATGAGATATACGCGCATTTACGGCATGTTACACTAAACCCTTCTTTGAAAGTCTGATCTTCTCCACGACGGGATATAACAATAGGGATTTGTGAAAGTGTGCATTAAGTGGGAACGATCGCTGAGCACAGGGAGGCAAGTGATTCGTCGAATTTACGACTCATTACATTTGAGATTGCTCACATCCTCCGATTTCCACGAATCTACAACTTTATAAACGGAAGATTGATAATCAATGACCGTATGACTAAGTTTTTAATCAATTAAACTAATTATTTATTTTTCTTTATTAAATAATGTATAACAATTTTTTCTGACCATAAGATGTTCAAATCCTACTTTAGCCACAGCAATGTTTGTATTACAACTGATAAACAGAAACGCTAACGCTTTATTGTTCCTGTATGCTTTCCCACAATGCATATCCTTTCCAGGAATGTATAGATGGCACATTAATTAGCATCCTAATTAGCATGGCATGCAATATTCAGGGAGAATCTGGATATCAGAATATCCTCGCCAAGCTCTACTCAAGCCTACATTGAAGTTTACCAATTAACAATTATAATTGGAAATGTGTTAATAATATATGTATATTTAAGTGCATAATAATATATGTGTTAATAATATGTGTTAATTATATGTGCACATTTCTTATCTTTTTTCTAATAAATTTTCTAATAAATGTATAATTAACATTTAATAATAGAGAACAATCAATTTATGATGAAATGTATAATTTTATGATTGGTTATACATATATCGGCAATTATTTATAAAAGGGAAAAAAATGATAAAAATATAAACTTATCTACATAAAGTTATATAATAATTTCGACAATATTTTCAAATTCTACGTACACTATACATAAAAATTAAAGGGCCACTTACTTCCATATTAAAAAAGGGCAATTTTCAAGTAATTGTTATATCATTATATATCATTATAAATCAATAATCATTAATTTAAGTCTTTGAAATGTACAAAAAAAACTTAACACTTCCGCCTTTTGTACGAGTAACTGGAATGCTTTTTACTGCCAAAATGTTGTACAGTTCATGAAAATTTTAACGTTTTTTCGTCAACTTTTCTTGATTTATATAAAAAAAGATGAAAGTACAATTTTTACTTGATTTTTAAGTAACAACTACGTTTTAAAAATGAATAATAATTGAAAAAACGATAAGAGCATTTTAAAGTGCTAACTTTTGTCTTTAAATTGCGTTTTTAATTATTATTGTACGATCATTTTTTCACTAGTTATAAGCGTTCAAAGTCAATAACTCGATTTTGCTTTATAATGAATATCTCGCCTAAAAAAAAATCATAGAACATTCGTTAAAAAAAAGAAATTAAAGCTAAAACTCTGCTCTTTAACACCCAATTAATGAAATCGTGCTAGTATTTTTTTTTAAATTAGGTTTTTTAATTTGGACCAAGTTTTGAAAAATTTGTTTAATCGACGGACGTCGCTTTCTTATAATGTAATTTTGTAACAAATAGAAAAAATTGAAATTTATTTAAACGTTCTAAAACTAGACACTTCAAGCTTTGAAACGCTTTTTTATTGATCTTATTCCAATTATATTTAAGGATGTTACAACTATTTGAAAATTGACCTTTTTTTATGTGGAAGAAAGTGGCCCTTTAATTTTTTTGCGTAATGTATATTATATGAGACACCTTAATAAAGTAGTATCACACGTGCAGGCTTTTCCCACACACGTACATCCGCACACATGTACGTACATTGGAGATTAAGTAGGAACTTCCTAGCACGAGTTATTCCCTCTCGTAGCCAAATATTCAACTCCGATGAAACTCAAAGCTGAAATTTTGCCGATCCCTTCAGGGTCGAGAGTCATTACCAGGTTTACAGTAATAGCGGAGATTATGAAGACTGTTTGATTCCTTCAACACTCAGTAGTTTGAGCTAATTATAAAATATATTTGCCGTTGATTACAAATGATATTAAACGTTGATTAAATGGAAAATAAAAAAAATATTGATTGATAAATCGACGTAGTATTTTTTTTTGCAAAACACGACGGAATATCGACTTTAGAGTGATATTTAAATGTTTGAAAAAGTTGTAAGCAGGAATCTATGTGGTTTCATGCTCATCCCGTATACAATTTGAATATAAAACTGGCGGATTCATCATGCATGCAAAACGGGGAAACAAACAAGGCGAAAATGGGCGACCGCTGGTTGCGCGCCATTATCCTAGGATCTTATTGCTTCTTATTATGCGAGGAGGCGTGCTAGAATAATTCGTCTTGCCACGCATTACCAGAAGAAGCAGGTTTTACTATCGCCAGAAGGAAAACAATGTCACTTCAGGCGAATAATTTGCCATCCTCGTAAAATAATAATATCCTTACATGAAAGACGCAAAATTAGAAGTAGTTTTTGCAGGATCACGAGAAAGTACTTACCCTGAGGATCTCCAGTTGGGATCGTACAAAGTCCGCGCGACTGGCAATGTCAGGAATCGCCACAGGAAACGAACCCATGTACTGTGACAGAAAGAATTTCCGTGTTGAGCAAGGCATTAGAAACAATCTTTTATGTAGGTATAGCTTTCACTTTTTTCAAAAAAGAATTTAGGAATATTAAGGATGTTTAGCACCTACAATCGGAGCAAAAAGTAGAGCGAAATTGACGAATATATACTTTTCTCATATATCTTAATATATGATTATTATAAAGATTGCATAAAATCTGATTATTTATTCATAGCTAGAGTGTAGAAATGTATTTTCCAACTTCTGTTGCTTTTTTTCGGACAATTTTCGTGTTTCTTAAATTGTAATGAGAAACTTTTATCATTGACGGTATCTCGATTTCAACATTACAGCACAAAATTTGAATTACAAAAATAAAAGAATTTTCTCGTATAGAGTAATTTAAAATGTCAGAATAAAAATTATAATAGTGAATAATGACAAAATATAAAAGATTGTTAACTATTTCTTTGATAATTTTAATAATTTGTCATTTCTCCGAGAAGAAAGAAATGTGGCAACATGGTAATTTTTCATAAGTTGGTCAAATTGCAAATTGACATATGAGGCCTAGTCGCTTCTCGCTTACACGTTTGTATATAGAGGCTTCTTCAGATGAAAAGATAAGTTATTTAAAATGTCAAAAGAAGGCTTAGCTGAATGCTATATTGCCACGTTTTCACAATAAATAATATGTCATCTCGGATTATAGAACGAAATTGAGAAAATTATATTCAATATCTTTTGAACTAGTCAGTACTTGATCAAAATTATGTGATCAAATATTTCCTCTATATTTAAACTATATTTTTGCAAATTTTGAATAAATTCCTATTATTATTTCTATCTATTTTAGCTCTTAAATCAACACGATCACAGGTTTTTTATAAGAAAATTTTTTAATAGAAAATCTGTAATCGTATCAATTTAAGGGCTAAAAGAACAGAAATAATTATATTTATATTTATTTATGTAAATAATTATATTTATAATTATATTAATACTTTTACTTATAATTAGCACAAAATAATTATATTTATAATAATATGGACGGGTAAATTCATTGCAAATTAAAATCCTTATAACTTTTGATTGCTTCAGTGAATCAACTCCAGGTTTTTTTATAAGTCTCTGAACATGTATCAGAACAATCTGCAAATTTTATTCATTGCAATTCCTATATTTTTAAAAATAGGTACTAAACATCCTTAAAAATGTAATAAAATTTAATTTTGCGGAATAATCGATAAAAACGCGGATAATTCTAAAATTTTTTTCTAGAAAATGTGTGGTATTATATTTTGTAATTAAAATACCCTCGTTAAATATCTCTCATTATCCTATATTATCTTCGCGTGCTTAATAACGATGTTATTCGCGTTTTCTGTTTAATATATACCATATCTCTCTTATATATCTATTACACTTTTGTCGAGAAATAATTATCGACTTGTTTGACGTAACTGTGGTTCGAAGGGTCGCCAACCCAACCCAAACGGAAAGCTGCCAGACGGCAAAGTCACATAGCACGACAACTATAACACGCCACGCACACGACGTTGGAAAACAATAAAGGCAGACATCGGCCTAACCTACGACAAGAATTTAATTTCCTTTTTCCGTTTCGAGGACGTTCGCACACCGGAACGTGCGCCCTCCTTTTTCATAGGCCCCCTATTTCCTTTCAATAGTCAATTTGGCTAGCGATCATTCCTACCCTCGTGAGTCTCGAAACGAAATTTTTCAAATCTTGATCAATAGGCAATCACTCTTCTTTCGATTTAAAAGAAGTTGCCAAGATTTCTCCTAAAAAATGTCTGCATTGGCCCAAAGTGTGATTCATTCAAGTTTGTAACAATTTCTAATACACTACGCAGAAAAATTAAAGGGCCACCTTCTTCCATATAAAAAAACCAATTTTCAAGTAATTGCAGCTTCCTTCAAAATAAATTAGAAGAAGATCAATAAAAAAGCGTACCAAAGGTTAAAGTTTCTAGTTTTAGAATTTTTAAATGAATTTCAATTTTTTCTATTCCTTACAAAATTACATTGTAAGTAAGCGACGTCCGTCGATTGAACAAATTTTTCCAAATTTCTCCAAGAATACCGAATTAAAAAAATCCTAGCATGATTTTATTAATTGGGCGTTAAAAGCGCTAAAGCGGAATTTTAGCTTTAATTTCGTTTTTTAATAAGTATTCTATGATATTTTTTGGCCGAAATTTTCATTATTAAAGCAAAATCGAGCAATTGACTTTGAACGTTTATAACTAGAGAAAAAATGATCGTACAATAATCATTAAAAAAGCAATTTAAAGAGAAAAGTTAGCACTTTAAAATTCTCCTATAGTTTTTTTCAATTATTATTCACTTTTCAAGTTTAATTGTTACTTAAAATTCAAGTAAAAATTGTACTTTTATCTTTTTTTTATTTAAATCAATGAAATTTAACGACAAAACACTAAACTTTTCATGAACTCTACTAACACTTATAAGTAAAAAGTATTCCAGTTACTCGTACAAAAGGCCGGAAATGTTAAGTTTCTTTTCTATACATTTCAAAAACTTAAATTAATGATTATTGTACGTAATATACAATAATTTTTTTTCACTAGTTATAAGCGTTCAAAGTCAATTGCTCGATTTTGCTTTAATAATAAATATCTCAGCAAAAAAGTAGCCTAGAACTTCAAACTGAAACGCTTTTTTATTGATCTTATTACCATTATTTTTAAAGAAGTTGTAAATATTTGAAAGATGGCCTTTTTTTATATAGAAGAAAGTGGCTCTTCAATTTTTTTGCGTAGTGTATTTCTCGAAAAAAGTATTGTCAAAATTAAAAAAAATACGTTAATTATATATATGTAAGATTTGTGTATCTTTTATTTTTTGCCTGGTCAAATGTGTGCAGGTCAAATGTATCTCGCAACGATTATATGATCGATAAAAATAGCGACCCTTTCCAAACAACGACGATAAATAAAAAGCTAAGGGTAAGTTCCAGGGACGTAATAAATAGCAGTATCTAACGCAATTATGTGCTTAATAAAAGGGGCGAACGCACATATTTCCTTGCCATAAATCGCAGAAAAAATATCGAATCGTTAGATATTTGCAACTAATGAGAAAGAGTTACATAATTTCAAATATAAAGCACTAAAAACAAATCAATTCATAACAGAGAGAAACATTTAAGAGAGAGAAAAAAAATTATGAATTAAATTATGGTGGAAAATATAATGCATATGATTTATGATTCTCTCACGATTCTTGGGTTCGCCAATGTTTCGTAGCTGACAGCACATTTTGATCGATATTTTGTATCACAATATAATCCTGGTTTTAATCCTCCTGGATGATTCTCATTGTTGTGTTTCATCGAACTTGTCTCTGGGAGGATCTTCTCCCGGAATTGCTGGGATTTTCCTGAATTATTATGCCACTGCAGAAGAGCGACTGGAATATCCACCGAGAGAATTCCATAGGGAATGGATGTTTTATAAAAATATCGGGGTGGAATAAGCTGTTATTGTTATGAATACTGAACGTGATATTATCTCTTTTCCCTAACTATTCATAGGTCAATATTGAGAGAAGGGCAGAGATACACAAAATAATTTCAATATATTCGAGATAAAAAAAATATCCCTTTCCATAACAAATTTTTAATAAAATAAAAAATATTGAAACATGTTGTTGTATATGTATTTGCTAGAAATATTAATTTTAACTCACGCGCGTACGAAAAAAGTGTTTTACAAATTTCTCTTTCTCTCCAGAAATTCTTAAATTATAATCAAATTTTTTAAGTACATCCATTTATAAATTAAGACAGGGTGTATTATATCTTGTGTATATAATTTTTTCATTTATAGCCCAGTTTTCCTGATAAAAGTCGACTTGGCGCAAACCGTGTCGCTACTATTATTGCAATTACCACATTTCCACTAGCGCGAGCAATCGGCCGTGCTAATATCTTGCAGGCATTAAAACGAACATTAAAACGAATCGATTGAACGACAATCGAAGAATGTAAAAGCCCGTTTCTCCACGACGCTCGCTGCCGCATGCTGCTGCTGCTGCCAATGTGAAGGATCGTTACGATTATTACGGTACCATAAATCCACGACATATTTCACGGTGGCGAAATACACTGGTTATTTTATTTTATTTGATCGTTTATACCTCGCTTGAGCTACGAGACTCTTCTCCATATGCGTGTAAGTACAAGCCAGATGATGCAGTGATGTTATCATCCATTCCTCTGATTTAATATTGAAAGGAAGCTATTTTATATTTCGATTATTGTGTGTATGCATCTTAAATCAAATTAATTGTAATATAGTAATATTAATTTTATTATGTTATATAATTATATTATAATTAAAATATAATTACATAATAATTAATAACAATGACTGCATGAATATGTAAAAAGAGATGAATTTCCTGAATTCTAAATTAAAATTTTATTAGCACAAATTTCTTTCGCTTGCTTTTAGTCAATTATGGTCAACTTTGTTCCTCACCAATTCTTGTTTTATTGATGTCTATTTATTCGTTAAAATGACACATTTTATTAATTGTTTGCCGTTTTACAGGTTTCCCAACCGACAGAAAGTCGGACGAAAATAATCGTCACTTTTCTCGCGCTCTCATTGCGTCCTGCTAAAATTGTGGCATACGAGCGGCTAACGAGCTCATTGACGGAATTTTCGTCACTGTGGAGTATCTAATTTCATGTGAATGCTGGATCAAGAACACCTGTTCCACTTTCGTTGAAGAACCGAACCGCGGCTGCGCAGAAATCGACATAATTCGTTCTATTGTTGAGCAAATTTTAATAAACGGTAATAAAAATCCTGTTGAAATTTTTTATAAGTAGTAATAAAAACCTAATGAAATTTTTTATAAATAAGTTTAAATGTATACTTTATATAGTCAATATCACGTGCACGGTAATTATATATATTTTAATAATTTAACGTTATTAATATGCATTTTATGTGTATTACTTTGATTATAATTTTTTGACATTTATATATTTGCTTGTATTTCAAATATCTAGCAAAGTCTATATTTGTTGAAAATATTAAATCGATTATCACAACCATACCGAATTACCTTCAAATAACGGAATATCATATTGATTGACGTTTTGATGGATACTGTGAGAATGGCATTCAACAGCTGCCGTAATATTTTATTCGTGCATTTACTGCGAACGGGTGATTGCCGTTTAACAGTAAATCCGTTTATATCGCGGAAGAGATATCGTGAGAGGTAAATCGCACATGGTCGAGATCACTTTCACCACTCGTTGAATTTTGCGAAATTATGCGGAACTCGAATCGATTAACCATCGAGTGCCAGAGGCAAAGCATATCGTGTCACTGTTCACTGTCGCTCTCGTACGATGATTTGATTCGAATACTTTCACATTTCAGAAATATAGATTTACATATAGATAATTTTGAGAAAAAAAATCCGTTAATGCTACACTAGGCAAAAAAATTAAAGGGCCACTTTCTTCCATCTAAAAAAGTAGTTGCAACTTCCTTAAAAATAATCGGAATAAGATCAATAAGAAAGCGTTTCAAAGCTTCAAGTTTTTAGTTTTAGAATCTTTAAATAAATTTCAATTCTTTCTATTTGTTACAAAATTACATTGTAAGAAAACGACGTCCGTCGATTGAACAAATTTTTCAAAAGTTTGTCCAAGAATACCGAATTATGTAAAAAACTTCCATGGTGACACCATAGTTAACTAACTAAAATATTGTAATATCATTTTTGTTAATTAATTTTAGACTTGAAAAGGACCTAAATCAAAGGCCGAAACGTCGCCGATTGTTAAGCCTATTAAATACTCAATAAAGCTTTTTTAACTAGTTTGGTCGAGCAACAATAACACCCAATATATTTCTTTAATTGTTTAATTAATATTTCGTGGATTATTTATAATTATAAAAACGATAATATACAGTATGTATTTAATCTGTTAATATCATATGGACCGCCTACGTCTTTAAACAGAAGCTTTGCGACTCTTATTAGAGGTTTGAGCTTATCTCACCGGAAAATACCAAGGCGAGGTGTCAGTTTCTGCGGTGATAATGCTGCATTCGTTACGTTATCGCGAGCGAAATTGCATCCGCGCGACGCAAGTCTGCATAGTTCGCCGCGCTTACCAAGCGTGGTCACGACGTCGTAACTGTTGACATTTTCGTACGCTCGTGACGGAGAATACCGACGTAGGATAGAAAGGACGTTGCGTAAAACGTGCGCAGCATTTAAAATGATTCCGAGAGTGCCGTCGAGAGTCGCGAATCGAATCATCGCTCATAGGAACGATATTGGAAATCGATGATTCCTGATTACAGTCTACTTTCAAACAATTAAAACGTTCTAAAATTATAAAATTAGACAATACCTATATGAATAACTCGTGAATTTCAACAGGTTTATCGATTATTTCCTTCTGAAAGGTTCTTAAAATATTATCTTTCTTTTAAGGATGTTTAGCACCTACAATCGGAGCAAAGAGTAGTCGAAATTGACGAATATATACTTTTCTCATATATCTTAGTATATGATTATTATAAAGATTGCATAAAATCTTATTATTTATTCATAGAGTGTCGAAATGTATTTTCGAATTTCTGTTGCTTTTTTTGGACAATTTTCATGTTTCTTAAATTATAATGAGAAACTTGTATCATTGACGGTACCTCGATTTCAACATTACAGCACAAAATTTGAATTATAAAAATAAAAGAATTTACTCGTACAGAGTAATTTAAAATGTCAGAATAAAAATTATAATAGTGAATAATGACAGAATATAGAAGATTTTTAACTATTTCTTTGATAATTTTAATAATTTGTCATTTCTCCGAGAAGAAAGAAATGTGGCAACATGGTAATTTTTCATAAGTTGGACAAATTGCAAATTGACATATGAGGCCTAGTCGCTTTTCGCTTACACGTTTGTATATAGAGGCTTCTTCAGATGAAAAGATAGATTATTTAAAATGTCAAAAGAAAGCTCAGCTGAATGCTATGTTGCCACGTTTTCACAATAAATAATATGTCATCTCGGATAATAGGACGAAATTGAGAAAGTTATATTCAATATCTTTTGAACTAGTCAGTACTTGACCAAAATTATGTGATCAAATATTTCCTCTATATTTAAACTATACTTTTGCAAATTTTGAATAATTTCCTATTATTATTTCTATGTATTTTAGCTCTTAAATCAACACGATCACAGGTTTTTTTATAAGATAGAAAATCTGTAATCGTATCAATTTAAGGGCTAAAAAGGACAGAAATAATTATATTTATACTTATTTATATAAATAATTATATTTATAATTATATGGATACTTTTACTTATAATTAGATGCACAAAATAATTATATTTATAATAATATCGACGAGTAAATTCATTGCAAATTAAAATCCTTATAACTTTTGATTGCTTCAGTGAATCAACTCCAGGTTTTTTTATAAGTCTCTGAACATGTATCAGAACAATCTGTGCAAATTGTATTCATTGCAATTCCTATATTTTTAAAAATAGGTACTAAACATCCTTAATAAAGCTACATCTGCGAGATTAAAATTATATCGAGAAATATGGAACGAAATAAAAAATAATCTTCGATAATCTTGTAAAATCTTAAATTAAAATGATTATTAGTTAATCTCTTTGGATTAAGGTGAAAAACTAAAAATCAAGCAGACTGTGGCAAAATAACCTAGATTTTAACAATAGTAAAAGCAAGATGGAGGGAACCGAATATTTGTTATTTGAGTGGATGAATCGTCGTCGCAATCCGGCTTTTACCATCGACTGTGCGCGTCGAAGAGTTTTAAATTACACCAGCATTGTACGAGTACAATGTGCTGTCAATGTGTCCAAAAAGACAGGAACAATCGCGCGTACAATTTAAAGCAGAGTCTACAATAACCATGGTTATCGCGATTAATAAATGCAAATTAATGTTGAAAAGTGAAAAATGTGAACATTTAGGATGGAGTATATTGATATCGAGCACGTTAATGTAATTTCAAACGAAAATATTTTTTCTTTGCCTTTTAATCAAAATTAATTTTTCATGTTTTGCGTTTCAATATAGAATGCATACAATCAATATAAAAGAAGAAATAAGAAATAAAATCCGATGAAACATCAATTGCGACAGATATACAGGGTGAAGAGAAAGTAGTATAGAAACCCTGAAAATTTTCGAAAAATGTAAGTTTTACAGAAAAAGAATCTAAGGTAAGATCTATTCATTTTCTTCATTTATTTCATACTTTATATTAAAAAGTATCATGACAAACTTTAAAATATCTTAGGAAATTCTTAACCAAAAGAAGTTTTATTGTAGTGTTTTGGAAAGCTCTCGAGGTAAGCTACAAGAATATGTAATTAAAAATAGTGTTCCATTTAAAAATTGAAGGTAACCTTCAAGCCACTATTCAAAGTCAAATCATTGATATCATCTTATGTTCCTCTCGAAACCATACAACTTTTGTCTGAAATACTTTTTTATAAAATTTATATTTTTCAAGATTTTTCAGGATTCCCATACTTCTTTCTCACCCTGTATGTAAATGCATACGATGTTGATGCGACACTCCGTTATTTATTCTCCTGCAAATGTCAATCAAGTAAAATTTCAAATCCATAAAACACTGAAGTATCTCAAATTAATAAGAGCCGTGCTTTATATATATTGCAATAGTATATATAATATTATGCTATATATTATTGCATGACATTTAAGTGGACATTGATAAAATATGCAAATGTTTTCGAAATCAGCGGATCGATTTATTCAATATCTGTAAAACATTTCTGCTGAAAATATAAAATTTGTAACATTCGAATTGTAACTTTCTAGTGATTCTTTCTTGTTGATTGTTAAAGTTTGAGACGTCATTTTAAACGTAACACAAGCAGTTCGCGAAGAATGAAACGAGGCGAAATACACAGAGAGAGATTTATATCCGTTCGCTTCCTTGAGATACGAGGGCGAAAAGGAAGTGTGCGGGGAAAGAGATCCCCTATAATATATGTGCATTCTAACATCTTCACGTTCGCACGAAACGAAAGGAGACGAGACGAGACGAGACGGATGCATACAACGATGCACGCGCGCGAGATTCCGTGCAAAATGCGTGAGCATGTGCGTATGGTGAACGTTGCGGCCAGCCGTCTATCGGGAAAAGGAAGAAGAAGAGGAAGAGAGTCGTACATGAAAATTACATACCCCGTTTGTGTGACTTGCGCTTAAAAGGCCTCGGACGAATAACTGTAGTCAGCTAAAAGCCTCTTGTACGTCAATGCCATGAAAACGTAATACTTTTCCACGATTTCACTCGCTTTTGTTACACAATTGTCGTAGAAATGATACGTCAAATTATAAGAGACAGATCACGGTCACTTTGACAATTATTAAATTAATTGACGTTATTTTCTTTCTATTATTGAAAAATTTATTACAATTATCCTGATTATCTTACAAGTAACTTAACTATAATGAAATGAATCATGATAAAATTCACCTTAGCTGCGATGAATCTCTTCGAGAACGTTTCTGCCATAATAAGCATACATCACTTCCCATTTGATCGGCGCCGATTATATTTTCTCAAGAATACATATTAGATAGATTCAGGATAAAACTTGAAGCGGAATGAACAAAGACATTTTCTTTCTTTTAGTTTACACATCACTCTGATGCATTTTCACTGCACTTTCATTTTACACTATACGATACGAAAAGTTTCACCATCGTGTTATTTCTACAGTGACTTTTTAAAAAAAATCACGAACGATGCAGCGAGGAAAAATTTCCAATATAATCCTTTTCAAGTTTAAGCGCACAGTTTCGACAATCGGTCGACAAAAAAAATTCGAACGTCCACAACATCAAGAAATTTTTCACCTATTAAAACGGGTGCATCAATTATAATTCGATTTGTTTATTAGAGAATTAAGTGTATATACGATGTCGATTTTAATACTTGAAAAAACTAAATTTACCAGATACGATTAAAGTAAGATATTTCTCATCTTGAGGAAAAAATAAAGACCGGTCGACCTTTGGATATTAATATGATAGTTGGAATGACATTTGCATCTGGAATCCCAACTGGTTTCCAACGTGTATCGTCATCCAATTCGAACGCAAGTATGTGTGAAGAAACGAAAGAATAAATTTGTTCTACGCTATGCACCGGGGAACATATTTAAATTAAATGAATAATAATCAATATTAATTTATTGTTTGCCTTAAATCGAAGCTCAGCCAAAAAAAGCAAAATATAAGAGCTTCAGCATTATTTAACTAGATTATTTCTTAATATTCTTATTTTACTAAAAACTTGACAGCTATCAAAACTGAAAAAGGTATTAAAAATATAATAATAATAATAATAAAATGCATATAATTTTCTTATATAATCTATTAACTACGTTATATTAAAAAGAACAATATTTTTTTTTTAAACACACTTTGCAACGAGGTTTGCAGTTAGTAAGAGAACGTTTAGTGTCACAAAGAAAGTAGATGGAAATAAAAATCGTTACATTTACAACTTTGCTTATTACACAAAAAAATCTTATATTTTTTGGTAAGAAGTATATAATTAAATATCAAACACAATAAATTTTATTAAACGATGTATTTAGAAAAATAACTGCATAAATTGAAATTTGCGCTAGTTGAATATTTACAGTTCATATCGATGTGGAAAGAGCAATATAGGGCAAAAAAAATAAACTCAAAAAATGTATTCTCTTTCTCTATATTCCGATTTTCAATTTCGGAAAAACGCGATCAAGATCTAAACACTTTATTACAAAGAGAATTTACTTGAAGTATATAATTTTGATATTATATACATCAATTTGTGAAAATAGACTTTCGAAATACTGCTTGAGTAAAGTTACTTTGATTTACAGAATTTCGCGAGAACTGTTGCAAACACAGACTACCATTTTATTTGAGTGCCATGTCCTCGTACGCTATCGCACATGTCACAAACATTTTTCAACTCAATTGTAAAAAACGAGTAATATTAAAAAATTCACTCAATATACGGAATTGCAGGCGACACAATTTTTGGAGAAAAATAAAAACGTGCGATAGACACTATCATTCATTGAACGATCCAATATTTCAAGGTCGAGAGGTCACTCCTTTCAAAATCACAATTCAATCTATAACAATCGCGTCATATTTCTGGGCCAACTATCGATAAATCATCGTAGCACATGCATCTGAAATGTCATCTCTCTCAGCGCGCGACTGAATTGGCGAGTCGTTTGTCCAGTAGACTCCATGACAAGGAATTCGATTGAATTTAATTTACGCGATCGTGTGACAGTTATCTGCACTATTAATAATAGTTAATTAATTAAAATGATTAATAGAAGCATGGTGGTCCATCCTTTGGCCAACGACGAGTTTTTCAATCACGCTTGTATTTTCTTATCACCACGCGATGCATTCACAGATAGATCACTGTAGAAATATTCGTACTCGAAATCATATGGTCCGCGCGACAGAGACGATCGTCGTTTGAAACGCGAGGAAGCCGAAGCACCGGTGAACGCACGACTGGCCCGAAGGACCCGGTAAGAGGTCCCTTTACTGTGCCGGGGCCCGATGATACGGCGAACGCACGGTCGCTAATGGCCAATGGCGCACGGATAAGAGGAAAGGATGTAGAGGATCCTAGGAAGGATCCCCACGACGTGAAAAAAGAGAAACTGGCCAACTCGTTGTGACGAGTGAGTACGAAGCCAAAGGTTGAGAGTAATGGAAAAAAAAGAGGAAAAGAGAAAGAGAGAGAGGAAAAGAGGGGGTGGAGGCAAGTTTGGCAGAGGCTGGTCGAGCACCTGGGCGACATTACCTCCTCACATCTTCCGACTGCTTCAGGCATCTTCTCTCTTTCTCTCTGTTTTTCTTCCTCATTCTCATTTTATCAAATGTTTTATGCGTCGAATGTAATAATAATGTAATCTTGATAATAAAAAATTTTCATTTGCAATATTTCCTCCTCTTTACGCTGTAATTATCTCATTTATTAATTAACGTTGCGGTGAATAAAACTATTTTTATAATTTTTATACGTATGCCGTTTCTCAAAATTTTAATTAATTAGTTTTGTTTAGTACTTTTATCATTTTTATAATGTTTTATCATTTTTAAAATCGAAATATTTCAGTAGAAATAAAAGTAGAGAAGACACTTGCAAAAGTCTGTTGTTTAAGGATGTTTAGCACCTACAATCGGAGCAAAAAGTAGTCGAAATTGACGAATATATACTTTTCTTATACATCTTAGTATATGATTATTATAAAGATTGCATAAAATCTTATTAATTATTCATAGCTAGAGTGTAGAAATATATTTTCCAACTTCTGTTGCTTTTTTTCGGACAATTTTCGTGTTTCTTAAATTATAATGAGAAACTTTTATCATTGACGGTACCTCGATTTCAACATTACAGCACAAAATTTGAATTATAAAAGTAAAAGAATTTACTCGTACAAAGTAATTTAAAATGTCAGAATAAAAATTATAATAGTAAATAATGATAAAATATAGAAGATTTTTAACTATTTCTTTGATAATTTTAATAATTTGTCATTTCTCCGAGAAGAAAGAAATGTGGCAACATGGTAATTTTTCATAAGTTGGTCAAATTGCAAATTGACATATGAGGCCTAGTCGCTTCTCGCTTACACGTTTGTATATAGAGACTTCTTCAGATAAAAAAATAGGTTATTTAAAATGTCAAAATAAGGCTCAGCTGAATGCTATGTTGCCACGTTTTCACAATAAATAATATGTCATCTAGGATAATAGGACGAAATTGAGAAAGTTATATTCAATATCTTTTGAACTAGTCAGTACTTGGCCAAAATTATGATCAAATATTTCCTCTATATTTAAACTATATTTTTGCAAATTTTGAATAAATTCCTATTATTATTTCTATCTATTTTAGCTCTTAAATCAATACGATCACAGGTTTTTTTATGAGATAGAAAATCTGTAATCGTATCAATTTAAGGGCTAAAAAGGACAGAAATAATTATATTTATACTTATTTATATAAATAATTATATTTATAATTATATGGATACTTTTACTTATAATTAGATGCACAAAATAATTATATTTATAATAATATCGACGAGTAAATTCATTGCAAATTAAAATCCTTATAACTTTTGATTGCTTCAGTGAATCAACTCCAGGTTTTTTTATAAGTCTCTGAACATGTATCAGAACAATCTGTGCAAATTTTATTAAATTCCTATATTTTTAAAAATAGGTACTAAAATCCTTAAAAGCATTCTGTTTGATTTCAGTAAATGGCAAAATTTTATTAGTTTTTTAATTAATTTTTTTTTAAATATTCGAAAATTACGATTAATCCCACTCGCAGATCATACCATTATATTTATACGTTTTATTTCAATTTTGATACAACATCCTCCCAGAAGACACGCCTTATTCCGTCACGGAAGATCAAGCGTGCTTCATGTCTATGGTGATCATTAAACGTAATAAACTGCAACGCTCTGTATAATTATTTCGTAAATTTTTGTATCTTCTGTTCTTTTTACACGTTTATCCATCGTAACTGTCACATTAGTTTACAGAATATCTCAGAATTAGCAAAAAATGAAGCGTTATATCTAATACAATTTTAGTCAATTTTTGCTTGAAAAAAATCTCAAACCGCTGATAATTTCACCACGCTGATTATCAAGAAACATTGAAGTTTAAGATAATTATGTTATAAAATATGTTAATCTTTTTTTTTTGTAAAAAATTGATTAAAAACATTAATTAGAATCAACATAATGTGATTCTTTTATTCAATTATTAAACATTCTGTACAATAATTATTTTGCATTGCACTTTTTCTTGCCAAAAATAGTTTGCTTTCTAATCATAGTCTCATGCCTAATTTCTTTCATATTTAATTGATCATTTTTTAAACTATCCAAAAAGCAGATTACGTGCACGAATAACAAGTGTAGTTCAAATAAATTTCACAAACCAACTATGAATATTATATATATTTACATAATATTATAATAAATTATAATATATATATTCTTACGTGAGAAGCATAACATAAAAGATTTAAAATGTACATTGTGATGCGTGTTTTGTACGTACAATCAATTATTCAGCCTTTGATTTAAATCATTTATGACTATAAATATTTCTGTGAAATACATCTATTAGTAATGAAAGAGTTAGAAATTGAGATTTTGCTAACAAAAATCTCACTGTTAGCTTGTAAAATCATTAGAATGAATCTTTTGAAGTTCATGGTAAATGTATATACATACTTGCCACCTGCCTTCTGCATATTTAAAGGTTTATATAGTATACTCTACTAAATTACTCTTGACTTTAAAAGACAGATTTTATCGTTGCTTCTCTTAGACCTACGGAAACTATTAAAAAAGAGGATTAAAGGAAATAAAATATATGTATATCAGAGATGATTGTACGTGTCCTGTCTTAGAATCATGGGTAACGAATCCGTACCTGGCGCCATGGTGTGTGCCATGGGACGTATGTGGTTGCCGGTTGCACATCAGCCGATACCCAAGTCTCCGGTCTGGCTGCAGCTGCGAACCGGTTATATACTTTCATCTGGCAGTCTTAGCACGGTCCCTAAAAGAGAATCCGATGACTATAGCTTGCGGTGCGCGAGAGATGTGCGAGGAAAAGAGAAAGAAGAGAGAATGGTAGGGAAGGGGTTAATGCCTGAACCAAGGCACGCTTATGCAGCGGAATAAAGGACGTCCAACGTCGCTTCCTCACTCTTTCATTTTTTTTTTTTTAATTTTAATTCCACTA
This sequence comes from Anoplolepis gracilipes, assembly GCF_047496725.1. Lineage (NCBI taxonomy): Eukaryota > Metazoa > Arthropoda > Insecta > Hymenoptera > Formicidae > Anoplolepis > Anoplolepis gracilipes. The sequence continues at coordinate 5,198,004 of NC_132975.1, forward strand.
CATTTCTCTTCTGATACATCGGCGACGCTCTTTTGGCGAGAAAAGAGAGAACGAGAGAGAGAGAGAGTCGCATACCTAACCGTGAGTGGACGATCGTTCAAAAAACACTGCACTTGAAGGCAATATTTGATGAGATCGTATGACAGTCAACTCCGATGAAAAGCGCATCCTGTTTGGTTGGTATAATATAAATCTGACGCGTACATATTTGCATGCTAATTGATCGTAGAAGATAGATCAATAATTTTACAATTTTATAGAATGCAAAAGTAAATATTGCAACAGCTATTTTTTTAAAAAAATTAACTGTATTTTTATAAATTAAGTTTATTTTAGCATATTTTTTCTAAAAATTGAACTAAAACATTATTTTGAGAAATTATACTGATACTCGACGTTTTGAAGATATGCGTTATTTAAGGATGTTTAGTACCTATTTTTTAAAATATAGGAATTTAATAAAATTTGCACAGATTGTTTTGATACATGTTCAGAAACTTATAAAAAAACCTAGAGTTGATTCACTAAAGCAATCAAAGTTATAAGGATTTTAATTTACCCGTCGATATTATTATAAATATAATTATTTATATAAATAAGTATAAATATAATTATTTCTGTCCTTTTCAGCCCTTAAATTGATACGATTACAGATTTTCTATCTTATAAAAAACCTGTGATCGTTGATTTAAAAGCTAAAATAGATAAAAATAATAATAGGAATTTATTCAAAATTTGCAAAAGTATAGTTTAAATAGAGGAAATATTTGATCCCATAATTTTGGTCAAGTACTGACTAGTTTAAAAGATATTGAATATAATTTTCTCAATTTCGTCCTATCATCCGAGATGACATATTATTTATTGTGAACACGTGGCAACATAGCATTCAGCTGAGACTTCTTTTGACATTTTAAATAACATATCCTTTCATCTGAAGAAGCCTCTATATACAAACGTGTAAGCGAGAAGCGACTAGGTTTCATATGTCAATTTGCAATTTAATCAACTTATGAAAAATTACCATGTTGCCACATTTCTTTCTTCTCGGAGAAATGACAAATTATTAAATTTATCAAAGAAATAGTTAAAAATCTTCTATATTTTGTCATTATTCACTATTATAATTTTTATTCTGACATTTTAAATTACTCTGTACGAGTAAATTCTTTTATTTTTATAATTCAAATTTTGTGCTGTAATGTTGAAATCGGGGTACCGTCAATGATAAAAGTTTCTCATTATAATTTAAGAAACACGAAAATTGTCCGAAAAAAGCAACAGAAGTTCGAAAATACATTTCTACACTCTAGCTATGAATAAATAATAAGATTTTATGCAATCTTTATAATAATCATATACTAAGATATATGAGAAAAGTATATATTCGTCAATTTCGACTACTTTTTTCTCCGATTGTAGGTGCTAAACATCCTTAAAAAAATTAAGATTTTTTTTTTAAGTGTTTGTACTATATTTTCTTTAAATTTACTGTAACCAATGCATTCCATTTTATATCCCTGAAATATTATACAGTATAATATGTTACGTCATATTGAGTTCTAATCTTTATGTCTCTCTAAATTTAGCGAATAGAAATATATTAATTTCAATTAAATTTTAGAAACCTTAATATAAGTTTCGCGAATGGAGATTACTAAATTATATTGACTTTTCTCATTCCCTAAACCTCTCTTGTCACAAACGAAAAATGGAGAAAGCAGATTATTGAGTTGCGAAGAGACGCGGTACATTAATAATCTATCTTCTGTCGCTTAAAAGAGCATATCATAGCTAGCATTGTACGAGGATGAAAGTACATTTTCTTTTTGTTGAGTTTATTCATTCATTGTTACGTTCCTTTTGGTAAGTCGCATATCAAACCGCGCATGGCAACGATCAATGAAATTTTGGCACGACATAATTTCCAAACAATCGCTGAAGTTCCGAAGAAATTAAATTTATGCTAAATAATATCGAATTCTCTCTTTTCTTTTTACAAACAGATATTTCAAATTGTGAAAAAGAAACATAAATTAGTGGATTAATACACAGACAAAAAAACTTCAATAACGTTTTACCTTCAATGTAATTACATCATCTTATGCGATGACGTGCTCTTTCAGAATCATTGCTATGTTGTCCCAATTTTATTCAAAGAATTTTTCATGCGCTGCCCACCATATAAGCGATTCAAGGTCTACGCTCGATTTCACATTTGTAAAGAACACGTAGGCGATAGAAGCACTTCATACATTTCGTACAGCAATTGGTACAAAAGGTCTTGAGATACGAGTGGTATGATTGATATTTAAGAAGAAACGTTCAATGGAAGTAGTTGAAACACATTCGAGATGATTGCAGAAAAGTTAACTTAAATCAATATAAAAAAACATGCAATAGATTTATGTTCTAATAAATATATTTAATCCATTTTTAAAAAAGGCGCTTTTTTCATACAACAATTGTTTATTTTATGTATGCTGCATATATTTTAAGAAGATAATATGAAAATATTATTTTTAATTCTTTAATTTTATTGATTATTATAAAAATTATCTTTAGTTATAGTTATTTTTTAAATTTTACATCCATATATTTTTTAAACTTTTGTCTGGTTGTATTTTTATTTTTATATCATATTTATATAGTATATTTTTACGTCTAAAAAATATAATTACAACTTTAAAGAGATAACAGGAAAGCAACTTGCGACATCTGATATTCAATGTTGGAAGTGGAAGTTAACTTGATCAGTTGGTCAGGTTCGAACAAACTTAACTCACAGTAGGTATAAAGTGGCTTTATAAAGGTCGATAGATTATTAGATTTTTCTGCATTCAAACTTGTATCCTCTGCCACAAATTTCTAAAGATGCAGTACTATTTTTGTTAGCATCTCTTGCAGATAATGTAGGATGTTGATATTAAACAAACTAATTAAAAAATCTATTTTTTTGTATTTTTTATAGAATTTATATAATTTAATATAATGACTCACATGATGTGCAAAAGCAAAATATTATTTACATCAAAATATCATTGATAAAAATTATTATGTAAAAAACAAAATGCATAAAAAGTCAAGTAAAAATGATAAAATACTTTCTTTCTTTCTTTATGTTTTTTCTTCTTATCTTTTCTATATAGAAATATTTTTTTTTCTAAAATACTTATATTATTAATTTCAGGATATGCATTTTTAAAATCAATTTCTTTTTAAAGTAATATTATTATTTTTAAGATGCAAACTAATTTTTTTATACATTATTTTATGTATGTATATAATTTTCAATATAATTAATATATAATATATAATTCATACATAATTAATATATAATTTTTTTTACATTTCATAACAAGCGTCTTTGCTCCTAGATATGTATAACATTTATACATATTTTAAAATTAGATTTATAAATTATTTTACTTTTGACAAAATTCGTTACGCAACCGCGCACCTTGGACTTAATTCCTAGCATTAATAAAAATGTTATTATTCGTATGCAAAGATTATTAACCGTCACTAATAATCGCACGCTACCGTTTCTTTCATTATGACGATCCGCACACACAAAGAGACGCTCTCTGTCTACCCCACTATCCCCCTGTATAAAATATATCTTCCCCTGCAGAGGCGGTGAGATGGCACAGGTGACCGGAGGTTGCGACGGCGGAGGGGTCGAGGGGGCGAAGCCCCCTCGTGCACGCCTCGGGGAGCACGATGGGCTGAATTTAACTTGGAACAACCGTACGTTTTGTGGTGTTCCCTGTGCACGGTCAGTGCTCACGCCACAGAACGAATGCCGCCAGGCAACGATGTGCGCTCTCTCGACGGGAACCACGCTGGCTTCGTTCGATCCTTCAGTTTACTATCGTAAGCTCACCCGGACAGGTGAGCGCCGCGTTCGCGGCCGATCGCGCAACGACACGGGTCCATGAAAATTCGACACTTTAACTTCGCCATAATAATAAAAAAAAAAATCAATTTTACTTCACGAACTTATTATTACACACCTGCGTTAGAATAATAAGAAATATTGCGTGCAAAAAGTGCTACTGCAATGCAAAAGAGCTTGCCTTCAGTGCACTAGATCGTGCAATTTTTTTTCACATCTCGATTAAGGGACTCTCTTTTAAATCGGAAGTACAGTGATTTTTAGAAGAGGATTTTTTGATTCCCGTAATTAATGTCATATAAGTAATTAAATTATGGTGGAATCATCAATTTCCGTCGTCGCAACAAAATAACAATGATAATATATGTGAAAAGAAGTACCAACGACTGGTGACATTTGAAAGGTTGTAACGATGAAGGATTAATTAACTCAGTTTAATTTGTGAAATATATAGTTTATTCATACATATGTATAAACATATTTTCCGCGCGTAATTAACGCTAACATTAGCGCTAGCAACGTGTTGAAGTTGCGATAAGACAATTAAAACGTGTAAATAAAGACTGATTCACACTGAATGAACATATGTTCCCGCCATAAAAATTTAGGTGAGTACAAAGCACCTTTAAATGAATATTTGAAACTTCACATTTGTAATCATAAAAAGTATATTCCAAGCCCCTTGTTCTGTTATAATTAGATTATTCTTCTACGTTAAGTGTTCAAATTAAAAACTTTTAGCTTGTATTAATATTTCTTGTAATAATAAAGTTTTACGCGACTATACGCACACAAGTAAAGATATAAAAACGTAATTAAAAGTACATAATTAACTTACGTAACTGACTCGGGAAATTTTCTATTAATTTTGATTAGAAAAAAAGTGATAACAATCAAAGCATATTTTTTTAAATATTGCAAAAATAATAAATGTGTCTCTACATTTATCGATTACACAGAATTACAAGATTTTGTATAGAAAATGCATAATGTTTATCTATTTATATATTTTAATTAATCATTTCTCTTATCCCTATATTTTATTAGCCCTGAGAAGGCGTGCGCAATTTTTTTAGAAAGTTTCGCAGAACTTTTAAAACACTGACAGACAGCATGTCTATCACAGTCGACATGCTGGTACGAATTATACCGGTATGGAATCTCACGAATATGACGTACAATTAATGCTTATCTGACACCGATGAAGGTTTAATTCGTGGAATCAATGGTATTGTTAGCCAGACCTCAATAACTGGCCTTGCGCTCTATAAAGTACACGTCTCATATACTTATTATTACACAATCAATTTTCAACAAACTTCTTGAAGAAGCAAAGGTCTGTGTATGATTTAAGAACTGAAAATTACCCCACATGTATAACGCTGTATAAAACATATTGAGATAAAAACGATACTAATCTCTAGCGTAAAATTTTATTTTCTAAAACTTTTGAACAAAAATAAATAAAAATAGAGAATATATTATATATTTGTACAAAAAATAAATAATAAATAAAATAAAAAATTAATAAAATAATAAATAAAACAATAGATAAATAAAATTAAATAAGTGAAAAAAAATAAATATAGAATGTTATTGTACCCACATATTATGCATCTAACAATATAATTTATACTTCTTTCTTGCGTGTAATTCATCTTTACATACTGTAGCTTCCGTTTATTACGGAATTAAAATTGAACGTTGAAGCAGCTAATCACTGGATAGCAATCGGCGATTGTTAGCACTGACCCAAATTTCTTTATGACAACATATTAATCATTAAACGGGAATGTTTATTATGCAAGAATGCAATCGCGCTTTAACTCACAATCAGCTATATGCATCCTTTTATAGTGTTATGAAATCATATCTCTTCTCCTTAGATAATCATACAATACCATTGTATTACATCGTGATTATTCCTGCGATGAAATAAGACCCTGTTAATTTCACTCCCACGAATAATGTCTCGTTGTGCCACAGTGTGAAAAGGAAATTCACTTTACATATGTATATATATGCTTTGTTCGCAGTAGCATCTGTCTACTGTTGTAACGCCAGATGTAACCGCAAAGAAATAGAGTCCCGGAATTGGCAAGTTCTTATCAGCAAACAGCTACAAACTCACGCATTAACAGTTTCAAAGTCGTTTTCCGCAGATTAATTTTTACTTGATTTAGATAATGCTAAGTCAAATAATAAAAAATGAAATAATATAATTTTAGATATTTTAAATTAAATTACAATTAAATTTAAATATAAAGGTAAAAAAAGGTAAAAGACTTTTTTACGGAATTTATTGGAAAAGTTCTTGAATTCTTTTTTTCTATACAATTCTAATTTGAATGTGTTGATTGTGAAAAAGAAACACATATATCAGTTAACATACCCACACGTACTGAAAAGATCTTTTACACATGTGTTCATGGTGTGGGGGAGCTCGTCACGCAAGCAAATTCTGTATGGGGTTGGCTGGGCAACAGACAGTATTATGGGCGTATGTCAATATCCTGGTCGGTATTATCATTCAGAAGCATGCATGGCAGGTGTAGGAAATGACGTCACGTACCCTTGGTACCCTCATTGGAAATACGACATTGGAAATATGACTGACCCTTTATTCCAACCAGCGTGACATAGAGAAAACTTCCTTTATGTACATACATGTTTCTCTTTTGTGAAAACTTATGTGTTCCACCTCTGTACGAGTAGTTTGTGTTGAAAGTAAAAATTGATACGGTAGTTAAATAATAAAATTATCCTATTTAAAGTGTATATTATCGATCAATCTTCTTGATACGAAGGACTTCACTATATATGAAGGTGAGTGCAGTTGTTATGAGGTGTTGGTTTTCAAAGAAAATCTTAATCACGCGATCTTCGTGTATGCATTCAAATATTACACTTTCAAATAATAGATAAAAGATTAGACGAACCAATACATATATATATATATATATATATATAACTAATTAGTTGCGATTGTGATAGTATTGAGCAATAAAATATCTTGGTGTAATTAGCGTGATGTTTAAACGCGATTTATCGTAATTATTAAAAAAATTATTTAAAATCAGCTGATTGTATTATGACAGATAAATATCTTGTTATTTACCGTAATTCTTATCGATACTTATCGGGATAAGAAGAATTTTGTTTCCTGTGTTAAAGCAACGGTCTTCATTCGTTGAAAATCAGATAGCGCACGTATATCGTGCACATTTGAATACACGAGTATCCGCACATCGCGAAGCTTCGCACTAGCCTGTTATTTAGCAGAGTCTTAAAAGTCAAGAGCGTGGCCGATACACTCTGTTGGCAAGAAGAGCACCGTTCGGCGTGCTCACTCAGTGTTGCTTAAGTGTCAAACTATCTTAAAGGAGATTCCCTACACACGAACATGGGTCAGTGCAAGCACGTTTTTTCCGCGTATCTACTAAATCTTATTAAATAATGTTTTCAATATCATTATCAAATATTTTTATAAATTTTCTATAAACAATTTAGAATTTTCAGGTCCTTATCAAAAAAATAAAACACAAATTTCTTCTATAATTTACAAAATTATAATTATTCAAATTTTTTTAATGCAATATCTCAAGAACTTACATTAAAATTTGATTAAAATCAAATTCGCTTGACATTAATTGATAAATATAATGTTTTCATTTACATATATTCTGCTGCTCTTGGTTTGTTAAGGATGTTTAGTACCTATTTCTAAAAATATAGGAATTTAATAAAATTTGCACAGATTGTTCTGATACATGTTCAGAAACTTATAAAAAAACCTGGACTTGATTCACTGAAGCAATCAAAAGTTATAAGGATTTTAATTTGCAATGAATTTATCCGTCGATATTATTATAAATATAATTATTTTGTGGAGCTAATTATAAGTAAAAGTATTAATATAATTATAAATATAATTATTTATATAAATAAGTATAAATATAATTATTTCTGTCCTTTTAACCCTTAAATTGATACGATTACAGATTTTCTATCTTATAACAAACCTGTGATCGTGTTAATTTAAGAGCTAAAATAGATAGAAATAATAATAGGAATTTATTCAAAATTTGCAAAAGTATAGTTTAAATATAGAGGAAATATTTGATCACATAATTTTGGTCAAGTACTGACTAGTTCAAAACATATTGAATATAATTTTCTCAATTTCATCTTATTATCCGAGATGACATATTATTTATTGTGAAAACGTGGCAACATAGCATTCAGCTGAGCCTTCTTTTGACATTTTAAATAATCTATCTTTTCATCTGAAGAAGCCTCTATATACAAACGTGTAAGCGAGAAGCGACTAGGCCTCATATGTCAATTTGCAATTTGACCAACTTATGAAAAATTACCATGTTGCCACATTTCTTTCTTCTCAGAGAAATGACAAATTATTAAAATTATCAAAGAAATAGTTAACAATCTTTTATATTTTGTCATTATTCACTATTATAATTTTTATTCTGACATTTTAAATTACTCTATACGAGAAAATTCTTTTATTTTTGTAGTTCAAATTTTGTGCTGTAATGTTGAAATCGAGATACCGTCAATGATAAAAGTTTCTCATTACAATTTAAGAAACACGAAAATTGTCCGAAAAAAAGCAACAGAAGTTGGAAAATACATTTCTACACTCTAGCTATGAATAAATAATAAGATTTTATGCAATCTTTATAATAATCATATATTGAGATATGTGAGAAAGTATATATTCGTCAATTTCGACTACTTTTGCTCCGATTGTAGGTGCCAAACATCCTTAAATATCTTTAATTGATAATAATTCTATAAATTCAATTAAAATTTCCAACAGTATTTTCCGAAAATTGTTTTGTCTTTAATTGTAACATTGTTCTTTCCAAGAATGCAATATTATATCATCTCGTTAGCTACGTAAGATCTTAAGAGGACCGAACCATTAAGTATACCTTACATAATAGATAAGAGAGATCTCTAGTTGGGAAAATAATTTTTTAATTATATTAAGATCGTACATCGTAGATTTAAGAGCTGTGGGAAAACGTCGTTTCTTCCGGTAAGCTTTCACTCCGGTTTAATCTCCGTGATCATTTGCGACGAGATACTCTTGACATTGCATCAAGACGACGTTTTACCGAGGAGAAAGCAACCAGTCAGCGTGAATATCGGTTTATCAAACTAAATGCAGCAAATAAATAGGCTACAAACGTGTAAATAAAGTATGTCAAAGTCTCTGCGAAACACATACCTACTAAAGATCTGCAATAAATATGCAAGAAATGTGCAATAGAATATATATACAATATAATTTTTGGAAATTATGTTATTTATATTTTAATTATGTATTAATGATAACATATCACAACTTTTATTCTATTTTGTCCATTTTTTAAAAAATAATTCTTATTCAATTATTCAAAATATACATTTTATTGTTAAATATAATTTTTCACTTAAAGTAGTATTTTTTGATTTAATAAATTGCATATTTATGCATTGATTTCAGAGCATCAAGATTTGATCTAATTGTGAAACAGTCTGTGCGAGGGAGATCATGTTGATTTCAAATCTTGCTCTATCAAGATGACGTCAAATAAGCAAACAACGTCAACTTCCTGGTTATTGCGATCGTGTAAAAGAAGCCGCTTTAAAATAGAATTATTATATTTTATATTTGGATATTTGTTAACATATTGCTCGGCCAGAAATAATCCTCCTAGATTCCTCATAGATGGACAAACAGAAATTGTTCTCAGACTGAAGGAAGGGCCTGAAACGCCAGTTGGTAAAGATTATAAGTTTTCTTTTTAAACTATAACACATCATTTTTGAACCTTTAGATTACAAATTTGCAAATTTATTAAGAAAAGCGACTTTAATATGAAAATATAATATTTTTCGTAATCGTTTGACAACAATATATTTTCTCGAAACTCATCTTTAAGAATGTCGTACTTTTTTTATATACACTTACATTGTATATAAATAATATTTTTTAATAACAAAATTTTTTGCAGGTAGTTTAATTTACAGGCTCAAAGGCATCGACACAGATGGTGACATCCTGACTTTCGGCGTCCGAGAACAGCCTGGTAGTGATGTGATTCGAGTTGAAAACTTTGGCCTAACTGAAGCCAACATTTACTTAAATAAGTTGCTGGACAGAGAGGTAATTTCCAAAATCTATATTATAATTTAACATATTTCTAACATTTAAAAGATCTAGAACCGTATTTTATTGGATTAGACATCTGTCACGCATTTAGCCTAGAAAATATTTTTGTTAAAAGTTACTTATCACATTACGTTGTCACATAAAAAAATTAGATCCTTAGAACAAAAGTTATCATCTCAATAATGATCGGAAACCATAATATATACTTTATCAAATGAGATGTTAGAGCTCGAGCAACCAACATGATTAAGGAAGTGGAAATAATGCAGGAAGAGAAATATCGCGATAATTCTTACGTTGTATCAATATTATTATTTTTGTTTCGCAAGGACGATTAACACAGCTTAACTCTTTTCCATATGTGGATCATAATCGGTAGTATCGCTAGTCCGACAACATCGTAATGATTAAAGAGAAATTTAAGTATCAACGACAGAAACAAACATAATTTGCGACCAATCATCTCCACAAGGATTCGCTTTGCAAAGCTGTCATTTGTGGCCATCATCAGTGCACGCGTGAAATAACGCGAGTCTGAAATTAACTTTCTATCGTCGATGATAGTACCTAGTTAGAATAATCGAGCTATAATTCCATCATCGTACGCGATGGTACAATTTTTAAAATCTACGTCGGCTTGATTTAAATTTCATACGTACACTTTAGTCTTTACATTCTATTTTCTTGAATATTGCCGAGTTTTTACGATAAAAAAATATTCCTGAATCCACTTCGTTTTCCCATTTCATGCAAATTTATGCCCTGTCAGGCAAGAGACGAGTATGCTCTCGTGTTAACGCTGACGGATGGAAGGTTGGGAGAGGGAAATTTTATCACGCAAAGTCTGCTACTTCTGGTTGAGGACATAAACGATAATGTACCAGTTTTTCGTCCACATCCAACCTCACTAACACTTCGGGAGGATTCACGTCCAAGTGTCTTAACAACGGTGGAGGCTACTGATGCCGATTTAGGTGCTCATGGTCAAGTAGTATATTATCTTCAAGAATTGGATGGCGATAACAACGTTTTCAGCATATCGACCATTAACGGCAAAGGTGTTATACGCTTGGTGGGCTCTTTAGATTACGAACGAAAGTATCTATATCAGCTGCGAATCTTGGCCGTAGACCGCGCAATAAATGAAAAGGTATTTTTTATTAAATGTATTATTTATTAAATATATTCAAAAGTATTTTTATTAAATATATATTTATTATTTTTACCATTAATATCCTATTATTTGTTTGTATTGTACAAAGAACAAGAATTTGATATTAAAACTGTACAATGTATACAGTTGCATCTGATGAAGCTTAAAATTTTTTGAATAAATTGACTATTTATTTTTTAATTTTTATATTATGTTGATTTTGCTACGTTAAATTTAGCATTTCTAAAATGTTTCTTTTTAATTACAACAAAATCGACACTAATCGAATTAATATTAAAAATTACTTATTTTGATCAATTTTGACCACAAATAAAACGGGTATTTTCGTATTCAGCAACTCAAAGACTATAAGAAAATATATGTAATTTACGTTACACTTTCTGGGCAAAAATCAACACATTTTACCCACCTTTCTTTATTTTATTCTTGCGGATATAAATCAAAGTTCTATGCATACATTATTCGGTCGAATGTAATATATTTGTAAACATTTTTAAAATTATGCGGGTATTATGTATGTAAAATACAAGATGTTATGTGTGTTGTTTTGTATATTACACGTGGATATATTCTGATAAAACCCGTATGACCTATAATTACCGGATAGTTCAATGACTTTTTCCGGCAAAGTCAAGAGCAGTCAAGGATGAACAATGCCAGACACGATGATTATATCTTATCTACATAGGCATCGTTACAGTTATTTATTATAGCCATTTACTTGAAGCAACTTCCTGTAAGATAGAGTTTATTTATACTTAATTATTTTAGATAAATATTTAATCATTTCAGGTAAATACAGGAACGACCGCGATTTTGATCAAGGTACAGGATGTGGAGGATCAGCCGCCGGAATTTATAGCCATGACGCCCGTCGCAAGAATCAGTGAAAACGTTAAGATTGGTACATCTGTTTTACAAGGTCGGCATTACATTCTACGATTAAGACAAAAAATACGAAAATTATTATGCAATATTATGAAATGAAAAATTTGTAAACTATTTCCAATTAAGAAGATTTAACTATAATAAATTTTAATAAAAATTCAATTAAATGCGGAAATAGAATTGAAATATATGAATAAGGTATTCAGTTTCTTAAATTGATGCTGTTTAATTAAAATGAGAAATAATAAGGTTTTAATTATCAGCCAATTAATTTGAAATCTTATTCAAATAATAATAACAACATTAAAGTGTATAATATATTTCATACAAAATATTACAAGATACTCTGTATCTAAAATTTTCTAATGATAATAAACGATGATAAATCTCATTACAGTTCGTGCAGTGGACGGTGATAAGGGGATAAATAACAAAGTAACATATAGTATCACGAAGGGACCGAGATATCTATTTGGTATTGATGCGACTTCCGGTCTTGTGTTCACTAGAGCACAATTGGACAGAGAAGCTGAAGAGAATAGCGATGGCACTTTTATCTTAGAAATCACGGTGAAAGAAGTGTCAAAAATTAATCCACCGCCTTCAGTTAGCACTGAAGTGACCATCATTCTTACTGACGTAAATGATGAAACACCAACATTTCGAAGTATGTTATATTATGCTGAAATAAACGAGAACGCGCCACAAAATACTCCCGTCAATTTTATTGGTGATACCGTACCGGAAGTTTACGATCATGACTTGGTAAGATTTGTTGCGACGTATTTTTAACTTTTCCAGTAAATAAATATTCAGAGAAATTATTTAACACTACAAAAGTATTATGTATTATTTTGAAAAGTAATTGTTTTTATCAAACTTTGAAAATATTTTTTATTAATGCAGTGAATTTTTTGAAGGGTTCTAATGGTACGTTTCGAATATTCATCGAAGGCGACGGTGGAATATTTGATGTAACACCTTTTCGTGGGATTAATGAAGCACCATTTTTAATACGCGTTAAAAATTCGAGTAAACTTGATTTTGAAAAGATATCAGGTAATAGTTTTATATTTTTTCTTTCTTGATTAATTTAAGGATGTTTAGTACCTATTTTTAAAAATATAGGAATTTAATAAAATTTGCACAGATTGTTCTGATACATGTTCAGAAACTTATAAAAAACCTAGAGTTGATTCACTGAAGCAATCAAAAGTTATAAGGATTTTAATTTGCAATGAATTTACCCGTCGATATTATTATAAATATAATTATTTTGTGGATCTAATTATAAGTAAAAGTATTAATATAATTATAAATATAATTATTTATATAAATAGATATAAATATAATTATTTCTGTCCTTTTTAGCCCTTAAATTGATACGATTACAGATTTTCTATCTTATAAAAAATCTGTGATCGTGTTGATTTAAGAGTTAAAATACATAGAAATAATAATAGGAATTTATTCAAAATTTGCAAAAGTATAGTTTAAATATAGAGGAAATATTTGATTACATAATTTTGGTCAAGTACTGACTAGTTCAAAAGATATTGAATATAATTTTCTCAATTTCATCTTATTATCCGAGATGACTTATTATTTATTGTGAAAACGTGGCAATATAGCATTCAGCTGAGCCTTCTTTTGACATTTTAAATAATCTATCTTTTCATCTGAAGAAGCCTCTATATACAAACGTGTAAGCGAGAAGCGACTAGGTCTCATATGTCAATTTGCAATTTGACCACAACTTATGAAAAATTACTTTGTTGCCACATTTCCTTCTTCTCGGAGAAATGACAAATTATTAAAATTATCAAAGAAATAGTTAAAAATCTTCTATATTTTGTCATTATTCACTATTATAATTTTTATTCTGACATTTTAAATTACTCTGTACGAATAAATTCTTTTATTTTTGTAATTCAAATTTTGTGCTGTAATGTTGAAATCGAGATACCGTCAATGATAAAAGTTTCTCATTACAATTTAAGAAACACGAAAATTGTCCGAAAAAAAGCAACAGAAGTTCAAAAATACATTTCTACACTCTAGCTATGAATAAATAATAAGATTTTATGCAATCTTTATAATAATCATATATTAAGATATATGAGAAAAGTATATATTCGTCAATTTCGACTACTTTTTGCTCCGATTATAGGTGCTAAACATCCTTAATGGATTATTGCAGTAAAGTAAATATCGCATACAAAGTTATTATTAAAATTTCAATATAATATATGTTTATTCTTTCATAACTTAATGCGCATTATTAATCCAATATACAATTTATTTCATATATTTACTAATCTCATATAGAATATAAAATTTATGGACTTTTATAGTGGTAAATTTTACACTCGTCGCGAAAGAAATCTTGCCGATTTCGCCGAAATACAGTGTGGTACCAGTCACTGTTTTTATAAAGGATCAAAATGACAATTATCCGGAATTCACGGAAAATGTCTATGAAGTCTCAATTCCGGAAAATTGTGCAAAGGGAACTACCGTGGCTTGGGTACAGGCTTTGGACGAAGACAGCGGTAACTTTGGAACGCATGGAATACGATATACGACTTTAGGCGGTAGCATTGCACATGCGTAAGAGATAATACACTAATTTAAAAAAAAAAATAATAAATTAAAACTAATATATAAAATCGTATCACATTTATATCACAATTTATACAATTTTTCGACATCTACAGATTTTTGATCTATTATAAGTTAGTGAAAAAACGTAAGAAAATTCCTTTGCTGCTCACTATAATTATATAAAGATTAATATCTGATAATGAAATAATATCAACAAAAATGATGAAATCGCGATAGCTGTCATTTATTTATTTTCACGTATCATAGATTGGCAATGGACCCTCTTACCGGCGTGATAACAGTTAAACATCCGGGGCCCAGTTTTGATCGCGAATTAGTAGCTCGACATTATTTGACAGTTGAAGCTCGAGATGATCTTGGAAAAGGAAATCGCAACACTGCGCAATTAATAGTCAATGTCGATGATGTCAACGATAATATACCTATGTTTCTGCAAAATAAATACGAAGCTGTCTTGCTGGAGAACGAGGATCACTTTGAATCGCCTCTGATTGTCGAAGCATCTGACAACGATCTAAATGGTTAGACAGTATTTATAATAAACGGAAAACAAATAAGACATGTATTTAAGACTTATTTTATACTTTATGTATACAGGTACCCAAAACAGTGAGATAACTTTTGCATTGGTATCGAGTGACTTTTCTCGAAATTTTACAATCGATCCGAAACGTGGAATTGTGACTCCCGTTCGTCCCTTGGATTACGAAGCTTTGCCTATCAATCAGGGGCACAAAGAAAAGATTATACGTCCACTGAAATTAACGGTGAGAGCCAGAGATGCTGGCACACCGAGCCTAACTTCTGACGTGCCCCTGATTATTTATTTGAAAGACATTAATGATAATGCGCCTGTTTTCGAAAGAAGTTTATATAAGAGAAATATAGCTGAGGATCTACCAGGTGGCACGAGTGTTATACAAGTATGTAATTAACATTATTGTAAGGCAAAAATAAAGATTTTATAATTATGCAAAAAATTAAAAAATAAAGAAATAAAGTATATTGATAATAGGGAGTTTGCATGATTTTGAAAAACAATGTTGCATTTTATAATTTATATATAGTTTTAAATGTAATTATTTTTTTCGTAATTTTTTAATGCAAATTGAGCGAGAAAATCAATAATATAAATTACATTATTTGAAATTGTCGAATACGATCCGGAAACGACCGAACGCGATGTGACGTCACAGTGCAATATCTGCATTCAGGAAGACGCTAATAGCGCTAAAAAAAAGATCAAGAATGACCGAATATCCCAATACAGAATACAGAAAACAAACGTTTGAAACTATTGCCCTGTGACGTCACGCACTCCAATCAATCAAAATCGTTTTCTCACAATTTAAGTTTTATTAAATTTTAATTTAATTTTTTAATACCTTTCTATTGATTAAAATTTTAAATTTTCTTATAAATAAATTTATAATAATATATATTTAAATTACATATATAAAAAAATGTATTTTTTTTAATGCAAACTCCCTATTAAAATTATCGATTAAATAAAAATTATATTTGTACAGGTGAAGGCTTGGGATAAAGATTTGTCGTCACCCAATAATAAGCTAGTTTACCGAATTCAAAGTGGTGCCGAAGACAAATTTGTTATCAGCCCCGAAACAGGGGTGATTAGAGTGGCACCGGGCTCGAATCTAGACCCAGATCTGACGTCACCGAAAACGACAACGTACAATTTGAACGTTATCGCCATTGATAGTGGTACGGAAATTCAACGAACGGCCGAGGTTCTCGTTAACATTACGATTTTAGATGTTAATAATAAACCGCCCGTTTTCATTGATCCTGGAACTGTCACTATCAGAGAAAACACTCAGGTGCGTTGTCAGGTGACTGTTCATCGTATTTGTAAAGACATTAACGAATGAATGAATGAATGAATAAATAATTATTAGGTCGGTGCGTACGTTCATCGCATAATGGCACAAGATCCGGACGTGGCTCCTATTTTACGTTATCGGGTGGATCCCAATTCATCAGAGGCACGAAACGAGGAAGGTACTTTAATCAAGATACAGGAATATGACTATTTAGCAGCGCTGGAATTAAATGCGTTGGATGGTCTGTTACGTATAGTAAAGTTGTTGGACAGAGAAAGGGTAGAAACTATTAGACTAGGGCTTGTGGTTGAGGATTTGGCTGCAGTAAGAGGCCTGCAAACTGCATCAGGTTAGTTTTGTTACATTTTACAATTTTAAACAAAGGTATATGTTATCAGGAGGGAAACCCCTTCTTATATTTAATATGAAAATAATAATATTATAAAAATTGTTTGTACAGCCATGCTAAATATAATTATTGAAGATGAGAACGACAACAATCCTAAATTCCGGAGACCCTTTTATAGACGTTCCGTTACCGAGAACAGTAAAAATGGTGTTAATATCGCGAATATCGTCGCGGACGACGCTGACAAAAATCGTAGCATTACCTATTCCCTGCAAGGGCCGAAAGAGATTATTGATCTCGTGCATTTAGATTCTGAAACCGGAGAGATGGTCGTTGCTAACAAAATTGATAGAGAAATGTATTCGTGGCTAAACTTAACGGTTAGAGCAACCGATTCTGGAATTCCACCTCGGTAAGAAAATTTTATGCAAAAATGGTATAGATTGATGATATGATTCTTTAGATTATAATTTTCTTAATTTGTTATATTTTTATGTGCACACAATTTCGAAAATATTATAATTATTTGCAATAGCTAAATAATTAATAGTATTTCAACATTATGTGTTTCTACAAATGTTAGACTAATTAAATTTTGTAGGTCAAGTTTATCAGAAGTATATGTTCAAGTGCTAGATGAAAACGACAATAATCCGTATTTCATTTCGAACGTCAGTAGTGTAACTGTCATGGAAAATTCCAAAATTGGCACGGAAATCACAGTCATACAAGCCGCAGATTCCGACAGCGGAGATTATGGAAAAATTACCTATCTCTTAGATAGAATATCATCTCAGGTAAAGAACGAACGATATAAAATGCACTTTGCATTTACTTACAACTGCACAATATAGTATATTTTTGTCTCGTTACATTAACGTTAATAGCTTTATCATTTACTTAAGGATGTTTAGCACCTGCAATCGGAGCAAAAAGTAGTCGAAATTGACGAATTTATACTTTTCTCATATATCTTAATATATGATTATTATAAAGATTGCATAAAATCTTATTATTTATTCATAGCTAGAGTGTAGAAATGTATTTTCCAACTTCTGTTGCTTTTTTCAGACAATTTTCGTGTTTCTTAAATTATAATGAGAAACTTTTATCATTGACGGTACCTCGATTTCAACATTTCAGCACAAAATTTGGATTATAAGAATAAAAGAATTTACTCGTACCCGAGTAATTTAAAATGTCAGAATAAAAATTATAATAGTGAATAATGACAAAATATAGAAGATTGTTAACTATTTCTTTGATAAATTTAATAATTTGTCATTTCTCCGAGAAGAAAGAAATGTGGCAACATGGTAATTTTTCATAAGTTGGTCAAATTGCAAATTGACATATGAGGCCTAGTCGCTTTTCGCTTACACGTTTGTATATAGAGGCTTCTTCAGATGAAAAGATAGATTATTTAAAATGTCAAAAGAAAGCTCAGCTGAATGCTATGTTGCCACGTTTTCACAATAAATAATATGTCATCTCGGATAATAGGACAAAATTGAGAAAATTATATTCAATATCTTTTGAACTAGTCGGTACTTGACCAAAATTATGTGATCAAATATTTCCTCTATATTTAAACTATATTTTTGCAAATTTTGAATAAATTCCTATTATTATTCCTATCTATTTTAGCTCTTAAATCAATACGATCACAGGTTTTTTTATAAGATAGAAAATCTGTAATCGTATCAATTTAAGGGCTAAAAAGGACAGAAATAATTATATTTATACTTATTTATATAAATAATTATATTTATAATTATATTAATACTTTTACTTATAAATAGATCCACAAAATAATTTATAATAATATCGACGGGTAAATTCATTGCAAATTAAAATCCTTATAACTTTTGATTGCTTCAGTGAATCAACTCCCGGTTTTTTTATAAGTCTCTGAACATGTATCGGAACAATCTGTGCAAATTTTATTAAATTCCTATATTTTTAAAAATAGTTACTAAACATCCTTAAATGCAATGCAATATAATATATTGATATATATATATAGATAGCATATTATTATAGTCAATTATTATTTCAACTAGGGGACTTTCGCTATCCATCCAGAAACTGGTTCATTAACAGTGGCTGATGTTTTGGATTGGGAGACTAAACATAGTTATGTTTTAGTTATAGAGGCTTGGGATAACTATCAATTTGGTTATACTGCAGGAGAATCTCGAAATGCATTCAAACAAATTCAGTATGTTTACAAAACTTCAAAAGACAATTTTTTTTATAATTTATAGATATAGATATTCGATAATAAATATATTTTTTTAAATTTAATTTTAAACTACAATCATTTAAATAACATTATTGTATAAAGCTAAATTTACTTTATTTTAGAGTTATAGTCACTGATGTAAATGATAATACTCCAAAGATGGATATACCTCAAGATTGCATCTCCATATCAGAGTTTCACGACATACGTGATTTAGTGTATGTCATAAAAGCAAAGGATGCTGATGATCCGACAACGCCAAATGGACGAGTCATAATTAAAATTACTTCTGGCAATGAACAAGGTACGTAACTAAATTTTGATTAAAGTTTAATCCTATATTATATTATAACAGTATTATACAGTATTAATGCAAATATATATATTAGAAAATTAACGCAATTATTTGATACAAACTATATATATTTTTTTGAATTTTTTGTCCAAGAATGTCAAATTTAAAAAAATCCTATATTTAAAATCCTATATAATCCTGTATTTTATAATTTTTTTCTCTATTTTTGACATTAACTTAGTAACGTCTTGAGTTATGTATATTTTATTTTTATTTATTTTTTGAAAGATCACTGTTTTTACTTTTTTTTTATTTTTATTTTTATTTTTCATTTTTCATTTTTTTCTTTTTCTTTTTATATTGTTACTTTTTTTATTTTTCACTAGTTATAAGGGTTCAAAGTCAATAGCTCGATTTTGCTTTAATAATGAATCTCTCGGCGAAAAAAAATTATATAGAACATTCGTTAAAAAAAAATTAAAACTAACACTCTGCTCTTTAACATTCAGTTAATGAAATCGTACTAGGATTTTTTTTAATTTGACATTCTTGGACAAACTTTTGAAAAATATGTTCAATCGACGGACGTCGCTTTCTTACAATGTAATTTTGTAACAAGTAGAAAAAATTGAAATTTATTTAAAGATTCTAAAACTAGAAACTTCAACCTTTGAAACGCTTTTTTATTGATCTTATGCCAATTATTTTTAAGGAAGTTGCAATTACTTGAAAATTGGCTTTTTTTATACGGAAGAAAGTGGTCCTTTAATTTTTTTGCATAGTGTATTTCGATTCCGAATAATATTGATAAAATGTTGTTTAACAGGTTTATTCATATTGGAACAAACTGATTATTGGACGGCAAAGATAAAAGCTGCGCGGCCATTGAGAGGAAAATTTGGCAATTATACATTTAATGTCGAAGCACGCGATCTGGGAACGCCATCTAATAAGAATAATGAAATTTTGAAAATCTGCGTCACGGATTACAACGATAATCCTCCTTTGTTCGTCAGTCCCCAACACAACACCACCATCCGAGTTCCAGAGGTTTGTGTTTCTATTCATTCGTTATGTAAATTGAATAATTTACATAATGTTATATTTGTAATTTGCATGAAACGGCATTAATGATTCAATGTAACAAAACGTTTTTAGAACATGACAGTAGGTAGTTCGATTATTCAAATCGAGGCAAAAGATGCTGATACGGGATTAAACGGTGATGTACATTATCGTTTAAAGCAAGATCTTGCAGGACATTGGAGAACCTTTCATATTGATGAGAATAGTGGTGCAATTTTTTTAAAGTCACCACTCGACAGAGAGACTCAGAAATTGTACGAGGTATGGATAAATATAAAGAAATAGAAATAGAATTAAATTTATTATCTTTTTTAATTAATTTTTATTAAATTTTCACGAAGGAGTAAAATCTAAAATTAATATTAAATATGTGTCCCTAATATAGATACGAGTCGAAGCATATGATTTGGGTACTCCAACGCCTTTAAGCTCAGACCTCGATTTAATGATTTATGTGCGTAACATCAACGATTTTGAGCCGCAGTTTTTAGTAAACGTTTTTCATATAAATTTTACGGAAGAACAACCTCCTGGATCAGAGATGGTGTTACTTCCAGAAACAATTGACAGGGACGAAGTTGACGATTTAGACGATCCTCCCACGCAAGTTTGTTATTTCATAGTTTACGGAAATGAGGACGGACTGTTCGTTTTAGATATATATAAGCACGAACTTGGTGTAAGTTTTATTTTTTATTTTATAAATAATTTATTCACAGTTTTTTCAAATATTTTATTTTATTTTATTAAATAATTTATTTAAAAATTTTAATAAAAATTCCATTTACATCTTTTATCTCTTAATAATTTAAAATATTTAATAAAATTCACCGTTCAGACTGCCAAGATGTTGGACAGAGAACAACAAGAAGAACATATATTGCTTGTTAAAGCAACAGAAGATTGCGAGACCGTTCCGGATAACGAAATGATGTTCGATGAAGCTGATGATACCTTATTACAAATCGCCATAAAGGTTGACGATATCAATGACAATGCACCGCGATTTATTAATAAAGTTTTCACGGGTGGTGTCACTACTGAAGCCGACTTTGGCACGCAATTTATGCACGTAAAGGTAATTTTATATTACGCTATAAAACGTAATACCAGTAAACTACTGGTTTAAATTTAAATTTTAAATTTTAAATTAAATTATTCAATTCAATCGTAGAACATATATTTAATATCTTTACAGGCAATTGATTTGGACGCTGGTGATAATGCTATACTCAGTTATTATCAAGTAGGAAAAATTCACATGACATTAACTGAAGGTTTCGAAAATATGCAACTACAACCTTTTCTTGTAAATAAAGATACTGGAGCAGTAAGCCTGAACTTTGATCCTCAACGTGGAATGAAGGGTTACTTTGATTTTATGGTACATCTTTATCCTACTAATATATCTTATTTTTATTCTAACATAAATTTAAAATCTAATGCAAGAACTGATTTATTTTTACGAAATCGTCATCTTTTTTATTATTTATGTCTTCTTATAAATAAGAATTCTATAATAGCATAAAATAATAAAATAAGTAAAATATTATTTGTATATAATGTAAATATAGATACTCGTTAATGACACTTATGGCTTACAAGATACTGCGAGGGTTTTCATTTATTTATTACGAGAGGATCAACGGGTTCGTTTTGTTCTTCGTCAACATCCGCCGGAAGTTAGAAGTCGAATCGAAACATTCCGAGAGTAAGCACAATATATACTGCGTTTTTATGCAAGAAATCAAGAAAAAAAAATTAAAAATTTTTATTAAGAAATAGACAAAAAAGTACTAATATTATGTGAATAATTTTTAAAGATAAAATAAATCTAAGTCTTTTTATATTTATAGAATTCTAGGTAATGTCACTAGCGCTATTATTAATGTTGACGAATACAAAGTGCACGAAAATCAAGATGGTTCCGTGGATAGAACAAAAACAGATTTATACTTGCACCTCGTGAATCGTCGAGACAATTCGATCCTCGAGGTATCCGAAGTTCTCGAATTGGTTGACAGAAATATTGAGAAACTTGACAATTTATTCAAGGAGTTCAATGTCCTCGACACGCAGCCGGCAAAGTCTCAACCGATCGTTCAATACGAACAAGCAGGAACGACTTTCTGGCTGCTCACATTGACCCTGTTTCTAGGAGCTCTATTGATTCTATGTGTCGCTCTATGTTTGTCTCAAAGAGCGTCTTTCCGAAGGCAATTGAAAGCGGCGAACGCATCACCGTTCGGTAACTTGAACTAATGTTTATTAATTTACATATGCTATTTTATTGATTGGAATTTCTGTAAAATTAATATGTTACTTTTTAAACTTTTCATTATAGTTGATAGAATTCTGATTCTTTCGCAAAACACTTAGTTTCTGATATACACTAAAAAAAATTAAAGGACCACTTTCTTCGAAGAAATTAAAGCTAAAACTCTGCTTTTTACCACCCATTTAAGGATGTTTAGCACCTATAATCGGAGCAAAAAATAGTCAAAATTGATGAATATATACTTTTCTCATATATCTTGATATATGATTATTATAAAGATTGCATAAAATCTTATTATTTATTTATAGCTAGAGTGTAGAAATGTATTTATTTTCGAACTTCTGTTGCTTTTTTTCGGACAATTTTCATGTTTCTTAAATTATAATGAGAAACTTTTATCATTGACGGTACCTCGATTTCAACATTACAGCACAAAATTTGAATTACAAGAATAAAAGAATTTACTCGTACAGAGTAATTTTAAATGTCAGAATAAAAATTATAATAGCGAATAATGACAAAATATAGAAGATTTTTAACTATTTCTTTGATAAATTTAATAATTTGTCATTTCTCCGAGAAGAAGGAAATGTGGCAACATGGTAATTTTTCATAAGTTGTGGTCAAATTGCAAATTGACATATGAGTCCTAGTCGCTTCTCGCTTACACGTTTGTATATAGAGGCTTCTTCAAATGAAAACATATTTAAAATGTCAAAAGAAGGCTCAGCTGAATGCTTTGTTGCCACATTTTCACAATAAATAATATGTCATCTCGGATAATAGGACGAAATTGAGAAAATTATATTCAATATCTTTTGAACTAGTCAGTACTTGACCAAAATTATGTGATCAAATATTTCCTCTATATTTAAACTATACTTTTGCAAATTTTGAATAAATTCCTATTATTATTTCTATCTATTTTAGCTCTTAAATCAACACGATCACAGGTCTTTTATAAGATAGAAAATCTGTAATCGTATCAATTTAAGGGCTAAAAAGGACAGAAATAATTATATTTATATTTATTTATATAAATAATTATATTTATAATTATATTAATACTTTTACGTATAAATAGATCCACAAAATAATTTATAATAATATCGACGGGTAAATTCATTGCAAATTAAAATCCTTATAACTTTTGATTGCTTCAGTGAATCAACTCCCGGTTTTTTTATAAGTCTCTGAACATGTATCGGAACAATCTGTGCAAATTTTATTAAATTTCTATATTTTAAAAAATAGGTACTAAACATTCTTAATGAATTTCGTGCTAGGATTTTTTTTTAATTCGGTATTCTTGGACAAACTTTTGAAAAATTTGTTCAATCAACGAACGTCGCTTTCTTACAATATAATTTTGTAACGAATAGAAAGAATTGAACTTTATTTAAAGATTCTGAAACTAGAAACTTGAAGCTTTGAAACGCTTTTTTATTGATCTTCTTCCGATTATTTTTAAGGAAGTTGCAACTACTTGAAAATTGGTTTCTTTTTATATGGAAGAAAGTGGCTCTTTAATTTTTTGCGTAGTGTATGTTAATATTTTGAAAAAGTTTCGGCATTAAATGTAAGACATATGTAATTTTTTATTGCAATATTATTGTATTATTAAAATATATCTTTTTTGATATCTTTTCAAGGTGCATCGGACTCGGAATTTATGCGAAGTCCTGGTCGTGTTCCAAATACGAATAAACATAGTGTGGAAGGATCAAATCCCATATGGATGCACGCGTACGAAAATGAATGGTTCAAGAACGACGAATCGTTCAGCCATACATCCGAAAGAGATTCTCTCGACGAGAACGCGCTTAATAATGAAGAGATGATGAATGAAGCTAATACGAACCAAAGAGCCGAAGATAAACCATATTACATAGAGCCAAGAGTCTCAACTATTTCTAGGTAATATAATATAAAGCTAATCTTCTCTTATATTACTACTTTCATAATAAAAATTAATTAGTATAATTTTAATAAATTAAAAATGATTATTATATATTTATGATGATTATATTGTGACGCGATTATTAAGTTTAAATGCAAAGTTTTTATATTTCATTTATATACGATGCAATATTATTATATTTAATATATATATAATAATACGGCATATATACAATTTATTTTTATTTTACTATTACAGTGTTGAAAGTATGGATGTTCAAAACGATTTTAGCAGAAATTCATCGATTTACACAGGCAATGTAATTGTGAATCCTTTGGGAAAAAAGATCGAAACAACTGAATTGTAGAACATTGATTAATTTGATTAAGATACAGAATATACTATAAAACTATTTTGTAAATAATGCATAAACAGTCATAAACTTCTGATTGGCTATCATAATTTTAGATACATAATATATTTAGATATATTTATAAATTATTTATTGTACTTGTGTAAACGAACTTGATATGTAAGAAGTAATGAATACTTAATTCATATTGTACGATATGCAAGAGATGTTTTATTACTAATGAATGCTAAGTTTTGATAAATGATTTAATTTATAATATGTTAAACTCCACAGTGAGACCAAGTATCTGCACAACGATCTACCGTACAATAAATTTTTGTACATCTTTGTATTTTTTTATAAATAAGTAGATCATTTTTTTTTCAATAAAGTCTCCATATTGTTCAAATTTTTTCTTGTTAAAAATCTTTTCCGCTTAAGAAATGAGATAAGATTGAACGGAGAGATAAGAGTTAGTCGCGTATGTACTATATTATATTTGTGGCATCTGATAGTATAGCTCGCATACGACAAAAAATGAGCGACTCTCAACAATGATCGAGGTTGTGTTTTACGTAGCAGGTCACGGGTTGAAAAGTTAGGTAGTCGAGGAAACGGGAACCTATTCTCTTATCGTCTTCCTAAACGTCGGGATTGCGTGCAACCTCATGCTAATCCTATGTGGCTATATAACTGACCGGTCAGTGGTCGACCTCAGAGTTAGAAACCCTCGAGAGAGCGTTATAGCGTCTTTTATCCTTTCCACCCGCAATTATGGCGTATATTCTGTAATATTAATTTATTCTTCCTCGGCGATGATATTTTTAAAATACAAAAATTAAAAAATCTTTAGGACACCCATAATTCCATATTTATTTAATCAAAATTATTTTAATAACATATTTATTTAATCAAAATTATTTTAATAACGATTCTTTAATAAAACAATAATGATAAAATATTGAAATTATAATTTGAGCATTTATAGTAATTTGTTTAAGTATTCATGTTTCATATATTAAATTATCTTTAAGTTATTGAAATAATATGTCAAAAGTTCACAATTATGACCCTCAGAAATTAGGTTTGTGATATTTATCGGTATTTTTTTATCAGTAAACACGCGAACTTGCGTCAAGAAATTTTCTGTATTAGAGAGTCGCAATTAAATTCTACTATCTGGCTTATCAACATACTGAATCATCCAAGCACACTTTACTCTTTTATACTTAAATTTTATATACAACAGATTTTTTTATATAGAGAGAGTGACGTACAATAAATTCATAAAATGTTTTATAATATTTCTAGTGATTGAAAGATTTCATGCAATAGAAAAGTAACTTAAAAAGCTTCACAAAATTAAGTTTAAAAAACAGTAATAAAAATCTAATATTTACTTTGTCATATTTTTAATAGGAAATTTTCGTAAAATTATCCGTAATCTATTATTTTCATTAAAAATATATTTATAATTTTAATTATAATTATTTTTAATTATTTAATTATATTTATAAATTATAATTTTATAACAATCATAAATTGTGCGATAAAATTACAAATCCTTCTACACCCTTGGAAAAATTTATTTGTATTTTTGTGCAATAATATCAAAAATATATATCATCACTAATGAACGATCATTCACGATTGCTTTATCTGATTGAATAAAAAATTGTAAGTAATTAGTCCTTCATAGTTCTCTACTAGTTATATACAGGCAGTAAGTATATACTTTCAGAATTATAATGGAGGGGATGGTCGCCGATCGTGACGTACACGTGACTCGTAGAGCCGCATCAACACAGGGGATGAACAGTACAACCCCCTTTCACACGCGCGGCGTACGCGGCCGCGTGAAGTGTGCTTCCACACGAACCTCGAGAATGTTGTCTCCGGATTATGGTTGTTCGCTACAGTTATTATAATTCTTTCCAGTGCGATTGTCAAAGAAAAGTAACAAGCGCAAAAAATTGGAAAAAGTCGTCGCGTGAAACTAACAATCTAAAAAAAAAAGCAGTGAAAAATATAATGAAAACATCGAAACGATCAACTTATTCTCGAGGGTCGTTTTTAGGAGGAATCGCGAATTTTTTCGAAAATCTGTGCGCTACTGTATTGCCAAAATATTCACTCAACCTGTGATCTATGGGTATTCTTATAAACATGAAATATTTGACGATCTCGTGATTCTCTGTGTTCAGGTAAGTTCTTAATGACATTCGCCCTGATTTGTTTATTAATATTATTTCGTCGTTATAATATAGTACAATAAATATATGTAAATATATGTAAATAAATAAATATATGTAAATTTTACAATACTAATAAAAATATTATCATGGTGTTTTGTTTTGATAAGTGTTGGATTTCAAGGAAATAATATAACGCAATAATATCACACTCGATCTCTCATAGAAAGATATTGAATTGTCTAAAAATCTTTTATCTTTTTATAAAATAGAGTAATATTTGTAAGTCTCATATTAAATAATTTATATATTATTATAATAATAATTAATAATTATTAATATATAATAAATATAATATAAATATAATAAGTATATTATTATAATAATTTATATATAATATATTATAATTTAATATTACATTAAAAAATATTTTTCGAGTAATTTAATTTATTACTTTGTGACAGACAAAATTTTTTTTTGTTGGAATGAAATTCCCTTCTAATGCGATTTCGCGGAAGACATTATCAGAGTAAGAATTGGAAGGTTAATGACTTTTCTATTCATTTACAATGAGATTTCGGCATTATATATACATGACGAAATGTCGATGTAGTCGACATATCGACATCCTTCAGATGCATTGAAACTTCACGGTAGTGTGCACAATATACGCGATATACGAGCGTTTATTTATTTACTATATATTTATAAGCAATTCGGTGAAAGTTCACAGTGGATTTTCATTCGCAATCACTCGAATATCGATTTCTTCCAAGTATCCAATAATGTCGACACATTTTGCAAATACGATGAGAAAAAAAAGCTTATCGATCGCTCTAATATGGACACTGACCGGCTAAAATATATTAGTAAAACAGTGCGCGCGTAGACGGGTTAAAGCCCACTTCATCGTTAGACAAATAAGACTCTTATTGTGGATCTATGTGTGGAAAGATCATACTAAATATTCCATTAAATGCCTTATGTCTGCTACATGATAAAATATTTATACAATGTCAAGGCACAAGACATTGACAGGAAGTCCATTGTAAATAGGAATAGAGCAGATATAAATTACACGGGGTGAAATAACTCTTCTCGCAACTCTTCTCTGGAAACATATTCTAATTAAAATTTCAAATACATATATAAATAACATGTTTTTTTTAATATGTCTTCTCGATTCTTTTACACTATCAACTCATCAAGTTCTGCTTCTCAAAATAATAATCAACAGGAATTTTAAAAAAATCATACATAAAAAAATTTTTTCTTCAAAAATTTAATTCTAAATTGCTCTCTCAAAGAATATGGTTTTATAAATTTTATTATCGTGAATACATGAAAAAACTTTTATACTGCCGTATATATTTTGTTCATTTTGATGGAATGGGCTTTAAAAAAAAAGAAAAAGAGAAAGATCTGATAAGTTATCTGATAGTAAAATATACTATCAGAAAATTTATGCCAACTGCCTACTGAAACAGATGTGCAGACACAACATTACAATTCTGTTGTAAAGAAATAGTCGATAACCCACATTTGCACCTTTGTTTTAATAATCACGCATGTACTATATTGTCACTCATAAAAAAATGCATATTTAATAAAATGATTTCATCTACATAAGAATTATTCTATATAACATGAGTCATATTATATAAAGTGTCCCAGAATTGACAGTGAATATAAATATATATAGTGCATTTTAAAATTTAATTAAAAATTATTTAATATAAATAACCGCAGAATTTACAATTTTGTTTCAATGCAAACTCATTTAAAATCCTTATTTTGTAATAATTTAATTTATGAAAAAATATTTATAAGATATTGAGAGAAAAAGAGAGATACTTTGTATTATAATTATAATAATTTGTAATTATAATCATTATAATTATAATCATTGCATATTTGTACGTTTCTATTTTTTATTACATGATGAATCAAAACCGTGACGTTAAACAAATGATGTTTTAAGACGCAACAATGAGTATTCGCGACCTCATTTTATGATCATAAAATCGATATGTATACGATCGTATCAAAACTCGCCATCTTTTCGCTATTAATGTCGATTCGAGTGGATTATAAAGATATTATCGATTTGTTGTGTCTTGTTTTATATTTAACGAAGAAAGACCTTGCAAATTAAAAGTTCGACGACCTTTAATTCTAAATGGTTTAATCCTTCTTTTTTCGAATATTTTTATTCAATATAGAATAAAAAGAAATATATACCTCTGTAAAGTTAACCTTCCATTTTTAAATTTTCAAAAATTCTTGATGCCCCTTCCGTTCTAGAATTTTCGGTTTTTTTTTAAATTTTAAATAAATTTTCACAATTTTTTGTCTCTGAGATAAATCAAAAAATTTAATTTTTATGGTATTTTGAATAAAATCTATTTCTGGAATTTATCTATAACTATTTAAAATCTTCTCAAAATTCTAAAGAAACGGCATTTTTGGCATAATGGAGAGATTGTGAAGCTTCCCGATTTAAAATAAAAATGGTGTTTTTATTGATGCTTTAAATGACAGAACTCTTTCTAAAGTAGCTTGATTATGAGAACTTTAAAACTCTTTAGGAGCTCCAACTCTAATAATTTTTTTCAAATTAAACAAATGAAGGGCCAACTTTCCAGAGGTAAATTATGTTTTGCCATTTTTCCAGAATGGGGAAAGTTACTTTATAAAAATAACTCTTTACCTTTACCGTTCTTTTTTCCAAAAAATAACTCGTTATCGTTACTTGTTATTCAAAAAGTAACGAATCGTTACAATTTCCGTTACTTTTTTTATATACAATACAAACTTTACATAAAAATTTTTTTAAATACAAGTTCAAATTTTTACAGAAAACACTAAAAATTTTTAAACATTATTTTACATTAAAGTAATCAAAATGATATAATTTTGATAGTGCTATTGATATAATATTGATAAATGTGTAATAATTTTGATAATAATAAATTATTTTAAATAAGACAAACTTTTGAAAAAAAGTGTAAACAAGCTTTCTTAAACACTTTTAGATTCTCTAAATGTAAATAAAATAATTTTCTTATTGTTAGTTTACTTTCAATAGATTTGTAAGTATGGTTAAAATCGTTTTCTTCACATCTCTTCAATTTTTTTTATTTTAAAATTCTAACACAATACAATAATTTTCATAATATATTAAATTCTTGCCTAATCATTGAATTATCTGTCTACTTAAATGTTCTTTTACAAAGTAGAAAGATACTAAAAAGAGATTCCAGCAGTTTCTACGTGATACTGCATTTGAATACTCTTATCAATCTCTAAGTTGCATTTCACGCATGCGTATATGTATTTATAGTATATGTTACATGTACTATATAAAATGCGCGCATATGCATGAAACGAAAAATAGCTATGTTTCTTTATTTGAAAATTATATTCGAAAAAAGTATAATATATTCAAGTATATTCGAAAAAAATCCCAGACGACACAGAAAGTGTTTCTTAAATTATAATGAGAAACTTTTATCATTGACGGTACTTCGATTTCAACATTACAGCACAAAATTTGAATTACAAAAATAAAAGAATTTACTCGTACAGAGTAATTTAAAATGTCAGAATAAAAATTATAATAGCGAATAATGACAAAATATAGAAGATTTTTAACTATTTCTTTGATAATTTGTCATTTCTCCGAGAAGAAAAAATGTGGCAACATGGTAATTTTTTATAAGTTGGTCAAATTGCAAATTGACATATGAGGCCTAGTCGCTTCTCGCTTACACGTTTGTATATAGAGGCTTCTTCAGATGAAAAACTAGTTTATTTAAAATGTCAAAAGAGGGCTCAGCTGAATGCTTTGTTGCCACGTGTTCACAATAAATAATATGTCATCTCGGATAATAAGATGAAATTGAGAAAATTATATTCAATATCTTCTGAACTAGTCAGTACTTGACCAAAATTATGTGATCAAATATTTCTTCTATTTAAACTATACTTTTACAAATTTTGAATAAATTCCTATTATTATTTCTATCTATTTTAGCTCTTAAATCAACATGATCACGAGTTTTTTATAAGATAGAGAATCTGTAATCGTATCAATTTAAGGGCTAAAAAGGACAGAAATAATTATATTTATACTTATTTATATAAATAATTATATTTATAATTATATTAATACTTTTACTTATAATTAGATCCACAAAATGATTATATTTATAATAATATCGACGGGTAAATTCATTGCAAATTAAAATTCTTATAATTTTTGATTACTTCAGTGAATCAACTCTAGGTTTTTTTATAAGTCTCTGAACATGTATCAAAACAATCTGTGGAAATTTTATTAAATTCCTATATTTTAAAAAATAAGTACTAAACATCCTTAAGTTGTCTTTTAAGCATTTTTCAAAGACATGTGCTGTGTGGAAAGTAACGAAAAAAATAACTTAATTTCCTTACTCGTTATCGAAAAATGTAATAAAGCTTACATTTACTTTTTTCCGTTACCTAATAAAATTTGTAACACGTTACTGCCCAACCCTGTATTTTTCTCTTCTATCTGTCTTCTTCTGTAGAATGCCCCTCGTAGAAGCATGGTTCAAAGTATGGCTTTATTTCGGGCTCATTTACGGTTGGGGTGAAAGTGCTCGACCGCGTTTTGACACGTCTACGGATATGGGACTGGTATTAGTTCCAGCCGATGCCGAGGTCGATTCCGTAATCTTTCGGTTACGCGCCACCGATCAGGACGCGGATTTTCCTCTCGTTTTCGAAATAACTGGTAATTAGAAAAAAAAATCAAAACCGTTGTTAAAACGTAATTTATCATCATAAAACATAATAAATTCTGTTTCGTTCAGCAACAATTACACCCGTTGTAAGAATCGACAACCTGCCCTGTACGCTGTATAACAAAGTCTGCCAGGCTAATGTAATCTTAACGAAACGACTTGTACCGGGACGTCTTCACGATTTTGCAGTCAGGGTTCGGGATACTAAGGGAGATTCAAATTCGATGCAGGCTACCATTTCCGCAACGAACGCCACGACGTCGCGTGATAAAATATTTCCTCACATTCCTTCTGTAATTATGGTACCTGAGGTAATTATCGATATTTTCTCTAACGACGCTAATTAATTAGCGCTGTAATTGCTCTATCAAATTGGTAATAAAGACGGACTCCATTTTGCACGTCATTACTATCTAATATTAGCACAAATTATCTATTGTTGTAATAACATAAGTCTATTATTATTATACGTAATATTTAATTATAACATTAAAATAAATATCTCATTAAAAGGATACTAAACCAGGAAAGGAACTAGATTATCTTCTCGTACGAGCAAATTCTTGGAGCGGCAAACCTGTTTATATCGAATTATGGGTACTCATTTAATGATTATTTTGAATTTGCATAATTATGTAATTAACAAGATGTAATATAAAATGTAATATCGTTTTAGCAACCGAAAGAACTTTTTACTATCCGGCAGCGACAAACACCAACTCAAACGCGCGGAGTAATTACGTTGATAGGTGAATTGGATTTTGAAACGCAATCAATGTATACCCTCACCATATACGCAACGGTATGCATAATTGTTTTTACAAATAAATATGAAGAAACACTGTCACGCGTATCGACTTAATTTATTTTCAATTAGGATCCTTACACGGAACCTGGGAAAGACACTAGGAATATCGCAGGCTTAAATATTATTATTATAGTTCAAGACGTACAAGACGTACCACCAATTTTTACCTTAGCACCACCTTTAACTAGGCTTAATAATTCTGTGCAAACTGTAAGTTAAATATATTACAATTTAATTTACTTTGATAAATGACTAATCGAGTAGATAAAAACAAGATTTATGATACGATTTTAAGATAGTAAATATCATAAATAAGCTTTTTCGTGTCAAATATTATTATCTTCTTCTAGGAAAATTAGTGCAATTTTCCTAAGTCACTTATATCATTTCTAGGGAGACGTAATATTACGAGTTCACGCGGAAGATGGAGATAAAGGGGTGCCGCGTGAAATCACATATGGTTTGGTATCCGAAGGCAATCCTTTCATACCATTTTTTAACATCTCGGAAACAACTGGTAAGATAGTATATTAAATATTCAACTAAAAAAATTATTTTTTACGTACTGAGATTATTATTGTAATTCTCAATCATGCAGTCTATTATAATTGTAATTACACGAATCGAATACGATAAAGGGTTAAGGGACTTTTACCATGGCGCAAATGCAAACTTGACATACACGTGTAATTAATTTACTCAACGAGTTGAGTCATTGTAATTCTCTAATCCATTCGCACGTCACGCGTTATTTCTCTGACAGTTCCGATCTCGGGAAAAAGTAATGACGGCGTTGATTCATATTCTCCTTTACTATTCAAAGCTGACCTCATTTTGCGAAACTACCGGACAATGATTAAGCAGAGAAATTTGTTCACTGCTGTTCCGACAATGCCAATCTTATTCCATTCCTTGATATCGAAATCATTTGTTTAACGTATATAAAGTTCGTGGAAAAAATCACGTATGTGATTGTAAGATTTTTTTTACGAATAAATAATTTTATCATAATAAAGTTAACTACCATATATATATATATATATATATATATATATATATATGAAACTCTTCAAAAATACACAAATTATCAGTTATAAAGAATTTGTAAAGATTTTTGAAATGTGACGTTTAAGGACGTTTAGCACCTACAATCGGAGCAAAAAGTAGTCGAAATTGACGAATATATACTTTTCTCATATATTATTATATATTATTATATATTATTATATATTATTATATATTATTATATATTATTCATATATAATTTTCGTGTTTCTTAAATTGTAATGAGAAACTTTTATCATTGACGGTACCTCGATTCAACATTACAGCACAAAATTTGAATTATAAAAATAAAAGAATTTACTCGTACAGAGAGTAATTTAAAATGTCAGAATAAAAATTATAATAATGAATAATGACAAAATATAGAAGATTTTTAACTATTTCTTTGATAATTTTAATAATTTGTCATTTCTCCGAGAAGAAAGAAATGTGGCAACATGGTAATTTTTCATAAGTTGGTCAAATTGCAAATTGACATATGAGGCCTAGTCGCTTTTCGCTTACACGTTTATATATAGAGGCTTCTTCAGATGAAAAACTAGTTTATTTAAAATGTCAAAAGAAGGCTCAGCTGAACGTTATGTTGCCACGTTTTCACAATAAATAATATGTCATCTCGGATAATAGGATGAAATTGAGAAAATTATATTCAATATCTTTTGAACTAGTCAGTACTTGACCAAAATTATGTGATCAAATATTTCCTCTATATTTAAACTATACTTTTGCAAATTTTTAATAAATTCCTATTATTATTTCTATGTATTTTAGCTCTTAAATCAACACGATCACAGGTTTTTTATAAGATAGAAAATCTGTAATCGTATCAATTTAAGGGTTAAAAAGAACAGAAATAATTATATTTATATTTATTTATATAAATAATTATATTTATAATTATATTAATACTTTTACTTGTAATTAGAACCACAAAATAATTATATTTATAATAATATCGACGGATAAATTCATTGCAAATTATAACTTTTGATTGCTTCAGTGAATCAACTCCAAGTTTTTTTATAAGTCTCTGAACATGTATCAGAAGAATCTGTGCAAATTTTATTAAATTCCTATATTTTTAAAAATAGGTACTAAACATCCTTTAGAAAGTGAAAACACAAAGTTATTTTCGCTTTGACATATGAGGAACAATCTTGTCAAATGGACAAAAATTTAATTGACGCGAGATCGATTTTTGTGAAAAATTGATAAAAATTTTTTAAATAAACAATCCAAGCATTTTTTAAAGTTTGCCCGTGTGAGCATATAAATATTAGCGAAATCCTTATCTGTCATCTGATATTTAAAATATCAGGTTTTTTGAAAGTCCAAGTAAGCCAGGCAAGAATGCGAAAAATTGGTGAGCAGTAAACAGAAGCCGCTTAAGGTGGTCGGAATAAGTCTGGACAGTCTACGGCCAAGTATCGATCGTTCTCAGGGGTCAGTCTCTGCTTTTCAACTTGCGATGCTTATCATTCCGTGGCAAGGAGCATGCGATACGTACTACGGGTCCTTGCGTGTGCGAGTTCCACCTACATTCAATGATGTATACATACATCTAATATTGCCGCGAACGATTTCTTACATCGATTCCACCGGCACATTATGTAAAGTTATTGCCGGTCAGCGTGCGTGTACAAGTAGAGGCGAAGAAATAACAAGTATAAGAGAATTCACACGTTTATTATCCGTGATGTTTTATTCATATTAAAAATAGTCTAGATAGCACTCTGCTCCAGTGGTTCTTCAAGAAATAACGAATCATCTCTATGGAAGTATATACAGGATGTCCGGTAACTAAGGAACCAACACTTGTGAGCAGATAGAGCGCAGTAAACTGAACAGAAAAGTCCTCTACCATTTTGCGATTTTTGCAATAATTATTAAAATATTAATAAAAAATGCTCAGCGAATAACCGCGTGCTTTGCGCGGCTACACCATGCGCTCTAGGCGTATCAGTGGCGAGTGTCACGTGGTTGTCGCGACAATTTGTTTTTCATTGCCATGGCAACCGTGCACAGCGCGCGCTCATTCGCTGAGCATTTTTAATTAATATTTTAATAATTATTGCGAAAATCGCAAAATGGTAGAGAACTTTTCTGTTCGGTTTACCGCGCTCTACCTGCTCACGAGCGTTGTTTTTTTATTTTTTTTTTAAATATTCATTAATCATTAACAGATATTATGAATTTTGCAAATTTTGTTTAGGTGAGATTGTTCTCGCTAAGCCCTTAGAGGAACTTACACAAATCACTCATATTGGTGCTCCCGTCGTGCTCACCGTGGTAGCTGAGGAAATACGAAGATCTAGGGACGAACCGCCAGCTCAGGCGACTGTCGTCGAAGTCGGATTCCTTCTTGGAGAACCAGGCAATAGTCCGCCATATTTTGAAAATGATAAGTTGGTACCGAATAATTTTAATAATGAGCATGTAGAAGTTGAAGAAACGTTTTTTCTTCATGAATGTTTGATCTAATTTCTAACAAATAAAACTAACTTTTTCATGCTCTGCCTTTGCATGCTTTATAAATTAAAATTATAAATTAAAAAGTTCATACAATAACGCAATATTATTCACACTATTTGAAATAAAGTAGTTTAAATTCTTACCAATAAATTATATTTTATCGCATTATATATATAGGTATATATTTATGATACTTA
Organism: Anoplolepis gracilipes; assembly: GCF_047496725.1. Taxonomy (NCBI): domain Eukaryota; kingdom Metazoa; phylum Arthropoda; class Insecta; order Hymenoptera; family Formicidae; genus Anoplolepis; species Anoplolepis gracilipes. The sequence goes on from NC_132975.1 coordinate 5,234,640, forward strand.
TTTATACTTTATTTATAGCTACATTGCATCAATACCAGAAAATTTGGAACCAGGTTCCGTGATAACGTTCCCCGAGCAATACTCGACTAAAATTCGCGATGAAGATATTGGCAAGGCTGGTGTATTCGCGTTAAAGTTACGGAATAACAATGGTACTTTTGAGATAAATCCGACTGTTGCTGAACGTACGGCAGATTTTATTATCACAGTACGAGACAATACACTCATTGATTACGAGCTGTATAAAAGTTTATCCTTTAAGGTATGTAAAAATAATAGACAAGATATAGAGAGTTTGATTTTAATGTAACAAAATATATTTGTTCTTTTATTACACAAAAGTAACTAAATAATTATTTAATTTTATCATAATAAACAATCCTGTCTACTTTGCATTGATATACCATATATTATGTGATAGATTGTTGCTCAAGAAGTTGGTCCAGCAACAAATCTCTCAGCAACGGCAGCGGTTGTGATACTTATAGAAGATGTTAATGATAATTCCCCGATATTCGATGAAGAATCTTACGAAGTTACATTGTCGGAAAATGTCACCGTTGGAACACGAGTTATTCAAGTAATTTTTATTCTTTCAATAAATCTAAATTCAAATTATTTATTTTTCCTAAAATTGTTTTTCATTAAAGTTTAGAGCGTATTAGACAGCCTATTAAACTTTTTTAATGTATATTGTATATACATACATGTGCCCAAGTGTTTTTCAAAATAAAGAAAGCACTTCCTTTTCAAGTTTTAATTCTTGGCTTTATTTTAAAGAATGCTAAAATACTTATATTTCTGGGATAAAATGTAGAGATAGCTGTCAGAAATTTATTTATATATATCTGTTTGAAAAAAATTTCAAACTAAATAAAAAAAATTAAATAAACCTCTACTGGGTTCTAAATCTTTATTGGCAAATTATTTGTTTCTCTATTATAAAAAAAATTTTAATTATTATAATACCTTTTAATATAAAATTTTTTTATTTAAGAATATACAAAATAAAAATAATAATTTAACTCATCGGTACTTGATATCACTGATATATGATTGACATTGTAAATATACTAAATATAACTCTGCCGTTACAGAATAAATTTACAAAAATTTATATACTACGCAAAAAAAAATTAAAGAGACACTTTCTTATAATTTTTTAGATATATATCGCTGAAAAAAGGCACATAAATCTAAATATTTGAAGAAAATCTGTTAAATTATTTAAAAAATTATATATTAAAAATTAAAGAATTATATATTATTTACATTTATATACACTACGCAAAAAATAAAACTTTCCACTTTCTTCCATATAAAAAAACCAATTTTCAAATAGTTGCAACTTCCTTAAAAATAATCGGAATAAAATCAATAAAAAAGCTTTTCAAAGCTTGAAGTTTCTAGTTTCAGAATCTTTAAATAAATTTCAATTCTTTCTATTCGTTACAAAATTACATTGTAAGGAAGCGATGTCTGTCGATTGAATTTTTAAAAGTTTGTTCAAGAATAGTGAAAAAAAAAATTCTAGCACAATTTCATTAATTGAATGTTAAAGAGCAGAGTTTTAAGTTTAATTTCTTTTTTTAATGAATGTTCTATGACGTTTTTTCGTTGAGATATTCATTATTAAAGTAAAATCGAGCTATTAACTTTGATCGCTTATAACCAGTGAAAAAAATGATCGTACAATAATCATTAAAAAAACAATTTAAAGAGAAAAATTAATACTTTAAAATGTTTCTATTATTTTTTCAATCTTTATTTATTTGTAAAGCGTAATTGTTACTTAAAAATCAAGTAAAAATTACACTTTTTTAATTTTGTAACAAATAGAAAGAATTGAAATTCATTTAAAGATTCTAAAACTAGAAAAAACTTCAAACTTTAAAACGCTTTTTTATTGATCTTATGCCAATTATTTTTAAGGAAGTTGCAATTACTTGAAAATTGGCTTTTTTTATACGGAAGAAAGTGGGCTTTTAATTTATTTGCGTAGTGTATATATTCTTTGACATTTGTAGAAAGTAATAATATACAACAAAAGTTAAAAAATAATTCGAAACAAATTTTCTTATTGATTATATGTTCTATTGTTAAAATATCGATAAGATCAAAATGACTTGTATTTTTAAAAGTTAATAAAAATTTATTTAATGTTGTGTTTACATGGAAAAAACAATCCCATTTTTATGGACACAGGTGCATGCAACTGACAAAGATACAGGTCTCTTTGGCAGTATTCAATACACAGGCATAACAGGACAAGGAAGCGAGGCGTTCGCGATAGATTCTGATACAGGTTTGATCACGGTCACGATGGGATCAGTTCTAGATCGCGAAATGGCAGCGCAATTGCAATTAACTGTAATTGCGTGCGACGAAAACGGTAAAGGTAACACGGGCGTGGCGTCTTTAATAGTGAATTTATTGGACGTGAATGACAATGCACCGATTTTTGAGAAAAATGCCTACGAATTTACATTAAATTCCGATTTGACGAATTTCACATCACCAGCCATTATAAAGGTAAAGCTTCAACTATTAACTTTATATTTCTATTGATTTACAACCGTAATATATTTTCAACATTGACATTTTTAATTTTAATATTTCTATAACTTTTATTTGATGCTCGCAGGCCACCGACGCCGATGCCGAATCACCGAACAACGAAATTCGTTACGAATTGATTCATGGAAATTACGAAAATAAATTCTATCTAAATGAGATTACTGGAGAATTGATATTACGTTCGCCTATCACAAAATTCAGACGGAAGAAACAAAGTGGTTACGACAAATTTTCCAAAAAATTACACAAAGAATTTCTGCAATCGGAACACATCATACGAGAAAATGTATCGAAAACAACAGTGTCCCCAGATACAATAAATTCAACGGAAAGTATTCTGAACGAAATTGAATCGAGATATAAAGTTGACGAAATAAGAAAATATCGAAGAAGACGAGCAGAAACTGATACTCTATACACTTTAACTGCCAGAGCATACGATCTTGGTAAATATATTCATTTGTGAATTGCAATTTTTAACAATAAAAATAAATTGTAAAATAGAATAAAAAATGTTATGTAATCTTTATTAATATGATAAAAATTCTTTATTTTCTCGTTTTTAGGCGTACCTCATCTAGCGAGTGAAACAGAAATCTCCATCGTCAGAGGAAATGCCATGGAAGCTCGCATAATGATGTTCGTAGTGCCAGGAGAACATCCAAATTTAACGAGGACCGCTGAAACGTTAGCCACTATCACAGGTGGACGAATTACCGTATTAGACACACGTCCTTACGTGTCGGATAATAAAACAGGCGTGACAAATAATGTATCGATGGAAGGAAAAAGGTTGATAAAGATTCATAAAATCTCCTAATTTTTAAGATATATATTGCTGAAAAAAGGCACACAAATCTAAATATTTGAAGAAAATCTGTTAAATTATTTAAAGAATTATATATTAAAAATTAAAGAATTATATATTATTTACATTTATATACACTACGCAAAAATAAAACTTTCCACTTTCTTCCATATAAAAAAAGGCCAATTTTCAAGTAGTTGCAACATCCTTAAAAATAATTGCAATAAGATTAATATAAAAGTATTTCAAAGCTTGAAATTTCTAGTTTCAGAATCTTTCGATGAATTTTAATTCTTTCTATTCGTTACAAAATTACATTGTAAGAAAGCCACGTCCGTCGACTAAACAAATTTTTCAAAAGTTTGCCCAAGAATATCGAATTAAAAAAAAATCCTAGTGAAAAAATGATCGTACAATAATCATTAATTTAAGTTTTTGAAATGTACAGACAAAAACTTAACACTTCGGCCCTTTGTACGAGTAACTGGAATGCTTTTTACTTGTAAATGTTGTAGAAAAAATTTGAGCATTTTTTTTTGTTAACTTTCACTGATTTAAATAAACAAAGACAAAAGTGTAATTTTTACTTGATTTTTAAGTAACAATTACGCTTTAAAAATAAATAAAGATTGAAAAAATAATAGAAACATTTTAAAGTGCAAACTTTCCTCTTTAACCCTTTGAGTCACGAATTTTTCTAATTGTCAGTATTTTATAAAATTTGGTATACAAGGGTTTTTGGGGTCGCTGATTACGAATCCGTTGTCAGATTTTCAAAATTCAAGATGGCGGATCCAATATGGCAGACAAAATTTTACTTCCGCCATATTAAATCCCTATATTAAATTTTGGAAATTAATTTTTTTTTCTTTAGATTCAGATTCTGCGATCTAAAAAAACCTTCAGAGAAAAAATTTAAAAAAGAATACGACTGTTACTTTTAATTTAGAACAGAAAATATTGTTTTTTATATATTTTTATCAAAAAAAAAGGATTTAGCAAAAACAACACGGTGGAAAATTCTAAAAAAATTCTGTAAAATACTTTAGAGTATACTAAGATTATAAAAAAATTGCCATATTTATTGTCATAATAGATTAGTAGAAAATGCATTTTTTTCGTAAAAAAGAACTAATTTTGACTGTTTGTTTATATATGATATTTTTGCAATTAACAATTAATGACATATTTTTTTTACACTTATTGATGTTCTAGAGACTCTGTAGAAACAAAAAATCCGGTATTTGTTGATAAAAAAGTAGTTAAAACATTAAAAAAAAATTACAAAAAAAGGTGGGTCTCTGGGTGACTCAAAGGGTTAAACTGTTTTTTATTGATTATTGTAGGATCATTTTTTCACTAGTTATAAGCGTTCAAAGTCAATAGCTCAGTTTTGCTTTAATGATGAATATCTCAACCAAAAAAAAGTCATAGAACATTTATTAAAAAAAGAACATAAAGCTAAAACTCTATTCATTAACACTCAATTAATGAAATCATCATCTAGGATTTTTTTTTAATTCGGTATTTTTGGACAAACTTTTAAAAAATTTGTTTAATCGTCGCTTTCTTACAATGTAACTTTGTAACAAATAGAAAGAATTGAAATTTATTCAAAGATTCTAAAACTAAAAACTTCAAGCTTTGGAACGCTTTTTTATTGATCTTATTCTGATTATTTTTAAGAAAGTTGCCAACTTCAAAAGTGGCCTTTTAATTTTTTGCGTAGTGTATAATTATATATTAAAGATGCTCTTTAATCTCTAAAAAAACAACAGAATTATTTATTTAAATTAGAATGAATCCATTTATTAATCGGTCATAAATCTCAGATATTTTTATTCTGTTTTGATATTTGCTGCTAGAACGGTTGTGATAGCTCGTGTCGAGCAAACCGAAGTCGGCACACCCCTAGTAGATGTAGAAAGAATTCGTAATACGTTAGCTGCGAATGGGGTAGGAATTATTAGCGGCACAGGCACTACCAACGTATCTATAACGTATAATGACGAGACTACCATGAAACTGCCAATCGATGGGATAATTCACAAAGGGGGAGATAATACGCGGACCTACGTAAACAACACGATCGCCAACGTTCACGAGGAAGTAGTGAGTAAATGTTAATTAATCCATATTTCTTTTCATCGTACTTAATTTTTTTATTTTACTTGTCTCGCTATTCAATATTTTTATCACTTTTTTTTTTTTTTAATTTTGTTGGCAATCTTCGATTTTAGAGAAATGAGAGATCAGAGTTCTTTTTCAGACTGTGTATAAAGCGGAGAATAAATTGCTCTTTTGGTTACTGATTATTTTGGGCCTGCTGATGATGTTGGCAATTGCAGCGCTCATTATCTGCTGCATCTGTCCGGGTTGTCCATTTTACATGGCACCTAGAAAACGCAGGATATACTCATCGGAAAAGCTTATCGCTCGATCTAATGGTCGACCGAAACGGCATCTTCATCGGAAACCAATGGCTACAATCGAAAGTAATCACAATTACATATATCAATTTGAAAACACTTAAATACACATATTTCTCTCAAGACAGTTTTTGCAATTAATGTTCCATTTGCATGCAGTTATTTAATGCATTCTTTGCAATTTATAAAATTATAGTTATTTATATAAAAGATATTCTAGCTTTAAAAACAAAATAATAATACGCACAAATATGCAGTTACATCGAATGGAAAAAAGCAAGCTTGGAGCGCAGATCCGACTCGAAGAAACTGGCAATTTAATCGTCGAAACACCAAGAATGGTGGCTTAGCATCGCTTCCTGGTGACGTGGTGTATATTTCGGAGCGTCCTCCCATTGATCAAGCGAATGTAGAATCACTCAGACTACGCGACGGCCCGGCCTATGATTCTTCGAGAAGAAGAAGAATGGAGGACCAGGAGAGAATGTATGTGGAAGATGTCGAGGAAAGGAAGGTTAGAGATTACATTGCCACAGACGCGGATTCTTTACAACGACATGAAATCGAAGGTGGTTCGGACATTCTGCATCAAGCTTACAGACAAAGGTGGATAGAACGTGTTACGCTCATCAATAGCGATTCTACGATAATTTTTAATAATGCTAAAAAATAAAATTTTGTACAACAGAAATTAAATAGAAAGTAATCATAAAAAAAAAAATATATATATAGCACACATTTTTTTACAGACTTTTCTTCTAAATTAAAAAAAAAAATTATAGTATAATATCTCTGAATTATTTAAATATAATTTTAACTTTATTATTTATAAAGATATAATTTTTATAAAGATTTTACAATATCATATAAAATATTATTATTATTATTATTATTTTATTATTATTAAAGTCAAGTCAATTTTTGTTAAAAATATTTTTCTCTTTTTTAACTCTTTCTCTTAAACCTTCCATAAAAAATTATGAAACATATTCTTGTAATAACTTTTTTTTTTTAAGTTGAATAAAGGATCAGAAATATCGAGATTATTTCTTTTTTTAATTTCATTACAGATACGTCGATCCTGACTCAAATAATGAGCCGGCGGTAAGAGAACAACATTTTTATCGCGAAGGAAACGCAGAGGTGTTACAACTTGTAACGCGAGGACAAGTGGAGGATACGATTCAACATCATTATCCAACGACTTTTATAGTGGATGGCAAAGATGTGCTTTTGCAGCGGTTTATGCAGGATCAAAAAACGCGGCAAGAACTATCAATGCAGGAACCCGAAGTGCTGCGCACCGTCGAGTCTCATCAACACCCGAGAAATATATATCAACATAAGCAGGAGATTCTTCTCCTACCGGAAGAATTGGAAGCTGTTAGGCGTCGACGAGCGGAGGAGCTGGATTCTAAGGGGCAAAAATTGCCGATGGATGATGGATATGCGGCGCAGAAGATGAACATGGAATCACAAACGCGAGACGTTCATCGTCAAGAGATTCCGATAAGCATGCCCGGGATATCGGATAAAAAAATGTCAGTCCCCAAGGACCAAACGATGCAATCGTACGCGTTTCATGATCTGGAGCTGGCAAGACAGAACGTCTTGCTGACACGATTACTTCTGGAGAGAGAGGCCAGGTACGCCGGTGGCATCGCAGGAATGGACGGGGTGAGTTATTTAGAGACCCAAAGTCTTCCTGGACAGGCAGTTATCGCCACGCAAACCGACAGAACCGCTGCAACTCAAACAGAACGACATATCCGAAGCAGAAGTGACAACGACGAATCCGATGAGGATACTCGAAACCGGAAAAAGATGAGGTCGAAGAAACGCTATGACGAGGACAAATTGAAGAGGACGCGAACCTTGTGGATGAAATCGCCCATCGAGGAAGAGAGTCCGTGCTTCGACAAACGACTGAACATTTTGAGGAAGAAAATGAAAGAAGTAAAAGAGGGACGAAAAGTGTCCTTGCAACCTGGAGTACTCCGGGAAATATCGGATTCTCTCGACGAAAACGGAAGTACTTGTCGCGAAAGAGAAGGAAAATCGGCGACAACTTGTCAGCAGCCCATCGAGGAGACTGGCGTCGCATATAAAATATTGCACGAAGAGAAAAATGGCTCCTCTTCGTCTATCGAGGCAGGTAGACAGCGAGAAGAGGAGAAATCTTTCGACGAGAAAAAAACAGAGAGTTTGTCGTCACCGGAAATAAGTATGAATAATGGAAAATATATCCACAAAACGATGGAGAAAAAGTGTTCGAAAAAAGAAAGCAAAATAAAAAGACAAAAAAGGGTGGAATCCGTGATAAAACCTAGCTTTCGAGTTCTAGAGAAAGAAATCACGATGTTGACAAAGAAATTGAGTAAACTCGCCGATAAAAAGGTACAAGAAGCCGCAAGGGACGAAAGTACGAGTCGGGAAAAATCGAGGACGTCGGAAGACCTGAAGAAAGATTCAGGTCTGCATACGTCGAAAAAAATAGACGATTCAAAGAAACGCAAACAGTCTGAGACTTCGCCAGATATCGTAAAAGAGACGAAGACTGAAAAATTTCTTTATCATCAGCCGCAGATGATGAGCCCCGGCAGCACCGAATACGAGGATCCGTTTGAAAAACCGATGAAATCGAAATCAGAATTTCGTCAAAAAGTTTCAAAGCACAAACAAACAAGTAACCATATGAGAGCAAAGAAACAGATGCAAAAAGAACGCAAAAAACAGATCGCACAACAGGGTCAAGAGCTCGAAAAGCACAAGGATGCCGCGAGTAAAGAAAGTAGCAGATCGAAACTCGAGAAAGTTGCTAAATTATCATCACGTGCGCATAAATTAGCACTCATTGGTCGCAGAAAGCACGTTTCGGAGGAACCCAGCACGAGTACAAGCTCCGATCGAATAAACGGTAAAAAGGATCTGTTCGTCAGTCGAGATTCTGACAAGAGAAGCGCAGGATCGTCAGAAATTTCCTCTCATCAGATGGATCAGCGAAAACTGAAGCAGAAACTAGATCACATGAGCAAGAGATTCTCCGACGATTTTGTATTAACAGAACCAGAGCAAAGAAGAGACACCACGTTTCATTCAACGATGGATGTAAAAACACACGAAAAAGACGTTGCAAGCGATAAAAAAGATATTCAAATAATACAATTTTCAGACGATTTTGCAACGAAAACACAGACGAAAGAAATGCAAACTGCTGCTGAAAGCGAAATTGAGCAAAGTGCATCTTCTGATATCGGGAAAGATCATGTAACGTTAAAAGAAGTCGTCGAGGCTATCGCATTTCTTCATGATTTAAAGTATACGCAACCAGAGAGTGAGATAACATCAGACCTTGCAAAGGAACAACCATTTGAAACGTCAAATATAGAAGATAAAAAAGGGGCGATGCCTTTAGAATCTCCTGTCTTAGAGACATTAAAAGAACATGAAATAGAGAGGCCATCATCACATATTGATAAAAGTGGTATCGAAGAAAAAATAGCTTACACGTCCGAAAAACGTGAGAAAGAAACAGGGAAATCTTTACATGAAAAAGAAATGTTAGAGGAAGAAAAAATTAAATTAGAAAACGGTATACACGAATTAAAGGCGTTCGAAGATGTCGAAGAAATTATGAAAGAAGAAGTAGACATACCAGAGCAAAATGCAAAAAGTCGGAAAGTATCACGTGAAGAAATAGAACACGTGGAACAAATCGAAGAATACAAGAAGAACGAGTTGTATAGAGATACTATCGCATCATCATCGCAGATGGAAAAAGATTTAAAAGACATTAAAGACGTTACGCACTCGTATGCAAAGGAAGAAGACGAAACTGTACATAAACGTGAAAGTGATCAAAAAGAAGAATTAAGTCATGAGTCTGGGCAGGAACATGAGGAGGAAATGCCTTCAGCAGAAATTACAATAGATACTAAAGAAAAAATAATGGAAAAATTAGTGGTCAAGGAGAAGGAAGATGATTCGTCAAGTAAAATTGAAAGTGACCAGAAAATGAAAATTGAAAAATCAGATACCGAGAAATATCAAAGTGTTATTGAAAAACCAGAAGAGATTCCAAAAGATGTGATTGAAGAAAAAATAGAAAAAGACATAGAATCAATGACTGGAACATTTGAAAAATCATTCGATATTAGAGAATCGTCTAAAGATGATTCTGTAAATTTAACTGGTATTCATCGCGCGTTTTCAATCGATGATAAAGCATTGAAGTATATTGATGATACTAGTCAAGAAGATGATTTAAGCCACTCTGAGTCTGGTGAAACGATATATATTGTGAAGGAAGACACCGACACAGACAAATTAAAGCGCGATGGTGATCTCAATGCAAAGACAGAGGTTGAGACTCAAAAAAGTGAAGAAGAATCCTCTCAAGAAATATCCAATTTGCAAGAAACAAAATTGGAAAAATCTATTGAAGACAAGTCTGTCACATCTTCAACATTTACTATTCCCAAAGAGAAAATTATGACTAAAGAACAATTGCAAGATGAACCTGCGAAGGAAAAAGAAGAATCATTTCTCGAAGAAGAAACAACTGTAGTAAAGGAAACATCTGATAAAGAAATAGAAAAGGTACTCGATAAAGAACTTCCTACTGATCAATTACTAAAAGATACAGATCCAGAAAAGTCAACTGCCAGTGAGTCAGAAAAATTGGATAAATCTGCGACAGTTGCTGAGAACATAGATGTTGCAGAATCGAAAGGCAATGGAGAGCACCAAACAGACGTAAGCGTTCCAATTTTTAGAAGCTTTATTGATGATACAATCTATGTTTCGGAAGAAAGCGACTCATCCAGTGATATTTCCAGGAAAACAACGCTGGCCACCAGACCCTATGATACTCCGCGTCATCGGCAAAAGTGGCAGCAACAAGAAAGCCTTGAAATAGCGGGTATGCCTGAAATAAGAACTTTTAAAAGTGGAGAAGATGCAAGAGTAGAGATGGAAACGGAAGAGGATACAGGTAGTAACTTATCGCTCGATGAAATTGAAAATTTAGAAGATTCCATCGCGATTGAAGCAACGATCGGTGAACCACATGAAGATACAGAAATCGCTTCAACATCCGAAAAAATAAAATCGGACATAAAAGATTTATTGACAACGATGCAAGATGAAGTTTTCTTAACTATAAGCATTAAAGAATTAAACGGCGCGTCGAAAGAAAATGTCAAGGATGAAATCGTTCCGATAACAAAGGAGGAGGAAGAATGTAAAAGTGAGATTGTTACACCTCTTAAAAAGATTGAAAAAGTTTCCAAATCTATGCAGCAAAATGACAAAAGTGAAATTAAATCACCTTCAAAGCAAGCTGAGCAAATAGCTCTTACAGGAGAGAGAACAACCGAGGACACCAAAGTAAGTAAAACGAAAATAAAAAATTCTCTAGACAAAGTCCAAGCTAAAGATATCGAGGTAGACAAAATAAAAAGTAAAGACAGTAAAAGTGGCACAATAGAAAAGTATGCTGGGAAAACGAAACCTTTCGAAAACTCTGTGAAGAAAAGAAAGAAATCTGATCGATCTCGTAGGTCCATTGGCGATTCGGAAAAGAAACTTAAAGACAGCGGATCGCAGCCATCACGAGGCGAAGAGGAACATCCGCAAAAGCAAACATTGCCTAAATCAAAATTCAAGAAGGACAAGAAATCTACAATTGCCCCGAAAACTGGTGAGATCGACACGAGTAAAACGCAATCGAAGTACATGGCCTGGTACAAGAAGAAGCGCGACGAGGCCGAGAAGAAGAGACTGGAAAGGAAGACAGCGGAAGACGAGGAATCAACGTTACCACGTTGGGTAAGTAGAGGCTTGAAACAAACAGCGAAGCAAAAGGAGAAGCAAAGTATAGCGCAAAAGACTAAGGAGGTGACGCCGCGTACGAGGCGCAAGATCAAGCCTTTGATAAACGTCGAGTCCGAGCAGTTGAAGGCCATCGTACGTCAAGGGCGACGATTGAGAAAAGCCGAGGGTAACCTCGAGGAGGATCCGCCAATTCAGATATTCGCCAGAACCCCGCCGGTTTCTACGGACACCCAGCACCGTTTGCTGCAACACTCGGAATATAAATACGAGAGGACACCGCCACCGCCCTTTTACCTTCATCCACCCCCACCAGCGCCGCATCCATCGCCACAACTGTCACCGGAGAGATCCCTCGAGATGCAACCGTCTACATCGCAATATCAATCACAATCTGAGCACGAGCTGCGTTCGGAGAGTTGCATTGTTGCACCGTTCCAAGGTGGCACTCGACTACGTCATCAGCAGCTTCTCGAGAAGAAAAGCGTCTTCGATATTGCGTACAGTGAAGCCGCGCCATCGCAACTTCGATCCGACAGCGCAACCCCACCGTCTTAATTCTCTTGAACATAAATATTTTTTTTATACGAGAAAAATATAAATGTATAATAATATAAAATAATAATATGTACAATATGGTATGTAGAATTATCTGTTTGACAAATGTTATATACAGAATTACTTCAATATGTGTATCTTTAATTGCGCGATTACGTCGATTAAAATAAAATAAAAAATTTTATATACACATACATCTCTACATATGCAATCAGAATATAGCAAAATTATATATCTTGTACAGATATTCTGTAGCGTCATCTTACCATTTTTGGCATTATTTTTTAATTACTCCGTTGTGGCGAATTTAAAAACATTTAATATGAACAATACTTTCCACGATTATTTAATATCATCGAGATTTAAGATGTATTTCCTACAAAGAGCAAGAAATATAGTATATAACTATTCGTAGCATAGTATAGTTTATTTACGTTACTGCCAATAAATAATATCAATGTATCTTTAAGTGCAACACAAATTGGGGCGATCAATTTTATATATTATTATTCGAGTATATATAATAATGTTTATATAATATATTAATCCTTGTAAATAGATATATGTATAAAAATGCGTATTTTATGTAATTAATATCCTTTCATTAATTACATTTTCTTTGTTTTTGATCATTTATAATGTAAATTAGAGTGTTGAACTTTTTTTATAGCTTAGTAGTTTTTATTTCATGTTCGGATATATAATTAATTAATTAATTAATTAATTATATTTTAAGTATTTTCAACTCCAAAATATACATACAACATAAAATTTGCATAAATTTGTCTAAAGCTGTCAATAGAATTTTTTAAAGAAAACATGATTCTTAAACGTAAAGAATGTATGCAATTTAATATCAAAATCGATTCGCATAGTTCCTTATTTTCCCCTTTAAAATAAACAATACTTTCCACGATTATTTAATATCATGAAGAAAACAACCGTCATAATCTTCTCTAATGTCGAGGTTTGAGATGTATTTCCTACAAAGAGCAAGAAATATAGTATATAACTATTCGTAGCATAGTATAGTTTGTTTACGTTACTGCCAATAAATAATATCAATGTATCTTTAAGTGCAACACAAATTGGGGCGATCAATTTTATATATTATTATTCGAGTATATATAATAATGTTTATATAATATATTAATCCTTGTAAATAGATATATCTAAAAAAATGAATATTCTAATTAATATCCTTACATTTTTTTGTTTCTTGATAACTTAAAGTACAAATTAAAGTGTCCAACTTTTTTGCAGTTTAGTAGGTTTAATTTCATGTTTGGATGTACGTTAATTAATTATTTATATTTTAAATATTTTCAAATCCAAGATGTATGTATATACAACATAAAATTTGGATAAATTTCTGTCCAAAGTTGTCAGTAAAATATAATTTTTTAAAGGAAACATGATTGTAAATAAACATAAAAAATGTATGCTATTCAATATCAAAATTTGCATAGTTCTTTCAGACTAGCATTATTTAATAAAGACTTCTATCGTAAGTAAACTTGTGTATGCGGGATATGTCGCTATGACGCTACTAACATTGCAATAATCATATGCATAGAAGCCAAGTAAAGCTTCTGCCACTTCTGTTTTGCTGCTACAAAAATATCCTCCATGTCGACTTTACCAACTCGCTATCTTTTACCAACCAATTTATCTGCACTCGATGTGTCGGCTGCAACGAATACACAACCATTATCAGCAGAATAACGATAGAATCGACGTAAGAACATCCTTCATTATCTAACTACAATATCACAAAGAAGATAACATTAAGTACCGTTATCATCGTCAAACAATAAATATCATTCAGACTGATAGGGAAACCATGTCCTATTAAATCTTGCAAAATTTTCAAACTTATTAGTATATTGAAAAAAATACAAGAAAAGGGATTTTTTTAAGCAAAGAATACTGAATGTAATCTTACAAATATATTGCATATAATATCGTGTCATATGCATACTATATTTTAAATTTTACAGACAATTAAAAAGAAAGTGAAACATGCGAAAAAGGAGCGACTCCGACGTGGGTCCTTGAGTCTCGTGACAATTGAATTGAACGTTTACATCTTAATTACTATTTGCGCCTGTCTCTTCGTTACGTGATGATAAGAGCGCGTTTCGTGCATTCGCCGCCATTATTGCGTGCATCGACACCGGTGAAACAGACGGCGTTACCGATGACGTATGCGTTCTCCACGCAACGTGAACGATTACGTGTCTCGCCGGCTTTGACGTATCGGCCGCGTGCTGCTGACGACAGAGATGACGTTACCGATGCAACTAACCTACCGTAATCGAAAACATAATGGTGCATCAAACATAACCGGAGACTGGTAAATCTTTGGATCGGGAGAGCACGATGGACGAGCTGGTCGCGTCCCTGCAGTCTCTCGAGATTAGCGCGCCTCGTGTCCAGCTACCACGTATACTCGCCTGCTATCTGCGAACCTTATCAGTCGGCCGTTTGCGACACATTCGGTCTCGGCAAGCTCGCTATTGAATTGACAATTGGTCGTCCATGCGGTAAGCAAGCACGCAGATTTTTCAAAGGACTGCCCCGTCGTCCATTCGTCGCCTCAATTAGATGAGCTTGGAGAAGCAGCTTGGCCTGTAAAGAAGAGATTTTTTTAATTAATAACAATTATCAATGGACAATATGTCGCAGAATGAATTATTGAATTATTATTTATTTATTGTCTATTATATTGTTCGAAAAAACACTCTTTAAACAATAATAAAAGAGATTCCATAATTTAATGTATTTCTAATTATACTGTAGAATCAGTATTGACGTTTTGATAGAATTTTTTTATAAAATATATTACAAATATATTATAAGAGAAAGAGAAAGAGAGAATTAATATGTAGCGAAGAAAATAATGTCATAATAAGTAAAGTAAATAAATTATATTAAAACATTTAAATTTCTCTTGACGTTTTATCAATTATTAGTTCCATTCTCAATTTACAATGTAGTATTACCGTGTAATGAAAGCTGAAGTTGATATTACAATTATTACATATTATACTTTGTGCTACTCGATTATTATTTTGCAATGAAAAAATCATACTTTATCACTCTAACAATCTTGCAAATTTACGTCAAGATTACGTCTGATTCTCCGAAATGTGTCGATGCCACTTGATTATAATCGGGCGAAATCAGAGTAAAATGACGCTGTTTCAGCTGCAGATGTTGCGCGTTGTCGACGAGAAAGATATCTTCGTATGAACAATAGACCAAATGTTAATTGTTGTTAATAAAGAGTCATGTATGTTGCTGTTGCAACGGCGAGCAGAGCCGCGGAAGAGGCTGCACCTGTACCAGCCGTGCGCAAACACACCTGAAACCTTTGACCTTTTCATCGACTCGCTCGCCTCTCCTACTGGCGAGCATCGATTTCCCTCTCATCCGCCCCTTCGAACCCTTCGTCAACTGTAATTCCATCAAATACCGCTGCTGCACCGAACGCAACCATGTCTCTGAAAGCGAAGTCGCAATGGATGCACTTTAATTTGATTACTCCAAGAGAAATACACACCGATCGTTCAATTCAGCTTTTGAACTTTCCCGAATACGACCTAAAGGAATACATATCGAATTTCCACTGGAGTAACTATGAGAGAGATAAACACACAGGAGTGTAAATTTCAAATTAAATTATTAACACAATTTCTGTTTAATTTAATTTATATTAAACCTATATATTATATTAAATCTTATATATTATATTAAATCTATATATATAGACATATAATGTTATAAAGGCGCTGCATCTTTGTTGCGCTGTCTATTCTTGAATGACTTTAACCACCTGATTTCGATTTTAATAATCTTTAAATTGATAGTATTTATGAAAAATTGTTCACATTTTTTTTTTTTTTTTTTTTTTTTTTTTTTGTCACTTCTCGATATCGCGACATTCCGTTCGGCGGGTACTAGTGAAACGTTGGTCCAGCCCTGACACACACACACTGGATTCCCAGTGTGCACTATTTTTGCTTTAATTACGATCACAAATATAGCATGTGAGTTTGTATATTATATTGCGTGAAAAGTTGGGCGTGTATGTAAGCGGAGGGGGTTTAGCCCGGTCCTTAATAGCTATCAATCATTGCCAAAATTCGGCAACGCGTCGGACAACACGGGCGGCAGGATACCATCACCAAAGTAGAGTTCTCCGGGACCAACGGGACGAGGGGAGCACGGGAAGAGGGGGAGGGACCGGAGTGAGACATGGAACCCGTTCGATACTTCCGAAAACTCGGCCCGACCATTCCGGTTGCGTTCACATGAATCCACCATCGTATCACCGACACAACACACTCGAGTCCACGCGAGTATAAGCTTCACTGATATGAAGCAACCGAGAAAGGGGGAGAGTAAATGGAATGAATATAAAACACGTAGGAAAACTTGTTCATTCCCTGTGAGAAATATATACTTTAAAACTATGATAAGAAAAACAACAAATCTCCTTCTTATTGTCAAAGTTGGCGAACGAGAAAGTTTTCACGTATAGGATAAACTTTTCAAACTTATTAACTGAGGAAAAATTCACTCTAAAGATTAATGAAGTTTTTCTCTCTTCTTCAAACAGATAATAAATATATATAAGCCATTCCAGTATAATTTTTCATTTATATACTTTTCTGTAATTTTAGCTTCCTTTACAAAGATGAATTTTACAGATTAAAGCCGGCTTTTGATACCTCGATATTTCTTCGACGAAGAAAAAACACTCACGGATACGTCAATGGTATATATTTCAATTAGATGAAGAAGGAAACGCGATTACGCGCCTTCGTATCCGATGCAACGACCGATGCAGTTGACGCGATACTGTCGACAAGCGAGTTAGGATAGGGTCCGAAGATTAACCGTAGAGCCAGGGGAACCGGCAATTTTACTTCCGGTGGCGGCTCGAGAGAGCGTGTAATTTGATATCGAGTTTCACGCTCGGCTTTCTCGGTGTACGATGAGAATCCATATCCGGACTTCAAAGCGCCTGTGCGAACTTGCCGCCCGGACCACCGGCAAAAGTTTGCACCGACACTTAATTGAAGAGTGTATCCGCTGTGCGCGCTGCAAATGCTATTTGCATTTCAAACGAACCGGTCTAATGACACGTCTCGGTGACATTTATTTGCCTGCATAAATGATGCCCGGACCCGGAGAGAGACGCGCGCGTTGCAACCGCCAAGAAACCGTTGGCGGAACTTTAGCGTAAGTAGAAGGTAACTGAATGTGCGGAACGAAAATTAACTCTATGCGTGGACGCAGAGCGAATGCATCGTGTCCGTTCGCACGAAGAACAGAGAATTGCCGTAGGTAGAGAGAAGAGGAGATTGCGACGAATTGATCCTTCTATATTGCAGGTCTGTCCAATCTTTATTAACCCTTTGAGTGACAGCGGGTCACCTAGAGACCCACCTTTTTTTTCGTAATTTTTTTTTATTGTTTTAACTACTTTTTTATCAATAAATACCGGATTTTTTGTTTCCACAGAGTCTCTAGAACATCAATAAGTGTAAAAAAAATATCAACAGTCATTAATTGTTAATTGCAAAAATACTATATATAAACAAACAGTCAAAATTAATACTTTTTTACGAAAAAATGCATTTTCCACTAATCAATTATGACAATAAATACGGCAATTTTTTTATAATCTTAGTGCACTCTAAAGTATTTTTCAGAATTTTTTTAGAATTTTCCACTGTCTTGTTTTTGTTAAATTCTCCTTTTTTTGATAAAAAATATATAAAAAAACAATATTTTCTATTCTAAATTGAAAGTAACAGTCGTATTCTTTTTTAAATTTTTTCTCTGAAGGTTTTTTTTAGATCGCAGAATCTGAATCTAAAGGAAAAAAAATTTAATTTCCAAAATTTAATATAGGGATCCAAAAACCCTTATATACCAAATTTTATAAAATATACTGACAATTAAAAAAATTCGTAGCTCAAAGGGTTAAAGAGTAAGCACATTACAGCAAAAAAATAAATACTAATATTGTACCGTATAATTTATTTTTTTTTCAACTTACAAAAATATTTTTAATACGAGAGAAGACTCCAAATAATTTTTTTCAATGAACTGAACATCGAAAAAATGTTTTCTCGAAATTTATACTTACAAGTCCTTTTAATTTATAAGAATATTTTCTTTTTTATGTGATATTTTTTGAAATACTTCATTTATAAATTAAGTATAAAACCTACATGTTCTTCAGAATAATTACACCGCGATCAATTACAAATTATGCCGCGATCGATGGGTTGGGCAAACTTATACTACATTGGTGTAGATCATTTATCATATGTATTAATTATTTAATATATTATTATTATAATATATTATTTACATTTATATCGATTGACTACTAGTACGCATGCGATGATGCGTATGTCAAAATTACGTACACAATGTAGTCTCAAAGTTGTGACGGTCGTAGCCAAACGATCATAAAAGTTTATCATTCGACTTTAGTATGATAAAAATTTAGCAAGTTTTTGACGAAAGTTCTTCACTTAGATTTTTTTTCAGCAACCAATCGAGATATATACGTCCGATAAATGTAATAATCCCAAAGTGTTAACATTTTTTTACGTTGTTATAGTTAATATTAAATTAACATAATATACACTACGCAAAAAAAATTAAAGGGCCACTTTCTTTCATATAAAAAAGGCTAATTTCCAATTAGTGGCAATTTTTTTAAAAATCGGAATAAGATCAAGAAAAAAGCGTTTCAAAGCTTCAAATTTCTAGTTTTAGAACGTTTAAATAAATTTCAATTCTTTCTATTCGTTACAAAATTACATTGTAAGAAAGCGACGTCCGTCGATTGAACAAATTTCTCAAAAGTTTGTCCAAATTAAAGAATCAAATTTTTTTAAAAATCCTAGCACGATTTCATGTTCTATGATTTTTTTTAGGCAAGATATTTATTATTAAAGTAAAATCGAGCTATTGACTTTGAACGCTTATAACTAGTGAAAAAAATGATCGTACAATAATCATTAATTTAAGTTTTCGAAATGTACAGAAGAAAAACTTAACACTTCGGTCTTTTGTACGAGTAACTGGAATACTTTTTACTTGTAAGTGTGTAGAGTTCAATTTTAGCGTTTTTTCGATAACTTTCATTGATTTAAATAAAAAAAGATAAAAGTGCAATTTTTACTTGATTTTAACGTAACAATTACGCTTTAAAAATGAATAAAGATTGAAAAAAAAAACGATAGGAGCATTTTAAAGTGCTAACTCTTCTCTTTAAATTGCTTTTTTCTTGACGGAAAAAAATCATAGAACATTCGTTAAAAAAAGAAATTAAAGCTAAAACTCTGCTCTTTAAGATCTAATTAATGAAATCGTGCTAGGATTTTTATTTTAATTCGGACAATTATTTTATTCTTGGACAAACTTTTGAAAAATTTGTTTAATTGTCGCTTTCTTACAATGTAATTTTGTAACGAATAGAAAGAATTGAAATTTATTCAAAGATTCTAAAACTAGAAACTTCAAGCTTTGAAACGCTTTTTTTTTATTGATCTTATTCTAATCATTTTTATTGAAAGTTGCGACTACTTGAAAATTAGCCTTTTTTTACATGGAAGAAAGTGGCCCTTTAATTTATTTGCACAGTGTACATCTCTCCTTCTTTTTACTAATGCATTTACATTTACGTGTTATTATAATAGTCAAATTATATGCAATTATTTCAACAGTATCGCAAGCCAGCCAATCATCAAGATTAGAAAAATCTTACGTGTCCCTTATCTTTGCGACAAAATAAATAATTTTTCACTCGAATCTATGCTTTTATCTTCTGCTTATTGACTACAGGCTTGTACATATATACATACAATCCAACGATAAGGCTGCATCGCGCCGCGATATCTTGGCTGTATGTATGTACATATATGTACATGCGCGATTCTCAGGTCGTCTGACGTAACGTACGTAATTGTCCGGTGTACATGTATCCGGGGAATATGCGAAACAAGAGTCGAATACTCCAAGCGTACTTGCGCGTAACCATCGTATCTTTTTTGCGCGAGTGCATCGCAGCTGGACATAAGATTTTCACTGGAATTTTTCAGAATATGCTTTCATCATCCTCCCTCTCTCTCTTCGTAAATCGCACGAGTAACGATGATCAGACAAAGATTAAGAGAAAGGATATATCTGTGGCGTATTACATTTCTCATTTGCTTGTAATATTTGGACATGCCCAAATTTGGCCCGTCCACTCGTTTTCGCTGTGTAAAATGCTGTTTTCGACTGCAGCAACGACTGTCTTTATTTTGGGAAATTTCCTGCTCCTACTCTCGGAAATTGTGAAACTCACAATGATAAGCGATCTGAAATTATTTGCCAATATCATCGGCGTAATCTGCATGCATTTGGTGGGATTAATAAAATGGTGCTACTGTATAAAAGAAAAACATCAAATTGTCGATATTGCGATAAAGTTGGAAAAATGCCACGTACTTTGCCAACAAATCGATAACAGCGAAGAAGGTACATCAATTATCCATTATTATATATATGTCTCCACCGAAAAAAATTGTATTCTCGAAATGTATACTTTATAAGCTCTCTTAATAAATATTCTCAATAAATGATATTTTCTTTTTTACGTGATATTTTAAAAATATTTTATTTATAAATTAAGTAAAAATTATATAAAATATTATTAAAAATAGTAAAGACGTTAGAACAAAAAGGATTATTAATTACATATATATATCGCATATGATTGTGATTTAAAAGTATTAATAAATATTCTCGAGATAATTTCCATGATTTTAAAAAATTTAATTCGCCTGTGTTTCGATATTACAAATAATATTTTTTGCAAGTTACCTCTCAAAATTTATTTGCATTAAAGGAGATCTTTTTTTTCACTAGGATGTCGAGTATATAAAAATGAAATGGAATACGCACGTCGATATTCCAGTTACTTCATATATGGATGGACATGTACATGTATTTATGGTGTTTTACACTGGTGTCTCAATCCATTTCTTTTAAGAACTTGGGCAGTGAAGCAGATGGATTCAACAAATCATACAATTATTAAAAGAAATTTGCCGTTTATCGGATGGTATCCTTTTAACATCGATGATATTCATAATTATATTTATCTGTATTTTATGCAGATAATCGGCGGAATATCTTCTGCGCTTGGAATTGTTTGCTTTGATACTTTTTACGTTACTATGCTAATGATCGTCTGTGCACAGTTTCAGTATATCAATACGATGTTGACAAGAATTAATTTTGATAAGTATGCTCAGTCTCTATTTTATCGCAAATGTTTTATAAAATAAATTCACTTGATTATTGAAATATATTATTGGATTTGCAGCGTACCGAATACAGAAGCAACGTGTATTCTCGACAGAAAATTAAAGAATTGCGTAAATTGTCATACAGAGATTATACAGTAATATTTTCATTAAATTATATATGTTAAATAATAGCGAAATTCTAATGTCACGTTGCATTATGTCAATTTTATGAATCAGTATCTGTCAAAATAATCTCTGATCGAGAGATTCATTATAATATGATAATTTTTCCAATCAGATTTTAATGTTTATGTATCGAAAATTTCATATAATCTTTTTTTTTTTTTTTTTTTGTGAGAATAGAAGGTATTACATTTCTTTAAATAATAAGAGATATATATTTTTTTAGGTTTTTAAAAATATTGCAAACTTTTTGCAGTCCGGCAATGTTTATGCAATGTGTCGAAACATTAGTTCTTATTTGTTTAGTCTCATTCGAAGCATCAACGATTAAAATTGCGGTATGAATTATTTTACAAAATGTTCGATAACACATGCATCAAGATACATCAAATATTCTGTGCATTTATTTTTAACACTCGAAGAATTAAATTATATGTTTTTATATCTCGACAGTTTGACATGGAATCTATCTTCAAATTATGGACTTTGCTCGAGTATTTTTTATGCGCCAGCGTTCAATTATATTTCTTTTGTTTCTTTGCCACTCAACTCGAACATTTGGTTCGTTTTGTATGCTAAATTTTCAAAATCTTTGTATTACTAAGAAGTTTCAAATTAAAACAATATACAGAAATTGTATTGGTTAATGATATATTAATTTTAATTTTTATATCATTTTAGGGCTTGCAAATTGCGCATTCAGTGTATTTTTGCGGATGGGAGCCTATGATTTTTAATGAAAGAACAGACCAATCGACGAACAGTTTCGGAAAACAATTAAAATATTGCAATATTAATCGATCAGTGCAGATGATTATGGTGCGAGCACAGAAACCGATTGTTTTAACCGGTGGTCCATTTTACATACTTTCGTTGGAAACTTTTAGAGTCGTAAGCAACATATTATGTGTGTGTGAGAGTGACTTTTCAATTCGTGAAAATTCAATTAATTTGAGAGTTCTGTCTTTATTTTTAATAGCTTAAAATCTAATAGTCTAGAATAGTCCTAGAATTCTTGATAGATTAAAAAAATAGTTCTAGCAATTAAATAAAAAAAAAAAAAAAAAAAATAGCTCGGGACAAACTGACAGAGACGTCAAGTTCACTTACTTTGTCTTACGATTATTTTTTTAGATCTCTCAAGACTGACAAGGTGAGCGCGCTAGTCATATTTCAATGATATTTCGTGTTATTGTACAATCACTTTTAGCGAGTTCGGCGTCTCGATCTAATTTATTTAATAAATATTTTAATCATTTTTACGCATGGAACTCTCTCTCTAAAAATTAAAAGTGATTGCATTAAAAGTGATTAACATAATCTCATTTAACTCGTTTCCAACTAAATTGTAGACTGTGCTTTTTAGTTTGTCCTCTCTCTCTCTCTCTCTCTCTGAATTATTTTTTTTTTTGTTTAATAGCCAGAACTATCAAGAACTAAAATTATTAAAATAAAAAATTCTCAATAATTATTTTAAACTTTCTCTCAATAATTATTATTAAAATTAATAAAGTTTTCGCGAATCGAGATGCCAACATCACACACACATGAAATTTCACAAAATACGCGATCACCGTGACAAAAAAAAATTAATTCCGCGAATAATAGTGTACATAAATTACCTTATGATTGCTCCGACGAAGCCCGATGCTCCTCTTTCGTTGATACATCTTCAAAAGAATTCACAAAACACTCGCGTGACATTTTGCATGACACTCCCGATAATAATTGTTTAAATTCCACTTTAATCCGATAAATAAAAACGATCGTCTTTCAACTGACACTTTCGACACTCGTTTGATAATCCGCCATATGCGATAAACGTGATAAATTATCTCAATATCACCGAATATCGTAATAAAAATACATAAATCGAGATCGCGCTGACGTATTGTTTAATTACATTGCTTTGACATGTAAATTGCGATCGAGTTTGCAGAAGCGTTGCTCGAGTCTCGCACCTTCTTATTTTTGTTCGTGACGTCAAGATTTTTTGGCTACAGCTGTTTGTCTGTCAATGATGCGGTTTTATAATACTTATCTATTTTCACGTAACTATGTCAGTCACACATCATATTAAATAATTAGTTCTATACTGTACATATAATTCACTATAAAACTTAAGATAGATATAAACTCTCAATAATTAACGAGTTTCTACGAAATGAAACGTCAAATAGCTTCCACATACATATACATATTTTACACATATTTTATATATCATTTTATTTTATTTCTAAAATTATATATTAACTATTATAATTATATATTAATATACATATCATACACGAATTTTAGATGTTCATTTATGAATATCATTTCATTTTATTTCTAAATTTATATATTAATTATTATAATAATTATATATTAACATTACCTATATATATTACGAATTTTAGATATTCAATTTATGAATATCATTTTATTTTATTTCTGAAATTTTATATTTAATTTCTTGCACAGGACGCATATACATATTTCTTATTTATTTAAAGTTTATAAGTTTCGAATTGTGATCAGAAAATAAAAGAAGATATCTCATTATTAGCAAACACACATATGTATATGTATGTGTGTGTAATATATTTTGATTATATTTTTGCACAAAATGTTTATACAAAAATGTAAAAGTTAAATATAAGAATGGATTACAATCGTTTCAATCCAGAATTCCAATCCGAGTTAATTTATATAATACAATGGCAGACTCTAGCCTTAAACACTAATATAATATATAAATTTATGTTGCAGATAATTAGTTTGGCAATGTCAAATTCTGTAATGTTACGCACAATCTCTGATACGATTTTAGATGAGTGAGCTAAAATCAATAGAGATTTATATATATATCTTTTCTTTAATACACATGCGAGCTTAATCTATCTAAATATACTATGATAATCTGATAATATGAGAACAAAATGCCTACATAATAATTGATAATAAATTGTATTAAAAAAATTGATAATAAATTATATTTAAATTATGTCTTGCAGTCCTACTATACCATTAAAAAAGAAATCTTTTGTAAAAAGTACAATTTTTCTATGAAATAATTTTCTTTTTTATAAAAATTTAAATATTAAATGCGTGTGACGTGAGTCTATAATTAAACTTTATTAGCATACGAGATTATCAATAATAACTATTTGTATATACGCATTCCCAAGGCGGTTCAAGGCGTTTGTGTTCAACGCTCTTCCTCGAGATACGGAACGTGCAGAGAAAGAGAGAGGAAGAGAATATAGCTGGTGTGGGAGAGGTTGTCGGCAGAGTGGGGACAAAGAGAGAGGATGCTATCCACCTACAACCGTATAAGAAGCCCGCGCTTCTACCAGGGGAGCATGTATATCACGAAAGTCGCGGCTTACTAGCTCTTTCGCATGTTATCTTATCACGGATACTACGTGTTCCGACGAGGCAGCTTGGATTCCGCGAGTGGACTCGCCGCGACAGCTCGGCTCTTGCCACGTCCTGCGTGCCTGGCATATGAAAGTTGAGATTAGAATGCACGTGGTCACCCTTCTGGAATCTCGGTCGTTCTATACTGACGAAGACGAGACGATGATCGACGCTAGTAGTTATTGTCACCGATGCTTCTGCCGAGCGTGAATGGATGCGGCTTCTCGAGGTCAGACTTTGCTTATCGTTCTTTGTATGTATGAACGTACACCTCGCTGCACCTGCTGGATATATTTAACATTGAGTTTTTTTATTGCACGTTATAACATAACGATGTCTCTTGAATCGATAAGAAGACGCAAAGATGTATTTCGTTATCCTTGATAATTAAAAATAAAGATATAAAGATATGTATCTTAATATATATATATATGTAAGAGTACATAATATGTATATATGTTTATAATTGATAGAAAAGATTGTTCGACACGTAGGAGAAATACAAGAACAATCTTTTTATCAAAGAAAATCAATTAACTTTCTCGCGCATATTTTAAGCAACACTTAATATGTATTTATATTAAATATATATTTATTGTTGCATATAAATTTATATACCAAAGTCTGGAGCTTCGTATGTACACAACATACATTCCACGACTAGGTTCACGGCTAGGTTTTTCGTTCCTGGCTCGGCATGATCCCCTGATCGCACATCCGCGAGTCGCGAAGTCCTCGCGGTGTTAATATTATGCGTCGTTATTCCGCGGTCGGTGATGTCGTCGTTAACGGTCGAAGGTGGTATTGAAAAAGGTGGGAGCTGGTCTTTCGTCGCGCGATTACGTCTCGATGCACACGTACGTATCGTTAACACTCGCCAAGACTCCTCACCTGCCCATCAAAAGACGTAAAGTCATCCACATTGGCCAACCATCGAACCGGGATGCACGTGATCGAGGAGGTGGTCGCGCCACGCGCTAGTCTCGCGCGGGAAACGCGCTCGGCGGTCACGTGACTACCCCAGACTTGGACGGCGAGAGACCAGCCTTACCAGCTGGCAACTGTCACTACCGCGCTCGCATGTTCTCTTCGTCGTTACTTGGCGAAATGTGGACGCCTTTCGGGAACTGTTTTTCTTGGCACCCTGAAGTGTACCCCGGACGCAACCGATTGTCCCGTAAGGGCGTATCGTGGAACCTGGACGAAGCTTACGACATATAGCATACATGCCCTTGTTCGAGAACTAGTGGATAAAGCCGATGCCTGTAAGAATGTCACCTTCCCAACTGAAGTTAACAATGCTAAATTACGTTTTCTAAAAATCGGATTATAAAAAAATTTACTTTTTTTTATAAATTAAATACATTGCGTTAATAATAATTCACCGAAATTATTCTATATTTATTTTAATTTCTTTCTTTATTTCCGCAACTTTTAATTTTGTGATACATATTTTTAATAAAAATAATCGATAAAATTGATTTGATTTCTATTAAAATTAAAAAGACATGAAAATAATATAGTATACTGTATCTATGACATTTTTAATATTTAAAAATGTTTAAAAATATTTTCAATATTTGAAATTATTATATGTTAGACAAACGTTTTCCTATTTAATCTTCTTCGTCACTGATTATTATATGAGATAATTTAGGTCGCTCAGATGGCACATTAGACAATGATTCTTCGTCATCGCTAATTGTTATACGAGAGCCATTTGTTTTAGCATTATCATCTTTTATCAATTCCACTTCCTCGTCGCTATCAAGTAGTCGACGTTTCTTATTGAATGGTTTATCTGTATCGGAAGAATCGGATCTATCCCTCTTTGAATCGTCTGTAAAATATATGGAAATTTATATTAACATTGAAATTAACTAGAAAGAGGTCAAAGATCGATCAGTTATCTTTTATCAGCATATGTTACTGACCGTTTTTACCATCAATGTTCCTTTGAATTTCCATTTCCGAATCGGAGGAATCATCGAGCATTCTTACGCGGTTTCTCGCATTGCCTGTGTAATCTAAAATTTTACATCATCGCGTTATTATCATCATGTTATTAAATTACTGTTTAAAAATTAAACTTGATAAATGACAAAAATATATTTGTCGGTAAATTCATGATAAAGGAATACCAGCCTACTGGTTTGAATAACAGAGGGCGAGAAAATGTTATCCTATTCCTTATTTCGCCAATTAACTAAGCGAACCTTAATTAATTGATAGTGACATACCTTCATTTGTTTCTTTTGCCACTTCTGCTTCATCACTTTTTTCTGCAACTTTTGTTTCAGCACTTTTTTCTACAACTTCTGCTTCATCGCTGTCTTCGTTTAATTGCGATAATTCTTTGGATTCCTGCGATAACGGAATTTTAGTACGCGATTTCGATTGTTTGGAAGTTGATGGTTCTGGTTCTGAAACTAATTTGAAAGATTTATAGACTTTTATATATCATATTTGTATAAGAGATGAAAATTGCATTATATTTTTTAATAAATGCTCTGATAAAAATTAATAAACATTAATTAAAAATTCAAAAAAAATAATAAATATAATTTAAAAAAAATCTTGGAAAATATTTGCAAACTATTTAAGAAAGTAATTCGTAAACTTCAAGTTTCATGGTAAATTGATTTTTATGCATTGTTTCGAAAGCATTTCATATAATGATATAACAAAGTTATGCTAATTTACTTTTGGTCGATAAATAACTATAGGAAAGCATATATAGCTTTACTAACCTGTAGGTATAAAAAACTTTTTAACATTCTCAAATACGTCGACATCGTCTCCACTGTCATCCATCTTTTCGTCAGTGTCGGAATGATCTTTACGGGCTTCTACAAAACGTTTCAGTAAATAATTGTCACTTGAAAATTTTTTTATCCAGTGGACAGTATTCATTTACCCTCGGCGACAAATTTGCCAGCTAAAGCGTCCTCGATGACTTTGTAGCGTTTCTGAATTGTGACTGTAAGCATATTCGCTGGAACACGCCAATAAGATTCCTGGGCATCAGCCGGTGGCACAAATCCCAGGGCGCGGAGAAGCTTTTGAAAACTCGGTGAATCCATCGCGGTCGACGAGTAATCTGTCAGCGGCACCAAGGGTATGCCCTCGGAGCTTTCCTCGTCACGATCGTCCAGAATGTCTTGCAGGGATTCCTTGATCCATTCCAACGCCTCTCTCATGTCTGATTTATCGAGAGATTTTTTCCCATTAATCTTTTTTCATCAATAATTTAATTTTATTTTGTTCGCCAATAAATATTAGTCACTATGTTAGGTTTTACATCGCTTTCAACAGAGATGTGCAAAATGGGTGTCCAAATTTATTTGAAATAGAAAATGCAAAATATATTATAAAATAATTTTGAAACATCCATTTGAAGTAGGAAATGAAAAATAGACATTTTTAAAATAAAAATGATTTTTTTTAAATATTCATATTCTTATATTTATTTATATTTAAATTCTTATTTTTATTTTTTCTTATTTTTTACATGATGCAACT
The DNA here is from genome assembly GCF_047496725.1 of Anoplolepis gracilipes. Taxonomy (NCBI): domain Eukaryota; kingdom Metazoa; phylum Arthropoda; class Insecta; order Hymenoptera; family Formicidae; genus Anoplolepis; species Anoplolepis gracilipes. The sequence continues at coordinate 5,263,277 of NC_132975.1, forward strand.
GTAATTTTGGCATCACTATATCACATACTATTGCATAGTAATAATGGATTGAAAATAGCTACTATACACACAATGACTAAATTAATAAATATTTAATCTAGGATTTATTTTACAATAAACAAGTGCAATGCAATGTTGCAATAATATCATGATTCATTGATTACCGATATCTCAATTAATTTTTGAGTAAAAAAAAATTTGAAATAAAAAGCGGATAATGAAAACTATTGAAATGGAAATGTTAAATGGTTTTTGAAAATAATAAGTATTTTAAATGCATTTACTTCAAATAATGCACATCTCTGACTTTGAAGATATTCATTTGTGAAGATATATACCTATTTGTTGGATACTGCGAATTGTTATTATTTTTTGTGAAGAATAGATTTGCGGACTAAATAGAATAAATGTTAGAGAAAAAATATTTTCTTCAGATTTGCGGCACGTGATCCGCATCCAAGTATTGACATATGTACCCCACAAAGTGACCTGAAAAGTCCTTTTCCCGACAAGTCATCATTTTTTTTTCACGTAATGGTTCTGCAAATCATTGCCTTCCTCCCTTTTTTTTTTCTCTCCAGAAGAACATTTATCCTGCGTGAAGGGAACGAGGGACGCGACACGTGCGCTTTCATTAATCACAAAAAACGCGGATGGAAGGGGGGAGGGGGGAAGGAGGGAAAGTAAAAAAACCGTGAGAGGGCAGCGATACTCACCCCTGTCGATGACGTCCTTCAAGAGACCGGATAATTGTGCATCCGTGTAAATGATCGTCGATAGCTTCCGCCTGTTCCGTTGCTTCTTTTTCGTCGACTCCTCGTCGCTCCGACGAGGCGCGCCGCCGCGCTTCGAGGATTTTCGAGTTTCTTCGTCGTCTTCGTCGTCGGTGGCTGAACTTTCGTTCCCGTCAGAATTACTGGCAGCCTGCGTTTCCCACGACGATTTACCTTTGCGCACAATACACGGAAACGACGTGAGCGAGCTTCCTCGAGCGAATGTTCATCAACGTATGTAAAGTACGCTCTGCGTATGTGTGTGCGGGAGGCATTTCACGTAACATTAGGTAAATCTCGAGCGTGATAAATATTAAAGTGTACGTATAAAATCCATAATACTCTGAATGACAAATTTGTTTTCTTTTCTTCTCGCATGAAAGTCTGATAAAGGAGCCTCACGAACCCGATAATTTGGATTTTAATGAAACTTTACACGCATATAAAAGATGCATTTTCAGTTGTTGCTAAAAACGGTCCTAAGGGATGATGGAACCACCCCTCATGTAGAGCAGTTTTTCGATTTTCTCGATAGATGCAAAAAATGTTTCATGGAAAAAATCACCTCCATTTAATCACATTAACAAAATCTAAGAAAAATAATTTAAAAAAAAAATTTTTTTTTTTAAATTTTATTACTGTGGTTAAATAGACGTGTTTTTACTATGAAACTTTTGTATGAAACATTTTTTTATATCTCGAATAGTTTTCCAGATATATTGAGAAAATCGAAAAATCACCTCCATTTAATCATATTAACAAAATTGAAGAAAAATAATTTTTTTTCAAAAAAAATTTTTTTTTAATTTTATTTATGTGGTTAAATAGAGGCGATTTTACCAATGGAACTTTTACAGGAAACATTTTTTTATATTTCGAATAGTTTTCCAGATATAATCTTTTAAAAAAGATAATTTTTTCAAAAATTATTTTTTCTTAATTTCATTACTGTAGTTAAATAGACGTGCTTTTACTATGAAACTTTTGGTATAAAACATTTTTTTATATCTCGAATAGTTTCCCAGATATATTGAGAAAATCGAAAAACCGCTCTACATATGAGGGGTGATTTCCCCTTAGAACCGTTTTTTTAGCAGCAACTGAGAATTTCTAAATTCATCTATTGAGTCCCCTTCCCCCCCGCCCCTCCTTCGTGTGTGCCAAGTTTCATCAAAATCAGAATTTGCAAGGTTCCTTTGATTTTTTATATCTGTCTGGGATCACACATCGAGCATAATTTTTTAAAAATATGTTACATTCTAATAAACAGATTGGATACGATTTAAATCTATTTTCAAATGTATTGGCGAAATATTAATTGCATTTGGCCTATATGTTACTGATAGAAAAACAATAGCATTTTCTATAAGGATAATCTTATATGGATAGCGAAATTGCATCAAAACATGACGTTGAGGGAAAATGTTATTTCAAAGACACATAAGGTGAACCGAAACTTCTCGGCAATGCTTCATCTCGCAGCTGTATATCTATGATATGAGCTATCTCAATGCATTGAATACAAATAAGGCATGAGAGAGGAAAACAATATCCATGATAAATATGAAATTCCTTCCGGCACCATAATAAGAAGCTAAGGCGAGTGATATTGGTCCAAGAGCGACGAAAGTGCGTCTGGAATTCGCAGTTGCCGAATATTAAATAACAAGATTGATATTCCGTGATGATATTATTATGAACTTCGAATAAGACAGGGAAAAAATACATATATGAAAGCGTAAATATTATTTCAAATATCTGAAAAATTGATGATACAAATTTGTTTGAAATTTAATGACTCACATTCAAATTAAAAATAATTTGGAATTATTTTTACACCCTGTAATTTTGAAAAAAATAAAATTGTAACATTAAATGTTTATTATAATAATTATTATCTTATTTATTACAATTATTTTTCATTTTTGTTATCGTAATAAAAAGTTGTATCCTTCACTTTTAAATTAATATAATGAATGGATTCAACAATTTGTTAATATTAATTTTGAAATATTAAAAGCTACGTAAATCGGGTTACTGTTTCAGTCGTAAGTTACGCGAGTATTTAAAAAAAATGATTATAAATATATGATTATCTTTTATGAGATTAAGAATAACTATAAATATATATAAATACAACACATACATATATATATATATATATATATATATATATATATATATATATTTGGTAATTCGATACAAATAAACTACCCGAGTAGCATCTGGTTCACAAAACGCACTAACTGTATATAATTTCTACAACACAAGTTATTGCATAACATATTGTACAAACTGGGGAAAGAGAAAGAGAATTTAATATATAAATAATTTAATAAAAAAGATAAAAATATGCATATATCACGATTTTTTTAAATTTCACGATATCCGTGACATATTTGTAAATAATTTATAACTTTATAACCGAAAATTTATAACACGCATTCCTTGTTCATAATTGAAACGTTTCTCATAAAATCGATATCTCTGTGAAAATATTAGCTTAATACGTTACTCGCTATCTGTCGCAGTTAAACAATAGTATTTCGTTCTCTTCATAGTATTAAAATCAAAGACCGGAACATTTCTCAGAACCGCACACTTGCTTCGCTCTTAAGGAATAACGAAGGGAAACAGAAACGATCTTACAAACATACGAGCGAACTTGTCTCGGGTGGTAATATCGACGAAAGGTTTTTTTCCCTCTCTACGGTCCGTAAGAAATCGGGATAGGAGAGCGAGAAGAATCCTGTACAAATTGATCTTTGCTCCTTCTCACTTTTTCCCGCCCCCTCTCTCTCCCTCTCTCTCTATCTTCTACGTCGTCGTTTCGTTCTCCCCGTTGAAAGCGAGCCGCTCTATGCAGTCGCCGGCAATCGCGTTACTAGAAGACTGATCGAATGGGAATAGTCGCGGAATCGGAGGATAGTAAGAAAGACAGATGCGAATGGAATGGGATGGGATTGGCCGGAACAAGGGATATGCTCCAGACTGGATTGTGATGAGGGAGGAAGAAGAACGAATAGCTATACTCACCCTGGTTGCTTTTTCTAGCCCGTTTTTTGCGCAGCTCCTTGCGATCCTGCGCCAATCCTAATTCCAAAAGCTTTTCCTTGATCTTCGGCTTCGGCCGCTTTATTCTAAGACCGGTGAAAATCAAATCCACGGGATCTGTCGGGAACATAAGTGTAGTTTCGATTTTTATAGCGTCGTCAAGAAATGGTACGGCGATGAGATGATAGGGAGACTTTATGAGAGAATCACAGGCGAGAGGGAAGATCGAGACGATTGTTAGAGATTTCAAAGAGATTTAAAGTTGGAATCAATTAAACTCTGTTCAAAGAGAAACGCAAGCGCTCCCCCGCTTTATCTTACGAAATGTATTTATACGTCAATTGAATGTTGATCTTTACGGACTTTTGACTTACGGATAATTTAAGGATATTTAGTACCTATTTTTAAAAATATAGGAATTTAATAAAATTTGCACAGATTCTTCTGATACATGTTCAGAGACTTGTAAAAAAAACCTAGAGTTGATTCGCTGAAGCAATCAAAAGTTATAAGGATTTTAATTTTCAATGAATTTACCCGTCGATATTATTATAAATATAAGTATTTTGTGGATCTAATTATAAGTAAAAGTATTAATATAATTATAAATATAATTATTTATATAAATAAGTATAAATATAATTATTTCTGTCCTTTTTAGCCCTTAAATTGATACGATTAAAGATTTTCTATCTTATAAAAAACCTATGATCGTGTTGATTTAAGAGCTAAAATACATAGAAATAATAATAGGAATTTATTCAAAATTTGCAAAAGTATAGTTTAAATATAGAGGAAATATTTTATCACATAATTTTGGTCAAGTACTGACTAGTTCAAAAGATATTGAATATAATTTTCTCAATTTCGTTCTATTATCAGAGATGACATATTATTTATTGTGAAAACGTGGCAACATAGCATTCAGCTGAGCCTTCTTTTGACATTTTAAATAACTTATTTTTTCATTTGAAGAAGCCTCTATATACAAACGTGTAAGCGAGAAGCGACTAGGCCTTATATGTCAATCTGTAATTTGACCAACTTATGAAAAATTACCATGTTGTCACATTTCTTTCTTCTCGGAGAAATGACAAATTATTTAAATTATCAAAAAATAGTTAAAAATCTTCTATATTTTGTCATTATTCGCTATTATAATTTTTATTCTGACATTTTAAATTACTCTGTACGAGTAAATTCTTTTATTTTTATAATTCAAATTTTGTGCTGTAATGTTGCTGTAACCGAGGTACCGTCAATGATACAAGTTTCTCATTACAATTTAAGAAACACGAAAATTGTCCGAAAAAAAAACAACAGAAGTTTGAAAATACATTTCGACACTCTAGCTATGAATAAATAATAAGATTTTATGCATCTTTATAATAATCATGTATTAAGATATATGAGAAAAGTATATATTCGTCAATTTCGACTACTTTTTACTCCGATCGTAGGTGCTAAACATCCTTAATTTTTTTTTTTCAAAAGATTATAAAATAATTTTACATTTAAATCCGATTCTCCGATATAAACTGTTCGCGTTCCAATTTATATTATGTGACGTAAATTTAATTTTATAAAAAGATTGTCCCTTATACAACGTGACATCTTTGCGAATGTTTTCCGTTTGTCGGTTGAGAATTCTAGAGTTAACAACTGCGGAGTGAAAATACGATAGAATAAAACACTTTGCGGAGATTTTTGAAAAGAACGTGAAGAAAAATGCCCTTGACATTTCGCGGACATCTGAGAATTACGCCTGGCGTGGAAGCGACTTCGGAGATTAAAAGTTATGGAGAGCGGCGGATTCGTATGAAAATGAAACAAGTTTTACAAGACTTCTCTGAAAATGTCTCTGTCAGAAAGGATATTATTCTTCGTTCGTCCCAGCGGATTCGAAATTATTACTACAAGCAGCCAAGCGTGTCCGATGTTCGGAGCTTAATTAAATCCTAGGAATCGTTCCGGTGTTAACGAATTCTCGTACGAATTTCGCATTCACGAAATATTTCAACAGTTTCGGAACGCGAATAACCGGTTAGAATTAACGCGAAAATTTATGGCAAATTTCTATCGAACAAATTTATATTGAGAAATTGGGTTAAGGCCAGTTTCAGTGAATATATAATATTCGTAGATAAATTACAGATAAATGACAGTTACCGTAATATCGTCAGACTCTCATGAAAAATCTATACTATCAAGTTATAAATTTCTCTCTTTATTTCATTTACTCGTGGTTAATAATTACAAATCATTATGATATAATAATTTAATCGCGTTACGAATTAATACTCGGAAACGTGAAAAATAAATGAATGATGGAAATGCAAAAGTCAATATCGACTAATCGGATTTATACTTAAAAAAGAAATAAAATAAAAAATGTTAAAAAGAATTAAGAAACATATCAATGAGAAAGTAACTTAAGGAAAATAAATCTTAAAAATTACCATCATCATCCTTGAACTGTGTCCAAAGTTCCGTAAGCTGGGTAATTTCTTCCTCAGACCATTCCTTAGGCAACCTCTTTTGTACCTCAGCTCGCACGTTCTAATTAATTGCGAGATTTCGGATAATAAGCCAGATAATAAGTCAAACAGTGTACGTAATAAGAAAAAAAAATTAATAATATTTTAAAACTCTAAAACCAATGATATAAATTGCAATTAAGCACTATTATAAATTATTGTCTAATATTCCTAAGAATGATAGATAAAATTATACTTTACAACCCTTAACATTGACTCGACGATAACCGAATGATAATTACAGTTACAATAGAAAATACAGAGATATCTTGACAAAATATATAAATTGACACTCGGCAGCAATTCTTGCTTCCTATAATTTTCTCGAAGAGTACTACTTTGCGTGCGCTTAATCCCCGGATTTGATGAAACAAAGTATCTCGTGTATAATGTCTGGAAAAGCAGTTCCTAAGTCAGTAGGCGTATTTAAAAAGGAGAAGCCAGGACCGCTCGTTTTCCAGCGATTACGTTCCACCCTCGATGAAACGAGGCTCCCTAAATGGCCGACGGAGCAATATCGTACGACTTCCATGAACTAAATGAATGTCAAATGAATACTCGACTCCGTAGTCTTTGATTCTCTCTCTCTCTCTCTCTCTCTCTCTCTCTCTCTCTCTCTCTTCTTCTTCTTCTTCTATCCTCGAAGAGAAGACGAAACGTACTCACGCATGAAATTATTTAAATGAAACGTTTCCGCGGCTAAGCCTTTCCCCTAGAAGACCTCGAAGGGATCGATAATACGTTGGAGGAAATGTTTCTGCTGACGTAGCAACCCTCTTCGCCGATGATTACTTATGATTAATAGCAAATTAAAACTGGGAAAACACGAATCTCTCCTTTTTCTTTCCTAGATCATGATTCATTATCCAAAAATTTATTATACTCTACGCGAAAAAATTAAAGGGCCACTTTCTTCCATATAAAAAAAGGTCAATTTTCAAGTAGTTGCAACTTCCTTAAAAATAATCGCAATAAAATCAATTCTATTTTTATTAAATAAAAAAATTACTTGTCTCAGATGTATTTTGAAGAAAAAAATAATGAAATTTTAGCGAGACTGAGAAATGCGATCTTAAGAATAAAGATTGTAAACGACCAATCAGCGTTCTGTTTTAAAGTAATTATTAAAAAAAAAAAAAAAAAAAAAAAAAAAAAAAAAAAAATTGCTGGTATTAAAAAACCGCTGACATCTTCCAAGCGAATGAAATTTTTTGCTGAATCTCTTATACGTCGCGTTTCATATCTACAAAAAGCACAGTAGAATAAGATCCGGTATTGTGTATTGCATCGCTTATTCTCCGCTACGTGCTTTTTTCCCTTGTTAGAAGCTTCTCTACAAACTCAATTAATTTCAAGTTTTAAATAAGCCGGTAACTAGTTAGTAACTCCTCTGCCGCAATAAGAAGCTTGATTAACGCATTCCCATGCTTTATCACCGTATTGCACCGTGTATTTTCAGAAGAAAAGAGTTATAATGAAGGAAAAAGAAACGCGCTTCTCAAGCTTAGTGAGATTAATACATCTATCTCGGAGAAAATATTCTCTTTACAAAATATTAGTAATTTGAGAAAAAAAAAAATAATGCACTTTTAGTTTCGGAATTAATTAAACATTAAATATTCTCCAGGTTTCACGACCCTTTAATTTTTTCGCGTAGAGTATAATAAATTTTTGGATGATGTCTTGAATTGATGAATCATGATCTAGGAAAGAAAAAGGAGAGATTCGTGTTTTCCCAGTTTCACGATATAAACTCTAATAATTTGCATCAAAATATACTTGGAGATTAAGAATAAAGTATTTATTATATTTTAATTCGCATTCGGTTGACGCAAAAGTTACACGATACCCACATATAACACATACACACATTTACATTTCGGCAAACTTGTCAAAGCAGTTGGGTCACGTTTCCTTTTTGTGTTTTCGTGCCCCGAAGGGCGATGCAAATGTTTATACGTATGTCGTAAGGCAGAAAGCAAACAAAACGATAGCTTTTCTCGAGGAGGCGTCAGTTTTAGGGCCGCGAGTTGACGAGGGGACGCACAGACATTTCCATGCTCGGAGGAAGGAACTACCGGTTGGTGGAAGCCTCACGCAACCACTTGGTAGAAATCGGTGAAAGAAGGAAAAACGAAGAAACGAGGGTGGAAAGCTCGCCCCGTAGGTATTGTCTCCGGAGAATTTACAGTTCCTGTAGCAATTCCCGGCTCCATTTTTTGCATATGTTCACCCCGTCAGCGGAGGCAGTCTAGAAACTTATTTTCGAGGCCGGGCGAACGACCCCCCCTCCCCCGCCCCGTCCTTTCAAGCTTCTCGTAAATCATTGATCTTGTCAGACGGAGCGCGACTGGGACTGCCGTGGAAGCATATGAATGGACCGAGTGCTTTTTTTTTAGGGAGAAATCTTTGCAAAATCTTTCAAAGCTATTTTCTTACTCTTACGAAACATATTTAGCTTAAAATAAATTAATAATTAAATTATAAAAATAATTAGATTATAATTGATACAGCTTCAAGATTGTTTACTCTTAAAGAAAAAAGTACAACTTACCTTTGAATTGACAATCAAACTCATTTCTTTGAGTTTTTTAATGATGGTACGTCGCGTCCTAGCTTCGTTGATAATGTGCTCCAATAGCCAGTCGATCAAGTCTGTAAATTTACATTATAATTATTGCAATATACAAATGACCCAATTTTGATGTAGCTCTTTTTGTCGTTTGTAAATATTTAAAGATAAAATAATAATTTTTTGCTAATTCAAACAATAATAATAAAATAAAAAAAAATTGTACAATTATTTCTATTTGCGGCAAGTTTGTCATTAATTTCTTTTTTTCTTATTCAGATTTACGTCATTGAGTCGCGCGTTATATTTTTTTATATCTTTGCTTATATTTTTTATTTTTTTTTTTATATTTATTATATTTTTTATGTCTTTGTAGTAAGAAATTATTTGAATGTTTCTTATTAGAAAAAGCGAATGTATTTTGACAATATAAGAGATTTCTCCACAAGAAATAGATGCAATATAAAGAGTTTACCTTGAGGGTATTTGTTAGTCTGATGTTCCATGAAGAGAGTGCGCAGCTCGTCCTCTTCCGCTTCCGTCCAGACTGCTCGTGAAACTTTCTTGTTACTCGTTTCCGCGTTGTAGCCATCCACGATTTCTATCGCGTCACGGGTGGTCTTCCAGAAGAGCAGCTCCATGTACGACTTCCGGTTCTTCTGGGCGACTTCGATGAAACGACGGATTATGAAGACCGCGAACTTTTGGAGCTCCTAAAGCAAGGATCGATTTTTCGCTACTCGACAAGTCCACTTCCGTGGGCCATTAAGCTCGATACAAAGATGAAATAAAAACCTCGGTGGTAGAATTTATCGCGCGATATAAGAAAAGGGGAGTTTTATCTGAGCTGAGAAACACAGTAAAGTCTTATCTTTCATCATGTGTAAAAAAGGATGACAGAGTTAGGCTAAAAAAATATTTATACATATATATTCGACAATAGTTAAGCAACAATTAGGTGCCGTTAAAATTGTACAATGTTGTTAATAATTTTCACATTATTAGAAAATATGATATAAAAATGTCGAATTTATTTTATTACCTTATATCCAGGATCTTTTGACTCAAAGATTCTTTGAAAGCTCCGAAATATGGACGCTTGGAATACCATGGCCGGCATTTTGCAATCCCAAGCAATCCGGTGTAGCATTTTTATTACATAGTGATTTACCTCGATTGTATTGTTCTCGAATTGCCGCAGTAGCAGTGCTAAAGCTTTAACAACTTTAACATTGGCGAACCTTTAAATGATATTATTATTATTTTTTAAAAAAGATATATTTTTAATAAAGAAATATTTTTTAATAAAGATAATTTTAACAAAAATACTGCTAGATTTTATCGTATTAATATATATATTTTATATCATATATGTTGTTTCTTTCAACTGAAACTTTAACAGATCGCGTTAAAGTTGCTACCAAGAGTACAAGAATTTTAACTTTTGTTGAAATAAAGAGCAAAAGAGAACAAGAGTTTAAAGATTAATTATAAATAATATTTAAAGTAAGTTGTTAAAGATATGATTAAACAATATTTATAGATAAATGAGTCAATATATCAGAGATATTTTATATTAATTCTTCACATCGCACCTTTGAAGAAATTCCTCCAATTTAAATTCAGTCTCCTGAACAATAGTTTCTCCTTCTTCTTCTTCGTCATTTTCTTCCTCGTCTATTAAAAGGATCATATATATATATATATATATATATATATATATATATATATATATATATATATATTATAAATAAATATATAAAGCTTCGATATCTACCTGTTTCACGATTTTCAATATCTCCTGTCTCATTTATTTCTTGAGCGACAGGCTGGTCTTCTATTACTGAAAGCAAAATAAATTCCAAATTAATTTAATGCATATAAAATTTACATTATAAACGTTAATCAATGATTGAAAGAAAACATGCTCCAGTTTAAAAATAACTGTTTTCAGTTTTCGAATTGAATTTGATAATTAATTGTGAATAATCTAACGATGCTTGATTAAAATATATTCTTAACACAAATGTGACATGCAGATCGTAATACATAAGTACTCCTAACAGTACATCGATGAAACGTTTTAAATCATTGAGAAAAGTTTTCTTGAAGCAAGTTGTTGCTCCAACTAAAGAAAGCTTTCCACCGTCCGAAGAATTCAGTTTGTCCAAGTGACGGTGACGGTGGTGCTATTTCAGTTTAAAGTTTTAATTGTCTCTTCTCCGCGGTCTGCTCAACTCGAAACAGTAATTCGAGATAAAATAAAACGCTCGTCCGACTCGCGGTGTTTTTATCTCGGATTTTTAAATGCTTCATCCCCGTGATGTATTAAAAGTGTTAACGGAAACTTTTGCTTTCTCAGCATGGAGTACGATTCCGAGTATTTCCATAGATTTCTCCAAGAACTTTTCTTCCATTCTTAGAAAAATTTTTCTCTACGTTCCTGGATAGTTTATACATGACTTGACAATGAGATAAAAATTTTTACGTCCAGAAGAATATTGAGCGAGATTTATATATTTACACTTATATATAAGATATTTTACAATTTTCTTTTTATTATTCAAAAGCAAATCTTGTCATTTGCGTAGATTTAAAAGTTTCATAAATATAGTACGCCTAACGGAAACTAGGTGCATAAAAATGCATCGCTTGTTTTTCGTATCTTTTTGTGAAGAAGAGAAAGTAATTTCCATATTTATGCATCCTTATAACGCAATCTAGTTCAACAGGGCAGATGATTCGCTCTGTGGTTGTAGATCTCCAAATATATGCAAAAGATTGTGCATTTAACGAGAGAGTTATCAGTTGCGAGTACAGCCGACGTGGAGAAGTTGCGTCGATATTTGCGATAGCTCGTTGCATTCAGCTATCGATCGTCTCCCCGCAATTTCTCGGCGATACGTTCCCACGCACAATGTATTCTGCGAGGACGCACATGTGTGTGTGTGTGTGTGTGTGTGTGTGTGTATGTGTAAGCACCCAGATCCATGTGCAAAAGAGATCGACAACACGTGGTAGGGTCGCACGAGCTTGTTAAGCGGCTGTAATACTCACGTTTCAATACTCTTCAAACACGTAATTTGCATATTTCGTAAATTAATCACATATATTTTGTTAATTAATCATATATGATACATCCACTATTACGCGAAAAATAAGAAAAGTTTTTTTTTAGATACACATATTATTATTATGTTCCATAACATCGTTAAATTATGTGAGCGTATTCCCTGATCTGCAGTCAGTTTTTTTTTTTTTTTTTTTTCACTCTTTAAATTCGTTTTTTGACTCGTAACGAAAAATAGTTACATGTTAGAGAACTATTTGTACGAAGTTTTTTCGAATTTACGAACTGCCAAACTTTCCTCGTTAGTCATTCTGTCGTTGATCTTTTACGTTGTTTTTTTTTCCACGTTGAAATAGATACTTTACAATGATTGATATTGTATTACATACACGCTGTACAAAATAATATGAGTGACATGCCATGTGAAAAACTTAATTTAGACAAAATTTTAGGAGTTAGATTTTTAATTGCAATTTTTTATTTCCGTCTTATATTTAAGACGGAAATATATTATTTATCTTCGAGCAAAGTTTAAAGTAAATAAATTGCTTATAATTTGAGTTTCAATATAAATCTCTTTCTCTCTCAATTTCTCAAGTATATATGTATTGTAATTCAATATAGATTTATGTTTCGAAAACATGTTCAGACAAGCGATATCGTTATAATCATAATTGTAAATTAATTTGATCGACGGCGCGTAACATCCGGATAGGAATCTCTCGTTAGACTTGAGATTGCGATGCTCCTCCTTGCCATTAAATTAGGCATTATCGTGGGTGCAAAGACGAGAGGCGCATTATGCGATTGTATTACCTGGATAATAAGTGTTGTCTAACGCGTACATAGAGTAGCTAGGTAAATGGGGTTGCAGGTGGTATATCAGAAGTTGGGCGGTTGAAAATAATAGAGACAGAGGACGAGAAACAAGAGTGGAGAGGAAACCATGGCGAAGGATAGGAGTGGATGAGTTTATCACGGCTGAGACCAAAAGCCCTGCTACGCTACCTCGATGTAATTTGTGAAGAGATAATAACCGTTGTCCACGAGAATACCGTCGCGGCTTCTGTGTGTGTGTGTGTGTGTGTGTGTTGAAAAATTTTTTATATTTATATTTATGTATTGCATTAAAAAAAAATAATGTCTGGTGGAATTAAGATCCGTATCCATGAACTTTACCGAATCGTGCCTATAAATATTTGATGAAAAATTAAATGTTATTGAGATAAAAAAAATCTCTCGTTTTGGTAATATTTATTTGAAAAAAAAAAAAATTTTTTAGATAAAATTGAAGAGTACAAACGATTTTTACACAGATCATAATTCAATACGTGTTAATTTTACAATAGACTAGTCAAAAACTGAATGTTGACATTTAAGAGAGAAAAAATAGAAAGAAATCTTTGTAGCTATTCTATAATTTTTTCTCTTGTAAATCTTCATAATATCATTGCTCCTTGCAATTTTCACAAATACGATATAATACAAAGTGATGTTTTTTTTTCTCCTCATCCGCATTTATCAAAAGTATAATTTTCTCATGAAAGATAGAAAGTTAATAGCAAGTTAGAAAATGGAAAATTAAAAGATAAAGTTGGATGGATGTAAAGCAACTTTTTCAATAGAAAAAGTTTCAAATTTAAAAGAAGTGCAAAGCAGTCTTGTAAACCATAGTTACTTGCAGTTTGATAAGACTCGTAACCCACTAAATGAATCAACTAGGGAGGAGTAACTTACTCCTGAAATCAAGGAAGAGCTATTTCAATGTTTTACGACAAATTCATTATTGCGAAGAGATTTTACGTCCCTAGGATTTAGGGCAGCGTGAATATCGCGGAAATTGTAACCTTGATAACCCGCGTCTCGTTTCTCTCCCGCGCGGAAATCCACTGATATTTTTGAACGAGGGAACGTCCAGCACGTTCATTTTTCTGTAATTTCGAGAGAAGGAAAAAGGGAAGACGCTGACATTTTCTCTTATCCTACATTGCGTTCACTTGTTTCCTACTCGTCTTGCTTGGATCGGTGAAGCAGAAAAAAATTGAGACGATGCGACGACTGGAAAAAAGCGTGCGAGCAAAAATCATGTTTTGAGAGAAACACGCGTTTGAAATTATCCTTGTTAATATTTTATTCATTAAATGGAAAAGTAATTGCGCTTCTTCAATTATTCTGCAAGATAAAAACTTCAAGTGTATTTATCTCGAAAAACACGATTTTCGCTTTTCTACTGCTAACCGTTTCGAAACGTATCATGCACGAAATACAATCTATCATCGCGATAGAGGGATCTTGATTAAATTAGTTAAATATAAAAAGCTGCAAAGGCTATATATGTAAAACGATTCCACGGATAAAATATCGCGAACAAAATCCAGTTGCAAGCTCTGTCCGGTAGTTTTATTACGAATTGAGGTCATCTGTGCGATGTACGTGCCGAACAAGGAAAAAACTGACAATTGAAGAGGGCGATGGCCGGAATCAAAGGGGAGGAAGAGAAAACGGCTTTATATGGCAGCGTACGAGATGATAGCTACCCGAAGTCATCGGGCAGGGTGATCGACGCGTGTTTATAGCGATTTGATGCCGTAGACTTAAGCTAAGTCCGCAAGCTGCGCCCTCCCTCGCGAGTTCGCCCCTTCTTTAACCAATCTGCTCGCCGCTCGGCGACGTGCCTGGCGGAAATTTCGGTATTCAACGATCGTCACAGTCCGGTACTACTATTAGGCCGGTAACTACTTATTCAAACCGGATCGCTCGAAACGCCCAGCTTTCTCGACGGTTGTTGTTAACGCGATCACGTCCTCCCGGCCTCGCCCCTCGCCCCAATCTCCTCACCCCATCTCCTGACCCAACCTTTTTCTGTAACGATGCAAGCTCGGATCTCCCCTGTACCTTTCGCCCTTTTCCTTTCTTCCCTCTTCTTCTCGTTCCTCATCTCTTCCCGATTCGCTCGCTCACGTTGTTTAGATGCAGTTTTATTGTGCCCCCAGGGTTCGTTGCCGCAGAAGCAGGATGACGTACGTCGTGCAATTCCTGGACCAGGCGATGGACGAGATCGCAAACATGGCTTTGGACTACGTATCTCTTGCGTATTTCGAGAGACCGATTCATCTCGTGGCGAGAAATAAAAGATGATGAGAAAGAGAGAAGAAAAAAAACTGAAAATTTTCCGACTTCATAATTCACAACCGTTGATGTCTTATTATTATTTATTAAAATGCAATGACTGAATTTTTCGCTAATAACATTTCTCACTCGATAATAAACAATCATATTTGAGAAATATTTTAGAATCTAAATAAATTTTAAAAAAAATGTAGTTTTTAATGCAATCGAAAAAAAAACATCACATTAAAAGAATATTGCATTATAATAAATGCATGAAAATAAATGGGTCAAGAAATCAATTTTCTGTGTCGTGTTTCCGTACGATAAATGACCACAGTAACTCGCTTTCAGCCTTTGTTCTATCAATACGTATAAATCCAGCAGAAAATTGGGATAGCTAGAAGGCTATGCGGCACGCATAGGAGCCGCCTATTAATTATTTATAGTAATGCGATATTGATCCGTCTGGCTACCTTCCACCGGACTGACCGTTGCTAAGCTCCATATTCCAACATCTCCGAAACGTATACATATATTACTACTAATGTCGGCACTTTAGCGTACGATCATCCATTATTAAATCGACTTAACTGTTGGTATGGAATGCAAACAGTTTACTATTTAGTATAACGATCTCAAAAATAAGACAAAATATACAGTGTCACTGTTATTAATTTTAAAAAATTAAACGGAAACGATCTCAAACGTTTGTTTCGTAATAATTGAAGATTATAAAACTGTTTCGTAATTAAATCTTATTAATTAAAAAAAAATCTGTGCTTTTACGTAACAATATTTCTATAAAATATTTAACTTACTTGATGATAAAACTGTCCAAGACATTGATATTATCTATAATTTCAGCGTTTCATTCTCGTTTCAGATTCGTCACATTAATATTGAATAAATTAATTATATACCGAGTAAATAGATTTCAATCTTAATTAGCTATAGAAAAGGTAATTAAATGGATCGCGCGTTGTGTGTACTCCTTAAATCCAATCTGGGAGCCGATTTTCCAACGCAAAAGTCGCAGTTCCGCACTTTGAATCGTGACTTTCATTTCTGTTGTTGCAGGTGCACTTTATCGTTGAATGTTTTTACATGAAAAGTAAAAGCAGCCAGGATTACGGCAAGTGATTTTAACGAGGACATTTCTGCTACTATACATAGCCGCTAAGTAATCACGCGCCGTGTTGCAAAGCTCCCTCTCCGCCCCCTCCTTTCGCTTTTATCTCGAATTAAAACTTCAGACAGCACGCCAAATTGATACGTCAATGTTGTCGTTCACGTAGCGACTTTGTTATATTTTCTCTGCCTTCTCCCTCCCTTTTTTACAATATCTTTTTTTAAACCCCGAGTAAACGTAAATACGAACTATTTTTTCGAAAAAATTATCAGATATATCGGCAAAATTCTTCTCTTGATATTTTAAGCCTTCCTGAGGTTTGCTTTTTTATGGAACAAACAGGATATCGCTGCCCGGCTCTCTCTCATCGGCAACAAAGGAACCCATCTTTCTCATATTTTAAAATAAAATCATTTTTTTTGTCATAAATCAATTTGTTGACAACGCTGCGTGTAAGAATTTTAAGATGAGATTGTCGAAAAATAAATACAAGAGATTTTGTATTTTTATATTCTCTGATATTGCATATAAAATATACGTATAAAATAATGTAAAATATTCACTTTTTGATGACTTTACTTTCGTATATAAAATAGATTCTTTTCTGATACAGAGTAAAAAATTGCGCGTATGTTAAAATTTTCTTGTTCTACCACGTTTTTTGATTACTACTTTAATGTAAAATTAACATACAGCTGATATGTTATTATTTTTATAACATTTTTATATGTTACATTTATGTCAACTTCATAACTTTTAACACCTTGTGTATGTCTCTTAGAAGTGAAATATTATTTTGAGCGCTTTTAACACATCATTAACAATCATTTCAAACAACTAACGTGTTTCAAAATTATTTTAATATTCTAAGAAAAGTTAAAATAAATCTTCGAGTAATCATGAACTTTAAAATGTTTTGCCAACATTTCTTACAAGTTACTGTAACTACTCTTTTTTTTGTAGCTTTTAATTAATTTGTATGTTATTTTTACATTACACTTAATTTTACATTACACTTAAAGTCACAATAAAAAAATAACTTTAAAGTTTTGTGTCAATTACTAAACATTTCGTCAATAAGTAACACATAATAAATGAGTTATTTTAACTTAAAAGTTAGAATGGGATATGCAAAAAGCGTTCAAAAATTAGCGTTTTATTTTTTACTGCGTACGTATCAAAAAGTTAATAATAACTTTTTTATTTTAATTAGGATCGAAGTTTTTAATAGAATTATTGAGGCTATCTCTGAGAGGAAAATACTAAAAATTGATGAAAAATCTTTTTTTCATTTCAATTCTCGAAAAATAAAAGGTCTAAGTTAAGACAGCGTATATTAAGGCAATCAATTGTCTGCAATTTACAGTTGCTAATGAGATACTTAAACCGTCTAATACAGACGTGAAACTAAACGAAAAATAAGTTTGCGAAAGAAGAAATACTCGATGGTAAATATTGCCGCACTTCGTCTCTTCCCATCCCGCATCTCGATAATGACCATAGCGTGTCGTGCCGTTGGCCATAGGAATTTTCTACGAGCTTCTTTACGACTTCCGGTATGTTTACTGCCATTAACAACGATTTGTGATGGTTGCGCAACAGTAGATTAACTTTCCGTGTCATTTTTCTCTAGTAAGAAAAGATTCATGACAGTTCTCTCATGAAACGCGCATCTGTATACCTGTATACTGACAATCAGCTGTTTGTATTACGATTAACGTTATTAAAAGCATATTTCACAACGGGCGCGTTTCAAAAATGATACGAGAGGAAAATGACTTTTTTGCGTGTTATTTCAGTATTAGTCACAAAAATGTATTTCGTCTGTATTATATAATATGATATAATATAGGTACATGTGTTTCATTTATACATTTCATCTATAAAAGAGACACAGAGGCGGCATACATGTAAACACAAACACATGTTATCGTTATTCAAATAACTTTTACTATGAATGTTGATTGTCATGAATGTTTGCTTTCACACTGCCGAAATTTTATATTTTTCGATTTGTTTCACCAGCCATATGTTGCTCGGAAATCGAAGTAATTAGTGGCGTGTGTTATTTCAGAGCTTGGACGAAAAAAAAAAAAAAAAAAAAAACTAGCCAAAATCTCATATTACAAAAATGTTACTTATTTCTTTGTCAATCCGAGCACATATCTCTTTTATAGTTTATTACGGATTGGAAAACACAGTGAGATCGCTAATGAAACGAGCAATTTCGCGTTAATTAAAAACCTCACGAAAACTTCAACATATGCCACATACGGGTATTGTTAAAACCTATATGCGTTATCCTTTGTTACGGCAACACATTGGCGGTTATTTAATCTTTTTTTTTTTTTACATTTTTCCTTCGTACATTCAATATGATCATTACGTTACAACAATGCTTTTTTACATTATGCATGCATTTAGCAAATGATAATATTTTTAAGGCAACATGGCGAGCGACTGTCGATGGCAATCAAGAATAATGCAATTTCTTACACTACGTGAAAAAGTTTCCGCACAATTTCTTGCAGCATATGCATTTCTAGCGAGTGCAAGAGAGAATATATGCAAAAGTCTGTGATAAATCGCCATTGAGTGCATTTGCTTGAGCAAGAGGAAGGGATGGAAGTAAGAATTGATTACTCTTTCACAATGGCATTTTATGTTGACGCAGGTAATTTCGTCGGACGATATACTCGTCCCAGCTAATTTTGGAATCGATCCAAAGAACGGATATCCAATAATATCATTTTAGTAACATAAAGTAGCATAAAATATCCATTATAATGAGTACGCGAATACAAACTTTGGGCCAAATCCAAGTACGAGAGATAAAAAGCGTGGAAATTGGCAACGACTGTTTATATCTCTTCGCGCCTCGAGTTGACATATCTATAAAGTAAATGTCAAAAATGTCATGGTATCCTCTTCTTACGTGGATTTTTTAATAATAAATCTTATTTCTTGTCAGACATATTTATTTTAAATGCAATTGCCACCACAAATCGTTATATCTCTCTTAAGGATGTTTAGCACCTACAATCGGAGCAAAATGTGGTCGAAATTGACGAATACATACTTTTCTCATATATCTTAATATATGATTAGTATAAAGATTGCATAAAATCTTATTATTTATTCATAGCGAGTGTAGAAATGTATTTTCGAACTTCTGTTGCTTTTTTTCGGATAATTTTCGTGTTTTTTAAATTAAAATGAGAAACTTTTATCATTGACGATTTCAACATTACAGCACAAAATTTGAATTATAAAAATAAAAGAATTTACTCGTACAGAGTAATTTAAAATGTCAGAATAATAATTATAATAGCGAATAATGACAAAATATAGAAGATTGTTAATTATTTCTTTGATAATTTTAATAATTTGTCATTTCTCCGAGAAGAAAGAAATGTGGCAACATGGTAATTTTTCATAAGTTGGTCAAATTGTAAATTGACATGAGGCCTAGTCGCTTCTCGCTTACACGTTTGTATATAAAGAGGCTTCTTCAGATGAAAAGATATGTTATTTAAAATGTCAAAAGAAGGCCCAGCTGAATGCTATGTTGCCATGTTTTCATAATAAATAATATGTCATCTCGGATAATAAGACGAAATTGAGAAAATTATATTGAATATCTTTTGAACTAGTCAGTACTTGACCGAAATTATGTGATCAAATATTTCCTCTATATTTAAACTATACTTTTGCAAATTTTGAATAAATTCCTATTATTATTTCTATTTATTTTAGCTCTTAAATCAACACTATCACAGGTTTTTTATAAGATAGAAAATCTGTAATCGTATCAATTTAAGGGCTAAAAAGGACAGAGAAATAATTATATTTATACTTATTTATATAAATAATTATATTTATAATTATATTAATACTTTTACTTATAATTAGATCCACAAAATAATTATATTTATAATAATATTGACAGGTAAATTCATTGCAAATTAAAATCCTTATGACTTTTGATTGCTTCAATGAATCAACTCTAGGTTTTTTTATAAGTCTCTGAACATGTATGAGAACAATCTGTGCAAATTTTATTAAATATTTTTAAAAATAGGTACTAAACATCCTTAAGCTTTTCTTTTTATTAGGTTCATAGACGCGAGGAAATAAAGCAGATCGACTAGAGCACGGGAAGAGCAGTTTCCTTGCTAAAACCACTGGAACGTAAAACGGAGGAGGAGCAGTTGCCGCGTAACCTCGATCACTCGAAGGGAGAGACTATCGAGTTACGACGGCGCTTCTCGTGTCCAGCATAATCCCCGCCAAATCCTGATACTGTATGCCGAACGTAAAAGGGGTCTCTGCGGTGTCGCGGTTCCAGGGCACGGGCATAGGGGTGAAATTGACCGCCGTCGTTGCCACTTGAGGACCGCTCGGCAATTACGAGCCATCCCTACGGCCCATTGCTATTGCTGGCTGCAGGTTGGCCTCCGTTGGTTGGTTGCCCAGTTGTCTGTTCATAGATATACATACTCAGTATTGTTCACTGCAGCACCCCTCTCACCCAGATGCTGTCTCTCTCCTTCTCTCTCTCTCTCTCTCTCTCTCTCTCTCTCTCTCTCTCTTTTACCGACGTGATTTCCCCTCTTCCCTCTCCCTTTTCTCACCATCTCGACGTGTCCTGGCGCTCAACGTTCTAAATCACGGCTATCTCTTGGCTTAACTAACAATGCGCCCGGCGACACCGCGTTCATGCGCTCGTTCGCCTGCTTATTATCTTCGGACCTGCTTTATCTATGTCCGCATAAATGGAAAATTTTCATTGCGCCGCGCGCGAAATTCTCGCGGATTGTTGGCCGAGAATGCACAGCTATCCAGCAGTACAGTTTCATCAGCGCTAAAAATACGCTTTTATCATTTGGACCATTTCACGAGGCGATGATGTACGATTCAACTTATAAACTAGCTCAAGATATACGAAAAGAAAGAAAATTTGGCAAGATGTATTGTATAAATTTTTCAGTAGAAATTTCATAATTTAGAAATGTTATTCCCTAACGTGATTATTAAAGATTATTATATATATATATATATATATATATATATATATATATATATATATATATATATTTAAAATTTATTTTATTTAAATATTTCTATATAAGCGACAAGTTTATTAATATATAATCCGTCTTCGAAAAATTTTTTCCTATCATTTTTAAGATTCAAAAGATGAGTAGTATATTCAACACAATGACTTAATATATATAATAGGACTTTACGTGATGTCGTAAATATCGTCCTCCTCTTTTTTATATATAAAACAACGCAATATCACAAAAGGTATAAAGCTAAAGCTTTGTAGGGGCATCGCGTCTCGTACGATATACGGGCCACAGTAGACAAAGAACGCATACAAGACGTACTACAACGAGATTACCTGCTTATCCGTATCCCAGCAGCTCCGAGCAGCCACTAACCAGCACGACATAGATCTCCAAGTACCTGATATACTTGCTCCAGCCGAATTTACCCTAAACAGCACGCGACGGTTGACAAACGGGATAAAACTCGGGAATATTATGTATGTACCTTGATATTAGGTAAAGGAGGGTGGGTAAAATGTGCTGATTTTTGCCCAGAAAGTGCAACGTAAGTTACATATATTTTCTTATGGTTTTTGAGTTGCTGAATACGAAAATACCCCTTTTATTGGTCTAAACTCATGGGAAAATGGTCAAAATTTGCCTCAAATGAAAATCGAAATAAGTCATTTTTAATATTAATTCGATTAGTGTCGATTTTGCTGCAATTATTTAGTTATTTATATTATAGTTTTATAATTTCTTTTTCACGAAATACTAAAGAAATGCACTTTTAACGAAACACTTTAGAAATGTTAAAACAATAATTGAATTATTATTAAAAATGACTTATTCGCCAATAAAAGGGGTATTTTCATGTTCAACAACTGAAAAACTATAAGAAAATATATGTAACTTACGTTACACTTTCTGGGCAAAAATCAGCATATTTTACTCTCCTTTAGAAGCACTATTTCCAATGCTGTAAAAGTGAGAATTGCTTCTATAAAATATACAATAATTAATAACAAATCCTGCTCTCTCTAATAACAACATTCAAATTCCATTTTATTATTATTATTATATAGTGAACGAAGATTATATTCTGTCGACCGACAAAACAATTGTAAGAGTAATTGTCGCTTATGTAATATCAATGCCTCGTTTTATTCTGCTCATTACTTTAAATAATAGTAGCGTTTCTATGGTAACTGACGAATTCAAAGCAATTGGACCGCATGATATTGTTAATTACGCAGCTTTAATAACAGTCGTTATCAGACGGTCGTTTAAATTATTTGCTCAACATGAGCGGATATCCCATCGAGCGGTTTCAAAATGTTGAAAAGTTATGATTATATATTACATAATAACGATACGGTCAGATAATACGAGCCGCGCTTAATGTTCTCAATTAATCAAATAATCAAACATAATAGGAATAATTGATAAAGAATCAGCGATTATCGGTCCATGAGCGAAATTGTTGTACATCACGATGAAGTTGAAGGACATTACGGGAAAGTCCGAATCGTAAACGATGTACGCACTTCCGGATTCCCCAGACAAGAACAAATAACGCCGATCCCATCGCGGTACCCAAGTCGAACGGGGTTTACCATCCCGGTAAATGGCTGATGGATACGACTACTTAGGCCGCCATCGTAGATCAAGGAGACGTTCTTTCAGAGTGGAAGAAGGTTTGGATAAAAGGGATCTAACAGGCCCTTTAGAACACGGTTACCCTGCGACCTGTAAAAAAACGCGAGGCGGCCGGAATACCTTCAAAAGCCATTTCAACAACTTTCCATCACTTTTGAACCTTCGAGGTTTACGTCCATCTTTTATGAATATCCCGTTATTCCAATTTAAATCTTGTTATCACATCGTTATTAAAGATGTTTAGTACCTACAATCGGAGCAAAAAGCAGTCGAAATTGACGAATATATACTTTTCTCATATATCTTAATATATGATTATTATAAAGATTGCATAAAATCTTATTACTTATTCATAGCTAGAGTGTAGAAATGTATTTTCGAACTTCTGTTGCTTTTTTTCGGACAATTTTCGTGTTTCTTAAATTGTAATCAGAAACTTTTATCATTGACGGTACCTTGATTTCAACATTACAGCGCAAAATTTGAATTATAAAAATAAAAGAACTTACTCGTACAGAGTAATTTGAAATGTCAGAATAAAAATTATAGTGAATAATGACAAAATATAGAAGATTTTTAACTATTTCTTTGATAAATTTAATAATTTGTTATTTCTCCGAGAAGAAAGAAATGTGGCAACATGGTAATTTTTCATAAGTTGGTCAAATTGCAAATTGACATATGAGGCCTAGTCGCTTCTCGCTTACACGTTTGTATATAAAGAGGCTTCTTCAGATGAAAAGATAGATTATTTAAAATGTCAAAAGAAGGTTCAGCTGAATGTTACGTTGCCACGTTTTCATAATAAATGTCATCTCGGATAATAGGACGAAATTGAGAAAATTATATTCAATATCTTTTGAACTAGTCAGTACTTGACCAAAATTATGTGATCAAATATTTCCTCTCTATTTAAACTATACTTTTGCAAATTTTGAATAAATTCCTATTATTATTTCTATCTATTTTAGCTCTTAAATCAACACGATCACAGATTTTTTATAAGATAGAAAATCTGTAATCGTATCAATTTAAGGACTAAAAAGGACAGAAATTAATATATTTATACTTATTTATATAAATAATTATATTTATAATTATATTAATACTTTTACGTATAATTGGATTCACAAAATAATTATATTTATAATAATATCGACGGGTAAATTCATTGAAAATTAAAATCCTTATAATTTTTGATTGCTTCAGTGAATCAACTCTAGGTTTTTTTTATAAGTCTCGGAACATGTATCAGAACAATCTGTGCAAATTTTATTAAATTCTTATATTTTTAAAGATAGGTACTAAACATCCTTAAATAGGCTTTTATTCTGACGTAATATAAATTATTTTTTTTTTTTTTTTACTTTTGTTATATAACACTCGTGCAGGTTTTCAATCATTCTTATTTCATAAAATAAAATAAATAAAAAATGATAATAACTAAGTAAAACACCTTATCATACGCACGTTTCATCGAGCTAATAAGCCGTTGCATACAATTCACACTACTTGCATATGCTATCTTCGTTTCCCATAGTTGAACAGTTTCGCACGCAAATGTTTCATACGTTATACACATTTAATTATTGACGCTTTTAGCGAATATGCGACATGACTAATGAAACGATAAGTGCGCCGAAAATTCAATCGACCATAACTTCCAGCTGCGTCAATTTAAGTTTTGCCTTTGAATCGTTATTAATTGTTGTTGTGACTGATCGGTGAAATACCGCAGTAACCGGCGCATCATGCGTCAGTAATAAAATATTGATTCCCGCTGATAAACATCAGAGTTTCAGGTTACGTTTTTTTTTCATGACTTGCAATTGTATATAATGTTTTGATGAGAAAATATTTATTAAATAATTATATATTGTATAATATATTTATTATATGATATAATAAATTATTATTTTATTATTATTATTATTATTGTTATATTATATATTTATTATTATGTAATAATACACACTATGCGAATAGGTTAACAGTTTTATAAGTAACTTTTTACATTATATTTTATCGTAATTATTGACTTTATTTTTGCACTGAAGATGATCAGAAAAATCTGATTGAAACGTTCGCCCGACAGTAACGCTAGGTAATAATATTAACGTTATAAATAGTTGCGATTTTTTTACATTACGCAATCCATGAATTATAATAAATAATTTTGTCTCCTCATATGTTAATGCTCTCATGCCAAATATTTCCTTTGTATTATATAATAATAATTATTTATTTTTTAAAATGTAACTTTGTTTAATATAAAAAGAGAGACGACAGTTAATCCATCTATAATTTGAGTGTATTCGCTGAAATAATTTTTCTAATTTGTATTTCAAACTAATCTTTCCTCGAGTTTTGAAAACGTGCCACTAAATTTTTATTGCTATTTTATGATGACAACATGCCTCCATTGATCTTGAACCGGTTTAGCATAATGGTATCATAAATCACATTATGTGATAACTAGACAGTATCGCCCTCCAATGTCTTCAATGTAACTGACAATGTCGCACTGATGCATTTTTGTCTGCAACAGCGTATTGTCTCTTTTCTAAATCAGATGTAAACAAAGAAGCTTATAATGAGCTAATAGATGAGTTAATAAATTTCTGATGTGTAGAGTAAAAATATGGAAAATTTCTTTGTTTTAAAGTAAAACGTATTCGATTCAGCATAATTGAATCAATTGTTTCAATCAAAAGATCACAACTTTACTCTTTCTTGTTACAAAAGGAGTTTCGTCATAGAAACTGTGTCATTAGGACAAACTCATTAATTCACACAAAAGGCTTTAAGTTGAAGTAAAACAGATTCCTGTACAACTTTAAAGTTCTCGTTCTTTGCAGAAAAGACAATGACTCATGCTCAATCTGCTAAGAGTAGAAATGGTAGGAAACAAGATCATTAAAGAAGGACGAAGAAAGTTTCTTTTACGGATAAGTTTTAATGAGCCATGAAATATATTGTACACGTGTTTTGATATTACACTTCTTTTAATATTAAATATATTGAAAAGGCGTTATATAAAATTGCCGTTAAATTAATTGATTACGTAATTTATATTTACGATCGTTGTTATTATTTTACAATTACATCAAAATTTCAAAACAGCGTTATATTATTTACACTACAACCGACAACATCTTGATCATTTGCAATTCAGTGCTGGAAGTTACAATAACGAAACATCGGGACACATTTCATGATAAAGTTAAATCCGTCTCGCTATCCAGGACGAATTTTATTTCAAAACCATCCCCATATGTAGCAATTTAACTCCCCAACGCGTCGATATCGCCATTTTGAGCCAACTGCTTCGACGTTTGTAATCACGGACAGTAAAATGTATACTCGGCTGATCGTTTTAAAATACACTTTATTTACGATATCGCCTCGTGATTTTGATTACCAGAACAGACTCGGGTTTTTTTTCGATTGTATGGAATTTTATTTATTGGCAAAATGCCGCCATATTATACTTTTTTTTTTTTTGTGTAGCACGCAGTCCCCATTTTTTATTTTTTTTTTTTTTTTTTTTTTTTTTACTGATGCCCGTTAAATCGGATTACGGCTATCATTGCTGGACGTTGAATTTAATCCACCGCAGGTTTACACAGCTGCGCTTAATCAGTTTCTCTTTTTTCCCGACGAATACATTTACGTTTAAGCAGCGTAAGTGAATCGGCTGCTCGTTCATATAACGAGAGCTCTACATAATACTGCGTACGATCATCATATATGCAAAGGCTGCTTTATTCCTTGAAGCTATTATTTTAGATTGATTTGTGATTTTTACGACACAATATATAACGTATATTTCTCGTAAATCGATATTACATTGGCTAGAAGGGTTGGATATAGCACTACTTTTATGACAACATCAATTTTCCATTTTCTAATTTAATTAAAAAATTAATATTTAATTTCGATTAAAAAAAATTATTATTGAATTTCGATTAAATTAGAGCATTTCAAAATATCCAGTACGCAAAAAAATTAAAGGGCCACTTTCTTCCATATAAAAAAAAGGCCAATTTTCCAGTAGTTGCAACTTCCTTAAAAATAATTGGAATAAGATCAATAAAAAAGCGTTTGAAGCTTCAAGTTTCTAATTTTAGAATCGTTAAATGAATTTCTTTCTAAAAATACCGAATTAAATTAATTAATTAATTGTTATTTTTGCATATATGTATCTGTGTGTCTGTAGAAATAATATAAATAATTACAATGACAAATGCAATCATTATCTCGCAATAAACTCATTTACCACTCCACAAATGAAAATCATCCATTTAATATGTGTGTAAGTTAAATATGTAATAATTATATATATTCTTAATATATTTAATGATAATTAACAAAATGAATGCTCTGTGTCATAGCTACGTATTTTCTGAAAATTTTGCTTCAAAACATCATAATCATCTTAAACAGTCACTTTTAATTCTTATTTAAAATATAATGAGAGCCTGACAATTTTTCGAAAAACTCCAAAAAATTTTTACATAATTATTTATTATTTATCTACTGGTAATATAAATTCGATAATTTCCCAAGATAATTGGCGATTTGGCAATAGGGAAGTAACCATCATCGGGAAGTTATTTGCGTTGAGAATTATGTAGCAGAGCCTTTAGGTATTGTGATGCAAAGTGTCCATTGCGAAATCGAGGGTGATCCAAATATGTATGTATATGTGTCCCTGTCCTCGTCTGAGTTCATGCATGTGCTTGCGAATGTGTGCGATTAATATGCGTAGAGTGGTACACGGGTTCTACTCAGTATGCGGGACATCATCGCTTCTATGATAGTATGATTGTCGGGCCACTCGTGGCTCAATCTAACGTTCTCGTGTCCTATTGCTCTCTCTCTCTCTCTCTCTCTCTCTCTCTCTGTCTCTCTCTGTCTGTCTACATCGCCTCTCGTTCCTCTAGCTTTCCCACTCTTCGCCCGTCTCTCCCTCTTTCCCCTTTTCTCTCGAGCGAGAACGGCAGTCAAACCCATCCGGTTAATCCCAGAAGGATTCTACTCTCCACCCCTTATCAGTATTCAATGCCCCTAAACTGCTTTTTGACACGGCCAGAACCTCGAGAATTCTATTTTATAACTTCATTCTGAACCTCGCCGTTTCTATAAATGTGCTGGTAAGCCACGTGACCACGCGGATAGAAAAGTAAAAGTAAAACTTTTTTTTTCTCTTAATATAAATGAACAGATACACAAAGTTTGAATCATCCTTTGGATATTTAAAAATAGAAGAGAATTTGCAGATTGTTCAAAACAATGAACTACAAGTATTTTCAACTATAATGCATTTCAGTTTAATATAATTGTCCAAATATTGCAAATAAATTTTAGCCAATAATTTTACACTAATATATCTATCTGAAATATTTGGAAAATTATATCGAATTATGATATTGGAATCACAAGAGGACTGTTACAAATAAAAAAATTGAATTATGGATTTTTCTACCCATACAAATGTTTTTGCAATCACGAAAAATTGTACCTTTTACATTTCAAAAGAATACACGCACACACACATACATACGTATATATAAAATATGGCTATTAATAAATTCCTGACATACAGTCTCTCGCAAATTTAAAACTTAATTTATTAAATTTGGTATATTATCTAATTTTTGCACAACATCCAACATGTCAATGAATAAATGATAATGATAATACGCTTTGACCAGAAAGGTTAATGAGTTAATATTAATTTGCGAGGGGAAAGCATTACACGTGATGTCGAATTTTATAAAATATCAAGTCGCCAACCAAACAACATCGACTTCGTGAGATCGCCTCGGTTTAATTCATTTAAATGCTTTATCGTGCAGGCGAAACAGAATGGCGGCTGGTGAATCGGACCATTTATTCCGCAGACCACGATGAACTATTCTGTCCCATTCCATGCTGTCCCTCCCTTTCTCTCTCTCTATCTCTCTTTATATGTATATATGTACCTCTCTCCCTTCAGTTGTTCGCACAACCAGTGCCCATACAAACCTCTACCCATACTCCATATCTGACTCTTGCATGTGAGCTGCTTCCTGATGCTGCAATGACAATTTGTAACGAGGACACGTGTGTATGTGTGCGTGCGTGTGTATGTGTGTGCGAATCGACTGAAAATTTAAACGTGAACGGGCGCGTGCGTGCAGAGAGACCGATAGCATTATCGTAATTAATAAATTCGATGTGATAATCGTTTATTTTGAAACGTCACTCAAATATTGATAGCTAATATACTCTGTTTATTAATATCATTTGATATCATCGATGTAGTTAATACATTAACGAGAATGTGATTTTGCCACAAAATTGCGAATTTTGGTACAACTCGGATATGTTTTACATTCGTACAATGATATTTATGTCTAGACTGCATAACTTTATACTGGAGGGATATTTACAAAAAAAAACAAACTAACAGGTTGTATATATTAGTTTCGAAAAATAAGTGTCAAATATTGCAAAAAAAACTTTAATTAATTTAAAGTAATTAGTAGAAAAATACAATATGTATTATTAAAAAAAATATTGTTGCTACTGAATAATTTCTTTCTGTCAATTTTTACAAACAAATTAAAAGATTATCAGCCAAGTCAACGCGATTTAATTGACGATTAAAGAATTTGCTCTGTTTAAAGAGTGAAAATATAAGAATAGTTATACATTCGCTTTATAAACAACAATCTGATTTATATATTCATACGGGTCCATAATAAATCTATTCCAGTTTGAAGTATAAAAATATGCATTACGTAATAAAAGGACACAATGTATAATGTATACATAGTTCGCGATGCTTTCTATGCGCATGTCGCAAACAATCATACAGCGAGTCTTTTCGCGTGTGAACATTCTTCCGGTATAAATAAATAATTGTAATACCGGCAGTTTCCAGGTGCAGATGGTCCTGGATGTTCCAGGTACGACAGTGCCGAGCACCATACGATGCTCTTGAATATTTCAAGATTCAACTGGCACGACTTCCACATGGATTCTTACGGTCCGTCAACGGCAAATTCTCGAAAAAAAGTTTGAGAAAAATACAAGGACCACAAAGTATGCTCGAGCAATCATGAGTTGGCGCGAAGTAATTCGCACTTCCGGGATGGTTGCGTCAAAATCAGAATCTCAAGAAAGTATAACAATGAATTTCTTTACTTATTATAACTGTAATTTATAATTAATATTTTCAAAAAATGTGCAGGACAATTTTCGAAAAATTAAAAAATTTTCAAGAAAGATATTTTAATTTAAAAATAAATTGCTGAACATTTTAAAGAGCATTCACCATTTTTTATCAATACACTAAAAAAGACATGATAGCAATGTAAAAGCAATATAAAATTGAGATACGATTAAACTTCTTAAATGAGAAAGTATTAGTTAAGAAAATTTTCGCCTTCAACAGATCAGACATCATCAAGACACGACTTTAATAAAATTCCAAGGTAAAAGAGAATTGTTTCATCATTATCGAACGTTCGAAATAGTTTATGCACTCGTCCGCGATAATGAGCTTTTAATGAGAGCGCCATTGGTTATGATTATGCCGAAAAGTTGCCATAATTACACTAATGCGTGCGCCTGAATAGAGTTTAATGAAAAGCAATATCGCGAAAATTCGATAGACTCTCAGGGATGCGGCCGCAAGAAGCGAGGTGAGAAAAATATTGATAAAGGCTGGCCACCGCAATAGAGTATCGGGATAGTTTGCGAGTTTATAAATATGACGTTGATAAATTCAAAGTTTGGCATCGTTACTTAATAAATATAAGAAACATAATAAGAATTTATTCAAAAATTATCCAATAATTCAATGAAACGCAAAGAATAATATATTTAACAATGGATTTAGAACACAAGAAACGTATATTTCAGTATAATATACCTACAATCGGAGCAAAAAGTAGTCGAAATTGACGAATATATACTTTTCTCGTATATCTTAATATATGATTAGTATAAAGATTGCATAAAATCTTATGATTTATTCATAGCTAGAGTGTAGAAATGTGTTTTCAAACTTCTGTTGCTTTTTTCGGACAATTTTCGTGTTTCTTAAATTGTAATGAGAGACTTGTATCATTGACGGTACCTCGATTACAGCAACATTACAGCACAAAATTTGAATTATAAAAAGAAAAGAATTTACTCGTACAGAGTAATTTAAAATGTCAGAATAAAAATTATAGTGAATAATGACAAAATATAGAAGATTTTTAACTATTTCTTATTTATCTCTCTGAGAAGAAAGAAATGTGGCAACATGCTAATCTTTCATAAGTTGATCAAATTACAAATTGACATATGAGGCCTAGTCGCTTCTCGCTTACACGTTTGTATATAAAGGCTTCTTCAGATGAAAAAATAGGTTGTTTAAAATGTCAAAAGAATGTTCAATTGAATGCTATGTTGCCACGTTTTCACAATAAATAATATGTCATCTCGGATAATAAGATGAAATTGAGAAAATTATATTCAATATCTTTTGAATAACTTTTTGAACTAGTCAGTACTTGACCAAAATTATGTGATCAAATATTTCCTCTATATTTAAACTATACTTTTGCAAATTTTGAATAAATTCTTATTATTTCTATCTATTTTAGCTCTTAAATCAACACGATCACAGATTTTTTATAAGATAGAAAATCTGTAATCGTATCAATTTAAGGGCTAAAAATGACAGAAATAAATATATTTATCTTTATTTATATAAATAATTATATTTATAATTATATTAATACTTTTACGTATAATTAGATTCACAAAATAATTTATAATAATATCGACGGGTAAATTCATTGAAAATTAAAATCCTTATAACTTTTGATTGCTTCAGTGAATCAACTCTAGGTTTTTTTACAAGTCTCTGAACATGTATCGGAACAATCGGTGCAAATGTTATTAAATTCCTATATTTTTAAAAATAGGTAGGTACATCCTTAATTGTCTTAAAATAAATTAAAGAAGCATTTGTGATATACTTGCTTTTTATTACAATTTTTATGAGCAGAGAAGAGAATATTTTAATTTATTATATAATTGGAAGTAACCAATGGTCAATCTCTGATATTTTACTCGAATATTTGTTCTTATTTTTTTTCATCTAGTACATAAATAAAGCATTGATTGCTGGCAGACACAAAGTGCCGCGTCTTATAAATTACATAACGCTTTTAGAAAGGGCATTTTCCTTTATCGAAGGCATTAAAACACAGCGCAGCCAATTATACGCTTATAGCGAATTCCAAAGGTATCACGCCTCAAAGGGTAAGATCTTAAAAAGCTTTATTGCCGGCGAACGTTTTCCGTGCAACGGTCCTTCATAATTTCACTCTTCAATTATTTGTGAGTTTCCCAAAGCTCAGCGACTCGTTGGACGACGCTCCTTGCGAAGCTGATTAAAAGTTTCTCATCTTTAACGATACTTGGTTGCAAAAAAAGCAGAAGACGATTGTCGTAAAGTTTCCCATGGGAAGGATCACATGTAATTACTTTTACTTGAAAAAAATTAATTTATTTTCGTTCGAGAGAAATAACTTACTTAATCGCACGACAATATGTAAAGTTGAAAATGTAATGTCGTTTCAATCATCTTTGAGTCATATTAAACAGATGGCTTTAAACAAATAATTTAAAATTGCGTGATTTAATATTTAAGAAAAATGATCATCTTTAAATTCGCATTAAATTTCTTTATAATTAAAAAAATTAATTTTAATTAAAAAAAATTTTTTTAATCTTATATAAGATCTTAAATTTAATTTGTTTCGGTTAAAATTAATACTTTTGTATGATGATGTGTAATCTGTATATAATAAATCTATACAGGGTGACCCGTATTGATTTATTATATCCCGCAATTGATAAAAAAACCTCTTAATGGTAGATTCTTGAGATTATTTGGAGACGATTTTTCCTCAGCGAAAATATCGAGGGACGTCATTTTTTGCAAGTTTCCAATTTTTGTCATTATATATCTTTGTAATTACGCCTTAAATTAAAATTCTATTAGAGTAAACGCTATCTGAAATTAATTAAAGAATCTAGTTTTGGTAATCTCCTAACTCCAAAAAGTTTAGTTTGCGAAAAGCGCTTTTTTCCAATCGCTTATAACTCGAAAATTATTGATATGCTTCAACATTTTCGTTGAAAAATTCTCTTCAAATGATCATCTCAAGAATCTACCAGTAGCAGGTTTTCCAATTACGGGACATCTTGTATAAAGAGAGAGTTTTCTAAATTTGCCATAAATTTTGAAAATAAAAAACGTGAATTTTATCTCTATCGATTTCTTTAGTTGTGTCAATTTCTCTTTCTTGATAATCTTGATGATAAAATAATATGTTTAAGCGTAAACAAAATATGTATCAACAGAATAATCGATGCATCGACACCCTACGCTTAGTGAATGCATAATGAACGTTTATCGTGCTATCTTATATTTGCTTTCTTCCTATCTCTCTAGAGTAATCTATTTCTAGAGTAGCTTCTCTTTTCCTCTCTCTTAAGCTGCACGTACACTGAAGCATCTTAATCGCTTTATCGCCTGTGTAGAATATAATCGCTCAGTTAAGAGAAGCACCAACATGCTTCCTCGAAGGGTATCCATCCCACTCTTACAAAGTCCTTCCCTCTTTCCGAGGAATCTTCGAGGCTCATCCGAGGGATCCTCACATGGTCTATCGAGAGTACTCTAAGAATCTATGGTATCTGAGATATTCCCACGTCTCAAGATATCGCGGTCTCATCAGTTTCACATGATGCCCTAGGAAGAGAAGTTTTACAAGTTATAAGGGAAGTAAAAAAAAAAAAAAAAAGTTGTTGAAAATTATAATTAATACATTTAAAGTTTCACTAAGTTCTTTTGAAACTGACAGATAGACGCAATTTTATAATAATGTGTGATTTAATTTTGCAATCTTTCCTTTCTAAAATATGATTTCACTTTGCAACAAGTGAACTCACAAGTACGTCTTAGATTTTACGATGACTAGTAAGGATCTCCAATCTTGACAGAGATAAGTACACGATTTATCACGTAGGATATAGCGTGACTATTTTTTTGCGAACAGTTTAGCCGACGTGAAAATATATGCTCTACTCGTGCAATGTACTAACGAAAAATGGTAGCTCTTTCGTGAATAGTAAAGTAGCAATAGAAAATTGCCGGGAATACACGCATGTCGCTTACATTCGTATATTGGAACATTGCAAAGTGCTATTCAAATTTCATATAAAAAGAGTGCTGGTACAATACATTTTTGCTTATTCCCAATGCAATAAAGCAAAAATCTTTTGCTGCGCGAAGAAGACAACCATTGAAATTGAATAAATCAATATTTATTTGCAGAGAATTTCAGGATATTTCTCACGCGCACTTGTGTCATACAAGATGCACTTTATTTATAATATATAAAAAATATATAATAAAAAAGATATATAAAAAAATAGGTAATCTGCAAAATGCAATTAAAAAGAAGCATTTTTCAAATTCTCTTCTCCTGTAATAATTTTATTGTTGTGTTATAGCTATTGCATCATGATTTATATAAAAATTTAAATAAGTACAACAACAGATGTAACAAATATATATATATAATTTTTTTGTTAATAGTTTATTAAAATATTTAAATTTTTTATATTAAGAAAAGAATTGCATTTGTTGAATAAAAAATATGCAAGCTAAATGTTTTGCCTTCTTTTTCAAAAGCTTAATAATACATTATTGCTGTGGAAAAAAGCGCGGAATTATTATTTTTTCTTCCAAAAGCTTAATTACTTCACTTTAAAAGTTTAATCAAAGATGTAGCTTCATCCGCAAAACTTTTTACAGAAAGAAATAATTAATATATCGACATGTGGAGAAGAGAAAATTAAATCTTCTCATTTTCAGTCGCACGTTGTACATTCAAATCACCAACGGACTTCTAGTTCTCGTTGCGACTTTATATCGCTAAGCTTGCACAAAATGTCAAACGTAAAGTAGAAGAAGAAAATTTCCAAAACTTAAAGCAAGAGCTCGGAAAAGGACTGAATAATTAAAGGAGGACAGTTGAAATGGCAGCAGTGTCATCTTGCTCGGAATATGGCAAGAATTCGCAGCACGCTACGTACTCTTTCGGCGGAGACGCTCCTTTACCTTGGTAAGATTCACTGAATAGTCGAGGAAATAGGTCAGTGCACATTTGCATACATGGCGAACCACTCGGGTCACGCAGCGGATGCGCAATTAATTATACAAAGAAAATAAATATGGAATCAGCGAGAAGAAATCTACGGACGTCAAGTGCAGGAGGAAATTGAAAAACGTTTTCGCGAAGCTCGACGTCTACAAAACTAAAAAGTTTCAGAGAAGATACATTCTCAAGTTATATTTCTCGCTGGATGTCATCTGCGATTTAAATGTAAAAGATATGAGAAAATCATTAAAATATATTACACTTTAAATACAACTAAAGGAGAAAGGCGTATCGATCATACTTCGAATATAAATTTTCTTCAAAATACAATTCTATCGCAAAACAGATACGAATTGTATCTAGCCATACGAGTTTCTCAGTACAATTTAATATAGTTGTTTAAAGAGAACGACAATTTCTTTACGCTAATTGGAAGCTGTTATAATCGCTAGCTTCATAAAATGAAAGACAATTGCTTGTAAGAACCGAAAGAGCTTGAAAATGCTTGTAAAAGACCGAATAATCAATAGTACATTTCTTATCGTTAATAAGAGAAGAAATATTTGCACATAAATTGACAAGTAAGAATGTGTCATTTATATATAGGATGGTTTATAAAGATGCTTATATTTGCATTTCGTAATTTAAATTATTCCCGAAAAAAAGACAATCAAATAATTGGATATATAGCGATTTAATATACAAATTATTATAAATGTAATAAATCTAATAAAATATAATTACTTTATATAATTAAAATAATTATTTATTATTATTAATATATTATTAATATTAATTATTATTATTAATATATATAATAGTTATGATTTGTAATAATATATAAAATAATTTTGATATGTATAAATATTGAAAGTTGAATGGTTTTTTTTATTGAATAAAATTTCAAACTTTCGATATCTCTCAATTCGTTTTTGAATGAAAAATACGATTTTTGGTTTACCCTCCCATTATTGCACCCCACTCTGCCGTTATCAACGTAAAGCACCGTACATGAGCGAACTATTAGTTGCAATAATTATTTTATAATTAAAATAAATATTTATTATTTTATTAGATTTTTTAGTATTTTTATTATTATTAATTTATGACTAATATTAATTATTATTACAATATACAGGGTGTCCTATAATTGATGAAAAACTTACTAAAGGCAGATTCTTGAAATCATTCAGAGTCGATTTTTCCTCAGCAAAAATATCGAGAAACGTCATCATTTTTTGAAAGTTTTCAATTTTTATCATTATATACCTTTGTAATTAACCATTAAATTAAAATTCTATTAGAGTAACCTCTATCTGAAATTAATTAAAGAATATAGTTTTGGTAATCTTCTAACTGCAAAAAATTTATTTTGAGGAAAGCGCTTTTTTTCAATCGCTTATAACTCGAAAATTATTGATGCCTCGACATTTTCTGAGGGAAAATCGTCTCCAAATGATCTCCCAAGAATCAACCGTTAGTAGGTTTTTCACCAATTATAAGACACCTTGTATGTAATAGTTACGATCTATAATAATGCATAAAATATATAATAATGATACATGTAAATATTAAAAGTTGAATGGTCTCTCATTGAATAAAATTTCAAACTTTCGACATCTCTCAATTCGTTTTTGAATGAAAAGTACGGTTTTTCGGTTTACCCCCATTATTGCACTCCACTCTGCCGTTATCAACGTAAAGCACCGTACATGCACGAGCGAACTATTAGTTGCAGAATGTTCGCGCTAGGGTGACCTCGTCGTATAGTGACGCAGGGGATTGTACCACTATCCCGGGCGAAATTCTCCTCTCCTCTTCGTTTCGGGAGCGGATTGATGGTTTTCATTGTTCACCAGGATAGGCGGATTTCAGTGCGGTGCGAGCACGGTAACACCGGCAAACGCGCCCTTCGCGTCACACAGAAGCCCTTTGACTATCCTTTGCATTCGGGATTCCGGAATGAAGGAAATAGAGCGCCGTAATACCGCGATAGCGTGGCTACGCTGTACGATACAGACAGCCGTTACCGCAAAATACTACGGACTTGTGCATGCATGCAGCTGAAGAATTTTAACAGGATACAGCGAACTGCATTACACAGAGATAATAGATGCAATTATTTTGATACGTTAAAAACGCCAATTTCCGCTTCGAATTGCTTTTTTTTTCTCTCCATCAGTTTCAATTAATTATTCGAGAACTTGGAATTTCTGTAATTATTTGATTTACTTCCTCAAACAACTTGATTTCGCTATACTTTAGAAATCAAAGTTTCATACAAATTTCGTCTATTATTATATATAATTTCGAAAGGACATGACGAAATGTAAGAAAAAAATTGAAAATGACGTCTCATGTTTTATTTTTCTCTCTTAAATCTTGACAAAAATACGCTTTCATGTACGTATATTTCTACGTTCACCGCACACTTCGTATATAATATATTCACGTAGCACTCTATAAAACCAGATTACGGCTATCTGAAGAAAAAAACAAAAAGTCCGTTAACATTATTAGATTTTCTTTTATCCCTGAGGACGAGACGATACGCGGCGGGTAAGCGAGGAAATGGATAGAAATAAAAGAGGGATCAGCACGTTGGTATATAGCAAATTCTGTCTGCTCCTCGATTCCGGCAAAACAGGAACATTTATCAGGAGCCGGCTGATAAAATAAATAGACAGGAGGAAGAGTGACATTTTAATTATAAAGACGGCCGGTGATGCATGCTCGCCAAGTTACTGTCAGTATTGTAAAATGGGAATGACATTGTTGCTTAATATCGTCGTATCATCTTCAAATATATTTGTAATATAAGTTTCTATAATCGTCCAAAAAAATATGGAGGCAATAATGATCTGAGGCTTTTCTTAAATCTTCAAACAAAAATTAATTTATATCTGGAACATTTCGTATAATAATCTTCAATAAAAATAGGCCGTGTAAAAAAATATAAATAACAATAGTAAGAAATAATGAAGATTTGATGCACATATAATATTATATAAAAAAAGAGCAACTTGTGTTTTTAGCTTGATAAAAGAGTAAGTTCTTAACATTCTTTTTACTTTAAAGCTATATACTATTGTAATAAGCTTAACGTTGGTTTAATTTTTTCGAAACGATTTATTTCGAAATTGGGCAATTGTGAAATTGACGCAGAGACATTTGTACGGATTATGACTGCATATACTATATCGGTAGTGAACAGCACTAGAAAATCGGCAAATCTGAAATTCAAATTCTTGGATTTCTGTGAACGCTATTTCGCATTGCAGAAATATCTGTACAATACGAAATAACGGATTCCGGTTAAAGTAAATGTACCAATAATAGAGCAGATTTAGGCCAATATTCAAATTTTAATCAAACTTTCCATATAGAAATATCTTTAATTATCAAGATATTTAATGCTGACAATTTAAAAGCTGTAACAATAAAAATTAAAATAAAAAAACTCGTGTTACGGAAAATTCAAGTTCAAAAAAAGTGCAGTCAAAATCTGTTCAAAGTTTATGTTGCGCATCAACATATTAAATATATGCAAACATTTATTCTTTTATGAATTTAACAAAACTACCATAAACGGAGAAGCATCTATATCGAGAGCTATAACGCAATGATTATCGTGCCAGCGGGTTTTCTTGGTTATCGATCTTCAGAATGTTATCTGAACATTCCTCGGGCTTAACAGCTAATCCTCGTGATATGTGACGGACATTTGTCTCTCTTCCGAACACGAGCATAACAGTCGCGTAGCGTCTTTACGACATGCAATAAATACTTGACGAAATTGTTGGATGAGACGTTAGGCGAACGTCGCGCAGAATGAAGAGACTAAGGAGGGAAAAAGCATTCTATCTCAGCAGGAAATGTGCAGTCACTTGAGAATGACGCGATAAAGAAAAGTTTTATCATAATTTTATAAAAATAAAATAATAATTTTCAAATAAATAAATATATATATATATATATATATATATGTACATGTCCAAATATGCATTTATGTGCACGTGTATGAGCAAAAGTGGAAGCAAATTTTCCACTTTTAAATATTTATTTTAATATCGTTTCACGCGTGTTACATTGATCATTTAGCTACCTATATAAGCTTGAAAATAGAGCAAAATTCGCGGATGATGGAGCTCGAATAGCACAAAAGCTCTCACATTTATTTAATAATCTGCTCGAATGTACTCTCTCGTATATAAAATTTCAAACGCGCAGCTTTATTTTAAATCATAATTCGCGCGATCGTATATTTTTCATATTAATTTTGAAATGGATATGCATATGATATGGATAATTGAAAACATTTAAATATATCTTATGAAATTCTTGAAAATGCATTGATTAGAATAAAAACTAAATAAATTACAAAGAAGGGTGGGTAAAATGTGCTAATTTTTGCCCAGGAAGGGTAAGTTACATATATTTTCTTATATGCTTTTGAGTTGCTGAATGTGAAAATACCTTTTTTATAGGTCTAAGCCCACGGAAAAATGGTCAAAATTCGCCTTAAAGGGGAATAAGTCAATTTTAATAATAATTCAATTAATGATAATTTTACAATTATTTAATTATTTATAATTTAGTTTTATAATTTCTTTTACGAAATACTAAAGAAATACTTTTAACAAAACACTTTAAAAATGCTAAATCTAACCTTGCAAAATCATATAATATAAAAATTAAAAAATAAATAGTGAATTTATTTAAGAGATCTCAAGTCTCATTAGATGTGCAGCTTATAAAAATAATTAAATGTTGAGGAGAGAATTTCAAAAACATAAAATGAGATACAGGAATAGATATTTCAACTTTATATAACATTAATGGACCCGAGCAACCAAGAAACTGACAAGATTAAGATTCTGATGACGAATAAAACGAGACGCTATACAGTATAATACGGAAAGTAATATAATAAGGTTGCAGGCAAAGGTCTACTATAAAAAACTTAACGCGTCTCTAGGTGGAACCTCTATGGTACTGGAAGTCGATTTTAAGATGTTTAAAACTGTACAATGCATACAGTTGCATCTGATAAGGCTTAAGATTCTTTGAACAAATTGACTATTTATTTTTTATATATATAATTTCTATATTATATGATTTTGCTATT
The DNA here is from genome assembly GCF_047496725.1 of Anoplolepis gracilipes. Classification (NCBI taxonomy): domain Eukaryota; kingdom Metazoa; phylum Arthropoda; class Insecta; order Hymenoptera; family Formicidae; genus Anoplolepis; species Anoplolepis gracilipes. Next base: position 5,303,585 of record NC_132975.1, read on the forward strand.
ACGTTAGATTTAGCATTTCTACATAAAATGTTTCATTTTAAAGTAGTTTTTTAGTTTTTTTAGTAAAAGAAATTATAAAACTAAATTATAATATAAATAATTAAATAATTGCAACAAAATCGACACTAATCGAATTAATATTAAAAATGACTTATTTCGACCATTTAAGGCAAATAGGGAGTTTGCATGAGTTTGAAAAACAATTGCATTTTATAATTTATATATAGTTTTAAATGTAATTATTTTTTTCGTAATTTTTTAATGCAAATTAAGCGAGAAAATCAATACTAAAAATTACATTATTTGAAATTGTCGAATACGATCTGGAAATGACCGAGTCCTCTCGAACGCGATGTGACGTCACAGTGCAATATTTGCATTCGGGGAGACGCTAATAACGCTAAATCGCGTGAAATAGCGTCTCCTCAAACCTAACTAATATATACAGTGACAACACACTATTTTTATTTATTAAAACATCCAGTTATTGTGAAAATGGGCAAAGGTAACACGTACAAAACCTGTTTTGTACCTCTATGTAAAAGTACAACAATTAAAACACCCAATAAATTGTTTTTCTTTTTGTACCTCGAGATCAAGAATGACCGAATATCGCAATACAGAATACAGAAAACAAACGTTTGAAACTATTGCCCTGTGACGTCACGCACTCCAACCAATCAAAATCGTTTTCTCACAATTTAAATTTTATTAAATTTTAATTTAATTTTTTAATACCTTTCTATTGATTAAAATTTAAAATTTTCTTATAAATAAATTTATAATAATATATATTTAAATTACATATATAAAAAATGTATTTTTTTTTTTTTAATGCAAACCCCTACTTTGACCCCGTACTTTTTCATGGGCTTAGTCCAACAAAACGGATATTTTCGTATTGAGCAGCTAAAAAAATATATGTAATATACGTTACACTTTCTGGGCAAAAATCAGTAAATTTTACCCACCCTCCTTTTAAATTGATAAAAGAGTGAAAAATGATGGCACTGATTTCGTGAAATAGTTTTCGCAACATTGAATAAACGACGAACGAAAAAGGCAAGATCGGTTTCATATCGGCGTTACATCATAGTGGGATAAGTTTAAAGCGCAGTTTGAGAGATTCGAAAGTGTTCAATCCGGATTCCGCGCCAGCAATCGCTTTTGAAATCGATCCAGATTCGCGTACATTTTCAATCGCGCTAAGAAGCGCCGGGTTAGAAATCGAGCGAGGAATTTCATCATACCACTTTTAATGGAGCCGAACGAAAACAAGCGCCATTAACCGTTATCAAATTTCCTTCGACCGTTTTCCCGCCAGTTTATTATCCAACTTTTCCATTATCCCCGCGTGCGCGACGCGAAGAGCGGAGGAAAACGAAAGAGAGAAGAGAAAGGGGGGAAGGGAGGAGGAGGAAAAAAAAGAGAGAGGAAGAAGGGATATTTTACTCGTGAATTCAAGTCAAACTATAATCCGTACTTTAAGTCTATGACTCCCAGGCAAGTAGCAGCAGCAGGCGCGGGCTTGGGAGGAGAAAACGAGAAGCGACATCACGCGGTCCGAACTTTTCCCAGGCAATGAGGGCTGCTCGAGAACCGCTTCGTAAATCGGACGATAAATCTGAAAGTTCTGGCTCCCTACGCTCCCGAAAAACCGTCGGAATCGGCTCTTTCTCAGAGAGCATCCATCGGCGGGTCTCTCTCTATTGGGATGCCGAGAGATGCCGCGGGACGAGATACGGTCGGAAAGGGGAGGAGGGGAATCAATATAAAAGTCAGCAACCTCCCACACACTAACCAGGTATTTACGGCGGGTAAATACTAAAAGGGCCACCCCCATACTCGTTCTTTTACTCCCCGAAGGTCGATGCTTCGAAAGGGTGCCGACGCTTTCAAATGCAAATTTATCTCATTCCCGCAATACATATACAGGGTGATTCGCAACTAATGTACATAATAACGTAAATCTGAAGCGAAAATGTTTGCAGAAAATGTTCTCCATATTGAAATACAAGTAGTAGTTTCATGAATTGTAAAAAAACAAAGCTCTTTCGGCAAATTCAACACTTTAACGATATAAAGAGATACAAGGATTTTGTTTATTTAAAGTTAAATCAATTTTAAAACACAATTGAAACTTTAAACTTAATTATTAATATAATATTTAATGCGGATAATTAAAATGTTAACAACAAATTTCCATTTCTAATTTAAACAAGGAATTTATCTGTAATAAATAAATTAATATCATCTTTTCAATTTATTTTTAACTCGCTTTATGAAATAGAATTGCAATGTCACCGTCTATATATCTACATCTATATATATATATATGTCGACTCAGACGAAATCACCTTATTTGGCGATTCGCAGGTCGAAAGAGTCGTGCGGAGAATTGGAAAAATGAGTCGTATTACGAATTTGATGGAAGTCGGGTTAAATGTGCTCTCCTGGCGGTTGAACGGAATTAATTTGATTATGCCAGTTACCTTTCCATCTGGAGATGCGAGTACCTCAATAAATTTTAATAGCTATACACAGGCACACTTGTATGAAAAGAGAGGAAAAAGAGAGTTATGAAAGATTGGAGCTCAGCTCTTATCGATTTTTCATTTATGCAACTTCTCTGAGTTCCTCGCATTTTCAATGCACCGAAAATTTTCTTATCTCTTTTTTTTATCCGTTATATAGTTAATAAATAACTATCTATAACAGTACTATATATATAAAAAATATAATTAATTTTTTTACTAAAGTAATATTATGTCAATAAAGAGATTTAATGAAAGATATATTTGCCAGTAAATGTGTGCACATCATATTCTCGTATTATAGTTATTATAATAAAATATATGTATTTATACGCTTGTCTCTCTTCGAGTATTTCAATGGTCTCTTATTCGTTTCAATATGCCAGACATAATATGCCATATGCGCCAGGAAAGTTATTCCACTTCCTCATATCGTGATATTTTTATGTTCTCGTCCCACTGTTATATACAATTGCGATATCACGTCGGTGATGTCATAAACTAAATGGGATATTATGAAAGTAGCAGCGATAAAGGACAGAATATTAAATAAAAATATATAACTGCCCAAATAATTAAAATATACGTCAACTTATTTTATAAAATAGTATTTATAAAAATAATGATATACCTATTGTTATTCATTTCTTTATCCCATCTTTGAGACGATTTGTCAAAAATAAACTCATAATAGACACAATTGAGACAATTTCTAATTTGAGGTTTAAATTCGTTAACACCGTTAACGCGACGCGACGATTGTGCTGCGGCGATAATTTTTCCGTTGTCGCACATTTATTTGTCGTTAGAACTCGTTTGCCACGCGTACAAGCAGAAAAGAGAGGCTACCGATAATTAACGGTTCTTTTGCCCCGGCAAAGTCGGAAAAGGATTCAAAGCGCATCAATTTCATTTCGTACGTGCGGAATTGCTGAGGCGCCGCTAGTCAGCGCCGGCTGTCACAATGAATCCAACGGCTGACAGTTTCCACCGCATTTAGTCACCCGCATTTCATCCGCGCCGTCGCTTATACAGTGTCGTCGAGATGAAGCCGTGGGGGTTATCGCCATGGTTAGACACGTGCAGAAATAGTTTTCACTATCCTATTGAGCTTCCAATCGTCTCACTATTTTTTTAATGTCTAAATTAACTGTCTTTTTAAAATAAATAACAATGTTAAGGATGTTTAGTACCTATTTTTAAAAATATAGGAATTTAATAAAATTTGCACAAATTGTTCTAATACATGTTCAGAGACTTGTAAAAAAACCTGGAGTTGATTCACTGAAGCAATCAAAAGTTATAAGAATTTTAATTTGCAATGAATTTATCCGTCGATATTATTATAAATATAATTATTTTGTGGGTCTAATTATAAGTAAAAGTATTAATATAATGATAAATATAGTTATTTATATAAATAAGTATAAATATAATCATTTCTGTCCTTTTTAGCCCTTAAATTGATACGATTACAGATTTTCTATCTTATAAAAAACCTGTGATCGTGTTGATTTAAGAGCTAAAATAGATAGAAATAATAATAGGAATTTATTCAAAATTTGCAAAAGTATAGTTTAAATAGAGAGGAAATATTTGATCACATAATTTTGGTCAAGTACTGACTAGTTCAAAAGATATTGAATATAATTTTCTCAATTTCGTTCTATTATCCAAAATGACATATTATTTATTGTGAAAACGTGGCAACATAGCATTCAGCTGAGCCTTCTTTTGACATTTTAAATAACTTATTTTTTCATCTGAAGAAGCCTCTATATACAAACGTGTAAGCGAGAAGCGACTAGGCTTCATATGTCAATTTGCAATTTGACCAACTTATGAAAAATTATCATGTTGCCACATTTCTTTCTTCTCGGAGAGATAAATAAGAAATAGTTAAAAATCTTCTATATTTTGTCATTATTCGCTATTATAATTTTTATTCTGACATTTTAAATTACTCGGGTACGAGTAAATTCTTTTATTTTTATAATTCAAATTTTGTGCTGTAATGTTGCTGTAATCGAGGTACCGTCAATGATAAAAGTTTCTCATTATAATTTAAGAAACACGAAAATTGTCCGAAAAAAGCAACAGAAGTTCGAAAATACATTTCTACACTCTAGCTATGAATAAATAATAAGATTTTATGCAATCTTTATACTAATCATATATTGAGATATATAAGAAAAGTATATATTCGTCAATTTCGACTACTTTTTGCTCCGATCGTAGGTGCTAAACATCCTTAAACGTACACACATCTCTAAAAATTATATTTAATTATATCAAGTCGAAGCATTTGCAAAAACAAATTTTCTCTTACAAAGCATATTTCTTTCTCTCTTATAAGTTATTTCGCAATCATATAAAATTATGCAAAACTGCACGCAAATGTCACGCGGGTGAATTTCATGAATAATTCTATCGGCTGCTAGTAAATATTTGTACTTATAAATATGGATTTGTATATCCTTGGCAGTATATATTGGCAGCAAATTAGCACATAAAGTTATTTATAAGAGAATATGTTTCGTATCACACGGATCCGTGGCGCGATCAATCGCGGCTTCAGGTGAATTTAAATCGACACAAAATGAGCACGATATCGAGTTCGCTACATCCCCAAGTTTCCTAGCCAGTGTGATTTCATTCAAGCCTCTCTCTTCTTTTCCCTCTCTGCTCGCGTCACTCCATCCACCCGTCGTCGGCGTCCATCCGTACCGACGCTTCTCAAATGAGTTTGCCATCCGGCGTATTTCCAGCCGAGGCATCGGCCGGATTTGAATAATCCGTTTCTCTGGGCTTTAAGTGTTTTTCAAGATTAGACGGGCACCGCTTTATAGGCAGCTTGAAGAGTCAAGAAGTAATTTATCTTCGTTTGAATGCCTCGCGTGCTAGTGACTAAAGGGGAACAACGAGCATCCAGAAGTCATACAATGAGAATCCGTCACTTCCCTGATTCTTCCAAACATCCTATTATTTGGTAAAATCGATATTAATTGTTTTTTTTTTTTTTTTAATAAACAGATAAATATGTAATACATCTTGGCTAATTTTTGTTAGAAAAGTTAAAATAACGATATCAAGATCGAGACAAGATTTAAATATCCTTTTCATTTTACACACACATGCTACAATTTATTTACTGATCGCATGTCAATTTCTCATTATTTGAAAGATGTTGGTTTTAATCCAGATGGAATCGTATTTAACGACACTGTTTCATTTTTCGAACAATTCAGATATCCTTAAAAAACTCTTAGCTGTAAGTGCAAAATGTGAAAGGTGAAAGTCTCGACATTTTCCTCTAAACGGTATTTTTCTGAGGTTTTACCTCCCCATCAAATCTGATGGCAGCTCAGACACAATGTTCACATCTTCTGAGATTTTCTCTCGCTCTTTCCCATGTTATTTATAAACAAGTTAAAGCCGTCCATTTCGTCATTGATAGACTTGATATCGATACTATGTATACTCTATCAGTGACTAGATTTCTTCATCGACAAGTGTGTCTTTGTGAATCAACGTATTTTTTTTTATCAACATAACAATTTAGTGCGAGTTAAAAATCACGGCAAAATATAAGCTACTACTGATAATATGCGAGCAACGGAGAAGGCAGTTTCGTTTGATTTATAGGAACACATACTTCTAGTTTGCTGCTAGTGAGCATTTATTCTTTCATGTTTTGACATTTTTCGATCAAAAAGTTGATAGAGGATACGACACGGTGCCTGAAGGCTCCAAAGGTTATAATTCAATCGTGAAGCGGGGATTACGCGTCATAGAGAAATAATGTCGATAGGAGCAGTTACAGTCAAGTTAGACTTTATTTCCTTTTGGATCGATCTTAAGCACTGCTACCACATGTATTATACAGAGAAACCGCGATTGTCTACCCGCACCGAATGGCCACCGTTGCCATTTCTAGCGTGCTGCATTGTCGGCAATTTATATCTCTTCACGAGACCATCGAGAGACTGTAATTTTTTGAGGGAAGAGATTAAAAAAAATTCTTAAAATAAGAATAAAGAATTTTGAAATTAAAATGAAGAAAGCGCATATTTTGTGACATATAAAATAATACGTCAAAATATAATTTACACTTTTATAATATTAATTATATCGATGTGTATACTAATAGAGAAAATGCACGATGACAATAACATAAGCATGGCTTATTCTATTAAAAGCTGCAAAATATAGTAAATTCAAGAGAAACAATAATGATTGACATATTTTCTGAGATATTTAGGTATCTGCAATTTTTTCTGATTTAAAATAGAACCAATATTTCCTCGAGCTTGAATTCTAAAATACGATTGGACGCTTCGTTTTCTCTCGTTTTCTAATCAATTTCCTTATCATCGCGACCACAGTTTTATCGATGCGAACAATACGGCGCACTCGCAGATCTTATCAAAACCTGTCACGTGCAGAGATGGCGGATGCTGTAAAACCGACCACGTCTCACGGAATCTAAACTTTATAAAAATACGAGGTTTCGTAAAATCCTGTCTGTTTACAAGTGTCAATAGTCGAGAACTCAAGATGGGGAATTATTGATGAGACCAATGTCAAACCGGTAAATCGCTAGTTAATAGCAAACAGCTTTCGAATAAATAGTTGAAAATTAATTGATAAAAAAAAAATACAAAATGTAACAAGCAACTTTAATACGTTATAATTTTATACAATTTAGTTTATTATATTACATATAATTGTGTAAATATATAATTTTAATTAGAGCTAAAACATAGTAAATTTGTACCTATTTTATTTACATCTCTCTAATCACATTTCGACGAAAACGTAGCAGTTTATGTAATTAAATTTGAAATAATCTGAGAACATTGCTCGACAGAATCTGAAATAAATGCCGCTTTTAGCTCAGACATACATATTTATACGTTCAAATCCAGCTTTGAGATATCCTGTCTTAAGCTTTAATTGAAAAACCAGACCTAATTGTGAAAAATGGTTACACGTCCGACTCCCTCTTATTTAGAGCGACTCATTTTCCCTGCCATACCCATAGTACTTCTTTGTCGACTGGCAGACAAGAAACGACGTACAAAAACGCGCGCCTCTGAGATGGAAAGGAAAGATTTAACGATTTTTAAGCATCAAGGAAATCCGAGACCAAAATACAAGCAAAACGTTTTTAGATAATAACGATCATCATGTGTTTAAAGTGTATACATTTTTAATAATTATATCATAATAACAACAATATACACATATATGTATAATTTAAAGTAATACAAAATGACTTGGACGCTACTGAAAACTACTGAAAAAATGATCGTACAATAATTATTAATTTAACTTTTTGAAATGTACAGAAAAAACTTACACTTCAGCCTTTTGTACGAATAACTGGAATGCTTTTACTTGTAAATGTTGTAGAGTTCATGAAAATTTTAACGTTTTTTTCGTCAATTTTTATTGATTTAAATAAAAAAAGATAAAAGTGCAATAATTTTTACTTGATCCTTAAGTAACAATTATGCTTTAAAAATAAATAATGATTGAAAAAACGATAGGAGCATTTTAAGGTGCTAACTTTTCTCTTTAAATTGCTTTTTTAATGATTATTGTACGATCATTTTTTCACTAGTTGTAAGCATTCAAAGAGAATAGCTCAAATTTGCTTTAATAATAAATATCTTGACGAAAAAAAATAATAGAATATTCATTAAAAAAAAAAATTAAAGCTAAAACTCTGCTCTTTAATACCCAATTAATGAAATAGCGTTAGGTTTTTTTTTTTAATTCGGTATTCTTGGACAAACTTTTGAAAATTGTTCAATCGATGAACGTCGCTTTTTTACAATATAATTTTGTAACGAATAGAAAAAAATTGAAATTCATGTAAAGATTCTAAAACTAGAAACTTCATGCTTTAAAACGTTTTTTAATTGATCCTATTCCGATTATTTTTAAAGAAGTTGCAACTACTTAAAAATTGGCCTTTTTTTATATGGAAGAGAGTGGGCCTTTAATTTTTTTACATAGTGTATATCAAATAAGTACCTAACAATAAGTATATATGTGTTTCCAAATATGATGTTTGAAAGTAAATAAATTTTTTTCTCTATCCAGATAAAGATTTTTCTAGCGGATATGTACACAATATGTAGATATAAAATACTGGCATCTGAGTATCCTAGAGTAACGAAAATAAAATAGCTTTCACTAGATATATCTATGGATTTTCCGAACACAATGGCGAATCGACTAGTCTCAGTGATGGAATAGGAAAGTGCGCAACTTTAAAAAAGAAAGCACTAGAGGATCAAGAATCGAAGAGCTTTTTCCTTCGCAATAAAAGTACGGCAGGCTGTTTTTCAGAAATAAGGATCCGTAGGTCTTCCATTGTTACGGAGATGCGTTTCAATACCCAGGTGAATTTCCTGATCCCCATATAATAACGCCGGCATCTTCTTGCCGATTGTACAAACACATAGAATGAAGCGTATCCACGGAGTAGCAAGAAGTCAAGAGATCGTATACTGCCCATATTCTCCTCCTTCCTTCTCACACGTCATCTCGCTATATCGTATACTTTCGTTACGCGCAGTGTCTTCGAGTTATCTTTCGTTTATGAGTTGGTGTACTTTATTGCAGGGACGTGTTTTCCTCGTAAATTTCAAACTTCCTAACGTATCGCTGGTTAGACAAGACGACGGACTTATTACGCGCCTGGATAATTGCGTCCCTGTAATCCTTCCGCTATATGTATATTTAAAGAGACCAGAGCCTGACGCAAATTGCTTTCACAGTGCTTTAAGTGGCAACTATCTAAGTATTCGAAGCGGTCAACATATGCTGAAACAGTTATAATATTTTGACGTTGCTTTCACATATAATCTAATATAAATTATCGAAACAAAAAGAGATTAAAAAAAAATTTTTTTTTTAAATGCTTATACATTCTTAAAACGTTACATACATTTCGTAAATAAAAGTATGCAAATTATACAGAAAAAATATATATGAATGTAAGCTTATCAATTTATCATATAATGTCTGCAATCTATAGGTATTGAACGCTGTAATGAAAGTTGTGACTTGCGGAAAGAATAAAATATTCCCAGATCAATTATTTGAAAATAATCTTCTTTATAAATTATATCGTAAATTTTATTTTCTATTAATTCAATTGTACCATTCTATTTTCTACAATAGAAATATTAATATATGTCAAATTCATTTTTTATCAAAGATGATAAATTCGTCATTAATGAGATAAGTGTTTTATGACATACATATTATTAGTACTTGAAATAAATTTATATTCTTTCGGTGTTTCAAATATTATTATTTAAATTATAACAATAGACATTATATAGACACGATCAATAGACATTATATAAATTTGCTCTCAAATAAAAATTTTCTTAATTTCAATCACAAAATTAATAAGATTTTTTTATTAATACTGGCAAAGAAAATAAAAAGGGATATTTTCTAAATTAACTTTACCAATTTCTAATTCTTATTTTCTTCAACTTTATGTTCTACATTTTCAAAAAATTCAGAGAAATATTTCCAACTATAAAAAATTTAGAGATACATTTGTGCACTTTTTCCTTAATTAATTATAAAAAGATTTATGTTATGTTTTGTTACATGTATGGTTTTAAATATGATTTTTTTATAACAAATAGTATATAAAAATATTTATATTTTAAATAAAATCATTTTTATACGTATAAAAATATATAGAAGATTAATAAAATAAAATAATATAAAAATAAAAAAACAATATAATAAATAGTGAAAGCGTACAAGATAACGATTCGATTATTTTATACGTGTCAATTCCGAAAAGACGCATTGCGTAATTTTTTATAGAATGGCTAATAAAATGCATTTTTCACGGCAATGTCGATATCGTAACAAACTTGCAAAAGCATCACCAATTTTGCGATGTATGACAAGTGTTTCGCGTAACTTTTATAGGACAGTTTATAGGACACTTTTCAGCGACGTCATAAAGTTGCGAAGGTAATGCGCTTTTCTCCGGCCTGCCAGGTAACATACCGTAACTACGTTGAATATTTTCACTTCTTATTTGCGAGATACATAAACGCTAGAAATACGTAATATTGACGTTATCGCGACGACACCGATAATATCCAAACGTCAGAACGTTACTAAATTATTTCGCACCATCGATCTTACATTCCCTTTTTACGTTTGACAAAACTGTTATATCAGAAGATATTGCAAGAAAATATATTTATAAATATAACAATTGCAAACGTTTCTGTGTGGGCTCCAAAAACACATTGGTAAAGTACACTCATTTTGAACGGGTTGGTAACGTCGACTGAATAAGGCAGCGTTGTGTTACTTTAAAAAAGTACGGCTCTTTTTTTCCCTGATTATGCCGGAGGCAACCCGCTCTTGAGGTTTATCCAAGCGTATTAGTAATACCCTGTATATATTTGTCCATAGGGTAACGCTTCGCGTCGCGAGAAAAGCGATACGCGTTTCGCGCGATATTCCTCGCTCTCTCGGCCCTGTCATTCAATTATCTCGCATGGATGCCGCCTCAGTGTGGCGTTCGTCCTGGGTGTCGAGCGCAGTACCGCGCGCGCAAACAGCAACGCGAATATAATTTATCATAAATTATGAAAATGTCGCACAAATATTCTCATGGCATGTGATTTAAATACTGTTTATTATTTGACATTTTTGCTTAACGAGGCATAATGAAAAACTTGCTGAAAAAATTATATTAAGCAAAAAAATTAAAAAGCCACATTTTTCCATATTAAAAAAAGTCAATTTTCAAGTAGTTGCAAATTTCTTAAAAATAATCGGAATATCAACAAAAAAAGCCTTCCAAAGCTTGAAAGTTTCTAGTTTTAGAATCTTTAAAGAATTTCAATTCTTTCTATTCGTTACAAAATTACATTGTAAGATAGCGACGTCCGTAGATTAAACGAATTTTTCAAAACTTTATCCAAAAATACCGAATTAAAAAAAATCCTAGCACGATTTCATTAATTGGGGATTAAAGAACAGAATTTTAGCTTTACTTTCTTTTTTTAACGAATGTTCTATGACTTTTTTTTCGCCGAGATATTCATTATTAAAAAGCAAAATCGAACTACTGACTTTGGACGCTTATAACTAGTGAAAAAATGATCGTACAATAATTACTAAGTTTTTGAAATTTACAGAAAAAAAACTTAACACTTAGAGCTTTTGTACGAGTAACTGGAATGCTTTTACTTGTAAATGTTGTAAAGTTTATAAAAATTTTACCGTTTTTTCATTAACTTTTATTGAGTTAAATACAAAAAAATAAAAGTGCAATTTTTACTTGATTTTTAAGTAACAATTACGCTTTAAAAGTGAATAATGATTAGAAAAACAATAAACGCATTTTAAAGTGTTAACTCTTTAATAATTATTGTACAATCATTTTTACACTAGTTATAAGCGTTCAAAGTCAATAGCTCGATTTTTGCTTTAATAATGAATATCTCATCGAAGAAAAATCATAGAACATTCATTAAAAAAAGAAATTAAAGCTAAAACTCTGCTCTTTAATACCCAATTAATGAAATCGTGTTAGGTTTTTTTTTTAATTCGGTATTTTTGGACAAATTTTTGAAAAATCTTTTAAAAATTGTTCAATCGATAAACGTCGCTTTTTTACAATATAGTTTTGTAACGAATAAGAAAAATTGAAATTCATGTAAATATTCTAAAACTAAAAACTTTATGCTTTAAAACGCTTTTTAATTGATTTAAATGAAAAAAGATAAAAGTGCAATAATTTTTACTTGGTCCTGAAGTAACAATTATGCTTTAAAAATAAATAATGATTGAAAAAACGATAGGAGCATTTTAAAGTGCTAACTTTTTTCTTTAAATTGCTTTTTTAATGATTATTGTACGATCATTTTTTCACTAGTTGTAAGCATTCAAAGACAATAGCTCGATTTTGCTTTAATAATGAATATCTTGACGAAAAAAAAATCATAGAATATTCATTAAAAAAAAGAAATTAAAGCTAAAACTCTGCTCTTTAATCCCCAATTAATGAAATCGTGTTAGGTTTTTTTTTTATTCGGTATTCTTGGACAAACTTTTGAAAAATCTTTTGAAAATTGTTCAATCGATGAATGTCGCTTTTTTACAATATAATTTTGTAACGAATAGAAAAAATTGAAATTCGTGTAAAGATTCGAAAAATAGAAACTTCGTGCTTTAAAACGTTTTTTGATTGCTCTTATTCTGATTATTTTTAAAGAAGTTGCAAATACTTAAAAATTGGCCTTTTTTATATGGAAGAAAGTGGGCCTTTAATTTTTTTAAAACTCTGCTTTTTAACACCCAATTAATGAAATAATCATCTAGGATTATTTTTAATTCGGTGTTTTTGGACAAACTTTTGAAAAATTTGTTCAATCGACGAACGTCGCTTTCGTACAATCGTAATTTTCTAACAAATAGAAAGAATTATAATTCATTTAAAGATTTTAAAACTAGAAACTTCAAGCTTTGAAATGCTTTTTTATAGATGTATATTTTTTTTCTTCTTTTATTATTATATAATTCCACATGGTCTGCAAAAAATAACTTTGATCTTTTTTTATAACATCCTTTCAATACCTACACGTTCGTTTGCAATAACAAAAGAGATGAAAATGATACTATTCAGATAAGTTTGCATTTTTAAACTTCTCTCGCAGACGTTTCCTTCCTGTACCGAGAAAAAGATCGTTCTCGGACCGGGCATAAAAACGGCCAGACTATTTCGCCGTATTCGAAAGAAATAGTGCAGCGGGAGTACAAAGAGAGAGCGTGAGCTTTTCACTTAAAAAGTTTCGTTTAAGGAGGGTCTGGGGACCAGAAATCGGCAGCCGGAGGTAGAAAGGCGACACTGTCAGAATTAGATTTTAGAGACCGGGGGCACCATTTTCCTGGGCGGGGGTGAAGAAGAGAATGAAATAGCGTTACCAAATGTGAGGGTGAAAATATTTCGACGATACGTGGTCGTACAAATAACAACGCTTCCTCGGACGTATTGTAGTTACAAATCGATAGATAAGCAGCTTTACGCATATATATGGTGGTACCGAATTACGCAGGTGCATTCTTGAACCAACTTTTCGTAGCATTTAATTAAACGTCGGCTCTTTTAACTTGTTTAATTAAATCGGCAAAAATTCTGTTATAGTAAAGTCTTAAATAAAAAATAAGATATTTTTTTTTTGTATTTTTTTTCGTATTTCGAAAGTTCAATTCACGAGAAATTTTTCACTTTCAATGGCTTGCAACTCGAAAATCAAACTGTCAATGCCTCGATTTTTTTATTCAGGCAAACTAAACTTCCAATCGACTAGTGAATTCACTTTCACAATTTCGCAGCTTACTTTAAAATCACCCTGTATAAACAACTGTGCATACATGTGCATACGTAGCCGAATGTATTGGTAAACCACCGGTGAAAACCTCGAGGAAGCTGTTAAGCTCCTGATCTCCTTTTCGCCCGACTAAGTGGATACACCTGGCCGAATGGGCTCGTTTCGGATACAGCAGACCTTTTAAGTTAAGCTCTGCCTACAGCTTCATTGTGCCAGAGAAAGGCTAAAGGAAAGGAAGAGAGAAGCGGGTGGAGATGAGGCTGGCGTGAAAGGGGAAAATGGAAGAGATGTCGGGGGACATGGTACACGAAAATCTACTATACCAACAAAAACCGCGCGTGACTCTTTCTGAAGTTACGGCGTTTTAAAACGGTGACTTTGGAAGACCGGTAAAAAATTCTCAAGGAAAGAAATCCACTTCCGGGAAATGCCACGATGTCGCGTAAAACACTCGAAACCTCATTGTCCGACTACTTAACTTTCAGCCGTAGTCGTCTACCTAACAAAGTCAAGTTTATAGACTTATTATGGGAATTTCTACATCAGGTTTCGTTACAAAACTCAAATGCATTCGTTTGATAAGGAGGGTAGGTAAAATGTGCTGATTTTCTGTCCAGAAAGTGTAACGTAAGTTACGTATATTTTCTTATAGTTTTGGAGTTGCTGAATACGAAAATACCTGTTTCATTTGTCTAAGTTCGTGAGAAAGTGATCAAAAGTTGGCTTAAAGAGAAATAAGTCACTTTTAATAGTAATTCAATTAGTGCCGATTTTGCAATTATTTAGTTATTTATATTAGTCGACAAAATCGACACTAATCGAATTAAGGATGTTTAGTAGCTATTTTTTAAAATATAGGAATTTAATTAAATTTGCACAGATTGTTCTGATACATGTTCAGAGACTTATAAAAAAAACCTGGAGTTGATTCACTGAAGCAATCAAAAGTTATAAGGATTTTAATTTACCCGTCGATATTATTATAAATATAATTATTTTTATAAATAAGTATAAATATAATTATTTTTGTCCTTTTTAGCCGTTAAATTGATACGATTACAGATTTTCTATCTTATAAAAAACCTGTGATCGTGTTGATTTAAGAGCTAAAATAGATAGAAATAATAATAGGAATTTATTCAAAATTTGCAAAAGTATAGTTTAAATATAGAGGAAATATTTGATCACATAATTTTGGTCAAGTACTGACTAGTTCAAAGGATATTGAATTAAATTTTCTCAATTTCGTCCTATTATCCGAGATGACATATATTATTTATTGTGAAAACGTGACAACATAGCATTCAGTTGAGCCTTCTTTTGACATTTTAAATAACCTATCTTTTCATCTGAAGAAGCCTCTATACAAACGTGTAAGCGAGAAGCGACTAGGCCTCATATGTCAATTTGCAATTTAACCAACTTATGAAAAATTACCATGTTGCCACATTTCTTTCTTCTCGGAGAGATAAATAAGAAATAGTTAAAAATCTTCTATATTTTGTCATTATTCACTATTATAATTTTTATTCTGACATTTTAAATTACTCTGTACGAGTAAATTCTTTTATTTTTATAATTCAAATTTTGTGCTATAATGTTGAAATCGAGGTACCGTCAATGACCAAAGTTTCTCATTATAATTTAAGGAACACGAAAATTGTCCGAAAAAAAGCAACAGAAGTTGGAAAATACATTTCTACACTCTAGCTATAATATAATAAATAATAAGATTTTATGCAATCTTTATAATAATCATATACTAAGATATATGAGAAAAATATATATTCGTGAATTTCGACTACTTTTTGCTTCGATTGTAGGTGCTAAACATCCTTAATATTAAAAATGACTTATTTCGACCGTTAAAGGTAAATTTTGATCACTTTTCCTTAGGCTTAGACCAATAAAAAAGGTATTTTCATATTCATCAACTCAAAACCTATAAGAAAATATATATGACTTACGTTACACTTTCTGGGCAAAAATCAGCATCTTTTGCCCATCCTTCTTTGTTTTATATGTTGTTAAAATAAAATAAAAATTTCGAAATAATCGACTTGACTGTCAGTGTTATCATAATTTTTGCGAGCGGAATACGCGGATTTAAATTGTCGTAATTCTCTGACGATTTGATATTCTGTCACAATATACTCACAATCTCGGGTAACAACCAGCAGAAAAGCATTTAAAAGCACGCGTGCTCGGTCCAATTTGGTGTTGTTAAACCCACGGATATATTCAAACGTGACCGTAGATTGGTTCGTAGTAAATCCATGGACAGATGCGACCCGGGTCACGAGGCGGCTCTAGATGAATATATCCATAGACAGATTTACTTCACGAGACGCGTTACTTCAGAGAGCAGTGCGTCCACCTGTGACCACGTGCGTAACCTTTCTGCAGAAGATGGTAAATGAAATTTCCGATTCCGCATTAATTAAAGCACAAAACGGTAACGCGATGCGCGACAAAGTACGCGTCCAAGGGACTGACATTGGTGGCTTTCATTTGTCACAAGATTTAATTGTAGCCTGCCAGAGACAGTTCCTGTATGCAGATCAGGTCGATCAGCATGACAGAGCCAACAACTGCGTGTAAACTGATGTAAACTCGGTATCGCGCATCGCTTGCCTATTGTTGTTGTTGTTGTTGTTGTTGCAAGGAAAAAAAAATACGCTGGTATGTACATATGTGGTGGACATTCAGCCTGTTTTACATTCCCCACCCGATCTTGTTGCGCGAATAACAATCGACATCGACATGCCAAACGAAAATATCCGTAGTGTAGCAATTCCAGGCTAGATAAAATGTTCATGAAACATATGAGGGAGGCCGGTATGTGTGAAAAACGTCTGTAAACAAACGTCGAAAAATCGGAAGAAGAGTTAAGTATTGTCACGTTGTAAAGTTTCCGAACTTTAGTTTACAGCCTCTTTCTTGGTATTACAGTTTGTAACCTCTTCCTTGTTATTAGAAACTATGATAAAAAGAAGATACCTATCTTTCTGATATTACGTTAGTAGAATATCGATGAAATTCACGTTTAGAAAAAAAAATTAAACTCGTAATTGCAAGATTTCTTGGGAAAAGTATAAATTAAATTTTATAAAGAAAATAAAAAATCGAACACGTTCGTTACTTTCTCTTATCTCTCTTTAGTGATATTTTAAGTAAAAAAAAAAAAAAAAAAAAAAACTAACGTCTTTGATTTACGATCAGACATATGTTTCAAGAAATTTAATCTAAATTTATGAAAACCTTTGCAAAAACTAAAACATCGTTTCGTAAAAGAATTATGATACTATCATAATAATTAATAATTAAAAGACATTTGCTTCATAAAAGTATAAGTTTTTCAAACTTAAAATTTTTTATATGTAACGTAATAACGGTAAGGTATGAGATTTAAGTTCAGAGCCATTTAATCCAAATTTAATGTAAGATATTACTAACTTCGTAATCTTACAAACATCGCTTTGAGTCAGATATCATAAACTATCGATAATAAATATACCGAATCACAACAATGAAAAAACATTGTATTATATATAAGACAGATCGTGAAATACTTTGAGGTGCAAATCAAGCAAGCATGACTTTGTAATAGTATCCCACAGCGCTGGCACCTCGTTAACAATTGACGCGTTTCCCTGAAGAACCAATTGGCGGTTCTGTGGCATACTCCGACGAACTTCGACGCGACCGCAATCAAGCCTAGGGCATGTACATGTGTCGACTGCAATAGAAACGAATGACCCATGCAACAGAGAAACGTGTGACCCATTTATCTCCACACACTAAAACCTGCATCGATTTCGCCAACTCTTGGCACAACGCAAAACCAGTTAGAAATCTTTAACAAAAAAGAAAAAAAAAAATGAATTTCGAAATAAAAAAACAAACTTGCAAAAATTGTAATAACATCCCTATAGACATTATTTGAAAATCTTTCTGACAGTTTGATATCTAATTTCAAGATTAAAAATATTACATTAACATAACACATTAAGTATACTACACTACGCAAAAATTAAAGGGCCACTTTCTTCCATATAAAAATGGCCAATTTTCAAGTAGTTGCAACTTCCTTAAAAATAATCGAAATAAGATCAATAAAAAAACATTTCAAAGCTTGTTCCGATTTTTGGAATCTTAAGGATGTTTAGCACCTACAATCGGACCAAAAGGAGTCGAAATTGATGAATATATACTTTTCTCACATATCTCAATATATGATTATTATAAAGATTGCATAAAATCTTATTATTTATTCATAGCTAGAGTATCGAAATGTATTTTCAAACTTCTATCGCTTTTTTTCGAACAATTTTCGTGTTTCTTAAATTATAATGAGAAACTTTTATCATTGACGGTACCTCGATGTCAACATTACAGCACAAAATTTGAATTATAAAAATAAAAGAATTTACTCGTACAGAGTAATTTAAAATGTCAGAATAAAAATTATAATAATGAATAATGAAAAATGTAGAAGATTTTTAACTATTTCTTTGATAATTTTAATAATTTGTCATTTCTCCGAGAAGAAAGAAATGTGGCAACATGGTAATTTTTCATAAGTTGGTCAAATTGACATATGAGGCCTAGTCGCTTCTCGATTACACGTTTGTATATAGAGGCTTCTTCAAATAAAAAAATAGGTCATTTAAAATGTCAAAAGAAGGCTCAGCTGAATGCTATGTTGCCACGTTTTCACAATAAATAATATGTCATCTCGAATAATAGCACGAAATTGAGAAAATTATATTCAATATCTTTTAAACTAGCCAGTACTTGAGCAAAATTATGTGATCAAATATTTACTCTATATTTAAACTATACTTTTGCAAATTTTGAATAAATTCCTATTATTATTTCTGTTTTAGCTCTTAAATTAACACGATCACAGGTTTTTTATAAGATAGAAAATCTGTAATCGTATCAATTTAACAGCTAAAAAGAACAGAAATAATTATATTTATACTTATTTATATAAATAATTATTTATAATAATATCGACAGGTAAATTCATTGCAAATTAAAATCTTATAAATAACTTTTGATTGCTTCAGTGAATCAACTCCAGGTTGTTTTACCAGTCTCTGAACATGTATCAGAACAATCTGTGCAAATTTTATTAAATTCCTATATTTTTAAAAATAGGTACTAAACATCCTTAAATGAATTTCAATTCTTTCTGTTTGTTACAAAATTACATTGTAAGAAAGCAACGTCCGTCGATTAAACAGATATTTCAAACGTTTGTCCAAAAATACCGAATTAAAAAAAATCCTAGAAAATCCACGATTTCATTAATTAGATATTAAAGAGTAGAATTTTAGCTTTAGTTTCTTTTTTTAACGAATGTTCTGTGATTTTTTTCGCCAAGATATTCATTATTAAAGCAAAATAGAGTTATTGATTCTGAACGCTTATAACTAATGGAAAATCGATACAATAATCATTAATTCAAGTCTTTGAAATATATAAAAAAAAACTTAACATTTTTTGGCCTTTTGTACTAATAACTGGACTGCTTTTTACTTGTAAATGTTGTAGAGTTCATAAAAATTTTATCGTTTCTTCGTTAACTTTCGTTGATTTAAATGAAAAAAGATAAAAGTGCCATTTTTACTAGATTTTTAAGTAACAATAATGCTTTAAAAATGAATAATGATTAACAAAACAATAAACGCATTTTAAAGTGTTAACTTTTCTCTTTAAATTGCTTTTGTAATGATTATTAATTTTAATTTTGTAACGAAAAAATTGAAATTCATTTGAAAATACTAAAACTAGAAACTTCAAATGCTTTGAAATGCTTTTTTATGAATCTTATTCTGATTGTTATTTTTAAGAACGTTACAACTACTTGAAAATTAGCCTTTTTTACATGGAAAAAAGTGGTCCTTTAATTTCTTGCGTAGCGTATATTTCGTACAATTTAAATAGCGCAATACGTTCCAGTTGTCCTGTGCTTCAAAACGATAGCGGGACAAAATATATATAGATTGCGCGATGAAAATGAGTATCATCTGTACATAAAGTTGTAACTAGGGCACAGAATAAATTAATTTCAACTTTGCGTGTCCCGTCCAGAAGAGCTCGGCGAAAGCCGATGTCATCTCTGCATGCTGCCGTGGAAACTTACGCACCTAAGCGCATTTATTATACATATATGCACATTCTCTGTCAAGTACCGAGTATTTCTTACGGTTATTTACGCAAGCAGTTGCATTTTCGTCTTATAAGTTTACGAAAAAAATTGTAAATATTTATGAAATTTTCTCCAAGTATTATGTGAGATGTTTGCATAATTATTAAAATATTAATATAAAATGTACAAATGTATGATTAATTAATCACAATTCCTAATAATTTGCCCATTTATTATTAATAATAATTATTAATCGCCTCACTCATTGTCAATAATTATTATTAATTAATGATAATTATCTATTAATTAATATTGTTATTATTACTATATCAAATACAGAAATAAAAACACAGATTAAGAGCAGGCAAATTTTGAAATGTGGGAAAATACTGAAATGTGATATATTCAAAAAGAACAGCAAATAATGAACGAGATGTCTGAAATATCGCAAATAGCGTTTAGTGTCTTATTAAATTTTCACTTCTAAATTTTGTGTACCTCCCGACAGATAGGGTTAGATATATTATAAATGATTACGCTGAGAAACAGGAAATTGCTATAACGTTGCAACAAAATCCTATTGCGAGGGTGCACGTCTTTGCTTTAAGCTGAGTCCTGAGGTTTGGCGGTGGGATTTGCATAAGGACGGAGGTGGATGTAACGCCGTACAATTTTCGTTTCATCGTGGGTGTTTACGTATTCTATAACTCCGCCTAGAAACTTCCTCCGTGTGAAATTATGATCAGCTGCAGGCTTGGATTCGCTAGCGCTATTCTGTATAAATATTCATATTCAACGACGAGCGTAAAACACATTTGATTTTTCATATGTTCGAGGAAGATTGTAATTTTTCAATCGCTTAATTTTCCATATTTATTTTCAGTTAAATACATCCCTTTATGAGGGATCTAAAAATAGAGAATGTTAAAAATATTGTGTGTAAAAAAGTTGAACTAAATTTGAGAAAAACTCGCACAATGCTACTGCATAATTAAAGCTCTGTGTTAAACTCATCTAATTTACATCTCACCGTGCACTGCGTTTAATCTCCTTTCAACATTTTGTAACAATATCATGTATACACATGTATTGAATTATTCTAAAAGACGTGTTTGTATATGTTGTAACGTATCGACTGGCGCTCTACTAACGAAGGGACAAGTATCCAATTCCATTACGCGTAGGATTTCCAATATCTACCGGCATATCGGATACACATGTTGATCGAGTAAGTTGTACTAAATATACTTGCTGAAAGCACTGGAAACTAGGTTGGCAGTCGAGTAGGTAGGTAATAAACAACCGTCTACCTGCGTAAACTGCACCACTAACTATCTGACCATATGAAATTGTTATTATTGTCCAGGGAAAATGCTTGTTATAACTTAGACAACAATGGCATGCTGTGTTAAGCGAATGCCATTGATATAGCACGAGTTTACTATCAAACAGATATAAACACCCATACACTTATTAATTAATATCGCGTTAAAATAACCACGTAGCAAATAGTATTTTGATAGTTTCTCACATTACTTTGAAATTAATTCAATTAACCAGATAGACGTATATTTTTATTTTACACATTTGAAAATAAAATAAAAATTTTAGTAATATCGCGTCAATACATAATTATATGTATATTTGTATTACTCGAAATATTAAAAAATATTTACACTTATAAAAATGTCAAATTTTACAAATCGTTAATCTCCTGCAATTATGGTTGAATCATTTTACACATTTCATACTCTGGTAATTTTTATTTTATACAAGCTTTCTAATACTCGTATAATTAATCGCATTGAACTCCTCGAAGCATGGCGTGAAAAATATCGGTATCTCGTTTAACGCGCTTTAATTTAAACTCGCCAATGTTCTTTCAACGATCGACCAGATAATTAAAAAAGCTTAACATTTCTTTCTTCTCTTTTGCATGCGCTACGATCTCTCGCGGTATACGTTATATTAAAAAAAAAAAAAAAAAAAAAAAAAAAAATTAATTAAAAATTTGACCCGCTCGGATTATGGATGAACAAAACATCTTCGTCAATTAATTACAAGCACCGACAAGTTGACGTAAAAAAATAAAAAAGCTTACGCATCAGATAGTTCGTCAGTGTGTCGTTTATTCAAAAAAGTAATATATCGCGGAGATGGCTCCAAACTGACAAGGAGGATGCAAAACTAAGTACGTTAAAATTAATGGTCGGCGAAACTTCATCTTCTGGTACGTCGGAAAATATGCGTAACAAAACCGGGAGCGCGGCTGCATCCCTGCTCATCGTCGCGTAAAGCTAGCTATATATTAATATCGTGTAATTTATTAAATTGTAACTCAAAAGATATATATTTTATCTCGTGCATGCGCGATATTGTCCGAGTGATTATATCAAGAAATTTCCGATGCTGCTGCACAAACCAAATGCACATACGAGCAACGTTTTATTGTCACGAATAAACGCATAGAATAAAAGAACGTAACCTGAAGCACTGAAAATCGTGTCCCAATTCGATTTTGTTGCCATTTCTACATCTGTTTCCAACATTTAAAAACATCGTCGACTGTTTCTCCCTTCGAAAGTTCGATTAATGCGTATAAAATACGACATCAAATATATTTCTTCTTCTTCTTCTTCGAGTGAAAATGTTACGCGATAAAATATTTCTTTCTCTCTTCCAAACTGAATAAAGATGCAACTGTGTTAAAATTTCATCAGAATTATGACTTCTCTGATCGCCTTATCTTGTTGTTTATATTTGCACTGTAGCTGACAAGCGATCAGCTGATATTGTCTTGTCAGAGAAAAATCAATAACTAACGCGAAACGATTTTCAAAATCACGTACAATAATATTATCTCTGTGGTAAAGAAAATATTTGTGATAAAAATATGAATTATTGACCGCTAATCGATCGATTTACATTTGTCTCCGAATATTATTGCTTCACAGTAGCTGTCTCCTAAACACTCGAGTCACTTAAAGCTAAGATTTATCTAACGAACAATTCACCCTGCTCGCCTATTTGAGGACTAACAATGCAGATGTTACTATTGCCAAGTGAATTGCATGTAGTAACGACATCTAGTTACAACATTCTCGACGTAAGTCGGTTTCACTACCCGCGTATTTCCCAGCAACTACCGATAATGCTTTCTCGGATTGTATTAGACGCAACGTGTACTGTATTTGGCGAATGTACACTCGCTGCATTATATAACATGCATTATATCACCATTACTACGTTACATCTTACAACAGCAAAGTCTTCAATTCTTCGGGAAAAAATTGATTTCTCGTTAACGGAAAACTCGAGTTATAAAAAAGTCACACGTTACAAAATTTGTAAAAAAAAAAAAAAAAATATTGTTTTCTCTTATTGTTTTGTTTGTAATGTGGTAACAAAAGTTGTTGAAGTGGGACAAGTAAAATTATTACACAAGTGTAGCCCGTAGGTTCTTTGCACAGAACAGAATGAAGTTTTGGTGTAAAGAGGAACAATCGATGTGCAGTATAGTCATTGATAATTTGTTTTCCGTCTTCAATCAGTGTGCGTAACTACTAAATACAAGGCAATGCAAATAGTGCAATCTATGTAAATGCGTGAGAACAATGTTACGCGTATTTCCATTTGCTGTACTATTTGCACGCTGCCAGGTAACCACCAATGACGCTTTCTCCAAATTGTTCTCGACGTAGCAATTACGCAGCGCCAAACATCGCGTTTATATTGTAATTTCCTGCCTATGCACGCAATGGTATGATAAGATATATATATATATATATGTTTGGATTGAAAAGCATATTTCATCATAAAATGTTGCTTATGTTAACCGCTTGAATTTTTTCAATATCTGGATTTTTAGGAAAACATTATAAAATAAATTATTTTTTTTTAATCGAAAGACTTTTCCTGTAGATGTAATTTTCGAATAAACGATACTCAACAACATAGTAACATTATAAATATTACGACGTGTAATGTTGTAATACAGCATCACATAGCTTAGAATCAAGTGAGATTGGCGTGCTATGTACAAGCTCAAACCGCTGGAAACGTGTCCCAAAAGATCCATCAAGTACCCGACGGCCGCGAAATGGCTCTCGACCAATCTACTGTTGAAATCAGGAAACACTCGAACGAGAAGAACAAGCGAACAGTAAAATCTCTTCTTCCTAACAACTACATAAATATATGGTTATAATAGAAATACATAATAACATACCGGCACACAATCTGTCTTTTAGCTTTTTATATGAATATATATAATAAAATTTGAGAGTATCTTGTAAATATATTTTATATAAAAGTGCGTTTCAAGTACTTCTTTATCTCTAGTCTATATAGAAATTTATTTTTTAAAATTTGCTCGCAATATATCGTACATATTCTATGCAACTGTCCTTTTAATAAAATCACATTTAATGCAAAGCTCTTTAACGTTGTAAAAACTTTTTTTTTTTTTTTTTTTTTTTTTGGAACACGTAAAATTTCAAAGTAAATTTAATTGAAATGTGATATCTTCTAACAACACAATTCAGGATTTACAATAAAAATAACAAATGGTGTTTTTTTCACGGAATATCGGACTATGTTCTCATATTTAAAAAAAAGATCATATACTCGATTTATATTTCAAAAAAAAAAAAAACAAAAAAAAAAAAAAAATTTAACCTCTTTGCAAATTAGTATACAACAATATATATTTTAGTCGTTAAATTTTTCTTGTTAAAAAATTGTCTTCTTTTTTTGTACTAAACTAATTATATTAAATAATTATTATATTATAATCGTGTGTTATCTCTCATATATTATAATTTTGTTTTTATCTTTATAACAATAATTATTGCACAATCAGCAATTAAATTCCAGAATATCAATTACTAAAAACAAGTATATTATGGTCATAAATGTATGTTAATAAAAATAAAATTTTAATAAATAATTAATTAAAATAAGTAACACAAAGGAACTGAGAGAAATGCGTAAAAATAGATGTATTAAAAAGCGATCAGAAGGTGCATTTTATACATAGGCTAGAAAAATAGCGTCGTTAATGTCTATTCTATAGTTTACTGGGGGGGACGTAATATTCGTGCATGTAGAGAGCCAAAAGAAAATGCCTCGGCGCACAGCAAATGGGCACGGCAATACGAAACGGGAATAATACCCCGTCGTGAGAATTCGATGCCAGCGGCAGCGCTGCATTCAATAGCATGATTCACCCGGTGCTCTCAATTCTACAGATTCTG
Source organism: Anoplolepis gracilipes (assembly GCF_047496725.1). Taxonomy (NCBI): domain Eukaryota; kingdom Metazoa; phylum Arthropoda; class Insecta; order Hymenoptera; family Formicidae; genus Anoplolepis; species Anoplolepis gracilipes. Next base: position 5,328,933 of record NC_132975.1, read on the forward strand.
CTAGCGATTGTGGAAGCCGCAAAAATGTAAAATACCGGAAACAGAGCGAATGCTTACGAACATGAAGAAGAAAGAAAAGTCACGAGACTAGGAATAGCAAAGACGCGCGAAAAGTGATTATTATTCGCATGCAAATAGAATTAATACATGTATGAATAATTAATGTAATTTTATATAACCTAACGTGTTAAATAGTTTTTGCATAAAATATAATGTAATTTTTATATGCAAAACAGCAATATAAAAATAAAAGAGAGGAATAGATAAATATTATGACATAAAATATTTAAAATTTTTAGAGATTTAAAGACTCGTGTAATATAAAGGTTGTTTAAACATAATTTTAACGTGTATAAAAATTTTATTTTAATATTAACCCTCAAACTGAACACGTGGGTCTTTCATGTCTGTGCCATTTTTTAATCCATTGTTCTCACAAAATATTAATAAAATCTCGATGTTGGAAACTTATCCAAAAAAAAGTTTGTGTCAAAACGGACTTATAACTAAAAGAACAATTTAAACAGTTTATTCAGTGCAAAGTGTTGGCGAATCTAAATCTGAAGCGGACACAAAAAAACGTGCTCAGTTTGAGGGTTAATATCGCTTTATGTACCTTTAATATACACGAGAAAATTTATACAATTCAACTTGAAATACGCTACGCAAAAAAATTAAAGGGCCACTTTCTTCCATATAAAAAAAAATAATTTTCAAGTTGCAACTTCCTCAAAAATAATTGGAATAAAATCAGTAAAAAGCTTGAAGTTTCTAATTTTAAAATCTTTAAATAAATTTCAATTCTTTCTATTCGTTACAAAATTACATTGTAAGAAAGCGACGTCCGTCGATTAAACAAATTTTTCAAAAATTGTCCAAGAATACCAAATTAAAAAAAATTCTAGCACGATTTCATTAATTGGGTGTTAAAGAGCAGAGTTTTAGCTTTAATTTCTTTTTTTAACGAGTTGAATGTTTCATGATTTTTTTTCGGCGAGATATTCATTATTAAAGCAACATCGAACTATTAACTTTAAACGCTTATAACTAGTAGAAAAAATAATCGTACAATAATCATTAAAAAAGCAATTTAAAGAGAAAATTTAGCACAAAATGCTCCTATCGTTTTTTCAATCATTATTCATTTTTAAAGTGTAATTGTTACTCAAGAATCAAATAAAAATTGCACTTTTATTTTTTTTATTTAATTGAAAGAAAGTTAACGAAAAAACGTTTTTTGGACCTCGAATTTCAAACTTTTTTTTATGCCAAATAGTACTATATGATGGGATATTAATCCCAGAGAAATTTTAAGATGAACATAGGCACGGTTCCGGAGATATGAAGGGGTGAAAGTGATGGTTTCTCATAATCCATGAAAGTACACAAAACTCTTCAAGTGTCCATACCAAGGAATAAAATATATATAACGAAGTGAAACATATCGTCTTTTATGGATTTTTTTACGCCGGATTCAAATATGACCTTTTTTTTCGAACATGAACAATAGTAAAGTATTTCAACTATGAGAGAACTTGTGAGTATCATGTAGCGAGATTCTATCTTTCAATTTGAGTATTTCCTCGGTAATTGAATTGCTTCAAAGACTTGGTCAGGGATTAATAAGATTAATATATAACAATTTACAGAGTGCTTTATAAAGCACCACCCCATAAATGAAGTAGTGGTGAATAGTAGATTATTCATTTTCTGAACAACGAATCGTAGATGATCCATTCGACAGAAAATACCCTCAATATTACGTGGACTTCAGGCACGCATTCTTCCTTATGCAATACACCCTGACTGGAAATCATCACTTTCATCCCCTTGTTTCTCCAGAATCGTGCTTATGCTCATCTTAAAATTTTATTGAGATTAATGTTTCATCTAATAGTACTATTTGGTTTGAAAAAAAGTTTGAAACTCGAGGTCCAAAAAATGGGCCAAATTTGCCATCACTCTTTTCATGAACTCTGTAATATTTTCAAGTAAAAAGCATTCCAGTTACTCGTACAAAAGGCCAAGGTGTTAAATTTTTGTCTGTACATTTCAAAAACTTAAATTAATGATTATTGTACAATTATTTTTTCACTAGTTGTAAGCATTCAAAGTCAATAGCTCGATTTTGCTTTAATAATGAATATCTTGACGAAAAATAATCATAGAATATTCATTAAAAAAAAGAAATTAAAGCTAAAACTCTGCTCTTTAATACCCAATTAATGAAATCGTGTTAGGTTTTTTTTTTAATTCGGTATTCTTGGACAAACTTTTGAAAAATTTTTTGAAAATTGTTCAATCGATGAATGTCGCTTTTTTACAATATAATTTTGTAACGAATAGAAAAAATTGAAATTCGTGTAAAAATTCTAAAACTAGAAAATTCATGCTTTAAAACGTTTTTTGATTGCTCTTATTCCGATTATTTTTAAAGAAGTTGCAACTACTTAAAAATTGGCCTTTTTATATGGAAGAAAGTGGGCCTTTAATTTTTTTAAAATTCTGCTTTTTAACACCCAATTAATGAAATAATCATCTAGGATTTTTTTTAATTCGATATTTTTGGACAAACTTTTGAAAAATTTGTTCAATCGACGGACGTCGATCACTTTCTTACAATGTAATTTTGTAACAAATAGAAAGAATTAAAATTTATTTAAAAATTCTAAAATTAGAAACTTCAAGCTTTGAAACGCTTTTTTATTGATTTTATTCTGATTATTTTTAAGGAAGTTGCAACTACTTGAAAATTGACCTTTTTTTTATATGGAAGAAAGTAACCCTTTAATTTTTTTTGGCAGTATATAAAGATTATTTAAAAATATCTTTAACGTGTATAAAAATTTTATTTCATTATTTCAATATCGCTTTATATAACTTTAATATACACGAGAAAATTTATACGATTCAATTTCAAATATTTTTTTCTTATTTGCATTATTTTAAATAAATGTATAAATATATACGTCTATAACCTCTTGCTCAGGCTTTCTACAACTAGATGCTATGCATCTCTTACACTGTCTGACGTGTCTCTGAAACATAGAGAAGAAAGATTCAACTTGCACGCGCCCGTACACGTTTAGCTCTGCAAGAACAGCCCTATACCTTCTGACACACATTTCTCTACGCGACTCGCAGTTTTCCTTTTACCTTCGCCTTTATCTCCGGACCATTCCGCCGGTCCTATTTTATCTAGAGATATCAAATGACCCCCCAGACACCTTTGTTCTCTCTTACTCATCTCCAGCCGCATTTGTATCTGTCTCGCGTTCTGGCTGCTCCGAATGGCCTGTATTACATGTGCTAAAATCTGCGCACGCGTTTACTCGCGTAATAAATGTAACTGTGTTATATTTATTAATGTTGCGACTTACTAGTTACCAGCGGCAGAATGAGAGACATCGTAACACTGATTAGAAATTCAAGATAATTTGTAAACCTGAAACATCATCCTACACTCGATTAATATTTTTTTTTTTTTTTTTTTTTATCAGTCTTATAGCTAATTTCTACCATGAAATAAAGCGTTAATTTGCTAATGAAATTTTAAGATAATAAATTATTTCTATAATATAAAGAGCGTTTTTCTAGCAATTTAATAACAATCTGGCGATGTCAAAGTACGTTGCACAAAACAATGACCGTCGTTGCATTCTAATATTGTTGGACATGTTTAATTTTGCAAAGTTAGCCTGCAAACTGCTACTTGCTCATTCGTCGTTTTAGCACTTTTTGCTTTTGCTTGACTTTGTACATCGAGATAGCAGAAGTTACTTCTTGTCCTGTAAAACACATGCATTAAAACTCCATCTTGGTTACGACGGAGGTCTGGCGCGCCATATCTCGTTCGAACGAGATCACGAGGCTGCTCTAAAGGAGGATGCACCAATATATCTACCTGCACACGATAGCAGATTGCAATAGTCATTCGCATTTCGTTTCTCTTCCTACTTCCTTAAAAATGGCCGAGCGGCTCGTTTCGAGCAGGCTACTACAAGTTGTACGAGCGCAAATAACTACTACTGGGGGGGATATAAAGAATGCGTTGTACAGGAGTCAACGTTTACGAGTCTACCCGTTATCGTCCTTCGTGGTGACTTCCTGCCACCACGGTAAACCCTACCTAAAAAAAGAGACCTCGACGTGTTCGCCAGCACGTCCTCGTTCCTTTCGTTCCCGTCCAACCGCGTCCTACTTTGAGACCAGGAATTTTCTATTTCCTTGGATATCGCAAGATCAACGTGAATTCTTGGCATTGATGTCGGGAGAGAAAGGATGCTCCCGACTCTTAAATTGTCTTTATCAATCTTTCAATAGGTGAGGCGCGTGAGAAATTGACATCGAAATAACGATCAATGACGGTGAGCGAAAGCGTGCGTTGAATATGAATGCTGGACTGCTGAAAATTATTCGCATTTTCGACGGTCAACTTTTTAAACGTGCGCTACTCGCAGTAATTAGACGCTTACGATGTAAGTGTTTCTTTAAACTAATGGCGGATTAAGTGCTCGAGCAAAACAGAAGAGAGACATTCTCTCTCGGCTGATGAATTGTATGTACGTAAATATCCTGAAAACAACTTGGGAATTTTTTCCCTTGAATACTCTGTCGAGTACTTTAAGTATTTATAAGAGAGCTTGCAGTGCGTACTTTTATTGGCTGATATTTAAATTCTATTTGCAAATAAACACTGTGAAATATATTGTGATTGTACAGAGAAAGCTCACAAGTGTCCCGTAAGAGGATATGCAAAACTTTATATTATATATTTTATTTAACTTTATATCGCACACAAAAAAAACATAATATTAAAAGTATATGTAATTTTGTGAAATTATAGATAAAAATACATACGCACACATACATATAATTTTATCATTTTGATTATTTCTGTTGTTAGTAGAATAATGTAAATTTATTTCAGGTAAATGTCTCTTTAAAGTTTTTTTTTTTTTTTAATAAATCTAATCAAAACATAATTAAATTGTACAATTAACTCTCATAAAGAATATCCCGACACAAAAACATTAATAATAATATAATAATATTTATAATAATACTCAATAATAATTCAATTATATGTTAATAAGAAACAAAAATAATATATACTTTTTTTATATAAAAGATAAATTGCGTTTATGAATAAAAATAATTATAAACAAAAATCAAAGAATAAATTTCCCCTTTTCCCCTACTTTATGTTACAAAACCTCACGTGAACGCGAGGAGAAAAAAATTTAACGATCCATACAAATAACATTTTCGGGAAAACAACGACTACAATATACCTGTATAAATTTCAACGCTATCTATATCGATAAAAATAGTCTGCCCAACAATCAAGCTTAACGAAGACGTAAAATAAACTGAAACCAATTTATAAAAACATGATATGGGAATTCAATTAACGATAAAATTTAGAAAAACTAAAAAAAAAGTTTTCTTTCGGAAAAAACATATATCAATTTCTGATAGTGAATAATTATTACGTCCATCATTAATGATTTTTATCTTTTCGTCAATCAATAATTTTCAATTTTAATTTAGTAGATCTATTTTTAAGAATGGATTGGTTATTCTCGGGGGGGGGGGGGGGAGAAGGAGGATGGGGTCTTCGCAATATTCTAAGGTAAAGAAATGTCAATTGGGGAAGGAACGAGCACACAAAATCAGTGGCGGAAAAAACGACAGGACTCCACGTGTCTCCGGCACTCTCAATGTCTCTTCAAGTACTTTTTCCAGCATCTCTCGTTTCTCTCTCCTTCTCTCTTTCTCTCTTTCTTTCTTCTCTAACAAGAAGAGACATTTGGTGCAGACCATTACCCCAGTCCTGGGTGCCATCGGCCATCAGCAGCGCGTTAAAGCCGCTGCAATTACAAACTCCGACAGTCTCATCCCCTTTATTCCATCCCTGTACTCCTTCGTCCTGCTCGCACCACCCCATCCCAGCGTTCCTTTCACTCTTTCTCTCATTTTCCCTTTTCGATCCCTCGCTCGCTTCTCTCGCTTCGCCCGCGCTCACCGGTCCCATTTACATTTGCCCACTACTCTCGTAAAAGTAACTTTGTAACCCGTGCGGGCAGTAGTATCCGAGCCAGGATTCCGTCCTCTATTTCAGGGAAATTACATGTCGGTCGGCACCGCAGGCTCGAAAGAAGATTTCCCTTATCAAGCGCTGCTTCCTTCTACCACCCCGACTCGTCCTCCACCGCATACTGAATGTCCACTTACACCCAGCAATCAACCCCTTCCGCGTACAATGACTCGCACAATGAGTAACATACAAAATTCCTAATACGTTTTGTGGACAGATTGCTAGTTTTATGTCTCGCGTAAAGCTAATGTCTTTTATGAATAACCGTGTTATGTCTGGTATTGTGAATAAAGCGAAAAATATATGCAACCAGCACGAAAGATTCGAATAACGCTACAATAAAATACAAAACATATTCTTGATATAATTGTATAAATAATATGATTGTTTATAAACGATTATCTTTATTTATTTTCTTTATTAATTCTCAAAAGTTAAAATGTATAATAAAAAATATATAGCATTACGTTCTATTCATTATTATTACATAAAAAATATATGTAAATATGTTGAATAACTTTGCATGTTTCTTTCACGACAGTCACAATTGTTATAATTAATATTATATATATATATATATATATATATATATATATATAATTAATAAATAAATATATTATATTAATTATAATATATATGATAATATATTCACTCAATAATATACTCAATAATTATATATATATATATATATATATTTAGTTATAATTATATATTATACTATAATATAATGAATTATTGACATCTAAAAACACAATTATAAATTTATTTAACAATATAAATTATTAAAATAATTATTTGTCACAAGAATATGTTCCATATAACGTGTGATGTATTTCGACACATTTTCAACTAATCGTTTACATCGATTTTCGATATGCTTGAAAAACATATTGGGTATTTTAAAATATCAAAAAAAAAAAAAAAAAAAAAAAGATGTAAAAACACACAGATACACACGATAATACTTAAATGAGCGAAGAAGTTTGAACATCGCAACGCATCAGGTAAAGTGCTCCGTGAAAATCGTTCGAAAAGTATTGAAATGGCTGCATGATCACAATGTTTACTCGTACCTCTTGAATGCGACGTATCAACCACTCTGGAAAGTTGGAAATTTCTGGTATTTGGTGAAATTGTCGCATCGCAAATGTCAATCCATCGATATTCTATGGCCGCTTAGAGCGATTAAATCATCGCATGCAACTACCGGCAAGCACCCAAGTGACGTCAGATTTTTCAGGTCAATTTACAGAGCACTTAATCGAAGAGGAGCATGTGTAGAGTCGATGGTGGCACGATGGTGTAATGAATCATTTACATGTGTGAGGCAATAACAACACAATTTTCAAATAAGCTTTAATTCCTTTACGAAAAAGCTTTTATATTTGAAGTAATGTACAGATAAGATAGACGATAGTAAATCTACGAAAATAATTGTCCAAAAATTAGACTAATGGAGAATATTATTAACAATATAATCAAAATATGGTGATTAATTTATACTTTCTTAATACATATAATTTTTATGCTTTTTTATTTCATGTAGCCTTGTAATGATTTTAAAATCTAGTTAAAATTAAAAGCACGAGATCTGTTTCTCCAACTCATTTTCACGATGTAATCGCATTTTGTTTTTAGAGAATACAATATTTAAATCTGACAGCGAAATAAAAATCTGTATCGTATTTTTGCATGCCGAACACGTGCATTCCAAATCCATCCATAAAATGAACCACGATATTTCGCCAGAAGACGGGTGGTGATGATTGTTATTCCATCCGAGAAGATTTTCTTTAACCGATAATTTATCTACGAGTTCTCGCGAGGTCAAGTAGATAACCGCTTTAGTTTTTCTGCTTCTTTCGCGCCAATATCCCACGGTAGTCACGATTACCGTTTCATCGAACACCGTGGAAATCTCTCTTTAAGTCCGGCGGCTCAAGCATTTAACCCCCGTGGTAATGGTAACGGTGTCAGTGTGATCGGCGATTCGATATAGTATAACGAAAACTCCCGGGTTATACACAGAGATCATTGGTGGTTCGATTGCTTGGCTAGGTAATACTCGGCAAGTAATACGGTAATACCGCAGGGATTACAAACAGAGAGCCACGAATTTATGATACTCGAAAACGTATTCGTAGTCTCAACAAACTAGACTAGTAGGACTTAGCGTATATTCATACACGCGTGTATTTATTTTACCAAAAAAGCACGGAGAGGGGGGGGGGTGTATATTTATATATAAATGTAAACTAAATAATCTTCTTTTTCTGAAAATATCTCATGTAATCAGAGGTCGTTCCAGCAATATCAATGCTCGAAGAAAATATCGGGAATAAAATATTAGGTATTTGCGAAAAAGCACTGATTTAAAAAAAAAAAAAAGAAAAAAAGGAAAATTGATCCTCTTAAATGTCAAAATAAATTAATCTGACGAATGAAAAAATTCACATGGAAAAATACAACGAATAAACACCATGTTATATAGTGTAATAAAATAATATAGCGCTCGGGGCGTGTACAGAAAATACGTGCAAAGAGATATTATCTGACCTTTCACCTTATCTCGTGAGAATTGCATCTTTGTGCCTCCCGTAACCTCGGCACGCGAATCGAATCTAAGAAAGCCGACTAGCGACTAAAACTCATGAAACTGCCGGCAAAGTTTTAGTTGGATTAGTAACTTAGTGCGTGCTTATTGTCTTAACGAGTATCTATATAATATTTCCGAGAACGTGACCTCTTCGCGGTTATTCCAAGGATGAGGGTAAACCACATGCGCTGGCTACTTGGCTAATTGCATTAAATATCCAAGTGGGCAAACCTATACGAGATAACAATTAACTTTTTATACTACTTTCCCTCTGACACGCGATTCTGAGCTATCAACTACACAGACATATATAGGCAGCAGTAAAATATTTTATCGCTCAAAAGAATCATAAAAAAAAAAAGGAGAGAAGAAACTGCTTGTCCGGCAAGAACATTTGTCTTTTATGTATTTCTGATTCCGTCCAAGAGAGTGTTGAGAGTAATACGTGTGCGAAATAGTTGCGATATAAAAAAAAAAAAAGTAATAATAATAATGGTGGATTAAAAAATAAAAATAAATTTAACAAAAATGATTACGAAAAGTGAGAGACCTCCGCTAGACGGTACTTGGTGAGTCGGCCGGTAGCAAGGATAGTTGGTGAAATCGTAGAATACCGGCTCTACGCGTCAGTACGCTGTCAGAGGACGCAAGCGCGCTCGCGCCTCTTATCGAGTTCGAGAGCAAAAGCGACTGCTGCCGGTAGTGGTGGCGAGGACAGTGGTGGTAGTTATATATATCTGTGTATGGGACTAATATATATATATATATATATATATATATATATATATGTATACAATATATATATATATATATATATATATATATGTATACAATATATATATATATATATATATATATATATGTATACAATATATATATATATATATATATATATATATATATATAGAGAGAGAGAGAGAGAGAGAGAGAATATATACGTGTGGCAGAAGAGGGTAGAATGGTTGTAGGTGGCGGCACACAGCCGAGTGTCGGAAGATAGAGGGGATCGAGATGAGGGTGCGAGAGGGAGAGAAACCGGCGGAAGGGTAGGTAGGAAGATGAAACGCAGGGTAGAGAGGAAGGGAGGAAAGGAGCGACGCGCGGAGGGTGACGGGTGCAGCTACGAGTCGCGAGCGCCGCAGTGTTTGTCAGTCCTTCGTATGGACATCACGTTCGATGAGACCGATAGTATTCGCCGGTATTGGCATTCGTGTATATAGATAGATATATATATATATATATATACATACATATATATATATATATATATATATATATATATAATCTATATAACGCTTTTGGCGGCATCCATCATCGTCGATAGCTACCAACGTCGATCGTGCGACGTCAATTCCGCCCCGTAGATGAACCCGCGACACGCGTTGTCGCGATTTCCGATATCGTCGTCGTCGTCTCGTCACTTTGCCCGCGAGCAAACGAGCGGTGTCGTGAGATCCTACCGGACAGCGGACGAGATGTGAAGACGTCGTCTTGGAAGCGATGTGGCTTCCGTTAGTGCTGCTCGCCTTGATGGCGAGCGGTTCCGCCTGTCCAGACCTTTGCGAGTGTCATCATCAGAATAGCGACAAGAAGGAGTTTGTGCCGATTTTGTTAGACGTAACGTGTCGTGGACGCGTGCCCGGTCTATCGGAAATACCCGTGGGAGTGAGAAGTTTCTCGGTGAACAGCGTCGAGGGAACGGACATCGCTGTTCTCCTGGACGACCTGGAGACCGCCGATCTAATAAACAATCTTGGGATGATCGGTACTCCGGATAATAATCTCAAGATGAACGGCACGTCAGGGACAAACGATACATCGTCGGAGGAACTGGCGGACGTAACGACAGAAGTTCTACCGTATTTAGTCGAATTCACGATGACAAATTGTTCATTGGTGTCGTTGAACACGTCGTGGCGCGGTCTCGAGCGCTTGAGATCGCTGAATCTGTCGTGCAACAATTTGCTGCAAGTAAAGGATATGCTAATGATTCGTGCGATGAATCTGAGCGAGTTGAAATGCCTGGATTTATCGGACAACTCGTTGTCGGACATTAGTGTCGGTTCTTTTAGGACGCTCATCGGACTCGTGCGTTTGAACTTGGGTAAAAACGCGATCGGCATGGTTGACGAGAACGCGTTTTGCGGCTTGGACCGACTGGAATTTCTCGATCTGTCGGACAACAGGTTGGCAGACTTGCCGGATAGCGCGCTTACGCCGTTATATTCCCTGCAGAAACTCGATCTCAGTGGTAACCAGTTACAAGTTTTGGGCGCCAGGTGGTTTGAAAGTCTCGACAGATTGAGAGAACTCGACGTTTCGCGAAATGGATTGGCCAGAGCGGCCTCAGGAACGCTGCAACCGTTACCGGGTCTATCTGTTCTGAGACTCGCGGAGAATCCGCTAAAAGAGAGAGACGTATCTCTATTATTAGGTACCGGAAGAAGATTGGAGACGGTAGACGCATCTCGCACCGGATTGGCGAGAGTTCCAGCTGCTTTAACGAGATCAGTCAGGGCGCTCAGACTTGCCGGTAACAAATTGACTACTATTCGCAGCGGCGACTTGGACAGTTATCCCCTGTTACGTATGCTAGATATCGCCGATAATCGTCTGACGGATATCGAGAACGACGCTTTAGGACGGCTGGAGGTTTTAGAAGAGCTCGATTTATCTGGAAACGCACTTTCGAAAGTACCAGGAAGCTTGCCAAGTAGTCTCATAATGCTTAAGCTTCAACGAAACGCGATAACCGCGCTAAAGCTTGACGATCTCAACGGATTGTATAGCCTACGATCGCTAACATTGAACGATAATGACATCAGCGAGATCGAAGTAGGCGCACTCGGTCAACTGCCTCTGCTCACCGAACTGGATCTATCGGATAATCCTATCAAAGCGTTATCAACTAATACTTTAAGTGGGCCGAGTAATCTGGCCAAGCTCCGGATGTCGGGTCTAACATCGCTTCAACGACACCAGGAAGAACAAAGTGATATGGCGTTCCCTGTGCCGACCCCGGAGAGACTAATAATGTTAGACGTGTCGCGTAGTCCGGTTCTTGCGGAACAATTACTGGCGGATGACGCTGCACTGTCCGCCTGCAAGAGCCTGATAGAGCTGAATCTTTCAGCGGCCAACATCAGCACCATCAGATCCGACCTCGCGTTTATGCTGCCGCAGCTGCGCATTCTTAAGCTCGGTAAAAATAATTGGAACTGCACGGGGGATCTCTACTGGTTGGGCGAATGGATTAGACAGCACCGCGAATCGAATCAACAATCAAACCAGCCGGTTCGATGTTTCAGTCCCCGGAAATTGGCGGGATTATTTTTGCACGAGCTGCCATCACCGCCGAATTCCATTTCGATGACCGCGGCAACCGTCACGACGGCAACAGCAAGCTCGACGATTACCGTATCTGTCGTCTTCACACTCCAACACACATCGCGTACTGATCAGTCAAACGTCACAGTGTCTTCCAATATCGAGGGTGGGAATTCTCATCGCAACATCACGGATTCTTCAGCGTTATTTCCCATAAACGCGAAAGCCAAATCAAAAATCGAAAGTGTAGCTGACTCATCCGCGAAAACCGCCATTACGACAAAAATACCAAAAAAACCGCCGCGAATCTACGAGGCGCCAACGTCCTTCCGTAACGTAACGTCATCAATCACGACGCGAACGAGCAGAGAACCGGGTCGAAAGAGCGATAAAACAAATCGTATCTCGATAGATCAGAATTTAATCAAGCACGTCGTCATCCCATCGGCCTCTCGGGCACCGCGCGACCCCAAGCTATCCATTATGGCAATGGAAGACGCCGAATCGCGTCCGCAAACTTTCGATAATCGGGCCGATAGCGAGACGCGAAGAAACAAAACGAGCAAACCTGCTGCGTCAGGCGTCGGCGGGATCCTTTCGTCGGCGACTTCGCACGTGAAGGGAAAAACGATCGAGAGGTACTCGGACAGAATGGATAACTCGACGAAGGAGGGCGCGGTGTCGGATAATTCGAAAACGATAGCGGAGGAACTTAACAGCCGGGCGACCGATTCGGCCGGCGCTAGGGTGTCCGAAGCTCTATCCGCCGGTGCTCATCCTGGGATGTTGGTGTTGGTCGGCGCGGCTCTCGGTGCGGTCGCAGCGCTGACAGTCGTCCTTTCGCGAAGAGCAACCGTGCAGCGAACGGATCGGTATCATCGTCACGAAAACATCGAGGTGCACACTCTCACGCCTACGACGGAGCTTTGGTGACCCGAGTCGGAATATGTTCGTCTGTTCGAAAGGGACAGGCAATTGGACACGGAGAATCGCGACCGAGAAGCATTGACGACCGAGAAGCTGCCTCAACGAAGAAAGTCATCGCAGCTGATCGACGTGTGTTTGAAAAAAATTTTCAAGTAACAGCCGCGATGTATCGCTGATAAAAGGCGTGCATCTTGTTATTGTGACGCGATCTAAATGGATCTGCCTAGCGCGATAACTGAAGTGTTAATCAGAAAGTTCTGCAAGCATCTTCCCGACTGCGGAAACCACGGAGAAGAGAATGGGCGACTAAACGTCGAAGTTGGGAACGAGATACTCCGAGCTAATCCGTATCGCTTCGGAAACCGCCAATACGTTGCGGATCACGAGGCAATATCTTGCAAAAATAATAAATTATTCAATGACGACTTGAATAACCCTCTATAATAAATAATAAGAGAAAGATAGACAGACAACATTGTCGTGAGACTACCTAAAAATTCATAATTACAGATATTCATATGGATGTAACCAGAAAAATAATGTTATTTATAAAATCAGTTTCTGCAATCGTGTATCTGGCTTATCGATTTCTTTGCAAATCATCAATAACTCAGTAAAATTATTTTAATCTCAATATCGGTATAATCTGTCGGTTGAAAATTATCCGACGATAACACTGTTCAAATTCCATCAACAGCGCAGATGCACACGTCGAGCATTGTAATCAAGACGTTAAAAGCACGAGCGAGGATCACCGCGTCATTTCCTATAGATTTTGACATATATAAACACATCCGGAGCTACAACGCCGCGGAAAATATATAGAACGCATGCTGCAAACTAAAAACTCGGGGGAAAAAGTCTGCGTGCGAAAAGCTCGGCACAATTTCGAATCGTACATCGCGGCTGATCGATATGCCGCGCGAGATCCCCCTTGATAATAAATGCCAATTGTAAAAAAGAAACGCACAGAAATGAAAACAGCTAAATGAGATGATACGCGTGAGAAATCTAAATCCGCCAAAAATTCTCCACATTGGTGCTTAATGTTTTGTCCGACATCTTCGGTATCGCACACGTGTATCATAATCGAGTGACGGTATTCACGAACAAGCGGGCTTACCGATTTCATTAATTGGCTAAAATCCGACCGATAAATTGGACATAGTGACAATAATAATGGTTACATGCCGCGTTTCGAGAGCTTGACTCTTCGCGGTTCTACGCTCAATTTCTGAGAAGACTATATATATTGTGACTGAAATAAAGTGCGAGTGTAATAAAAAGTAGAAAGAGAGCATATGGCTAGCAAAAACGATAGAAAAACGTGAACGTGGTAGAGAAACAGGTAGGACAGGGCCAAAATAATGCAAGAATGTAGGAGAGGGGCAGGGGCAAAGAGTGCGAGAAATTTGCGGTGGCGAATAGTATGCTTGAACGATAAAACTAGGCGCCGCAAGCGAAAGCGAAACTGTCAGGCGAAGGAATTTTTATCGAACGGTGTGTGCATGTGCGAAGAATCGAGTGAGTAAGAGAAAGAGAGTAAGAAAGAGAGAGGATAATCCGAAAAATCATTCTTGAATGCAGCAAAACGGGATGTACAGAAATATTGCTTCCATACTTAATTTCACTAAGCTTGGTGAGCCGTCAAGACTTCTTAACAAATACAAAAAACGAAAGAGAATGCATGCGAGAGAGAGAGAGAGAGAGAGAGAGAGAGAGAGAGAGAAAGAGTGAGAGAGAAAGAGAGAGCGCGCAGATAGACAAATAGCGAAAAGGCTAAATATTATCTTTCTTAAAATAACCAGTGTCAAAATACAGCTATAATAATAAACCGATGTACAAAGATGCATCTTGGTCTTTCTCTTTGCCTTTGTCAAATTTTTGTTTTTAATATTCTTCGCGCAAAATAGTATAAAGCAGAACGAGGTTATATAACATTTCACAGTACACAAAAGAATATTCACGTAAATATAATTCTTAAGAAACTATTCTAGAGAAAGATATATATTTTACTTTATATAATGAAGTATGCACATATATTATTTTCTTGCTAGTCTCTCTAAACCGTATAAATATAATTTAAACCGTTAAATATGACTTTTTACATACATTCCTTTATGTTATTTTTTTTTTATTATTAATTCTTATCATTTCTCTAGTTTTTACGAAAGACAAACACTGAAGGTGTTATATATGTGACGCCATCAATATTAAACAGGTAAGTACAATATTATTAATTAATATTAATTGTCTTATATGTGTTTTATATATCTGTATTCCAAACACGTTTTACTTTATCTCGACTAGAAAAATTGTCAAAATTGTGTTTCTCCACACACTTCAATGTCAGAAATATTGTTGTCGTGCCTGACATCTTTTTATTTTAAATTGAAATTTGTTAAAAATAAGATTATATTGTTAACTATTCATTCATAAATCAATCTATAAAAATAAATTAATTAAAAGATTTTTTTATAATTAAACAAGGATTATTTTTGTAATAGAAAGTAAATATTATATCAAGTTTTCTTTTTGCTTCGTTAAATCTTGGTATTAATAAAGCTATTGTTAGATAGATAGATATAAATACTGTTCTGCATAAATATTTATTATTTCCTCTGGAAAGATAAACAAGACAGGCTGCATAGATAATATTTACTTTTGTTCTTGCAAAATTTTGATTTTAATCAGATTCATGTCAGCTATCCTACAATTTACTGCACACGTTAATTAAAGCAAGACAAACATTTATCGCATTCATTATAAGCTCATTAATTTCAGCGATGACCAGCAAAAATTTCTTTCACTCGTAGCTGATTCTTCTATGAGTGAAACTCAAAGACATAAAAAATAAAGTTATTAATTATTTAATTAATTAAATATACATACATTGTTAGTTATTAAAATTTTTTTATTTATATTTAATTAAGTAATTAAAATTAATTTATGAAATTCTTGATAGAATGCAAAATGAGCTACAGAAAAAAGTAACAATCGTTTTTCAAAATATTAATAATAGATCCCTACTGCAAAATTGAGTCTCTAAAGATTCGTTACTACATCGCAAGCTCTTGAATTTACGCAATTGTAATTTTATGGATAATTTAAAGCGTTGCCGCCTTTACCATAGCCTACGGGAAAATTTCTGAACAACGATAATAATAACGAGTCGAGATGGCAATAAGGAAAAACGATACCTACGAAGTATATTGAATACAGCGATTCTGCAAGACGGGCAACCTTGAGCCTCAGTTTAAATTTCCTATAAAACAACTCATCGTGCAACTAGGAAATTTAATCACCGTATAGCGGCTCTCGGTTCACCCCGAGGCTACGGAACTGGCAAATTCAGTAACATCTTGCAGAAGTTCGTTACCCCTGCGCCCCTCTGTGCCCTCGGTTTACCAAGATGCCCGTACTATTTCGTAATATTGACTTCATCGATAAAAAACAGAATCCAGTTGGAAACTCATCTGCATATACTGATCCCAGTGCAATTATATTCCCGTCACACGTGAATATTGTATGATGCGCGTTATTGCACTCAAATGGCCAATGATCGAGTAGAGAAATCATCAAAAAAAAAAAAAAAAAAAAAAAAAAAAATAAAAAAAAAAAAAAAAGACATATTGGCAGAGAAAAATTTATCGCAGCTTAATCTACCGCGTGTGTGGATAGTGCTGACGACACCATAGATAATATTGCAATTTTTCATTGAAAGCGTTAAAAAAATGAAGCTTGCGAGCGAAGCAATAAAATATTGCTAAACTAAAATAAAAAACAACATCAGTAAAAATCTATCTAATAATATATAATTATAATGTTGTATTTGATATACATGTATTAGATTATAATTTAATATTGTTACATAATATTTCGTATTTTAAATTTTAAACTTGATGAAAGTTCTAATTATACTCGTACCGCACCACTTTGTATTGACACGTGCAATAAAAAGTATATTGCAATTTCGAACTCAATTGCACATCGATCCCAACACAATTACTCTTTTCCCAACGGGAGATTGCAAGCTACGTTGTTACAATGCAATATATGCCAATCATTATAGTACAGAAGTGTGAATTGAAATTGAATTTGAAAATTACATTTGAAAAGATTACTACTCTTATTCTACATGAACAATAGCAGAAATATAAGATTATTTTTTAAGATAAGATTAATATTATGCATACAAATAAAAAAAAATTAATTTTATATTACAGCTATAGTAATCTTTTGGAATGCAATTTTCAAATTCAAATGTATGTGTGTACGTAATAAAAAAAACTCTTTTTTACAAAAAAAAAAAAAAAAAATCAATCATTCCGGAATCTTTTCCTACCTCTTATTTTTAAATTATTTATGATAATAAAGATTATCAAAATTGCTTAATAATGTAAACAAATCGTCTTTGTATTTAATGACCTTAACAGATACTTAACGACTTTATATAAAATGTTTCGTATGCGAATATGGTGTAAAGCACTTTGTACACAAGTACCTTTGATTAAATGTACATAATTATGTACACTGTGGTAACGCAGTAGCGTTTCGTACAAACAGGAAGACATTTTGTTACGCAAATTGGTCTACGAATTCATTTGCAGAATTGTTTCGCAAATGGCAAATTCGATCAACCTACTTACCGTCCTCCACGTCGCGATTTATTATTCATAAATTCAACAACTTGATAAACATGCATTTTCCAAATTTATGCGCGCATTGTCACTGTGTGCTTTATCTTGCAACTATTCATATTCAACAATTATTTGTATCAAGAAGGCAAATTGATATTTCATTAATTGTTATATGACGCAAACTAGTTTTAATAAATAGCTTGCTAAATTTGCACTAACTTTTTCAAAGAGAAAATATATGGCGAGCGAAATATGTTTGCACAAAGTATTCCTCTTAACATTAACTCTCATAATAAAATGAAAATTAAATAAAAAATTTTACAAACAAACGTCAAATATTCCGGAAGTGTTGAAGTTAAAAATATATTGCATTCTTTTCAAAATTCACACTTTTAATAAAAAATGTAAATTTTTTGATATTTTCCAATTATTCGTCGATAATTTTTGTGAGACTTGTATGAAAGTTTGTTTCCTCAAGATAATTATACTTGTAAATTGTGAAAGAATTTGTACAAAAATACAACAAAAAGTACCTGACTCGAATCAATTACCCATTATTAGAGATAGAGTTAGCTGAACTAATCCCTACGACCGACACAGAAGCACGAATGTTTGCCGTTCCAGGTAGATAGTAAGAGAAACGTAACCCTCCCTCTGAACACAGTGGCATTCGATCGAGAGCCACGTCCTCTATGACACTTTCTGTACAAAGCAGAGAGCACTGACAGGACGCCAAGGTAAACTAGGTCTTCGTGGTAGGAGAAGCAGAGATCCTCTTCATCTCCGAGCACCGCAAACCGCCGCTCTTTTCGTCATACGCTCTTTCCAATCGTACCTTTCGCAAGCTTTGTGGTCTCTTTTTTGCCTCCAGTCTTATCGTACGTGTACCTATCATGGAACTCTACAAATAATCTAATACTAACCGGCTCTAACATTTATGTAATTAGTACATCAAAAATATATTTCTAATTTTCACTCGACAGAAACTGTAGATCTGAAATGATTTATGTCTTTGTTTAATTTAGAAACCATTTCTAATTGTTCTATAAAAAGAAAAAACACGATGTGCTATATACTTATATGGAATTCACATAAACAATTCAAGTAAATAAAACAAAAAAAAAACGACATAATAATATAAAAAATTCTTAAAATGGATTATACAACGATATATTTCTGTGAATGCATCTCATTCAAAAAACTTACGGATACGTATATGTTTGAATATAAAAACGAATAAGACAATTGGAGAAGAAAAAGAGGATTTTTTGCGCCGGCGGTGCAAAAATTTCTACCATAATGCACTGGAACTTTATGCCAGTTTTACTAATTTCGCAGACGTTTTAAAGTTTTTGTTTTTAGTTTTTTAAAGTTTTTCTTTTTTTAGTTGACTTCACTAGTTTTTTATAAAATATTATAAAAATATACAAGCGCGATTGTTGGTTACAGAAGCCAATGGTACGCCTTAGGTGAATTATTTAAATAACTTTTATCTTTTCTAACTTGCCGTGTAAAGAGAAACAAAAAAGTAAACGCGCTAATAAAAAAATGGAAATATCCACAGTAATATAGCGATGCATTGTTATGATTATGAAGAAGAATATTGTGTAAAAAATTTTAATACATAAATCATAATTATCGCAATGCCTTATTATAATTATCGAGCAAAAGCCGAAAAATCAGAATAATGATTTTGTGTCACCTATTGGACTTTTGCATTTATACAGTATTATACGAAATCCTATTAATTAAATAAATGTACGCGTAATAGTCAATAGCTTTTTGTATGCATATTTTAATCGCGTATATGCCAAGCGCGCGTATGACAGATAAATGTAAATTCCTCCTCCCTGAATATGCAATGTTTCAAAAGCTTGCCCACGCCAACGATCGTTATTTTCTACTATACTTTTTAGAAATGATTGACGAGCTCAAGCGCCGAGGCTCTGGAAAATAATTAGCTCTACTAATTGACTCTATTATTTACGGGGAAATAATTGTACCATCCCCGACATCGAAAATTGAATTACAATGATGGCCTAAAAGCGAGAATCGCAAAAACACACGCAGACGTTCATATTCGTAGTGGTTACTAAGGTGGTTACTGCTCGACTGCTGGAATAATTGAAATGAATCGTTATGAGAGAGAGAGAGAAAGAGAGAATACTTTTTCTTTATCTTTCTATCTCGCCCGTCCTATTAACTAGCGCATCGAAAACTATAGATGCATACATAAATCTCGTTTCGCTAATTTTTAAAAAGTTTAAATCTGTTTGATTAATGCGTTCTCTTTCATATTGTGCTAAAAATATCATATATATTTCAAGAGAAATTAATTCATTAGCATTGTCATTAATTCATCTTTATGTTATTACTTATTTTAATAATATTATAATATTAGTATGTGTTATTGTTAATATATTTAATATATCATTCTGTCTCAAGAAACATAAAAACTAATTATTCTTCTAATGTATTAGCATCAAAAAAATGTGTCTCTTATTTTAACTTAAACTACAACATATTTAAAACTCATCAAAATTATAAGCGGAATTATAACATTTCGCTTGTCAGTTAATAATATGTAGATTTCGGATTTTTTTTAAAGAAACATTTATTACATTCAGACAAGTAGCACGATTCCTCAGCACTCAATTAATGTACATTAATGGATTAACATTACCATTATTGTAAAAAAAAAAAAAAATTATTGTAACAATCGTTTCAACAATTCCGCATATGCCTGTAATTCAAATGGTGACCACGTTTACAACGGTGATTCCGTTAACCACAGATTTACTGTCACGTACACGGTTTTATCGAATGGAGTATTCGATACACTTTATGCTTTTGACCTTTGTTGTAATATGTACACCGGTATAACACATTCGTGCTTTTATTACGCTTTTCATACCGCGATGTAAATTGCTTCAATGAATTAGTAGTAATGCAATTTTGAATATTAATAACTGTATTATATTATAACTGTAGTATGTTATATTATACATATGTTGGCGTAAATGATTTATATATATTGTAGAAGAGAATATATAATTATAATTTTTCAAATCTAAATTCAGATTTAGATTAAGTTAAAAAAAAAAAAAATTTCTGCTATATAATAAATGTTGTCTAGCACTATCAGAATAATTTCACGCCTTCGAGCTGAGATTTGATCCGGCGCGTTTTTTTTTTTCTGCAGTGAATGCAACTGCTGCCGTCTGTTAAATTGCGGCGAGCCACGAAAAATACGCACGGTCAATCGATTTATTCCCTCGTATATTTCAGGATTACGAAAGTCCGAGGTCGGAATCTCCAGGAATATTTACGACCTGACCTGCCCAACGATACATCAAATGATAAAACCAGGCAAATCGACTTTTTTTTTAATATCGAGCACCGAAGAGTGTCGAACACAAATAAAGATTGCACCAAATTCCAGAATGATGTACATGATGCATATAACACATGTATTTATGTCGTCGTTTAAAATCAATCGCAGATATGTGTATAAAAATAGAAAAAAGAAGGCATTTTCGATTCATTTACTTTTAAGAAACGAGTTGTGCTAAATTGTATATTTTATATTAAATTTTATATTTTAGTTTATTTTATATATTATAATATAAAATCAACTTCTATAAAATATAATAATACTTTACTGCTATTCAGAAAGCGCTTTGCAAGAATTTTTTTCTTTCTTTTTTGAAGTTATAATAGTTATAGAAATTCATAAAAGTTATTTTTAAAATCATAGAAAAATATATACAAGTATACATACATAACGGTTCAAAATATAATATGCAGTATTTTGCGAAAACAGATAAGAATGTAAATAAATATAAAGATTATCACACATGAATTTCCGTTTTTCGGGCTTATAAAATTTGCGATTATTGCTTTAATAGTGAAATGCTCGAAATGGTTATTCTCGTACATCTAAAGTACTTTTTCGATTTAAGTACCTAGGATTATGTGGAATGGTTTTACCGTATTTATAACTCTATATTTCAGATTAGAATGTGTATGAAGAAAAAAAAAAAAACTCTGAATCGTATCTAGGATAATGCAATAATGCGGAAGAATATTTGCAAAACTAATTAATATTGATTTTTAATTAATTATGTAATTATGTGATTCGAGATTAAAGGAAATATTACATTAAATTTATCAATCAATTATTACTCAGATATTTCTAAGTTTAATGTAATCATATAAACTTGATAAATAACTTATTTTTAGAGCTAAAAAAATCCTCTTTTAGATAATATATTATTGAGCTCTTCATAAGCTTACATAAATCATAAGATAAAATTCGTAAAATATATGTTTATATTAAGCTACATTTAACAAAATGTATTTTATTTTTCAAAATATAAAAGTCATTTGTATATTTGAGAAAATGTGTCGTACACATTTTTTTTATCATTATTATTAAAATACTTTCAAACAACGACAATTGTTTCTTAGTATTTCGTCTAATTTTAAATAAAAACAATTCGTTCTTCTTTGATGAAGAACCCATTGCATATTATAAAAATGAGAATAAAAGCTAAAAAAAATCAAATCTTATCTAATTATTCTTTTAACGTAAAAAAAGTTTGCACTTCAGTTCTTACAAAAAAATAAATAAATAATAGGTGTTATTTGTTAGTAGAGTCGATATTGCGTGGAAATGCTATTCGCGCATCCCTCGCAACAAAAACGAGTCTGTTGGGGACGAGTATAAATTCGACGCAGACACCGCGAAAACAGGAAACGAAAAAAGTATGCAAAATATTCGTGTATATGTTATAAATATAACTTCCACGATGCATTAGATAAACTCGAGGAGATGCAATCGTATATTTCCTGAAGGGGAGAAATAAGGCGTAGAAATTTCGAATAAAAAACAACTCAATGCTTATACGATAAACTTGGAAATAATTTTGATGAAAATATAATAAAGTGGTAAAATAACACTTGTAATAAATATTTTTTTAATATTAAAAATAGCGCAAACACTATGCACAAAAATTATAATTATAAATATTATTTATATCGAAAATTATATATATATAAGATAATTCAAATTTACTGAATCGCGATCTAGAATAAAATATTTATTTTTAAGAGAGCCATGTAAAATGTCATTTCCTTTTTTTAATTCATTCATTTGAAACGATACTTTATATCAGTAGCGCGTGTAACAAAAAGATATCAAAATAATATTTTACTTTTATTTTAGCCGATTAATCAAAGATGAACCTCTCTCTCTCTTTTCTCATTCTTTCTTTCTTCTATCTTCTTTTAGTCTCGTCATTAAAAGATATCCCTCATTTATCCCGTACCACAATTATCCGGATTGACTTTGTGTGCGCCCACATGTGCCATAAAAGTTTATAGTGTCTAAGCCACGAGATATAGCCATGGCAATGAAGAAATACGAGATAGAATCTTGTCAAGAAGAATTTTCCGTAATGGTTGAAAACGAAAAGTCGCGAACCTTCATCCAAGACTTCGTAACTCTCTCACGTCCCTGTTTTAAGCCATCTTCGCGGTGGACGATCTTTACGATTTTCCAAATCGTGGATCAGATTAAGGTAAAGCTCTGCAATAGTTTTGCACTCCTTTTCCCCTGCCATTTCACGTTTCATTATCATGGATACCCACTTTGCTTTCGAGCACTTACTCGTACCGAGTAATAAAAAAATTACATAAAGATTATGCCATTATCGAAGTCTCATCAATAATAGCGTAGATTTCGTTGTTTCAACGTCGGGAAAATTCGCCAAATGCGCGTAAGAGGCGCAAAATGTGGCTGTAAAAATTCAATTAATATTTTGCACACTGGAGAGCGAGAAATTTCAATTTGAAAGCGACTCTTTGATTCTGTATTCGATTACGGAAAACCTTTAAAGAACGAAGCTGATACGCGGACTGCGCAAACGGCTATTGAAGAAAATGGCGGATGAATGGCATATACTCGCAGAATTTCCAGAAAGATCCTTTGTCAAGGAGACCCCGCCGCTGTTTGGCGCAAACATCCGCGAAAGGTGGGCGACATCAAAGGCAACACAGATAATTGGTTCGAGCTGTACCAAAGCGGTACGGTGCGACAGGTGAAGATTGCGGGATTACGTAGGTGCAGTCTACAAACGCATCATGAAGGAGAAATTTCGTCCTGGAAACTGGTGATTGTGTGTGTGTGTGTGTGTGTGTGTATGCTTATTTATAGGATGTTGCTCTTAACTGGTGCCGAATATCTGATCTAGACGGATTCCGGATAGCGCAGCGAAAATAGTTACAAAGGATAAGTGAAAGGGCAAAAATTCAATTTCTTCGATCGCGCTTCAGATATTAGCATTTTAATTACCGTGTCTTTTGAACGGATAAATCGAGAAAGTCGATAGCGGAAGTTTTCCTGACAAGTTTTTTCGAAGTCACGTCATCAATTAAACTTTTTGAGCTTTAGCTCTTGAAACTCCAAGTATACGATCCGTTCAAAATACGAATAATCAATAAGTAATTTGATAAACTATTTGAAAATTCCAAATCGTAATTGGGATGTAATATTCAGTCACTGTTGAAGTATTATCTATAAGATAAAAGCTCCAGTTTTTTAATCCAATTCAGATAGAGATTCCAGTGGATCAGGAGGATCCACTTAAAACCAATTACAAGCGTAAAATTATCGTTCGTTTCTGTCGCGGAAGCCATCCTCTCCCGGCAAAAAAGGGATTATCTAACCAAATCTAGACGAAACGAGTTTCTTTTTCATCCCTTCTCGTCACTGCGTAGCCATCCCGCCAGCCTTGACTTCTAACAGAACTTTCTAAGTCGCTCGTTCAATCTTGGAATTCCAGCGCCAATCTGGCTCGTTCGTCCCCCAAAAACCATAATAATATTTTTTACATCCCTCTGGACTTTTCTCTATTACCTTTAATTTACATACAATTTCGCAGTGAATCTGCCGCACATTGTACAACTTCCTTCAAATTCCGGACGTAAGGGTAAGTATCATCGAAAGAAATGTTTGGCTTCAACATTCATCAAAGTGAATTCTTTCATAAAAGCGAGACGAAAAAATACACAGTGAAAAAGCTTCGATACGTGCGTCCCAGTTATATTTAATACTTTTTTTTTTTTTTTTACAATTATTTACGGTATGCTTTTTTAAATTTTTATTTAAATGAATAATCCGTCAAAGTGTAACACAAGAAATGTAACTTCAGATGCAAAAAGATTTATCCGCTATATTTATACTTATATATGTATTATATATAAGAAATATCAGCATTTAATAGCTTGTCAAATGCAGAACTCTCTGAAAGTCTCTGTCTCAGCAAAGTAAACATTTTCAAATATTTGTAAGTCATAAACGTTTAATGGAAAAAAATATACTTATTCTTGGCATTTTTCAAATATCAAAGCAAAATTCGTAAAAAAAAAGAATCTTTAGATGATACACCGATACGCTTGCTATACAAATAATAATATTTTCGATGCACCAAACGCAATATCAGGATATTTCGCGATTCCGTCGCGAATATACAGCACACGGGATGAAATTTTAGGAGAGACAACTGTGCGTCTGTGCCAGATTTTATCAGATTCTCTCTTTCCCTCCATATTCTATAAAAAAAAGGGAGCCGCGCTTTATTCGACCCGCCGCACGAAGATTATGGGGGATAGAAGCGGAAAGCAGACGTCTGCTTATTGACAGCTCGTCATTGATTTTCTGCCAAATCGGACGAATCACCGTTCGTCGGCTTAACGAGCTGCCCCGGTGACTTTCGTTGACATCTCTTCACGGTTAACAAAAGCGTCATTTTCTTCTTTTTAATGCCGTTTGCAAAAATCGCCATTATATTAATGATTTACAAGGCAGAAAAATCTATGAAAAGTGTTTGAAAAAATATAATGAAGGCAAAATTATATACTACTGGAGGTATATGTAAGACAAAAATTTTATTACAGAAAAAAAAAAAAAGATCGATCTTTATATTATTTTATGTAATAATTTTTCTAATACATCTTGCTGATCTATTTCTGTACTGTATTAATTAACTGTTATGCGATTTTAATTATCGTTGCACTGAGAGGTAGAAATAAGTTAAGTCGCGTCGACTTAACTACAATTTCCAGCGTAATGAAATTATTCCCGTGAGAAATGTGAGAAAAGGAGGGGAACACACGTAAAGAAAGTGAAATTACTGTGCCAAGGATGTGCCTATCGGAGATTTCTTACTTTATGGATCAGGTCGCGTACTTCACGAGAATTTATTCCACGCAGTAAAACCGCTCCTGTGTGTGTGTGTGCACTAAAGTCCCACACGATGGCAAGTATCCAAGATCGAAAAGTCGTTATTCAGCCCATAAATTAACATTCGCGGTTACTTACATGCGATGCATCGTACTTTTCGAAGAATGGGAAGTCTTCGCCGATAAAGCAATGATACCGCCTTGCTTATGAAAATGTACGATCGCGTTATCCGATAGTTAATGATAAAGCTTACTGATGTAATGTAAGTTTCTTAGATCGCGCAATATATGCATAAAAAAAAAATAATAGTAACAGCATTAATACATATCTAGAAGATATAAATTAACACTTAAATTAATCCATAAATTTTTATTTAAAAAAAAATTTAAATATCAATTAATATAATTAATAAATTAAAAGTATAATAAAGTTTTAATAAAAATATAAGTTTCATGATAAAAAAAAATACCCCGGTGTATTCTATGTAATTTTATTATTTAGCATTAGTTTTTTAATTAGAGTATTTATTAATTCAATTTAGTACCTTATATGTTAATGTTTCACAACAAATACCGCAATGAAAATATTACGTGCGGTTATTTGATGTCCAATAAAAAGGACCAATTTCTCACATCCACTTAAATGATATTCCTCCGGGGATATCATTAACTGCGCAAATGTCTTTAGAAAATAACGTTAGTCGCATCCACGTTCAAAAGGAGTGCATTATCTCTGTGCGATGTAATTCCGTTTCAATATAGATCATCCAGGATGGTGACCTACATCGTCGTTTATCTATTCATCTTTTTGCTTTTATTACAAGACAGTGAATCGTGATAAAAAAAAAAGCACGGAGCTGTTTCATTCTCGTATCAGAATTTTAACTTTGTCTTCTCACCGGTATCCTTCTCGCTTTCAATGAAATAGCATTGCGTTGGACAGAGATATGCATTTAAATTTATCTCACGTCGTTTCACGAGAACGAAAACATAATTGTGTCGTCGAGAAGTCATTAAGACGTACTTCCTTTTAAGGAACGCCAGCTAATGGCAGACGCAGTTTAAATAATATCGCGCGGTTCTCTAACAAGTTCAGTTAAAAGTGTAATATATCCAAGGAATAGTTCTAATTAATAGAAAAAAATGATACTCAGGCTGTCTACTCAAATTTTGTAAAAAAATTCTCTGAAAATTCCTAGATTATCTAGGTATTATATTTTTGTACAAAATTCCAAGTAGAATATTTTCAAGACCTTCTAATACAACTTTCTTAAAAATAAATTTCTTTATTACAGGCGTTTTCTATTTTTCATTCATATGAAAAAAAAATACAAAGCCTCTCAAGTTTTAAGTGCTAGATTTATAAATGTACTAAAAAAAACTGAATAACTTTCGTAAGATAATGTTTCTTGTATAAACTTGCATAAAATTTTCATTTTTTTATCATTAAAAATTATAAAGAATATATACCTCATATTCAATATTAATTTGACATTAAAACGTACAAGTATTGATTGTGAGATGAGGCGCTGGTAATATTTCGATTCTATCAACTTTAAATTAGATTTCGTGTTATTTTTTTGTCATTTTGCAATCACCTGTATTTTCTATACAGAATTTTAGGTAAACATTATTAGAATATTTATTAAACTTCATTTCCGTCCGAAAATTTCATTTACGTCAAGCGTCTCGGGTGATCTAATTTGTATAATTAATATTCTAATAATTCTAAAATGGAACCTTTTGTAGAATTGTTGCAGCACTTAAAATCTAAATGATTCGGCAAGAATGTAAATAAAAAGATCATTCAAGGACAAAGTGAAACGCAGCGTGAACCTCCCAATTTTTTTCCGGGCCATTCTTTTAATGGCTGATTTATTTGTTTAATCTATCAAAAAATTTTAAAACAATTGAAATTAAAGCTCTGAATAATTAATAAATTTTCGTAAAGTTAGACGCTTCACCCAAATAAAATTGTACGAAATATGCTATGCAATAATCGCGACAAAAAAATTAATTCCCCGAATAATATGTAATAAATTACCTCATACGTAATAAATTATCTGATTGCTCCTACAAAATCCGATGCCATTCCAGATCTGTCCATTTTCTCGAACCTCTGTTGATGCATCTTCAAAAGCACTTACAAAACACTCCCACTATATATATATATATATATATATACAAAATATATAAATATATAAAAATATAAATGTATGTACATGTAACAAATTCATTTAAAAAGTCATTAAAAAGATGCCTTTGGTATAGATGCACAATTAATTTATTATAAACGAGCGTCTCACCAATACTTACATGTCCGATATCTCGACTTTGATTTATTTAATTAATATTCTAATAATTTTTACGTATAAAACTTTTTATAGAATTATTATAGAATTTTCAAGTAAATCTGATAAGAAATGCTAAAAAAAAATCAGCGAACAAAGTAAGACACAGCGTAAACTTGACATCTCAGTTTGTCTATATAGCCAGAACTACTTGTCTAATTTTATCTAGAACTATTAAAAATAAAGCTAAAACTCTCAACAATTAATGAATTTTCACGAAGTAAAACGCCAGTTTACACACATGACTGACTGTTTATAATATCAGAGCAAAATGATCAAAAAAAGAATTTTCGTAAAAATTCCCTAAATCCCAATAAAATTCCATAAGACTTCACTGATTTCTCCTGATTGTCAGATACAAAAGAAATCCCTGAGAATACCCGGTTTTCCATATTTTTCCAGAGAGTAGAAAAAAAATAATATATTAATATATATATTTCATAAACATTTTTCCATGTAAAATATAAAAAAAACTTTAATC
The DNA here is from genome assembly GCF_047496725.1 of Anoplolepis gracilipes. Taxonomy (NCBI): domain Eukaryota; kingdom Metazoa; phylum Arthropoda; class Insecta; order Hymenoptera; family Formicidae; genus Anoplolepis; species Anoplolepis gracilipes. Next base: position 5,357,599 of record NC_132975.1, read on the forward strand.
TTCAAATAAAAATTTTTTAAACGGAAAGTTTTTATAGATCCTATTTAATCAATTAAGCTTTAATAAAAAAAATTGCGAGTAACAATTATTTTCTATTAGTAATAAACTTATATTAGCTGATATTTACAACGTACATAGTATCTGTACATAAAAAATAACTATCATGTCTTATTGACAGAAGAAGAAAGCTTTGAGTCTCTTGTTTAAATTCACTAAAAACTATTTTTTTTTTTAATTAATTCATTTTCACACAATGCTATCTAATTTATTCTTGTATAAGACTTTTTCTACGTTCTGAAATAATCTCGATCTCTTAAAATGCATCAACAAGTAATATCGATAACGAAAAACCGTTATCAAAATCCCAAGCGTAGTTTACGGTTTTCAATTCAAAAGAAGATTAAGCTTTGCGCCAATTTGCATATATATAGTCGATCACTTAGAATGTCACGATAAAACTTTTCGGTTGCAAATCACAAAAAAAAAAAAAAAAAAAAAAAAAAATGATAATTGATTATTGCGTTCATTGATTTTCGAGAACGGAGAGAATCGTCCATCTCGTCCCTTCCTTTCTCGTTCTTTCATCCTCGTGCATACGGCTCATCATGAAATAAATAAATCCGACGCGCATTCAGCACATAGCGCCAATCCGAATTCAATTTTCTGGCGAGGTCCCGCAAGGGGAGAAGTATTATCTGTCGGGGTGCTGCAAAATGGCAAAAGGGATGGCTTTGGTAGCAGTGATAGTTCTATCCCATAGTCACGAGCGAACATAAAATTTTTTTACGTAAAAATATACAGTAGAAAGTTTATGCATGCAAATTTTTATACTCTTTCCTAAACTAAATCTATTTTTCAATTAATACTATTGCTAAAATAAAACAAACTTGAGAGATAATAGTATAAAATAATACTCGTATTTAAAAAAAAATTATTATCAAAGAATAAATTTCTTGCTACAGAATTATATTAATATATATATTTCATAAACATTTTTCCATGTAAAATATAATAAAAAAAAAACTTTAGTCTTCAAATAAAAATTAAATAATAATTTTTTTAAACGGAAAGTTTTTATAGATCCTATTTAATCAATTAAGCTTTAATTAAAAAAATTTACGCTAAAATAGCATCCAACATAAAATGTTTCTGAGAATCTAAAGGGCTAAAAGCAGAGAATCCTTAAGTTTTTAATTTTTTATAGTATTTCGTAGACCATGAAAACGCGCGATGGACTCCAGTTGAATTTCCATGTTTAGTGGGCGAGGCACATGCAAAGCAGAGAAGATCGGCGGTGAAACATCGTCGTGGCCTGGTACGGTCTCTCGAATTTCAGTGGCAATCGAATAACCCACCGCGAAATCCGTTAAGCAGTTATTAAAGCTCCGGAGAACTTGCTCGTCTCTCCCGTGGCTTCCGTACCCTGCAGAAATTTCAGTTATTTCTAGTAGGGCACACAAATCCGATTTAGATATTCTCCTGGAACGTCCGCGTGCCTAGAAGCGGCCGGGTCGCTTCGGGCGCACAAGGTAAAAGCGCACATAACGGAACACACCATGGTGTCCCATTCGTCGTAGGGCGACCGCGGTAACTCTGTGTTTCGCGGAACATTACATTCGCATTAGCCCGAAGGAATATATTCAGCCTGGAATGCCAATTGCAAGGGGCCTAAACGACATACATACAATTGCGCGATTTACGTGGAGTTTGTAACGGGGTTGAAAATATTCCAAGAATTATATTATTCGAGTAAATATTTTAATCTTTTTCTGTTGCATGTCACACTATTCGCGTATAAAAATCTTACACGTTATCTCGAGTATGCAATCTATGTTTTATAAGTGTTAAAATATTCTCAAACGGAAGGGAAGAAGCAAGCGAGGGAGAAAATCGAACGACAGAAATCTGAAGCCTCGGTGATAAAAGATACTACACGTGGAAAGTAACGGAGCGCAGGAGAATGTCTCTGACAAAAGAAAGGAAAAAAAAGCCGGATAAAAGGATTCGTACAAACAATAAAACATAGAATCATGGAAAATACTTAACGAGCGCATAAAATGGGAACCCTCGTCGTAGACGAACATGAAAGGCAAACAGCGAACGAAAAAGGTAAAGCAAAGATGAGAAGGAGCTTTGGTCCTCCGTAAGAATAGGTGCAGGTGAAAGCCGATAAATGGAATACGAAGGAAGAAGAAACAGTGTAGAGATACATATAGAGAGACAGTGAGACGCGCACCTGGCGCGTAGAGAGATTCACTGCGCACCAGAGTTACAATATAAATGATCCCGTCTCTCTGCGTCCGCGCCCACCCTCCCCCGTCGAGATTTCGACCCCAGCCCGACCGCCATCCCCGGCCCATTTACATATCTGTATTATTCAAGCACGACTGTTATTCAATTTCTACGCAGCTCGTAAATGCATTATTATTTAATCGAGTCGTACGCCGCCGGGCGAGATTTGCCATGCGACGCGTCACGTTTGCGTACAAAGGGTGCGTAGAACGCGAATAGTTAACAATAAGTACACAGAGACGAAACGTCAGTTATGCCAAATCATCAGAATCATTTTCGACATGATATTAAAAATTAATAACGTGATTCATGATTATCTTCATGCATTATTTAGAAAAAGTATTACTTGAAAAATATTTCAAAAATTAAATGTTAAATATTAATTAAAAAATATTAAAGAAAAACATTGAATTTATAATATATTTAATTTATTAAATTTATATTTCAAATTTGAACGCCACAGAAAAATTTTATTCTAAGACATGTATATAATTAGAATTGTTTCATTTTTATTTTGCAAAAATAGAGACAAAGGAGCTTCAGAAAAAAGAAAAAAAAAATTAAATATATTAAATATTAATTAAAAATTATTAAAGAAAAAAATTGAATTTATAATATATTTCAAATTCGAATGTCGCAGAATAATTTTGTTTAAGACGTGTATATAATTAGAATTTTTTATTTTTATTTTGCAAAAATAGAGACAAAGAAACTTTTCAAATTTAATTAATACTGTTTCTCTCTCAACTTATGTATACGCACAATATTTGTTAAATTTCTGACATTTACGAGACCAATCTGTTATATTGGCTTGAAAAAGCTTAAATTCCAACGCTAGTGTGTGTTAATATAAATATTTAAATATTGCAAATTTTCTGCGCAGCGACGAAACGTATTTTATTAAAAATGTCAACTTTTTCACAGTGTTCATTACTTACACACAAAATTTTTAACATTGATTTGCATTCATAGCGAAGAGTATAACCGAGGCAATTTCATGGAATTTAACCTTCAATCATAACTTCATTAACTGTTACCGAGGGAGAGACACCGTGAGAGCTTACGTAAGACTAAAGTGCCCTCGGTGCACCCCTTGCATATCATTTGTATAGCTATAACAGAGCCCAGAGTTAACGTTTATCCTTCCTCTCTTTTGGTTATCTTTCTTTTTTTTACAACTACTGACTCTCCCCACGACGAGTTTAGAGAGCCGGAAGAAAGAAAAGCCAACGGATATATTTCACATGAATATCTCCCAAGGTATGCCCGACCAAGAATGGCAAAGGTAAAATATCTATCGCCGATGAAGAAAGGGAAAGGGAGAACGAGCGATAGGGGAAAGCATGATGAAATGAATGAACTCGTTGAGTACCGCTTTTGCATATTAATGGTTATGCGTCGTTAGGGAAGAGGCTATCATATCGTCGGCAGGAGGAAGAGAGCATGACAAAAAAGAAACATTAACGCGCGGTGGTTGTCTCCTCGATACCGGAACGCCGTTAAATGTCGGGTTGAAGTACCCTCTGAACGCTCCACTCAATACTTGGGTGTTACTCGAGTACAGACGTTTATATCCCTTCACAAGAAACTCGTTTGAAGAATTCTTAAATTCGTATGAAACATTTATTTTCTGCGAAATGCATACTACTTTATAAAATGGCAAAGAGATGTGAAATAGATAGTAACCATTACAATAGGGAGTTTGCATGATTTTGAAAAACAATTGCATTTTATAATTTATATATAGTTTTAAATGTAATTATTTTTTTCGTAATTTTTTAATGCAAATTAAGCGAGAAAATCAATAATAAAAATTACATTGTTTGAAATTGTCGAATACGGTCCTCCCGAACGCGATGTGACGTCACGCACTCCAACCAATCAAAATCATTTTCTCACAATTTAAATTTTATTAAATTTTAATTTAATTTTTTAATACCTTTCTATTGATTAAAATTTAAAATTTTCTTATAAATAAATTTATAATAATACATATTTAAATTACATATATAAAAAAATGTATTTTTTTTAATGCGAACTCCCTATTAGATAAATATATGTGTAACTAAGAAAACATCATAACATTTTTCTAAACAAGATCATTCTTAAAAATCTTAAAATTGATTAAAATTTAAAATTTTCTTATAAATAAATTTATAATAATATATATTTAAATCACATATATAAAAAAATTTATTTTTTTTTAATGCAAACTCCCTATTAGATAAATATATGTGTAACTAAAAAAACATCATAACATTTTTCTAAACAAGATCATTCTTAAAAATCTTAAAATTTTTTCATAAATATACTACTGGACGCAATACTAAATAATTTTCTTCGAAAATCATTTATCTTCCAAGAGAAAAATTACAGATTTTAAGGAAAATTTCGGTACTGATTTTAAAAATACAGCGACATTTTACTGGAGAAAATAAAATCGGCAAATCCAACGGTAGACATTGGCTTACTCCGAAATCGCAAGAAGTAACACGATGCATCGCAATTTGATCGGAGAAAAGCGGACGTGGCGTACCGATTTTGGCCAAACTATCTTACGGACCGATGTCCTGGAAAAAGGAAGGACCTTACGAGAATGCAAACATATGGTAGCGATCGCTCGAGTAAACGTAGGATGTAAATATCAGCTAGAGCATAGCTCTCGCTTTGCCTCAAATCCCTCGGAACGTCGATTCGATCTGATTATTGTTCACCTGCGTTGCCATAAAACGGGAAATAAAAAGAAAAATAGCATAATGCGAAAAAACAAACAAACAAAATATATACTTCATTAAATTTTCAGTGCCTCTCATAAAGGATGTAGATATGTAAGATAATAGGATTTCTACTCTAAATGTCACTTGCGCATTAACTTGAACTTGCAAAGTGCAAGCTGATTGCAAATAATGCATATTTCCCGACAACATTTCCGCTAAAAGGAGAAACTGTCAGAGAGTCGTTTCAGGAAGAGTTGCACAAAAAAAAAAGAATAAAACTAAGAACAAATGTTGGTAGTAGATCTGTTGTTTACCCTGCGTCTTGTACTAAATAATTCTCGTTCGTTCCTATGGTTTCACGCCGCTCGGAAGGAAGACGAAGTTTTCACTCCGACAAAAGTTCTTTCATACCTCTCGAAGCCACTTCTCTACTTCCTCGACATATAGTCGAAATCCGGCGCCGCCAATCTACGTATTTTAGGTACACGGTACTTCTCCAGGAAATGTCAGAGATGACTTTCTTCCGGCAAATAAGCAAAATTATTATAGTAGTTCAGTGATGAAAAAAAATTTAAGATATCGTGCAAGCATATTAGCTACATTTTTGCAATAAAATATCCATTTCTTCCTCTCTCTCTTTTCACAGAGGTATAAATGTACTAGTCTATATGTTAGAATTTAATATATGTAAATGTATAAATTTTTGATATTAGAAATTAATTTTATCTTTATTACAATATTATTCACAAATATAAAGGGGAAGAAAAGCCTGACGTAAAATGCGTTAGTTAACCAAACATATACAAATGGAGTAAACATAAAGGAGGACTCGCTCGTACGATCGTGGCATGCAAATTTCGTCACACAGCGTTCCAAGACTTTTCAATTCGACCTTCATTCATCAAACCTTTGACTTGGAGGCGAAAAGAACACATGGGCTTACTCCTCACGAGCATCCATCACCCATTCGGTCTAACAAGTTGAAATCGAGCGAAGAGAAGAGAAAAATCGCGCCCAAGTACAGCACACATCTTCCTCTACATCCTATTCTCATACTTCAGTCCGAGTAAGTCGATGAAACGTATACTTTATACATGGCAGTACAGTAGCGTTCTACTCGCAGACAGACGTGAATAAGTAAACTCTTTCGGTATGCTAGACAACCTCCTTTATATTGATCGCGATTATTTATAAATGCTGTTGATGAAGTGTCCTTGTCACGGATGACAAATAATCATTTGTTCCTCTCTCGCGATCTGGCCTCTCTGACCTTCTCCCTACAAAGTCGTCCAAGTTATTTTCTACAGAAAATTTAACAAGTTCAAGAAGTTTATTCCAAGAATATCTAATTGTCCAAGATGTTAACTCAAAATGCGACGATATTACGGGCAAGATTGCCATCGTTATTTTAATCTAGTATATATTGAACGGGATTTAAAAATAAGCAATTACAGCTGCAGAGAGAAAAGAAATCTTTCGTAGAGGTTACTTATACGGTTCTTTTTCAACTGTGAAGTCGAAATAGCAAAGACTTGTAATAATGATTGAACATATTTTCATACTTCTTCACATTTCTCGATGTAAACAAAATGTAAGCTAGGAAAAGCTTGTTTCGCGAAGCACGCCCACCAATTTCCGCGATGTGCTTTATCAACGCAAAACAGATACTGTATTACATACAACGTATGCAAAACTATCGGGATACGACCGAGTCGCAAAGTACAGTCGTTCAGACGCGTAAAATGTATGCGGAAGCAACTGAAACGGAAAAACAACTCCAATCGAGCCAATGTGTGCTTGGGATTGACTGCGAGAGACTCCGTTTTCCTCCGACAAAATCCATACACGCATCGGCCATATATATATATATATATATATATATACCAAATATTTAAATGCAAATGATTTCTTTCATTACTACTACCTTGAATCCACGTGTTATCACGTTCATATTAATAAATATAATAATAAATGGTATTATGTACTATATATGAAAAAGACAGTACATGTCATAGAATACAAGTCATTAGATAGCGTCTAGGAAGACTTTCGTCTTTATTAGTTTTTTAATTTTTTCTTATAAATTATCACACATCGATTGCAAATTTTTGTCAACATTAAATATACAATTTTCAAATTACGCAAGTCAGTCAAGTAGAGTGGACTTAAAAGTGAATAAAAACAGAGATTTAACTCTTCCTGAAAATCTTTGGAAAAAAAAAAAAAAAAAAAAAACAAAAAGAAGATTCACCTAACGCGTAAATATTGCGTGTGAGAGTTTGATGCGTGCGTGATGGAGATAATGGATGCTTCAGACTCTACTTACATCGTAAAATAAAATAGTCTAGATTATATATTTCGGAATCTCTCCGAGAGAGAGAGAGAGAGAGAGAGAGAGAGAGAGAGAGAGAGAGAGAGATTTTATATAAAACACCCTCTGGGTAAATATTACATGAAGACTAGGGCATGATTGTCAGGCTGCTGCCACATATATGTGTATAACAAAGTGTACATGACAGCCATAAGCTATCGTGTCATAAACTGTGAAATTCAGTGCAATGTGGATTTTAATTCATATATGTTACAGGATACGACGAAAAGAAGTTGAACGCTTGACAACCATGTAATGAGACATCTACTAGTATGTCTGTAACGACTAGAGAGAAAAAGAGACGTTTAATCGATAATTTTACGTCAAAATAAAATTATTAATTTAAAAAATATAAATTTTATAAAACAATAAAGTACGAAATAATATTTGCTTTGACTTTGTTTTATAAATTCTATTAAATATTGTGTATATGTATAATAAAATAAAATACAATAAACTAAATTATTTTTTTTCTAAAAAGTTTTTAAAAAAGGACCAATCTGTGTTGTGCTTTGTATCTCAATCTGTATATAATGTTCGATAACAATAACAGTTTTTATAAAATAAAATGGTTTAAATTCTACATATACAGTGATAAAGGAGAAATTTTACTATAAAAAAAAACACAAACACAACAATAACTTTTTTCATTAAAATAAACTGCTTCTATTTGTAGAAGCATAACAACAAAATTAAAGGATTTAAAACGTCTACAGCAACTATTATTGTGTTTGTAATAAACAGAGATAAATACGTGGCGGGCCCGGATCGTCGCGAAATCTCGGCACTGAATAGCGTAGTTATTCACACATAAATTAGACGCGTGAAATGAATACCAACGGCGCGTTTAATTAAATTTGCGTCATGATATACGCGCCAGTTATTACAAATCGTCCCTGCAAGGGAAGAGCACCTTGAATAAATTTATGTATTTATATATCTTTCTCTTTCTCCTTTTGATACTTTCTTAACATAAAACACATAATATTATTACAGCTTGTATATTCGGCGCGCTTACTTTTCTTCCAAATGTTTTTGAGTAAACTTCATAATTCAATAAATTAGCAGACGTAACGAACTCTTCTCCGTAAAGGAAGGAAAACAGCTCATTACTTTCGTGCTTTAACCTAATAACGGACTTTGCTCTTTATAATTAGGCGGACGCAAAACAGGAAGTACTCTTTTCTCACAAGGTTACGTATGCAAAGAGGATATAAGTTTCTCGCGATAGACTCAAGTTGCGCTGGCAATCTTCAGGAGGGCAAAAAATGCTAACGATCTATGCTTTCAAAGTACCAAGTTTTAACTTTATTTCAGAGACGAGTTACCGGAGATTGTCGATACATGACGTTTCGTTTTCTACCCGGTTAGCTCGCGTATACTACCAGGAATTTTATTGAAATAATTATATTGCAAAAAAAGGCGCTAAGAGAAGAGAGCGCCAAATGTTTTTATATCTTAAAATTAAAAAAGAAACTTTGGAAGCATCACTCACCGCCCAGATCAGCAAAGAAAATTTCTCGAAGAGCTAGAAATTCTTCCTCGGGAGATATATCCGCTCTGCCAAAGCAGTCATTCTCGGCCCAAATCTCTCTGTAACACAAATATTTATTTTATTCAAATATTTATTTTTAGCTTCTCTAATGAATGATAATAAACATTAATGCTAAAACAAATATTCTGACTGCAACAGCATAATAACATGATAATGTTACGTGATCTTAAGAGAAAACAGCTTTTAATGTACTGTAATATACAGCAATATGACACTCTCGTGTACATAATTCACAGCAAAATTGCAAAAACCTTCATATTTTATAAATTATAATCCCATATTGAATATTATTTATTTCATTGGATTTTACGAAATAAAATATTAACTATATCGCGTTTTAGAAGCAAATACGTCACAAAACAAAAAATAATTTTTAGAAAATAAAGTTGCAAGTTTCAATAAAATACTGACGACACTATGCAAAATTCTTTCTCTCCTAGAAAATTATTTAGATTTACAATTTATAATATTATCATTTCCAAAAAGGTTCAGAATCACTTGACAGAACCATACAAATCACATGCGAATAATTGATTTTGGTGCGCTATTAATAGTAAATATCCAAATATTAAATAAAACAAGTTCATTGTTTCAAGTTACATGACTGTATATAGAGAAGATTCGTTCAAGTGTTGCCGAAAAGCGATGAAAAATTCGAATGCAAGCTCAACGGGTGTCGTAGAAGGTTCCTTTAAGCATGAAAACCTCAGCACGATCTACATCAACATTGAACTACTTGTCTCAAGTGCTAACACCTGACCTTCATTCTTCGTCGATCCTTAGTTGATCCACGCTATTCTATCATTGACGCCGATACAAATGCTTCTCCTTCACAAAGTGCGTATTTTAGAGGCATGAAAGTACCACACGAAAAACACCAACGCCATTCGCATAAAGAGTGTAAGAATAGTAAGAGTTTCAAAGATAGAAGCACCTTCAATTTAATTAAATTCGCATTAAACATATATTGCAAAAATTTAACATATCGCTCCAGAGAAAAAATTCTCAACTTTAATAATTAAAATATCTTCAAAATTAAATTATATAAACGTATTAAAAAAAAAAGAAAAATTTAATTTTGTGATAATCATAATTTATTAAAACTTTGAAAAATTGTTTATATAATTTTTTCTAAATAATTATTTCTTATTCCTTAACAATTTTTGACTTGTTAACATTTTTATTATAAAAAAGTTACATCTAACAATGAGATAGATGTGAAAACTAGTTTAACAACTCTGAATACCCTGTATACTCTATAAAAACTTAGAAAAAAGAAAACAGATGCTCATGTGCGAACGTGACTAGAGGACAAGAGTGAAGTCACGTCTGCAGGAACATTCTGAAAAAGGATGTAGCTAATGATGAAATACTTTTAACCTTATATTACAGAACGAAATAGCTTTCAAATATCATGTTATTTACTTTGAATTTTAATTAAAAATTTACTACAATTTTTTAATTATAATTTTCACGGAAAAATAAAACTTTGCATTGTCACCTAATTTTAAAATAAATAAAATTTTTAAACTAAAATATATATATTACGTGAAAAAACTAAATTCTATAAAAAATTTAAACATACAGTTTTATCTATTTTTAATATTTTCTAAACATGTTGTTCAGATATAAAATATGTATAATTATATCGGTAAGTGTTTTTATAAACCGTGATAAATCAATTTTAACACACTCAATTTACTTCATTTTTAAATACATATTTCAATTCACATATAATAAGATTTAAAAAAATTTTCTAATTTTATTATCTTTTATATAAAAATAATTTTCAATTCTTTTTAAATTTGAAGATACAAGAAAGCTATCATAAAACACAAAAATTTAAATTTTACAATTAGAAATATATAATATTCAACATGCAAAAGTCAAAAAATCAGAAAGGAAAATATATAATAAAACAAAATAAAAATGTGACGTAATAAATATATTAATATAATAAAAATATTACGATAATGAATTTTTCCACCAATATTCGTACGATATACTATAATTTCACATTGGTAAAAACAATAATGATGATGATAATTTTTTCTATTTCATTCCATTGCCGCTGCACGACTGGTAATGAAAATCACTCCTACTTTATGTCATCCTAATAGCGCCGGAGTCGCATTAAAATCCGAGAATTGGATTTGGTCATTTAACACGAAATCGCACTTAGTTGTAATTCTACTATATAAAAGTAAACCGTATGGACGATTCTAACGCAGACATGTGCGTATGAATACAATGTTGAATACAACGTGTTTCGTTTTATACATATACATGCGACACACATTTGTACGTTTTACAATATACGATTCTGATCAGATTCAAGACCGGACATGATCCGTTCCCGTTTACACACCAGCAGAGACGTAATCCGTGCATTGAACGAACGAATCGCAACTACTATATGTAAATCGAGTTTTATTCTCGGTTAAAAATAAATTTTTCCTTTCTAAGGCGAAAATCGTTAAGATTAAAAGAATATCGATCAAAGTCATTTGGCTTATTATAATACTTTCAAATATATCAAAATTGAACGAGCTTAGTTAGTACTGAACTAGATTGGAAACTTTATTCAAGTAACGTTTATTTAACCCTCGGGCACCTCCGAATTTTGCCACCCTATTTTACCACACATAAATTAGGGTAACCCAGAGTCTCTTTTATTTATATCTCGGGATCTAATAAAGCTATTTTCAAGTATTTTTTTTTTCAATCGATACGTCAGACAGCAAAGAAAAAGAATATTTCGCTACAAATGTCACCAAATTTCAAGATATTTGGAAAAAAACGAAAAGTGATCTAATCGTTTAGCAAAAAACGCACAAATTTTTGATATGGGTTAATGTAACCCAGAGTGGTGCCTGAGGGTTAAATAAATAATTTCTCGATAAAAGTCGATTTGTATAATCAAGATTTAAAAAAAAAAATGTTCGTCCTTCAATCATTTTTAATTTGAGATTCAATTCAAGAATTGCAGCTTCATCATTTCATAGTTAGTCTCGACTATCGTATAGAACGTTTCAGAATTGCGGGTCAAGGAAGTCTAATCCACCTTCGAAAGCTTCCCGAAATTTTCCCCGTTAGAGATGAATCCAATAAGCGAACGCGAGGGCGAAAACGCAAAAGAAGAGGAAGGGTGCGCTGTCCCTCGAGCGGAAGAAGTGGCTCGTATGGCGCGGCTGCTGGCTGCCTGAATAGAAATTCAGCAGCATACAATTCCCATTATCCCCCGATTTGAAGTTCCGTGACAATGGAATCTCTCAGACGCGCTGTACCCATCGTCGTCGCCGTTTCTCGACTCAACGTTCCGACATACAAGCCGATACCGCTTTGCCAGACACGAAATGGATAATTTCGACACGTTCATTCTCGTGCTTGGCAAAGTAATAAATCAGCCTTCGTGATTTTTAATATTAAATTGTCGCGAAAAAAGGCAAAACTGTCGCCCTTAAAAATATACGCTGTCACATCATTTGTAACTCCTTTTTTTTTTTTTTTTTTTTAAGAATTATTTTCATTTTCTCTACTATTCTTTTAACCTGTCACATAATGTAAATCAAAATGAAATATCATCGTAGAAATATAGTTTCAACATTTCTATGAATAATAAATCTAAAAATTCGCTTCTGTATATTAATTGCGAATCGATATCTCAAAATAAATAGCGAAGCTATTTTTCGCGAGCGATAAAATCATTATTTCACACATTTTCTCGGTATTTTTTTAGGAATTATGCAATTCTTAAAGGTTAAAATCACTGTAAGAGAAACGCAGACGGTGCAAGTGGAAAATTAGGGAGTTAAAGTCAGTAGCCAGACGACGGAGTATTTGCTAGGCAAACGAAACACGATTACCAGAAGCACTATCCGTAACCGCGAAACCAAGATGTGTACGCGAAAAGGATAAGAGACTATTTGCCTTAAGTACCTACGTCTTACCGTAAATGTCTTATTAATAATATTGTCTAGGCCCAGACATAGTCTATATGCGGCATAGTCAACAGTCTGCTACTTTTATCCCCTTGTGTGCACAAGGTCGCCATGATTTTGCAGGCTCCCATTGTGTGCTAGCTATAGTAAACATTACTCCCTACCGTAAAGTGGACGATGGAATATTACGTACAATCTCCCGAAGTAGTTCGCAGCGACGATACTACGTAAAGAAAAATCACGGGAAGGACTATAATTTCATAGCTTTATGATGATAGAAGAAGACAGCGCCGGTAAAAACCGCTTCTATCTCCACGGTTATATCACGACACTCTAATCTGACATAACTAATAAAGTCAAAGATTAATAATCTTACGTATCGTGTATTTTTCCGATAAAATTATGTTTTACATGTAACGCCACGTGACGTTATTTTGAAATGTCAGCGAGTTTAACGGCTCTCTTTTCGTTTATTATAAAACGTTATTCTTCAATATTTGCAAATTAATTTTTATTTAAAAAAAATAGAGCTTAAAACGATGTACTTGTACGCGTCTGCGTTGAACGAAAAAGCTTTGAGACGTAAAGAGAAATCTAATTAGATAGAACTAATAAAGTCAAAGATTAATAATCTTACATATCGTATATTTTCGGATGAAATTGTGCTTTACATGCAACGCCACGTGACGTTATTTTGAATGTCATCGAGCTGTCAATTTGACAGCTCTCGTTTCATGTTATAAAACGTTACTCTTTTTAATATTTGCAAATTATTTTTTTATTAAAAAGACAGAGCTTAAAACGATATGTGCATGCGTTTGCGTTGAACGAAAAAGCTTTGTGAGACGTAAAGAGAAATCTATTTATACGTCGGCGAGTTTATCAACGAGGGTGTATCGAATCTCGCGGAAGCATCGAAGCGGCGATTAAGCCTTAGAGCGAGGTTTGACGAGGTGGAACGCAGAAACAAGTTGACGGAGGGACATGACTCATAGGCACATTTAGAGGTGGAACACTTCAAAGAGTTGGTTGGGTACCCGTTCACCTCGGTAAACCGGTGTATACCGACGCGCGTTACAAGAGAGCGCGGCAGATCCCTTTCAGATTTAATGTAATGTAAATATCCGCCGCAGTGCAAACGCCTGGCTTTTCGCCAGTTAATTGGCCGTATGACTGGTCGGGGGGTGCACACAAAGCCGAAAAAATTTCCAACAAGTCAATAAATGTAATTAATATATATGTATATTATGAGAATTGTAATGAAATAATTCCTAAAGAGTTGGCAGATAGTCATAGCAAGTTCTTCATTAAGATTTTTTCCTTGTCAAAGTTTCTAAAGTCACCTTTAATTTTTTAAGTGGAAATAATCTAATTACGAAGCTTGTTTTATACATATATCATCACGTAGTACAAAGTAAAAAAAATGTGTATCATTTGAATTATATGATGATTAAAAACTGTCTGTATTAATATATCTCGTAAGATTAGATATTTTACGTGTATCTTCTTTAACTCAAAACATCAAAACTTTGAGTTACTGGCCGTTCAACCCAAACGTAATAAACATTTTTATTTATTAAAATAAGGTTCTTAAAACTCCCGTAATTAATGTCATACTTGGATACCTTGAGATTATCTCTTGTGTCGTCGGAAAATATATTATACTCGGTTATAAAAATATATCGGCGCAAAAAATATATAAAAGGGTAAAAAAAAAATAGAAAGCTCTCTTTACATTAATCATATAAAAAAAAAATGACACAAATTAAAAATTAAGTGTTGAAAAATGGAAACACAGGTCACATACTGTATAAAAACACGCTATATAAAGTCTTTTATCGCGACAAAACTAATAAAATTTTCATAAAAATTTATGTATTAATTCACCGCGGTGTATTAAATTATGTTACAAACGGGAAATTATAAACGTAATTTTGTATTCCAGTCCAAATAATTTCTCGTATGCTTCATTCCAGTAAAACAGCAAAAAACTGAACTGCTAGAACCGTTAGAATTGCGATACATTGATAACAGTTTAGGTATAAAATCGATTTTCCAAATAAACAACAATAAGCGACATTACCATCGGTTTGGCATGAAGAATTTCAACGAGTTCGACAATGAATTACTTTCCGGCAAATCGCTTTTTAAAACGAACAAGTATCTTACCTTGCTGCACGTAGAAGACCAAGCGCCTGGTCTAAATTCCTCTGCCGTATTAATTTCTGTATCTTCTTCATAGCGTCTGATCTATAAATTAGAAGAGAAAAGAAAACATAAACACATAGAATTATATTTCAATAATAACGTAAATATTTGAGTAATATAAATTATTTCCATTATAAGTTAATTCCATCATATAAAGCTACATACTTTTGATCATCAATAGGTGTGTCTAAGGTTGCGTCAAATGGTATCATTTCTGGTATGACGGCCTCTCGCATTACAGCAGATAATTCAGGACCAATAATGTCCCAACGTTCTTCCAAAGAAGGAGCCGAAGTTTCACTCTCCTGATGAGTAGGCTCTGCTTAAACAATTTTTTTACATATCAAATTTAATTTATATTATTTTAAACAGTTTTCAACGATCGCTATACAAGTAAATCTTACTTTTTCGTCTTTTAGCCTTTTTTCGCCTTTGCTTCATTTGTTGAACTACGAGGTGTCGTTGACCTTTCTGGCAGAAATGTTCCAGCATTTTCAGAAATACATGAGCAGTCGTTACAAGGTCCACCAAGTACTGCCTGAAAGACGAGTATATTTATATAATTATTTTATGTGTATAAACAAGAATGACGATAAACTTAAACCGCCCTCTCGTTCCTTGTGACAAGAAATTAATTCAATCTCGTTACCCGTGCATTAATTTGTCAATTTAGTTCCGGTAACGTTACTAGTATGAAAACCAAAGTTTGACGTCGTCCTGTTTTCGTCAGCGTTGCCGTATAACGTCAAAGTAGCAGCAATGTGGCATTGCGGTACGTCGCGCCGCCCTTACATTTCCGTCGTGGAAATCCGCGCAAAACCCGTCAAACTCGTAGCAAGTTGAACGCCCACCGCCTTTTCCCATTTCGCCGGCCGGAAGGTCGATAAAAGTTGTTTATTCCGCCAAGGAATCGCGCAGAAGGGAGAAAGAAACGGGGGCGTACGAGAAGCTAGCGTAGAGAGATCCAGCCGAAGAAGAGAAATAGTCGAAATGGCGTCGAAGAAAGCCGAAGTGGCTTCCTGGCTGGTCGAACCGATTGATCTGAAAGTGAATCAATCTGTCTGCGGTAGATAAAACTTTCGGTAAAGAGTTCTTTCTCTCTCTCTTCAGGAGACGCAACGCGGATTCGTCCGGCACAGACGCGATTGTTCGGCGACGCGTCGCATAACTTTTCGCGATACCTACATTATTTTTATTACAACCTGCTGAAAACTCGTGACAGAGAATTTAATAAAAAATTAATCTAAAATAAAAACTATAACAAGATTTACTTAGATGATTTAATTCTTATTTTTTCGGTTTTTTCTTTTTAAAGTAACTTTTTGTTATTCTCTCTTCCAAAATTTTCTGGATGAAATTCTATTCACTTACCGTGACATTTTAGTCTCGTCAAAGCACAAAAGCTGAGAGAGTATCGTTTCCCGATATTCCGGGACGTAAAAGATATTGCTTTTAATTATTTTGCTGGATTCCCTGACACCATGATCTATACTCTTATCCATTGCCAAAAGAGTATTAAGAAGCTCCTAAAATATGAGATATATTTCGTTAACTTGTCTAGATATTCAGCACGCAACGCTGATTATACGCGTACAATTTCCTACCTGATATGCTTTTAATGCTAAATGCAATCTACGAGACCAAAGAGGTATCTTTTTCTTATCAGTTATCATCATCTCGTAGTATTGTTCCATTTGCCTTTGTACTAAATAAAATATTTCCGTGGATATGGTTTCGCTAAAATAAATTTTTCGGTAAATAATAAAGTAAAATAATAAATGATTAATAAATATTAATAATACAAAATAGAGTACATGTACAAAATGTATATAAAATTAGAATATTTTTTACATAATTACTAGTATTATAAAAAGAATCAATACGAATCAAACATTCTGTCACTAAAATTTAATCACATAGAAATACAAAACATATATATTGTATGCATTGATATCTGATACTCTACAAATAACGAATAAATAAAATTCGAATCGCAAAAATAATTCAAATGCAATATATATATGTTTAAACGAGAAATGTGTAAATATATAGGATAACTTTTACTATCGTCCTCATAATTTATATATTTTAGTAGAAAATATAAAAGAAAATAATTGACTTATATGTCACATCGGGCAAACAATATTAATATATTCTACAAAACTTTATATTGATTATAATTTTGACGTTTAAAATTACTATAAAAATTATTTTATGCTGTAAAATAAATTCACGCAGATGTTGGAGAAATTCTTTAGACTTCTTTCTAGATAAGATCCAAAAGAAAGCGACGATGCGTAAAACGAGTTCGAAAACTGTCTCGCTTTCTATCTTTTAACAGGATATGCACTCGGCAACAATGTTGGATTTTGTTACAAGAAAGTTGAAAAATGCAAAGGTTTACCTCACATATTTCACTTCAAACTTGTAATGGCGATTGAATTCCATAAAAAAACGTAAAGCCCACAGATAAGAAGTCGTTTCAGATGCTTCGCCGTGAGTTACATTGATAATACAAGATCTAGCGAATTTCATTACAGGATTGTATGCTCCACTAAGAAACTCCACGCAAAACTCTTTTAAAAAAAGTCGTACACTGAGAACAGATGTACGTTCCACTTTAGTATCCTGTAAGCCCATTTTATCTTTGCGTCGCTTTACTCTTTTCTGTAAAAGACATGTGCTTTTTAATTATTTATTTACTGATTCCCCTTTATACAATTCATATAACACAAAGTCTGAACCTATTTTCACTTATTTGTGAAAATCATAAAAATAAAGAAAGATACATTATTAATTGATTTTGCAAAATTTACCTTATTGTGACCAAATTCCAAAGTTTCGATTTTTTGATACGGTTTATGACATATCATTTGATTTTCTCCGATTGCTTTCATATTTTGCACAACGTAAGTGCCGCCAAACCGTGAATGTCTAAAAAAATTGAATAAGAGAACATACATGTAATTTCAGAGATTAAATCTATTTTTGAAACAAGAATATTTTTCAAAAAAATGCAAATATATATATATACAAAATATCGGGAAAACACGAGTAATGTTCACATTTCAAGCAAAAATTAGATTTGTTTTGATTTCGCGTCTCCCTCCCTTACAGGGCTATACACGTGCATAAATTGAAAAGCGGAAATATATGTCCCCCCCTAATACTACTAGAAAAAGAATCATTCAAATTCAATTTCACCCATGACTCCCGAAAATCCAATCAATAGAATAAAAGGCAGCTGTCAACAACAGATAGTTTCCTAAATAACGAAGACGCGCATCCCCTATCCATTTTCCCTTATTTTTTTGCAAGAAACTTGGTTCCATCACCTTCCTCATCAAATATTTTTAAACAAGCACTTAACTTTCCGAAGAGTTTGTTAAAGCGAGCATCCTGTCACAAAAAAAAAAAAAAAAAAAAAATTAAAATACTTGATAATTCATAATTTCTATTAATCAACTTCCTTAATTTCTATTAAGAAAAGTTGTAACTTCCAAAAACACTTTTTTCAACTTTTTACAACTAAAATAAGTCTTATAAAAAATAATAAATTAGCATTATATATATAATTGTTGTAATTGTTTAAAATATATAATTAATAATGTATTTAATTTTTTCAAAAATTTTTATTTCATTTTATTATAAATAAAAAAATATAATTCAGAAAATAATTTAAAAGCTAAAATTATACATAACATTGTATCACGATAAGTGCATATACGACACAGTCATCCAATTTCGTTATTATATTTACTTGTTGCTATCAAAAGGAGATCTGTGTTCGTGACACAGCTAGGCGCTGCTTTATCGTTTTCCGATCAAATTATCTTCCATCGACCGATAGGAAACACGAGGAAGGTGAAGGGATTTTTTTCATCGTTCCAGTCCCTTTCAAGTCGTAAAAAGCCTTTTGCAAAGACGGGAGGGATGCGCGCATCCACGGGCTTCTGGAACGCGCGCTCGTTACAAGAATATGGCTCGCTTCTCTCCAACAAGTGGATAAAAGCTTCTATTCATGCTTCGGATAGTCCTGTTTTAAAAACTAGGTCATATTCATTATACGCGTATCGCATCGCCGCGCCATCGCAAAAATCCCCAAAGGCATCCGTCAAGTAGCAATCGGCGCCTTTTAGTCATCTCATTTTTATGATCGGGCTTTTAGCTGTAGCTACTCATTAAAACGATAATTATGCGGTAGCTGTTCGTAAAAGTGCATGTTTTATAAAACCGAATAATACGGCTAACGTATGAATGAAATACTTTGTTAGCCCTCATTATACGGAGTTTTTCGTGCATTGATATCGAATAAAATATCTATGAAAAGACGTTTGAAGAGTTGTTTTAATTTTGGAACCAATTGATTCCAGATTAATTTTTTCAATTATTCAAGTAAAACGTAAATTTATTTTCTCTATTTAATTATATTTTTTTTGTATATTTATTTTAAACAATTATGTTTCGAGCAAAACATTGTTTTATACCCAGACATTTTTTAATTTGTTAAAAATTAATTTAGATATAATAACTGTTCTTCTCTTTTTAATTCGCATAACACGATTAGATCTTCATCGTAATAAATTAATATCTTACAATTTTATTAACAATTTCATTAATTAATTGATATAATAATCTTATTAGTAAATGTATCAAATAAACTCACCTAGATCCAGCATATTTTTTTATTTTGTCCATTTTTTCATGCAATTCCTTTTTTCTTAAAGCTACAAGTTTAGCTTCATCGTTTTCTTTTTCAGCAGTACTGCGTTGCAAACCAGATGCAGCCAATTGGCTTGCATTTTGTTCACGTAACATCAAAGATATAATCTAATTATATAAATAAATTATATAAATCGTTTTTTATTTACGAATAATAATCTAAGTAATGCAGTATTATTTCTTAATTATTGTCAAACATAAAAAAATTAATGTAATTCATAATTTTATGTACCTCCAAAATTTGCATGTGATATTGTTGTTCCTTATTATTACTGACAATAAACAACAGTATATCGACTATACCCGACGCGTGAAACGCAAACAATATCTACAAATAAAAAGATTCTATATTGTCACTCGAAACCATGTTCAATATATATTTTGTGTTGCAAAAAAGACAAAAAATTTATTTTAATATAGTACAGCAATTCACCTCATCGTGAACGGTAGCATCATTATCACCTCTTTTATCATTATCATTAGGTGGTACTTGTAATACATTTCTAATAAAAATAAGTATTCTTTCAATTGTTAATTCATTTTCCTCCCCTCTTTCTACACTGTCCTATAAAATAAAAATTATTCTATAGTCAATGCAGGCACACATACACACACACACACACACACACACACACATATACATTCTGATCAAAGGTCACATAAAGATTTTGCCACTCACAATATTAAGTAATTTTCCCAACCGTCCAGCTATCGTTAACCATACATTGTCATCGGTTAATGCTGCCTTATATTCTTGTAAATGTGAAATTATTTGTTGGTACAAACTGTACATTGTTTTCTCTGTTGGTATCTGCTCATTATAAATGACAAATGCAGAACTTGTTAAATTGATAAGTAATCTGTTACATAAAAAAACATAAAATTTAATTACATCTGCAGAAAACTCATACAATCTTTTTCACATGTATTATGTTTCTCCGCTAACAATTAATACCACATACCGTAATAAAACATCCCAAAGTTCAGTATACTTAACATAATGTATGAAAATTTTCACAAGATCTGTTTGAAGTAATTTTGTTCGACCAAGAAAACGTCTTATAGTATGTGTTTCATCATCTCTTCTAAGATATCTGATAAGATCTTTTATAACATCTGTCAACAAATTAATTATATTTAATTAATTACTTTTCATGTTAGTTTAAAAATATATAAATAAAGTAGTTTTCTCACCTAAACAATTTTTGTCTAAATGGTAATCAGTTCCATCAAAGTATCCAAGTACAGCGCAAGTAGCTGTAAGCTCAGCAGAAAGATAATCTGCCATACTCAAGTATTAAATATTGCCAAATCTTCAATATAGAATATATATATATTCCAAACTATGAATATGGTTTCCCTAGACACACACAGACACAGGTGTTACAGTAAGTAACAATGTGCACAATTCATTAGCCTGCTGACAATAATAACAAGATTCAATAAATATATAAAATAAAGTTTTCATTCATCCTAATTTTCTCATAAAATGTATCATAAAATTGAAAGTGGACATAAAAACTATCATTCATCAATTTCTAAAGATTTAACTATAAGGATCTTAGTCGGCAAAAAAAACGTTAATATCAAATCTTACAACTATTTAGACAGCGTTAGATAATTCCTATTTTCAGAACACTTACTTAATTGATAACGACGACAATAACATCAGCTTATTGTTAGCGATCAGTACCGCCACATTTCGTAATTATAATATTTTGCGCCGGCGTGAACTTCACTCTCTGGGTGAAAATTTAGGTTATATCATGCACAGTGATAAATACGCGTACGTAGAATAATCACTTAACACTTTAAACATCGAAATACACGCTCTCTTGAAGCACTTGTGCGAGCAACGTGTAACAGCCTGCGTTAAATGATTGTCACTTTTATGTTTCTCCGAGCGAATCGAACAATCGTACACGCGCGTGTGTCAAACGCAACAGGTAAAGAAAAGCGCGCGTAACAATCTGACCTTGCCGCCATACGTCACCGTCATTGGTCGGTCGCGTTCGGGTCTTTCCGTCTCACTTCGGCGAACCGGTTGTAGCGCCATTCGCATGTGTGTATCGGTGTGTGTCGAGGAATGTGGAACGTCAAAGATAATTATTGTTTATTATATCTATTTTCTCTAGTCACACCTTCTGTATTGTGCTAAAACGAAATAGACATCAACATAAGGAACGAGAGAGGGGAGGAAAAATGTACGGAAGCCCAGACAGTATATGGGATGTACGAATGTATATTCAAAAAATGTTTATGAGATTCATAGAATGTTAAACCATGTTTTAATTAATTGCTAAATATAATGTATTTTTAACGCAGTATCTCTTGTCGAAAAGTGTAACGATTTTTAACAAAAATATCGAGACATTATAATATAGATTTTTTATTTTCTGTGTAACTTGTTTTAATTGCTCTTTACAAATATGTAAATATAGAAAGCGATAGAGAGAGAGAGAGAGAAATAATAATTTTTAATCAATTTTAAGATTTTTCTTTAATAATTTGATTATAAATATCAATATATAACGTCGATATTTTAATAGAGATATCATTTTAAACAAGAAGTACAACTTTTTTCGCTGATATTTATTATAAAGTACCGTGTATATGTGTAAGGTTTCTGGCTTACGACTCGAAGAGGACTATGGACTCCATTATTTCGTCGTGTAATAACGGAGCTTTTTTGGCGTACAATCTGCCGATAAATGTTGTCTACAAAGGAGGAAAATAAAGCCATAAATCCAATTTTGTCGCGCGGGGTAACGGAAAAGGACAGGCAGGCGAAATCGGATAAGTACGAAAGATACAAGATCAAGAGTAATAACAGAGAGCGAAGGACAAAGGGCTGTCTGACGACGGTCGGCAGAGAGGGCGGGAAGATGTACGAGGTGCCGACGCGTTTGACGTTTGTGGTTGCATAGACATTCGATGGCTAATCAATATCATCGAAGGTATCTGGGTCATCGGGTTATCGGCCAGTCGTCCGCACCTGTCCGCTTATTTCGTCAGTGCCGTTCCATGACAGCACACGCTCTATACATTTTGCGCTTTGTGACGTGCACGCCCGGCGGTTTTCGCGCTGTGAACGCCCGGAAAATTGCCCGAATACAGTCGGTTGCTCTTTTCGAATCGATTGGCACCATTCAACACGAAATGCGTGATCTGATATTTTTTCTCTGCGCGCAGTACAGCACGCACAAAGCCCGTTTAACGAAAATGTCAAAAGAAATATTTAATTCGAATTAATTTATTTAAAAAGAATTAATATAAATTGTACAAAATATACATGACATAATGAAAGTATATTAAACATTAGGTAAAAGAAAACTAAAATGTATATAATTGTTTAAACACTCGCGTGTATGCAAGTGCATTAAAATTGCACTCAATTTTAATACAATTTTAATACTCATGAGAGAGAGAGAGAGAGAGAGAGAGAGAGAATTATTTATATTATCTACAAAAATAATCATTACGTTATTATATTATAAAATTAATTAAATTACGAAAATTGAATTGTGATAATATCGAAAAACAATGCCAAAAATTTCGCGAAATAGATTGAAGCAAAAAGAAAATAAATATAATTTACAATTTTACAAAATATAATATGATGTGATTTTATAAATGCAATTAATTCTTCGAAGTTTGAAATCGAGAACAAACATATTTTGTCGTTCGCTGTATAAGCACTAATATTTGGTTGCAACATTATTATTTATTGTTTAAATTTTTAGTGTAGTTATAGTAACATTAAATAAAGTAAAAAAATATTGGTCAATATATGTACATATATATATATATATATATATATATATATATATATATATGTATATAAATATGTACATATATTGATCAATATTTTTTTACTTTATTTAATGTTACTATAACTATACCAAAAATTCAAACAATAAATAATACATATACATATATATATATATATAATATACAAACATATATATATATATATATTTATATTTATTTATTTATTTAATTATTTACTTATCACGAAAATTAATACGCACTTGTTGTTACACGTTAACGAAAGACCACTTTTATGAGGCATACTAATATAAGCAAAAATAATGTGATATATGAATAAAAATACAAAATGAGTTATTTATTATTGTTTGTCAGAAGCATTGTTCGAAAATACAATTGTTATTTCATCTAGACGCGAATGAATTCGCATTAAAGAAGGAACAGATGTTATATAATTGATATCTTGATTATACGATCTTAATTTATTATACACACGTCGAAATAATACGCGAAAAGATTTCAAGATAATTGTTTTATCAAAGATTTGTACATTTCTGAAAATTTCAATATTATTTATTTCTCTCTTATATTTATAATCTTATTCAAAATATCTATAAATAAATATTATATTAATATTACTTAAGGTAAGTTTATAAAATGCAAATTATTTAAATTAACAAGGAATAACTAATTAATTTAGAATCAAATTCAATTTTAAATTCTTTTTACTATTATTTATACATAGCTATATCACGATATCCTTTCTACGAATATTTTTCAGAAAATTATTCTGGATAAACAAAAATGTAACGCGCAAAAATATCACAAAGAGAGAGTTTTTTGCAAACATAGTCAGTAATAATTTGTCGTGGCTGATACTGGCAATTGCGAAATTGTTGATGATTTATACTACTGTCTATGCTGTAAAACATAGTATGGCTATAGTAATTAAATAAATAAATTCACAGATTATAGTATATTTTCTGCGATCACGTGCGTAACATGTTGGTTAACATGAAATGAGTATAAGTTAGAATAATTTTTTATTTTCTTTATTTTTCTTCATTTTTTATATAATATTTTAATTTAGATGTTTTTTTTTCAAATAACATCAATATTCTGAATGAAAAAGCAAGAAATAATATAATATTAACTCTTATTCCGTACTGATGGATCATTTTTGCCTGTGATTTTTCTAACAACGTAAATTTCTCGAAAACAAATAATCGTAAAATAATATATTTAAGTAAATTATTTTTCAAATTTATTATTTTAGTCTTTATTTAGAATGTTCAAAGAAGGTATATACATTTTTTCAGATTTTTTAAAACACTTTTACATATTAATAAACTTATCGAAAATACGCTGCCCCACCTGTACAGTTAGAAGGTGCCAAAAATAACAATACGGAGTAAGGGTTAATAAAATATCTCAATCTCCTTTTCAACAGAATATAAAATCACACGCCCAATTTTTTGCAGTAATAAAGTTTCTATTTGCTTGCTTTAGGATTATAGAATGAAATATGTATAAGTTTTTTGTCATCTCATGAATTCAGTTATATTATACACTTATTAACAAAGGCCAATAAAAAATTAATTACATATCTCTGTACCTTTCATAATACCTCTCATAGTGCTTTGCTTTTAATTTATAACAAATTTCACGGATTATTTTGTATTTTGATATGAAAAACTACAAGTCAGTCCGACTTGTGAAGTTAGTTAAATGTTGTGTGCATAATTTACTTGTTAACTAGTTAATTCAGTCAAGTTTTGTAAGTTCCTTCATGCGTAAACATAACTATCCAGAGTTGGGAAAGCGCAAAATTTAGTCAAGCCAAAATAAAACGATCGCGTTTCACACTGTAAATTACAAGCTCAAATATTCTTCGCGATTTCTTAGCAAATGCAAACTGAAAAGTTACATTTGATATCTTTAAAACAGTTCTTGATATGATGAATCACTTTTTGGCAAAATTGAAATAAAGATGCATCTATCAGTAATCTTTTGATGCAGAATATTATTGATTATTTTGTGTTAAATTTTAACAAAAATATTATCTTATTACATTAATTGAGAAGCAAATAATATTTTTAATTGTTTAGTAATTAAATATATTAAATATATTTATATTTAATTGTATTAAGTATCAAATTTTCAATAAATTGGATTACTATTAATTTATTAATTAAAATATTAAAACAACAATATAAGAGATATTCAAGAATTAAAAAAATGAAAAGTGAATTAGACATGTCTATTGAGTTTATTGTTAGTAAATGTTCGGAAATTATATGGCAGATAAAAGTTTATTTGTCTGCCAATCGATTTAGTATTATTTTACACTTATACTGTGGTAATAAGACCTTCAATTAACATTTTCAATTACTAATGAGACTTTTAATTAAAGGGATTTATCCCCGCAGAAATCGGCTTAAAAGTGGTCGCGTACGCGAATGAAATCACAGTGATAGACGAAAGGATTTAAGCGATAGGAATTAAACTCTTGATTATTTAATTTTTCTACTTTATACAAAACGGAAGGATTCATCAATAATCATTTTCGCTTATTAGATAGAGCAGTTAATCTCCTTTTTTGCAATGCCAATAAAGGCATCATATTTTTGTGCGATATTGTTCTTTGATAAGGAACGTGACAGTATAGTGGTTACATAACTCGCAAAGATAATTACTGCATAACTCATAATAATATATAGGGTCTGTAATTTACGATGCAGAATGTTCTGGAGTAAAATTATTATTTACTACTTTAATTGGACGTACAAAATGTTTTTCCATTTATATTTCCCATTATTTACTACAGATATTTTTTTTACCTTCACTGAATGTCTAAACTTCAACGTTACGGTTTTAGTTTTTTTTCTTTTTTTTTATTTATATTTATATTATTGTGCATCGTTAGAGACAAACGGCACTGGACGACACGTCAAAAGATTATTGATTTTTTTCTTTATAGAATTCAATGTTCGATTTGGTGCCGCTTGTCGCCGAGCGGAATAGCTACATCGGTGACAAAGCCATAAGTTTTTACATGGCACCGGCAGACAAATTTCCATTCCGTTTCGCGGCGCTTATTAAAAATCGTGCGATCTCCCCGAGCTATTGGCATCGATAATATGGACTAAAAATCATTTTTATTTATGTTGCACCTATATCTATATCCGCGCGATACCGTCGCGGACTGCATCGCACAGTCGGTTTTCGTTGTATTTCGTCGGAGCCGGCCGGCTCTATTGATTTTCCTCGAGTTTCGTCACGATGTTCGCGACTGAATGAGGTGACTGATTTTCAATGGCTTGCAACCGCCGCGAATGACCGGCGCGCTTGCTCTCTTAGCGAATTCTACATTAAACTTGCATTCAAGCGTCATCAAACGCGCGACTACGTTCGAAAGTCGAGGCTTCGCATCTCGAGTAATCGCAAAGAAGAACGAATATTGCGTGTACGAACAGTAGCCCTCCCCCTCCCCTCTATATGATTCTGAATTTATTAAAATTTAAATCGGATATGTACAATATGACTCCTACAAAAGTCGCAAAGAAAAAAAAAAATTTCATACGCGACTATAATATAATGCAAACAAATGATATTGTTGTTTTAATCGCGTAATCTGAATATTTGATGATATTATATGTCGTAATAATATTCACGCATCTTTCAAATAATTGTAATCTAAACATGATCCAATCATTTGTAACAGTATAATTTATTGCATCTATCGGTAAATATAATCCATTGATTAAAATCAGTGAACGTAATATTTAAAATGGAATTACACATTACATTATTTCTATATATACCTTAACATTTATTATTGTAATCAATACTTTGAATAATTATACATATATGTAGCATAAATATTTATCCCTGTGATATTTAAAGCATAAAATAAGCGGATTTTCGGATATATTATAAATACATGTTTCAAAAGTGTTCACGTACAGATATAATTATTATAAAAATAAAATTATTATATAGATATAATCATACACAACAATGGGTGTGATTTTTAATCAGAAATTTTCAAACGCGTAATTATAACAGAAGGTAGTTATATATCAGATGAAACCATTATTAATGTTTTGAGCGATCCATCATCGAGGATACTTTGAGGGTGGCGATGCACCCTATACGAATTTGCAACTCTCCCCCATGCTTGCTCATATCAGGGTGAAAACAGATCCAAGCCAGACGGAAGCAAAACACGATAAACAAATATTACACATGGACGACTGCAAAGGGGTTCTTACCCCATTGAATTAACCATTCGCTTGTCCACTGCATTTGATTTCGCAATTTTCAATTATATTATTGCAAAGTAAATTTACACCACTGTTGAGTTTACACTCATTTTGTTTAGAGATTTTATTAGAGACAAAAGCCCATTTTTTTCTTAAAAATATAATAATGCAGAAAATGCAACTGGAATAAACGAATCTATTTTAAGTATAATAATATTAATTCAAAATTATTAGAAAAAAATCTCATCATGTCGCGTATGTCAAAAAGATTCCTGAAATATATAGAGCAGAGATGTGCATTTTCCAAATAGATGCATTTAAAATGGAAAATGCCTATTTTGTATTTTGTATTTTTAAAATATATTGTTTTAAAACCTATTTTACATTTCCATTTAAATAGGTTCTATTATCCATTTTCTATTTCAAATGCATTTTTTATAAACAATACTACTAAATTACTAAAAATTTAATCAACGTGGCGTTTTCTTAGCGTTCATTGGCTACTACGGCCTAAAACTGATATTGCAGGATAAATTTTTCTAGCGTGTCGATTGGCTGTAGGGAAGAAAATTCTTGAGTCTCTAGAAATTCTCTATTCTACAACCAATCGATGTTTTTAAGTTTATTAAAAAAATTAATATAAAAAAGTTTATTAAAAAAATTAATATAAAAAATATGTATATGTATAAATAAATAAAAAAAATATAGAGATTTTAAAAAACCATTTTTTTTTAGAAAACCATTTTATAAATGCCTATTTTCCATTTCCTATTTCAAATGGCTGTCTGAAAATCATTTTACATTTTATATTTTCAAATGGAAAGATTCCAACTATTTTGTATTTTGTATTTCAAATGAGTTTAGATACCCATTTTGAACATCTCTGATATAGAGACTGTCGTTTGATAAAATTCACTTTTCCATCTCTCAGGCATCATGCCTGGCGTGATGTTAATTGCCCGATCTGAAAGCTAATTTAGCACGAGAGCGCCAAAGCACGGGAGAAAGCAGCAACGGGTGGTTTCTCCTATTGACGACACAGCTATGCTCGAATTCTCTCGAAATCTGTTCTTGCGAAACCATTGGATTTCTTGTCGGGCTCAGCGTCGAGCGTCACGTCAGATGACTTTGCTTCTTACGTGATCGTAAATCTCTCTGCGATCTCTCGTCACGACGACGTTCGCGCGTCTTGTAAAACCGAAATCGAACGGAATGGAATGGCGGGAAGAATGGTTCGCAAATATTATGATAGCATGCAAACGCTATGTAATTGCATTAAGGACGTCTTTTGATCCGGTTCAACGATGTGCGAAACTTTGCTCGCCTAGATATGTTTCGTTAGACAGCGAGCCTGCGAAATATCTGCAGATACTCACGTATCAGGTGTGTGCTTTTATGCATCTTTCATCGCGAATCGGATTTCTATCGGAAAGGAAAGAGGAGAAGCCTAGTATCCGATACTGTCAATATCGATTTCGCGAAGGAGAGATGGCAAGTAATATCGGCATCACTTCCACGTGCGCAAAGTTTTTTTTCAAAGTCACGAGTTAGGGTTGAAAATATTCAGATAGTCAATTTCGGTACATTATCTCGAATCATCATTATATTAAACTAGATGACTTGAAATATTAAACGATGCTAGAAATGAAAAATATACTCTTTCTTGATACTCATTTCACTATCAATTTAATATACAGGGTGTCCCATTTTAAGTGTCCACCCCAAATATCTCTCTTATTTTTTATTTTAGAGAAAAATGGTTCAGTCATGTGTTGTATGGTTTCGAGGGGGCCATAAGATGGTACCATTGGTTTGACCTTGAAGAGTCATTTAAAGGTCACGTGAAGGTCATCTTTAATTTCTTAAATGGAACCTACTATTTTTTATTACATATTCTTATAGTTTACCTCAAAAGCTTTCCAAAACACTATAATAAAATATTTTTTCATTAAATACTTTTCGAGTTATAAGGCTTCAAAGTTGCAATATTTTGACATAAAATACAAGATATCTCATAAAATATTTATTTTTCGATTATCTTATCCTAATACTTTTATGCACAGAATAATGAGACGAATCAATTGGTGTAAAGAAAACACATAGTTATCTTTAAGAAAAAAATCTGAATTTGCAACTAGCAGTTACACATTTTTACTTTAACATAATTATGTGTTTTAATTACGCCAATTGATTTGTCTCATTATTCTGTGCATAAAAATATTAAGGTAAGATAATCGAAAAATGAATATTTTACAAGATATCTTGTATTTTAAGTCAAAATACTGCAACTTTGAAGCCTTATAATTCGAAAAGTGTTTAATGAAAAAACATTTGATTATAGTGTTTTGGAAAGCTCTCGAGATAAGCTACAAGAATATGCAGTAATATATAGGGTGTTCCATTTAAAAAAATTGAGGTGACCTTCACGTGACGTTCAAATGACTCTTCAAGGTCAAACCAATGGTACCATCTTATGGCCCCCTCGAAAGCATACAACACATGTCTGAACCATTTTTCTCTAAAATCAAAAATAAGAGAGATATTTGGGGTGGACACTTAAAATGGGACACCCTGTATAAATGGTCTTAAATTCTGACCTAAGCTTGTCGCAAATAAATTTATAGAATCTATCAGTGACATCCTGTATGTCAGCCACATGGCCTTTTATCCGTACGATTAATCGAGAAAATCACGCGGTTATGCTTCGAAGAGAAAAAGTTCTCAAGACCATTCTTGTATCGAAGACGATAAAAGGATTCTTAGAACCGCTTTATAATTGTTAAATGAAGCGTTATTATTACCTGATGTCGCGCTGTGATTATAAATTGTATCCCTTTGAAAGTTTCATTCAGGCAAACTTAATTTGCAGAATGTGTATCTACTTACCTTTTTCCAAGCTCGTGCTCCAATTCCGAAAAGACGATAATTCACAATCATGGCCTATTGAGCTTTTACTACTCGCTTAGTATGGTCTATTTTTAACATTGCAAACTTTACGCTATCAAACTCAACCCGGTGTTTTATGCCATTTGCGTAAAGCGCGTTTGGCGTGAAAGATATATACAATACATTATATGCATACATATATAAAAGAAGAAAAATCAATGGCTGGCAAGACAATTTATTTACACAGAGCGTATAAATAATTAGAATCTCGAAACTCTCGATAAAAGGGCTGCTTTTTCGTGGAACGTAGCCAGCCGGAAGAGCAGGACGACAATTTATAATCGCAGTCGGTTAAAGTTTGCGAAACTTGCACGCTCCTTCGGCTGTGTAAGTATAATCTACTTGCGCACGGCATGTCGCTGGTATCAGACTTGAACGTGTAAGACCACCCAGGCGATGTCTGATACTAGAGAGAGGAAGGTAAGGGAGCCAGAGGGAAGGATGTAGCATACAAGGTATTACAATAACAGTAGCTGTTGAGCTCGACATAGTAGACCCATATTACAATAGTATCGACCATGGTAAATGTCACCGAGCAAAGCGGAAATCCATGTTTTAGGTACAATTTCATTCATGATACAACGTCACTATTCGACGAAAATCATTGCATTCAGCAATATCGAGCAAGATAGGATATTTCAATTCTGCACACAATCCTAAACTTTTTTATCCTTTGTCAAATAATCAAAATGTTTTACAAATAATACAGTAGAAATTATTATTAGTTTTTTTTTTTTTTTTTTTTTTTTTATGATTATTTACACTTCTGCATTCTTTAAGATATTTGTTTTGAACAAATTGTAAACGGTGTAAAAATATAAAAATTCATGTTAAGGGTCTCTTCTAATTTCGAGAGATCCTCAGTTGTTGCCGCGTTTATTAACAATTGGATAAGTGGGATGAAAACTATACATTACTTGGTAGAATATGTATACTACCACTACTGGTAGCGCGTCGGTGGCAATAAACGTTACAACGTTACAACCTGTGAGAAACTTTCACGTCGACACCATTACGTTGTCCGCGTCTAATACAAGCTCTCGTTAAGCAGTTGTTTACATGCCGTTGCAATTCTGAAGCAACTGTTTAAATAAAAATAAAAAGCGACTCTCTTTCTCTCTCTCTTTCTCTTTCTCTCTCTCTCTCTCTCTCTCTTTTACTCAAGGTGTATTTTTACGATATTGTCACGACGTACTAATATTCGCTTTCTTACTCACCCTTTTGTACGTGTATGTGTACCTTCTCGCTCCAGAATTACGATAAGCGACTGAAATTGGGATAACGATTTTCATATCGATAAATGCGAGTAATCAAGCGAGTTTCCAAGTGTAATCTTAATTACATTTGATAATTGCTACGTGTTCTACTTAACAACTTCAGACGGGAAAAATTACAAGTTTATCTTTCTATAATTACACAATCTTTTATTTATACAACGTATGTTACGCTTTTTCTTTCAAAACGATTAAGTTGTTTAAATTATTTGAATTTGAAATATATATAAAAATTTTTAAATTAGCTCTCTAAACTTAATTAATAATAATAAATATGACTGGTGTGGAGAGCTGTAAATTTAACATTAAAAATTGAATATTGCGAGTACATGTAGTTTATTTAAAATATAATACCATAAAAAATTATTATTAATATACTAATAGGCGCATTAAATTGAAACAAAACAATTAATTAACTGGTAAACTAATACAAAAAGCGGACGTTTCGGCTTGACCTTTCAAGCACTCTTCGGCGCAATAATATAACATAAATTTAAAAATAAAAATAAAATAAAAATAAAAAATTAGATTAAGTTATTCGCAAACATCGACAATATCTCTGACAAGATCAAATCGCTCTACTTAACCCTACATTATAATGATGTTAATTTGATTTAATATCCTGGTAAACGTAATTTAATTTTTTAACAATTTATAAAATTTTAATATACATAACATGGATTAAAAGAGGAGTACTTTGTTAAACTGACAATATCACTGATTAAAACAGTGATAAAATTTTACTGAAAATCAGAGAGTATTTCATTGATCTTCAATGAAAACACATCTTTATTCCTTCATTTTACGAAACAGCAGTAAGAATTTATATTTAAATTCAGTATTCAAATTTAGAATTATATATATATATATATATATATATATATATATATATAATATTTATTTAAATATGATAAATTCCTAAAAAATGATTAAACTAAGATATTTTTTAATAAAATACATTACTATGAATTTATTTCATATATAATATTATAAGACGCATATATATTTTAAAATATCATTGATTAAAACACTGCTATATCTTACTAACTTATTCTTCCTATTAAGATTTCATTAAGTTTGCAGTGTTATATTTATAACTGAAATTACTGCTTATCAATGATAATATTCCATTAAAAGGAGTAGAAAATTAAAGGCATTCGCTTTAACTAAAAAACTCGATCTCTTTCAGCCAAAGAAAATTTGTCTGCAAGTCGTAACGTATATAGGGCGAAACTATATTTGCGAGCTTACTCTCCAGGAAACTTTTCTGAGAAATTTTGAAACGAGGATTACTGACGCTAAGAATTTACTCTATCCCGCAAAAAAATATTTCTCATAATTCTTCGTTGCTTTTACGGAAAAGAAAAAAGTCGAGCTTATTGTTAGTCGGAATCATTTGCACTTTTCATGTTAAGAATAATGGAAAATAATTAATTGTTTTGGTTTTGTTAAATAGTCTGAATAAGGTTCTTAGTTTTATGCAACGCGCATAGAATTATATCCCTCCACAACAGTAGTATTTTCAAAGATTAATGCACGATATTTTTTATGAAATAGGATCTTTAAAGGGAAGTGTTTTCTTATTGAATCTATGATGAAATTTAAATGAGAAGTTATTATATAAAAAAAAATTATTTATATATAGTATAAGCGATACATAATTCGTTACACGATGCATGTTTCGTGATTTATATACATGTATATCATCGTGTAACGAATTATGTATCGTTTATACTATATGTATACCAATAACTGTGTCATTTGTTTATTCAATATATCGCTGCCCTGATCGATAATGTTGATTATATCAAAGATATTGAATTAAACTTGGAAATTACATTGCCGCATAATTTGCTATGGAACATTTGCTATTGAATATAACAATGATATTACGTGCATTACAAATATCAATTGAGGAATTTATTACAACAGTAGCTAAATTTAATTTTCGAAGAGTTTGCAGAAACTAAATTTTTAAAAAATTGAAAAAAATTTAGTTAATTTATCGTAATATCTAATAACAACACTACTGATTTATTACAACATTTAATTTTCGCTTTGAATTATAATTCTTTTGATATTGATTTTCCAAAATTTTTAAAACAATAAGTTAAACACTTTTATGACGTTAATATTACATTTTTAGAATTGATATAATTTATAAAATTTTTCAGACAGAGAAAGAGAGAGAGAGAGAGAGAGAGAGAGAGAGAGAGAGAGAGAGAGAAAGAAAGAGAGGTGGAGAAAAAAGATAAAGAACCTTTTAATTCGCTATTGTTCATGAAAATAAGCTATTGTTTACATCTTTTCACTCCGAAAATTATAACGCGTTGATTCGAACATAATGCAATAGAAGTTTGGAGGATGCGCTTTCTCTGCCATCACGCGAAATAAATTAACGAGTGGTGAGTGAAAGCGATAAATTATTTCGTGGTTATAAGACGGTTATTTCTGCACGAACGACTTGAAGCCGCGATTAATCGTTACCGGTCGAAATATTTCATAACTCGTATCTCAGCTGTACCACGACTATTGTAGAATGTGCTATATTTGGAAATAAGATATTTCACGCATTTATCTGTGCGAAATAATTTTGTAGAGGAAAAAATTAATATTTTTTAATACTAGGAATGTATTCTCGTGAATTTTATAATTTTTATGCAATTTACATATGTCATTTTTTAAATTAAATTTATTATCTTTTATTTTATTTTTAATTAAATTTATTATCTAAAAGCTTTTATAAATTTTTCTAATATTTTATATAGTTTTATATATTATTAATTATATATGCTGTGTATTATCTTTTCTATTTTACAAAGAGTTTTATAAAATTTTGATTATTACTCGCAGTTGTTGAGATAAAATAATTAAATGCTAACAAGTAGCTTGAAATTGTGGCACATGTTGACATGACGTACTTATTGTTCCGTTCACGTACCAAGAGATTGGCTGACTATTAACGGCTACGCGCGCTAAATGCACCAAAGTGATGGACACTGATTTAATATGCGATTGACGGGGATCGAATGATTCAATGATAGTAAAGCGGAGCTTCGAAATTCCACGCAATGATGCTGTCTGCATCCGAATTCACCGTGAAAATTGGATTAAAATCTAACTGTGGTGTAAATTTGTACATGCAAACTACTATATATATATATATATATATATATATATATATATATATATATGTGTATCTTTCTCTTTATATAACTTATAACTTGTAGCAAAAAATATAAAGTACAAAAATACGTAAATTGCAAGATTTATAAAAGAATTATTACTGTAATAGATAGGGTGTTGGCCTTAAAGATTATTCAGTGAAACTGAATGAATTTAAATAATGTAAACTTTTCTGCAAATAGCACACATAAATTATTACGTGAAAACTTACATGTATTCCATTTCGCATTCTATTCTGAAAATAGTTTGCAAAATCGTCCTTGCTCCATTTTCTGACATTTTGATGTATGTTATCTTATAGGTCGTATTTTTCTAAACTGATGAAGCAAAGAGATTTACGTTCTTTTCGAAGAGATTATCTAATCGTACAATATGGAACTCTACACGCTATCATCAAGCAACAACGAAAGTGTCATACTTGAATCCGCTAAAATTGAAATTCCCTTTTCTCAGTTTCCGTTATGTTTTTAGGCAAAAAAAAAAAAAAAAATAATTACAAATATATTTTGCTTTATTAACGAAATATGAAATTTTTATTTTAATTTTATTATCTTATTACATTATTTAATGAAATATCAGTAATGAATATATAATATTATCATAACGAACACACATCATATTGAATTATTAAATCATGTAACACTACAGAGTTTATGTCCTAAATATAATATAATATTGGTATTCAAAATTAAATAATTTGTGTGTTTGCTTTCGTTTTCGCAAACAAGAAGATAAGCGCGAATAGTAACATTTGCTATTACTAATTGCGTTATATAAATAATATAAAATAAATATATACTCTTTTTTTTTTTAGAGAAAAAAAATTCTTCTTAAAAAATATATGGTATTTCTATAAAATTAATATAAACTTTTATGTAATTCCTTCCGCTCTCTCAATTCTCTCTATCTGATATCTCTTTTATCCGTAAAATCACAGAATACGTTAACGGAATTTTTGTATCAAAATTCTTGGTACGATCCCGGATTCGGAACAAAATTCTGGCGGTATCCAACAAAATGCAGCATACGTAGTACGAAATAGATGTATTTTTCGTCTTACTCGTGTAAAAGAGAGATAGAAATCATCCTCGCTCTCAACACTGTTGAATACTCTATACGCGTCGTGCTAAATCCCATCGAACACTGAATGCAATTTGTGCGACCTGATATTTAGGGCTTTCAGTCGTAGAATTCCTTTGGAGTAAAGAATAATACAGGCCTGCGGAAATGCTTGTCTGACGTAGCCCGTCGTAGCTTCCACATAATGTACACTCTTTTTCGCCGTCTCTTTTACAATATACCCATATCTTTTATCATCCCTTTTCCCTTATCCATCTCTCTGGCATTTGCTTTCTTGCAACTGTATTTCACATTTGCGTTACACACATCTCATGTCGCGTAAACCAACAGCTAGATATCAAAATCATAATAGCTCACCGCGCTTTATTCCTTTCAAATACTATATTTTATTGCTCCAATCGTTTTATTGTTAGAAATATATATATAGTGTTGTCAGATATTGAATATACGCATATTTATGTGCAGGAGAAAATTATATAATTCACTACCTCAATATAGTAAACATATAATGAAATAATAAGATTTTAAGTTAATTATTATTAACAAGCTCACAGAGAAATATGTATAAATTTAAAATTATTGAAATTGTTACTGCGCGAGAAATGTAAGTTATGGCAATATATCATGTAATGCGCAACGCGATGTGTAAAACGTCTAAATGAATTTTTGACTATAATTTCTGCAATATTTGCTATAAATCCGCGTGATATTTTATATAAAAGCACATGCATGTAAAACATGTTTTATCAGATAAAGCTAATTATGAAAAGTAATCGCACTGGAAAACCTCTCCTCATCTCGATAAAAGTCATAAAAACTCTTCAGAGGAAATCACCGAATCAAAGACAAGATACACTAGTCTGTTCGAGCCAAGTTCTTTGAAACTCGAGGAGAGAATCCCGAAGGTACTTTCACTCTTATCTCTCAGTCTCCACAAGCTTGTATCGCGTCACTGATAACGTGCACCAACGAGTTGATCTCGAGAGGTCAAAGTTACGATGAGGGGAGACCGTGCTAAGATAAATATCTTTTGCTACCCTCTCGAGTAACTCATCGCACAGATTAATCTTTAATCATATTTGTCCACAGATATTTCTGTCAGTATCTAATATTTCTCAGAGAAAATTCGTTTCTCCATAAATAAGCAAACGCGCGCGATGAGCGAAAATCAATAGCTTCACTGAAAGTATTTATTAAATATGAGAGACTTATTTTATATTTAAACCTAATTGCATAGATTTTGGGATTAATTCAGTTTGTCAAAATAAATGATTAAAAGTCTCCGTATCACTGATAAAGATCAATCTGATCTAAAATCTCTAGATGTGTAATAATTTTACAATTATATTCATATAATATCATTCACGTATCATTCTGACAAATATCGCATCTAGTTTAAATAGATTGTGCAATAATTTCACAATATACAGTTATATTCATATAATATCATTACCTATATATAATACAATATTATTTACTAAAATTTACATTTGAGAATATGTCAGACTGAAA
Source organism: Anoplolepis gracilipes (assembly GCF_047496725.1). NCBI lineage: Eukaryota > Metazoa > Arthropoda > Insecta > Hymenoptera > Formicidae > Anoplolepis > Anoplolepis gracilipes. The sequence goes on from NC_132975.1 coordinate 5,395,436, forward strand.
ATTGATGCTTCTCTAGTTACCACAGTTGATTCGAATTTATAACATAGGTATACACCGCGCATATAATTTATTATTTTGATCATTGTAATTTTGAGGGCAGATTTCATTAAATTGTGGTATCAATATTGACTTATTTTGTTTCAATACAATCAACATTAAATACCGATCCACCTCTTTTTGAATTACTTGTAACATTTAATAATTATAACTTTTTTCCTACATTTCGGCTTATTTTATTTTCTTAATAATATGGTGTGCATTATTTTTTGTACGACATTGGCAAACGGTGAAACTAGAGATACTAGGTTTGTTATGTTTGATCCGCGAGGGATTTCTCATCCCTATATCGCATTCCATTCGTTGATCGTTATGATAATACACGAGGCAAACCTACTTCGCTCTACTAAACCACGCCGTTATTATTAACTCACCGCTTCGTCCTGTGCCAAAATCAACACACCACGCAAAATCGAGGACGCACGTTCGTCAGTCCGTTAACTACTCGCAGGTACCTAGCTACGTTTGGAGACATCATACGACAAACGTTGGGACACGGCGATTTGTCATGTTGTACGTCCGTACGTACCGTGATCAGTGGCCTGTTACAGCTACCATCAACGCGACATCAACGCCAGAATAATTCAGGTATAATTGACCAGGTCGGCTAATAGCGACTGTTAATTAGTAGGATCTGCTCAGCATGACCATTCTATGGGTGAGATATGATCGAGAATACAAGCGAGACAAGGACACAGCAAACACTCTGGTCGTTGGTCCCTTTATCGCAGGAATCCTCAACTTTTTCCAATTTCATTATTTTCATGCGCTTTTTACTTTTCATGGTTTTTTAACTTGATGACTGGCACTGAGTATTTAATCATGTTAAAAATATCCTATTTTAAAGCGGCGGTAGCTACGCGTTATTTAATAATGTCATATGTAATATTATTAAATAATTATTATATAATATTATGCAAGCCGCGTATATTAATATATTCAAGATTAATGTGTTACTCTACGAAATTTTTCGACTTTACTTTGAAAACCAAGTAATTTATATTCTTATATTATTTTCCATCTTTTCTGAAAAAAATCAATTATTTATCTTTAATTGTTAGCGATGCATTGTAATTCCTTTTTATATAAACTGTCAGATTTTACAATCTTTAAAGAATTATGCAAGCCAATTTTATTTCAAGGTAATCATATCTTTTTCAAATTTAAATTACTTTTATTAAAACTATTCTCATACGTCAATTTAATGATCTCTCTGTCTGACGTGTGCAGCAGAAATTGAACGCTTTAATTTAACGATCAATGTAATAGCATTTTCGATTCATATAATCCGGATCGCTTCGAGGGCAGTTAAGTACAATTTTCATCAGGTCGTATTTTAGTTGAAACGTATTACGAATTACAGTCCGAAAGTTGTAAAGAGTGAAGGACAAAATGCTTAGCGAATGTATTTGTAATTACACATGATTTGTACAAATTGGTTCTGGCTGCACTCGGATCAAAATGGAAACATTATTATAATTGCCAACAATTAGAGAGCATTAATTATGCGAGAAAAAAATCTCCTTTGAGATAAACTTGACGAAAGATCTAATTATAGGGGATTGTCTTGAGCAAACCGAGATCGTAGTCGCTTCGCAATTAAATTCCACACTATTGCTTGTCGTTATCTCAATTCGTCTACGATAATCGGACAAATTGTATAAGTTGAGAAATCCTGCTTTAGCATTTACGCTCATGACGATGTATGTATACGTCGGTCTTGTGTACATATACATGGAGACAATAACGCGCGTATTAACGCACTGCAGATTGCGTACGTGCGGGCGTTCTATGGTAGCCCGAGGGAATGCTAGCTATCTACTCGCAAAATAGCCCTCTCGGCAGATAATCACCCCTCCTTTCGCTCGTTACGATGGGCATTAGAGGAGAGAAAAATCACCGGATTAAAGTCGTGGCCTCCTCTCGGGCGATGCATATCTCCCATTACTTTATTATTATGGCATAAATTATTTTAATCGGCGATTTACAAAGTAAATAGTGCGTAGTGGGGTAATTTGTGGGGCCATTTCGTATATGCATATCGTATATAAAATATTAAAGACAGAATCCGTGTGACATGGGTTTTTACGTTCTGTACCTAACATGAATATCGAAGGGAACATATTACACACACACACACACACATGTGCGAGAAAATAACTATCTAATCTATAGCGTCGTTTAAGCAATATTAAGCCAGTAATGGATATGGTGGCACTTGGCAAGCTTGTGACACTTAAGAGATTGCATCGTAATTCTGATATGCACTGATTGTGATATTATCACGAATGTGGTTGGCTTGATGTTAACAGCTTTACGGAATTATTACGTTGAGTCATTAGGGAAATTCACAAAGTGGTTGTGACTTATTTTTATGTCCTAAGGAGATTACAAATATAATGTTACTTTATTCAAAACAATAAAAAAAGATATCTAGGAATTTTTATTTAATTTTGTTTTATCGTAAGTGGTAAAAGTTTATATCATCTATAAAAACTTTTTTCCTTTTCATGTATATCATAAGGATATTTCCTCGCCCGTCACTTCTTTCGGAAAGAACATTAATTAAACTTCTGCTGACGTTATAAAATAACTTGGCAGAGGAAGTGTCATGATATATTATTAAATATTTTAATCCAATTTTGTGGCAGGAATGTAAGAAGCAAATAACTTGTGTCACGTCAGCGTGATTGCCCTTAATTAATGCTAATTAAGAACAGACTTTACATAGTGCTGAATGTGACATAATTAGACGAGAACAGGCAGCGTATAGCCATAAGTGACATTAATACGTAGCCAAGTTTTGAGGCTGCAGCTGAGAACAGCTGGATGTAACGCGAATTAATTAATATATATTATAATATATTTCCATTTAAATAAAATTGCATATTTCCACGGGTGTTATGCATAACTTTTGTTTTAATCTATCGCGTTAAAACCGATTAAGGATGTTTAGTACTTATTTTTAAAAATATAGGAATTTAATAAAATTTGCACAGATTGTTCTGATACATGTTGAGAGACTTATAAAAAACCTAGAGTTGATTCACTGAAACAATCAAAAAGTTATAAGGATTTTAATTTGTAATGAATTTACCCGCCGATATTATTATAAATATAATTATTTTGTGGAGCTAATTACAAGTAAAAGTATTAATATAATTATAAATATAATTATTTATATAAATAAGTATAAATATAATTATTTCTGTCCTTTTTAGCCCTTAAATTGATACGATTACAGATTTTCTATCTTATAAAAAATCTGTGATCGTGTTGATTTAAGAGCTAAAATAGATAGAAATAATAATAGGAATTTATTCAAAATTTGCAAAAGTATAGTTTAAATATAGAGGAAATATTTGATTACATAATTTTGGTCAAGTACTGACTAGTTCAAAAGATATTCAATATAATTTTCTCAATTTCGTCCTATCATCCGAGATGACATATTATTTATTGTGAACACGTGGCAACATAGCATTCAGCTGAGACTTCTTTTGACATTTTAAATAACATATCCTTTCATCTGAAGAAGCCTCTATATACAAACGTGTAAGCGAGAAGCGACTAGGCTTCATATGTCAATTTGCAATTTGACCAACTTATGAAAAATTACCACGTGGCCACATTTCTTTCTTCTCGGAGAAATGACAAATTATTAAATTTCTCAAAGAAATAGTTAAAAATCCTCTATATTTTGTCATTATTCACTATTATAATTTTTATTCTGACATTTTAAATTACTCTGTACGAGTAAATTCTTTTATTTTTATAATTCAAATTTTGTGCTGTAATATTGAAATCGAGGTACCGTCAATGATCAAAGTTTCTCATTATAATTTAAGAAGCACGAAAATTGTCCGAAAAAAAGCAACAGAAGTTTGAAAATACATTTCTACACTCTAGCTATGAATAAATAATAAGATTTTATGCAATTTTTATGCTAATCATATATTAAGATATATGAGAAAAGTATACATTCGTCACTTTCGACTACTTTTTGCTCCGATTGTAAGTGCTAAACATCCTTAAGATAAAACTATTGCATATAAATATCCTTCTTATATCTAAGGTATTTGCCGTGTCGAGAAAGCATAATTTTTCGAAAATCAATAACAACGCCTGCGAAAATTGCCATCTCCCGTGAGAAATATTGAATGAGCAACGCGCTGTTTGGAATAAAAATAAAAAAAAAGAAACGGTCGATTTTGCTCGGGCAAAATCACGTCAGAATTCAACTAGCATCTCAAGTACAGTATAAATTAGCAATTAAGACGATTCGAACAATTCATACTTCTTGGTGGATCGAAGAGAACGGGCGACCAATTAAAAATTCATTACCGACCCGTTCCCGGTGCCTCTTAAACCCCATTGAGCGTCACAAAAGAATCCGACGAGGCTCGCTTTTCCAGAGACGGGATACGCGCAAATTGCGCGCCAAGACGTCGGCGTGCTCTGGAACAATCCTTCCCGTTAACGATCATGCGTCAGTTGCAGGGAATTTATATTCGTCGACGCTCGCACGAATATACAATTTAATTAAAAGCGACGCGTTCAGCGCGGCAACGATATTCCCCTCGAATCGCATGCGAGCGGGCGTCCGCCACAAGTTTCGTAGAGATAAATCTTACGCTCGAACGTGGCGCATAAAATCTCTGCTCGGTTCCGCCTTTCATCTCTCTCTCTCTCTCTCTCTCTTTCTCTCTTCACAAACCTATACATACATATAATAATCTCGCGCGACGAAAAATTTTCACCGCTTCCATGAGCATTCTCATCATTTCCCGCAAAGGTACCGCGCCTTCGTTTTCCACCGTTTTTACTCTATTTTCTCCTTTTCTACTCTTTGTATGTCGCTGAGTTTTCCGCAAAATTTTAAATTTTATAAAATTGTTTTTGAGAACACGAAAAATCTGTCAACAACGGCGTTATTATCATTGCTTATTGCAATTAGAGATACTCGAAAAAATGATCTTGTCACTTCAACACAAATTTTCTAGGTGTAAAAAATTAACTGAAACAGGTAAATGATTAGCAAATATTGTGATACTACATACGTGTTGTACTTAATCAATTTAAGTGACAGAGACAGAATTTATATTTGCACTACAATTAATGTAATTTAGACAGAAAATTTTTCTGTCCCTATCTTTAAGACTTATTTAATTAAGCACAGTTATACTTGTGATTAATATTTGGCAATGAGCTTTAAATTTTCTAGAGATATTGCTAGAATATTGCTGCTATGCATTCTACATGTGACAAACAATAATCTAACAGATACAAAAAATAGCAAAATAAATTTTAATTGAGACATCTAGAAATCTATCCACAACGAAATATTTTTTTGAGTAGAGAGTAAAATTAGAGAAAAAATAATTTTAAGGAAAGAGAAAGACAGATATACAATATTCATGGCAAGAATAGAGAAATACGGAGAAGAATTAAATGCGTCACACCTTCAGATAACTAATGTCCGACATTAATTAGCTTTTGACCACTGTCTTACGGTCGTTAAACATTTGGCGTTTGGCAGTGTTTCGGAAAATTCACAAAATCGCATCTCGTCGACTTGAGAAATGCGAATACGTTAGCATCTCCGTTTACCAGTGGCGTAGACTGGTCGTAAAAGTTAGCGAATCTGATAGCAGTCAGCTTCGTAAAGCACCTCTCGATTCGATTCCCGTAGCTTTTACGGCCAGACGATCTCCACTATACTATTCCAATTTCGAATCCTCTGACGATGACTTTCTAAAGATACGAACGAGGAAAAATTATCAAGAAATCTCGTGTGAAATTGTTTAAAAAAGAGTAATAATCTCGTAGACGTGGAATTTTAATATCAAAGTTAATATCAGAATTGTGTGATCAATTTTGTAATTTTTCAACCGCTCAAAATAATATATTTGAAGAAAAATATACATATTTCCTATATCTTTTCCTTTTTTCTATTTACTTTATATATAACTATTATTAAGGATGTTTAGCACTTATAATCGGAGCAAAAAGTAGTCGAAATATATACTTTTCTCATATATCTTAATATATGATTATTATAATTATATTATAAAGATTGCATAAAATCTTATTATTTATTCATAGCTAGAGTGTAGAAATGTATTTTTCAACTTCTGTTGCTCTTTTTCGGACAATTTTCGTGTTTCTTAAATTATAATGAGAAACTTTGATCATTGACGGTACCTCGATTTCAACATTACAGCACAAAATTTGAATTATAAAAATAAAAGAATTTACTCGATTATAGAGTAATTTAAAATGTCAGAATAAAAATTATAATAGTGAATAATGACAAAAAATAGAAAATTTTTAACTATTTTATTGATAACTTTAATAATTTGTCATTTCGCCGAGAAGAAGGAAATATGGCAACATGGTAATTTTTCATAAGTTGGTCAAATTGCAAATTGACATATGAAGCCTAGTCGCTTCTCGCTTACACGTTTGTATATAGAGGCTTCTTCAGATGAAAGGATATGTTATTTAAAATGTCAAAAGAAGTCTCAGCTGAATGCTACGTTGCTACGTTTTCACAATAAATATCATATGTCATCTCGGATAATAGGACGAAATTGAGAAAATTATATTGAATATCTTTTGAACTAGTCAGTACTTAAAATTATGTGATCAAATATTTCCTCTATATTTAAACTATTCTTTTGCAAATTTTGAATAAATTCCTATTATTATTTCTATGTATTTTAGCTCTTAAATCAACACGATCACAGGTTTTTTATAAGATAGAAAAGCTGTAATTGTATCAATTTAAGGGTTGAAAAGGACAGAAATAATTATATTTATACTTATTTATATAAATAATTATATTTATAATTATATTAATACTTTTACTTGTAATTAGCTCTACAAAATAATTATATTTATAATAATATCGGCGGGTAAATTCATTACAAATTAAAATCCTTATAACTTTTTGATTGCTTCAGTGAATCAACTCTAGGTTTTTTATAAGTCTCTCAACATGTATCAGAACAATCTGTGCAAATTTTATTAAATTCCTATATTTTTAAAAATTGGTACTAAACATCCTTAATTTATCACATTAAATTATATATGTTTTTGTTTTAAAATTTTCTTATAAAAAATAATAGTAATCAGAACACCACTTTAAACACAGTTAATTATGATGTCATAGTTGTCTGGTATGATATTCCTAAATAAATTGGAGACTCTTTGGAACGTTATAATTGCCCTGATTCTTTCTCTTTGAGAATCCTCTAGATCCTTTTATGTCTTGTTGTTTATAACCTTCTCCAGAGCAATTAATACATCTTGACCGTCTCGTCTCAACTGTCGACTTTTGTCGACGTCGTATCGACTTTTCTCGTTTATCTCTGTCATGAAACTATAAACTGCGCAATTCTTACAGTAAGAGTGAAAATTCTATTTCCCAGTGGAAAATATGCGGCGTCCTTAGCTGACGTTGCATCGCCGTAATGCATCCATAGGCGAATCGCGCACTCTGAGCTAGCTTAGGTGCCTTTCATATTTAAATCGATGTTTATGTAATCCGATACTTTGAGCGGAAATCATTTCTTCTCAAGTTGCTTGATAATACCGTAAAAGTAACGTATCAATAAATCACAAGACGTAGGTGGATAAAAGCTATGTATCAAGTATGCATCAAATCAAAGAATGCGTCAAATATGTACTTATATAATATACATGTAATATATATAATTTTAGAAAAATCTCGAAGTACGCAACTTTTTCCTTCAAAGCGTATTATCTTTTTAGCTTATAAATAAATTTCTCAACTTGCAGGCTTTACGCGAAGCGTCTCGAAAAATTGACGGAAAGTAAACGCGTAACATTAGTCTAAAATTTAAAATGTATTTTTGTGCAAAATTAATGTTAGTGACAGCCCAAGAAATTTTTTGATAAAAAAATCGATATATTTTTTTATGCAAAACAATATTATATACTTATTTTTGTTAATTCTGTAGCATTCTATATATTGTACAATTTACCCAATTCATAAATATAAGCATAACACAGATAGCATTTTAAACATCCATCTTATTGCTAATAATTTTATATACTTTAATTTAAACCAATTAATTTATCATTATTTATCACAGTGAAAAATATGATGCCGCGTATTAATAGATTTTAATATTAATTAATATCAACTATGATATTTATATTGTATACTACTGTTCTATTGCATTTATTTGCAAAATTAGATAAAAAATTGCGTTCAAAATTGTTTCTAGATTTTTTATTATTTTTAATAAAATGGGCATACAAGACAGAAACTGAAAATTAATGTACAAGTATACATTATGAAAAGCGTATAAAATTTTAAGTTATAAAGCACATCGCTATCGATTATCGATACTGAGGTATTAATAATGGAATTATTGTGTTAGTTTTCGCGAAGCGTGTATGAAAATTAAAATATATTTATTCGTTTTTTTAATGCAGCGAGACATACGGGAATATTTCAGGTAGAAACGACAGGATAATAAAATCAGGAAACAGCAATGTTTTTTGGACAGTTAACGATATCGAGGCATCCGAGCGATAAGCCATCTCGTTCCTCCATTAAATTCTACTCATGCGAGTCAAGAATTTATTTCTACCATTTCAAGTACTGTATATTCGGTCGATTTGTTTTTGTTTAACGGCAATACGAACGATTATCGATTTTTGCATGCGTCAACGCACTCAATATCCAATTATTCACGCTATCCTGATATATTTGTTATCTTTGTTGGGATTACAATTCTGTCGTTTACTCAAAGTAAGTTTAAATTACACTAATCTTCTCGCTTAACACATAGATACAATTCGTATGTATAATATATTTGCATAAAATACACAGATGTAATTTTAAAAAATATTTTAAGCTCTTTATACATATATTTTTTATGTATGCATTTTGTCTGATAATTTTTTGTTTAAAAATTATTTTAAAAGGCAAAATAATATATACATTTATTGATTTATTTATTAAGCTACGCAACTTTCTTCTCTTATATACACAAAGTGCACTTTCTTAGTTTTCACGAAGTCTGTATCTATTGAACATTTCAACGACTCGTTTCTGTGACAACAAGCGTAATTTCGTCGATCTTCGCGATCAAACCTAACGACCACCTAAGTGTTTCTCGATTTCTCCATTCCTTTCTAAAGTAGTATTTGTTACTATGGCCTTAAATGTCTGTTCCCTGCGCTCGATATCGTTTGTCGCTATTTTCTTCGACGGTTCGCATTCTGTACAACGCGATTTTCCTATCAAATAAAATGCGGAAAAAAATTTATGTATTAATCTTTACATGAAAAATCTTGTTTTATTTACTAATTAGTTTTACATGTTTATTTTAACGTAACAAAAATTTGACTGAATATACTGACAAATACAAATGATTTAAAAACATACCTGCAAAATTTAGCAGGTATTTACTTTTTAGAATTGTTTTTTTTATACTTAAAAAAATTTTTACATTTTCTACAAAAAAGAGAGAGAGAGAGAGAGAGAGAGAGAGAGAGAGAGAATATACAGCAGATATATCCATCTATATTTGGAAATTTTTGTTACATTCTCTACATCCATACGTATACTTATTCATTGATGGTGATATTGTGTAGCGTATTGATTTTCCGGCAAAGAGATTAATTTTTCCGGATATCGTGAACGGTCGAGCTATGTCATCAACACAAAACATTCAATACATAACGGAAATAAAAAATGTTTGGCACGAATACGATACCATTGCTAACATCAGAAAATCAATTTCCAGTTCAGCTATCGTCAATAATTCATGGAATCGTGATTCAGCAAAATCCAAACTGCCGTCTCACAAATACCGCATATATGACCCTCGTACTTGGAAGCTAAATTTCTTGTAATACCTGAGTTATGAATTCCGTCAACGTGTAAAAGTTTGCGCCGTCCTTATAAATCATCGGCGTGAATCGATCCGATCCAAAAAACCGAAAAAAAAACAACCCTGTCTATCTCATTCGAATTACGTATAAGTATGCAGTTTATCACCGTTTCCTATTTTGCCGGCAAAAGTAATACGGGCATAATATCTCACACAAGTGTAATATATTTTATCTGGCTACAATATATTTTCCCGGTAGAATTTCAAACGATCCCGTCAGGTGGAGGGCTGAAACTACTCAATGTCGGAAGCAAATGAGAGATGAGACCGTTGCCAAGTGCATATCAATATTGAGAGATATGTCAGATTTTTAAATTCGATTGCGCGAAGCGTAGTCAGAAAAAAATTCTTCAAGAATCTCACGCTGCTTAATAATTTTACATAAATGGCGGGCGATAAATGCATCGTGCAATCGTTACAGCGATGTATACATACAGTGCAGATTTTATTTAATTTTTGGATCGAAGCGCGCATTTGCGCAACTCATTGAAATGTCTGCAATGCTGTAAAACGTTATCGCCTGTGGCACGCATTAACGCGAAAGTTAAATCGAGCGAAACATATGCGACATCGCATTATTATCGTTATTTCTAGGAGTGTGTAAATATGTATGCAAGTGTGCTGGATAACGTAATAATTTTTGTAAATTCGGTACAATTTTGTTTGTATGCGTGTTGCATAATATTGCGTAAATTAAACCGTCCCACACAAACGTACAGCATTATTGCGCTTCTGGTTACGATAATACATTTTCCACATATTTATTTTTAAAGAAATGCACTTTAAAGTTAATTTTTTTTTACTAGTAATCTAATAATTTGTACATCTATTTATTCTCATACTTAATTATTTCTCATTTATATTTTTTATTTATATATCTCGAATTAACTAATTGAGAAGAGAGAAGCACTTTAGGAATGAATTAATTTCGTTTAGATTTGGGTAATGTTATTATAATTGTTGGGATTAAAGCGGTATGTTTGAAAATATTTTTTCTAAAGATAAAATTTTCTTTCGAATGTGACAGACGATATAAAAATGCTGAAAGTGGAACTGCAATCATAACACATTGCCTGAAAGTTATTTTGCGGTGAGAATAAAAACTTGAACGATGGAAAATACGAGACAGATATACTGCGGCGTTTTCCTTTAAAGTCCTCCAGTCGAATTAATGATAAAAGTTTGCCGGAAGTAATAATGGTACCATAGGTACTTTATTTAGTCTTGATATCGAGCATCGATTGCAGATTCCATAAGCCTCGAAATAAGAGTAATGCTATACATTATATCCGGGTGTCCATTTTTATTGAGTTCCCGAGAGTTTGAAAATAAGATAATTGATGCTAAAAATAGGGATTATATCGAGATTTTTTTTTGCATGCAGATTGATCGAAGTACGTGTGAATTTTCTCTGCGAAAAGTATCACATGTTATTTTACATGGAAGCATATTTAATTTTGATTAATTAATCATCTATTAGCCGATAATTCCATATTCATCGCTGATTATGAATGATATATGTATATCACCGGAGAGTAATATAATACGATAAATGTTACACGAAAGTAGATAATTAATATGTCGACAAAGTGTACTCTGAGCAAACATTTAACATTAAACTATATTAGAGTTACCAATACTGTTTCGATATGATATTTCAATACATGCGTCGAGTGATAATACGATATTGTTTTGGAGAAAATTAATAAGTTAGGAGAGAATGCGCTTTTAGAAAGACAATATTTTTGCATGTAACGGATTAAATCGGACAATTCCATTTGCTGTGTTTACATATTCGTGTGTTAGCAGCATTCTTCCGATTTATTTACAGACAGCTTAAATTTAGAGCGAATCGATTTTACAAAAGTTTTTGTAACATTATGCATCCACCAATGTATCTATAATGTTATCGAAAGGATATTAATGTCTTTTTCTTGCAATGCTTTCCGATTTGCTAATGTTGAATATTTTCCGCGTTCGCTACCCTTGAGCGAACGATCCGGATGAGAGGGTCGTTAACTCGCGTTGGCACGGAAGAGACTAGACAGGATTCTTATCTACGGATGCTGGGCACCGATCCAGTCGTTTCAGACAGGGGTGGGGGTCGCGACCCTAATATATGGTTCGATAAAGTTTTCTTTACTTTCACAAACTTATTCAATATTTGTCAGCAAAATCTTCTTTCATTAAAAAAAACACTGTACTTAATCTACAAAAATTTGTTTCTTACTTAATATTGTTAGAGCGCGTTCAGAAAATTTAAAAAATTGAATAACATGAATAATATAAACTGTTATTTTATAAAAATGTACACAAAGAATTCTATAGATCCGAGAGAAAAACGTACGCCAGTCCAGTTTCCATGCCGTTGGCTTTTGAATAATTGAAAACGATTCACACAAAAGAGTATAGACTACAAGTAGACGTGATGTTGCGCATATAATATTAGCATATTACTATATTTGACATTTCGCTGTTATTTCTTCATACTTGTGAAATATTTTTATTTGCAATATAACGCTTTACTTTCACATAATGCTGTTTTTTTAACAAGCCTATCACTTAATCAATATAAATATATTCAATCAATTCTCTTTATGTATAATTTTTGTTGGTTTTCTGTAACGTTTGATAACATACATTTAACATGTGATAAATGTTAAATGGCCTGTACATTTTATAGTGAGATCAATATTAATTGCACATAATTAAATGCAATTTATGTGTATTGAGAACAACAGGTGTCGCGCCTATACGACAAATTAATTGAGGGCAATGAATTACCTTGTCGGATATGTGGATTCTGTACATGTCGAACATGTTGAAACAATCAAAAGTTCAAAATCGATGTAGTAACAAATAATGTATTACTATGATAAATATTAAATCTGGAAGGGAGATTAACTTAAATAATTGAAATGATTAAAATAAATTCTTTCGTATTCCATCAATATATGTAAATATAAAGAGAGCTCATTGATTCGTGAATAGTCTTTCTTAAAGCTCCTTCGCAAACTCTGGCTCCTCCCACGCAGATACCACCACAAGAGAAGATCCAGATTTTGCAGTGGCAAAACTTTGGTCTATCTTCGCGACAAGACATCTTTGTTCATTGTCCTATCGGTACTTTGATAGGGCAAAAAGGGGAGCGGAAAGTAAAGCTAGTTCGGAATTAAACTTTCGCATAGAGACAATAGAGAGACCTTGGTATACATGTTGAAAGGGACTGCTAGGAACGATTCTCTTCGCCAATATCTATAGCAAGAGAGATACAGGGATGAAAAGGTATATGAAGGACAATGAACAAGTTACATCTCTGTTGCTCTTGACTTTTCCCTATTTCTTACAAAGAATACATTATTCCTTGTTAAAAATTAAAATAATTGTTCTCTTGTTAGATCCCAATCGCTATATTTTAAATTAAATATAATTGAATTGAATTTTTTTGTTTTTTAAATCGTATTCGACAAATTAAAATTCTATTAAAGTAATCGCCGTGCGAAATGGATTAAAAGACATTATTTGTTGCAATCGTTAATTAATCTAAGAAAATTTTTGAATAGCTCGACATTTTCGTTGAAAAACAATAAGAAAAGTCAACGGAAGATAATGCAAAAGTAGGACGCCACGTATAGTAGATAAGAGATTATACATATATACGCTGGAAGAGGCAGATATATAAAAAGATAAAAACAATTCGCGTTCATCTTTTTATGGCCTTCGGAAGAAAATGAGAAATGTTATATAAGGGATGTTTGCACGTAGAAAATGTGTCCCTCACCTAATAACGGATTCAATTACGCGAGTCTGTGTAACACTTGAGGTTACCATGATATACAGCGCAATGTAAAATTTAAAAGTGACGCATACCCCAAGACTACTAACCGCCTCATGACTTGTGGTTTCCGTTTCGGCGTTATGGTGGCCATACTAACCGGTTTCGGTCGGAAACGGGACACTTGGTTCTCTCCGGGGAAATGTCTAAAAACGACCTGACGTCGCTCTCGCCTTTTCCTTTCTCTCTCTCTTTATATAAACACATATATTCAGCTTCCAAATGTTTTCCTACGAAGTTCGCCTTCCGTTTCATGTTAAAAATGCATCTCTCTGTATCCGTATAATCTTGACTATTTAACATAATTCACGAAAAAGAAGAGTCCTTCCGTATTTTTTACTCTTTTAAAGATACCTTAGCCTGCACTTAATGTGTTAAAAACAAATAGTTTTTTATTTCTTATTATTTATATATATATATATATATATATATATATATATATACATAATAATATAAATGAAAAAACAGCACTAAATGTATCGAATATATGTGACATTACTATTATATGTCGGGTCTGTGATCAGTGCCAAGCGGATGTATAACGTGCAATTCGCTTAAAAATTGTATGAGAATAAAAGCAAAGTAGATAGAATATAAGAGACCACCGTAAGAACGACGTGCGATAGCTCCCGTAATGTTGAGATAAATTACGGTAGCCACTAGTGAACACAGGAGGAAAGCCAGGCAACCGGGTGCCATATCACTGATCCTGATCTTGGTCCGTTGTTCAGGATCGGTAGCGGTAGCAATGCCGTAAGTCAGTCCTAGTCCCAGCAGAGTGTTAAACATCGGTCCGCCGAAGCAAGCTGCATATCCCATACGGGGAAATCCCCGTCTGGCAATAGCGACGTTCGATATCAGATCTGGACAAAGTTTCGAATTATCTCTAGACTTTGATATAAAATTATTATTCAGAGATATAAATTAAACTGGACATTAACTCTGAAACACAAATTATTATTAAGGATGTTTAGTACCTATTTTTAAAAATATAGGAATTTATTAAAATTTGCACAGATTGTTCTGATACTCTGTTTCTGATATTCAAAGACTTAAAAAAAAACCTGGAGTTGATTCATTGAAGCAATCAAAAGTTATAAGGATTTTAATTTGCAATGAATTTACCCGTCGATATTATTATAAATATAATTATTTTGTGAATCTAATTATACGTAGAAGTAGTATTAATATAATTATAAATATAATTATTTATAAAAATAATTTATATAAATATAATTATTTCTGTCCTTTTTAGCCTTTAAATTGATACGATTACAGATTTTCTATCTTATAAAAATTCTGTAATCGTGTTGATTTAAAAGCTAAAATAGATAGAAATAATAATAGGAATTTATTCAAAATTTGCAAAAGTATAGTTTAAATATAAAGGAAATATTTGATCACATAATTTTGGTCAAGTAATGACTAGTTCAAAAGATATTGAATATAATTTTCTCAATTTCGTCCTATCATCCGAGATGACATATTATTTATTGTGAACACGTGGCAACATAGCATTCAGCTGAGACTTCTTTTGACATTTTAAATAACATATCCTTTCATCTGAAGAAGCCTCTATATACAAACGTGTAAGCGAGAAGCGACTAGGCCTCACATGTCAATTTGCAATTTGACCAACTGATGAAAAATTACCATGTTACCACATTTCTTTCTTCTCGGAGAAATGACAAATTATTAAAATTATCAAAGAAATAGTTAAAAATCTTCTATATTTTGTCATTATTCACTATTATAATTTTTATTCTGACATTTTAAATTACTCTGTACGAGTAAATTCTTTTATTTTTATAATTCAAATTTTGTGCTGTAATGTTGAAATCGAAGTACCGTCAATGATCAAAGTTTCTCATTATAATTTAAGAAACACGAAAATTGTCCGAAAAAGAGCAACAGAAGTTGAAAAATACATTTCTACACTCTAGCTATGAATAAATAATAAGATTTTATGCAATCTTTATAATAATCATATACTAAGATATATGAGAAAAGTATATATTCGTCAATTTCGACTACTCTTTGCTCCGATTGTAGGTGCTAAACATCCTTAAGGTGTTATAATTTTATAATGATTCTGGAAAATTTGTGTAACGTCACAATTAATCTGTTTAACTTTTTTTGGGGGAAATTCAATCTGAAAATGTATATTTTTTTTTTTTATTGAATTGCGTGGTTTTGGTTCACTCTAGCTTCACAAATATTTTGGCAACAAGAAGAGCATTTTTCAACACGACTCACCCCCGACACTGTTCCCCCATGCAAGAAAAGTGATACCCAGCATGGCGTCAGATATGCTACACGCGTATCCTATACATTGGAGTACGGCCATTACTTCTCTGGCCACCAAATAAACCGTCAACATGGCAGCGAAAAATCCCAAAAATGCAAAGATCTGGAATTATATGTGCTTCACCATCGATATTAGTAACATTGTTAATCTTTTTCTTTTCGCATTTGTCGCGAACGCTTATTGAAGCTTCAATCATTTTCTTGCTTGAGAAAGAAAGAAAAAATACTCACATTATGGAATGTTGGTACACGATCCACGTGAGTCGTTAGAAACACAATTACACCAATTACGGTGCCGACAACGAGGAATATCGACACTATTGGCACATTGCCAAAAGTCATTTGCCAAACTGCAATAAAACAGTTAAAATGAAATTGAAGTTGAGTGGTGCAGATTGCGTTACATGCATTGATTGTCGATACGACGATTATGTTATTGACTATCCATCTAGATTTCGCATCTATCATCATATCAACCGTGTTTTAAAAAAAAAACGGTTCTAAACATTATTAGCAATTATTCAGAAGAAAGATATGTTAGAAAGCAATCAATAACTTTTTCAATATTTTTGCCTTTATATAATAAAAAATGTAAATTTTCGTAATCATATATAATGTCTTTATTTATAAAAATATTTTTAGATATTTCTTTTTTAAGTTAAAATATTCTTCAAAAACTAATTTGAGTTTGTTATTAGCGTTCAGATGATTATATAATTATATCATATTTATATAATTGTAAAATTATAAAGATTAAAGATGAGACGTATACCGTTTAATAGAAATAGTGCTATCGTAGGTGTTACACACAACTGAAAGCAATTTAATAGCTTTGACCAGCCTCTCTTCTCGGCAGTAGGATTTACAACTGGTATAAAGAGTTGCAATAGCAACATTACGGGCGAACGTACAAGCAGAATGATCTTAAACAATCTATTCGAGTTCTTCCAATCTTCTCTGCTGATCGGATTGACATCGTATAAAAATTCTCTGAAAAGACCTATTGGTCGGTCGGAAACGTAGTCACTAATTTCCGGGCTTAACTGGACGAGATCGCCTCGTATTTTTGATCTCTCCATTTCCGTTGCAACAGCAATATCTGATTTAAACGAACATATAAGTACATAGAAACATTCAAGTTTAATCATATGTGAAGATTCTAAAGCAAGAATTAACTAACAATATAACATTCGAACTTTTTTTTTTAATAAAAAGATAAAGATTTTTCTTATTCCCGTTTACGCACATTTTTATTTTAAAAATTGTGAGATAAGCACGCAAATATTTAGTGAAAATACATGATTAGCACATAATTGTGACGGCAAAGCACACTTTTGAAAAAAAAAACTATACGAGACTAGAGATTGATATATATTTTTTTGATGCAAGAAAGCAAGCATGGTACAGAAGATTTGAACTATTGAAAAATTCAAAAGAACTAAAGACATGGATATGTGCGATGAGTCGTAAAAACGACGTTCAGTACCTAGTTTGGCACGTAAGCCAAAAGGTCGGCTTCTAGGGGGAATCTTGGGAATGGTGCTTGTGTCTCTGTTCGCCAAGTAAGTATGCAGGACGTCTGAATCGGGTACACTTGGGATTCTGGCTGAAAGTACATAAGAATGTTCTCGCGAAAAGCGATCGATACTTAGTATGGAGAAAATTTTCTATAGGCGATAAAGAAGAAAAGAAAGAAAGAGAAAAAAAATCGGAGTTAAAGTCATCTCTTTTATATATATTTTTACAGCGAATTCAAGAGATGCGAGAAGAGATTTCTCATTGTGGAATAGAAATAGTTTTTGAATGCGCATCATAAAATTTCCCCGGGGGTATACAAGTATCTTAGAATATATTTCTCTAAGTTAAAGAATTCTGCAGAACCGAGTATAATTTTATTTGTATTTTTTTTTTGCAAGTTATGAGTTCTAGTCGATATAAGTCAAGGTATTTATAATATATTATACTTTTCAATTTTTCCTCTTTGGTTTCATACATCTGCATTATTATAACTGCCATGATGAATAGTGCATAGACCAGAATAAAACCTGCAATTAAAATTTATTAATGTATCATTAGAATTGGGATAAATGATTTACATACATGAGACGCAAGAAACTTAGATAAATAACACTGTTTTCGTCTTAATTGAAAAGGAAAGATCTTAATTACTTCTTTCTTTTTAATCTGAATGAAAAAGATATACCGCTGGAGACGGGACTCTTTTAAGAGCTTTTAATGAAGCAAATAATAAGTGAATGCGCATATTAAATAGTTGTCTTCTTGAAATTTGCTTATTTATATGCATATAGCTATATTAAAACTGTTTAGGAATATTAAAAAGAATCTAGCTGAATAAAATTGAATTTCTATTTGTTTGCTATCACGTTTCGCGAAATGAAGAAGATGAATCAAGATATTCGACGGCTTTATATGTGGCCTAACAATAACCTCCCCGCCAATGGCTTTGTACGGACGCAAAATTATTTCCCTGGACTTTATCCGTTGCAACAATAATCCCTGCTTTCCCAGTGAAACGGATTCCTTGCCACGGAATCCCGCAAAAATTCATCGACAGTCAGATTGCAACCCCAGCCGGCAGGTGGTGGAAAGAGAGAGACTGCGGCGTAGCTTAATTAAATTCGCCGAAGAATTATCGTTATTCCAGAATGAAACCATTTATGGCTTTCCGCAGTTAAACTTCTCTTTCATTATGACGTGTCTGATTTGCCACGCAAAATATCGATAAAATATATCAAATACTAATTATATATATAATGTTCTTTTACTTATATTTATTATTACTAGCGAAAAAATTAATCGAAAAATTAAAAGCAGCAAGATTCACGAAAATGATTATCTATTTAAATCAAATATTTACTCGACACAGAATAGAATAATAAAAGTCATATCCCTTTGTTTATTCTACTTGGACATTCAAGCTTAGACATCGAACGAATTAGCAGTTGACTGAGAGTAATAATTAATCGTTTCCTATCTAAATATATTCTTTCTCTCACATGGTAATCGATAATATTTTAAAGTACGATACATGAACAGAAAAAGATATCTCTCAATGTTGTAATATTTTTTTACTGTAATTTTCTCACGATTGTGTGTGTATTTTTATAATCTTATATTCGTTATAAGTGCCAGTGGTTGTAAAAATAGAAAAATTGATGAAGGAAAAGGGAGGAAATAAGTTATTTTTTTATTATATCCATGGACGAAATAATCGATTTATGATTACAAAAAACATACAGCAATGGATAGGAAAAAGTCAATTGATATTACTCTATCAAATTTGAATAAAAATAAACTAGACGTACTTATGGCCTCCCAGAGATGAACCATTTCGTCCCATACCACGTAATTTATCCAGCAAACGGAAACGATATAAAAACAAGCATCTCTCATGAGAGATTTGAGTGAAACTTTAAAAGGCTTAATTATCGCCACGGAACCGGCGATCATTGAGGTCACGAAGACACCCGCTCCGATTAATTCGGTGAACATTATTATCTCTCCATCGTCTCTCGACACGAGGGACGTGAAGATGTCAGGCGCGCCGTTTCCAAATGCCAATATCGTCACTCCAGCTATGTTATCCGATAGACGCATTACACTAGCTATTACCGCCAGTGCTGGACAAAAACTGAAATAAAAAATATTGCAAATGATTAATTTATAGCATTTATATTTCTCGACGTTTCGATATTTGAAGGCAAGCTTGTAGAAAAATTTTTCAATTGTAATATAAATATAAATAATAGAGTATTGAAGATTCTTGAATTTAATTTCTATAGCAAATTATTAGAGTTTAAATGAAATTTTGTTTACTTTTAATTATAATACATTTTTCTTTCCCATAAAAAGCAAAATTACGAAATTTTATTTGGATAACAAAATTTAACTTTATTTAGGATTTAAGGAAATATCGATACTTATATTTATTGGTAACAATTTTATTAATGGAACGTAAAATACGCAAAACATTTGCGTAAAAAGAAACTTTTGGATAATATTCATTTAAGATGCACATTTTTTTAAAATCATTCATATAAAATGGATCATTTATATCTAGTTTTTACTGTATACGGAAAATAAATTATATAATATTGTTTATGCGGAGAAATAAAAATGTCTAAATTTTAATTATTAGATATAGATCAAAGGTAAATTTCTCTCTCATTCAACAAACTTTACGAAATAAACATTGCATTTATTTACCATTAAACGCAGAAAAATAAATGTGAAACTTCTTAGCGATTTATAAAAATATCAAGAATTTATATGACAGTCAGAGTGTAAGAGTAAGAGCGTGGTATCGAATATAAATATTACGGATAAAAGTTTATAAAGTCGTATTATAAATTTATATGTTTTTTATATATTATAGAATACGTATTGATTTATTTGATAGCTGAGACATAATATATTTTTATAATAAAGTTTTGTAGAAAAATTTATATCATTTATTTTTTTAAAAATAACAATAAAATAACGATACTTTCACGTCAATAGTAGCAATTATTATAAATAAAATGCCACTAAAAAATCTCGGATTTCGAAACCCCATTATTGAACGCATGGCAATCTGCCATCCCTGACATTTGTATAACTTGAAAGAGTAAGGGAACCCTTCGTTTATCATTTTGAAAGAAACCGCTCCGTAGAAAGTAAGCTGTTGAAATAGGAGAAAATATGAATCTTTCGATTATTGACTTGGTTACTTGCCAAAAGTCAAAATTTCTGTTGTAGTTACATAATCATCTACATATATTCTGTAGATGTTGTTCGGTAACACGTTTTCATCGAAATTGAACTTGGCCAAAGTTTCCAATTTTGCTACTAACAAGAAAAGGTGTTTATTATTCATACTTATATATTGTGTGTTTCCATAATATGCATTCATATAGAATGGATCATTCTTTCATAAATAATATCACTCTTTCACACAAATATCTCTCTCTCTGTATATATATAAATTTATTTATATTTACTTATTTATCTATTTATTTATTTATTTATCTCTATATCTATTTATTTATTTATTTATTTCAGCTAAGTTTTTATTGCACTTTTTATTCAGGAATTTAATAAAATTTAGAAATAAAAGTTTATATTCCGATGATTATACTTTCAATCAGAATGAAAACTAATGTATAATTATTTCCGATATAAATACTAGAATGACCAACTTACAAATTATCCGCTGTGGTTCCTAAAATCAAAAATAAGTAGAGTAGCCATAAGAGCACGAGGACCAAGCCGCTGACAAACAGGTAAACGTTTTCGGATTTGAAGAAGCAAAACAACAATACTGTGTACTGAATCATGGAGTCTGAATAGCAGTCTTCGGTATTCGCTACCCAGTCGCAACGTTCCGTAGCGGAAACTTGCCAAACGTACGAGCAATCATCCTGAAAAAAGATTTGACGAAGAGCTCGACGAGACGCACAAACTGCAAGAGACGTCGATAACAATTTACCTCCCGTATAGGCAGATGCCCATGTCTTAAAGAGGAGCTCAATATTTGCGACCTCATGTTCAAAAAAGCATAAAAGCGCAACGAAGCGATATGTAACCTATATTTTGTGTATTTGCCTTTCACGGATCCGCTCGATCGTTGCCTATTCAAGCAGAAGCGAGCAAAACTTCAAGCGATACAGACAGAATGCTGTCACACACGTAACATATACTGTGCGCGCAGTTTGAAACATAAATTCAATACGATGCAAACATAAAGGGAATTCTTGACAATGACATACACGTAGAAAGTGGGACATTCTGTATATGTTGATCAATGTTGAATATTGTACTAAATATTATGCAGTTTACAAAATATTAATGCTTCATTTACGAGGAAAACAATATATTAAAGATGTTTAGCACCTACAATCGGAGCAAAAGGTAGTCGAAATTGACGAATATATACTTTTCTCATATATCTTAATATATGATTATTATAAAGATTGCATAAAATCTTAGTATTTATTCATAGCTAGAGTGTAGAAATGTATTTTCCAACTTCTGTTGCTTTTTTTCGGACAATTTTCGTCTTTCTTAAATTATAATGAGAAACTTTGATCATTGACGGTACCTCGATTTCAACATTACAGCACAAAATTTGAATTATAAAAATAAAAGAATTTACTCGTACAGAGTAATTTAAAATGTCAGAATAAAAATTATAATAGTGAATATTGACAAAATATAGAAGATTTTTAACTATTTCTTTGATAAATTTAATAATTTGTCATTTCTCCGAGAAGAAAGAAATGTGGCCACGTGGTAATTTTTCATAAGTTGGTCAAATTGCAAATTGACATATGAAGCCTAGTCGCTTCTCGCTTACACGTTTGTATATAGA
This sequence comes from Anoplolepis gracilipes, assembly GCF_047496725.1. NCBI lineage: Eukaryota > Metazoa > Arthropoda > Insecta > Hymenoptera > Formicidae > Anoplolepis > Anoplolepis gracilipes. The sequence goes on from NC_132975.1 coordinate 5,417,937, forward strand.
GGCTTCTTCAGATGAAAAGATATGTTATTTAAAATGTCAAAAGAAGTCTCAGCTGAATGCTATGTTGCCACGTGTTCACAATAAATAATATGTCATCTCGGATGATAGGACGAAATTGAGAAAATTATATTCAATATCTTTTAAATTAGTCAGTACTTGACCAAAATTATGTGATCAAATATTTCCTCTATATTTAAACTATTCTTTTGCAAATTTTGAATAAATTCCTATTATTATTTTTATCTATTTTAGCTCTTAAATCAACGATCACAGGTTTTTTATAAGATAGAAAATCTGTAATCGTATCAATTTAAGGGCTGAAATAATTATATTTAAAAGGACAGAAATAATTATATTTATACTTATTTATATAAATAATTATATTTATAATAATATCGACGGGTAAATTAAAATCCTTATAACTTTTGATTGCTTCAGTGAATCAACTCCTGGTTTTTTTTATAAGTCTCTGAACATGTATCAGAACAATCTGTGCAAATTTTATTAAATTCCTATATTTTTAAAAATAGGTACTAAACATCCTTAAAGAAAATGCTACATACATAAATGAGAAATTATATACAATCTGTAGCTCAACGTCAACATTCAGATAAAAATGTTGACGTTGCAACACTTTTTTTTCTTTTTTGTGAAAAAAAAATAAGGCCGTCGAGACTTCTCTCGACTACGGAAGCACGCATTCAAGAATGCGACTGCTTGACGACACTTATCCGCGCTAGTCTGACGGCAACTAGAGGCTCATTAGACGTGAAGCATTTCTTCTCCCATTCATCCTCATTTCTGTCTATGACGAGGTGGTAAAAAAAAAAAAAAAAAAAAAAAAAAAAAAAAACACCGTCATGTAACAAGCACAGGGAAGAGAACCTCTCGCAGCAAACGGTTACGCTGTCATCCAACAATGTGATATTATATCGTCGATATTATATCGACACTTATTCGATATTATTGTCAGCTTACGATAATGGAAATTCAATGATGTGTTGGCGACGCCAATTCGTTAAATCCATTATTACCAGAACTTTCACAGTTTTATAAAAGAATATTTCGCAGACATAGAGAACATTGCAGAGCAATGCGAAAACTATTTCTTTCAAAAGGCTCGCTAGAAGCTAATTGAATTGATAAAAAAATATTTTGTTATTACAATATATATAACATACATTGTATATTTTTTTGATATTTAAAATATTTATTTAGAATGTTACGCACAATAGGTACATTTTTCATTAAAATAAATTAAAACTCGAAATAATTTTGGATTTTCCAATTTTGTATCAAATATTCATTATAAAGTCAACTTTTACCTCTGCGAAATTTGCATCGAACGACTTATTAAAATAATTGTGCACAATTTTTTTGTACGGTAAATATTATTAATTTTAACCCTCAAACTAAACACGTTTTTTTGTGTCCGCTTCAGATTTAGATTCGCCAGCACTTTGCACTGAATGGACTGTTTAAATTGCCCTTTCAGTTATAAGTCCCTTTTGACACAAACTTTTTTTTTGGATAAGTTTCCAACCTCGAGATTTTATTAATATTTTTTAAAAACGATAGATTAAAAATGGCACGGACACGAAAGGCCCACGTGTTCAGTTTGAGGGTTAAAAATAAATTAAAAGTTACAAATAAGATTGAAATCGCTGTTTAAGTTGAAATAGTATTGAAAATCGGAACTTTACTAGATGGCTAGTATCTTTTAGCATTAACGAGAAACCTTAGCTTTATAAATCTTGCTTATCAGATATACGCAACGAGTTCGCAAAAACGATAAATCAGCTCGGTTGGACAAGACTCGAATAGTGTGATAAGAACGATAATAAATTAGGTTTACAAGAGATTTGTTATTTTAGCATAAAATTGCAGAGGGCACTTTAACGAATACTTGACTGCGTAAATTATTCTGAAGAAAAATCATAACTGAAGCCGCGCTCTTACGTCTATCAGTCTATCTTTTATTGTTGCGTACTTTTTAACAATGTTCCATTAAGACCACCTTTCAACAGCAACGTACTTCACCGTAATTGCCAACTTCAGCAAATTGTCATTTATCGCCAGACTTCTTTTGTGCTGCTTTTCGCTCTAAACACTTTATTGAATTGCATTCACAGGAGCACAAAGGAGCCAACGGCTTTACCCCAATTTATATTGCGCTTTTATTCTCCCTACGAGAGCCAAGCGTGCTCGCTTGGCTTTTCCGGTTTCCTGTTTTGGTTCTCTCTGTGCCGCCTGCACACATTTATAATAAAGCGCGTGAGTGATATAAGGTTGGAATATGCAAAAGCTTCTTTCCGTAGTATAAGATGACTCTTACAATTAATGTAACAGCGCGTCGGCATTGTGTTGTTGAACCCGAGTATGTATGAGTTGCACATACTTGGTTATGCTTTATGGCTGCTAGCTGCTTTTGCCGTGTGTTTTGAAGAATAATTCATACTCAAGTTCAAGCAAAAGCTCGTTACAAATGTTAAAATAACGACGTAATTTGTTTTAATTCAATCGACTGCTTGGAAAAGACGCCGGAATTTTTCTATGAATCTATACGAGGTATTTCTCGTTTTGCGTTTGTACGAATAATTTTGTTTGTTAGAAAATTAATTAATTAATTAATTTCTTTGTTTAGAAAATAATAATATAGATAATATAGATAATGAATATAGAGATAATTTTGCGGCATAGATTTAGCTGAAAAATGGCATCGTTGACCTAGATTAGAAGATTATATGGTTAGAGAATCTCTATAGTTTAATATCCGTGAATTAAAAAAACTAAAATCGGAGATTTACACGATATCGAGTTAAAGAAATTCAACAGTATCAATAGTTCCAACGAGAATTATTGCCTAATAATATAATATAAATTTTATATTATTAATTTAATATTATTCGCTTTGATATCAAAACATTTTGTTGAAAGTATTGAATTTAAATCAAAATTCGAAACATAATTTATTCGCAATAATTTTGCTTTATAAAGAGAGCGATCTCTCTTTTACTTTAAAATTATGTATGTGAAAAACCGTGTCTCTCAACTATCTATATACATTTATCATGTCGAGTTATGTTAAGCTATATTAGGATTTCGAATAACGAGAGAAAAATTCAATTAATCTGAAATTACGGTCGTTCATCCGGCAATTATCGACAGACTTCGAATAACTTGTTCCAACAGATGCTTGATCGGTTTTGCCTACTTATTGAAACAGATGCTTCTGACAGGTGCTTACGGTATCGATAACTTTTTTTTCTTTTATTGATTAATTAAAATCTTAAATATTTCAATCGTATCAGTTAGCCCGTACAAAAATATCGAGTAGCATAAGAAGTGATAAAAGAATTTATAACAATTTATAAAAAGTTTCGAATGCGAGAAATAAATATTCTGCATAAGAAGTATAAAAATCTCGATTCTGCAGGATAGAAACTCTTGTTTGATAATATTTCATTTAAACTGCTCGATAATCTTCCGTATGAGAACCGTCGGAAATCGAACTGCACTATCAGTCCCTTCTCCACACGAAGTAGGCCATGTTGAAGTACTGATCGGTGAGAAAAGACATTTCTAAGATCCCCAGCACCCCACAGTAAATCGCTTCCTGCGTCCAGAGCAGCCCTCCGTGAGTGATGAAGAGTCGCGCATTCGGATCCAGACATTTTATATGATAAGAGGATACTTATTACCTTTATTCACGGTATACATTTACATTATATTACAAAGGAGTCACAAACAGAGATTGAGTTAAACTTAAATTTTATAAGTAAGAATTAGTTATAAATTTTTAACTTTGCACCCTTTTTTATTTCGAATTAATTCTTCGCAGCTATTAGGATTTTATATAATATATAAAATATTTTTAAAGTGCTATTTTATTAATTCTAAATTTGAATAGTTTTTCTGGATCCTTTATTTGAAAGTAAAAAAACATTTCAAGTAGCAGCTCTTGGCTTTTTTTTTGGATGGGAAATTTAAAATTTGCGCACAAAAACGAAACCATAACAGCGGATAAAACGAGGTAATAACGATAACGAGTTTGATTGCATAATATAGCGAAAATGGAATTTCATGAAAAGCGTTGGTCATGCGGCGGTGGTTTAGAGGAAAAACGAGCGAATACCTGAAAATAATTTGTTCTTTTCAGGTGTATATGGTGGACGGCGCTCTCATAAAAATAAAAAAGCAGCACGAATCACCTCTATTTGCACGTGAATATAGATTGAATTTTTTTACACACTAGGCATTATTATTATTAATATTTTCCACTTTTCACTTCTGGAATAGCATTTTCGTATCGAATGCATTCTATTTAAATAATCGCGCATGAACTCAGAATTGCATTCAATGATTTGACATTTTTCAAAAATATATAATAATTATGTTAAATACATATAAAGTTAAAAAGAAATGACACGTACAATATTAAATAAAAAAATATAAATTTGGATTTTTTAACTAATAATATGATAAATAAAAATTCAAAAATGTTTTATACATTTATTTTTGTCTTGTGTATTTAATATAATAATTAAATAATTAAATAATTGTTTATTTTTGTTATATCAAAACTTTGCTATAAAAATTCTATGAGAAATAAAATTTCACAATTGTCATACAAAATCATGTGGCAATTATTAAACGCTTTTTCAAGTTCTCGAGAATATATTATAAATATAATGCATATATGTAAATATTTTTATATTTATATGTATCTTTATTAACATATTTTTCAAACAATTTTTCCTTCATTTTTATCTTTGATTCATCTGATATTGTGTGCCAGACCTTATTTTAATAAATATCACACTACTTTAATAACAGACGGTAAATTTGTAATAGACATTAAAAGCCGTTCAATATTCGTGCAAATTGACTTGCGGATTATTTAACGATAATGCAAACTTCAAATGGGTTTTATATGATCACTGGTAATGATATCGCAATAAATAAATTATTCGTTCGACAATACAACAATATGCATTATTCTCTCTATGTGCGGACAATGTTGTGTAGATTCGTCGCTACCACAAGTACCACAATGGCGTAATCGGTGACGGATTAAAAAGATTGAGTATGATTGAAAATTAATAAAAATCAAAAAGAAGAAAGTTTCTAAATTAATATAGGGAAAATTTGCTTTCCAGAACTATTAAATCTCGAAATCAAAAATATTTCTAGTTATTTATTATTTTAAGTAAATCTAACTTTTTACAATATAATCGAAATATAATAATACCTTTATTATAGCGTTTTATTATAATAATTGTCATTTGTCATAGCTAATACATTTATAATTACTTTGAGAAATTGATGACGTCATGTTGATAAAAATTTTGTCTCATCTTCTCTAATAAATGTAAAAAAAAAAAAAAAACAATTAGTTAGATATTTTTTAAAATATTTGCATACGTCAGATTTGTAACTCTGTTGAAATAGTCGAAGATTATTATTTTAATTATTTATATAAGATTTTTTTTATTTTTTGCACGGTTTTTTTACGATACACGTACGTACGATAAGAAAAAAAGAATCAGAGCGCTTGAAAACTTTTTCAATCGTTTCCGGCATGTTCAATCGACATCCACTCCATTATCAAGAACTTCTCTTGCTCGGTATACTTGCTACGGAAGAGTGTTCTTTCCGTGACCTTCGCGCGGATAAGCTTCTTTCGACATTTAATCCCGCCTAGAAACAAAAAAGCAGTACGTACACAATACAGAGAGCTGCGGCGCCCATTCGATGCACTTAACGTTTCCCGGCACCGGGGTCATTCTCTCTCCCTTTGGCGCATTTCCACAGTATTTGCTGCGGTACTTGCTCGAATGCCCAGTAAAGGGCGGCAAACACCTGGCCTCGGTATAGTGGACGGGTCTATTTGCGATCCCAGACTAAAGTAAATAACGCCCTTCCCGCCGTGAGAGTTCAGATAATCCTAAAAATCCACGAGACGGTGGCTTCGGGCTCGATATCGGAATATGAATACCTCCGATTTCCTTAAATTCTCGCGCTATAAGATGTGCCGTGTTCACTGCCATTCGTCAAGATCAACGATATTTTAAAGCGGATATCGAACTCGAGCAAATCATGCCGAAAATATTTTCTTCACCTCGCGATTTCGCAACTCGACTCATCAGAAAAAGCTACATTCTAAAATATAAATTTGCGATTAATTTTTCAATTAACATCTAACCATTTAATATGCTTAATTACATAACATAGATTAATTATATTTATTTAAGGATGTTTAGCACCTACAATCGGAGCAAAAAGTAGTCGAAATTGACGAATATATACTTTTCTCATATATCTTAGTATATGATTATTATATTGCATAAAATCTTATTATTTATTCATAGCTAGAGTGTAAAAATGTATTTTCAAACTTCTGTTGCTTTTTTTCGGACAATTTTCTTAATCGTCTTTCTTAAATTATAATGAGAAACTTTTATCATTGACAGTACCTCGATTTCAACATTACAGCACAACATTTGAATTATAAAAATAAAAGAATTTACTCGTACAGAGAGTAATTTAAAATGTCAGAATAAAAATTATAATAGTGAATAATGACAAAATATAGAAAATTTTTAACTATTTCTTTGATAAATTTAATAATTTGTCATTTCTCCGAGAAGAAAGAAATGTGGCAACATGGTAATTTTACATAAGTTGATCAAATTGCAAATTGACATATGAAGCCTAATCGCTTCTCGCTTACACGTTTGTATATAAAGGCTTCTTCAGATGAAAAGATGGGTTATTTAAAATGTCAAAAGAAGTCTCAGCTGAATGCTATGTTGCCACGTGTTCACAATAAATAATATGTCATCTCGGATGATAGGACGAAATTGAGAAAATTATATTCAATATGTTTTGAACTAGTCAGTACTTGACCGAAATTATGTGATCAAATATTTCCTCTATATTTAAACTACACTTTTGCAAATTTTGAATAAATTTCTATTATTATTTCTATCTATTTTAGCTTTTAAATCAACACGATCACAGGTTTTTTATAAGATAGAAAATCTGTAATCGTATCAATTTAAGTGCTAAAAAGGACAGAAATAATTATATTTATATTTATTTATATAAATAATTATTTTTATAATTATATTAATACTTTTACTTATAATTAGATTCACAAAATAATTATATTTATAATAATATCGACGGGTAAATTCATTGAAAATTAAAATCCTTATAACTTTTGATTGCTTCAGTGAATCAACTCTAGGTTTTTTTACAAGTCTCTGAACATGTATCAGAACAATCTGTGCAAATTTTATTAAATTCCTATATTTTTAAAAATAGGTACTAAACATTCTTAACATATATTTTGGGAACAATCATTATAACTGTTATTTATGTTTTTATTATATATTATATATTTAGGAAAAAGACAATTGAGGGATGATTTATGTCACGAATAAAAATTGTATATAAGGGAGCTAAAAACTCTGAACAAACATTTCGATATACTCGTTTGTCTGCGATGTAATCATTAATTTTATCATCAACACTAAATGAAATTTCGAGCATTTATGCGGCGCATACCAAACTCACGCAAACTAAAAATAGCATTGCCGATAGGCGGAATTTCTAACAATTTTGGGATAAATTCCACGCATCTGTGCTTCTCTACCTATAAGCCAGCTTGCTGATCGGTAGAACCGCCATCGTATTAATGGATCTTTCAAGAAAAACTCATTCGCCTGGTGTAAGGGCTAAACCAGTTAGGGATGTAGCTCGAATTCTCAGGATTCCTCAAGACCTCGATGGCACGACGCTGCTGATAACGCTAATCTAGATATATTTAAAGTATGGATGTGACACGCAAAAAGCACTCGGAGAGGGCAAAAGTCTTGCTTAAATCGAAGTAAATCGAAACGCTCTCTCGTGTCGATAATCCTCTTCACTTTTGGATGACCCAGCACTGGCATAGCAAATTTTCACCCCGATATTCTAGGTCAGGCATCTAATATTCCGCCTCGAAATCGCGAAATCCCGGAAGCTGAGCGAGCGATCAAGTGCTGACCAAAGTGGACGAAACGTCCACGTCGGCCAGAATCCTCACGAGGGAAGTGCGTCACCGCAACGTTCTCGTGATCTCTCGCGAAGAGTCTCTTCAATAACGGCTCATACACGTTGTAGTGGTCCTTGGCTTGGAAGGGAAATATCACGGGTACCCTAGACTTTATCGACCGTACCGAACAAACAAGCGATCACGGCTAACGACGTCGCTGTAATCTTTGTGTGTCAAAAACGATCAACCTCGGATCATTAATATCTTTTTCCTTTTGGGTTGTTTATCAAAAATATTCCTACAGCGTCAAATTAAATCGGTGGAAAGAAACATGAGGCAATCTTTTTACAAATAAATTGGAAATATCAATAATTTTTAGTTTGTAGTTTGTAATTTTAATTATTTTTAACACATTCTTATAATTAAGATATTGAATAAATATATAGACTTTTTAAGTATTTCAAATATATACTTTGCAACAAAAAAATAATGGGCCATTTTTTTCCATATAAAATAAGGCCAAGTAGTTGCAACTTCCTTAAAAATAATCGAAATAAAATCAATAAAAAAGCATTTTAAAGCTTGTAGCTTCTAGTTTTAGAATCTTTAATTTCAATTCTTTCTACTCGCTGCAAAATTACATTGAAAGAAGCAAGAAAGCGACATCCGTCAATTGAACAAATTTTTCAAAAGTTTGTCCAAGAATACCGAATTAAAACAAAATCCTAGCACAATTTCATTAATAACATGTTTTCATAATGTTAGAGTGCGCCATGTTAAGGCTATAGTGGTAAAATTTTAACTTCAATTATATCAATTTGAAAAATAATTTTTAGGAAGTGTTAACGATTAAAAAGAAAAATATGATTTACTTGCTTTTTTTAATTCGACTAATAATTTAGCTATAAGAAATTGATAATTAAAAATTTAATCTATTAATTAAACCTTTTTACATGTCAAAAACGTTAAAAAAGTCAAAATTAATGAATAATTTTTTTACAGTCTCCCGGTATCATATTTCTTCTAATTTGGATCCTAAATATATATTCAGCCGAAAAAATCCTTAATAGTTTGATAGAAATTCAATAATTTATAGTTTTTTTAAATTTTGGCCGCTATTTTGTATGAACTATTTTTGAATTTTTATGTCAAAATTGTATTCAGCGATCCACAAAACCCTTAAGAATCAAGTATCATTCAAATCCGATTAATAAGAACAAAATAAAATAATGTGCGCCATATGGTGTCAATGCCATCCTGGGCACATCATTTTTTCGCACCATATGGCGTCAATGCCAGTCAAGGGGTTAATTAGGTGTTAAAGAGCAGAATTTAGCTTTAATTTCTATTTTTAATGAATTCTATGATTTTTTTTTCGCGGAGATATTTATTATTAAAGCAAAATCGAGCTATTGACTTTGGACGCTTATAACTAGTGAAAAAATGATCGTACAATAATCATTAATTTAAGTTTTTGAAATGTACAGAAAAAACTTAACACATCGGCCTTCTGTACGAGTAACTGGAATGCTGTTTACTTGTAAATGTCGTAGAATTTATGAAAATTTTCGCGTTTTTTCGTTAACTTTCATTGATTTAAGGTAAAAAAAAGATAAAAGTGCAATTTTTACTTAGTTTTTAAGTAAAATTTTTACAAATTTTTACAAACACAAATGAATAATGATTAAAAAACGATAGGAGCATTTTAAAATGCTAACTTTCTTCTTGCTTTTTTAATGATTATTGTACGATCATTTTTTCACTAGTTATAAGCGTTCAAAGTCAAAAGCTCGATTTTTCTTTGATAATGAATATCTCGGCAAAAAAAATCGTAGAAAATTCGTTAAAAAAGAAATTGAAGCTAAATTCTGCTCTTTGACACCTAATTAATGAAATCGTGCTAGATTTTTTTTTTTTTTAATTCGGTATTTTTGGACAAACTTTTGAAAAATTTGTTCAATCGACGGACGTGGATTTCTTTCAATGTAATTTTGTAACGAATAGAGATAATCGAAATTTATTTAATAATTCTAAAACTAGAAATTTCAAGCTTTGAAATGCTTTTTTATTGATCTTGTTCCGATTATTTTTAAGGAAGTTAGAACTACTTGAAAATTGGCCTTTTTTTATATGAAAGAAAGTGGCTCTTTAATTTTTTTTTTTTTGCGTAGTGTATAAGAAATATAAAATCGCAGATGATTTTTGCGTGTATTAAAATTAATGACAACAAATAATACTAGATCCTTGTACATAAAATTACGAGGAAAAATGAAAAGTAGAAAATATCCGGTAAATATTCGAGGGAAACTCGTATGTACTTGGAAATGAATTCCCGCATACCTCGCGGATCGCGGATCGAATTAATTCTTAAGCGCAATACTGATTAATTGTCTCGTTCTACCGACGAAATTGGGAAACTCGAGTTACAAGCCCGAGTATTTTCTAGCTCGAGATTAAAGTGATTCGTTTATTAAGAAATGCATCAGGGAATGAGTATGGTGTACTGAGAGGAGGTTGAGACGAAGGAAATGAAAGGCGAATGGAGAAAGAAAAGATTCCAGCGCTTATACCGTTCGTTTGCTTCGAGCAAGTCCCAGACGTACTCTCGCTCTTAATCCGTTTGGAAAATGTGCCGATTCGAGATTGTACGTATATCATTCGCATCTATCCACTTACTAGCGCTGCAAACTTCTCCATTTACCGAATTACCTGGAACATTTTTCGAAATGACAAACAACCAACACATACAAATACACGCGTCACAAGTAGGTATACATACATCTAAAACCGCACCAAGATTGAAAGTGCAATGTGCCACGGATGAAATATTAGGAATTCCGGATGCTGGACTTTGTTTGTGCAAAGCAAATATTTTTGCTGATTCTATGAAATTTTATTCACTATCTGAAAAAACTCAACGCAATAAAAGTATCTGCATTTGTAATTAGGTAATGTTTTCAAGTTAGGTGACTTTAATTTGAAATTTTTCACATTAAAATCTCAAAAATATCATTTTATAGAGGAAAAAAAAAAACAGACAGTTTCTTGCTACGTTTTTATATTTTGATAGAACTTTCTCTTTTAAATTAAAACCATGCGAAACAATCCCGCGCGCGCGCGCGTTTTTATAATATCACATACTTTTACTTATATTAATACAACGGAACAATATTAAAAAAATCTAATATCCTGAAAAAAAATTCTGTTTAATACGACTGAGCTTATAATAACCCTACTTCAACTTATTAACATTTTCCAGAGTTTTCTCGCGAAATACTCGCTGATTTAAAATCATAGATATGTCGCTGGCGTTATTTCATTCTCGGAATCTTCTTCAGCGTGTGGATTGTGTATGGGGATTTTCTAAAGCTGCTGAAAGAATGTAGAGATATTGCAGAAAAAGAAATTCAAAGAATTTTCCGTGGAAGGTTTAAAAATCGCTTTACACATACAAAATTACAAACTAATCTAGGAATGAAAAACACGTTTGCTGCAGTGGAAATTAATTTCATTTCATTTTCTTTTATTTTACAACAATAATATAACAAATAAAAATTTGCAAAATATTTAATTTGAAAAACTTTTAAAAATTTACAAATCAACGGCGAATATCACTAGGTAGAACACAATTTTTTTTATTTTCTATTTTTTTAGTTTAATTTACTTCAGCACATCTTATATATTACTGTACATGTGTGTAAACATATATTTCGTCAATTATGAACGAGTCAGTTCCGAATAAAGAGTAATCACGATTACTGTGTAAAAAAGTGGAATGGTATTTTACTGAATTTAATTTACACGCAATTTTTCGCATTGTAATGGCACTCTTTATTATTTCCGTGCATCACGATGTGGAATATTAAAAAATATCAGAAATACCACGAAGGCCATCAATGCATAATTTTATAAATTGCATAAAGTTAAAGTGCGGAAAAAAGCGATAAAAACAATCTCAGCGAAAATTTCTTTTTGATTGGAGTTTTGTGACAAAATACATACAATAATGTAAAGGTAGATTTAAAATGTACGTAACATATGTTCATAAAATAATGTAAAAGGTTTTTACTTGATACATCAATATGCATTAATTTATACATTAATTATACATTACTTTTTTAATTGTATTTTAAATTTTAACAATTAAATATAATTAATTTAAAAATAAAAATGTCACTTGATTAATATATTAAATAATACGATCCTACAATTTTTCAACTCTATATAAATTTAAACATGGAAAAATTTTTTTAAATATTTTAATTAAATAAAAGAGAAATTTCAATGTATAGTTATATATAATCTATTATTATTTATTTTTATATTATTTTTCTCGACAGTGGGTCAAAAAAAACGAGCGATTTGAGAAAGCTATACAGGGTTGATTATTTGATCGGATTGCAAGACAGATAATCGTGCTTGTATAACAGTCACGCGTTAAATTCGTTACTGCAACCAGAGAGGAGCTTAAGTTAAGCCGTGCTAGCGCGTTCAATTTTGCGAAATGATATAACTTGCTCTTCTTGTAGTATCAGTACAGGTGCATCTAGTCTTGATGCTCGTCTTTATTTGCTTCCAACAGTTCATATATTCTCTCTCTCTCTCTCTCTCTCTCTCTCTCTCTCTCTCTCTCTCTCTCTCTCTCTCTCTCTCTCTCTCTCTCTCTCTCTCTCTCTCTCTTTCTTTCCCTTTTACCATACTACCAAAACCTACTAACCGCAGGTTACGTTCTGTGTTCGAAAATCCTACGTGTTCATCCGAGTTTCTACGCGGAAGGTTACTAAGCCGCTCGTTTCGGATTTTCCGATTCGAACTCGAGCAACAGAAATGAAAGTAACATTTCATCGAAATACGAAGGATTTTCAAAATAACGGCTTGTTACAAAGAGCATTTCTAATTTAAAATAAATTCATGGTGACCTCTCTGTTTTTTTTTAGCATTATTGTCTCTTGCTACTATTTGCTAATTAATTTCTTTTTTGACAGAAATATCAAATTTTTTATAAACAAAAATACTGAGAAAGGAATATTAATTGAAATATTCCTCCGTGAGAGAATAATCTTCTTCGATTTCAATTATAGAAATGTCAAATTTGCATGAAAAAGAAATTATAAAAGTTAAAAAATTCTAAAAGGATGAAATATTTAGTTTTGAAATGTGAATATTATACTCGACTACGTATGTGAAGAAAACGAGCTACATATCATAGAAGCATGTTACAACATCATACTTGGCTCTCATGTTAATTAATTCACCAACCTAATTCTGCTAAAGCTCAGTTGCACTTTAACAATATATGCATCTAAACACGAATCTGGCGATGCAGCAATGACTAAAACGCGAAGCACCATTAGCAATATTATCGTCAAAGTAAAGCTCTTCCATAAATCCGTTCTAAGCGACGTCAATAGTAAATTACATTATACAGCAGCAACATTTATAACGTGGAAAAGCATTTGTGCACGGAAATCGTGCGGAAATACCGACGGGAAAGCTGAGAGAAGCAGGACGTGACTTCTCTTGAGAAGCGAGATAAAAAAGTAACGCGATGTGGCATACACGATCGTATGCTAATGTCCTATTCCGCGACCCACTTCCACCTTAAGCGAGCCTCGAAATTATTCTGCCTCCCAAATTAAATGGGGCCAACTCGGTAATTGCTCCCTCTTACATCGCGCATTAATTAGCTCACGACGATATCGTGAAAGTTTCCTACAACTGGCTTACCACCACCACTGCCAGGAGACGTACTTCTTACATTCTGTAGTCTGCTAGAAGTTGAGATAAGAGACTATACAGCTGTGCCAACGTACAATGTGAATAGCTGACCATTTTTAGAAAACGTCAGTTCAATAATCGTGAATTAGTGAAATAAAATATTAGTGTAAATAGTGAGCAATTATTCGATTTGATGACATATTTTATTTGAATGTGTAAATAAATTCACATGACATTTTATTGGATGATTTAATAGAATTATCCGATACAAGTGTCTGTTGAGAAATATCGAGACTCTTTTTTTTTTATAATATTACCCTTTATCATTCTCATCCCTATTATATCGTTACATCTTTATTTTATACATGGTATATATCTTCCAAAGATAACAGCGCGCTTAAGTTGGTGCATTAATTAATCTCGATGGCGTCACAAAAGTTTTACAGGCTGTACCACAAATCTCGGAGAAGACGCGAATGTTCCTCTCACGACGTGGTACTTGAAATTCAGATAAGAAAGCCTTCACTCTCGTCTTTTCCCTACTCAGATCCCCGACCACTTCTTCTTCTTCTTCTTCTTCTTCTTCTTCTATGGCTTTGTCTTCGCTTGCAAGAACGAGCATCGCGTGACTCTCCATCGGTTGAACTTCCTCCCGACTTTACCTAGAGCATCGTTGACTTTCTGCTAAACACTGATGAAACACTGCCCGACAAATAACACGACGCGCACTCGTTTAAAGTCAATAAATTATTTATGCGCTAACCCTCAACTTTAGAAACATCCGTCACAGGGTATAACATGATACTAAAATATCATAAGCATCCTGAAAAGTACATAAGGTCGTTGACTTTAAAAGTTATTCTGCATTCCGATTGAATCCACAGAGTTATGCAGCAAAAGCAAATCAGTTTATAAACAACACTCTTTTTACAAGAAATTAAATGACAAAGATAAAGAGGAATTTAAATCAACTTTTCCGATATTTAAAAAAAAATAAATTCACTGTAAATGCCGTGCAGATTTTTCTACCTTCACCCTGAAAATTTAAAATCTACAGGCAAAATTATGATCAGTCAGTCACACAGATTTGCGAGGCGGTGCGTTTTTGCAAAAAAATGTTTCACAGTCAAAAGATAACTTGTGCATGTTTCGAGAATGCGCGCTAAATGAAGGAACGCGTGGTCGACCTTCCGTGACAAATTAGCCCGCAAACGGCAACCGGAGAATATCCACGACTGTTTGCGATGAAACGGTAGTCATGCGCAAGCCTCGTTAGAGTTTCGTCCGTCGCTCGTTACAACATCGTCACCGGTGGATAGTATACATATATATGTGTGTATATACCGGGGTGGAAGGGAATCCGAGGGTGAGGGAAAGGCGAGCTCGTTTTTCTCTCCCGCATATATGGCGACAACGAGCGTCCAGAAGTGTCCAATCTGTCCATTTCCGCGAGCAACCGACCCGACCGAGCTTGGTTTCGTCCCACCCCGAGTATCGCGCGTCGCTCATTACCAGCGACGTACAAAAGGCGACCCCACTTTTACTCTACGACAAGTACTCTCCCAAGGGACGTCTAAAAATACGAGTACTTTACTCGTACCTCGTCACCTTTGTGCGAATCTCATGTTGTGTACGTATGTATGTATGTACGTGCGAAAGTTGCCGGACCGTAGTTTTCAACGCGAGGTATTCGCGTAAAGGTAAACGCCGGACACCAGGAGTGATTAAATGTGTCTCAAAGAAAGGAATGCATACCATAATTTTGCTCTTACACACGAGAATGCGAGATAAATATAATGAAATTTTAGTCCGTAATTAATCGCTCCATTATTTGATTTTATATATATTATTCTTTAGCTATTATATCTTGGAAAAATTGAAAGAATAAATTAGAGATTAAATCGTAAAAATAATAATAGAGAATAATAGGGAGTTTGCATTAAAAAAAATACATTTTTCTATATATATATGTAATTTAAATATATATTATTATAAATTTATGTATAAGAAAATTTTAAATTTTAATCAATAGGAAGGTATTAAAAGATTAAATTAATATTTAATAAAATTTAAATTGTTGAGTAAAGAAAACGATTTTGATTGGTTGGAGTGCGTGACGTCACAGGGCAATAGTTTCAAACGTTTGTTTTCTGTATTCTGTATTGCGATATTCGGTCATTCTTGATCTCGAGATACAAAGAAAAACAATTTATCGGGTGTTTTAATTGTTGTACTTTTACATAGAGGTACAAAACAGGTTTTGTACGTGTTACCTTTGCCCATTTTCATAATAATTGGATATTTTAATAAATAAAAATAGTGTGTTGTCACTGTATATATTGGTTAGGTTTGGGGAGGCGCTATTTCACGCTATTTAGCGTTATTAGCGTTTCCCCGAATGCAGATATTGCACTGTGACGTCATATCGCGTTCGGCAGGACTCAGTCGTTTCCGGATCGTATTCGACAATTTCAAATAATATAATTTTTATTATTGATTTTCTCGCTTAATTTGCATTAAAAAATTACGAAAAAAATAATTACATTTAAAACTATATATAAATTCTAAAATGCAATTGTTTTTACAAATATATATATATATATATATATATATATATATATACATGCTCTTATATATATATATATATATATATATATATATGCTCTTTGACAGGTGACTTTGTTTTATAATAAGAAGGTTGGAAATATTGGAAATAACGATTATTATACTAAATTACCCATTTTACAATCCACAATATCTTTGGAAGTATATTACTTCTATAATTAACACAGTAATTAGTCGCTGTGCAATGTTATAATTAACAGAATAATGGCGATATGCAGAATTTAACTAGCTACCCTCATCTGTATTTTGCAAGCTTTCGTTAATAACATTCAGTAATGAAGCATTGCATCATGTTGAAATACTTGTAACAAAAATTATTAATTTCCGCTCATTTAAATTATAAAATCGTGGTAATAACCAATTAACAAAATATTCTTGTTAATTTGGTTTAGTAATAAAACATTTTCTTATTTTTATGCAGAGTAATGCAAAGATCCCTAAAAAAAAATTCAATCATTATAATAATACAGTTAAATTATCTTATTATTTATTTCGTTGCGTATAAGTATATACATATATACCTATGTGTATAAAAGCAAACGCGTATGCTATGATTGAATTTATAATTAAAAATTTTATTTAATCTAACAAAACCGAGCAATTTAAAAAATCTTGAATTTTTTTTTCTCTGCGTGTGACGAATTTTTATTGCGGTAGCGTGTATATTTCACGAAAGGACTCAAATAGGGCTCGTTAGTTTACTGTTTAATTCCTCGAAAGAAAACGTCGCGAGAAAAGTAGCTCGTTACTTTCGTCCCATCGCGGTCGTCTAATTGGAAAGGATCGCGAGCAGGCCACATCTCTCGCTGCTACCAGAAAGCTACGGAGGCTGCACGGTCGGATTTATTCCCGACTTTTTCCCTTATACGCGTCTGCGTGCCAACGCAATGGCGCATCTCGACGCAGCAGACGAAAGTCTAAAATTACACGCCGCGAGGCTAGAATGATTAAAGTTAACGAGCCAAAGAATAATTAAAAAAGTTTCAAAAATCATATCTTCACTGTGCTCCGATGTATGGCTTTCGCATCATTTATTTTTAATCAACGCAGAGATTTAATACAGAGCCAGTTTTATATTTCATGGAGCATTATATAAAAACCGAGAGATAATTAATAGATTAAACTAATAAAATAATATTGCACGTGTTCTCTTTACTTAATTATTTTTATTATTTATATGTTCGTCATTCTATGCGCGTCTTATAATTACGTGCTTCTTAATTATCTTTTATGAAACCATATTTGTAAAAGCTTTTAAGCCATACATTTAATCCTAACTAATCATTGCGACTTTATTTTGTGATTTATCCAAGTTTGCAGTCAGTTTCGAAATACAGAGAATACAAAATGAACAAGAATTACAAAGCACAAATTACAATTAAATGAAGCACCTGCTCCTTAAAAGGATAAAATCATAGAGTTGTGAAGAATTTTATATGATTATTTTTTATTTATTACATCGAGTTAGAAAAATCGTGATTGAATCTATAAATAATAAAAGTATTCCAATAACGGTTAATTCAATTTTTTATGATTTGACACACACACACACACACACACACACACACACACACACACACACACACACACACACATACACACACACACTTGTATTTCTTATTATAAAAAATTCAAATATAAATAATCCTTTAAAGTTTAAAATAAAAATATTTTTATTGTGTGAAATGAAAAACTTTTTCCTTAAAATATAACACTTTTTAATATATTTCAAAAACTCAAGGATATAATTTATTTAATCGCAATTTAAAAAATCAATTTATTTTAGCAGAAAAAATTTATACAATATTCTTAAAATTTTATTATATATAATTTTTAAAATATGAATATTAAATATCTTTGTCATTAAATTTTAATTTGAATTTCTTTTTCAAAGCAAAATTCACTTGAAATTAAACCAAGATTAAAATTTTGTTCGTATTCATGTATAATACTTTTAATAGTTAATACTTTTTTACTTCATACTTTTTCTTTCAAAGTTCAAGGCATGAAAAACTTTATTCATACTCGCGTAAAATTTTAAGATCTCTTCTTATATATTAAAAATTATTTATCGGTTTTTTTTTTCTGAAGAAAACTGTCTATAAATTGTTACAATAGAATTTAACGCTTATCGCGTAACGGAAAATCGAATAAGAACGCATTGCAAATCGCAGGCTACAATTTATTAAGCACTAATGGTAAATTCAAAGGTGTCTATCCAGCGACAGACATTGCGCGTGTAATGAAATTGACCATGATATACTGTGTACAACGAGAGACGTTCCTTTGATTTGAGAGAAGGCAACGAGCGAATTGGTGAGCGAAGGCCTCGTGGTAACGTGGTAAACGAGGGTGAATCTGTGCACGAGAAGGGTGGCGATGGATGTTCCCTTAATTATACGGCTAGCACGTAACGTTGGCATATAAATTTTGGACTGGACTTTTGAAAAATAAATTATACCATGCTGTACAAAGGAATAGCCGTGTTTTACATATTAACAAGGAACATATTGACTAGAACATTAAACAAATATTAATTAAAATATTTTAAAAATAATAATAATATTTCTCTATTTTATTTTATTTTTAACAGTATCAACCGATATAAATATATTTTTTCCCTTGGAAAAATAATACATTGCTACAGCTATTACTAAGCGAATTTAACTTGATACTACTCTGCTACATCAGAGAGAAGCGTGACACAGTGAAACATCTTGAGAACGCTGTTTGAGGCTTTAAACGCAATAACGAGATTGCCTCTACTTCATTCAAACTATGAAATTTAGAGCGTAAGTAGCGTAGATGTATCATTTCGTCCACATATTATTTTCCAATATACTACTGGAACACACTACCGGAAGATAGATACATTGTCGCGCGGTTGGACTATTACTATTCACGCTCCTCACATATGGAAGAGATTTTGCGCATTATTTCGAGGTATGCTATTACGAAGTTCTACTTTTTGCAGTGTTATTTTATTTTTGTAATATTATTATATTAAAAAATAAAAATTAAAACATTTATTAAACCGTGTTTAATAAATAATCCATCGTTAAGGCGATTAATATTTCGAGCAATCTCGATAATACACTAGGCAAAAAAATTAATGAGCCACTTTTTTTCCATATAAAATAAGGTCAATTTTCAAGTAGTTGCAACTTCCTTAAAAATAATTGGAATAAGATCAATAAAAAAGTGTTTTAAAGCTTGTAGCTTCTAATTTTAGAATCTTTAATTTCAATTTTTTCTATTCGCTGCAAAATTACATTGAAAGAAGCAAGAAAGCGTCAATTAAACAAATTTTTCAAAAATTTGTCCAAGAATACCGAATTAATACAAAATCCTAGCACAATTTCATTAATAACATGTTTTCATGATTTTAGAGTGCGCCATGGGGAGGCTATAGTGGTAAAATTTTAACTTTAATTATATCAATTTGAAAAGAATTTTTAGGAAGTGTTAACGATTAAAAAAATATGATTTACTTGCTTTTTTAACTCGACTAATAATTTAGCTATAAGAAATTGATAATTAAAAATTTAATCTATTAATTAAACCTTTTTACATGTCAAAAACGTTAGAAAAGTCAAAATTAATGAATAATTTTTTTTACAGTCTCCCGGTATCATATTTCTTCTAATTTTGATCCTAAATATATATTCAGCAATCCGAAAAAATCCTAAATAGTTTTAATAGAAATTCAATAATTTATAGTTTTTTCTTAATTTTGGCCGCTATTTTGTATTAACCATTTTTATGTCAAAATTGTATTCAGCGATCCAAAAAACCCTTAAGAATCAAGTGTCATTCAAATCTGATTAATAAGAACAAAATAAAATAATGTGCGCCATATGGTGTCAATGCCATCCTGGGCACATCATTTTTTCGCATCATATGGCGTCAATGCCAGTCGATAGGTTAATTAGGTGTTAAAGAGCAGAATTTAGCTTTAATTTCTTTTTTTAATGAATTTTCTATGATTGTTTTTCGCCGAGATATTCATTATCGAAGCAAAATCGAGCTTTTGACTTTGAACGCTTATAACTAGTGAAAAAATGATCGTACAATAATCATTAAAAAAGTAATTTAAAGAGGAAAGTTAGCACTTTAAAATGCTCCTATCGTTTTTCAATCATTATTCATTTTTTAAGCGTAATTGTTACTTAAACATAAAATAAAAATTGCGCTTTTATCTTTTTTTTATTTAAATCAATGAAAATTAACGAAAAAACGCTAAAATTTTAATAAAAACTTAAATTAATGATTATTATACGATCATTTTTTCACTAGTTATAAGCGTTCAAAGTCAAATGCTCGATTTTGCTTTAATAATGAATATCTCGGCGAAAAAAAAATCATAGAACATTCGTTAAAAATAGAAAATAAAGATAAAACTCTGCTGTTTAACACCCAATTAATAAAATAGTGCTAGAATTTTTTTTTTTAATTCAGTATTCTTGGACAAACTTTTGTAAAATTTGTTCAATCGACGTCGCTTTCTTACACTGTAATTTTGTAACAAATAGAAAGAATTGAAATTCATTTAAAGAATTTAAAACTAGAAACTTTAAGCTTTGAAAAGCTTTTTATTGATCTTGTTCCGATTATTTTTAAGAAAGTTGCAACTACTTGAAAATTGGTTTTTTTTTTTTATATGAAAGAAAGTGGCTCTTTAATTTTTTTTCCTAGTGTAGATGTAACCATCGGAGAGCTCACAATTATCAGTGACGATCACTCTCGTTCTTCGCATTCTTTGACCACTCGAATACCCCGCGGATTCGACCATTTTTTCGGACATAGGTGTCCTGTCGTCGACAGGATGTACATAATGAAATTGGCCGGACGAGCGTCCGAATGGGTCGAATGGGGGCGTCCCTTTGATTCGCTGGACGAGGCAAAAGGCCGGGATAAAGGATACCCCGAGATAACTCGCCGAACGAGGGTGGAAGTCCGTGCCGCTGAAAAGAAGAACGGGGTGAGTTGTTAGCGAGGAATCGAAAAGAGAGAAACCCGGGGCCAGCCGAGCGAGGGTGAATTTTCGGTCGACGCCGTTTTCCCGTAATTCCACGTGTGCTCATTTCAGATAACCCTGGCTAAGCAACCCTTGTTAAAACCTTAATGATGCAGTCCCAACCGTGCGATTCTATCGGAATATCGATGATTACATGTTGAGCTCGGTACTTACTTGTTTTAACGAATTGCACGGTTAAGAAGGTCAAGATTACATAATTTCCTATTATCCATCAAATATGCCATAAAAATATTGCATAGAGAAAGAAAGAGAGAAATATTCTTTTATAAAAGATTTCGTATGCAATGTAGTTAATTTAATATGTTATATATATATATATATATATATATATATATATATATATATATATGTTTATATGATTTTTCTGAAGAGCATTTATAAAAGAAGCGAATAAAATTACATATATATATATATATATGTATATACATACAATTTTATTCGCTTCTCTTATGAATTACAAAGATATATGCTCTTCAGAAAGATCGTTTTTTAGTCGGACTCTTTAGATTTCTCGTTAATGATAGACGAAGTACCGTTATTAAATAAAGGTTAATCACACTTCAGTCTGGCACCGACCAAAAACTCGCTGGTTGATGAAGATATTTCGCTGAACTAAGCGGGAATTAATTGCTGAATTCGGGTTCCTTCCAGAACAGCACCCGTTCGTTCTCCTTACAAGCGACGGTAAAAGCAATCTCTCTTTAATAACTTGCCGGAAAGAGGGTTTGCCTTGTATATGATGTATACATGTATTGTAAATATATGTGAAATATACACATAATATGCTTCCTGCTTTTCTCAGGAAATCTTTTGTACGATATTAATGTATACCTGGAAATGAACGAAATGAGAATTTTTACGGAAAGATTTTTATCCGTTTATATAAAATTCTATAATATTAATAACACGCAAAGCAAAATGATTTTATTTATATAATAACAATTAACACATGCAATAAATATATTTGATTACTTTTGTACAAGTTTTAATTTAAATTGAAGTTAAGTAATTAAAAAAAATCAATTCCGGAAATCAATTTTATATATAAGTAAATAATCACAATCTCTCTTACAATTTACCTTAATTATTGAATAGATAGAATTGATTCTACCTATCCAAATAAATTGTAAGAAAGATTGCGATTATTTACTTATATACCTATAAAATTGACTATCGGAATTGATTTTATATTATTAATAGTAATTTTATTATTATATATAAATAATAATAAAAATTTTATTTAACAGCAAGTGCTTTTGCTTTTACTTTTTCAATAGCACTTGCTTCACTTTTATTCATGTAATCCAGATATTTAGTAGCGGATTATTTTAAAACTAGAGAGAAATTCAAGGATATTAAAAGGCCATAACTGTTGGGTAACACTGTTTCTTTTTAAACTTGGGAATAAAAATGCAGATTTTACGCGCGCAAAATTATGGCCTGAATATTCATATTCCGCTCACGTGTGTGAACTTGAGATAACTTTTAACGACAACAGTAGCTATCGGCACGAAACCAGCGGCAAAATATCGATATCCGCATCTGCCAATGACTCCCTAACCGACAAAGATATTTCACTCGACTAAACGAGAATTAATAGCCGATCTCGAATCCCAAAGGCACGTGAATCTTTTTACGAACTGAAACTCAAAGGGGGAGAAAAAAGCATGCTTTCCGAAAAGAGAGGGGGCATCCGCCTTCGAGTTTGAAATACGATCGAAGTAGAAAGACGCTTGCAAAGGAAAACCTATCAAAGACCTTGCAGCTTTTACAAGATTATCCTAACGGAAGGTTTCTATGCGAAGAAATTTGCAGTAGAAGCGATCAATAAAATCGCGGAACGTAGAATACAAAATTAAATTTATATTATTATAAGCAATCAAAGTGTACTGCAAGAGAATTACATAGAGTTTTAATGACATTAATACAAATCTATAATAATCCTTTTCTTTTTACAGCAAAATATAAACTTTTTATTATTATTGCGTCGAATCGCATGGTTTGATTGTTTTTGTTATCGTGGAAATGAAAATTCGTGAATTTATTGCGATAGTGGAATGAAATTTTTGAACTGTGTCAGCAGGAAATACGATATCTGTGGTTTTAATATTACGCAAGTGGATAGCGAGGTCTCCAAGTAATTGTTTAAAGCGTATAAGAGCAAAGTCCATATATTAATATTTCACAGAAATAAGACAATCTGAATAGAAAATATTTTACTTACAGCTTATTTCTTTTTCTCTCTTTTTTTTAAACGTAACATTTAAACGCATATTATACTATATTCACATATATTCTTAATCCATGTCATCTGTTCTAGAATAACAGTGAGACAAATTTTGTTGAGTAATCTCTACGAATTTAATTCTACTTAGGTTTTATTAATATAACGAGATTAAAGTT
The DNA here is from genome assembly GCF_047496725.1 of Anoplolepis gracilipes. Classification (NCBI taxonomy): domain Eukaryota; kingdom Metazoa; phylum Arthropoda; class Insecta; order Hymenoptera; family Formicidae; genus Anoplolepis; species Anoplolepis gracilipes. The sequence continues at coordinate 5,441,762 of NC_132975.1, forward strand.
TCTATATTTATGTGACATTGATTACTTAATTTACAAAAATTATTTCACAGAAATAAGACAGTCTGAATATAAAATATTTTACTTACAACTTACCTCTCTTTCTTTTTTTCTTTTTTAAATGTATATTACATTCATATTCCATGTCATCTGTTCTAGAATAATAGTAAGACAAATTTTGTTGAGTAATTTCTACGAATTTAGTTCTACTTAGGTTTTATTAATATAACGAGATTAAAGTTTCTGTTTTATGTGACGTCGATGATTTAATTCACAAAAATTATAAAGCTTTTATTCCGTACCTCAACGAGACAAATTTTGTATACTTTTTTTATGTTTCCATTATGCTCTGATATAAAAATTCTAGAGTACAAAAATTTAGCTAATTAATTCTCGCACAGACCTTGCTATTTGAACTATAATTAGAAATCTTGCGTATATTCTCGCATTGATTCTGCTGTGTAGTTATGTCTCCTAAAAAGGAGAAATTTCAACCTTATGGCAATACAAGCCAACAGCTTTTCGTCCATTATAATCTGAGTTGACTTTCCACAAGTCACTTTCCCCCAGAGGGAACGGTTGCCTTCACGATGTTCACCATTTAGAAATACGTTTCACATCCCCTTCAACTGTTCCACAATTGAATTCAATTAGTATTGTTTCGAAGAAAGAGGGTGCCTCTCTACGAAAACTTTCTTTCTTCCCGGAGTTTATCTTGCCCTTTTTGTTTCCGTTTGTATCCCTCCCGCGCCGGCAAACCTGCAGCCCGCCATCCTTAAAATTAGTTCGCATTGGTGAGATGCACGATGGTAAATTGCTAGACGCGAGAAGTCTTCTCAGCTGACAGTAAGATTTAATCGATCCTGCGAACACCAGACGAAATGGAAAAGCACTTTTAATTTTCTTTTAATTACATCAATTAATTTCCACCAGGCATACAGCTATATGTATACGTATCACCTAATCTAACTCATTGAAAAATTTTTAAATTAACAACATTATTTGCATTTACAAAGCAAATATTTGTATGTCTTTATAATAAAAAAATACACCTGTGCAAAAGCTAAAAAAAAAAAAAAAAAAAAACAGCTAATACAAGAAAGAGTAGAAAATGATTTTTTTTTCAATTTATCTGATAAAAAAAAACCTATTGTACATCTTATTTGGTTTTCAGTTTTATTTGTTGTTTATTAATTAGAGTTTAATGTTGGCTATGTCTTTAACGTTCGTGTCCAATTAACGTTCTGAACAATTGGAAATTAGGCGTTCTCTCCGAAAATGTCCATTCAATAATGTGAAAGCATTTATGGTTGGAGATCTCTCTCGCAGGACATCATGCTCATCTCGATAAAACAATCGAGCTAAACGGTCGATCGCAAAACAATACGCGATACCGCGCGTTTCCTGTGCCCAACTGCTTTTATCAGCCATTCGACATGTTGGTATGGAGATTTATCTCATCGGGGCAGCAGCCCAATTTAGTTTCTACCAGTAAATTGTCGCTATTGCCGCACTCGATATGGTGTGTGACGCTTAGCACAAACAAGAGAAAAAAAAACACGCGTCAAGAGCAACGTAGAAAAAAAAAAAAAATAAAGATCGCAAAATTGATTTAATGGGCTACTAATGTAATCAGGAAAATTTCGGTGCACGTGTCGTTTTCCCAACGCGGCAGAGACAAGACTTGATAAAAATCTCAATCATATGAAAATCTTGTGATGATTATATTAGTATTAAATTAATAGTGATTGATTTAACATACATGAATATGCAATTAAAATTATGACAATCTAAAGAATGAAGAAAAAAATTGAATTTTTCTGCGTTCCGTTTTGTGTTCGAGCTTCTTACAAAATATTCATACCATTGCTCATAAATTTACTGAAGCCAAGGTCCTCAGATTTTCCTATCCAATAAGTTTAAAATTTTATCTTTTATCCCTTTCGTTCTCCATATATGTACTTACTTTACGCAATGACATTCTCGCAATCTCATAAAAAAGAACTTTTCTCTCGATTTTTATGAAGATCAAGGAAGTCTACAAGTTTCTACGTAGCAACGCTCAGTTTCGACCCCATTAAGTTATATTATTGGCCGTATAAAACGACCGTAAATCACGAAAGATTATAATAACACCTAAATTATTCGACGGTTGAATATATAAAAGAGTGCTAATAATTTTAAAAATATTTCAGTGTTGGTTATGAATAAGAAATATATTGATTATGTATAAAAAAAAATGTATTATTATTTTTCATGTTTTTTAACGATATTTTAAACCAAGCAGCTTTTCATAACGATCAGTTATATCGCTACGATTTCTTTCCTTAGCAAATAAAGTTTTCGTTTGCGAACTAGTTGATTGTCTGAGAACGTTAGACGCACGAAACGAACGTAGGGAAGTAAAGAGAAGCCTGTCAACATTTACTTTAATCTACAGGACGTACAGACGCTTTAAGGATTGTTAGAACTTTTCACATGTGGCATATTGTACAAACTTTGACATCACGTAATTGTTAATTATAATAATTATTTATTTAAATCATATCTTTTTTGAGAAGAGAGAGAGAGGGGCACTCTACACCATTTTTCATAATAATAAAAATAATTTCTTTTTAAAGAAAATATTATATTTTACATTTACATATAGTACACCGACAATTAATAAAATATTATTAAATAAAAATAATGATCTTTTTTTGTTATTATTAATATTTTTTGAAAGCAACAAATAAAAAATATAAGATTTGACATTTTTTATATAAAAAAATTTATAATATTTAAATTAACATTTTATTCGATAATTCCGATCAAAAACTACGAGATGAAAATCAAAGTGTGAAATTGTCACGTATCTTCCGCTTCAGCTCTAATGATATTAGTTTGTCGGTGTCGTTTGATAATCAACTGCCTTAATTTCACAGTTAAATTCATCGGGCAAAAATCACGACGAGCTCTCATCGTTTTGTCAACGATCTCCGTTTGCGCCAGCCGCGCTTTTTATTAATGAACCCCCGTAGACGCCGGGGAACTTTCCTGGTGTAATCTGCACGATCTTTGCAGAAGTGAAGTTTCCACTTGCGACCTCGTTAGATGCGCTGGAGAAAACGTTAGACACGTGAAACGGCGGCAGATAGCTAAGGGGGAAGGTAGCCGACATTTGGTTTAATCAATGGAACGTGCAGACAGTTTAGGGATTGTCACAGGGAAAGTTGCGTTCCCCCACAGAGAAGAGATTGTGTGGAACACAAGCGGAGATATTACAAGTCGAGAAGAGAAGAGGGAAGTTTAGGAAGAGACAGGCCGCGCGACTGTAGGGGGATGTTATCGTCATTCGGACTAATTAGTTTGGATTTACTGCATATCTGTCCCCGCCATGTCTTGTGCCGGGATCAATAGCTCGAATTGTTGGCTATATACCTTTTAATTTTACAAGCCTTTTCATCTCGAGTTATAATCGATTTTTTTTTCACAAGAGAAATTATGAGAGAAAAGAGGCATTATATTTTATACGTCACTGAGGACTTAAAAAAAATTATTAAATTTCTTTAATTATTAATAATCAAATGTCACCAATATTTCCTATAGATATTTTATTAATAAAACATTTAAAATCGAGAGCACGCGCGCAGATGTATAAAATGTTCTTATCCGCTGTAACAAGAATGCGATGACGGGAGGTTATTAAAAAAAGCGCGTCATGTGTGTGCAAATTTAGTGATATATATATCGACTACGCGAACAGTATCCGTCAACACACGGCAATTTCACGCGCTTGCATCCAACGAGAAATCGATCGGCCGCTGCGACATCATACGCCGCTGCACAATGGGAAACAAATTACGAAATTACCATACTAAGCGACTTCCGGTTCCCGGCACAATGGCGCAACCAAACCATAGAACAGATTGAACGGCGAAAGCGCGATCAGCGTCCGCGCTCGCGCGCGTAGCAAGATCGGAGAACAGTCGGATATGTCATTTGCATCATCGCATCGAAAAGCGCATTACGATTCCGATCCGGCGTTTCCGCGACGCCGATAATTTAAGGATGTTTAGTATCTATTTTTAAAAATATAGGAATTTAATAAAATTTGCACAGATTGTTCTGATACATGTTCAGAGACTTGTAAAAAAACCTAGAGTTGATTCACTGAAGCAATCAAAAGTTATAAGGATTTTAATTTTCAATGAATTTACCCGTCGATATTATTATAAATATAATTATTTTGTGAATCTAATTATAAGTAAAAGTATTAATATAATTATAAAAATAATTATTTATATAAATAAATATAAATATAATTATTTCTGTCCTTTTTAGCCCTTAAATTGATACGATTACAGATTTTCTATCTTATAAAAAACCTGTGATCGTGTTGATTTAAGAGCTAAAATAGATAGAAATAATAATAGGAATTTATTCAAAATTTGCAAAAGTATAGTTTAAATATAGAGGAAATATTTAATCATATAATTTCAGTCAAGTACTGACTAGTTCAAAAGATATTGAATATAATTTTCTCAATTTCGTCCTATTATCCGAGATGACATATTATTTATTGTAAAAACGTGGCAACATAGCATTCAGCTGAGACTTCTTTTGACATTTTAAATAACATATCCTTTCATCTGAAGAAGCCTCTATATACAAACGTGTAAGCGAGAAGCGACTAGGCCTCATATGTCAATTTGCAATTTGATCAACTTATGAAAAACTACCATGTTGCTACATTTCTTTCCTCTCGGAAAAATAACAAATTATTAAATTTATCAAAGAAATAGTTAAAAATCTTCTATATTTTGTCATTATTCACTATTATAATTTTTATTCTGACATTTTAAATTACTCTCTGTACGAGTAAATTCTTTTATTTTTATAATTCAAATTTTGTGCTGTAATGTTGAAATCGAGGTACCGTCAATGATCAAAGTTTCTCATTATAATTTAAGAAACACGAAAATTGTCCGAAAAAAAGCAACAGAAGTTGGAAAATACATTTCTACACTCTAGCTATAATATAATAAATAATAAGATTTTATGCAATCTTTATACTAATCGTATATTAAGATATATGAGAAAAGTATATATTCGTGAATTTCGACTACTTTTTGCTCCGATTGTAGGTGCTAAACATCCTTAATAAACACCGCTCGTTTTCAACCGAATAAAAAAGATTGCTATTGTACGTTCGGTGACTCATATGAAAGTATTCCCTAAATCTCAAATATGCTGGGATAGATTAATGAAAAAACTGTTTCAAAATTATGTCACTTTTAATGTGCTGGATGTTATAAATAAATTATGAATAGAACTCATATTAACTCTGAACTTTGGATATTAATTGATAATATTGGAATTTCTTATTGAATATTCCTCTGACATGTATAATTTATTCTCGATTATATGATAAATGGAAGAGACTATAATATGCATGAATAAAGTTGCATATTTTTGCAAAGTTCAATGCAAATATAGAATTTTACGCGTGATCGCTCGTTAGACTTTCATTAGACGAGTAATGAAAGTATAACAGAATGCTATCATAGATTCTTGTGTCGATAATTGAAGCAATAATTAGGCTCGCGTTTGTTTACAATTTAAATTTTACACGTAACAGTTACAGTAGAGCTCAAGTAAGATCAACATGGTACATGCGGATCATGTTTACATTACAGGAGTGCCACTTTAATAGCTGCTTCGCTATCGATAACGATAACACGAAATAACCGCGAGAAAGAGAATGATCTTTAAAAAAAAATAAATAAATAGAACTTATTTAATGTCTTTTATTCGAAAATATGCAAATGTATTCGCATAGCTATATTATGCAAATAATTTAAATAAAATCGAACAAGAGATTTCTAGACCGCGGATTATTTGAATATTTAAATTGTTTGACCGAAATTAAATTTCGTAGATTGCATTGTTCGTTGGTTCTTTTGATATAAAATTTATACGCTATTATATTCAGTATTGTTTTAGGTATACTTTATTATATAGCTGAAATATTTTAATATAATTTTGAAATAGCACTCTGTCGTAGATATTTCGCCTTTATTTTCTCGAAGCAACTTGAGCTGATTATCCGTGAAAAACTTGAATTGTCTAAAATCTGTTGCACACTCGTACGAACATACAATACACGCAAACGTGTTGGATTTGAGACGTGACAGAAGTGAATATATCGGGCACGTGTTGCACGCAAACTAACGCAGCAAATTCGTGATGCGTATCTCGATTCAGTTGCAGGAGTTGGCGCAATTACAGTGTGTGTGTGCGTGTGTGTGTGTGTGTGTGCCCATTATCAGAACGACATTAGCGGTCGGTGGGTGCCTTGTGATCGAAGGGAATAATTACAGGAGCGTACGAATTAGCGCGCATCGCGCTTTCATCGATCGCGGATTTAATTAAAGGAGGATATAGGAAATTAGACGTCGCATATTTCTGCTGGTCGTGCGCCACATGTAGCCGCATCCGTTGTTGCAGGATTTGCATGAATAATCTGTGACGAGTCGCCGAGTCGAAGTAAGCCTAATAGACGACCGTGGATCGTATGCATGCCACGGGATGTCGGCAGCGTAATGCAATTAAACGGATACGGCGGTGGTGTCGCGGCTGCGTAATGACTCCTCTAACTTTTGGAACTTTCGTTGCTATGGGTACGGTACAGAAAGTATTCGCAATATTTCAGGCTAAAAAGGATATCTCTGTTACACAAAATACGTACTTTATAAAAAAAAAAAGAAAAAAATAAATTTACAATACAATATAAAAGCAGTTGAAAATTAATTTAACGTTCTTGTTTCGTATAGATTATTTTAATTATCATTTTTCACGTCATAATATTTTCAATGGAAATTATATTAAATATTCTGTAAATTAGAAAATTTTTTATTGAAAAAAAGAGTTTGTTGTATTACGTGATCTCTTATATTCGGCGTTCATTTTACATTATTAATATATTTTGATTATATAGGCAAATTTTCTTTGGAATTTTCTACGTGAAACGTTTCAGTCGTTACTTATTCTCATTGTTCATTGTTTGAGACACGACTACATGTGCGTCTACCAGTTTGCGGTAACCGCAGTTGCCTCGTCAGCTAGTGGATTTGCATGAGCAGTCTGCTAGGAATCGCTGAAGTTGGACGAATATACGGTTTACGTTATATATATATCGTAAAACGTCAGTTGGTGCAACTACGGTGATTCGTTTGTTACCAACGAGATAAATCTTATTCGAATTTCTCCTATAAAATTTCAAATGTCTCTTTTGTCTGTAATGTCGTGTTCAGTTTTACTGAAAAAAGTATCATAATTTAAAAAGATTAATTTTGACACAACAAAATGATAAAGTTTAATTTGTGAGTCTATAAAATCGCAATTAATAGAACATAATTTTATAATATATCATAATTTTATTTATCAAAGCTAGCTAAACTAAATAAAAGTTTATAACTTTATGTTTGATTGTCATTTTTTATTAATTATACACATAATTCTTAAATTATAATATTCTTCTATCAATGATGAAATATTTTATTATATTGAATTGCGTTTGTAGGACCGATTTCTCTACACATAAAGGTGGATAATAAATTTCAATACAAAGCAAAACTTTGTAGTTGGCAATTAGAGAAGTGTCAGTAGTAAATTGCAGTAAAAGCCAAAATGAAATTTAGATTGACGTGAATAATACAAACGGAAAGCCAATATTACCTTCTACCTTAATATAGAAAAATGAACTGTTTACGGGAAATTAATTGCGGTTAATTTTGCTATTACATCAAATACAATACAGTAGACAATCAATAAATAAAGACATTAAATTATTAACTGAATATATTGATCGAGAAAATATAGTAAATTATTTTAAATATCTTTTATTTTTATTTTACAACACGTAATTTAACATTTGAAATTACTCTGTCAATATGAGATAACATTATTTTGTTTTCAGCATTTACGTTGGCATTTGATAGGATGTAGGATCTAATTTCAAGTTTCTAACATAGGATTTAGGTCTATATGAGATGGTTCTCCACTCCGCAAATTACTCCCAATGGTGACAATTATAACATTTGCGGATGTGCTGTCGCGAGTGTTACATACCTATTAACCGCACATTCTATCTTAATTAAATATACAATAATATACGTAGAATATTAAAAGTTTTAAACGTTTATATGTATATTTGCCGAATTTATGTTTGATATAACACTCTTAATAAAACAATAAAAAGTAAATTTATACATGCATTGAGAGAGAAAAAAAGAGGCTGTAGATTAAAAATTTATATTAGATATAAAATGATATAATACTGAAAAAATCTTTGTATGATAAAACTAAAATAAAAAAAAAAAAAAAAAAAACGAAATAATAAGATAATTATCATATCTTAAATATTCATTGTCAGAATTATTATATTATTAGAATTATTTTATATTTATTCTTATATTATAAAGATCTTTCTATTATATAAGAATCAGAAAATATCATCAGTATATACATTTTGCTGCGTAAGAGATATTCTTAAATTGTATTATCTTCATGCTAAAGGAGCGTCATAATTAATGCAGCGGCAAAATAAAAAAGACATTTAACGAGACTCAAAGTATAATTATATTGATTCAGCATAGATTAACCTCGCTCTATTACACTAATTAACCGACGTATAAACGGCTTTTATATAACGTCAATAATAAAAGAAGCACGAGAATTAACTCTACAACGGTAAAAGATTGTGTTAGCAAACTTGAGCTGGATTAATTTTTATTACTGCTGACGTACCGATATTCCGTACTCAATGAATAATTGCAATGCAGTTATAACTATAATATTACAATAGTACAACATCGCATATTATTAATGTAATACTATTAAAATGTATCAGTTTTATAATTTAATGAAATAATTTAAAATAATAATTACAATTTTAGGTAATTCAAATTTTAATTTGCAAAAGTAATATATAATTGTAAGACCAATTATACTACAATTGAAATACTATTTACTCTTGTAAGTAGAAATTCAAATATTTCGGAGTTGTAATAGTCTAAAGTTGAAAACCATTATAGTCAAATTGCAATGCGCAGTATCAATCTATACTAAACTTTACTTGCATTCGGAGAAGTGGGTTTTACTAAGCTACTTATTCGTTTATATAACACATTCCTCCCACATTATTGTTTCACTACGATATGATAGTGCATTCAAGTGCGTGAAGTTTCTCTATAAATATTAATTTATCTAGTTTACGAAAGTGCTGAAATATATGGCGTGGTCGTACATTTACGATTATCTAATTATAAGATATATACAAACACGCGCAATAACGTAAGTTGAGCACAAGTAAAACTGTAACCAGTATGAGGTAAAAAAACTATCACACAATCATCTGTTCTAATTACTAATAATCTATTCCTAAATTAATGATATTTAAAATAACATTATTTTCATAAATATAAAAAAGATATTATGTAAAAAAGATTTGTAATAATTATCTTGTATCAATAATATATTACATATATAATATATCGTAGTTTAACTACTAATCTCTTCTACTCGCACATTTAAAATCAAGCAAATTATATTTAATAATCATTATAATAAATAATTAGAATTAAATATAAAGCAAATTATATTTAATAATTAATTAATCTTTGAATTTAATAATTAATTTCTTACAAATTTTCTTATATATTTTTGCAATTTTTCCTTGATTTAAATAAATTCATCGCAGAGGAAATACTGGAATCAACAGAAGTTGAACTATGATGTCGACGTTTATAGGTCGATCAATCTCATCAGTGCCACTGCGGCTGGATATAAACTGCTCTGTTCACCGTTAGAACGTGACTTGAGTTAACGATCACAATTAACGTAATATATATGTAGAATCGCCTCTCGCCGTCACAAATCAAGTCCTGTATTATCACGTAATGTCACTTTAAAGAAATCGTTAGTTTTCTTTTCTCAGACAGAAATTTGAATATATTTTTTCATAATGGAAAGAAACGCATTAAAACTAAAAGTTGTAATTACGCTATTGCTAACAACTGATATGAATTATTTTACTTATTTACTTTATACAATTTTTATAATAATATGTACTTATCTATACGTTTATTAAAACAAGATAATTAGTAATAAAGATTAATTTTGAGTTTGGGCGAGCTAATTCGAAATCGTGCGTGCTACTAATCGCGATAACGAGAAATTATATCTGATTATTTAGCGCTCCCGTAGAAATAAAGACCGGCTTAAATTCAAATGTTTTCAAATTAAAATTCTCTTTATGCATGAAACAGACACAGAAAGAGGTTCTCGAGAATTCTCAAATAAACAATTACATAAATCAACACATGGAAGAGATATAACAACGTGTTATAAATATATCGTTATCATTAAGAGTTCCGTAATATGACCATTATTCAAATTTATACGAAAACATTTTAATTAAATTCATCAACTTTATGCAACAATGTACTATGTGTGTACATTTTGAATGTTTTGCAAAATATACAGCGATATAATTACAAAAATAAAATATGAAAATGCTTGAGAAAATAAAACCATTGCAAAAGAAAAATGCTACATGCTTATAAATACTTACAAGAGATGTTATTAATATATATCAAACAAACTAATCAGAAAAATGAAGAGATATTTAATCAGCGTATTTTTTTTGTGCTTGCGAAAACATTCATAAAAAATCTTCGTTAAAATGTGACGCTCTATAAATTAAACACGTTGCGTTTGTTTAAATGACAGATATTTCGAGCATTTTGGGAGGTGGAGGAGGAGGGGTGGGGGGGGAGGGAGGGAAACTCGATAATCAATTAACATTTTTGTTTCATATGTGAAGTATTCCAAACATTTTAATGACATTATAAATAAATTTGTCCTTTATCATCACATCCTATTATTCGTATAATTTTTTTCTTCCGCTATTACTACGCGCTATTCCATCTTATTGACAACGTCAATTCTTCTTCCTCCAATAAAGACCTGTCTGTCTGTACACTCGTCGTTATTATCCCCGTAAGGTAAAAAGGAGCTGCCCTTTAATTAACGGACTCCTTTAAGAGACGAATTGGCCGCCGCGCGACGATCAATCACGCGATTGGCCCGATCGCAACACTCCCATATATACACAGAGGAGAGAAGACCAAAGAGGAAGAGTACTCGCGTTGGATCGCGATGTTTTTCATTAATTGCCCAGCTCCGCCGCGCCGGTTGTTTGCCGATCAAAAGACAAAGTTAAACAAGGGTGTAACCGGCTGCGCGCAGTAAGCAGTATCGACTCGTTATCGGACCCCCAAGTCTGTACGGGAGAAGGAGAGAAAACTCGACTCGGTATCTCACCCTCCCCCCCCCTCCCACCCGTCTGGCAAAATTAGTTCCACGCCCGTTTAGTAATCACCCAGCCGTTTCCCTTGATTAGCCAAACTTGTACTCTACCTACGATCTCTTCGCGAAGCCGTGACACTTGGGGCTTTCCGCGCTTTAATGGACGATTTACTTCCTCGCCTTCGTGGCGTCGTGGGACTGCGAAGGCGCTCGCTCGAAAGGATTCGAACTCTAATCGCCCCTCATGACTTTCGATCAAAGGGTTGCCTGATAAGATCTCGACACCGCGCCGCCGTGTTTAGACGTACGCGATTAGTTGCCGTCGATTTTATTAAGAAAAAGAGGCAGAATAAAATTACTTAACGATCGATCCAACGACCGACTGCCACCCAGATGTAATCTTCGTGATCTAAGGCCAAGTTTTCCTACGTTTCCGCGAATAAAATGTGAAAAGATTGGTATCCCGGATATTTTAAAGAACCAGAAAATCCCCAAACGTACGTAAGCTTGATATCATCTCGTCGTAAAGTGCCCATATAAATGATTTAAAATGACGCTATATCTCCAAAAAATTTATATAAAATAGATCCGTACGCTTTCAAAACAGTTATGCCTTTCAGGCGCGCCTCCTTCGCAGCATAGTAAGACACTCGATATAGATTTGATAACGCGAATATACATTTAACTAAGGGAACATATGATCTCGGTTTCTCGAATAACCAATTACTCCTCGTCTCGCTCTCGTTTCCATTTGCAGGGACTCGAGTATCGCGAGGAACGAAGCGTAGAATATTCTTATTTCCTGACGATTTTCTATAGTCGAATAGACAAAGGAGCTCCGAGAGACGGCAACCGGATACCCGACTTCCGCGATTTAACGAACAATTTACATGCACCTGTCGGCTTTGATCGAGAGAGTAAAAAAAAAAAAAAAAAAATACTCGAAGAAACGCTCCACGCTTTTCACGAGTAAATCTTACTCTACCTTTAATCTTGCCGTCGGTGTAAAATAAAAAGAGCACTTTTGCCGGGGCGTACGCTTTCTTTGCCTTTGCAGCGCTATTATGTGCCTAGTTGCGTCCGTTCCATTCTCTGTGCAATCACACTCGGCCACTGTTTCTTGACACCCTCCGTGTTCCCTTAACCACCTACCGTCCAGAGTTCCTCTACCCTCTAGGCACACTGCGGGGGGCTTAACCTCCTTTAACATCGTCTCTCTTTTTTACTGCAAATGACTTTTAAGTGGTCTTAAATACCCCATTACGTAAAAGCGGGTTATGAATGAACTGCGCATTACGATGCCACGGTGTGTTACTATCTCTAGAGATCGCTTCATGAATTTCTCGTTAGTTCAACTAAATGTTTGATAATAGATGTGTTTACTACATGTAGGAACAATTTTTATCAAGATTTGTCGATAACATTCATAAAGATGGCATGTTTAAGCTGATAAAAATTTTTTTCAGATCCTCTCAAGAATATAAATAACAAAATCTAATCTAAAGCTAGCTAATTTTAAGTAAACTTAGATAAAAGTTTAATTTAAATTATCAATTGACAATCTAATTTATTTTTCATAATTTAAATTATTAATTGGGAAAGAATGCGAATAAGTATTATAAATATTGAAAAAATAAAAAAAAAGCAACTTTTGTATAATCAAATGATAATTTATGAAATATAAAAGCAATTATATAAAGCATAACAATCTTTTTGACAATGTCATTATTTTCACACAATATTGCATTCGCTTATAATATTCCATTCGTACAAATGTCAGTCAAAATGTGACAAGAATGATGATACGTATGTATATAAACTATGTCATAGCTTCTTTATATTGCACAAAATGACGTGTCACCTGGATACATATATATGACATAGCGATACTATATTTGCACGTGTTGCGACGTATAACGAGTCGCTCTAGTTTTACTTGTTATCCACAGGTTGTCCGCAGTTGATGATACTGCACTATGCTATTATTCAAAAGTTATAAATCAAAGCCAGCTAAACGACTTCTGAATCTCTTTTTCTCATTGAAAGCCATCAATTTTCATAAACTATTACTCGCTTTATCATTTGTTGATTGATTGACCGATCGATTTGATTGATATCCTCAAATATCGAATAAAATTGATAGTCGTCATTCTTGACGATAATTTTGATATCTATTAAATTACTTTCTTATGTATTATTAACAAAATTTATAACAATTATTATAAGAATATATTACACTCTTGTTACTTTTAATTTTTAATTCCTCTTGTACAACAGAATCCTATTTTTATTTTATTTTGTCAAACGCTATGAGAGATTACAGTTGCTTATTTCTTATTTCAAAAATGCTTGCTAACTTACACCTTAAAAATGTCTGAACTTTAATGCACCTAGTACTATAGCGAAATTGGTGAGTTTGCAAATCCGTTTCGATCTATGACGTAGCTTATTTAATCGTAATCACTTCATCGTATCCAACGTTTTTGTGAGATCCCTGGTTTTACATCGTTAAACAGCCGGCCTTCATCCCTCCGTCAGCGCAATTAATATTGGCCTTCATCGATCACTCTGGCATCGAGCCAGGACGCGAATAAAATCTTTGTTGACTTTCTTCCACCGGTCGTTTTTACGAGAACAAAAATTGCCTCTTGTTAACGCGGCCCCGTAACGAGAATACTAATTCATTTACTTGCTAATACACTCGGAAGCGGTAAAGAGATCCCTGAGGTGGAGAATACTCTTGCACGTGTAATTTAAAGTTAAACGCTTTTCTCATTTCGCTTGTTTTCCGCGTAATTTACAAATTCTCTGAAAAAATTTACAAATGAAGAATTCAAAAGAATCAAGATGGAATAAAATGCTCTCTTGCTTTTTTACATAAGACTATTTTTAGTACTCGCATATATTTCTCAATAATAATGCATATATATATATATATATATATATATATATATATATATATATATATATATATATCCTGCCTTTCAACCGGTCAAGAAGCTCTGTCGTTTATCTGTCAGCCCTACTCGATAGCCCGAGCTACATATTGGACAAGAATGAAATCGAGTATCTCATGTTTGCTTGACAAGACGGATGTCTGGGTGACATGAGTGAGATTGCGGGGGTTGGAGTTCATGCATTAGGGCAGTATACTTTTGATGACATATCTTGGTATGGGATGGCTCCGTTGCGGAGATATCAGCACGAGACAAAATGACACAGACGAGACGGTTCGACGTAAATCAATAAAGTATGAGATTCCTGAATAGCCCAAGTCGTAACTCCGGAAATAAAACACTCGGTTTGTTGCCTTTTAAATCCAATCCTCGTAGATTGGACGAGAGAATTTATCTTTCCCGCGGTTTTCACGAAATTACAAAACGATCGGCAGTCCTTATTAATGAAGATGTCTTTAAGCTTTTAGGAAACTAGGTGGGTTACGATGTCCTATTAAAATTGCACGGCTCATTCAAGTTTCTCAGACGTTCGGTACCTCACCGCTAACATCATCGTGCGTTTTCCTAGATACACGCCAGCCTCCGGGCAACTCGTATATTCCTTACAGTAGTCGATACTCTGACGCTACGAAGCAATAAATCAGTTTTTCCATCCCAGACGACGTGCACAACGGCGGCTGTGATGCTTCTTCCACTGACGCGTTATCATCAACCCGTGTACTCGAGGGAGAATACCAAGGGTGAAATAACAAGAACCGAAACGAGAAGAAGACAAAAAGAACTTATGAACTATAAGAACCTTAAATGTTTTTCGCTTCTTATCACGCCGTGCTTATCGTGGCTTAGTTTAACCTAAATCGTATTCCCGCGCGAATCTACTTATCTTCAACTATTTTAATAGAATAAAAGGGTGAAAGAAATGTATAAATATAAGTTATATTAAATTAATAATTAATATTAAAAAGAGCATTGAAGACTCTTATTCTAAATTGTATCAAAAATATCTGTTTATATTGATTTTATTTAAACATTTGAATAAAAATTGTTTATAAGAAAGGCAGGAGGAACATCTGTAAGAACAAGCAATCGCCTTTCGAGTCCTTTAAATAAAGCATTACGAGAACTCGCGTATATGTTTAATGGGAGAAGGATAAGGTGAAAATCGAAGCACCGTGACGCTGATGAATAGTGCAACGCTGCGTTTCGTGCCGTTGAATCTAGATAAAAGTCGAATCGGATTCAAGGTATAGATGGATACATAGATCCGACCGATGTGGCGCGAGGGCAGAACAGTCACACGGCAATCTCAATAAAGTGAAATCTGTTTCGCGTGTGTCTGTCGGATGGCGAGCATCGAACAGCAGCGCGTGAGCGTCGACTGGTTTTCTCTCAGGACTCGGAGAAGCGAGGAGAGATTCAGAAACATATATAAATACAAATGTCGTTTCAGCATGTATGTACATACTACCCTTTTCTTGCTTCTTTCTAGTCGTATATATGCATAGCCACACACATTTATGTACACTCTTCGTCAGACAGATGCGTTGTGTCAGCCGGCAACATCCTATCTACTGCTATATAGTAGGCTCCTTTTTCTCATTATTCGATGACGTAAGTCTCGAAGAAAAATTTGAGAAAGAATTATTAAGGATGTTTAGTACCTATTTTTTAAAATATAGGAATTTAATAAAATTTGCACAGATTGTCCCGATACATGTTCCGAGACTTATAAAAAAACCTGGAGTTGATTCACTGAAGCAATCAAAAGTTGTAACGATTTTAATGTTCAATGAATTTACCCGTCGATATTATTATAAATATAATTATTTTGTGGAGCTAATTACAAGTAAAAGTATTAATATAATTATAAATATAATTATTTATATAAATAAGTATAAATATATAATTATTTCTGTCCTTTTTAGCCCTTAAATTGATACGATTACAGATTTTTCTATCTTATAAAAAACCTGTGATCGTGTTGATATAAGAGCTAAAATACATAGAAATAATAATAGGAATTTATTCAAAATTTGCAAAAGAATAGTTCAAATATAGAGGAAATTTTTGATCACATAATTTTGGTCAAGTACTGACTAGTTTAAAAGATATTGAATATAATTTTCTCAATTTCGTCCTATTATCCGAGATGACATATTATTTATTGTGAAAACATAGCATTCAGCTAAGCCTTCTTTTAAATAACTTATCTTTTCATCTGAAGAAGCCTCTATATACAAACGTGTAAGCGAGAAGCGACTAGGCCTCATATGTCAATTTGCAATTTGACCAACTTATGTAAAATTACCATGTTGCCACATTTCTTTCTTCTCGGAGAAATGACAAATTATTAAATTTATCAAAGAAATAGTTAAAAATTTTCTATATTTTGTCATTATTCACTATTATAATTTTTATTCTGACATTTTAAATTACTCTCTGTAGGAGTAAATTCTTTTATTTTTATAATTCAAATTTTGTGCTGTAATGTTGAAATCGAGGCACCGTCAATGATAAATGTTTCTCATTATAATTTAAGAAACACGAAAATTGTCCCAAAAAAGCAACAGAAGTTTGAAAATACATTTCTACACTCTAGCTATGAATAAATAATAAGATTTTATGCAATCTTTATACTAATCATATATTAAGATATATGAGAAAAGTATATATTCGTCAATTTCGACTACTTTTTGCTCCGATTGTAGGTGCTAAACATCCTTAAATACATATTATACACTATTAAAGAGTTATATAGTTAATGGGGCGAAAAAAAACTGATTTATCAATTTTATTGATGAAAAATGTTATAATATTCGATCTTTTTATATATTTTATTTTTTGCATATAATATATAACGAATCCCACGTTAACAATATACGAGTATGTTACAAATTAAATGTATTGACTCACTATTGACTCACAATATTGTGTAATAAATATTGTTTTTAATTTTACATTTATAAAAATATTATTTGCAACAATTAAAATTGTTTTAATATTTAATACATGTAATATATCTTTTTAATACTCTTCATAGTACCTATAATCTCTATTATATGTATGTGTCTCATTTCATCTCGCGATAATATTGAGGAACTGATAATTACCGCTACAATAGCATTCAAGCAGAGATGACAAATGACGTTACTTTGGAACAATAGTCGCAATTACCGTAACGGTTACGCTTCTATGTATTTCGTAGCATTGTCACTGTCACATGACAATAATCGAAGGCATTATATACCTAATGTTTAAATCTCTTTAAGCAGAGTTGACAAAAGGACGCGTCATAATTCACTTCTTTTTAATTCCAAAACATTAATTTTCAAATGTTAAATTTAATCAAAATGTAAAACTGACACTTATAATTTCAAAGATGTTATAACATTTAAATGGAAAAGTGCTTTTTAATCAATTTTATTGTAAAAAATAAACTTTAATGTATTCTGCAAAATGTATCTGCTGATAAAATATATTTTATTAAATGAGCATCATCCGTATTCATCATCCGTATTTTCGGGTTAAATGATTCAATTGTAGAACAAGGAGATGAGGACGACAGAATAACCGATGCGCTTACACAAGTGGTCTCTGAATGTCTGAACGACACGAGCGGTCGTGGCCACGTGGGCAGGCAAATTCGTCCTGATAATATGGCGGACGAGAATTCATTCCGTTTGCATGCACCTGCTACCGGTAAATCAATAGCAGATACCCGCTGTCGCGTAATTTGCGCACGTGGTAGTGCATGTACGATGCGCTACATCCTGCAGCCCCTAAGGGGACCGGAAGCCCCCGCGGCACGGTAAGATAAATTCTCTTTGACAATAATAGCTGTTAAATATTGGTTACATACACTCGATGGTTCGCGGGAAAGACCGCGAACCATCGTGTCGGATGTACCGGAGATCGCATAATTTAATAATTATATCGAGATGATCCACTTTATGACACATTGAACGGAATGTACTGTGCAAACGAATTCAATGGCTTATATAAAAAGAGTACAGCGGCTGCTTTAGTTTATCAAAGGATATACTTTGAAAAATAAATATAGATATTAAAGCATCTGTCCAGTTTAAATATGGCATTCGACTTAAAAGACACAATAAAAAAAATTTTTGCCTCTTGATAAGTAAATGAATGAGTAAAATAATTATGTACTCTTTTCATTAATAATTAATCATAATTACAATACACACAATCAGTTGTGGAATAAAAATTTGTCACTATATTTACTATATATTACAAAACACATAAATTGTGTGTAAAGTATAGTATAAAATATTTTAGATTAAACCTTCGGCAAAAAGAACTAATCAATATTTAATCAAAAGAATTTGCTGACAATAATACCATTGGCGCGATTTTTATAATAAAAAAAGTAAAATAAATGTATGTTACACAACTGACAAAAATTTTATAATTTATACAAGGCACAACAGAATAATGGAAACAAATTACAAAATAAATCAATCAGTGCGCAATAATTTTTGCAACGATAAAGTTGTTAATAAATCAGAGATTAATGGACTGCCGGTTAGATGGAATAGCTCTTTCAATTTTAATTTGCAATTCAATTCGTCTGTTGCATATTGTAAGAGCAATATATATCTGCGATATATAAAATTTGCACGTAACCCTACTGTAAAATGTATAAATAACATTAAATCGTTGTATGGAGTAAATTGATATAAAAAATAAAGTACAATCGATATCCAAGGAAATTTAACAATGCGATTCTCATGTCAAGATTACGTCCTATTATTATTATATTAAAATTACTATTAAACGTTAAAATTTATTTATTATTACTACGTTAAAATTTATTCTAAAATTAATTTACGCTTTAAGGATGCAAGCGATATCGATTCCTTTGAAGACTCCGCGATTGTGAGTTTGCATTTCGCAGGTTTGAATTTTCTAAATTAGAAAAGCGCACAAGGCGATTCGATCCCTTGTTCCTCTCGGCGTATTCAAACTATAGAAGATAGCGGTAGCTGGAAGGATTCCTGTAGTTTGAGGGCCAAAGTTCCGAACGCTGCGTTTGCACTTAACATCAAGGAGCATTCGCGTATATAGCATCCGTATATCTTCGTGACTGCAGCCTCCGTATCTTCAAATCGACTGAAATCAAAGTACTTCGCCTTCGCGGGCTTCTGTTCGCGAGAGTCCGAACTTTTCGGGAAAATTGCAAGCATTACAAACTTGATATATCACTGATTGTAAGAAAACTGCTACGAAGAACTTGAAATGCACGCGATAAAAAACATTTCACGCACCCCTCTTCTTTACTCTGTTATAAATAATATTGATGTAATATTGATGAATTTTGTTAGATAATAAATAGAAAATAAAACAATTTATAATTTATTTGAAGCTTAATAATTAATTAAACATTTTCCTAAAATTTTTTATTTTTATAATAACATTATAAGAAATATTAGATTGTGTTTTTTAAATTCCTTTTCCGTTTTTCTTTTTTTTTTGTACGAATATATATTTTAATGTTAATAATGCCATTTATATATAATACTGTAATTTTATTCTTCAATATTTTTATTATAATATCATACAAAAGATTGACATTTGTACCTTTATTCACTTTTTCAATTACTGAAGTTCTTTTTCAATATGATTTATCATATAATAGGAGACGATATTTTCAGATTTCATATATATTGCATTCTATGCATACCGGGAATATATTATTACGGCATAAGTCAAAGCCGTTTTGCAAAGCCGAGCTCTTTGAAAACATCATCATCACGGTCGTGATTTCCACGCTCACATGTGCGGAATTTTCCGGATTATTCCCGACAACCAGCCATCGTGTAGTATTGGAATTTATTCAGAACGATGGAGCATTTGCGAAATTGAAACAAATAATTCTTTGCAAATTGCACGGGGCATCTCTTTGTTAATACGTAGCTTGCGTGACGTATAATAAACGCCTGAATTTCAATTAATACTAAAATTATAACTCACGATGCCCAACTATAGAATGAGGCAAACAAAGATTTTTTTTTTAATGGGACATATATTTTAGGGGGAGAAAAATATATTATAAATAATAGAAAATTCAATTGCAATCACACACGCGCGTAAGATATTTATAGTGGTCCACTCATCTAAAATTCGGTCTCTGCATATTAATTAACCCCGAGTAGATATATTACGCAGGTATGATATAATAAAGATTCCTAATTCAAGAAGGATTGTTATACCTTTAGAACGAATCAAGACCTCTCAAAACGGATAGACATTTTGAACATATTCGCAGCATGTTCTCGATTTATACGCGCGCTCGCAGGCGGAAATTTTCGTATTAAGCGTACCGGACGATTCAACTTCCGTCTACCATTGAACTCATGCGAGTTGCAAGAGAAGGAAGAGAGAAGAAAGGTAAAGGGAAATTGACTCTCGCGCAATTCGAGGACCAAACTTCCGAATGCTGCGTTCGCATTTAACATCGACGAAACGGCAATCGGGCGCAACGCCGGATTAAGCAATTTTAGAACCCACCACGCGAAATTTCCGGGTGTCCTATACTCGTCCTGACGAAATACTTCCGACTTAATTCGATTACCGAGCTCCGAAATCCTTTACCAATTCGATTGTGTTCAAATTTAACGTAATCCAAATTTATTGCATGTAAATTAGAATCATATTATTACAGACTGAATCGTTTCTAATGAAATGGGATTAAGGGACGCAATCGGCTTTTAAATTTCAAATGTAATAGCAAAATGGAAATTTTAGATTTATTTCTGTAAAATTTATTCCACCTGCTTTTCGGTTATATTATATTGACGTTGAGATTATATATTCTAATTCTGAATAACCATTCTTAAACCCTTGGGAAAACGATTGTGAGTTAAAATAATTACTTGACTTTTCGACAACGTTTTCACGTTGTAAGCATTATAAGGAAATTGATTCTCAAAAATATTATAAATTAAAATAAAAATTAAAGATATAAAAAAGGATAAAAGAAGAGGACAAAAGTCAAAGATATGGAAAGGAAATCAATCGACTGACAATCGACATCGTTTCAACATTAATAAAATAAATAAAGGTAAAAATTTGTCAACGTCTATCACACTTGACAGCTTTACTTTGACGAAAGTCACTCCTCCGCTTACGAGAAATATACTACACGCGACGGCTTCCTCATTGAATCAGCACTCAAGGTACTAAACCGTCCGAAAGCATCTCGAAGACGGTGCCTCGGCCATTTTGAAAGCCTCGTCTCTCGTTCCTTCTTCTCACAGCATCATCTTCTCGGCTCTCTCAGCCGCTCGCGTTGATTCTCCGTCGACAAGGCTACCTTTCCACTGAGACTCTGGCTGGCCTCGTTACCACTCTAGACGCATAAATTGGGAAAGGTGCGAGCAAAAGAAACCCACCCCCACAGCGATGTGCAATATACCGTCGCCTCTCTCCGACATTCATTAGATACCTTGTACTAGCGCCGCGGCCGCGGTGTACGCCCTGCCGAGATACGCCCAACCCCCAACTCCCGTTTATGAAGTAATTTGCTTCCCTGAAAGAGCAAAGTTCTGCAGGTAGTAATAAGCTTAGAGTCGCGTCGTTGCCGCGCAACGAAAATCGACACGACGAATCGGCGCCCTTACACCCCAACGATGCACGGAAGCCGCCGAGACAAAAACGAACGCGAAAGGCTGCGCGTTAAGATTTCCAGAATAAATCGCGACATTGAGCTTTCAAGGGCTTGAAAACACGAGATAAGAAAGTATTGGATGCGAAACGTTGCTTTAATAATGTACGATAAATTTTCAACGAATTATTTTACAGGCTGTGCTATGGGAAAGTGTTGAAACTAATCAGCTGTCATTTTTTTAATGTCTGCCGTTTTTAATAGGTATTAGTAAAATTTAACAAAATGTCTTTTTTATCAGTTTATTTTTATTAATGTCAAATACATATATTAATGATAAAAAAAAAAAAAAAACTTTCCAACATATCGTCTTTTATGTTTCTTACGACTATTTTAATAATTAAATGATGACATTGAAAAATGACAGCTGATCAGGCTGATATATCTTGTAAGGAATTTTTTTGCTACTTGATAATATTACTTGAAGGACGAAAATACGAAATTCAACTTGAACGTCGTCATCATTTACAAAATAGTTTAATTCGAGGGGAATACGTTTGTTCGGGAAACAAACTACTAGGATTGTTTTTTTTCTAATCTGGTCGGGTGAACGGAATCGCATCGCAGAGGTTGCCGAATTGCCGAAGGGAAAAACGGGATGTTGCTTCTTTCACTGTTGGACAATTAAACAGACACCGACTGCAAATTGGTGTCGGACCACTTCCGTGTGACTTTATCAGATCACCGGTCCCCTCGGGAATGGCAAACTGCGTTGGAAACGACGGTCTATACCGGACAGCTCCGAAGGGGCTCCACGCAACTAACACACGTGAACACCTGCAGTTATATGTATGTACAGGGGGGTGGTCTGAAACGTCGCCTCGTCAATACAACGCTTCTCCCGAAACGTAATATTGATCACGTTAACGTCGTTTCACGGTTACCGCGCATTCATGCTACCGGTATATTTCACCTCGCGATTCCAGCTTATTAAACATGGCGCGAATAAAAAAGCGTATGTAATTCACATTGATCATTGTTTCATTAATTGTACGCGTTATAATGGAACTGCCAGACCGTTTAAACGCAAATACATATTTATGAACTCACGTATTGGTTTGACATAGAATATCGTCGCATCTAATTAGCAAACTTTGTAACTGGAGTATGTAAATCGACAGAAGTTGGTATACATCAAGTGTAGAGTATAAAGCTTGCAAGAAATATGATTTTATTTGCAATATATTAAGTTTCTCAAGTTATTTTTTTTTTTTTGGTCATTAAAATTATGTCATAAAATGTAAAATCGATTAAAAATAAAATGACAGCACTAATTATGTTAATTGATTTTTCGAGTATGAATACAATAAGCAGTCGAGTAACGAATATGCAAATATGTTTCGTACTTGTCGAATTGTTTCTGTCGTAATGCGATATTTTCTCACGAATAATGCACGATGCGACACACAATTAATGCTTTTAAATCGCGCGTTTATTGAAGCGGAAGTACACTTTAATCTAATATGATCTGATTATCCACTGATTACCCATCAAATACGCTATGCATGTAATATGTACGCTATTCGCTAGTATGGAACTAACAAATAATACAATGCGTATCGTGAATATGACGCGTGCATTACTTTTATCCCATACTATAATATATGTTTCCCCATGCACAATTAGTAGTAAATCGTTTGGTGTTAGCGAATAGATAATTTAATATAATTTTAGTAAATGTGTTTCATAATAGAACGTTAATTATAAAGCAAATGCAATATATTTAACATAAATTACGTTATGCAAATAGTACAATGATCTGATAATGTGAAACTAATAATCAGTACAGAGGATCTATTGCCTTAATTCTCTATTAATTCCAGGTAATAGATCTCCAAAAATAAACAAGAGCTGCTTAATTATATATTGATAGCTAACTAATTTTAAATATCATGAGCGGAGGATAAATTGACATAGCTTTAATGATAAATTATCCCCGAAATATTATTAGTAATAATAAATAGAAGAATCAATAGCAGCTTACATGTAAAATTATTAAAAATGATGATACGTACATTCTCTCTTCTTTCTCTCTCTCTCTCTCTCTCTCTCTCTCTCTCTCTCTCTCTCTCTCTTTCTCTCTCACTATCTTTTTTATTTGTAATAATAAATATTACAAAATTTTTAAGAGAGAATTAGCTATTAATTTTCCTAATTGACTTTACTAAAATGTTTTTAAATTATTATGAAATAGAAATTTCCTCATTTTGCACAAGAAATATTACATGTGATATTTTTTTCGATCTCTTTGCACATATTTTAATATTTTATTTTCACATGTTAAAATAGAACATCTCAACTTTCTCGCTGATATTGAAGCTCTTATTGATTTTCCTTTCGTGAATATTTATTTAATCATATCATTTAATAAATAATGATGTAGAGGAAATATCAAATATATGTTTCAATCTAAAAATAGAGATTTTTCCTGCGACTCCAATATTAAAATAGCATTTTATCCGTCTTTGCAACTGTACCATGTAGACATATCTGTAGAAACGAGCTAGCGAATCGATACTCCTCAATAGTGTACTTTGTGCATTACTCCCGCGTCGATTTCGCGCGCACAGAAATAGACACTTCGTGTGACAGCGTGTATCGGATGCACTAACAATGTGTCAAGTCGAATGTGTGACAATATTAATTTAACAATAAGTCCAAGTCAATTTTTAAATGAAAAGATCGGTTTTTTTCTCATTTTCTTGCAACCAGACAAATGTCAATTAATTTAGCAATTTTACTAATTATTTTTTGCTTTTTTAATTGATATTTAAAAATACACATACTTCGCTATCGTCAACAAATATTTTACTGACAAATCTAAACTGAACTATATAAGCTTACATATTTTTCAGAGTAATATTGACAGATATTGATAAGATTTTTTATTTAAAATTTATGGAACATCCAAATATATCTATCTTTTTTAATAAATAAAATTGTACTCTGAATTGCTTGAAAAAAAAGTTTCTATTAACGTATCTCACACTTCACACGCACGTAGTAAAGGATACAATATGCAACCGCTAATCATATTGTACGATTTCACACCCTCGGTATGTCTGCACAGTGGAGTACCGGTCCCAGATAGGGTATTATTACGAATCTCACGATCCTGACACGCCGCCGGTGCGTACCGCCATACACGATCCGCTCATTACGTTTCATTTGTCCGATGCCATGAGCGCCATTTACGCATGGCAGGCATCATTAACCCTTTTAGCGCCGGATGAGTGAGCTATCGATTGTACGTACCATACGTTATGGGGTGTGCGCAGGGACGGCCTTGGTAAGGCTCAATTTAGGCCCTTAATGAGATTTCTGAAACAAGAACTGTAGCATCATAACTAGCTTAGCTTGTATTAAGGAGGAAGTACAAGGATATTTGAAAATGGCAGAAAATTCTGAAAATTTTAAAAAGCGATAACTTTTCCTATTTTGAAAATTGACAAAAAATTTAGCTTAATTGTCCACTTGGTGCCGAAAAATATAAATTATTAAACCTTTGTATTTATTTAGTTAAATGGCAATGTTGCGTACAGTTAGTAACCTCGTCATGTCTCATTTGCAATATATTGTAATGAAAGAAACCTCTTTCAAGAGCCACACCATAATTGCGAGCCAAGAATTTTCAAGATTTTTTTTTTAAATAAAGAATGTAACTTCAAGCTGTCACTCGCACGATTAGAGCACTTCTAAACTATTGCACGATAATCGATCGGTAGAGAGCTACCAAACTTTAAAATTAAAAATTTCAATGTGCAACGTTAATAATATTTTTTATCGATAATATAATAAAAAATTATTAAAATATTTCACGTTTATTCACTTTTTCCATGTTGTTGGATTAAATTATTCTTGTGTCGTTGCATAAATTAAAATTTTTATTTCAATTAAAATCATATGGTACAGTTATTATAGAAAAAATTTATTGAAAAATTTAAAAAATATGATATTATTCTTGATTTTAATAGAATCTTAAATTATATTTTACACTGCAAATCTCTACTTAAACTTAGAAATTACTTATTAATTTTATATTTTAAAAGTGCAATATCAAATTCATGACTCTCGAAATGTATTATTATACATGTATTATAACTTTTAACATAGTTGATCCGCGTAGTTCTTCCTCAAAGATTGTTAAAGATCGGAATTATAATATCTTGTTATCAGGATCGTATATCGACGAGGATTAAAATTAATAAAATTTCATCAAATTCACATTTCGAAGTTAATAATGAAGGAAAATAATTCTCACGTTTACTTATAAATTTCCAATAATAATGCAATAATAAGTATGTGAGATTCTTTTTCATAACGTATATATATATATATATGTGTGTGTGTGTGTGTTTGTATGTGCGTGTGTGTGCAGCAGAGAACTCATCGAAAGTATACCCGTTTTTATCCGTGTAAAATTGATCAAATTGGAATAAGAGCGGCTCCTGGTACATGTTCGTGCATATGGACATATTCGTATACGAGTACATGCTCGGGTACATTCTCGAGAGGGAAATAAGCAACGGAGTATGCGTCTCGTTCGTTTCACGTGTTTCAGAATCGGCTGCCGCATCGGCGATGCTATTCCTGGCAACACGATCGTTTCAGTGCCGATCTATACAGCCGGCAGGTTCACGCAGACAATCTCAGCCCGGGGCACGTTTTTATTTTCCGTATACGAGAACGAGCGATTTACTCTTATATCCTCGACGCCGTGCGACTAAAAGAGAGAACTGCCGATACTATGACGCGCGAAAATGATAACCTGATGCGAGAGAGATTTCACAGAAGACTGATCGTAAAATCTTCGAAATATTAGACTATTCGATCGAAAATCGAATTGCGTATATATATATTATTTTCCAATTGAAGTTTACATTCTGCCGAATGACGATAATATATGTATGGCCGGTATTCATAGTCCGTTCTTATATTTAAAATCGTGAGTAAATCGTTTTAAAATTCCATTTGGTTGGCTAAAGACAATTTAAAATATGACTTAAGATGATCTTAAATGTAAGTACGGACTATAAATTCCGGCCTATGTGCGTGAAGCGGCTTTCTTCCGACTTTCCTAAACGTTGACATTAATTAAATGTATATACTTTTCTTGTTTTAAGTAATTTTATTTCAAAATTCTTTTTCTATTCCGTGAGTTTGAAATAAGAATAATTGATATAACAATTATTTTTATTATCTATTCCATTCAACTGTTTAATTTATCTTGTTATTTTACCAAAAATAAATATTTTTTTGCATTTATTGAAACTGAATTATATTATATGTCTAGTCTTAAGACTAGTTCTATATCAATAAATACAAAATTATATAAATGAGGAAGTTAAATTAATGAAAGAAACATTCTTGATTTTCATACATGCACAAGAATTTTCTATATTTATATATAAATTGTTTTTAATCAATATTAGAATTTCTAAACCTTTGTTAGTTCTGTCATCGCTCTAAAAAAGATGGACCTGACATCTATCTTTGTCACTAAAATAGGTACCGTGTCGGCAATTTTTTTATCATCCCGACTTAATTTTTTAAAAATTTTGAGAACACATTTTCTCAATACTATTAATGTGTACATTTTACATAACATGCATTTTAAATATTACAAGATTATTTTTTTCGCAAAACACGAAATTTAATATAAATCGATTACTCGAATCAACCTTCAATTTCAAGGAAGTTCAACCACCCCTCGATAGATGGTGCTGTTCTCCTGTCTATATATGAAAAAAAAATTATTTTAATTACAATAATTTTGAATATTTTAAATGTCTTACGATATCAATATACCAGGAAAGAAAAGAATATACAAGTGTATAATTAAATGAAAGAGCCAATAACATATTTATTGTTAGTATACTACTACCCTGACTATCGGTATCAAAATATATTACCATATGTAACAAAGGTAAATTAATTAACTCTATTAAAAGCAATGATCGATTATGTCGAATAAATATTTTTTATAACATCTCTACATGAGAGAAAGGATAAACTTTTTATAATAAAAAATAATATAACATAAATAAATAATATAATTTCTTGTGAATTGAAAAAGAAATGTTAAAATTATATCAGATTATATAATAGAAAAGAGATATCTTATCAAAAACTAATAGTATTGAAGCTTTCACGGAAAAATGCGACGCGGATAATTAAAATCTCGCAATTATAAAATACAGAATATCTTATTTATTATCAAATTAAAAAAGAGATTATCAGCAAAGTATAAGCTTATTTATCAATAAATTGTCAACGAAATAAACTGCACAGGATTCAACTTCACATGTTAATGATTTATTAACTTAGTTTCACATACAATAGTATTATGCGTGAACGATCAAACATTGTATAAACAAAATTTACAAAATAAAGTATAAGTCTTTACATCTAAAAGCTACTAGTAGTAGTGGATCACATAGCTTCATACTTTTTCTCGGGTCCGGCAAATATTGCTCTTTCCGAGACTATCTTTTTCTTTATTTTATGTTCTATCTCTCATATATGTATATATATATATATATATATATTTATATATATATATATATATATATATATATATATATATTTGTATTTATATTTATATATTTATATATATTCATATTTATATATTTATATTTATATATAAATATTATGCCAAATATTAAATAAGATAGCTTTTGCTAATTTGTCCTAGCACGGAATTCGGGTGTGGGTAGGAATCGGGGAATCGTGTACATATGTATATTACACTCATCTAGAGAGATTTAATGATCTCTCTCATCTCCTTGTAAATATAAAATTATCATCTCTTATTGTAATACCACTGACAATTGATATAATATATACGTATGTATATATGTATATATATGTATATATATATATATATATATATATATATATATATATATATATAGTTGTGTTATCTGCAATATAATATTTATAATGTACATCGAAAGTGCATTCGTCGCGTTTCTCCTAAATTTGTTAACCGGTAATTTCAATCACGATAAGTCATTTGTCATTACTAGAGTAAGATCGTTTCATTACTTTTTTTTTAATCTTTCTTTTTGGTGCCACTTGCCAATCGCGTTCGTTCGCTGAAAGGATTCCGTTTCCCTTCTTTGCCTCGACTTTTACGCACACGCACACTGTTTCATCATTATACATTTTTGCGCGCACACGCACACTGTACATTCCGTTACAGGGGACAAAAATGGCCTGCGTATTACGCTCTCTCGTTTCTTCGTTTTATATCTCTCTCAAAACACAACAAGCGAACGGAACCGCTCCGTAAATACTCTACTTTTGATATAAATAATAATAGCAATAAATATATCTGCCGAAAAATCTCGTGAGTTTTTATTTCACGCTCTCTAATAACTATCGGTATATAATTCTCCAAAAGATTCGCCGCGCGCACGCCTAATTTCGTCATCCGTCCGATTAACTGTCAACTATTCTTCTTACACTATATGTCATAATCCTTCGTTCAGTCGACGCAACGCAACGATTTTCGACGATGTAGGCCCTTTATTAAAACTTGCGATGTCCGAGCTGACTGAGCCATCAAGGAAGAAGTTTGCTCATGAGAGATCCATTTTTGATCGAAACAATTTTACGCCAGGTGAAAAATTAAATAATAAATATGCATTAAAGATTTTTTTTATAATTGTATGCATAGAAGATCAGTTTAGGAGCTACTTCTTCCCTTTTACTTTCATACGGCGTTGTATAAAAATGTGGCATATATTAAACGTACCCTACTTACATCATGTAACGACCCGTAAAGAATGTTCTTATAAAATAGTCCTATAAGTATTTTTTTTTTCTCTTCTTTCCCAGTCATCTTTCGCAACATTTTAAATAATTAGAAGCCACAATGTTCGCTGTTGATGGAGATGCATCATTAACGCCTAAAATCGGTCGCTCGACAGCTCGTGTAATAATTAATACCTTCATTCGTCAATTTGCATTTAGCATTAAACAATCGTACTCGTCGACTGCTCATCTCGCACGGCGTGATTATTAATAAGGCGCGTAAATGTATATATATGTATATACCTATTTACAATATCATGGAAAATATACAAAGAGTATCGGCACTACAGTATATATTCTCGATTCTTTTTAAGACGTTTGATTCTTGCGTATATGTCACTGAGGTAAGTTTTCACTGGTTTCCTTTTAAACTACGGTCACTCTCTCGTATGCCCGAGAAAGCGAAGGGACAAGTACTCTCGGCAAACTAATTTACATCAATTTCGGAAAAAAATATTAGCAAGTCTCGAATTGAGGACCGTTTTTTTTTTTTTTTTTTTCTTTTTTTTGCAAAAGAAGTCAACATAAAAATTAAAAACTCTTGCAAGAAATATATTTTATCTCCGTAAATATCTTTATTGAAAGATGCGATTGTAGATACTTTACTATCAAAATCTGTTAAAATGAAAAAATTGTATATTATAAAGAATAACTAAATTGCTATAAAAATTATAAAATAATTAATTAGTAAAACTCAATTTAAAAAAAAAAAAAGGAAATTCTGTAATTTTGTTAAGTTGTATAAAAAAGCGGTCCTCAACTATTCAACTACGAATCATTTGACACGCTAGTTGAGGCGAGCAAAATGGAATAAAAAATTAGAAATGTCTTAACTTTTAACGGTCCCGTTGTGTGTATGTGTGTATGGTGTGTATGTGTGTTTACAGCAATGCCAGCCATTTACGTATTTTAAAAATTTTCTCTATCATCTTTTTCTTATTTTTACACAATCTGTTTTACTGAAAAGATTCCGTGCAGGTTCCGAAGAATTGTCATTCGCGGCCAGTGATATGTTTTTCGCCATTCAAATGAAACGTTGCGTTGCAACGCGCTTGGTCAAGATGAAACGTTATGAACCGTATCGCAGGAAACAAGAATACGATTCTCCGCTGTCAATTTCTTTTGCGAAACTTATAGTGAGTAATATGTGATATCGCGTGAACTTTTGATTTATTTTGATATAATTGTCCTTAAGTAGAACATGCGCACCGGGAAAACTGCTCGTAAAATCCCCATGAACTTTACATGGTACATGATATTTGTGATTATATGAAAGTGGCCCAAGTCACAAACATGAGAAAATTCAATCATGTTCCTTGTTTATTCACATTTCATAAGTTATACATGGAGCGTATTTTAAATTTTAAAAGTATGGAAAACAAATGATTAAAAAATTATCATTTTATATTTAAGGATGATAAAAAATTGTTTAAAAAATAGTTTTTATAATACATAAAAATCTTATTATCTCAAAGTAAAAGATACGACTTAGGCTACTTTCTATTTCAAGAAGGGACAGAAAACGGTACAGTTTTTAGACAAGACTTTGTTTGAACCGAGAAACCATCTTGGTGAAAGACTTATGGTTCCTCATGGATATATATATATATATATATATACATATATGGTGACATCAAGCAGTTATCTTTTGATATAGAGTAGCTCCGATTTAATCTCAGAGGCAAATCTAAGCTTACAGACTCGTCGCATATGCATCTTTTGCTAACGATAATTCATTTATAAACTCGTTACACTGTTGGCCTTTCTTACATATATGTATCTCTGCATTATTCGTTATTAAGTTGTCATCATAGTTGACATATTTACAAACGTAATATAGCGCTAAATCTGTACGGACCCGTTTTATTAGCTAATTGTAAGTGTTATGCAGCCAGTGCAGTTATAGCAAAGTTTCTCAAGATCGATCATAATTTATATATGCGTTTCTCGAAGCAATCAAAGACTCGCAGAAATTGCAAATTAAGAATCGCGCGATATTTTTTGATACTTGCATCTTCTCTTATTGTCTATTGTATGTTTCCGAACGCGTCAAAATTATTCAATAAAGCTAAACTTTTTAACGCTATTTCAAAATTCAGCTTTTATACCGTAAACGATCCTTGAAATAAAAATCAAATTGCATTTTTCTAAATATTGACGACACATTTTAAATCTTACTTCAAAATTTCGTTTTGGTTTCTTTCAACTATATGTAATCTCTTTACTTTTACATAATCTAAAAATCTAGAAATTTGTTATATACGCTCTGAAAAATCTGAATATTTAAAACGACTTTAAAGGTCAATTGTTCGCGTGTGCACTTGTTTAAAAAATACCTGGTGACCACATTTTGCAACGGATTGCTTCGCTACTATGTACTATACAAAATCGACCCGTAAATTATTTAATTGCAGCGTGTGCCAGGTTTATATCGTTCGAGGAACATTTTGTTAAAAAGATGATCGCGCTGATCAAAAACGTCTTCGCAGACGTGTGTAGATTAAAAATGGTTCAACGAGCCTGTAGCCGAATGTTGTCACGGTTTAAAACAATTATTCACACTCTGTATATAGCTTTCTAAAAAAATGTATTACTCTCTATGAATAGTGTAATGAAGGTTTGTTCGCAAAAATATCTTTTTAAACCTATACACGTTTTGCTTACACGATCGCCCAAATATATGGGCGATTACATATTTTCAGGAAACATCCATGCCTTCAAATCGCACGTGTAAATTGTAAAAACCACGTGTAGTAATCGAGAGAGATTGTATACTATATATGTATATATATCAATCATAGAAAGTTTGCGTTTAAAACATCGTCTTTTCTATTATTTCGTATTAATGGAATCTATAGACGAGTGTTTGTCGAATAAAATAATTGTGTGACAAATTATTTTCGCTTATGATAAATGTAATCTCCTTCTACCAATTCAAAAACATCTGTGAAAAACTATCGCTCCCAATATTTTACTTTCTGTACGTAGTTACATAGATATTTAGCATTAGGGTAAATAATCTAAGAGAATGCATGCTGTAGGCCTCTTTTGTATGAATTGGCCATAATATTTCTTGCATATATGTGTATATATATAATATTTCACTATTAATTACACAAAACTGCAATGTCGTATGCCTGACCATTTCTTTATTAAACAGATGCCGTCCGTCACAAAATAGAATGCACTAAAGATGTTACAGCAGATATTACTTAGGCTTCGTCGATAAATTTATAGGAAAAAGAGAAAAATGCTTGTCATTGTTACATGAGACTGTTGTAATACAATTCTACGTTTAGCGTTGCATTCTCATGGCCATCGTTTCTGTATCCGTCAAAAGCATTTCTTTCAATTTAACAAATCATGGACAAAATTTTTGATTATGTTATCGGAGACGCTTCTCGCACAATCATACGATGCTATGAGCGTCCTAAAGCGTAATATGTATGTATATAGGAATGGGAAAGAGTTTTTTTGAAACGTTTAGAGATAAAATTGTACAATTTTCTTTTTACTCAAAGATGAAATTCTTTTAATGATTCTAAAAAGAATCTCGACTGTTCGAATGTAACAAATCACAGTGGACGATCACCGAGATGTATATGACCGTATATTCATACTTTCAAGGTGATTCCTTTTTAAAGAATATTTTTCATTTATATCACGTACTTTTGCGCCATCTTACTTAATTTGTCACATTAGAATCATTATGTGTACAATAAAATTGACCGCGATTAAGTTAAGGATTAAGCACTGGATTGTACCTGCTTTAAAATCGCTTGCGTCGCAATTATACTTTTATCTAATTAATCAATCGTCAGTTGTGAAGCAAACGGAATTTATAGAACGTGTATACAAGTTGTGTGAATTTATTAATAATTTATTAAACGGAAAGGCTGGCTAAAAATTACATTTCCGCGCAAGGATCTTTGATTACTTTATGACAAGTGTATTGTCGATCGCGCGGATGTTTTGCACTGACACGTTAAACAACCATGATCAACACGGATCACCGGCATTGTTTCTGTTCGGCTTTGGCATGGTCTATGATGGCCCTCTTCGACGATCTCTTGGCTTCCGATTTGCCGGCGCCAGTGATACCCTTGGAGCTGGTTGCCGGCAACGATGTCACTTTGGGCGACTTTTTCATGTCTTTTTGTTCGCTGGAGGCCTCCGTCATCTTGTCCAGTTCCGCCATCGCCTCTTGTATCGCATTTTCCAATTGCATATTCAATTTACGACTTCTAGAAAAATAGGGGAGGAACGAAAAAATTGTACAGTTAGACAAATGATTACCAGCGACCGCACGTGCGGATTAGACCGATCAGAATATAACAGAAATTACTGAGCTTGTAGTATAAAAGCTAAACACACAATCGCGACTAATAGACTCTGTCAAGCATAAATGATAATTGACTACATTATAATTAACGCATCTGACTTCTTGTCAAAGAGAAAAACCACGCGAGTCACAGAAAATAATTTAGATTGTTTTAATAATACGGATTTTTCAAAATATTTTTTTTTCTTTCTCTCTCTCTCTCTCTCTCGCTCTCTTTCTTTTTATACAATCGTCTATCACATCGCGCGTGTGTTATGAAAAAAATTAAAATTATATATTTAATATAGAATAAAAAGAAAGGGGAATGAGAAGAAAGATGGCTGAGAGATTGAAGTAGAACCACTTAACATATTAATGTCCAGCACATAAAAATATCAATATCCTTTGGCTAAGTTAACAAGAAGAATATTGAACGCAGTAAGCTATGCGGGATAGATTTAATTGGCTGTTGGCTTGCTAATAATAAATGCTATACGATCACCGTAAAAGTTCTTCGGAAAGAAGAAAGAGAAAATTTATTATATACTATTAGACATGAATTCATTACGAGATAGGTTCTGTGTTTGATTTTTATCGCAATATATTCTAATAATGCGATAAAAATGGAATATCTCGTGTATTAAGTTTGTAGATATATCTATCTCGTGTAGCACTCTTTGTTTATTCTTCTTCTTTTAAAAATATACAATTATATTTAATTAAACGTAATACAATTTATATAACATTACGTGCATGTTTTTTGCAATCTTAAAAAGGCGACACAATGCAACTCCACTATTCGACATTTATAATAAAAGCGTAAATCAACATATATATATAATAATCTGTGTCATAATTTCAGGATCTAGAATGCCGGACGTGGAAAAAAAGAATTTGAAAATACTCAAGCATCTCTCCTGTTTTCTGTTTTTTTTTTTTTTTTTTTCCCCTCAATATTTACATTAACGCGATGTCTATTAAGCAACAAGGTAATTCTAAGAGGCTCTCATCTTTCGATAGTTCATCCCTGTCGGGGTGGCTGACTCACTTCCTAAACTTTTTACGGGCACGATGATGCGCCTCGAGGCCTTCGGAGAGGGACTTGAGGGCCTTGACATCGACTTGGGTGCGACCGCCCCCGCCCCCGTACCACCGGACCCAAACTGTCATAGTACCCGGAGGGCCCAAAGATTCGACTTTTCCCGGCCAGGCCGGACTTCCTCTTGCTGCACCCCACACTAGGTCACCGACCATCAGTTTCCATTGGTTTCCATCGTCTAAGTCCTTTGTCTCGGCTACTGGGGGTTCCAAAGAAGGCACGGTATCTTTCAGAGACTTGTAATCTCGAATTGTTTTCGCGTGTGATTATGAAAAATATTATAAAAAAGCCCATCTCCGAGAAAAGACTTGTACAGACATATTGGATAGAAAACTGTGACGGAGTCGTATGAGATAATTTTTTTTAAATATAATATTAATATGTATTAAATATTGTATTATAATAATATTAAATCGTTATTATTTTTTATCTGTCAGAAATTTATAATACTTTTCTTCTATTGTGTCACAATTTTATTTACTTTTTCAATAAGTGTTGTCATTAATTTTATATAAATTGTTTGAAGAATATATTAATATTTTGTATTAATATTTGTCATGATTAGAAAACAAATTTATAATTGTTAAAACAATCTTGAATTTTTAGTATATTACACACAAATAATTTGTCTTCATGTACATAAATGTACACATGCATATCGCGATACGACACCGCATAATTTCCATCTGATACATCTGTATTGATCTCGATTGCAAGATGTGCAACGCATAACAGCAAAACGTTATGCTTATAGTGCGTGTCGCAGAGGAATGTTCGAAACTGATGGTTCAACTACTTGTTTAATAGTATCGTAACAATGTGCTTCTTGCTCGCGTATGTGCTCGTTAAGAATGATTAGTAGCTTCATTCAATGGTGATAGGCGAGATCAAAGGCAGAATGAAATATCAGACGGTTCGAATACATGCAATGATTTTGTCGACATGAATGTTATTTGTCCTATATTTCTCTTTATCTATAATTCATTTGTGAAATGAAATCTCTTCATGTTGTATATCAAATAAACACTTAGAGGAACTTGTAATACTTTAAAGAAAAAGGTTTTCAAGTTTTAACAAATTTTATGAAAAATTTTCCTCCTCCCCAACTTCATTATTTTTAATTTTTTAAGATTTTTACAACAAAGATTTTACACTTTATGGTCGTTTTTTATATTGCCGAGTATAATCATAGTTAAATACAACAATTGTATTTCCCGACTTATCCTAAATGTATTAATCCAACTTTATGCGTTAATATTTAATTTTATTTCATATTTATGTGCACCTAAATCATTGTCCAGTAAAAATGTTCCTCGTGAAATAATTCGGAAAAAGACCTCCATCCTCGGGAATATGCACATGCTATACGCAAAACATGAGGGATGTATGTATGTACAAGGTAGGTACGTTGAATTAACACACGGTAGTGAGCCACACCCCTTCCGAAATGAACATATGATTCAAGACCCTTGGCCACTCGGATGAGAATGTAATTGCATGGGTGATGGTATTAACAAACCTGACAGCCAATTAGTAAACGCAAAAAAAAAAAAAACGGGACCTTCAAGGGTATTATTTACAAATGTCAAAAGTTATTTTCTTCATTTCCCCAAGCGACGTCGAAGACTCGAGACGTGATGAATGAAGGGTATTTTAGTACTGACGCCACTTACCTGCTTTCTTCGACTTCTCGTTTAATGCGATTAATAATATGCGACATTATGAGGTGCGAAGTTAAGTCGCTATCATAGACTGATTCGGAAAACTCACTTCTGATTCGCACAAAATATAATATTTCCCCGACGTTAAAGCCTCGAAGAAGAAAACGATCCCCTTCGATTTAGCGTCTAATTCATGCATACGCAAAATCTCGAATATTGTGTAAAGAAAAGCTGCTCCCAAAGCAATTGCAATACAGCAAGCGTTTCATCATGCAACGGTCAAACATGCATAAATGAAATAAGCTAATAAATATCATTAACGCAAGCAAAATGATGACATGTGATCGGTTGAAACGGCAAATAGAGTTAGAAAATAATGCCAATGAAATTAGATAGTGTACGCAAGCATGTACTTGTTCAAGTTGCAAACAATTCCATTAAAGTCGTCATTTAAAATACTCTTAATAATAACATTCATACAATGATTATTTAGTGACAAAGAGCAACGAGAAGCGCATTGTTTTTTCTCTCGTGTAAACGACGCCAGGATAAATAAATTGGCGATGATCGATGCTTCACGTTTCTCATTTTCACAAAGAGCAACTAACGAAAAACATCCTGACGAAGAAACTTTCTTTGTTTATGGAAACAAAATGTTAATCAATGAGCTTTATTATACTTGTCATTAAATTATAAAAAGTAATTTATACATAATATAAAATATATAAAAATATTAATATATATGTAATTATATATATTACTTCTTTTACGTCAATTATTAAAGTTTCTTCGTAGAATAGTTTTTATTACTACTAAAGCAAGAGTTGATATTTTGACTACTCATATACGATTAACGTCTAAGAGTACCATACAATACTGACCATCTTGGTCTTCATGCAGAGTAGAATGCATGGAATGGATGGAGTCCAGCTTTCGCTTGATTCCGCGGCCGAGGGCATGTTCCCTGCCCTCGCACCTCACCGTGCTCACCACACCTTCGGCTTGCTTCAACGTCTCTGACGTATAGATCTGTCAAATACAACTCGATCAACTCAGGCACAAGCCTACCAATCGCATGCTAATATCATTTCACAATGTATCATTCAGTGCCGATATATTATTTTTTTGTTATTTGAGAATTCCTGTTCATAATTCACAAGGACTTGATGATTTTTCTCGATCCAGCATAGGAGACAAAAGCGCATTTCCAATTAAAATATACAAAGATTAGACAATACAAAAGGAAAAAAAAAATAAATAAATAGAATTAAAAGAAAAAAATTATTAAAAAGATTGTAAATTTTTTTGACCGATATCTCCGATACTTTTAATGCAGAAATCACGCGATTCATCGATGCATGCAAACGATAATAATACCAAAAAAGAGACAAACTCAAACTTTACACATGCTTACATTGCAAGGTATATGTTCAGAATTATATATAATTTTTATCAAAGAGAGAAAAGGATAATGTTCAGTAAAAATTTATTTTTTTGTTATTATATATAAAAAAGAGTGATTTTTTTAATGATTAATCCGATCAACACACGATTAGTAATACAATTACATTATTGCAATACACGATTTAAATAATAACGCTACGAATAAACGAGCGCTTACCGCTAGTGCGGATGTAAAAATTATTAACGTTAAATACAAACTAATTACAAACTTAATATTATCGAATTAAACCGATCGCAACCTAATAATGCCACTGGTATATCTACCTCATTTCAATTTACAAAATTAATTAATTTTATAACCCGCGCGAAAAGAAAGTTGCGATTACTCGTCTGACGATGAATCACTTTCCTCAGCGTCGTCGCCCTCTTGCGCATATACGAATGGATTATAAACGTATGGATTAATGTAGGCTTGCTTACTAGGTGTGTAATTAACAACAGCAATGCCATTAGGGTCAGACCTATAATTATATAAATGTGGATACAATTCGGACGGCGCGATGCCAACATTCACAAGTTTTTGCGGATACCCGACATTTTGTGAACAGTAAGATACCCCGGTATTATGTCGTTCCAATAATTTCTCGGCGGAATTTTGCTCGACCTCTTCTTGCTCCATGACACGCTGCTCGATTTGAGAGACGCGATTATTATCTACGCACGATTTATCGTTGAACTTGTTATTAGCCTGTGGTAGCATAGTATAATGAGCATGATCTGGCACTAAGGCTTGCTGTCGATAAACGTTCGCATTAGGGACATAATGCTGGCCATGATAAAGGATTGGTTGATAATGACCGTGACCTATGATTGGCAACGGATTGACCTCAATCTCCGAATAAGAAACATCCGTCATTTCTTTACTGACACTTAGTTGATCTTCCACGGTAGAGTGGTCCATAGTGTCTGAATTAATGGAATGATTTGGTGATGAAGTGTCCATATACTCCTGTGAGTCAGCGTATGTGTTTTCTGGGTGTGTCGTATCGGCTGGCTGGTGCATGTCTATTATAGTTAGATGACGGTTGACCTGCTCTACGTGGGTACCAACCTGGATCCCAGTGGTCACTGTCGATTCCACGTAAGTCTTTCCGTGCAAGCTCGGTTGATTCAACGTGATCTCCTTGGTGGCGATACTCTGCATTCTCCAATCTTCCGACGCTACCTGCGTGTCGCCCGAATCCGGTTCGCTGCTCGAGACGCAATGAACCATAGGCTGAAAATAAATCGCGCATTATGTGATAATTAATAAAGGCGATTATTTTTTATTGAAGGAAAAAATTCTACATGTTTTTCTTTTAAGCTATATTAATAATAAAAATTTAAAGAAAAATTAAATCATATTTTTCCTCAACGTTAAGAAATTAGAATTTGTTAAAAGAAAAGAGAGAGAGAGAGAGAGAGAGAGAGATAAATTCTATTTCACTTGTTCCAAATTATTTTTTACCGTAGATGACGAGTGATGTCTAGCGGTGATTGGAGGCGCTGGCGAAGCTGCACCGTGTGTAGTAGTGTCCACGGCCGGACTATTGGACCTCTGACTATTTCCTGGACTATGAGTAGTCGTGTCTGGTGGCGATCCTTGCCGCATCATCGCCGATTGCGCCACATTGGTTTGATTTCCAGCGGTTTGCGTCGATACTGAATGCCTTGCCATAAGCGGACTATGTTGCTCATTCTGTTGAGTCGTTTTTTCTACAACGGTCGTGCTACTACTAGCGAGCACATATTGCTGCTGTTCGATATTTTGATCGGATGATGGTGAATTTACTCCGCTCTTAGGGGAGGATGATGCTGCTTTTCCCTGAATCATGCCAGAACTCAGAATATATGATTGATTGTGGTCGAGATTTAAAGAAGGTTCGACTGCTTGTCCACCGTTAGAAGTTGCACTTTGAAAATTTGGTATCTGATTGTTCGACACCATAGTCGTTTGCTGCTGCACGATCGTCGTATTCTGTTGGACGAATGTTGTGTTCTGTTGATTCGATGCCGAGGAAACAGCAATGTTCTGCGCGGTAGCACAAGGTACCATGAGAGTTTGTCCATTCATCTGTATAAATTCCTGTTGACCTTGCATGTTTGGTGGTCTCACTTGCGAAGCATTGAATGTTACTTGCTGATTCGGACTGACGTTTGCTACTATCGGACTCAGTTGATTCCCGAAAGATGTTGTTCCATTCACTAGAAATTGGCCGCTGTTTGGTGAAAGAAATTGTGCTCCCGGACTGTGTTGTTGAATTATTTTTCCACCGGTCGCTTGCGGTGCCCGTATTACCATACCTGCTGGACCAGCAGCCAATATGCTTTGACTGGGATTGAATATACTACCATGGCTCTGTACCGGTGTCAACACATTCTGCCCATTGACGTTCTGTATCTGAAGCTGCATCCCGATGTTACCCGTATCTTGCAACAACGTGGCCGTTCCATCGGCAGACATAACCATGCTGCCTAAACCGGGCACGATAAACTGCTGAATAGTGGGAAAATTTTGAACCATCCCAGTCGCTCCGTTCAACAAGTTTACCGGTTGAAGAAGATTTATTTGCTGAGCCGGTTGAGGATTTGTAATTATTTGCTGAGTGTTAAATTGCGCAGATGCCGCACCGGTCTGACCGTTCATGACTAACTGTGCCGGTGCTCCGCCTTTGCCAGGTACGATGGTCAGTGCCTGAAGCATAGGCCCGCCTATACTCTGAGCCTGAAAGTTTTGCTGCGCAAAGTTCGACTGCGACTGCATCAGCATACCAGCATTTTGCTGAGACGATGCAATGTGTAGCATCGACGCTACGGTCTGCGGATTCGCTTTCCGTTTCTTATATCCTTTCTTCTTGGTCATCGCTGATTCCGGCGATAATAATGCTGCCTGTCGATTTACTGTCATACCTTGATTGGCATTAACGGTCCTAGATACATCCTGGTTTGTGTCGAGAATCGACTGAGTGTTTTGTATAACATTGCCAGTAGCGACTGTTAGATGCGGTATCTGCACGTTTTGGCTTATGCCATCCATTGTCATCACGCCAGGCTGAATCAGCACCGGCGTCTGAATAGTGTTCACGAGAACGGTCGGTTGCCCTATCACTTGTTGGGCTACACCTACTGCAGGAATCACTTGGCTGACGGCTCCAGTTACGCTGGTAACCATCGGTGATACCGACAACGGTGGCATAGAACTGGCATTGGAAATAATTTTCGGTGGAGGAGGTGCCATTACGCCATTGATGGTCGACCCAGTACTCGCCATGATGAGTTGACCGCCGCTAGATACTAGTATATGGCCAGGCGGTAGCGTCGATCCGGCAGAATGTTTCAATATACCACCAGAAGTAAGGACGTTGTGAACTTGAACGTTGGCCTGAGGATGATGCTGTTGCGGTTGCTGATGTTGTTGCTGCTGCTGCTGCTGCTGTTGTTGTTGTTGTTGTTGTTGTTGTTGTTGTTGTTGTTGTTGTTGTTGTTGTTGATGATGATGCTGCTGCTGAGTTTGCGGCTGCAACGACGAATTTGTACTCGTCTGAGGTACTTGTATGCTACTGACAACGCTTTGGACCATTTCAAGCGGAGACTTAGACACCATCGTCGAAGATTGATTATGCGAGATAGCGGAGTGAGTCGTAATTGGAGCACCTGGCACATTTGTCAATGTCGTAGATTGTGCTTGATGTTGCGGCTTATTCGGCAAAAGATTGGGTATAGCGGGATTCGGTATCGCAGATGGTGTATTTATAGAGACGGTAGCGGTATTCGCCCTTCCAGCTAACACAGACGTAATTGTATTACTGCTGACTGTATGACCACTGGCCATAGTTGTTATCACGGAAGATGTTCCACCAAAAGTATTCATAGATATCCTGGAAACCGCATTTACAGTGTGCGGATGAGGTTGATAGCCGTCCAAAGAATTTTGCCTAGTCGTTATTTGTCGTTTTACTTGAGATGTTAAATTGTCCGACGCGGAGGAAGACGTCTGAGATGGCGACGTGCTAGGTGGAATACAACTGGAACTCATCGTGCCAGAACTAGGAGTCTCAGATCTTTGTTCTTGAATGTTGCCACCAATCAAAGACTGCGATGGCTGCTGCTGCGCTTGCTGTAGCGTTTGCGATGGCATTTGGCCCGACACGTGTGAGTGAGGCGTCGGTGGTTGCGAGTAACTATGCGGTGTCGCTGGTTGCGATGAAATAAGGCTCTGCGGAGTTGCCGGTTGCGAGATGCCGGGTGTTGAAGCAGCTGGCGTATCTGAATTAGCTGGACTATTCGTACCGATAGGAGATCCGTGACTGGTGCTCACAGTACCGCCTTGTATTGGTCTGGAGTCAATTTGTTGTTGATTGCTCGTTTGATATCGTTCGCCGAACGTTGACGACGTGACAGGATCTTCACGCTGATCCGTATTCATCAGGTACTGTCGTTGCATCTGTTGCTTATATTGATCCTGAATGTAAGATTGTGTGTCAGCGCTGGTGACGCAGCCTTGACATGGACTGCTGTCGGAATCCGTATTGTTGTTCGATGTCGGTGTCATACTGCTGTGTACGACAACCGGCGAGGTCGCATGATTCTTTACGGAAGCAAACGACGACGAGGTACTTGTAGGACTGGCGATAGAGGAAGGCTTTGGTTGAGAATTATAAGTATTAGAGACATGCATGCCATGACTGGCCTGAGGCGACGCTTTTGGATTGTTATTCAACATGCCCACTTGAGAGCTACTGACACCAGTCTGCCTCGATATTGTGCTGTTGAGCAGCGCCGTCTGTTGAGCGAGGTATCCGCTGGGATCCTCTAGGAACGAAGGACCACTGCTGTTAAACGTTGAACCTATCTGACTATTATTCTGTTGATTCTTCTCACTGAATTCATCTACTGGACTTGATGCTGAATGTTCTACTCCGTTATTTGTTCTTGACGATTCTGCAACACCATGCTGCCGTTGCTTTTTCACTATTATCTTACTCGACTTTGCTTTCTTTCGCGCGGCCTCGTCCGTCCAGTTAGAGGGCTGTGGAATGTGATGATGAAGTGGCGGTACACGGTCAAACGAATTGCAGGTGATATTCTGCACTGTAACAAGGGACGGTTG
The DNA here is from genome assembly GCF_047496725.1 of Anoplolepis gracilipes. Classification (NCBI taxonomy): domain Eukaryota; kingdom Metazoa; phylum Arthropoda; class Insecta; order Hymenoptera; family Formicidae; genus Anoplolepis; species Anoplolepis gracilipes. Next base: position 5,485,204 of record NC_132975.1, read on the forward strand.
ATGGGATACGGTCGCAGCACGATTCTGCTGCCACGGTGGTGTTCTGTTGTTAAAATGCAAATTACCGGGTTGCCCATTTGGTCCCATACCAGACTGCTGCGCCTCGACGGCGTGAGTGGCGTTCGGGCTTCTTCCCGTATGGTTAGATAGAACAAACTGCTGTTGGTGTCCCATTTTTGCGTCTACATTTGTTCCTTTTGAAGGATCAAAATTCCTCATTGGATATTGTACTTGATTCTGCGTGTACATCCGCTGAACATTCTCGTGAGGATTGTTTGACAAGCCATTTTGAACTACGTGGTGTCGTTGCATTGAATGATTATGTAACAAAAGTTGTTGTTGTTGTTGTTGTTGTTGTTGTTGTTGTTGCTGCTGCTGCTGCTGTTGCTGTTGTTGTTGTTGCTGTTGTTGTAACTGTTTTGCATTTAAATCTTCATCATTAATTGATGATGCTCGATTGTGCCTATTCTGAAGATCGTTAGCATTGATGTTAGTCATGATGGCGGAGCCAGTTTGCTGCTGCATAACGTCCACGGAGTGATGATTTATTTGCTGATTCGGATATTGCGGCTGAATGCACACTTGCGACAATTGCTGCTGATGTTGCTGCTGTTGTTGCATCTGCTGTTGAATCTGCATCTGAAAATGATCCGTTGATTGTGGTTGCATAGCGTGCTGACTCTGTTGAGGCGGTTGCGGCTGCATCTGATGCTGATGAACTTGATGCAATTGCGGATGGAGGGCGGCTGCTTGATTTGACACTTGCGATGACTGCATATGGTGTACGTAATTTTCAGCAGGATGCTGAGAATAATTTGTCGACTGTGGCTGGTCTACTTCCTGGGTCAAGTGCTGCTGTTGTTGTTGCTGCATATTGTGCTTTTGAATTTGCTGCAAATGCAGTTGCTGCTGCTGCTGCTGCTGCGAATTCAAATGCTGCTGCTGTTGTTGCATTACGTGCATCGACTGTTGATTCATTTGATTGATATAATGGGGAGCTTGCTGCTGCGCTAATTGATTTACCATTGTGTTCTGATGCTGCTGCTGTTCCTGTTGCTGTTGTTGTAAAATCTGCATATGTTGCAGCTGCTGCTGATGTGGTAATAACTGCTGCGATTGTTGTTGTTGTTGTTGTTGTGATATATGTTGCTGAATGAGTTGTTGTTGTTGATGTTGGATAAGTTGTTGCTGCTGTAAAATCTGCTGCTGCTGTTGAGTCATATTATTGTAATTTGTACCCTGCTGATTCATTATCAGCGGATTGTTCATTAGCATGCTTGACATATTGTGTTGGTTTATCCTCTGCTGAGGATTTCTTGCACAATTATTCACATCATGATTCTGGGAAGGCGAATTTAAAGACTGATGACAGATTTGTTGGCCGTTTTGCTGGACTTGCAGATTCGGAATCGTGATTGGCCATACCTAAAAATTGAATAATTATAAAGTAAATATTTCCACAAATATCCAAGTATAGATAAGGGATAAATAAGAAAAAGATTCGTAAAAAAAATATACATATATAAATTTGTTTTCAGTTTTGTAGTTTATTTACAAAATAATAAAAAATATAATTTTCGGCTGAGAAAAACAACCGATAATAATTTGCGATTTTATTATAGCTATGACTCAATTACCTGCGGTCCATTAGGCACCGGTGAACCTTGAACTCCAGAAGTCGTGACCGCGGCAATAGCTTTTTCCCGTTGTGCCAGAAGTTGCGAAATCGAGACGCCGGAATAAATGCCGCCTATGCTTCCCAGTTTCCTCTTCTTCTTCTTGCTGTGACCATCTGCGCACGCCAATAAAGTGTCTCTTAATAAACCAGAACTGGAATTCAATTATATCTTCGATTCGCTAGCAACTACTTGAAATTGAATCGACAAAAGTATTTCCCGAGAGTGCAATTGTGAAAGACAATAAGTCTCCGGCGCTGGAGAAATTAAAATACGACTTATTCGCCCTAAATCCCGCGCCGTCGGCGTTTTCGCTTATTATTCAGGCGATGTTCCAAGCTCCTTAATGAAGCAAATGTTCCATTTGAAATCCCGCCGCAAGATTAAATTGTATTTAGCTCGACATTTCCGTGCTTTAACTCTCCACTTTTTTTTTAAAAACCTCGACCTTTCTCTCCAATTTGTGTTCTCATTTCAAAAAAATATCGTTCATGAAAAAAAATCGTTGCTAATAAACCTAATGTCATGCGTATTAAAAAGTTACTATAATTATATTTATTATAATATTAATTTTCACAATCTCTTTGGAATGAGTTTTCACATAATGTTTAATAAAATTTAAAAGCTACAGAATTGAATTTTAATATATATATGTATATATATAAAATTGATCAAAAATCAAATATAAATTAATGTAAAAAGGAAATATTATATGATAATATGTGCAATAAAGGAATCATTATAACATTACAATCTTAATAGATTGTAATTAATATACACATAAATAAAATTAATATAAAAATGTACATATATTTTAACAATAAATTTTTTAAAAAAGCTTTATAGAAATTATAAAAAGAATTTTATAAAAGATACCAAAATTATAATTCAATAAATAATAAATTACATACAAACAGAGAGATAATATGTATGTATATGGATAAGAGCATACGAAATTCTACGTAATACCAATATTATAACATTTTAATCAAATGAACGGTATAAATATACTTGAAAAGAAACAAGAGGATTAAACAAATTGATCATACTTCGAAAACATTTTCATTTGCATGACGTCTCAGAACAGTTGCAAGGGCCATCGACGCTTCCGAATTACTGTGATTTACGAGAACGTGTTAGAAAGGAGGAGGAATAAGATTTTCAACGCAGAGCGACAGGCAAGGGGATCCTTTATCTCTAAGCCTACAGAAGATAATTATTCTTTGTGCGCGTCGATTGGCGCGGGGAAAGAACCGGATAATTCTCGGCGAAGAGGGAAGAGCATAAAAACGACGAGAGGAGAAAGCGAAAGGGGAGGATGATCGTAGTAATGAATCTAAGGCAACTTGCTCGTCCTGACGGCAGTTTAACCCGGTTTCCCAAGGGAGACGGGAGATTTGCGTAAAATCTTTGGATCTATTTTGCGGCTTCCGGGATTTTCGCGCGAACGCGTAAAGTCCTCCCGCACCCATCTACTTGGAATGCCTGCAGTCAATGGCTCGAGCAATAAACGTTCTCGTCGTTAAACTCGATGAAAGAGGGTGACGTAGTAATTGGAAGATGTAGTTCGTCGTTTGCCGCTGTTTTTAACTGCGTCTCTCAGGTACTCGGTTAAAGCATGAGATGTTCGTTGTTAACTGCTCGTAACAAATGATTGATTTTACGAAACGTATGTTTGTTAATAAATATTAAATTGTTGGATTCATTTAAATATTTATTAAATATCTGATTGACGGAGACTCCGCTCTTTCTTATTGCTCTGGCTGAAAATACATCTTGCTATCGGGATTTGAATTTAAAATAGAGATGTTAAATTATACATGATGCGATTTATTATTGATGAGATATTGTAGGAAAGATAAACATAATGCAAATTTCAAAGCTGCAATTTTGCTCCGATGTATTTTAAAACATTAAAATACATAATTTGAAGTTGTTGTAAAAAAGCAGGTTTCCAATTTCTTCAAAATTCTGCGCAAATTTGAACAAAAGTTGAGCAATTTTTTAGCGAGTTAATTCGCTGATTGGAAAGCTAGAGACACAAACACACTTGTAAAGATGATATTCGTAATCTCGCGGGATAAATCCACTCTTCGTCGCTCTCACTGACGCAGCCAGGGCGAACGTTGGTGGCATCGTCGGCGCTTTAACTACACCTACAACGAGAGTCAGACACGAGCGTCGCGAATTTACTTTCAAGCCCCAGCAATCTCGACGGCAAATAACTCTCTTTAGGGTGAGCATGAAAATCCGCCAGGATCGCGTCGTTACGCCGTTACGCCGAGGCGTTGATGCGGACTGAGCGGAGTGAGGTCGAAATGCGCTTGCGCGACCAACCAACGGGAGCGGACATGAGGGTGACTCGGGAGAGAGACAGAGAGAAGAGCAAGGACCCTCCGTCGAGGGAACAAACCTTACTCTCGGGGCAGGCGCAAGAATCACAACCGGACACAGTCGTTGGACCGCAAGACTGCGATCTCTCTCCCTCTCTTTCTCTCTCTCTGCCTACCCCTTATGCGCACGATCGTGACTCGCTTTTCGTACAAAATTAACCCTTATCAACTCTGTGTCTACCACCACCTTTCTCCGCGACCCCCCACCGCGGGGATTACAGCCTGGCTTCTTTCACCCCTTCCTCTTGTATCCACCACCTTCGCCATCGGTCGCGGTACCTTGTCGTCATCATCATCATCGTCGTCGTCGTCGTCGTCGCTGGCAGCGAAGGAAAAACGGATTCTTTCCTTCTCTCGCGGGACTTTATTGATCGACGCTGCGATAAGAAGGCCGCGAGCCGGCCGATGATAGAAAGAAAATGCTTCTCCCTCAATCTATTCTTTCTCGATCGGACTAATTCGGATTGATATATTTTATCTGCCAATTATCAACAATAAATGCGAGACAAATGTTCTACAGAGATTAATTTCTCTATTTAATTATATAATGTATATTAAATGCCTCGTTAACAGATCCGTCTTTCTACTCACTCCATAAGGATTGAATCCATGGTGTTTATACTTTATTTCACCCTATACTTCTTAAGAAGATTATTTTTCTCAGCAGCAATATCCTATGTAAACATACCCTTCGAAAAGAATACAAGATCTAATAGACCCGTCTGATGTAGGTGGTTGAGTTAATCTGTTTACACGACACGATATCCTCGATAAGCAAGGAAAACAAACAGACTCGCATACAAGTCAAATCCACCGAAGAATTTTTCATGGTTCGCCACTGCAGTGAGAAATCCGGTAGTTTGCGAAAGGGTGAATCCGTCGGGGTTCGTCGCCCGTAAAATCTCTACTCATTGCTCTCTGGATGTCGCTGTAACTGCCACGAGGACAAAAGTGATCGATCGAGCTCCAGGGGAAACTGTTTACAGGGGAAAATTGCTTGGAACGGCAAAAGATTGTGTAAACCGCACTCCGAGTGTTATTATTATTATTATTATTATTATTCATTCGATGATAATTGTATGATGTCATGAGTCTCGTGTTTCTTAATTTTCTTCGATAATGAAATTAGAGTAATTAATTTAAATTCTATATTAAATTTGAATAACAAAAATATTCTATTTAAAGGTTTACTTGTCATCATTTAAATATAAGAACAGTTTACCATTTTATAGGAAAAACATTTATTCTAAATTATCTATAAATAACTATTAAACATTTTGCTCAACATTTCTACATATAGGCGGTAAAAAAATGAAGTATTTATCGTAATCGGAGAAAAGTTAATACGACAATTAATACATTATTAAATGCCTCGGATAATTGTGATTTCCATTTTGTTCTCGTGACCGACAAAACCGGCGTTCAATCATTTTTACTCCCGGCGCATATATAATCCATCGTACGTAAGCAAAGACCCTTCCCTTTTTAGCTCTTTTAGCAAAGTCAAACTGAAAATCAGAAAAAGGGGGAATTAAATCGGGCTCCCAGCGGGGGTGAGCGCGTTATGAAAACTCGGAGCTCGACGTTTCACGATAAAGATTCATTCTCCACTTATTCCCTTTGCCGTTCTTCCCTCTACCATAGGATGTACGTGTGTGTGTGTGTGTGTTTGCAGAGAGACCGATGGCGCGGTAAAGAGAAGAAAGTCGAGGGGAAAAAGCTACCAACCCTCCCATATCCAGCGTGTCGTTTTATATCACCGGTGAATTGGAATCGAAGCGTCGCGAGCGTGCGTCGATGTTAAAACGACCCTATAAAGTCCCATAAAAACATTGCCAACGATATGTATGTATATCCGCACGCATATATACACGCACCGATAAACTCGAGTTAGACTTCAGCCCCAGATTTCCAGACCCAAGCGCGCAACTATTCCACTCGCTGCCGAATGCAGCTCTATGCATCGAAATGCATCGCGCTAATCTATTTACGGGCGGATACAGCGAATCGATCCGTCTTTGTTGATAATTGCAGAGAGTAAACTGTTCACGAGGAAGAGAAATGTGTTATATCTATAAATATATAGCACTTTTGTGAGATACCATAAAATAAAAACACAAAAATTAATAATTGTAATATTTTCTAAAATATATATATATATATATATATATGTTATCTCAATACGTATCATTTTCACGATATTCGAGTAATTCGATGCTCGAGAAATGAGAGGCGACCTCCCAATCCCCTCTGCGAATAATATTAAAACGTGCAGTTGCGAGAAGCCCAGGGTGAAAGTTTAATAACCGTTGGTCGCCGACACGGTCGCGTCCGGCATTCAATCTACACAAGCGGATTATAATTTCTAGCCGACGCAATTTGGAGTACAGGTAGAGGTACGCTGGGAACGCGTTTGTCGCTCGTCCTACAACAGCCGCTTAATTAACGGCGCGGAAGTAAGGAAAAAAGAAAAAGGGAAGGGGGTAGAGGGAAAGGAGCAGAGGAGCGCGGCAGGGATGGGTCGGTTATGGGATTTGGTAATGAAATTCGGTGGAGAGTTTGGCGGCTATGGTGATACATCATTCCACCCTGTCTCCGTTTCACCCTCCACCGCGTTTCTCTCGAGCTTTAATGTGCCAACGTGGCGGGCGAAGAAAAGACGAGTCTGAAACAGGGGAAAGAGAGAGGGTAAGGGGGGGGGGAAAGGGGTGCGATGGGCGAACCGACTAATGCCGCAATTTCGTCGTCCTTCTTCCACCGACTCGACTTTTTTCCCTAATGATCACGGCTCACTTGACAGGGGGTGGAAAAACTTTTGGTCTTCCTCCAATAAAAGTTGGCACGTGTTCCCGCGCGACGGTGAATAAACGTCTCGGCGATTATGGCGCCGATTCGACGTCCGACTTGACAGAAAACTTTGTTAATACACCAGATCGATAGAGAAAGTTTTGCAGGCACGTATGTGAGTTTGACTGTCAAAGTTGGCGAGATTATGAGAAAATGGATGTTGAGGAAATCTTGATTTTGATCGATTGCGAGAATCGCCTAACGCAAAAAAAAAATTGGAAAGTTTAACGCAATATTCAAACAAGATATATATAATAAAAATCAAAAAATATTATGTAAATATAAAATATATTTATATAAATTTTATTCAAAGTCTACATCTTTGTTAAAATTTTTAGCTTTCACACAAATTGTACTCTTAAAAATCATTTTTTATTTATATTCTCTCTCTCTCTCTCTCTCTCTCTCTCTCTCTCTCTCTCTCTCTCTCTCTCTGTCTTGTTATATCTGATTCTAAAATTATTGTATTATTTTTCAACGACAGATTTTTTTTTTTTTTTTTTTTCAAATAATAATATCTCATGTTTACAATCGCACATTCTTACCTTTTCTGGCTTTGTCCGGCGATGTGGGCGAATCAGCATTCGCGTGAATCGAGGTCGTTGTCGGGCCAGAAGATAAAGTCGACGATGAGACCGCCGGTGTACAGGATGCAACCGGACTGGCGGCCGCGGACGGCAGCAGAAGTTTCCTCTTATGGTTGCAGAGCTTGGTCATCTCGCGCGTCTTGCCCTGATCCGGGCTCCAAGGTCGTGTCGCAACCTGAAACAAGAACATGCGCTCGTTATTCGTCTGATTATATCGCGCAGTGTGCGATCGGCTAAACGAGTTAACTTTGAATCATTTTGAATGCCCGATCAAAGATTACGGGATATATCCTTTTTTTTTTTACAGCTTTCAATACAAAATTTTAGCGAATTATATCAATATTGTTATCAAGTCGACGGACCGATGTGTAAAACGTGATATTGATGATTTACATTTATAGTTTTATTTCATAAAATAACATTTCATATAAAATGATAATCTTTTTTACTTCCCCCCCCCTCCCCCTGATTTCGTCGAGAGGATTGCCATAATCGGCGAGAATACTCCGGCAAGACAAAAGCGAGTAAAGACGGTGGAGCGAAGCAAGTAAAAAAGAGAGACTAAGGGAGTTGGTGGCCTCAGCTGCCGATGCTCATGAATCTCATGATCGATGCGCGATGTTGCGAGCCAAGTTAAAATGCCTCCGAGTTGAAAGGCCGATGCCCATAATGGCCGTGCGCCGGACTTGGCCGTGTTACGTGTCAGCTCGGGAGACTTTCCGCGGCAATTTACGGCCGCAAACACGATGCCATTACAACTTATCGTAAGTAAGATAATGCCATGCTTGATATATAAGAGCTATCCGTAAAGCACCTCGCGCGAAATGTTAATCGTCGTTTCCTCGATGCTCTTTGATAATAGATGCAAGATACGATGAGCGATATCACTAATCGCTAATCAACAGTAAACGATAAACAAGGCATTATAATGCTATATATTTATTAATTGAAATATAATACCTGCGTGCAAAATACACTATGCAAAAAGAATTAAAAGGCCACTTGTTTCTTCCATATAAAAAAGAGCCAATTCTCGAGTAGTTGCAACTTTCTTAAAAATAATATCGGAATAAGATTATTAAAAAAGCATTCTAAAGCTTAAAGTTTCTAGTTTTGGAATCTTTAAATGAATTTCAATTATTTCTTTTCGTTACAAAATTACATTGTAAGAAAGCGACGTCCATCGATTGAACAAATTTTTCTAAAGTTTATCCGAAAACACCAATTAAACAAAATCCTAGCACGAATTCATTAAGTGGGTGTTAAAGAGTTTTGAGAGTAAGAGCAGAGTTTTAGCTTTTTCTATGATTTCTTTTCGCCGAGATATTCATTATTAAAACGAAATCGAGCTATTGACTTTGAACGCTTGTAACTAGTGAAAAAATGATTGCAAAATAATTATTAAAAAACCAATTTAAAGAGGAAAGTTGGCGCTTTAAAGTGCTCTTATCGTTTTTTCAATCATTATTCATTTTTAAAGCGTAATTGTTACTTAAAAATCAAGTAAAAATTGCACTTTTATCTTTTTTTATTTAACCCTTTGAGTCACGAATTTTTCTAATTGTCAGTATTTTATAAAATTTGATATATAAGGGTTTTTGGGGTCGCTGATTACGAATCCGTTGTAAAATTTTCAAAATTCAAGATGGCGGATCCAATATGACAGACGAAATTTTACTTCCGTCATATTGGATCCCTATATTAAATTTTGGAAATTAAATTTTTTTTCCTTTAGATTCAGATTCTGCGATCTAAAAAAACCTTCAGAGAAAAAATTTAAAAAAGAATACGACTGTTATTTTTAATTTAGAACAGATAATATTGATTATTTTATATATTTTTTATCAAAAAAAGGATTTAACAAAAACTACACGGTGAAAAATTCTAAAAAAATTCTGAAAAATACTTAGAGTGTACTATGATTAAAAAAAAATTGCCGAATTTATTGTCATAATAGATTAGTAGAAAATGCATTTTTTCGTAAAAAAGTACTAATTTTGACTGTTTGTTTATATATGGTATTTTTGCAATTAACAATTAATGACTGTTGATATTTTTTTACACTTATTGATGTTCTAGAGACTCTGCAGAAACAAAAAATCCGGTATTTGTTGATAAAAAAGTAGTTAAAACAATAAAAAACTACGAAAAAAAGGTGGGTCTCTGGGTGACCCGCTGTGACTCTAAGAATTAAATCAATGAAAGTTAACGAAAAAAAACGCTAAAATTTTCACGAACTCTACAACATTTACAAGTAAAAAGCATTCCAGTTACTCGTACAAAAGATCGAAGTGTTAAGTTTTTTTTCTGTACATTTCAAGAACTTAAATTAATGATTTATTGTACGATCTTTTTTTTTCACTAGTTATAAGTTCAAAGTCAATAGTCGATAGTCAATAGTCAAGTTGCGAATAGTGTTTGGATTACAGATGCGGTTTTACAAAGTTGGCGGAAAATATGAAATTCCGCACAACAAATTTATCACACACCACTTGAGTTAGTACCTAGCACCTTAATTAAGAACGACCTGAATACGACGCTGAGATTAAGCATACTCGCGGCGCCGGTTAGCCTTGGCATCGAGTGTCAATGAGTGTAATGATGTATACAGGCAGTTAACTCAATCATTCCTTTTCTCTGACTAGTCTATTATTCATTCCGCTTTTAGCGAGGCTCTCATCAGCAGTGATCACCCTACCGGTTAATCGCGCGACCACGATACCGAAGAGAGAAAAAAAAAAAAAACGAAATTTGTCGTGTTTTGAAAATATTGCGGATCAATCAATTAAGTAGTATTAATCTTCAATACAATACTAATTGACACATGTCAAATATATTTAATAAAAAATACAAGGTAATAAGAAAAATGGGTGCCACAAATATATATCACTCAAAAAAATATTTTGCTAGTGTAGGTGGTAGATTTCTAGATGTCTCAATTAAAATTTATTGCTATTTTTTGTATCTATTAAAATATTGTTTGTCACATGTAGAATTTATAGCAGCAATATTCTAGCTCTAGAAAATTTAGATCCCATTGCCAAATATTTTCACACATATAATTGTCCTTAATAATAAACACCACAGAAAAATTTTCCGTCTAAATTACACTAATAGTACCGATACACAGAAAATTCTGTCTCTATCATTTAAATTAATTAAATACAAAACATTTACAGTATTTGCTAATCATTTATCTGTTTCAATTAATTTTTCAACCCCTAGAAAATTTGTTGAAATTGCAAGATCATGTTTTTAAGTGATACAAACATTCAACAAAATTAAATTTTTTTTATTAAAAGAAAAAAAAAAAAAAAAAATCTGTACTTTTTGTGGACAAAATGTTGTACGTGCAGAGTTAATTTTTTTTTTTTCATTCGCCAGGCGAATCGCGTCTGTACGTGCAATTGCGGTTACGTCGTATATTAGCAAAGCGTACGCGCAAGGTGTTTGCATCACTACCTAAATAATCCTCGCCACTGAGAAAGTATATATACGCGGGTTACACCGTCGTCGCTTTCCACGGCATTATTTCCCGTCACACGCCGCTCATTGCGCGCGAGGTAATCACACGGTGACCGACGGCGGAAACCGCGATTTAATCCTTTTTCTCGGACGCAAAATGAGACGCCGTACTGCGACAGAAACGACTTTAATATGATAGCTTTTACCCATCCCTCTGGCCCTGTTCCTGTACCCGGACGAACGTGGTTGAATATCTCCCTCTTGATTAGACGATCCCGATTAGACGAGAAAGGGAAAATAAACTGCACTACACACGCACTGCTTGTAATTATCACGAACCAAACGAGCCAACTAGCACACGTTAACGATTTTACATAAAACTGCTTTACATAATAGGTTACTATATCGTATGTATAATTGCAATAAATTATTAACATTCAGAGGAAAATAAAATTAATATCATAAATCTTTATAAAAAATCTGTAATTAAATATGTCTACAGTGAAAACTTTAGTATGTAGTAGATAAAACTATGATAAAATATGAAGAAGCATTATTAGATATATTATAAGATCACTTTTATTTTTCTAGCAATTATATGGATAGCTACCATTAAATTATAAAAAAAATCTACGATAAAATTAATGATAAATTTCAAGAAAAAACTCGTAATAAAATTATCGCGTAATTTACTTACGAAGATATAATATTTATTAAACTGTTACATTCATTAATAGCAATCAACTAGGTACTCATAAATAATACACATTAATTATATAAATTATATGAACCATAATCTATGCAATTTGTCGGCACTTAAATTACATACAACTAATATCGAGCACGAGCATAAAATTTATATCGACACTTATGAGGATTTCGTTTCCCTTCAATTGCGAATATTTTTCGAATCGCAAAATTTCTGCCATCGCGCAGTAAATGACGAGTACGCGAGTGAACGCCAACGATTCGCGATTTTTATTTTGACGCAGGTAAATCATCGTGCCACCACGTTCTCCGGCAACTCTGGATCTCGGGACCCAATCAACTCCGCATGCATAGGGCATGCATGCCGTATTCCTCACGATGCGATGCGATGCGATGCGATGCGAAACGAAGCGACGCGCTGACCTCGACGTCGTTAAATTAAATTTATGTCATTCCCGCGACGTCCTCCTCCGCCGCGCACATACATATACCATATGCGTTTATCGTTACCACGCGACATTACGTTGAATTAACGTAACAAGGCTATTAGTCTGCGATTTTACGACTTTAATCGTGACAGCGGGACCAAACTGCTCTCTCTCTCTCTCTCTCTCTCTCTCTGTCTTTCTCGGTCTCCCAAACCTCACAAATTGGCTCTCGAGACAATCACGCGGGAGCACGTCGTACGTATCTGTCAACTGTGGATAATTAAATGTGCGTACGTATGTGCGCGTACAATTGTTCGTATGTAACATTCCCAGAGAATGTCGGCTCGCTGATTGCGCGGGAAACTGTGCGTCTCCTTCTCATAACGAACGGTAGCTCATTTGTTACGGCAAGTATAAGCAATAATGTTCACTAAACACTATACGCCAAATATAATTGAGTGAAATAGCAAACGTTTTTGTGTTTGAAACAATGTTAAGGATGTTTAGCACTTATAATCGGAGCAAAAAGTAGTCGAAATATATACTTTTCTCATATATCTTAATATATGATTATTATAATTATATTATAAAGATTGCATAAAATCTAATTATTTATTCATAGCTAGAGTGTAGAAATGTATTTTCAAACTTCTGTTGCTCTTTTTCGGACAATTTTCGTGTTTCTTAAATTATAATGAGAAACTTTTATCATTGACGGTACCTCGATTTCAACATTACAGCACAAAATTTGAATTATAAAAATAAAAGAATTTACTCGTACAGAGTAATTTAAAATGTCAGAATAAAAATTATAATAGTGAATAATGACAAAATATAGAAGATTTTTAACTATTTCTTTGATAAATTTAATAATTTGTTATTTTTCCAAGAGGAAAAAAATGTAGCAACATGGTAGTTTTTCATAAGTTGATCAAATTGCAAATTGACATATGAGGCCTAGTCGCTTCTCGCTTACACGTTTGTATATAAAGGCTTTTTCAGATGAAAACATAGGTTATTTAAAATGTCAAAAGAAGGCTCAGCTGAATGCTTTGTTGCCACGTTTTCACAATAAATAATATGTCATCTCGGATAATAGGATGAAATTGAGAAAATTATATTGAATATCTTTTGAACTAGTCAGTACCTGACCAAAATTATGTGATCAAATATTTCCTCTATATTTAAACTATACTTTTGCAAATTTTGAATAAATTCCTATTATTATTTTTATCTATTTTAGCTCTTAAATCAACACGATCACAGGTTTTTTATAAGATAGAAAATCTGTAATCGTATCAAGGGCTAAAAAGGACAGAAATAATTATATTTATACTTATTTATATAAATAATTATATTTATAATTATATTAATACTTTTACTTGTAATTAGCTCCACAAAATAATTATATTTATAATAATATCGACGGGTAAATTCATTGCAAATTAAAATCCTTATAACTTTTGATTGCTTCAGTGAATCAACTCTAGGTTTTTTTACAAGTCTCTGAACATGTATCGGAACAATCGGTGCAAATGTTATTAAATTCCTATATTTTTAAAAATAGGTAGGTCCTAAACATCCTTAAATCCATTATCAGGATCTCTCACAATTATATTACGAATTACCACAAATTTTTTGCAATATATAATATAAGTAGCAATGTGTTTCCTTATGCATTTTAATTATATCGAATATACACACTTGATGTATACATTATTATTTTCACTTGCGTCGCAATAAGTTTGCAACAAAAAAAAAAAAAAAAAAAAAAAAAAAACAATTATCATGCAGTCAATTTAATTTCGATTTTAATAATTTCTATTTTGATTCCATTGTTGCGTTACAGTTTTATTATTATATATGTATTACGTTCTTCATTTTGTATACTCATTTTCACGATGATAATATAAAATTTTATAGACTCGTTATTAAACTTGGCCACTATTAAGCGTCTCGCATCAAAGCCAGGAATATGGATCGACAATGAATGTACGTTGACGTCAATGCGAATATCTAATTTACGATCGACGTTGCTGTTCCCGCATTAATATCGCCATTATTGAACTCAAACAACTATCGTATATAATGAAAGGTACCTCCACGTATAGTCGTCTACAAAGAACTTTTGGTATTGAAGTACGTCATTGCGAAAGGAGATGCAGCGGTGACGCAATTAATTTAACCGAATATCTAAATTATACGTACTAAAGAGGGTGGTACAAGATGAGAGAGTGTTAAATATGCGCCGTTAAATATTGTGATATGGAATCTTAGATTTAATCAAGTATCTCGTGTATAAAATATTAATATAAACTCATTTGTGGGAGCACTTTTCGCGATATTAAAAAAATTTGTAATTGTGATACGAAGAATCTAGGACGCGTATTTACGTAACTGCTCGATAATTAATTAATCCATTAATTGGCACCTCTTCACCGCTAATTGTGCATCCACCTTTATTTCTCACAAAAGCTTCTTGTTTGAATTACGACACGTGCAGCAATCTTTCGAATTAATTACTCGCTTAATGAAAAATTACAATTTCTGTCGTATCATCTTATGTATGCTCAATAAGCTATGATATTTTAAAAGTCAATCATCGACACGTGGGCGTGGTCACAATATCGCATCGAGAATCATGACGATACAAGAATAGAAGGGTCAAAAAGAAAATAGCACAGTCCACAATTTGTGGTCTGCTATTCAATCAATAGATGATAATTATCTGGTTGACTAACTGATATTAATTTATCACGCGATTAGTCACTCTTAGGATACACATAATTTCTCGTAGGAAGGAACACTTTATGTTAACGACGCTCGTAGCAGAAATGAAAGGGAGCGCGTGCTCCGTGATCCTCGTTTAATTACCACTGGTTCATGAACGAGTGATCTAAATGTTCACGCTTCTGCTTTACTTATTGCACGAGATACTGATAAAAATAAAGTTAACGATGTAATAAAATAAAATCGGCAATTGCCGCCGGATAAAGTAAATGCGAACAGAAATGAAATAAAAGATAACAGACATAGGTTGCGTTCGTCGTAATTTTCGCGTAATTAAATTATTAAGTTAATCGATCGTTTAATTGCCGAATAATCGCGGACAATTACTTGCTCTCATTTTATTTTTGATAATACTTTTTCCTTGATCATCTCGTGCTTGTAACAGCAACGCAGTTATTTCCCCGAGATCTCTCTTAATAAGTTAATCAATTAATAATTATTACCGCTCGCGATAAGAGCATTCGCGTTTAATTGCCGTCCGTTTAACCCGCTTTACAGGAACGCGATAAAAGCAAAAGGACATTACGAGCTGAGTCGAATTGAATTGAAACTTTAACGCAGCGAATTCAACAAATAGATATAAAATAGTTTAATATTAATTTAGCAGAGGGAGACACACAAATACCGGGGGGGTGTAGCACTTGGAATAACAGTGGAAGTACTCCTCATAAATCACTGAGTAGATATCCGATAATTAACATCCGCTCGACCTCCGTTTTCCATGGAAGCGAGAGGATGCTGCGCGCTCGTTTCCATGGAGGGAACAAAGGGTCGAGGATATGTCGCCGTCATCGTCGTCGTCGTTATGAAAAGCGCAAACGAGGGACGATAATTCAGAAGTCGATGGTCAACGCGCGTCGGTCATTGTAATTTTATCTCGAGCGGCGGCGAAGGAGAAAGGGAAGGGAGGTAAAGAGAAACGGGCCGAACGGGAGGGACCGAGAACCAGAAGGAGGAAAAAGAAAAAACGGAGGAGGTAGTGGATGTGCCATAATGTTTTACGATTCTCATTTATAATGTCGGGTAATGTTTCGCTCAGTATGCAGTGCGTATTCGCGGCCAACTGCATCGCCAACGTAGTATCGTTCCGTGCGGCATTAATTTTCGTATCTGGAATTTATCGCGCCCTTCTCTCCTTCCTCCTCCTCCTCCTACTCCCCCCCCCCCACCCCTCTTGTCGACCGCGGATATTTCGCGAGTTGGAGAGATTTAACCGGCGGTTTCGCGACCGACGCGATGCGCCGCTTTTTTTTTTACCGCGGTTTTCCTATTCAGATGAGAGAGAGAGAGAGAGAGAGAGAGAGAGAGAGAGAGAGAGAGAAAGAAAGACGGGGCAAAACGGATGACGCTGAATTATTTTTATTCTCAGCGGTTTGTTCATTTTGCCTTCCGTCGAAGCGATATGTATTTATAGAACGTAATTTGAAGTTTAAAATCCGCCTGCAAGACGGAAAAATAAATTTAGAATTCTTAAATTCTTAATAATATTCAAAACTGTATAATCGCGTAAAATATACATACCTATTCCAGGTTTCAGAAATAGTTTCACCGCGAAATTGATGAAAGAAAATGTTTTATCAGAGTTGAACGACTTGTATTAGTGATGGGCGATCTCGACTCGATTTTCAAAAAATCGATTCTTTTCTGTTCGATTTTTATACGAATCGATTCTTTTTGTAGAAAATCAAATTTCGATCTGTTGATATTTAATATTCCTTAATCGATTCTGATTTAAAACATTATTTTAATCAGCCAATTATTGGGTTACATGAGGATCCAATTGGTTATTGGCTTCACAGTAAAACACTGTATCCATCTTATTGGAAATATTAAGGAAATATTTATCAATCTACGTCCGTTCCAGCTGAACGTTTGTTCTCTAAGACTGGGAATATTATTACTGAGAAAAGAAACAAATTATCTCCTCAACATTTACAATGTATATTATTTTTAAATTCCCTATCTGCGCACGAATGGAAAATTGAATATATTAAAAAAAAAAGATATTTTAAAATATTTTTATTCTTTCTTTAAATATTTTTGAGTGTCTCCGAAACTAATGTCAAATAATTTTATAAATCAAATTATTTTAAAGTAAAACGTAATTTACTATAGTTGTGCAAATATAATCCATCTTACAAAATTATGACTTTTTAGTTTTTGTTATGTAGTTTTGATTTTTTTTAGATCGATTTTTAGAAAACCGATTCTTTCTAAAAAAAATCGCCCATCACTAACTTGTATTCGAATTACCGTGAAAATATGTGTCCAACACTTGAATATCTTATCTTATATAATAAATATTTCTAGTGAAATATATATATAACTCTGCGGGTAAGTAACGTTTTCAGTGCATCAGGAAAAATTACTAACGTGACTCCGCCCGGTAGAAATACGAGGTCTCCGACCTTTCCGCGATATTACGGTAATCTATCGTAAGTGCCAGGCGCGCGCGGACCGTTATAAAAGTTAAAGCGTATAAAAAACGGGAAATAAATTATAATTGCATCCATCACACGGTCGCCGTAACTCGATTAAAAAGAACGCAAGTCCGTATAATTCAGCGTAATACGCCCCAGATAAGCGTACAGCACTTAGCTGAAATTAACATTAATAAAATTTGCCCGTTCCCGCGAAATTCCCAGAAGACTGCGCCGGAACCTTCATAATGGCCGCGTTTTACGAACTTCGCGGCTCCGGGGCTCATTTATAAAGCTTGAATGAGGAAGACGAGCGGCGGTTCCGCGAATTCAATAAAAGATGCTCGAGTGGGCGGGAGAGCTCACTTTTTCACGATGTTATCAAACGACAGACTCTCTCCCTCTAACTCATTATAAAAAAAAAAAAAAAAAAAAAACAACTTTAAAAGGATAATACAAATCGCAAATCATAAACGCATGATAATGTTTTTTTCTTTTCCATATGCATCTTCGCTAAATACCTAAAATATCGCACAAAACTTGAATGTGAAAAAATTTGACTCATAAATTTGCAAATTAAATTTATATAAATTTAATGCAGATGCTTGTCAAATTTTATCGAATTGTAAATAACTTTATACCGGCGCCAATTATATCTCCGAATATAAACGACGCGAAAGATCTCGCTAATAATTAATTATATTTGAATTATTATTATAGAGGGGAGGAGTAGAGAGAGCTCGAACGATCGCGCGTCCGGTATCTTAATTAAGAAAAAATTGTCAGATGTACGCGCGCGTCAATATCTTGCAACTGCGAATTTAAACTCCAAACAATTTTCGCCTTCAAGTATTACAAGGTTTTTTTTATTAATTATCCACTACGGCAAATAACAGAAGAAACGAGACAGAATATCGATTATTTTATTTAAGTAAAATTTAAATTAACGCTAAGAACGATATACGCAAATGTAAACATTATATAAAACATTCAAATATTATTGGCATTATAATTTCATATTTTGAAAACAGTGAGCTCACCCCATATATTTAAATAAATTTTAATGTCTTCCAGCATAAGGTCATTTATTCTAATGTAAATATCACAACAATGATAATATAATTTTATAAATTTAAAAGTAATAAATATTGTTCAGACTTTACACGTGCAATATATAATATATAATATATAATATTTATGGATATAAAAGCGTACATTATATCTTTTTAAAGCTTTTAATAGTCGAATAACAACCAATACGCATTAATAAACATATTATTATTCATTAAACATGCCATTATATCGGTGAATACTGAGAACGTAATCTATGATTATTATATATTAATACTGCTATATCTCGTATTGCTCTGTACTGATCGTACGAGTATATTCTGGTTTACAAGAATCATAAAGAGAGTCTAATCATTTTTAAAGGTCAACGACGACGCATACTATATTACATATATCGTTGCGACGCTGAATGGGCAACGTCGGCAAATTGCAATTCCTACGATCGAACGCTGCTGAGCAGGCGTATTAATATCCGCAAATGACAGGCAAAACACACGTCTCGATCGACACGTAATGCCATGTTGTTGGAACGATAATCGTGTCGACGAGGGGCCGCCGCTATGTCTCGAACAACGACGATGACGACGACGATGGCCACGCTCGATTCTCTCATCGTTTTATCATCCGCATTATGATGTCAGAATATAGCACGCACGTTGTCCGTCGCGTCTTCAAACACCGACGAGTAATCGCCATGTATCGATTTTCTGCGTGTGTCGACTTTAACGGACCTGTGTGCCAAAGCCGCTTTTTATCGCCACAGGACTGTATTACCCTTATTAGTCTTCATACTTTTGCAGGGGAGTAGTTTCCTCCGTCATCTGTCCGCGATCTGTGCTCGAAATATCGCGATCAACCACGATATCTTGTTAATATCAATGTCACGGTACATAATAATTTTAACTTGAGAGAAAACTAACGAGTAAGTACAAGCTTCAGTTTGTTAAATTATAATTTATTGATCGGCTGTAAAACTGATGTCAGTGTTCGTCTAGAAGTTTATTTAAGGATGTTTAGTACCTATTTTTAAAAATATAGGAATTTAATAAAATTTGCACAAATTGTTCTGATACATGTTCAGAGACTTGTAAAAAAACCTAGAGTTGATTCACTGAAACAATCAAAAGTTATAAGGATTTTAATTTGCAATGAATTTACCCGTCGATATTATCATAAATATAATTATTTTATGGATCTAATTATAAGTAAAAGTATTAATATAATTATAAAGATAATTATTTATATAAATAAGTATAAATATAATTATTTTTGTCCTTTTTAGCCGTTAAATTGATACGATTACAGATTTTCTATCTTATAAAAAACCTGTAATCATGTTGCTTTAAGGCGTAAAACTCCCCTTGGAAAAAAATAGGTGGTTTTTCTTTGAGGTCAAATATCGTCGAAACTATAAGAGATAGAAAAAAAATTGTTAAATAAAAGTTTAACGATTTCAAGAGTACTTTAAAGTTATGAGGAAAAATTTTTCAATTCTTTTGTCACCAAATTATATACGTTTAACAACATATTTCTAGGAAAATCAAATCGGTTGCGGACAGTTCTGACATGTTGGAATAAGTGGAAAAAATGATTTATTCACATTTGCTCGCGAAATATAGAAATAAAATTCGATTATAACAATCGGCTCGCAAATTCAACCTTGACGCGAGAGTAAAATAACGAATTTATGTGGGCGAAAAGTAGACAGGGAAACCAACAGCTCAAGTAGATTTCTGTCGCTTAATGGCAGACATTAAGCTACAGAAAACAGCGCAAATGTAAAGAGCACAATTTTACAGCTCATGTAATAATGTTTATAAGCGAATGTCGGGATATTCGCTCCGATGGTGCGCGTTAAACTGTAACAAGAGCAGAGTCCGCTGAAAGCCCGGCGCCGCAACGGTCGTTTAATTAAATTAAAATGTAAAATCAATTATCGCACACTCGTGTAGCTGCCGCGAGCGGCGCGAGTAGCGTGGCGAGGTGCACGCTTAGACAGACTGTCCATAAAAAGAGAACCTTGGCAAAAAGATAAATCCTCGATGAATTGACGTGCGTGAGTCTATAGGCCGGCCGCAGGATGCCAGTAATTATATAACTATTCCGCGTCGATGCTTGACGATTAAATCTTGCTGCAACTGTGCACGAGTATAAACGTCAATTTTGTATCTGAGAAAGTGTACTTATTGTTAATATAAATGTGTTGTAAATTCTCCAAAATGATTAAAAAATGACTGTGAAAAATTAGCATCAAGAGATGATCTCTATAGTAAAAATTTATGCTAATATACTTTAATATATTTTAATTTTATATTTACTTTTAAAACAATTGACAAATGAAGTAAAAGAGCTAAAACAAATAACGATAATATAAATAAAGATAATAATGATGATAATATAAATTAGAAAATATTTAAAAAATCATGTTACACTCATATTAAATTTTTAAATTATTTTTATACAAATTTTATAATGTCTATTCTCTCATTATTGATACACGTGCATAGGGTATATGAATTTGACCAAAAGATACCGTGCCAAGTCAAATGTTTGCGGCTCGGAGTGGACATAACTAGAAGCCGGGAGAGTATTGCTTCTCCTCTCGGCGACCAAGACGTAATGTGAAGACTAAACCGCCGTCGGCATGGTTTATTTATCTGCGCTTTTAATCGATTCCGAATAAAAGGCCCACCCTTGCCGGGACACGCTGATTGGCAAGAAATCGCGCGCCACCCTGCTCGCCACCCGGTATCGAAAAACCGGTATGAGTTACGACGCCGAGATAAAATCGTCTTTCGCTCCGTCGTCGTCCCTGCCGCCATCCGTTGCCTCCTCCTCCTCCTCCTCCTCCTCCTCCTCCTCCCCCCCATCGACGATATTACGCCGATGCTCCGAGAGACGACAGCTTTTTCTCGCGGCTTATAGCGAACACGGAGCGAATACGTGCGCGCTTGGAGAAATCCTGCGGACCGATACGATCGAGTTGTCATACTGCAAAATCGCTTTTTCAGCTGTCGCAGCCCGCCACGACTGGAAGAAGAGGAGAATGTGTGCGTCCAGCATCGGTGATATTAATCTCGGACGAAAGTTAATTTAGAATTGATTTACAGGTACATGGGTATACCGATCAATACATGGCGTGTACCTCACTGCGGATTATCTTATTAACCAAATAATAAATTACGCGGAATATTTCCAACTAAATACTCCATGTGTACTCGATATTTTTTCATTAGAAAATTTCATTAGACATCATCCTTTTCCCGAGCTTAACATTTAGTGTTTTTCGATATTTTGTTAAAAATAATTTTACAAAAAATAATTGAAAAATATTAGATTTAACGCATCTGTAAAATAAAGAAAATATAAAACATTGTAAAGAAATTCACGATAAGCAAAATCGAAATAGAATCATGAAATGTCAAACGTAGCGGGTAACTATTTGCGTCATACATGCCGTCGTATACTATGGTTTATAAATTCCGCAACTGGAGTAACTAATTGTATGTACATGCGACATTTAAATGTCGAAAGGATAAGCACGAATGTATATCGCGCTGCTAAATATAATGAGCCGTGAGTTACGGTCGCGACTAAAACTTTATACCGTAAAACGCATGAAACTGATACGTGCTCATAAACGGAAAAATACTCGGTCTGCCGTGTAAAATGTAACGCGAATTATATAACCGTTCTGTAATATCAAAGACTAATAAATTGTACCCGCAACTGCGGTTATAAAAGCTTTATTTTTATGTATAATATATATATCATCGGATTACTCGCTATAAATGTCTAACTAAGATACGCTCTCTAATTGAATTTAATTTCAATCCTTGGGCTGTTTGCTGATTTTTACGTCATCGATCGATAATTGCGATCTAAGACGGTACGTGAAACTGGACAAGGCAATTGACTTTGCGTGTAGCGTGAGCGCAATAATTGCATCCCGAGTGACGAGGTTGTGAAAGAAATCGTCGACCAGCTCGTTTCGTGTTTCTCCTCCTTCGACGCGACCTGCTATCTTGATCTACTACTTATAAAATACTTGAAAGAAAGGATGTTTGGCACGTTTGATCTAACGAGAGTTTATGCGGAGCACATTTAGCGTTAATGTTACGAGAGATAAAGTAGAAAAAAATCTTTTTTATTTCCCGCGACCCTCTCGTGAAAAGCGCTTTAAACGTGGCTTTAGTAATTGTTCTGCCAAGTGCTCGAAAAATCTTTACAATTTTATTTGCCGCTAACAGCGTGAGACGAAACGAGGCAGCCCTCGTAAAAGCGAAATGTTGAGTCGTTATTTTCGTGGCGATGATGACTCGCCAGTTTTTGGCGCGAAACTTATCAATAACAAAGCAAACTCATGTGATCCCTTTTGATAACAATATGTTGCATTTTATATAAAATTTCATAAATAACAATAAGAAACATCTGCTCCATTTAAGGATGTTTAGCACCTACAATCGGAGCAAAAAGTAGTCGAAATTGACGAATATATACTTTTCTCATATATCTTAATATATGATTATTATAAAGATTGCATAAAATCTTATTATTTATTCATAGCTAGAGTGTAAAAATGTATTTTCAAACTTCTGTTACTTTTTTCGGACAATTTTCGTGTTTCTTAAATTATAATGAGAAACTTTTATCATTGACGGTGCCTCGATTTCAACATTACAGCACAAAATTTGAATTATAAAAATAAAAGAATTTACTCGTACAGAGTAATTTAAAATGTCAGAATAAAAATTATAATAGTGAATAATGACAAAATATAGAAGATTTTTAACTATTTCTTTGATAATTTTAATAATTTGTCATTTCTCCGAGAAGAAAGAAATGTGGCAACATGGTAATTTTTCATCAGTTGGTCAAATTGCAAATTGACATGTGAGGCCTAGTCGCTTCTCGCTTACACGTTTGTATATAAAGGCTTTTTCAGATGAAAATATAGGTTATTTAAAATGTCAAAAGAAGGCTCAGCTGAATGCTTTGTTGCCACATTTTCACAATAAATAATATGTCATCTCGGATAATAGAACGAAATTGAGAAAATTATATTCAATATCTTTTGAACTAGTCAGTACTTGACCAAAATTATGTGATCAAATATTTCCTCTATATTTGAACTATTTTTTTGCAAATTTTGAATAAATTCCTATTATTATTTATATGTATTTTAGCTCTTAAATCAACACGATCACAGGTTTTTTATAAGATAGAAAAATCTGTAATCGTATCAATTTAAGGGCTAAAAAGGACAGAAATAATTGTATTTATACTTATTTATATAAATAATTATATTTATAATTATATTAATACTTTTACTTGTAATTAGCTCCACAAAATAATTATATTTATAATAATATCGACGGGTAAATTCATTGCAAATTAAAATCCTTATAACTTTTGATTGCTTCAGTGAATCAACTCTAGGTTTTTTTACAAGTCTCTGAACATGTATCGGAACAATCTGTGCAAATTTTATTAAATTCCTATATTTTTAAAAATAGGTACTAAACATCTTTAATGTATGTAAATAATTCAACGACAACTCGAACAAAAGTCATCTCTGACGTTTGCTTCACGCACAATAATTATACGCTGGCCTTGAATGTCGATTCCCGGGCTCGATCCACGTATTCTCAAGGTCTCAATAATAATAATAATAAGGCTGTACGCGAATGTATAATGTAATAATTTCGCTGTTGGAAAAAAGTCGCTCGCGTGTCGGAGTAATTACTGGAAGAAAGCCGACTTGTGCGTAAGTAATGACTATCGGCACATAATTTCATACTCGCACGCCCTTATGAAACCCGAGAAAAACGATAAACGGAAAAATAATCGATTCATTATACCTCCGCTTCTTTGACATCTATATGATTGTATCGATAATAATCAGTCGGATCTCGGAGATCGATAGGGTCATTTATATGTAACAAAACTAGAAATGTGTGTGTTGGAAGAATGGCAAATGACACCTCAAGGCGAAATACTAATAATAGTGGTACCTGCTCGTAGAAAATGAATCGATCTCAATTATCGCCAGAGATACATCAGGAGGAGACTTGAACTACATGCTAGTAAATATATATTTATCATTTGCTCCCAGGATAAATCTGTATTATAGGCTTTTAATTCCAATTTCTATTTTTAATTCCTTGTCTCGCAATATTGCCCCACTAAAGGATTAATCTTCTCAATCTTCTCATCCAACTAATAACTGGATTGATAATTCTTTTGGCCACAAAAAAGATATTTACTCTGAATTTATTACGCGCACGTAAACATTCATGATCTCCCGGCAATCGAGAGATCTCCTTCGCTCCAATAATTCATCTCGGCAGTGGTACGACCTTCTCCTCGTGCAATAAAATCCACAACAATGGCCTCGGGCGTTTTTATCGTTCCACATATAATAACGACGACACAAAGTTCCAACTGACGCTAAATGTACGTGTATATTCATAAAACCGATAATTGTCTCAATCTTAGGACCATACGGCACGATCGCGCTCCAACGTCCGATAAAATTTATATCACTTTGATTCGCATTACTTATTTAACAATTGATAAACCGAGCTACAAACCACATCCGGATTGAAAATAAATAAGCTGTTTAAATATTCCAACCAATCTGCACACCTTAATTGCGGTGGCCTCGAAATATCTCGTGGACTTTTTCGTTCGATTGCTCTCGAAACCTTGTATCAACAATTGATAAAATAAAGCAATAAAAAGGCATGAAAAGACGACGAAAATCGTTGCAACTATTTTCTGCATTTTTCTCATCTCTCTACGCGGTAAGAACCGCGTAGCTGAGAAAAATACTATTTCTCGATCCATTAAACTCTTCCACAATATTAAATTTTATCATATATTGAGGCATAAACGCAAAAAAATTCTATGAATAAAGTATAAGATATTTCCAGACATTTCCGCGCTAAAATATGTACAAACAAAACGGCTCCAGAAGCGAAACATTCGTTTTGTGCGAATAATTGCGCGATGATATCCGATATACGAGCGGGGGAAAAAAAAAAAAAAAATAATATTAAGCCGACCGGGTTGTGATTTTTTTGAGGGATTTTATTAATCTTCATATATAACAGACGAGGAACACTTTATGAGGAATACTTTTGTTGTTACGAGGGCAACGGGGCCCCGAGGACGACGCGACGATGCTCGAATAAAGTACGACGGCATAAATATCGACGATGCATGACGTCCCGGAGAAGTGTAATTAGAGACATGAGAAAAGATCCCGCTGGAGAAGCAAAAAAAGAAAAAAAAAAAAAAAAAAAAAAAGAGAGAAAGGCAGTATTCTTCCCATACAAGCGAGCGATGAGAAGAAGAGAGCGAAGCGAGGAGAGTATCTCGGAGTCGTGACCCACGACGTTGCAATGGAGTTATCGGTTATGAACTGACGAGTTCGAGAAGAACCGTCGTGCCCCGTTGCGGATCTCGAAGGCGTAAATTGGTCGAGGGGAATCGTTTTATTACGAGAGAGAGAGAGAGAGAAAGAGAGAAGGAGAGAGAGGGGGTGAGGGGGGAACCAGACGCGAAGGGCAACACGAGAAGAGAGCGGTTTCGCGCGCGGCACGAATAACACTTCGTGGATGCTGCGTCCCCCTCTTTCCTTCTGTTTTTTTTTTGATGTTTTTTTTTTATTTACATACACATACACACGCATCTTATTCTACGTCTTCGAGTCCCCGCCGCGGCCCTTTTATTTCGCCATGCACGGAGCACGTGGACGAGGAGAAAAGCGAGCTGTACACCTTTTTTCGTTTCTTTCGAACACACCCCGACTATCTCTTTCTCTCATTCGTTCACATCCTGCATCCTGCATCTCTTCCACACGGGAATCTCATGTGATCACGCTCGAGGGTTCTCTGTGAATCTATGTTCGACAGTCGCAATATGTGCAATCACACGTGTGTACAATAAATTTTAAAATTTCAATCTTAACAAATTTTATACCCCGATTGTTGTCGAAATTTTTACATTTTACAGAAAAAAATTGAGTTTAACAAATTGAGATTTATATATATATGTATATATATATTTCCTAATATAATTCCTATAAATAAAAATAATATTATCAATATTTTAACATTGACTTTTATAAATAAAAAATAATTATCAAAAAAATATTCATATCAAAATTGATTCCCCAATTAACCTCAAAATTAATAAAATAAATATAGATAAATTTATTAATTGATTTTCATTATAATAATAAAATCTTTGATTTTTTTAATTCTCCAAAAAATATAATAAAATAATCGAAATAAATAAGAAACTGTAAAATATATATATATATTTTATATACACTAGGCAAAAAAATTAAAGGGCCACTTTCTTCCACATCGCGCTTTCTTACAATGTAATTTTGTAACGAACAGAAAGAATCGAAATTCACTTAAAGATTCTAAAACTAGAAACGCTTTTTTATTGATCTTATTGTGATTATTTTTAAGTTGCAACTACTTGAAAATTGGTCTTTTTTATAAGAAAGAAAGTAGCCTTTTAATTCTTTTGCGTAATGTATATACAGGATGTCCCATTTTAACTGTCCACCCCAAATATTTCTCTTATTTTTGATTTTAGAGAAAAATGGTACAGACATGTGTTGTATGGTTTCGAGGAAGCCATAAGATGGTACTATTAGTTTGATCTTGAAGAGTCATTTGAACGTCACGTGAAGGTCACCTCAATTTTTTTAAATGGAACACCCTATATATTATTGCACATTCTTGTAGCTTATCTCGAGAGCTTTCCAAAACACTATAATCAAATGTTTTTTCATTAAACACTTTTCGAGTTATAAGGCTTCAAAGTTGCAGTATTTTGACTTAAAATACAAGATATCTCGTAAAATATTCATTTTTCGATTATCTTACCTTAATACTTTTATGCACAGAAAAATGAGACAAATCAATCGGCGTAATTAAAACACATAATTATGTTAAAGTAAAAATGTGTAACTGCTAGTTGCAAAGTCAGATTTTTTCTTAAAGATAACTATGTGTTTTCTTTACACCAATTGATTCGTCGCATTATTCTGTGCATAAAAGTATTAGGATAAGATAATCGAAAAATAAATATTTTACGAAATATCTTGTATTTTATGTCAAAATATTGCAACTTTGAAGCCTTGTAACTCGTAAAGTATTTAATGAAAAAATATTTTATTACAGTGTTTTGGAAAGCTTTTGAGGTAAGCTACAAGAATATATAATAAAAAATAGTAGGTTCCATTTAAAAAATTAAAGATGACCTTCACGTGACCTTCAAGGTCAAAACCAATGGTACCATCTTATGACCTCCTCGAAACCATACAACACATGTCTGAACTATTTTTCTCTAAAATCAAAAATAAGAGAGGTATTGGGGTGGACACTTAAAATGAAATACCCTGTATATATATACATATATATATATATATATATATATATATATATATATATATCTTAAAGAAGCATCGATCAACGTATTCATACATTTACGCGACTCAAGAAGAAGGTCCTCCTTCACACGGCTACCTCGTGCTAGCGCTATAAATAATCGCGTGGGCAGGCCCCCCTTCCGGGCATCCACCGACTGCTGCCGCACGCATCGCTGAATCCGAGTTATGTTAGAACGTGCTAATAACAAGCCGATTCTCTATTCCACTGTAAATTCCGTCATTCTATTACACCGGCGCGGCGCACGCTTGCCTCTCCGGGGATTTATAGAACCAACGAGCATTCCGATG
This sequence comes from Anoplolepis gracilipes, assembly GCF_047496725.1. Lineage (NCBI taxonomy): Eukaryota > Metazoa > Arthropoda > Insecta > Hymenoptera > Formicidae > Anoplolepis > Anoplolepis gracilipes. The sequence continues at coordinate 5,513,352 of NC_132975.1, forward strand.
CTGCCGTCACGCGTCGCAGGGCTCTCTCCGCACGCCTCCCACTCCCCCCCCCCCCGCCTCTCTCTCTCGGTTTCCCTGTCCTCTTACTCGTCGCACCGGAAGCCGATAAAGGAAGTTCACGAAATTGAAACCAGCGGATTAATTTTCCAGAACGCAAATCACGAAATTGTTCTCTGTACCATGGTATTGAAAAGCTCTTGATCGATGGAATAATGATAATAAACTGAGACGTTCAATAAATACCAAAAGAGCTGTTGGAAAAAGATTTAAAGCTTTCATTTCACATCTCCGTATAAACTGAAAATAGAGTTGTACCTTTGCAAAAAATGTCGTTAAAAATGAAAGCCATAAGCTTCGATAAACGGAACACAAACACATTTACACCGAAGAATCCGTGAAAGGCAATAAATGTTTATCCTGCACTGATCTCAAACGCTGATCTCAAGATCCCACTATACGTTGAACATTTCATTACCTCGTATTACACGGTAATAAGAGATAAACGCACGACATATGGCATATCGCGGGAAATAAAGAACCGTCTAAATGCATTACAAATCAAAGGGGAACGGAAACGTTTTGAACAAGCAAATCGACGCGGCGCATCGTGCGGAATTTACGATGCAAACGAGCGCGTACAAATAATGTAGCTGTCAAGCGGGCAACACCATTCGATGGTGTCGGGCCGAGTAACACAGACACCCGGATAAATTTGCATAATCAGAAACGATATGCACCGATAAACCGCGATTGTCAGTGGCGCGATAATCGGCCAGATAGGCTAAACATTTTCTATACTTAATTAAAGGATCTCGTTGCAATATGATAGAAAATATGCAACGTTCGCAGAATGGAAAAAAAACTTTAAGAAAATTATCTATTTTCTTCAATAAATTATTAATAAAATAAAAATCTATAAATCGTTTAAGAAAAAAGCTTTGATACCGTCATCACGTTAAATGCAAGTGAAAATACAAGTGACAAGTGTTCGGAAGTTTCTCCCTGCATGTAAGTATTTTATCAGCAAAGCTATTATAAATGACAATTGCACGCTGCACGGATTGCACCGCCACTGGCGTAAGCTTTCCTAACCGGATGATTTATTTGGCACAACATTGAGTCGGCGGCATCACGAAGAATTATGAGGGCGTGATGAATCTAATAAAATGCACATGCACTCTGCCCTCTAATTCGCGGAAAGCTTTGCCTGAATATCTCCCGCGCCACGAAAAATTACTGTGTAATGTCGAAGGCGCAAAATCTGCGTGTCACATAATACATTTTAAGGGGGCGCATATTAATGTATCTTACCCTATATCGCATTTGAAGGGATGAGTGTTAAAGTTGTGATTGCAATAAATAAAAAAATAAATCCCTACCTCTAAAAAGTGAAGGATATTAAGCTAAACTTTTATGCAAAAGAAATTCATAAAAATATTCGATTATTTATATATACACTGCGCAAAAAAATTGAAGAGCCACTTTCTTCCATATAAAAAGGCCAATTTTCAAAAGTAATCGGAATAAGATCAATAAAAAAGCGTCTCAAAGCTTGAAATTTCTAGTTTTAGAATCTTTAAATGAATTTCAATTCTTTCTATTTATTACAGGTCCAAGAATACCGAATTAAAGAAAAATCCTAGCACAATTTCATTATCATTGAGGTGTTAAAGAGCAGAATTTTAGCTTTCATTTCCCTTTTTAATGAATGTTCTATAATTTTTTTCGCCGAGATATTCATTATTAAAATCGACTAATCGATTAGGCCTTTTTTTATATGAAAAAAAGTGGCCCTTTAATTTTTTTGTATACTGTGTATGCAAAAGTTTATCACGTTTCTTACTATAATGATATTTCAATGTGTTTATGCATATTCACAGTCATCATCGAGATAGATATGAGCTTTACGCAAGATCAGAGATTTATCTTGCTGAAACAATACGTTCCTTTCATACCAGTGCATTCGTCTCTATATCTGCGTCGCGATTCTCGTTCGTCTCTGCTAAAAGATGCAACGCGATGCAACGCGGCGCCTCGTCGCGCCGACCCACTAGCAACGATCGCTTGCACTAGCGTACATACTGCATAAACGCTATACAAGTCGGCGACCTTGAGTCACGCACGGATAGAACAGCCGTCCGAGTGGCGGACGAAGGTAGCGAGGAACGAAGAAGAAAGAAAAAAGTGGTTACACGACGAGGAGGAGAGCGTGAGAGGTCGCAGCGAAAGAATGAAAAGAGAGGACGAGGGAGAAAATCGGATGGCGAGAAAGGGATGAAGATGAGAAAGCGACAAGAGGGCTCTCCCGGCGAGAATTTTATGGCGAAACGAGCCTAACTAACCCGAGTGTATACTTATGGTTTTCTCTCTCTCTCTCTCTCTCTCCCTTTTAGTTCATAAGCACCTGAAAGAGAAAAAGAGAAAGAAAGGGAGCGCGAAGTACACGGAGTACATTGCAGATACTTAAACCGCGTCGCGTGAATTCCGCGTTGCCAGTTATCGCGCGAGACTGCATTCTTTCTTCATCGCAATTCGACATTTATGATCGTTACTTTACGAGAGCGTTTGTTTCCGGTTACCAGATGTTACTCGCGACTTTACGAGAATTGCAAACGTGATTGAATACCAGCGGAACGGTTACGCCATACAAATCGCGTCACATAAATATCTTTATTCTCAGAGAGACATTTTTAAGGATGTTTAGTACCTATTTTTAAAAATATAGAAATTTAATAAAATTTGCACCGATTGTTCTGATACATGTTCAGAGACTTATAAAAAAAACCTAGAGTTGATTCACCGAAGCAATCAAAAGTTATAAGGATTTTAATTTGCAATGAATTTACCCGTCGATATTATTATAACTATAATTATTTTGTGGATCTAATTACAAGTAAAAGTATTAATATAATTATAAATATAATTATTTATATAAATAAGTATAAATATAATTATTTCTGTCCTTTTTAGCCCTTAAATTGATACGATTACAGATTTTCTATCTTATAAAAAACCTGTGATCGTGTTGATTTAAGAGCTAAAATAGATAGAAATAATAATAGGAATTTATTCAAAATTTGCAAAAGTGTAGTTTAAATATAGAGGAAATTTTTGATCACATAATTTTGGTCAAGTACTGACTAGTTCAAAAGATATTGAATATAATTTTCTCAATTTCGTCCTATTATCCGAGATGACATATTATTTATTGTGAAAACATAGCATTCAGCTAAGCCTTCTTTTAAATAACTTATCTTTTCATCTGAAGAAGCCTCTATATACAAATGTATAAGCGAGAAGCGACTAGGCCTCATATGTCAATTTGCAATTTGACCAACTTATGAAAAATTACCATGTTGTCACATTTCTTTCTTCTCGAAGAAATGAAAAATTATTAAATTTATCAAAGAAAAAGTTAAAAATCTTCTATATTTTGTCATTATTCACTATTATAATTTTTATTCTGACATTTTAAATTACTCTGTACGAGTAAATTCTTTTATTTTTATAATTCAAATTTTGTGCTGTAATGTTGAAGTCGAGGCACCGTCAATGATAAAAGTTTCTCATTATAATTTAAGAAACACGAAAATTGTCCGAAAAAAGCAACAGAAGTTTGAAAATACATTTTTACACTCTAGCTATGAATAAATAATAAGATTTTATGCAATCTTTATAATAATCATATATTAAGATATATGAGAAAAGTATATATTCGTCAATTTGGACTACTTTTTGCTCCGATTGGTAGGTGCTAAACATCCTTAAAATAAATGCATCTAAATATTTTACGTTCATCAAAATAAGATAAATCCCCGCTCCAAAGTAATAAGTGAGTCGTTTGACAGAAATGGATCCTAACGTCGGCCGTTACCTTTGACATTCTTCCGCTTGCGATGGCACGAGATTGTATTTATGCGCCTGCACGTGACACCGCGCTCTCGTAACGAGACAAGTGTCGGTCAACCGGCTGGTTCTTCTGGTTCTCCGTCCGGTATCCCTTTCGAAATCGAGAGTCCATTGGCTCGCGCGCAAAACCAGTTGCCGGGAGAAAGAAAAAGAAGAGAGAGGGAGGGAGGGAGGGGAGGGAGAGATGAAGCCAAGGGAAGTTATCTCGTAGCTCTTGAGGGAATTCACGGGGAATCGTGTTTTCCCGCGGTAATTCTCTCCATACGATAGCTTGACGCTCGCGTTAAGCGCGCGATTCCTAATCTGGGATAATGTCTATTGTTATCTCGTATTTCCAGCCGTCTACAGTGGCTGAGATCGATTTGAGAAGTAGATTGAAACCGATTGAATTAAATAATAATGCTTGGCGCTCGTTATCGTTTCAATGAATTCTATCCGTTCGGTTTGATTATTGATTAGTTTTAATCAATAATACAGACTCCTTGTCTCTTTATAATTACCTTCGTTAATTTCGCATCACTAACAATTTTTTAAATCTTTAATAAAAATCTATTAATAATAACTCTTCAAAATAAAATAACTCATACAACATTTCTTGCATTCTTTATTATTCACTTCAAAAATGTAAATGACATTTATTAATGTTTCTATTTTTCTCACAAATTAAATTAATATAAAAAAAGATACCTTATTATAAAAGAGATTTCATAATGTCATCAACGTAAATCAATTAATAAAACTGAGCCGTGTAAACATATAGAATATTTCGTAGATATCATTTAGCAGTAAATATTATCCGCGTTAGCTTGTGAATAAAAGCGGAAACTGAAATAATGCAGACGAGTTAAGGCTCGTATCTCCCTTGTCTACGCTTTTATACTATAGAGAGGACCATGCTCTTTCCCGCGGCAATGTGCTTTCAAGAGCACTTAACAGCATCCACGTTGAGTGCTCGAGTTCTAATCCGAGATTGCTGAATACCTTTTGCTAATTGAATGCGCAGCTCGTCACGATTAAACTTACCAAGATGGCATACGCTCGACAATTCAAGCGGATTCACGGCTTTCGCTGGAAATCAAGAGCCCGCTCGATGAATAGGGTTAACGAACTACTTCCACCAGGGCGATATAAATTTATGCAAACCACGAAAAATGTCGTGTAGAGATTTTTTTACTTTCCAATTATACGCGTAATACGGCCGAAAATTTTGTAAACATAATAAATGTTTTCGACACACGTATCGAGAATCAAGAGAGAACATTACTTCAGACCTCACGCGCGGAGAATAAATTATTCCGATCTTGACCGAACCAACGGCGAGAACGAATTTCGAAGACCCTTTTTTGGAGAGGTCCAAACGCGGAGGATCGTATCAAATCGTATTCGAAGTGGGTTGACGTTCGGAAAAGGTCGGCTGAAAAATTAATCTCGCTTCCACATAAATTTGTCATTTCGTAGCAAGATTTATCGAAACCGTACATAATAAATGTTAATCAAAGATAAGCTAAGTCCGATCGAAGAAATCAGGGGAACCAAAGACTTTTTTCAATTCGAATAACAATTTAATATATCTAAAAATATTCAATCTATTATAAATTTCTTTATAAACGACAATTTACTGTTAAAAGTAAAAATTTGTTTTCCATCAAAGTTTAAAAAATTTGAAATTTTATTGACTCGTATCTCTGAAAGATTCGTTGCTTAAAATATAATCTATGCGGAAATATCTCAAATATATGAAATAAATTAAAGTCCATTTCGATCTTACAGTTTCTGAGAATTTATCAGCAACGGTGAACGAATCGCCTAGAGATGTTTGCTGCAATTCAATGGCGTCATGAATCATTCGGTACGAGTGAGCCTCGATGCTTGGCTGATCACGGAAATTCACGACAAGCAGCTCGTTCGATGATCGCCGCGAGGCAAATTTTTTCTTCCTACAATACTCGATCGGTTTCCGGGCACTTTACTAGTGGAGCCGCGCGATTTCACAGTAATTCGATCGATTGATCACGCCGCCCGCGATCGGATCCGATTCTTCGTGTGCGGTAAGATCTTAACATCATGAATTAATATATTTAAAGTACACAAATTTTATAAAAAAAAAAAAAAAAAAAAAGAATTCCTAACTCTCTCTTTCTCTCTGACATATCGATCGATATGTATTTTATAGAACGTGGAATTAATTTCTACGGCAATTATAAATCAAATAGCTATAATCATATGTTTTTGGAAGACTTTTTTTTTTGCAAGAACTAGTCTACGAAAATTAATTAAGCGTGACTGCGAACGGTGTCGCTATGATTAGAATCTTGTAATATTGGCAGCGAGAGAAAATTATTTGAACAGGACTAAGAGTGATGTCGATCCGCAACCGGTTCAATCTGTCGGTCTCGACTGTAAGCGCACGTGCGAATTAAAGAGGCGAGTTGAGCGCCACTACGACGGCATTCCACGATGTGCTGTTAGCCCGTTGCACATCCGCGGTGTGTGTGTGTGTGTGTGTGTCCACGAACCTCGTGATGTGCGTTTCGAACGTCGCGCAACGTAATACATGTGCACGTCGCATTCATCATATTATTACGTATTAATAAAATCAGCTTTTCACCGCTTGAGTTCAGACACATTGTGCACGCGGGACGTAACGAGAAACCATCGGTCGAATAACGTTGAAAACGCACATTGTTGACGTGTCGTATCGTCAAAAAAAAAAAAAAAATATCGTCTAATATTGTAAGTTACAATAATATAATTATTAATAATAATTGATATCGCCAGTGATGAAATGATTCGGAAGGTTTGTTATTTAAGCGACCAAACTGGCAGAATTAAGCTTTATTCATTTATTAAATGTTAGTTTTTGACCAGTCTACTTTTTTTTCTTACTTTAATGTTTTAACGTCTTGAAAGACTTGAAAAGGATCTAAACCAAAGGTCGAAACGTTGTCGTCATGAGAAGCTTGTTGTAACATTTAATAAATGAATAAAGCTTAATTCTGCCAGTTTTGGTCGCTTAAACCCTTTGAGTCACGAATTTTTCTAATTGTCAATATTTTATAAAATTTGGTATATAAGGGTTTTTGGAGTCGCTGATTACGAATCCGTTGTCAGATTTTCAAAATTCAAGATGGCGGATCCAATATGACAGACGAAATTTTACTTCCGTCATATTGGATCCTTATATTAAATTTTGGAAATTAAATTTTTTTTCCTTTAGATTCAGATTCTGCGATCTAAAGAAACCTTCAGAGAAAAAATTTAAAAAAGAATACGACTGTTACTTTTAATTTAGAACACAAAATATTGTTTTTTATATATTTTTTATCAAAAAAGGAGGATTTAACAGAAACAACACGGTGGAAAATTCTAAAAAAATTCTGAAAAATACTTTAGAGTGTACTAAGATTATAAAAAAATTGCCGAATTTATTGTCATAATAGATTAGTAGAAAATGCATTTTTTCGTAAAAAAAGTACTAATTTTGACTGTTTGTTTATATATGGTATTTTTGCAATTAACAATTAATGACTGTTGATATTTTTTTTACACTTATTGATGTTCTAGAGACTCTGTAGAAACAAAAAATCCGGTATTTGTTGATAAAAAAGTAATTAAAACAATAAAAAACTACGAAAAAAAAGATGGGTCTCTGGGTGACCCACTGTGACTCAAATGGTTAAATAACAAACTTCCCGATATATAATTATTATTATTAGAAAGCTCTTTATTAGTTAGATTATGCTTCGCGATGTGTGCACAGTAGGAGAATCTAATTTAATTCTTTTTCGAAGCTATTCTTCTCTTTCGTCTATAAAATGTTCTCCGTATACTTTGGCAATGGCCCCGAGCTTTTCAATTCAAGATAGATCTCACGTATACAAGTGATGCATGGATGCATGGATATGTACTCTCGCGTACTCTCGTCTCCTCGAAGAGATAGAGAAGCCTTCGAATCCGATAGTCACTACGACGACAGTGAATTGCCGCCGAATAAGATTCCTCGCATGGATATGGACGAGCGGAAACGATTTGCCTGGCGGGCAAAGAACCCTCTTTGCTAGGCAGGAAAATCGATTACCGCGTCTTTCTTCTCCCCGGGGCTGTTTCAGCGTTTCCCTACGGCAGATTGGCATCGAGTTCTGTCGCACATAAATAGATAAGGAACCGATACGTTATTCCCGAGCAACGCTTCGACCGCCGTAACAGCGACAAAGGGGAAGAAAAGACGGGAGAGAACACGGATCCCCTCACATGCTCCTTCCTCTGCATACTGAAAGCCGCGAGGCAGGCACCCAGATATACTCGCGCTGACTCAAGTGCATTCGATACGCTTCTTAAACGCCGATACGTCCATCAAACTTTTTCATAAATATATCTAATATCGAGATTTCTTCTGCGCATATCAAAATAATTATTGTATTCCAAATATTTCTATTGTTTAGAAGTAATTGGAAATCAAAAGATATAAAAAATATATGATGATTAAATGAATTAAATAAACTAAACATTTATATTGAGAATAATATTACAAACAAAAAAACTAAGGTAACTGTCTCAGTTGTAGTCCCAATAGCAAATTACTTTTGCTTTTTAATTTATTTTATTAAACAATTAATTAATAAACATATTTAAAAAGAAACATAGTATTATTATACATTATCACACCATCTATTAGTAAAATGTCACATTTTTAATTTAACTATAATATTGCAAAGAAATTAAAAAAAGAATTTTTAACTGGCGATGTTTTTGTTTAATTTGCAGCGTAAATGTCAATAGTAAGAAAGACTATATATATTTCGTAAATAAAATAAGTTTATATTTCTCTACGAAACAAGAGGTATGTTGTTTCGCAATTGGAACAAAAAGATTATAAGCGACTTACAGCTGGGTGATCGATAGACGGTTATTAAAATTTAAACAATTATTTTATATACATACAAATAAAAACCTTTTTATTTTAATCAAATATGATAGCTAAAAGTTTAAAGAATTATTATGTAATATATATATTCCACTTATTATACTCCTTTCTTTAAATATAAAAAAAATCGTAATTAATAACCTTAAATGACTTACAACTAGGATAGCTACCTCCTTATAAGAATTTAATTTTTTTTTCGCTCTCTTTTTCTTTACTATACGCGATCTAGTTGGATTAATAATATTCTGTAGCTTACATTAAAGCAAAATAATCTTCAGCAAATATATTATACATATATTAAATGTATATATGTTATGTATATACAATTGAAGTCGACAAATTTTTAATAAAAAAACAATTTATAGGGAATTATCAAGAATTTATAAATACGGCATACTCCATTATCTGATGCATATAAAAATTTGTCAATAAAATCGAAAATCAACATGCCACATTGTCATTCAATTCTACTGCAATAACCGACGAACAAACTTAATTGTCCATATCTGTAATACTGAAAATTGAGCTTATCGACGTTACGTACCATTAAATTCTGCCCTCACTGTTATTGTTATAAAAAAGGTTTATATAATAATATCTGGCAAAAATATGACAAATTTGCAAATCAATTTAATTAAAAATATCTCTTTAGATTTTTAAATCTTTTTGTTTAGGCTTTTGCAATTAAAAACTAATTCATAATCATATTGCATGGTACAACACATAAATATAATTAATTTTTTATTTACTCTGAGATTATATTAGACTCTCTAATTTAATTGTAAAAAAATTAGTAAAAAAATCCTCTCTTTTATCTGCAATCCCTTAAGAGATTACATATACATAACACGATTCTATTGTTGAAGAGATATCTAGAAATAGGCGTTACTGCAGATAACAACAAGTTGAAAGCAAAGTTGAAAACAGGTATATCTGCGGACATGGACGCAATGCGCGTGCCTCACATACAATAAACAAACAAATCTAATTTAACCGAATAGAATTCACGTAGGGATTCCAAACTCCTGGCTAACCAGTGGCACATTGTTATACGCGATATGAGCAGAGATTGTATCCCCACGGACACAGAGAAACGCCGGTTTCTGTCGCTGCGCGAGATTAATTTCGCACGCTGGTGCAGCCTGACACCGTGCTAATATCACGTAAATGGGATCACAATGGCGGACCGCAGTTTCCAATCATGTCGCTCGCACCAGCCGTGTATATATCCGAGTGATCGTTACCTCGGCGCTAACATATATCCGCCAGGTTGCGTCGATATAATTAAGACGCGACTGCGTGGCGCGTCTTACGCACTTTGCACGAAATTAGTCTTCCCAAGTGGTTGCAACATTCATTGTCAATCGTTGCAAGGAAGCAATATCGCGATTAAAAATTTTACAGCTAATACAGCTGCCTGTAAATAGTTTTAAAAAATCATAGAAAATCAATTTAAAAAATTATACAGGGTGTCCACCAAATATCTCTCTTATTTTTTATTTTAGAGAAAAATGGTTCAGACATGTGTTGTATGGTTTCGAGGGGGCCATAAGATAGTACCAACCATTGATTTGACCTTGAAGAGTCATTTGAACGTCACGTGAAGGTCACCTCAATTTTTTTAAATGGAACACCCTATATATTATTGCATATTCTTGTAGCTTATCTCGAGAGCTTTCCAAAACACTATAAACAAATGTTTTTTCATTAAACACTTTTCGAGTTATAAGGCTTCAAAGTTGCAGTATTTTGACTTAAAATACAAGATATCTTGAACAATATTCATTTTTCGATTATCTTACCTTAATACTTTTACGCACAGAATAATGAGAAAAATCAATTGGCGTAATTAAAACACATAATTATGTTAAAGTAAAAATGTGTAACTGCTAGTTGCAAATTCAGATTTTTTCTTAAAGATAACTATGTGTTTTCCTTACACCAATTGATTCGTCTCATTATTCTGTGCATAAAAGTATTAGGGTAAGATAATCGAAAAATGAATATTTTACGAGATATCTTGTATTTTATGTCAAAATATTGCAACTTTGAAGCCTTATAACTCGAAAAGTATTTAATGAAAAAATATTTTATTACAGTGTTTTGGAAAGCTTTTGAGGTAAGCTACAAGAATATGTAATGAAAAATAGTAGGTTCCATTTAAGAAATTAAAGATGACCTTTAAATAACTCTTCAAGGTCAAACCAATGGTACCATCTTATGGCCCCCTCGAAACCATACAACACATGTCTGAACCATTTTTCTCTAAAATCAAAAATAAGAGAGATATTTGGGGTGAACAGTTAAAATGGGACATCCTGTATATACATTACGCAAAAGAATTAAAAGGCTACTTTCTTTCTTATAAAAAAGACCAATTTTCAAATAGTTGCAACTTAAAAATAATCACAATAAGATCAATAAAAAAGCGTTTCTAGTTTTAGAATCTTTAAGTGAATTTCGATTCTTTCTATTCGTTACAAAATTACATTGTAAGAAAGCGCGATGTGGAAGAAAGTGGCCCTTTAATTTTTTTGCCTAGTGTACATAAAATATTTGGGGTGGACACTTAAAATGGGACACCCTGTATATTACTGCAATATATTTTTCAATAATATATTAGGTTGGTGCGTATGAAATGTCGGATTCTCTTTACATGCGGACGTTTGTCTCCCTGTTTTCGTTATACTTTTGTCTTTGGCATAACCTCATTCATAGTCGTATTGTCCATTGCCAGAGACTCATTTCAGCAAAATAGGTTTTCTCGAAGGTCTTCCCTTTTGTTATTTCTTTTGAGTTTATTGCCGATATGAATTCTGCCGACATTCGCGTCATTTTCTTATATGAGTACAAACTTGGTAATAGTGCTGCAAAAGCTGCACGCAACATAAACCAAGCGTTTGGGGAGAATACGGTTAACGATCGGAAAGTGCAGCGTTGGTTCGAAAAATTTCGGACTGGCGATTTTTCACTGCAAAATGAGCCGCGCGGAAGACCCAAAACGTCTGTGAAGAATGATGACCTGAAGGCTCTAGTAGAAGCGGATCCAGCCGTATCCACGAGGGAACTTGCTATCAGGATGAAAGTTGACCATACAACGATATTGAGACACCTTTCTGAGATTGGCAAGGTTAAGAAGATGGACAAGTGGGTACCGCACGCACTGACAGAGCGAAATACCGCCGCATACATCGCACAAAACAATTGCGAAACTGAACGAACTGGAATATGAAGTTTTGCAGCATCCACCATATTCACCGGATCTCTCGCCGACCGATTTTCATTTTTTCAAGCATTTAGAGCTGTTTTTAAGGGGCAAACACTATGAAAATGAAGACAGTCTAAAAAACTCGATATCAGAGTTTATTAATTCTAAAGACCAAAATTTTTTTAAGACAGGCATCTACGCTTTAAAATCTCGTTGGGAGAAGTGTATTGAAGCGAATGGAGCATACTTTGATTGAATAAACAGCTTTTGAAGAAAGATATGCAGTTTTATACAATCACTTAAGAATCCGACATTTCATACGCACCAACCTAATAATTAATAGTCTTGCGTTTTTTATAATTATTCGATTCGTGATTGAGAAATGTAATATCGTTTTTATTTCTCGCCTAACAATTACCAGTCAGTTACGGGGATTCGACTCGTTGGTGTTGCTGGCTAAACGAAAAGTACATCCCGATAATATGCAGTTTATTCCGCGGGAGAAAAACGATCGGGGATCTCGAGATGCATTGGCGCGGCTATCGAATGATAATGCCTAAGTAGCAAATTGCACGGCGGCAAAAGGGCCAATTTCACTTCTCCGCGGGAACCTTCAAAGTACGAGGAGCAGCGGGTTAATTGCGAGGTCGTCGAAGGAGGGAGAACGAGAACCTTTTGTATCATCCGTACATCTTCCTCGACTCGCTAGCACTCGGTTTCCACTTACGGCTATCCACGATGCCAAACTGCGCGAATATGATTCTCCCGCGAATCTTGTTGATCGTTGCCGATCAAAGGGCGATCGTGCAAATTGCTACGGCAAGTGCCTCCTACATATCTCGTTCGTTCCCTCCTCCTCGCGTGTAGCGTTCAATGCAGTGACGAAACTTTTAATTTTTCGATGCAAAAATATATTAAATATATTCTCATTCTTCAAATGATATTTGGTAATTTTCTGCACGCGATACAGACACGCGTGGACTTTATAATTCACGAGAGAGAGAGAGAGAGAGAGAGAGAGAGAGAGAGAGAGAGATATTGAAAAACAAAATTGCAAAAAATTTAATTAACGATTTCTTTCTCTTAGACTTGTTGTATTCTATTTTAAATCTTGTAGTACTTAATTGTAAAATAAAAAATACGATAAATAATTTTATTTTTCCTATAACGCATTTAATTTAATTACGCGATGAAATCTAGCGGCGATGGGAATCGATTGGATAACGAGAGATTTTGCGAAAAGATAATAAAGAAAATGATATCGACGCTTTAATACAAAAATCGTCTTTCTGCGACGCCGAGATGCTGATCCGAAATTATGCAGATTCGATCAGGTCGCTCCGAGAGGAGGCCGGGCTTTAAAGTCGGCGGAATGCTTTTATTATTCATCGCTCTCTCGTCGTCGTCGAGTAAAGCCTGAGGCGATTCGAGGACAAAGCGAATATTCGCGACATTTCTCTATACTTCGACTGTCAAGCTGAAAAATGGAAAGAAAATTCCGTTTCGTACAAAACACACTCTTATTGAACTTTAGATTTGTCTGCGAAAAAAAAGTGAGATGTCGCGCGAAATGTCACACTAAACAAGCTCAGTCTAATCTTCTAATCAAGAGACAAATAGCGTTCTTACTGGATTTTACGTTGTTTAAGAATACCGGAAGAAAACGTGTACGAAAAAAATAATTGATATATACATATGTATATGTGGGTCGTGCAGTAATATCGGAATTAATTTCTTCCTTCAATAAAATAATTTTTTATTTAAAAGAATCATACTTTTGTAGGGCTTATTACATTTTTAAAACTAATTTTAATATTTTTATAAGAAGAAAATTATTACGCTAAAGTAATTATTCCATTTATATCTATGTTCGATGCTCATAAATGTCAGACCTTTCTTAAATGACAATCGTATTTTTCTTCTTCTTCTTCCACCTTTCGCGAAAGACAGAGAGACACGATGACGTTAACGAGGTGACAAAACTAAGACGACTGACAAGCAAGGGCAAGGTAAACTGAATAATGAATGCTTGTTTAAGAAATGAAAAAGCATTGGATTCTTTTTCATTGACGTGTGAGAATCGACTGACGTTGAGAGCAACAAGTCAGAGGAAGAGATGGAAAGAGATTGCCTGATATACAACAAAAATATGAATGACATAACATTCATTCTTAAGCATGAAATGATTTCTTATCAATTCTCGATCCAGCTTACGCAAAAAGTTAAACGTTCATCGATCTTTAACACTCGCACACTCTAAACACTTTAACGCTCCAAACAGAAGCATACTTTTTACGAATATTTTTCTTTTTAACAAAACGAATTATAATAAATTGTCTTTTATAAAAATAAACGATAATATTATTTCAATAAAAAAAAATGTTAAATAATTGGAGCACAATGTTGTATGTATATTTAACAAAGTATTTACGGTCAAAAGTTAATCGAAAAATATGTATAATATAATCAATGTATTATACGTTCATCGCTAAGGCAATAGCAATCAGTAGACTGACGTGAAACATAATAATTAATAATCGGGCATGGAATATGAATCGCGAGTTGATTCAATGAGCTTTCTAGAAAAAGGGAGAAAAAAAGATGGAAAAGAATGTATGTGCTGTAGGAAATTACGGAGCAGCGTGCGATTGACAGGATTGAATTTTGCAGCTGGTCCATAGCGGAGGAGTCGGACGAATTCTCATTAGCAAGATGCATCGTGGTACGGGCGAGCTGCAATAGGGATCCGGTAAATCAATCGAATAGTAATTAACTGGCGCGGGTAACTCTCTGACTCTGGCGAGTTTGAGTTTGGAAGCGGTGTGATACGGTACAAACGATCCATACAGCCGCACCGGACGATTTCAACGAAATATTTGCATAGCTACAGTTCCGGATTACCGGATCACCCGACCGGTATAATTGCCCGCCATTAACGAGACATTAATTACATTAGCTGACGCAATGGATCGATGTATATTGTGTAAAAACGCGGTATAACCCTAGGATACACCAAAGGTAAAATATAATGCATTAAAATATCATTAAAATAGATTAAATTAGTAATAGATATTCCCAGCAATTTTATAAATTCCCCAATATTTCATCAAATAATTGGCAGTTTTAAACATAAATATATATGTGTGTGTGTGTGTGTTAAATAAATTAATTAAATTACTGTAAAAATAAATACACCGTAAATAAAAAAATATAATTAATAATAAATACAATAATGTATTGTATTGTATATTGTGTGGAATGTACACACATATATATAAAACTTTCTTTTACAAAAAAAAAAAAAAAATTATAAATAATATAAAAAAATATATTATTATGATTTAAAAGAGACCAAAACCCGTCAGAACAAAAAAGATACGTAAAATGTTCGCGATTGTTCTTTAACTTTTTTTTAGAACGAGTTCACGTTTAATCTCACTGAAGCCATAACGACGGAACGTTACTAACAGCCAATAATTGCCCCCATGACGATGTGAATTGACGCATATCCGCCTGGAACTCGTGCTCTGACGATGAAAACACGAGAGGCGAGATTTGGTTCTAGATAATATTCCGCGCGTAAGCAAGTAATTTCATTATCTAAATGTTGATTGCCGGCGAAAGTTTAATGCGGCGTAACTGCTAACATTACCGCTTTTGCCAATGGAATTTAATCTTTTCCTCAACATAGGTACGTTGTTATCCTATTACAGCGGAATACATTTTCTACGACTCCTACAAGCACTTGCATTTCGCTTATCTAATCATTTCACTCGAAGTAGCACTTATAAGAAATTTAATATTCACAATTTTCTTCTCCGAAATACAATTGTAAAAAATATTCTATTAAAAACTCACCTTCTCGTTTAGTAATTGACGCTAATCAAAATACATGAATATTAATTTAAATCTAAAATTAAAAAAAAAAATATTTGCATAATTTTGATATTTTATAAAAGATGCGTATTGAAAGAATTTTTTTCAATTAAATTTTATAGAGAGAGAATTTTGTTCAACCTAGATTCATGAGATCTTGTATGTTTAATAAATGTTTTACAATCTGTTTACAAAGTTTAATTAAAAATTAAGACTTTGATCAATACGCTTTGCCTCGCGTATTGTACACAAGTTCACACTTAACTGAATTGAACTTTGTACCTATATATCAATTTGTGTAGAGAATTAATGATATAAACGAAGTGGAATGTCAAGTTCAACATACTGAAATTCGAGACGCGTAAGACAGATATCGCCTTGTAATGGAGTATAGCCTGTAAAGGAACGTGACCCGATCTTAAGACGTGGGATCACGAATAGCGAAGCAAGCCAGCTTCTGTAGGCGATTCTGAAGCGCCTCTCTAATACCGTATTCAGTTCTATTCTCTGACGCTCAGTAAATCGTTCTAATATGTATTCAGAACGGTTTTGAATGGAGAATCTATTTCAACGCGGATATAACCAGACCGTGCTTCCAATATACGTCGTACGGAACTGGCATCAAGGATTTCACCGGATCCACCAACTCGGAGAATTTCGCCGCGCTTAATAAGGATAGAGACGAGAAGACGTCGGGATTAAATGTTAATCATCGCTGTATCGCGATAATTTCGGTTATCGTGTCATTCATGCACAATAATTGGCAAGACGATAAATTTCAAAGCAGTATTAATACATAGCGTGCTTTCGTCTCTCTATGCGTTTAATATTATCCGCCGCATACGAGAGAATATTATTAGCTGGAAATAAGCAATGTACTCTAAAGTTTTAATTAATGATAAATCAAGAAAGAGGAAGAAATAAAAAATTATAAGATATGCAGGGGGCAAACAAAGGGATATAAATTCCTATTAAAGACTAATTACGTGTTATAAAGAAGCGTACGAAAAAATAGAAGGACTCTGGGTGAAAATCAGACATTGACGGCAGTGCCGACAATCCTACTCTTGGGATTTCATTGTCTTACTCTGCTGCATTACCCTCAAAATTTCTCCGGCGCACATGGCCCCATATCTCTCCCAGTATGAAAAAAAAGCAAGATTGCTCTTACCTGTAACAGAAAGAAAGAATTTTTTCGTCATTTTAGGACTCTGGATTGGGCTGGAAAATTTTCTTCACAGAATTTGATATATCTCATTCCATACTTTAGACAAAAATAATATATCTTTAATAAAATAAAAAATATTACTATAATAAATAATATGTTAAAGGAGAAAATGTAAGATATACATTTGGAGATAAATATATATAAAATGTTTCGGCAGAAAACAACATTCATTTTATTAAACTCTTTAGATAAGTTTAATTGCGATAGAGAAGTAAGCGAATCTTTTAATCATCATATTACACGTTTAACTTTCAGTGGAACGTTCTCAAGATAAATAGTTTCCTCCGTATCTCTCCAGGGTCGCGTAATGAGGACAGCAAAGTATAATTATCGGAATAGCTGAGCGCTAAATTGATACGCGTTCAAATTATCATCAAACGAAGGTCGAGCATCCCACAGAGTGATCTTATTGTTTAGTGTACCCTCTTCATTTACAGACCCCCGCCCACTCGCCATCCTCTTTCTGGCAATTAATCTTCGCTCAATTGCTACAGTTAATTAATGACGTCGTGCACGAACGCGAAACCCTCCACCACCGCGCCACTTAGCTTATTGTCTTTCCGGTGAAATTATTCGGCAGCCATGAATCACTTCCTCCACACCCGTGTTACCCCCACTGCCGTTATTAAGGCGGTATAATGACGGGATGATTAAACTGATTAAGTTGGGTAGTTTATCGAGCATTTGTACACTTGTCTCAAATACAAATAGGAAAAGTATTATTTTACTAACAAGTAATATTAAGATTTTTGTTATACACCAAATTATATTTAATAAAAATTAACAAAAAAAAAAACATCAAAACTCTATTTTAAGTTCATGCTTTCTTTTTCAATTTCAGTAAACTTTTTCGCGATAATTTGCAGTTGTTGACAAGGAAAGTTGAAAAGATTTTGACGCGAAAGGGAAGAAGAAATAAGATATTAATCGGTGCAACTTGTTACATCGTAAATATGTAAATGATTAAGTCGCAAAACTCGCCACGCAGTTTATATCTGGATTTTTTTCTAATTAAGCTCCCCCTTTTAGCAGCGGCGCGTAAAAGGCGGCCCGCTTACATCGCGTCTCACGCGAAATTAACCGCGCTCCAGGGACTAAACTAATTTGTCCATAATCGAATATTCCGCGGTATATCGTGCAAGTTTAATTAAATGTGGACTGACCGGATGGGCCGACGCGCACCCCGCCCATCTATTTGCCCTTCTTGTGTACGCGTATCGGTGAGCAAAATGCAATACGCTCGCGAACGGTGATAATTAATACGAAAATTTTTACGTCATGCGGCCAATTATGCGTCGTGATAATAAACGTACGCTTGTTTGATATCACATTATCCGCGCGCGCGCGCGCTATCGATGAAAATTACGGTATTTCCAGTAATAGTCTAGGGAGAAACGCTCTTAAACAATAGGAGGATATAAATATACGAGATATACAAAAAAAATAGAAAACAAAATCTGAAAAATGGAAATATTTAACATTTCTTTTTAAATCTTAAAAATTGAAGGGTCTCTCTTGAAAACAAATTATTATAAACTATTATTATTCTATTAATGGTATAATAATAATTTATATATAATATTTTAAATATTACTATTATATTTTGACATTACATTATGCAATCTACGCATCCGTAGAAAAAAATCGATAAAAAGGGAAAAAAACCATAACTGTCAAAACACATAACTGTCTAAGGCATCTCCTTAATGATCTAACGACGATTAGCGCGCGGTGATTAACCGACGTTATACATCTTTACGCTAATTTATGCAACGCTGACGTATAAACAGCGAAGAGACGGCTGTTAATGTGCCGACAGAAATTACGGAGACAGACGCGTAGATACACGGCAATGAGCAGATATATTCCGATAAAGTCAACTACGGAGTAGTCCAATCGACGATAAGCACACCGACGTGCAAATTGCGCGCGTGTGTACGTTTAACTCATACGTGTGATCATCGCCGAGCGAATTGGTCGCCGGAAGAACGGTAGGGTTGCTTCTCTGTCCGGCCGGCCGTCCATCCATCCAGTCATCCCGTCTGTCCGTCCGTCCGTCCATCCATCTATCCATCCATCCATCCGTTCGGCCGTCTATCAGTCTATCCGGCCTTCACCATGGCGATCCTACCCCACCTATATCACCATAGAGAGGCGGCGCACTCCCAGCACAATTTCCACCGATAATTAGATCACTACCATCGTGTTTCGCCGCGATGTACGCAGTGAAATTTATCGTTCAAGCGGGTAATGATCGTCGACAAAGCTGGCCGCTTGTCAGGAATTAAATTTGCTTGAAATCGAAACAACGCGCGCGGCTCGCGCAATTTAAAGTAATTGGAATTATTATCAGAAATCGTTTAAATGGATTAAGCTGTTTTTGATAACGTACTGGATTAATTAGATCTACGACTCGAGTAAATGATCAAAAATATATTTCTTAAATAAAAAATAAAATTTCTAGTTTATAAGGATTTGTTTTAAAGAGAGACACTCGATTGATTAACCGACTCGAAAATGTCGCGAAATATTTTTCAATTTCCTTTTTGCGATTTCTCAAAATAAATTCTTAATCGCCATAATTAGTAAAAAAAAAAAACTGTAATGCATTTTATAATCAGCAAAGTGATTTTAAAGTGCATTACAGTTTTAAATTGCCATAATGCTTATAATAAATGTGTAGAAGAAACGGAGATGATGAGATAAAATATATATAAAAAATATTATTTAGATAAAAGTATTACGGTATACATAAGCGCTATTTATTCGAATTACGGTACTTAAAAGTTAAGCTCACAATCTGCTGCGTGAAAACGCATCTCGGCGAAATGTATGTACATACAGGCGAACAGGAGGATAGGAGGAGGCAAATATGTACACCACAGAGTTGTTAAATCGATTTATCGGAGATGGGGTCTCAAATGCGGCAATTTCGTCCGCCTGACCATGAGCCAGGAAATTAAATGATCGCTCGATAAATTCATTAATCCCCGCCGTTCGCACCCCTCCCCCCCTCCCCCCCGCCCGTCACCGCCAACGTCGTCGTTTCTTACGACTGTTTTCTCGTCGATTTTACGTTGCACGTTCGTATCGCTAGGCTAGTTGGACAACCACATCGGAAACAATCGCTCCAAGGGCTACCACGATGGAAAAGCATTCGCCCGAGGTCAACTTGGATGCAGCGAGTAAAAGTTGAAATTAATACCCGCCATAAAAAGCCATGGATATTTAATGGCGCCGGTTTTACGTCTTGAAAGAAACCACGATAACATGAGATATACATATAACCGAGGGAAATCATTAAAGGTTCGTTCCGAGGGGTGAGAATTTTTCTTTCGGCATAAAATTTGCGCGCTCGAACCTCGACTTTCGCCCGGGTTTTGGCAAAAATTTACGAGACGACGCCGTTGGGAGTATCGCCAAAATGAGAACGAAACAATTCGGTGGTTGCGAAGAGTATAGTCGGGAATTCACTGGAATAAAATACCTATGTATTTCGCGCACGTAATATCAAAGTTATAAAAACGGTGAATTGCGCTACAGTTATATGCATTCGCTAATCTTCTGTCTATCGCATATAATAATCATTGTGTGATGCGAGAAAAATAAAGATTTCGTTAGAGAAATAATAGTCGTTTTATATGTTGTTATAAATTTTGTTTATGTCAGAGAATCATAATAATCTTTTGTATTTATTTATTGGAACAGTTATTTATATTATAATTAATTTATATTGATTCGATATATAAATATCATAAAATACACTACGCAAAAACATTAAATTCAATTTATAAAAATTAAAATAGACTAATTTTTATTATATCTACATTACGCAAAAAATTAAAGAGCGACTTTCTTCCATATAAAAAAGGCCAATTTTCAAGTAGGTGCAATTTAAAAAAAAATAATCGGAATAAGATCAATAAAAAAGCGTTTCAAAGCTTGAAGTTTCTAGTTTTAGAATCTTTCAATGAATTTCAATTCTTTACATTCGTTACAAAATTACGTTGTAACAAAGCGAATCATTAATTTAAGTTTTTGAAATGTACAGAAAAACTTAACACTTTAGCCTTTTGTACGAGTAATTGAAATGCTTTTTACTTGTAAATGTTGTAGAGTTCATGAAAATTTAGTGTTTTTTTTTTTTTTTTTTTTTTTTTTGTTAACTCTCATTGATTTAAATAAAAAAAATAAAAGTCCAATTTTTACTTGATTTTTAAGTAACAATTTTGCTTTAATAATAAATCTCTCGGCGAAAAAAATCATAGGACATTCGTGAAAAAAAGAAATTAAGGCTAAAATTCTGCTTTTTAACGCCCAATTAATGAAATCGAGCTAGGATTTTTTTAAATTGGTTTTTTTGGATAAACTTTAGAAAAATTTGTTCACTCGACAGAAGTCGCTTTCTTACAATGTAATTTTGTAACGAATAGAAAGAATTGAAATTCATTCAAAGATTCTAAAACTAGAAACTTTAAGCTTTGAAACACTTTTTTATTGATCTTATTCCGATTATTTTTAAGAAAGTTGCAACTACTTGAAAATTGACCTTTTTTTATATGAAAAGAAAGTGGCCCTTTAATTTTTTGCGTAGTGTAGACACAATAAAAATTAGTCTATTTTAATTTTTGTAAATTGAATTTTATAATTCGAATGGTAAACTGGCTCTTTGAATTTTCCATTTGTTTTTATATATGGTAATCCTATTAAATTATTTCTTAAAATATATATACATATATGTATATCGTAACTTAAAGATCATTACACTTGGAGCTGCGGCAATTTTCCCGCACGTAAACACCGTGCGTTTACATGGTTGCAAAAATACAAAATCAATTTCTCCGAGTCGTTACCGCTCTTCCTTCCCAAGGCGAAAGGGCGCGATATATTTGTGCGACCACATGAAATCTGCGCGCGCAGCCGGCGCGCGGCGGCGCGAAAGAGTTAAGCGTGCGAGTGCGAGTCTCTGTGCTTCCCCTTCGGGCTCTCTTCTCACCTGCGACGGCAAAAAGGCGAGGCTGCATTGCATCGTTAAATTGGCGCATCGAAAACAATCGAGCCATTCCACGAGGAGAGGAAAGAAGAAAGGAGAGGGGGGAAGAGGGAGGGGGAGGGGGGAGGGAACCGGGCAAAAAGAAGACCGGGACGAAGAAGAGGTGAGCAAGGCAAGCACAGCGAGTGCAAGACTTACCGAGGCCGTCTCGTTGCGCTTTATAGCCAGGCTTGACCACGAGAGGAGAAAAACGTCTCAGGGCCGACCGGTCCTTCGCTCTTTCCCCTCCCCTCCCCCCCTCGCCCCTCGGCCGCTCGACCCTCCGCCGCTTTACCTACCTCCTCTTCTTGAATGAGCATTTATTATCGGGCAAGACCGTGGCAGTGTGGCAGCTTGCCAGGGCGCGCACTTGATCTTACACCGCGCCTTGTAAAACACCACTTCCATACGACTGAAAAGCAATTTAATTCCCTCGTTTCTCTATTCTCGCGAGTCCCGTCACCGTCCCCCCTCCTCTCTCTCTCTCTCTCTCTCTCTCTCTCTCTCTCTCTCTCTCTCGTGATCAGTTTCCTAACCCCTGGCTCGGCGCCCTCCAGCCACCCCTAATCCCCCTCTCGCACGCGGACGGGTATTATTAATCTCGGCCGGTACAATGTAACATTGTGCGCGGGTATCGTTCAATTAATTCGAAATGTGTGTACGCGAACGCCAGATTGGAAACCAAGAGCCGGTTAGAATACCCAGGGACAATGGAGTACTAAGAGGATTGTAAGAGAACCGATTCGCCGGGAGAGAATCGAAATACAATACAAGCAATCAAATTCAAATGTAATCAAAATTTATTAAATTGAAAAAAGGAAAAAGTAGTCTCCTTTTTATTTGCAAACACAATATAGTTTTCTGCGCGTTTAAATTTGATAACGATTGACACTAGGAATACGTGAAAGAGCGTTAGATGTCTTCGATACGCCCCTGTTCCGTTGAGATTGTCGAGGATGACAACGAATAGGATACGATGCAGTTTGAATGCGAAAAAAATAAACGAAAAGGTCGCGCGAATCGGAGAAGAGTTCACGGCCCGGAAGAGTTCCATTCTAATATTTGTATTGAACGCGTTGAATTGGAAATTTGTGTAAATCGCTGCTACCAAGTGCTAGCAAACGGTGCATTTAGATACAGCAGGGATTTTGTAGAGTGAGATCAATTTATATTCAAAATTACTTTGCACATGCATTACGGTTGAATACAAAATATCAGAAGCTCATCTCTCTATCGAAAATCGATTTAAATGGTAATTAATATGTAAGTTGAGAGAGAAGATATATGTATGTATATAAATTTAAGAGATAATTTAATAGAATTATATCAAAACAAATGGAAAAAACTCAAAGAGACAGTTTACCAGTTGAATTATAAAATTCAATGTAATAATAAAAAAATTAAAATAGAATAATTCTTATTATATCTATTTTATTATATTTACATAAATAAATAAAAGACGTAATAACAGACAACTTTCGCAGCAAGTACGTACAATATTTTCGATAGTAAGTCAAATAAGCTTTATATTTTAATATAATATGTGTATACTATGAACATTATCAAAGAGAGATTCTCTGAAATAGGATTTGCCATTTGTGGACATCATCGCCATCTTTCTCAAAAAAAAAAAACATTAAAAATCACGTCACTCTTAATCTCTATAATCTATATAAGGTCAATTACCGGTTACTCGATCGCTTCTCAAGCACAAACAGATGATAGTAGCATCGTGTACCATCGAGGTATTTAAAGTGCCATTAGTTGTACATTGCTGGGAATCGCGAGAAGCAGGGTGATGAAGGTGATGCGGGGTAAGAGGAATCCAACCCTCTGAACGCCGAATTCAAGATACGTCCCGTTTGTGCAACGGGGTGGAAATCTCCCGAGGGACGGTAGGAGCGCGCGATGCAGTATTTCCGATACAACAAACTAGTCAAATATACAAACATATTGAAATATTCTGCCGCGTCTCGTAGTCCGCGAATAATGCCAGGCGCACCGGCGGCTTCGTTCCGATACGCATACAGGGTATAGAAAATTCAACGATATATTCCGACGACGCTGTAGTCTGGAGATCCGGAGCACGGAACGGAGAAAACGTGAATATTTGCGATGCGTACAGTTTGATGGATATTTATTAATAGTAGATTTACTCGTAAAAACGTGGAAGAGAGAATCAGTATGTTTCAATGACAAGTCAGTATAACGAGAAATTTATTCGATGAACGATGTGTAGAAAATTGAGAAAAAAATATCACGAGAAAATTGATATGGTAACAAAGAGAACAAGATTAATTACAAATATACGTACGTAACACATATACCCTGTGCGTGATGGAAATACAATAAAACAATTTGTATGCTTTTATTTTGTTCAAGAAGATTTACATCTCTTTTTACAGATGTATTGTTTTAAATTCTTCCATAAAAAATATTCAAAAATATTACAATACAATATTACTTTTTCCATAGAAGAAAAATCCTAAAATGTCAAGTCAAGACGTGTCATTAATAAAATCGTCTAAAAAAATTAACTTACGAGAAATTAACAAGATCAATTAGATATCAAAAAGACTTCAATAAAATTTCTCTACATTTCTTATGCAATTTTTACAATATTCAAAATTACAAAATAAAAAAATTACAATAAATTAAACGACCTTAATAAGTCTTTTGTTATCATATCATAATATAAAAATTATAATTGTAATTTTTAATATTGTAAAAATTGCATAAGAAATTTAGAGACATCTTATTGAAGTCTTTTTTGATATTTAATTGATTTTGCTAATTTCTCGTAAGTGAATTTTTTAAACGATTTTATTAATGTACCCGTCTTGACACGACAGTTTAGCATTTGTCTGCTATCAAAAGCTCCGAATTAAAATACAACAAAATAGATTGTTAAAATGATATTTTATATGTAATTAAAAAAAAAAATAAGAAGAAAAGAAGAGATGTGTATAATTCCGTTCAATTTTATCGCGACATAAAATCCAATGTATAATATAATATCTTGCGCGAGGTGTCTCTTTTTGAACCCAACGATATTCACACCTATCACAAGAAGAAATATATGTTCAGAGACGCATAGACGATTCAAGATCGTTCTTCTACGAGGTACACGTACGTGATGCTGGGACACCATTTTTCCTCCCTTTCTGCAGAAATATTGCAATGCGAAACGGAAAAAAAAAAACGCGTAAAAAAACGTCGAGACCGACGTTATGCGGCGTTTTCACGTGTGTGCAGCACACGCGGATACGTCTCTCCCACACGTGTCCGCGAAAAGGAGACATTCAAGAGCCGACGTATGTACGCCACTTGACAATACGGAGTCGCAGCGAACAAAAAAGACCAGTGCAAGCAAGCGAATGAACGAGCGAGCGGACGAACGAACGAACGAACGAACGGAGAATGTACGATCCGCTTCGTCCCCTGTCCATTCCTTCTCTCGCTTTTTATCCGGCGCGATCTTCGCGCGGCTTCGCTCTGCAGCTCACAATACTCTCTGCACTTCTCCCTGAGGTACGACAGCTTGTTGCGAGCCAGTTCCGGATTACGGCTCTTGCAATATCCACTCGCGAAAGCTTGGATTGTCTATCTGGAAACTGCGAAAAAACATGGCCGATCGAAGCTTCTCATCTGAGAATACTCGAGTCCCGTAATAAAAAATCAATCGGCATAATTGTGGTCATTAATAAGTCGTTATTATTATTATTATTATTATTAAAACAAAATATTGCTATTAATTGTCGTATCATAAGACAGGATCATATCCCCGATTTAAAAAAATGAAATATTAAGGCGTACAAAAATTTTATACACCTTGCATCTTATAACAAAAACTGCGCACTATAATTGGCTTGATAATTATGGAAATAAATAGAGAAATGAGATGTATGCACGTCGATCAGAATGCAAATCCGTTTGTTCGTTATACGATATCCTGCGACTGCTTCAGATTAAACGGGGTATCTCTTTTTCACATGCCCTCGAGTGGGGATGTGAGGGTAGGCGCCGATGACAGAATGCGCCCAATATGCGCGACATCTACGACCCGAACGAGAGAGAAAACAGCCCCAGCGTGAAATCATTTGTCCGGGACGAGCCGGCGCAAAACGCCCGCAAATTGAATAGCTGGTGGAAATACCGACGGAACGAAGCAGCGCGAATAACCTGTCGCGTACACCCCCATGCACCCTCGGCATTCGTGCATATCCGCCCCGATCTCTGTCTGATTTATTAGAACCAACCGTCAAAGAAAACGACACCGCCTCTAGTTAGAGAGATTACTAGTGTCATCGGAAAATTTGTGCGCCACCGCCGACACATAAGAAATGCATATTACAGAAATTTAGAAATCACGTACAACCCCTGTGCAAAAAAATGCTACACTGTCGTGTCAAGACGGGTACACATTAATAAAATCGTCTAAAAAATTCACTTACGAGAAATTAGCAAGATCAATTAAATATCAAAAAAAAAACTTCAATAAAATGTCTCTAAATTTCTTATGCAATTTATACAATATTAAAAATTACAAAATAAAAAATTTACAATAAATTAGATGCAAATATATGTTTCTAGTAAAAAATGATAAAGGGCTAAATTTTCTCAACATAATCAAATTAGCATAATTAAGATAATATTCGAATTAATATTGTTTAATTGCACAGCAAACATCTATTCTTTATATAAATCCGCCAAAATTTAACCACCGTAACATAACATGACACATAATACATAAGATAACAAATTAGAAGAAATACAATATAAGGATATAATAAAATGATAAGATTAAAAAATTTAATAAGAGAGAAAGTCGTATGTCGATGTTAATAAAATAATAATCATCACTTTCTTCGCAAATTAATAATTGCGCCGCTGTTTACCTACTTAATTTAATAGAGCGAGTTCTTCTACGTCATGAACACTGAAATTAATGTAAGCATCGCGACATTCGAGCCAATACGGCGATATTAATGAAACGTCAGTCACGTCGTGGATCCCATCGTGTCCGATATCATGAAGGACAAGCCGGGGAAGGGCGGGGAGGAGATGGGGGAGAAGAAAAGGGACAGAGGTCGCGGTTGCTGGTCACGCGATAAAATAATTAAAACGACCCTCCTTCCATTCTTCGACCTCGCGTCGGCGGTGAAAAGGTAATTATTATTCCCGCGGTGAATGCGCTGACGGCGAAAGGGTGCCATAGGAAACGACGAGGCGAGAAGAAAAGCTGAGAAAGGGGGGAAGAAAATTGAATACAACAAGCACGGCCAGTCGGGGCCGAAAGTAAAGAGCGGAAAAGCGACGTCGATCGGACAAAAGCGGCGTGCAAAGAAAGAAAAAATTGAATAAGTATAACGCGATACGCGGTTGCATCTACGATCGCTTTATTAATGAGAATTGACTGTGGGATGACAAAAAATAAGGAAGGAAAACGAATATACGTCATGAAGAAAAAAAAAAAAAAAAAAAAAAAAAGCAAAGAGAAAATCTGAATAAAATGAATAAAAATACGCCAACAGGAAAGATTTTGAGAAAGAACACGAGGGAAAGGATTATTTGCGCGATGGCTCGGGCGGTAATTATTTCACGACAGATGATAAAAATCCGAAGAGCGCGGAAAGAACGGTGAAAAAATGCAAGTTGAAAGAAGGAGAGAGATTTCCGGAAAGAACGGCGAAATGGCGAAAAAGGAAATGAAAATGAAGCGGGCACGGTGGCCAGCGAGGTATAAAAAAGACGACGAAAGAAGGGGCTTAATACCGCGTAACGTAATTTAAAAGTGTAATTGCTCTTGTCAGACTCGACGCTGAAGAGGACAGCCACGAGAGAACAGAGAGCTGCGTGAAATGGAAAAACGGGTATAAATGAAAGAAAGGAAAATTAGAATAGGGAAATGAAGGAGGTAGGATGAATATAGTTTGAGCGCAACAGTTTTAGTGAGACAGCAAGAATCCACGTGTAACGGCAAAAACAGGGCGAAAATGAGAAAATGGATACCGGATATATTGAAGGCAGCAGCAAGAAACGAGGATGAGACTCCGACGGAAACTAAGAAGAGAGGAATAATGAAAGTTATAAAGCAAGAATTTAATATCGCATAATACAATTAACTAGCGTAATTATTCCTGTTTGACGCAAAGTAGAAATTAACAGTGAGAGACGAGAAAATTCTTTGAAAGAAGGGAAAAATGTCGGTAACTGACGATAATAATTACAAAGTTGCAACAATAAAGTAAATAGTCTTTCCTCGTTATATAAAACTACATTTATAACACTGACATGAAACGTCAATTTATATCTTTCGCGTCTCCGGTCGTTGCGAGTCTCTCAGTTTAACGAAATGATATTTCGAATACGAAGGTAAATTGCGACAAGGAATCTAGATAAAGATAATAGGAAGGAGTAACACAGAGTCGATTCAGCAAAGTATTCGGAAAATGTACGAGGGGAGAAGAACGGAAGAAGGGCGGGTACAGTGGCCGGGGAGGAACGCGGAAAAAACGAAGGAGAAAAAGAAGGGCTTAATATCGTGTAACGTAATTTAAAAGTGTAATTGCTCTTGTCATGCCGGACGCTGCAAGAGAGAGAAAGAGAGAGAGGAGAGGAGCGACCGAGCGACAATGAGTCTCGGGACCGGCTCGCTCACGAGTGGCGGGTGCGAGCGAGTGCTTATGTTACCGGGAGCGTAATAAGTTTTCATGCAAAGCGAACGTGGATTATCCGACCGTGAATGTGCGCGGGAATTATATTTCACGGGAGGAAGCAGACTGTTACTGTTTCCTATCTGTGTCCCTCCAACGACGGACTCTCGGTACCTCTCTCGCGCTCGCTCGTCATAAATTACACGGACAAGCCGAGGCCACGGCCAGGATTTAGCAGTCTCCTCTATAGTCGGAGCTAGTATCTTTCCACCCTATCTCGTTCCATCTCTCCTTCCGTCCCGTACCGCCCTCTCTTCATATACCCTTGCCATACCGTTCTCCGCCAGTCTGTTGGCTGCAGGTGAGCTAACGTACCTGTCGACCGTAAGGGACGGTTCTGTACGGACCAGAGATTACGGACAATCCAACCGAATCGTGATTCTCACGCGAGGCTGCCGAGCGGGAGGAAACCACCGTCCGACCGAAATTGAATCGCATCCTAACGAAGTTGCTTTTGCAACGAGAGAAAGAGAGATAGCGCGAAGCAACTTAAGTAACCCGCATGCTCAGCCGCGACGTAATAATCTCGAACGCGTTACTTCTGCTCTCGTTACTTTTAATTAGCCGAGACCCTCCTGCTTTCTGCGCAGGGAATGACGACAAGGCGCTGCGCGTGAGGCGTTCATTAAGAAAATTGACGTGGTCAGGCGTCGCCGTTTGATCACCGAAGACGGGATATATTCAACAAACTATTTCTGCACAATGTAAAGAAAAATTGTTGCTCGTCTCCAGACACCTCTGATTCTAAAAAATATGAGAAAGAATTGGGAAAACTGGAATAAGAGGGAAAATAATGTCGAGAGATTTTTTTTGTTCACATGATATGAAAAGTAACGTAAGATTATGATTCAGAGATTATATAAAAGAGAGAAAAATCGATCGAAAAAAATATATATTGTATATATATAATTAAATATATTCTGTGCGAAAAAATTTCTCAACAGGGTGATCTCTGCCAGCATACTTTGCCATCTCTCGAATAAACACGTGACTCGAGCTACGTGCTAATTTCATCTCGATTTTACCGTCATAATATGAGTCGAGGGATAGTGGAGGAAGTAATCTGTTTGCATCTGGATGCAAAAGTGACGCATTAAATTTTCACTGCGCGGAGAGTGAGAACAACCGCGCGCGTTGATTTCGGTCCATCTATCCTAAAAGCTTGACCCCTCCCCTCCCCCTCCCCTCCCGCTTCTCACACCCGCGAGTGCCGCGAGCATTCGTTGAGAGAGATATGTGCAAGTTATGTCCGTTGAGCGACGCGCGTCGCGATGCAACGCGGTGCGCTCTTTCCTACTCCACTGGAAACTCTCTCTCTCTCTCTCTCTCGGTGTGGAACTCGTATCGTCGGAACGGACGGGCGAGTGGATTGAACGTTGCCGGAACCCAGGGATGAGAGGCGTAGAAGCGGCGAATCGAGGTAGGTAGGGTGAACGATCTTCCGCCGCCAGAGACGAATTTGGAGGAGAAAGGCAGCGGGAACACACGCGACGAAGACGAAGCGCGAGATAGAGAGGAAGAAGGGTAGCAGCACGTTCTCGCCGGGAAAAGGGTGAGAAGACCGAGTCCCGGGACTTGGCGAGGCAGAGAAGCTCGTGAGATAGACAGGGCCAAACAAAACCAAGCACCGAGGATCGACGGGCGAAGGGAGATAGAGAGATGCGAAAGTGGGAAAGTGCACGGGTTGGGTGACGACCGAGAGACGCGGAAGGAGAAGGCAAAGAGCAGGTCGCCCCGAGGCTCGCTCCCGCGGGAGCGAGACGAGAAGCTGGAATCCATGATGGGACGAGGTGAGACATATGAAACGGACGTGAACTTTGAGCGGTGCGCGAGAGAGGTGTATCCGCTGCTGGTGGTGGAAACGAGCCGTTCTGGTGGCGATAGTGCCGGCGTTGAAGGTGGTAGTGGTAGTGGTGGTGATGGTGATGGTGGTGGTGGTGGTGGTGGTGGTGGTGGTGGTGGTGGTGGTGGTGGTGGTGGTGGTGGTGGTGGTGGTGGTGGTGGTGGTGGTGGTGGTGGTGGTGGTGGTGGTGGTGGTGGTGGTGGTGGTGGTGGTGGTGGTGGTGGTGGTGGTGGTGGTGGTGGTGGTGGTGGTGGCGGCGGCAGGGAACCGGGAGAAGGGGTCGAAGGCGGCGGCTCCAGACTCGAGACCCTGGTCGATATCAGCCTCGAGCAAACCAGACATCTACCGACCATTCGCAAAACATTCACCTCAAGTGTCCCCGGCGCGGCGGTGCCCTCCTCCGCTGCTCGCTGCAATGCGGGCCCTTCTTCGAATAAGGGATGTTAGCCACCCTTCTCGCTTTCCGGTGATCCGCGGGGGTCAGAGATATCATATCAACAATGCCACGATTTTCGATCCGCGAGATCGAGGGACTCAACGATCGGCGATCACCGGGGGGGAGGGAGGGGGGAGGAGGGAAACCTACGACCAACACTTTAGCGCGGTGGGCCGTGAAAATGTTTCCACGTTTGTCCGGCTTCCAGTATTTCACGATAAACGCGAACGACAAATCAAACTGCTTCGCGTTGAATTTCGACTGTTTAATGGTCCAGAAACGCAAGACTGAGTTACTTCGGTCATATAAATTCGAAGGCCCGACTCTATAACTGCGCTGCAGCGACTCATTTCTTCAAAAACACAAAGGCATAATCCACATTTAATTTTTTCGACTTCGAAATCAAATTACTAAAAAAAAAAAAAATAGCGTGTGTGTGTGTGTATATATTATTATTGTGTCAATAATATTCTTAAAAATAATAGTATTTCGAGATATTAAGTAACAATGTTCTTCCGATGCAAACATTATCCTGCAACTATCAATATTGAGAAAGAGAGAGAGAGAGAGAGAGAGAAAGAGTTGTCATGGACAAAGAACAACCATTGATCGTTCGTCGTGCAACGACTCGATGGTAATCGATAAAAACAGATATGTGCATGGCGATCATCATAAGCAATATCGTTCGAATCGTCGCGAATCGCGCTGTCAAGTCGATTTCCTTTCCAGCGAAGCCGCGGCATTTTCAACGTCGCGTGAGCAGCAAACCGCGCGCGGTCTTATTCACCGCAGTCGCATTAACGTTCATAAACTTTGAGCGTACCCGATGCCATATTTCAACTTAATGAGCGCAATAAATTTATACGTCGCAGTAGACTGGCAGGGAGACAAGGAGATTGAACGAGCGGGAAGCGAAGAGGGAGAGGAAGAGAGGAGGAGGGTGGAGATGACTGTAGAGGGAGACGAGAAACGCGGGGAGAGAATGCGAAGGAAGCAGGGGAAGGAGAGAAATCCAGAGTTGCGACAGACGGAAAGGGAAGAAGAGCAACACAAGTGCAGGAGAAAGAGAGAAAGAGAATACACAAGCGCGACCGATACCCCGTTTTTATTAATAGAAATTCAATTTGAGCGAAGCAAGCCCGGCAATTCTGAGGAAATCGAATTACCCCGGTATTATCGGGAGCGCACGGTATATCCGGGTGTGCAGGGCTTATACACACACACACACACACACACACACACACACACACACACACACACATATATATATATATATATATATATATATATAGTGCACTCTCTCGGTACATCAAGTCGATCTGCAACGAACGCGCGAGGGATCGCGATATCTCACGTGTAATCAAAACAGCGGAAAATTACATTCGACGCATTTATACGTTTGACGATAAAAACTGCTCCGTTTTCAAAATTCGTTATCTTTCGCGTGGAATTCGTTACCGTTCACATGTAATTATTAAGAAGAATTTTATGCGAAACACACACTCATCAAAATAATCAATTATAATACAGTAAATATTATAGTACTTAAGAGCTCTAAATAATATATAAATGAAGGGAACAAGATTTGGGATTAAGAGCAATTTGATAACGTTCTTGTAAACGTAGGAGGAACGCACAGTGTCACCGAGGAGTTACAGCTGACTTAAGCATTATTTAAAAAAAAAAAAAAGAAAACGTTTCACAAGAACTGAACCTTCATAACTTTGATTGATAATTTAGCGAATATTTATTTTAACCGTGCTTTATTTTCATGACAATTTATTATGGCAGATACAAGTTGACAGTTTTAAATTAGTTTTACATTGCGACCGATAATTTTTAACCCAATCGCATGTTGTATTCATTAATTTAATAGTTCAGATATTGCGCTGAAGGTCAGAAAAATCTGATCGAAACGATTATCCCATTTCCGTTTATATATATATATTTTTTTTTTTTTTTTTTTAACATTTATTATTTCTGTCATCGCGTTTTTATTTTGAAACATATGTTACACTTTGTTTAAAAAAAACATTATCAAATTGCTCTTAGTGCGAAATCTTGTTCCTTTTATTATAATACAGTAATTTTCCAAGTAAAACAATCAAACACGTCAAATTACTCACAACCACGTGTCACGTATCCTATTTTCTATCGACGACTGAAAAGAGATTCATAGATAAAAAAAAAATGAAAGTCGATCGAGGATGCAGAAGCGAAACGGCAACTTCCGAAAGGCTCTTTGACATTACATTGCGTGTCGAAGTTTCTCCAGACGATCACAGCTCTCCCCCGTCCCTCTCTCTCTCTCTCCCGCCTCGGTCTCGGACCGTTTGGCAATTACAAAA
The DNA here is from genome assembly GCF_047496725.1 of Anoplolepis gracilipes. NCBI lineage: Eukaryota > Metazoa > Arthropoda > Insecta > Hymenoptera > Formicidae > Anoplolepis > Anoplolepis gracilipes. The sequence continues at coordinate 5,546,872 of NC_132975.1, forward strand.
GGGAGACCGAAATTCTCCCGTCTCCTCTTCTGCTATTCCACGATCCTGGATTCGCTTCTTTTTCTCGGCGAAACTTTGAGGTTCGCCGAGACGTCGTGCAAGATTACTTTCTTTGTAAGACCAAAGTTTGTTTCCCCGCCGATGGCTCGAGCCGATTACAAAGAGCATCTTTTGAGGTGTACAATCTTTGATGGTCCCTTCTCCATCACCTTATTCGCAAAATTCGTGCTTTGTACATTGCTCGAGTAGTTTTTTATTCGTGCTGTAAAATCCGTATGTTTGTAAGCGTGCCAAAAGACGGAGAAAGAAATTAATTGAAAATATGAGGATATCCATTGAGAATAAAACTCGATACGCCCTCACGTAATTTCGCATCGTTTATAAAACATGTTGACCCTCAGCGTAAAATAAGATTTATACAGCTATTGTTGTTTCTGAATTAATAACAAAAATTTTTTTACGCATATAAAAGAAGGCCAATTTTCAAGTAGTTGAAACTTTCTTAAATATAATCGGAATAAGATCAATAAAAAAGTATTTCAAAGTTTAAAGTTTCTAAGTTTTAGAATCTTTAAATGAATTTCAATTCTTTCTATTCGTTACAAAATTACATTGTAAGAAAGCGACGTCCGTTGGTTGAACAAATTTTTCAAAAGTTTTTCCAAGAATATACCGAATTAAAAAAATATCCTAGCATGATTTCATTAATTGTACGTGTTAAAGAGTAGAGTTTTAGCTTTAATTTCTTTTTTCAATGATTGTTCTATGATTTTCTTTTTCGCCAAGATATTATTAAAACAAGATCGAGCTATTGACTTTGAACTTAATGATGAGCGATTTTTTTAATCGATCTTGAATCAAAGTAACTGAGATGGATTTACTAAAAAAATCGGACCAAAAGAATCGATTTCCTAAAAATCGATCTAAAAAAATCAAAACTACATAACAAAAACTAAAAAGTCATGATTTTGTAAGATAAATTATATTTGCATAACTAAAGTAAATTATGTTTTACTTTAAAATAATTTGATTTATGAAATTATTTGACATTAGTTTCGGAGACACTCAAAAATATTTAAAAAAAGAATAAAAATATTTTAAAACATTTTTTTTTTTTTAATATATTTATTCAATTTTCCATTCGTGCGCAGATTAAAAAGCGCCACTTCTGGCACCACTAAACGTATATCAAATCAACAGATCGAAATTCGATTTTCTACAAAAAGAATCGATTCGTATAAAAATCGAAGAGAAAAGAATCGATTTAAAAAAATTGATTTTTTGAGGAGAAAGATCGATTTTCTGAAAATCGAATCGAGATCGTACAATAATCATTAATTTAAGTTTTTGAAATGTACAGAAAAAAAACTTAACACTTCGGTACACTTTTGTACGAGTAACTGGAATGCTTTTTACTTGTAAATGTTGTTTCATGAAAATTTTAGCATTTTTTCGTTAACTTTCATTGACTTAAATAAAAAAAAAAAAGATAAAAGTGCAATTTTTACTTTATATTTAAGTAACAATTACGCTTTAAAAATGAATAATGAATTGAAAAACCGATAGGGGCATTTTGAAGCGCTAAGTTTTCTCTTTAAATTGTTTTTTTTAACCGTTATTGTACGATCATTTTTTCACTAGTTATAAGCGTTGAAAATCAATAGCTCGATTTTGCTTTAATAATGAATATCTCGGCGAAAAAAAATCATAGAACACTCGTTAAAAAAATTAATTAAAGCTAAAATTCTGCTATTTAACGTTCAATTAATGAAATCGTGCTAGGATTTTTTTTTAATTCGGTATTCTTGGGCAAACTTTTGAAAAATGTTTTCAATCGACGGACGTCGCTTTCTTACAATGTAATTTTCTAACGAATAAAAAGAATTGAAGTTCATTTAAAAATTCTAAAACTAGAAACTTCAAGCTTTAAAGCACTTTTTTATTGATTTTATTCCGATTATTTTTAAGCAAGTTGCAACTACTTGAAAATTGACTTTTTTTTATAGGGAAGAAAGTGGCCTTTTAATTATTTTGCGTAGTGTATAAGGTGTTTAACTCTTCGATATCTATGTGTGTACATATTATTGTAATTAAAAAAGAAAATTAAATATTGTAAAAATATATTTCTAAATCAATATTAACATTCTAACGTTAATGTATGCAAAGTGATTGTCAAGCGAAAGTGCTATAACATTTGAAAGAAAAAAAAGAAAAAGCATTATAATTAATGAATAGGTTTAAACGTATTCTTTTGCAAAAGCTGAGCGGTTGAGTAAGCGTGAAAAACATTTTCATTGAGATTTTTCCCGGACGCAGTTAACTGGCGCTTAATTGCGAATCAAAAATGCAAGCCGGAGAAATGAGACGGGAGGTGCGCGATAGAAGGAGAAGATGCAAATTCATTAAGGCAAATTACTTTACGCACGGGCTTAAGCGAGACGGGCTTGGTGTAATAAAAGGGTACTCGCTTTACCCCTTTTGTGTTGCACGATGCAACTCGTGCGCGAGCTCAAGCGCGCGCCTAATACATTCGTCGAGACACACCCGAGACACATCCTGCCGTTCCTGAAAGCGATAATGGATAGCAACAACTTCATAAACTAACGCCTCGAAACACAGACAGGATAGACTCACGACAAACAGGAACTTCATACTGACTTCTAAGTGCCGAAATGCCATTACGCCCCGATGGTAATAGGGGAAGCGTAATTTATTTCGCGTGTTAATTATGCCACTCGTACAGAATTATATCACTACGCGCTACAACCCTTCTTCACGCCCATTACGTCTGATTACATTTGATTAGACGTAGATTAAATAGAACAGACTCTCTGTGTCCCGGAGAAAAGTGAGTAAGTGTTAACATTATATACATATACTCTTTCGATAATCTTGCAATCTTCAAAGTTCTCTCCGAGAAATGTTTCCACAGAGGTACTAAATCCCTCGCGCAGAGTTCACGGACACGATGCTCGTTTGTGCGATAGCATTTCGAAGGATACGGCCGCGGGAAACCGGAGGAATCGTTCCCCGCATCGACGATTTCTCGCGCCGTTGTATGCGCAACAATAGGCGGAAACGTCGGCAGTTACAAAAGGAGCATCGGGAGAAAAGGTAGAAAGAAGGCAAGAACCCGACTGGTCGAGCCGAGCCGAGCCGAGCCGAGCCGAGCCGGTAGCGCGGGGGCGATAAAGAATCGAGCCAAATCAAAGGTCCGTAGAGAGACGTTAAGGCTGCTGTCTCCGGCAGATGGTATAGACCGTAAGAGATCGACCCGATAGTTACGGTGCCTGATTAATGCAGGTGGAGATACTCACGGACACGCGCGCGTTAAACGTGTGCGTTACTCGTAAATGCGCCTCAGGAGCGAATCGCCTGAGAAAGACGTTGTATCAAGCTACGTATATCGCCAAGCCGATTCATTATCCTCGCATGTTCTGATATTACCCTGGCCTATCACAGTCATATTCAAATGTTTCGTATTTGCTTGCAACATTTTGTCAATAAAGACGAATTTTAAGGATGTTTAGTACCTATTTTTAAAAATATAGGAATTTAATCAAAATTTGCACAGATTGTTCTGATACATGTTCAGAAACTTATAAAAAAAACCTGGAGTTGATTCACTGAAGTAATCAAAAGTTATAAGAATTTTAATTTGCAATGAATTTACCCGTCGATATTATTACAAATATAATTATTTATATATAAATAAATATAAATATAATTATTTCTGTCCTTTTTAGCCCTTAAATTATTGATACGATTACAGATTTTCTATCTAAAAAACCTGCGATCGTGTTGATTTAAGAGCTAAAATAGATAGAAATATTAATAGGAATTTATTCAAAATTTGCAAAAGTATAGTTTAAATATAGAGGAAATATTTGATCACATTTAATTAATTTTGGTCAAGTACTGACTAGTTCAAAAGATAATGAATATAATTTTCTCAATTTCGTGCTATTATCTGAGATGACATATTATTTATTGTGAAAATGTGACAACAAAGCATTCAGCTGAGCCTTCTTTTGACATTTTAAATAACCTATTTTTTCATCTGAAGAAGCCTCTATATACAAACGTGTAAGCGAGAAGCGACTAGGCCTCATATGTCAATTTGCAATTTGACCAACTTATGAAAAATTATCATGTTGCCACATTTCTTTCTTCTCGGAGAAATGACAAATTATTAAATTTATCAAAGAAATAGTAAAAAATCTTTTGTATTTTGTCATTATTCACTATTATAATTTTTATTCTGACATTTTAAATTACTCTGTACGAGTAAATTCTTTTATTTTTATAATTCAAATTTTGTGCTGTCATGTTGAAATCGAGGTACTGTCAATGATAAAAGTGTCTCATTATAATTTAAGAAACACGAAAATTCTCTGAAAAAAAGCAACAGAAATTCGAAAATACATTTCTACACTCTAGCTGTGAATAAATAATAAGATTTTATGCAATCTTTATAATAATCATATATTAAGATGAGAAAAGTATATATTTTTCAATTTCGACTACTTCTTGCGATTGTAGGTGCTAAACATCCTAAGTATTGTATATAAACGATTAAATATAAACGATTACAAATATATTTATTTAGTATATGTCTTAAAATCAATATATATGTATATTATTCTCAATAACAAAATTTATTTATTTGTTTACTTAATAACTAACTAAATAAATAAATATATATATTTATTCATTAATGTAGAATTAATTTTTGATCGTTGTGAATATAATTTTAACCAAATATATATATATATATATTGGTTAAGTAACAAAATAAAATTAATATAATTTTTCATGGCAGAAAAATCTAATCGTAACTTGTATTTTGCCGAATATAATTTTTATTTACTTCAGAGAAAGAGAGAGAGAGAGAGAGAGAGAGAGAGAGAGAAAGCTACTCCGAGAGTTCCAACTGCCCAATTTGCATTAAGATCTTAGGAAAAAGGTGCACAGCGTGGGAGACGGAACCATGAACAACGTTGGCCGATTACCATAATAATCTCGTGTCGCTGGTGTTGGCCGCGTGTCGCGATTCGAGAGGCTGACTGTCGCGAACGAACGCGAGATGCATTTCGAGAGATGCAGCGCAAAGTGCCCGGGCATCGTGCCGATTTCACTTGACAATCCACGTACTTCTTCACCAGAGTTCTCTCTTCTTGTTCGAGATGGATGAGTACTCGAGCGCTATTGTCCAGACGAGTTTGCATTGTAAATGCCACGATATCATCTTCTAACACACTCCTCGGAGAATGCCAAAAGATAATCTGTTTTGCTCGCGCGAGGTATTCGTAGAAATATATCTAAGATATCTCAATACAATCGCGCTATGTCGTTGTTATTTTAAACTTTTGTGTTTGAGATATCTCTGTGTACATTTCGAGAGTAAAAATTTTATTTGACTTTATGTAAATCTCATTATTTACATGTATAACATTTATTTTGAATATATATTTATAGTTTCTCTCTCTCTCTCTCTCTCTCTCTCTCTCTCTCTCTCTCTCTCTTTCTATATTATATATACATTTCTTATCTCTTATCAGGATATAAATCAGATATAAATAGCAATTATTATCAATTATGTTTCACGATTAGCGAGAAATTATCAATTTCACATTCTTCAGAGAATCCACGTAACAGCAACAACGAGAAATGTCAACGATAATCATAAGTTATATCCATAAGATAAAGCTGATGCGCATATCGTGTTGCAGTATTAGAGATATGCAAATGATTATTAATTATTAGCATGTTGATCGTTATGTCGTCGACACGGTGGACCGGATTGTGTTGGAGCCTCTCCTCAGATCGGTGAAACACGATAAACTTTAATTAGGAAACATATTAACGCACCGACGATGTGCATCGAGTACAGAACGGCAGAAGCGGCAGCGGCTGAGTGAGTGGTTAAGCAAGCAGGTGCACGGATAATTATACGTTTTCCTCGTATATCGTCGCATGCTACCGGAATAATTAAGCAAAACTGATGAGTGTCTTTTCTCTCTTTCTCTCCCTTCAGAAACGTCGTCTCCTTCTGCCATCCGTCGAACAAGCGCGTCCGATATTTTCCTGAATCTTTAATTTATGCCTGCGGAAGCCGGCACGAAATTAACCTTATCGTACCCTTTTATTCTCTCTCCTTTCTTTTCTCCTCAAGATTAGCGCTCGTAAATTAATCTCGAGGAATGGAGGCGCGATTTTCATTAATCGATCGCCGCGAAATAATTCGATAACTTTTAGACACATCGCACGAGATATTATCAGTTTATTATCGTAAACAAATAAATAAATGTACATAATTTTTTTTTTTTTTTTCTTTTTTCAGAACGCACATTTCGTTTCGGAAGAACAATGTGCCAGAAGAGCGGTATTTCTTAATAAGCCGCGATCGTTGGCACGCACAATCGCGATATTTCTTCGAGATCGTTGGCGCGGGCCGAGATACGTGCCGCCTCGCTCTCGCGAATGTATCATAAATATCTAAATAGCGGAAGTAAGAAAAATTACATATTTACGCGCAGCCGCGCGGCAGAAATAGCGCCGGATCGACGCTTTGTTCGCGGCGATATTTCGTGAGAAGTACGATTTTCCGGAACGATTTCCACCATGATTCATCGTCCTTTCTATGAATTCGAAATGAAAGAGAGAAAGAGAGAGAGAGAGAGAGAAGGCAAATTTTAGTCGAATCGAGAGAACATTAGATTGCCAGAAAATGATAGAGCTTAAGATACTGTTGTTAACATATGCTCGACAGTAATATTTCTTCCTAGATCTATGACATCGTATTATTTTTAAACAAAGATATATAAAGCCTGCTTTATTATTAATGTCGGTAATTAATTTTAAGCCATATATAATATGACAAAAGAATTATTAAAAACTATCTTCAGCAAAAAAAAGTAGCACAGTCAATGTCCTATCGATAACATTTTGTCGTTTCTATTGTTTCTATTTTACGCTTCTAATGTGACTCACTTTTTTTACAAGCAAGCTTTTGTAAAGAAGATGGCAAAAACTACCTGATGATATTTTATAGCTAAAGTATAAGTCCCTTTTTCAATTTTTTTGCCCGTTGTCGATTATATAAATATATAAACCTTAACACACAATAAACTCTCGCATGATGTAATATATTAATATTCTTCTGCTCGCTTATATATATATATATATATACTTAAAAAAATTTCAAATTTCCAAAACAAAATTTCTCTTCAGAAATTTGCACTTATAACAGTACACTTAATCGATTATTTCGTTTAATCATGGGAAATAATTTTCCTTTTAATTGTCGTAAGAAAGAGTAACGCTTTTTCCGAGGGAAGATAAAATTGGCGACGCGATACTTGTTGGCAGGAGGTGATTGCCTGCACGTACAATGGCGATATTTTATTCCCGGTAAGTCACGAGCTTCACGAGATTGTATATACGGAAAGCGCGCGCCAATTACGTGCGCACGATAAATAAATAAACGGCACCTAATCGCCGCCGGCGATTAAGCATGATTAACGCTCACGCTTTCACAGATGCGCAGCTATAAACGCAGGTTCCACGTACTCTGTGAACTTTCGCCATCGCGAGACGCGTGGAAATAACTCTCTCGGAGCAAACGGTAAAAGGATAAAGTGTAATGAGCGTTTCACCGATTAAGCGCGCCACCGCCTATTTCTGGTGCAACAACTTGGCCGCATCCACGCGTTTGTATATCGGACTCATCATGCGACAGGTCCCGACTATATACTGACTCATGTCAACTCCGAAGATTTCTCTGCGATTGCGACAGGAGCAGCATCGCCGTCAACCGCGACAAAAATGTAATTGAAATGTGAAATCGAGAAACGATTTTAACCGCACAACTGTCATGCATCTCATGTATTTTGGAAGTAGAAAACTGTGAGAAAGTACCTACTCATTTCCTTTTTAAATATATGTTCGCAGTTTTAAGATTGAAATATAATTACAAATATTTTGCATTTACGGCCTATGATTCTGATTAAATACATTTTTATTAATTAACTATTCGCTATTTCATCATAATAACATCGATAATAACTATATCCAGGTAAAATAAGATGATTATAAAAATTGTTCATATTAACGTGTACATAACTTCACTATAATAATAATAATAATAATAATAATAATAATAATAATAATAATAATATAACCGTTTATCTTTTAGCACAGTTCTTTTTTTGTAAATTTTTATTATATACTAAAATCTTTGTTTAACGAAGAAAATATAATTTTTAATAGTTTTTATAAATACTATATTTAAATAAGAAGTAATCTTATTTTATTATATTTCTTTAAAAGTGTTTCTTTTTTTCTTTAGAGAGATAAAATAATTTAATAAAAGTTTTTTCATTTACCTTGGGATCAAAGTTGAAGACCTGTTCGGGTCTGAGCGGGCACTCGAGACCGCATTTGCAGGTTCCCACTGTCGTTAGATACTCCTTCAATTGGTCCAGCGAACCCAGCGCCGTACTGCTTGGACTAAAATAAAGAAATAAACAGAATTATTTTCTCTCTCTCTGTCTTTCTTGTCGTGGTTTAATAGCGTGCAAACAAAATATGATGCGTACGCGACGTGAAATTGCACAATGTTTGCAATTTCCGCGTCTTGGCCGTTTTTTTCTAGTAATACTAACGACTACATTTCCATTTATTATCAACAGTATATATATATATATTATTATTATTACGCGCCAATTACAAAGCAGACGCTTTTATGAGATGCCCGCACATTCATCCATATTTCTTTCGTAAACGATAATTTGACAATTATAAATATAAATCATATTATCATCTATTGCTGCGCTAACTCGACTAATTAAAGCCGTGTAAGCGCGCGATTAAAGATTACAAGACTATCAAGAATGTGTACAAAACATAAAATTGAAGGGTTCAGAACAGCAGCAAACGTAGGGATATAATTTGTCAGATTTTTTTATACTTGAAGGATTTAAAGTAGACCTCACAAATTAACACGCACTTATACAACTCCCGCTCTGAGCTCTTCAATCGAAAATCCAATGCGCCACCAGATAATTCTGCATTTCAATTTAAAGCGCAAATTGCGAGCATCCGACCATTGCCGATGGAATAAATTACGGGTTAAAACTACTTAATCGAGGCAGATGCTCAGCAGACATCTGCAAAAATTACCGGAAAGTTCGAAATCGACGCATCAGATGTTACGCTACGATAAACACACTTATTAAATTCCGCAAAAAAAATTTTAAGAAATTTCAAGACTCTATAACAAATAGTAATTATTTCTGTACATTTAAGAGACCGATGCATCTCGTTTGTCGCTTCCTTCGTGTTTGTGTCTTTCTCTCGATACTTTGAATAAATTAATTTTCAAAAATTTTGTCTCCCGATATCATCAATCATCTCTGCAAACGCTGCTTTCTTGGTAATTACAGACTATCCAATTGTAACTATATTAAATGAGAGAGATCCACCGAAAAGATATTATCGGTAAAAAAGATATCCGAAGATGCTACTCGCGTAATCGGCTTCGTGATGAAAAGCGATCAAGCCTAAGAGCGTTTGAGGGGAGAAACACGAGGTAGGCGTATTATAATTTGGTGAACCGCCCCTCTGTAAGAATGAGAATGGGAGGAAAACGGAAAGAGATGGTTTATTAGCTAAAAATACTGCTTGTCTTCTCCTTCTCTCTCTCTCTCTCTCTCTCTCTCTCTCTCTCTCTCTCTCTCTCTCTGTCTTTCTCTTTCGCTCTTTTTACCGGCTATTCCAAACGCCTGAAACAAGTAAGCAAGGATTCTCGCTGATGGCTCGGGCTAAACTGACAAGGTGAAACGAGGCAGGGATCGTCGTCTGTATATTGATTACCCGGTGGAGGGATGAAGAGAAAAGACTTTGTTTCGGGGTACTTTGCAGCTTCCTAAACTAATAACCGTGGGCGTCTCGTCTCCGGGCGTTATAACCCCGCGGGAAAAGACGAAACTCTCCCTTTCGTCCTCGAGAATGCTCACGGCAATTATTTCTCGTGACAACAAGACGGATTTTCGTAAACCTACTCTGCCACTAATTTGCGCCGGATTCGATTTGTTCACGAGAGACCGCCTTTCCTGTCTGCCCTATGTATGGTATATAAGCCAAGAGTTTGGGAATAAAGTTTACATTTTCACTTGACCCAAATTATTTCAGAATTAACATCTTTTTCTTCAAATCTTTTACGTAATATTTTATTACGAATCTTGCTTCTTAAATCGAAACTAAGTTCGATCTATCAGCGAAATAAACTTCGAACAAGCATGGTTGCGCAGATTTTGGACCACTGTCATGGTCTCCATCTCGTAAATAATGCGGTAACGCTTCTACGTTTTGGCAAAGGCCATTTTCCGTATTTCGCGGTGAGACGACCGAATCTGAATGCACAGTCGTTGCCGGCGATACCATAAATAAGGGCAGGCAGACCTCCTCTCCTGGTTCCACGCAAAGTGCGTTGGAAGGTCGGTGTAACGAAGAGGAGAGACACCATGTTACGCCGGATGAATTATGTTCGCTGGTTGGGTCGGTTAAAGCCGCTTGTCCTCGTAAAGCACGTAACCGCACTGTTCGAAACTGGTGTCAGCTTTTCCGCCTCCGCCCTTTTTCCGACACTTTTCGCTACCGCGAAATCACGTAATTATTCTTGTTTTTGGAGAACGACCTGAACATCTGGTGGGATTCTTTTCGGAAAAAACACTCGATAAGTATCCGTCATTGCCAATGGAAGACTTGTAATTGTTTCTTGCAGCAGGTGCAGGTGCGAGTTGGGAACCGCAACGAAAATTATATAACAAAGTACGCTTGGATTATTTTAATTTACGACACGCTGGAGGATAACGACTCATCCTCCATTATGGAAATATTACGGAGGAACCAGGGCAGGGGCGCGGCAGGATAGATGGCAGGACGAAAATAATATCTGACAATTTAATTGAGTTAATTAACAAGCTGTTCCCGTCCGTTTCGAGCCATTGCTCATCCTGCCAACAAAAAGCAGTGTTGCGGCGACGTGCTGCGAGGGAGGTAAATCAGCCCCGAGATAAGTAGACTCGTTTACGGGGACGCGGCAATTGCCACCAGCTAAAGAGGCGCGTGCTTGCGCGTTATACCTGAAATATCATCAGCGAGGACTAACATCAAGTCCAAAGACAAATGCGCAATTATGAGGGGAGCTTTCTCGGCAATGTCGTGCGATGACGCCAGCGACCGCCATTTTTACGCTAAATAATTTTGCAATGGAATTAATTTCTTAATTAAGGAACAACGTTTCCTCGACGCAATCGGTCTTAAAAAATTATTTCTTACTAGTCTGAGAATTCGCCAATGAGCAACCCTACTTTGAACGAGTATCGATCCAATTAATCGAATTATAAAATTAATTAAATTTTTATCCCGGTTGTTTTTTCGTTTTTTTATATACCTCCTCTCTGATTATTTATTAAATTGTTGAAATAATTGCTGCTCATCTTGTTTAATTCTTGTGTATTATGTAATTTAGCTTTCTTCGATGCGTGAACAAATATAGTATTATTTGTAGGTAATAAAGCATAACTTTAACACGATTATACTCTTGAAAGCTGAAAATGATGTTGGCGCCTAGACTGTACTTATCTATAATCTATGAGCATTTATTTTACCTTTCGCGTGAGCGAAATGCAATCGCCCGCAGTAATCTGCACGCACATTTAATTGTGTCCAACCCGTCAGACACGCACAGATACATATCAATTTCGACATTGATCGTGAAAATAGTAAATGCAAACCTTATTTATCGTTTATCGCGTCTATCGTTTTATCCACTATTCTGCAAATAACGTATCAAAGAGTTCTTATAGAAATATTTCTGTTTACATTGATATATATGGAAGATAAATTGCGCGCAAACACGAATAAACATAGTCTCCGTGCTGCTATTTGATAAATTAATAAAAATCAAGCTCGATATACATTTCACGAGCATTTATAAAACAAACTTATAACGTATCGCGTTAATCTCACATAATTGCGTTGCATTCAAAACATTTGATCGCAAACATTAATTATTATCGAGATTTTAACGCGCTCCTCATAGCCCGCATTTGCGCTATTAAATGCACAAGAGGATGCATGTGACGCCGGAATGAGAGAGAGAGAGAGAGAGGAGGAGGGGGGGAATATTGAAAATGCAGCGAGACTCGCTGCAATTATAATTCGCGTTAACAATGCAGCCGTGTTCCGCGCGCGATTCAATCCGACGCGCAACTATTATCGGCCAACTCGCAGTTACCGCAATTGCGTATCATCCGCGCGGCGGATAAGCGTGACGGCGTAATAGGAAATTCACGAAACGCCCGAAATTGTTAATCGTCGCGTGCTGCGCGCGGCTTCAAACGAAGGTCACTGTGCAGTAAATCGTGGAGAAGTCGCCTCCCGGTAACAATAACCCACCACCGCGCGCGATAGAGATATAGAGTGAAACGCCAATTGTGGAATTGGCTCGTAATTCGCGCCCGTTCCGACGGATGGCTCGCCCCGATAATTACCGATCGGGGATAAATTTATGACAGCGATAATTTATGACAGCGGAAACTGCGGCCGACTGGCTCGATAAAGAGCGATTAACTATAAAATCAAACTATCGCGCAACGGCAATGTATGGTATATGTATGCACGTATATACATATTTTGTTAGCGGAGTTGCGTGAGTGCGTGATTGCGTACCACCTACGTGTACACGCATCGTCGAATATATATGAGATGAAAGTTAAATCGTCCCCCGATAAGCGTGATATTTCGCTTGTCGCGATAACGATTTGCGCGAAAAAAATTACATTGCTCGGTTTGAATATATAAATATTATATATATAATAATATATAAATATTAAATATTATATATTGAATATATAAATATTATATCTCGCGAACGGAAAAAAAAGAGATATTATACATCAAATTATATATTGATCCTAGACCTAATATAAAAATTATTGTATAATGTAAAAATATGACGTATTTATTTATATTTAAATAGATAAAATTAAATTCACCTGTTTAATAAAAACATGGTTTTTAGAGAATAATTAAAGATTTGTTCTGCTCAATGATTTATAATTAAATAGCCGCAAGTAATTTGACTGTGCTAAAATAGCATAATCGTTTGTCTTTTTATGGGAGACTGAAATAAAGGAATGGATGAAATTTAAACTTTTTAAGATAAATGGTAAAAATTTAAATTTGGAGTAATTATACTCGAATATATATATATATATATATATATATATATATATATATATAATTATGAGGCGATAAGAACCCTATAGAATTTGATTTATTTGACTGCACATGTTTTAAAAGACAATTTTTCTATACGTATATGTATACAATGGAATGTTTGTTTATAATAATCGCATCGAGAAAAATGGATATTAATTATTGCGAATACTGGACCGCGAACAAAGCGGTCGCAAATATAATGTGCGCAAAAGCACAATATTAATATTAATCGCGGCGAAACGAGAGAAACGATTTCAAATTAATTCGGTTCCATCATCCGCACTTACAACACGTTAAGCTGAGTAATTATATTTCGCGTCGCTTTATCAGCGGCTTTATATGTGAATGTACACGTGTGTGTGTGTGTGTGTGTGAAAGAGAGAAAGGGAGAGAAAGAGAGAAGCAATTAATCGGCATGCTCGCGTTTTAAACCGAATCATGCGACTACGATCAAAATCAATAACCGATCCGTAACGTTATTCGTGCTGCGCTATACGCGGTGTGATGTTCTGCTACGCCATCGAAATCAATAATCAATTCGCAAGATCGCCGATGTTGAGTGGTGTTCTACGTTACTGCCGTAGCCGAAATCGATAATCGATTCGCAACATCGTTCATGCATGCTCGGTAGCAGCGTTTTGCTCTCCGTCGAAATCGCGACTACGATCGCAAGCAACGTTGGCGCGGCTCGATCGATCGTGTAACGTTCATTAAATTCCGCTGAAATGTGATATCCCATACGACGCATGTGTGATACGTTATACAGCCTAAATAATTATAGGATATTAAACGATGTGCCTTAATGACATTGGTAACGCTGGGATTGAGATTTCAATGCCCCTTCCATTCGAATAATAAAAGCGACAGAGAATTTAACGCGTCAAATGTGTAATGTGATAAATATTCCGATTAATCTTGTTTCGCGTCGACGTTCCAATTCTGCGAAGCTTCTTCGATTATAAAAGAACAAAAAAAACAATGCTACATAAATATTTGTCCATCGAAATATCGGAAAAATTAATCTATAAAATTATTTCTAAGCAAACGAGTTATTGTACGGATAATGTTGGACCTGTTATTTTCACAGAAAAGAAATATGAATTTTTCGCGCGCATGAAAAATTTTATTATTTTTAAAATATTACGAAAAAAAAAAATAAAATAAAATTTGAAGAGAGCACGTAAATTCTCATGACAATTTCTGTTTCCCAAAAATTAATATTGAAACTCGTCGAGATTATATCGTTTCAACGTGACCCTTTTTTTCGCATCATTCAATGCCATCCTGTGTAGGCCATACTAGGGCTGCATTATCATATCTGCTGCATTATCGTATCCTCGCGAACTGTCTATCAATGATCTATTTGTGACGGTGTTCTTTACGCTTCGAAAAACAATCTCTATCCGCAGGCGAGCCGACGATATGATATTATCGAAGGAACGTACAGGGCCCATAGTACATAGCTGGGGGAGCGAATAATTTTCGACCATGAAAAGTGAAACGTTAACGGCGTCCGATCACGAATCGCTCGTTTCCTCCGGGTGTTTTGCACTTTTCTGCATGCGAGTGAACCGGACGAAAGGAAGAGAGAACGAAGGGGTAAGAGATTCGAAAGCCGAGGTCGAAGAGGAGAGAATTGTTTCACAAGTTGGATCGAGGCGCAGATTGCAGTCATTTGCCGGCATAAATTGCACGACCGGATAATCGTCCTGTGCGCAAGAATACGAAAGCGGTCGCGGGGTGCGTCGAGAAATCGCCGCGAATCGGCCGAAATTCTGCGATTCCGGATGCCCCCCCTCCCTCTCCTTCCGCCCCAAATTGTTGCTTTCACCGAGTTTACATCGTATAAATAAGCACGATTTCCGTTACGTGAGCGCGTATATTTCCAACGGTGCATCTTGCAACTATTCGCGCCTACGTCGATGTAAGATGATTATGTTAAATCATTATTTATTCAAACAAATAGCTACGCGACCTATTGCTCTTTTCGCGATAACAAGTTTCTTTTACATATGTATGTGGCGTAGAGATGTATATCCAACGCATTATATTTTATTTATAAACAGAAAATACTGTATTAAATAATCGATAAGTAAATTCAGATGAATGTAATCGATATTCAATTGATTGAATTATAAGCAAAAAGTACTTATATGTTTCTTTCTCTTTTTTTTTTTTCCCCTCTATGTATGGCCGATAAAATAACAAATTATGCAAACATTATTATGTGAAACTCATGCGAAATATCCGTTGCATATAACGATTAAAAATACTTTATGCTTTCTTTGCTCGGTATAGTAGCTTGGCTAATGCCATTTGCAGTAAAGTTTTGTAAATGTACATACATAAGTAACTCTGACAATATACACACAGATAAGGTTATCATGACAACGCAGCAAATTTCAACGGCAAAACGACTTTTACGATGATTATCGCAAATGTATGTACTTAAATAAATTCGCTCAGTCATATACATTTGTTACTATGGCCATTGAACCCGGAAAAAATAATCTAGCACCTACTATCAATCTTTCGTATACATTGAATACGAAAGCTAGGAGACAATTTGTGAAGCACACAATCAGAAATGTGATGAGAAATTATTGGAAAATGTATCATCTCTCTTTTACTTGATTTCACTGATTATTATTATATAAATAAATGTAGAGCTCGCGTGGATAACACTTTAATTTCAAAACAAATATTCTGTTCGTTGCCCTTCGCATAAATCCATTCAATTAACCGACAACATTCACAATTGTGCATTGAAAATGTAATTTTATAAATGGTCACGCGGAGGAGCTGTCAGAGCGCGAACGAGGACATAGACGTACGAACGATCGATCGTGGAAGCCAATCGACTATACCCGCAAATTGCAGCTTGGCAATTGCGCGATTGCGACTCTTCAGGCGACTGACTCCGCGTAACAGTTCACGACGATTTATAGATAGATGCGCGAACTTGGTGTTTGTCTTGTCAGACTGTACGTCACCGCCGAGCGATTGCAACGAGTTACAAAATTCATGCGCCCAGATAATTTTAGCGTGCACGACGGCGATAAACTATCCCTTTAACTATAGACAGACGGCGATCTGTCTGGCAAAGCTACGTCACAAAGTTACTTTTCGTTACCTGCAGCTCCGTATACGTCCGAGATCTCTATACCGAAGACGTATTACGGGCAAAGTTATCGCGCTCCCCGTAAAATTGCAGTAAACTTATTTATCACAACAATGCCGGAGAGCGTTTTATTCCGCGGGAAAAATTATTTAACACGCCTGTCCCGCCAACATCCCCCGATAGGGATTCGCGCCGCACGCGCGCTCGTTATTTATTCACGAGTAAATGGAATTTCCCTTACTTCCTCAAAACTCATTCCTCAAATAAAAGAGATCTTTTCCCGGCCCGGTAGCCAATAAACAAGGCTTACTGCCAACTTTACGACCGCGGTCCCAGGTGGTCCCAGGCGCACCGACTCTAGATCGCGAGGACTCTGTTGTTCCGCAAGAAGCTTATCAATCGCCCGAGACGCAAAACCATCGTACTCTACGCTCGCTCGAAATGCCGACAAATGACTACGGAATCGCTTTCTAACTTAATATGCAAAAATACGCACCGATGCGGAAATATCCGACGAGCAAGATGTGGCGTTCAGTTTGTGAAATTATACATCTCGCTGAAACGACGAAATTATATCACCGCTACGCTCTCATTATTCCTCCTCTCATCCCTTTATGTATACACGCGTAAATTAACTGTTGACAAATTAACTAGTATGCTTTGACCGCAGCGTGCCAAAATACGCCAATATGCGCATTAGAATACGCCGCAACAAGACGCAGCGTATCCATTTGCGACATAATTTGATGTATTCTACTCTTTGTGTTCTGTACAAACAATACTCTGTATGAGAGAGAGAGAGAGAGAGAGAGAGGGAGGAAAGGAGGAAAAGGAATATACATATATGGTTGCTTTTAAGTATTAATTATTTCTAAGAAAATTGTTTCCCAAAAGAGTTTGTCGTGTTTTACCATCATATAATTTGCTGCCATTTCATAGAACCTGTCGATTGTTCTCACGATGAAAGACGGACAGTACAAAGAGATGAAAGATAATTGCAAGATTTGAACATAATATTATGCCAGTTAATTAGCCAGCTACTGTCGATTTTTCAAAAGTGGTGAAAATTAAACCCTTCTTGCGCATGTTACATGACGGATAAGGATCTGTAATCAACACGTGCGTGTAAAAGACTTGAATGAAAAATCGGGAAAGTGACAAGCAAGAAAGCTGTAAAACACAAGTAGTATTAAATTTAATTACTTAGAATTTGAGAATCATTAAATTACATTATATGAGAACATTACCAAGTTTGTATGTGAATAAAAAATATCGACGTTACATACTTGCTACATGTGAACAATATTTGCGATAATTAATCGTCAATGAACCCGAATGGAACAATGAGAGTAAAGTAGATAATCGCGAGGCATCACACTTCACTAATTTCACGTAACGACCGACGAGCTTTTGTTTGTAAAACGTCGCTCTCCAGGGATATTGTAGCGATGCATCATTAAACACGTGAGAGGATGAGCGTGCTGACGAACGCAAACGAGTGAATATAATTATATAACAGAGGTAAAAAAAATACGTTTCTCTCATTTTAATTGTTAATCATACGAAATAACTGCATTAAATCATTATATTTCTCATCATTAAAACGCATTTAGATAAAAAATTAAACTCACTGACTAGAAAAGATTCATTTGACGTAGAATGTAGATAATAAAACTATATGTATATTATAATAGAATTTAGAGGGAGCATTAAAAATATATATTATTAAATATTATTAAATTGTTCTAAAAACAAACTAATAAATAAATCGAAATTATAATAGAAAATATGTGTATTTTTCGCATTATCTTATATTTGAAAAATCCGGCTTTGAAAGTTTACAATTGAGCAAATAAATATAAATTGGTGTCGCGTCTCGCTTTGATAAAGGACGTATTGGAATAATCTCGCAAATTACTTGCCAAAGTTGGCAATGGAGCTGAAATGCCATAGAATCGTACACCATTGCACTTCGCTAATTTCGCGTAATGATCAGCGAGCTTATTCACGAAGCGGCTGCTCTCCCGAGACGCTTCGCCAGCGCAACATAATTTACGTCTGTAGTCGTAAGGGGTAGATGGCGGCTTATAGGGGTTACGAGAAGCGGGGGTATAATTATTATCGAAGGCAGGTAGCAGCAGCAGCAGCAACAGCAACATATGGCGAATGCGAGGAGTCGACGTACCTCTCCTCCAATTTGCCCCTCTCTCTCTCTCTCTCTCTCTCTCTCTCTCTCTCTCTCTCTCTCTCTCTCTCTCTCTCTCTCTCTCTCTCTCTCTCTCTCTCTCTCTCTCTCTCTCCCTCTTGGTCCCGAGTCGGAGGATCACCATCTGTACGTCCCGGTAAATCCCATGACTCCGCGTATTATTAGCTTGCATTATTGATTTATTATTTAGCGCTAGGCAGCCGCGCAAGCGCCCGCTAAATCGGGGTTAACCGCTCATTTGCCGACGGTGCATTATGGTTTCTGCGTTATGACGCCGTAATGAGGCAATATGCGGAGGAAGGAGATGAAGACCCTCCGGACTTTTTATCGCTGTCCTACTTTCCTCGGATCTTGCTTCGATTATGTCCTCGATTGTGAGAATTATTTATTTATGTAAAACTCGACAAGATTCAGGACTCTCACAAAACACGTTTTACCGTAAATAGTTATTTAGAATCTCGTATAAAAATAGAAAAAACATTAATAAGATTAATGTACACATACGCAAAAAAATGAAAGAGCTACTTTCTTCTATATAAAAGGAAGTTTCTAGTTTTAGAATCTTTAAATGAATCTTTCAATTCTTTCTATTTGTTACGAAATTACATTGTAAGAAAGCGGCGTCCTTTAATTTTCTTTTTTTTTTTTTAATTTTAACTATTAAAAACATTCTGCAATTGTAAATTTTTAATTTTCTCGATACGAAATGCAACATAATTAAGATAAATGAAAAGAGAAGTATATCAATAATTATTGATAATTTCAGCATTCAGATTCAGTAACGGAACAGTGTTATTACGGCTGCCATAATTACTTGTATATAGCATCGCACATCCGTTTCAATGTAAACTCGGAAATCTCGTCGAGAATGCGTTTCAACGATATCGCGATCCTACAAACACCACACGTGTACAAAAATAATTCTAATTACTGCGTGGACGCGAGGTACGTTAATGAAACATCCCGCAATTTCAGCGTGGGACGATACCATCCGTCCTTCTCGTGAAGTTTCGCGTCTCTCGATTATTGTTGTCCACGATTACATTTCGATTAACAGCAGAACGACGCGCCGGCAAATTGTTGCTCACGGTGCCCGATAACGCGCTCGCCGATAAATTAAACGCCGTGATAAACTAGTAGGCGCCCTCACACATACATATATATATATATATATACACGTATATATATACACGTATACACACGCGTGTGTACGCGGCACGCATGCGCCGCATACACGTGCACGGGTTCGTACAGACACGCGTAATCGCGCACACGCAAACGTCGAATGAAAACCCGTTCCGGAGTGAGTCGCTTATCGGAATCGGCCGTATCATAACTAGTACCGGTGCAACATAAAACGAATTTTCCATTAAGCGCAAGCTAACTACGATTCACGATCTATGCACATCACGCTGCCAATTTAACCCATTTAATAAACTACATCCAGGATTGAATTGCTCATCGGATGAGGTCCATTGTAGATATATATTATACGCAGGACTCACAAAGGATTTTAGAATATTGCTTAAAAAAAGGAGAAAAATTAAGTTTCTTGAAGAAAAATAAACAACTTATTAAGGATGTTTAGCACCTACCAATCGGAGCAAAAAGTAGTCGAAATTGACGAATATATACTTTTCTCATATATCTTAATATATGATTAGTATAAAGATTGCATAAAATCTCATTATTTATTCACAGCTAAAGTGTAGAAATGTATTTTCGAATTTCTGTTGCTTTTTTTCAGAGAATTTTCGTGTTTCTTAAATTATAATGAGACACTTTTATCATTGACAGTACCTCGATTTCAACATGACAGCACAAAATTTGAATTATAAAAATAAAAGAATTTACTCGTACAGAGTAATTTAAAATGTCAGAATAAAAAATTATAATAGTGAATAATGACAAAATACAGAGGATTTTTAACTATTTCTTTGATAAATTTAATAATTTGTCATTTCTCCGAGAAGAAAGAAATGTGGCAACATGATAATTTTTCATAAGTTGGTCAAATTGCAAATTGACATATGAGGCCTAGTTGCTTTTTGGTTACACGTTTGTATATAGAGGCTTCTTCAGATGAAAAAATAGGTTATTTAAAATGTCAAAAGAAGACTTAGCTGAATGCTCTGTTGTCACATTTTCACAATAAATAATATGTCATCTCGGATAATAGGACGAAATTGAGAAAATTATATTCATTATCTTTTGAACTAGTCAGTACTTGACCAAAATTATGTGATCAAATATTTCCTCTATATTTAAACTATACTTTTGCAAATTTTGAATAAATTCCTATTAATATTTCTATCTATTTTAGCTCTTAATTCAACGATCACAGGTTTTTTATAAGATAGAAAATCTGTAATCGTATCATTTTAAGGGCTGAAAAGGACAGAAATAATTATATTTATACTTATTTATATAAATAATTATATTTATAATTATATTAATACTTTTACTTATACAATAATTAGATCCACAAAATAATTATATTTATAATAATATCGACGGGTAAATTCATTGAAAATTAAAATCCTTATAACTTTTGATTGCTTCAGTGAATCAACTCTAGGTTTTTTTACAAGTCTCTGAACATGTATCGGAACAATCTGTGCAAATTTTATTAAATTCCTATATTTTTAAAAATAAGTACTAAACATCCTTAAGAAAAAATATATTAATGCATTTTTAAAACTATAATTTATATTAAATTTATGACATTATATTATTATTTATTATATTTATTAATTTTCTTTAGCGTATTATTTTTATTGCATTTCTAAGCGACTTTGTAAAATGTTGCAACACACGAGCTACCTGCAATCATACTTAATTGTGAGATCCATGTCGAAGAGTAATTCTGTGAATCGATGGCGAGCATTGGCATGAATGTGTGGCTGAAATGATTAGTAAGAAAGGGATAAATTGCACGATAGCCACTGTCGATATATCTTCCATACTGCACCACTCTAATTAATTCACGAGCGCACGATTAACGGACACAACATCTCTTGAATATGGCGTACTGGCTATCTGTTATACTCTACAACGCCGCTAGTATAAAGCATTTTGCGATTTGCATATTTTAGCAAGCGCATTTCTAACTTGCTCTCTCGCGATTATAACTCTACGCTCTCGCATCACCTCGACCGTACATTCCTCAAGAGCGGTAATCAACGGAATGTTCAATTTCGCTTCGCGTTTTTATCCGTTGGGATATATTTCTAACTGAAATGTAATTTGCGAAGGTTTTACGAGCTAAGTTGCACGAGCGGTATTCAAAATATCCACATAGTATCACGTCACATTGTTTTTCCCGGCTTTTCTTTGAAGAGAAATTAATTTTCGCGGCGCATGACTAAGCGCGTGTATTACTTTAATTGCAAATTTGTTCTGTATGAGATAAAAAATTGTGTGCATGAGTCGTCAGTTTCCAAATATAAAACGAAGAACAATGACGAGCTAAAACAGGTGGCGTATAATGACAATTTGTCAAGCATGATTCTCTTAAAAATCGCGCAAAGTAACAGTCAAGCTGGCCTTGAATGCCCAGCAATTACGTGTCTACCGCAAATAAGCGGAGACGATGCATGACATCACGTTGCATGTGTTAGCACGTCTGTATACGAGTGTGCTATTGTCAATTTATGTGCTCCGGATTTCTAGCATCGCTCCCGCATTCGTTTAGGACCACCCATCACATCAAGAAAAAGACAAATTTGCATAATTAAGATTTTATACATGTCGTATAAGATATATATCTTTTTTAAATTATTTTTAATATTAATTTATTTTATTTTATTTTTTTTTGTTAAATTATTACTTCAATAAATTTATTAATTTTTTTATTTTCTATTCATAATTCACATTTTCATTCATAAATGCGTGCGTGCGTAAGCATAATAAATTATGCAAAACATAACTTCCCATTACATCCGTACAAACTGTTATTATGATTACTATTACCATACAATTTCATGTAAGAGTTGGAAGAAAAAATTATTAAACAATGTGCATGGAAGAAACTATATGTTTCAATATTCTCAAGCAGTGAAGATACAAAGATCTCCGACAACTCGTGATTATTCGAATCGAGGTATTACGTAACGAAAAGACACGGCGAGAAGCACAATAATGGAAAACTATAATCACTTTGTTTCCGTGCAACTACGAAGGATGCGTAGATGGATGATAATTCGCATAAGTATTGCGTAAGAATATTGAAATTAAGCATTTAAAGGTAATCATCGCGAGAATTACGAGGATATCACGGCAAGACATACGATCATGCCAGGCGGGGCTAATTGTTAGCGAGTTAACGATGATCGATGATAACGGGTCGTGCTCCCTTATCGAGCGACCTGTGTTGCACGTAACAGGCGCTTGCATGCAACGCCGAGCCGCTTTTACATCGTTACGTGTTTGCAAATTTCGAGAGGGCTCGCATGTGCGAACTATTATGCGTGAGAGATTGCTTTTTCAGTTTCACGAAGCCCGACGGGGCAATCTTGAAGGTAATCGTGAGCCGAATGAGGGAATATTTTGTTTAACAAGCGCGCGATATCATCTACGAGAATAAAGTTCATTCTAGATGATCTCTATGCTCGAGCTCAGATAGACTACCCTAGATATATTTTAATACGGCTCTAAATATTATATATATATATATATATATATAATTTATTTTTTTTTTTTTTTTTTTTTGTATTTTACAAATACACATGTCTAAAAAATTTTGACGGTGAAAATAAAAATGTAAAAGCTTCTAAAATATCGAATATAAAGTTATCGTCATATTTTAAATGTGAAAATGAGTCGAAATGTATCCAAACGGAATAATACGATGAGAAACGCTACAGAAGTTTCCATAGAAACCCTGTTATGTAGTTTGCATTGATGTGCATCCAAGGATAATACCCTGAGCGAACACTCGACAGCGTTTGCTCCGCAAGCATCCATAGCGGCGATAAAGCGTTTTAACGAGTGCGTCGAGTGCCTCGTAAGTTCTTTTTTCTCTGCGTGGATCATTAATTAACTCTGGCGAATGAAAAACAGCCTCTCTCGCCCATTCAGCTGTACCGGGCAATAATAAAGCGGGGCAATTAGCCACTTTTAATAACATCGTTTCACCAGACGACTTGTTTGTACTTTCCTCCCTCTCTCCATCCCACCCTCTATCATTCTTTTTTGTTTTTTTACACCGTTTTCTCTGACGTCCATGCATCGTAATGATTCCGCGCGCACGTGTTGCTGTATGTCGGCAAATCCACGGGTAAGTGCATTTTAATTGACCTAAATTTCGCGAGACTCGACCGGTGACGCGGCGAAATATCATAAATGAAAAAAGGGGAAAGAGTGAAAAAGAGCTCCAGCAAGAATCATGACAATTTTTATGCCGACGTGCTTAATTGTATCTAAAAGTGCGATAATGAAAAATTTTATTTTCGATCCTTTAACGTTGCTATTATAATTCTTTGTATTAATGTAATTATATTCAAATATTGTATCGTTTTGCAATACTATTCTTTCTCATTTGCCATTTTTCCAAGTTAATAATAATTATATAATTTTAATTGTAGCAAATTAATTTATAACCTAACGAAAAATGTAAGTATAAATATTGTAAGCGTTATAATTTTTTGTAACAATAAAAATATCCAGTAATTATATTATACAATTAATATAAAAATATTATTTCTGTGTTTTTTTCATACAAAATAAATATATATATAGATCTTGTGAAAAAATAATTTAATTTTTCATTGAAAGAGAGATTTATTTTAATATGCATCAAAATGTTAATATTGTTTTTAAATTTATACTCTGTCAATAATTAAAAAATGCGATCTACAAAAAAAAATTCATCTTTTAATTCTCTCTTATTATAATCTTCGACATATCTGCTTACAATTAGGTAATAATAAAATTGCCAAAAAATCTTGCATGATCGAATGAATGGAAAAAAAAAAAAAAAAAAATATAACAGAATCGCGTCTCTCAATCATGACTGACAATTATATCGGTGTGATATCTTCGGCTTTTTTTTTCACACGGTGATAATTGTACTTCCCCACCCTTTCCCGAAAGCGTTGTAAAGTTGTACCATGAATCCCGCAGAACAGCCGCTCGTAAATATGCACGTCGTTTCATGAATATGCATCGTTTGCGGTGCATACGTGGCTATGCAACGCGCTATGCAGCACGCTTATCCATGTGCCCCTTAAGACTTCGGTTAAACGCCGTTGCGCGAGTTTCCAGTCGAATGACGCGCCAGTTGCACGAAATATGACAACTACTTACCCCGTTGTCGCCATAGTAACGGAAAAGCAAAAACAAAAATCCCCAATCGATTTGTCCCCGTTCGTCCAATAATGCATTTTGTAAGTCTAGCTATTATTTCTATCATATTTTTGAGCGTTTTATGATTTCTCGTAAACAAATGTAGCAAGAGAGATCTGGAAAGGCTTATTAAATTGATATCCCGCGCACGGCCCGATATTTACCTCGTTGTACCGAAATTCCGCCCTTAGCAAAATCCATTGTAATATAATGACAATTGATTGATATGTTAATACAATCAATACACGTTTCATGAAAGTTAATTGAAATTATGTATGTTGAGATGCGCAATGTGTTAATTATGTACGGCGTATCTGCAAACAGTATGAATTAATCCCTTCCTATCGTCCCATTAACATTCGACAGCGTATTAATGCTGGTAATACGATATCGTGGCTACTCACCCAATAATGAGCACCGTTACACGAAGGTATGGATTACCGATGCGATGGCGGTTAATAAATTTTGCAAAAGCTGCCGTCCGTCGACACGTCGTGTCGTCTCTCTCTCTCTCTCTCTCTTTCTTTCTACCAGTGTCAACTTATTTTTTTCGGCGCAATTCTAAGTAGCACGATGCATATTTATGTGCTGCCCAGCGCAAGAAACGAAAGACAAACGGAACAGATTGGTTTCCGGCAGTGGCACGGGCGGCGTTGACGAGGTGGCAGCTGCAAAAGAGGGCCCCGTGTTTGTCACAGGAGGCAGGAAACACTCGCACCCGTTAATAACCCAATTAAAATGGACAGGAAACGTACCCCCGGTACCTACCCCGTCAGCACGCTTGATGCCACCACTGCTCCACCGCCACCGCCACCGCCACTCTATCGCCATCGCTATCGTTATTACAACTACTACTATTACCATCGTAGCCACGATATTACATTACTGTCGCAATTGCACGACTGTATCAGAGTGATGTAACTCGCAGGCGATCTGGCTCAAACCGCGGCCGTTCATCGATATCTCATGTACGCAGTATTATTGATCGATATTAGATACTCGGAATTGGCATTAATGGATGCTTTATCTCCCGCGATGTATCTAATAAAATTTTAAAATAACTCGGCACAAAAAGCTTTTTTTCTCTACCCTACTGGTTGTAAAATTTTAAACATACACCTGGGAAGATTGAATCAATTGGAAAAATACTTGCGAGATCACCGCGATACAACATGACGTAGACGTGAGGTAATGAATTTTGCAGAAAACTGCCAGCCGGATATCTAAGCTTCCCTTTTTAAATTTGCAGATTAGATCCAATCCGAAGTCGTGTCGAGTTGCAGGGCAACTATATAACGCGAGGTATCTGTAAGCGATCGATCAATTTTTTTTTCCTTTTTACGACCAAACCCATAACAATTATACGCGATTACCTTTTCCCGTAGTAACAATCGCGTTAGATCGTCTTGCAAGCGTCATACTTTGTTATACGTTCGAGCGCACACCGCTATTCGCTTCTTACCTGGAACACAGGAAAAAGAAACAATTTAATAGAGCAATCAATCGTCCGAAACGGGGGGGGGGGAAATAAAAGAGAGGCACGTGAATATACTAATAACACTGTATATTTACTGCGAAACACAACTTGTATGATCGACTGATCCACATTCGACTAACTGAATAGAGTGTTTCATAAGAATGTTGCGATAATTTGTAAATACTTTGTAGATTATCTATTATATTATTAAATTATATTATTAAATTTAATTAAATTATACCATCATCTAATATAATCTTATAACTTTATTTTGTGACGCACATATTTTATATTTTTGTTAATTCCTATTAAAAATTGTCTATAACAATTTTATTAATGTTTTATAAAAAATTTAATTTTAAGTTAACAAAAAAAAAAAGTAGTAAGCTCCAATTTCTCTCTTTTGCGTTACATATACTAGGATCTTTAGCGAAGCCAATAATTTCTGCTATCGCTCCAACAATCTACAACCGTGAAATCGACGCGATCCAAGAAACAGGTCGACACAGAGAGAAAGAGAGAGAGAGAGAGAGAGAGAGAGAGAGAGAGAGAGAGAGAGAGAGAGAGAGAGCGACTACGGATATCGACGATTCACCTGGATCGCCGTCTGTCGGCGCGAGGGTGGTCGACCAAGGGATAGTTTCGAAAAAAAAAATACAGTAAAAAGCATTAATTACGTAACTTCCGTTCAGTACTTCGTACCGAGGGATAGGTATCTCGGCGAATGGATAGACCTGAACACACGCGCACCGACCGCCGGCGTCGGTGCATAAAGAGCCCGGGGTGAAACGATATTGCCTGATCGTAAACAAAGTTACAAACGGGATCGGGGAAACTCCTAGGCAATTTATGCCATGTTTGGAATGCATCTAATAAAGTATGATTCAGTTCATTCGTGGAATCTCTAATTTACCAGATACACGCATGTGAAAATAATACTTCCTATTATTCGCATAAATAATGTATCAAAAAATAAACTGAAAATAATGAAATTTCGAGTTTTAATTTCTTCCTGCGTACAATATTGACGCATAATAAATGATTTTTTTTTTTTACTTTTTATTAATATTAAAATTTTTTAAATAATGAAAAATAAAAATTTTATCATAATAATATTTTTTCCTACTATAATAAATTAATTTAAAAATAAAAATTTTAATTATATTTTCAAAATAAAAATTAATTTGATTAAAATTATTAAATCTTAAAATTTTTAACTGTATACAGTTTAAAAAAACATTAATTTTGTAGATTAAAAATAATCATTATATTTAAATGATAGTTATTTTTTTTCAGCTACTTTATCAAGTGACAAATAATAATCAAATACATTTGTTTCTTGGAGAATTAACAAATTGTCTGTATCACATATTAAAATTTTTGCAAGTTAAGTCATATTCCGCTCTAACCAGAAACAAAGTTATTCCAAAGGAAAGAGAATTTGATAGCAGATCTAATAGTGAAAAAAACGCTACAGCCAGGTAGAAATGCACTGTTGTTCGCAAAGTCAGTCTACACGCGAAACGCAGGGTGACACGTTCGGGAATAAATGAGGCGCGCTGTCGGAGCCAGGAAGAGATCGGCAGTGACGATAGCCGACAAATAAAAACACAATATTGGGAAAGAAAAATGTAAAGCAGCGTCATTTAAATGCGTGTAACGAAAGGGGGGCCGTCTGATGGGAAGTCGCCGGGGAAGGAGAAGGGAAAGATGCGAGGGGAGGGCGACCAAGGCGACCGGGGGTCACCGGACACGACGCGATCGCGTGAGATTAGACCCTTTCAAGTGTGACTCATGCCGGCAGGGAAAGTAAATGAATGCAACTGCGCCGGTACTTCCCCTTTTTTGTTCTTCCGCCTTCTTTTTCATTTTTCACTTTTTACGCTCTTTCTTTCTTTCTCGCCACCCTGTCTCCCTTTTCTTTCTCGCTACCCCTCCCGCCATTCCCGCGTCCAGCAATCGTTGTTAACTTATCGGTACACGCACGGATACGACCGCGTGGTCAGATCGAATCAGGAAAGTTCGAGTCAGTCACGAGCAAACTTCTTAGTTTGAAGGGAACAACTTGCTATCGAGAAGTTAACGTCAATGTCTCGTTTCAGTGCAATTATTCCCAACTATTTCCCAAGTATTATATATACTCGCGAGTAAACATACGTGACATTTTATTCTGATATAAAAGTACATAATTCTAAAAAAAAAAAAAAAAAAAAAAAAAAAAATTGAGAATGAGTTATATAATCCACAAAATAAAAATTCTATATCGTTGACTACAATTTAATTTACCTTAAATTAAAGCTTAACGATCAATTTATTTTTTTATGAATACATTTGTTCAATTAACATATCTCTTCATGATATCTTCTTGAAAGAATATACCAACAGTCTACTCGCAGCAGGCATTAACCGCTTTATTGATGGGTATCGAGCCGTGATGCAGAGCGGAAAGAGTCCGAGGAATGTCATAAACTGGTGGGGCTCATTAGGGCCCCCTCGACAAGACAAAGCCGAGTCGCTTTCTCTCTTCCTCGGTTCTCTCCTTCGATCTTTCGGTCGCCTGTCGAATTAAAGCTCTAACTCTCCGTGCTTCGGTCTGTCCGATGTCGAGCGACGATCCGCGCCAGGTAAGACATACTGTCATCATCGTCCGCTACCAATGTAGTCCCCTCTATCCGCTCGCTCTTTTCTTCTCATTGGTCTCTCTCTCTCTCTCTCTCTCTCTCTCTCCTTTTATCTTTGGCTCAATGAGAGACGACCTTCTACGGCGTTCATACGAAAATAGCAACGCCTTTGTTCGACGACCGTCCGCTGTCCGTCCGATCTCTTTCTCCTCCGTCCCTCGTCACCGACGACGTTGTTCTGGTCTCAGTCTCCCTCCCTCTTTACTCTCCGACTTCCTCGCAAATGTCTAACCGCCGAGACGTGTATCACTGATTCCTCGAAATTACTGCCACTGATCGTTCTGCTCGGAGACATATAGTGGAATCCCGTGTTACTGTTTTTACGAGCGGCCGCCGCGACGGATGCTTGCGGTTATTTAAATCGTTTTAATACGCGATATCTATATATATTCACATCACATCATTGATTTAAAAGGAAGGTCATGGCAATTTGAAAATTATCTCTTTTCAGTCTTGATTAGTATATTTATTAGAGAAAATGTCGTAAATTGAGAGCCCCCGTTAAATGATCACGACACGGATTTGTATAGACTTTGCTAATTCAATGCATTCCACAAATTCGCGAGCTTTTCCCAATATTTCATAATTCCATCTGGCTTTTTTAGCCAAAGAGAGTCTTCCCTCTCGTTTATGGATTATTTTTTACATATTGAAAATGACGTAATTAATCCTACATACAAATGCGGCGCATTCGGCTTTTTGTTTAATACGGTTCGGTCCGAATATTCTGCGTTCGGCGCACTCATGCATTAAAATCAACTGGCGTCGCGATGTGATTGAATTTCACGGTGCGCCAGATGTCGACGAACATGAGTTTATTAGCCGACATATACGTGTCACTGTCGCATTACCATTAGTGACCGGTTAAATCCGTTTCAAGCCCGAAGCAGCTTAACGTCTACGGTGCTGCAAGCTAGTAAGGTTTATCCAGTCTGCTTTGACGCAGAAAGAAGAAGAGCCATTTTTCTCCATGATAATCCATCTCCCGATGTTCAGATACGAAGGACACATCGTGATTTCTTCATTCGTGCCGCGCCGCTACCGAAGTAGAATCAGATCCTTTCTCCATATTTAATACCAGACATTAATAGCTACTGGACAATTATTAGAAAAATTTTTATCTTTTTATTTTAAAAATAACTTATTTGTCTAGAAACTTAAATTTTAATTTAATGTGTATACTTATTTAAATAACTATTATTTTCATAAAATATTATTTATTTTTTAAGATAAATACATTACATATAAATAAGTTAATTAAAAATGTACAGATGTAAACATATTTCGTTGATGCGTGTCAAAATATAATTAATTAATTTTATTATATTTATTAATTATGAGTATATACGCAATACGTATTCGGAATGATTACTTTATTTAATTTCTTTTTCAGTTCAAAGCAAAAACAAAGGACAGTAATTACCAAATTATTCTGTCTCTAATAAATATTTTAATAAATACATCGTACATTCATTTAATGCCACGTCAACAATAATTAATTATGGAAATATAATCTCATTCTTTCTAACTTTTGTCTAATTCTTTTTTTCAAAATAAAGTATTGAAAAAGATTATTGAATTGATAATTTATAATTATGAAAATTCAATATATATTTGATATGTGAAAAATTCTTCTTTCTCGATGCAATTTGTAAGCGTGTACAATATGTATAAGTAGTGCACGCTAATCGACACAGAGGCGGATCTCCGTCCTGTCTAATTTATTAGCTCTTTCGAACGGCGCAAGTCGCTGAAGCTACGGGTCGTCGAAGAACAGCTAAGAGTGTTAGTCACTCGTCTCATAATTTGTTCATTCCTATATTTAGGCACTATATCCGATCCCCGGGCTCTCCACATCGACCGCGAGGAAACTTGCCTCGGCGTTAGTGCCACTGTATGTAACAGTGACAACGCAAAGAGCGGCTGCGACTTCGACGTACGAAAATAAATCCGTCGATGAGCCGCGAAGACTTGCACGGCAGAATCTCGAAGCACGTGTACAAACAACGCGTAAAATCCTTATTGCATGTCGAGCTATATTTCTCAATAGAAAAGCGTGCAAGATCTCTCTTTTTCACTTCAAAACGCGATTTTATAGATAGAAGCGACAATTTTCATCTACAGAAATTTAATCTTTCATTTTATCTTTTATCTAGTTTTATTCAAACCTTTTATTCAACTTTACATATTATTTTGCCATTATTAGAACTAATATATACATTGCCCAAAAAAGGGTCGCTTTCTTTAATATACGAAAAAGCCCATTTTCAAGTAGTAACTTCTTTAAAAATAATCGGAATGAGATCAATAAAACAGCGTTTCAAAGATTGAAGTTTCTAGTTTTAGAATCTTTCAATTCTTTCTATTTGTTACAAAATTACATAAGAAAGCGACGTCCGTCGATTGAACAAATTTTTCAAAAGTTTGTCCAAAAATACCGAATTAAAAAAATCCTATCACAATTTCATTACTTTGGTGTCAAAGAGTTTAATTTCTTTTTTTGACAAATGTTCGCTTTCTTACAATGTAATTTTGTAACAAACAGAAATAATTGTAAGGTCCATTTAAAGATTCTAAAACTAGAACCTACAAGCTTTGAAACGCTGTTTTATTGATCTCATTCCGATTATTTTTAAGGAAGTTACACCTACATAGAGAGAAAAATTTCTTTAGATTTAATAAAATTTATGCTTGAAATAGTCTATTTATTTCATAAGAAACTAATAAGATTATTGGATTTTTAAAATAACGTGTATCATATAATATTGTTTAATTCAACGAAATAATACTTTTTTCACTCAATAAAGATAATGTTTCATATGACATAATGTTGTTTGAATAAAATAAATAAATCCAAACAAATCGTTCTCTCTGTGTACTTGAAAATTGGCCTTTTTTCATATGGAAGAAAGTGGCCCTTTAATTTTTTTTCGTAGTGTATATCGTATTGCATCATATTACGACACATTACGACAAGAAATATAAGAAAACGGAAAACAGCCGAAGCGATTAAAAGTTACGAGACGCCCGAATTGTGACACAAGAGAGCCAAAGAAAAAGGCACTTCTATGACGGTAAAAAGAGACGTTAACGCCGTATAAGCCGCAAAGAAATAACGCGTTGCCGAGGAGAGAAGAATGGAGCAAAAAGAGGCACAGCAGTTTCTTTGAAGACAGATCGTTCGGGGATACTTGTCGAGTGGTGGCGGCGTCTTTTCTCCCGTGGGATTAAAGCTTGTGTCCTTCCCTCCCCATCGACACCTCATCTTGGGACGACCTTGGGGAGAAAACGGGCCTACGGAAGAAGAAAACTCGATCCAACCGTGATAATGGTCCGCCGCGTTTCGCCGATAAATCTCATTGCGTTGTCTCCTTCGTACTTTTTCGGAGCCCCTTCAGCAGGAATCGTCTCCATATCGTCCTCTTTATCCCCTGCCTTTCCCATTGCACGGGGGAGGATCTAATTTAGCAATGTCCAAACAATGACGGACTAGCATTTGATAATAAAAATGTAGCTGTTTTATTATCTCGAAAATAACTCACGCGCTTCTAATTTCCCAACGATGCTGTGCCGAGATTGCATTTCTGGCATTGCTGGCGAAAAGTTGAAGAGAAATTCAATAAAGGGATTTCTAACGCTGACAGCTGATAAATGAGCGCCAGAGATTGAATATGGAAGATAAATACGCTCGGAATGACCGCAGACTCTTTTGTGAGCGGTTGTTTTTGCGTGATCGAAAATAATTCAAGCACGATATTATTCCTCTTCAATATGTCCAAGCCCAAATTGTCCCAGACGGCCGACACCTTTTTTCTCGACAAGTCGCGACGACTTCGACAGTGGCCACGACAAAAGTTTCGAAATATGTTAGGGGCACACCTCGGGGGATCGGTAAACACGAAAAGTTCCCCCGTCTTAAAACAATTGATACTCCTGGGTGATATCAAACGGCTAAACTTTTTTTCGATATACTCGGTTAGTCGCCGAGTGACAAATGCGTCAGACGTCTGATTGATAAAAATAAAATATCTTTGAATTTCGTTCAACGAAATAATCAATAAAACATGTACAATTTTCAATTTTCAAAATTTCTTTTGTCTTATCTATAGAGTGTCACACAGTGAAACACTTTTTCAGCTGTAACTCTCTCTTTCTGAAGGAAAAGGGAATTTTATGTTTCATCTTTTAAAGTATACCTCGTTTCTTTTAAATGCATTTCGTGTGAAACATCGCGGTATAAATGGATAACGAAAATAAAAAGGGCTGGAATCTCTTGCTTCGTATCGCGTTTACGTCGCCGTTTTACGGCCATTCGCATTCGTCAAGCACTTTATTATATTCGTATCTGCGGAAACGCTCTCGTTACAACGGACCTGTAATAGAATCTTTATTACATGTAGAGCCGTATACTAGTGAATTAATCTTTTCAGATACATTAATGACGAATAGTCGTCGAACAAAATGTGCTCGTAAATTGAATATAATTTATAGATGTTTATAATATATATATATATCTTTTAAGATAATAAAACTCTTAATATCTTTTAATTGATATAATCAACTAAATTTTGAAAATACTTTTTTTTTTTTTAAGCTGGGTTAATCTTTTCAAAAAAATGTTAAAATTTCATGAAAGAAAAACTTTGCACATGTATAATACAATGATATCAAGGAAAATGCAGCTAATTCGATATTTGTAATCTAGGGCCACTTTCATAATCATCGGTCGAAATTATTCTCGACGCGTAGCGCGAATGAGCCACGCTACAGAGGCCGCCGCACAAACATGCTAATGCCCTTTGGATTCCAATTAACGCAAATTGTTTAATTTAGAACGGCGCGGCGGCGCTCTCTCGTATCCCCTTCGCCAGCGATATCGCACTCGAATCGCCACGAATGAAACGAAATGGGGTTTACGCGCCCCGAACGGCCACGGCATTGTACGCTGCGCGAGACAAGGGAGAGGAGCGGGGCGGGGCGGGGCGGGGCGGGGGGGGGGGGAGCGCGCGCGAGAGTTGAGTTATCGTGATGCATTATCGTCGCTGCACGCGTTGCACTTATCAACGCGCGCTATCCGGCGCGGCGGGGCCGTCTGGGTTCGCGCCGACGAAACGTCCGGGGCTTATCGCGGACGTCGATCGGACGTCGATCAACGGCGCGTTATAAATGATTTCTGTCGACGTTTACGGCGAGATACGCGCCGCAATTACACGTCTGCCAAGAGTTGGCGATGAAGGGAATAAAAAAAAAACTTGCGTCGAAAATGGTTTATTACACCAATAATGTAAATACCAGAGTTTATTTTTTATTAAAATAACGAATTAAAAAATGTACGATATTTGCTTTGTTTTTTTTTTTTTTTTTTTTTTTTATATCTTGTATATAAAGAGAGCAGCTTTAATTTGTGTTGCAAGATGCACTCATTTTGTGTATGTAATCCTTATTAAGAGAATTGATATTACATGTACTTAATTACTGGCGCTCTTAATGCTCGTCGCGTAGAAGACTATCGTGTCGCTGTCATCACGTGAAAACAAGGGGTTGAGTGTGCACGAGACGAAAGGCAGCTGACGAAATATGTCGCGTGCGTCTGTCGTGCTCAAGCGACAATGTTTCGCATCGCTTGGGTAAGCACATTACTCCCGACTGCCATAATTAAATGTGTTACGTGACAACAACGGGCTGCCAGGTATTACACGCGAGTTTTGCATCGCTCGACAATAACCATTCTTTTTCGCCCCGATGTCGACCGAACCGCCAGATAGATTTATGATGACGAATGTATTGAGGGTGCTGTCGAAACTTTTTTTCATCGCTTCGTGAACAAAATATGTAACTCACTTTTACACGTTTGAAATTTTCGATCATTTTTCTCGTATATTTTTTTAAATAATTCTTTTCTACAAGCGCGTGTCACTTTATTGTTTTATATATTAAAATCATTATTTATAATATTTATCATAATATTATTTAATACTTATCATAAACAATAACTGAATTTGTGTTATTGTTTTAGATATTAAACATTATTTAATATGTATCACGTTTACTTAATATTTATCATAAACGATAACTGGATTTATTTGTATTTTGTTATTAATTATCAGAGATTATAACTCTAATAATAATGATAAATATAAAACAGGTTGTAATTCAATATTATGAAAATAAATTAATCTATAACAAACAAGAAATTATATTAATAATAATAAACAAAAAATAAATTGCATTCAATTATATTTATATAATTGAATTCTAAATTATATATATCTAAATACAATATGAACTTTGCACGATATATAAACTTGAGTATTTTTATTTGATTAACAATCAGATTTAACGCCATATGAATCCTTATAAAACTTTTTTTATCTCGAGATACAATTCTTCATTCTTCGTTATAATATAACGTATATCCTACGATAATTTTAGTTTGTGAAACAATTATATGGACACGAAAAAAAAAAAAAAACAAGTTTGAAAGATAGTCGAAAACAAATAATCGTTATGTCTGGTGAGCCAAAAAAAAACGGGAATCGTTGGATAAATCTATCCAACGTACTCGCCATTCTTTTTGTCGATAAAACTGTCTTCAGTCGCGAGTCGTCCACATATTTATATCCATTGAACGCATCATGGACGCTCGACCGACTGATTCACGGCTCTTGGATTCTGCACCCTTTGCGTTCGCGAGTGTTAATGCTACATTAGAGGTATACTTTTTCCCGAGTTAATGCACCAGCAAATTCGCATTTAAATTACTCATTCGTTGTCGCAGCTAGTTTATGCTCCATTACTGTTTAACGTGAATTCATGCCGGGAAAGGAAAAATTCTGCGCAACTGATGCAACAAAAACGCGAGTGTCACCGACGCGTTAAATAATCAATAATTAAATATACGTATAAAAAGTTGAAATTTATTATATAACATGCGTTAGTAATTATGTAAAAAATAAATATTAAATTTTTAAACCAATTATACAAAAGTGTGTTTAATAAATGATTATATATACAACGATGAGTGATATACGAGCCAAAGTCGACTAAATCATATTCAGCTGGCGTAACGTCAAGAAAGCATGACGATCCGATTTAGCTATGACGTAACGTATGTCACCTGGAATGCAACGGCAGAAATGATGGATCCTATTGACTCGTTAACGACACACGCCACGGTTAATCCTTCACGATTCTCGTTACGAGTCTCGTGATCCGAGGGGCGCCACGTAGCCATTATCAAAGGCTGTCGAAGACGTTGCCGTGCGAGCAAATAATAACGATTCGACGTGGCGATTAATGCCCTCGTCGTGCACGGAGAGAGGAGGATGATTATATGCGAGAGCGAAAAAAGGGGAGAGCGCGCAAACGAGAGCGAAGGTTAAATCGGTTCAATGGTCCATACGTAAACGAGATATATCGCAAACGCGCGCGCGGCAAGCAATAATTTATCACGTAAAAGGCATCGCCTTTGGCGTACGGTAAATTCCCGCCGATAGGTCATGCCTGTCCCAATGAATGGCAAAATTGCACGCCAAGGCTGCGTTTACATGCGCCCGTAATAGGAGGTTCAGCCGCTAAACACCATCGGAGATTGTCGTCCAGGGAAACGGTCGTCCGCGCGTGGGAGAACAATGCTGCATGATACGTGTATAAGTGATATGTATCACGGGGAAATACTTTTCCTCCTCCATTATATCGCGACATTTTAATTATGTACCTGATATTTGTACTTTGCTGATTTTTAATTAGCTTATTCTTTTTTGTTACCATTTTACATAGATATTTTTTAACAAATTCGTATATTAATCTAGCTCTTCATAAACTCATAAATACTTGGGAAACAATAGGCATCAAGAGCTGAATGACAAAAAAAAGGAGCCGAAACGTCCGCACATACAGATTATGAACAAATATTTGTACTTCTTCATATATTTTAATGTTTAATGATTGTTAATTTTTATCATTTGCATCATTTTATAAATATGTGTTTTGATTTTCAATATTTTTGTCCTCTATCTATGGAACATGAATATAATTTCTATTTTTATTATTTTTAATTTTTATTACTTTTATTTTCAACTTTAATTTCTTATTATTTCTTATTATCCGTTATTTTTTATTTTTTATTTTTCATGCGTAATAATTGTCATTATTTATTTTTTAACAAGTTACATATTGTCATTCTGGTAATTATTATTTTTTCCGATGTCAATAATCTTTATAATAAATGTGTGACGGGCTTCGACGAAATGAAAGTCATCCATTGCACGCGACAACTTCCTTTCTTACAATCAACGCTCTTGATCTAAATATAACGATACGCACTGCAAGTATTGATAATTTTTAATCTAATGCGTAATGTGAAAATAATAATATAATGCTGACTTACACGCGCGCGAAAATACCGGATTGGTATAATAAATACAGACAGGTAATTTCAAAAGTGGAGGGACATTATGTTGCTCATATGTCATCATTAATAAAAAACAAGCAATTTGTTGCGAGGCACAGATTTGCTCTGTTATATGTTTCAGCATCATGCGCGCGAGAAAGAGAACATTTAGTCTAACTGCACTTCATCAATTATACGAATGTAAATCGAGTTTTAATAACACACGCTATTCGCTAATTATACGGACCGGTGCAGCCGGTTCACTACCCGGTAGCGAAGAAAAATGAATTGACCGATTTATACTAACTTATAACGTTAAATACAAAGCAAAAGTAGTCCATTCACCGGAGAAAGTATCGCACACAATAAAAATTCTATTTTATGTTTTTTTGTTTATAAAAATATTAAGTTTAGAACGTCTGGTAATCTAGGAAAAAAAATAGCAAAAAATAATTGCAATAATGACAATATATAACCCATTAAAAAAAAAAAAAAAAAAAAAAATATATATATATATATATATAAGCTTATTAAATGTAATTAAAAATGAGCAAAGTGAAAATGTCAGATTAAAACACGAACGAGTTGAATAAGCGGTTCCAAGAATAAAGACGATTAGCTTTCGAATAATTCAGTGAATCATTATCAAAAATCGATCTACATATATCTCGTAACATGTCGCTTCGCCGCTCGAAAGAATGTTGCCGCTGCAACATCTCGGTGCATTCACCTTACTTTTGCGGTGCAAAAGAGCGTACACGGTCGCGAGAGGGGCAGATTACAAAAGTGATGAAAAAAGTAGTAAAGGAGGCGCGCGCGCTGCAAGGGCGAATTGCAGCACACTCCCCCTCCCTTTTCCTTCGGCCTCCTCTCCCCTTCTATCGGCCCCCACGTGTATAATGACGGTGCACACCGCGTCGTTCCCGAAGAGAGGAATGCCGTGCAATTACAGCCGGTGGTCCACCACGATGCGGTGGTATTTCGCCGCTGCCGCTTGTACGTCCAATGACTTAAGCGGCATTTAGTGGTTTTCGGTGTCACGGCAATCTTACAATGTTGTTGTTCGGCCAATGGTTGGCACACAGGGCACGGCAGGGAAAGGGAAAGGGACGATCGCTGCGCACGCGGAGAGATAGTCGTCCTCGGAGCGGCCAACAAATTGCACCCTCTCTTCGTCAAGTGTATAGGGCGTAATTGCCAGATTCACGAGTAACACGTCCCGAAGAAAAATTGCATGTGACAACGCACGCCAAAGAATAGGGGCTCGTTCGTCTTCGTACAAGCGCGCCCCGACCACCACCGAGTCACGCGAGGTCCCCGAACGCAAATATTCAGAATCGAACCACCCATGACGAGTAATCGCGTGATGTGCCCGTTGAGACATTGATG
This sequence comes from Anoplolepis gracilipes, assembly GCF_047496725.1. Taxonomy (NCBI): domain Eukaryota; kingdom Metazoa; phylum Arthropoda; class Insecta; order Hymenoptera; family Formicidae; genus Anoplolepis; species Anoplolepis gracilipes. The sequence continues at coordinate 5,585,773 of NC_132975.1, forward strand.
AAATTAAGATTTAAAATTGGGAAATTAAAATTAAAAAACAAAATCGACATTTTTTTCATTAACCCTTTGAGTCACAGCGGGTCACCCAGAGACCCACCTTTTTTTTCATAGTTTTTTATTGTTTTAACTACCTTTTTATCAACAAATAGCGGATTTTTTGTTTCTACAGAGTCTCTAGAACATCAATAAGTGTAAAAAAAATATCAACAGTCATTAATTGTTAATTGCAAAAATACCATATATAAACAAACAGTCAAAATTAGTACTTTTTTACGAAAAAATGCGTTTTCTACTAATCTATTACGACAATAAATACGGCAATTTTTTTATAATTTAGTACATTCTAAAGTATTTTTCAGAATTTTTTTAGAATTTTCCACCGTGTTGTTTTTGTTAAATCCTCCTTTTTTATGAAAAATATAAAAAAAAAAACAATATTTTCTGTTCTAAATTATCAAGTAACAGTTGTATTCTTTTTTAAATTTTTTCTCTGAAGGTTTTCTTAGATCGCAGAATCTGAATCTAAAGGAAAAAAAATTTAATTTCCAAAATTTAATATAGGGATCCAATATAGCGGAAGTAAAATTTCGCCTGCCATATTGAATCCGCTATCTTGAATTTTGAAAATCTGACAACGGATTCGTAATCAGCGACTCCAAAAACCCTTATATACCAAATTTTATAAAATACTGACAAATAATAAAAATTCGTGACTCAAAGGGTTAATAAAATTGTATATCAATAACAAAAATTAATAACAATTTTTGTTATTATTAATTGTTTATTAATTAGAGCTTTTGATTGCTTATTAAAATTATATACCTTCATTTTTGAAAAATTAATTAATGTACTATAAACGATAGTTGGTTAGATCCGTGTTTCGCTAATAGATTTCACTCTCTATAAACTTTACGTTCGATTTACGATAGATAATCCCTGTAATTATCAATAATAATTTTCTATATATATCTCCCTTCTCTAATTTGAATCGACGCGATTCCCACAATTCCCAAGATTGCATCTGTCGCATTAATTATGAATACCATTCGCCGATCGTTCGATCTAGTCCGCCAATGATAAAATGATCCGCGTAGTTTTGCTCGCGTTAAATTCTGCGCATAAATTATTCGCGGTTTACACGTTTTACAGCTCCGCTTAGGCTTTTTACAGCACCGACGAGACGTGACTTCGAAATAGCCTTTCGAACAAGCTCATACGTACGTAATTAATGCTGAGAGAGAGAAAGAAAGAGAGAGAGAGAGAGAGAGAGAGCAAATCCAGCACGTCGATAAGTTTCTACACGAACTCGTCGCCAGAGTGGAAAAGAGGAGGGGGAGGGAGAGTCAGTCAAAGTCAACGACCCACGTGCCATGAAGTTGCTTGGTGTGGGCAGAGACTAATGGGAAGATATACTTGCGACCGAACGTGGATGGATAGACGTAGGTATTACAGTCAGTATCATCTGGCACATCATGCGCAGCCTCGCTCGCTCGTTCGTTCCTTGGAATCGCACGCGTGGGAGTCGCTCGTTTCAGTTTCATAAAACAGTCCTCGAATACCTTCAAGAGCTTCTCGATCCGACCGACGTGTGGGTATCAAGAAAGTTCTTACTGACAATGTCCCTTTAGTATTGGCAATGAAAAACACGCATGCTACCCCGCAATATCGCAACATAAGAGCAAACACGTGTGTCAAGATACGCGCCGTGAAACACGTGCGACGATGATTTCTTACGGCGTAAGAGTATAAAGCACGTGCGATATATATGCAGCAAGAAAGACGCGGGATAATCTGAAAAATTCATTTTCTAAGATATTACGTAGCTAGTTTATGACGTCGTCGTATATATAAAAATGCTGCGTACCGAGATGCGTTACCCACAACGATGCCGCTATACTGTCGTTATTTCGACGAACCAATTTCAAATGGGGAAACGTCGTATAAGTCGATCGTAAAACCGACCGTAACACATGTTATCTGAAACTGCCACCGCATCGGAATAATAATTAGAGAACACGCTTGAGGTAACGCAGGAAAAATTCTTTAAACAGCTAGGTACGCTAGCATGCATTCTTATAACGCGTGCGGCGAATGAATTTTACGATGTATGGGCGGCACGTTATTAAAGCATGAAATATTGCGACTGATAAGCGGCATTATCCATAAAATAAAAGCGTTTCGACCGCGACCTATGAAAAGTGGTTACGTAACTTTGTAAAAAAAAAGAAGTATTTAACGCGAAATTCTCTGTCCAAAGTTTTACCTCGATCATCGAGCTTTATCGATGGACTCGACCGCGTGGGAGGCGAGGTTCATAACATAGTCTGCGATCGTTGGTCTAGCACATATTTCTGAAGGGCAACAGCGCGGAATGGAACTACATTACTTACGCTTACAATGTGGACATTGTTACATCTTAACATGGACAATAAAGAAGACAGAAATGTTGCAGAAAGGAAGGTAGCATTGCAGAAAAGTTTTATCATTCCGACACTTTAATCATAATACGTCATCGATGATATTCGAGTGTCTTATTGCAAATGTCAAAATTATGACACATTATTATTATTATTATCATCATCATCAAATATCTTTCTTATCGAAATATTTTCCGAATGCAGTAAAACATTGGGAACTTCTTCTTTCGTCCGTTCTACAGTCTAATCCACTTAGTCGTCCTTGAGTTGAAAAAAAAAAAATGTCCACCTACGCATCAAAAGACAAAGAGGTGCTAACTAGACACAAGCTTATGCTGAGCTAAGCAACCGCAGATCGACCACTTAGCGACATGACCTTCCACCAAAAGGCGACTCCAACTAGTCGGACGCGGGTATCGGCTGGAAACAGATTCGCTGTTGAAACCTCCACTGCCGTTAGCGTAGGCAGGTAGCGGCAATCCCGACTTTACAATTTCCGGCGATGCATAACCAATTAGCGACGACGACCAAGTCCTCGTCTGTCGTCGTCCGTGCGGAGGAGCGCTCGTTAATGGCGCTAATGCGAGCCACGCACAGCGCTGTTGACAACGAACGTCTCCTGAAACTGTCAACGCTAGTAGCACGCGGAGCTGAAGCTCAAAGACGGTGACGACTTTTGAAAATCCGCTTGATTGTGCGCGAGAAAATTCAAAGCAAGGCGCGTCTTAAAAGCGGCTATAAATTTCACAGCAGGTGTTAAATTGGACAGAAAGACATTTTTTCAAAAAAATAGATCCTTAAATAAGAAATATTTAGAAATATACATATCTTTATAATATTTTTATATGGAAAAAAATTAATATTCCCGCTCTTCGAGATTGCCTGGCGATTGTTCAAAGGATAATATCAGACCATGATAATTACGTCATGCTCCGGACGAAACGAAAAATTAACCGATACAACTTTGCTTTCGACTGACTGAGTCGAAACCGAAAATGGAGAGTTAGGAAATTATGACCGCGCGCGGCCAAGGTAATTGAAAATAATTGGCTGGCCGGTTATACGCGAGCCGGGACACGAAGCGAGCATAAATCTCCAGTAATTCGTTGTATAAAGGAGAGGCCGCGTAATGACGCGAGAGCGAGAGACAAAGAACCAGTGTAGAGGACGCAGGGCTGAATCAAAAACGAGTTAACAGGCAGGGAAATCGATTCTCTTTTTGACTTCAGATAGCCGGCGCATTAGCATTTAACCTTTTACGGGGGGTAATATATTTCAAAAAAAGAGAACATTACAAAAAAATTCTATAATAGTAAAGGGTAATTATGCGTGACTGAGTTATATATTACACGAAAACCTATAACAAGCTTGGCTATTCGAGGAATTATCATTACATTGCCTGAGAATTACAATTTGTGAGCGATTAAATAAATGAATTTCCCCGTCTGTTAAATTATGAATAATTGAGGCAGAGACAAGTCATAAGTAGCTTATAAAGGGTTTCATGTAACAGCGATAAAACGGAGGAAATGGCACGTGTATTTAATTCGAGAATACATGTATAAAGGCGGAAGTCAGTGAGATTGGTAAACTTATCCGTAACCAAGGAAGTACACTATCTGCAGATATGAAATTAAAAGTCGTTATTTTAATTAATTGTGAGACAAAGATAAATGAGAGAGAAAGAGCAAAAAAAAAAAAACAAGATATTTGAATATCCAAGAAATGTAAAGTAAATATGTCGGCGCATGTATTGCGCATACTTAAAAGATTCCTAGATTTATATTCATTTTACTGAAAGGATTTATTACGTATAATGTTTTCATTGACTTAACATGCTGTGCACGATGTTTGAGGTGGAGGATGGAAATATTGTATACACAAAGGATCGTATAAAGTATGTTGTCTTAACTCTTAAAACACATTGACAATTCACAGCTGTTATTTTGATTATTAAGCAGTTATCGAAATGACAAGTTGCGTAAGAAACATATGTTTTCCCATTGTATTCAAATATTCAATTTTTCATTATAATTACGTTCTCGTTTTCTCTCTCTCTCTCTCTGGGAAATAATAAAGCTGCCTTTTATGCCGGAGAATTCCACGGACGAATAAAGCGTATGTTGGGGATTATGTTAAGGAAAATCAAGATGAAGGATACGGTATAAATCGTCGCGCCACGAGTCGCGCACAAATACATGCGTGCGTGCGTGCGTGCGTGCGTACATCCGCTCTTGGAACTGCGTTCTTGGATCGCGGCCCACATCGCCGCGGCTTGTTATTCATATTCTCTCTGATTGAGATGGAATGCTGTCGTGGCCAGGGCTTGTCTCATCCCCGCTGCTGTCTTTCCCCCCCCCCCCTTGCCACAGGGCATCATCGGTCGTTCGACCAGTTTTGTTCTCGGTTTCGAAAGCGAAATCGAGTCCAAATCAATCTAACCCGACGTCTAAATGATACCTCATTTTCTTCGGGGAAAGACTATTTTTCAATTTATCTCGCACTAATTAATAGCAATAATTGATTATATAATATTATATATTTTGCGAAATACAATTATAAAAATATGATACATATAACCAAATAAAAAAATGACATGAATTATAGGAATAATAAGTTGACTTAGGTATAATGAAAAGCGCTTCCCTTGTTACTCGCACAACTGGTTCTGTCGCACTTTTTATTCACTCGCGCACGTACGAGGTCGGAATAGATTAAGGTCGATAATTGTCCAGATAAGGACTTAATTAACGCGTGATATATCCCGCGCAAACCGGTGCACCACAAACACACACGATCAACGGCTCGGAAAAGATACTGCCAAGACTCCGCGCTTGTAATCTGACACATGCGTGTCTCGTAGAGACCTCGCGTTTCTACGCTTTTATTACGGTACACGATCGTGTTCGCGTTCTCTTTCTCTCTCCCTTTACCTTGTCTTATCGCCGTAAAGATATCGGTCCGATTATTACCGTATTATCGTGGATTCACGCCTGATGTTGCATAAACGCCGGTAGCTGGCAACCCCGATACCGATCGTTTCGGCTGGCATCTATAATCGTAAGCGGTACTAAACCTACCCTTTATCGCGATGAGATCGAATATTCATAATTTTCTCTCCTTCTCTTGCACTCTCGCTCGAACCGTAAAATTCCTTAAAATTGAGGAAGCCGAGTACCGCTCGAGGAAAACAGCTCTCGCTCTCTCGTTTACCGATACCTCGTTTCGCGACGCTTTTCCTATTTGCTTGGATAAAGCGGCAATTGCGACGAAAATACGATATGGCGCTATAAAGTGAAAAAATGGTTCATAACTTGGCATTATTCGCGCAACAACTATCACACTACCGTAAACTGGAGGGAAGCATATACAAACGATAGCACGAGCGCAAACGTTAGCCAACTATATGTATACGTAAGCAGCTGTGGTTATGCACGACAGCCGTTGCGGGCGGTAATAATGAGTCGTCCTGACTGGATGTAATCTCGATGGGATCGCAAACGTGCGACAAAAATAGTATTCAACGATTATATATGTATCGCGATATCGCGTGCAACCATGGTTTCCGCAAAATAAAGATCAAGCGTAGTTTTTCCAGCGCGCTTTGCATTTAATCGATATTAAATACTAAAATTAATGTCGCTTTATTAACTTTTTCCTGTATTCATTACGTTAATTTTCAAGCGCTTTGCTCAGCTAAAGCTCATTTGATTACTTATCCAGAAATAGCTATTTTGTATTTATAATATTTGCATATATATATATATATATATATATATATATATATATTACGCAAAATAATTAAAAGGCTACTTTCTTCCACACGGTAAAAAATTTTGTGTTAAATTTAACACATTTCTCGTGTTCCAATTTATCCACTCTAATTTTAATGTTAATTTAACAGAAGGCAAATATGTAAACAAATAACACAAATAATATGTAAAAAATTAACACAAAAAATATGAATTAGTGTAAGATTTACTTGTTAATTGTGTTGTTTTAACTCTTAGAAACGGTGAATACTAACTCAATGTAGAAAAGTTAAAATAACATAACGACAGTATGTTATATTAACATAAGAGTATGTTAAAAATTTAACACGAAAATTTCAACAAAAATACAAAATGTTTTTTACCGTGCACATAAAACAAGGCCAATTTTCAAGTAGTTGCAACTTGCTTAAAAATAATCGGAATAAGATCAATAAAAAAGTGTTTCAAGGCTTGAAGTTTCTAGTTTTAGAATCTTTAAATGAATTTCAATTCTTTTTATTCGTTACGAAATTACATTGTAAGAAAGCGACGTCCGTCGATTGAAAACATTTTTCAAAAGTTTGTCCAAGAATAATGGATAATAATTGAAAAACGATAGGAGTATTTTAAAGTGCTAAGTTTTTTCTTCAAATTGTTTTTTTAACGCCGCTTTCTTACAATGTAATTTTGTAACGAATAGAAAGAATTGAAATTCATTTAAAAATTCTAAAACTAGAGAAAATACAAAATTTGAAACGCTTTTTTATTGATCTTATTCCAATTATTTCTTTTTTTAATCGCAACTATACTTGAAAATTGACTTTTTTTATATGAAAGAAAATGGTCCTTTAATTTTTTTATGTAGTGTACATATGACTTTATAATATAACATATTTATAAAATAATTCTATTATATATATATATATATATATATATATATATATATATATAACTTTAATAATATAATCTTTTATAATAAAATATATAGAAAAAATTGTGAATCGATTAAGTATCGAAAATAAGCAGAGGTCTTAAGAAAAAGATGATAGATGAATTTCCAAGCAGAGTAGCATCAACATTTAAAAAAATGTGATTAACATTCCGGGGTGAAAAACATTACCGTGGCTACCGTGACGCATTGCAGCGCGAAGCGACGGACGGCGGGTTTATATTACACCGTCGGGACAGCTATAAGTATTTCAATCAACGGCATGCACGCGATAATTAATCACGACTCGCGCGGGGATGCAATCTCGCGGCAGTCTCGACGCGACGGTCGACGACGAAAATAACGTTTGCAGATAAATCCGACGACGAAGACGACGACGACGACGACGACGACGACGACGACGACGACGACGAGGAGGACGAGGAGGACGTATGTTGGCGAGAACCCGCCTTCGAGACTGTGTAAAAGATCATTTGCCGATCGCGCGTGAAGGAAGAGAATATGCTGCTTCGATTAATACTGTCCCGTCAAAAAGGGAACGAGATGATCTCTCGCCGGATATATTTTGTCGAACTGGTCGGCGGGTCTCCTGCGTCATTACGATGACAGTTCTCATTACCTTCATAGCTGATTGGGTGCGCTTGACAACGAAACGCATACCAACGCGACGTCCCATCTGTTTTCTCGATCGCCCGATCCGCGGCCGGTTTAATCGTTCTCCTCGCTACGCAGCAGATTTGTGCATCGCCTTATCGGTAAACGATCTCCACTAATTTCACCTCACGAGCAAGCAACGACGAGGTATGGCAAGCACAAGCGTGGGAACTGTCTCGTATCCATCTCGATTATCTCGCGGCGATCGTTATTTAAGAGAGCACGCTCTCGCACGAGCGTTCTTTTCGTGTTGTACCAGGCCCTCGCAAATCCATTCAATTTATATTTAGATCAAGGCGTGCTCGTTAAAGCAAAATGGCTAATTTAATTTTAAGTCTTAAAGAAAAAATATTCGCACTGCGCGTGAGCGCAGCAGTAGCTCATTAATAATTCATCTTGTACTCTTGAAGCTACGCAGTTCAATGAAAAACATCGAATTTTATACATTTTTGCGGATAAACGCACAAAGATATTAAGTAGAGAGTAATAAAAATAAATTGAGCGTGTAAAAAAGAAAAATCTTTTTTTCGAATAATAATTTTATTTAAATAGAGTGTAAACAGATTTTGAGATTTTAAAATATATAATTATCATTTTAAATTGTTAATATATAAAACCAACATGTAAACATAAAAATACGTTATTACGTAAAAAGAATCTTTTCAACAAATTTTTCGACATAAATTATAAAATACATAAAAACTTTTTTAGATATATTTTTCAATAATAAGACTAAATATATTTAGAAAAAAGATATTATTTTTTGACGTTTAATCTTATTATGAGAAAAAAATATATAAAAAAAATATTCAAATTTATTGAATGTGTTTTAAATTTAATTAATTTTATTAATTAATTTTAGTAACATTACGTAATTTTAAAATTTAATCACCCAACAGTCTTTAATCGCAAAAAAGTTTGTATCTTTGATCAACGTATTTAGTCATCGACAAACACACATGCAAAAATGTGCTCGGGCAATATATTGAAGAAATGTTATTTTTATATCGGACTACGAACGACGAAGCAAAGAAACCGTTTAGCCTTGACTCTGTCGAGTTACGAGCTTCCCCGATTATTAATGTGAAGCATTATTACGCCATTACGTAACGCGTGGTTATCTTCGACAGGCCACAAAGGAAACAGTGCCTATCTTAACGGGCTATTGTTGTTCGAGTAATGGCTTATGAAACGAATAGCGTAATCCAAAGGTAGGTGCGTATAACGACGAAAAACTCATTGCAGCTGTCGTAACTCATTGCCGATTCTCGCTAGTGTACATTATATATGCCGGAAACTCGTACAAATATTCGAGATTGGTTTTACGATTGGTGAACCACCCCTTCGATCTTTAATATGCGCAAATGTACATTTATGCAGATGAGCAAAGATTACACAATTACTAAAATTATTTTCACATCTAGTGTGAGATTTGAAAAAAAAAACAAAAAAAAAACAAAAAAAAAACCTCTGTCCTTTCATTCATGAAAAATAGTTTTTTTCTGATAATAATTATAAGTGCAAATATATGTTTTTGAGAAGACATTTCCTTGCTACAGAAAAAAAAAATCATCGTTTAAAATCTATGTCGTAATTCAATTAAAATTTGGGTCGCGCATAGAATTCTACGGAAATCACTTCCATTTACAAGGAAATCATTTGTCAAGCTTACACCCTAGCTTTCAACGGAGACCATTCGTCGACCATTTTTCGGATGGCCTTTTTTATTCAGTCTCGACGCATGTGTCACTGCCACGTGGCAGACCCCGTTGACCTTGAATAGTCAGCGAGACACGCCGGTCGATGGAGATGTCTGTGGGATGTACGCGTGTATATATGTATAGCGGCTCGAAATGCAAATGAGACACTTCTACGAATTCATCGATGCTAATGGTATGATAATGTATGACGAGACTCATGAGTTATTCCACCGAATAAAAGCCGATTGTTGCAAATACTACACATGTTGTAAATATACAGCGCAATATATGTATAATGATACCTAAAGACAAATTGATTTGCTCTATACAACTTCTGTTTCGAGTCTTACCAAATCAATCATTTATAATTGATATTGTATCAACATAATGAAAACTCTCATTACGATATTTGCATAAAACGCTATAACGTATTCCCGGTGTACTATTGTTCTTGTTGATAACATCGTGAGCGGCATGTGTAACATTTTACAATTGCGAGATAAAAATGCGATGGTCGAGAGACTGCGTGGTGGGAATCAGACCGTGAAGAAACAAACACCCATGTGTTCGCATCTATAGATATACCGAGTCCAACGGAACACTACACGAGGTAGTCATCTGATATACACGAGACACCGATGGGCCGTCTGGAGGTTAAATCGTGCGTCGTCAACTGGGAACGCGATGCAACCGCCGACGAGCACAAAATGCAGCCTGATGGTGGCGTTAGGTCAAGAGTTCACTGAATTTTCATGAGAGTCACGCCGACACGGGGAATAAAAATGTCTCGCGCGTCGCGTCAAGTGCGGAATTTGCATTACACAAAGAATAACAACTATGTGTATACAAAAGAATCTAATCAAATATCAGATTTTTAAAGGTCCTAAATTAGAATTTTCAACTTTTTAATGCACCATGCATCATCCCTAAATAAATCCTTATTTTATTAAAATTATACGAGAAATCTAATGCAAACGAGAAAATTATTTAATTATATATATATATATTTTAAAAAAGCATTTTTTAATTTTTAACAATGTACCATTAGTACCTATGAGCAACACACACAGTTTTTGAATTTTTAATCGATTAATATGGATGCTATTATTTCTGTAAAATACAAAATATGATTATTAATTTAAAAATACATAATTTGAGAAAGAGGAAGTTAAATAATTATTTCAATTAATATATTTTTTTCAATCATTATTTATATCAATTTTAAAAGTTATGAATGGATTAATATTTTATACTGAATTAATGATACATAAATTTTGACGATTAAGAGAATCAGAAGCGATTAAAATCCGTTTCGAAACGAGCTCGCAAGTAGAGATAAATTTATTAGCTTTGGTGAAACAAGAGAAACATATTCTGCAACAGTAAACATCGAATACGTGACGTTGAATCGTCTGCGACTTAAACAACGTGTTCTACGGACGATAAACTTGTGCCGGTTGCCGCGGACGTAAAATGCGGGTCCATCGTGTGACAGCACGAGCGTAAGAATAAACTGACATGAGAATAAGAGCCGAGCGTGGAGAATACAAAAATATTCTATTCCCAACAACGCCATGGGCCAAGTAATGTAAAGTAATGTAAATAAAAATTATTACTATTTTAAAACAAAACAATAAAAAGAGCTGGCAATTACTTTAAAGAAATTATTTTTCACGAAAGAAATCCTAAACGATCTCGTCGCGTAATTTATATCTATTATATTACTATTTGTTAATTTATTAATTAGAATTTATAAAAATTCCGACGGTGTAACTTGTTAAAAAATACTTAACAATCAGCATAACTGCTTCGATTGCATATTACAAATTATTTAATTAGTTAATTAGATTTTTACAAAATGACGCATTTCTACCTACAATAGCCACTGCACGCAAACGACACATATTTCTTGACGACAACGCGATCTTTCCCCCCCCCCTCTTCCCCTACATAACACGACATTATTTTATCCTTTGCACGACGGGGTCGTCTGGAGGTTGACCAGAGTGGTGTACCGGGGCCGATAAACTTCCACCGAGTTGCTCCCCCTCTCGCTGGAATAAAATGCGGGTCCGCGATGTCGAGTCAAGGATACAAGAATGATGCACGATTTCCAGCGTGATGTGTCTCACCTTGAACGACTTGGCGGAGTTATGGTTGCGAGCTACGCGTCGGCGGAGTACGAGCGCGTGGGAGTGAGCCTACGATCGACGTGGAATCTCTCAAGGTTCTGGGAAATAATTTTTGAAAACGATCGCTATAGACCTTGACGGAACGCGAGGAACGACGCGAGCATCACGATGTAACGCCAAGAGATTTACATGCTACGGAGACTAGTAGTCTCGCCAAGTGTATCTCAATTTTCTCGAGATAAAACTTAATTCTCAGTTTAAGAGTCAATAGGGAGTTTGCATTAAAAAAAAAAAATACATTTTTTTATATATGTAATTTAAATATATATTATTATAAATTTATTTATAAGAAAATTTTAAATTTTAATCAATAGAAAGGTATTAAAAAATTTAATTAAGATTTAATAAAATGTAAATTGCGAGAAAACGATTTTGATTGGTTGGAGTGCGTGACGTTACAGGGCAATAGTTTCAAACGTTTGTTTTCTGTATTCTGTATTGCGATATTCGGTCATTCTTGATCTCGAGGTACAAAGAAAAACAATTTATCGGGTGTTTTAATTGTTGTACTTTTACATAGAGGTACAAAACAGGTTTTGTACGTGTTACCTTTGTCCATTTTCACAATAACTGGATATTTTAATAAATAAAAATAATGTGTTGTCACTGTATATATTAGTTAAGTTTAAGGAGACGCTATTTCACGCTATTTAGCGTTATTAGCGGCTCCCCGAATGCAGATATTGCACTGTAACGTCACATCGCGTTCGGGAGGACTCGGTCGTTTCCGGATCGTATTCGACAATTTCAAATAATGTAATTTTTATTATTGATTCTCTCGCTTAATTTGCATTAAAAAATTACGAAAAAAATAATTACATTTAAAACTATATATATAAATTCTAAAATGCAATTGTTTTTCAAAATCATGCAAACTCCCTATTGTTTGTAGTAATTGAGATAATATGATGAAATCACATATGTTACCTAATTTTTATTTCAATAACAATATTTTTTTTAAAATAAGATCTCATTATTCAGTATTATAATAATATGCAAAATATTTTTGATATAAGCAAACTAACAATATAACATATAATATAAATATTAATATATGTTTCACAAAATATACCCGATACACCTAGTCGAGCATCATTGGTTTGTTCTCGGTAAAGATATTACATACGCCTATATATATATATATATATAAAAATTAAAAAAAAAAATATATATATATATACAATAACCCGTATTAACCGTTCGACACTGTTTGCGGTGAACGACGACCGCAAAGTTCCCGTCCGCGCGTCGCCGGCTGAAACGGATCGTTCGTTTTTCCGTAGCCGTAACCGCACCACATGAAAATCATGAGTCAAAGATGGGGGCGAAAGGGTAAAGGAACCCGCGCGACCGCACGGTACGCAACGAGAAAAGGGTGAACGACGCCGGATTCTCGCCGATGAACTCGTGGTCTGAATTATGACCTGTGGGAGCCTATAATCGTTAATTAAAGGCCCGTACGCTTTCAGTTGATCCTTGAGTTAAACCGCAGCGTAGCTTTTCTTGCGGAAAACGCGGCGCGTTTCTAAAGCGAGACGAAAATCAGACGCTCAACTCCTCTTACAAGTCAGAATTTATAATTCGCGTATATAATTCCCCCGCTTCAACGAATTCCGCAAACGAAATTAAGTTCGCGAGCCCAACGTATACTGATAAATGAGCGTGGATGACAGATCTCGAATTCGGGCGCGCGCTTTTCATAGTTACCATCTGTCATCCATCATCGTAAATTAAGAGTGTAATTTGTATCCGACGATACGATACCGCGGATGAAATAAAACCGAACATCTTGTTTCAGCCACGTTCCGGCCATTCGTTTGTTCATTCGTTCGTTATGCGGCTGCACAAGCGCGCCCTCCGAGATACGGTCGTCCTAAGTGCCACGAGATATACGACCTACGATTGGCATGCGCGAAGCGTTGCCACTTATGTGTACATCAGTATCTTTCACCTTTTCCTCTTCTCTCAGCCTTCCTTTTCTATCCTCTCCTCGTTGAGAGAGTGTTCCCCCGGTCGAACAGTTTTTGCGGGATCACGCAAAATTCGAGAATTGATCAAGAGTGATCGGGAGAAAAATTGCAAGATAAACTTTCTCCGCGATTCGTAAATCAAGAACGGAAATGTCCAACGTATCGAATTTCGAGACAATGAAAAAAGAAAAATGCTGAAATTCAATTACTATTTTAAGTTTTATATAGAAGTGGCTAGATACGTGTATTTTAGTTCTAACACTTTTGTGGAAAAAACCATAATTCATAGAATTTGATTATGTTAAATATTAAAAATTGCAAATTAGAAAGAAACATTGAATAAGAATTAGAAAACATTAGCTGTATATATATATATATATATATATATATATATATATATATACAGTACCGGCCAAAAATATATCATCTTTAGTATTTTTGAGTATAATTTTTTTATTTAAAGTGCATGGATATTTATAATATCATATATGTTTTGATAGTAAATACAACTTACTAAATAAAATATTTTTCATAAAATAATATAAAAATTTAATTTTAATAATATAAAAAATTAATTTTATAAGTAAGTAAATTAAATTTATGCTCAAAAATCCTAAAGGTGATATATTTTTGGCCGGTACTGTATATATATTGCAGATTTTAAAATAAAATGTTTGTAACAGTTTATAATTGTGTACTTGTCGCGTTTTGCAACGCGTTTCTTTTGGACACTTTATATCATCGGAATTCGAGAAGCCAAAATATCCAATCTACGCCATTGCGGTTGCATCGCATGTTCGAAGCAGCCGTGCGGTTACTGAACTCGCCACGAAATTAACGTCGCACCTGGCCGAATTAAATTAACGCCGAACGATAAAAGGAAGCAAGAGGACGATCAAAGGAAATAGTACGAGAAAAGAAAGAGAGAGAGAAAAGAGGAAAAGGGGCAAAGTTGTTAGATTAGTCGATAGATCAGTCGACGAACGAGCTATGCATCTTTGAGAACCATCGCGTTACGTTATTTTGATCTGATTTTATGTAGCACTCGCGCAAGTTTATTTAATCTCAAGTGGTTAAATTGGGGTAACTTTGACTATTTATCCAGACATTTGTCGCTTCGTCGGATTTAACAAGATTTCCCCTTTATAATTAAATCAGAAATCCGTATTTAGTCTCTAGATTTTTGATATTATCTTTTAATTAAATTATTAGTAACAACACTAATGAGACGTTACTATAATATAATCAATAAAATATAAAAGTAATTATATTAATGCTGACATCGTCTGAATGTGTTTCAACACAATCAATTGTAAATTATAGTATATATATATATATATATATATATATATATATATATATATATATATAATTAAATACATTAAAAAATTCAGAGTACAAGTGAAGAAGCAAGTCACATAACAACGGCTACTTTAGAGTTTCAAAGTAACTTACAAACTTGAACAAACTTGACTTAAACTTTCTTGTGTTCTAAACTCTTCGATCTAATCACTCGTAGGTATGGAATTGAATTATTACTCGCGTGTCCGAAACTACCCTCTCACCCTTCCTGCGCTATGTCCGAAACACGCCCCTGAACAACTCACTGCGAAATTAACGTCGCACCTGGCCGAATTAAATTAACGCCAGACGATAAAAGAAAGCGAGAGGGCGGTAGAGGGGAGCGAGGAATGCTGAAGGGAAAAACGGCGCCGTACCGACGATACGCCACGGTCGATTCGTCGGTGTCGTACAAGCCGACCGGGTTGGGGTAGTGGCTTTATACCGACGTTAACGCCGGCATCGTTTACCCGAGGGTCTCATGGCGGCGACTCACGAAACAAGGGAGAAACGTCGCATAATGCGACTAACGTAATTAAGGTAGCGACAAGGCCTATCCCGTCCGCCCACACGCCCTTCCGACTCCTTCTCATCGCGTTTGTGTGCGTTCCCGTTCTACTCGGGTTGTAAACGTGAACTTGAAAGTTACTCACCCACCGGGCATTGATTTCGCCACAACTCGAAGCGAGATAAAGCACTCGTAGCAGTCGGGCTCCCCTCGCGCTATCAAGTAACCTTGGCAATGTTACAATCACACACCAAGTATGTTAAATTCCACATATTTCGACCCTGAATATTTTTTCTTTCAACGATATACTTGAAAGTTGTCATAAAAAATGTCTATTGAAGGTGTAAAGTAAGTTATATATATTTTCTTATAGTTTTTCAGTTGCTGAATACGAAAATAGCCGATTTATTGGTCTAAGCCCATGGGACAGTTGTCAAAATTCGTCTTAAATGGTCGAAATAAGTCATTTTTAATATTAATTCGATTAGTGTCGATTTTGTTGCAATTATTTAATTATTTATATTATAGTTTAGTTTTATAATTTTTTTTCACTGAAAATTAAAGAAACACTTTAAAATGAAACGTTTTTAGAAATGCTAATTTCGTATTCAGCAACTAAAAAAAATATAAGAAAATATATAAAACTTACGTTACACTTTCTGGGTAAAAATCAATATGTTTTACATACCCTTCTTTCTTTTGAGAGATCTCTTTACAATATTAAAATGATTACGATGATTAAAATAGAATAAATTGATAGTTTATTTCAATTTTGGTGTTTTCTTATTAATTTTTAAATTGTCAATCTTTTTAAAGTGTTAATTTTCAAACCAAAGTTTTATTCGCGCTGTTACCAAGATACGATATTCGAGGGACGAGTCGAATCTTGAACCGAATTTTTTTTCGATACGTGACACGATGGGTATCGGTTTAAAACTATCAGAGTCGAATTTGAAAATTCGGTCGCCGGCAGAAGCTACATAGCAGAGGCATTTTAGCCATATCGATTCGCCCGATATCTCGTCGAGAAAAAGCCTGGCAAAAGGGATTCCGGCCACGCGTCTGTTCACATCGCCAATTAATTTTCTATTTTAGCCACGCCAACCGGCCAGTGTACTTATCGAGCAGATGCACGATTTCCACGCAAACTGCGAAATCGAAATCGCAAGAACGTATACAATTAGGATGTACCTTTTTATAAAAATTTTTGTAAGACAAGATAAAAATACATATTTGCAATTTCAGGATATCTACTTAAATTTCGTAAAAAATTCCCTGATTTTCCAGGCATTTTTGTTCAAAATTCCAAGTAAAGAAAATATTTTCAAGCTTTTTTAATACAACTTTCTCTAAAATAAATTTTTTTACTACATACATTTTATAATGTTTTTAAGTCATTCATATGAAGGAAAAACACGGAGTTTCTTAAGTTTCAAGTAATAGATTTATAAATGTACTTAAAAAACCTGAATAACTTTTACAAAATAAGCATTTTTAACTTGCATAAAATTTTCATTTCTTTACCATTAAAAGTGACAAAGAATATGTACTTTATATTAAATATTATGTTAAGACATTAAATATACAAAAAAAATATATATATAATTATAATATTTTTAAACGCATAATTTATTTAGCTGGCGGACTTATGTGAAGCTGGCGTCTCACCTCGTGGAAATTCACTAACTGCTGAGAGACATCTGACTTTATTCTTAAAAATTCTAGCGTTTTTCATAAATTATGCAAATGTTCTAAAATAAATAAATTAAAAAAAGTCTCTCGTCATTAAATAAAAAAATTTCCCAAACTGAGACCCCAAGTTCATGCTTGTGTCTCACTTTGTCTACCGACGATTTTTTAAACATTTTTTGCTAGATTTTATGCGCTTGGGAGTTTCACAATAATTCTACAAAAATTTCTACGTGTAAAAGTTATGAAAATATTAATTCATTAAACAAATTAAATTGCCAAATTAAACGCTGGTCATATTTACATAAAATCATATTATCATATACATAAAAATTATTAGAATAAGTATTAAATAAATTAGATATTTAAATTAGATATTGCCACCAAACATATAAATACCGAAATGACACCCTGGCCATAATAGCCAAAAATTTTTATTAGTCTATCAAGAACTAGAATTATTAAAAATAAAGCCAGAACTCTCAACAATTGGTAACTTTTCACAAAGTGAGACGTCATTTTCACATCCACGGCTGGTTTTACAATCTGAGAGCAAAATCATCAAAAAGAGAATTTTCAAAAAAATTACCTGAATAAAATTCCGTAAGACTTCCCTGATTTTCCCAAATTTTTATAGAAGAATCTCTGAGAATTTCAGATTTTCCATATTTTTCCAGAAAGTAGACACCCTAAATTCCCAAAAGAAATATAATTGATACTAATATTAAAATATGTTTAATAACTACAAGAAATTAATATTTACTCTTTTAAAAATACTATTTTCTCTTGAAATAAATAAATATTTGTATCGCGACAGTTTTGAAATTAAAATCAGATAAAATGGCCAACAAAAAATGACTAATTGTAAGAGTTGTTACTGAATCGAATCACTTACTATATCTAAAAAAATCTGATATATAAAATTATTGAATATTCGCTTTGTTTATCAATAGCGTATTACAAATTCCTGTTCTTTTTAATTAGATTAATTGAGCACGTATTTTTTTGCTTAATAACAAGCGAACTATATTTTAATTTATGATTTATGCGTGGCTGGATAAGAATGGCGTAACAGGTTCTATCGTTTTATCGCAGTATTTACGTTCTATTATTCTCGATACTAGCTCATATATCGTCGGTCCGTTAAATTCCAAGACCGAAGAGAATAACAGAGAGAGAGAGAGAGAGAGAGAGGCGAGAGAAAAGCGCGAAGCAGAGAGAGACGTATACCAGGGACATCGTGGTAGAGGTACCCTCACGACCAAGTAATGGGCCATTTATTTTCACTCGTTGACCCTCGCCGAGACTAATGTGTCTCAGCAAGCTTTTTCGCATCCCTCAGCAGTGCGCCTTCACGTTCCGCCACTCAAGTGGTTTTTACAAGACGCTCTATACCAAAGTGACTGTCCTCCGGACTACAAAGCAAGCTTCGAAACACAAGCGAGTTTGTAGCTCAAAATAAAACGGAGGCTTTATCATCGCCGGAGCAAAAGCCAATTTACATACACTCAGGATAGACGCAAGCAAGAAGAAATAAAGGCACTAGTCTCGTTATAGTAAATTTGTGATTCACTGAAACCTATTCCACACGTTAATTCTGTAGCAGCGACATAATTTACAACGATAAAATTTCCTTTCGCGAATTCTCTTTGTAATGAATCCTTGCCGCGAATATATTTATAAATGTAAAACGAATTATATGTATGATATACTCGAGTCATCTTCTATATTTAAACGTTTAACCGTTTAAAAAAATCAATATTGATCTACAAGTTGTAGAATTCACAAATTTTATGTTTTAAATCACGTCACAAGACATCTTGAAAAATTTTATCAGATTCCTTTATGGCGAACGTTTATACAAAAGCTCCGATACGATCCCCAGAAACTTTTACCAACACAGACAGACAAGCGGAGCTTGAACCTTAGCTTAAGGGGTGACAGGGGACTGGAGAGAAAACTTTGAGGGAATTGAACGCTAGAAAGACTACGACGATGTCTCAGGACAGTGGCTTTCAATCTTCTTTTCCACGAGTTTATCTCAAACACATATTCTGTATCGAACATGTGTTATCTCGCCACTGCACTCTTGCTCCTTTTGAAATAAAAATATATTCAAAAAAGATTCAACTCCCTCCGGTGACGAGATATCGGATCTTTTTAAATAAGTTTTCCAACAATTTGAAAGAAAATAATTTGTCAAATTTCTCACAGGCGTACTAAACGATGCTATTTATTTAAAAATTTAGATCGACATTAAAAACTGGATATATTATTACTTTTTTATATATTCAAAATTTAAAAATCCTGCTTTTAAATTGCATCAAATCTCCCGTGCTTCTTTTATGTATAAGAATGTATTTTTAACACGATGTAATGTGTCGTACAGAATTAAATATATTATTTTTGGGGCGATTTCCACGTGAGTACCGCTGTATCCAATACGGTGGATAAGAGGGTGGGAACCGGCGAGTCGCAAGGAAGAAGACAGAAGACAGGTGACAAGGATACCCCGGCGCGAGATGAGGCGAAACGAGACGGGAGGGGGGGTTGCTACGGTGATTTCCCGCTCAGAAAAGCCGCGTGTACGGTTCGTCGTTCGGCTGGAAGCTGGCCAAATGCACTTAGCCTTCTATCAGAACCCCTGCGCCCCCTTCCTATAAGCGCCCGCCTGCCTGCATTGAACAAGCTAGATAATCTTTATATTTACTGCCGGAAAGATACGACCAGCATATCTAGGGGTACCCTCGCGGCCAGTCGACTGGCTTTTCGCACATAAACACAAAAACAGGAAAACTTTCGTAAAAGCCTTCGCGACCGGCGACTTTCATCCAGAAAACTCGTCTTTCGGCGTCTGCCCGCGCATCCCTTTTCTCGCCGACAAAAGGTCCGCGCAAACACGAGAGACGCTCACTGAATCGTAAAGAGAATCACAATAAGAGCGCGCTTTAAAAAGAAAAATGCGGAACGCGTATTAAATATTTTTCTCTTGCTTTGTGCTCAAAATGGAACACCTAAGAAAAAAGTCATGCAAGGAAGAAATTCGGTCTTCAAATAGATAAGAGAGATATCAGGAGAATTATAATGACTTCAACGTTCTCGAAATATTCACTAGAGTTTTTAATTACAGCATATTTCTATCAATATTTTTCTACCATATACATACCTACTCATTAAAAAAAAAAAAAGATGAACGGAAACGAGAAGGTGGAATAATGGCCACACACCAGGTCGCAACGAAAAGAGAAAATTTCAGATAAAAGCAATATCTAAATAGTAACCGGAGAAGACCATCTCCCACGGCAGCACGCCGAGTACTGAGTGTTATGTTTCCGTTGACGTTTATTTGGCCGATTTAGGTGTTTACCAAACGAGCGGTGTCGCGTACAGTGAGGGCATATAAATATTTTCGGTACTCCAACGATGATTTGTTTTCCAACGTGAGGCGAACTAACACGTAGAAAAAAAAACAATATCTGCCCGCACGCGTTGAATCGCACGAGACGACATCACGGCCGACTTATTTTTCTGTAACTTTTTCTTTTCCAACGAATAAATAGATGACGTAGCGGCAATATCGTCTCGTCATCAATTGATGGAAAAATGTGACTTTCTAAAATTATGAATCTATTTCTTGTCTCTCGGCCATATATGTGTACATCAAAATATGCGTTTATTAAGAGCATGTTATTTCTTTAAAATTAAAATATGTGTCGCATAGAATTGTCGAATATATTGCGCGATTAAAGAAGCGAGAGGACAAATTGTATGATAAGTTTCGCTCTTATCATCGAGAGTTCACCGCGATTATCGCGAGGAGCAAAGGTCTCGAATAACAATAACGACGAACAACGAGCTTCGTCTCGCGGTTATGCGCGTTTTATCTTAATTTTTGCCGACTTCAATTTAAATGTAATCGTCCTTTTTTTTACAGTCGATCTATTTAACGACGGACGCTGCGATGGGGCACGAGTGCCAAGGAAAAGACTCTGTTAGGGATATTACCGTAAGAACCGGGACTCGAGAGTAAAAAGCCCGTTCTTCGGTGCGACAAAGAGGGAAAAGAGAATGGCAAATGAAACGCGACACTTATAATCTTTCCTATCTCGCTTTTTAACCTCCATCCGGACCATCCACCTCGCGATGTCTTTCTATTACGCGCATTCCACCTGCTTATTTTCCGCCGACTTTAATTTCACTCGACGCGATGTCAAGAAAAAAAATAAGCGTAAATTGAAAAAAAAAAAGAAAAAAAACGCATACAAAATTGAAAAAATAATCTATTTCATTCAAGATAAATTGAGGAATCTCGCAGAACAATACTGTGTAATGATAAAAATTTTATTTCCCCGACGAACAATTTCCTCTTGTCAGCTAATATTAATTATCTGATTTCTAATTTTGCGTGTGCGCAAGCGAATCTGAAGTTCAATGCATTGAAAGGCGTATCGCCACGATGCGACCAATAATCTGTCTTCTGCAGAAATTGCCTGTCGTAGAAATTAATTCTGTCTCGACTGAGCGAATAATTCCAATAACTCCGGTTCACGAACAAAGTAAAATTATAGGTAGGTACTTTTAAGGTAAAACGCGGGCGAAATATCATTATATCCCATAAACGCCGAGTAGTAAATGTAAAAGACAGAATACAAGAATACGCTAAGACATGCATGTTAATTCGGACGGATAAAGTACGTAGACGGAGGAGTTAATATATCTAACAGAAAAATGCGTGAATTTTCAATGAACAGAACAAAGTGTATACGCAACAACTTCATTCATTATTAATAGCGACACAGTGTACGCGCGGAAGGATACATATATAATTGAAGTAAGATACATACATTATTGAAGTAAGAATAGCGCAATCGCTAAACAGGTGTTGTATCGTATCGCTGAGAGAGAAATGCGGTAAACGTACCTGTAACAAAAGAAAAATCAACAATCAAATAATTTGTTCATGTACGATACATCTCTTTCGTACGTATTAAATTAATTTGTTACAGTGCAATGAAACAAATACATTTTGCGATTGTTTGCATATGAAAGAAAATCTGAAATAAAACTTTCACTGCTTATCAAAGAGATATTTTTTCTAGAAATGTCATAATTGCAATAATAATAATAATAATAACAATAATAATAATACAACTAATGTTAATTTGAGAATAAAAATCCAAATTTTTCTTTTTATTTTTTTTATGTTTTTTTCCCTTATCAAACATTTTTTCCAAAATTTTCTCGCCTCGTAATTATTACAGGATTTTATTTTAGCATTAACCCTTTGAGTCACGAATTTTTCTAATTGTCAGTATTTTCTAAAATTTGGCAAATAAGGGTTTTTGGGGTCGCTGATTAATTCAAGATAGCGGATCCAATATGGCAGACGAAATTTTACTTCCGTCATATTGAATCCCTATATTAAATTTTGGAAATTAAATTTTCTTTCCTTTAGATTCAGATTCTGCGATCTGAAAAAACCTTCAGAGAAAAAATTCAAAACAGAATACTGTTACTTTTAATTTAGAACAGAAAATATTGTTTTTTATCAAGAAAAGGAGGATTTAACAAAAACAACATGATGGAAAATTCTAAAAAAATTCTGAAAAATACTTTAGAGTGTACTAAGATTATGAAAAAATTGCCGTATTTATTGTCATAATAGATTAGTAGAAAATGCATTTTTTCGTAAAAAAGTACTAATTTTGACTGTTTGTTTATATATGGTATTTTTGCAATTAACAATTAATGACTGTTGATATTTTTTTACACTTATTGATGTTCTAGAGACTCTGTGGAAACAAAAAATCCGGTATTTGTTGATAAAAAGGTAGTTAAAACAATAAAAACCTAGGAAAAAAAAAGTGGGTCTCTGGGTGACCCGCTGTGATTCAAAGGGTTAAAAATGCATGCAATACAAAGTTAATAAAATCCAAAGCTATCCTAAAAAAAAAAAAATTACAATTCAGGTTACACGATACGTCGCACGATAGTAACTATGTCGCGATCAGATTTCAACAGCTCTCTCTCCACGTGAACGTCCTACCACATCTCTTCTCTTTACTGCAAGACTAAAGAATGCAATCGGCGTAGTGAGGACATCGGCACCTCCTGCGTCTAGATAAATATGCCTTCTTGTAGAGGAAACGGAAAGAGAGCGAAAACTTTTCTCGCACGAATGAAGAGAAGGAGTGAACAAGCATCTTGGCGTATTCCGGCAGCCCTTTTCTCCTCCGTCCAAGTTTCAGCGGGTTTGCCCCACCAAGGCAAAGTGGAAAATCTCTTTTGTAAGCCCGCGCGTGTTTCCACTTCTCGCTCTTTCTCTCGCTCGCTTATTTTAATATTTGAGCAGGCGAGCTTCCGTGGAAAAAGCGTTGAAAGCACCGCTAAAAGGGACTTTGAACACGCCTCCAACTGACTGCTGGCTCTATGCAAGTTTGCGTGTCTGTATCTAAACGTGGAGTGTCTACCTACACCATGTGCGGCATGAACGCTCGTGACATGGCCGCGTGTAATTTCAAATTCATGGAAATGAGGCCGTAGATCGCGACGAAAAGCCGGGACCGCCACCTTTTCCTCTCCCGGGGTTCTGCCGAGTTCCGTCTACATCGGTATTCCCGGACGAATGTGTGTCGAAAATGCACGTTTGTCGCGCACGGCGAAGAATCGATTCTATCACAGCAGGTAAAATGTCACGGATTTTCGGCGATATTGACTTTCCGATCGCTGTGCGATGCGCGCGTTTTCTATCGGATTGTAAAAAGTGACTGAGCGTGTAATGAGCCCGAGCCCGTTCGAGCGTATTGCTCCGATAAATGTATCCTTTAAAGTTCTAAACGCGGAGAGAATAGCAAGAACGCTACATTCGATCTCTTATGCCGATCACGTAAAAAGTAAAGGTGCATGAAAATGAGAAATGTCAAGCGAATCGCGAGACTTGCTAATTTTCTTGAAAAAAGTATTTTAACTCGATAAAATGTAAATATAAATATAAATAGTAATAATGCAAAAAAATTATCCAACGTGCTCTTGAAAAGAAAAAAAAAAGAAAAAAACGAAAGAAATCCAATGACAGATTTAGATGCAAATTACATACAAATCAAATTTATATATTTTTATTTTTATTCATTTATCTCCGTTTATAAATCCATTATTGAATATATCCTGTTATTTATTTCGTTGTAGTATCGGATAATCCCTGAGGGAAAAGATGAAGCGGAAAAATATGATAACCAAGGCGAACGAGTTATCGAAAAAATGCGCGGTTCTCCGGATGCGCTGACACAATTTGCAAACGCGCGTCGCGCGTTATCATTCCATATTTTCTTCATTTTATTCGCCATCGCATTTGCATATACATATTTATGCCGGCGTGCGAGCACGAGCGGCGGGCGCCTTCAACGCGAGCATAAAACGGCGTGTAACTCCGACGAATAATTCCATTAAATTACGAGCAGGAGCGGGTTGGCTGGCTGGCTGGCTGGCTGGTTGGTTGGTTGGTTGGTTGGTTGGTTGGTTGGTTGGTTGGTTGGTTGGTTGGTTGGTTGGTTGGTTGGTCGAAGGCTTGCGCGCGAATGCAATAACATTTATACATCGTCTGCCCAAGCAAGGGTAGGTAGGGCCCAGGGAGGTAAGGGCAACATCATGACTCAGTTGGTTTCTTCCTGCGGATCCGCGACCGCGGAAACATCGGATCCGAAATACAAGATGCTAATTGCTAAACCGGAGGATGTATACCAGATTCAGCCCAGCTTATCCTCCTTATACCGAGGCGCTTTCTACCGGGGGTCACCCTCCTTCTCTCATTCTCTTTCTCTCTCGCTCTCGTTCGCAATTCTCCCTTCGCGTTGAAACCGCTGAATATTCAAACTTTGTCGTGGAAAGAGCGATAAACGCGAACTCAAGCGATCGCGGTGGCGCGTCTCTCCTTTCCGCTTCTCATAGAAAATAAAGGATTGACTCCTGATTCGTTCGTACGCTCGAATGCCACAGTTGTAGAAGTTTTGCGTAATTTGCCCGATTCGCTCATCGAATAACCAATGTCAAGTAATCGAAATCAATACATAGTTCGGCTTAATTTATCTGGATAATCCGCGCGCGATTTACCTTTCACGTTGCATCGGCTTATAAGCACATGCTACCGATTGAAAATTCGCTTTATTCCACCGGCGAAACAATATTATCGCGATAATTGGCTGACATTTAATGGGAATATTCGATTGTATTTTCGATTGTTAACAATGCTCGTCCCGTAGTATATGTCCACGTAGCGCGCGTGTAATTAAGGTCATTATAACAATACACCGATAACAATGATAATAATATTCCGATAACAAAAATAATAACGGCAGCATATAATAAAAAAAGATGTGAGTAGCAAAATAAAAAAATGTAACACTATAACGAAAAAGTGTCATTTTTTTTTTTTTTCTTCAAAAAAATATAATATTTTCATAAAATACAATTCTCTAAAATAATGCACTGTACAAATCTTTTTCACGTAATTAATGCATTGTATTTAATGCTTTTTATTTTATTTCACACACACACATACATACATTATATTTATATATTGAAAATATAATAAAATAAAGTTGTTTAGCCTGTGTCTCAACTAATCTTGCGATATTTTCCTTCGTAACGAACGACAGGAACAAAAATGGTCACAGCATACTTAATGACGGCTCGACTGGCTTCGAGAATCGTGCGTTTTATTGTCGGACATTTTTCGGTGCTGGAACTCGCGTGACCTTGCGAGTCGCAAAACAACGTTCGCCGATGGTAAGAAAAGCACGGCCGGTTATATCCCCAACGCGAGAAACACGCATCTCGTTAAGTAAGAACAAGCGCCGCAAAAGGTACGTACGATTCCTCTTACGGCCTTTAGGGGGAATGAAGCCCTAAGAACTTTAAGGACTCGCGCGGTTCGTGGAAGGCGTTGTAAGAAAATAATTTCTTGCCGGCTGCGCGACGGCACAGAGAGATTCTCGTCATAATTTTCACCATAACAAAGTCATTACTCGTCGCACAAAGTGAACATATACTCGTTGTGGTGTGATAAAAATAAACCGCGTCAGAGAAACTGCGCACTTTTACAGCTGTTTCGTCTAGAGCACTATTTTTAATTAATATAAAATGTTAAGCTACATTTTTTTGTTAAAAATGTCATTTTTTATTAAGCGGATTTAAAAACGATGTAATCGTTATCTTTAAGAATTACGAAATTAAACATTTCCAAAGATAATTGATTTTCGTGTTATCGCGTGGCAAAATTTTCCGACGATTTTGCACGTTCCTGTGAAGCTATTACACATTTGTGCGCGTAATCGTATTTGATCGTGCCCCATCGTCGATCCAACAAATTATCACTAATAGCTGGTATAAAGTGCACGAGGGTTCTCAACCCGCGGCCAATGCGTGGGCGTTGCGTAGGCATCGCATTATGCAAGCAAATTACTCGATCGTAGAAACTACCGCTCCTGGTGATACAATACGACGTCGACGTCGTTTAGGATCAGATAAACGACGCAGCAAACTTAATGCCTCGTCCGCTCGAGGACCACGTTTACGTCAGAAAAATTTATCGATCCGGACGCGCCTCAAATGGATATACGTAAGACACTTATGTACATGTCTCGAGAAAAATTCACGTCATTACGAACCGCTTTCGCGAAATAATGCTTCTAATAAAGTTTTACGCAAACAATTCAATTTTAAATTACTGCGTGCGTGTTTTACAAAGTATTATATTTATAAACTATTTTAAGAATTATAATATACACTACGCAAAAAAAATTTAAGTTCCAACCTCCTTAAAAATAATCAGAACAAGATCAATAAAACAGCGTTTCAAAGCTTGAAGTTTCTAGTTTTAGAATCTTTAAAATGAATTTCAATTCCTTTTATTCGTTACAAAATTACATTTTAAGAAAGCCACGTCTGTCCTATTCAACAAATTTTTCAAAAGTTTGTCCAAGAATATCGAATTAAAAAGAAATCCTAGCACGATTTCATTAATTGCGTGTTAAAGAGCAGAGTTTTAGCTTTAATTTCCTTTTTTAACGAATGTTTTATGACTTTTTTTCGGCAAGATATTCATTATTAAAGCAAAATCGAGCTATTGGCTTTGAACGCTTATAACTAGTGAAGAAATGATCGTACAATAATCATTAATTTAAGTTTTTAAAATGTACAGAAAAAAACTTAACACTTTGGCCTTTTGTACAAAAAACTAGAATGTTTTTTACTTGTAAATGTTGTAGAGTTCATGAAAATTTTAGCGTTTTTTCGTAAACTTTGATTAATTTAAATAAAAAAAGATAAAAGTGCAATTTTTACTTTGATTTTTAAGTAATAATTACATTTTAAAAATGAATAATGATTAACAAAACAATAATCGCATTTTAAAGTGTTAACTTTTCCCTTTAAATTGCTTTTGTAATGATTATTAATTTTAATTTTATAACGAAAGAATTGAAATTCATTTGAAGATACTAAAACTAGAAACTTCAAATGCTTTGAAATGCTTTTTTATTAAGCTTATTCCGATTATTTTTAAGCAATTTGCAACTATTTGAAAATCGACCTTCTTTTATATAAAAGAAAGTGGCGTTTAATTTTTTTGCGTAATGTATTTGATACATATTTACGTTACGTTTAATTAATTACTACATCGTTACCTTGAATTGAATAAACGATTTAATTGATATATCCAAGATTAAATTGCTTGAAGATAAGATGCATCATAAGAGAGTCAATTACGTTTCCATCCATGATATCGCGAGGCATCAGTCTATATTTCTACGCATCTCTACTTTTTAGTACACATTATTTTTGAAAGATTTTTCTTAAAAATGAATTAACTCAAACTACGAACTATCAACTGTGCTAGGGCAATCTCGAGATCTCTATGGCGTCGCTGATTGAAAATGACGTTACACGATTGAAACCGCTAATCTAGGCGAAAATTGCTTCCGAGACCGCAGATAGAGTAACGCGCGGGCGCGCGATCGGAGCGAGAGGCACTACTGTCAACGGCAGACCGACCGGTCTCACACGCGAAGAGAGATTAGTCGCAAACGCGTTTGTAATGCCGTGTAAATCCCTGCGATTCGTCGTAAGTCCATTAACAGTGTCGGTGGAACACGACCGCCGGCGATGCACCGGTCGGAATACCATTATCAGCGCGGTAAACAAGTTTCTCCACGGCGTTTCTCCCTCGACGAAATCGAGTTGTCCGACAGATTTCCAGTTATCGCTTCCTGGCCGCGTTCCAAATCCACGCCGCGATATCCTCACGGCAGGGAGAGACACCATTACCATCGGCGATCTTCGCCGATCGACCGCGGCGAAAAAAAAAAAAAAAAAAAAAAAAAACAAACGTGCGTTCTTTTGATCGATTACAATTTTTCAGCGCCCACTATCCGTATAGATTGACGACTTCTCTCTACCGTTCCTGCCTTTTTTACTCACCGAGATTCGATCAGAGATTCATTAACTTTTTGTTGGATCGGATATTGAACAAAGATCGCTTCGATTATTCTGCGCGCGAAAAAATAATAGCTTAAATAAAACAAGGAAAAAATAAAGGCAAAATGACAAGGACAAATATTTACAATAACGTTTACTTGGCAAATAAACGTGGAAGATAATAGAGCTTCCATTCATGGTTCCTGCAAGATTTTACTTTAGGCTTTTCACATTTCTTAAAAGAAAAAAAAAAAAAAAAAAAAAAAAAAACGATAATCCAACTATTTCTGAAAATTTCACAAATGTTTTTGCTATTTTATCCAGCCTTCATATATGATAGATTATCAAAAGCAATTTTCCATTCCGTAGTAACATGTTCGAAATTAAAAACATTTCATTCTCGCAGATTGACCATCCGTTCTATATCGGAAAAGTTATAAAACGAAACTCCTCTTCTCCGACATGTACGAAATAAAAATCAAGCGCAGCCCGAAATAAAATAATAAACTGTTCAACGCAAGAATCTCCAATATTGCAAAAATAAAAAATTCGACTTTCATGAAATCAAGTTATTTCGCGGATTTTCAGTTATTGTTCCTTAGCTTCATTCCAAATATATCGTCGATGCGATATCTCTGCATCTTCTATCGTTGCAAAATTTTAATAATGATCACAAATAAATCACAAAGAGCCATACTCTTCTATAAAGATTATAATTATAGTTAAAATTACACCGACTAAATAATTAAAATTCAATTTCATCCGTAGAAAAATTTCGGCAATGGCGAATTCATTTTTGCTGAAAAACAGAATTCCTAGCAATGCTTTCGCACGATTCGCGAATAATTAAATTACTATTTTAATGAGTCACGTTAAAAATTTATATTCTTGCGCCGCGTGAAAGAGCGAGCCTAAATTGCGTTTGGTGAATAAGAGATAAAAATAGTCTCGCTAATTACATTTAACGAGCAAAAGGCGACATATGCCGGGCAAAACGCACAGGTCCGACAGAGAGAGGTTAGCCATGATTTTCCTGCATTACAGTAAATATGGAAAGCAAATTGCAGCGTAATTGCATGCGTTATTAAACGGCGACTCGAGACATTGTGACGCGACAGGCAGCTCGTTTAAAGTTTCTCTTTCGTTCCGTACAACAATGACGTCTTCGCGACGAAGGAACCTAACCACCGCGCGTTGTCTCAACCTCAAAGTGTACACACGCCTTTAATCCAGAACGACGCAATTACACGGCTAATGAAGGAACTTTCTCCGAGAAGGTTATCTTCCACGTCCGCGAGACGCCAAGACGCCATTGACGAAAGTCACTAAACTCTTCTCTTTATCGTAACGGAGCATCGCCAGCTATGCAGTCATCCCTTATTTTTACGATCTCATCTACCCTTCTTTTAGCTATCATTAAACCTCAGTCGAGAATAACTTTTCTTCGGGGGAAAAAAAATTCATTTCAGAATTAACATATTTTAAAAGTTATGGTCGAATTGATATTAATTTATACCAATGTTTCAATCGAGCCATTCTTAAAAGCTGCGAATCTTCATTATTTCATCGTGTCATTTTATATTACCATTATAATTATCATTAAACATACAATATTAATATATAAATATACATATATTTCATATTTTTTTTTTTTTTTTTTTATTTATGTAAGTATAATCACATTTGAGTCAGATTTCGGCAAGATTAATAGAAATCTACAAGACTGCGTATTATGATTTGTAGAGTTTATGTATTCAAACATTTTAATGCCGTAGCTGTCACGCGATGGGAACCACTGTTTGAAACTGGCAGACTTAAATGGATATGAGAGCGACAGTATGAAATGAGACCGACCTTGTGGGTGAGGAGCCAACCTGAATTTAATCCTTCGGGGCCGTGTTATCCCGAGATTATACCGGACAGACAAATAACAGTAATAAAAACGCGATGCGGTAGCCTTCGCGTTTTCTGACGTGCACACGTGTGCACACGTACGTTAATCCGTGGAATGGCAATTAAGTCTCTTGCATCAGATTTTCTCCATTTGAACGTTTTTACGCGAGTTCGTTTATATTAAATTATTATTTTCTTTTTTTACCGCAAAGCAAATGATGTAAACCTGTAACGTAATAAATATATATGTAATCAATATAATATATGAAAATTGAATTCTCTCTCTTTTATATAAGAAGAGAAAACTTATACATTAATTCACATAAATTTACGGTTAGTAGAATTCATTGAATCCACGACTCTAGAAAATCTTTATATTGCCTATTGAGATATACGTACAGTTCATTTAACAGCAATCTGGATAAAGAAAGAAGTCGAGTAAGTTCATAGCTAATTAATATAAACGAGCGCCTTTCTGACTCATGAAGATAAGCATCGCAAGATATGTATTACATTCCCTTTTTTGTCTAGTAAGATCGTGTAGTTATCATTTCTATCGTGTATATTCTTTTACATTTTCATCTTACTCATAAAATAGCGAGAATACGAGAATTAACGGTTTCCATCTTCAAATATACATGTACACGCTTAAAAATTTAATATAATAATAGTATACAGTTAAGATGGCATTCTCTAATACTAATTTTATTGACACGATAAACATTTTACAATTTTTTCTAATACGATATATACATTTTGTATTTTATAGTTTAAAAAATTTTAATTATGATATTAAATCAAATAAAAATGAAAAATTATTTCGTAAATAATGGAAAGTACGAAAAGAATGCGCAAACTGGAGAAAAAAATATTATACACAGATTATATACAGATTTTATGCTATAAAAAAATAATCTTGCTCGTTTGGCAAGGATATTGTAGCTTGTTATCGATATTGCCTTATACTAAGTGATTTCGCTCGTCGATAACAAAAACGCGAAAACCATTTCTCTTACCGGCTACAAATTTCCGATTATCGTGGAAAAAAAATTTTAATATTCGTCGTGGACACAACACAGAATAAACAGCATAAGCGTGACAGTCAACGATATAGTGCCCGCCCAGTTAACCATAAATATTTAATTAATAACCGCAAAGTAAAGTGAAAATTTGCATAAAGCTGGCAAGTGTCCGGCGTGTGAAATATATTACGAATATTCTTGAAACGTGTTTCGTATCGCTTTTGAATTTTTAATTTTTCTAATTTCACTCAACTTTTCCCCTGCCCCTCCGAAACAGCACATAAATGTCTTTGTATTATTATAAATATTAGGCAATAATAGAAATTCTATGCAGACAATCTTCAAAAAGCCTGGCGCGATAAAATCGCAAAATAAAACGGCTTGTCTGCAATTTATTTAATCGCAAAGTATTAAAATAAAATTATAATCATCATCAACTTTATGCACTATTCCAAAGTAACGAACGAGTATAAAAGATAAATTGAGAATTTAATCACCGTTGGTCGTTTCATGTCAAATGTCGTAACGGAGATTTCAATTGCGAAAGCTACTGCTTGCAATAGAACAATTTAAATTCTTTACATAGCGGATACAAAGATCCACATGTACTCTGTAATTTATTCCGCGTGTTAACCCCTTTTTATTCCCGCAACGGACGAACGTGTAGCTTTAATAACAAGGTGTCCGCAATGTCTAAACGAAAGACCACTTTCGAAATATTCAAATCAGGCTTCGTGGAAGCGACACGCACGGCCGACGTATAAATAATTATAGCAGTGACGAATAATTTATACGTAAACGTACGGACCCGCGGCTAATCGGTACGTTCGTTCGCCCCTCGATTGGTATAATAATCTAACGTTATCCACATCAATCGACAGTTTTCTCTCTATCGTGCTACAAAAAGAAAATTTACGCTTGTACGCTGCCAACGAACTGTAATTATCGATTAAACCCAATCGCAACGTAACTAAAAAATTAAGAATGTATAAGAGAAGTTATAATTACTTCATTCAGCTTTTGCGTGTATCCCTTGTAAATTATCGGCTAAATAGATTAAACTATCACCGCGAATAATACATAAATACGTTTCACACCAGTCGGTATTTTCTTTAATGGAATTTTATTTAAATAAATTATTTTTTCCATCTCTCTGTGAAACAGAAAACATGTATAATCAATAAAAAATTTAGTTAAGTTTATATATATATATATATATATAAACATATATATCATAAGAGGAAAAATTATTTTAATTTTTAAAAAATTATTTCATTTTAATTTAATATAAAAAAATGGTTGTTTGACATAATACAGAAATTAGGGAAGTATGATACAGGCGTCACGATAAATCGTAAATGCGGTTACATAAGATTAGGCGAATCGGACACGGTATAAGGAAGCGGCTTAAACTATCTTTATAGTGTGTGTAGAGTTGAATGCTATTTTAGGGTTAAGGATCCTCATTAGATAATTCCCCGCTGTCCATCCATTATAGTGGATCCCAAACATCATGGGCGGTCTTTGAAAAATGCTAAAAAATATAGAAAGAAACAAGCTGGTATCGAAAGTAATCAAATTAAGGGATTTTTATATCAGTACCATAATCATAAGGTAGAATCCTCGTTATAGTCCAAATGAATATATGGTTTCTATGTAATTACTTAAGCAGAATAGTTCTTATTTAAAACAGAATTTTTTTCTATCAATTTCATTACATACAATATTATTAACTGATTAATCGGCTTCCCTCATTAAGCTAAAGTAATATAATTACATTATTATTAATAACATAAAGTCATTATCTGTTCCCTGCTAATTAGCTAAAATAAAATTAAATCTGTCACAAGTAATATGGCAAATATTACAATAAAAGTTAAAATCTAAGATTAATTTAAAAAAAAAAAAAAAATAATATTTAAGTAACAATAAATAATAATATTAAATTGCTGCCAATTAACTGATAGAAATGAATTTAAAAAATCCCTAGAATATTTTATAATAGATTTTGTTAATAAAATTTTTTTGTCAAACAAAATAAAGGTGTCAGAGTGTTACAAAATATAACGGTAATAAAATTACCTATAAAATGACCCAAGATGTGCTCAAGAAGGCAGTTTACTTCAACGGATAGAATTGATTTTTCAGCAAGATGCCCGCTTTTCGCGCGCAGCCTTTTACACATGGTCGAAAGGTCGTATAACGAAGTTACGAGGGACGAGAGGCGGATTAGACAAAGGGCTAAGTAGTTCTGGCGAAAGACGAGTTGGCACTGGGCTAGATTGTTCCGCGCAGGGGTTACAAGGGGAAAGGAATGAAGTGGACAGGGGTGGACGGATCCAATTATACCCCTTACAATAGGATTAGCCCACCGCCGTGCTCGTTCTAACCTCAACGAGCAAAAAGGTGAGGCGAGAGTCTATATACCACGTGCACGAAACCTTGCCGTGAGGCAGCAATGTCTTATCGAGCTTGTCCGCTGGGTACCATTATGTCCTTGATCTCTCCTATCACGACATTAGCCAGTGATCGATCGTCGAAAGGGAAACAAATCTGATCCTCCATTTAGGATAGAGTTGGCGCTACGTCCACCCTTTCGCTCGTCTTACCCTCTTAAACGTAATTCTTCTAATTTAAAGTGAATAATATTTTTTAATTTCAGAAAAATTAACTCTTTTAGTTGGTTAAAAAAATTTTTTTTTAATTAAAATCAAATTTTTCAAACTATAACATTTGTAGCTTCGGTAATGTCAAAAAGAAATGAAATATAAATCATAATCAGTTGCAAATCTGCATCCTGGGATTCGGGAATAAAAAAAAAAGTACAAAATCAAGAAACTCACCACGCTCGGGGGTAAATCTCTTCGAGACAAATATAAACGGAGGAAAAATTTTAATCTTTCCTTCAGGAAAACGAAGAATATTTTCGTACCCTTCAATAATCTATAGTTTGTCACGCCCCACACCACGCTATTCCGAGTGTTG
Source organism: Anoplolepis gracilipes (assembly GCF_047496725.1). Taxonomy (NCBI): domain Eukaryota; kingdom Metazoa; phylum Arthropoda; class Insecta; order Hymenoptera; family Formicidae; genus Anoplolepis; species Anoplolepis gracilipes. The sequence goes on from NC_132975.1 coordinate 5,620,314, forward strand.
TAGGGGCAAAGAAGCCACTCCGACAGATGTTCGACTGCTTGAGAGACGCTCTAGAAGAACTGGTAGTCTTTTACCGCCGATGTTCTCGTATACCACTCGAGACTCTCGGAAAGGGTCTTAGAAAGAGACCCTGGAGGATAAATACGAAAATAATTATGACTCCTTCTCTCGATCGTTCAATATCGCAAATCTGTTTTGAAACCGGTTACTATGTTTTATTTAAAAGATAATGTGACAAAGTACAAACACGAACGTTCGATTTATGTAAAACGATTCAAATTTACAGAATTATTTTATGTATTATATTTATGAATATTTTAATAAATATTCGTATTCAATTATTTTCTTAATAAAACTGTTGACATATTAATAATTAATGTTTAAATATTAAATCAACAGCTTTCAGAGAACCAGCTTTAACGATGCGAAATAATAAAATCAAATAAAAATATATAATTTAAAAAAATAATTATTAAAATAATAAATATAAAAATCATACGATTGGAGATTTGATTTAAAAAAATAACAAAAAGATATTAGTGAAAGTTTTCGTGGTTATTTCCAATCACATTCCAATCTCACGTTATAAGTACGAAAATACGTATTCTGTGACTTTCAGCTAAAATAGTCATAAGTCTATAATTACCGCGAAATTTTCAATGGCTGAAAAGTGAGATGGTATTCTTCGAATTCAACCGGTGGCTATATTCGGCCGAGTTTAATCTTCACCCATAAATATGAATCATGGACCCGATGACAGTTCTAGAAATGAGTTCCGTCGAGACAAAATTTCTCTTGGCGAACGAAATGCGAAGCAGATTCTGCCGGAAATTGCGCGAGCGTTACAAGTTTCGTACTTTTTGTGACTTAAAGAAAAAATTGGAAAAGAGAAAGAGGGAAAGAAGGGAGGGAAAAAAAAAAAAAAAAAAAAAAAAAAAAGCGGAGGATGATGGAATCCTCTCCCTACATAGGACGTGTCGATTGATTGGCAGCCGCGGCAAAGACCTGTTATTAAGGTCAATGAGCTTAAAATGTTTCAACCGTCATGGTCTTTATGACATGGCCACTTTGCTTCACGCCAAATATCCACCTTTCGGCCGAATGCTGTCTCTTTTTCGCGCTCTTCCGTCAAACCACGGCGTTCCTCGATCTTTGTGAAAACGCTCGCACGGTAATTGCGCGTAATCACACCCGTTATAAACTCAAGTCGCGGCAGATGCACACTTTTTTTCCCCTCTTCGAGAGTTGCTCTTCACTCGTTTCAGCAGCATCTGCCACGTCTCCTCTCGTTCTTTCCCCGTCCAGAGACAGCTTCAGATGCATTTTTAAGAGATATTCACACATGCGATAAATCTGCATCATAATTTAAGAGCGTAAAATAATTTTGTTATACTGAGTTAATGCAAGAATTTGTAAAAGATAAAAAAAACAATAAGAAAGATCTCGGGTCAAATCATTACAAATATATATAGTATATCATTGGAAGAATACGATTAATTTGCAAGACGTAAATACATTTCTTTTGCTATTATTTTGTAAAAAAAGAAAAAAATAAAGTAATTTTAGTTAACCTTCACAACTCTATTTATAAAACAGCTGCCTCAATCTTCGCAAAGTGTATTCGCAAAAACGCATGTAGGAATGTAGTTGGATTGGATAAAAGCAATGTAGTAATACAAGGAAAAAATAATCGCTTGCAAATTTTTTTCCTCTATTAATAAGCAAGTAATTACTTTTTTGCAGAAACTCTTTTTATAATTTTATTGTAATTACGAGAGATTATCACTTCATCATTACTGTACGTAACAAAGTATAATTAAAACTTAGCGAATATCAATATTTATGACAATTGATAATAATTGGTCGCTTATCGACTTTGATCGATGTCAATTTCAATAATTATGCTGTAATCTAGAACGACTCTATATTTCGTAATAAATACACGCGTCATTTTTAACGAATAATTTTTCATACAAGATTTCAAAATTATTCTTAAAATTGTATTTTTTCTAGTGTAGTCATTTTATATAAGTAAAATATACGAGTTTAATTCGCACGAATACTTTCGTTTTCAGAAATACATTTGCAATTTCCATTGGAGCGTTGACAATAGCTGACGTTGACACTGTGGTACAGCGATAGATAGAAATTATACGTCGTCGGGACGACATTTAATACCTAGCTGATTATTAGGTCCTAGATCAATCGCTGTCAACCTCGCACCCTGCACCCGCCACGTCGGCTGTCTCGTCGGCAGATTAATTATTATCGGCGTGGATTATTACAGTCCACCGACAGGTATTTGGCGTGTTCCGCAAACATTGTTCGCACGTACCTCAATGATGTACGCCACAGGGATATCAAACCATTACGATAACATTACACGAGGCGTAAATCAAAAATAAATGTTCGCAACAATAAACTTGTGCGGAGATCAATTAAGTGTCGTAATCAACGTAACTAACTTCGACAATATCGAAGAGCGATATACATATATCGCGATTTCTATTTCAAAATAATGATTTGTAGACATATGTGAGTTGATTTCAAAAACTGAATTTGCATTTTTAGTTTAATAATTCATAAATATCAGCATATACAGATTTTCTTGAAAACATAGAGCATTATTGAAGTAATCGCGGCGTAATGCTGCTATGAATCTTACAGTTCTCAGACGAGACCTTGGTGTAAATTACTAGTAAATATTCATATCTACCAAGTTGCTGCGAAAGATATGTGCATAGCTTGGTCGACGCGCGTCACGTGAAACGAGTGATATTATGAACCGCGCGACTCGTCGGTCATCTCTCGACGCGCGCAATTAAAGTAACGCTATCCCCGCGTTATGATGCACAGGATTGCATTTGCATACGCGAGCGTCAAAGGGTCAAATCGAGTTACGAAGCCCAGCAGCGTTTTTACGCGCGCGCGACGAGACAACGAAACTCCGCGTCGAGTTACATAGATGCACAGAGAGAAGAGAAAGAGAGAGAAAGAGAGAGAGAGAGAGAGAGAGAGAGAGAGAGAGGGAGAGAGAGAGGATAGAGGGAGAGAGAATGCACCAAGAAACTCTTCGGGGCCGTCGTAATTTCTAGCTCTGGCGAGCTCTCCTCTGTATCCCGACACATCCTCGCGGTACCGCCATTACCACCCTACGACGTCCACTTTGCGCGTTTCTCCGCGCACCCTCGTCGCCATTCCCGCGTATAATTGCCCCATTTAGCGCCCGCTTTATCCTATTTTCCTTTCGGTTACATGCGGAACGATCCGCAACGCGCCCGACAATTTTGTTCATTAGCAAGGATTCGTTAATTGTTTCGGGGATGCAACTACAACTGCGAGCTCTTAAACGAAAAGCGAAAAAATTGTGATATTAACCATTAAACAATGTACTTAAAGAAGCGCTTCCTTAATTTAGGGTGTCTATTCAAATCTTGTAAAAAACATTCCCTTAAAATTCTCTAATTTTCCAGATATTTTGATGCAAAATTCCAAGTAAAAAGAATATTTTCAAGTCCTTTTCAAATACAACTTTTAATAGAATAAATTTTTTTATTATATGCGTGTTCTAATGTTTTTCATTCATACGAAGGAAAAATACAGAGCCTTTTAAGTTTCAAGTGCTGGATTTGTAAATGTAGCAAAAAAACCGTACAACTTTCATATAACATAAGCATTTTTTACTTGTATAAAATTTAATATTAATTAAATGTTAACAAGAATTAATATTTTAAAATAATTATATTTTAAATTAATATTTTAATATTAATTAAACAAATTGCCAAATTAAACGCTGGTCATATTTGGATAGTTCGATTAATGAAATTTCGTGTTATTCTGCAATCACTTTTAATTTTCAGACAGAGTTCTATACGATACGTCAAAATTAATAGAATATTTATTAAACAAATTTGATTTCGCTTGAAACGCCACATATATAAACACCGAAGTAAGATTGTTCTATCGAATTAAATGAGATTTCGTGTTATTTTTTTATTCGTCGTTCTGTAATCATTTATTTCTTTTCGAACAGAGTTTTAGATGTACGTAAAATTATTAGAATATTTATTAAACAAATTAGATCGAGTCGCTAGCAAAATACAAAATCTCATTTACGTCCAGGATCTTAAACAATCTAATTTGTGTAATTAATAATCTAATAATTTTTACGCATAGAATTTTTGTAGAACTATTGCAGCACCTTCAAGCGCTTAAAATCTGGCAAAAATGCTAAGAAAATCGTCGAAAGACAAAGTGAGATGTAGCGTGAATCTGGTCTTTCAATGGCCAGAATTATTTGTTTAATCTATCAAGATTTCTAGAATTATAAAAAATGACATAAAAAAACTCTCAACAATTAATAAGTTTAATGACTCGAGTTTCACACACACGACTAATTGTTTACCATATGAGAGCAAAATTACGAAAAAAAGAATTTTCGAAAAAATTATCTCAATCCCAATAAAATTTCATGAAATTTTCCTAATTTTTCCAGATAAAAGAAATTCCTAAGAATTCTTTTTTTCCAAATTGTTTTTCCAAGAAGTTAAAATTTTTCCTACAATAATACATAATTTATGAATGATTTAATGTCTACTATCGATATAAATAAATAAATAAATAAATTGATAAGTAGATGAAATCTAATTGTAGCTAAGTAGAAAGAAATCACTATTAATAAATGTCTAATCGAGAATTTCACATTGAATTAAGCATCTTCATTACAAAGAGCATTGTATTCCGATGCGCTGAAATTGCGACACGAGGGATCTTAAATTACGGATTAAATCCAGAGCGAGATCAGTCTTGATGTCTCGTAATAGCTTCATTTATACCGCGCGATCATTGCTCGCACCGTTTAATTATACTTTCACTGCAAGAGACCGCGAGAGGCCCCTTCTTGAAATCCCGAGGGGTCGCGGCTGTTATTTCTTACTCCGACTCGGTCGAATCGCATTATCGACGGTATAAAGCAGCGATCCGTGTGAGTTTCGTTTAAGCAGCGGCTTGTCGGGGTTCACGCGCGCGCACGATCGTGAAGCATCGTGACAAGCCTTGGGCGTTGATCGTCGTCGAGCAAAACCAGTTCCCGAGACTCGCTCGTCTTCGTGATCTCGACCGCTGAACGTGCACGGCTTTCGCACGCACGTGTGTGCGTACGCACTGGGGTGGTTCGCTGGCCGATGAGGTGCCCCGCAGCTTTATTGGGCTACCAGTTATTATGATAATGCCACACGGTGTGCGCGCGGACCTCCGAAAAGCAGAAAAGGGAGACGGCGTTCCTCCTCTCTCCCGTGTTTTACACCGCGTCGGCCAATTTTCTGCTTGCAAGGGACAAAAACGTTCTCGAGATCGAACGACGGTTGGCAGCCTCACTGAATACTCGCTTGTATTCAGTCGAGAGGGAATCGTTGATGAGGCTGAAGGACATAGTGAGAAAAAAAAAAACGCTAGATGATAGTTAATCAGATATCTTGTAAAAATTGTATTCTTCCAATAAATAACAATAAATTGATTATATAAGAGAGTCAAATTCTCTCTCAACTTAAAATATCATGCACAAGTTTGCTTTCACTTTTATAATTATACATATACACGGATGCACCTGTGGAAATTTGCACGTGTATGGAAAAAAAATAGAGAGAGAGAGAGAGAGAGAGCATTGAATTATATTCAATAAATTTCTTGGATGTTCGAGTCCAATGTTATGACAGATCATTACTTCATCTGCTTATATGCGAAATAAGCTTGCAATTCAGCGAGCTGCAATTTCGAGCCGAAATGCGTGAATGACAGCAACAGCAATTCATCAGATCGCATACACAACGAAAGCGTACCGGATTTAATGCTCGAGCTGTTTTGAGATGTTACCGAGTCCGGGCAAATGAAAAATTATTCACCGACAACATGTCGGTGCAGCGACACGAAGGACACTCGATCACTGCAGCAAAAGGTTCGCGACGACGAAGGGGACATCAGAGTTCGCCGCATAAGGATGTTCGGCGACTGATTTATGGCCGAAATGAGCGGACAGACTCGTGCAAATTACGAGTCGTAAGTCATAATTTAGGTATCCGATCTCTCTTCCTCGACATCGGTGATCGCGGTGTCGGTCGCTCCGATTCGTACGAATGCCGATTATTTATAAAGCAGCGTGTGCGTGTGTGTGCGTGCGACGGAGTCGAGAAGTCGCGAGAAAATTGCAACCTTAAACGAGCACCTGAACAATTTCGTTCGCTCGAGGATACACATCGTCTATCGATATTTCGATAATGCGCAAAGTTTCTCTCTACTTTGCGATTATTATTATTTCGAAACTTGCACAAACTTTTGTATTAAAAATATTATCGTTGTATATAATCAAGAAATAATAAGTACAGTATTGAAAAATATAACGTGATATATGTAACATAATTGTATTTTTTCAATAAAAAATTGCTCGAGTATATTACACGCAAAAATTTATATTATCTTATAATTAAATTATCCTGATCAGATATTCTTAGACCCCATATTCTGTTTATTAGATAAATATAATTTTTTTTAATCATTTCATCTTTGTATACGCATGCTATCAAACGAAAGAAAGCACTTGTAAACTTTATGAAATACACGTAAATTAATTTTTTATATTAGAAATAAGACACTTAGGTATTCTTTTATAAATATAAGAAACATATGAGAAGTTGACGAAGAGACTGAAGCTCGTGTAATCAAGTTTTTTGCGACATTGCGGCCTCGTCGATGGCACTCGGTACCAATTATCCGACTTCAATTACTCGTAAAATTCAATTTGCCGATTAAACGAAGTATGTTCTCTAAATCGAGTTTATCCGGAAAGTAGCCGGGTTTCTATTATAGTTAGAAATTCGGAACTTTGTAATTCAATTTTAATAATAAACCTCATTTATTAATGCGATATCTAATATCGCTGATATTAACGTTTAATTACTCTATAAAAGTTCTAGTACTGATATTGACGATAGATTTTAATCGTCACGTACGAGTATTTACTAGAAAACACTCGCGCACGTTAAGTATAATTAACTAAACAAATTTAAACCTGAACTATTTTCCATTTTATTATTTCTTTCTGAAAATGAAAACGATATCAAGAACACACATCTAACTCAATATCAGGAAAATCGACGGACGTGAGTCTTGTTTCTCTAGACTTTTCGTGTTGACACAATCCTATCCCTACTTACGGTCCCTGAATCTGTAACACGGGTCACACGTGACAGTTGCGAAAGGTGAAAAGGCCTCGTCGTCATCGTGTAGCTCTATCAGAAGCATGCGATTACGAGAGCTCTCCTTCTTTCCGCGCGAGAGAGACAACGTAGAATTAGACTGAGAAGAGAGAAAGAGAGAGACCGTTGGGTATGCTGTCGGACGGGTTATCTTACAAATGTTGGGCCGAAACCTGCCCGGGTAGGTTACAAACGTGTTTCTGTAACGCCGAGCCCCGAATTCTCGCCTCACAAGGCGCTCATCTCTTTTCCTCTCCATTTCCTTTTTTTTCTTCCTTTCTACCTCGCGTCGACGCGTTGCTCAATGTGGTTGCCCTTGCACGATCGAAACTTTCAGGTTTTATGAAGCGGCTATTGTTGGCGTGATACATGTAAAAATACGTTACGGGCATTATGCAGTGGCCAAGAATCCAGAAAAGCTTTAGAAAATTGAAGAACTCAGAGCAAGAGAGCAGGACAATATTGTAAACGATTTAAACGTAAAAACATGTCTAAAGAAGATTTTATAAATTGTAGATATTTATTCCGTTCTCGAAACTTATTTCAATTGATGTTGTTCTATACTTGACACGAATGAAATAAATTATATAAACAGCCAGGTGGAGAAAAAAATAACGTAAAAATTTTATATTGTAAAAATAATGTTTAATTTCATAAAACATTGTGCAAATATCCTATAGCCAGAATGATATAGCGGTTGCATTGGTTTCTTCATTCGCGATCCCACCTCTTCGTGGCAACTTATCCTCGCCTCTGAGACAAAGACCAGGACGAGCAAAACAATTAGTTGTTGCGGCTAAGCGTTAGCTCGTCCATTGACTTTCTCGGTTGGTATCGCGCCAGTAAGTGTGCCTCTATATATATATATATACAGCAACGTAATGTGCACGCATGTTTCATCTGTGCGCACGTGTGCGGACAAACGTGCGCCTGGATATATCGCGGTTGTTATTGACACAAAGGCTCGTCGCGAGACAAACCACGACGGCTTGCGAGGAAAGCGTGGAATCCGAGAATAATGTACGTATATCGCGTTGTGCCATGACCTAAATCCGAAACGTCGCGACCAACAAATCTAAAGTCTCGCTCGAAACCTTCGTTCCAATGTCATCGTCGCGATTAATCGCCGTGTTCTGATTTTATTGCCTACCGCGCGAAATTACCCTTTCATAGAATGACAATCGATTCGAATTTACGATCTAATTTAATCATCTTACGCCTCGAAGAAACTCGCGAGGCGGAAATGATTGAGAATATTCGATAAGAACTTCAATTATTAGGGTACTGTTTCTGAAACATAATATATATCATATGCTTTTACGAGAACACGGTTGCAAATAAAAAAGAATGACGGTATAAAGAGATCTTTAACCCGAAGATCTTCATTTGAGAATTATATAGCGGAAGAAGAGATGAGTAAAATTTATGCGTACTGAAAGCAAGTTTCTAGAAGTCAGAAACGACTTCCTTCTCCGGCACGTGGGATCCGTTTAACGATCGGATCGTTAATGACCCGTCCGCGAAACGTCGCGGATCGCGCATCGCGAGAGAAAGAGCGATGAGAGTTCAGGAACAATGTTGAAGAGGAGTTTAATCTACGGCCGCGGTCGACGTCAGCGTTGCCCCGCGGCCGTAAATTTCTTTTCGAGTGCGCTGACCGGCAGTGTGCGCGATAAACATGGGAATGCGGAAGTGCACCGTTGCGCTTCGTCGAATGCCAGAGTGAAATCGGCGTGAAAACCGCAAAAAAATTTTATTTAACGCCGCGAAAGAAACCGGTCTGCCTTTCAGCGGAGATCGTGCGGAATAAAATTGACATAATTGTGTACGCACGAGCGAATATTCGTTTATCTATCACGGTAGTTAGTCGTGTAACTACTTAAATCGTATGTAATCGAAGAAAAACTCGTTAAAAACCACCGGCATAATTGTAACAATTAAATATAAAACTATGGACACAATGTATTCGAGTAATGCAAAAAAAAAAAAAAAAAAAAACTACCTTACGATCAATTTACTTTTCCATTATTTTTCAGCATCTATTAATTTTATTATTAAAAGACATTATATATAATTTCATAATTACTGTATTCTGTTTGCTTCGACTGATCCTATAGAAAGTAATTAAAGCTTTTTATAGACGGCCTGCAGTTCCGTTAATGCGATGAATTGCGGAGTAATATCGGCGGAACAAAGCGCGTGCTACGTAAGCACGCGCTTCCATCAAGTAAATTGGAGTCAGTTGATGGGAGACTTACAACGATAACAGACGAAAACAAAAGCCTCCGACTTGCATGAAACGAAACCGTCGCATCGGGTACTCTCGACGCGCACATGCAACGCCCGGAAAGCGGTTTGAAAATGGGCCAACGGGTTGTCGGTAGTAAACCCAGATTGCAAACGTGCATTTATTATACCAGTGAGACGCGGAGTGGAACGAAGCGCACAATGAGAGCAGGAGACGCCTCGTTGCCGATCCATTTTAGTACCAAGACGACAATATCGATTCTCTTTATATTCTATGCATCTACATAAAACGAGATTTACTCTTGCCTATAATTACGAGCGATATTCGCATTTAACCATCAATTGGGTTTCCGCTCCGTAACGAGACACGTGACATTTGTGTGTCAGTAATAGGGAGTTTGCATGATTTTGAAAAACAATTGCATTTTAGAATTTATATATAGTTTTAAATGTAATTATTTTTTTCGTAATTTTTTTAATGCAAATTAAGCGAGAAAATCAATAATAAAAATTGCATTATTTGAAATTGTCGAATACCATCCGGAAACGACCGAGTCCTCCCGAACGCGATGTGACGTCACAGTGCAATATCTGCATTCGGGGAGACGCTAATAGCGTTAAATAGAGTGAAATAGCGTCTCCTCAAACCTGACCAATATATACAGTGACAACACACTATTTTTATTTATTAAAATATTCAGTTATTGTGAAAATGGGCAAAGGTACAAAACCTGTTTTGTACCTCTATGTAAGAGTACAACAATTAAAACACCCAATAAGTTATTTTTCTTTGTACCTCGAGATCAAGAATGACCGAATATCGCAATACAGAATACAGAAAACAAACGTTTGAAACTATTGCCCTGTAACGTCACGCCCTCCAGCCAATCAAAATCGTTTTCTCGCAATTTAAATTTTATTAAATTTTAATTTAATTTTTTAATACCTATTGATAAAAATTTAAAATTTTCTTATAAATAAATTTATAACAATACATATTTAAATTACATATATATAAAAAATGTATTTTTTTTTTTTTAATGCAAACTCCCTATTGTGTTACAAAGACTTATTTTTTTATAGTAAATTATTAAATGTGTGAAAAAAATGATTTTCGCAAAAAATAAATTATAAAAAGGATTTTCGATTCCTGAATAATAGTGTATAAAGACAGGTTTCGACGAGACCGTAACAATAAAAATAATAACAGAGAAGAGAAATAGCACGATATAAGAGATAAAATAGTTTGAGGCGTCGTAGCCAACTTGTAAATAGATATATAATAGCCGTTAAGTCGGATAAGCCTACACACCTTGGTGTTTATCTCGCAGCTTAGAGGGTGGCTACGTCTGTTTGCGCCGCAAATTAGTGTTTGCCTCCGCGCACCTTTGCTTTGTCGCATAATTGTGTTTGCTATCGGGCCGGCGTTAATTTCCTGGCATTACCGACCGCGCTTCGACGATGCTGCGGTGCTCCTTGCGGTCGATCGAGGTGGTCGAGAATGTCTGTAGTTTACCTGCAGCATCCTCGAAACCACCGGAGCAACATCTCCGGCCCGAGCGATTTTATTGTAGTACGTCGAGAGTCGAGATCGTCGACGCGCAAGATATTCTTTAGACGAGCAGTACATCGGATCATTCCGGAAACGATTTCTTGGCTTCCACTGACGCGACTATCCTGATAGGTAAAATGCTCTTGCATTTCAATCATCCCATCTAAAACGAAGTTTCAATCGAAAGACATATCACGTGAAAAGCCAACGCTGTAGCAATGTTACAAACGTCAGATGGAGAAACTCCTGCATTTGCGATATAGCGAATTTAATGTCGTAAGTAATATTATTTTTCTACGGCTTATATTCGACGAGAGAATACTACAACTAAAAGCTTTAAGATAATTTGATGCAAAGAAATTACTTCAAAAAGGATATTCGTTAAAATATTCATTAAAATTATTATTATATTAAAAATGTCTTTTTAAAATATTGCCTAAGTACAAGAATTGTAAATAATAAAAAATTTCTAATTTTACAATACACATGAATATATTTAATTTTAGACAGCATTGTTTCCTCCAACAAGATAATAACAATATTTTATAATAATATGATATAAGGCTTTTCAAGTTTAATAACGTGTTAACACCTTTTCCAGACCTTTCATACATGCATACGCGGACGTGTTTACAAAATTGTTTCAATTCAAGTGTCAGAAACAAGTAGTTGTTACGGCACTGCGCGAGCCTGATGATCTTTCACACGTCGGCGCGAGTTTGCGCTCGTGTGGTCGGACATATATATTTCCATCGGGATTTCTATGCATACCGTGTTTTACCGTTATCGCGGACTGCGGCCTCGTTCCAGCTTTTCGCAGCGATACCGAGAGGGCACGTTGCATATATATACGTTGTATTTGACAGATTGGAGAAAGAGCGCGCGAAAGAAAGAACCGTAACGTCATACGTCGCGTCGCGTCGCGTCGCGTCGGCTCTCGTAGGAGACCGCGAAGTGACGCGCGTCGACCGCACTCGATGCACTTCTCTCGTCTCCTCTGTCGCCGGCGCAGACGAGACGACAATCACAATGTCACAAACGCCGCATGCCGGCTGGCATGCCGTTAGGTTCACCGCAGGCCAATAACCCAGGCACAACTAAACTTATTTAGAATAGCGCGCGTGGCCGCCCACCTTCGTGCGATCTAACAATCTTCGCGATGGTGCAATAGCCGATATATCGACGTTTCTCCCTCGCTTACGTCAGCACCGATCCTGACGACCTTTTCGCCGTCGTCGAAAATACCTAGTTGATCTCTACGACGATCCGTCACGCGATAACCAACAACTCCTGCCTGCTGATAAACTTGTCGGGTTCGCTCGTTTGGCTGCGAGCAGCGATTAGTTAACGATAATCGTTTTATCGACTTCGAGAAAGGATGGGGATAAATATAAAGATTAGAAAGAATTTTGATTGGCGTTTGACAAAATTAGTTTGAATAAAAATAATTGATCGGTGCAAAAACAAATTATTTACAATTTACTAAATTATATAATTTTTTTTTTAATGCAAAGAGTTTTTTTACAAGTTATAGACTTAACTATTTGTTTTTTAAACTCGTAAATATTCATGTGAATTCATTTTTGCTTGTATTATTTTTCCCTTCAATTAACAAAACGTAATACCTAATTATACGAGGGGGAATTACATTACAACATATTTATTCCCACGCGTATAAAGTATTAATAAATTATACATATACAACAAACTCTCTGCGATTATGATCATTATCACATTTAATTTGAATACTCTCTCCATATATTTATTCCAATGACCGACTTCCGGAAAATCTTTCTATCCGCTTTCCATGCACTTTCCTAGCCACGTTCGCAATTTCTTTTTCTTTTTTCCATCGACTTCACGTCAATCATCCTTTGCATATCGCCACTTCCGGCTGGAGACTAACGCCAGATTGATCGTGCACTTCCTGCACGAACGGCATTCCTTACTCACTCCTTTCGCCGGCTGAATGCTCTCCCGCGAAGTTATTAAAGACGAAGGAGGGAGGGAGTGAGCGAAGAAAACGATAAGGACAGCGATTGCAGTCGCGTTTCTCGGCTGCTAAACGAGATCTAGATTTTCATACGCTCGACACAACTGTCACGTAGGAATGTCATTTTACAATGAGAACGCTGAGAAAAGAGAGAGAGCTCGAAGTCTTTGATCAGCTGCCGCAAGCATATATGAATTTGTAGTTAATGCGATTTCAATTAATTGTGCAAAATAAATTCACGATTACTCTTGTTTACTTTTCAAATCGCCCACACGCAATTGAAAAACACACGAGTCTTATATAAGGCTCTACGCGGTTCGATTAATATGCAAATTGATGGATCTGGAGCGCGAAGAATTTTTTTTCGCAACGGATTCTTTTAGCTACATGACAAGCTAAACATGCGATGATATAAAAAAAATTATTTACTACGACTAATCGCATGATTGTTCAGATAAATAGTTATTAAACACGCCTTTTTTAAAAATATGATTGACAGAAATATCTAGAAATATGATTTATTTTTTTTTTTTTTGTTATAATATTTAATAATATAATAAATCTAAATTATTTAAAAATCGTATGTCAAACTAAAGTAAATTAATTTCACGCAGCAAAAAAATATATACAATTTTGTAGAAACATCTCTTGACATGGAAATGCATGATCCATGATAGATTTCACCAAGTAACAAAAGATTATGCTTCCTTCTATCGAGTTTGCTAATTGGCACATTTGTTCGATTTTCTAATGTAATCATTCGTCGTCAATCATGTGCTCGAGTCACGAATCGATCAGAGCTTTCATTAGGAGTTTCATACCGCTTTGCTCATATGTTCGCCAGGTTGACAGGCAATCGAAGAAGGCGCGAGAGGAAAACGATGGAAGAGAAGCTGGAAGGATAGGGAAGGAAAGCGAGCGGTGAGCAGTATACCCTGGACAATATTATCACGCGATACCATCTGACAATGAGATGCCTCGGCTAGGCCTCTTAGGCATGTCACATTGCAAACAGTGGACAATGAGGCTATTGTTGCTGCATAATGGCCACTCGCTTGCTCGCTCGCGACCTTACGTGGCCTCTTCCTCCTCCTTACTTCCATCCTCGCCGATCTCACGAGCACCACCACCTCCGGCGCGGCTATAAATTCACTCTACTCTTCCTTCTTCGTCCCGCGAGATATCGAACCGCCTCTCAAGATCAACGACGAATATCTCCGATAAACGAGGAGAATCTATCAGCCTTTGCTCGTCGGCGATCGGGATTAATTCCGGTTAATAACCTTCATCAATTCTTGAGTAATATAAATAATAAAAAGAGATAATTAATTGTTTGAAGGTTAATGAAGAATTTTAGATGACGACAGGTGACGAGGAGTTAGAAAACCGATCGATCAAAGCAAAGACGTTCTGTTGTAACTCATAATGAATAGTCGCGATTTTCTCTATGCTATCCTAAGAAGGACAGTTTGAGGTTTATTACGGTGCGCGTCGCGGTTTATCCGGATAATAGCACCGTAATTACCATCATAATAATGGACAGTAAGTGAGCGAGGTACGAGAGGGTCTTGCACGCCCGGCACAGCACAAAACAACTGTTAGCTGTGAGAACCCCTTTTAGAATTCCTCGCTGATGTCTGTCAGTCATTCGTAATTTACGACGACAGCGCTCGAGTATGCTGGAGGATATCTGGATGTACTCCAGGTGACCCTTCTCGTCAAGGTGCGGATATGTCATACAGGCGCTTCCAACATGAGAACAAAGAATTGGAAAGACAAAAGGAAAGAAATGGAACCGGCTGTATGACCCGCATACATCCCCCTTTCTCCTTCCCGACTACACAATAAATGTTAATAACATATGAGATATGTCCAAGAACTATGAATAAATATAGAAGTATATTAACGCATCAATTCTTGACAGACAAATAGTTGCACACAGGCCCCTTCACACGTGTCTAATATTTTATTTTCCGCAAAGTAACGTATTTTTTACCCCCCCCCCCTCCCCCTTCATTAATTTCAATTTTAAATATCAACATTATATATTTTTTCGGCTGTATTATAAGTAAGTTGGAAAAATTTTTATTAACCCTTTGAGTCACAGCGGGTCACTCAGAGACCCACCTTTTTTTCGTAGTTTTTTATTGTTTTAACTATTTTTTTATCAACAAATACCGGATTTTTTGTTTCCACAGAGTCTCTCGAATATCAATAAGTGTAAAAAAAAATATGAAAAGTCATTAATTGTTAATTGCAAAAATACCATATATAAACAAACAGTCAAAATTAGTACTTTTTTTTACGAAAAAATGCATTTTCTACTAATCTATTATGACAATAAATATTTTTTTTATAATTTAGTACACTCTAAAGTATTTTTCAGAATTTTTTAAGAATTTTCTACCGTGTTGTTTTTAATCCTCCTTTTTTTTGATAAAAAATATATAAAAAACAATATTTTCTGTTCTAAATTAAAAGTAACAGTCGTATTCTATTTTAAATTTTTTCTCTGAAGGTTCTTTTAGATCGCAGAATCTGAATCTAAAGGAAAAAAAAAATTTAATTTCCAAAATTTAATATAGGGATCCAATATGGCGGAAGTAAAATTTCGTTTGCCATATTGGATCCGCTATCTTGAATTAATCAGCGATCCCAAAAACCCTTATTTACCAAATTTTAGAAAATACTGACAATTAGAAAAATTCGTGACTCAAAGGGTTAATACAATAAATTAAAAGCTTTCTAATTTATATAATATTTCGTATCGGATATAAAAATTTAACGGTTTAAAAATTTCTTTATTCAATTATGACTAAAGATTCAATTATTATTTTACAAGATTGACAGCATAAATTTAGTAATATATTTCTCTGGGATCCGCACACATTTCATATAAGTATACAAGAAAGCAGAGGAAGGAGGTCGATGCCGACGACTTGGACGAAGGTCACGCTTGACTGCGTAGCTCGTTAATAATTTGCAATCACTAATTCGCGATCATTGTCCGCACGCGATATCCGCTGCCTGGCCTGCCTTGTATGTGGGAGTAGATAAATCGGATAGCCGGTTATCTGCTTTCAGTTGCACGGTCGATAATTGCGCGCGTGCACTTATGCACTGAAACGCTCTTAGGCCCAAGTACAACGTCTAATTTTCCAGTTAACTAACCGATACAAACTCCAGCCGTACTAATAGCGATACTACTCTCTCCTTTAGCACTCTGTGAGAAGATTACTAGGGCATGATTGTGTGCGTAATATTCGCGTAGCGGTTATATCGAGTGAAAGTATTCGACTATCCGGTTTCCAGAAACTAAATTGCGCGCAATTAGCACAATACTGTGGATATTATCTTACTGATATTTTTAATAAAACGTGTTTTTAGATCCTTAAAATTTTTAAAAAAACCTATTTTCTCAACCCAACAATTGAGAGTTTTTTTTTTATCATGCCGGATATACGGTACGTTTGAAAATTTCTTTATTCAATTGTGTACGTGACAAAAGATTCGATTATTATAAGATTGACAACACACATCCGGTAACATATTTCTCTGAAAAGTAACCGAAAATATAGAAATGTATTGAAGGGAGAAGAAGGGAGAAGACGGGTCTACATTGTGCCGAGTAATTCTAAGTAATTTCCGAACGGATGTCCAGAGTTCGCGAGCATTATTACTAAAGCGTTGTCGTTCAAAAGGGAAATTAATCGAAATACCTTGATGTTATCCGTATTTACTCAACACTAATCGAATTCTCGACAGGCATACGATGCGACGGTGAGTATCGAGCGTATCGTCGCGCGTTTCTTGCCTGGTCTTAAGGTGCGGAGCGGAACCCCTTCTGACGTAGGGCTTCGTAGGGCATTACCTCCTGGTAAGCCTGACTTGGCAAGCGGATCCCGCGGGTTACAGTTAATTGGCTTCGCCGCCCTCGGAGCCAGATACTCGCATATGCACCGGGAGATACACGCTTGTATTGCGCCTCTTGCTCTCACCTCTGTATCGCCAGTGCGTTCACCTACTACAACGAAACGCCATGTCGTGGTGGTGCACTTGCTCTCACGAAAAGAGCGTCCACAAATTGTGGGATCAAAAGCGCGACGAGAGAGCGTGCACGACAGTGCCGAGCAATACAGGCATCAAAGGCAATCATAACATCGTTAATCCGCCCCGATCTTTTCCGCGCTGCTTTTTCATCCGTGAAATTAATCTGCGATTTAATGCACTGCAATATTGCGAAGCAGATCCAATTTCGTCAGCAGTATCGCGCGTTTATGATCCGTTAAACCTTTAATTTAGTATTTTTCGCAATGTACGTAAGGTACATCTCGTCGAATGGAAATTCACTCATCCGCGAATTATGATATATATACGTGTCACGTATAGATCGCCTGTATACGGAGTTCGCAGCCTTATTTTTAAGGATATACAAATTAATTGAAAATTAATTTTTCCTTAACATATACAATATTTCATTCTCTGCACGAGTAATTTTCAAAGTAACAATAATTAAATATATGTGAAAAAAACCTCGGGAGACAAACTGTAAAATTAATTTTTATTTTTTCGCTATGAGGTTGCAACAGCGAACAGAGAGAAAAAATACAACGATTGCATTGTTAGCTACTACTAGCGTTAATAGGTTTACCGATTCGAGACCCTGATGTACAAACAAACGACCGTTACGTACGTAGAAAGCGATACTCACGGCGGGGACGAGAGGGATCATGAGAAAATGATTACCCCCTTTCGTACGCCAATATTGCGCCACATGAGCATGTTAGAAACTCGCCAACTCGTGACCCATCGTCGTCGGTACGTTGCGTCGCGATGGAAACGAGCAGGACGATAGAATCACGAGAGGAGAGATGTCGTTCGACTTGTATGGCTCGTTTTACGGAAATGATAACTCCATGTCACGCCAACGTGAGTAGTCTTTTGGACTTTTATCACTGTCGTTACGCTCTCGCCGATAAAGTCGATTCAATGGACTTATTTGTACTTGTCATTGACCACGTGCCTACCAAGAATGACAATCGAGTAAACTCGATAGCCTTCTTATTCAAATAAGTAAACAATTATTATATAACTGATTGTTTTAGCGATACCACTCTTACCTATTTAATTAATAAATATTCAAGTATTTCAGTACAATAATAGAGAGAAAAATATATGATTTTGTATTTGATTTTTGACTTTTGCAATATAACGCGAGAAATAACAGAAATGTCGATGGTAAGTACATTTTTAATTTGAAGGTTTTTCCGGTTGAAATATTTCACTGACAGATAAATTGCGAGACTTTCAAATAAGTAGAAAAACTCGAGTCTGATAAAAGCCCGGATATTTGACGGGCAAACGCGCACAGTCGATATCAAATGTAAGACAAACACAAAGTGAAATTATAACGCGGCACTTTAAACGTCGAATTACATGCGGGAGAACCGGCCAAATTTCCGGCCGCGGCGCAATAGCGACCGATAAAAATCGTCCGGCCCGGAACGGCCTCGATGAACAAATAAAGAACGATAACGGCGAGATGGGCGCCAGGTGTGTTCCTTGCCGATAAAATATCCGATGCGGAAAAGCGGTGCCGCGGGAGGGGGTGTGATTTTACCGCGGACCGTGATATATATGTACGGCGATCCTCCGCGGACGTGCATTCCGAACGGATACGCTGCTCTCGCGCAGGAATATTGCCGTTTTACTGTTATTGCAATGGCGCGTCGTGGCACTGTTAAAACGCACAATGCCGACCGCCTCTCTCGCCTCGCGTGCGCCTTTACATTCGCCGTCATGTGAATGCCGTCACCTTCCCCGGATAAGATATTTTCGGAACGGCAGCATGTAAATGTTTCCGCATTATGATCGTTTGCAATTTCAGAAAGCAATCGCGTCATCGAAAAATTCAGTGAAAGACAATTTTTTTTTAAATAATCAATAAGAATAAATTCGTAATAATTAAATTTAGAATTTATAATACACATATATATATATATATATATAAATAAATATTTTTATATAAGTAATAATTAAAAATGTATTATTACGCATTTTTAAATTTATTAATTTTATTATTGATTTTATTAATAGGAAAATAGCTTCTTTAACTTTATTAGAACAAAGAATTTTGGGATACGTTCAAGTACGAAAAGGTCCTAATAAAGTTGGTTTTATTGGAATTTTATAACCTTCGTACAATAATTAATAATTAATTGATATCATGCAATTATAAAAATACATATATTTAATTGGTTAAGACGAATAAAAGTTCGATATATATAATATGTAATTCTTGTTAAATATTAAAACCGTGTTTCATTATCTTGGATAAAATAATTTACACCATTTCAGTAAATATATATAGTTAAAAATTCTAGAAAATATTGTGATAATTACCGAAATTAAAATACAAATATATTTTTACAAATATGTGATATTTTATGTACTTTTCAACAAGCTTGCAAATATTGCTCTGAAATGCCAATGTTGTTTTCTTGAACTAATTATAATACATGGATACGATGTATTCTTTTTGAAATACAAAAAAAAAAAAAGAAATTCCTGATGCTAAATGTACATATTTCGATCCATCGTGTAATTCGCCATTTATAGAAGTCCCGCCGTCTGCTCCTTCCCATCTTTACGTTATTGTCGAATGTTCGATCGTCTTCGCCGCGATGATTTTCAATAGAACCCTCGGTCCGATATCACTCGGCCATTGTTTCCGATCGCCACGCTTGGAAAGCGCGTCCAAAGAACGGAGGCGGATAATAGTGGCGCGAGGCTAGATAAGAATACGATCGATAATATTGTCTCCGCGAGAGCGCGAGAGTATCCGGACAGACGATTACACCGCGTGAAACGTGATCGCGATATAGTTGTTGGAATCGGCATCCTCTTTCTTTCCGACTTTATCTCTCGAGAGAAACGTATAACTTTTGTGAAAAATATTTACTCCATTTATGATTCGCGATATCACATTTCTATAGGATACGTTATCGTTCTTTCATTATTTTTAGCGCTTGGTGTTGTGCGTCAAAATATATTATTTGTTATTTAAAGGATTCATTAAAATCGAGAATATGTCCGTATATATTTATTAATAAAAAAAAAAAAAAAAAAGAAAAAGAAATGTATATACATACATTACGTACACACGCGCGTTCGATATTAGTTTTGAATATTGTTTATGCAAAGCGTATTATTCTGTCGCGATTTATTCACATAAAAGAAATAAGTGAAGCGTGAACCGCTCTGGATGAATAAGGCTGCGGCGCACGAACGTTGTTGTATTGATCACTGGACAGAAACTAGGTTAACATGGCCCGTCCACCCTCTCTTCCATCCTCTTACCTTCCCATTTATCATCAATCTGTCCTTCTCGTCGAGGTACAAATCCCAGTAACCAATTCACCGACTCGATACCAAGAGTTATCCGCTAAACGCATTTACAGAACCTAACGTTTCAATGCAACAATGCGCTTACCGTGCCATCAATTATCTCATCTCGTCATTACGTGCTTAATGAATTTACAATGCCACCGAGTGAGGCAAAATAAAACTTCGATAAATATTTTTGCAACCTAACATAATGTATATGTATATTATATAGATGATGTTTTTTTGACAGTACAAAATTTGAGAATTCTAAAATCCAATCGCAGAGGGAAAAATATCAAACATTTATCAGTCATTATCACGCGGCCTATACTTGGCCGCTATTCCTAACGATAACGAGGTCCACTTCGACAACGATAATTTCGTAATCGTCGAACTGCTTCCGCGAGCATACGCAAAAAAAAAAAAAAAAAATGTATTATCGCGACAAACACATTTCGTAGTCGGAAATGCGTGCATATCGCCGTGCTCGTTCAACTTGAGGAAGTGATTATTTCGTCCGCGCGTGTCTCGCATGCAAATCCGGGGGAATTAATCGCCCCGCGAACGCCGTTTGTCTTGCCGCGCAGGGAAAACGGCCGGATGATAAATTCGGCCATCGTAATCTGATCGGTCACGGTCCATGAGAATGGCTGGCGGTACTTTATGGCCCTGGCGGAAAATACTTATGAATTCGCCGGATGGAGATTCCAGCGCTCTCGGCCTGCCTCTTAAAGTATCATTACGTACCGACAGTTTGCCAGGATCATAATAAAGAGAGAAGAGCGGTAACGGGAGCAAAACGGAATTACGGAGAGGAGAGCGGTGTAAGCGCGCGCGGTCGTGTAAATTCGCATTACCGGGATCCTATCGCGCAAAATTGCCCCACCATAAAAGCGTAGCGAGCTGTGTCAACCGTCGGGATATAGAATCCCGGAGCGAGCGGCGCCAATATCACCGGAGATCAGAATGATAAAGCCGACCGGCGTCTTTCGTAGAAATAAAACGCGACGAAATTGAAAGGGAATCGAGGTTTTATTTATGTGGATCACATATATCGATAGTTTTTTTTTCTTTTTTTTCCGACAAAGAACTAATTTGTAAAAAAAAAAATATATATATATATTGTAAATATAAGAAAAAAAGCTTTCATGAATACACACTTTAAAAATATATCTGAGAAAAGATATCTGACAACTCAATTTTTTTGGTTTGAAAATTTCTTCTTCTCCTTAAATTTATTCTGAAAAATATGAAAACTCTCTCTCACAGAGAGAATAAATATCTCGACGATGTCTGCAACATTTGCCTGAACATGCTATTTAAATTCAGAGAAGCGTCTCTGACGACGAGATGCTTTATCCAATTTGCAATCCAGTCTAGCATAGCTCACGATGAACGCGGCATTAATGCTGTCAGCTGATCCGATTTAAAATTCATTATCCGTCGATAAAGCCTGAAACCATTATTTCATTTGCGCGAGATTAACGGGCGCACTCAGTTGGGTAAACACCGATCGATGAGATTACGCGAATGCGCATTCCAGAATCTAATAAATTAACGACGCCACTCACATTTGTCTGTTGTAATTTCATTTTTTAACTCCGTAAACTATTCCGTATTGCGGCGAACAGTTGCGCTACAAATTGCAATTTGTACCATAGCCAATACATGTTTGCAATTTTCAGAGCTCTGTAATTTGAGAACATAATTGACGTAAAAATTACCGTAATTAAAAAAATATTTTATGATGTGGTTTTCAAATATCAAATAAAAAATATTGTGACTGTAACTTTTAGCCAAAAGCTATAATGAACCCTGGTTCAGAATATCGTTCAACGGTAAGAGAAATAAATATTTACCATAGAAATATTACAATTAATATTTAACACAATATGAATTTACGACGTATCATACTGTCTCGACTCAAGTCCTTAAGTGATCACAAGACATTGCAATAATATTTATCCTCAGAATCGCCATTAATTACCTCATTCACCCTTGAAATTCGCGGACAAAAAGCTACGCGGTGAAAGTATTGCACAGTCATTCCCGCGGACGTTTTATGGGGTTATAGGTAGAAGCTCTCTTTGGTTAGGGGCGGAAGAACGAGAGGGTGACTCCGTCGCGAGGAAGTTATTGATTCCCTTGGCTTGGGCCGAGTGCGAGAAGAAGAGATGAGAACGAAGGCGTGGACGAGGCGGTATGAGTTCATTGCAGTTTCAGTCAAAGTCTCTCTCGCGTTTCGCTTGCCTACCCTCCTTTCTTTACCTCATTTTCTCGCAAAATTATGCGCGATGAAATCGTGAAAAACTAGGATGTCTCATAATCATGTGCTAAATCTTGAAAAAAAAAAAAATGCGAATTGACATGCGAAATCATTATCAAAAATTTCGATAAATAACTCGAATATTCAGTACACGTTTTATCAATTTAATACCGAAGAAAAATAAACGGTCGCGAATGAAATCAATCGGATCGAAGAAACGGCGTAAATCGTCATTGTCAGGATCACTGTCAGAGATCATAATTAAAAACATAGAACCGAAGGACGAAAAATGCGTCACAATTTCCCTCTACCCCTTTAATCCCGCTACCCTTTTAGGAATATCGGGATGGCACGATTGGTTTGCGGTTATGCAAAAGCTGAGTCAAGCGCGATCGGAATTACGCTCGGGCGGCGAATGGCGATAAAGCGGCGATACAGGAATTGCACTTTCTGAAACTGCAGCAGCCAGTATATCCCCCGCCCCTCACCCCCCCCCCTCCCCACCACCGCTTCTCGCTCGCTCGACGGCGCAGTCGATTCAACCGTCGCTGGTAAAAGAGCCCGGTTATATATGCGACCGCGGGCGGATGATGGTAAGAAGGGAATGCGGGGAGAGGGGGGGGGAGGGAATCGAGAGGATGAGCCTTCGCTGTTTTCGTATTCCGGCATCGATCCCATGCCACCGCACCATCACGAGCTTTCGTCTACCCCCGGTGGGATGTGACAAGAGCGCTCTTGTCGCATTTGCCGCTGAATACCCAGAGATAAAGGATTACGCGACGATCTTTTATTCGCGAGCGCTTACACACCGAATTTTCGAGAATTCGCAAAATTATGATATCTCGTTATCAAATTTAATCCCACGCGCGAGTTTGTAGTAATATAAAATCTTATCCTACATACAAATAATAATGGATATATTTCAATTAGGATATTTATAATTTTATAACTTTATTATTGTTTTCTTTTTTATTCTACTAGTAAGCACTTTACAAAGAAACTTTTAATTCTGTTCAATTCAGAAAATAACAAGAACGCTTTTATCATATTACAGTTTAACAGTTTTTCGATATAAAATATATAAGATTAAACGAGTGATGTCGATTTATGATCAAAGCCATTGCTGATTTCGCTTTTCCTAAAATATGATCCCGGTAGCATATAGACACAGAAAGAGAGAGAGAGAGAGAGAGAGAGAGAGAGGGGGAGATAGAGAGATACAGGCGTTTCCCTTCCTACTCTCGTTTCACCTCGTCTGAGCGAGCATATCCGCGTCTCCGGAACTTAAGGTTTATCGACAAGGTTGCTTGGTTTCGGTTGGAGGGTGCACCTTCGAACCCAAAGGGAAAAGAAGATAAGCTCGCCCTGTTTACAACCACCCTTCACAAAGGAACGATCACGAACCGAGATTCCCGTCGCGATATTTCTATCGATAGGGCCGACGTATAATACCATGAACGTCCCGACGACGACGACGACGACGCTCCAGATCGCCGGTAAAAGTTTTTTTTTTTTTCTCCATCGTCATCGGAAGATTCTATTTTAAGAGCATCGTCTGTTGCTTAGACGGGAGGTGCTGAATTTATAAAGAGAGGCGACGGCAAGTTTTTCGCGCAAACTTGTTTGCCGAGTAAACTATAAATGACAAGGAGGGTTCCCATCGAACGAGTAATACACCGATTATTACGAAACGTCAATGGACGTAAAAACCTCGCGGGTATTTTCGCACAGCGAAAGCTGGCAATTCACGATTATCACAAATTATTATCATCCGAGATAAAATCCGGGGGGTTTAAAAAAAATTAGATTGCAAACGGAAAATGGTGAAAAATAATAATACTGAGCATTCATAAGAGATTCCATTTAATTGAAGCATTAAGAGATCGCATTTACGATACTTTTGTCGGACGAAAAAGGAAAGAAGAAGCAACTCTCGAGTATTATTTCATAATTGAAAACGTAGATCGTTATCGTCCTATTTTCATCGGCGTCGCTTAAACGATGCGCGAAGCTCTCGAGGAGCCGTCTTTTAAATTTAAACGAGATTTAAATCCCTCGCGCAAGCTCCGGCATTGAATTTAAGATGAAGATTTACATCTCCGCCGTACACTTTACAGATACTATCATAATCTAAGAGCTGCAAACGATGAAATTATAAAGTGAATTATTGTCTACCTATGCAAAAGAATCGACGGAATAAACATTAGCGTTTATTCTTGCCTATGCGAATGTATGCTAAAAACAATACATTTTTAATAATCAAGTAATCGATAAATGCCGACCGTTCCATTATTGGTCATTCGATTAAAAACCGTCGTCATTATATCTTGGAATACTTCTTGGGAAGCTACCCGTCCTACGGTCGATATACAACGAGACGAGCCGCCTTTCGTTGCCGGAACAAGCCACTTACTCACGATAAAATTGAATTTACGAAGAAAAAGCCCGGCCTGCCCGCGACTTTCAGGAGGATGGGACGGAAGGGTAATTGAGGGTATAAATATTACCATTTTTAATGAACCACCTTTCACGGGCTCTTCCTCAACGCGAAATTAATTCTCAATCAATTAAGCTCCGACGAGATTTTCATCGCGATATTTCCATCGAGCCCGACGTAATTACGCAAGCGACTCGACAATATCCTACTCGACGAGCTCCAGCTCATAAAAAAAAAAATATATAAAATAATACTGAAACATGATTTACGAGACGGAAGTCGAGCCCGCAATTTGCGAACAAGGCTAATGAGATGCGCTAACGTCATTTTCCACGCCTAGGCGTCGCTCCGAACCGATCGAGATTCAATAGCGATGCGATCGAGAAAGATATCTATTCCAAGATTGACTACATTTTCTGGCAGCTTTCAGAAGCTTCGACTGAGATCTCACTCCATAATTTAGCCCTATAGCACAATCTTCCGTATATATTACATATTTAAGAAATTGTATTTTTCCACATTTTATTCCGCATTTATAACATATATTAAAAAGTCGTATTCTACATTTTATTTTTTTTCTATTCAAGTATAATTAATACTCCTTACTTAAATTACTTTATTTCTTATTTTTGAATAATATATAATTAAGAAAAAATTTTAAGATTTCCGCGAGATTAATATATGTATAAGAAAAAAAGGCAAATTCACTATTAATGAGAAAAAATAACCGACTTTCATAATCCAAATATATTTTAACCAAGATTTTTTTCCGCGATATGCGATATAAATTCAAATCCAAAATGAATCTTCAAGTAATTCGAGCCAATAAAAGCGACTTCGTTGAAACGAATTCACATCTCCCGGGGCCATCCAATTTCATTGTTGATTTTACCTTTTCACCTCTGCCTAGCGTCAAGACTGCTTCTCTTCTTCTTCTTCTTCGCATTTGCCCTCGCCATCTTCTCCAGTCACCATGTGGAGGCCAAACCACTCGAGATACGCTACTAACCCTAATACTATTACCGCCATCCCCTGTCGAGAGAGAATCTGCGGCTGAGTGTCCTCGATTCCAGCAACAACCATTTGCAGGTTTCCCTTATCCCAGAGGATCGCGAGGGAATACCTCAGCGCAGTCTTCTCTCTCGCCGGAAACTTTAAAATGTCCTCATTTCACTGAGTAACGCAGAAATCTTACAGACAAATCTTTCACCTTCACCGAACAATCGAAGTTCACTTTGAATGTAATTACTCGTATTTCAAGCAATATAATTACAAGCAAAAGAGAAGCAACCAAGACAGACATTTTAAACACTATCGTATAATTTTAAAAATATATGACTGTAAAAGATTGTAATTTTTAATTTAATCATAATTTAATTATTTAGCTCAAATGTAAACAATCATGTCTAATAATTTAAATATAATAATATAATATAAAATGATAATAGTTGTATTTAAAATTGTAAAATATTTGACACGTAGAGAGAAACAAAAATATATATATATATATAATATATTCACGATAAAACATATCGCATTCAGTTTATGAACGCCTGTTTTTTATAATCGAGTCTATACAAGTTGGAAAGTGCATTATGTGATGGCACGAGGCATTACACGTAATAAAGATTAGGTGAGTTGCTCAACGGGTTATCGACCCGATGTCAAGTAATATGACTTACTGACACGCGGCACAAAAGAGTGCCGGCACACAGAGATAACGCTTCTGTCATCGACGATTTCATTCTTTTCAGAACGTAAGGAAACTTTGTTTTTACAATAGCAAAGTGAAACGCGGCGCCCGCAACTCGAGTTATCTCACTAATCATATTCGACGTGGTCGACCATAAACTCTATCGACAAAAATCGCTTATCCTTCCTATTGAAAGCGCCGACCTAACCCGACTTGCCTTTCATCCTGAGAATAGACAGAAACCAGTCGAACCAGTACCTTGAATCGATGCGAGAAGAAACAATAGGAACCTCAGATAACCATAGCGAGAAGAAGATAAAAGCTCGCCGGAGAAACGAAGAATAATTGCGTTAAATAATCGACCGATACTGTTGAGAGAAAGAGACACAGACACGAGAATGAACGGCACCCTTGTGTGTGTATATATATATATATATATATATATATTCGAGGAATCTACGTAAAACAGATCTAACATGGAGACAATGAGGGTGCCAACGGGCTACATTTCTACCATTGTGCTCTGTTAATTAAAGGTCCCAGCAATTTACCGCGACGCAACTGTTTCTTTCACCGCTCGTAAGATGCTTACCGTCTCCGACCCCTAGCCTTTCTCATCCCCCTCACCCCGGAAGTTTCCTTTTATCCTTCTTGGGATTCCGCGAAAAGCCGTTCTTCGCGATTGCACAAAATGCGCGACGCGCGTTACATCTCGCACCTTCTCTATTCGCGTAAGAACGTTGCTTTAATACTGCGTAAATATAAATGAAAAACTTAAAAAAATTGAATACGTTTTATTCTGAAAGTTAAAAGTGAAAATAAAAAAATTTAAGCAAAGTGTAACCCTTTTACAACACAAACCGAGTTATAAAAGAAAGTGTTTTAACGAAAAAGCTGTTTTCAAATCTAAGTTCTCTAAAATATATTGGAGAAAAATAATCTGGCTAATGTAAACATTAACGCATTTGTAATAAAATAAACGTAAATGACCATTGAACCCCGGTCAATATAATTTCTCCGGGAACTGTGAAATCATATTTCGCGAAAGCAATAAATCGTCATAATATTCTAAAAATCAACAGAATGATAATTCTACGCTTGTATAAGCATGTTCTTTAATTACATCGCTGCAGTGTCGAATCGGTGTTGTAATTATCAAACCGGATAATTGTTAAATATGTGATGATGTATTAATAGCATAATACCAGAAATATTACAACTAGTATAACGCGATAATATTAATTAGCAAGTAATGACCATTCTACAACGTTAATTTACCTGCATAATGCGAAACATTAAATTTCAACAAAATTCTATATAAATGTCCATGGCATTATTTAACTTTGTCCACAAATGTAGCTTTGATCCAATCGTGGTTGATCAAACAATTAATAGCTGACAAATAAACGCTGCTGTTAGTATTCGCATACATCGCGCATCTCAATTTTAATATACAAAATTTAATTTGTCGTTCTGAAAACTGAATAATCAACTGAATCACTCAATCCTCTTTTTGCACAGACTAAAGGAATACGACTCTCATCATGCGTCATAATTTTTCCAGACATTTATCTCGACTCGCAAAGAATCCTGTCATATATTTCACCACCCTCTGAAGATGCTCGAGGAGAAGTATGGACCGTTATCGGTCGAGGGTGCGCGTCAAAAATACATCGAGCCGACCATACTGAGAGAGAGAGAGAGAGAGAAGAGGGCGAAAGGAGGAGGAAAGGAAAGGAATGGATGGACGTTTCTCGGAGGAATTTGGCAAGGATGGAAGAGCGAAGCCGAAGGCGAAACAGGCGAATCAGGAATGATGTTGCACGCAATCTTATTCCCGGGGGGAATCTTTCGTGAGAATAGAGATAAGACACGAAGCGCCACGTAGATAGGTAGGTAGGTAGGTAGGTAGGTAGGTGTCGAATGATTTGCATACAAAAGAACGAAACAAGGTAAAGAGACTAGAAGAAGCTCGAGTCTGTGCAGGCTGCATTGCGGTCGATATAAAGTAAAATCTTCATTCCGGGAAAGGTCACTGCGTTATATTACTATACCTGTACTATAAAATGAGTGTAAACCAAATCACATGAACGTAATGGAAGTGAAAATATCTCAATCGTTAAATATAATCATTCTTATGAAAATTAAAAAAAGAGGGAAATAATTTTGGGAAATATCTCACTTTGTATCCAGATAATTTAAAAATTTTCAATCCACATTTATATTATTTTAAATTAAAAAAAAAAAAAAAAAAAGAGATACAAACACGCATCTATCATGTTGTCTGGTATATCTGATAGATTGGTTTGATAAAAACGCGTGAAAATTTCAACAATAAATAAGTATTGACAGAATGCAAGGTATAGGTAACTTGAAATTTGGTCCACATGCGAAATGATTACATCGTGCAGCGCTGCAAGTGACCCAGTTTGATTAATCACACTGCGGGCACAATGAGATTGCGTAGAACCAAGCGTGACCACACGTTCGATCTTCCTGTATATGTGCGTGTACCTGCACGCACAGACACGTAATGTGTGTCAATTGAAACGGCTTTATTGTTATTGAACGCGTTGACATGCTCTTGAAGAAGAATACGTTGCGAGATAACGAGACGAAAGTCCGATAAGAGGAACAATTGTTCGAAACGAGCACGACCCATAAATATTCAAATAAATTTGTATTCACTGTAAAAATCGCAAATTAATCGTTAAAATTGGTAGATTTAAGATAAGGACTTACTTTGAAGCTTTCTCTCGTCACAATTTGTACCCAATTATTATCTGAATTAACGATTTGATCTTTCCTTGTTAGATTATCTTACCTGTAACAAATGGAAAAAGAGAATTAGTGGAAAAAAAATTCGTGCGTTTATATAAATTTTTGATATTTTTTTTTCACATAAAAGTATTGAAAATTTAGACATCATATATGTTTTAAAACGGCAATTTATATTTATTCTATTATAAATATATAAATTGCGATTATAAACACATTATCTCGTAAAATTATTTCAACAAAATCTATTTATTTCTTTTTCGTCCAAACGGGGACACGATTTGAATAAAGAGGATTAAGCAAACGTTACATCTTCAGACGGAAGAGACAGAGGTAAAAAGCGGGAGGGCCGACACGTCTGGCTCGTGATATCTGTCTCTTTCCTAGTCGGAGCGCTTTTTCCCACGGGATCGTTTGTCTGGTAGACATGTACCAGAGACATTTTGAAAAGCGCGTTCGACGGCACACAATGGGTGAGCGCGCTCGCCAAAGCAGAAGCCGTGCTTTTGCCGGTTTATTCACCTCTCGCCCTTTCTACTTCCTCCCCTTCTGATTCGCCAGGTAAACAGTCGCACGAGAGATACGACGCACGATCGCTCACACTCGGCTCGCTTTTCACGCACGCCCACGTTGAGAAAAACTTTCCGCGTAGAAAATTCACTCGTGTGAGATTAGTAGCATATATATTTCAAAGTCGTACTGCAGCATGAGTGTCGTTTAAAAAATTATATGTAAAATCTTTAAGCTTTAGTTTTTTATTAGTACATCTTCTTCGAAAATTCAAGCAAAAAAAATCTACGCATTTTTTTATCTCGATATATTTCTCAGGTCACGTAACATTCCTCATACATCGAAGCACGAAAATATCAAACATGCGCTTCTCGATGATGATGTAAAATACGACCCTCCGGTCACATAGGAGGGAATACACCCCTGCGTGCACGGAGGGAAAAAGTCTCGTTCGCCATATGCGAGTGTGCGGGCATGCGTGTGCGTATTTTTACATGTGCAGGAGAGTGAAAAAAGCGTGTAACACACGACACATACGCGCGTCAGTGCATGCTGGCATTGTTGCCCTTCTTGGCGCCACCCCCGCACCTTTCGCACCCTCGTTCAACGAGACTTTCTGTGTATGTATGTATGTATGTATGTATGTATGTATGTATAATGGAAGGACGGCACGCGAGTTGACGAAGGGTGATATACCCTTTGCTCTTTGCCTTTGCTGGTCGTCAACGGACGGAGAAAAAAAAAATCCACGGTACTCTTGCACGAACTTGCACAAGGGACGCAGCGGTACTGCTTTCAATTTACAACTGCCATTACGATCGCGTGCGTCGCCCTTCGTTTACGCACAATCAGCAGTTTGCTTTTCGCATTTGAAATGTACATCGCAACACACAGACAAAAATGTCTACGATCCTAATTCCACCGAACAGACAATCACTCGTTAGATATTATTGAAATTTTTTTAATAATCTCAATTTAGCGCAATCCTTTTTAATCTCTCAATTATTTTAACATTGATTTTACTTAGATGATTTCTTTGAAGGAATTACAAGTCATAATTAGTCACAATTAATTAATTGTTGGAAAAGTGAATATTTTGAAAATATTAAATTTAAGAAATTAATCAGAAATATCAAAATTACATATATCTCGAAAATTGAATAATATAATAAATTGTTAAGAGAGTTCATAATTTGTGAAATTTTCCAGGATAAAACATGTTTGTTTTCTTTGCTACCTTTTGCAAAAAATGCCTATAAATCTGAAATTCTCGTAAATTTTAGGGCACCAACTTAGAGGCCAGAATACTCATCGCTTTCTTTTATGTTGTTTCGCTTTCCCGCTGATTTTTTTTGTTTCTTTTTTACTTTTTTTGAGTGCTTTAAGACCGGAAGGGATCAGAAAACTCTACAACAGACTTCCTCAACTCACACGTGGCTCGTAAGACAACCAACTGAGCGTTTCGTTTCTCAAAAATGGGAAACCGAAGACAGATGAGTATTACGTGAAGTTTTAGAGAGATCGTCAATCGTTTCGTGAACGTGCCCTGAGGTACCACAGGGCAATAAGATTGGTGGTCGTCGATGTTCACGACGCAATAACGCGACTGTAAAACCGTAAGTAATATATTTTATAGTACGTATAGAGCAATAAAGCAATGCGCCTTCACATCTGGTCGCGCCAAGCAATCTCACCGAGATGCACAACCAGCAGCGGCAAAGAACTCGATTCTTTATCCCAGACTTCCCCCCGTTTCATTCATCTTGTTTCCCGTTCCTCTCGCGTTTTCTTCTTCCTTACAAAGTTCGCGACAGGATCTACCGCGATGCTTTTATTCCCACGTTCATTCGCGGAATCACTAGTCTCGATATATCAAGAAAAGAATCGAAAAAAAACACAATTCTCTCGATTACTTTTCATCATCTGTTAGAATGCGTAATACATTTTTTGAAAATACTTATTTCATATCTATTAATGAAAAAAAATAATACTCTCGATAAAAATGTAAGTATATAACGAATGACTGACAAAAAATATATGTAAATCAAACACGATAAAAAAGAACAACTAATTGCGTGAATATATAACAATTTGTATGATGCATTTGAATTTTACACCATCTCTTATTTTTTTTTCT
Source organism: Anoplolepis gracilipes (assembly GCF_047496725.1). Taxonomy (NCBI): domain Eukaryota; kingdom Metazoa; phylum Arthropoda; class Insecta; order Hymenoptera; family Formicidae; genus Anoplolepis; species Anoplolepis gracilipes. The sequence goes on from NC_132975.1 coordinate 5,652,563, forward strand.
CTTTCTCGCACAAACATACATACGGTAATAAATACATGCGCAAAGATGTATTTGAATTGTAAAACAAGAATTCAAAGATAAACTACCAACATGATCGTAAAGCAAAGTCCAACTTTATCTGCCATCAATATTTTTTAAATATTTTATCGCACCATCTTTTTGTTTCGTTGGTATCGATTGCGAATCGTCAACTATCGACTCCGAGCTCTCGCAGTCGCAGAAACATGGGAAAAGATGCAATGATAATAAAGCAGATCTCAGTTCCGTCATTGTACGCGTTCTTCGCTGTGGCAGACGCGGTTTTACGAGGTTTACTTGCGCAATTGTTAATCGACAACGACGGCTCTGAGTCGCACAGGCATGCAACAAAATCAAAGAGAGATCAACGTTACGTGCTCGTGTCAGCCGTGCTTGTCGCTGAATTGTGCATAGAAGATAAATGAAGTTGAAGTCATAATTTAGCCGCAACGAGAGAGAGAGAGAGAGAGAGAGAGAGAGAGAGAGACGATTTCATTTAACTGGAGAAGCTTGGATATGAGAAACGTTGTTTAAATTTATTGTTTGTGATATATCTTACGTCGCACGTGAATTTATATTCTCAGAGTCGTGTATGAATCACACGTTGATTCGTCATAAACTTAATAGAGAAAAAAAAAAAAATGTAGTCTCGATAAAACTTGCTTATTTATAACACGAACGAATTCGTGAGCTCAATATTTTTCTTTTATTACCCTCTGACATTTCCGCGAAAACTGCGTCCGTTCGATTGATCAACATCCTGCGTCATTGCTCGAACGTATCGCGTGTTTCAACGATTGAATAAATTCGTCTTCGTCCGGAATTGCGAAATGCTAAAATAAGCTGGCTCCCACTCGTGTTTAAATAAGAGTTTCTAGCGTTGAAGCTTGCGAAACTTTTGCTGGCTATGCGCTTGCGTGTTCCATATAAATGTAAAACATAGATATTCGTTGCTTTCATATCAAAAGCAAACCGTCGCTTAAATGCGGTTTTAAATTAATGCGGCTGTCATTAGAAAATTTCATATAATAATTCCTATAATTATTACAATATTAAATATAATTTATTTTATTATTATTAATTATTAAAGCATTTATGAATAATTAATGTTACTATTTCTATCGGTTATTATTGCTTGTAATTTTATTAACGATTTCATTATACGATATCACATCTTTTAAAATTGTTTAGCACTTTAAATTATCTCAAGCTCGCATGTAAATTACATAAAAAAGATTTATAAAAAAAAGCTTCACTTATCAAACATCCTACAATCCTATTAAGTGATTTATTATCCTTGCATATCATCACGATGATACACCTTTGAGCGCACACATGTCAGAAAGTGATGTAAAAATAATATCCAAGGCCACTCTGACCGAGCATGTTCCCGCAGTTAACAGACGTTCCCGATAAAGCTCGTTTTAGTAGCATCGTATATATCGAGTTAATCGTTTCAACGATTCGAGGAACTTCAAAGTGCCAGAGAACGTGAAGTTCCTGGCCCACTTTTCCGTCAAACTCAAACTATACGCATGAACCGCATCGCCAATGGCCTATAAAGTGTGTAATCGTGTGTTTAGATTTTAAAAATTCAGTTTTGTGTATATATATATATATATATATATATATACATATATATATTTGTATGTATATGTTTATCGAATACGTGTACGAATATGTATTGAAAGAAGAGTAAACAAAAAAATTATAGTCGATTGACTTGATGAGGGCAATTGTGACGTGGAGAGAAATATACTGGAAATATTTTTCGATCACTATAAAGTCGTTGAAAATAATAATTATGCTTTTCTTATTTAATAAATATCCTAATGAATGAATTGAGAAATGACAGTACTAATTCTGTCATTAATGGCAATAAAAATTTCTCTATTATTATTCCCAATTATCCTTGATTTCTCGAACGCGTGTAATGTGATTTCCTCTAAGGAAAGAAAGTTAAAACATATATATGGTTTACAAATTCATTACATAAAGATATAAAATTGTTCAATTCAATAGGTTTTCGATAGGCTCAGAATTAATACTGGTAAAAGTGCACCTTCGTGTGCCATTTGGCATTTCGATCGCGCAATCACGATTTCCAATGCACGTTGCATTCCGATAAATTGGATTCCAGTATATTAAAGGATGCACGTATATCACGCCGAAACGTTCGATTTGTTGTTTTGTAACCCACGTTTAACGCTGCAGTGTGTGATTACTTATGAATGTGCTTTGAGAAGAATATCGAATGCACAAAGATGCAGTTACGAAAGCAACCTGTCGATTCAACTACGTATTAATATAAAAATATCAACGATACTTGTATCGAAATGTTACAAAAGAGAATGAATAATTACAGTAATCTTAAAACATCAATATATACGTACAAACACATACATAAGCGAGTAGCGAGCGCGATATACAATGTCTTCGAAAGCGTCAAAAAAAAGAAATTTATCGCCATAGATCTCCGTTACGTACTTCTGTCAGCGACATGAAATATACGATCACTGTGTTTTTATCGTATGATCACGGTGAAATCACGGCAGCGGAGAAAGCTACAGTCTGCTCGGTCGTCGGCTCGTTTACGGCCGATCGCAGACATCTGGTTACGTCGCGTCGTCGTCGACGTCGTCGGTCGTCGTCCCTCAAACTTTTGCGACGACTCGCGACTACTCACCGCTCTCCATTGATGGTTTTTACGATCCCTAAATTTGTCAATCCACGTCTCCGGTTCAATTATCGTGTCTGAAATGTCCGCCGTACACGATGTTTAAAAATTAAAAGCGAGACGCAGTGTGTAAAAATAACTCGCTGCTCCGGCATATCTCGGCGAAAGTAATGCAACGCGACATTACGTAATAAAAATATTATGTGCGCGATAAATCCTTTTTCACATGAAGAATTTGGGGAAACTTGATAAGTCATATATCACAGTGATGAAGTTTTCAAATGATTTTAAAATAATATCACTTAATGCAAGCTTTTAAAATTAAGAAAGGATGAAATTTATGACGACTTGATAAAGTAATTAATTATATTTTAATTTTATTTAAATATTCTCTTTCTTAAAATATTTTTATTACCAAGTCTTTTTACTTAGAGTGCAAAAGTAAAATTTATACTTGTGTTTATCTTTTGATCATTTATCTCTAAGTTTTTATTAGAAAAAAATGTCATCTTTATTGTGCAATCATGACATCAAAGCGAAAATTAAAAAAGTAAACTCGTCTTCCACCTCGTATAAAAAGTCTCGAGGCCGTAGCCGCGCGTGAGACGTTACGTAAATGATTTTTGTTGGAGCGAGGCCTCTTAATTTCGGAGAAAGTAGGTTATGGGTGAAGGGACCAAGAGGTTACACGCTTCGCGAAGAAAAAGTAAGCGAGGAGGGAGAGAGTCGAGCGACCGGCAGAGCCCTTGATGAAGTTCCGCCCTTCAAGGACAAAATTATCGGAGGCCTCGAAGAAACGAGGCCTGGGAAACGCTCCAGTTCCAGAACGTTTCGCTGAAGGAGCAAATTATTTACGCCCCCTCGTTAAGAAATCATTTCTGCCAGAAAGAGCAAATCACCCCCGGTGATATTTGCATAGCCGTGTGTTTTAATAACTCATCCCTTCGAGCGCGCTCTCTATATCTGAAAATTAACGCGCCGCGAGAGTATTTGTATACATAATAGGGAGTTTGCATTTAAAAAAAAATTCATTTTTTTATATATGTAATTTAAATATATATTATTATAAATTTATTTATAAGAAAATTTTAAATTTTAATCAATAGAAAGGTATTAAAAAATTAAATTAAAATTTAATAAAATGTAAATTGCGAGAAAACGATTTTGATTGGTTGGAGTGCGTGATGTTACAGGGCAATAGTTTCAAACGTTTGTTTTCTGTATTCTGTATTGCGATATTCGGTCAATCTTGATCTCGAGGTACAAAGAAAAACAATTTATTGAGTGTTTTAATTGTTGTATTTTTACATAGAGGTACAAAATAGGTTTTGTACGTGTTACCTTTGCCCATTTTCATAATAACTGGATATATTAATAAATAAAAATAGTGTGTTGTCACTGTGTAAATTGGTCAGGTTTGAAGAGACGCTATTTCACGCTATCTAGCGCTATTAGCGTCTCCCCGAATGCAGATATTGCACTGTGACGTCACATCGCGTTCGGGAGGAGAGGACTTGGTCGTTTCCGGATCGTATTCGACAATTTCAAATAATGTAATTTTTATTATTAATTTTCTCGCTTAATTTGCATTAAAAAATTATGAAAAAAATAATTACATTTAAAATGAGATATATAAATTATAAAATGCAATTGTTTTTCAATGTCATGCAAACTCCCTATTACAGATGCCAACTAAATCGCGTTGCGATCCGTTAATTCGAATCGTTGAATGAAACATGTTGAGAATGTTGATTATGTTTCTATGGACTCATAAATGTTTCCGGTTCGACGATATAGCGATCAGCAATCTGTTCGCTACGTCATATTTCGCAGCGTCTCTCTGTTCTCGAGTGCCATTACGCTCGCGGCCTTTATACACTCGTACTCTCCATCAGATATTATGTACCGCTTCATTGTTACGTAGACAACGTACGTCTTGTTCTCGCGTCTCGTAATTAATGCTGTAAAGTTGGCGGAATATTTTCGATTACTTTGTCGCGTTCATCATCGCATATTATTTCGACGAGTTATAATATCGCAATATATTTCGACGGGAAAAATCGCGCGTAGCATCGTCGGCGGCCAAGATATATAATTAAGATAGCGCCTCGTCAGGGCCAAGATAAAGTGTACACGGCGGTATTCCGCATTGTCTAAGAGAGAAATCGCCCAGGTGCGCCAGGTTCGAGTTAGAATGCGGAGTGGAATAACTTTCCTGAGTCGTCGTCGCCGTCGTCGTCAGGGGCGATGGCTGGACTGGCTTTCCCATACTTCTATGCCCTAATTACTACGGTCGGAACGCGTTCTTACTGCTTTAATTACTATAATTACTCCGCGTGTTCTCGCTGTGACGCGTTTATTCGTTTCGTGTTATTCCACGCCGTCATATCTTGCTTCCATCCTGTCGGTGCATACAATATCCACCATTAATTTATCGCTGTTGTTTCCTTTATTATCACTGCTTTTGTCGTGTCAAACAGGCAGATATGTATCTAGATAATTTACTTAGATTATGAGATAAGTGTCCTCTACGTGTCATTTTAATAATAGACCATAAAAAAATATACATTCACGAGTATAAAAGTAAATTTAAAAGACATATCAGAAATTAACATTTTTAAATAGAGATTAATGTGGTGTTAATAGAAATTCGAAACATTTTATTTTTTTAAAAAAGACCATAAAATTGTGAGAATAATAATTTATACCTAATGCTTAAAGTAAAAAAATGTATTAGCATATATATTTAAAAAAAAAAATTTCAACCATCTATATTTTTTATTATCTATCTTTATATCTAATTAATGACTGGAATTATCGATGCCGATTTCACTGGTCCCTTAATAAAACAACCTTCGGCAGCTCTAAATATCACCGGAATCTGCTCGCCTCGCCCTAATGCCTCCGCCAGGAGCTCTCAGATCCGATTAATTTCCGCTTGATGCCGAATAATATTTAATATTTAAAAAGCTTTAGTCTGAGGTGCGCGCTACGAGCGACTAGAGGGGAAGTAAGGGGCTTGTCTCTCGTCGCCAGAGTGGTAGACGGCCGGCAGTCAGAGATATTCCCGCAAATCGAATGAACGTGAGCCAAATGAAGCGATATTGAAAGGCGATATCGTCGGTTCGCTCGCTCGACGCACAAATTCAATAACGAGCTCTGGAATAGAACGACGAAAGAGAGAGGAAGAGCAGCACCGTATACTCCGGACACCGGCACGAAGTGGACTCTACCGCAGGAACGGATTCATTGCAAATATCTACTTTTCCTCCCGCCGAGTTTCACCGACGTATCTCTCAAACATTCTTTCTCACCGCGCAAAAAACTCGCCGTCAATAATGTGAATATAATGATACTAAATTACGTATCATCCGCGTTCCCATGAATCCTTAGGTTTACACATTTCACACGCAGTATTGTTTCTCTTGCTGAAAATGTAACTTCAAAATATTACGCGTTATATTCCTTTTTGATAGAGGGGGAGAGGGATATAATAAAAGCCGATGATGCCATTAAGCTAAAATTTAAGCGGATATTCGAAAATTTAACACGATCCTACCCACGTGTATTATTTATCGCTAAATTACGAAAATGCGGAACGACTAAATTGGTGAACGTATGGGCTGTTAAAATGTACAAACATGCGTGTTGTTAACACTTTAATTACCATACAAATACAGACACGTATATTTCCTCAAAAGTTATACGTTTGGTAAATAGCGATCACTTTATTTATAGCTGAATGATTTGCATTTGTATTCAAATTTGTCGCTTGCGTGAGCCGAGCAAAAAAGGTCATTAATATCTGACGCAATCCGCTTTTTTCCGAGGAAATGCAGGTGTGATTTGTCCACGATTGTCGTGTCGTCAAAGTGTTAAAACGGGAAAAGCAAAACGAGCGATCCGCCCCTGCAGCTCCGGATCAGTATGGTATCCAGCATTTGTTCATCGTTTTGTTTGCCCGGAGAAGGTATTGGTGGGTGAATGTGAGTGCTGCGCTCTCACATGCCGTTGCATCGTACTACTACTACCCACAATGCTTTGTGTCTATCGGCTGGGTTTATCCAACGATCGATCCGCGGGTGTCCGGCGACTCTCGCTTAAAACCTTCCGGAGAAAATATAGTAAGCGATCTCGCGTCGCCACCGACAACAAAGTCTCCCGCTATTTAGCGTGATAATATTTAGCTACTAAAGAAAAATATCTACCGAAAACGATAGTGCGATATCAATCGAATAGTTATACTCTCATTACGGCGAAAATCACGTCAAATTTAAAATACGAAATACATGTTTGTTATAAAAAAAAAAAAAAAAAAAAAAAATAGAAAATATAATTTATATATATATATATATATGTAATTTGTAATGTTTCAATTAATATAAATTAGATTGTAAAACACAGAGATAATGGATTTTTTATAATGTCTTTATATTGAAAATTATTCATAATAATATGTGAATATATGTATATAATATTTCATAATAATAAACCACGATAGCCGCCATACGAATGGTCCTGTTTAAGTTTGCAGCGACAGAGCGCGAGAAATTATTGCTAAAATAAATGCTGTATGCATAAATTAAAACAGTCTCGCGTCGGGAATATTAACGATAATTTCGTGTTTGACATCGAAAAAGAATTAATCGAGAGCGGAGCGGAGCGCGCGAATATTGGATCGGCTACATGCCCGCTTCCATTAATCGGACTGAAAATCGCGGAAATTACGTTATGCTCGCGACCAAAAGCGCTGTCACGTTCATACGCCGAAATCACCGGATTTGATTACTAAGCGAAACATAATAACGCTCGGCTCATTGAAAGCAAATAACGATGCCCGTGCGCGCGAAGTTTGTATAGTTGGGTTTTCCGATCAGACGTAAATAAATTTCACGAATGGCGAATCATTTGTGTATACGCGCATCCAAAAATGATATATGTCGCAATGTGCGGGGCGCATTAAAATCAACATCGTGCCGCGAATATATCGGTAAACCGCGCAATTAACGTACAAATCCGCGTGGCAGCAAATCGGATTCTTTGATACATCTAACACTCGATCGTCGATCGTGATTGTTTGCAATCGCTATTAATTTTAACTTTAATATGCGACGTTGGTGCGATTGCTATGAAATTACCAGACAGCGTTTCAAAAACCCATTATTCCACGCGAATAATTTTCACGACTCGCACGAAGGCAGTGACTCACGTGACACGATTTCCTGCCTTATAACATAATAACGTCGGCCCGAACGAGTGTCGAGGCTGACGGCAGTTCGTGTACCGTGTGTCACCGGCTGTTCGTTCGTTCGTTCGTTCGAGAGTTCCGACTTTCTCCTTCGGAACGAATCATTAGCTTTCACTCGCGCGAGTCACCCCGGTTTCCAGCTCGTAGACGCTTGTTAGAGAAGCGAGCTTCGAGCGCACATGCATGCACGCTTGCTTACGGGATCACGCATCTATCGCCCCAGCTGTCACACGTGTGGAGATTTAACGATCTTAAATAATATATCGGATGGATAGCGTTTACAATACACAGAGCTAATGTCAAATTGGCGAAAATATACAACGTTATATTCTTTGTAAAATGTAGAGTCTATTCGTTCGGAGCGAAAATGTCGAAAGACTAATGGTTTTTTCAGCTCTACAAGCTATTGGAAAAAGGCTTTTAGCGAATTACCTCGAAAGCGAAAATAAATGGAAATTGTTCTCCTCGTTCAATTTAAACTTAATTTTACTTTAACGGTATTTTTTAATAACGGAAAACTTGGGTATTAAGATATTGAATGGTGGAATTTAATAAACTATGACAACATCGGCTCGTGTATTCATTTTTCCTCAATTCTAAGCGTCTAACGCAAATGTTTACACTACACAACATGAATAAAACATGCATTCTTCGCTTTATGCCTTTCTTACGATACCATGGAATCAATGTCCGCCGAGGCGAGCTTATATTTTCCACCGCAACCGAGTCGCGCAAATATCCTCCATATGTTTCATAATACGATCGTAAACTAGTTATTCCCATATTTGTTATTCCGCGATCGATATTATTGCATCTATAGCTCGAACAAAACCATTAAAAGATATATACGAATGTGTACGAATACTAAAATCTTTCGCGTAATGAGAAATTATCTCGTAGAAAGCGCTTGCGTGTTTTCAAACTTGTACAACTCTAATGAATATATTAAAACTTTCTAAAATTGTTAAACATTGTATATGTACATGTGAGAAGAGAAAGTTTAAAAAAGACTTATAATTGTCGATTACAATCAACTTAACATCCCTATATACTGTAATTCAAATTATTTCCTTCCACTCCTCGCGCTTCTCTTTATCCTTTGTTTTAAATTTGAATTTAAACAAGCCTTGAATTCCTCCCTTTCGTGATATGCAATTCAGCGATAACCGCAGGTTAAAGCAAGATCGCGATTTGCACGCGTGCTTCGAGAAGGTCTCGCGCACGCCGAGACTGGCGTAAAGCGAGAGCACCATAACTGTCACGTATGATACATCATCGTGCGTGTTTTCAGAGTGCGCCTCCGGGGACCGTAAAACGCGTTCCCCCCCCTCCCCCTCCCCCCTCCCACGGCTTGTTTGACTTCCATTTTCGATTGTGAACATTCGCGCTCGCGCTCGCGCTCGCGCCCTGTCGCCTCGCGCGCTAAGTTTATCGTTCGTTTTATTGCCGATCGTAAGACGTCAACAATTCACGGTAAAAGCCTCGGTAAATAACATATCGCCGGCGTATAAATGTTACGTTAAAGCCACCACATGTATCTGCGCCGCGGCAGCATTTCGCGCGGCGGACCCGCGCGAAAGCGGGAAATTGCGCGCCGCGGCAAATCGATCATTGCGCGATAAAGAGCGCCGCGATAAAACGGACAAAGGGCGATTATCGTAGCTCGTGAATTGCCTTCGGTGATTTAGTATGAGGCGCTTTATTTCCGCCGGCTCTATTCACGAGGTTTCATCGTACAATCTACTCTCCTTTTTGGGAGAAAATTTCACCCCGATCACGAGCGCAAACGTGCTTCTCGCGTAAAATTTTCACGAAATGGTAACTTCTTAGGTATTACATATATCGTTTTTCTTTTGTTTTTTCCTGGTTTGCACTGTGTGTAAAATAAAATCTTCCTACATCGAATTTAATTTGTATCGATATAATATAATCCAATAAATTTTATTACTATTAATAAAAGCAATTTTACTATAGCTATACGTTTAGATTTTATTATGTAATTTTTAATTGTACACAAATTTAAATATGTTTCGCCACTTGATAAAAGAAATAATCACTCTAAACATATCGAAAAACAAATGATGATTGTCAAACAATTATTTTAAAAGCATGCAATTAAAATTTAATATAATACATACGAATATGTGGATGATGTATCTCGTAATCGACGAACGCAATGATTCTTACCTGAAATAAAAGAAAAACGAGCGCGTATGTAAATTAAATTATCCTGAATGATATTCTGAAGATGACGGAAAACGATTTGACGTTCCGAGGAATGAGAAACGAGAAATTCATGGAAAATTTAGCGCGATATCACGTAAGAAGCACATGTATACAATTTATACGAAGGAGAATCGCATTTTCAACATTATCGTACTCCTCGCCAATTACTCGAAGCGAGCTGCCGGCCGGAGCTCCGCTTTCAAAATGATGGAATCGCGCGCGCGCACGTGGGGTAAAGCTACGTTTCCGTAGCTGTCTCGATTCATCAGCCCGGTGCTGCTTGTGTGCCAGTGTCGAGAATAGCGGGGCCTGTTTGCAACTTGCCAAGACCGCTGCGCCAGTCGCGGCCAAGCACCAATAACACCGAGTTAATGATGTTTGGTTGACGGATTTATGAGGCCAGTGCATGCGCGCTGCATGCGCTAGAGCAGAAGGAGTCATTGCACGCGCTATAAAGATACGACACACCGCGGGCGATCCTTCGATCGTATCGCGGAAACCATTAGCCAGCCGTATACGGCAAAAACGTCCCAACAAAATCGTACACGTATATTCCCGCTAATGCGTATATACCGGCAGAATGTAAGAAGATTGATGCGCGCCCGCGCGATTGATAAGGGCAAAAATATTATATGCGCCCGTAAACAGGCTCGCGCAATCGAGTGTCGATCGCGATTATCCTCGCGCCATGTGCGCGTCAATCAACGCGGGCATAATGAGATGCGGCGAGGATCCTCGAAGGAGCGCGACACCACGTCGCGCGAAATGAGGATGCGAGAATCGTTTATGTATCCGTCTCGCCGGTCTCGCGATTTTCTTTGATCCGCAGATGAACATGGCAGCCAATCACAGCGTCCGCGATGACGCACGGAGTCGCGTTACAATCGCGCATCTGGCGTATCGAGGAATAATATTTCGAATATTAATAGCCTGTTCGTAGCCTAGCGTATAGCTCTCCGATGTCTTTTCCTGGCTTCGATATTGTTATCGAGCAAAGCTGAGTCATATAGATTGCTTTTCGCGCACGAAATATTCAATTTATTGCAAACGCGAGCGAATTAATGACTGACAAAACGGACACGTGGAGCAAACTAGCACAAAGTCGATTATAATAAACATGTGCTGTAATCACATGAGAGAAGGAACGTTATTAACGTCCAGAGAGATCAACCGTCTGTCAGCTATTAACTTTGCGTAACAGCAGCTCTACGAGAAGACCAATCGCGTTTTTTTTTTTGGAGCAAGATAACGAGGCCGTGCATTGTTAAACGGATATAGCGGAAAAAAAAAATTCCGTCCGCCCTCGCTTTCCCAAAAAACACGCGCAAAAATCGATCGCGCGCACTCTTTATAGACACGGATTTTTTTTTTTTTCAAAAGCCGAACAGGTCGAACAATAGGCTTATCGTGCGCGCTTGGCACTGAACGGCCTAATCTCGTTCCGCCAATCGAGACAATCAGTTGCGAGCAAGAGCACGACGATAAACAGACTGGAACGCAAATTGCCGTGCTCATTAGCATAACTCCCGATCGTCCTCAGCTTCGGGCCAGTGCTTTCCGCGTGCATATCGTTGCAAACACGAGCCCGTTATCAGGTTACTCGAGTCACACGGAATATCGTGCGAAAAACGTTTTGAAAAGATCCAATGATCGCAAACGATTCTTGAATCACGATTGCCCTGCGGCAATTTATTCAACGATTTTAATCGAGAAAATGAAAAGCAGGCCAACAGATTTCTCTCGAAGAATTGATATTTATTATTTTCTTTTTATATATATATATATGCAGAGTTTGAGACAAAACATCGACTTATTATTATATTATCAGTCCATTATAAAAGATTGACATTACAGTGGGGCTCGTTGCAATAATTGTGGATGTTTAAACAAAAATTGATCTTTTTAACGTAAAAACGCGACGGGAAATTGCAACAGGTAATGTATCGGATAAAGCCACGGTTACGCGCACATGAATAAATTAATTATAGAATGTATATATACGAATGCAGATCCTATATACAAACGCGATCGAGCGTCCGTAATGTCACACCGCATAATAATACTACGTAATAAAAGAGCAGCATTTGAGAAGCATTTGTAATTGAATTCTGATAGCACAATAAGTACCGGGACGAATATATAAAATGTCCGTGTATCTTAAGGATGTTTAGCACCTACAATCGGAGCAAAAAGTAGTCGAAATTTACGAATATATACTCATATATCTATATTTTCTCATATATCTAAGTATATGATTATTATAAAGATTGCATAAAATCTGATTATTTATTCATAGCTAGAGTGTAGAAATTTATTTTCGAACTTTTGTTGCTTTTTTCGGACAATTTTCGTGTTTCTTAAATTATAATGAGAAACTTTTATCATTGACGGTACCTCGATTTCAACATTACAGCACAAAATTTGAATTATAAAAATAAAAGAATTTACTCGTACAGAGTAATTTAAAATGTCAGAATAAAAATTATAATAGTGAATACTGACAAAATATAGAAGATTTTTAACTATGTCTTTGATAATTTTAATACTTTGTCATTTCTCCGAAGAAAGAAATGTGGCAACATGATTATTTTTCGTAAGTTGGTCAAATTGCAAATTGACATATGAGGCCTAGTCGCTTCTCACTTACACGTTTGTATATAGAGGCTTCTTCAGATGAAAAGATAGGTTATTTAAAATGTCAAAAGAAGGCTCAGCTGAATGTTATGTTGCCACGTTTTCACAATAAATAATATGTCATCTCGGATAATAGGACGAAATTGAGAAAATTATATTCAATATCTTTTGAACTAGTCAGTACTTGGCCGAAATTATGTGATCAAATATTTCCTCTATATTTAAACTATATTTTTGCAAATTTTTCCTATTATTATTTCTATTTATTTTAGCTCTTAAATCAACACGATCACAGGTTTTTTATAAGATAGAAAATCTGTAATCGTATCAATTTAACGGCTAAAAAAGACAGAAATAATTATATTTATACTTATTTATATAAAAAATTATATTTATAATTATATTAATACTTTTACTTATAATTAGATCCACACAATCATTATATTTATAATAATATCGACGGGTAAATTCATTGCAAATTAAAATTCTTATAACTTTTGATTGCTTCAGTGAATCAACTCCCGGTTTTTTTATAAGTCTCTGAACATGTATCAGAACAATCTGTGCAAATTTTATTAAATTCTTATATTTTTAAAAATAGGTACTAAACATCCTTAATGTTCTCGCTCGAGGAACGAGCAGAAAAAAAAACAAAAACATGACATATACATTATTACTTTACGATACATTCATCCTAAAGTCAACCTCAGTTGAAACAGCGTATAGAAAAAAAAAAAAAAAAAAAAAAAAAAAAAGAGCGAACCAACGACCAAATATTCGCGATTTCGCGCGAGTCTCGCAGGCTTTAGCCTCGGCAGTCACGACGTAACGTGTCTTGCCTGTCTGGTGGTAATGGTGGCCCATACGCGAGATCGTCGTCACGGGTAATTGACACTTTGTAGGATAATGCCGGCGCGAATACGCCGCGCGTTCTCATGCCGTGTCTTCCGAAGATGACTATCGGCATCCCCCTAATACGTGTGTACGCACGAATGTGTACGCGTCATGCCTTTATTGCCACGTCTTGTACTCATGTCGACGATCGGCCGCTTTGTGTAAAATGCCCCTGTTGACCACTGACGATTCGATCATTACGTTGCGCAAAAGTTATTACCTGAGACGAGCAATCTGCCGCGCCACGCCACGCCGTGCCGTGCCATAATGTCGTTGCCATGTGCGCGCGCGCACATAATAATAATAATGATGCTTTTAGCAATAATGAAAGACTGCGGAATCTGGTGGATACATCGTCTCGCGCCGCAAGCGACGAGAGTAATACACAATCGCTAAGAGTCTCACGTACTTATACTACGTCAAGGTCGATGTTACGCGCACGCGCGTTCGAGGTAATTACGTATGTGGACTTGACGTTATACGCTGTTACACATAGGTATCAGGATGTTGTGAGAGAGAGAGAGAGAACAAATTGCAGCGACTCGCGCGATACCAAAGGATAAGCGTGAATAGCCGTGGCTATTATTAGTATCTAACTCATCATTTTGCCAACCAAAGATAGCGAGGAAGACTAGCTCTCGTGAGTCGTCCGACATGTTCTCTACACGTTGAAAAAAGAAACTGGAATGTAAATACAAAATCTTCAGAAATAATTGAATATTTAAATAATCGTTCTAATAATGTTCTATGTTATTTTCTAATCCCTCCATTTTAACACTCGTTAAATCATACTTGAAATTATTAAAAGTTTGTAAAAATCTCGCCAATCATTTCATTGCAAAAAATTGTATTATTTCTCTCTTTAAATTTGAAAAATATCCAACACGAGAGAAGCAATACAGATTGCTACAATTTTCCAAAAACATTTTCATACTTTAAATCATATGCAGAAATACGTGCTCTTGTATATTTTTCGATTTAAAATACATGAATCACTCCATTCAATTTCACTCGATTCAGCGACAAAGCAAATAAATTACTATGAGGATAATGTTGGACTCCTTTTTTTTTTTTTATTAATCTCTCGTAAAAACTCGTAAACCTTGGCAATGAAGTTGGTCTATTCCAATCGCATTAACTTGCACGAAAGGTTATTTACATATATGGCGAGTCAAATGGTACGTAAATAATTTCTCTATTCGTCTTTATCCGCGGTAAATTATGCCATTCGTGGGATATACATGCAGGGAAACATAGAGTCGGTCGACAGAATGCGACCTCGTAGCAAAACAGCGATATGACGAGCGCATTCAATGCATAATGTAGCGTGGATAATAAGTAAACACTTTGTCTCGCGTACCGATCGCGATGTACCGCGACTCTCGTTAATCATTTTCGTATTCGCGATACTCGAAGGTACTCGGAGGGATAGATCTGTTTACGACGCGCTTTTTAATTTGCATCGATGATTAATAGCACCGTTTAGAGCGCGAAGATCTAAAGGGGTCGCCGGCGGCGATGCAACGCGCGCTCGCTTTGCACGCCAGCGCTTAATGCAACCTTCGTGCCAGGCAAATCATTACGACCACTGCTAGATTATCCGCGTAATCAACATGTGCATCGCTTCGTTTTTCCAGAGAGAGAGAGAGAGAGAGAGAGAGAAAGAGAGAGAGAGAGAGTAACGCTTCGGAGTCTTGGTGACTAATTAATTCCTTTTAGTCTTGTGAAGTTAATATGTCTGCAGATTTTAAAACATCGTCGAGAGAGATAGAAAATGCCCACAGTATTTCTTTAGAGGAAAAAAAATGCACGAGTATATGATGGATAATAATAAAGATATAAAAGATATAATATTTCTCATTATATGATAAGATTATGCGTTATTAAATAAGGTAAAAGTATGTGACGTGGAAAAAATAAACATCTGCCATTTGCATTTGCAATCCACATTTTGTGAGAATAATTAAACTGATTAACAACCGCTGTATCTCACGATAGCGTGCGTGCATACGTAACGAGATTCGCACCTATGTGCGCCTAACGTACCGCTCGGTCAAAAGCCCGGACATATCACGATTGGACCGGGCAACGTGCCGGGCAACGACGACGGGTCGTGAGTGCACGTGCTATGAATAGTTAGATCCGAGTTAGCGTTGATTATCGTGGCATTCGCGTGTCGCGACGACGACCAGCGCCGCGCGGAACACGGCGCTGAAATTTTCCGATCTGAAGCGGTACCCGCTAATATTAGAATTGAGCGACCGCATACCGATGTTTCTACCAGAGATGCTTTGTTAGCGAGCCCCACGCGGATGCGCCGATCGACAAGCGCGAAGGTTAAATTTATATCGGGAAACGTACCCACTCTCTGATAATTTGGAACAGTTCGAAAAATTATAATATACAATAGTTGGTTGAGAAAGAAATAATATCGCAATTCAACAATTTATTGGTTAAAAAAAAAAAAAAAAACATTTTTAACTGAGAAATATTTATAATTTTCTATTAGAACAATGTTATAATTTTTCAGTATCAAAAACATCTGAGATATATACAAGTAAAGTTTTGTATCTGATAAAATGGCTTCTAAAGTTGCAGCTCTGTTTATTCGATTTAAGCACCGTCCGTGTTAAACACCATGACGTGATTAAATGCGGGTCGAATAAACGCGACCGCCCGATGCGTTTATAATGATTTATCAGCACAGAGGCGACTCGCGTTGCAGCAGTGCAAAGCGATACGATGAACGATATATCGATTGGATTTGGGTCAAGGAGAAATCGGATCATGTTGTCGACTTTGTGCTGCCAAAGATTTGACATTGTTCGCATTGATCGCGCGATCAATGCAACGAGACAATGTAATCGATAACAGAGAGATTAAGATTTAACATTTAATTCCCTTTAAATATATTATTAAAAAGAGCAGATAAATAAATTTTGTTTCAAAATCTATTCTCATTAAAAATTAAACAATGCATTTATTTCTCTTTGTGTTCTCGATGTAAATTTAGGTCACAAAATAAATGGTTCGCGATATCAAATCGCAACGTTTAATCGTCGTAACCGCACGCGGTTGAATTTTTATTATTATTAATCGAAAGATAAAATATCATGGACCATATTTCTTTCATTGACTCGATTCTTCGCCTATAAAACAACTTATAGCGTTGTAAAAAAATGCGCTCAAGTTTTCGCACGCCCGGATGTATCGTCGTAAAATCTCAGCGCGGTGAAATCCGTTATCTCGCACTCGCGCCTCTCTCCTCTCGATGCTTTCTCGATTTCCCTATAAACCCTGGAGGAAAATCATTCTAAATCCCATATATAGAATCGCGCGGTGGAAACAGAAAGGCAGCTCAGAGCGAAGCCGGAGAAGCGTAAAGCGGACACCGAAACAAAGGCGAGACACAAAATCCAGAAATGCGGACGGCCTGTCTATTCGTATACACGCCCGGAGGGTTGATTCTAATTACAAACAGGGGAACCGGCACTGTAATACGATCGTTCATGCATTCTCATTAACAATTACTGCGAAAGGAAAATTAATGCGTGACTTGATCACGATCATAATTAGCCTCATAATACGGTAGAAGCGAAACTAGACGAAATGCCAGTGATTTAGGGAGAGATAATTAAATTGTAATCTACATTTTTTTACCGATAAAATGTAAAAAGGCGTAAAACAAAATTATATATTTAATGTGCAAAAAATATCCCATCACAATGAAAAGAGAAATATGTTTGGAGTGGTTTAAGATAATAATCTAGAGCTAACTAGAAAAAAAAAACACTTGAAAACCATGAGCAAATAAAAAGAACCCGCAAATTTTGACCTGCTGTATAAACCCAAGTTTATACTTGGGTTTCTTTTGTTGTGACTAAAAAAATATGTTCATGTCGACCTTTCGGTTACCATCCTATTCGGACGACTACCTTCAATTTCTCTTACTGTCTCAGTAATTAATCATCAGGCAGTTTACCAACCTAAAGTCACGTGCTAATAATTCATGGAAAACACCTGCGGCAGGACACCTTTCATTGCCGATCTTCACGGCATCAATCGAAGTAATAATCTTTGCGGTGTCATAGGAATTATCGATATGCTTTTTGTCAGCGCGCTCACTTTGCGGTAACCACATGCAGTTGCAGTAAAACTTTATGGACACAATGAAAAACGACCGAAAAGGGCCTACCAACAATGAACCTTGGAAAGTCATAAATCAAAAAGTCAATTTTCGGTAAACAAAGTTGCAGAGCTCAAGCAGACCTATACACATAATCGCACATTAAAAGGCAGAAAATATATATTGCACCATGTTTTCACCATCGTAACGAAAAACTAAATAAAAGGTCTACAATTCCAAGCGTCATTCTCTGATGGTTTTTACAGAAATTTCGTTGCCGCGTTGTTCGCAAGGTGCGATATAACATCGAGCTATCAGCCGAGAAATCTGACGGCCAATTATTTCCGCGAAAAAAAAAACCTTCGTGCGAAGAGGCAGCTCACCTGCGGACACGTCATTACCCTTAATGGCGGTTAATTCCGATTTAATCGAATCCGACGCGTATTCGTTACTACTTTAATTATCAAACACCAGCACGCAATAGCCGGTCCGTCGCTACATCAGAATAATTAGAGCGATAGTACGTAATGGCTTGTAATGGAATCGATATATAATCACCGATACACATCCTGCGTGTTTGCGGATGCTGCGGCCAGATGCAAATCGCGTATTCGCGGAACAAACGTTCTCTTTGACTTCCGGATCGTCTCAGTCTGGATCTCATTATGTTGCTCCCCTCTGCCCTCTCCGCCCCCTTCGTTCTAGCACACAGTCGCAGGGCATCGACGAGGAGAGAAGGACGATACGTCGTCCCAGAGCAGACACGGCAAAGTATAGGAGCAGGGCAAGCGGAAGGCAGCGAGGGAGCGGGTGTTATTGTTCTTCAAAACAATTTAAACTTTAATTACTTCGGTGAACTGCAGAAACGGCGTTGCGACAGTCTCACTGTTTGCCATCGTAAAATTAATTGGCTTCTCCTTCTACCTTCCTCTTCAACTACGTTTCGAGCGTATAGTCTTTCTCTCTTTCCCTCTTACACACGTACACATGCTGCACTTTCTTATATAGGGTGATTCTAAAATAAGTCAAGACTTTACAGACATTTCGCTCCAGATTTGAAAATAAAATAACAATAATCCTCTTAATCAAAATAACATTAAATATATTTTCGTAACTGCTTAATTTTTTGATATAATTAAAATTCTGTCAAAATTAAACTCGCTCAAACTTAAATAAGATAGAATAAAGATTTGCCGGTTTCATAAAGTTTTTTTTTTTTTTTTTTTTCTTTTTGTTAAGAAAAACAATTGCAAATTGATCGAAAATACACTTGCTTTTGCAAACATATTTTAGAATCACCCTGTATGCTTTCCTCCGCCTCCTCGGTCTTCCGACTTCCTTTCCCTCCGCATTTCTCCACAGCTCTAGCATTGGACCAATTGATACGCGGAGGTGCAGATCGAACCGCTTTCCACGCCGGCTCGTGCGTTATATCCCCGATGCAATTACCGGGAGTGCCATCTGTCACGCCGCTACACCCGCGGATATATCCGAATATCCGCCGGTTATAATGCGGCTCTTCGTGAAATTTACTCGCGAAAGACCAATCGCTCGAAATCGAATCGCGTTATCCGACAGCCGATAAAAAAAAAATCGGAAATATTTTTAGAGAAAGCGTGTCGAGCAAATACCCTCCGGCGCTTTTGATTCATTTTTTAAACAAACTTTCCCATAAAAATTTCGTGAGTATAAACGAATGAAAATTGAACTTAGAAAGTTAAGCGAACGTGTAAAATTGTTCAAAATTGCGTCACACACAATTATTCTACACGTTATAACTACATGAAAGCAAAATTTTCTTTTCGCTATCGCAATATATGTGACGTTTTTCAATTTTCATATTTCTTCTAAAACATTAAATAATAGAATTCAAAATTATTCGCACATATTTCTAATTTAATAAAATTTATTTAGTAATTAATAAATGCGTAAAACATGAGCATTTAGCAATTATAATTTTAGATTACTGAAATATAAAATGTGATGAATGTTAATAATATTGATGTAAGTAGTTCTGAATCCGTCGGAAGTTCACGAGATCACGGACGTTCATATATCACATTGTTTTTTCGGCCTTTGGCATCGTCCTTCACGACTCGCAGATCCGTTTATGCGATGAAAAAGTTGGGCGGAGAGCGGTCGAGGAGAGAAAGACTGGCAGAAAAACAGCAAAAGAAATGGAATCGGAGACGAACGGAAGAAGGTAGACGAAGAAAAATCATCCCTGCCACGCCCGTGGAAATAAAATCCTCGTCCCAGAAAAAAAAAAAAAAAGTTCCGCGTGTTTGTCAATATTCATTCGAATCAGTCTACTTTATTTGCCTGCGCGATTACTGTTTCAGATTTGACATGTTAATAGAATTGTTTTTCACGCTGCACATTTTCCTAGCGATGGAATAGCTATACATTATTTTTCGCTTCACGCGATATTTTTATTTCATTTGCCTTTATTTTTATTTTATTCGCTTCATACTTTCGAATAATATTCAAACAGTATACTTCGTAATAATTTTTTTAAATAAAAAATTTTCCCGTTAGCTTGCATGTGCAAACTCGCGCGCGGATGTGTGTTATTTCTGAAGCAAGCGATGCAATTCTTGTCATTTATAAAACTTTGATGATGCGTTTTAATAGAGAAAAAAATCCAATTATAGACGCATATCAAACATGCATTACACTCAGTTGTAACAGCTACTGTCTGATCGGACTGGGATGAATCGCTTCATCTTGAAAAGGGATGGTGCGTCACAATGAGAAAATTCTCGACGACGTCTTCTCCCCGGGCCACTTCGATCGGCCATAGCCGGGGTTCGGAAAAGCAGCTGGCGGTGCGGCGGGCAGGAAAAACGGAATCCGAGCAGTCGTTCGTGTCCGCGCGCGCGCCACGCCCGCGGAAATAAAATTCGTTTCCCCACGAACGTACCGTGAGAACGAGAGAGAAAGAGAGAGAGAGAGAGAGAGAGAGAGAGAGAGAGAGAGAAACGGAAGAGGAGGAAGTGGAGGAGGCTGCGCTTGTTGATATTCATTTGGTACGTCACTTCTACCCGCTACAGCCTGCAGCCGGTATACTCGTGGCGCGCGCGGGGGTTGCCGGAAACGATTCGATGTTCCTCCCCCTTTCAGCCCCAAGCCTCCCTCACCGCCCTCTTCTCCACCGCCCTTCTCTATTCTGCACAACGAGCGCAGCCGTAATGCCGGCGGCCAATGCTCGCGAAAAGCTGACTCAGGCATCGCCGTATGGCCGGGCACGGTGCATCGATCGCCTTCTCCGCTGCACCACCACCCTCCTCCACCCTCCTCGCGAGAGAGAGAACCCACCCTCCTCCACATCCTCCCTTCAAACCCCCGCCGCATGCCTCTTCCTCCTACCGCTGCTCCTCTTGCCTCCGTACCGCCCGCAACCCTCTTTTGCTTGCACCTTGTGCCACAGCGCGGCCGGGCTTTAGCCCCGTGAGCTGCGCGAGTATACCCGATTTAACGTTATTACGCCGACGATTTGCCCGACGCGACGTTACGCGACCCTGATTGGAATGCGCGAACGCGACGATTCATTGGCTGCCGGGGATTATATCTCTCGCGCGCGCGTCGCGAATTTTATCAAAGATCGATCGCTAAATATCTAATGCAGTATAGTCGATAACGATGTACGAAATAACTTTACGCAACGCATCTGTGCTTCGAAAAAGTTGCGTCGATAAAAAAGAATACGAAAATTTCGCGTTTTATTACAACGTAAATTGTAAAAAATGGAATGTAATATTACACCTCCGTATAGATCGACATTATACAATTTTGCAATTCTATTTTCATATATGCGTACGTAATATTTTATGACTTTTGATGTTGTAAAACTATAGAGTCTTTATTAGGTGCTATGTGAATTGTCACAACAATGATTCATAATTAGAGCTCATAAGCATGGAAAGGATTATATATAATCATTCACATAACGATAAACAATCTCATTCCTTTTCTCGGCTGTAAGATTCGCAAACGAAGCGAATAATAATAATAATAATAATAATAATAATAATAATAATAATAATTATTATTATAACAATAATAATAATAATAATAATAATAATAATACACTTAAGTACTTAACTACGAAGTATAACAAAGAGAGAGAGGACTAAACAAAGAGAGAGACTCAAAGAGGATAAAGTAAGTAAATAAGTACAGTTGTCGAAGTTTGCCGCCTCAGCCGGTCGAATTATTGGCTTCCAGTTACCTCGAGCTCGCGGTTATCGCGAGAAACCGACGAAAAATCGCCGCCGCCCTGACCTGCGCGACTTCGGGAGAGAAGAAAAATGAGATAATGATGGTTGTAGATGATGTCGAACCCCAGTGTACTCCGGTGAATGGTTATTTCATGCGAGGAGCGATAACATTTTCCTAGCATTTAGTTAATGGATGGAGAGGTTTTCTCCGGTCTCTCTCTTCTCGCTTTATTTTTCTCTCTTTGCATCGCGTCGATGTATATATATATATATATATGTGTGTGCACGAATTGCACTTTTATAGCGACCTTAAAACACCAGCGGAAAAAAACACACGATGATTGTTATTGCGCGAGCAAAAGCGCATCTACGATGAGACAAAATTTTTGCCGCTTTATTATCGAGCCCAGCGGGATCTTATGTAAAACATATTCCCATAAAAGGCTCATAATTTTGAGAAAAATTACTAGAGAAAGTATACGTCGATCATAGTAATCAAAGTAGATTGATTATTCGATTTCAAATTGGTCGGAGATTTCCAATAAAGATAGCTGGATAGATCTGCAGCATCTTGTATTCGACAGCATTAGCTCGATACAATAGATATGTTCGAGCGAGGTGCATCATGAGTCAGCCCGTACACAGGTGGCATTTTCTAACCAGGAAAGAACAGCGCACGTCGCATCGATCTGTGACGTGAAGCACGTCTATCGTGCTAAACTGCGCCATTCCGCGGTAATAAAGCGTCATTTATCGTAATTATCGCAACGAGACTGCGGAGATTGTTCTCGGAATGACAATGTGTCATAAATTTCGACAAACTTTTCCGCCGCGATTTCCGCGATATTTATGCGCACAAATGACGTTATAACATTGCCATCTCACCGTTTAAGTGTCTGCAATCGCTTTTGCATAGGGTGCACTAACGATCCGAGAATATGTCTGCGACGCGGTGTCTCGTTCTATATAAAGAGCAATAGTAATATAGTTGATAGCACAAAATTACAAACTAGGGGCTATCACTGCAAACTAGAGCCATTTCATAAGATTTCGCAGTGCAAAGCGCGCTCTGTACACTATAATCTAACAGTTGCGTCACTTTTGCGTGAGCGCGCGCGCGCGCGCGGACATAAGTCGCAAATCACGGTGCAAAGTGAACGCTGTCGCTTGCGATGGAACGCAAAATCATAGCCAATTAATGCTCGAATATTTTATCTCCGATCGCGCAGAAAATTACTCAGGTTGGAGCTACGTTTAAATTCGATAACCGGTTGCGCGCCGCGAAATCGAACTGAAATAGACCGATGTTGGATATCGCGGAATAACTAAAGTAGCGTATGACAAAAGTCGCACGGTATAATGTCGAGGTCAATTATATTCTTTTTCTGCCATATATGCATACGTGAAGATCGAACCGCGAAGACGTTAACCTTCTTCGATTAATCACTTAACTCACACGAGTAATTAAGACACGAATAATTAACACACCAGTCAATTATGTAGACGTAGATAAATCTCGGATATGGAGTTCATCCCGATGACACGAGCGCACAAGTTCGTTGAAATCGATACGCGCAATCAGCGACAGAGCGGAAAGATATGAATAAATGAAGACGCATATTACCTCGATGCGTGCTCGCGGATATAAACCCCTTCCACGATGTGTGTCCCACCCTAAACCACGTGCGCTTTTGCTCATAATCAAAAGCATATTGTTTCCCATTCAGCTGTTACAGTATTTTTTTCTCTCACGACTGATACAGATTCGTATGATATTTTTATTATTATTTAGCGATTAGCTGCTCAATTTTAAAAGGAAGACAGTTGCGAAAATAAAATAAAATGAAATAAATTTTTGCCTCGCGCTAGAGTCTCGTTAGTTAGTGAATAAATTCTATCAACAATTTTACGACATTTAAAATGGATTCGCGCTTATTACGGTTATTGTATGATCGATTCGAACAAAATTATGTTTTTATATTCGCGTCATTTTAATCGGATTGAAATCGAACTAATTAGAACTGGAGACTACTATAGTTGAAGATAATACAAGAAATGAAATAAAAGCGACTGACCGTTCTATTTGCACATCCAACTAACAAAAGTAAAAGGAACATATAAGAACGTAAAAGATTAATAGATGCTATAAATCACGGTGTAGCAGCTACCAATTTCGAGATGCTGAAACTTTTATGGATAGATAGGTACAATTAAATCGATAACATTAATGCTCGTTACACAGAAACTCAACCCAGAAATGTGATATAGAGCGTTATAAATATTTCAATCTGCTCCGAATGTGTAACGATGTGTCACCTTGCATTCATCGATCGTTGGCGTTTATATTGTTTCCCATTAAATAAACAACATTATTGGCGAATAACAGCTACAATGCGATTAAATTTGCCACATAACAAATTTAAATTCAAGAAATTAAACAATATATTTGTTTTTATAATTTATATTAATTATTATTTTTATTAATTTATATGTATACACACGGGCAGAAATAGGTTTTTAATATAAATAAATAAAACAGCTATTTTTGATATAAATACATATCTATTTTGCGATATGTATATATATATATATATATATATAAACATGTAAACAGTGATATAAAATTTGGCAAGAATACATTTCGCCGTCGGCGAGTAAACAACGTTTCAAAACTTTGCTGTAATCGACACGAGAATGACAGAATTAACTCGCGCAAAAATCGACGGGTCACTCCGAAGCTCGTGTTTTTCGAATATTCCATTTGACGAGCTTCCAATCATCCATTTTTCTGTCCATTCCCGATCGAACGTTCTCTCGCGCCGATTAATATAACGCGTGTCGCCCGTGCCACGTCACGTTGCGAACATTGCCGGCTGCGATTTCACCGCGATGAGTATTCGGATCACTGAACTTACAGGCATTCAGCGCGAATGTATGGATGCGTGGATAAATGTGGATTCGCGCGGTGGATGAGGGAAAGAGAGAGAGAGAGAACCGTCGTCGGATTTTAAAGCGTCATTTAGGTAGGAAGAACGTGCGCTCTCTCGTTTGCATCACCTCTACCTGCCTTCGAATGAAATCGCGTCTATTGTGCGAACACTCGGCGAGAAAGAAGGAGTGCGAGAGGGCGAGCGCCCTTCTTCTTCTTCTTCGTGGCTGCCGTTGTAACCCCCTCGTGAGACGCCTCGAAACACGGCGCCGAGACTCCGAGTCGCGCTTTTTTCGCTGGCCGCCAATCGATATTTCCGGTTCGCATAATTGCGACGCTTATTCAAGCTGCCGTTCAACCAGATCAATACTCGTAGAACATGGATGAGTCATATTACTTTGCGATCTAAAGTAAAGAGTCGACCTCTCTCTCTCTCTCTCTCTCTCTCTCTCTCTCTCTCTCTCTCTCTTTATACATGTGTAATACTCCATCAGTCACGTAAATTATGAAATTTATCAAAATGACCATCATCGATAACACATAAATAGCTTTGCATCATCTTTTATCATTTAATCATGTAATAAATATTTCGCGGCCGCAGTTAAAGTTATTCTACTGTGTGTATACGAGATATTCGAGAGATACATATGGTGGAACAACTTGGACGCTTTATCATTGTTTCCAGCAGGATTCGTTCTCAGGATCCGCGGCCACATTATTTCAAAAGCGAGGGCCTCATGGGTAAGATACATAGTTGCGAGGATTAATGTCATAGTGAAATCTCGAGCGGCACTCTGGCTTTGGCGGAGAGTGGATGCCAGAGGCGAACACGAAAAACACTCGTATATTCTCCGTACATTCTGTGTTTACGGGCTGTTAACTGCGTGCGACTGTCTCGAGTTACATCAATAAACACGTACATAGATGCGCGCGCACACGCAAGGGCGGAGAGGAAAGAGGGAAGAAGGAGAATTAGGGGAGAGAAAGAGGAGGAGAACGAGTGCCGGACGAAGCGAAATAGAGACCATTTATTATTATTCAACCGGCTTGTCTTACATTACATCAATAAATATTTATCGACGGTTGCGCGCATGCGCGTCCCATGCCAAGCGAGATGCGCAACTAGGCGCATTAGCACAACCGTCAATTCAGACACGAGACGAGCAACTCGGGTCTGTTCCTTGTCCCCCGTTCAACGAGGAATGGATTTGTATAAATTTATGAAACTCTAATTTCAGACCTATACTCGAACCATCAATACGTCCTGTAAAATCATTTTAAAAATATTTCTTTTTTCTCTCTGTCTCTCTCTCTCTCTCTCTCTCTCTCTCTCTCTCTCTCTCTCTCTCTCTCTCTCTCTCTCTCTCTAATCATACATTATTTGTTAATTTGCTCTCACAATAATGTGTGTTAAAAAAATAAAAATTAAAGATTATACAAGTTTAAGAGATTATCATCCCCGCCTCTGTCCCTTTCGTTCCTCGATTTCACTCCATGAAAGAGAGAGACAGAGAAAGCACCTTCCCTTATTTCGCGGTATCCGTACGAAGCCTCGGCGCAAGAGACTAATTGGATTTCGCTCCCTCGACACGCTAATGACCGTATTCCATTTCCGCGGCTCGAGGTAGTCGACGCGATGCATCTCCTCGCACGATCTTCCGGTGGTCGGTCGGTCGCGGCGGCGACATTCGAGCGAAAATCGCATTATCGTTGCGGTCGAAAGAATTCCGTTCCCAGCGCGAATGCTTAGTGAGAATATCAGAAAAAAAAAAAGGAAAAAGAAAAAAGAAAAAAATAGTCGCGTGCGTTTCGTACCGAGAAATACAAATGGTTTCGAAGAATTTTGTCTTGCTTCCGTAATCTCGCCATCTTAATACGATTGACTCCTACCGTCTATGCATAAAAGTATGATACGACATACGATAATTCATAGTGAATAAATAGCTAGATAGTGTACTGAAAACACGATGCACCGCATTAATAATTACTCTCGACCGAAATTAATAATTACCTTCAAATTAGAGCTGAAAAACATTGGTCTTTATAATTATGATTTAACAGTAATTTATAATTCGGGATTTATATATACAAATACAGATTAATTTAGCTCGTAAAAAAATTATTTTTATACCTCTCAGATATTTCAAATAATAAAAAAGACAAACATCCAAAACTCTCTTTCTCTCTATTTACATCTAATTTTTTAAATATCTTGACAAGACACTTAAATATGTTGTCATATTATTCCACAAATATATATTCATGTGTACATAATTACGTTTTAGAGATAATATATATATATATGTGTGTGTGTGTGTAAAGATAAATAAATGTATACGCGCATAATGCGCGTTAGTTTTTTTTCTTTTCCCAGATCTCGATGCTGTTTCTTGATTGCTTACTATTGTACGTCAATCGTGTAGATGCACATCAATCGCATCGTACGTGCGCATTGTTCTTTCGGCAACATCGATCTCAGGATACCAAGAGTTACCGACGTCGTGCATGAATCGCGTTACCGTCCGCCAATTCGCGAGGTACAGTTGCAGATATATATGGATGCACCCAATTCGCACAGTATGCAATGTTTGTCTCCAATCCAGGGGAATAAAAATATTCCATTATAAAAATTTTCTGTATTTTCCTGTTTTAAAATTATTCGATTAATATATGGTCTTAAAAACTTTGAGCACATCTCAGCACCTTTTAGAATATAAAAATAAATACTAAATAAAGTAGAATCTGTTTGAAGAATAAAAAAGCTGTAAAAACAAGTACCGAATATAATCATAAAATGTGCCATCAAATTAAACACGTTTTCTATATATATATTTTGTATGCAATTGCACGTAAAATATTTTTGTCCTTTTGCATCGAGTTGAGTTAATTTTGCACGTCGCGCATTTCCGATTTTTAAAACTCTGCCTCGCATTTAATTAACGAATACGCTCGATTACACAGTCTCATGACGGACGACGTGAAGTTAATAACATTATTCGGAATCCTCGCGCTCGACGAATGCATCGCACTAAACAAGGTGGGAAGATTGAGAAGATGACAGACAGAGACGTGCGTTGCGTGTGACCTACATCGCCTGAATCACCGCGCTTTATCTATTTTTAAACGCGGATCTATATATTGTATCTCTCGCGCGAGATATACACTCGGTGCGCAAATCGTGATGCGTGACGTTATGCGCGCGGTGAGGAAGCGAGCGGTTCCGCTCGGCGGAAAACAAGGTATTTAAAGAGCGTTATTTCGCAGAGATCCTCGGAACGTGTTGCAGGTGTGCAATCTGCCGATCTTATTAAAGACCGAGCGCGATACAATCGTAAAGCTTAAAGCGCGGAAAGGAAGCAGCGCGTAAATTCCAAGGCAACATTCTGCAATGCAGCAGGCGTGTATATAAATTTCAAGTATCTGTATTATACGAAACACAGAAATAATTGCTGGCGCGTAAAATAAGCCAGCAACTTGGACCAAAGGCGTGCAGTATCGCGAAAAAAATCGATAATTGTGAAATTAATCTTGTTAAATATTTGCTTCTTTCTTTCGAGCTTTACTTACAAGCCTAAAATAATATTTTTGTCGAAAAAATAATCAATCTCAAATTAATTTGAGGGATACGCAGTTATATATATATATATATATATATATATATATATATATAAATGTACATAGAGAATAGTTTGCAGAGGTGGAAACGGGATATTTCAACAACCGATCGATAAGATAACTCGATATATTACACAGTCACGAAAATGTAATCCTCTATTGGCGCGGGCTGCCAGTTTCGGCCAGCGCGAGCAATGCACTTGGCCGGCGAGTGCAACGCGCGTCGAAGCGACGCATTTATTTTGTGGGACGCGCGATTGTGTCCGCGCGGCACCGGAAAACGGACACGCGAAATAACACGACGCAACACATACACGCGCACGTAAACAAAAACACGCGAACGAGAAACACCGCGAGTTTAAAAGCGCGGAAAAAATCACAAACGCGATTGAACGTCGACGCCGGCCGACAAATTTTTTTCGTCCGCGATAGGAACGATCGGGTGTATGCGGCGCGGCGGTGCAATTCGCGAGATTCGACGGCGGAAAACACAAAGCGGAAATCGGATTGTGTCGATGTAGCATCCAGCGCATAGCGACGCATGAATATGCCGATGCACGTGGCATCGAAAGCCTGATTCTGGGACAGCCGTGGGAAATGTACGCGATTGCCGGCTTCGCGTATTATTGAATACTTGGCACAGATTGCGGTGAAGAAATGCTGCTTCCATTCTATGCGTGATCTTTATGCATTCGCATTATAACCCTGTGACATTTCTGTTTTACGAATGAAGGAGAGAGCATCAACACACAGTCGGGATGATGTATTATAACAAGGACATTGAAATTCATCTTAATCAGAATATATCAAATTAAATATATTAATAATATTTTATCATCAAATTTACTCTCAATTTAAAAATGAAGTAAAAAATAATACTTGTTCAGCTTAACCCTTTGAGTCATGAATCTTTCTAATTGTCAGTATTTTATAAAATTTGGTATATAAGGGTTTTTAGGGCCACTGATTACAAATCCGTTGTCAGGTTTTCAAAATTCAAGGTAGCGGATCCAATATGGCAGACGAGATTTTCAAAATTTTACTTCCGCCATATCGGATCCCTATATTAAATTTTGAAAATTAAATTTTTTTTTCTTTAGATTCAGATTCTGCGATCTACAAAAATCTTCAGAGAAAAAATTTAAGAAAGAATACGACTGTTACTTTTAATTTAGAACAGAAAATATTGTTTTTTATATATTTTTTATCAAAAAAAGAAAGATTTAACAAAAAAAAAACACGGCGGAAAATTCTAAAAAAATTCTGAAAAATACTTTAGAGTGTACTAAGATTATAACAAAAATTACCGTATTTATTGTCATAATAGATTAGTAGAAAATGCATTTTTTCGTAAAAAAAGTACTAATTTTGACTGTTTATACATGGTATTTTTGCAATTAACAATTAATGAATGTTCATATATTTGTTACACTTATTGATGTTCTAGAGACTCTGTAGAAACAAAAAATCCAGTATTTGTTGATAAAAAGGTAGTTAAAACAATAAAAAAACTAGGAAAAAAATGGTGGGTCTCTGGGTGATCCGATGTGACTCAAAGGGTTAATATAGACGTATATGAATTATTTTTTTATATATTTTCGATTTTGAAAAATGATTCTACACACAATAATGAACGCGCAACTACGGTCGCGCGAGCGTGCGGGTTAGGTTCCTATCGGGACGACCTTGCGTTCACCCCCATATAAAAGCGATCCGCCTATTGATTACGCGCGGGAGGCGCGCACTTGCCAATTTATCCGTAGGCAGAAAACGCGCCAGCGCGGTCTCTCGCCGCGTGTGTGACAATAGGAAAGCAGGAAACCCCTCCGCCACCCTCCCCCGCATTTCATGCAATCAATGAGCTCTGGCGGCGGCGACGGCGCGACCAGCGCGCGGATTAATCCGGCTTTACGACGTATTTTTTTCATCCCGGTTCTATCCGGCGCCCCCGTCGTCTCGCCCTCATCCCGCGCGTCGCCCCTTTCGTTCCGAGCAAGCCGATACCCTACCTTGCCGACTCTCTTTTTCTTTTCGCTGCTTTTTTTTTTCTCTTTCACCTGAAGCCTCCCCCGCATCAAAATACTGCAGAGAACGCATTAAGAGGCAAAGTCGGTCCGTCGCGCCAATTACATTCGAGGCGATCGTCGTTTTCCCTTCTGGATTCCGACACTGAATAAATGAATTCCATGGATTTTAAGCGACTTGTGGTATTCGGCAATACTTTCTTATCGCTCTTTACATATCGTTTAATAAGAATAGAAACTGTCATTTTATTTGAAAAAGTGCATTCAAAATCAAAGAGACAGTTATCGAAAAAAAAATATAAAACCTTTCATGTCTTTTTTTTTTGTATACATATTACACATATATTAATATAAAAGAATTTGTTAAATATTTTATGTTAATGTTACTATGTGAATTAAGTGATTATTCATGTCGGGAAGATTTGATATAAATATAGATAAATCTTTACATCTCTTTCTTGTATACATATAAAAAATTTGCTAAATATTTTACGATAATGTTACTACGTGAATTACACAATTATTCATGTCAGGAAGATTCAAATAACGATATGCTAATTATAATCACGGCGGCGCGTATCCAACTTGTAGATATAAATACATTCGCGTGTTAATAAACACGAAACTTTATGCCGAAAAATGTTTCTAGAATATAAATTTGCCGACAATCAACAATGACGCAATTATTCAAAAAATAATCGACCGTTCCGTTAGCTTCGCTCTGAAAGTGTTCTCAGTTAACTTTTGCGTGGCAATAAACTTTTTTATTGCTCAAAAATGTCGCGCGCGTCGAAAGTTTAAGAAAACTGTCGGAAAGAAGAAAAAAAAGCACGACGGCTACACCACCGTCGCGACGAGGGCGAGAAACCTCGAAGTTTTTAGCGAGGAACCAACAAGAGCGGGGGTGGCAAAGTTTTACATAGTTATTCCGGGTTATTAAATAACGTTACCCCCTCGTACACCTTCTTTCCCGTTGCTTCCCCTTCAGTAAATAGCGCTCGCCGAGACCACAGATAGACTAGGCAATAAAAAAGTATAGCTATGATCAGTAACTCGCAATATATTTCTCTTTTTTATGGAGAATTTTATTTCAGCATGTTTTAACATTACACCGTTAATATGGGTAGAAACATTAAACGGGAGAAATATCAGTTTATTATTAGAAATTTCTCGAGATTGTGAGCGACGACAGCGATGATACCAACTCAGAGCAATATGCAAATCAGTAAACTTTTTATCGCACGATTAATAACGGTGGGGAATCTTTGAATTAATTAGGCAGCATTTTACAACAATTTGCGGAAAGGAGAGCGAGAACGCGAGCCCCGCTAGAAATAAAATTTACGCCATGCAATACAAGTGTACAATCGTTTCTCATGTTTGCCGTACCACGGATGATCGAAATACTGGAGGAGAAAGGCGGAGGTATACTTTAAGCGGCAATTGAGATCAAATTGAACTCTACCTGAGAGTAAAAGAAATCGAGGTGCAGTTACCTCTCGTTCGACTTTCACATTGGGCAATTCGATTACGAGTTATGAAAGCGATTTATACGGCGGGCACACATGTGTGTACATTATTATATTCAGCGTCCAGGTGTAAAATAATTTCGCGCCGTGAGGTTTTAATTTTCAACAGATAATAAATTTGCACGTATAATTGTGTGTTGTTCGAAAAAACATGTTTGTAACACAGTTTTCTGTCATTCAAATTCCTCGATTATATCTACTTCTTTAATCATAATAAAATAAGTATCTTATTCAGTGTCTTCGTTCAAGGCTACGGACTTTTAAAAAAAGTTTGTCTTGTTATATAATGTTTTACCGCATCGTTATATATTTATTTAAAATAATCTCAACTTATTTTCATAAAGGTGTAATTAATCTTTAAATACCTAGATGCAAAATCGGTATAAGTAGAATCTCTATAGAACCAGATATTTTAAAATGAAAAAAATTTCTATTTAAAGATGAAAATGATAATTTGCTACCTACAAGCAGGCAATATAACACATAAAAAAATATAATAAATCCAATGTCAAATCGTCCTATTAACAGAAATGTCTTTTACGTCGTATAATTATATCGTGACTCATACCGTCACGTGAGATAACTCGTTATAAATGTATGACATGCGAAGTGTTATTTAGCATTTTGGAAAAACGTAAAATTTTATCCGACTTATATTATCATGCAACATTATATTACATTATTATTAAAAAAATAATGTATGAAATCTTAAATAATAAAGTTAAGTAAATAAAAACATTAAATAAAATTATTTAATTCTATTTATTGTTAGTAAATCTGTTTTTAAAATATTCGAGCATTGTGCTCGCGAATATTTAATGCAGATTTGCGTCAGTAGCCCATTTTCGACGGCGCGATAATTACGTTTCTCATTCCGTGCCACTATTAGCTCCACTTTTCACGCTGCGCTGACGCAAAGTGCTTCTTTTCCAAGAAAACAAATTAAAAAGATTGGCATCAGGGCACTGTTGCCCAAGTTAATCGTAGAAGTGAAAAGCAAAATACGTCGTGCCTTATCGTGCGATAAGCGCACTCCAGACGTACGCGGGGAGCTTTTATATATTATGTAAGGTACATAAATTAAACGGAGCCCGTTTAACATCGAAGAAACAAGGACAAAGAGTGACTGCTGCCACGTTGGCATAGAATCGACGAGGAATAAATTTAAACGCATCTGGCACCTAAATGTGTCTCGCGAAATTATTGCTCGGTTTGTGGCATACTCTCAAAGTTAAAAAAAAAATATCTGCATATGAATAAGTAGGAAAGAAGACGGATCAAGATTTCTTACTGTCATGCAAAATATATTCTTCTTTCACGGCTCAATGTAGGAAAATTTCGCACAAGCAAAATGACGGTAAATTTTTATCGGGAGTGTATAAAAAAAAAGTTTAACGCGTGTTTCATTGTCGTACCAAGAAAGAGAAGTGTGCTTTAAAATTAAACGTACCTTCATTCCGACTTTGCCTCTCGAGCGAGCCGTGAAAGTTTTATGAATCCCGCGGAATGACTCTGCAAATGGTTCGAATGTAAAGAATCGCGCGCGCGTGCGTCTATACAAATAATACAAACTACATGTGTACAATGTATCATTGTTTAAAATTAATTCCATGAAAACATAGTTAAGAGCGATGATAATCTGCGATACGTATTAATCGCGGTCGGAGAATATTAATTTCCGGGATCGCGGCGGGGTCGAAATAATCCCTGTTGCATCTGAGAGTGAAAACGAGAGAGAGAGAGAGAGAGAGAGAAGAAGAGTTAAATCAATACGACATCACAGTGACTATAATAGGTTTCTATCGTTGTGCTAGAATTAATACGCGCAAGGAACGATCGGCAGCGAGCTACTTCAATGCGCTTACGTGGGTGGCTCGTTATCAGCACAAATTACCTCTGCTCCTACGCGCTTAATTTAGTTCCGACCGTGCAATAATAATGTTCGCATGACCCGCGAAATTGCCGTGGATCGATGATAGCGACAATTTTAGATGAAATCGAGTTATGCCGACAGAACGATCGCGATAAGACGTTCAATACGCCATTGTCTCCTTCGCTTGTATACTATAGGTATAACTCGCAATAATGTAATAGAAATCCACTACATATGTAATATAGTTACATTTTGCTTTCGTTTCTTTTTTATTTAATTACTTTTAAAAATTACTTAATATGTAATTTATTTTATAAGGTATCTAATTTTATAATCCAAAACAACTTTTTACAATTTTAAAATTATTAAATGCATCTTGCATACATTTAAACATATTATGAATAATATTATTAATATAAGCGCTTCGACACGCAATGTTCATTTATCGATAAAAATTGGAATATTTATTCAAAAAGATTTTTTCTTTTTTTTTCATCATTATGGAACAATCAAAGTTCCTCTTCTTATCAATAGTTCTAATTAAAAAATATATATGACGATATATAAAAATTTAACAGAGTAATAATGTGGCATGGAATATATTTTTCCGATTAATCACGAACAAATACAGATTTTTCAAATGTTTAACGGAGACTTATCACAACACTGCTTATAGTGTGTCTTTGTTTAATCGCTACGAGAGACGCTACATGGTACATATACTTCGAATATAACCAGGTGCGTATTTCTGATGCTATCGGCTCGGAAACACGCCACGCGGCGCCGTACTGCGTACAATCAGCACCGCAATAAATTATGTTCCGCGTGTGTTCTTCGCATAGATCTTCAACGACGGGAAACCAAAAAGAGATACAAGGCGAGTTTGAAAAAGATGTCCGCCGACATACGTGGGAAATCTCTGTTGCTTCAAAGATAAAAAAATCAAGAGAACGTGATGTATTAAACAAAAATACGCGATCTACAGCGATATTCTGTAATATACTAACACATTTTATTTTTAATTTAACTTTTAAAACACCGCGATCGCGATTAAAACAGTTACAAATTTATATAATTTTTATGTTTGAGATAAAAAGATATAGAATCACAATCATCACGTATAATGTAAGCGATAAGTTATTAATTTAAATATTTATCGCAGAATATTGTGATATGATATAGAGTAATATTATTCATTTGACAGAAAAAAAAAGAATCAGAATTTTAACAATTATGTAGTAGAAATAATTTGGGATTGAATTTAATTACAGCTCTGCGACTGTTCGGCGGCGGTTAATTTCTACCAGAGTTTCGGAACAAGTGAAAACTATAATTAGCCCATTACTCAATACTGAATGTGTTGAAAGTGATCCAAGGCCTCGACGAAAATACCGTGTCGGTCGGTAACCAAACGTTATTTCGCGACTGACAAATCGCAATTGACGATCATGCCGGATTTAAATCGCGAGGAATCTTCAACTATATTCTTGCACGGCGTCAGAAATGATTACTTAACTTTACTTAACTTTATTAATGTCTCAATTAAAAGCACTTATTCCCGGGTGAGTAGAAACTAATTTAGCGCGACAAAAATATCGCATTCTTCAATTAAGGGAAGTCGAGTAGCTAAGTGCCATAAGTGTTGAATAGATAATAATTTTTTATTTTTGTGTGTCATACTAATCAATGTTACATTTTGTTTATTTAAATAAAATGTCAGACGTTATTTGGAATTAACACTATATTCAACCTAAGTTTTTAATAAATGGAGAGTTAGTACTTAGAATTTTCTCTCTCTCCTAGTGTGTGTGTGTGTGTGTGTGTGTGTGTGTATAGATTACTTGTTTTATTAAATTTTTTTCTAAGAATCGTAAGAAGAATGTTTCCAAAATTCTATCCGCATATGTAATTTCAAAATAACTCGAACTGACCAATTTTTTACATTTTTTTATATGATCATTTATACAACATAATTAGGAAGAAACGTTCAAAAAAGCAAAATGATCAAAGTCAAAGTAATCTGAATTAAGTTTTCTTGCGATGAAGCAGCTTACAGATTGTGTTGAAATTATGAGTCGCGGGAATTTCCATCGGCGTGACCGGTCGACCTCTACTAGAGCTTCTTTACTCTGATACATCCGCAAAGTCGTAAAACCGAACCGAGAAGAACGAATCAAAGAGAACAAACACAAGAGAGAGCGGAAAAGACAGAGAAGACGGAAGGTTGACAAAGGTAAAGAAACAGAAGGAGACAAAATGATTGAGATAAAGTGGGAAAGACGTTAACTTGGCAGTAAAGAAAAGCCCGGACGACTGCTGTTCTGGTTTCTTCGCGACCCAATTGACGAGACTGCTCTTCTACAGCGTATTTTTCGAAAAACCAACGTTCTTCTCGAACTAGTTTCAATAGTAAGCGTTGTCGTATATATGTATCATAAGAATGTGTATCCTAGCCACGATTATAATTTTCGTCAATCGGATGCAACCAAAATTTCGAAATTAGTTACACGATATCGGTTGCGTGTATGGAAAATTTAAAAAGAATGTTAGGAAAGATATCGTTATCAGTCAATACAAATAATGTTGCATCACTAGAACTTAAACATTGTCAGGTCTGTAAGTCGTAACATCACCGTAACGTTATGTTAACCGATAATGTACATAATTAAATTATGTAATTAAACACGATTGGAAAATATAGTACAATTCTCTGTCATGAACAGAGTGCCATGTTTCATAAGATTTGCAATCTAATATCGAGAGCAAATCAGAGCAAATTCTTTGATAAATTTTTAATTGATTTTATCGTTGAGAAGATTTAAACAGAAAAATAATATAAGACACTGTCTAATCCAAATATTAAAAAAAAAATTTCTTCTATAATTGATAATTAATGTAAAGCTAAATGTTGCATATCAAAATTTAAAAAAAGCATTACTTTTTAAAATCATATTATTACATTTATTATAACTTTTCAAGTAAAATGCATTTTTTAATAAGATTTTAATTTGATGTTTAAATAAAAAAAGAATAATAATAAAAAATTGTTCCAAATTCCTCAAAAGATATACTCTTGATATTTATCAAGATAAATTTATATACTATTGTTAAACACTAAGAGGCTATCATACGGCTTCAATTACTTCGCCAAGGCCATCTGTTATACAAGGTATTATTGTGCCGAGATCCAATCTTTTATTGTACTTAATCGTGGCAACCGTAAAACGTCGAAAGAGAGTAAATGATAAGATGTCGCAAGAAGAAGCAATAGCCTGATTGTATCGACATTAATAAGATTTTTACCAATAATAAATAAAAATAACACATGTAAAAAAATAATATAAATAACACATATTCTTTAAGTAATAATAAACATAATAATAAATAATAATTTAAATGATAATAAAATAATTTTTCAAATCTGTAATATCTGTTATTCTATTATTATTAACAAAATATTATTAAGCCTCATATCTCATTGATAGTAAAATCAGGCTTCTTCTCACGTTTCTAGATTGTATATCGTTTTCG
Source organism: Anoplolepis gracilipes (assembly GCF_047496725.1). NCBI lineage: Eukaryota > Metazoa > Arthropoda > Insecta > Hymenoptera > Formicidae > Anoplolepis > Anoplolepis gracilipes. The sequence continues at coordinate 5,690,107 of NC_132975.1, forward strand.
AAATCATCGCTCGGGGGCAACCAAGAAAACGTCGCAGTGACGATGATAAAAAAAAAAAAAGTTCCACGGTTACGCAAAGCCGCGACATCGGATTAACAGTTTCGACACGCAACGATGCACCTGTATAGCGATTTTCGTGACGTCGTGGTAATTTGGTGTGTTTAGCGAACGACTTGACGAGTCATTAAACAGAAAACACTGGCAATTAATTATCACGTTTGCGTAATCGCCGCTCGGCGGCGGTAGAGAGGTGTGGTTGCGCAACTATCGCTCATTCTGCTCTGTTCTCTCCCTCCCGCTATTCTCATCCTCCCAAAATCCCCCGCCGATTCCTCCTCTCGCCTCTCTCATCCTTTCCATCCGGTATCAATCATCTCGCGACTCCAACTATGCGTATCAATAATTTTAATTTTTCTCTGCTAATGCGATCTCATAAATCTCCGATACGTTTGTTTTTTTCTTTCCTTTCCTTAACCAATTCATGAAAATATATTTTTTAAAGCATATTAAAAGAATATTTTAATTCTTTAAAATGTGTATGATATAAAAGATAATTTTATTGGATAATTTATAGAAAATAAATAAATATGCAATGTGCATATGTATTAAATTTTAAATCAACTTGCTTTGACTACTATGCTTGTTTAGATTTAAGAAAACGCTGGTACATTTGTATAAAAGACTTATCTCAATTTCTATTGAATTTTATCGTAACGCGGATCATGATCATAGAATAGGATTACGGAGCGCGGATCAACGTGTGTAGCGGATCAACTGACATTTCATAAACTAACGAGTTACGTCAGAATCGTGTAGAAATTCGTAAAAGGAATTAGTCGAGAGGTAACCGCTTAAGAGCCTAGTTACCGACCATAATGGTCTGATTGCCATTCGTTCGAAATGTCCGGCGACAACAGATCCGATCACGAGTTTTAACCTTCCGTTTGTTTGCACGTGCTCTGTCGAGTAATAGTGTTACGCAACACATTGATATCATTTAACGACACTCGTTGAGCATACAAGTGCTCACATCTATAAAAAGTATTATATAATTATATCATTTTTTAATATAACAATTATTACAAATTGATAGAGTAAAAAAAATTAATTGAATTATATTATAATAACAAAATAATTATAATTGTAAAAGAAACAAACAATATATACATATATATATATATATTAAAAAAATTAAAATGTAAATTGAATGAAAAATTTCTTCTTTGTTAATTACTCTATACTTGTTTTTCAAGTTTAAAAGATTTTGATATTTATTATTAGTTTATATGATTTTTTTAATATTAATGTCACCAAATTTTAGCTTATGTAAGATTATGACTTGTCAGACTCAATTGTATTTCAAAATATATTTAACAACAGCAACATCTAACAAGTATATTCTAATGAATATTCAGAAAAATTCAGTGAATGATAATAACAACAAATATTTTAATTACAAAGTATTTATTGCTATTATTATTAGCCTCATTCAGTAGGCTCTTATATTTTCGTATTCTTATAAATCTTATATTCTCGTATTCTTGAAAGTCTTTTACCTCAATCGAACGTAACAGATCAAAGGATTCAATAAGAATACCAATTACTATTTCGTTCCAGGTGACTAGTCTATATATTTAAAAGATCGACACAATGGACAAACAGATCAAGACCTGTGGTAAAAAAGAAGAGAAGCGAAAAAGGATAAAAATGAGACAAAAAGGAAAAAAAAAATTCGTCGCGGTCGGCAGAGTTAAGGGGCAAGCGGCATGATAGGAGGGCGCCTGGACATGGTCAGCGAGGTAAAAGTCTCAGACATTCTCTAGCATGTATACCGAAAGAGAGAGAGAGAGAGAGAGAGAGAGAGAGAGAGGGGCAAGGGACCAATACATATTATAAATCAAGAAGCCCGTGCGTTCCATAAAGGAAATGTCGATGGCAAAGAAAGAGAGAAGACGCGCCTGGCAGGAGAAAGAAGAGAGGGATAGAACTTGTGTGTGGTGTGTGTGCGGTCACGATCGTACATCACCGCCGGTATTTACGAGGTACCACCGTAAATCAATGATCGCACAAGCAACGCGCGCGATTCAACGAAATTCCTCGTCCCTTCCTGCTTATACACTCCCCTTCCTTTGCTTCCTGTACACGAGAAAACTCGTTGGTTCCTTCTCTCACTATCCTGCGATACATAGTCTTTTTCGACGAAATCGATGAGCAATCTTGAAAAAATTGCCCTCCGTGAGCAACAAAATACCCATAAATCAACCTTAGATTCCTATTTAATCTATAGATTGTATATGCAAAGCATTCAGCGTTTAATTGCAAGATTTTCAATTAATTCTTTTTTTGCAATTTAATTCAATTAAATACAATGTATATTATTTTTTACTACTTATGATTTTATTATTTATGGCTCTATATAAGTTTCTTTAAAAATGTTGTATTTTTATATTACATATAAAATGTAACCTACTTAAACGTACACACAAATAACTATGTAAATATTTATATAGCCATATATGTGTGTAACCTACTTCTAATACATGCATAGAATTCATTATGCACGCAATTTTCTTTCTTCAAATTTATGTGCGTAAATTATTTGCGCGCATATTTTAATTTATCTTTGATTATATGTCACGAAAATAATTAACAAAAAAGAGACGCAAAAAAAAAAAAATTCATTTTGTATGCCGAGCGAAACTAAAGAGTGACCGCGCGAATCGCTAATTCAGTCTAAAGAGATACGATGGACCGAGAAAAAAGGTCGGACCAACACGCACACACAATCAGATTCGTTTAAGGCTAAGCATTGTTTGTTCGGGCCCTTTAAACGTTTTTTAAAGCGTGACTCTCCTGCCAACCCGGAAAGGATCGTTTTAACGAGGAGGTTTTAGGACAGACAGAACAGGTCAGATCTCCTACGCTGCAGTTCTACGGTTACGCCACGAGGCGTTGCCCTTTATGCTTCTCGCGCTTCTGACTCCCAAGAATCAGCCCAACTGCCTTTCCGCCACACAAAGGCGAAGGTTGCTGCTTCTCGCAGCTGATCCTCTAAATCATATTACGCGATCGTCGAGGATAAGCCTGTCTACCAATCATGCCTCCCCCTCAAGGAAAATCTTCTCAATCTTCGTACGTAACGCGAAACGCGACATATTAAAACAGGATTTGAGAGTATCAGAAAGATTTAACTTAAATAGGTAAATATTTTAATGGCTAAAAACAAGTCGACGAGTTTCAATTATATTCCGTATACCTACTTTTATCACTTGATTTTGCAATAAATTTTAATTCATAATTATGTTCAAAAAATCACTTAAAAAATATTATATTTTTTAATCAATTAATCGTATGTGTAGTAATTTTATGTGCATAGATTCTTCTTCTATTAATTTTTCTTTTCAACTTTTTGTATTCTTACAAAATTCATGTCATATTTGTTGTTTATTAACATCCTTGCATTACAAAGCAACGGATCTATCGTGCTGCGTTTGAGGAAAAAATTTTTAAAGTTATATACATACATCAGTGCCTATTGTCTACAAATCACATTAATGTCATATAGATTTTTTTTCTATTGTGCACTTTTAAAGTAAACATGCCTTTGCATTCCTAACGCAAACTATGCGAAGTATCGCATCTCGATAAAGGCAGTCGGAGAAGAAAAAGAATTGGCACAGCGACGGAAGATGAAAGTGACCGTTTTAAAGATTTTTTCAAAAGAACTATAAAAAATACAATAAGTTAGAAGTTAGGTAAGAAGACGACTTCTAGACGTTTTCCACGTGCAGGGAAAAGAAAAGGAAAGGGAACAAGGGGATGCAAAGCCGAACCTTCTGAATTTGAGAAAAGTCGTGTTTTTTTGCATGGTCAGATTACAAGAAATCAAAATGTGAAAAAAAAACCTTGTAACCTTTTTAAGATCTCTCTGAACAGCTGACTGGTCTAAATTTAGATAATTATGCACGCACGTGCGTTGCCTATTCTCTCAAAGCGTTACACGTTATTTTCGAGGCGCGTGTAAGCATCATGAAAAGAAATAAATAACATGTCGCTCAGAGCTTTCCATGTTTCGATCAATCGCCGGTAGCAATATAGAAAAATTTTTAATGATTAAAATTGTCATAATTTCATTTGTGAATTTCGGGAATATTTAATTATAGATATAGGTTACTCCAATTGTTTTGAATAAATAAATCATATTTGCTTATGATGTCGAAAATATAGGAATTTGATAAGATTGTACAATTTTCGTACAAAAATAGTTAATCCATAAAATAGCGAAGAGAATTTTGATAAATTGACAATAAAATGCAACACCTTTCATGTTACCGAATCAAGAGTTGCATGTATAATTAATTATTTCAAATTTTGTAAATCAATCAATCTTCGTATACATATATATACACACCAATTACATCGGTTCCGATAGGAATATAACAGACTTGCTAACACACTAAAACTGGCCGTAGTTCAATTCCATTAGCGAAATTAAAGCTACACGCGCTTTAATTTCGGGTCGATGCTTCGAGTAGGCGAGTCACTCTGTTAAGTCGAGACGAATTAAAAGCGTCCGCTAATACGGCCCATTTAACTTTATACGTTTGAGTCATTTTCATGAAGCAGGAAAAGAGGAACGCAAAGATGTTTCTCGTTCCAAGAAATCGGCCCCACATTTCGAGCGTACATGTATTACGCAAGCATTAGGCCAGTGGTTACCAACTCGCTCCGTCAAAATGATGAAAAATGTATTAGGATAATTGAAAAAGTTGAAGAATATTTTTCGCGAAAAAAAAAAATTAACGTAATAATTAATAATTAATTCTACACAATATACGATCAATAATCTTATTAATAAAAATTCCTTTAGCATCGCCTATAAATATAGCTGGCGAACCGGGTTGAGAACCACTGACTATAAATAATAGCGGCACGCATTGAAAACTCACCTGATGTAAATGATGACCCCGTTGGTGCATATCCTTTTCCAACCACGTGGCACGGTGATCGCCGTGGACTGTTGTTGCTGTTGCTGCTGCGTAATCACCGTACTGCCGTTCATTGTCAACACCACTGCGTTATGCTGCACACCGTTACTACCGTTATTGTTATTACCGTTGACACGCAACGGCGGCTGCTGCCGCGCAGCCTGCTGCGCGCACGCACTACCACCTCCGGGATGATTGTTATTCGCCGGCAAAACAGCGTCGTGTTGTCCCACCGGCTGCTGATGACTCTGACTCTCATCAGGGCTGCTGAGGCTGCTGTAAGTCGTTGACGATTCGTCGGATCGTATCGAGTCGCAACCACCGATTATCGCACCACTACCGATATCACCAACACCGATAACCGTCGCGCTTGACGCTGATGACGAGGAAGCGGCCTGCTGATTATCGAAATTGTCCTGCTGCCGGCCCTTGTCATCTCCTACGGCCTGTTGCTCACCGTTTTGAAGCACGATACCGTTGCTACCGGACGTGGACGTACCATAGGCGATGCAACCGTCGTCGCCGAGAAGCGCTACGTCATCAGGATTCGATTGCGCGACGATTCTATTAGCCGTCGTAGCGTTGTACGTCTCGCTACTTATCCTCGCCGAGTACACATCACCGTGCTGGAGTCGTGTCTGATAGGTCTTGGCGCCAGATGCCATCAGATCGTTGCCGAGGCTGTCCGCCGTCGAATCTCCGTTCTCCGGCGCTCGCTTGTTTTCGCGCGACGTCATCATCGTCGACATCGCCGCCGTGGTGCACGTCGATTGCCCCAGGTTGGCCTGTCGATACAGCATCGCGTAATCGTCCTCGTCCTCCTCGTTAGCAACTAGAGAGGAAGCTCGCTTGGCTTCGCTGCCATCCGCGTTGGTATTCACCGTCGTTGCCGTCGTTGTTGCCGTCATCATCGTCGTCGTCGTCGTCGTCGTCGTCGTGGTTTCGTGCGACGGTTTCAGACGACAACAACCGATCGCGGGGGTGGTGACGTTGTTCCCTACGTTGACTCCGCCGCCACTGCCGTCGGCGCAGTATACGGCGGTTTTGGCGGGAAAGGCCGTCGCAGCCGCCTGCGCCGTCGCCACCTGCGGCGCCTGCAAAATGCTGGCGTATTGCGTCGTCTGCTGCTGATGCTGCTGCGGCTGCGACTGATAACCGACCGCGATAGCGGCAGCAGCGGTCGCGGCGACATTCTGACCCACCGCCGTGGCGTACGCGAAATTCTCCCCCGACACGTACACTAGAACGCTATTTTGCTGTATAGCTTGCTGCTGCTGCTGCTGCTGCTGCTGCTGCTGCTGCTGCGAATGATGGGATTGTTGTTGCTGCCGCTGTTGCACTTGTTGCGGATGCTGATGATGTTGTTGGTGATGCTGATGGCCGTGACTCGGGGGAGCAGGGAGCGTGGACGGCTGCTCAGGCTTGCCGGCCATGGTCCAGGTCCACCAGCGCTGCGGATGACCCCGACGACACCCACGACAACATCACTGGCACAACGTGGCACGTAGCTCGCCTACGTGGAGACACAGCCGACGGATACTGCCGCATCCTCCGCAGGCACGATCCTCACGCGCTCCACGATGATCTTGGCAATGGTGTTGGGATCGTCACGCGTTTGCCGTTCTTCCACGTCCCGTTGTGTTTCTCCGCGCGGCACTCGTAGCACGACATAATATACGACGAATCGCGATAATCCACGTGCTCGCGTTCTCTACGTAACTCAAAACCGGCGCGTGTTTGCCGCGCGTAGTACACACCGTGTTTGCCAGTACTCGCCGGTCAATGGCCGTCTAACCTCCTTGACGCGGCGGGGATCGCCGTGCATGGCGCGAGATGCGCCAACGACGTGTTTCTGCCGCGAGGAAAGTTGGCGGCGATCGGCGATCGGCGATCGGCGATCGGCTCGCCGGCTCGCACGCTTCACTTATCTTCTTTCTCCTCTTTCTCGCGAAGATATCTGTCTCGATGCGCGCTCATCAAAATGTAGTCGTCGTAGCTCGCGACACGTCGACACACACAACGTACACGTACGCGATGGAAATTTGAGATGCCGCCATCGGAGCCAGCCGGCTCTGACGTCTTTCACTTTATCGTCGACTTCTCCTCTTTGAAAACCACCCGGTCTCGCGATATTCGTACGCCGAATCCTTTTGCCGCGTCGCGGATGAGCGTGGCGAATCGTTACGCGGCATATTCGTTCCGATGGAAACGGCGCCGAGCAAGGTCGCGACAGCCGCTGTCAAGTTCGCTCGAAGCTCTCATAACCGGCGCGGTCTGACGCGAGCTGCGTAGGCGAGTCGCTTGTCTATCGGAAGGAATTGCGTCGCCGAGCGCGCGCGAGAGAACGCAAGGTCTCGCTCGAGCGACTCAAGGTGACGGTCCACGCCACCCACCCAACTCCCCGGTTCTTGTTCGCTCGAAATCGACGAACGAACGAACAAGATCTCACGTATTATCGCACACACGCGCACTTGCACCGTCGCTTCGCGCGCGACGTCTACTACGTCGCGGTTAAATCGGAGAGAAGAATCTACCAAAGAGATTAATACAGATAAAGAATGATGTTATCGAGCTCGCGGGAACCACTACTATTAAATTACCCTCACTTCACGTTGCAAGAGAGTCAACACACTGATAGGTCATGTCAATGACGCCACGGTTCGAGTCCCGTTTTTTCACTCACATACTACGCCACACTTGGTCCCGTATCACGTAACATTTCCAAGGCTCGATTTTTCGCGCACTCGATCGTGTCATCGATCGATCTAGGGAGCATTCGCGGTCGCCGAAGGTGAAGAAACGAAACGTCGCGTTACAACGATCACGATCGCGCGAGCCTCACTATATCGCGGCCGGACGACGAGCCATCTCCCTCGACACTGACTGCGTATAGCGTATACGATACGCGGTTTAATCGCGCCGGACCACTCGGCTCGAGTCGTCCCAAGTCGGCGCTCGATCGGTAATATGGCGCGAACGCGCTCGCCGCGCGTACAAAAAGAAAAAAAAACACCGCCGGCGTAACGATTCGGGTTAAATCGCGCACGGACGGACGAACGTCGTGTTATGACGCTGTGTCATCGTCACAGCAGCAGCAGCATCACGACCACCACCACCACCACTCTTTTACCACCACCACCATTACCACTGCCTCGTGCCGCGCGACCACCACTACCAACGACCACTATTTCTCCTCTACGGCTGCTACTACTACTACCACCACCATCACCACCACCACCATCATCATCATCATCATCATCATCATCATCATCATCATCACCACTACTACTACTACTACACTATTACTACTACTACTACTACTAGCGCGGTTACGAACTCGGGTTAAGTTAACTAACCCTCTTGTCGAGCCAAACACCTGCGCGCTCCTCCGCGCTACTCCGTTTCTCTCGCGTCTCGCTCTGCGCGCTTATATACGGCGGTCGATTATTATTATATATTTTCTGACAAGAGCGACGGTCGCGCGCGACACTCCGACAACTCGCGCGTCGGATTGCGTTCGTTGTCCCTGCGATTAACGCGCGCGCGATCACTCAACACCGGCCAACACAGACACCGCGCGGCACCGCCGATCGAAATGCCATGCCTGCCAGATGATCCGCCGTACGCTACGCTGTTTTTCGCGTAACTGATACTGGAAAAATATGGCTCCCACCGCATACCCAGAAACCTCTGCGACGACAGTCTCTCGAGGCCACTCGCACGTCACTAAGTACATCGCTAAAAACATCGGCTCTTGACACGCGCGTTGCCGATGGTGTCCCCATCTGTCGAATAACGCGCGCGTTAACTCGCGGTCGCGCTTACGATCTGAGATTACAAATCTGATTTCGTGCATCTCTCTTTCTTCCTTTGTCGTTGGAATTCAAATTTAATTGCAATTCTCTCGAATCTAAAATTGACGTAATAATAAATGAATGCTTGACGTTTCACAAGTTTCAGATGCGATGTCTATAAATACTTGCGAGAATATATAATAATAAATTATCGGATTAACAAATAATCAGAGATCTCGAAAACTATGATTATTCATCGAATAAAAATCGATTATAAATATTAAAAGTATTAAAACATTACTGCAGATTCTCATTTCATTATAATTTTTTATAAACATTTATAAAACGAAATAAAACTATAAGATATCCAAAAAATTTTCTTCTCGTCAAGAAACTTAATATGCAGCTTGTTTTAATCATTTATCTTTTTCTAAAAACTAGAGGCAAACTTTACTGACATTAATAAAACTGATAAAAATTAAATATTAACATCGTAACGTATTTTACGTACAATTAACTGACATAGTTCGCAACGAATTAATATAGGATTTAGGTCAATTCACGGGACATAAGAATATTCGGATATAACGAAAATACAAGAAGTTACATCTCGCAAAGGCATAAAATCGATAATTTCATACATTTTACAGTTTCCAATTTATTTAAGATGTTCAAAAAAAAAAAAAGTACTAATCGATCACCAATTTTTCCTATAATAAATAAGAATACAAGAGACATATGTGGTTAGTTAGTAAAATTCACTATAGGTAGTAACTGCGAGTACACGACCATGTATACAGTAAATTATGTTAATAGAGGGAGGGATATGTGTCAAAAGTATTAATTTAATATAGTACAACAGAGTCTCAAAATTTTCTAGAGCATTTGTTCATGCGCGTTGATGAAGTTACAGTTAAAAATAACGGAATAAATTTTTATAGAAATAAATATGGCTTATTATATAAAAGATCATTACTTGAATTTCCAAAATTCTAATTTTATAACCGTCGATTTTTATTACAAAGAATTTTGTTGTTTATGCAACAAAATTTTAGTATGGGCTAATGTAAAGAAATGTGTTGTTAGATCCAATAGCATATAATTGCCCAAAGCTGCTTATAAATACGCGCAATCGTCCACACACACACACACAGGAACCTGATTCTCATTTTATTTGCATTACGCAAACAAAATTGTATATTTCCGTTATTATCGTCATACGCCAGTATACAAAAGCGATTGGAAAAAAAATTAAATATATACTATGAATATGGAATAATGTTTCATTCTTTCAAAAACCTCTGATACGGATCAATGTTATGTTATTCCGCGCTTTATCTAGATATTTAAAAATTTTTTCTTTGCACATTGATTGACACATTTCAATATTACTTTTACAAGTTCTAAAAAAAAAAACTAAAAAATAAAATTTTAAATTGTTCCAAACTTGTGACGTAATCAAATATTATTATTAATATTTGGAGGACCAAAAATAATTGTATACACGGATAATTTACAAATTTCAACTAAATATATGTATATAAATTTTAACTTTATGCATAGCAGTCACAGAGTTGCTGATTTTTGGAGCGATGTAACTAATCAAATGGTGAATGTTTGAAGATACATGTACAGCTTGTAATTCAGGACATCATAAAATGTTACGTTAGATTACTAAATAAATTTTCTTATCACTGTGTAATGATAAGTACATATTTTTAATGATCCTCTACTTAAGCAAAACTGATAAATTTCAATGAGATACTTTGCTAGAATTTAAAATGTACTTTCAATCTACTTCCAGTAAAATAATAAAGATTTACCTCTCATTAGCAGGTGATAATCCAGTGATCTATTCAGTTGCAGCTTGCAACACCTAATTATCGCATAAGGATCTCATTGAAGAATCGATAACTGCAGTATATTCACAGTTCTGCGCGTATCCGGACATGAATTGTTTCAAGTTGATTTTTGCATATTGAATAGTTTTCCTATATGTTCAACTATATTATTTCTTTCTTTAACGTGATACGCGGAATCGAGTAAATGGGACAGAAAGTTCGAAATGAAAGAAATGGCTATGTTTATTACAAGGTTAATGTAATCAAATTAATGTGTGGCACATTGGACTCGCGATGGACCTCCTTCGTCCTCCTCATACGCCTGTCTAGTGTCTCTCCGCCTTTGCTCTTGCTCAGGATCTAAGTCAGTGAGTAAGCACTCTTCGGCATTGTCCGGAATTATAACCTCTTCTCTTGGTGGCAGACATTGTTCCAGTTTCGGGATAAGCGCCGGTTCTATGCTCTTCGGAAAATTGACTATGAATTGTATTATAAGTCTACCGTGTGTAAATGGATCCTTGTAAATCGGCATGCCCTCGTTCAAGATGCATTTCAAGTCTCCATGTTTTGTTACAGTGCCAGGAAGAGAAGTTACCACTAAATCTCTACCATCCAAAGTACGGATAACTTTCTGGAATCCACATAATGCTTCTACTAATTCTAGTTGCATCCGCATGATCAAATCGTTTCTTGAACGCCTGCAAAATAATATCGCGACACGTTAGTATAACGATTAATAATGTATTGAGTAAATTGCAATAAAATTATTCCATTGTAATAGTACTAACTTGAATACTTCGTGTTCCTTTTCTTCAAGAAGAATAACTATATCACCAGGTTCTAAATCTGGTTCTTGATCACCTTCGCCAGTGAAAACAATCTTTTGGCCATCTACCATGCCTGGATCAACGTGGACTTCGAGAATTTTTCTATCTCTAATAGTCTTTCTTCCACCGCAATGCTTGCAACGATCACGAGGATTTATACGTTCACCCTGACCTTTGCAATCTGAACACATAGTCTGTAAGTGTTGCAACATTCCTGGACCTAACTGCTGGATTTGTACTTGCAGGCCAGAACCATGACACGTCGTACATTGTTCGACAGAACCCTTCTTTCCACCGATACCTAATCAGAAAGTGATGAAAATCATTCATCTCTATAAATCATCTCTATAAATAGATTTTTATACAATTACTATTTCTGTAATACTTACCTTCACATTTCTCACAGATAACACTTTTTTGCAGAGCAAGTTTACGTACAGTTCCCTTGTAAAGTTCCTCCAAGGAAACTGACAATTGATGCATAACATCTTGACCTTTGCGTTCTCTACCTCTTCCTCTACGTCCACCAAATCCACCACCAAAGAACATGTCAAAGATATCCATAGGAGACGAGAAGCCACCATTGCCCATACCACCTTCTTTCAAAGCTTGTTCACCACCTTGATCATAGATACGCTTCTTCTCAGGGTTTGATAATACCTCATACGCTTGAGAAATTTGCTTAAACTAAAACATATGTAAATATTTTATAAATCTTAAATTATATCACACCTAACATATAATTAGTAAATATTTTAAATTCAAAATAAAAAAACAAACCTTATCACCCTCATTAGGATTCTTATCAGGATGATATTTCAAAGCAAGTTTTCTATAGGCCTTCTTCAAATCTTCTTGCGTACATCCAGGTTTCACGCCCAACACATCATAAAATAAAGTTTCCTTAACCATTTTGGTGTGTTAAAGAACTTGTATTACGATAAACTCGCTTCTGTTAATAAAAACAAAAAAAAAATATATATATATATATATTATAATAAATTCTTCTATTTTCAATATTAATATTGAATATTGCTGATACTTGACATATAGTGATAAAATAAAGATTTATAAAAAGAATATTTAAAATATTGTCATATATATTCTTTTTTTAATAAAATGATAAATTGTTTGTCAAAATGTCAGACACAAGTGTTCCATTACCAATCGATAAAATAACGTCATGAAAATAGTGGTAGACTATTAGGTATATATATTTAAAAATTGATGAAAAAATAAAATAATCAAGTAACACAATACAATTTATATGCGTGACCAAAAACAGCATGAGTATGCAACCAAGTTAGTTCATAATTAATTCATATATTCCTTCCTCTGTCTCTCTCTCTCTCTCTCTCTCAATCTTAATTGAACACATTGCTTTTTTTGTAATGTTATATAATTTACATATGTTAAAGCATGACACGTATAAATTCAAATATGGTCAGATCTCGTAATGAACTATGTGTTCATATAACCATGAGTCAATTATAAGCATTATTATTGTTAAAATATTTATTATAGCATATAATAAATATTGACGTTATTATTTAAGATATATTAATTGCACATCAGAAATTTTTTCCCAAATGAAATTAAGAATTTGGAAATATATTTAAGCCTATTTATTTTATACCTCCAAATGTATATAAACTTACAGATCATTTTGATAAAATAGAATTTCCGATTTAATAATTCTGAATAATTTTGTTTGTTATATTGAATGGAAAAATATTAAAAATATAAAAATCAGAGTATACCGTTAAAATGTAACTTATTTTTTTTATATTCCAATTATAATGGTTTCCGATTTTCCTGCAAGATTACCGTGTAAAAGTTTCATCGCGCCGTTCATGAAAAATATCAAAAGTAAAAAATGTAAATTTCTAAAATTCTAGGAATATAATGTCCATGCGGGTTTACGAGTTTCAAAATGGCGGCTAAAATGCTGAGAATATACGGTTAAATAGATTACCGAACGGAGAAATTAAAAGACGAAATTGTGGCGTGGCGCGCGTCGTGGCCGCTTCCCGAACAAAGAGACGTCTTTACACTTTCTAGATCCTCCTATCGTACAAATCTATCGAGTAACGAAATTTATACGCGATATAACGAGGCGCGTACAATTGCCAAATAGCTCGAGAAAATTCTACCTAATCGAATGAAAGCGTTCATCACGCTATCGTGGAGAGGAAAAAAGAAAAAAAAAAAAAAAAAGAAAAAGAAAAAACGCGTGCCTTCGGACGCAGGAGTGATAAACGTTTCTCTTCCTGCTCGGCGGATGCTTCGTCGCGTCGTTAATTGACACGGGGCCAGGCAGGGACGAGCGAGCTAACAGTCGAGTTGCTGACATCTACCATTTTTTTTTTTTTTTCCTCTCTCCTACACAGCCCGTTATTATCCGGATACTACTCGCCTAGCGATCAACTCTCGACGATTCGTAATGTTTCGTAATGTTGCACATTCACGCTTATATGCACGCGCAAATATATCGTCGCAACCTTCGGCCGTCCGCTGGGTCCCCTCCGTTGATTTCAGCCTATTACGCGATTAAATCGAAAGAAATCGCGACGAGACTACGTACGATGGAAGTGGCGGCCGCGATTCCGAAAAGCCCCAGGCAGGTCTACGCGAGTCTCGTGCGAACGCCAGTCGGGATTACGTCTCGGAAGAAAAATCGCGAAAGGCTACCGATCGATCGCACGACTCCTGTGTTCGCGCCGTCCCCGGATGCCCCGGATGCCCCCGATGAAAAATCGCGAAATCCACGTAGTCACGCGAGAACTTACCTGCGTAAACAGCGAGACGAGAGTCGATGAAGGATGACCGCGCACGTTTCGCACAACGTTCTCTTCCCGTAGCTAAGCGATAACGTTTCACCAACTGAACTGCGCTAAGCGACCACGTCTCCTACCCTACCTATAATACTTCGCATTCGTTCTCGAAACTTCCTAGAGAAGCAGTGGTTCGACGTTAATCGAGCGCCAATCAGCTGCCGACATGCCATCGACGGTAACGCCACACTCATGGCGTTGGTCTCCTTGAGAAACTCGTCGAAATTCTATCATATTGTCGGTAATGCAGTTTCACGATTGAAAACGGAGAAAAAAAAAATTTGTATATTTGTATTCAATATAAAAAACATATATATATATATGTGTGTGTGTTTCTGCTGCGTACTGTTTATTTTTTATTTTCTCTGTAACAAAAATTGTTTATTTCTCTGGGAAATTTGATAAGCAATTGTTGACAACGCAGTCTATAAATCGCGTCTCGATTGTGAGATGTGTGTAATTATATTTGGAAATTGATTTATAACAATTTTTTGTTTAATTTTCTTAATTTCTTTTTCATAAAATAAATATAAAGTAGAGGAAGAAAAATATTTTCTTTTTCACGAGTTATTTCGTATAATCGCTCAAAATATTCCTAAAAACACTAAAACCGCTAATTATATACAACACAATATAGTAAATAAATAAGTTTTAAATCGTTTAATCTAGCGGAAATATGAAAATTATATATAGAATTTTTTATTGATAATATGTATCTATAAATAATAAAAAGCTGTTTTATATATTTAAAAAATTTCAAATATATACGTAAGCGGATGTGCATCTACGTCATGCTGTCATAGATGGCGGTATGCATTTCCGTGTATGTCTTTTCTCAAACGGTACGCTAACCGAGCAAGATGGTATGTGGTTTGTATCGATAAATTCTATAGTAATCGTTTAGTGAAACGTGTAGTGTTTAATTAAATATTTGATAATGGCGTCTAATAAAGTATGTGTCACTTATATATTGTCCAAAGAGCATCAATTGCAAAATCAATATTAATAGTAAATGTGCCTCAAGATAACATAACCTTATTAATATGTGAATACACATAGCTTATAATTTTTCTTTTGAGTCGCCTTATCTAATATTAACAAGAAAATTAGATTAGAATATTTTGTATTGTTTGTTACTAAAATTTGCAGCATTCTTTAATAGTTATGGATTCATATTGATTTTTAACAATGAATAATCAAACTTATAATTATATTTTGATCATTCTTAATTACAGACGGAAGGTACAGCTACTATTAGAACGAGAAAGTTTATGACCAATCGGCTCTTATGCCGAAAACAAATGGTGAGTGTAATGTTCATGTTTATTATCCATAATATAATACAAATATATCAAATGTTATATATACATGACATATATATCTTGCATTACAGGTCGTAGATGTAATCCATCCTGGTCAACCATCGGTTCGTAAAACCGAAATACGCGAGAAACTAGCTAAAATGTACAAAGTAACTCCAGATGTTGTCTTTGTGTTTGGCTTTCATACCAACTTTGGTGGTGGCAAATCTACTGGATTCGCACTCATCTATGACACTTTGGACTTTGCAAAGAAATTTGAACCTAAGTATAGGTTAGCAAGGCATGGTCTTTTCGAAAAACAAAAGCAAACAAGAAAACAACGCAAAGAACGCAAGAACAGAATGAAGAAAGTTAGAGGTACTAAGAAGAGTAAAGTTGGAGCAGCATCTAAAAAGGTAGATAAACTAATTTAAAATATATTTGTCATATATGAACATACATTTGTCTTGCTCTATTACTCAAATATGTTAATGGTATATTTTTTAAAAAACTTATTTTTTCTCTTTTATCATTAAACCTTGATACGTATAAAATTATTTTATGCATGTTGAAACAATGATTCTTTCAAATGACAAGAGCTTTGGCTTAATTGTTATGTCAAAATTGTAATTGGCTTTAATTGTACATTCTATCTGGTATGGGAATTTTTTAATACATTTTATTCAAATAATTCTAATGGGTAAATTATATTTGGTGAAAATTGATATATATCATGAAATTTTCTTTCACACATTACATATCTCTTATATAATACAAATATAATACAGATTTTATATAACTGATAATTAAATTGCTAAATTATACATTATATTCAATAATTAACTTTATTGATAAAAATTTATATATTTTTAACTTAAATTCAAGATTTTTAAATTTAGATTATTTTAAATTATTTTTATTGATATTCCTTATAGTATTTTAGATCTTGAATAGTTGTAGTACATATAATGTGCAATATTTAGGAAATATAAATGGGAAAATAAAATATTTTTTATTGGTGATGTAATTTAATAATAGTTAATCATGGACATCTTCAGAAATAAAATTTTCCTTGGTCTGATTTTCCTATTATGCATGCTGTAGTATACACTTATTATTCACATTCTAGGGAAGGAAGTAGACAAATGATCATCATTTGCACTACATAGTTCTGGAGAGGGAATATCTTTTTGCTTGATCAGGGTCAGCATGCAAATCTTTAAGTTTCAAACTTTTATCTTTTGTTACTTGTATGAGCATGCTGATAATGCTTTCGCTATTTTTATATTATATATGTATATAATTTTATTTTTATGATTTATTTATTGAACTACTAATCAGTATAGTAATTCTACATTCTAATATTTTATTTGTGTATAATATAGAAAAGTATATATGTGTATAATGTTAGTATTACATTTTTTATGAAAAAATACATATTTTTGCTTATGCTTTAAATGTAAATAATTTTGCTTAATTATGCTTGCTTTTATAACAGGTACAAAACTTGATTACTTATTTTGCATTTTGCTTTTAATTATTTATTTTATCACTCAAGTTTAAAGTGATATTTATAATCAAATAAAATTATCAAAAATTAAATTATAAATATTGAACTTTTATTATAAAATACAAATTTTCCATAAAATAATAATTAGAGAGAAAATACATCATTATATTATCTTAGCAAAAAGAAGAACAAAGTAATAATTAGAAACTTATTAAAATATTTACTGTTTACTAAAGTTTTTAATTCAATAAGAATAGTTACTTCCAATTCTTATTGAAAAGTTTTGATATAAATTAATAACAATTGTAATGCAATAAAATGTAACAAATACATTAATTACAATTGTAATTCTAACAAAGTGTAACAAATTTTATTTATAACATTTTTATTGCGTATGTATTCTATATGAAAATACAAAAGAATACAAAAAAATCTCAATAATAATGTATTTGAATATAGAATTATATGTATGTAAATGCATATATTAGTAGATGTTACCTATTTTGTATTTAATCAACACATTTTATTTTGGAATTTAATGCTTTATGTGCATGTGCTAATATTAAAGATATATGCTATATCATACTTTTATAGCAATTTGCGTGTATAGTTAATGTGTACATTAAAAATTACAAAAATTTTATGTATATGTATGCATGTTAAACAATTTAAATAAGAGATAAAATATTCTATTGATCTGGACACAAAATATTTTTTTATATTACAGTAAAACTACAAGCTATTATAAAGGCCGCAATCATCATCGACGTAAAAGTTATTATAATATTGTACTGTGGAATATAGTTATAATTATAATAAATTTTACGAAGTAAATGTGTGCATTTTTTTAAATAAAAATTGAATTGTCGAATTTATTTATACACACTAAAATTTAAACAATTCTGAAATAATTTTCTTGTATTGTAGAAATTTATTTTCCCTATAAATTTTTCCTAGCATATTAATATTTTCAAATTAAATTATATTATTCTATTAAAAAGTATATTTACAATAGACTCATTTTAAAATTTTATCTTTATATTAAGTGAACAAAGTTGAATCATATCATATATATATGGAATTGTGCAATCTGTTTTTAAAACGTTATGACTTCAGCAGATGCTGGACGAGGCTTTTTTGTAGTACGTATGTTGACAGTCTCGTTATCTTCTATTTTCTTATTGAAGACAGGTAAAATTAGTTCAGTGGACGTCGTTCGATCGGGCAATTCGGTAATAGTACTAGTTATGATTTCTTCGGTTGACGTTGCAGTTGATTCAGTGACAATCGCAGTAGATTCGATAGATGTTACAATTGATTCAGTAGAATTTAACATTGTGTCGATGGATGGTATAATTGATTCAGTGGAAGTCACTGCAGACTCAGTGGATGGAACAGTTGATTCAATAGAAACCGTAATTGTTTCCGTAGATGTTAAGATTGATTCAGTAGATATCGTAACTGATTCATCGTTTGTTATACTGCTTGTCGATTCAGTTGAAGTTAGAATTTCTTCGCTCGATGCTGCAATCGAATCTGTGGAAGTTGCAGTTAATTGGGTAGTGAATGGAATTGGTTCGGCAAGAGTTACGGTAGATTCAGTTAAGACTGATTCAGTCTGAGAAACAGTTTGAGATGTCTGTTGTCGCGGCGTCGTCAAGTCTATCTTCGGCGTATTTGTTGGAAGTTGCGTGGTTTTTGGAATCTCGAATTCGTGTATATTAGGCGTCCAATCGATCCCGAACATGGGAGGCGATGGCAGGTTTGGTAGCAGAGGTCTTATGTCCCACTCATCTGAGTCGCTATCTGAATTGTAGTTTCCTGTAACTTTCCGGATGATGTACCAGTTACCAACTCGAACACCCCAATCTTGTTTTGGGTCGAAGGATATGCTAGCTAATATTATGAAAAAATTGATAAAATAGGAATGTTAAATCAAGATTATCTAGAAATTACTTGGAACTATGTAACTGTAGAGATCTCGGAAAAAAATGATACTATACGTGATGTTAATTGCATTTCCTGTACGATTGTCGAAATCGCGATACTTTCAATTATCTTCCGTAGCGAAGCATAAACACATGATTTAACATCCAACTCAACGTGAATTTCAGTCTTATGATGTAACAACGAATTAAAAGGAAATACTACATGTACACTACACTAACTCGAAACTCAACATGATCAAAATTGCTTACACAAATCCAAGAATAAGCCTGGATAACCAGGTATTCGATTTCCTATAGTTTTATCAATGTTGAGAATATCCTGCGGTGAGAGACTCGGAGTTGGACCATCGTTCCCGAACCACTCTCGCCATTTTCCTACAACTCGATTTTTTATCATACTGAACCAATCTCGTATGGTTTCTCCGAATCCAGCTGATCGATATCCTCTATGTAAACCTGTACCATCTGTGATAAACATTTGCATTGAATAGAATATTGAAAGTTCATAGTAGCACAGGATTGGTTATATATTATCTACAATCAAGAGCAAAGTAATTTTAATTTATTACAACATAACTCTCTCAACTTTTATAATTTTAATATAAAATGAGACATGATTTAGAAAACTAAAAATTATTGCTGAATTATTAATTATAAATCTTATTGATTGACATATTATTCATGAATACTTGTAAATTTCATGTGTCAACTAAAGATGTTGAAACAATTTTAGTGCAACAACTTGGACGTACTCAATTTAACAATACATAATTTTATTATTAGAAAAATTATATCACCATGTTCTTTTTATTATAACTGAAGGATTTTGAAGAGAAGGTATAACTCAACATTGTAACATAACAATGGACTTAACAATGAAGGTATAATCTATCACTTTAAAGGCTTAAAAAAAGACGTAATCTACGTTTAATTTATTTAACTTTAACATTATTTCAATGTTGCACTGGCTTTTCAATTTTTTCCCATATACACAATCAATTTAAGAGGTTGTTTGCACTATACACAACCTCTATCGGAAATTGGTATCGACGTAGCAAGTTGACAGGTGAGGAGCAACAGCAGTACACCGAGTGGTTGCATTTTGCAACCGGACAAACATCACTCTGCGTGTAGATAGAAACGCGTGTGGCTTTATATGTCCTCCAGCGGAAGTGCATAGCATGACGGTCTCGTTAGTACCACAATTTTATCGGGAATCAAATTGTATCCTCGCAATAATATCGTTAAACAGCATCGGCCTTGTTCATCCCGATCCTGATCTCTCTCACGGGTTGACCTCCGCGCGTTATTTTTATAATATATAACTTACATTGGAGAACCCAAGTTCGTAGCACGATGTGCAGCAAGGAGGACAATCACTTATTCCGTAAACTTAAAGCTGCAGTATTATATGCTATTGTGTCGTATTACGTATGAATACAAATTACATATATAAGTTTGTGTGGGTGATTACTCATATGGGTTGGGACTGGCCAGTCTCAAACTGGCTATCAATAGATTGCATTGTACATTGTTAAAAACTTGTACAGTTTCCTGCAATTTTTTACTATTATGCATTAATTCATTTATTTTTGACGTCAGAGAAATATTTTATTTTAATATTTTACTGCGCTATATTTTTTAATTCTTCTATCAATGCAAATCAAGAAAAATAACAATTCGACAATTTTAGCAAAAATACTTTAGAAAAAAGTTTATAGTTGATGCGGACGTATAAGGGGTGTAGATCTTTTATTTACAATTATTGTCACTATATTCCGACAAACAACTTAGACCAATTTTAGACCAGTTTTGAATGAATCGTATGAATACGAAAGAGATGAGGAGAATTTTTATGTACAAATAGTCTACGAAAAACGTATATTCGGAATGCATTAACCGTTGCATATATCTCACAATCAGCGCAAATATAAAAACATGTTCGCAACAAATGTTGATATAAAATGTAATAAGAACTAAATACTTTGGACGTGCTTAGGATTAACAAGTTATTTTTAAATTTTTGCAATCAATTGTATATCCATCGATGATAAAAGTGCTATAAATCATTTATTGCCCCTCATAAACCTTTGTTAACTTTTGTGCACTTATTGGCACAAAGTGCCAGAAAGGATCGAGTAGAGCTTGAAGAAATACGTTTTTCTTAACCATTGTTTGTACATTGTTATCGACAGAATTCAATTGATTGTTAATTTAATGAACTTTTTGAAGAATAAAGACCTGCTCTAGATATTCGCCCAACTCGCTAGCTTTTAGGTACTAATTCTATAGTGTTCAACTGTAGCTGGCCGAAACAGCTGCTTGATCTGCGTGCCAGATGTGAAAGTGGACTCGTCCAGAACACTACGTTCGCAACTCGCTCGTCATCTTTCGCTCTTATGTTCCTCAAATATTAATATTTCAAGTTATTCCTACTTGGCCGCACATTATCTTTGTCTTCCAAGAATTTCTTTATAGTGCGCATGAGTCTGCTGTGAAGACAACGGACACCGACGCTACACGACACTTTACTCAGAATTTGGTGGTCGGTCTGCTTACATCATACAGTGGCATACCGGATCAATCGTGGGTCATCAAAGTATCAGGTAAATGATTTTAGTGATAAATCATAGATACATTATCGATACAGATTCAAATTACATGATAGAAGGCAGTTTGTATACATATTATATACAATCTACGAATCCCAAGTTTTGTAGAGACAACACGTGGATATGATATATGTATGTAGTTGGGTTATGTTACATACAACAGCTAATTGCGCTATAATAAATAGAGCATATTGTATGGCAATAGATTGACTAGAAATACGTATATGAATAGCGCATAGAAAATAAAGTAGAATATATTTAAAATTTTACCTTATATCCAAACATGGACTCGCCCAAGAGTCTCGAGTTTCGAGTCTGCATCATCCAATCACATAGTAGCATTCAGTAGCGGAACAATAATTGTAAATGCCCATTACTTTTTAAAAATTTGCCGTTGAAACGTTTTTTAATGTCTATATTCTTTTAGTTACAAAAATCGATTTGTGTGTGAGTGAGAACATTTGTAATATTCACATAATTTGCTTACGTCTTTGACGAGATATATTCAAAAAATTATTTACAATGTTCTTACAAATTGATTAATCTCTTACAATTAATTTTATCACCAATATTAATATAATAGCAGTATTGGTCAAATAAGCAGATTATATTTCTAATGATCCTATTTGGATGGTATTTAATAACATTTATGGTCAAGTTATAAATTTTTTGGCATTTTTAATATATTTGCAATACGTATAACTATTTAATTAATAATATATTGTCTAGCTTAAACATAGCTTAAACATGGAACCTATTGCCATGTTTAAATTTTCAATAAATAAATTCTGTTTATTCGTTGTTAAACATTGTTAAACAAATTATGAAAAATTCGTCTAATGACAATTTATATGACAATTAATTAATTGAAACTGTTTGAAGAAAATTGTCTCAATAAAGGATTATTCCAATCAAATCAGAACTGTAATCTTCTTAACAGTTTTCTTGGAAATCTTATTGAAATATGTCCAGAGCTTTGTAAGAGTGAATTACATTTTTGTTGAACACTATTGATTGTCTGTACGTAATATAGCGTCTCTTTTCTGCACAAAGTGTCTTTTCTTAAATCAATATTCGGAAACGACGTCAGCATGTAACCATAGTGTATCATATCAGCTGACAAGAATCCAAGGTATTCACCAGGTATATGGCCTAATCGTACAATTCTAGTAAATAATCATGATCTAAGTTTCTTATTCGATGTTTCGTCAATATAACAGAAACTTAAAAGAAAAATGATATTACATTATGTAAGAATTTGATATCTGGCTTTTAGGATATGTAATCTATATATGCATCAGTTAAGAGTTAAAGTATACCATATGTAAGATTGCAGAAATTATACTTTTGAAAGAAACTTTATTCTGTACTCATTCCGATAGTTTTATAACATTTACAATTTCCATTTCTTTTTAACGAAGTTTAATAATTATTGATTATACCATAATCCGCAATCTATCGATATTGAGATATGTATGTACATATAGAAATTAGAGATATTAGAGAAATATTTTTATAAAGAATAAGAAAGAGACCTAGCCAGCCTTTGTAAGCAATTGATTAACATTATTGGAGATGTCAATTAATTAATTAACCTTGTTAATCCATATCATTAAGTCTATGCATTTCAATTCTACATTTTACATGCTTTTTCTATCTTTTTTAATTAAATATATTTGATACAACAAGCACAAGCATAAGCTAAACCAATGTGTATGATCGAAGCTAGTAGGCCCAATTGCTACAATTGTACATGTAACAATCTGCGGCAATCGGTGCCCTTTGGGTCAGTACCGCATCCAGCACTGTCTAATATTACCACCAGTGCACTAGTAGCCACCGTGGCAGTGGTTAAGGTTGGGCCGGGTTAAAACGTTCAGCACAAATGCGTCCCTCTTTGTACAATGAGGATGTGAATAGACGCGATACGAGTGAGTACGAGGAGAGGACAATATAAAGTCATAACGTGATAAAGAGAGAGATAAAGAGAGGGATATCGTAACGACCGTATCCAGAGAGATACAAAGAAAGGGACATTCAGGGTTTTTAGTAGATGAGAAGAAGCGCTCAGGCAGGGGCAAACAGCCTCGCAGAATAGACAGCGTTGCCAACGTACTTGTTGGAATACTCAAACCCAAAACGTCTCTCCACAGATCGTACCCTATCTCGGGATGGCTGATAATATCACCATAACCCACGGAGACAAGAATGGCAATAGCGATTACACGGCATCACTACTATCAACTCCACTTTTCACCGATTTCGAAATTCAATGCAAACCAGAACCATGTTCCAGTGTACATAACCCAACCGACGAAGACTCGGCGTTTGTAAGTTGAGGGAATTGTAATATATCCGATATTATATAGAATAGTTTTAACTTGTGTACATCACGTATGTCTGCATTAAAATCGGAATGTTGTTCAACTGTTAACAAATGTTTATTATATCGTTAGAAACGAGTACTTGAAAATGCTACCTTTGCCAAAATTGGTAGCCATACTTTACCGCGCTTTTCGTGTTGCTTGACCATGTGGGTCAGATATACAAATATTTTGCGTGTTGTATATTTATCTGTTACATATTTTAATATTCTTATCATGCATATGCAGCATAACCGTTTTTCAATAAATGAAAAATTGATTACTACTGATTTTTTACTAGATAAAATTTAAATTACATTTTTTGGTTATATATCTCATATAGGTAAATCTTTATTATTTTTGTTATAGAATCTCATGTTTTATATAATTATAATTTTTATTTTATGCTCTAAGAGAATTTTCTTTTATTTAATTTTATAGTAAAATGTGAAAGAAATTATTTACAAATAATATATTTTCTTTTTTATTTATAGGATGAACCTTCAACATTTCACATTCCGATATCTATACCTATGATAAAAAATCCAATTGTTTTGTTAGAAAGATGTGATAAAATCTGGGAAACATTACAATTGATAAAGATTGTACAAACTGAAAAGCCAATCATTGATGACAAAGAAGAAAATAAAGAAGAAGTAGAATATTCAAAGGAAGCCAAACAATCCGTATCACATGTCACAAATCAATCTGCATCGAAAAGTCATAGTACAGTGCCATTACCTTTCAAATTTTCTGTCCAGAAAACAAAAAAATTATATCCGTGCAATGTATGTGGTAAGCAATACTTGGAAAGACGATCCTTAAGAAAACATTCAGAAAGAGTACATGGGATTACTCTTCCATTACTCAACAAACGTGGGCGTGTCAAAAATATTGCACAATTATCTAAGAAAAAGGATTTCGACAAAGTTAATCCAGTTACCAACTTTGACAGTCTTAATAATGAAAATAATCTACATGCAAAGACAAAATTTGTCAATACTAAAACTATTTCTCGACGATCTGCAGTATTGAAGAAGTTTGTCAAATGTACATTGTGTCAACAGCAAGTTCTATCTATAAGAAAACATCTAATTGATTATCATAAAATTGGTGGTTCTTCAAGTGTAGTAGAACAATTAGAATCTTCATTATTAATTGAGAATGGAGCATCATCTAAGGATAAGAAAGCTATATCTTCTTCAGAAAATATATCCTCCAAGAATTCTTCACAATTTGCTAAGATGGATATGCAAGATGGATTTCGCATAATGGATAATGAAGTCGATACTTCTAAAACATCTCAAGTTAAAAGAAAACGAAAATATAAATTTTCTTATGTAAATGCTAAGAAAAGATTAAAGTTGAACAACGAACGTTATATACTTACTCGACATGAGTCTGCAGTAACACAGAAACAAGCATCTTTAAATCATACCAATCGTACATCATACCAATGCGACATTTGCTTAGGAGTATATGCATCTCCTCGTAGTTTGTACAAACATAGACGCAATCACATTTTTCGTGGAGAAACTAAAGAAAATTTTCACAATGTCAAATGTAGATATCATAATTCACCATTTAATAAGAAAAATAAATTATTGCATGAAAAATTATTGTCTTCCGTGTCAACTCGTACAACAAATAATAATTCCAAGCATGAGACATTTAATCAAAATGGCACAGTGTCCAAGATTAACAAAGCAATTCGGTATAATAGAGAAATGGATAAGAGCAATAATACTACTTGCATATGTGGAAGGTCATTTCGGAATCCTCATACCTTGTTTATTCATAAACAAAGCTGTGAATTATCCAAACAAGAAGATATGTCGGAGCATACAAGTGTCAATAGTGATTCTGGAATTGGTTTGAACATTACAATAAAGAAACTAAATAATTCCTATGAGATTGTTGGAAAAGATAATAATGAAGATAAGCAAAAATCTGGAATCCATTTTAAAGAAAATAATTTGTCTATATCTAACACATCTGATTTCATTACCAAAGAGTCCGTTAATTTAAGTGCTAGACAAAAAGAATCAGATAAATCTGAATTATCTAATTATAGTAGAGATCATAGCTTTTTAAAGTTACATGTCGCAGAAGATGAAGATGCAATCATTGATGTCGAAGATGATGTACAAATTGAATTTGATATAAATACATCAAACAAAATGGTTACACAGCAAGATGATAAAATATATATGTCAAAGGAGAATAATGATATGGAAAATTTGAAAAATGAACAAGTTTCTAATGAAATCTGTACATTGAAACAAATGTGTCAAAATGTTCTAGTACATAAATCTGAGAATGCAGTAGAAAATGAAAATCAAGAAAACAGCCAGATTGAAGATCAGAAACTACATCAGGAAGATAGCCAGATAAAAAGTCAGAAAAATAAAATACATCAGGAAAATAAAAGAAAATTACGATCCTCAAATAAACAACGTCGAAATGAAGAAAAGAAGCTTGATAATTTTAATGATGGAATGGAGGTTTGTATGATGCAATTTGATCCATTATCAGTATGTGCATATTGTAACGAACAGTTTGAGACAGTTAATTCATATTATAATCATCAATGTACTGTTAAAGAGGGGAGATCCTTTGATGAATTTTCACTACAGTTATTGTGTTTTTATTGTAAAGATGTATTACATAATTTCAATGAATATGATAAGCATACGAGAGTCAAACATTTTGATAAAGCATATCATTGTTACTTATGTACTGAACGATTCGTGAACGCTAAAGCGCGATTCCAACATATTAATTTAGAGCATAACAATATGTCTTGCAGATTTTGTAATGAAAGAATTTCTATTAAAGTTAAAGCTTTACACGAAGGTTATCATTTAGGTTTTGGTTATCCTTGTCATAAATGTAAAAAAGCTTATACGAATGAAAAGAATCTTGCGTATCATAACTATAAGTCTCGATTACATCCAAAGACTGATAATCTAGTAAATTGTTCCATATGCTTAAAATCGGTAAAAAGACGAAGTATTCGCACTCACATGTCTACACATAAACATAATGCTTGTTATTTTTGTGGTAAGGTATTTTCTAATAAGACAGGTATAGAGTTCCACACCATGATACATCATGGTACACAGTCTAAATTAAAGTGTAATGTCTGTGGTACGCGTTTCTTCACTAAGCAACAGCTTGAGAAACATGCAAAAGTGGATGGATGTGATAATGGCATACAAGGACTGAAAAATAGAAGTACAGCAGTGCATCATTAATATTTTAAGAATAATATATATAAATACAAAACGGATATGAAAAGTAATATCAGATGTAATAAAAAATTGTTTGCATAGCGAATTATTCATAATTTAGTACAGATATGCAGGTACTTTTATGCGTTATACTTAAAAATTAATAATTTGTTGTATCTATACAGTTTTAATATTTGTATAATTAAATTTTGTATTTTGTTATGTAGCTAACGTATGCGCCTACTGATTATACTTATTGCGAATAAATGCATGTAAAATAAAGATGCATACATGTTCCATTGCCATTATCTTTATGTATAAAACGTGGATGATACTTTGTGAAACCATCTCGTAACTTGTCATATGTTCCATATAATGTTCTATAATAATATATAAACTGTTTATGAACAAATATTTTCGACATTTTCGCATGTCTGTCGTTTGTGTAGTATTAATATTTTATACATTTTACTTATAAATTAAACTAGATTTTATTTTTAAAACAAATTTTTCCATAAATACTTATCTATTTTATATCAATAATTAATTTGTTTTTATATTTGATGTTTTTAGTTTTCCTTTTGTATTATTCTTAATACTTTTATTACTTTTATTCTGTTAATTGCAGTTATTGTTATATAAAATGTTAATTTACATAAACGATATTTCATACAACTAAATTAACTTATATTACTCTCTTATATACAGTTGTACAGAAATTAAGGACAAAGAATATCTTTGTAAATGATGTATATTCTATCTATATATTCTGTCTTTATTAAAAGATAATGGAGACGTGATTATTTGCTGTATAATATTTGCATTAAATGCATATTAATATTAACATTGTATTTTCATTATTGACATAAAGATGAGTAAATGACAACAAGAAATATCATTTCTGGCATATGTTTAACTATACCTTACGAAAAAGTGTTTTGAAAATGTGTTATTTGTATCAATAGTATATTAATTATTTTGAAACTTATTATTCACATGAAAATCATAATTAACCAAAAGAACATAACAACTTTAGTATATAAAAAGTAAAATATGTTATTATATACCATATATACATATAAGTGTATTCTTTTGTAAGATCTATATGCATCTAATTTTATATTGCACCATACGTAACATACAATTTGATAATTAAGTTGATTTTACTATATACTTATGTAAATTGAACGATAGACTTTTTACTTTAAATGTATGTAATTTTTTGTAATATGTATATATTGTTAAATTTTAGCTGTCTCATCGTTTTGATAGTGTATAACTTTAATTAATGTGAAAAATATAATTAAATTTTATTAATTTACTAATGTTTTTAAATTTGCGACAATTCTATATGTCATACGATAAATATGGTATTTCAATTGGATTTATAATAATGTCAAATAATAATAATAATCAATTATCAGTGTAATAAAACTTATTTATAAATTTGTACATATTGTAACAATACTTTTAAATGAAATGTAGTTGTAGACAACCAAATTTGGCAAACATTTATTTCTATCTTATAATTAAAATACAATAATAATAGAAAATTAAAAATAGTATAGATAACAATTTATTTTAATCGAAATGTTTTAAAATTGCATATTTGTCAGTCATTTCTCTAACAAAGTTGTTTTATATATGCATATTTGATGCGCAAATCTGTTATCTCTTCAATCTTATATACAAATCTTGTATACAAATTTCAAATTCTTAAATGTTTGAATTATATTTTTAAAATTTCCACATACATGTTTAACAAAACTCTTACAGAAAAGTGTTTTAAAAATATGCTATTTCTATCAATATATATGTCATTTTTATTTTTAAACTTATTGTTATTTATATGAAAATCATACTAAAAACCAAAGAAACATAATCTTGGTATATAAAAGCAGATATATATATATATATATATATATATATATATATATATACATTCTTATATGCATATGTTTATTTTAAAAAACGAAAAGTATTAGAATATTCATCAGGTACATTTCTCTCTTGTCAAGTACGTTTTTGTCACCTTATATAGAGTGTCCGGTAATTGGTGAAAAACCCTCTTAATGGCAGATTCTTGAGATCATTTGGAGTCGATTTTTCTTCTGCGAAAAAATCGAGACATCATTTTTTGCAAGTTTCCAATTTTTACCATTATATATCTTTGTAATTAAGCCTTAAATTAAAATTATATTAGGGTAAACTCTATCTGAAATTAACTGAAGAATGTAATATAGTTTTGGTAACTTTTTTAACTTCAAAAAGTTTGCGAAAAGCGCCTTTTTTCAATCACTTATAACTCGGAAATTATTGATACCTCGACATTTTCGCTGAAAAAAAATCGTCTCCAAATGATCTCGAGAATCTGCCATTAGCAGGTTTCTCACCAATTATCGGACACCCTGTATATATTTACCGCGAGGCCGGTAGTTTGAAAAATTGGAAGCGTCTAGTGTTGTGCGGCGCGGCTGGGAGATGTCGCGGCGATCGCGCGGCGTCGCCATCGACGGCGACGCAGGACGCAGGACGCATGACGTGACGGCGCAGACGCCAGACGCACGTAGGACGTAGACGTGCGCAGTGGTCAAAGCTGTGCGGAGTGTCGGAGAGGGCGGTCGCATTACGCTCAGTGCTTTCTTCGTCGCGCGATTCGCGGAGACGGGTTATATACGTGTGTATATGTGTGTTCGCGCGCGCGCGGTCTGCGGCGGCCGGTCGATGTGAGGAAGCAAAACGCGACAACGAGAACAGCGACGATACAACGAGAAATGATGGCGCGCCGTCGTGTGATTTGACAAGTGGGGAAGGAAGCGCTCGATGGGAAAAGTGTCTCGTTAAATACTACCGTGGTGGTTCTCATACTAGTGGACTCGAAGGCATCCACCGCGCGCAACCCTGCCTGTAATCCTGGTTAGTGTGCCTTCTTTCTCTCTCTCTCTTTCTCTATTCTTTCTATACTCGCTCGCGCGTAGGGTGGCGTTCGAATATACGCAATCGTTCGATAATCGTGCGGATTTGAGGCGCCGCGCGTCATTGAACCGCGGCAAACTCGGCTGAAGTGCCGGGAAAAAAGTTCGAGAGATCGATCGCACGCAAAATGTACCACGCCAAAGAACCAGATCGGGTACTGTTGATATATATATATATATACACACATATATACGTACATGCGCGTATAAATGACAACTAGATTTCTGGTTTAATAATTGATGCTTGCGGGATGTGTACTATTGCGTTTTTGTGCGTTCACCAGTTTTTCCCGTTTCCTACCGAACGACCGATCGTAATCCAGTTCGATCCCGATAGCTCGAAGCATCCATAAATTACTGTCAGTAAAGAATTTACCCCACGATATCAATTATATGATGGAATAATTCCTGTCAATTTTTTCAATGACATTTTGTAAAATTTTCACCTGCAATAAAAAAAAAAAAATGCTCTTCTTTTATATTTAATTCAGTTTTAAAAAATTTTCGTGTCTTCCAAAATTCAATATTAGTTTATTAAATGATACAAAGAGCCTCGAGTTATCGTCATTCCTATAATTCTGTTGTTTATTTATTTCTACAATGCGACAATCTTTATATTGTCTCTAATATTCTAAATAATTTATTTATAATTGTCCTATTTTTAAACAGCTATTTATATACACAGTACAAAATATAAACATAATTTAAAGTAAAACGTAGTAAAGGTGCGCGAAGCTCGCGAATGGAATAGCGGAATTACATCAATGCGGAACGAAAGAAGGAAATGTTTTTTTTTTTTTTTTTTTAGATTTACGAAATAATTTTACATCTTTGAATGCAATAAGATTCGATTGTTGCACATTCAGCTGCAAAGCCGAAACGTCGCGCGGTTCCACCTTTATCGCTGCGGTTCCGAGAAGCGCGCAGTGCTCGAACGGACACGCTCGAATCGATTTTCCCCGTGGTTCTACCGTCGACCGTGTGCGGACTTGGGCTCGCTCGTACATTTTCTCGGGTTCCCGCAGATCGCCAGCTGTGTGATCGTTCGTTACGTTTGTCCCGGCGACTATTCGCAATTACGTTCGACGACGGATGTCATCATCGTCGACATGACGTTGGCTGCCCGCTCGTTCTTCAGTCCTTGTCGAAGCGTCCGCGATTCTGGACAAAGATATTTCACGTTCCCGCCCAAAAGCTCGCAACTAATTATTAGAACGTGACTAGCTTTAAAAAAAATTCTTTGCGAGAAAGAAAGAGTTGTGATATATATAGTGCTCTAAAAAAAAAGGTGCATCCCTTATACAACACATGAATAAATCGTGTTGCCGAGACGTATACAAAGCGTTATATTTTCGAAACGTACTCTTGGATTTTTCGGTTATTCGATGATGCTAACGATAAGATTGCACAGTTAAACAAAATTCGCTGCCTCGACGTTTTTCTTCGACGAATAACTAGAACGACGATCGCAATGCGCTTGGATTGTTTTGTCATGTACGGTTATACCACCCGTATCGTTTCGTGAAGACTAAAAATAGCATTCTCCTCGAGAAACAACCAAACTAATTCAGCCATGGTTGCCTGATGAGACGTATTCTTATATTTATCGTTCATTCTTAAGAATATTTTTACTTTTAACAATTATGCGTTCGGAATTAGAATGGATTAAATTTATTATGTTACATCTATTTTAAATATAAAGTTATATTTAAGGATTGAACCTTAAAAAAATTATTTGGCACGAGAAGAGAGAAGAGACCATTGGTAGTAATATTCTGAACGAGATATCTAAATTTCCCCTTAATAAATCAAGATTGCTCTATCAATAAGCTTAGGGTTAGGTTCGTGTGTCTCGAGAAACGAAACCCCGCGGGAATTGAGGGGCTGAAATAAATTACGTGTTACCGATTAAGCGTTAAGTATTCGTCGCGGTCGCATTTTGATGTACGCTTCTCTCTGATCTATTCGATCGGTCGCACAGATATCGGGATTCCGCACCGTGGATCGACGTTGAAAATTAGCGAGCGGAAGTATCAACGGGGTGGGGGAAACAAGAACAGCGACGGCGGTGGTGGTGACGGTGGCGGCAGCGGTGGCTGCGACGAGGGTGTGAGACGACGAGAGGGTGAATCGACAGAACGGCCAAAGGATGACGGGCGAGGACGGAAAGCGCGGTAGCGGCACCGGCAATGTTACAACTGGAGCAAACATGAACGCAAACGTCACCGACAACGTCAATAATGTTAACGCCAATGTTAACGCCAACATAAACGTCAGCCAGCAAAACGGTGGACCAGAGAAGGCACCCGTCGTCGGCGGTACTAACGTGGAGACGCTACCACGCGCCGGAAAACAGGTAGGCTTGTAATAAATTTTTTCTTTAATCTAGTTGTAAGCATCGAGAGTGATAACGATTTTAACGTGTTAGGGAAATCGATTCTGACAGGGTCAGCTAAACAAGTCTAATTTGATACTCTTTCACGTCTTTTCTTTATATTCTCTTAAAGTGACGTAAGAAGAACAAAGTTCATTTAATCATCGTTAATTTTAAATAAATGCAACGCTTCATTTGTTCTCCTGTAAACTCCATTTTTTACATTTTTTTTAAATTTAGGCAGTAAATATAATAGAGAAAAAATATATATAGAGTAAATGTTATAATTCTTTAAAGCTTTTTCTTTTTGTTTTAATAGCGAAAAATAAAAAATGTTTTTTTAAAATTTTGTAAAATAAACAAGAAAATTGTGTAGGCTTATATTGTTTCTCAGTGCTTCAATTTTATCTTTATAATACATCGGCAAATTTACCGTTACTTTATGCTGAATATTTATCTTTTATCTCTAATTTATACACTGCAAAAAATATCCTTCGTAATGTGATAATGTCTTATCGTATCTACGCAATTTTGCGTGTTAAGTGAACGTTAAACATCAAGTTCATAAAAAATTATAAAAACCAAGTGAAAAATATTTTATTTTACAATATAGAAATATCGCGCGCAATATATTATCAAGGTTGTAAGAATACTTGTATATATATATATATATAATTATATTTTAAAAAATTGCCGTGTCACGTAACGGAGAGTTTTTAAAGTACTGCATGGTGTGCGCATTGGTTCGTCACGAACATATGTATTTTTGGCCACGAGACAGAGGAAATGGGTAGTATTATCGCAAATAATAGGCTTCGTATGTATACATGGTATCTAATAGTATATACGGGCTCGCATTTGACTGTTTTTTGCCGCATGTTCAGCTCGCAACCACGATTGCGTGGGTAAAGTACAAAAAGAGGGTTTAGTACAACTGTACTCACGCATTCAATACTCTTTACAAGCTAGTTCATTTAAAATATTTGTTGCTAACAACTTTAAAGAGAATGATAAGCACGACAGTAGCAATTGCTGCATTTAGCATTATTTAATGGATGGTTATCTAGTTTATTTTGGGTTTATTAAGTATTTGAATTTTATCTCTCGAGAAAATTAATATCAATAAAAATTGAACGCTTCATTAGTTTATTTATGCTAGTACGAAAATATTTCAAGCGGTGTATTACATAATGATTTTAAACAATATGTACGTTAAATTATTTTATTTCATAATTGATATCTACGGCAGCATTAAGCTTACGATAATTCATGAATTAAATTTTATTGAAAGTTCTTTTTTTTTCCTTTGGATGTTTTTTAGCTTTATTTTATCATAAACAAGAGATAATAATATTCAAAATAACTGGATACTCGAAATGGGTTTTATTGGATATTCCATATAATGGGAACATCAGTCTCCAATATCATTTGTTTACGAATCACACAATTTTATCGAATCCTATTTACGGTGCACCTGAGGAGGCGGCAAGAGTGCAAAAAAATGCCTTTGTCGCAAATTGTTACGTCGAGCGTATTAGCATGCAAAGTGACCATTAAGATCGAGCTGGCCGACCGATTGTTACAACTCAAAGGTCACGGTTACTTTAGGACGTAGGCTACTGTGAAGGTAACAGTACAAGTAAATAGCAGACACGCGTGTTTATGTTCACGACACCGAAGATCCTGCACCGATTTTTCTTTTCGACAGAGAAACAAAAAAATTTTTTAATCGACTGAGCACGTGTAATTTTGCGGGACAAAAAAGGGTTACTGGATAGAGAATGTTTCAAACTACTTTGTTAATTGCAGCTTCTTCCTGTTCGCGTGAATTATGTCATTAAAATGACTAATCGCGTCTAATGTAAAAAGTATCAGTAAAATACAAAACTATTAGCGTGATCTCAATAGCTACAAAATTTTATTTAAGAGAAAGATGAGAGCAAATTGTTACGGTAGCAGAATTTAGACAAGGTAAGCGCCTAAGGATGGCATAAAAAACAGGTTGTAATATTAGATTGAAAAAAAGATTGTAAATCAACAAACAATTTAATTCTATATCATAATTTATTAATTTCTTATATTCGATGTATATAATTATACTTTAATTTTTTATAATATATTAATTATACCTCATATTTCTTGCACTTTAGATATATTATATTTTGCAGAAAAAGTACATTTTTGCTTAAGCATATATTTGTAGGTACGTATAAAGTTACGGTACGCGTGTTGAATTACATGTATTTTGTGAGCGTAGGTGGAATTAACCTGTAGAAAAAATATTTGTATTCTAAAAAAAAAGTATAAAATTACACAAATTATAAGCGTAAAATTTTCCATACTATATAATTTTATAATATTTTTTACACTGTACGATTTTCAGCTCTTTTAACAAAAAAAATATTTTTTATAGCAAAAAATAGCAAATAATTTTCATATATATTTTTTTATGTTTTGATAATTTGGTTCAGATAGCTTAAGAGGCCTGATATTTCTCAGACAGACATATATTTATATGTCGTTATGTTACGACTGTAATCAAGTCGGCGTTCTTATGCTAATTAACGAGTGCTTTCGTGCGGAAACAGTCGCTCCTTTATTCTCTAAAAATGTGTCGTGACAAGAGTGGCATGTTATGTTCGCCGAGGGTAATTCGGAGACGAATTATTTCATTTCTCCTGATCTCGTGATGTCATATACTATGAATGCCGTTGATGTTTCAGTTTCACAAACGTACCATCGTTTCTCGCTTTGCAGAATTTCAGAGAATTTTATAAATTAGATGAATACGCGAAAAAATACATATAATTAAAATATAGACTACATTAATTTTTTTAATTATCAATTAAGAAATAATAACTTCTTTTTAACTTGTATATGATCTTTTTCCGAAAGATACAAGTTTGAGATTCACATTTAAATTGGAGTTTATTTTAACTTTTATCACATGGCGACTGAAACACGAGAGTAAAATGTTAGCGTATAATATTCAAGACGATAAGCAACATATAACCAGTCGCTGCAGCATCGCTTAAATTCCTCGAAGTCTGCAACAGCAGTTTGTCGCACTATCTATATAGTAACATCGCTAAGACTTCATTGACTCAACTTACGATGCGTTCATCGTCCAGTTTTATATGCTAACATTTAATCTCTTGTATATGTTCTGGACTCGTGGAGAATTACGTCATAATGTTTTACCGTGGACCCTCGCCAACGAACCTTGAACAATGTCTCGAGGCCACGGTTAACCAATCCCGGAGAGAAAAAGAGAGAACGTTTCTTTGATATAAATAAAAATATGTTTTCATCGCATTACTACGTTCATATAGTTGAGTCATGTTAGATAGCGAATTGATTAATTGACCGAGATTCAATGGCCGGTACAGCTAAAAGATTAGTGGTTGCGTGTTCTCTTCATGTAAATCAAGGTCGTCGTGTTTTATCGCGAATATTTTTCACCGAATATCAGGTAGATTCCAAAAAATATTCGTGAGATCCTAAATTTCAGAGTATCTAACTTATGCTTAAAAAAAAAGATAGAAGAGAGATCAAGTCAATAGGAGATTAAAATATTCCACGAGATCCTAAATATCAGAGTAACTTACAAAAAAAAAAAAAAAAAAAAAAAAAACGATAAAAGAGAAAGAACTTTTCTGTTAATTAGAATTTAAGTGACCAGAATAAATAACAAAACGTATGAATTTTCAAACTAAAAAAATTTACTTCAGAAATTTCCTTCTCGTTGGAGAATTCATTGTCGAAATTAAAATCGCGAGTTGCGAAACGTTCGTCATAAATGTCGGCCAAACTAATTACATTAGAAAACTATACTGTTGGATTTAAAGCCGCATACTCGTTGCTGGGGATGTCCGCGTGCACGATAAAGGACACGAAGGTGATGTTGCGGTGATCACGAATGTAGGTCAGCCGCGACGCATTACAGGATTTTGACTACTACATTCGGCAATTCCTTTCGCGATGCGCTTTCGAGGAATGATTACATCGCGTGTGTAGAAGATTTATGAAGGCAAAGACGTAATTCTGGTAAAAGTGCGCATGTTACATGTGCATGAGTTACATTTCTCATTGCTCGCTATATAAGATCGGTACACGCCATGACAGAGGAGCGTTTCTTATGGCGATGCGTCATCTCTCTTCCTTGAAATACTTTAGCCACGAATGCCCTAAATACTCGAATATGTGCGATTACACTGTTAATTTAGCAAGCCACTAAAATTGGATGAACAGTTTTATTCTGGAACAAGTTTTCCAAGAATGTAGTTTGAGCGAAAATAATCGTTTTGCATTTTAAAAAATATATATGTGTCAAAGTAGTTATAGAATATTCCACGTTCGATAAAAGCCAAATAATATTTTGCATACGTCGCGATCGGATAAATGCAGCAACTAAAATGACTTAATCTTCCGTACATCGATCAGCGAATTAATTGTATCATATTGCTTTTATGATCGAAACTACATGCTATATGAACATATTGGGGATACGTTATTTTCCATTCGTCGATTTCTCGCCGGATGAAACCGCATATTGCGAAACCGTCGACTAACGTACATATGTACCTCGTGTAAATGTGCGTCCCTTCCGCCTGCTGTAAAGGTAGACTGAAAATAAACGTTTTCGCGCCGGTACACTGCCGCAATGGCGTTCAAGCTTGAATGCGAGGTGGCTTCACGCTTTACGCTAGATGGACGGTCCACAAACGTGCGTGTGTATGCGTCACCGTAAAATTTTACATCGACGCGTCTCGATTCAAAATCGCTACAAATCATCAGGTTTATAGCATCAGCTGGCACGCACCAGTCGATTTATAATAGGATAATAGCTAAGAAATATGCCAAAGTATATTTTCAGCGTGTCTTTTAATTTATAATTAAAAATATGAAAATTTTTTTCTTCTATAAAAATATTTTTACATTAAAAAATCTTTTTTTTAAATATTCAGAAAGAAAAGATGTGCAAATTTTTGGAACATATTATTAATTTTAGAGAAAATTGACACTTTAAACGTTAATAATATGCGCGATGGTAATAATTAATAATAATTGAAAAATACTACTTTTACGCTTAAAATATACAAAATAATAACATACACAAATTTTGTCAATTATATTATTAATAAATAACTATTTTTAAATAAAGGTACCTATTATTATGTTTGTTCATTTGCCATATTTCTTATCGTACTTATGATTCAAAAGAAATAATGTTTATTTATAAAATGTCAGCTTGAAAAACAGTTTGAACTAATTACCATTATATCCTGCAGCAAATATTTATTTCAAGTTGACAACTTCGATATAAATTTGGCATTCTGCCCTTGACAGGCACTTGAATATTAAATGCAATGTCGGAAACTACCGTGATTGAACCCACTTTAATAATGTGTCGTAAAATACCATTGTGGTTAAAAGCAGCGAAGGTGGACAGAATTATTCGCCGCGCTAACAACGGACAGTGATACGACTCTCACTATGTAGACTTGATTTAATTATTAAATTGTGTCAAGCTTCGAAGAAGCAGCTGGGCTCTTAACCCTTTAAAGCGCTAAATTTGACTCATGTCACATAAATCTTTTCGAGGGTAGTCGGAATGAATATTTAACGAGCTTGCTCCACAAGTGTTGCAAATAATCTTAATAATTTATGTTAGTCCGTTTTAAAAATACACGTGACATATATAGTTTTCAAGGCATAATATGAATTAAAAAAGTATTATGTGTAATTAACCTTGTATCCAGAAATCAGAAATGAATCTTTTATTAGCTGTACAATAAATATACAAATTATAGAATCTATGAAACTTTAAGCCTATGTAAAGAAGCAAAAAGAAAAATATAAATATAACATATGTATACAACTTGTATTTTCTCAACAGTTTATAGAATAAAGAGTTCTAGTATTTATAAAATCAAAATTTGATAGAATATAATTAGATTTTTTTATTATTAATGTAAAGATTTATATGGAGCAAAAAATGTCCATATTTAATACATGCGTATGTTCATTTTTTATCGATGCGCTTGAGAGCGTTACTTTGCTTATATAAATGTCTAATCGGGTTCTCAATGAACTAAAGATCTTCGATTAACAGACTTCAAAGTATTGCCTAACGAAGCAGCCGACAAAGCGTGATAACTCGAATGCGCATTTCGGCTGGTTCACTTCTTTAAACGCACATTCAATAAGTAGCGAGCTGTGTAAACTCGACAAGGGTTACAGCCCTTTTCGCGTCGTCGATACATTCTCCCTCTTTGCTTTTCTCGCCCTTTCATGCGGTGGATCAGAGTGTCTCACCACGCTTTCGTAATCGAAAAGGGTTCGTCCCAGTCCTTTAATTCGTCTAAGAGGGGAAGAGATATGGCGGTTAAGAGGGGAATTTGGTCTAGAGGTTTGATTTTTAAGCTTT
This sequence comes from Anoplolepis gracilipes, assembly GCF_047496725.1. Lineage (NCBI taxonomy): Eukaryota > Metazoa > Arthropoda > Insecta > Hymenoptera > Formicidae > Anoplolepis > Anoplolepis gracilipes. The sequence goes on from NC_132975.1 coordinate 5,729,138, forward strand.
TTTTGCAAACTTTTTATAAGAAACGGAGAAGATTAATTAAAATAAAAGTTTATCCAATTAAGCAACTTTTTAAGTATCTTTTACAATTTTTTTTATTGAAAAATTCCAAGAGTTCTGCTTACCTGAAACAAAAAATTCAAAAAGATTCTTAGAATATATGAGTTTGGCTATCGCCCGAAGTAGAATTTTTAAAAAATATGCAAAAATAACAAAACGGCGTCACTTTGAAAATAAGTTTTAATTTTTCGGCTTTTTTTTCGTCTTTAAAGGGCTGTAGAATTTCAAAAAATTTGGACGAAATTGGCCGAGTAGTTTTGGAGAAATCGTGCGCACTAGTTACAAAAATGCTGTTTCGAGAAAAACGCAAGTTTAGAAAAAGTTTAAGGTAACTATAAGTATAATATTGGGACTTACAATCAATCTGCTATGTTAGGATCATAAAGTTGACCTTCCTCTATCTCGTACAAATCTTACAGAGCCGATCTTTTATCCCTGAGCTGTGCACGACGATCTTGAGCAAAGTCGGACGAGCGACGATTCGATCGGGCGATGCGTGTTTCATTGCGATTGTGTGCGTGCATTTCTGCCTGTTGGCCAATAATTATTCCCATAACATCCATCACTTTCAAAATGGGTAGATATCCCTCATTAAAGATTATAGTTGCCAAAAAATTCGCAACTTCAACTGTTTTTGCTCCGCAGTGTAGATGCTTGGGAGCAATTTTCCAAATTATCGCGTTTAAAGATTCGTTGCTGTTTTGAGTCTCAGCACCTAAACAACGATTCAGCAATTCATCTCTCGATAAGTCTTTGTAAATTGGTTTAAGTAATTGCTGTACTTTTGGACTGAGGGGCTGATACGAGTGTTTAAAGCGAGCCAGCAAGCTTCGGCCTTGCGCCACTTGCACCAGCTGTCCACGCCTTCCGGGCAGTTTTGATGTTGAGGATTACTATCACTTGAACTTTTATGATAATAAGTGACCCAAATCTCTTTCCTCATATCTTCGACAGAATCTGGATGTCGCCGTATCGCTAAGCCGTAATATTTCGTCAGTTCACCGATTATTTGGTCAGTTAACTTTCCAGCGCCTTTGTCACCGATTTTTTTGTTATTTTTTTTTCATATTTCGAATTCTTGTCCCCATCCTTTTCTCCACATGATCCACACATTCTTTTTCTATTACTGTGACTTCATCTTCGTATGGATTACTGTCTAAAATTTTTTTAAAACTTTTACTGTCCCCATCACCGATGTACTTTGTATAATACACACCACGCTTATCTTTTGACCTCATAAACATTTCAGTGATAGCCGTCGCCTCCATTCCTGCACTTGCATGATGATTATTAGAACAATTTTTTTCGTGTTCTTCACGCCATAAATTATACACCTCGATATCATCTTTTTTTCGTTCCCAAATATTGCATTCGTGACAAAAACTACTCTTCACTTCAGAATCCAGCACTTTTTTCGAGTATTTCCCAATAAGAGAAGACACGCCAAATACTGATGAAAAGCCTCTTTTCTTCCAACTGCCGTCACTCGATACTGTTAGATGATTTTCAACATTGCCATCTTCCTTATTTTTTCTTTCTCCTCTTCAATAGCATGTTTTAGAATCACTTGATACACTGACGACGCCGCTGTATGAATATTCTCGAGACAATAATAATAAGTTTCAGCAGAAAGTCCTTGACAAATATCCATAAAACCATAAAATAAATTTATGCCTTCACGACAGATACCCAACAGACGAAAAATAAAAACAATTCGATGGTTTATTTCAAAAGTTTTGTCGATTACAGGCGACGAATTTATATAAGCTTCACATTTTACGCAAATCTTAAATCCTAATCCTCTTGACGATGTTTGTGAAAATGTGATATCACCGTCACACTTCTTACACTTCACAAGATCTGCTATAGCATTGAAAACACTAAAGAAGTTCAAAATGCAATAGATGAACTGCAGCGAAATCGGGAAATCAATGCTCGTGGAGGATTTTAGTTTTTTCGCCGACGTGCTCGTAAACTCTTGTTCCTTTTTGAGTGTATATTTATTGCCATAAAATTTGCGTTTCTTATGGCGCGAAGGATTAGTTGGCTGTTTTCTCGAGCCTTTTCTATCCATTTTTAATGAATTAAAAGCGAGAAAATTGCTGCTAGAACAGTACAACTACACTCGAGGACATTCTAAACAACACTGACGTCTAAACAGCTGTAAGCGAAAACTAGTCCCTTCAAATCAGTCTTTTTCAAAATAAACACGTTACAGGAGCCAGCAGCTATAACTCCGACTGCCAAGAATAAAGGTCGTCCTCTTGTTAGAGCGCACTTCGAGCTCAACGGACGCGCCGGCATTCCAGGCCCTGTATCTTCGTAATCGTTGCGAATTCAAAAAACTCCTTTTGTACACATATTCTACGACTCAAAAGCTAGCGAAGAATGAAAAAAGAAAATTTTGACTTTTTTTAGTCACCTAAACCGAATTCCTCCCTTAACTCGGTGTGCCAACGGAACCCTACACCGATTCTGGAGAAAGAATCCTTATCCCTTCTCTGTCTCTCCCTATTACGCGTAGGAAACTCGAGAATGAGCGAGCAAAAGATAATTTAATGCAACTCTTGCCACGCTTGAGAATCAGAATGTCCACGTCGTTTGCGGTTTTATTACGTGGATGGTGCAGAAATGCAGAATTTTCGTAAAGATGTGCAAAAAATTGCAAGTTTATTTAAATGAATTAATTATTTTCGAGAATTTATTCTCATATGTTTATTTTTATTTTATTTTATTTTACCAATAAAAGTTTATTTTGTGTTGAATGTTTGTGTTAGCAAACTTCAATATTATTGAATCATGCGTTAAAAAAATAACATGCAACATCAGTTGCATCTACATATAGTTTCGATTAGACGTTCGCTCTTGATTACTAGAGTGCACGTAGTCAGCTGCGGTTCGAACAAAAGAATTATCCGGATAAAAGAAGCATCTAGCGTATAGAATAGACTACGAAGTGTTTTTGTTGTTGCCCTAATTCTCGCATGACATTTTATAACATACGCTTTTGTACTGGCTTCCTATATAATCGATACTGACCTACTTTAAAAATATTACATGATGCATGACGGAAAATGTTCTTGCAATCGTAAAATTTGATTTATTTATTGAGAAATTCCATCGATGTCATTCATTATGACATTCCAAACTTTTAGGAAATACTTGTATATAAAATAGGTTATATGCATATGATATATTAATATGTATAAGCAATAAAATAGGACTCGTTATCGCGCTGTTGGTAGGATGGAACGATGGAATGCCAAAAATGTGTATTAATATCTTAAGCGAAAGTATTGCGAATATTCACAACTTGGTGCAACAACCTGCATCGATTATCGAGACTCAAGGAAGGTTAGGTCAATCGCTAGTACATTTATAACCGGCTAAGATTATCACAATGTTGTAGACTAATTATTTTCTATAATAACGTAAATAAGTAGGACGTCAAAGGAATAAGAGAGACAAAGAGAGAGAGTGTGTGTGTGTGTGTGTGTGTGTGTGTGTGTGAGAGAGAGAGAGAGAGAAATCTATTCTTTCATACAATTTTAAATTATTTTCTTCACGTTTTAAATCTCCTTCCAATAACCAAATAATGGTGTTATTTTACAATTAGTCTGGCTGCATTTTACTGTTTGTTAATGCATTTCGCAAGACCATTAATACTTTAGAGATTACATTTAGAAGAATTCGCAAAAATAATAAAAGATGTGTTTTTGTGTTAATTACGTTTTTAAAAGAGAGATAAATAAAATTTTTCTATATATTTCAATTCTTTAACGAAGGTATTTTCTGGAAAAATATTTTTCCCCTTAATGTTAGATTAATTATTTTTAAAATTATTATATTTGTCATTATCCCTTCTTATATTCAATTAAAGAATAAAATTAAAATAATTGATGAAGAGTATAAAGAAAAAAAATTATATTCTGAACATGTTTAAAATTACAGTTATATAAAAATCCTCTAGTAAGGAAATATGCTAAATATATTATCAAATTTAATTTTTCCTTAACATACCGGACGCAAAGAGTTATATATATACTAGAAATCAAGGGGATATGAAGGGCAATTGAAACATTAAGTGATAGTACGTGTTTCGCGCTGACGAACAATCAATTAACCGAAATCAAATATAATTACGATCAAAGGCAGATACTTCTCGGAAATAGGTAACATATTACATTGATGTCATCTTTTATATCGGATTAATTGAGTCAATTGCAACGCTAGTAAAACCGTTACTCACAGAAAATAGGTAATTGCAGAAATAAATGGTCAATAAACAGAGATATCCAATCGCATAACATCTGATATTTTTACTGCTGTATCATGTATATGAATGATATCTATCTTTATACATTTTCATATAAGCCACGACTTTATTTCTCTTTAATTTATATTTATAGATAGATGAACCAATATAGATAATAACCGAAAAATAAGATCCTTAATAAATACTAACGTTGTCCAATATTTCTATGAAAATGTAGATATGACTTGTATGGGAAACAATTAATATCAATAAAAAATATTAATTAATCGATACCAGCGAATTTTTTTCGTGAATATTTAATGCAAATTTTATTCCACATGAATAATATGTTCATCGCGATCGGATCATGATTATTTTTGTTTATTATGCACACGTGACGAGATTACGTCATTGCTAAAGAAATTGAAAGGTCAGAGAATGAAAAGTGTTGATACATGAAATATCACGAACAAGTCCACTTCGGCCACGCATTGGTTTCTTGCGGTTGTCGCAATCCGTCCATTATTACCGCATACAGCAAGAAGAATCGACACTTTTATTACTAACCCGAGCTATTAATGTAAAACGAGTTTTATATCGTCAAGGCAACATTGAATCTTCTCGATGCTGAAGCAATAAACATCTAATAATACAAAGAATTAATTAAATACATTTGCATGCATTATTCGGGCTTTTCTCACTCGAATCAAAATCATCGACACTATTTCTATTACAGTGATTATTACAACGAATTAAAAAATTTGACAATCAAACTGATTGTGAATTCTGTATAAAAAATTTAATATAATGAATACCACATACATTGTAATAATAATAATTATTTATTAATTATATATTTCCTACTTTATTACCACGTTATTATATCGTGATAACTTAAATAGCAGATTCGATACATATTTTATATATTTACAAGAAGTACTAAAATTTTTTAAATATTTAGAATGGTATATATCTATGTATATATATTTATAGACTACTTTCAGCGAAAATACATATTTAACTATTAATTAATTAACAATATCTTCGCGGTTTTTAATCAATCCTCTTGCTTTCACTCATCTATAAGTAAATGCGTATTTTTAAAAAAATTGAACGCGTAGCGCTTAGTAAACGGTTAGTAATACCAAATATTTAAAATGTATAATGTTATATATTTATAGATTATTTTTCAGCGAAAATACATGTGTAACTATCAATTAATTAAAAATCTTTTCATCGGTTTATTGCAGCTACAATATACTTTTCTTCCGCGGTTTGTAATCAATCCTCTTGCTTTCGCTTATAAATAAAAGTGCGTTTAAAAAAAATTGAACGCATATCGATTAGCAAACAGTCATCGATATCAATGACAGAAAAAGGGGCATGAAAAGAGATTAGTGTACATGTGAAAAGAGACAAGGCAAAGGAGGTAAAAGGAGATTGCTGAGGAACGAATAGGGGGCGGTTTGCTGCAATAGCGCTGCCGCGTTCATATCGACCCGTGTTTCCGAGACTCCATCTTGCCTGTCCTACATATATATCTATATACATCTCTACATGTATCTATCTATTACTTACCTATCTACCTGTAATGCTGTGCCCTGCCCTGCCCTTCCCTACCCTGCAATCAGTTCTAAATATTTTTTTCGACTTACTATTTTCCTCTTCCTTCCTCTCTCTTGACATCATAAAGATTAGGAAATGCTCAATTAATTTAATTTCCTTTGTGATCAATAATTTTGTAATATTTTCTTCGCATTCGTTATAAGACATTCATGTGGTTTAAATCAATGCAGAGCTTTCCTACATAAATTGCCTAGCTGTAATTTATTACGCATAATAAAAATGCAAAAAAAATCATGCTGCATATTGCCCGAAAAAAATATTTTATTGAAAAATATTATATTATTAGATTATCGTTGTATTAGAAGCTGTTAGAATGTGTCTTTCTGTATATCTTTATTGATATTATTATATTTTAATTTTTTTTTCAAAACTTTTATTTCTATAGCTCTGATAGATTGTTCTATTTATTAATTTAATAATCTATTAATATTCAAGCAATCATTTACATGATAACAGAAAAAATAAAAACAAAGAAATTTAAAATTTATCAACATAGATTTTTCATATACATATATGTACTAGATCGCTAACAGCGGTCTTGCTAAAAATAAAGACAGGGCAGCCATTACAATTGAGCAGAACATAATTACTGCATTAATAGGAGGAGGAGGGAGGGCAGGATATCAATCCAGAATATCAATCAATCCTTGCCTATAATCATCAATCAATACTTGGCCATATGAAAATAGTTTATATTTTAATAATTGCTGGCAAATTGAAGTTTGACAGAGTAAATATTAACTCAATCTATATATTTTGCTCAATCGTAAGTGTTTGCTCTTCGATGTTAGCTGTCTAGTATAATATAATATATAGAAGTCTGTGATTTTATAGTTTTCTTATACTTTTGTACCTTTATATTCTATAGCCTATAATTTATACAACAGCGAACCTGTTGTTAAGACTAAAAGGAATTCGCAATAAAATTTTTTCGCGGTAAAGCAATGTGTAAAAGAAAGGATATATTATAGATTCTATTCTCTCTGGATAGAAGTATCTATGACAAAGTCCTGAAATTTATTTCATTGCTGCTATGCATACGCCGTTAATACCAACGACCTCGACCCTTTCAACCATGCTCACCATTTGCCCCCCATTCAGTCAGAGAAGTCGGGGGCCCTCTTGTCCTCATTTCCTTCACCGGCATACCCAGTATACATTTAATTAAGCCTCAATGAAAAGGACGTAGCGATAAAGAGATTACGTTACCGGATAATATTGAGTGACATGTATATATGTACTGTTATATCAAGAACGACCGAATGTACGAACAGAAGGGATTCTGCCGCTTGAAATAATACAAATCTGATAATATAATTGTCTTTCCCTTGTAATGCGTCTTTAGTTAGCTTCGATGACTTCTCAGGGTATCGTTATTCCCTAGTAAAACATGGAAAATATGGAATTCTCAGAAATTTCTTCTGGTAAACTCAGGAAAGTCTCATGGAATTTTATTAAGATTCAGAGAATTTTTTCGAAAATTCTCTTTATGATAATTTTGATGTCATATTTAAAAAAATCATGTGTGGAGCTGGCGTTTCACTTTATGGAAACTCATTAGTTGTTGAAAGTTGTGGCTTTATTTTAAATTTTATTTTTAATTATATCTTTTTCTTTTATATGAATGAAAAACATAAAAAAACAGATGTAATAAAAAAAAATTTATTTTAGAGAAAAGTTAAATGAATATTTTCTTTACTTGAAATTTTGAACATAACTACCTGGAAAATCAGGGAATTTTTTTACAAAATTTGAGTAGACACCCTGTTTCTAAATCATTTTGTAATAACTCTCAATGAATAGTAAATCGGAAAAAGAGAACAAGAACTTTTTTTACGATTTTTCCTGTTGCTAATCAATCTTGTTAAAAAAATTTATTTGTATTTTATTTATTTATATCTTTATATGTTTACGTGTGAAAATTTTTTTAAAGATTATAATTTTTGTTTTGTATCTCAAATTTTTTCACGTTGAGAAAAATCTTAATGAGAGGCTATCTTTTTTTACCTCTTTCTTTCATGACTACAGATTTTTGACAATATACATATATGTATAGCCAAGCATAGATGATGCGAAAAGTGTAATTATCGTTAATTAATAGCAGCGTTATATTAAAATCACTTCGCACGTTTTCATCATTTTCGAAGTTATTTCTGTTACTCTTTACTATAACGAATGACGCATTAGAATGTAACGTGTCACGCAAGATATAATTAGAGATTGTCTTAGAACCTGATCTAACAGTACAACGGATTCAGGGTTCAAATTGTTTGACACTTGCATATATGGCGAAGAACTGTTACAATAATAAAGTCACTGATATAAACTTCATTCTTGTCTCAGCAATTAAGATATGGAATCTCACTAGAAATACTTGGAAAAAAATAGATTAATATCCGTTACATTAATACGATAAATATTATTTTAAAAATTATTATTATATATTAAATTAGATTTGTGCATTTATAGTTTTATAGGATTTTATTTAAAAAATGTAATGTTGAAATTTTGTTGAAATTTCGTTCAATATTATAAATATACGTTTATCGAATAATAATGATCATCGTATTGCCAATTGTGGTAGTGTTTTTGGAATAATATTATATAATTTTTTTAAACGTCCTACATACTTTCTTAGATGTGACCTCAAACTCTCGATCGTTACAGAGACGTAAAACGACTAGCAGAAAATATTTTCGCATAAAACATTCACAACGAAGAAGCATATCTCGCGCGAACGCGTTTGTGAGATGCTTGTCATCTTATCGCGCTTGAATGTTTTGGGCATTACACAATAACATTCGGGCCGTATACTTTTCACGATGACGATATGGATGAGTCAAGACTGCATTCACCTTGCTTGCAGTGAAAATTAGGACATGGTGACATACTGTTCAGACAACCGATTAATTCATGAAATCTCACTAGAAATACTTGGGAAAATATAGATTAATATCCGTTACACTACGATAAAAATTATTATTATATATTAATTTAGATTGGTGCATTTAGATTGTGCAATCGTTGCATTATAGAATTATGTGTCGTAGATATGTATTATAAGCAAACTTCTTGATATTATTTTCATCATTGTCAGTTACTTGTCATTGTGCGATACAAATAAAAGATAGCAAAAACGTTTGCTTTTACTTTCATAAGAGAGACAAATATTATTTTATATTATTTAAAATTGACATGTATTGTTATAATATATAATAGATACACACATACAATCGATAATTTTATTTATTTATATTAATATTTATATTACAGATAAAAGGTTACTGTAATAAAATGTTTATATTTAAATTTAACATTTTCTTCTATAAATAAGTAACCATAACAAATACGACAAAAAAGCGTATATTGTTTGCCATAAGCTTACATATATTTTATATGATCGCGTTATTAATACTTGTCATGACTAATGTTTATGAGCAGATATTAGATTCGCAAATGCTTTGCAATAAAATCACGAACTTATTCATATAAAATACATGACATTTTTTTCGTTTTATTTCCACGTAAATTATTTTGATTACAATATAAGTTCTTTTTTAGGAATTTAAAAATTTTTTAAAGTATTTTTTTTATAATTGTATTCATATATATATATATATATATATATATATATATATATATATATATATATATATATAATTGGAATATAAATGTCCCAAAAAATTTGTCATGGAAGTTTCTGCCGATTAAATATATATGACACTAGAAAGTCTCCGCAATTAATTAATAACTATTATACTAAAGTACGTGCTCTCTTCTGCATCAATCGATGTTTTTCTTGCAGTCGTGAACAGTTACTGCATTCTATTAAATATTTGGCCCACGGCCAAAACTACTTAAAGGAATAAACAAGATTTTGATACTTGAACTACGTACAAAGATAGTTACTTAGCACACAATTGTTTTCTATTCTATTTAGTCTTCTAAAATCTCTTTTTAAAAATTTTCTAAGTATCTCAGATATAACTTTAATTTTTATTATTTTACAATAACTCAACTATCTATTATTACATTTTACCATTATTATTTTATTGCAAAAAATATTACATGATTATCAAGACATTTACAAATAGATATATATATATATATTTTTTTTTTTTAAATTATTTTTTTGTACACTATATAACCTGTAAATATTTTTTTGAAAAAGGAATCAACAAAAATAAAATTAATAAAATAAAAAGAATAATCATCACGCTCTACACACTCTGAGTAATCGTACCTAGACGTAAACCAAGTACGTTTGTTTTGCTAAGAAACTTAATCTACCTGCGTATACACACCGTCATTCTGAGCATACGTGACAAGATGGCTATTAAAAAAATCTAGTATTAGCTAGAGTAGGCACCTGATGACTTCAGCTTGTAACGCTGGACGTGATGTCATTTGTCGGACTTTAATGTACGATGATTACATAAGACCGGCTTAGGAATAAAAATGGGAGACTTTGATATATTGGAAGAGGAGAAAAACAAAGCAACACTCTGTCTCAGGATTATCTTTGTTTCCAAGTTTAATTATTTTTAATTACACGCGTATTTTTATTGTTCGCATATAATAAATAAATTACAAGACAAAAATATTTAAAAATCGAAAAATCGTCTAAGGAGTTATCTAGCTCTTTGTAAGTCTTTAACAATTAGAATAATAAAAATTTTTGTACTATTAATTTTTTGTTTTTATTTATGTATGCGCTATTTTTTTTGTAATAGTTAGATAGCTTAAGATTAAGCAATCTACTATCTTAGCCCTTCGTAACTTTTTAACAGCTGGAGCGAAAAAATTATTTTTTATAGCAGAGAAAATAGCAAATAATTAGCAAATAATTTTCATATATATTTTTTTATGTTTTGATAATTTAATTCAGATAGCTTAATACTTATATCTCATATAATGTCGCAGTTATAAGTGTCACGTACGCTAATTATCTCGGTCATCATTAGATTGTTAGATCTTAAACTAACAAAATAACGTTTGAATACTGTTTCGAGTATAAATGATTTTCAGAGTAAAAACTTGTATTTAACGTATATTTTCGTGCATCAACTTATATAATTGAATATATAGAAAGGAAATATTATTTTATTATTACATCACATTGTCATCTATTATTATCATAAAGTATTATAGCGAGTGCTAGCACTTTCTCATGTGTATATTATACTTAGCTCTATATTCTTTATTTTATATTACAATTTTAATATTTTTATAAATTTACAAAACAAAAAATATATAGATTATTTCTTTCATAAGAACAAGAACAAAATTTATATTTACATGACATAATGAAATAAACCTTTGTTGTTTTTTATTTTACATTTTATAAATTATATTTTCTGCATTTTTTCGCTATTATGTGATATGTTTATGTTACAAGTTTTTTTTGCCTATAGTTTACTTATTCATAAAGTGTTCTTGTGAAAAGATGCTTTATGCATGAATATGTTCTAACTTGAAAGAACTTGTAACTGGTACATCGTATTCATAAAGCAGTCGTTAACATAGTAACGAGTGTCGCGAAATCCTATCGGCGACGCGATCACGAGGTCGCGATATTAAATTTTTGCCCGTGGGAAGCTTCGTCTCGTTGCAGGACTCACGGGAACCGCGTTGCAGAAGGATTCCCAGCAAAACAGATAGATTTAATTGCAGCTGTCGAGGATATGTGGAAGGGGGGAAAAAGTTCCTACATCTTTACTCTTCAAGGAAATCGATAGAGACGGATATGTAATGTTGTATAACGCCTAATTTTCCAGAAAAGTGTCAGTATTTTCTCTCTCAGAGAAATAACAAAGATGGAGTATATCGACAAAAACTATCGCATACTTTATTATTATGAAACATTTTGATTGATATTATTTCTGAGCATTCCCAACATGAAGTATCTTAAAAACTGTTTTAATTGCTTGCGAAAATTATTTTGATTTCTCGTTTTTTTAAACAAATGCAAGCGTGATATATTTTGAATAAAATTTGAATTTAATTTTACTGTTTAATTTTCAAATTTAAAAAATGTTTTTAAACACTTGATCCTACGAGATATGGTATTTTCTTATATCGTACCGTATTTGATAATAACTTTAATATAAACATGCTTTTTTGAGCATCTTTCATGCAGACTTTCAATTCAAATTTTGTTCGTCCAAGCCGGAACTTCGGCATCGTGTGTTTCGCACCTTGACGTTATTTTTAACTGTTATGTCCAGCACGCGGCGTGCATGTTGCGGGTTGACGTCTCGGCTAAACGTAGATCGTCGGTTCCTCGCCGACATGGCCGCGAGCATGTTATTACATTCTTAGCAGTGGAGAACGATAACTTATAAGGGCAACATCGATTATATATATATATATATATATATATATATATATATACATATATATATATATGATACTTTCTACTGATGTGTACCCATACACACACACACACACACGTACATAATTGCTTTTTCACCGTCACACATTTTTTCGATATAAATCGATTTTACGCTGTGAAAACGTAATCGCATCCGAACGTTTTCTTAACGAAGGTAGAATCTCCGGCACACTTAAAATACACTAATGGAGAAGGTTTTTACGAAAAACCAGTGAGACCAGTCAACGATATCACGTCCGCGCAAAGATAATCTTCCTCGGTACTCGTTTCATAACGCTGTAAACTTGAATTCACTGCCGGATAGATGAGACTTCATGAAGACCATGTTTCTTCTGGTCACGATCTTCTAATTCTCTCTTTCGGCCAGTGACCGACGCAAATTGTCATTAATCTTCGGTGTTGATAAGTCGGGACATTAATATCCAGAGCGTTGCTCGGAGGGATATCCCTATTATATCCCGAGTCTTTGGAGAGAAGGCGTGCTCATTATACTCTTATGATTGTAACTAATCTTCAGCAACCGCTAACACTTCTATGTAATTAAATGTTTCTGTCGTCTCTACAGTATTAACCTTTTAACGCAGTAATTGTTCAAACAATCACGTCAAAAACTTTTGTTTTAGATATAATCTGGATTCTAATTAATTGTAATTACATGCTTATTAAGAAGATAAGATTTGTATCTTTAGACTTTTTAAATAATTGCAAAATTTAATAAATTTGATATAAAAAAGTAATCACTGATTGCGATGTAAACAACGCATTTTTTTGATATTTTACCTTAATAGAGCTGATGGTTAAATTATAGCGTCTAATGTATTTGAAACAACATAATACGACCATCAATCACCAATTTTGCACGTCGATTTATAAAGTATAGCTGACTGATCCGATGAAATCGCTACTTTTAATACAGAGTGCGCAGCCAGTTAAGCTTGCACCCTATATAGCCGAGATTGTTATAACGTTCTACTCCGTCATTATTATCGCAACCACTAATTGTCTGACCACTCAGTCATAGTGATCACTTACATCATGTTCCACGTCTGACGTCTAGATTTCTGAAGCATGTCCGCGAGCGATGCTATGATGAAGCTAGATCGTTAATATCAAGAAATTTATTTCTTATTTGTTTATCATCGCATGATTAATATCATGTTTAAGTTTATTTTTTATCACCATACTGATATGCGAATATAGTGAACGAAATATATTATAATCTGATATTTAAATGTTAAATTATTTTTTTAATGTACACTGACAAATCATTCTGAAAGTTTTTGTCACGTGTTTATTAAAGATTTTTATATGATATATTATATTATGATATAGTTTTTTACAAAATTAGATTTGTTTTTATCAATCCGCAGCTCTATAATCTTACATTTATTCCACTTTATGCGACGCATTAAACATGATGCAGGAATTTCAATTACGCGACAGAAGCATTCTTAGAGTAGATAGCATACGTCAGGTATAAATTTATTCTGGCCTACGTAATCTAAGAAGGACATAATATTCTCGTTCTTTATCTGAATATTGCCTGGCGTTTTTCATTACAGCATTATTAACCGAGTTGACATTTCTCTAGCGTATTACTTCATTGATCGGAAAATGCAAATACGTCGTTCGCTCGGTTACACTTCTAGAAAGCTTGACTTCGTGTTCTTTCTCTTCTCATCTTCCTTACTTCTCCTTCATGGACCGTTTCTCTTCCTTTGCTTTTTATTATCCTTCCTCTATCAAGCTCGAGCCAGCATCTTTAGTCAGTCAGTGAACCCGGCCTCATTTTATCATTGTCATGACTTTAATTGCTGTCCTTTGTCGTTATTGCCTATATACCTTTTCTCGTTGACCATATTTTGATGAGAACAAACCCTCAACAACTATTATTAATTAGATAAGCGAGAATGTGCTTTTTTTACGAAATCGAACTTTATCGTTATTAAACTAGAAATATTGTTAGATCACTAAGCAGATAGCAACAAAAGAGATGATAAAATAATTCATTTATATATCAAATATTTGTATATAAATTTTATTGTACTTAAACATTAATATTTTATGAATCTTAATACTTGTAAATTTTATTAGACATGATTTCATCAAAAAGTTTGTACGAGCAATAACTTTTCGTAGAGCGTATCATCTTTTATCCATCAGATTGCTCTATAACTATGAATTGTTTTAATTTGTTTAGAAAATCCTGTTTAAGAATTAAATTTCTCGAAATGGTTATTTCTTTATCTTTTTTTTTGCAATTCTTTATTGAAAAGCTACCTTTTAAAGTTAATGATCTACTATTTATATGCTGATAGCTTAAATGTACAGTCACGGTTTTTTAACCGCACGCTTTTGTGGCGCTCGTCGGGCCCGTTGCAAGGATGCTTTGTGAAAGGGAAAAAGTGTGATACCTGCACGAGGTCCGTTGATCCCCATGCAGCAGGTCGTTGCACTCGTCGCTGTACTATCATCTGGTTACGGTCCGCGATAGATTCGCGATTTTGACATTTTTATTGGAAGATTAAATTTATTGGAACTTGTATTATATTGGCTATTACTTTACATTATTTTACAGATTTTAATTTATCCGTACTTATCTCTATGTCTCATTTAATTATGTTTCTTATCCAATTTACTTGAAAACGCGCATCACACATTGACAGTATCGTCAACGCTCATTCGTCCGCGCACTTCTCCCGAACAGATGAGTAATTTAATTATTATCACTGACAAGCGTACGTAGAGGATTGCGAGTATCGATTTTTATTTATTTATTTTTTTTTTCGAGAGCGAAACTATTGCGACCACGTTCGAATTCATTCTATGGCTGCCCGTTAGTTTGGCGCATGGTGCGGCTATAGTTAGCTTGATGCACCGCCAGAAATTGCAGGCGGGCGCATAGCCATTACAGTCATTGTAGACAATGTAGTAGTACTGGTCGCATCTCAAAGTTGCATCTGATAAAGGATGAGTACGGAAGAGAACGATTTTATTGTAACTTTAGCGAATAAATGACGAACACTGAAATCACTGAGCTATTGTCACGAGCCGGAAGTACATATTCTGTATTTTTGCATCGAGGATATTTCAATAAAGGAAAAAAAAAGGAGCAAACTGTTGGCACGACAACGATCGGGAATAATATAATGTTAACAGCCACTAAATTCTAAACTTTGCCATGCGGCCTACGTGTGTACGGTCGCTGTTACTCGGTTAATGACCTAGGTCGAGTTATCCGTTAAATTATTCCCCGCCCTTTCTCGTTGTAGTCGGTTCGCGTGTGGGATTATTGTGACCGTTGCTTTGCTTAGAAAATGCTTCGACCTCGGTATTTCGAGCATTTCTTTTTTTTTTTTTGCAAAGATGTAACTTTGATATACTTTCCTCGATGTCGCAGCAACGGAAAGGAAAATCTGTTATAAATGCGGCTATAGATAGCTAATTCGTGCCGATATATCGTGGTACAGCGTGTTTTTTTTTAACGTTTGGAATAAGTTCATGCGTTATAAATTGCCGCGCGAGTTAATAGCGCAGTTTCTCTCTTGGTGATGTCGTGGTCTGCGTTCTATGTTTAGCGACTTCTTTCACGCTCCCTAAGGGGCCCCGGAAGCCCTTAAAGCATCCTTACCTAGACAGCAAGTGAAGTGAGTACAAGTACACTTGCGTGTAGTTACTGGGAACGGGTTTCTCAGTTTGAACCACCAAGAAAACCGCAGAGATCGTTGAAACATTTATGTTAAAGCCTATCCGTGAAAAGCCGCAACTTTAGACGTACCATTTGCGGTAAAAAAATAAAATGTGTTTGTTGGTGTATTTAAAGAACTTTATTATTTAATTATATCGGCGATAAAAGTGAAAATAATAAAGTTGTCCCGAATTTTTAATCTTGTACTCTTTATCATTATCATTTCTCATCATCACTGAGTTTTAATTATTTTATCGTAATTATATATAATAACTAAATGTTTCTTATATTTGTATTTAACTACACAAAAAATCAAACAGATTTCAATAAGTTAATTCATACGTTTTAGACTTGCACATAAAAAAATTATATTTTATATTTCAATATGGATTGTTCAGTATGTTATTCACAAATTAAAATCTGAAAAATTATGTATATGCACATAATTTTTTTACGTATACCTTTATTTATACGAGCAATTAAAGCGGAACGCAGCCTATATATGCGAGAAATTTCCACGTTTCAAATTTCATTTTCATTTTCGAGAATGCATTTTTATGATCGTTATGTTTGTTAAATAATTGAACGTTCAAAGTTATATTTCTGACATGACTACTGCATTATTCTATAATAAGGAATTGCATTTTTATGCGCTGAGGTAAAAATATATTGTACTTACTATCTAATCGTAATAAGTTATCAGTTGTGTTACATAATTGACGTACAATTGACCTTCTTAAAGCACTTTAGTATGCACGCAACTTTAAGTGACATTTATTCGTCTCGAACAAGCCTTCCGTAATCGCGAAGAAATATCTAAAGTGCATTTGTCACACGATAGAAGCTTTGAACCAAAAACTTTGCTAGACGTTATTTATAGTTACTTGTTGACAGTTAATTGTAAGCTTGTCGAATAAAAAGACTCACGAGACATTTTATTCGCGTACAATTTATCGACTACTTTCAATTTCTGTGAGTCGACTGAGAGTGCTCTGTTTTTCTGCAAACGCAGGTTTTCACTTAATTTATACCCTTTAAGGAAAAGTATGTCGATTCACATAGCACACACTGTAAATGGAAACTACCCTTTTCTTACGGTTGCTTATATAGAAAGTAAACGAAATCGAAAAAGCTTTCGAGATTAACAGACTAATCTTCTTGATTATATTATGTGATTTATTTTTGATAGTAATTGTATTATATGTAATATTATTTCATTGATATTTTAAAAATATTTTAAGAAATAAAAGTGCAATAATTTATTACAAACATACGTACAATAGCTACAATTTTTTCCTCAACGCTTACTTATTTTTCTACATGAGAATTCTTGAAAGAAAGTGAGAGACCATTGAAAGAAAGAGAGTAGGAGAAGCGGACGCGGAAAGGGATATCTCAACATGAAGAACTAACGGTCTACTGAATTATTTAAGACTTCCCGGAGTAGTCGGCGTGAAACAGAAAATTCCCTGCATTCGCAATACATACTAGCATGTATTCGTGTGAATACATTCGTCAGCCTCTACGTACTAATGAAAGAATTAAATATAGATGTATTTTCTTTTTATTGTATATGAGCTTATCGCAAATTTCTAATCTTGCATAGCTCGCGAAATTTTTCCGAATTACTTCATAAATAATATATTTTATCTTAATTAAATATAATAAAGTATAATAAGGTAGATAATAATTAATATTATTAATGAGATACATTCTATATTTAAATATCACGTAATAATCTAGATATATTTTACACAGGTTTTTTTTATTTTTTAGTTTTAACAGTCTTGTTATTTATTGGGTGATTCAATGATACACGAAAATCAAATCGCAAAATTTGAGAGAATTATTCCTTCTCTACCTTCCTCGATTTCGTATAAATAATTTTGATTCAGAAAACTTTCCAATACATTTAAACGTGTAGAGGAGAGTAGAGCAAGGATTACACATTTTATTTGAATATGTTTTTCTGCAGCGTATACATTGCATGAATACAGTAGAGGTTTATTTAAACGATCTCTGTTGACCATTCAAAAAAGTATTGTACCGACAAGCCGATGTGACATGTCAGTTTTCCCATAGTTGATCCGCACTTGTATTCAACAAAAATAAAGTTGACATGAACGATTTTTCGTTTTAATAACTATAGAATACGATTTTAAATAAATTATACGATATGATTGGTTAATAATTACTGCGACACAAACTTTATTCGCATCTCTAATTTCTGCTTGAAAAAAGATCTGCAAACAAATCGCTCTCGTAATAAACAAAGCGAGATTTTTAAGATTAAATTGACGCAACTCTACGTCACTTCCCTCTGTTAAATTTTCTCTAAAATTTTATATCAGCTGTATTTTCTAACCGAATAATATTAACTTCCGCATTCATGCTATTTGCAAATTTTAGGTAAATAATATTAAAATTATTACACTCTTAAAACTTTCCTGAGATTTTGTTGTGACAAAAAAATACATAATTTATAGAACAAAATATAGATTAATAAGAATGTTTCACATTTTATTTTTACACAAGTATTAAAGCGCGTGCGCTTTTACTCTTTTAAGCGTTTTAATGTTTAAAACTTTAAAATATTGCGTTTATTCAAATTAATACTTGATCGTAGATGATATTAAGATAAATTTTCAAAACAAAGATCTATTATAGATAATATCGATATTAAAGGAAATAATCCTCTTGCTATTTTGAGCATGTATTTACGATAGAAAAATTACGAAAATTGTTTTTATTATTATCGTATAAATGACACTCATTATTAGCAAAAAACGATGGAAAATGTCGCATATAAGCGCAAGAGCAGCAAGGAACTGACTATCGATTTATCACTAGGTTGTACTTTGAGCGCATGACGATAAAACGTTGCTTCTCGACAAAACCACCCACAATTGAAGTACGCTATAGTAGTTTCACCTTCCATCACGCTTAGCTGCACAATTTGCATCGTTTCTGCACGCAATATTTTATATAACGATCGCAAACCATCCAGCACAAAATATTATACACATCCATACTTCATAAATTAATATCGTGAAATGCAACGCGGTATAAGTCTATTTTTTTCTATTTAATAAACCTAAAACTTTTAATTCTATCTTTCTATTTAATAAACTTAATACTTTTAATGAGAAATATTTAAATTACTAAATACTACTCTTGATAATGTTAATAGAATTAGATTTAAACTAGAAACTGACATTCTCAAAATTGTAATTAGTAGATTATTTCCTTGTTTTGTATTTTACAACTTTAATTATGAAACTTTAGTAATTATATTTGTGTTTCTTACACATTAATGCGGTTTCTGCCACCGAGTATACTTCTGGGATATTTACCAAAACAGATAATTAATTAAAGATTGTCAATCTTGATATTTATTGTTTTCCGCGAGAAGAGAAAATACAATCGCTTTAATTAAATCCATTGATTCGGCTCATACTCGGCTCGAGTTTGACTTGGCTTTCATCCAGCGCAGATTAACTAGATTAGGATCTTAACTTATACATACAGGATAATCCAAAGCCATCGGTTGTTTTTTCCCATTTTTCGAAATTAATCCTTTCTTCATCGAAAACGTTTAGCCACTTATTAGTTTCGAATAATTAAGAATTAAAAGCAAGGAATTTCTTTTATTTATTTAATTAAACGAATTAAACTTTAATACTAAAAAGATAGATGACAAAATCATATTTTACAATCAATTTCTAGTGGTCTATGATACGATGATGGTCAATAAAATTTTAATTTAACATGTAGTTCCGAAAATATTGTACGTAAAGAATTTTGAAAGAGTGTGTGATAAATATGATGACCACCTACATTGGTCAAGGAAACCCTGGTTAAAAGGCACATCCGGTAGTTGAGCGACACCCTGTACACCCAATTGCAATGACACAGGATATATACCCGCTTAGTAATCCCGAATAAAGGATCGAATGCGAGGTCTGAAGAGAAAGGGGGGATCGAGCCGAGAGAGAGAGAAAGAGAGAAAGAGCGATGGGATAACTGACAGAGAGAGCTGAATTTCCGTCACCTCTTGTTACAGACAGCACGGCGCCCCATGCTCTAGATCTACAGTTAATTACTAACCCACGATGTGATGTGAAATAAGCCGGTCAACACGACCTACTCTCCGCAATTAATGTCGATTTTATTAAACATGATTGATAAAGCGATCGAATCAAATATAGACATAATAACCGAGAATAATATTTGACATTTTATTTTTACCGATATAATAGTTATTTAAGATCTCTTCTCTCTTTTTGCGAAAACACAAATACCTATCTGGTCACGAAATTAATTGACTATTAAAACTTTTCTAAATTTTCTTCTACAAATATACAATTGGGAAAAGAATAAAATTTTAAAATAGGTTTCTTGGACTGGAACACTGTTCCACTTGGGATGTTAGTTACACAAAGGGAAATAAGATGGTCGATTAGTAGTAGCACGTATCGGACGTGACCTGAGAGAAAAAAGAATCGAGCTAGTTGCACAAGAGTACCTTGAACGGATATTAATTCGACCGATATTTGCCTCATACACACGATTCTGGTGTCAAGCGCGTTTAAATATAGCCGATTTAGCGCAGGAAAAAATATGAATATAAAAAGAACGAAGATACAAATCTGGAAGGAACGAATGATGAAAGCGTGTTAAATTTCATCTGATGTTATCTCGTTCTCAAATATATAATGAAATGTTTTACCGTTATTTTCAGAGTGATCCCAGTACTGCATTTTTGCGGGCAGCTCGCGCTGGACAACTCGAAAAGGTCTTGGAATATTTGGAATCTGGAGTAGATATCAATGCTTCTAACGCTGTAAGTTACATCAGACCATCATTTTTTCAATTTAATATATAATAATAATAATAATGTATTGTCTAAATCTCGAAAAGTATACGTTTTATATATTTTTATATTTTATGTATATTTACATATTTTATTTATATATTATATATATATTATATTATATTATATATATTTTATTTACATTTTATATAAATTTATATATATTTTATATATATTTATATTTATATATTGCAGAATGGCTTAAACGCTTTGCATCTGGCAGCTAAAGACGGTCACTTGGAAATCGTGAGGGAACTCCTAAATCGTGGCGCGGTTGTGGACGCCGCTACCAAAAAGGGAAATACGGCATTGCACATAGCTTCTCTCGGTGAGCGAATACATTATTATTCTCATCCTCTTCTCATCTTGTCTCTTCTCGGCAGGCCTCGTGTCTCGTCGTTCATTAAATGCATACAGGACAAGGACAGGAGTGATTTTAAATAAACATTTATTTCTCGAGCCTTACAAGCCCTCGCGTTGCAAAATGATATTGTGAGATGAATATTACTCGTGTGACATTGATACCCTCTTTCAGCTGGACAAGAGGAGGTTGTACAATTGCTGGTGCAACGAAATGCTTCGGTCAATGCACAATCTCAAAATGGGTTCACGCCGCTGTATATGGCTGCTCAAGAAAATCACGACTCTGTGGTCAAGTACCTTCTCAGCAAGGGTGCGAATCAAACATTGGCCACCGAGGTTCGTATAAAACGCTACTCTATCATTGTAAAAGAATTATTAATCATTAAATTAATAATAATCTTTAATTTTTAATATAAATTTATAAAAGTTTAAATTAAGAAAAATAATACAAATCACTAAATATTATAATAATTAAAATTATATTATATATTATTAATATAAAAAATAATATATAATTATTAATAATATATATATATATATATATATATATATATATGTATACATATATAATTTTAAATTTAATTTAATATAAATAAGATTTTATATATTATTATTGTTTAATTATTATTAAATAATTTAATAAAATTATTTAAAAAAAATGAATTATTAATTTTATTTAAAGATTTTTTAATAAATTTAGAAATAATTAATTTAATCTATTCAAAATGAGAAAAATAAATATATAATAAAATGTGATTTTTTATTGTTGTTAAATTTTTTAATATTTTAAATCTAATCTTTTAGTCTTTTAGATTTTCGAAGCTAAATTATTTAAAAAATAATTTATTAATATTTTTCTTTTTTATTGATATTTTATTTGAACACTTCTCTTTTTATAGGACGGTTTTACACCATTGGCAGTAGCTATGCAACAAGGTCACGATAAGGTAGTGGCCGTTTTATTAGAAAACGACACTCGTGGTAAAGTTCGACTGCCTGCTCTACACATCGCCGCTAAGAAAGACGACTGCAAGGCGGCTGCCCTACTTTTACAAGTGAGTTATTGTTACGTCTTGTGTCAGTTGCGACTAGTATTTGTTATAATAAGTATAAATCACATATATATAGTTTTTACGGTATAGTTCTCCTATTTCCTTCTTATTATAGAACGATCATAATCCCGATGTAACATCGAAAAGCGGTTTCACCCCGCTTCACATAGCCGCACATTATGGCAACGACCGAATCGCTTCCTTGCTTTACGATAGAGGCGCGGATGTTAATTTCGCAGCAAAGGTATGCAGTTTATAGGACAAGAGAATTTAGAATGGAATTATTTGAAGATATTTTTTAAATACATATATTCTGTCTTTGATTCAGCACAATATAACGCCAATGCATGTGGCAGCAAAATGGGGTAAGATTAAGATGGTTAATCTTCTCATGAGCAAGGGAGCAAACATCGAAGCAAAAACGAGAGATGGTCTAACTCCTCTGCACTGTGCGGCCAGATCCGGCCATCATGAGGTAGTTGACATTCTCATCGAAAAGGGAGCCCCTATAGGTTCTAAAACGAAGGTAATGATAACCGAATGCATGTATCCTGCGAATAATAAAAAGGTTTCTGAACACTTGATGCTATATCTCTTGGTTTATGTTGACAGAATGGTCTTGCCCCGTTACACATGGCTTCTCAAGGGGATCACGTCGACGCAGCGAGGATTTTATTGTATCACCGTGCACCCGTAGACGAAGTGACAGTGGACTATTTGACCGCCTTGCATGTAGCTGCACACTGCGGCCACGTACGAGTAGCTAAACTACTTCTCGATAGAAACGCCGATCCCAATGCGCGAGCGCTCAACGGATTTACTCCTCTTCATATCGCGTGTAAGAAGAACCGTATAAAAGTAGTCGAACTTCTCCTGAAGCACAAAGCGAGCATCGAAGCTACGACTGAAGTGAGAAATATTCAATTCTTTTTCAATATTATTTATTACACACATTTATAAGATAATAATATTATATATTTTTTTACAGTCTGGATTAACCCCATTACATGTAGCGAGTTTTATGGGGTGTATGAATATCGTGATTTACTTATTACAACATGAAGCTAGCCCTGATATACCAACAGTAAGAGGTGAAACGCCGTTACATTTAGCTGCCAGGGCGAACCAAACTGATATTATTAGGATACTTCTTAGGAATGGTGCCCAAGTCGACGCCAGAGCAAGAGTAAGTATCTAAATTATATTAATGATAATTAATACAAGTAATTTTTAATCATTGAGAAAACGAATTTATTATTTAATAGTATAGATATAAAAAATGTACGATTTATTTATAGGAGGAACAAACACCGCTTCACGTCGCTTCTCGCTTGGGTAATGTCGATATTGTCATGTTACTACTGCAGCATGGTGCGGGCGTAGATGCAACAACGAAGGATTTATATACTCCGCTTCATATCGCTGCTAAAGAAGGCCAAGAAGAGGTAAAATTATAAATATATATTATGCATATAATGATATGTACTTTACAACATTTTTTTATCAACACATTCTATGATTACAGGTTGCATCCGTTTTATTAGAAAATAGTGCATCGCTTACTGCAACGACCAAGAAAGGATTTACTCCTTTGCATTTAGCGGCCAAGTATGGCAATATGAACGTAGCTCGACTGTTATTACAAAAGAACGCACCTGTTGATGCTCAGGGAAAAGTGTGTATTTTTTTTTATAAATTTAGTATTTAAAATAAAATTTAATCAATATAAAAATATATAATATTACATATAATTTTATATATTTAATAATAGTTAATAATATTTTTTTATTTTTATATACTCTTTTTAATAAATATATTTTTAATTTCAGAATGGAGTAACGCCTCTTCATGTAGCATCTCATTATGATCATCAGAACGTAGCTTTACTTTTACTCGATAAAGGAGCTTCTCCTCATGCTATGGCTAAGAATGGCCATACACCTTTGCATATCGCTGCACGCAAAAATCAGGTACAATTACATATTTATTATAATTTTAGTTATTAATTAGTGATTACGTAATGGCATATAAAATTATTTTATAGATGGACATTGCAACCACTTTGTTAGAATATGGTGCAAAAGCTAATGCAGAATCAAAGGCTGGTTTCACGCCATTACATTTAAGTGCACAAGAAGGCCATACTGATATGTCAACCCTTCTTATTGAACATAAAGCAGATACGAATCACAAAGCAAAGGTTGGTAAAAAAAGAATCCGTATAATTTTAACTAATGTTTATTTATAAAAAAACTTTATATTTTATTTATATATTTTATTTTACAGAATGGCCTTACACCTCTACATTTATGCGCACAAGAAGATAAAGTGAACGTCGCTTCTATTCTCGTGAAGAATGGCGCTCAGATCGACGCTAAAACTAAGGTAATATAAACTTCTCTATAATTCATGCGTTACGCATTATGATTGTAGTGATTTCAATGCCTATTATTATGTCTCTAGTTACATTATTAGCACTTTATACATAATTAAATTATCACCGATGATATAATTTCTTTACTAGTAACTGTGTGTCCTATTGCTCTATGTATTTATTGATAACACAACTTTGAAATACTATTTATCAACATACTGTGCAGTAGTATAACTGCTGTTGCTCTCAACGCATTGATAGAAAAATAAGATGCATTAAATTATATAGTAAAAGAATTTATAAAGTTTTTAAAATTAAACTTAATTATTTAATCAACTTTCTTTCATTGATTATATTACATAACGAAATTTTATACACTTATTAATCATGTATTTTTTTTAGGCTGGATATACGCCATTGCATGTGGCATCTCATTTTGGTCAGGCAGCCATGGTACGATTTCTTTTGAGATCTGGTGCTGCTGTAGACAGCAGCACCAATGCTGGCTATACACCTCTCCACCAAGCAGCGCAACAAGGACATACACTTGTCATTAATCTGCTGTTGGAGAGTAAAGCTAAACCGAATGCTGTAACTAACGTAAGTATTATTCCGTCGAGTGTAAAATTTTACATTAAACAATATCAGAGTATTATAATCACATTTGATATAAAATATCTTTTACAGAATGGACAGACTGCTCTGGATATTGCGCAGAAACTCGGTTATATAAGTGTCATTGAAACATTAAAGGTTGTCACAGAAACTGTCATCACAACTACTCATACCATTACTATTGAAGAGAAATACAAAGTTCAAGCACCCGAATCCATGCAAGAGACATTTATGAGTGACAGCGAAGACGAAGGAGGTGAGTACTCATATTTGATATCGTGGAAACATTTATTGTCTTTTTATATATTGCTGCTTATGTCTATTTGCTGTTAATTTATTGATTAACAGATTTGCGATATTGGAATGAAATAAGCTAAAATTAAAAATGCAACAAGTGATATTGATTGTATGTTGCTACTGCTGCTTTAAAAACTTGTTTCTGATATCGCAATAACATTTATAAACATATGTTTTGACAGTTTATGGCTTTACATCATTATTTTGCCTTGCATTGAGCATTGAAATAATGCAGAAATAATACTATGAGAGAAACTGAAAGTTGAATATTATAATAATGATTTTATTTTAATTAATTATGCGCATAGACAATAATATTTGATAAATTCTATTAATTTTTTCTAAGGCAAAACTATCTTTCTTAAATGCTTCCTGCACATCGATTGTACGTTATCACAGCGAATTATCGCGACATATAGACAAAATAGGGTAGATTTTAAAAGACAGCTTTTGTAGAGACTAATTGCACGTCAGGGTTAAGCAAAATTGATGATAAATTATTGCATGAAAGAAAATAATAAAGACATATACTTAAAAAAGAATAGTATTTACAGACAAATATTAATATTAATAGGTAGATAAATATACAATTTCCTTTAATTACACATTGTATGTACATACATGAAGATTAGATGGAAACATTTTTGTTGCGCGTTGCATGATACCAATACTATTAGCATGCGAAACTCATCTTCTTGATAGGAACTCGTATCCTTTCCCGATCCATATATCACAGCGATATTAAATACGAAATAACAGGAATGAATAAAGACAAACGCGAATCTTAAATTATTTCTGTCTGTCAAAGGTCTAGGTTCTTAGTTTCTATCCTCATTAAAGCAAAATGGATATCAAAATGCTAAATGGAACTATTATTTGCTTGATTGTTGCATTACCTTCATTTTGCAAAAGCATGCATTTAGCAAACACTCACTGGGTTGTTGTACATATACTACATTTTTTCCAAAATTAAATAATAGATAATTGTAAAATACTAACAATAAAAAATTTGAAGTTATTTCTAACAACAGCAGAAAATTTTGCATTATTTAACATAATATTAACTTACTATTTTAATAATACAAGATTTTATGCCTTTGAGTCTTAAATATATTAAAAATTAAAAGATTTGTACTAATTTTTTCTAATACAAGTATATTTAAATAACTCGTAGATTTAGAAATTTCTTACTCAACTTATTTATTTTAGCGCGACAGTTTATTTTCAACAATAGGAACATTTAAATAAATACCTCCACTTTTATCTCAGAATCATCTGTAATTAAGTTGACGGACAGAAAGGCGTACTTGTAGTACGTTAGCTGTCAACAGAGGAGTAGTTGATGCCGGTTTATAATTTAGTTACATTCATGGTTTGCTTATTTAAATAAAATAAAAAAAAAAAAAAAAAAAGTAGAATCACACGCGCATCTCATTCTCGATTCATTCCGCACATTTTAGAATTAGCATCGCGATTTAGTATCCTTAACAACCCAGTGATAGACAGAGCGAAATTTAGAAAAACAGTGTATATGGTGCGAAATTAGCGTTCTGATGAAACCATGACCTTACTTCGACGGCGTGTACGATGTATGTAGGTGGTGATGAAATCGGCACGGCAGCCATGAATGTGTACGGGCAGCCTCCGCACGCGCAACACGTGTACCTTCCCTCTTACTACCAGGGCCAAATGACCTATACCCGTAAGTTGTCTGTACTCTGTTTCTCACTCTTTCTCTCTCTTTCTTTCTCTCTCACGTGTTTAACGCGGAAGCCACTGCGGCAAATATACATACATACCATACTCTAGCACTGTTGCGAACGACGTCATACGTAATGCATTAGATAATACATGTGATTGTCATTCTCTTCTGGAGATGCAATAGCTGCTTCGTTATTTTTGACGATTATCGCAACGTCGAAAGTGTTAGTGTCGTTATTATTTCGCTGGCAAAATTTACATGTTTGCATCTTTCTTAAAAGCGAGAATCATGCTCTATTCATTCATGGACATTTCGATATTCCAATTGTTATACATTAGATTTGCATACAGAGACACGCACAGACACAACCATCCTTCGCCCGCTATTTTTATTCTTCATATTTATTGTTTCATTCGTCTTCCTATTGTCCTCTCCAAGAATTTTTAATTTTCGATTATAGTATATACATACTGAATTATATCAAATCGTAGCAAGTTGTATTTTAAATACAAATCACACATATACTGTATTATTAATTGTATATTTACTATCAGATTGAAAACGTTCTATTATTAGAAATAGGTGTCATTTAAATTAATATAATAATACATATATTGCATTTCATTGTTTTAAATAAAACTTTTGAAAAAAAATTTCTTTTTTAAACTTTATACAAGAATATGCTCAGTGCAATATTATATTTATTGCATTTGTTTAGGATTTTTTTTTTTTAAATAAATTTAGACTTAAACACAGATGATTTTTTATCTTTGCAACAAGCAAGGTAGTTTGATCTGATATATCTGATAGTTCTAATTATTATTATTAGAGAGTACACGATTATCATACATGATTATTATATAGTCGCATTCTCAACAAAATCACAATCTTACCTATAAAAAGCAACGTGCGTATCACTTATACATTTATTATTATGCATAGTTTTTTGTTTTTTAGCTCTATTTAGTACAACAGTGGAATCTACAGAGAAACTGAAGCAATGCTTTAAAAAAATATAGATTAACGGAACATTTGTCATAAATAAAATATTAATAGAACGTGCGATAATTTACATATTATAATAAAACTTTGAGAAAATTTTACACAAAGATGACATTTACAAGCAAACACTTTAGAGTACACAAAGCAAATTTGTTTTACTAACAGTAAGAGATATAATTTACTTTCTTATTACACGCCTCAATTTCAAGAAACAAATCTGTCTTTTACACACGATCTGATAAACTACATTCTTGGAAACCTCACATAAGTTTTTACTCAACACAGAAACCTGCAAAATATGAATGCACCGAGTCATTACGTCGACGTAATCTTCGTTCGTGAAAATTTCAAAAATGAGGTGCACGAATTTGATGCTACTGGAAATATTCGTTCCTGTTGCATCAATGCAACTTTACATACGTTATGGTAGCGTTGAAATAGGGCGTGCTTGTACCGCTGTTAATGTAATTTGCATAATAATGAGCTGCGCGATCATTATGCCAACCGACCGGCGCGCTTCGTCGTCGTCGTTGTCGTTGTCGTCATAGTTGTATCTATTACATATACTGCCCTCCACTTTTGCTACCTGTTATGCAATAGTCAGTGTGCGTATCGTGCCGCGTTATTAGTGCAGTTAGTTCAACCCTTGGCATCCTGCCAAATACACGATGCCGGACCGAAATAATCTTAAATTTATATAACACTACACACGCGTAGCGGCCGTCGATTAAAAGAAACAAAAAAAAGATAAAGTGTGCAATTAGAAACGCAAACGCACTCACATTTCGTATAAACAAATAAAATACTCATATAAACTCATATAAACGCACTTTAAATAGAATTGATCGTAATTAACGATGCTCGCAAAATAATGCGTGATCAAAAAATTTGACAAATTATACAAGATTCTTTTAATAGAACGAATGCATTATTGTTTCAAATTTATTATCGAATTGTTAACTGTTTATAAAATTTATTTTATTATTAGTTATTATATAATCAAATGAGAAATTAATCATATTATTATATTAAAGCCATAGGCGGATAACAAACAATTTGATTGATTTCGATTGTTTCGCGCTCGCAGCAAGTTTTTTGCAGGAACTTTGATCTAAACGAACGTTCGTGTCATCTACATTACAAATTGACCATCCACTGTGTTACTACGATTTTATCACGCGAATCGTCTAATAAAATAACCTCGCGTGTTCGCGTTGTTCTTTTCGTTAGCGTGACGAAAAACGTCAGTGGATAGAGTCGCGCGGTAAATAAAATAGTAGGAAAAGCTCAAAAGCAGTTACTATTATAAAATTGGTGATTCATGGAATGAGGTCACGTTCCTAGCGAGCTAGTTCTCCTAGTGCCGGTCGAACTTGTATTAATCTTCTCGAGCAGTCGCTGTTCCTGACCCTACATCGATTCGCCGCTGCCGAGAGCGCGAGCGAAAATAAAGGAAGTATTCAACATATTCAGCGCGTGTGCTTAATGCAATTAAACGAATTGAATCTAATAGGATGAATGCTTAGTCGCCGCTTACTCTATCAACTAGGAGCTAGTGTGATATTCAAAGTAAGGGACCACGGCCCATTCGATAAGCTGTTTACACGTGCGATGAGACCGAAGGAACGAGTTGAAAGGCGCATCAACAGTTTCCTGAAGAAAAGATAGTTGAAGTAGTTGCTCTTTATATCGTCCTATAATCGACCAAAATTACGACTGCTAATAATTCCGTTCGGTCTATGCCACCTGCATATCGAGTGCACGCGTTGCAGACAAAGTTCCGGACGGCCTATCGGACGCTGCATCGCGATAGTGCATCAGTGCGTTAACGACGTTCGAGGATA
Source organism: Anoplolepis gracilipes (assembly GCF_047496725.1). Lineage (NCBI taxonomy): Eukaryota > Metazoa > Arthropoda > Insecta > Hymenoptera > Formicidae > Anoplolepis > Anoplolepis gracilipes. Next base: position 5,759,280 of record NC_132975.1, read on the forward strand.
CGGAACGCTTCCTCCAGAGAGAAAAGAGAGCACCAAGAATTTTGCGCTGCCGTACGTCGTTTTGTGAACTGCCGAAAGAGGAAAACGTACCATAATAAAACATGGCCAAGGGAAAAACAAAGAAAAAAGGCTTCATGTGCAGCTGTCCGTGCGGGTGTGGCAGCAGGAACAGCGACGTATTATGTAAATATCATCCATCTGTTGCGTTATGTACCATCGTTTATGATATTACAGCCGTTGGTTTTGCGCGTATGCGACGATCCTCTCGATCTAATCACTCGCGCGAGCGAACAGAACTCGAGCAGATACCGCAAATTTTATTTTATTTCATTTTTTATCTCCAATTGCTTTGTATAAAACACTTATATTTTCTTAGACAGGTAATTAGACATCATCGTAGATTATTTCTTCTGCAGTGAATATTAAAGTTAATTGAGTTTGGCAGGATAGAATTTTTCTGTTATAAAAAAATATGAAAGAAATTAATTTTAATTTTCTTTTATATACACAAACGATATAAATTAACTTGCCGCAAATAAGAGTCCATCAAAAGGACGTTTTAAAAAGGATTTACAAAGTTTTTATTTGACACATTAAATCGTAAATTACTTCACTGACGTTTATTTAAAATTAGCGCGATGAGCAAGAGTGATGTAAAGAATTTCTTTGAGATGTGATGATTCTGCTTAAGTTTTTCCTGATAAGAAATATTTACAAAGCGATAACATGTATGGTACCACGCGACTTTGTTTTCATAACACACTAAGTATATTAACGAACATCAAATACTAATTTCCCCCACGAGTCTTTATTCATATGATACAACATATTCTTGCAAGTTCTTAAACATTATCTACTAAAGTTGTATTGATGTTAGAATGTTTTATGTTATCAACTCAAAATGTTATGATTATATCTTCTGAGATGGACTTTTTTATACAAACATTTCTATTTTATCAATATCTATATAAACATATCTTGTAAATATATACTTTTCATGATTATATCGAATTATTGAGATATATTTTTTTAACTGCAAAACATATCAAGAACTATTTTAAAGATACGATATATAAATTTTTAGTTTCGCCAAAAAATTATTCTAATATACTATTATCATATTATTATTTATTACATAATTTTACAACATGTATAGAAATTGTCCAGCTATTAAAGAAAAACAAATAAATTTTCAAAGAGTTTCTTGAAGATTTTAACTGATGAAAACATAATTTTTATACAAACATTAATAAAGTTATTTTTCTAATTTGTTTACCCTTGCGTAACAATAGAAAAATATACAAATGTGTAAACTGTATAACACTTTATATATAATATTTTATGTAGATTTTATGTGATATGAAAATTATGAATTATAAACTTTTCAAGTTGATAGTCAAAAGAATACTAATTGTAAGAAGTATATTGATATATCCGGAAATATCTTGAAACATTCTAGCCTCAGAGGCAACATATGTTCAACGTGTAAACTGTCACGTTATTCCCCATTGTGTATTTACCAACGCCTCCAGTACTACTACTACGTGATAATCAGTGCTTACGAAGAGATAACAGACGTGCCACGCGACCGTGTTTTCGTAAGCTCGTAAGTGTTAATGAAAGCTAAACGCTCGTGCTCTGTGGCTCATTGTCTAGATCGAGGGCGCATCGTGGTCGTAGTAAATGACGGATATCCTTGGGCGTGGTGCGTACGCAAATATCGGAGCGAAATCGAGGTCGTATCTTACGCGAGAATGAGATGCTTGTTCTAAAGAATTTGAAGACTCGATCTTATCTCTAGAATGCTGCGTCGTACTGAGAACTTAAAATTGCGATTCAAATTAGTCCAAGAAAATCACTTTCTTTAACCCCCTAAAAAATGCATATTTTCATAGTTTAAAGACTTACAAAAATTAAGACGATAAGTATACCAAAAAATTTGAAAAAAAAAAAAAAAAAATGTATTAATTTATATTAATTCTTTTTGTAGCGTCGCTTTTTTTTATAAATTGAAAAGTTATATAATTTCTATTTAAATATTACTAGCTACATTTATGTAATTTTTACAATAATTTTAGATGTAGGACACACCGCAAATTTTATATAGAATCAGTCCTGATTTCGAGAAACGCTCTCAGCGTGCATTTAGCACTGAATGGCACTGTTGTTTGGATTCCCGTGTATTTCTGTACGATACGAGATGCCTGTCCGAAACAATTTTACGGTTGTAAATGAAAAACAGAAGTTGTTCTGCAGCGACGTAAAAATTACTTGTGACGCCAATTAAAACTCGTTGGGCTTTATCACTTTAATTGGCGCATCGTTTGCATATAACGTCTGTATTTTCTATAAGTCATAACACGACATTCGTATGCGTACGGATAACAACTTGCTTTTTTTTTTTTTTTTTTTTTATTTGCGCTCATTATCGTTATACGGATAATGCGAATTAAAGAGACCTTCGATCATCTTCGAATATATCAAAATGGAAGCATGATTTGCGTACGATTGCGCGTCGCGAGCAAACAACAAACGCGCCAAGGCAGCTACGAAGATTCGACTTTATATCGCGAGGTATCGCCAGCCGCGAGAAAGAAAGAGAGAGAGAGATAGATAGAGAGAGAGAGACTCGCATAAAAACATTATTACGCGTGTAGCATGCGTTTCGCCGCGCCGCGTTGCGCGCTCACATCAGTGCAGCACGTTGCATCCGCGGAAAACGTATCGTCCAACACAACGTCGTCCGCTCAAAGTTGGCGAATCGCGGACGCGCATTTTTATCGTGCAACTGGATCAGGTATACTCATTGTCTTACTGAGCGAATACTCAGCGATGCCAGATACAGCTCCGGGAATTACATATATACACATTCCAATCGCGATAGACGCGTGCGATTAATCGAGTGGCCTGAGAAACATGATCTAGTGATATATATATATATATTACTACTACTACTACTACTACTATTATATCATCACTTTACGCGACAATGAAGCGGACGAAGCCATTAATGACATAAGGTAGTCATGACGATGATATCGCGTCAGCGTGTAGATCCGATCAAGGGCGCCGGATCTTACGTCGGAAGAGGAGCATTCGCGGACTCCGATAGACGCCTGACTTTCGGTCTTCTCTTCCGGTGTATTTTTAGCGCCTACGCACGTAACCGGAGTATACGGCCGCGATAAAGTCGCCGAGTATTCGTAGTCGGGTTAATTGCTGTTGCTCTTGCGAGGAGTAACTGGGTCGGTTGTCTAGTAAACGAACTTTGGCAATAATAAACATTAGGCCATTGCGAGGAAATATTCCATTAATTTGTTTTAATAGGTTTAAGGCGTTAATAAACGCTTCGTTAATTCCAATAAAGTAACGTGAAAACATGTTATGCTTGATGATCGCACAAGATTTTTCCACTTCTTTCTCTGGTGTTTTTCTGTCGGACTTGTTTCTTTTTAGACAAGATAAATGACGTCATGCAAAAACATTTAACTTGTAAAACGGCAGTCTTGATCTAAATCAAGATTAATTAAATTAGATGTTGAATGAATTTAAAATAACTCTAGAATATGTCATGCGGTTGATGCGTGTAAGTTATTTCGTAAGTTTTATTTATTCTTGTTTGTCAGCGATATAAGCAGACCTGATACATTGATAATTATTTAGTTCAAAAGGTTATTATGAACAAATTTTCCATATCTTTATCGTCGAAAACAGGCTAATGACTGAAACGTACGATCGAGAGATGTCGCGTGCACAAAATAACGATATAATTACGTCGCGTGTATAAAAAGATCGCGTTGCGCGAGCGAGGAAAAAGATTTTTCCGGCGCGCCTCAAACATGTTTCATTCCCCACCATGTTATTGAATCTCTTATTGACATTATGAACGATGCGACGCGCCGATCCGATTAGTCGTCACGTTTAAAAAGAAACACAGCATAGTCTCTCTCTTTTTTTATCTGATTACGATTAGCACTATTCTGGTACGTGACGCCGCACTCGTCAACGTTAATCATTTAACTACACTTAAATGAGATTCGACATGATTATTTTATAGCTTGCCTCTTCGCTGATTGGTAGCTTTAGCGGAAGATATATATGTACATAGGTCACTGCCTATGAGGTCGTGTAGATAGAAGCGGCGTCTTTTAGAGTTAGAGAAGAGGAAGAGATTCGCGTATAGAGCCCGGAATCGCCGTGGCTGTTCGACTCGAGGTGTCCTTGAAACATCGTTAAAATTAGCACTTATACATTACAATTTCCTGCAGGAGTATCGTAGCCAGTCCGCGTTCGCAAATGTTTACATTAATTTTAGATATTAACGGGCAACAGTGCGAGCTCCGTGGATAGCGCGTGACGTCAATATGGGCGAACCATAAGAGAATGGGGTAACGGCACCCGATCTTCCTAGAATTGCGCCGAAACCGTCGTGAAATGTAGATCAAGAGTATCCTCGAGAACGCAGACGTCGACGTGCCAAAGATATTCGCATTATACACACGTACATATACCAATCTGCTACATTCCACCGAGAAACAGTGATGTCGAATGAAATTTGAATCGTTTGACAGTAATTTAAGAAGCAGTTACATTGATTAAACATTAATTAATTTATATTTTAATATTAAATACTAATTATGACTTATTTTATATCGTTAGAATATTATTGAGAGCAGAATGTTTTTTAGGTAATATATTATTATATATAATTTATATATTTATTTATGAAACATATATATTTACGCATAATGTTTATTTATTAAGATTAAAAAAAAAAATCTGATAGATATCGGAATAATTTTTGTCAAGTTAATATGCAGCGGTAGTTAATGCAAGATTTTTTTATTCCAATTGAAAACAATTTCGATCATTATGCTATGTATAGTTAATTTATGCTAACGGTATGACATAACGACGTGGGAGGCAAATTTGTAGGCTGACCGTTTATTAGATAATTGTAGCCTACATTCTTGGAATATCTGATAACGCGGGATCGTAAAGCAAGTTGCTCTTAGTCGTATAAAAAAAGTGATACGGTTCGTACATGTCGACGTTCCACCAAATTGCTCTCGTTTATGTACATCTCTTGGGTGTAAGATGTATTCAGCCGTGACCCCAATTGACATAAGGTATGACGTGATTTAATGACATTTATTCTGTCGTTAATAAACGATGTCGTAATATTAAAAATTTTCCATTTTCTTAAATAAAATTGGCAAAAATTGGCAAATCTGTTGGGCATTTTAAATTGTGTTAAATAGGTATTTTATATATATATATATATATATATATATATATATATATATAAAAGAATTTTAACCATTTAAAATATAATATGTAGAATCTTGAAAGAAATATTTGATATATACAGCTGAAAAGAGAATGAAATTGATAAGAAAACAATTTTATTGACTTTAAGTATGTGGTTGCGTATTTAAAGTTATTAAATTAAAGGAAGAAAAAAAGGATTACTATTTAATTTTACACAACAATAATTTTTATCGTATAAAAAAATTTTACCATATACATTATTCATTCATATACATTTTATCATTACATGACTAAAGCTTAATAAAGTTAAAAGATTTAAACTCAATTAATCTTTGTCATCTCTCAAAGTAACATTGTATGTGCCTTAGAGAATCTCTCATAACATTAGAAATAACTGTTACAATTTGCGTAGCAGTTCTGTTTTTGCTCTCGGATCAATGAGTGATGTTTGCAATTTAAAACACTTGAAAAGATTATCGAAATAATTTAGAACATATGGCTCAGTGAGAATATATTTAATCTGCCATCCGGTAACGTTCCAATTTTACGTACATTTTGTCTTATTAACTTGCGAAAAAACTTGTTAAAAGATATAGGTAATACAGCAAAATTTTTTCAGCGATAATTATATATAGTTTTGTTTAAAAACTTCTAAATTGTTTATTATTAGTTATCAGACAAGTTACAGAACATCAATAAAAATTTTGCTTCTTCGGCTTGACTGCAATGGTGTTGACTTGGCAATGATTTCTTCTTTATTTGCAGGCTCACATACTTATTCTCACTTGTGTATTACGCATACTTCTGTAGAGAATATTTTGCGACGTTTACATATGTTGTATCGCGCATTCATCTGAACTTGATAATATCTTTAGAGAATACGACGGTCTCTTCCGTCAACTTCTCTCGCAAATCTACGCGCATACTTGTTTCTATCTTCGCTTATTTTATTCGTTTAATATTTATCACAGGTGAAGATCCAATGCTCAGCGACCAACAGCAGTATCGCTACATGACTGTTGACGACATGAAATCCATGGGGGATGACTCGATGCGCGTGAACGTGACGGACGATGAAAGAGATAATCGACATTCCGGAGGTACGTAAATACATTGGAAACGTGCATTTTCATATATTTTAATATTTTTTATCAAGAAAACATTTTTTCACATATCGTTGCTCTTTTGCCTTCAAGATTCTCACATTAAATTAAATTGTAGACGATTCTGTTAGAGAAATTTAACACAGACGAATATTTTTCATATTTATGTATATGAATTTTTTATATATATAAAATCTTTTCAATCTCTATTTATAAAATTTTGATGCTTGCATAACAACTATTTTGTTAAGTTACAAAAATAAAATAATAATATACTATATATCTTATAGGATATGCTGTGATGCAATTTGAAAATCGAATGTTTTATTATTCTGTACCGTGTTTATCCGATTAGATTGTTTTCGGAAAATAAATTTAACATGATATATAATGTATATGTTCTGTAGCTCCAACCATAACAGAAATGATTACGAAAGAGAATTATCAACGTACGAACGCGGCCAATCTTAAGCCAGACAATGTAGACATCAACAGGCATCCTGTGCATGTCGGGTATGTAATATTATATATATATTTTTATTTATTTTTATCTATTATCAAATTTGAAATAAAAATAAGACTGCCTACCAAACCTATTCCAATATTCCATTCTCAATGGAATGTTAATATAAAAGATTTCCCTGAAAATCTCATTTGAATGTCGCAGTATAAATCTGAAAAATATATATTATATATAGACAAATTCTAGCATTGGATTCAAGAATTGTGTTGCTACAAGTTTGCTGCAAATTTTACTTTAAATATTAAGTTTTAATATTTTTATATGATTTATCAATTTAAATATAATAATAATATATAATATAAAAAAATTCAAAATTTTTTTCATTGCAAATTTCATTTAATTTTAAAGAAAATATCTATTAGTAATTCAGATATCAGAAAAAAATATTAATTAGTACAACTGAGACAAAATTATAATTGCATGGTTTGGCGTGATTCTAGTTAATAAATATATAATATTGAGATTACAAAATTATGACATGCTCAAAATTTGATGCATGTTTTTTTTCATGATTTAATAACTATCAGTGAAGAAATTTTAAACATATACTTGTATATAACTGAAAGTTATTAATACGAGAAATTGTTTTGAGAGATTATCATAGTTTTCCAGAAATTATGTATTATACTTTCGATTTCGTTTTGATTATGAATTAAATTTTTATAATTAAAAAAAAACTTTTCTTTTCTCATAAATTTTAAATATTCAGGTTTCGATATTTTAAACGAAAGATATATGTATAATAGTTATTTTTTCCAATTTTGAATATATCGTGATATATGATGTATAATGTAAAAAATATAATTTCTTCAATATATTAATGTTAAATTTTTTTAGTTCAATTTTACACGCAGCAATTTTTATCTATTGTAAACCTAGAAGAGTTCTAGATATGATACAATATAAAAAATAATGTTATTCAATATTTCGAGAAATGTGATCCGTAATACTTGCGCAACCTTGTACTCCGGTATACATATCGCGATTGACACTGCATTGATACTACGAAACAATAATGATGTGTATTATAGTGTGATACAATATGTGTGTTGGTGAAAGTTTCCTGCTGTGATTAACCCAACAGATGATTGGCTGCTCTATAAATTACCTATTTAATTCTATTATCCTAATTCCGAATTGGTAATGTGATAGACACAAACAATATATGTATGTACATGTATACATGATAATTGATATTTTTATTTAAATATCGTTTTTATAATCAAAATTATTTATCGTGATTTGCTGATAACATTATGATAAATAAATTATTTTCCAATTGTTATATTATCAAGATCAAATAGTACGATAATAAGTACTAAATTAAAAAGACTTTCGCAGTATAATACGCTTGTGAATTTAGATGAAAATCTTGTGTATGTATGATTGCATATTTCGTTTATTTTTATATGGGACATAAAATCCATGTACAAAGGTATACATTACTATTATGAGTGTACATATAATTAATAGTTCATCTTAATATCTACTTAATATCATCATGGTATTATTGACAATGAAATCACATGTAATATGTACATAATCTTTCACGTCTGCGCTAGGTTTACAAGCACACGTTATAAACATGTTTAAATTATACTATTAGACTTTTACGATATAAATATGTACAGTTATGGCATAAGAAAAAAAAATAGTATAACATATAATATAAAATTCTAGCTAAAATATTTGAATATATCACACGGGGAATATGCTCTTATTTTAATCATTTTTTTTTCTTAAATAAATGTGTAATTGTAAAATACAATAATCGTAAGATCACAACACGATATAGTATGTACAATTATATTGTCTGTTCTTTTACTACATTCGCTACAAGACGCGATCCTTACAATCATTCAGCCAGCTCAATAAGAACGCTTGATGTTCTCGTTATAGCCTGCTTACTCGTAGTAAAGTTCGATTACTTAGTGTTGAGCATGTTGTTTTTCACATTCTATGGTTTGGATGAACGATTCTTTGACATTGTGAATGATTTTATTTATTATTGCGATTTATACTAATCACTTGGCTGGTTTGAACAAATGATTTGAAGAATGTCCGCGATATCAGATCGAATCGAGAAAAAAGAGATGATTTCAAATCTGTCTTCTTTCACATAAAAAATCATAAATCAGTCAATCTCTGTTATACTTTGTTATCTAACACCGCGTATGAGGATCTAGCATCTCGTCATTTCTGCACGTGGCACTACTTGAATAAGCATAGGTTACTTCTCTATTGACTAAAACCGGATATAATGACTGCAAACAAAAAAATTGCAATTGTGTAAACGAGATAGCATGAGCATGATAGATCATTATAATCGGATAATTTAAATCGGTTCTGTTCTGAGAATAGCGAGTCCCTAGAGTCCTTATGCATCTCGCTGGCGGCCTTCAGTACAGTGCCAAAAGGACAAGGAATGTGGAGGGACAGGTACACACCAGCAAATCTTATTTTATAGTATTCCACGATACAAATGCAAAACGTAATTGTTAGCGATGGCAAAGATATTAATGATATTTATATTTAAAAGAAAAATTTTTATATATAATATTATTTAAACATAATAACATAATTATAGCAATTTTTAAAAAAAAGAATATGAAAAAAAATAATGAGCATGCTATAATACGAGAAAAAGAATCGTTCGTCCAAAAAAAATTGTGTAGAAAGTAGAGGAAATTTCAACGTTGCAACGGCTGCTGGATGTTTTCTTTTTATATAAGCAATTTAAATTATGTTATTTTTTATAGGGATGTGACGGAATCTGTTGCATTAATCCGTAGTACTCTATTTGATAAAAATGCACAGTAATTTTTTTATATCTTTATACAACTCTGTCTCTCTCAATTAAAAGATGATAAAAAAAATTGATTTACAATTATATATACAAATTAAGAATTATTAATTTTCTCAGTTATCAAGATTGCAACAGATTCGTTACGTCATTATTTTAAGTTGTCTCCGCGCGATATGCCTTTTTTCCGCAAAGTGTGAATGGTGTGTTGCGTGGCGTCTCTCTACTATAATACATAATTATTATTGTTGCTGCTCGTTTCGTAGTCGTGTACAATAGAAAAATGTTTGCGTGTGATGAATGCGGGTTTTTGAAGTGTTCAGGCCATCATCGTCGCAACCTAGGAGCATTTTTTACGAAAAACAAAATGGAAAGTGTAAAAAATCTGGCATATAATTTGACGTATCGAGAATGCACACATCGTGCCAATTATAAATCCAGAAATAATATTAATATTAAAATTAATGAAAAAAGGAACTATAAATCCAGTAAATCGAATACGCTAAAAAAATTTATGTAAAAATGTGCTAGTGTTAGCGATATATCACGATCTCATCTCTTTTTTTTTTTTTTCTCTTTCTCTATTGTCATCTCATCATCATGTTTATGAACGAATGAATACTAACGCGTTTTTTATTTTGTTCCCGATCTTCTCTGTTATTTTATTTGCGCTACTCTCGCAGAATTCCACAGTGGAGAAAGTAAGTGAGATCTTCTCTTCAATTTTGGCTTCTGCAGTTTGCCATATTTATTCCCTCGATTTTTTTCAGTTCTTTTTGTTATATACACAGCCTATCTGTCGCTGCACTACACAAACTTTTGTAGCTGCTGATTCTTATTATTCTCACAATCAGTCGTATTGCTCAGTGAATAGCTTCGTTCGTCGATTACTAATAGATGATTCATGAGTCAAATATGATTGAATCTTCGAGAATCAGCAAAATTTATTATTGAAAAAACTGTAATGAATAAAACAACAGATACGCGCCTCTTCTAATTATTTTGAATTTTTTTTTCTATGCTCAAGCTCTTCACGACGATGGTAGAGACGATGTACGTGTACGTAATCATATGATTTAGATGCGTTATTGATATCTTAATTTAAAATTAGAAAAAAAAAACAAATTTACTACTACGGAGGAAATCGTTAATGTCTTCGTATTCGAAGTCGCAATAATAACTGCGTTGTCAATACCGCGTCAACTCGGAAGACGTCTTTGTCAAACTACTGCATTCACTGTGCAATGCGTATTGCACAATTTTCTTGTGAATGATTTATAGGTTCATCAGAGTGGAATTCTCAACGCTAGCATTGCTACACTATGTAGCAGTTGGGAGCGATTGAGAATGGGCCCAAGTCTCGTTTGAATCGAATTAGAGTAGACACTTTCAATGTTGTTAATTTGACGCTTATGGCTATATTACACCCCATCCGACACAAACGCCTCGTGTAAACACCCATATATTTGACGTAGGTAGCTGTTTTATTTATCACTTATTTTGCGAGATGTATTTCATACAGCTCATCTTTGTCATTTTATACAAATATCCACAGATTAGATAGCTGTTTTATTTATCTCGTTTTATTTTGCCAAATATATAGCTCATTATCGTAATCTTATCTATTTTATCTAATTACATTATATCAGATAATTACATTCACGCATAACAATTAAATGTCGACAATATATAATAGCATACTATGAATTACTCTATTCATTTTTGAAAAGATAATATCACAACTAAGTAATGATATCACGAAATTAACGCGACTGATGCGCATTGGCTCAAAATTTTTACAAAACTTCATTAAATCACTATATGTATAACTATCAATATTACGCTTTATACAATAGTATAATTTCTCGAGAATTATGCTTCCTGGCTTTGCATATTTTTCATAGTAGTTAATTCTTGTCGGCGATACAATGCATTGTGACTGACATTAATATTAAAATTGTATTAAATATAAGAATTTGCATTTTCTGTTATTGTATTCTGTTATTGTAAGTTATTCGTGAAATTTTAATATAAAATATCTTTATAATAATTATATCTTCTATTACGTGATTTTTCAAGAAAAAGCTACAATGTATAATATATGTAACTTCTATTTTTCTATTGCGTATGATAAAATTAATATAAATTATTATTAAAATTTCAAAGAAGCAAGATCATACCTATGCGTTTTTTGTCAAAGATTTTGGATATAGAAAAGGATAGATTTTGACTTTTTATGTGCAACTTATATATTCAGATAATAACGCAACTTTTTTTTTTACGATATATTTTTGACAACTCCTTGACAACATACGGTTAATCCAAGTAACGCACTCTCGAAATCTCTTCAGCTTTCTGGTTTCCTTCTTGGTGGACGCGAGAGGCGGTGCAATGCGCGGATGCAGGCACAGCGGTGTCCGCGTGATTGTTCCGCCACGCAAAGCCGCGATGCCTATGCGTGTCACATGCAGATATTTAAGGAGGGACAAATTGACCAATCCACCACCTCTGATGGAGGGAGAAGCGTTGGCCAGCCGCATCCTCGAGTTGGGTCCTGTGGGTGCAAAATTTTTAGGGTACGTCGCATACATCGCTTCTCGCGATTTCTTTAACATTGTTCACATTGTTTAGATACGCGACATTGCAAATTTATGATAAAACGATTGCAGTTCTTTCAAATAGTATATAAAATAATATAGGATTCGTATGTAGACATACATTATGTATTACGGGAAATAATAGACTTTATTACAGTTATTCTCAATGACAGCTTTTTCTTAAACATTAAGAAATTTTTTATGTGTAGCCCTGTTATCATAGAGGTACCGCACTTCGCGTCACTGCGCGGAAAAGAACGAGAGATAGTAATTCTACGATCGGACAATGGAGAGACTTGGCGTGAGCACACCTTGGAAGCCAGCGAGGAGGCTGTTCAAGATGTGCTTAATGAGAGCTTTGAGGGAGAAGGTATGATTTTTAAAGCAACTCCCTTCGTATATATACATATATAATAAGCTTTGATTATATGGATTATATCTTTTTTTTTTTTTTTTTTTTTTTTTTAGAGTTAAGCCAACTAGAGGATCTCCAAACGTCTCGCATCGTGAGGATACTCACCGTAGATTTTCCGCATTACTTTGCGGTAGTATCTCGCATTAGACAAGAGGTCCATGCGGTCGGTCCCGAGGGTGGTACCGTATCGTCATCTGCTGTACCACAAGTACAAGCTGTCTTCCCGCAAGCAGCCCTCACTAAGAAGATCAGAGTCGGTTTACAGGTATTTTTCCATTTTTCTTTATTGATGTAATTAAATTTATTTCATTTACGCTTATTAACTTATTAATTATTAATTCTCACACATTGATATTAAAATATATAATTAACTACTTCTAAACAAAGCGTTTTCTTAAATCTTTTAAATTGCTTGCATTTACATTAAAAATTATATATATAAAATATAATATATATAATAATATTTATATACAGTACGTACATACATATAATATTAATATTTTCGATATTTATTTTTCTTATAATTTATTTATCGCGTTCAATATAAGAACTATTACTATCATTCTTGCATAGGCACATCCTATACCGGCGGATCTCGTGGCTAAGTTACTCGGAAATAGAGTAGCTGTATCGCCAATCGTTACCGTGGAGCCAAGACGAAGAAAGTTCCATAAGCCGATAACTTTAACTATCCCAGTGCCACAGGCAGCCAATAAAGGAATGATCAACCAGTACTCCGGGGACGCGCCGACTTTGAGACTCCTGTGCAGCATAACTGGTAATATATGCTTGCACGTAACATTGTAGAGCAGCGTACCGTCTTACTGGAGAATCTCTTACCGATAAACGGCTGAAATTTTATATATGATATATATAATATATATACGCCTCATACACCTATGGTGTACATATACGCTCTTACCGAACTTATTGCGCATTCAAGTATCGACTTGTAGTTTAGCAGGCATGAATACAGTCGATAGGCTATCTTGTCTGTTCTCAGGTCATCGGGACTGCGAATCAAAATATCGTATGTTGCACGAAAAGATTGCTTGAATGTTAGCAGCACTTTTTTTTTTTAACTTGTTTGTGTTCAGTTTGATCAACGGTCTACAATTTGTGATTTGCACCAACAAATGTAAAGATGTTCCTACATCAATTGTTCACTTAAACAGGATTAATTTGTGTATGTCAATGTTGCAGAAGGGGGGGAGGTTATTATGACATGTATTACGTGAATGTCTTAAACAATTTCTTATCATTTATATCCGTATTGTCGGAATATGTCCCGAGGACCTTCGGATAGAGATTTAAAAGAGAGATGGTAGCTGCATGTCTCATAGAAAAATTTCGTTGAGTATCATTATTGTATACATATCTTGTTGTAATTCATTGTTAATGCTTGCATATTGTTAGGATTGAGTCATTTAGGTATGGATTATCAATTAAAGTAGATAACATTTTATTATACCTAGCCCATTGTAAGCGTTAACTTTAAAGTTTTTGTTTCAGCACATTCGTTTGACTGGTAATCGCTTTAATATTAGTAATTTGTAATTTACATGAAATTGTGCTCATGATATATACACATATATATATATGTATATGTATATATATTTTTTTAAGTTACAATATTCTTTATGTAATATCACTCTTATAAACAAAAGGGATTATAACATCATTGTTACAATATTACACATACACAAAATATTACCAATATTTAAGCTTATCTTAAATCACAATCTGTTGAAAACTTATTTTAAGCATCAATATTTTTACGATAAAAAAAATCTTTGTTTTTAAAACAAATATATGTATCTAATTTTAATTTATTTAATTTTTATTTCAACTTTATTAAGAGTTTTTTTTTCATCATAAATATATGTTAATGACGAACACATATTGATATATATAAATTTCTTAATTATTAAACCTATCTACCTATCTATAATTACTTTTTACACCATTCATATGGCTAGCGCTTTTTCTTGATTTTGTAAGCATTCTCATTCGATCAGTCACATATCTATTTTTATATTACGCATTGATCACACATATAGATAAAAAGCACTTAACAATAACGCACCACTTATAGCGACCGTTTTAAATACGAAGGCTTTTTTCTTGGAAAAATAACTAGTAGTTATATACTCGACATTATTTTATACTAATTTGTATCTAATCATTAATCATCCGTATTTAATCTCGGTCGCGCGAAAATATTACACTATATTTTTACCTATGCCATTTGCGTATTTGCAACACGGACATATTTTAATAATGTTATTGGACTTGGCATGTATGTCGTTCAGGGGGTCAGACTCGGGCAGTCTGGGAGGACGTCACAGGCTCGACGCCGTTAACTTTTGTGAAAGACTGTGTCTCCTTCACTACTACAGTTTCCGCTCGCTTTTGGTTGATGGACTGCCGTAACATCTCCGAAGCTACGAAAATGGCTACGGAACTCTACACGCACGCGACACATGTACCTTTTATGGCTAAGTACGTTATGTAATATAAATTATATAAAACATAAATTTTAGTTTTTAATTTTTAATTATGATATAAGTGTGCGAATAATATAGAAAACTATACTACTTAATGCATTTTTTATAGGTTTGTAGTTTTTGCAAAACGAATAGATCCATTGGAAGCGAGATTACGTGTATTCTGTATGACGGATGACAAAGAGGACAAAACTTTAGAGCATCAGGAACATTTTACGGAAGTCGCAAAAAGTAGGGACGTCGAGGTAACTGTCAACGATGAAAATGCAAATTATTAAAACGCACAATGCAGAACTATTTAAATGCTTAAGATATTATTATATATTATTTTATGTTATAGGTTTTGGAGGGAAAAACGCAGTACATGGAATTCTCGGGAAATCTCGTGCCTGTATTGAAAACTGGCGAGCAGCTTCAGCTACCATTTAGAGCTTTCAAAGAAAATAGAGTTCCGTTCACCGCGAGAATAAAGGATCCTGATGCCGCGGATATGATGGGCCGAATTATGTTTATGAGTGAGCCCAAAGTTCCGAGAGGTGAATTGCCGCAAACGCCAATCTGTACGCTAAATATTTTGCTACCAGAAAAGATATCTCCGGATACTGCAGTCTCCGAGCTTGATTTATTGGAACTATCAAAGAATTATAGTTTTCTGCGCGATGGCGGAATAAGTACGTCATTAATGCTGTAAAAAAAGAACTAATTAGTAATAATATTTTTTATCAAAACTTATTATTTAACATTATATATATATATTATTCTTAGGTAGACCAGACGCCATACATAGAGCGACTATTCGTTTAACAGATATCGCTAATTTATTGGATAAAGATTGGGAACCGCTAGCGGAAGAATTAAACATCCCGCCTAATGATGTAGCCTTAATAAAGCAAGAATATCCTGACAAACCCGCACAACAGGCCGCTGCCATGTTTAAAATTTGGCAGAATAACGGAAACAAAGCTACAGGTGAGTCTCTCCACAGATATTATATCATTTTTTTATTTAACTATTACAATTTATTTATCTTCATATTTTCAAAACACGAGCGCGGCATATGACTTTTCGATGAATGAGAGCTACTGTCTTAGTAACCTTTAAAAAAAAACCTGTTTCTCCTAGCAAGGTCAATTAATTAGACATGCGCGTTATAGTTGAGTCAGGCATGAAGAATCTCTCCTAGGAACGTCGTAGATGATGATCTCATTGTGCATTATTATGCCTGACATAAGTCCACACACACGCTTCGTTCCCACTCTTCTTCCCGCTAATGGCATTGACTCGCACGTAACTCGTCGTATTTCTGCAATCGGCAGAAGTAACAAGCAGTCGTGATTCCATAGTGATTCTCGATCGTACTGCAAAAGTGATTAAAATCTGGTGTTTTCGGTCGTTCTTTTTTTGTGTATTTCGGTTTTACATTTTATTTTTTATTTTACTATTTGTCGAAATTTTTAAATCTGAATATTTTTCGACAAAATAATATATTTCTCGAGAGGGCTGTGTTTTACATTTTTTTAAACCTTAGTCCAATTTCAATAAAAATTTTTTTTAATTTTTTAAAAATTTAAAAATTTTTTAAAATAATGTTTATAACCTTGTATCAAGAATATGAAAATCAGAATCATTATACCAGCGAACTTTTGTTAATATTTCGGAAGTGTCCTTGTTCTCATCCACATTGTGTTATACATTCAGGTTTGTGCAAAATTAATGGAACACGAACGAGGATATAATTGACTATAAATTTGGATTCTATGTATATGTGTTTGTGTATTGATAACATATATTCTTACATGTAAAATCTCTTAGACACATAATATATAGTACTTTCAATACAATATATATTTCGAATACAAATAAAACAATTTCGAATGTTGGATATATGTATTATAATAAATGTAAAATAAATTAAAGTGTGCCTTTTTTAAATTTATCATGATTGAAACAAGGTTTTGCTTTTCATTCACATACAGGAAATACATTAGAAAAGGCTCTCAATAAGATCGGACGAGAGGACATAGTGAACAAATGTATCTTCAATGTTGAGCTAGTAACTGATGATGTTGAAAAAGCTGTTGCAAGGGTAAGATTGGATCAACCGGGATTTGATTCGCTAAAAGAGGAATTGGGGCCGTCGAGAAACACGTCACTTCGCCGTGATGCAACTATGGACCCTAAGATGGATCCTGATTATGAAGAGCCGGATAGAATGAAGGTGCGTATTTTATGCAAATCTTTAAAAATGTACAAGAAAGAAATTTTATATATACATTAAGACGTTATTAAAGAAGAATGTTTTATGTCTTATTCTTTTTAATGCTATTGAACACAATTAAGAAAGATACACTCTATCCGTCTTATTATAGCTTGTTTATACGTAACAGTTAGAGCTTATACGTAACAGTAATTTACTCAAATAAATGCGTTCTTATAAGCGTGGGAGTCTTACAATTGCTAAGATAAAGCGCAATTCTCTTATTCTAGGACTCTGAATCGGTCGAGGATCTTAGTATCACTGGAAGCACGCACGATAAATGTAAGTACATTAATAAAATTAATAAAATTAATAAAATTAATTTCATTATTATACTCGCTCTTGCATTGCATTTTTATATTACATATACAATTTCGAATTCGTCAGAGATAATTGAATATTATACATTTTTTAATATATTTTTAATAATTATATTACATAATGCAATAAAAGTGACGTCACGGCCACTTCTCACAATCCTTGAATGAATAATACACGTCAAGTCGCAATGCGTGCTTATTAATTGTGTCAATACATGGAAATAGCAAACATACTTTTACTCATGCTTACTTAGAAAATGTGTTAGTCAACGCTTACCAGACAATTTTAATGTGGTTACGTTACGTTTTGTCATGCAACGTTTCACATCAGCTCATGTTACCTCCTCATGTCTCCTTGTTTACGCATTTTCTGCACTTCACAGCTAAAGAGCACATCACAATCACAAACGGCACTGTATTCAACGGAACCTCGACCCCCATCAAAGACAAATATGCGAGCGATGAGAAAGAGCTCGGCGACATGATGGCCGATTACCTCGAGCAGAAGTGTCACGCGGCCGACACGATGAGCAAAAAATCGCGCGACGAACTGGACGATCTGGATAAAAAACGCCAGAAAGTGATCGCCGATGCCAACAAGATAGTCTCTGGTAAGTGAGCGACTGAAAGCGCGATTGGAATGAATGGTGGGTTGAGGGGCCGTGCTTACTACTATTACTACTCCTGGCAGAATCGGTCAATTAATTGATTTTAGCGGATTTACGTCGCTAAATGCGGGACTACGCATTTAATCAAAGGCTCAGCAGCATGATTAGATTAATGCTGCGGGCGCACGCTTTATTTTAAAAGATCGACTTGCTCGATTATTAACTATCCATCGACAAATGCGTTTTGCTGTCGGACTCGCTGTAAGAACTCGCTAGATCGGAGATACTTATACTTTTTCCCTAATGATATCGTGTTCATAGTTATGAAATATACTTGTTTACAAGAATGTTCAACGATACAAGAGATATATGTTGAATTCTTCTCGATTTTTATACATTTGTTTGTGTTCGACATTATTGTTTCTTTTTTTAATAATTAATATTTCAATGAATTTTTCACTGCATTCTTATAGGTAACATTATTTTATTATTTAATAAATGATATAATTGGCATTATTGTACAATTATGTCACAATATACACCTAATTTGTTATATATCTAATATGATTATATTATTTTATATACAGACAGTACATGTTTGTCAATATTGTTATATAATTTCTAATTAGGTATATTGTAATACTGATAATGTTATTTTTTAATATTCAAATTTTATTTGTAATTTATCGTTGTTTATATCATAATTCAATATAATAAATTAAAATAATTTTTAATTTCTACATAAGTATTAAATTGACACGATATATGCACACGATCTTATTTCAGCGAAACGTTGCAATTGAATAAAACGTTAATACAGAAATATTCTTATTATAGTAGCACAATGATTCTGGACACGATTTCTGTTAATACATAAAATGACGTCTCAGCTTACAAAGAACATTGTACGTTTCTGCAGAGTGCAAATAATGTACATGAAGCACTAAACACTTATATTTCTATGCCGTCTTTTACTTCCACTCACAGGTTCTGGAAGCCAATGCGGATCTCTTCGGAATTTTATCAGAGAAAAGCTTGCTTTTATTTTAATATATAACGAATTATTTTATTGCGCCTATATATATCACACGAGCAGCTATTATCTATTATATATTATACAATATAATTTTTATATCTCATTTAATCATCTCCTCACTAATATCCTTCTATTCCGCGACACTTTTGGATTAATTTGTTTCAGCAAGGTTTCGCTGCAATTATTTGGCGTTGCATGAATGGCCAATATGTTGTGTGGCCCAATTGTGTGCGCGCACGGAGCAGCTGTCATTTGAAAAAATCACTAGATACATTGTCGTATATCGTCCATCAAAATATCGTTCCATATTTGTGTCTTTAATTGATAGATTAAAAGTTACTAAGTCATTATACTAATTGCAATCGAAGATTGTATTAATTTAAAATAGTAATTAAGAGTTTTTGCGAAGCTGAATATACTTACTGCCGTTTATATTCTAACAGCTTCACTTTGGAACTTTCAGCATTTATTTTATGGTTAATATAAATACTAATCAAGAGAGATGCACACACTCTCATATTTCGAAATTGCAAGCTACTGAAACGTCTTGAAAATAATTTATTGAAAAGTATATTAAAGTCAAAATTTATTATATATTGATTGTTGATAAATGTTACTTCTCCTTCTTGAATCGCACTTACCTTGCGTTTGCAATGATGTAGTGAGAAGATGGCTGCTCCACAGCACATACACTTCACGCACAAACCCACACTACAATACTCTAACCGCAGTTCAATGAAAAAAAGCAATCAAAGAGCGAGCCAGCTTACACTAATGATGACGAAATTGACAATAAAATTGTGTTCTTTTATTTTTTACCACGTATACAGATGCCTAAAATGTATAATACTTAATTAACAGGTGTAATAGCAGACGCAGAGAAAGAGAAGGGGAAGTTAGCGAAGGAAGGGTGGTCGGTGGTTTATGATGATGTGCGGGACAGTAAAGAGGTACGGGGTGCGGTAGGGCAGACTTTAGTTAATATACAGTTAGATAAAGCGGTCGCTGAGCCGGAAGGTATAATTTCTAAACCAGTCACTGAACAAATTCCTAGTGTCGAGCCACCGATAGTTAGGCAATATCACGGTGAAAAACCCGATCCTAAAGTTAGCACTTTACAAACAGCAGTTTCTGTTAGTGAGGATCCGAAAGTAAGTCGAACGGTTACTAAGACTACGATAATAAAACAGTTTGATCAGACACCAACTAAGACTGTGACTACTAAAGAAACAGTAATTGTTGTTTCACCGGATAAGAAAGATACTGTCAGCGAAAAAGAAAAATTGTCTAAGGAGGGTAAGGAGATTGACGAAAAATTAATTCAAGGCGGAATTGCTACGGATATTACGCAAAAAACTGTACCGGTAGAAAGTGTAACTCGGATTGATCAGAAAAAATCGGAAGGAAAAGCGGATGTAGGTAAGGAAAAAGATAAGGATAAAGCAAAGGTTAAAGACAAAGAAAAGGATAAAGACACTGCGAAGCTAACAAAACCATCAGGTTATGAAGATATTTATAATGTGCAGCATCCGGCAGATAGTACGGACGAAAAATCAGACGAAGAGATGAAGAAAACGAAGGATAAAAGCAGTGGAATTTTTTCAAATATTTTTAAAGGTTCTAAATTAAAGAAGAGTAAGAAAGGTTCGAAGGACACTTCTTTTGACAGTGGCGATGAAGAACTGCCGAAGGCTATCGTAACGAAAGTTTCGGAACAGCAGCCAGACCATCCTTCTAGCGAAAGAAGAGATTCGTCTTTCGACAGTAGACTTCCAGAAATCACTGTCGCGCCTGATGTAAAATTGACTACCATTGAATTCTTGAATGACTCCAGACGTGTTGCCGCAGATATGCATGTGCCTTATGAAAGTCTCACTAAATCAACAGAAAAAGAAGATAAGAAAATAGAGTCCACTGAGAGCGACGATGATGGTAAAGATAAAATAGGCTTCTTTTCGAGTTTGTTTAAAAGCAAATCTAAAAAAGATGACGACGGAACGGTTATACCAGTTATTCATGTTGAAAAACCAAAAGAAAGTGCAGAGCAAATTGCAAAGAAAGAGAAAAAGAGATTGGCAGCGCTTGCAAAAGAAAACGAAGAGCTGCTGGAATTACAAATGAAGGAAAAGGCGGACGAAGCCGAAGCATCTAATATTATTGACGTATTTAGTAGTACAACCGAAAAAGAAGTGGAAAAAACTACAACGAAAGACATGAAAACCGAAGATACTGAGAACAAAGAAGTCGAAAAGACGATTACTATAGATGAACAATCGCGCGGTAAAGATGATAAAAAAGAAGAAGATCAAGTGAAGGAGAAGGGCGGCTTCTTTGGCATCTTTAAAAGTCCAAAGTCTAAGGAAAAGAAACTTGACAAATTGAAGGAAACATCTTTAGACAGCGGTGACGAGGAGATCCGAATCGTGACAGAGAAACTTTTAGACGACACGCGAAAGACTACTGATTTGAATGAGTTACCAGTTACATATAAAAGCGATGGTACGAAAGTAATACCTAAAGAAGAAGAGGTACATACTTTTGTGTCTACTACTCATTATGACGTCGACATTCCCGTTGATAAAATCGGCAAATCTTACGATGTCGTCCAAACTATGACTAAGATTGAGAAAACTATTATTCACGAGGAAATAAACGGAAAACAGGATACTGATCACAATAAAGACCAAAAAGTAGAAAAAAGAGATGCTGAGAAATCTGCTTTAGAGGTTAAATCTGAGATATCTGATTTGAAGATTTCTGAAGGTGAGAAAGAAATAATCAATGACGATATCAAGGAAAAAAGCGGGGGCTTCTTCGGCATATTTAAGAGCCCAAAACTGAAGAGTAAGAAAAGAAGCAGATCCCGAGAACAGAGCTCTTCAAAAGATACTTCTTTTGATAGTGGAGACGAGGAAGTTCGATTGGCAACAGCAAAACTTCTAGAAGACACGAAACAGATGGCAGAGAATCTACAGCATTCGACCGGAGAAATATCAGAAACGGTTACAAAAAGTCCACCTATCGATCATGTAGAGAAATCTATCATCCACGAGGATGAAATCGTTGAAAAAGATAAGGGAAGTGGTATTTTCAGTATATTTAGAAGTCCCAAACAAGCAAGAAGTTCTAGGAGTAGATCCAAAGAAAAGACACCGTCGCTCGAGTTGCAAGATGGTGGTCACGAGGATCTACGAGAAGTAACAGCAAAATTTTTAGAAGATTCTCGAAATACAGCGACTATTACAGGTGAATTGATAAGGGAAACAGACTATTTGAAACATAAAATTACAACTGAAACGAAAGATAAAGATAAATTGATAACAGATGTGAAAGAAATTGAAGATGTGAGTGCGGAAGATGTTGGACAAATTGCCAAAGATAGAAAAGATATGATTAGCAAAAATATAGAAGAGACACACGATATCGTAGACAGCGTTGAAATCGCGAAGGAAAAAACAATCAAAGACACTAAGAAAGCAAAAGAGAAAGGATCAGGATTTCTCTTAGGAATATTCAAAGGAACGAAACACGCTGTAGAAGAAGTATCTGATGATGTCAAGGAATTCTTAGCTGATACGAAAAAAGAAGCTGAATTGGAAGAAGAACGTGCCAAGGAAAAAATTGCTGCTGATCTTAAAGATTATAAAGATAAAAAGGATGCTACGGTTACTGAAATTCAAGAATCTGCAGAAAAAACTGCTGCTGATGCAAAAGAAACAACAGATAAAACAATTACCGATACCAAAGACAAAAAAGATAAATTTAAAGAAGAAGTTTCCAAAGAAACTCAGAAAGTTGCCGATACTACGAAAGCAGCCCCTGAGAAAGTGAAAACGGAAACGAAAAAGATCGGTGAAAAAATAGGAGAAACTGCAAAAGATGTGGCGCAAGATGCTAAGGATATTAAGGAGGCAATAGTGAAAGAAGTGAAAGAAGATTCCAAATTAACAAAAGAAAAATTAGCAAAAGCTGCTGATACTGTTGCAGAAACCGCAGAAAAAGCTAAGGATAAAACTACGAAAGAAACGAAGAAAGCTAAAGAGAAAACAAGTGGCTTCTTTTCCGGTATATTTAAAGGTGCAAAACATGCTGTAGAAGATTCAACTGACGACGTCAAAGAATTTCTGGATGAGACGAAAAAGGACGCTGAATTGGAAGAAAAACGTGCTAAAGAAAAAGTTGTAGAGGATCTTAAAGATTTAAAAGATAAAAAGGACGTTACGATTACTGAAATTCAAGAAACTGCAGAGAAAACTGCTGCTGTCGCGAAAGAAGCCACAGATAAAGCAGTTACCGATGCTAAAGGTAAAAAAGATAAAATTGTAGATGAAGTTTCTAAAGAAGCTCAGAAAGTTGCCGATACTACGAGAGCAGCTAGTGAAAAAGTAACAACGGAAACGAAAAAGATTGGTGAGAAAATAGGAGAAACTGCAAAAGATGTGACGCAAGATGTTAAGGATGTTAAGGAAGCAGCAATGAAGGAAGTGAAAGAAGATACTAAATTAATAAAAGACAAATTAGCATTAGGTGCTGATGCTGTTACAGAATCCGCAGACAAAGTCAAGGATAAAACTACGAAAGAAGCGAAGAAAGCCAAAGACAAAGCAAGTGGCTTCTTTTCCGGGATATTTAAAGGTGCAAAACATGCTGTAGAAGATGCAACCGACGACGTCAAAGAATTTCTGGATGAGACGAAAAAAGAAGCTGAATTGGAAGAAGAACGTGCTAAAGAAAAAGTTGCTGCTGATCTTAAAGGTTATAAAGATAAAAAGGATGCTATATTTACCGAAATTCAAGAGTCTGCAGATAAAACTGCTGCTGATGCAAAAGAAGCAACAGATAAAGCAATTACCGATGTCAAAGACAAAAAGGATAAATTTGTAGATGAAGTTTCTAAAGAAGCTAAGAAAGTTGCTGATACTACGAAGGCAGCTAGTGAGAAAGTAACAACGGAAACGAAAAAGATCGATGAAAAAATAAGCGAAACTGTAAAAGATGTGGCACAAGACGTTAAAGATGTTAAGGAAGCAGCAGCAAAGGAAGTGAAAGAAGATACTAAATTAATAAAAGAAAAATTAGCATCAGATGCCGATGCTGTTGCAGAAACCGCAGACAAAGTCAAGGATAAAACTACGAAAGAAGCGAAGAAAGCCAAAGAAAAAGCAAGTGGCTTTTTTTCTGGTATATTTAAAGGTGCAAAACATGTTGTAGAAGATGCAACCGACGACGTCAAAGAATTTCTGGATGAGACGAAAAAAGAAGCTGAATTGGAAGAAGAACGTGCTAAAGAAAAAGTTGTAGCGGATCTTAAAGATTTGAAAGATAAAAAGGACATTACGATTACTGAAATTCAAGAAACTGCAGAGAAAACTACTGCTGCCGTGAAAAAAGCCACAGATAAAGCAGTTACTGATGCTAAAGGTAAAAAAGATAAAATTGTAGATGAAGTTTCTAAAGAAGCTCAGAAAGTTGCCGATACTACGAAAGCAGCTACTGAAAAAGTAACAATGGAAACGAAAAAGATCGGTGAGAAAATAGGAGAAACTGCAAAAGATATGGCGCAAGATGTTAAGGATGTTAAGGAAGCAACAGTGAAAGAAGTGAAAGAAGATACTAAATTAATAAAAGAAAAATTAGTATTAGGTGCCGATGCTGTTGCAGAAACCGCAGACAAAGCCAAGGATAAAACTACGAAAGAAGCGAAAAAAGCCAAAGAAAAAACAAGTGGCTTCTTTTCCGGTATATTTAAAGGTGCAAAACATACTGTAGAAGATGCAACCGACGACGTCAAAGAATTTCTAGATGAAATGAAAAAGGAAGCTGAATTGGAAGAAGAACGTGCTAAAGAAAAAGTTGTAGCGGATCTTAAAGATTTGAAAGATAAAAAGGACGTTACGATTACTGAAATTCAAGAAACTGCAGATAAAACTACTGCCGCTGCGAAAGAAGCTACACATAAAGCAGTTACCGATGTTAAAGTTAAAAAAGATGAAATTATAGAAGAAGTTTCGAAAGAAGTTCAGAAAGTTGCCGATACTACAAAAGCAGCTGGTGACAAAGTAACAACGGAAACGAAAAAGATTGATGAGAAAATAGAAGAAACTGCAAAAGATGTGGCGCAAGATGTTAAGGATGTTAAGGAAGCAGCAGTGAAAGAAGTGAAAGAGGATACCAAATTAATAAAAGAAAAATTAGCATCAGGTGCTGATGCTGTTGCAGAAACCGGAGACAAAGCCAAGGATAAAACTACGAAAGAAATGAAGAAAGCCAAAGAAAAAACAAGTGGCTTCTTTTCCGGTATATTTAAAGGTACAAAACATGCTGTAGAAGATGCAACCGATGACGTCAAAGAATTTCTGGATAAGACGAAAAAGGAAGCTGAATTGGAAGAAGAACGTGCTAAAGAAAAAGTTGCTGTATCTCTGAAAGATTTAAAAGACAAAAAAGATGCTGTTGCTACTGAAATTCAAGAGACTACAGAGAAAACTTCTGCTTCTGCGAAAGAAGCTACAGACAAAGCAATTAGCGATGTTAAAGATAAAAAAGATGAAGTTGTAGAACAAGTTTCTAAAGAAACTCAGAAAGTTGCCGATTCTACGAAAGCAGCTAGTGAGAAAATAACAACGGAAACGAAAAAGATCTGTGAGAAAATAGATGAAACTGCAAAAGATGTGGCGCAAGATGTTAAAGATATTAAGGAAACAGCAGTGAAAAAAGTGAAAGAAGATTCGAAATTAATAAAAGAAAAATTAGCATCAGGTGCCGAAACTGCTGCAGAAACCGTAGACAAAGCGAAGGATAAAACTACGAAAGAAGCGAAAAAAGCCAAAGAAAAAACAAGTGGATTTTTTTCCGGTATATTTAAAGGTACAAAACATGCTGTAGAAGATTCAACCGACGACGTCAAAGAATTTCTGGATGAGACGAAAAAGGAAGCTGAATTGGAAGAAGAACGTGCTAAAGAAAAAGTTGTTGCAGACCTCAAAGATTTGAAAGATAAAAAGGACGTTATGATTACTGAAATTCAAGAAACTGCAGAGAAAACTGCTGCTGCTGCGAAAGAAGCAACAGATAAAGCAGTTACTGATGCTAAAGGTAAAAAAGATAAAATTTTAGATGAAGTTTCTAAAGAAGCTCAGAAAGTTGCCGATACTACGAAAGCAGCTACTGAAAAAGTAACAACAGAAACGAAAAAGATCGGTGAGAAAATGGGAGAAACTGCAAAAGATGTGGCGCAAGATGTTAAGGATGTTAAGGAAGCAGCGTTGAAGGAAGTGAAAGATGATACTAAATTAATAAAAGAAAAATTAGCATCAAGTGCTGATGCTGTTGCAGAAACCGCAGACAAAGCCAAGATTAAAACTACAAAAGAAGCGAAGAAAGCCAAAGAAAAAGCAAGTGGCTTCTTTTCCGGTATATTTAAAGGTACAAAACATGCAGTAGAAGATGCAACCGACGACGTCAAAGAATTTCTGGATGAGACGAAAAAGGAAGCTGAATTGGAAAAAGAACGTGCTAAAGAAAAAGTTGTAGCGGATCTTAAAGATTTGAAAGATAAAAAGGACGTTACGATTACTGAAATTCAAGAAACTGCAGAGAAAACTGCTGCTGCCGCGAAAGAAGCCACAGATAAAGTAATTACCGATGCTAAAGGTAAAAAAGATAAAATTGTAGATGAAGTTTCTAAAGAAGCTCAGAATGTTGCCGTTACGACGAAAGCAGCTAGTGAGAAAGTAACAACAGAAACGAAAAAGATCGGTGAGAAAATGGGAGAAACTGCAAAAGATATGGCGCAAGATGTTAAGGATGTTAAGGAAGCAGCAGTGAAGGAAGTGAAAGAAGATACTAAATTAATAAAAGAAAAATTAGCATCAAGTGCTGATGCTGTTGCAGAAACCGCAGACAAAGCCAAGATTAAAACTACAAAAGAAACGAAGAAAGCCAAAGAAAAAGCAAGTGGCTTCTTTTCTGGTATATTTAAAGGTACAAAACATGCTGTAGAAGATGAAATCGACGACGTCAAAGAATTTCTGGATGAGACTAAAAAGGAAGCTGAATTGGAAAATGAACGTGCTAAAGAAAAAGTTGTAGCGGATTTTAAAGATTTGAAAAATAAAAAGGACGTTACGATTACTGAAATTCAAGAAACTGCAGAGAAAACTGCTGCTGCCGCGAAAGAAGCCACAGATACAGTAATTACCGATGCTAAAGGTGAAAAAGATAAAATTGTAGATGAAGTTTCTAAAGAAGCTAAGAAAGCTGCCGATACTACGAAAGCAGCTACTGAAAAAGTAACAACAGAAACGAAAAAGATCGGTGAGAAAATGGGAGAAACTGCAAAAGATGTGGCGCAAGATGTTAAGGAAGCAGCAGTGAAAGAAGTGAAAGAAGATACTAAATTAATAAAAGAAAAATTAGCATCAGGTGCTGATGCTGTTGCAGAAACCGCAGACAAAGCCAAGGATAAAACTACAAAAGAGGGGAAGAAAGCCAAAGAAAAAGCAAGTGGCTTCTTTTCCGGGATATTTAAAGGTGCAAAACATGCTATAGAAGATACAACCGACGATGTCAAGCAATTGTTGGATGAGACGAAAAAGGAAGCTGAATTGGAAGAAGAACGTGCTAAAGAAAAAGTTGCTGCTGATCTTAAAGGTTATAAAGATAAAAAGGACGTTACGATTACCGAAATTCAAGAATCTGCAGATAAAACTGCTGCTGATGCAAAAGAAGCAACAGATAAAGCAATTACCAATGTCAAAGACAAAAAGGATAAATTTGTAAATGAAGTTTCTGAAGAAGCTAAGAAAGTTGCTGATACTACGAAGGCAGCTAGTGAGAAAGTAACAACGGAAACGAAAAAGATCGGTGAAAAAATAAGCGAAACTGTAAAAGATGTGGCACAAGACGTTAAAGATGTTAAGGAAGCAGCAGCGAAGGAAGTGAAGGAAGATACGAAATTAATAAAAGAAAAATTAGCATCAGGTGCTGATGTTATTGCAGAAACCGCAGACAAAGCCAAGGATAAAACTACGAAAGAAGCGAAGAAAGCCAAAGAAAAAACAAGTGGCTTTTTCTCCGGTATATTTAAAGGTGCAAAACATGTTGTAGAAGATGCAAGTGACGACGTTACAAAATTTCTGGATGAGACGAAAAAGGAAACTACATTGGAAGAAGAACGTGCTAAAGAAAAAGTTGTTGCAGACCTCAAAGATTTGAAAGATAAAAAAGACGCTATAATTACTGAAATTCAAGAGGCTGCAGAAAAAACTGCTGTTGATGTAAAAGAAGTAACAGATAAAACAATTACCGATGTAAAAGATAAAAAAGATGAAATTGTAGAAGAAGTTTCCAAAGATAGTCACAAAATTGTTGATACTACGAAAGCAATTGATGAGAAAGTAACAACAGAAACAAAAAAAATTGATGAGAAAATAGGGGAAACTACGGTAGATGTAGTGCAAAGTGTTAAACATATTAAAGAGACAGCAGTAAAGGAAGTGAAAGAAGATATAACATTGGTGAAAGAAAAATTAGCATCAGGCGTTGATACTGTTGTAGAAACTTCAGACAAAGCCAAGGATAAAACGAAAAAAGAATCGAAGAAAATTAAAGAAAAAGCAAGTGGCTTCTTGTCCGGTATATTTAAAGGTGTAAAACACGGTGTTGAAGATGCAACCGACGACGTCAAAGAATTTCTGGATGAAACGAAAAAGGATGCTAAATTGGAAGAGGAACGTGCTAAAGAAAAAATCACAGTATCTCTGAAAGGTTTAAAGGACAAAGAGGATGCTATCATTTCTGAAGTTCATGAGACTACAGAGCAAGTTGCTGCCGATATAAAAGATACAAAGGATAAAGTAGTTCTTGCTATTGAAGATCAGAGTGCTAAAATTATAGAAGATGTTTACAAAGATGGTGAAAAAATTGCCGACACTACAAAAGTAGCTGATGAGGAAATAACAACGGAATTAAAAACTATTGGTGAAAAAATAATATCTACAGAACATGTTTTTCATGATAATAAAGTCACGAAAGATACTGCAGTTAAAGAAATGGCAGAAGATATAAAAGTAGTTAAAGATAAATCAGCACTGGTTACTGATGCTGTTGCGAAAAATGCAGAGGATGTTAAGGATAAAGCAATGAAGGAAAGAAAGAAAGGGAAAGAAAAAACAAGTGCCTTTTTCTCAGGCATATTTAAAGGTGCAAAACATACTACAGAGCACGTAACTGATGATGTTAAAAAATTTTTAGATGAAACGAGAAGGGAAGCTTCATTAGAAAAAGAATATGCTAAGGAAGAAGTTGCCACCGGTCTCAAAAATTTAAAAGATAAAAAGGATACTATTGCTTCTGAAGTTCAAGAGACCGTAGGGCAAGCTGTTGCCTATGCGAAAGACACAAAGGATAAATCAGTTTCTGTTGTTAAAGACCAAAAAGACAAAATTGTTGAAGAAGTTTCCAAAGAAGCTCCGAAAGATGCCGATACTACGAAAGCAGCCATTGAAGCAGTAACAACAGAAACAGAAAAGATTGGTGAAAAAATAGGAGAAACTGCAAAAGATGTGGCAAAGGATGTTAAGGATGTTAAGGAAACAGCAGTAAAGGAAGTGAAAGAAGATACCAAAATAATAAAGGAAAAATTAACATCAGGTGCTGATACTGTTGCAGAAACTGCAGACAAAGTCAAGGATAAAACTACGAAAGAAGCGAAGAAAGCCAGGGAAAAAGCAAGTGGCTTCTTTTCTGGTATATTTAAAGGAGCAAAACACGATGTAGAAGATGCAACCGACGACGTCAAAGAATTTGTGGACGAGACGAAAAAGGAAGCTGAATTGGAAGAAGAACGTGCTAAAGAAAAAGTTGTTGCAGACCTCAAAGATTTGAAAGAGAAAAAGGACATTATGATTACTGAAATTCAAGAAACTGCAGAGAAAACTGCTGCTGCTGCGAAAGAAGCAACAGATAAAGCAGTTATCGATATTAAAGATAAAAAAGATAAAACTGTAGATGAAGTTTCTAAAGAAGCTCAGAAAGTTGCTGATTCTACGAAAGCAGCTAGTGAGAAAGTTACAACAGAAACAAAAAAGATCGGTGAAAAAATAAGCGAAACTGCAAAAGATGCGGCACAAGACATTAAAGATGTTAAGGAAGCAGCAGCGAAGGAAGTGAAAGAAAATACGAAATTAATAAAAGAAAAATTAGCATCAGGTGCTGATGCTGTTGCAGAAACCGCAGACAAAGCCAAGGATAAAACTACGAAAGAAGCGAAGAAAGCCAAAGAAAAAACAAGTGGCTTCTTTTCCGGTATATTTAAAGGTGCAAAACATGCTGTAGAAGATGCAACCGACGACGTTAAAGAATTTCTGGATGAGACGAAAAAGGAAGCTGAATTGGAAGAAGAACTTGTTAAAGAAAAAATTGCTGTATCTTTGAAAGATTTAAAAGACAAAAAAGATGCTGTTGCTACAGAAATTCAAGAGACTGCAGAGAAAATTTCTGGTTCTGCGAAAGAAGCCATAGATAAAGCAGTTACCGATGCTAAAGGTAAAAAAGATAAAATTGTAGATGAGGTTTCTAAAGAAGCTCAAAAAATTGCCGATTCTACGAAAGCAGCTAGTGAGAAAGTTACAACAGAAACAAAAAAGATCAGTGAAAAAATAAGCGAAACTGCAAAAGATGCGGCACAAGACATTAAAGATGTTAAGGAAGCAGCAGCGAAGGAAGTGAAAGAAGATACGAAATTAATAAAAGAAAAATTAGCATCAGGTGCTGATGCTGTTGCAGAAACCGCAGACAAAGTCAAGGATAAAACTACGAAAGAAGCGAAGAAAGCCAAAGAAAAAACAAGTGGCTTCTTTTCCGGTATATTTAAAGGTGCAAAACATGCTGTAGAAGATGCAACTGACGACGTTAAAGAATTTCTAGATGAGACGAAAAAGGAAGCTGAATTGGAAGAAGAACTTGCTAAAGAAAAAATTGCTGTATCTTTGAAAGATTTAAAAGACAAAAAAGATGCTGTTGCAACAGAAATTCAAAAGACTGCAGAGAAAACTTCTGGTTCTGCGAAAGAAGCGGTAGATAAAGCAGTTACCGATGCTAAAGGTAAAAAAGATAAAACTGTAGATGAAGTTTCTAAAGAAGCTCAGAAAGTTGCTGATTCTACGAAAGCAGCTAGTGAGAAAGTTACAACAGAAACAAAAAAGATCGGTGAAAAAATAAGCGAAACTGCAAAAGATGCGGCACAAGACATTAAAGATGTTAAGGAAGCAGCAGCGAAGGAAGTGAAAGAAAATACGAAATTAATAAAAGAAAAATTAGCATCAGGTGCTGATGCTGTTGCAGAAACCGCAGACAAAGCCAAGGATAAAACTACGAAAGAAGCGAAGAAAGCCAAAGAAAAAACAAGTGGCTTCTTTTCCGGTATATTTAAAGGTGCAAAACATGCTGTAGAAGATGCAACCGACGACGTTAAAGAATTTCTGGATGAGACGAAAAAGGAAGCTGAATTGGAAGAAGAACTTGTTAAAGAAAAAATTGCTGTATCTTTGAAAGATTTAAAAGACAAAAAAGATGCTGTTGCTACAGAAATTCAAGAGACTGCAGAGAAAATTTCTGGTTCTGCGAAAGAAGCCATAGATAAAGCAGTTACCGATGCTAAAGGTAAAAAAGATAAAATTGTAGATGAGGTTTCTAAAGAAGCTCAAAAAATTGCCGATTCTACGAAAGCAGCTAGTGAGAAAGTTACAACAGAAACAAAAAAGATCAGTGAAAAAATAAGCGAAACTGCAAAAGATGCGGCACAAGACATTAAAGATGTTAAGGAAGCAGCAGCGAAGGAAGTGAAAGAAGATACGAAATTAATAAAAGAAAAATTAGCATCAGGTGCTGATGCTGTTGCAGAAACCGCAGACAAAGTCAAGGATAAAACTACGAAAGAAGCGAAGAAAGCCAAAGAAAAAACAAGTGGCTTCTTTTCCGGTATATTTAAAGGTGCAAAACATGCTGTAGAAGATGCAACTGACGACGTTAAAGAATTTCTAGATGAGACGAAAAAGGAAGCTGAATTGGAAGAAGAACTTGCTAAAGAAAAAATTGCTGTATCTTTGAAAGATTTAAAAGACAAAAAAGATGCTGTTGCAACAGAAATTCAAAAGACTGCAGAGAAAACTTCTGGTTCTGCGAAAGAAGCGGTAGATAAAGCAGTTACCGATGCTAAAGGTAAAAAAGATATAATTGTAGATGAAATTTCTAAAGAAACTCAGAAAGTTGCCGATTCTACGAAAGCAGCTAGTGAGAAAGTAACAACGCAAGCGAAAAAGATTGGAGAAAAAATAGGAGAAACTGCAAAAGATGTGGCGCAAGATGTTAAGGATGTTAAGGAAGCAGCAGTGAAGGAAGTGAAAGAGGATACTAAATTAATAAAAGAAAAATTAACATCAGGTGCTGATGTTGTTGCAGAAACCGCAGACAAAGCCAAGGATAAAACTTCGAAAGAAGCGAAGAAAGCCAAGGAAAAAACAAGTGGCTTCTTTTCCGGTATATTTAAAGGTGCAAAACATGCTGTAGAAGATGCAACCGACGACGTCAAAGAATTTGTGGACGAGACGAAAAAGGAAGCTGAATTGGAAGAAGAACGTGCTAAAGAAAAAGTTGTTGCAGATCTCAAAGATTTGAAAGATAAAAAGGACATTATGATTACTGAAATTCAAGAAACTGCAGAGAAAACTGCTGCTGTTGCGAAAGAGGCAACAGATAAAGCAGTTATCGATATTAAAGGTAAAAAAGATAAAACTGTAGATGAAGTTTCTAAAGAAGCTCAGAAAGTTGCTGATTCTACGAAAGCAGCTAGTGAGAAAGTAACAACGCAAGCGAAAAAGATCGGAGATAAAATAGGAGTAACTGCAAAAGATGTGACGCAAGATGTTAAGGATGTTAAGGAAGCAGCAGTGAAGGAAGTGAAAGAAGATACTAAATTAATAAAAGAAAAATTAACATTAGGTGCTGATACTGTTGCAGAAACCGCAGACAAAGCCAAGGATAAAACTACGAAAGAAGCGAAGAAAGCCAAAGAAAAAACAAGTGGCTTCTTTTCCGGTATATTTAAAGGTGCAAAACATGCTGTAGAAGATGCAACCGACGACGTTAAAGAATTTCTGGATGAGACGAAAAAGGAAGCTGAATTGGAAGAAGAACTTGTTAAAGAAAAAATTGCTGTATCTTTGAAAGATTTAAAAGACAAAAAAGATGCTGTTGCTATAGAAATTCAAGAGACTGCAGAGAAAACTTCTGGTTCTGCGAAAGAAGTCATAGATAAAGCAGTTACCGATGCTAAAGGTAAAAAAGGTAAAATTGTAGATGAAGTTTCTAAAGAAGCTCAGAAAGTTGCCGATTCTACGAAAGCAGTTAGTGAGAAAGTAACAACGGAAACCAAAAAAATCGTTGAGAAAATAGGAGAAACTGCAAATGATGTGGCGCAAGATGCTAAGGATGTTAAGGAAGCAGCAGTGAAAGAAGATACCAAATTAATAAAAGAAAAATTAGCATCAACTGCAGCCGACGATGTGAAAGCTATTAAAGACAAGACAACTAAAGAAGCGATAAAAGCTAAAGAAAAGGGATCTGGCTTTTTGTCCGGAATAGTTAAAGGTGCGAAACACGCTGTCGAAACCGCGAAGGATGATGTTAAAGAATTTTTGGACGAAACAAAGCACGAAGCGGAATTAGAGAACGCTCGTGCTAAAGAAGCAGTTACAACTGTATTAAAGGGATTGGAATGCAAGAAAGACACTACAGTCGAAATCTCTAAGAGCGTTATGAAAGACGTAACGTCTGATGTCAAAGATGCTGAAACTAAACTTTTTGAGGACACGCGTCAAGTATTAGAGATGACGAAGGCTCCTGCTGACGAAGTAGCAGTTGAAACAAAAAAAATCAGTGATGAAATAAAATCTAAGGCTACTGATGTTACACATGATATAAAAGATGTTAAAGAAAGTGTCAGTAAAGAAATAAAGAGTGATACGAAATCCGTGAAAAATAAGTTAATAACAAGTGCTGATTCTGTCATGAGTACTAAGGCGACTAAGGAAAAGTTAGCAAAAGATATCAAAAAGATGAAAGACAAAGGTTCAGGTTTTCTCTCCGGAGTTATGCAAGATGCGAAGCATGCAGGAAAGGAGGTTTCTGACGTGAAAGATTTTCTGGAAACAATCAAGCAGGAAGCAGCCACCGATGAAGCGCTTGCTAAAAAAGCAACATCAGCGAAATTGAAAAAACTCGAACAGGAGAAGGATAAAAAAACTGCCGACGAGGTTAAGATTGTCACAGAAAAAACTGTGAAAGGCGCAAGAGATGCCAAGGAGAAGAGCCTTTCCAGTACAAAAGGTGCGAAGGAAAAAACGGCTTCTACTGTAAAAATGACAGGAGATAAAGGAAAACCAGGTGTATCGCAAACCAACGAGAAAATTAAATCTACTACCAATGACACGAAAGTTAAACGTGCCAAAGACACAACTGTGAACGAAACAAAAGAAAACACACAAGCAATCAAAGGAAAGTTAACAGTCGGCGTGGGCGTCACGGACTCCCGGGAAATCGCAAAGGATAAGACTGCGAAAGAAGTTAAAAAAACTAAGCAAAAGACTGGCGGATTTCTATCAGGCGTAGTAAAAAGTGCTAAACACGCAGTAGAAGACGTAACGGATGACATGAAGGAATTCTTAGAAGAAACAAAACAGGAAGCAGTTGCTGAAGAAGCGCGTGCTAAGAGTGACGCTCAAACGAAAGATAAATCCGCCAAAATGTTAACTGAGGCAAAGGAAAAACCTATCGGAGCTATTAAAGATGCGTCAAAGCAGAAGATTGTTCAAAAGATGTCTAAATCGTCACGTGATGCAAAAGGCGCATCAGCGGAACGTGTAGTCTCGTCTATTTCCAAAGAGACGGGTAAAGTTAGGAAAACGCTAACGAGTGAAACGAAAAAAGCCGGTGATAAAAAGTCTAAACCTATAAATGAACGTGTTCAGGAGGTAGTTATACGAGATAGTTTCGAAGTAATTGGCACATCGGAGATGTCAGGCGGAAATGTTGAGCATTTACTTGAGACAGTTAGGGATACAAAAATATCTCGCATTCCACAAAAGATTAGTCCAAGCAAAGAAACGATAACTGACGTTGTTACGACGTCGGAAGATTCAGGTTTACATAGAGTAGTAGAGACAGTAACTACGTTAGGGCACCCCGAACCTCACATACGACACTCCGTCACCACAGTCGTGACAAAGTCTGTGCGAACGACCCCACCACCACCCGATTCACTCGCCGAGTTCACTGACAGTAGAACCGAAGGTATCTTGCAATAATCTTGCGTTATATATCCATATATCTCTATATATATTATATACGTATATTACATATACCAGCTATGTGTAACATGATTAATGATTAAGTTGTTGCTTCTCTGTAACTTCAGTTTTACTAGTTATTCTCGTGACATCAGAGAGAAAAAAAGAAAGAGATATATACATTCATGCATCTTCGTCATTCATTAAAGAAAACCTAACACTCTAATCTTAGTCATTTTCAGTCTACTAATTCCGTTTTACGATTCGTAGAGCCAATCGACAATATTCAAAAC
The DNA here is from genome assembly GCF_047496725.1 of Anoplolepis gracilipes. Taxonomy (NCBI): domain Eukaryota; kingdom Metazoa; phylum Arthropoda; class Insecta; order Hymenoptera; family Formicidae; genus Anoplolepis; species Anoplolepis gracilipes. The sequence continues at coordinate 5,795,359 of NC_132975.1, forward strand.
ATTTATACTATCGCTTGTTCTTGTTATAATTTTCTGCGTATTGTTTTAGATTTGTTTATATTTTAACATGGGTTATACCCATGAATATCGAATGGGTATATTGTTAATCGGAATCAATTTTCTACAATGATATATATAATTATGATTATATTTAAAATGTGAAGTTTTAAATGGAGGAACAGCGCTTATTATAATATATAGATTCAAAGAGATATCCGATCGATAAGAATAAACGATATGCCTATATGTATATATTGTTTAATTATTTGCTGTACTTGTTTTCAGTTATATCTGACATCTTAACATTAATTTTAATAACTCTCGTTGAAATGCATGCTTCCAGGTTTTTATGCTATATATTTTATAATATTTTATAACGTCTCTTATCGTGATAATAGATAATTCTTTGAAGTACTATTTATCAAACACATCGGAAATCTGATTTTGTCACCAATCATGTTTCTTTTTTTTTCATTTATAGCATATAACATATAGAAATCACGTATTTACGATTATACAGTAATATGTCTCATTGAAATTAACAGGAGTACTACAACTAGCGAAGCATGAACCGAGGTATGCCATACAGGGAAAACATCATTCATCATCTAATCTTTGTTGAATCACTGCTTTCAATGTCATATTTGTCGATTCTCGATGTAAACTCAATTTGCGCTCTGTATGACCTTTTCAGATGTAACCGAAGAGGCTGCAAGACAGGCTCAACATTTGGCAGAACAGGCGTCATACACCTCGACGAAAGCAGGTAACGTAAAATAACTCGAGTAAAATGTAAAAGACTTCACATGTACACGGATCATCATCTTCGGTCGAAGATCAATAACGGTAGCAGACTTTGTTTTTTGGTACCCTCATTTATATTTAGCTTTATCTTCCATAGTTAGCACCTGCCGACGCTTTCACACTAACCGATACTGTGCGCATGTTTCTTACTAAATAGTTACCACGATCTCTTCTTGCCGATATATTTACAAGGAAGAAAGCTAAGCTCTCATCTGCGAGACTGCAATACTACTCTTGTCAATTATTATCTAAACTAATTTGTATATATTATTCTCGTCGAGTAGTCTAGATATATTAATACCTAGTCTAGAGTATTTAATAAATTATGATATAGAATTCCCGCAGGGAAATAATCCCTGCAAAGAATTAAAAATATAAATATTATTAAAATTAGATGTTTTTATTTTTAATTAATTGTAAATTGATTGTATAATTCGAGAAAAAATATTGTGAATATTGTGAATATTAAAACAGTATGTGTTTTTATTTTACTATGTATAATGGTCAAAAGCGTGTTGTTTCTGCTTCTACGATGGTACATTTTAGTAAGATTCAAGCGCTATGACTAGACATCGTTTTTAATGAGTGTATTCTTTTTGTTTCCGATAAACAGACTAATCCTTGTTGCAGTATTGATACTAACTAAAATTATATATACGCGATCAAAACAGCGGTGCACGCGCACACGCATCACACACGCGAAGCGCATTTTATAATTTATTCTTTTCCTCTTCATCCGACGTGCGTGCGTGCGTGCATGCGTGCGTGCATGCGTGCGTGTGTGTGCACCAGCGCGTGTCTTTTGTTTTTTATTAGTGTGTATGCGCGTATATACATACGTACTGTGAAGCAGACACGCTCCGAATTTTCGGGTTCAACTTTGGCAGCTGGGCTAGAGTTGAAATTCTTAGTGTGTATCAATGTGCTTTATGTCCTTGTTCCTGTTCTTGTCCATGTCCTTTTGGATGGGTCAGGGCATGATTCGGCTGAGATTGATGGGACTGTAGAGAGGCATGCTACTTCTGCTCCATCAAAGCAACCTGTTCCCGCCCCGCGTCACTCCACCACCAAGCCGTCTACTAAACCCGAGTTCCATCTGGAACTTAGTGACGCCTCACGAATACGTAAAACGGTTGAACAGCCGCTTAAACCACAGGAAGCGCAATCGCCGAGCAAGAAGAATAATAATCTAAAAAGCAAGATACCCCTTAAAATCGATTCTCATATACCCCAAACAAGCGACGATCTTGAATCCGTTCCATTAGAATCCTCAAAAGATCGTATCATAGGTCCACAAGCGGTTTCGCGAACCGTTAAATACATTACCAGGGAATACACGGACGGAGAACTGATCAAGGAAACAGCGAAAGAAAACAGCGTATTGCTCAAGGATACATCTTCGACGATTAAACCGGACGAAAAAGGAACAGCGACTACAATTTTAACTAACGAGCCATCAATCGATCCTGAAAAACTAGAAGAGCTTTTGAAGACAGGTGGAATCGTTGAAACGGTGAGAACCGTGACTTTGACCTCCGAAGATGATGCTTTGCAACCCATGACTCGTGAGGAGGTTGTCAAGAGGATAAATCAAGTCGCTAGCGCCTTACCGAGCGAGATCTTTGACTTTGGCGAAAAGTTCCCAGATTCCTCCTCCACTATGATAAAGACTGACAAGTCTGAGTCCGATAGTGTTGTGCAAACAATCACGACAGTGCAGCGGATAACAATGGAAGAAACGATACCGGAGACGGAAAGAATCGAGAAGGTCGTGAGAACAGTGATCTCTAGTAGTGATGCTAGCGGTGATTTTGGCGATGCGGAAGCTTATGCTCTAAAGAATCTCCAGGAGCGATTAGCAAAATCTGAGATTGGGGAGACAACTTCCTGGGTTTCGACGACGGGTGAGCAATGGGAAACGATGGCGCAATACTCCCAAGATACGTCACCCGGTTCCGGCAATGGTGGCGCCGTTGATGTATTCGCTATCAGCAACAACAACAAAAATGGTGGTAGCTCGAGGCACGATATACACAGCGACACCGATAGTGATGGTTCGCCACAACCTAGAAGACGATCCCCGAGCAAGAGGCGTACGTTGGGCAGTTCCAGCGGGTCGGATGTAGCACTGCACGAAGGTGCGGAGCTGTCCCCGTTGGAGGACGACCAAGGTACCGCACTCTCACAGCTAGTCTTCTAAGTAAGCAATGTACATATTACCCCGAATCTCCTCGCGAACTGGTTACCTCTCGGACACGTATGAACGAGCCCAAATAAAAGAGAGGAATATATATATACATATATATATATATATGTATATATATATAATATTGACATACCGAGCTTTAATTGTTTGCACGCATCCTCCACGCACACTTTTCCCATACTTTTTGCTAATTTTATGGTGACTAGGAACATATATTGATGTTCGCGATTGTTTGGCGGAGATAATTAATTTCATGAATTAATTACATAGGTGATGGAACTTGAGCATTAAAATAATCAGCGTTGAAATAATTAAAATAAGGTTGCTCGAATTCTAAATTATGTAGATAATTATTTCGAGTATACAGTTGTTCCAAGGATGAAAATTTAAGATTGAAACAAAGAAGACAGTCAGAAATCCTTGGTTCATTTATTTTGAGAGAGAAATTTTCTTTTTATTTAGAATGTACATATATCTTTTCACTATATTTCTTTCACACGCAAAAATAATAGTTATTAAATACTTAAAAAAGTTGAAGAAAATTTTTTCTAGATATAGATGAAATAATCAACATTCTTGAAAACTCGAAATATAATTAGGACACGTCAATTTTTGGTCAATTTTCAATTGGATAGACTTTGACTCTCCATATATTTTGTTACTTGAATATATTTTCGAGGAGTAAAACAGAATTTGCTTGGGAAATGCATGATCTGTAATTTATTTGCTCTTATATTTTCTATGTCTGCAGCGTCGTGTATATAGAACGATAAACGACCTGCACAAGAAAAAATAAAGCTTGTGAAGTGCAATCTTAAGTTTGCATAGAATGCGTAAATACTTCTCTTCATAAGAATGCACTTTGTAAAAAATTATGACATGTGCAATTAATGGTGGACGATTAAATGTTGCTTTATTCGGGAAACATTTGACGATAACGTCGTTTTCTTCTTTTTTTCGTTGGTATTGGCTACAGGATGGATGAAATCTTGATCAAGGGCTTTCTGGGACTATAGCATACTTTCATGCGAAGTTCATTTACGATCAGCTAGGTATGATTAAAATGCGTTATCTATCACACGCCGACATGAAGCGATATATAAAGAGAAGACGCTAACATATATTTATTGCGAAACTTCTTCGTGCAATTTGACGAAAAAAGTGCTAATTAAGCCTAGAGTTTGCAATTATCAAGAAATAAAATGATATAACATTACAATAAGCAGTTAGGAAATTTTTTAAAAAATATGAATTCAGCGCATATACTAAACATCATTTAATGCTAAATAATAAGGACCAATTCGCAGAGAAGCTTTTCAAAAAATTGCATGTGATTATTTTTGTTATTTGTAAAATGTAAGTGAAATTAAATTTTTATCTTTTGAAGCTTCTACGATTTGGTGATAAATTAGAATTGATAATATTTTGGAAACTAATAAATTTAATTATTTATTGTTTAAAAGCGATGATTAATTGAAACTTAATTTTTCAATATCATTGATGTTTAATAAGATCATTATAATAAATTTGATTCAAATCAACAGACAATATGTGGCTGTTTCATATTACTTTTGGCTTACTCATTACTAATCACGGCGGTGGAGAGTTTCTCATCCAGATCAATCAATCAATTCATCAAAATTCAATATTTCTGACGATAATTCATGGCAATTGATAATCTTTAAATGGCAGAAATACACGGTACGGTACCGTCGATTTGTTCGAGCAATGCGATAGAAGCGAAGACTAGGATGAAGACACCCAGTAGAGCCAGCTGCGCGTGTTGGATGAGCATAATTGTCGCTGCGCTGGTGCTTCTAATAGCGCTTATACTTGCTCTGGAGCCACAAATGTTTCGACGTGTCATCTTGTCTAACAATGTCCCGAAGCAAACCGGGTACGACCATCCTTCACATTATTTATTAAAGTATCTGTACCAGTAAAGTTTTTTGTAAAGATATCAGACCAGCAGCTTTTACAATATCAGGATAAACATCCAAGCTATCAATTTTTATTGTATTATTTGATATTGTATCTTGTTTTCAAATTCGTGACACAATTCTTAAAAATTGAAGTTTTTCTGATTAATGTATATCAATACTTACGATTTTATTAAATGATATAACTGATTGTAAGATTATAATAATTATTCTTGTAAATTGATTTGTAGTACTCTTAAATAAGATTCAAATATTTTTAAAGTTATAATATATATTAATCAGAAAAACGTAATTTATTTGAAACACATCTACTTTTGAAAAAAGATACACGATTGACAGATGTTTATAAAGAAGGTGGTATTAGAGAAGGGAAAAAGGGACTTATATACATATTATACAATATTAATAAAAATATAAATATTTACAAAGTATGCAACGTCCCAGAAAATTTTTTATTAAATGTGAGGTTTACATACTTATAATACTGAAGTCTATCTCCACATTGAATGCAAACGCAATAATTTCAAAGTTATTTGTATGATGACTTTGATGGAAAATGAAACTTTAATTAAATAATACAATGATTTCTATAATTCTAGCGATGATTGATGAACGTGTAACGAATGATAATTTTATAAAACTAATTGCCTTCTGTTACATATATAGGATTAATTTCCTGTACCGAATACATCACGTATGTGTGATAAATTGATTTACCACACGAAGACAGGTAAATTCGTATAAGCAAGAAGAAGCAAGCTTTCTTTTTTCTGTAGTACATGAACATTTCTATGCATGAAGTTTGATATTGATAGCCCGCATGATTGTATCTTATCGACTTTAGTTTGCATTTATCGCAGCGGTGTCCTGTTATCAGGACACAACTTTTTTGTCGTAATAGAAAAATATGTTCTATATCTAGTGTTGTGCACGAAACGATCTCCTACTCTTTTCTTTTTTAGTTTTTCCATTTTTTATCTTCTTTTTTTTTACTTCGAGCATCCTATAGTTTACTTTTACCCTTCTAGCTCTCTTCTGACAATAAGCAACTCAAGATAAAGCTAAAATGTAGAGGGACCAACAATCGTGTTTTTAGTCACGTTAGGATTGTTAGGCGAATCGTCATGTAAGTAATTTAAGTGTATGTATGTATATATATATATATATATATATATATATATATATATATATATCATAATATATACGTATAAGCACAAGTGTGTGCGAGAATGGCTTTCTTTGGATCTTGTCGATATATATAGATGAACATTCGACAAACTTCTCAAATGGCACTAAGATAGCTCTCTCGTGCTCTTTTTTTCGGAAACGAGAGAGAGTTTCGTTGCATCGATTGATATATACTATAGCTTCTTAATACTGAAATTTTACCGAAAAATTCCGAATTTTCCCTTTCCTACAAAAAATGTAACATATGTCGCAAAAGGGATTAAAATCGATATATTTTTAGGGTGAATTTAGATTTCATTTTTGTCCGCATCAAAAATTGGAGAACTTAACGAAATTATATCAATTTCAATCCCTGAGGATGAGAATAATCGGAATAGAAGATGCTTTTATGTCATCTTTTCATTCCTTGAGCTTATAATCTCTCTTCTTATCAGCAGTATATTAGTTTAAAATATATTAGTTTAAAACAGACACGAGATGAGCATTTCGATGGCTAAGACACGTCTATGCGTTGATTACGCGTGCCACATGCTTTACTAATTGAATATCCTCGAGTACACGAGTTTCCTCTGTGTATAATTAGTACGATATATCTTTTGTCAATGTGTCAGATGCGAAGATCGGCTAAAGTAGAATAATTTTGTATCGTCGCCTTGAAGAACTTTAAATTCCCAAGGATGACATCCTTTCCACAACAGGAATTAATATTACCAAATTCATAATATTTTAATACTCTATCTGACCGTTCGTCTAACAATACTAACTAATGTAGTTAGTACGGGCTCTTATATAAAATGGTTGCCAAATTTCATAGAGCGTTTTATGATTGCAAAACTACGGTCAAAACCAACGGACGGTAGATTGAAAATCATTATATTTAATAATCATGAGAATTCTCTTTTTTTTCGAGATATAACAGTGTGGTTTACTCAAGAAAATTATATTTTACACAATATAATGTGTACCAAAATATTAGTAAAATTGAGAGTCTTTTAATTTATTCTTTATTTTTATGAAAAAAAATTGGCATTGCTTTACTTCGAAATAATGCTGCTAACATATTGTAATAAAATATCGAAGTTTCGTCTCTATTATAGACTATGCACCATATTTCCACATTTTACATACGTATCAAACGTATCGGAATGTATTTTTTCAATTTTTATGTATTGAAAAGAATCCACTTTCAGTTTTACCGTAGTATGTATACTCTTTTGTTGTATCGAGAACGTTGAATACCTACATTTCTTACGACTAACTGCTAAATGCTTTGTTCAGCGGCTTTTATCAGCGCTTCACACGAGCTCGCTGCGCTCAAGCACAATTGTACTGACAAGAAGTATTCAGAATATTGCTCAGTAATATAATGTCGTTTAATTAACTACATCGTCGTTTAATTAACTACAGAGCAACAAGCGTTTATTTCTAAGCGGTGCTGTTTTCCTATGAAATGCAGTTAAGTTTTCAATCTTAAATGGCAGAATAATTATATATACACAAAAATAATTATATATACAATAATTACATATACAAGCTGTTTCCTGTAACACAGAGCACTTAGAATATCTCTGTTTCTTTTGATGACACGAAAAAAAAGTAAAAAGCGAAAATTATTCGATTCAAAGAGACTAATCTTTTGATAAGCAAAAATCATTTTTTAATAAGTATAACCATTTATAAGATTTCAAGATTGACATTTTTTTAAAAATAAGATGGCATATTTTTATTAACATAATGACGTAGCTTATAAAAAAAACAAATTCAAGGATTTGTTGATCTTCAAATAATCTCAAAATCTTTGAATCACAAAAATCACATTTTTTGGGAAAAATTGTAATAAAATTTATTTTATGTTTCAGTACAAAGATGTATTTTTTAAAAAGGTACATCTTTAGATCTTTTTCAAAGGTAGGTTCTTTTTAGTAAGGTCCATTCGCAGAATTTCTCAATTTTATGATCTTCAATTTAGTTTGATAATCTCAATATATAAATATTTGAATCGAGCAATTTCCGCCTTTGACTTTTTTCCTACCATTAAAGGAAACAGAGATTCTAAGTGCGTAAATAATTCTATGATTATTGGAATTAAAAAGAATCAGACTCTCTGCTATTTAGGATTTAAGGTCTCTAATGTATACATATATATAACTATATTTTTTATCTTCTCGCATATATGAAAATTATACAGGGTAAATTCAAAAAATCGTAGTACAATCGGCACACTTTCCTGTAGAAAAGTATGCAAAAATATAGCGAAGAATTATCTCCTTATCGATTGTAACATGATTTATTAAACATCCTGTATGTATATAGAGTGTTGTTATTATATATGATACGTTTAATTAAATTATAATTAAGACATAGGAATTCGGCCGAGTTTGATGATATACAGCTTGTAGCATACACATATAAAAGTACTTAGCATCGCGGTACAAGAAAATGAATAAATGCAGTAAAAGTTGTACAAGAATGTATATAAATTACGCGAGAGGTGTAAATCTGCTATCTATGAAATATACGTGCGGAAAAAGATTTTACAACGGTTGCATATAGTTTGGCTGGTTGAGTGAAAATGCGTATTTATATATATATATATATATATATATATATATATATATATATATATATATTATGTATCGTCAAATGTTTAGCGATGTTGTAACTTTTTTTATATGTGTCTAGTCTTATCCCCTTGTTTTTGGGCATGATGTAAAATTTGAGAGATATATAAGATTCGTACTCTTGTTCTTTATGTAAAACACGCAGCCACGAAATAGCGAAATCCACCATGAAAGTCACACAAAATGTTTCATTTCTTCTCGTTTGTTGTCGCAGAATCTGACTTTTTGCAACATAGCGAGCCATCCTTCATGGAAACGACAACGATCGAAGTGGATCCTGTCACACAGGAATGGTATATATGAATTTTAAAATGTATTTTTTTTTTTTAATAATAACGATAAAATTAAATTTAGTTGTTTTCTTATGCATTTATTTATTCTTTTACGTGCGTCTAAATGAACATAATGTTGAAAGAATCATTTTTTGTAGCATAACAACGACCACGCGAACGGAATCGAGAACGGTATCGTCCATGGAAGCCAGTGGCACGGATGATTTACGGGAATCTATGCAAAAGATCATGGACACATTCATGACAGAAGAAAGAAAGGACCATTAGGAATAGAACACGCTGCTGCCCTTCGAACATTCATGACGAATAAAAGAGAGAATTCGTCGAAGTGTTTTCGACGTCGATTCTCTCGTGATTAATTTTTGACGACGAAGCATCCTGACTTCATCGATTTGACGCGTCCTCGGGCGTCGAGCGATGAGTTTTCGATTATGGCCAGAGACGAAGTACACGAAGACGTGTCCATCGCGCGCTCCGAGATTCTGTCTCTTTCTGAAGCCACGTAAAAGCATGCACGATTATTTACTACCACACTCATGGCCTATGCTTCGAATTTGCTTGTCTTTCCGTTCCGCTCGGTTGCCTTAATTATTTACGTTCGTAATCTCGCGATCGATGATGATGTGTTTATGTATGTTGTCGCTAGTCCGACTAGCTGATCCGCTAGTCTTCACTATGCCAACCCGTCCATGTACAACGCTTTTTTCGTGTTGTTCAAAGCTATAAAGCGAAATGGAAGGGAGGGAAAGATAGGCGAAAATGATGGAAAAAAAAAAGATGTGAATGGTGGGAGTGCAGCAGCAGAGGATAGGATCGTCTCGATCGTGCTGAGCGATCGTCTAGATTAATAACATTCTCGTGAGAATAGTCCATTAGTTCATTTAAATTATAGGATGGTTGTATATCTCTATCCGCGCAATATGTCGCTTAATAAATCGGCAATAAATGAACGAATATATATATATATATATATATATATATATATATATATATATATATATATATATATATATGTGTGTGTATTTCTTCATTAATACTTTCGACAATTGATATAATTGATAAAATTGGGAATGAGGAAATTTCTTGTTGTTACTCGACTCAAGTCGCGAATTCAAGCATAATAAAAAAAAAAATAAACTAAGAGAGGGGTATCGACTATTTTGCGCACCGACCGTGTTGATTTGATTAACAATGAGAAATATAAATGTTTTTATGCATCGGAACATAATGTATAAATTTAACTTGTTTAAAGGATATTTCCTAACAGTTTTTAATTGTATATATGATAATTTCTTAGCATAACTTATATATACAATATATATAAATGTACTATGGATACGATTGTAATAATTATAAGATGCTAACAGGAATATTTTATTTATATAGTGAGCCTCTGGACACAAATGTTATGTGTTAATTTGTAAGCTTGGAAAGGTTACATTATCAGCGTTCTGTCATGCCACGTGAAAAACAGCATAAAACTAAATAGCGAAAGTTAATGATATAATGATGTGTAGAATTATATTGTTTGAAATTTCGCGGATCTGAATTCATTTTTAATATTTTAAGCCAGTGTTAGCTTTCAATGTATGACAGTTTTGAGGAGCACAGAAAAAAAGAGAGGAGGAAAAGAAAAAATCATATAATATATAAATATATTAAAACAAAATTTAAATAAGCTATTCTATTAATGTATGATATATGATATATTGAAAGATATAATATGATTATGCTATCTGAAGTTTATAAATTATTGTCTATAATGACTGTTATTACTACGTTTAATAGAACTTGCCTAGAGCCCATCTGACCTAAGGACCAAAGGCACAATCATACGCGCATCAAAATAAATTATGATATGCTCCTATACATATATTGTCGTAAAACATTAATTATATATAATTATATATAATTCATTACGAATGCCATGACGACGCTGGTACTTTAATGTTATCGATGATGTTTATCTCGCGATGGAAGAAAAACTTTTATACAAAAATGCAATATACATATTATTGTATAATTATTGCAAAATACGAGACTATTATTACACAACAAACAGATGATATATTCTATGTGCAATAGCAATACATTTTGAATTATTTCTTACGCTATCAATCTATATATATATATATATATATATATATATCGCAAACATATTGTATCTAATATCAATGTCACTTATCGTCATCAAAACATTGATGTACCAATGTTGAACTAATGCTTTATATTTTGCACACACTTTTGTACAAGTTAATTTTCAAGTTAACATGTCAAACAACCACGCATACTTTCCCCTATACTAATTACGCGCGCGCATGTCCCTCTTTAATATTATAATAGCATTATCATTACAATGGCATTGCATGGCATCAAGATATCAAAGAAGAAAGAGATTATAATTTATTATATAATATTGTGTGATAGAACTATCAGCGGCATAATAAATAAAATGTTGCATCAAAATTACAACGTCCTCTATAGTAAAAACATAAAAAAAAAGAAAAGAAATGAAAGATATTTTCATCCTATTCATATTTAAACACATTAAATAATCAATCATCATCTAACGCACTTTTCTTTCAAACATTTCTGAACATTTGCATTATCATTAGCATTATCTTAAAAAAATGTGTACTTAAAACATGAAGAACAGAAACAATTAAATTTAACGTAAGTATATATTCTTCATATTATAAATTTTATTTACTTGATTTTTAATTAATAAGTTAGGAAATAAGGAAAAGATGGGTAAAAAAAGAGAAAATAAATATATTTCTCCAATTTTTAATATCCGTTAAACAAATGCAATTTTATTTAACATTAAAAAAATTCAAGTTTACAATTGTATTTTATTATTCAGATTAATTGTATTAAACAATAATATTACTTTCCAATTTCTTTTTGTTTAAAACATATGATCAATTATACATTTTCATCATTAATAACCGATGTTATTTGTCGAAATGTAGCACACACTAGTCCCTTTTTGATGTAGCGAAGAATAACATACTGAACAATTGCACTGAGATACATAACAAAACATATGTTCCGAGAATTATATCTGGCACATTATTATTGTTATTGTCGTAACAAACGACTATTGTTATTACCAACGTGTGTAATTGAACTATAATAATAACACTAAGACCAAAAAGTTTTTCTGTCACGCAAAAACTCATCTCAAATTAAGTTTAATTTATTAATTTAACAATTTACTAATTGTACTGGCTCTAAAATCTCGTCAAAGTCTGACAGAGAACAGAGGTCTCTAATCGTATATTACTTCGTTTCTCAATGGATATTTTAGAATGAAACATTTCAACATATAAAAAGAGTATTCTTTCTAATGTACATTTCTATTTCCTGCTTAAATGACGACATACATGTGTATTATTGACAGATAATATGTACGAAATATAGAGAAATACAGAGAGATGGTCACGAAACTGGTCACACATTCGATTCTGTACACACATAAATCTAGTTAATCTGGCATGTAGTGTACTCAAAATAACATAAAATTTAAATTTATTAATATATGTTAAATATCAACTATAATTTTCCTATTAGAAAAGAATTCATGTTCCTATAAAACTTACAATTATCAATATCATGACTACTCAAATTGGAACAGATTCCCCATAAACTGACAATTTATTTGTAGATACATAGAGAGAGAGATGAGCTATTCGATAGAAGAAAACTTAGACATATAATTGTATTTTGTGAAATGAATAGATGTCCCCATGCATTTTCATGACATACCTTTTTTTTTTTATTATTATACTGCAGGTCATCAGATCTGTAAGAGCACAATAACAATTATTAAACATGATAATTTTTATTATTAATTATAATAACACAAATAGAGAATCAAACTTCTTAATTGAAGAAAAAGACTAAAATAAATGCTACAAATAAATTTAGAACAAAGAAATTAGAAAGTAAAAACAATATATAGAAATAATTTAACTTGTGAAGATAAAATAATATTATGTATAAAAGAGCTTACATTATCAACATCATCTTCATCATTGTCACTAATTTCATCACCAAACTCAATATCTTCATCAAATCCATCTTCCACAAAGGTAACTGTATCATTGATACGTACTAAAAACAATTTCACATTAGTAAAATACTATAAATTATAAATTATATCAGATGAATGTTATAAAATGTCATACAATTAGTAATTGAATATAATGAAATGCCACTTACCAGTTTCTGGGAATTCACCATAAGTTTTCAAATTACGTGCTTCATCGGATGTATATTTCAATATAACATCTGCTTTAGCATCCTGATAATCTCGTAAGCCAATTAATATAATATCTCCCTGATTTATCCATACTTTCTTCCTAAGCTTTCCTCGAATGTGACACAATCGCTTGACTCCGTCAAAGCACATGGCTTCTAATCTACCGTTGCCCAGCATTTTTGTCACTTGAGCGTATTCTGCGTAATAAAATAAACACTGTAAGCTCACCAAAATAAAACGCAAGTCATTTTTAATCGTAACATTATTTATATCTTCCGCACTACACTCTCACCTTGTCCATCCTCCTTGAACACCAATTCTCTCTTTTCGGTTTCATTTTCATTCTTTCCTCTTCTTCTGTTTTTACCTCCCTTTCCTACAAAGAACGAAGTGTCAAATAACGTTCAATGAAATTCGCGAGAAAGTTATAACATCCGTCTTTGAGACAATCTTGACGTTAATAGGTTAAGTTACACTTAACCACATTGCAGGCTTGAAATTGCGATAATTAAAAATCGTGCAATTTAACCGAAAAGACGAAGATGAAACGCAATGCAATCCTACTGACCTTTATTCTTTGGCATGATGTTCTAATACGCTCAGCGTCAGAGATGTAACAATTCTGAACAATCGTTGTCGACACCTTTAATCCTCAGCGACGAAGAGCAAAGAGTTCGAACGGCCTTGAACACTGGCAATCTATACTTTATACATCTGTAAAGGATGTGCCAGTCTAGAAGTATTTATACATTTCCTCCAGTCTCGCTTCCAAATGATAAAATATTCTTACTATTTTCAATTGTTGAATCAATGTACATGAGAGAGAAAAACTTACAGAAAATTTCAATTTAATGTTCAAGTTGATTCGATAGTCACAGATGGTCACAGACTTCCGTTAGTTGCGATAGAAAGTTCGACAAACGATACGAACTGAGAAAACATTCAGTTGGGTGTATTCAAAAATACTATTCGTGGAGTAAAATAGCTTGGAGTTAATTGATCAATCAGGACAAAGTGATTTCTTTCCTGATTGGTCAATGCTACTTTACTCCAGGAACAGAATTTTCGAATGCACCTAGAAGTAATAAATACGTATAAAGCCGAATTTACAACAAATGTGGTAAGCCTTAAGGAATTGACCAATCACAGAATGTGAAAATAATATGTAATCAAATATAAGTTTATAGAATATTGATAAACGGCTTAATTATATATATATATATATAATAAAAAATATTTTTGTAATAAATAAATATAAAATATTAAATTGCCTTTAATAAATTAATTTTCAAAAGTAATAGTATGTACAATAATACAATATAGCATTAATAAGTATATTCAGTAAATGTATGTCCATATATGTATTATTTTAAATTTTTCTACTTAATTTATTTGTTTTTAAAATATGACCTCATGAGGTCAATGATGATTGATCAATTATTTAATTTATAAAAAAAGATTTTATTAGATAATATTTAATTATAGATACTGTTAATTATATAATAATTAAATGAGCAAAGAAATTTTCCCCTTTTCTGGTTCAATTAGTCAATTAAATAAAATTTCTCAAAAATTGTAGAAGTTTTAATTTTTAAAATTTGATTAATACTATTTTTTATGATTGTTAAAATAATATCTGAAGATAAATCTTAATAAATTAATGTTACTAAAAATAAATCTTAATAAATTAATTCTCTTATAATAGAGACAATCCAATTTTTTGTGTTAAAAATTTAATAATAAAAGAAGCTACGAAAAGGTTTTAAAAACTTTTTATTAATCTGATGCTTTATTGAGTGTATGTCACGAATCGAATTCATTTCAATAATATAAAATTATGGAACTTTGGCGAAACAATTTTTTATCGTTAATTATATGAACCACTTTTAAAAAAATTATTACGCTCTTTTGTATGTAAAATGTAAATACATACATACAAATATTGTAATTAAACATATATAGACCGTTTTTCAGTACACAGTACACGTGATGAAATATCTCTTACAATAGAGAATTGAGTGTAGTAAAAATTTTGTTAATTTTCTGTAGCTAAAATCATTCGTATGCTTTCTAAAATTATACAATAAATATTAATACTATATTGAAAAAGTTTAATATATCGAATATATATATTCGTTTTTCTTTGAGAGGTTATATTTAATCAATATCAAAAATTTTATCAAAATAATATTTTTTTCAAAATATTAAAAATTATTAAATAATTCTAAATTATATATTATGTTGTCCAGAATGACAATTAATATTTTTAGAAACTCGATATGTAGCAATGCACGTACTTTATATTACGTACGAAATTCTTTGCTACCAAATCTCTTGACATACAATAGCAGTATAAAGGAATATAATATACAAAATCAATATAATTTGTACCTAGTGAAAAGATTCAAATCTAATAGAAAAAAAACTGACACTGTAATTAATAACAATTTATTTATATGTATTTATATTCTTTTTATCATTTAATTACTTGTTTAATTGCTTGTTTTAACATAAAAATATATATTTTTGAAATTTTGTAGAAAAAAAGCATCGAGGATGAGGATTCCGATGTAGAACAAGAGGAAAATGAAGAAGAAGCGCCTGTTGGCTCAAAGATACTCACAATAAATGTTTCCTCTCTTCGATTAGATACTGTTTCCAAAGTTGGATTTAAATTGTCGCGCAAGTATGTTTGATGTTATGTGTTAATAAGATATTGCATTATTAATTTTATACATAGAAACATACATGTATAAGTATTATATATATATATATATATATATATATATATATATATATATATATATATATATAATTCTTACATTTAAATTATTTTGTATCACCATATTCTTTTTCTCGTTCTTAGTAAAATAGAGGAAGCATTTTATGCAAGCAAGTTTCGTGTAAATGGAAAGAAAGTATTTAAAAAATCCATGGAGGTGAGTTTATATATTTATGTGTGACAATTAAAATAATCCACCAAAGATCTTAATGAGATATTTTTATATTTTTTATACAATTAATATGTAATAAATTTGATAAAACAGGTGGAAGTAGGAAATGAAATTGATATAGTTTCACATCGCAACTTAGATAATCCTGCGTTTCTAATTGTAAATAGAATTGTAATACTATCTATGAGTTCTACACCTAATTCTGTACGAATTAAATTGTCTATTGATAAAAACTTATTAATTGAAGATTATGAGGAACCATGGTCAGGTACATAATTTTTATAGCATGTTACAAATAAAACTGTACTAATTTTACAATAAAAATATATTTTAATAATCACAAGGCTTAATAATTTAATCAATTATTTATTATACTATATACTATGTTATAAATTTTTAATATTTTTGTTTATGGATTTAAGGGGAAAGGATTTATTCAATAATAAGAGAAATATAATTATTAAATAATTTACAAATATTGATATTATCCTTTATTCTTTAATCTCTTTTACTTTATCAGGAAATGTTTCCTGAATTGCTCCTAGTTCTTGCAATAAGTCTTGTTTTGATTCAAAGAAATCTTTGTACCACATAATATGGTTGATTTTCTCTTGAACTGTCAAATATGGATTTTTTGAAAGTCCGTTGCATACTAATTCCATAAAATGTCGTACTGGTCCTGATTTAGGACACCATTCTTTTAAGTGACGTTCCATAAAGACATGCTCTGCGAAATGAACATTTTGCTCTTCTTCCATTCCTGATATGAACATATTAGTTGAGTTATATTAATTGAGTTTTAAATATTAGAAAAAAAAACCTTATATCAAACCTTGCTCATTGTCGATAGGAAATTTCCATAATTTTCCTTGCTCCGTCCAAAGAATTAATTCTTGAAAGATATTAGCAGGTGGATATGTTGTCAATGCTTTCAACTCTCTTTCTTCTAATGCTGCCCAAGTTTTTAATTCTGGTACATTTTGCGAAGCTCTGCCTATATCTTCAAAAATGCGACTAGGCTCCCCATTCCATAAATTGATGTCTTGTCTATTATATGACAACCAATTGGAAATAGTGTTCGTTTAATGTAAGAATTTTATATTATCTATTATGTAAATAAAAATATTTAATATTCTGCGTAACATACCTAATACTTGACTTTTTTAGATTATTATTTTGTAACTGTTCAGTAGATGTTTTATTATTATTTAATAATTGTTTTGTTATACTATTTTCAACCACTTGTTTATTAAAGTTTTTCTTATTTTGTGATTGCTGATTATATTCTGTAAGTAGAGTGTGTATTATAGATTTCTTTTTTGAATAATTGTTATTTGTTTGTTGTTCTTCATGTTTTGGTGATCTAATATCCTCCTTTAATCTATTAAATAATGAAAACATTTCAAGAATATGTTTAAGAAGTTTTACAACAATACATACAAGTTATACATAAAAATGTACTATTATATATAGTATGTATAATTTATGAATATACTATTATATATAGCATATATAATTTATTGTATTCTGCAACAATTTACATACGTATTTGCCAACTGTTCTTTCTTCAGTACTTCTCTAGATGCAAGAACTTTTTCAAGCAAATCTGATGTAGTTTTTGTTTTATCTCCACCAAGTATATTGGCTACATTTTCTGCTGCACTTATTAATTTCTTTTCTGTAAAAAATGTGATTTATTTATTACATTCAATTGTAATTTCCAAGAGTTTTGAATTATTATTATATAAAATTACCATAGGACATATGTTTGTCTTTATTCAATAAATCCTTAGATTTCTTTTTAGGTTGTATAGCAACATCAATGGTTTTTTCTAATTTTCTTGCCTAAATGTAATAACAAATGTTTTCATTAAAATTTACTTTCTTATATTTTATATAGAAACATATGTTGTTATTATATCATTCTAAATGCATTAATATTATATCATTTTAAATGTATTAATTTTACTTAAAAAGATACGACTTACCTTTATCATGTTATTTACATACTCAGTTAAATCAGTTGTATTTGCTGTTTTTGTAGTTTCTTGTTTCTAAATAAAATAAGATTTCAGAAAATTTATTTTAAAAAATAAAATTATAATTTTTAAAAATTGAAATACTTTTACATACCATATTTTCTGAGCTAGTATTCCTAACTATGCTAGTGTCGCTAACTCTCTTTGTGGATACAGCTTGCTACAACCATAAAATCATAATCATGGCTATTCTAATCAAAATAATATTCTATTTAATAAACAATAAAATAATTAAAAATCATAATTTACTTGTATCATATTGTTCAAGAAACTTCCCAAATTATTTCCATTTGATGCTGCAGAATTTTTAACATATTTCTCCTTCGATTCAGGTTTTTCAGTGTCAGAATCAGAATCAGATGATGATGATGAGTCTGATGATGATAGGTCTGATAAATATGATTTTACAGTAATATTTTTCCATTGAAATAACACTCCATTTAAAGACCTTATATTGTATCTGTAAAGAATATTATCCTTTTATATAAAAATAAAATTATATAGGATAGTAAAAATTGTTTTATAGACAACATAATAATTTATCTTATATAATACATAAAGAATAATTTTAAATGTATAATAAAATATATTCTAATTCTAAATATAAAATTTCCATTACTATTGTACATGTGGACTTACTTTGATAATATGTAAACACGTAACATATTTGCAAGATGTTAATTATATTAATTATACATTAATGTGAATGCAATATTAATAATATTGAAAATCAACAGGAGTTATGAACAATTCCAGCACCAACATTAAGAAATGAGTGTATTAATGTTTGCTGTAGTTGTACAACTGTACAAAGACATATTTGTACTTGAAGAGCGACAAAGACGACATTATTGTCTCTCATTGTCTCTCCTTATCAAGCGGTGCTACCAACATTGGCTGCGTTCAGCAAAGAAACCAAATCAGTGAGCGCTTAGTGATTTTTTATTGTGATTGGTTCTTGCATTTAGATCATCATTGGATCTAAGTGCAGAAACTTGCTTTCTCTGTTGAACGCAGCCATTGATTCGTTAGCTATTTATTATTAGCATTTTAGGTGCAGATAGCGATATGTAGAATAAAACAATATAGAATTAAACAAAACTAATTTAGGCTGAATTCACACCTTGCTTTCCGTTGTACTGCTTACTTTCAGCACGAGTTCCGATTGGCTTCTACTTTTCTGCTTTTCCAAGGTGTGAATTCAGCCTAATTGTAGAAGTGATGTTGATGATGGCAGTGGTGGTAGTAAATTTTTAAATTGTAGTGCTGGTGGTGGAATTAATATAAAATAAAATAAAAAAGAATAGAAGGGAATATTATCGCAATAGGAATATTATCGCAGAATTATCTCTTTACTCGAGCGTGCAATACAAGCATTTCAAATCGTCGCGACTTTGGCGCGCTTACGTAGCCTTGTGTCGCGCGTGGCTGTCGCCAGATGGCACGTGACAGCAGCGTTGCGACGCGAGCGCACATAACCGGCCGGGGATCGCGACGCAACGCACAAGCGCAGTCGAGCAGCAGAGTCGAACGTAGTGGCCGGCGTCTTCTTTAGTGAAGTGTTCCGTTGATTGCGAGTGATTCCAAGAAAAGACCTGTGCTCTCTCTCTCGTGGATCTGACAACAATATTTCGCTGCGCACGGTGAGTGCTAGCAAGTAAGTGCGTAGCGAACGCATCGCAACGTGTGCCTGTTCTCGCGCCAAAATGTCCGTTACTTTTCGAACACGAAGTAAGATCTCCAGCCGGGACGCGTCCGATTGACCGGCGAGCCGGCTTTTCCCTTCCAAGCACGTGGTAATTTGAGAGAATTTCGTCGACTAAATACGCTCAGTATCTCATACGCAACGAAAATATCGATCGATGCATTCCGCAATGGGTGCATTCCTGATTGAGATAGTCGAAGTCCCTCCCTCCTCCCTCGGCCGATGACAGGCGACGTGAATTTTGCTGCTGTTCGCAAATTAAGCGTCACCAGTACTGCGAATTGCGATTCTGAAACTTGTAACGACGATGTCGCTATCGTTACGTGTCAAAGGTTACAGAATCGCAGTATTGATGTTGAAGCATAAATTTTCGGCCTTTTTTGATGGTTCTTGTGTAGGAAAATAATGTAGAAATTTCCTGAAAATATATAATGCGTTTTTTGAAATTTTATGCAGTACGAATTCTTGTGATTATTTTTATCCAAAAGAGTACGCAAAACCATTTCCGTTAAGCATTAAAATGTATTTATTTTTTTGTAACGCGGCGGTAATTAATACGCATAATTTAGAGAGAATTCGAGTATGAAGAATTAAATGGATTATAATTACTAGAGATCTTTAGATTTTTTAGCGACTAAAATAATAAAAATGCTGATTTTATTACGCATGTGAATGATGATAAAATATTTATTGCTATTTCTTATTTATGCTATAAACATTCGCTTTTTTATATTTACACGACGATTCAAAGGTTAGCAGAGTCAAAGAGAATTACGGATTTATCGACGATAATAAGCACATTTTTTTACTTTTTTTTCTTTTTAAAAAATGCATAAAAGACAGATATTTTTAATTTTATTCCGTAACATGAAGCAATTTTATCGAATTATAATTTTTATATTTTTGTTATCTGCCAGATATATAATTAATCTTTCGCATACTTAATATTCTCTAAAATATTGTATGAAGCAATGGGTTAAGAAATAAGATATTAGCGTCATGTGTACTTAATTCTAGCGCGAATTAATGAAAAATTATTTACAATATATTATAATATAATTATAAACTATATTAAATATACAGAAATGAATATAGCAAAGACTATTTTGTCGCTTGAAATATATCAAAATAAAGTTGATTTAATCGCAAAATGGGATAATTGAATATACAATTGTCAGTGTAATTTGTAAGGTATTTTTTTTAAATATGTGAAGTTGTGCTTGTGAAACCCACGATCTTATAAATTTTGATTAAGATTAATTTATTCTTGCTTTAAATATTTCAATCATTATTCATATGCTCATTCACATATTCATTATTTGTTCACATTTGTTTATTCGTATTATATGATCCATAAATTATTATTCTTCATGTATGTGATCATGGAAATAACTGAAATTTATCGGCCGTTGTCCGAAGAGAATCGGTCGTTCGCCGATACACCTGGTGCATTTATTTTATGCAGTTACCCATGCAGAGTCATTACTCCTCCCGCGGTGGAGAAAACGCCCTGTCGTTAATTTCGCGATTCCGATAGTCGCGATCGCGCGTCGTTCCACTTTTCGTAGACCGTAAGAGGCTGCAGTCTCGCGCGGTTTTCAATTCGTTCCTGCGGTTTCGCGATTGTCCAGCCGACAATGTGTCATTCGCAACGTCATTCCTCACGTACGTGTGTACACAGGTTAGATTTATTTTCATACGTTGAAGAAATCAATGACGAAGCGATAACTTTTCCCTTTCTCTTCTCTCCTCTTCCTCCTTTCCTCTTTGCGGTAGAAAATCCTCCGGCTGTCTTTTATATCTGATTCATATGCGCGGCTCGTGCGTGCGCGATCGTGTAGTCGATTCCGAGCACGGATCGCGAGTTCCGGTTCCTATTCAAGTAGCATCCTCCGCATCCCGGCGAATATACCATTCGTTTTCATCCTTCTGTTCTTCTTCTTCCCGTGTGCATATCGCCGTGCGTAAATTTTATTTTGCTCCGATCTCCGCCTGGATATGGCAGCATATATTTTTTATCCGTTCCACGAGTGCGTTTTCATTATATTGCGGGTTGTTCGAAGAAATTATACTAAATAAGATTTTTACAACAAGCGAATTCCAGTTATATCCCGCTTCTATTCATTATTTCTCTTTTTCCGATCTATTTATTCCTCGCCGCAAATTAATTCCTTTTGTTCTCGTGTCGACAAAGAGATGATGCTGATAACTCGAGACGACGCTAACAAGCATTTAATTGCGATTAAATTAACGCCAGCAAAATATTCCATAATACTGCCAATAAATGTGAATCATCAAGTTATTACAACAGAAATTATAAATTAAATTGAAAATCGGACTTTGACGATTATGATACAATGTATGATAAGGAGGGAGGAGAGAATAATGCGATCGATAAATGTTCGAAACAGTTCTGGGATTTGTTTGCTCTTGTTGTTCCCTCTTTTATCATCGATTACACACCGAGTAGCCATTCGCGTCGCGTTACGACGTTTCGCGGAAGGAAAATAAATATCGCATTCCCTTCGATCTATGTATACCGTACATGTGCGAAAGGTACTCGCCTTCTCGGATTCGAGATATCGAAACCTGCGGTTGTCGACCCCGCCCGATACGCTTTGTCGTTTCTTTTTAATGCCGGCGAGGTGAAATCCTCTAACGGGATTTGGAGTAAACCATAAAAACGGCGCGAGGGCATTGTGAGTTTCTTTGTTCCGGGTGCGCGCGGAAATCTTCGGATTTGCTGCGCTCGAGTCAGCGGGGAAGGTGTAAACACGCGAGAAACACTTCAACAATTTTCCTTTTCCGCAGCAAACATTTGGCTCGAGAGAAAGAGAGAGTCGGTAGTCGGCTTTCGCTCTTATTCGATTAACGTTTGAATCAAGGTTGGAGTTTCCAACTTTTAATTAAAATCATTCTTTTATTTCTAGACCAAATTTTTAATCGTATTAAAACGATTACATATTTCTACAATTTTCACTTATACTTTTATTTAATTTTTCAAAAAAAAAAAAAAATTAATGAGTGTATTAAATTTTAACAAGACATACCTATAGGAAAAAATTAAAAATTCTTTAACAAAATGAGTTTTTTGCGATTTATCACTTGGATATACTATATGTAGAAAGAAGAGAAAGTACTTTTTGGCTTTGGTTAACGACCAATATCGATTTACACGCATATCAGGGAGTTCTTCGCCACAACGGGGTGGGAGAGCATAAAGAAAGATGAGACGCATGAATGTTTTTCAACGTTACGTCGCCGGCAGTAACAACAAATTATAACGCGATATCTCACGGACATGTGTGTGTCAGTAGAGAGAAACCCGAAGTGCATCCGTGTGTGCATCGTTCGTTTTGTTCGACAGCGGTAATGTCATCGTAACACGAGAAGATATTGTCCGCTTGACAACGGAGAACCACCGCGTGAACGAAGAGGCGCACTCTTCATGCACGTGATGCTTCATTCCAGGCTGTTGTTTTGTCATATATTAAAGCATATCATAAAAAGCCTGCATTTCTGTCTCCGATAAATATGCCAAGTTTAATTCTCTTAAAGATTAAATTTAGTGACGTCTGTTGAATTTTATGGAAAATTTTGGACTTTTTATCTTGAGATATAACTTTTAAAATATTTACAACGATTCTCTTTCTCTTTCAATCGCGAGAAATATATACTTCCTAAATTTTCAATAATTATTTAATAATTGTGTTAAGGTGATAGAATTTATTCTTTAAAAAGGAATATTTCGAAGGAATATTCTTTCCATAATACACGTAATATACATACCCTTTTAAAAACGATAAATAACATTCGATTCTAGCTAGTTCAGTCAATGCTCGCGATATTCATTATCTTAATAATTATCAGTAATAAGTAAAGCCTATCCGCGATCGTAAAACGTATGTTCGACGTGTGTTTGGCGTACCTCATCTCGGCCAATCGATCTCAAACGTTGTCTTCACACGGCGCCTTTTTTCATGGAATTCCGAGCTCTCGAATCTACGAGGATCCGAGGATGCGTTTCGTAATATTAGCCAGGTAGAGGCAGGCGGGACCGAAGAGTAGGAGGGAAAGAGGAAGAAGATGAGGAAAAAAAATAAAGCAAAAGACACAACAGCCAAGGGTGGTGGCGGTCGTTTGATGGTGGGTGCCATGGGAGGCAGGAGGGAGGCCAAGAGAGGGCCCGCGTTTCGAATGGGCGAGAGAGCTTGGGGCCCCGAGGAAAGGCGAGCTCTCTTTCTCTCTTGTCGGGGCTTCTTGTCCCCGACGTTTAATTTCAGGCAGTCCTGCGAGGAGTTCTCGCAACATCTACGCCGCGCGTTTAACGTCGGGACACACCGGGGGCCTTGGGAAGAGATACCCGTGCGCGATCAGAGGCCTAGAACCAGTTCTCGCGCCTTAAACCGCCAGCACGGTTCTCATGTATTATATTAATTCTGTTGCGTCGTCTTATCTCGGCCTAATTGGCCCGCCGGGCCCGAATGAGAATCCCTGCGCGATACGCGGTCCGTGCACGCAGGGTACCACATGCGGCCGCGTATATATTAAGAAGGGGGCCCGGTCGAGCCTTAACACGCATTGGCATACCCGCCATTTTCGATTATCTCGCGGCAATACGCGCGCCCGGTAAATTGATAATCTTCGGCCGGAATATTAAATTCTCATTAGAGACGTAAAGAACTAATATGTAATGTAAATAATGCGAGTGACAGCGCCTTCTATTTTTTATTATTTCGTGCTCGATTTCGGGATTTCGATGAGAATCTTTGAGAGAAAAAAAAATATTTGTCATCTTTAATTGAAGATAAAAAATTGCTTGCAGATTGCTGGCTAAGTGCGAACTCAGCCAGTCTTTTTTTATCGTAGACTAAACTTCGATTTTTTACGCATAGGCGCGCGTAATCTATGCACGTGGCACGACGATGGCGTGCGGACGCCGTATGATTAAAAACTCTCGTATCTACGGAGATGTTTATGCGCGATGCATAGCAATGAAGTATCGTTCTACGCGATGTAAAAACTATGTATGTATCTCTCTCTTTCTCTCTCTCTCTCTCTCTCTCTCTCTCTCTCTCTCTCTCTCTCTCTCTCTCTCTCTCTCTGTCTCTTTCGATAAAAAGGAAAATAAATAGTTTCCTGTAATTTTTTTTTATTACTTTTTCTTCGTTCTTTTTTTTGTTTGTATTTGCTAGTTTTTGTTATAACCAACTCATGTTAATTCGATGTTTCTCATAAAAAAAAAAATCTTATCTTTTTTGTAAAGTATTTCCACAATGTTTGGAAATTTACCTTATTAGTTCTATATATCTTGCGGTATTTTTAACGTGATTAATTAAATAATAATTAAATGTATGTATTCCATTTTACACCGTATAATTCATATTACCATAACATTTACATATAGGTATATGAAAATATCACAAATTACAAAATTGATTTTAATAATTTATAAAAAAAAAAAAAACGCAAAAGAGTTTAGAACATTTTATTCTCTTTTTAAGAATTATAAGTAATACAACTTTTCCTTTGTCAGCATACATATAAATTATTTATGATCACTCTACCCTTCGGATCAGCCCCGTATTGTCGCGTCGTAAGTCATCTTCGAAGTCTTCAGGAAATATCGGATACATAAGTGACGCGTTACCTTACCTCAATAAGAAGAAAGCTTATAGATGAGCGCGAACGTTGATTTACCGTTTATCACATCGATTCTCGTCTCGTATCGTATCATTTCATGTAGCACGGATCGTGTTAATTATTGCGTAAGATTGGTTCCTTTCATGGGCCACTGAACACGATAGGAAATTCTTTGAGAATAAATCATAAACGTAGTATAAACATGCCATGGAAAGGCGCGAACTAGCTATTATTGATTGTGTAACTTTTGTATCGCGTCACGTCTCGTTTTTATCTCCCATAAGCGATAAAATATTTTTCTCATGTAAATTGGAGATTTTTAAGCTTGTTTTATAAAGTTGACACAAGCGGAATATCATTTTGATGAAAATTCTAATTGAAAATTTTATAATTTTTTTATATATTATAATACATTGCTCTAGAGAAATGTGTATATATATTTACTTGTTATATTTACTTTCTATAAATATATAGAGAATACAGTCTCGTGTCAAATGTTCTTCGTTTCTTTGTAAATCTTGGGAGACGTTTCTTTGTGAGATTTTGTTGCTGAGAGAAGTTTGTTTTCTCATCGTCGAAAATTTCGAACCCTTGGATGAAACAGTTTCGTCCGTTCGATAGCTCGTTTAGGGTGCGTGTCATGACCTTTCTCTATGACGAAGAATTTTCAATTCTTCGACATGAACACGCAGATTAGATCGTGCATGCACACGCACGTTGGTTGTAAACGCGCCTTTATCCTTGTCGAATGGCAGGGTCAGAGAGGAGGGACGAATGGATGGACGAACAGTGGGCCCAAGCGGAAGGGGGACGTATGAGGGTTATGGGGGCACGTTCACACAAAACGGCCACCACATAGACACCGGCAGCTGTTCACCATCCGTGCCCTACTCTCCACGCTCGTTCGTTCTCTCTCTCCCTCTTCTTCCCCCGCATTCTTAGCTCGGTTTAACCTCGCCCTTCCTCCCCCGCGCACACTAGTTCCTCTCCCCTTTTTCCTGCTGCCCCAGGCTGCTTATACAAAAAGTACGAAGCTTCTGTATCCGTTCGCTCTTTTTCTGGTTCTTCTCTCTTGATCCTCGATCGATTGTAACGGAGATTTCAGGAACAACGGCTACCTTTCAATGACGTGATGTATTAAACACATTTTTTTTCGACAATAAAATGAAAGTTTTTTTGTCGTATATTACTCTATTGTTGTGCTGCAAATTTAGTTTTACGAATTTTACGTGAATTTTGTATGCTATTCTGTTAATACAGGAACTTTCCCATCAGTATTAAATCAACAGAATTTTTTTTTGCAGAATCAATTTTTTCAAACTAAATGTAAAAAAAATATATTTATGCGTTTTATCGAGTAACTAGTGATTGGAAAGAAAATACTTTTTCATAAACTTTATGCAAATTAATGATAAAATTATATTTAATTATTCTCAAGTGAACTTTTAAAGTTTAATTTATAAATTAAATATAAAAAATATATAAGTATAACAAATGATAAAATCAATATTGACCAGAGAAATTGTAAGAGGCAAAAGATACAAACGCATATCTAACGCAGAAACGGATAAATTACGCAATTCTTTGTACACAGTAAAACACACGTGATCAAAAATATTAGAAAGTTTCTCACGTTAAAATGAACGTAAATCTCTTCTCGGTTTTGCAGCCTCGAGGTAGATGCACAACGGGAGATTCTTTCTTTGTGCACATTGTAAGAATTCTCATATGATTGACGGGCGGTCCGTGTGGTTTAAAACTCCATCTTTTCCATGTTCGTTGCTTCTGCATGCTGTCACCTTTTTTCAACTTTTTGCGTTGTTACTAAATTGTACGAGAGCACACCACCAATTTTCCAGGAATTTTGCAAGATGATTTATACACATATATACGCACAAAAGTAAATTGAGATACGTACTGCATGGTTTATTGCTGTCAGAAAAAAAATATATATATTTTTTTAGATTACGTATTTTATAGTACGACGTATTATATTATATCAGAAACGAGACTTTTATTCAATGGGTTATATTAATGACAAGTACGGATTAATTTAATATTAAGGATCTAAACACGGTTCGCTAATTTCGTTGCTGAAAGCATTTACTCGAGAAGTTGAATAGTGCGCGGTATATTGCATCTCCAAAACGTTCTCCTCTCTCGACGAGCCCTCGCATTCTTTCGCGTCGAGACGCATGTAGAATCGCCTCCGGTATCTCCTGTATTGTGGGATAGAGAAGTGGCGCCCACGAGAAAACCGGCCCTCTATTCAGTCTCTATTCTCGTTTCGCGAACCGTAACATGTGAAATATTCTGGCAAACATGTTTGCATAAAAATGTCAGCAACGATTTTAGCGATTTTAATATTTCTGGCCTTCTTATTGAAATTATGAGACCTTATTTAAGTTTCAATTACAATTATTCGAAGATTTAGAATAATCATTGTATAATGCTATCTGTCGTAAATCTCTTTAAGGTACATTTTTATCAATTTTTTTTATTTTTTTTTCTTTGATCGTCGTTCAGTATAGTATCTCATTTCTGTTTGCGTGCCTATAATCGTATCTCACTATACACATTGCGAAAACGTGTATTTGCACAAAGAACCGCTTTTGAAAAGTAAATACAATGTCTGCATAATGGATTAAAGCATGTCACCGTTGACAATCCATGATTTGACAGAAAATCCGTGATAATGTGGTTACAAGGTTTTGTTTCCCATTTCTTTCGTCTCTTTGGGTACGAGGGAAATAAGAAGAGAAAGAGGTTCGAGATACAAAAGTATTTCTTTTCGGATCAGAATCCGCTGATTGATCGATACGACAGCTGATTAGAACATATTCTAGGCTGATTAACATATTCTAGACTGATGAATGCGTGTATATAATCACGATTATCGTCGAGATGCTGATTGAAAAAGGACAGTCATGATCTTAAGTTTTCTATCCTCTTGAAAGTTTTTTTTTATTTTTGAATGTCAATCTTTCCTTGAGATAAAATAACTCTCTAAACAAAAAATTAAGTGATATATTCTCTCTCTCTCTCTCTCTCTCTCTCTCTCTCTCTCTCTCTCTCTCTCTCTGTACTTTAAAGATCTAACAATTTAATTATTTTCTTTTTATTAAAGTTTGTAATTGTCCGTTTTACATCATAAGTACATGTTTTTATTTATAAATAAATTTTACACCTTTTCATAGGTGAAATATTAAGGCTTTTTGATGTTATCGAAGCGATAATACTTTGGAAAGATATTTATGAGGCAGCTACAACTGTTCTCCGAAAGGTCGTACGATAATAATCTCACGCATGAGCAAAAACAGACACACGTTAATGTGCGAGTTACGAAGTGATTACGCGCGGACTTGATTCGGTTGATTTCCCTAATTGGATCTTTTAGTTAATGTTTAGTTAATGTTTTAGTCATGTTTTCACATGACAGACGGTTTCTCCGAAATTCGTATGGCCGGCCGAGTCGCCGAGCTCGAGCGAGCTTTCGTCGAATCAATCGTAGAACGAATTTTCATGAGAATCCCGAACGGTCGCTCCTTTGCTTCTAATTAATTGTAGTTAATTACGTTAATTAACGCAACTAATTCAATTGCGTCATTTTCTATAGTACTGCATTCCTCACGTTGTCATTCGTCGTGTATCGCGTTTTAATACGAAACGTTGTACGAGTCGCTTAACTTCTGATATGTATATGTGTGTAGGGTGAATTAAAGGAACCTGGCGATTTTCAAACTGAAATAAAAAAATATAATACTCAAATATTTGTTTCTTGTCATTTTTAGCATCTTATTCATTTTTTTTTTAATTAAAAGTCACATTTATCAAATGCCCTCTGCATTTATCTTATATTGTCCTACCTAGTCTCTCACGCAAATTCACATCGCTGTTTGTATCATGCTGTCTAATGTAACTAATTTTTTCTTATATATTGACAAACTCAAGGCCAGTACGGAGGACATTTAATAAACGTGAAAAATTTTTTTTATGTAAAAAAATGAATAAATAAAAATGATCAAGTAATGTATGCAAATGGCATTCTACATCCTATTGTTATCAGACAAAAACTAAATATTTAAATATTTTTTAAAATTTTATTTTGAAAATCATCACGTCCCTTTTACTCACCTTATATTTTTTTAATTGTACTTTTTAAACTTGTTAAACGACAATTGAGTTACTTAACGATGATATGAAAATTCCGATTTTTTGTTGTCTTTATTTTTCTCTCACAGTACAGATGAATAATTCATCTCTTGTTAAACTAGTAGGAATAAATTTAGGCCCTTAAAGTTGGAAAAATTGCACACTCGGTAAATAAAATGTTACGTTATAAGATTTGTGGAGTCTTGATTCTTTTCTTGTTGCGAAAATAAAAATGAATTGCTTTGGTAGAAAATGGATCGAGTAGAATTCACAGCATTGAGTTTCACGGGGAACAGACAATTCGCCGACGATGTTCCGGGATTCTCCCGAGAGATTGTGTCCTAGAACCCCTATTTGTTTTCCAGAATGCGTCTAGGGGCGACATGTGTTTTTGCGCCGTTCCATTCTTAGTGGCTGCGCTGTCATTTGGGGTGAATTCCGAATAGTGCAGCGAACTCGAAATCTAAGATCCAGCAGGCAGACAAATAGATGGATGGAATACGCTTGAGCGGGATGTCAACGTCCATCTGATGATAATTGAAGGGCCCCCAATAATGGCGGGGACTGTTTCACGTAAATAATCAATTTTAGCTGCCCTCTTTCAAGTGATACTTATACCGCGGCTAAACATTGCCTCGAAGCGCGCCATGAATCATTTTCTACGGCTGTATTTAGTTTCTTCGTAAGAAGGCCTGTCATTTTCCTTGATTATACAATAACATTCATCATCGATGTTTACGCTTTATTAAATTACTTACAATTAGTATCGGAATTTTGTTTTTTAAATGAATGTTCCGAAATGAGCATTTCTTACGTGTGCTGACGTCTTATCGTTTATTGCTCACCGAGTGTGCGTGCGTCTTTAACCCGGCATCTTTTTTGCGCTCTATTTGGGCTCTGTAAATATTTGACAGCGGATACACCGTTCTATTGTACGTATTCACAGATGCTCGCCATACTACTCGCTACTTTTCTTACACGATGAAAACGGAGAACAACGTGCAATAAAACTCCAAATGCTTTATTATACTGCTACAGTATGTTTATTTTGAAAATATTTGAACGAGAGAAGCGAAACTTTTATTTTTTATTAGATTTTTTATTTAAATTTGCTTCATTTGTCGTGAAAAGTTTTGAGTGGAGAAATCATGCAATTATATATGTTCGGTCATCAGATATTACTCGTGATATCTATTTTGACATTGTACATCTGACTCACATTGTCAACCCACGCTAATTCACTGAAAATTATTGCAACGCGATCGTGTGGGCCGTCGTTATTTTCTTCGACGTTCTCGCGAATGAATAAATGACCGAAGCGTTGACGCGAGTACAATGGCTGACACATCATCGTGTTAAATTTTATATTCCGTTTGCATTAATTTGCATTTAATTTTTGCAATATGCCCTCGCGATTGCCGTAATCACAATTTTATTTGAGTGTCTTATCTATCAGTGAACTTCAGGATGTAAATTACTATTTTGCCGATAACGTCTCGATAACGAGCTAAAAATTACCACATCTTTTTCGCGATGATTAAGTGGAAGAATCGCGAATTAGGGCAGATTTTACACCGTGTACGATCGATCTTAGCAACGACTCGAAAGCACGTATCGGTAGCGATTACCTATCTTGGATCGTGCAATTTCGCGAAAATTTCTGGGGTACTATAGTTGTGGCACGTGTGCGCAAAATTGTACAACGCGAGGGAGAAAGGTAATAATTCGATGGAGCAAACGCACGATGCAGCGTCGAGATTAGAATGCAACGCTTATGCGTACGTCTCTCTTAGGGTAGCCAGACCCCAAAATAGTTTTCGTGCACGGAGGGCGTGTTCAAGGTGAAGGTTAAAGCCGCGTTCGACGCCCGGGCGACGCGATGACGGATTAAATGGCCGGCAGCACATGGCGGGGGCGTGCGTGCTCGTGTGAGGGCGATTTAATCGCAATCGCAGACGGATCCTGTCGTTCGCGCGGAAGCCCTAACGCGACAGTTGTAAATATACGTGATGAACGTGAATGCAGTTAGGGATTTCTAAAACAAATCTCTTTTTTTCGCAGCAAAAATAATCTAAACGCTTCTATTTCTCCAGCATTTATCACGGGCGATTACAAATTTGTTTAATTCAGATTTGATTTAAAACCAGTCGTTCTATTTAAAGTAATTCTATTTAATAATTTTTATTTAATTAACAAATTAAATCAACGAATTTTTATTTAATTAAAAATTGCTATTATTAATTTTAGTATATATTATTTATATATAATTGCTTTCAAGTGATATTTTTATACTTTAATCTTTTTGGAAATATAATTTTCTTTCAATTAATTATTTTTGACTGAGGCGTCATTCGAGTGACAAATAAAATTTGCGATTACGTACAATGAACGAGTGGAAAGAAAATCGCTGGACACTCCCCTGACTCCTGCGGGCGGATTTCCATTTCACGGCGGCTACACGTTCGAACAGGCTCGGAAGCGAGATGGAAACTAAATGGGCCTGAGTTGATATATTCAGGTTCCGGTTTTGCCATGCTCGGTTGAATATGGGGTTCAGGGGGGGACACGCCTAATGTGCACCCGCGTATCCTCGTCGGCGCGCCAGGCGCACGTGAAAGTGTATCAGTTAAAACGAGGGGCGCAGCCTAACGACTTTTTTTTTAATCTCTTAATTACTTGTTATATGCATTATGCGTGCGTGCGCACATTTTACAATATTGCCTTAGTAAATGAGATATGGTAGAGTTTTCGAGCGGGTTTGCATCTCGTCTGGCAAATCTTACATCTATTAAAGTTTTTGTTTTTAATATTTAAGAATGTGCAGATATTGTAAAATACAAAAGTCATTTTAAGTTTTCATGTTAGTTTCAAGTTACTTGACATATTTTAAATAGTCTAAATCTGTAACAGATCCAAAAATTTAAATATAACTTTAATTATATGTATGTTTATTTTATGTTATAAAATTAAATGTTTAAATTATAAACATATAAATGTTATATGGCGGACTTGAACTTGAGTCGGACTTGATTGGAACAAATTCTTTAAAAATCGCAGTTAATCGCAATACCCTTGATCCAGCGGTCTCTTTTACGTCAAGTGATCGTTGTCTCATGTATGGAAAATGTTTCTATGTCAGCTGACATAGAATATCTCGCGGCATGATGTAACAACGTTTCAAATATACATTGCGCATTATAAATTACGCACGCGCGTTTCGTGACACTGGAGAGAATCAAAAGTTCTCGGCACTGGTAAATATATTAATCACATGCGCGCTTATTTTGGTTCCATTTATCGTTATCCGATACATTCTCTGTTTTGATACTCGTAACCGTTGTCGTTGCGTCTTTGGTTATCGCTTCGTGTTTACACCGTTCCGCGAGAAATAGACATTTTTATCGCGATCCGCCCGCGGAGCCAAGACGCGCGTCATGCGTTATCTGTCAAGCGCAGACAAACACGCGTTCGAGTTTGCCTGTACCGTCTAAATAAAGTTTCGTGATAGCTCGCGCGTCTCGGCTTAAGTTGCAACGACGGACTGAAATTAACTTTTTAGCTTCATACACATATTTACAAATCCCCAGAACTTTTATACAGAGGATTTCAGTTTTGCCGAGTCGTACTTTACTTACGAAATCTTCGATCAATTTGGAGTATCGTATCTTTTCAATGAAGAAAGGAAAGAAATACCAGAGAGCGTCGATATTTTTTCATATTAAATATCTTAAAAATTTTTTGTCTCAATATCTTGAAAAAGAAGACAACAGACATTTATCTTAGTTTTTTTTTTGTTTTGAAATTAAACTTGTCAATTCTTTCTCGTCGCGTTGTTTCGAGATTATGTTGAACGTCGTTCATCGTCGCCGGGAATAAGAGACGACATGTTTTTTCTGCACAAGTAATTCCTTCACGGAGATACGGAGTAATGGACCGCTTCTTTGGCCTCTGTGACCTACGTCGTTAAGATATGTCCGTTAAGAGGAGGGAGGGACTGCTGAGGAAGAGGCTAGTCTCGTGAATAAGAGAAGATCGCGAAATCTGTTTACTTCAAACGGTTTCAAGCGCATTCCTTGCAGCATCGATTATATTGCGTAACACGCTTTTATTCCACGCATCGAGGAATATAAACAAACCAAACACATTTTTAAAATTTCAAAAATTCTTTCATATTTAATTTGAAAAATTCTAATTTTTCTTTTTTTATTTAAAACTTGTAAAGTAAAATAAAATTTTTTTTATATATAAATCACTTTAATTTTAAACGTACTTTTCAAAGCGAGGTTTTTATTTGTATTTATATTATTGATTTATTTTTGATTGACTGGAGTGCGGGAAACTTTGACGTACACATTCTAGAATTTCATTGATCCGGCAACACTGGGCCAGAGAGACTCGAGCGAATTATCATGGCTTCCATGGTGTGCATTATTCGGATGAGTCACACAGCCCGATAATCTTCTCGTCTCTCGGTAAAACACGTGAATAGAGCGCGGCTCAGCTGAGTAAGAGAGAATCGGGATAGAGTGAAAATCGAAGCGAGAGGGCAGAACGTATATCGTTTCCTACGGCGTATTATGGTGCTCTCTACAATGTAAGAGCGGGAGATCGGACAAAGAAACAAGGAACGGTACAGAGAAAGAAAGAGAGAGAGAGAGATGGATGACAAGCTCTCGGCAAGAAACGGTAAATCGTTCACTGCATTATGAACCTTGTGAACGTTGTCGTAACTTGAATCACCGTGCATGAAGTCTCTGTGACTTTGCTGTTTCTCCGATTACCGTGTCAGCCAACTAAATCGCATCGATCTTTGATCTCGCGATTGGAATTGATTTCTGTAAAAAATTTTGTCGTGTAAGAATCTTCTATCTTACTCTTTTTTTAAATATCTTGGCGATATTTTTTTTTAATTTTCAAATAATATGAACTCTATCAATAATAATCTTTCAAATTAGTCAAAATAATACACTCGTGACATTCTTAATCATGTTCGGATTTTATTTTTTTAAAATAAGTTCTCTACTGGTATAAAATTTGTACATTTCTTGCACGAATCATAGATTACTCGTGTTTATTGCGATTGAAGAACATTATGAAATCTCGTTGGATAATTAACACGCAATAGAATCGGTCTCGTTGCATAAAATCTCGAAAGTATGACAATGAAAATCGAACTTGCCATATCTATCCAGTTTGTCCTGATTACGGCGCGCTCGTTTATCTGTACGGTTCTGTTGGACTTTTCCTCTACGGATTGCACTTTACGGGATTAAACGCGGCGAAACGCGCGACATACCCTAATAAATTTTAGATAAAAAGAAGAGAGTGCACGGAAAGAACTGACGAAAGAGAATTTTCGATGATATAGTTTATACAACAGTGCATCTTTCAGGAGACTGAACTGAAACACGGATGGCACTCGGCTTTTGGCATTTGCAAAATATTTAATGTATTGAAGATTATGTTCAAAAGTTTGTTAAGTCATATTCTCGAGACAAGTAGAGATCTGTATTAATATTTCTTTGTCTTTTAAAAATTTAGATATATATGTAGAATGATATAAATTATCTTTTTTCTTTACACGAGAGAAAAGTTGTGTATTGTTTTTTCGTGATACAACAAGTAACTGATATTTTTGATATACAATATTGAGAGCAATAATTTTACAAGAATTAATTATCATTGTAAATTAATTATTAATGATTATAAAATGAATAATATATCACCATCTCTTATCTTGTAATAACTATGTACTATAATTTTACTGCCGGCAAATTATCACATTGTTCCATTTACTCAATAATTTCAATTACCCTATATTAGTTCAGTATTTTATATAATACTAGTATGTCATTTTGTAATTACGTTTAGACCTTCGGGAATTGTGTACACAAATTCGAGATATTAAAAAAGGGATCAAAATAATTTAGTAATGCTATGCAGTCTAAACAATTTATAATTACATATCGTTTAATGTATAATAATTAATTGGTATTACAATATCTACAATATTCGTTTGTTTCCATTTGCGCGAATTAAAACGGACGATTATCAATGATAAAATAATATCAATAGAAGGAAAAAATTTGCAACACTATTTCCTCACATCTAATTATATGTTTGTTGGGGTTTGAGCGAAAATCACTCGTAAATCAACTGTTATTACTTATTTGCGACTTACGTTACTCTTGGAGGGCGATAAAGAAAATTGGGAATTCACGCGCCAAATCCAGATAACAAGAAGTTAATACTTAGTTACCGCTGCGTAATTAACAGTTGCCAACAATTAATTATTAATTAATTCCGCGGGAAGAAAAAAACTCTCTCAGGAGTGAGTATAGTTTATAATCGCGAGATTACGCTTCGCGAAGTTGTAGCCAGAGAACGGGCGTAAGTACCGTTTGCTCTTCTGTATCGAGATATGTGCTAACGCCTCAGTCACATTCATCACTCATACGGTTTTATTAATGGTATCGCGCGTTACGACAGATTAGTATCGGGACCGAAAGCGTAATTTAACGCGCGCTCAGCTATACGCTCGCACATTTGACAGCGGGTTTTATTGTTTTGCGTCTAAATGGTTTACCCGGAATACAGTGATTTACGAGCGTGTGAAGGATACGGTTCAAGTTTCGTTTAACCGATATCTTTCATTGTCGCGATATTAGTTGATGCCTGTCAACGTTTTTTTTTTTTTTTTTTTTGTAAAAATGGTTGGATGAAGAAACGAGAGGATGAAAGGATATTTGCGGCGGTCCTGGTAATTAAGGCGTTTCGACAAATGTACACCGCAAAAACCGGTTATACTCGTGGTGATGGTCGTGTATACCTGTTGATAGTAAACCTGCTTGTAGGTTTGTCGATTCGATCGCTTCTCCGATCCTTTGAGCCCCAAATATGCGTAATCCTACATGCCACAAGCTCCAAGAGAAAGAGAGAGGATAGAAGGGAAGGATTCGCTTTTCGAGTTGATGCAATGTCGCGCGGTGGAATTTTGTTCTCAACTCGCGTAGTTGGCAATTTGCCATCGAATGATGCTTTAAACTTTCACCAGAATATGCATGATCATATTTGAACATGTGATCAAATTTGAACCATTAAAATCTTCCTCTCTCGCAATGAAACACTTGTTGAATTTTTTAATTTATATTATGTGCTATTTAACTAAAAGGATAAATAACATTTGTAAATAATTTTTTGAAAAAAAAAATTATATTCTGAAAATGTGTATACATTTTAAATATATTTATATTTTAATGTATATTTATTGTAGAAATATTTTTAATTCGATAATCAGTGATTGCTTAGAAACTACTTTATATTGAAAAATTAACAACAATTAATTATACACATTTCTTGTTGTATATAAAATTGTTAAACAAGATAAGTAAAGAAATTAAATTATATACAAGGATTAATTAGCGGATTATTTCGAGATAAAACGACGAAAAGACTTGCGAATACGCGAAAGTAAATAAAGTAGCATCTCGCGACGTGATAATATATATATATATATATATATATATATATATATTCTTGCATAATATCGGGCAAGCTGAAAGTCTCTTTGTGGTAAAATCTCGGTCTTAACTGTACAGGAAGTATCGAATTAACGTCTTAACCCACTTCGTCGTTGAAGAAGACGCTCGAGTCCGAAGACTGGCTTAACCCTTAAAACTGCACTGCTTGTTCTTTCGCGTACTTAGACACAGGCATAGCGTTATACTTTACGGCTTACGGTTAGTCGAGACGAG
This sequence comes from Anoplolepis gracilipes, assembly GCF_047496725.1. Classification (NCBI taxonomy): domain Eukaryota; kingdom Metazoa; phylum Arthropoda; class Insecta; order Hymenoptera; family Formicidae; genus Anoplolepis; species Anoplolepis gracilipes. The sequence goes on from NC_132975.1 coordinate 5,832,922, forward strand.
TCGAGAGCGATAGATAAAAAGACCAGTCGACAGGTTCTTGTCGAGGGTCAGTATTGTTTCCCTCTCACGGATACGCATAAATTTGACGCGACGAAATCAGACAGCCCTGGAACGACACAATTGTAGTTGTGATTATAACGCACGCTGTTTTCTATGCTCGATCGATTATTTAAATCTGCATTTGCAGTCTTACAATAATATCACGAGTACGGATACTGAATCCACAAGAGTCAATTATAATTAAATATTTCGTTGACACAAAAACTTGTAGAATAGAAGATTTCTTTGGGCTATCCTTTGCCTGGAAAATCATGTAAAAAATTGTAAAATTGGAGATGCCGGTAACAAAAGTTTTGAAAACTGAAACAAATAGGTCGAGCTGGACATTCGAGATTTATGACAATTTCTTAATATCTATCTTATATCTGTCTGTACGCCTTGGAAGAGATTATAGTTATCGTCCAATTTCGATGACAGATTACAGTGTAAATAACATATCGATTTATCACCCGATAATTAGTAATCATTCTAAAGCGGTTACGTTCCCGAAATAGGTCGCGGAAGAAACGAGGCTTTATAAGGTTTGCGTAGCTCCACACAGTGCATGATTCACGTTCTCAAATTAAACGGACAGGCTATAATAAAAGGGTTGAACCTTTGTTTGCGTACATACGCCGACGACTTTTTGGGTAACGTTATCGAAGCCAAATCTACGGAACCGCGAAACAAGCGACTTGGAATATCGAAGGATTTAACGTTCGATCGAGCTTTCTCTTCTCGTATCAAGAGTTTAACCATGACGGCGCTGATAGTTTCGAAACTCTATAGTTTTGTTCGATTTACAAACACACACACACACACACACACTTAGCCTGTATTCGATATCACCGCTTGAACAGTTCGAGAAAATTACTCCATCACTTTGCGACGCGATAACGACAAGTCGATACGCGACGTTAGCATCTTGACGAACGGCTTTTGCAAGTATAATGGCTGAAGAAAAACGTGAAAACGTAACGCGAATATACATGTGAGAAATTGACGGCCTTCGAAAGATGTTGCGCAATTTTTTCGTATAGTATATAATGGAGCGCTGACGCAAATCGCGGTGGTCGTAACAATAATTATAGAACTGTCGGTATCTCGAGAATCTCTATAGTTATCTACTACATCATTGTCTCTTTCTCATCGCGATTGTAAAAAAAAAATCTTTGCAGTAGACACACAACAATTCCAAAACATTAATCAGTGCTATTTGATCGAAAAAGATTGGAGCTTTGATCAATATAATGATTCGATTGGAAATATCGATGATGGAAATTTTCAATTATTCATACGCGTTTATATACATAATGGTCATTCGTCGTTCGCTTCTGATGCGTGAAAAATGTGACGCGAAACAGCCGCGAAGCTAAATCAGAGACGCGCTCTCTAAGCGTATTCAAAGCGTATTCACGCTACTTCCTCGCTTTGTTTTCGACACTAGCTTCTTACCGCGCATTTCGCATTCGTCGCACGACTCTACGTAAAAGCGCCTATCATTATCCAACGGTGTTCTTTGTCGAAGAACTTGTTTTCCCGGCGTGCGGATTTTTCGCGACGATCGCTCGTTGGAGCAATTATTATCGGCAACCTTCGAGATTCACGAGTAGAGCGTGCGCAAAACGATGTAAATTTGATATCTCTCTAACTGGTTCTCTATCAGTGAGACATTGACAAATATTCAAAGTTGTTATATAAGTAATATCGACTGGTATTCCTGAATACTGCGTAATATTACAGGGTGTATACTCTTAGGAAAAACCTGGAAAACCTGGTATTCTCAGGGAATTTTATTATACCTTGAAAAATCATGGAATTCTCATGGAATTTCGTTAGGATTCAGGGAATTTAAAAAATGTCAAATAAGTACTTATTTAAAAATTTTTTTATAATAATTTAAAATATTTTAAGTTTAAAATATCTGCTTAAAATATATATTTTTTGTTTATGTCAAAAAATGATATGCTAAAATAAATAAGCTTATTTGAAAATTGCATCTAAAAATATTTTAATTTTACCTGGAATTTTGAACAAAAATACCTAGAAGATCCTGGAATTCTCAGGGAATTTTTTTTTTTGAGTATACATCCTGTATTAGAAGCCTTAGCTATTTAGTGTGCGATAGAGAATAACTGGTACGTACTGATAACATTGTTCTCCTCTTCCGTTACAACGATAAGTTCGAGGACGGTGGAAATCCTATGATGTTTCACGTCGAGACGCGACCTTGCGCGGATTTTTGCGACTCTACCCTAGGTATTTCTTCCCCCATATGCTTGTCTTTGGACCTCGGCGCGATATAAAGATATAAATAACGCCATCGAGAAGAGGAATGTCTGTCCTTGAGCACTGCACGCGGCTAGGTATCGTGTGTGTTAATATTGGCTGATAATAACGCACTTGTCGTTACATATATGTATTATATTTTCCAAAACCTGGATTTTGAATTATGATAAAATTTAGACTTTATGATTATAATTTTATGTCATAATCATCCTCAAAGAAGTTATTTAGAAAAAAAATTTTTAATAAATTTATATGTCATTATATAAATAATTTTCATACAAAAATATAAAATTTAAAGATTTCGAAAATTGTTTTCTCTCTCTCTCTCTCTCGGATGAGTATTGCAAGAAATATCTGGCAAAGAGAGAAATATTGCTGAAGAGTTTAGAACCACAAACTTGATGATAAACATAATCGAAAAAGAGTTACATCATCAAATTATCGTTATGCTCTCGTTTAAAGCGCATAGAGTCGTTATCAAGATTTTCAGGTCAGTTGGCGACACACCCCATATAGGATATACGAGGAGGTTTTACGCAAAGTTGATTGTCCGGCCTTGAATGTGCGGACCAGATGTGCCACGGGGAGTAGTGCTTGCACGTGTATAGCACATCGAGGGAGCGTACACACTCTTTCTCATCTTTCAGGTCTGTGCCAAATATCCACGGTACCATATACCTCTGAGGCCGTTATTTTTGCATCGCAAAAATCCGAGGAAAGAGGCGAACGAGTGAAAGTGTCGGGATATCGCGTTACAGGCACGTACATGACGCGTGCAGGGCGTACGGATGCATGAAATTAAAGATTGACGAGAATTACATTCACAATTGTGTAGTCGGTGAAATACCATTGCATTTATACGAGAACTAATTGAATAGTACAGGGTGTTCCATGGGAAAATGTTGATACTAATCAGCTGTCATTGTCGAATGTCTGCAGTTATAATTAAAACAAAAATTGTGTTGAAGAGAGGAATGTCTGCAGTTTTTAATAGGTATAAGTAAAATTTAACAAAATGTTTATTAGTTTATTTTATTAATGGAAACTATACTAATAACCATCTAAATTTTTACAAAAATCAATTCTTTTACGAAAACTCGTTAAAACTTTTTCTAATATCTTGTCTTTAATGTTTCTTACGACTATTTTTTTAATAATTGATTTTTATACAAATTTTTATACCTATTAAAAACTGCAGACTTTCTTCTCTTTAGTACAATTTTTGTTTTAATTATAACTGCAGACATTCAAAAATGACAGCTGGATTAGTTTCAACACTTTCCCATGGGATACCTTGTAAATAGATTTTTGTAATATTTCGGAAGAAGTATTGGCAATTCGATAAGAGTTTGGAATTTTTATCGAAAGTATGTTTGACATAAAATATCGCAGTGAGGGTACTTAGTAAAAAACGCGAGACTTTTTTACGTGTTATTGTCGCAGTGAAGGTTTTGAGAAAAAAGGAGCAATGCGCTCGTCACGTCAGTTTCGTTACGTTTTGAAAATCGTAAAAATAGATCTCTCTCGGGTACCGCTGTCTCTGGATTCTGTGTGTCTTCCTTTCTCCATTGGCCACGAGACGCTTTAATATTCTTTGTGAGTGCCCGAAAGGAAAAGGGTGGCTTGAGGAGAAGATTGATTGTATGATATTGCCCGAAGGAAGTGAGCGAATTTCTATATCCGAAAGAATTGAGATCGACATGTTCGGTTTTACCTTAAAAACAAATGTTACATTTAAAATTTTTTCGAGAAAGGCACTTGCTATCGCTATTTAATTTTTTATCAATTGTTATATTAATTGTTTAAAATATCTATATAAATTGTTTAATATATAAATGGTTTAAAATATTATTACATTTTATCTGTCGTTATGAAATGTTTTCATTTTTTTTCTTTTATATTGATGTAACGAAAATTTGATCCTACGAGAATAGTGACAAGTAGCGTGTGCGATTAATTATTAATGATTTTTTTCTGCGAATTCTGACGACAATGCAGTATAGCCTTTGTGCTGCTTTTTACTGTGTCTCTTTCTCGGAATTGACTTATAGTCGCAATACTTACGTACGCACGGATGTAGCACATGTGCGAAATAAGCCGTTTTTATGGAAGGGGCGAGAAAATTACATATATTTACATAAATAACAGAAAACGAATAGAAGAGGTAAAGATATTGAAATTAATATCATCTTGATGAAATTCGATGAACCATCGGCAACCAACGAGACTCTTGATTATCTTATTTTCTGCCCGAGTTCTCTCTTGTATTTTATTGCACTTAGAGGCGCTCGCTTCGACACACCTGTACTAAAGATTCTCTGAAAACTTTGAACGGCAGGTGTGGCACTTATGTGAGGAAGATATTTTTATTATCTGGCTGCTATAGGGATTCGTTAATGAATTCGCGTTCCAGATGCTAATATCGCATACTATCTCTTCCAAGCTTTTATTTTTTTAGTAAGTTTTTTCTTTTTTTTTTTTTTTCTTCACGGCTCATTAGTTATGTGTTGCTTGCACCTGCATGAGAATCTCCCAAAAAAACTATATATCTAAATTGCTTGCTTTATTTTAGTGTTTAAAATTACAACTCTTCCTTTCGTGCAGTATCAAATTATTTCTGATTTTTTGGGGGGAACTTTTTACTCAATTATAAGATAATATTTCTTCAAAACAGACGCGAGTTTACACAAAATTTAAATTGTTAGCTCAGTAGGAAATATTACTAAAGCACTTGAATGGTAACTGCATACTTTCCGTCGTGACGTTATCTCGTTTTTCCTCTAATTCGCAGTGGACCTTTGTCTGCACTTAGCAGAACTGCATAATGCCATTCATTCGCCGTATCTCGGTGGAACATGTAGTTTCCAGTCAGTGTTCTTCCGCCTCGGTGCTGGGGATAAGCTCCGCGTTATAGGGTTGGTAGAGCGACTGCTTAGAATATTGCGGGGGTGGTCACCGCACCAGAGTACCTCATGAATCATCCGACATACAATCAATACGAAAGCGGCAACCCTCGTGGCACACCGTCGGGGGCCGGTCGAGTTTGTGGAGGGGCATTCGTCGTCCTTTCCAGCGTTGCCAGAAAATGCAGAATTATATACGGTACGAAAATCTTTCACCTCGACATTTGTCGAATAAAGACCGAAATTTGACGCAAAAATACGAAGAATCTTATGCTTCATTCTTAAAATATTCTTGAAAATTCAAGAAACGATTTATATCTTATGGAGGTGTCCTTGTGTTATTTTTTTCTTTTTTTCTTTGACAGTTAACTATTTGTTGTAAAATATGATATTGCTAAAAGAAATTTTTTTCTTTTTTTTTATCAGCAGTGTTAAAATTATAAATTTCAAAATGATATACTGACGTTGCTGCTCATTTTATTTCTGCTATTTAGTTAGTATGTGTGCTTTTTAATCTTACTACGGAGATACGAGAATACAAACGGGGGTCAGCTCTTCCTGTCCAGGCAAATTTTCGAGTCTCACAGAGCGGATCGTTATTCCGTCGACATGGCGGTCAAGAGGGGTCCTCCCTTTACAGCAAAGTTAATAAGAGTCGATGTATGCGGGATGGTTTATAAATGGATTTCAAATATATTATAGTTATAAAAAATAGAAATGGAATAATATATTTATAGGAATATGTCTAGATGGGAAAATTATAGAAATCTATTTTATCGAAATCTCTTTCATGCGGAATATTATATTATACCGATATTATGCTGATCTCTTTCAGCATATTCTATGGTATCCATAAATTACGATTTATCCATAGGATGTTAGATTAAATTTAGTTATCCGGAAATAACTGAACAAACATTATCTCACTTGATTAGACAGAATTCATCAAACTTTCAAGCTTTCGGAAGAGAGAACATTCAGCTAACAACTGAGTCTTTATTGCACTTTTTCGAACGGTCCCGCAGGATAAAGTAAAGCCGTCGGACTCAGTCTCCGTCTGCCATTTTATTGCCTCGAGAACTTTTCGGTAGTCCTCGAAATCCAGTCCGATAACTACGATAGAATTGTATTCTCGAATCACTTTGTGGCATTCGACAACTTCAATTCACCCACCTAAATAAACTTATGTACTGCCTATATCAATAATTGTCGACTTTTAAGCGCAAGTATTTTTTTTTTTTTTTTTTTTTTTTTTTTTATTTAAATTTAAATTGGGATTTTAATATCCAATTTTATTCAATAAGAAAAAATCGTTATTGGGATTAAAGTTTTCTCATTTTGCGCGAGACTCGTATAAATCTTTCGAATTTATTTATTCCTTTTTGGCCGATTAATAACGCCGGTAAAAATATAATATTAATCAGTACTTCCTTTTTCTACGAATAAGCATATCTACCGAGATACACGCGGCGATGCAGAAAGTGTCATCGGTCCTTTGTACGTTTGTGCTCACACGGTGTCATTAATCGCCTCGTCATTATCGCTGAGCGCTGTAGAATGGACTACGCAAATGGTACGACAAAACGCAGTTTCTCGGTCTATTCAATATCACTTACGATCCAAATAAAAGCGACATCGTGCGTTTCTATGGTACTACATTCATGTTGAATACGCTACTTGCGTATATTGGCTCATATTCAAGTTTCCCATCTGTCCTTTTAACTTCTATTGCGAAAATTAACTTATAGCTATCGCGAAATGTTTTTTTTTTTTTTTTTTTTTTTTTTTTTTTTTCTTCTTCTCCTTAAAGTAAAGTTAGATTAATCTTGTCTGGATTGATTGTTCTGATAAGTCATCATAGTCTCATGAAAACATTCTTTTATAATGAAACTTTTACAGACTATAATATGCTGATTTATACGCGTCTTTGAACAATGACTCGGTTCCTTTAATTTTTTTTATTCACTCTTTTCGTACGATTTTATGTTACTGGAACTAGAACTGTGAGTCCTATATAATCGCAATTTTACAATTATGGTCGTCTCGAGACCGTTACAGTGCACACGTATAAAAGTCACATTCTTTTAAGAGTGTATTTAATTCGATCTTCGAGGCGATGTTCCGTCGGTTTACCCCTTTTGTTCCTAGCTACCGAAGAAGGCGAGTACGTGAGTCGACTTCGATTCGTGGCAGCAGGTACACCCTATATAGAAATGGGGTTACGTCTCGTGAGACACACTCATCTTTTTCGTGCGCGTATAGGGTGTTTTTGACATAAATGAACAAGAAGCGTATAATTCCTTATTTCATTGGGGGTTTTAAAATTTTTTAATTAATAATTTTAATATTAGGAATCGATACCTGAACGTCCTTCGCGCGTGAGTTTTAAACTTGAAATAAATTTTTTTATTTGAAACTTAATTATCGGTCAATTAAAATTATATTTATTTATAAATATTTAATATATCTTAAATTGAAAAGATATGGCGCTTAATCGAGCTCTCATCAATTTATTACAGACATGTCGTAGTAGGTATTTGCAAACGTATATGATCTTATGAATGAATTCAGCGTCATACTTCTTGCGTGACGCTTAATTAGATCTTAATTGCACCGCTGGTGGCGGTGGTATACCATCTCGTAGAAACAAGGACAAGAGAGCCCACCGAGGCTCACGATGCCATTAGTGTTTTAGGCAAATCGCGCTTCATTATTGTCCGCGTACGGCACGACGGATGACGTCGTCAGGCGTTGTACGACAAGTACAAAGCAAATGTACCTCGTTATTGCAAATTTTCCCTTCAACATACAACCGGATGCTGATGTTATAATACGACGCTGCATTTCGCTGCATGAATGTTACGATGAATATTTATAAGTCTATTATACAGTACACAATACCGAAAAATACTGAAATATATCCATAAAAATAATTTTTTCCAGGCTATATCATAAATTATATCTCGATAAATGATACAACATACATTATTTCTTATTAATAAATTAATCAGATTCGAGCTAAGAAAAATTTGATTTTCAACTGAATAAAGAGTTTGTTTTTATAAACTAATGTGCTAAAAAGGGGAGAAAAATGTGTAATTAATATTTTTCTTTTAGCATTTTACTATATAATTTTTTTTTTATTCTGCGAAATATATGCAGCGATTTTTCATTATAAACACACAACATATTAGGAAAATATTTTGAAGAAAAATGAAAAGAGCGAAAAAGAATTTTCACGTGTTAAAGCTCCTGGTCCCTTGATATCATTATGATAAGAGAACCGAGAAATCATTTGAATTTTATTTTCTTGCGAAATATATTAAATTAGTTTTTTTTTTTCAATATTCAATCATTCATATATTCGATATGTAATATGGATTAATTATAGGTATACAAAAAATTCTCTTTTATTTGTGAATTAATAAATTGCTCAACTGTCATAATCAACTGTCATAAGGTCATCAGTGAAAATATGGCCACAATGAGGACACAGGAGTTTTAATTATGCGTGCGCGTGTACGGTATGCGTTCCGTTGCATGCGCGTGCTCGGCGTACGCGACTCAAAAGAAGTCGAATTATAGCGCGTAAAAAATTCGTCGAGTATCTGTTGCACATGACAAATCGGCTTCTTTTTCGCTCGTTCATTGGCACCGCCGTTTACGTCATGGACGGGGATGAATTATTCCTATCGAGATACCAATATGCTAAACGACTGCGTTTTTTCGCTCGTCTTTCGCTCCGTCAATTTTGATACAAACCACGTGAAATATATATTTATAGTTGGTCGCCGCGATTTTGTGCCGCGTATCTGTCATTCATTGATTTTATAGGAATAAAAAGGATCTAAGTTTATAAAGCTCTCACTTTAGTTATATATTTCTATTTTTGAATTTTTGCTGACGGAATCAAACATAAAGTTTCTCTTTTTTATTTTAGTAACACATATTTTTAATGGTTATATATATTTGTTTGTTTCTTGTTTTTATAAAATGATTTTAAATCGATGCGATCATTCTGATTATATTTAATATGAATTATACTCTGTTGTTATTCTATGTGTATTTCATGAGAGGTATAGTTTTGGAAATCACGAAAGACGGAAGAAGGTTCACGCTTCGTCGACATGACTTCCGGAAAAGGAGGTTGTCATTTGCCTTGCGTCATTTATGTAAAAGTTATTATCGTTGTCGCGCTCGTGATACTCGTCATCGTGACGTGAATTTATGAATGATACGTCTGTACGGATTTTCGGTTGGCGTTTCTGTAATTACATGATCGAAACGCTGTTTACTCAATTATATGCGGGAGACAATTATCCGTTGTACAAGGAACCGCGCATTGTGAATCACGAAAAGTGAATAATTCATCGTGCGTGCTGTGCAGGGTGCATAATAAAGATATTGGGATTTTCGCGAGACCTGTGGAAATTGTTTATGAGATTTTTATCTTTCGCAAATATATATTTCCGACCGTTTCGAATCTGCCAAAAATTTCCTTCGAGTGTATCTTGTATAAATATATGTCTAAAGTTTGAATGCACTTCGATTTTGTAAAAATTCTATTTAATTCTCTGTCGCATAATATATTGTAGTTTTCTGACTTTTCAGCGATATCTGATGCATTTTTTTTTTTTTTTTTTGTGCGGACAAATGCGGAAGGTCGAACAACAAGAATAAAAACCCGATATTTTGCACGTGCAAGGAAGGGGAGATATCGATGGTCGGTTCTCTATCACGAAGGATCGGGAAGGTGAAGGGAAACAAAGGTTTCACGGGAAGTGCATCCGCATACATCTCGGTAGTGCACGCACGCACATTGGCATTAACGCGACATAGGGCGTGAACACGTGGTCGATAGTACGCGTATGTATGCGTGAGATTTCTGTTTGTTGCGAACGTGACGCACACATGAGCGATTTTGGGCGCCAGCCGTCCACAGTTCCGACGGATGCGAGAAGATTTGTGGGGGTAGGCAGCCTGATAAAGTTTTATTCGGAAATGGAAGTTTAACCGTAATAAAATGGCAGGTCACAGTCGGCGGTGCGGTATGATTCGTGGACAGTGCGTTTATAAGGTCGCCGGAACCGGCGTCGAATAATGCAACATTAGCGGTCATTGGACGCTTTGAAGTCGCTCTCTCTCCCGCGTGCTCGAGGGGATTCGGAGATTTGTTCGTGAGAATTATTACCCGTATATAGCAGAACTTTCCTGCGTGAAAGGGTGTCAGACTGAATAACAGTATCTGATAGAAAATATAAAATTAATAAGAATTTTATTTATATATATATATATATTAATTTTATTTTTTATCTACATTATATATATTTAATATTTAAATGCACATTCTTGAAATGCTGATATTCATAAGTAGGAAACGACGGTATGCAAAGTACGTAGTCTAACATGTCATACATTAGAGGGGACTTGACATTAGCTTGCGAATGATATGCAGATCGTGCACATAGTGCTTTGCCTGTTATAGGAACTTGTGACAGAAAGTGGCGGAGATGCGCTATGAAAAGTTTTGCTAGACATGGTCTTTGTGATCGAGTTATGTCGCGATAAAATGATGTGATAAAAGTGACTCGAACGAATAGTATAGCGCTCAATTTACCGTGACACGAGTAAATATTTGTCTCGGCATAACTCCTCTCTGTTTTTCTTTTTTTTTCTCTCTCTCTCTTTCTTCGAGCTGTGTGTTGTACAGTTTACGGAAAAATGTTCATTTAATTCTTAACAGCTCGTTACACGGCGCATAGATGCACGCACATGCTAATCGGATGTACAAGTAAAGCGCTACGGTTCGAAAGCAGCGTAATGTTACGTACACGTGCTGAAATCATAATGAGGCACATCATTGGATTATTATAATTTACAAACGATCGACGCCTCCTTTGCTGTCATGAAAAATACATGGTTAACATTGAAACTGACAAGAAAAGAAAAGAATATAATTTGAAGCTCACAGCTTACAAATACATGTTTTATCGTCGAGCAATTATCATTTTAATCAAATGGACCGACGTGATTTTAATCGAGTAACACGGAATCGATTGGCAACGATAAGCAACAAATCCTGCGAAACGAAAAAAGGAAGGAATAAGCTTTTCCAATCTCAATAGGGTGATTCATGGACCAACACGGTGGACGCCAGCGCGAGCCAATTCCATTGCGCGAACGGTAAAAGGGAAGACGTAGGTACAGCATGTTCGGGGCCACCTACGTTGACATTGACAAATCGACGCGTGTCGGGCAAATTGCCGCGTGTCGTGCAGCTTTTCGCCGCGGAAGCTTCTTCCGAGTCTAATAGCGCGACGGAAACTGACGTGCGAGCACGTCACCTTCTTGGCAGCGAATCAATGCGCGCCGCGCATGGCCTTGCACTCGATCGCGTTTTCGTCGAACCGCGTGTTCGGCGAGATCCGCGATATTCCTTCTCGACATCTGGCCGTCGACCTTCCCGCCTTTACGCGCGACACGTGGGCGTTCATTCATTCGTTTGAATAAGAAGGCCACGACGTCTACTACACGTACTCACGACATTACTTGGCAGGGCACATCCTGCATGTTCGTAATGAATCAATCTATCGCAAACTAAAGTTATCGATGAGTTATAAATTAAGTTATTAATTATTTATCACTAATTTTTAATAACTGTAATTGTGCTGTAATCAAATTATTGTTTGATATTATTGCCGCATATAACATTTATATTACGCTTTATTAATTAAGACTAAATCTGGAAAGAGAAATGAATTATTCGAATTGAATTTATTATTAATTATGTAATGCTTTTTTCGCAAGTTTAGGTTCAAATTAGAAATCTGCTATTTCATCTTGTGCTTAATTCAAACTACTAATTCCTTTAAATTAAATTTAGCCGACGAGCTCTTATACCTAATTTAGTCGATCAATTAGTAGCTGAACGTATGGATTTTGCGGTAATCTAATTTGAAATAGAGTTAGCTACAGTATACATCTATACATATACGGTTAGATTTGTGTATTAATCTCTAATTTATTATTGATCTGATGTAAATATAACGTTTAAAATGAACATCAACTGTGAGAATCGAACCGAACAATTTCGATAGTCGAAGTACGTGAGGTATCACTGGTATATTTCTTCTTTTAATCGTAACGGGATGATCGCGCGTGTACACTATGGATGTTGATTAAATATCCGTCTACAATCACTACGACATTCTTCTAGCGCGTTCACATAAACGATGGACAGACCTGAGCTATAGACTAAGGTGGAGCTTCCGTTTCCGGCATTGAACGTGTCGAAGAACGTGCAGGATTGACATTGTCTTTACTATTCGTGTATACCGTGTAGATAATCGTTCATTTCAAGTAGAAAGAAAAATTGACTCTTCCGATATCAATTTTTCCTTCAATTATTAGTTTATTTTTTATTAAACAATTTTATAAAAATTTAGCAAATAATGCGTATGACAAAAAATGGAATAAATCTTAAAAATAATTTTCTCTCTTTTAGATGATTAACTGACAGGAATATTTTACTTATTTCACTTTAGATTTGACCAGCGCACGAATGATAATATTATCTTATCAGCTCTCGTTCCCTCGATTTTACAGATATTATGAACCTTTTCTGACTCACCGCGTTTCGTGATGCATTACCCTCGTGATTAGTTCCTTCTGCACCGACGTGTATTCGCGTGCATCAATCTCTTCGTTGATCCCTTTCAGAAAGGGCAATCTCGAAGTCACGAAGTACCTTTTTATTCTCCGTCGTTAACCACTTTATTAATTTACGACGTATAATGCAGCGAATCAAAAAGACATTCAAAGGTTAATGTTTCTTCCGTACCTTCGCTATCTCGAGGCGCGCATTCCTCTTATTTATTTTCCATTAAATTTCCTCTTCAATTTCGCACAAAGATCAGGAAAATACACAAAACTATTTTTAATCAATAAAATCAGCGTGTGTGAGAGAGAGAGAGAGAGAGAAATCATTTCTCGACACGTTTTTGAAAACGTCAAATATATATATATATATATATATATATATATATATATATATATATATATATATCTGATTCGTTTTGTTGATTTATACAAAAGTATCGTATCGTATATTATCGCTTCAACTCTTTAATTATTTTCACGCTTGTAAAATTTCATCTTAGCGCACATCGTACGAAAGCAAAGGAGTACTTGGCTCCCCAGCTGCGAGTCTAGCATCTCCAGTTAAAATCTCATTGAATCTTTAATCCTTTAATCTCGTGATTGCAATGTAACGCTCTCACTCGGTTGCGCCGCTGGGTTAAATCACGATCCGTGCAAATCAGCTGAGTGCGAGCGCACTCGCTCGCGTGCTGCGCACCAACACGCGTCCGTCTTATCTCCGTGTAGGTATCGCGGAGATCGCCTCCGCGCGTTTGCCATATGCTCGCTGCCGTCGGTATACCGTTGGTGAGCAGCCTTTCCTTAAAGACAGAAAGAGAGAGAGAGAGAGAATCGGTTTCCTGCCGATACGTCTCCTTCAGACCCGTCTTCATTAACGGACATTCAAAGACGGTGGAACTTAAATGGCACATTCTCTCATTCGGCGCATAATTGAATATCGTTGAATACTCGAGTCTATCATTCTGCATTCCTATTAAATCCACCATCCGAACCGATGATACTCTATGCAATTCTCTATCGATAAAAATATATATATATATATATATATATATATATATATATATATATATATATATTGCAGTTTTTAGAAACTTTAATTTAATCTCTTAATTATTTTCAACTCCCAAAGTAATTAATCATATCGGCCCGCTGGCAATTTTTCTCACCGTTGCGAGATGTGTATTTTAAATGTGATTAAAATGTTGCTGCATATTCGTAGAATTGGAGCGCTGCAAGTTTGAAATTTCGAGTCGCGGCGACGTTATTACAATGTTACCATGCGCGATGCATAATAACAACTATCGACGGCGCGTAAACTTGTTTTTCAACGCGGCGACAGAAACCAGCTTGCCAGAGGCGAAACTCGCTTTGTGCGGCGATATCTCTGCGCGATATACACAAATCGGGCGCCGTCGCGAGAGAGTAGTTGCACGTTTCGTTTTCGCGCAAAAACCGCTCCCTGGCGCGACATCGAGCGACATTCCGAGCGGAAATGCTGCGGTATATTATGCTCTTTGCGGCACATATACGCGGAACCGCGGATGGCATAAAAGAGAGCAGCGCGATAAAAGAGGCGAGCGCCTCGTTCCTACGTAATCAACTAGTGACGATGCGCACATATGGGGAAACCCTGAAAAGCGCCGTCAGCACAAGGGACAAAGAAATTGCGCCGACTGGCTACCGCGTTGTTGCGGCTATTGTCTATTGATAACGACCACGGTTTCTGTGGAAGCACAGAGATCGCTCTCATTGTCGCGTCTAATTGAGTTAACGCTCCGAGCTACGCGGGACCTTTTCCAATCGCGGAATAATGTCAATTATTATCGCCGGCGAGTCGTGACAGCCTTCGTTCTCCGCTGACTGTTTCGTCATTTGAGCACGCGCGATTTCGTTTAATTGAAGGTGATTATATGCATAGAAGTCGGTGATGGGCAATGCGAGAACGAGCATGAAAAATGTAAACGTATTAAAAATTAAAATACCTTATGATCTGTTATTTTTTTTTTTATTTTTATTATATATAGTAAATTTTTATTTGACATTTATTTGACTTTTAATTTAAAATGAACGCGAGTCGCTGGCTCACGTACTTTTTACATTTTGTCTTATTTTGTGTAATCGATATGATTTTGTTTTTTCATCCGATTTCTCCGTCAACTTCCTCCTCCGATGGTGAGGAAGTCAACTCTGGAAATTACGTGGAAATGGCAGCGATTCATTGTCGAAACAGTACGCGCCTCTCGGACGCCACGGCGATTTAATCGAATTACTTTTACTGCGCGCTTCTGTAACACCGTTCGATAATTGGAAATCTATCTAGGAGATAGATTTCGATTATAGGACGCAGAACCGCGCCAAACATGTCAGATGGAGAGAGAGAGAGAGTGAGAGAGCAATTGCTTTATAACTGATAAATTGAATCTATAAGACTCGCGGGCGCCTATAAAATCGATTTCCATTAATTCGCGGGGAGCTGCTCGTATCATCAGCGCGTTTAATGTACGCGCTTGAAAGCGCACGACAAATCGTTTACTTTCTCTCACTTATAAATTCTATAGCGAGCTCTTGGAATGAGTTCTTCCTTAAAATTCGATTAAGGCAGAAATTAACAATCCTCCTCGCAAGAATCAAACTTAAAAAATTTAATTTCTCTCATAAAGAGCTAAAAAAAAGTTTATTGCTGAAGTTTAATTGAAACAGTCGAGTATTATCCTCAGTTGACATTTGATATCTGTGATACTTATTTGAATAAAACGTGCGACCTTTAAGATACTGCATGCAAATCGGATACTCGTTAACGTGGCCATTTATCTTTCGGATTATATTAACGAACTCGCGTTTGTTGTTGCAATAAACTCTTGCCAATATCGGAAACAATAACGACGTTATGAGTAATTCGCGTTACGACGTCGTCATCGTGTGTCATTGTCGTCGCCCATCATCGTCGTCCCAAGTGAATAATCCGTATCACGCTGTACGCGGATTCACGATCTCTTTCCTTCCACTAAAGAAAGAGTGCCGATTCAATTTTACGATTCGACATGGCTCTCTCGAATCTTTAATCTACAGAGAACAGAGACGCGCCTATTCGTGATTCTTGGGAGAGAACGTTTTACTAAAATTCGGAACTAAAGTTTCACCAAAGTTCGAAGTTGATTCGAACTTTCTTAAAGTCTCGTGTTAGAATAACCCTGCTGTTCGGGTAATTTCGTTTCTTCGCCAAGTGAATGACAAAAAGAAATTGTTTGACCGTTTGTACAGAAATTTAATTGCGTAAAAACTCTTGGATCTAAATGTAGAGCTACGGCTTTGTTTACAATGGAATCTTTCATCATTAAATCAAAAAGATGTTTTATTCGCGATAGAATTTCAAGTAAAATATAGAATAAAATGTGTTAATGCAACTTTTTCAAATTTCGTTGTGACTTTAAATATATCTCTAAAAACATTATTTATTTAATCTTGTAACGTATGTTAATTTTTTTATTGGATTATTCAGACATTCGTATAATCGAACATAAATATCCTCGAAGTTTATTTTTTCGACATTTTTTTCTCGACAATAATCTTGAGAGATCGGGATCCTGCACAAGTGTTACGAGTAGATTTTTCTTCGTGAAAAGATCTTATCGGGGCATTGTTTTATTTGCGCACAAGAGAATGTCCTCGGCATGGAATGCGCTGGTGCACCTTACTTGACGTGCTACACGCGCTTAGCTATATATGTATATATATAGGTTTGATAGATACCGAGAAACTGATCTTCCACCTTCCTGCGCTGGATCCTGATAGCCGATTTCCGGTGGCACGCGAACCACAGAAGCGATTCTGGCTGCCAAGTGCGTCGTAGGATTGATTACCGTGATTCAAGACGACGAACAGAGCTTACACATTCCACACGGATTACCATACGATGTCTTGCATTTAAACGATGCGTAAGCAGTTTCTCATAGCCATGACAAAGCTATTGATAAATATTGATATCCTTGATTCGTGTGACAGGTGCACAACAAATCGCGTGGATGTTCTAGTGATGATTAGTCTATAACACAGGATATAGTGATATTAACTATATAATGATTTGTAATTAGTTTATGAATTGTTAGAAGTAGATTTCTGATTTAAAACTGAGAGAAAGATTAAAGATATTATTTATTATATCATAATCTGCAGTGTTAAGCATCATGGTGATATAGCTCAAAGAATTAGGATTCCATTAAAATGCATTTGAAATTAAATAAGACATAAAGATTCATTATTTAATTTGCTTTATTTTTAATCGCTTGTAACTTAATAATCGCAATTATATATATTTTTAATTGCTTTTATATATATTATATTTATTTCTAATATTTATATATTATCGCAATTATATTTATATAATTATATATATATATATAATCGTAATATTATTAAATGACAAGCGATTAAAAATAACAGTAAAACAAATTATGAATAATGAATCTTTATGTTTTATTTAATTTTAAAAAATATATATCTTTTCAGCGGTCTTTAAATAATTAAACTCTAAATAATTTAAATATAGTTTAATAATATAAAATAAAAAATCGATTACATTTTTTTAATAATGTTAAATTATTTTTTATTAAATTATTAGAAAATCGTTGTTTGACATTTATCGAATTTTAATCAAATTAATTTTTCATGACGTCTGAATTCAAGAATCTGTCATAATGTGAGATCGGCGAGGAATTAATAAATGTTTCGCTTTACGAACAGCAAATCACGCGGGATTTAAACTTGTTTGCCAACAGATAATTGCATTTAATTAGTAAGCCGTCGTGCGCGAATCAGAAATTATATCTTCCGTCTAATTACTTAGACGAGTGGGAAAGACAGAGAGCAAGACAGCTGTTGCTGCGCGTAGGGCGCAGATTAGCATAGCCGACCATTAGCGCACGAGATCGTGACAGATCGGACAGAACGGATTCGTAGCGAAAGGTTGTATCGTGAGGAGGAGAAAAGGAGGCCGTGGGTTTCTTTAATGCCGCGTCATCGTGTCGAAGATAAATGGGGATCGAAGACGAAATCGCGCGTGCAGTTCTCACTTCTCCGTTTCGCGGCCGGTCGAACGAACAGTATTATTTCCACAAGTATTTCCAGTTTTGCATCAAGTATAGCTGCGTAGATATCTCACTCTTTCGCGAGAGAACCGAAACGACCGTTTCATGGGCGTGGCAGCGAGAAGCAGCAGCAGCGTGTATCGTAATGTAACGTATAACACATAGCGAGAAACGCCTGAGAAACTGAGATGATAGATTAATTCAATCGAGTAGTAATAAAAATTACAACGCGGACCTGGCAGCTTTATTCTCATAACACTGCACAAAAAATTCCGACTTCTCTCACGAATAATATTATCGATAAAAAAATTCCGAATACATTTTCGAAAATATTTACTCTCGATTCGACTATATTTAACAATATCTTTGATTTATGATATATCCTTGCATGGAAAATACTATCTGTTGCTTTACGCTTCAGCAACTGAGATGATAGATTATAATTCAGTCGGGTATTAATAAAAATTACAACGCGAATCTATAAATAGCTTTATTCTCATAATATCTGCACAAAATTCCGACTTCTCTCGAATAATATTTTCAATAAAAAAAAAACGAATAATATTATCAATAAAAAAATACCGAACACATTTTCGAAAATATTTACGCTTGATTACGATTGTATATATATATTGACAACCTTTGATTTATGATACTCTTGCAAATACTATCTGTTGCTTTACGCTTCAGTATACAATGCTACAAGATATTTTCTGTATAATTTTTCCGATTTATCTTTCCTTATTGCAGATAGAGATAATCGCTAGACGACTTTGGATTTCGTTTTTTCTTCTGTATCGATTCTTCTCGCTTTTCATGCGGAAATTCTTTGTCGATTACGATCAATCAAGACTCGAAATTGTGTTTGTGTCGAAATGTACTGTTATCTAATTTCGTCACACAAACATTCTTCATTGTCGTCCTCTGTTTTTTTAGTCATCAGCTTCCTGCCTTCCTGGTGACTATCAAAAGCGAAAGGCGATTCGTAATATAGTCCAACTATCTATGAGGAGATATAGAACGCGTGTTTGTTTCGCTCGAACGATCACCGTAGTTGCCCAAACGATTTCCAGGTAAAAGAATCGCTGATTTCCAGGTAATACCATGTGTAATCGATAGAGATTATCCGAGAAAGCGATGATCGTCATTTTAATCGTCCTCAATACGTTTCGGTGAACCATCATATCAGTAGAAATAAAAATCTCATTATTATATCACGATCGGCTTTACTGATTAATTAATTCGTAGAATTCCTAGGAGCCACGTCGAGAAATGTGATACGAGTGAAATTCATCGATATAGTTGCATACAAATATAAGAAAAATTATACGATAACAATTTGAATGTTACTTGTCAGAGTGACATATATTATATATCGCATGTTTGAGTAATAAGGCGCGGCACTCTTTAGAAGCGAAAGTTTTCCAGGAAAATTTCGCAGTAGCCTAAGACGTGATCCTATCGAGCGATTGCGAGAATTATGCGGGACGATAAAAAAAGTCGTTATATGGGGAGATTGCCAGCTATTTGCGCTGTTACCGAGGATAACGTGAGCTTAAGGGGATCGTTATCTACGGTCCTTAACTGAAATTTAGCCGGGAACCAGTTTGGGTGGGAGTCAAACAATCCGAAGCAGAAGGGAACTTGTTCGATTTACAGGAACGCGACTTAATCTTCTTTGCCCGTGTAAGACATAAAATATCCATCACACACAAAAGATTCTATTTTAGTACGATAGTTCCGAGAATTGGATTGATATGAGTGAATAATGAGTTCTCATCTAAATCTCACATTACATTAAATATTATTGATTATATTTTATAAAAAATGTATCTTATAAAAACGGATTTTCTCTTCTGTCAAATAATTTTAAATATTAAAGTGGAAAGAAGAAAAGTATAAGTTTATATAAATTTACTTTTGAATATATTATATAGCAATAAGCTTTCATACATTTTATTTTATTTTCTTTTTCAAACATTCTATATCATAATTAATCGTATCACTTTGCGTAATAATTTGCAAAACCTAACGGACGAGAAAATATTATTGATTATATTTTATAAGATGTATCTTATAAAAACGGGTTTTCTCTTCTGTCAAATAATTTTAAATATTAAAGTGGAAAGAAAAAAAGTATAAGTTTATATAAATTTACTTTTGAATATATTATATAGCAATAAGCTTTCATACATTTTATTTTTTTTTTTTTTTTTCAAACATTCTATATCATAATTAATCGTATCACTTTGCGTAATAATTTGCAAAACCAAACGGACGAGAAAATCCCGATCCTGAAGGCCGCTAATTTTCTCGCCGGAATCAAAATCGGTATCCTTAGATAAATAATCTCCCGTGACACTGGGCCCCGCCCTATGTGAGGTCGGTCGTCTCTTCTCGTTCCTGGAGCTGGAGTCGGCGGTATAACTGTTGTAACGACGCGATCCCAGGGTGCCAGGACTAGCCTGCTACATCCCTGCCGCGCTCTCCTTCCCTCCCCTACCCCGTTGCCATTCTCTCTATGTTCATTCTTTCTCTGACAATCGAGCGGTACAGATCGTGTACGGGACCGCAGGGGCGCGCGAGGGAGAGAAAAAGGAGGGCGCATTAAAATCTCTCGCGTGTCGAAATATCTCTCGCAAAGAGAGAGAGAGAGAGAGAGCTTAGAGCTGCGGCGTCGTACTTATTACAAATGAGCATTGGGCTTTCGCGAGATTCGGGTCGCGCTCGGTAGACAAAGGAAAGACGTGCTGCATCGCTTTGCGTGTAGGACGCAGAACGCAAATTGAGAACAAAGGAACATCTCTCGCGCGACGGTGATCTCTTTCTCTCTCTCTCTCTCTCTCTCTCTATCTATCTATCTCTTGTTGCCGCTACTACTACACGCCGCGCCGCCGAGAGAGGAGCCGATCGATCATTAACCCGGCCCGTAGAGCCCGGGCCATCTCGTGATTCCGCTCCGCGTGTGCACGTCGTCGTCAGTCGTACATCCTTCGCCAAAGACAAGGGACTAAAGAAAAAAAAAAAATAGAAAAAAAAAAGAGAGATACGGTCACCGCTGTTCTGCGGGGTGAGTCCTTCCACGATTCTCGATTGGGATATTGACGTACCTGCGATTTACGAGTCGCGGCACACTGGATACGGCAGACAGAGAGGTCAGCGCGGGGTGTGCGTACCGAGAGAAGGAGAGAGAGAGAGAGAGAAGGAGAAGGAGAAGGAGAGTAGAAAGAAAAAGAGTGCCAGGAGTGGCACAAAGTGGGAGAGAAAAAAAAGGAAAGAGAGAACGAGTGTAAAGAAGAGAGAGAGAGAGAGAGTGAGAGTGAGACGACGAGAGACAGGGACGGAGGGATAGAAAGGCGCAGGGACGAGTGAGCGAGAGAGAAAGAATGATATCCTAAAAGGACGGAGAGAAGCAGTTGAGCGAGGGAGAGGGGGGAACAGTACGAGCGAGCAACGCACTGGTGGCAGAAAGACGGACGAACGAACGAACGGACAGACAAACAGACCGACAGACGGACGGACGGACGCTTCCCCTCCGTTCTCGCGCTCGCGCCAGTCGGTCGCGCGTTGCCGAGCTAAGTGGATGGGTTGCGAACGCGCTCCCGTTGAAAAGTTTCCCTTGCTTGTTCACCGCACGAGAGAAGGAGAGAGAAAGAGAGAGAGAGAGAGAGAGATCTCTCTTCCTACGTACGCATTTACGGTGTTAACTTTGTGGTAAACACGCGCGCCGCGTTTCATCCTTTGTATTATTTATACAACGCTACTGCGTAATTTGTGAGAGGAAGAAAGAGAGAGAGATCGTCACTTCGTGCTGCCCGGACGTGTGTCCGACGAAATTCGAAGGGGATTATAAGGTGCATCGCGAAGTGTGCGCGTCATCAGACGTAATCAACATATCCTCGTAAGGAAAATTTTCCTCGCACGGAGCTTAAGATCCGCGAGAGGTGAGTACTCGAAAAAGTGACGAGTGTCTTATGATCGTCAAGGTCGTGTTTCTTTTGTTTTGTTGTTTATCGACGAAAGGAGCCGGGTTTTTCCTAGAGTGAATAACTGTTGCGCGTCTATAAAAGCCTTTACGTTCATTCGGGATATACAAGTCCATCGTTGTTCTGAGCGTCTCGTCAGGAAGAAGAATAATCGGTGCGGTTCTCGTGCGACGAAACAGCGCGAAGCGGGATGTTTCATCCAGCCGGGATGCGGCTGGAGCTGTCGGGATTTCGACCGGATTTACCCCCCCGCGCCATTTTGAAAATGGGCTGCCGGAACGGCAATCGATATAGCAGACACGGCGCCAGCCGCATCGAGCGAGAGGAACCTCGAGGACACGGCGTTCCCGCTTGTCCTCGGCAGGCGCGTCCTTCCTGAAGACGAGCCTTCGCGCTTCTCGATTTGCTTCGGAGATCGAGTCGAGTAGAGTCGAGTCGAACCGGCAAAATCTTTGCGGAATTCACGCAGGCCTTTGTGCGTGAACGAACGAACCGACGAACGATCCTTTAGAACGGACCGACCGGTTGTTACGCCATCTTGATTCCGTGCCCCACCATCTGCTCGATGGTGGTCTCACTTAACCCCCGAACGATCGAACCTTACATACGGTACGCGCGATTTTCAGCCGACCTTTTCCGCGCCTGAAATCGCGCACTCGCGCATACCTGTGTCAGTATTTTTTATCGTGTTACCGACATTTCGAATTGTTGGGCGGGGAACACAGAATGGCTCAAGTAATCTTCATATTTCTCCCTTCCTTTCCCCTGAAACAAAGGACAAATTTTTTGACATTGCCTAATGCGGGAAATCTAATTTTATATATTTTAATATCTTATCGCAGTGTAATAAACGTGGTGTGTTACACATATCAATATTCTTACTACTTATTAATTTCTTATGTTAGATTAATAAAATTCCTTAAATTAATATTTCAATTAATTGTTAGTTTAATGACATTTTATGATGCAGAGAATCAAGAATTAAGAATAAATACTTTAAGAATTTTCATTTTGAATAATTGAGATAAAATAATTGTCGTCGAAAGAGAGAGAGAGAGAGAGAAAGAGATAACAAAATGGTTATTTAAATTTAATTGTTTATTTATTGTGTGAAATTATTTTCATGAACCCGATAAACTTTTCGTTCATTGATCTGTTCTTTGTGATTAATAGAATTAAAACAATGAGAAAGAAAGAAGGAGAAAGAGAGAAACAAAAAAGTAATAATACATTCTTATAAATCTTGGTGTTTTCGACGCGATGCGTTTGTCCTCTTCTTTTTTTTCTTTCGTCTTTGTGTCGATTTTGCATAGCAAATCTCTACCTGACCTGACCTGACCTGACCTGACCTTGATGCGCACTCAATGTAGTCGAGACTTCCACGATTGTTGTGTCATTCTAGAAAAAGTCGGTTCCAACAAGAGAATATAAATATAAAATATGCCTGATCACGGTTATAAAGATAACTGTGTTAAAAATATTTTTTACAAATTTTCAGTACCATATTTTTCTCGATTTTTTAAAAAAAATCGTGCTTGTGACAAAATATTATTATACTTTGATTATTCAATGTTGACACTATTTTATTTTTGCGTCGTATGAAATCACACGTTTGATAGTCTTACATTTTCTATATTTCCATATATAATTATCTTGGAATAAAAGTCATTAATCTTAGAATACTAACAATTTTTTAGAACTTTTTAATACGAACATGAATGACTTTTCATTTAGAGATATTTTTAATCTTACAAAATATTCTGAGAAAAATCACATTAATATTTTAATTATTTTAAAATATATTAAAGTCTTTGTTTAGAAGTTCATATACATATATACCTTCAGTAATTCTTTAGATTAATAGAATTCCTTAAATTCATATTGTAATTAATTGTTAGTTTAATGATGATTAATGATGCAGAGGATCAAGAATTAAGAATAAATACTTTAAGAATTTTCATTTTAAATGATTAATATAAAATAATTATCGTCGAGAGAGAAAGAGAGAAAAGAATAATGACGGTTATTTAAATATAACTATTTACTTGTATCCTCATAAAAAAAAAATTTTTAATAATTTCTTAAATAGGATATTTTATTCTAAAAAAAAATTTGAAAGAAACTTTGAAAAAATTTTAATAGCATATTTAGAAGAGCGAAAGTCTGCCAGGCACTGTTATGTTTGAATTTACTCCTGGGAAGATTTTCACCCGTGCTAGTAATCCAGGTTTAATGCAAACTTCGCGGAGATTTATGCGCGATGAGAATGGCTATGCGCGTCTTCTCTTGATGAGGGGGGAAGGGGAGGGGGAGGGATTAGCGCGCGGCATTTGCGCGCGACCTGCATCGACGCACCTGCACCTGCGCCGCGTGCATACGTTGACCGGTTCGCTCGATCGCGGCTCCGTCAAACGTTCCTCTCGCGCGAATGCATTGCCGCTCCTCGTTGCAACGCGCCCCCGGAGGCCCTCTCCTCCACGCGGGCCCCCTCAGCCGCGAATACCCCCCCGCTCCCCACGCTTTCCCCTTCGCTTCTCGCAATCGGCAGCAACTAGTTTCAGCAATAGCGGCGGCTCAGCGCTGTCCACGCGATAACGGGTCGTTAACTTGCCCACATCTGCCTTTCTCTCGGTGCACAGGCTCTCCGAGGAAGAGAGGCGGCTTATCCTCCATCGCGCATTCAACGCTCGACGCGATTTCCCGGTTAAGATCTCGAACGCGATCTTCGCGTTAGAGGCACAGAGAAATGTGTATATGCCTTTTTAATGGTAAATGTAATCATTCTATTCGAGATCGTTTATTCGTCGAATATCCTCCGTTCGATGTAACGTAAACGTAAGACGAGAATGCTTAAAATTTTGCCGGATGTTTTTTTTTTTTTATTTTTTTATTTTTTTTTTATTGCTCTTCGTCTGTCGAAAATTGTCGGGGATGAAGTTTATCAGTATCGTTTTTAAGCATTGCTATTTTATCGCGCTAACCTACTAACTCATTCTTTTTCGCGGTTGCAGCGAATCTTCCTATTTTGTCGTTTACGAGCGCTTTTTACGATACGTTTCCTGGAACTTTCGCTCTCCTGGTCGCGTTCTGGTCGCGTGTTTACACGGGCTTAGGGAGGGAGGAAAGGTTGCACGCGCCGTAACCGGGTCGAAAATAGACCTATACAGCGGTTTCGGGTATATGTATGCACGCGTATTTTTCAGACCCACTAACTTTCCTCGTTTGCCCTTATGACGGCCGCCGGCTTTCAGTAACAGAGTACGACACGTGCGCGCACGTATCTGTTGACGCATGCGAGGCACACACTCACATACGGACTCACGGTGGTTGGCGATGATGATAATAGTGGTGGTGGTGGTAGCGGCTCTCGACATCTATTCTTCCACGCGCTACATTATTCTCAATTTTGACAACGGCTAGGCGAGAGAAAGAGCAGATGTCTTTTTTTCCGGGAACGAAATAGGGTCAATACAATGAGATAGAAGAATAAGAGACGAGGAACAAAAACGAAGCGTAAGAATACAACCCGCGCAGTAGTAGTATGTCTATATTCCTAACTAATCACAATGTCAAAAGTGTCGTTTCAATAGACAGAGGTTCGTCTGTTCTTTATGACATGCTTTCCGCGATTGATGTAAATTCTTCGAGTCATTATGTTATTTTTAGTAGGATATATCTGCTCTCTTTTTTCTCTTCATTAACTATTTTTGTATCTTAATGTATGGTAGCCCCTATCAGGCCAAACTGTCGAATTGGACGTGTCAGGCACAGGGAAATAATGGCTGATTGATTGGACATACGGTTACACAACGACGTACGCATACATACGTAGATCTTGTGCTCGTGGGAATTAGGGGACAAGCGTACTCTCGTGCGATGTCGTGGAAAAAGAATTTTTTGTTTATCGTGGAGAGAGTGCGTGTGTCATTTGGATCACCGGATGAGTCAGCGGATGTGACAGCGACTTGACAAAAGTGTTGAGTCAGTTTGCGGGGACAACATCGATCTTAAGTTTATCCTCAGGGATAGAGTATCTTTATTCACACATATTCTTGTAAATTTGATTAAGATGATATTAAAATTATGTACTGTATTATTAACTGTCAGTTTATAAAAAATTCAGTGCTTCATAGTTTTACGTATGTATCTAAATTATAAAAAAATTATTGGGCAATTAATTTGTACAATACAAATGAACTTACACAAGCTTAACGAGCAAAAAAAAAAAAAAAAAGAAATTCGAAGAAGCATGAATTCGAAGAAGCTGAAGAAAGAACTTTGATCGGAGACGCGGTGCATGAACAAGCGAGTCATCAATGTCTATTTATGCACCTGCGTAGCCTTGAAATCGCCGCGAGATATCCAATTTTCCGGTTGCTTCTCGTCATAGTTTCATTATGATACCATAATAGCCCGTCCCGACTGTTCTCTCCTCGGCACATCGCTTATCATTCGCGTTATCGCCGCCACGGAATTCTCTCACACATCACAGTCCGACGGCGATCGTTATGTCCTCGTTAACGCTTTAATAGATGGCATCGACCTCTGAATGCGCTTATTAATCAATTGAGCGATACGACCGAAAGAAATCTCGGCGCTCATTATTATACATACTTCCCTCCGCGCGTCCTTTGTCCACTCGAAACGAAACGGATAATATAAAGAGAGAGAGAGAGAAAGAAAGAAAGAAGGGGACGTTATCATCGTCGTATACTTAATTTCGCAAACTCCTTTCGCGATTTTTTTTTTCTGTCTTTTGTCTGCCGCGAAATCGCGATTGCCGCATCGGAAGGATCGCAAACATACTCTTTGAGTATACTTGCAAATGATGCGCTGGCAACAACTTTAACTGCATATTCAACACGCCTCCTCGCGTGCGCATTTCCATTTTCGCGGCCTCGAGCAACGCTATTTCGCAATGCGCGCAGGAAAACTAATAATTTGAAGAAAAAAAGGCTATAAAAATCATATCATTTTGTCGCGTTCTTAATCTGTATTATAAAATATTACTTTTATATTCTTTGTATTTATTTTTTTATTTACTTACTTTTATTTCTATTTTTCCGACATTTTAATTCCTACTATTTATTTCATTGTTATTAAGTGATATATTGCATAAAGGTTGGATTACAAAATTTTAATATAGTTGTGAATGTTTTGCTGGCAACACTGTAATATCGTTTCGAACGACGGAATTTTGATGTTATCAGTCAGTCCGTGAGTGAATCAGCAACAACATGCTTTGTTGTGTTTTCGAAGAATAACTTTATATGTATAATGTTTTAATTATGTTTGAGAATAATATTATTTGCACAGACGGCGATTTATCGAATATATCCAAAGATACTGCACGGTAAAAAAGTTTTAAAATAAGAAGAGATGTATGTTTAATTATCATTACTCTTACGCAAGACAATCTTGCGACGTAGTTCCTCTCGAGGATGTTATTAAGCGTTCTGCTCGATAATAGCGCGTGAGATTGTTAAAATGAAAAATAAGGTGCGCCAAAGATAAAGAGAGAAAAAATGTCAAGTATGAAAGTAAATAAATAACAGAGAGATACGCACACACAGATTTCATGTTGTATATCAGTGGAACCTCTTCTCCACAGATGGGCTAGAAAATATATTTACGGTAAATAAATTCCCTTTCTCCATCTCTATTTTTATCGCGGGAAACTTCGAACCGAGAGAATGTGTCACGAATTATGAAAGTGGTATTCGTTCTTATATATTTTCCGGAAACGCGCCGCGCTTATTTGTCCGCTACACATCGCATTTTATCTCGAAGCACAGAGCTGACAATGTCACATGTTTGTTAGGTTAAATATAGCGTCACGATATGCCTTCGTGACCTTCCTCCGTGACCGGAAATTCGCAGTTCAATCATAACAATAAACGTAATGTTGATAGAAAGAAAGAGAAGATTTTTCAAGAGAAAAGTATCGTTGCGGTAGGCTGAATTTTCCGGATCTGTCATTTCCCACGTTTTTTTCGCCCCCTTGTCAGATCGACACGTGTGATCAGTCTTCTGCTCGGCTCTTCTCGAATACATTCTAGCGAGAGTTATTTCTCACTGTAACGACGCGTTACGAGATACACGAGGAACCCACGTGGTGTACACGAGCGATATGGAATAACATAAATATTTGTCGAAACCCTTCCTGTTTAGCTACCTAATATATTAGACGCTAATTATACTTTCTATTTTTGTCACGGTTCCTCGATGATTCTTCCAACGTGTACATAAAACTTGCAGGAGCCACACTCGAATAAATTTATCATGCAGGAGAAGAGAGAATTATTTCGTATCTTTCATTATTTTTGTTAGCTGCTGAAGTTACGAATTGTTCCGCTGATTCGATGATCCAGGAGGAAATGGGGATGAAACGAAGCGGAATGTGCAAAGCCGCTCTCCCTCTCAAAAACGTGGCTCGCTTCCTTTGTGCAGACCTATTACAATTTGTTCCAAAATTTCGCTATGGAGGGGGAGTTCGTTAGTCCATAAGGGTAGCATCGCGCCCCATTAATTCCGGAACCAAGTCGACATACAATAATAGCGCGGTTCTATTGTAAAATTCTTGTCTAGGATAATTTATTTCGAGAGATCGTTATCTACTATTTACTATATTTTATATAAAAATCCTAGCGAATCAATCTATCGCGTTCAACATCTTTCGTTCGTTCGTCACTAGAGTTTCGTACTTTTTTTATTTCAGACTTTGTCATCGACTGGGAAACGCTGACCGTGTCAAAACCACGCGAGCGAAGCGAGGATTTCTCTCGTAGAGGTGACAATATTGTGTCATCGTGTTTCCGGCTTGAGATCCGTCACCCGGTTAGGTGACACACAGCTAGACACGCATGCGTGACAGCCAGTGCACTCAGCAAAGTGCAATGCACCGTGAATAGACTGCCTAGAAACAAATGCCATTATGTAGTGACAGTGATACAGCCGCTTTGCGGTTTCGACGCGTGCAGTTCCGTTTTGTTCTCGCGAAGCGCGATCCGATCGTTACAAGAATCAACTTACCTCGCGTATTCCGTATTCTCGTCCCTCAATTAGCGATGAATATAACTGTTCCTTTGTGTTCGTATTGACTGTTCGTACAGCGTGATTTAACTATGACGTATAACGCGACGAATGCGCGTTCATTTGGAAAACGAACTGCCGCTACAGGAAGCAAAAACCAATTCTGTTTGCGCGATAAAAATCGAGAATTTTTCGCTTGCTTAATGGAAATTTATCTTAATGAAAATTCCGAATATATGCGTAAAAATTGAAATATTATCGCATTCTCGAAGTATCTCGCGTAATCGGAACTTTCTAAACGGACTCTCTCTCTAATGAATCTATAAATAAAAGTGAGGATATAGAAAGAAATAAATGATAATGGCGAAATATGCCACAAGAAAACGTGACGGTTCTGTAACACGAAGGCTGAGATATATTCACTGCTGGAGAGTTGTTGATTTTTATCTTAAACATTAACATGAAATAGACGAGAAACGTTTATAAGAAAACGTTACATATGCAGGTTACGAGATACTATATATATATATATATATGTACATAGTAAGTGAATTTTATATTACAATACGACTATGTATACAAAACTGTACACGGTTTACTTTACTTTAAAACAAGATGAAAATACAATGTAATGTAGATGTAATGCATTTATTATTTTAATTATCATAGTTGTATCAAATTACTTAATTTATTTTAGAAAAATATCTATTATATGATGTGTAAATATATGAAAGCCTTTATCGTGATGAAACAAAAAAGTAATTTAATTGTACTAATTTTTATTAATGAAAATATATATATGAAGATTCTTATTCTCTAAAGCATTAATGTTTTAATTAGAATTTAAAAAGAGACAAAAATCTTGATATCTGCATATAAATTTTTCTTCATTACAAGCGATTATGTATATTATGAAAACACATATATTTGAATGACAAATTCTTATTTTATTCTTTACGTAATTTCGATGGAAAAAAAAGAAAATTAATTAGCGAATTTGCGGATAAAGTTTATAATTTATTTATCCTGCTGCATATCTTCATATTTTATATTCTAGGAGAAATCCTGTGCAGTTTTCGATCATTCCTCTTCGATTAGCACACAAGAAAACGTACTCCGTCGCGACTGCAGATGCGTTACGCATCGCGGACGTCAGCTGCTCGTAGCGCGTATGTGCATGCTTGCACACGTCGTAAGCCACGTGGTCGTTTAAATACGCGCTAACGCTAATACGCGCGCAGCAAACGAGCAGTCTCAGCTAGTCTGACTTTTAACGCGCCTCTTAGTCACGCCGTGCTAGTTTTTCGCAGCCGTTCCCTCGGTACACCACTCGTTTCCGCTTTCGTTCGCAAGCAAAGTTCGTACCGTTATCCGCAGGTTTGTGCGCTTCTCGATGAGAAAACTTTTCTGTTTTCTTTTTTCCCCGAGAATAATTAAACCCCCAACGTGCAACGATACGTACATTTCTGTTCTCTTTGTCATTAAATTGATAACGCAATCAAGACAGTTTATATACTTTTTCATCTGCGATATGTTTCAAACTTAATATCTCTCTACAAATGTAGTATCTTTGAACGAAAAAAAATGTTGTGAATTATATAGTTCGAAATTAGCAGATATTTAAGCAACAGGGTAATTTTATTATTATTATTATTATTATTTGCAATATAACAGTTGTATTGCGTATATAATACGGTCAGATAAAAAATAGCTTTGATATTGTAAATAAAAGTTCTTTCGTGCATTTAGTAGTGTTTTCCATATTCTTTTCTTCGCGTTTTAACTAAGCATACATAACGGACAGGCAAATTCTTGAGTAGGACAATACCTAGAGTTGTTTTCCAATGAAAGAATGTATCCGTTGTACTGTTCTTTGTTTTCTCAGATTGTACGAGTCTTTCATATGGTTATAATCGTCATCTCGTAGCATTATCTTGATGCTGTCATGTATGTTTATGAGCGAGTTTTTAAGAAGAGATATTTTTTACAAAAGATAAGAAGAGACTTTTCATCTCTTTTTTCGCTCTCTTGAAATCGACATGTACGAATCTTCTTCGCTGCACCTGCGCGTAAATCCGCACGAAAGTCGCAAGAGACACGCCCATATATAATATATCGATAAACATAAATCTCTCTTTTATCAGATCAATCTGGCGCAGGTGATCGTATATTGCGCCGTTTTTACGTCAAACCGCGATCGTTGCGTTTCAGATTCGCTTGCCCTTATAAACCAGATTCGCCGACACGAATTCGAGTCGAAGGATTCGAACGGGTATCCTCTCACAGATCTCCGATGTATCTGTTACGGTGAAAGTTGCTCCCGCTCCTCGACGCAACTTATCCGCGCATCGCAAAACGGATGATCTTATCCGTGACGAAACCGTTGCGAACAGGACGCGTGTGCGAAATCTGAATAAACTCAAATTATCAATTTTAAGCTTTCTCGCTGTTCATTAATTTTATTACAGTATGTTCTAAGAATCGTATATTATATAACTTTAGTCTACGTCTCATACGTTTAAGAAAATGTGACCAAATATTTTAATTTACTCCGTCTTTATGATTGCAGAAAAGAATTTAGCTGGACCACCTGGTACCCAGAAGGCAAGTGAGATAAAGACAGGTGGCACGAGAAGGTAAAAAGAAACCATGGGTGCGAGACAGAGCAAAAGGTCTGTAGATATAACGACGACGCCGAAGAAGGAGGGAATACCCGTCGAGGGAGGCGTCGTCGGAGATGCGGCCGCACCTGGCGACGGTAAGCTGGAAAGGATCGAGGAGGCTGACACGAAGCCTACCACCAACGGCATAGCACCGCATACGGATACTGCCGAGGATAAAGAAAAGGACCAAGACGAAGCTACCGAGAAGGAGAAGGAGAAGGAGCAAGTGAGTACTATTTAATAATTCCTCGCATTTTGTCGACTTTTCAAATTTTTTTAAACCGAAATGTTATTTTCTCAAATGTCATTTTAAAAATAATTTATATTTATAGGCCATATATATTTTAATTTTAATAAAATATATAATTCCATGTGTTTGTATATATTTTTTAAAATGGTAAAAATTCACCGAGAATCATCGTAGAGATCGCGTATTTTCAATTAGTTATTTTTTTCGATTTAAAAGTAATATTGACGATTAAAACGAATGAAGTTTGACTTGAGAGTCCACCGAGTTTTGTACATATTATTTTAAAATCATGTCAACCATTAAGGTCAAGTGTTTGCACAGGTAATTACCTCGATTTCAGTTCGAGCGATATAATCATATTTGCGTTTCAAGTTCTGCTCATACCGATGATTTTCCATTACGAAGCGCATATTAATGCTTTATTAGCACACGTACTCATTATTAATGAGCAAGTTAGCTCGAGGAGACCATACATTGAATTTCCGGCTTCGGTGATTATATACGAACGTCGAGCGCCGGATTGGCAACGAGATATATATTTATTACCCAATCACCTTGATATACGTATACATGTAATATATATGTATACGTAATGCAGTGTTGTACATATTATTATCTTTTTTGTGTCCCGGGCAAATTTAACATGTCTAGATAACGTTAAATGACACGCTTCTCATTCGCTCTCCACGAATTGACATTTTCGAATCGCGTTCTGGTGAGTCACTCACTCAATTGTCGATCAATCTTCAATGATCTCGTTCTCTTGAATTACGCGAACGGTTGCTAACAGACGCCTGCTGAATCACTCGTTCATTCGTAAAGGTCTCATAGGTAGATCTCCGAAGTTTATCTCGCCAAGACGATTCATCCGACGTAGACAGCGAATCATTAATCTTAATCGATTCGACGAAAGCGACGACGCAACGTTTTCTTCTCGCATTAGCGATATTTTTATCATCCTTTATGAATCAGAAATATCACGTGCGTAGAATAATAAAAAATTTTTTTTTTTTCTTTTTTTTTTCTTTTTTTTTTTTTTTTTTTTCTCCTATGAATATGTATGTGTGTCTACTTTTAAAATATTACGGACATTTTTCAATAATCTAAGATGTATGTTCTTTATCATATCGTTATAAAAAGATTACCTAGCATTTCCTGAAAGAGTACTGTACAAATGAGACTTTATTTGGTACGCGAATACGTCAAGTCAGGATGTTCAGATGAGTTGACTATTCTAATCTAGGTGAGAAATGCTCTACTTCGCTTGCTACTGAGAGCAAACTACTTTTGATAATGATCGATTTCCTGTTCGTACGAAGTTATAACTCATGAACGCGAAACTCGGCACACTGAACCCTCTTCGCATTATCATTACGTCGTGATCGCTTCAATGATCGCTCAAGCGTGCGGCTTTGATGGCATGATAATCATCGTGGCATTACATAAGATGCGATATGAACGGAAAGCGGGTACGTTTATCGAACCACGATTTATTGCACATCACGCGTCAACAGATTAGCGCTTTTTATTTACATCGTAGAGACCAGCTAAATAACACAGGTAATCTCTGTTGGTGTACATGTTTGACTTTCATTCGAGATGCGTCTAATCCGTTAAATTATTTTTTCAATTAAATTATATTTTATTGTGATAAGATAAAACGTAGATATGTTTACATGCATGTGCGATTGCGATGACATAATCTCGACTTATTATATTATAAACTTCAAATTCTTTATGACTCGTGCTTTAAAAAAAAATATTTAAATTATTATAAAATAAAATTTATAAAATTCTTAATTTACATTTCCAATTTGCAAAAGTCTAATTCGAAAAAATAGACAGCAAATTTGGGCAGCGCATTTCATGACGTATGAATTACCACGTGTCAAGTTTTCGGATCACTCTCTTTGAGTCGAATTTCATAAATACGCGTGGCGGTTTTTATATCTCTAAAGAAATACTTTCTCGCTTAGATGAAACTTGATATTTCCCCGATTGAACAAGCCTGGCGGCAGCTGTCACACACTAGATACGACATACGGGTGAGAACGCATCTTACCACCCCTTCCGCTCCTTCCTTTTCATTTCCCTTTGAAGTCATTTCTGTTCCTTTTTCGCTCTCTCGTTTTCTGCGCTTTATGACAGTTTAAGGCGTCATTTACTGCGACAATCTGAACGAACATTTCTTTTTTGTCATAAACGTTTTCCGTCTCGAAAGAAGAGCGTATTTTGGTCAGAGCAATCTCTACGTTAATTAATAATTTCTTGGCAATATTTTATCTAGATATATTTCTTTTTACTTTT
Source organism: Anoplolepis gracilipes (assembly GCF_047496725.1). Classification (NCBI taxonomy): domain Eukaryota; kingdom Metazoa; phylum Arthropoda; class Insecta; order Hymenoptera; family Formicidae; genus Anoplolepis; species Anoplolepis gracilipes. The sequence continues at coordinate 5,867,134 of NC_132975.1, forward strand.
TAATAAATAATCACAATATTAATATTAAATTAAAAAAGTAAGATGTGACTTGTATTTTTTTACATTTGTATAAATTGCGTGTAAATAAAATTGATACATTACGTTGAGTCATGTTTTCCCGTTATCGTATCATCGAGGGATTTATGCTTGTGTCATGCGTGTCGAATCGATCGCTTTCTTAGAACGATAGCGAATGCTTTATTATCGGTTTAGTAAATGAAATCTCACATTGCGCTATAATCTACCGTTTTCTGAATCGAATTTTTAAGTGCTCGCCGCTTGAATATTAGAAGCGTGGGATAAAAAAAATTGTGCTGCGACAGGAGATTAAGAATTGAGGTAGGTCGCGCGCATCGCGGTGTTCATTGAATTTTTGACAAAAAACGAGAAGATCCCGTTGACTTCGCGTCAGCGCGTGTAAATGTACACTTGTTGGTTGACTCGTCCGTTCCCGCGACTAACTGTACGTGTCTCGGGACTGGCTTCTTATGGGACATACCTAACTGTCCCATACAAATAAATCTCTGCCTCCTTTTCCCCTTCGCGTTACTATTTCGCAGGTATCTCAATCGCATCGAATACGCGACCGATATCATTGACCCTCATCACGTTACATCGTTGATTTCACAAGCGAATCTTCTCATTTTTGGATTTTTGCGAGTTACAAGTCCCGTTAACGAAATGTTTACGTAATAATACCACATTGAGACAATGCCGATAAAAATAATTTAATTAAATATATTATAAATCAAATGGTCGCTCGATTTGACAAGTTCTTTTAGTTTTCTTTACCTCCTTTGACCCACATTTGGATTTAGATATGTCAGTCGTATTAACATGACATCGTTACCTCGATACCTTCCAGACACTTGTCGTTTTCCATCGATTGCACTAAAGGACACACATGCCTGCATTACGATTCTTGCGGATCACGCGAGTTTCTCGAGTGGCATGGTTTGACACCCGAGATTATACTTGAATCTCTCATGAATATTCATCAGCTGCTAGTGTCTATACGTCTGGCAACACCTTTATCCGCGATCTTACAAAATCTTGAGGCAGGTGCGCATGCGATTTAAATACTCAAGAGTTAACCCGCCTGTCTCATTGAACACCTGTCTTTAATATACCGCGTTGATAACGATGAACCGAACACAATGCTGTTCAGTCGTTTTTTATTTTCTCTTTGAATAGGAATTTGCGATACGATCGTGCGCACGTAATTTCGCGTAATGAAGTATAGCAGGACACGCTTAAGGAGCATGGGAAGTCGTAACAAGCAAGAATTGTGCGAACCATGACCTTGACCATGATATACTTAATGTGACGCAGATGGATTACTTGAAACCGCGATAAAAATTTTTCATGGAAAAGAAGGACAGTTTGTATTTCGTTTTTTATTAAAAATATTTTATGAAAAATAAGAAACTGTTGTAATAATATATTAATATTAATTTTTTATTTTTGTTGACACATTAATAGGCATTAATAGGTTGTCAAGGATCGCATATGTGTAATATATTACATCTTGATACATTATAATTTACAAAGTATGTGGAAATCAGAGAAAATTTATAAACTTGCAGAATGTAAAGCAACCTATAATTTAATTTGTAGACTTAAAATAATTTATCATTTATTGATAAAATTTCAATCTATTAATGTCTATTAATGTGTCTTGTAATACGACAAAAATATAAAGATTATATTACTAGATTTCTTACGTTTCATAAAATATTTTTAATAAAAAATGAAATATAAACTGTTCTTCTTTTCGCAGTAAGATGTTTATCCAGTCTATCAGTCCTCTCCCTAAATGATAAATCAACCGAACGATATCATATGGAAATGAAGCGAAGTATTTCATTAAGAATATAATTAATACCGCGTGAACACACGATGGTATCTCAGCATCGCGCGTTTTGTCGATGAATCATCGTATATAACTCGCGTACATAGCTCGAAGACGCGAACGTGCTTTATTAATTAACACGACTCGTCTGTTTCGCTGCCATTTAATTACAGTTGTTAACCGCCTGAATTCCTATGAATTTCCTTTGTCTACCATTGTCGCTATCTGCTTTCGCGGTCTTCACTGACAAACACGATTTCTCGATTAAATTCTTAATTAAATGTTACGGTTTTTAAATACCGGTTTTTCTTTGGAAGCGTATAATTTTTCACACCTTCCGCGATCGCGTGGCATTTTTAAGCGACAGCATATCAGCCTAGTTGAAATTATACGCGCCGATCGCGACAACGATTACTCAACGCTCGGGAATTTGTTGTGGAAACTGAGATGCAGAACAGGTGTACGTATGCAGATGCGATGTATGCGATGCAGAGGAATTTATTGCAAAAAATCTTGCACGCGGTTGACCTTGGTTTAAAAATCCTCTGCGTTTCCGTGAATTTCTTCGTATTCTAATATTGTACGGTCGGTTGCACCGCAAGGTTGCCTCCCTCTCGCTCATATCTCCTCCTACTCGTGTCGTATCTTTGAATATTAATTAATGATAAACTCGCATGGCATCTGAATTCTGATATATCTGATATACCTCTCTCGACGAGGCTTTCATTATTATTATTTGCTTGCGTCTGCCGCAGAAACCGCGCGCGGAATCTTAACTGATTATTTGGTTTTACGAAATGCGATATTAAAAGAATGCAGTTGAAAAACAATCACGTGATTATTTGATCGATCGTTATATGTTCCACTGCGATTTTAACTTTTGTTGTTGTTTATATAGCATAAAAAACAATGTTCATTATTATTGAACCTTTTAATTCAAAACTTTGTTAATATTTTGTTTACAATCGATTCGTATCTGCTTTTTATTTTTGATAGGTTTTTGTTTTCTGTTCGTATCGATATATAAAGTTTTGCGGTAACCTAACCATCGTACACTCGTGCGGAAACATTTATGCCGAAGAGTACTTCGTTTACACTATACACGTGTACTTCTTTTTCTCCTCAGTCTTCTCTCGCTAGATACGATATTGCGGGGCTTTTCGCTCCTTGCACGTCTCGCGAATGCTAAAATAAGCCGATATTTACATAATATAATGCGCGCAAAATGCGTGTGTGTGTGTGGAGATTCGCCTGGTTTTACCGGCACATCGACGAAGAAACGGCGACGCGAGGAACGAGATGAAAGGGAAAATGACGTTTCGCAGAGATGCGGCGTTACTTGTAATCGAATGTGACGGCGCGTCGCGCCTCGCGCCTCGCTTGGTCCATTGTATAAATCAGGAAATCCGCCGTCTAACGCCCACGTTCGATTCATATCGTTCTTAAACGCGAAGCCGTGTATATGTCGCTTGATTGGTCGTCGCGCGTGTTGTGTTTTATCGCACTGCGATGCGTTTGCATTTCATATATGTGCGTGTTGTATCGGATAAACGTGCGGAATTGTTCGCGCGTATTTGCATCGATAATAAAGTGGCTCGAAGTTTATGCAAGTTCAGTACTAATTGTATCTGTTTTGTTTTATTTATTTTTTCAACTTTTTCTTTTGGTCCTGCTAGCTTAATATTAAGTTGGCACCGCCACGATTTTTTCTCAATTGGCATGAAGTACAAAATTATTTTTGGCGGTACAAAATAATCCATTAGGTCCTGCCAGCTTAAGAGAGCTAATTTGTATATTATTATACGTTTAATCTGAAAATGATTGGAAAATTACATTTACATGCAAATCGGAGGAAATCTGAAAACGTATGATGCTAAGTATGTAATTTTTATGATTTTCATCGTATCTAGCATCTAGTTGCGATTCTTATTTCGAATATATCGTAGCAATACTTCTCGCGATTTCCATTTAATATTATTAATTATTAATTTTATTTTTTTATTACGGGCGATACATATTTCTCTAATAATAATCTTTAAATATACCTTAGATGTTTTTTCACACTTTGAATTTTTCGCGGATTGAGATGATGTAATATATTAATCATTTTCAGATTGAGATAATACGAATCGCAGGATCGAATGATAAAGCGAAAAATTTTAATACACTCATTTATTAATAAAATTAATTTGAAACTCGAGAACGAAAGGGGTTGTAAGTAAAACTAGTTTTACAAAAGAATCAAATAGGACGGGAAGGACCGCGCCGCGGTCCTTTCCCCCACTATGTCCTATGCCGTGTCTTCCTACGTCACGCATACCAAGGATACAAACAAGGACGCGTCACTATTTTTTGCAAAGGATCTTCGGCATACCTACGTATATTATTTTATAGGCATAAGGAATTTGTTATCTTACATCGTCACACAGTGTTCGGTGCTCGACCTTTACAGACGTAGCGCGCTGTTGCTCTTGCCATATGTACGGCGACATTCGAAGGAATAGGTATGCGTACTTCGTATATACCGTATCATTCTTTAAAATACGATTAGCTAATTATAATCTTTATAATTAGCAATTGTTAACATAATTGATTAACTCTTATGATTAACTACACGTAAGAATATCAGCTCTCTTAAGCTGGCAGGACCAAATCAGCAAAATCAAATGGGACCTAATGGATTATTTAGTACTTATTTTGTACCATCAAAAATAATTTTGTACCCCATGTCAATTCAGAAAAAATCGTGGCGCTGCTAACTTAATATTAAGCTAGTAGGACCAAAAGAAAAAATTAAAAAAATAAATAAAACAAAACAGATACAATTAATACTGAATTTGTACTAATTTGTACCACGGAAAATAATTTTGTACCCCGTGCAAATTAAAAAAAAATTGTGGTCCTGCTAACTTAATATTCAACTAAGGTATAATGAAACTCGAACAAATAGTTTTGCGTTACGAAATAACTTTACTATGTAAAAGCGTGGATAAAAATAGGCTTGTCTTTGCAGTTTCTAAAAAGCGTTTCTTAACGAAGTTTTTTTTATCTGTCTGTTCAAGTTACAAACGCATTGTTACAAACAGATAATTACATATGTTAAGTGAACGATCACGTCATCACTTTGGTTAACAGAATTACCTTCTTCGTTCGAGTTTTTCTTATGAATTTGCGCGAGAATTCTTGTTTGTCACTTTTAAACAATATAGGAATAATTTATGCTATTGAGCCAATAATTATCGTATATAGTTCTCATGATAATAAATCATTCATAGTTAGTTAACGGAATCATAGTTCGACAAGGTTTGTCATTCAATCCTTTGTAATTACTTATTCATCCAGTTGTACTTGAATGGTATATACATTATCTGTGTAAAGATTCCGAGGACTTTGGCATCCGAAATCGAATCAAATCAATTCTGACTTATCGCGTAAAGGAGAGCCAACGAGGTGCTTCTCGTCGACCTGTATTTTTTTCTTGGCAACTTTGGTAAGCTGCGCACTTGGCCCATAAGGTAAGAGAGGAACTTGTCAAGGGTTTTTCAAAGAACCGAAACAAAGAGGCCCCTCGTCGTTGCATGGCGCACTTTCCGGGAAAACTAACACGTTTCACGAAAGTTTGATATTATTTATAAGTGAATGGATACCTCCGGGCACTATGGGAAAGAGTTAAACGACTTCATTCCGGAGTAGCTGCGGCACTTCCGGACGCAAGAGAAACTTTCAAAAAGTATACAAGTATCATCGCAGAAACGTATACGCTTGCGGGCATTAAAGCCTGGTCGTGTAATCAGTTTTGCTTAACTATAGTTTGCTGAAAATGGAAATGAGATTTTCGATATCGCGTAGCTTCGAAATTTCGATATAAATTAGCAACGTTTAAATTTCGAAGTAAGTTTGTGAAGAACTGAATTAAATTTGTTTTTCATTTATATCATTGCTCCTATTACGAAATAATACCATCTCGATTTTTAATCAACTTTTTGACGATTGAGCATAATCCTATTTTTATCAAAACTTTTGATAATCTTTTTATATTTTATATATTATATATATTTTATACATTTATTTTACATATTAATTTATATTCAATTTATTAATGATGACAGAATCAAGTAAACGAAGAAGAAAATGAAAAATACGATTTTAGAATAATGTAGAAAATACTTCGATTTTGCAAAAATAACTTTAAATATATATTATATAAAAGGGATTGAAGAGAGATGCGTCGAAAGTAAGCCATCAACTGAATCGTAATACTTGAGTGCTATCGTTTCGCATAAAATGGTAAAACTCGAAAATATTGTCTTTACAGGAAGTGAATAGTATTTACATTATGTTGATTTACGACGTAGGATTTATGATATGGAATATACTTTATGAACAGTACTGTGCGTCTCTTTATTTTCTCATCTTCGTTTATGTTTTTCATGCATGAAGAAATCTCTGATGATGATTCATGCTATTCCTGTTGATCGATTCTGATAATGCCGATGATTCACATTTATTGTGTTTGTGAAACATTCTCTTCATTATTTTTAAGCATTGAAAGTAAATTTATCGCTCATGGATCTCATTATAGTTTATATATTTTAAGAAACGAAATTTCAAGGTAGATTTATCTCTGATTTTTAGCAGCCGCAGGAGGAAGAGGTAAAAGCCGAGGAGACGAAGCAAGAGTCGTCCGGAGAATCTCCTGCAGAGGTTGCGGAGGTCACGACGCCCACAGAGGCCACCCCTGCCAGTCCGAACACTGCCACTCCAGACAATAAGGAAACCAAAAAGAAGGATAAGGTAAGGCGATCTGCGTCATATTCGTATATCAGTGTGCATTAATCTGAATTTAATTATCTGTATTTTAATGATACATAAATCTGTGTGCGTCATGTTTCGGAACGTATTAATATTTATATTAATCGAAAAAATTCCAAACATTTTTCGTTTCCGTGAAATGAAAGCACATAATTACGTACAATGAGTTTGTCGATTACTAATAATCTCTTCCTCTTTTTATCTTTTATCTAGAAGAAAAAGTGGTCCTTCAGGTCGATCAGCTTTAGCAAGAAGGATAAGACTAAGCCGAGCCGCGAGGAGGCGCCCAAGAATGGAGACGTCACCAAGGAGGAGCCGCTTGCAGAGGTAAGTCAAGAATTATGCATTTGTACGATTACTAGTAGCGATAACACATACTTACAAGATAAAATACAGACGGCTGTTCAAAAATAAACGGAGGAAAATATTTTAATGTTATTACTTTATTGCTGCGGAATATTGTAAAACTCGTTATTTCTTTTTTGCAAATAGCGAGACTACATTTGCATATAAAATACATATACCTTTTTTATTATTGTTTATATAACATGTTGGAGAATGTTTTGCTAAAAAATATTCGAAAACGAAACATTATTTAGAAGAAATATTATTCATAATTTGATTCTCGATAACAAAAATTGGATAAGTCATTTCTCTAGTAAATTTCAAATATCTATGCGCTTGCGTGTATTTTCACACAAATAATTATCGTATGTATGCAGCGAGTTCCAATTTTGCTCGAGCTAATAGCCTCTTTTTATCGTATAATGACGCATAGCAGCGTTTGTTCGAAAAACAAAGTAGTTGTTTTCAATTTCGGTCAATATACATATTGTCGCTCCTGTTATCGATGACGAATCAATTTGCGCGACATACGGTTACGTAACACGCTTCAATAACGTTTTTACGGCTCGTTACCGTTGGGAATGAAATGTCCGCTTCGATTGATCCTCGTGAAACAGATATTGCACTCACACTGACATAAGACAAGTTTCAGAACAAGGTAGCGTAAAGTAAATGCATGTGTGTCTATATATGTATATACGCGATCGAAACACGAGAAAAACGGCAATGAATATCTCGTCGTGACCCCGTTCCAGCTTCCTCGATCGTTTACCCGATCGAATAATCGATCTAGCCGGTTGTGTCGAAAAAGTCTCGGTCCAATAACGACCCGTGTTTGGTCAAGCATCAATGTTTCGTGTTTCCCTTGAGGTTCGTGCCGCACGGGGAGATAATCGCCAACGACCACGCGATAGCCGTCACGGATCGAGGGCTCTCGGACGGTGCTTAATTGGCGTCTAAGAATGTCCGATAAATCTCCAAGGCACTGGCGATTTATCGGAAGTTTATTCGGTAAAAATGATGGACTGCGATGCTCGCGTTAACAAAGTTATTTGTTAGTACCGGCTTGAGATTTCTCTGCGTGTTTATCGCCTGACAGGGGAGGAAGGAAGGAAGGAGGGTAAGAGCTCCTCGATATCCCCATATCGCATCATTGTCGCGCGTGGAAATGATGTAGTATTATATACGGTGCACATTATACATGTGCCTCGTGATACTGGCGTGGCGGCCATTACAACGGCGCGACGGGCTTTTCACGAGCTCCGTGAATGATGGAGCTCACTTTGTAGACGTTATTATTAATCTTCGTCGAGCGCGCGGCTTAACAAGCTATTCCACGTTACATACGCTTTATACTTCGATCAGCGCGATTATATCGGGCTATATAGATTGGCGATGATCGCGCAGGAATATATCAAGACTTTATCGGCAGCTTAATTGGACTGCTCATTTCCAATAGAAATTAGGAATATAACGAGTTTATTATACACAATACGATAGAGACATGAGAGCATAGTCTAATCATAAAGATCTTGCCTTTCATTCAATTCATAGAAAGGAATTTTTTTGACAAATTAGAAAAATTAGAATGGAGATCTTGCGTGTATCTAGAGATCGGATATCGCGATATCTAATTTAAAGAGGTCGATAGCGTTCGCTTTGCAATGTATCGAGTTGCTGCATCGAAAGCTCACCGAACGTTTAATTATCCCGAGGTAGCAATGAATCTCGTTGTCTTGCAGGGACCAACCGTTGCAGTCGCTCGCAATAAATCCACTTGCTGGCGGATGTATAATAAGTAGCGACTCTAAGCTCTCTCGCCTTTCTCTCCCGCATTTCTTTCTCTTCCTTGTTTTCTCTATCTCTCTTTCTCTCTCTCTCTTTCTCTTTCCTCGTCTTATCTCGCTCTCAAGAGCCAGCCGCGTGTAGGCGAAATCTTGCGACGGCTGATCCTCCCGTTTCCTTTACCACCACCATCCGTTCTCCTCGTCTTCCTCTGCCTGTTGGCAGTGCGGCTGCACTCGCGTGTACTTGTCGTGGGCTCCTTTTCCTCCGTCGCCGCGACCTCGGCGCGACAGAAAGAGAGTGGGAAGAGAGGAGAACAGCCGCGTGACTCATCTCTCCGGTTCGTCGTACCTCCGCGAGTTTTGTGATAGGCCGTCGTGGAAAACCGGCTCTCCTCGACGCGCGTGGCTAAATTATCCCCCGCCGGCTGTCTGCCTGGCTTCTCGTTGCAGCCTCCGGCTTTGGCTCTCGTGCGTTCCGCCAGATACCTGTCCGTCGTTTATATCGATCATTTATTTAAACCATTGCCAATGGCTCTATATTAATCCGAGACTTTTATCAAATATATGATAATTTTGTAGAGTTGTCGAAAATTTGCGCAATCGTTGCCCATGTCATAAAATCACCATTATTCCCTCATGTTATCAATCGGTTCGATGAAAGCAGGAATTCCAAATCATTAGAAGTCCCTCGATCATGTCGGGGTATAGGAACGTAGCTATCGACTTCATTAGCATTGTTGCGTTATTTATAAACCCTATCTTGCGGTACTTTTCGCTTTATCGACAGACTATCGGCGTATCATTTTTACGTCCGTTCCCGGCGGTCATTTATCATCGCGAGTGATGGATACGGTCGTATCATTCGGACAGTTGAAAACACGCATTCTCCATAACGCGAGATGGACCGGGATGTCCCTTGCTCTTACAGAAGAATTCCAGATATTTATAAGCAACTATCGTTTTGTTGCTTACGTTGCTAACGCAACCTTGATGAACCGAGTGCAGCTTCTACCCCTATTCGTTGTACTTGTTGTCTGTGCTTTAAGCGAGTTCAGCGAACTTTTATCCTCTAGTTAATAATTAGATAAGACAATTATTCGGGATGATAATTTTTGATACCGATACCTGTTGCGACACGCTAAGTCGAGAATGTCTCTCGTTATCATCGTACAACCTTCGAGTCATCGAGCCAGTCTGGCGGGCTTCGCATTCAGCCGCGACTTTCACTCCCTTCGAACGGCCCGGCATTCCGGAGTCATTAAGGAATTACGAGTATAGTAGCGTGTATTCGCGCCATGCGCGCCTCGTAATAGCGAGATGTCATTGTCGAGCGTGTTATGACACGGGCGACTGTGCGCTGATGCAGAGCCTTATTGCTTTTGCCGACTCATTTATCCATTTCGCGTTCAAGGAGCGCGGATTAGAATTTTTCTCGAGTAATTAAATGGGGGGGGGGGGGGGAGAAATGTACAATCTTCGAAGAAATGTCTTTTCGAGACGTCACCGACGTTTTAATAATGGTCGCCTTTTTACGACGAATAATGTAAAACGTTGCTTGCTGGTATCTGGTATTTTGATTAGCACGATGATGAAATAGGTTTTTCAAATTGCTTTTCGCGATGCAAAATTATTCGAGATGATCGAGATTGGATTTTTTTTCGTTGCATAGTTTTAATTCCACGTTTTTCTTCCTTTTTCCACTATGTTTGTTTCGCCTCAATTGGCGGCGAAATTTTCAATTCAAGGCAATTAACTCTTAATTCTCCTAAATTGTCTCTTCACGCATTCTTATGTCGGCGAGGCGTCTAAAGCTTCTCCGGTATTTGTCACATCTTCATCGCCACCACTGTTCGCGGTGAAAAAAGAAGCGGCAATGTAATTGTATTACTTAACGTTCCACAAAAATTAATTTAAAACCAAGTATCTGTCATGAACGGAATGTCAGGATAAAAAAATAATGTAATTAGAGAGAATAGCGAGTTAAATAGCGAATTGATGAAGTAATCGCTTTGCGAAAAACATTCCGTCTTTATTTAACGAGAGGCTAACTTAATCATTTAGTCAATCATCGATTTATTGACGCAAGCACTCAATATTCCATTGACATCCTCAAGTGAAGAAAAAAAATTTTATTTCTTTACGGGTGTGTACAGTCTATAACAAACGGATTCTTAATTAAATTTTTAAGCGCGTGAACGTTTTTACTTACACAGTTTTGTTAATTATTTAAGTTATTTTTGCTCTATAAAATTTAATTAATAATTTTGTTTACCAAAGCTATTTTCGCCCTGGACAAAAGCAATAATATATATATATTAAATATTCCTTCGATAAATTTATCCTCTTGCTGTTTTCTCGCGGTCGATTACCTCGTTCTCCCCCTTCTCGAACCTGGTGTCGCGACTCGGACTTGCGTGTGTGGCGCTTTTTTGCAGACGCGCGCCTCGTGACGCGAAATGGAAATGGGAGTGGTGTGTGCGTGTTTCGAAGGATACTTTCGTTCGAACCTTAGGGAATATCATGGCGATTGGATAAAAGCGTTTTCTGATCGATCGTATCGCGTTTTTGCGCAATGCAACGTCGCTGATTATTTCATAATACCGATAACGCGATCGAAATCGCGTGTAATGTCGCTAATGTCGAAATTCGGTCACGACTCTGGCCAATTTTCTTTTAACAGTCAATGTGATATATCTGACGAGGGAAATCGGTACACATGCGTACCGGTCAGTAAACGTGTCTACGCTTCTGTCATTGTGTTTGCTACAACAGCACGGTTCAATGGCCCAAACTTCCCGGATATACTTACCTGCGGTGCGCTACTTTCGTCGCGAAAAAAGAACCGTGTCGGGACGTGTCCGATGTACATATTAGAATGGAGAAAGATGAAAGATTTACGTGACAATGAATTATGCAGGATTAAGAAACATTCGGTAAATTTACATCGATTGCGTGTATAATTGCAGAAAAATGTACGCACACGTTCTTCTTCATTTCATGTCCATTTCCTCCCACGTGGTCTTTTACTCGCCGTTACGTACTTATTTATGATCGCGTAAAATCTTAAAGGCGAATGCGATGAGAGAAAAGGGAGCGGGAATAAAAACGAGCAGAGCGAGAAGAGAGGCCGATTAAACAAATTTATATCGCCGTGTGAATTACAACGCTGGGCGGATGATAAATATCGCGCCCATGTATTTTTAGCCGGACCGGACCGCGCCCTTATCGTGGTCGCATTGCGATTATGTGGATAACGACGTTAACGAATCAGACGTGGTGGAGTGGACGAACGCTCGATTGAATTCATTAATCCAACTCTCGCGATGAGAAGACTCGCGCGTTTGTGACAATTAGTCTCCGGCTATTATTATCATTCGTATAACAGCGATCTTGTTTTCGGTTATTGACAAATGTAGCTCTCGTTATTAGCTTTAATACGATATGTAATCTGAAATAAATTCTGTAATAAAATGACTTTTTGAATATCTAACATAAAATGATGTTCATAAATAGAAATTAAATATTATTTATTTGTTTTAACGTCGCGACTGATTAGTTGGTTTCTCTTTTTATCTCTTTTAGCTTTTACGAAGAACTCAATTTGAGATTTTTTCTACAAAGTATTCAGTTTGAATTTATAGTCTACGAAGACCTATTCTCCTGATTCTCACGGTTGCAAAGAAGTTGCAGTTTCCGAACAATAGTTTCTATGTTCGATGAGACGATTTACATAGATTCAGATCTTCTCTAACATAGTTTGTGAGATGAATTCTTTTTTACCAAGTAAATATCTCATGAATATGATGTTTTTGACACCCCTCGCGTATTCTAGGGTGCGGTCGTACAATTCATTCTTTATTCGTTCCTCGAACTATGACCAACAATGTGACTTTATTGTATGGCGTCCGAGATATTAATTAGTATCGTGCGATGTGTGTGTGTGTATGTGTGTGTGTAGACTAGTAAAAATAGGGTATGGATTAAAAAGTACAGGGGATCGATAGCGATTTCGTGAGCTTAGGTTGCCTTTGCGTGATTCACCCTTCGAAGGAAAGAAAACACCTGTGCGAGGGTTAAGACCCAACTGTGTATGAGTGGAGAAAAGACTTTGTTTCAGTCTGTGTTCCGGCTCTCGAACACAAAGCTTTGCTTCTTTTCATTTTCTTTCTTTTTTTTTTAGTAATACCCACGTGAAGTTGACGAACATGTAGTGTGCAAGTTCGATGCATTCATAGGATTCATTGTATGCGTACTTTATTTTTGAACGGAATAGTATAAAAGGTCGGCGCGTACATATTTCTTTGAGCTGAAACGAAGCAGAAAATTGCAATGCGTATTTTAATGAAAAATAAAATATATCTCTCTTTACGAACTTACAGAACGTGAATATTGGATTTCAAGTTTAATTAAAAAAATGTGTTCTAAAAAAATTCTTAATTATTTTTTTCAATTATTGCGAACGATAGTAGGACGAGTCTTTTTTATGTGTTAAAAAATTATTGCAATTTTTTCTGCAATATATAAAGCTTTCAATGCATAAAATTTCGTTTTACTGCGACATTCGCGTAAGAAAATTTGCCGCGATATGACAAGACACGACGACGCTGCAGGGTCCGGTAAAACCTGTAAACCTGTCAATGTCACAGCGTTGCACATGCAACGATGCGTGCATGTGCAGTTTCGTCGATACACCGAGAGAGTAAATCCGTTACGACAGAGAGTGGCGGCGATTCAAGTGCTGAAAACCGGTTTCGTATGCGTTGCGGTAGTGTCCCGCTCGGTTCGATTTCATTCCTAATGGATCCCGATGAAATTCATCCCACGGTTCTTCGGGTTCTTCGTGTTGCACGCGTATATCTGTCGGCTCGGTTTTATGCTCGCACCTCTGTGCGAAACGGCACTTCCTCGTTCTTCGGCATCTGCAATTCCTCTATGGATGTATTATTTGAAAGTTAAAATAATTTTTTTTTTTTTTTTTTTTTTTCAACCGTTAAATACACAGGGTTGAAACAGAGGAGAATTGTTTGTGCAAGTATCGAGTTTGAAGTATACTTTATCGTTCTCTTCGCTCAATCCTCGTTCCTGTTGAATTCGCAGCGACAAAATAAGGACGCGCGACGTGACGTCGTGTAACGCGCCGACATCCGAAAGGTGTTCTTACGTTTTGCCAATCGCGTTTCGTCTCTAGCTTTACGCGTTCTGCTTCTGACGCAATGCGACAGGTGGAATGAAAACTCGAATGAAAAGCCCTGAGACTCTCTCGCGCAGATTCACCTCGGTGGAGACGAAATACAGTGCGTTTCGATCGATTCGACGTGTCGCGTCCAACTTTTTTTCTTTTTCGTGACTTCCACGGATATCCTGAAGACGTTCAAAGTGATACGGTACGATTTCTTACATTCTTCCTACTTTTTTTTTTTTTTTTTTTTTTTGCTAAGAGTTACCTTCCGACCATCATTCATGATAATGCTCGGCCCGCCAATTCCGTCAAACTTGGTGAAAAATTGTTCAAGTATTTAAATTCTACTTTCTATCTAAGGACTTCTCGGCGTTGAACGAAGAAAAGTTTTCTAGGTAAATTCTTGTAACCGCGCGTCTCAACTTTTGATCGCAGAAATTAAACGAGCAAACTGTTTTCTCGTGCAGCAATGAAGGAAAGTTTTTCTACGCGAAGTAAACGGCTTAATGTTCCGTTCATCATGTCCATGAATTGATTGAATATCAAAAGCTACACGTTGATATTACCAACTCGCACGTGCATCTGTGTACTCACCGAATTTCAAGAGACGCTTAACGAATCGGAAAAGGTGGAAAGTTAACAAGGCACACAAAGTTAGCAGGACTCTCTCCTCTTTAACGATCACTTTTCAACGCTCGGGAACGAACATGGCGCGTACTCGATTGAAATTCCGTTAAAAAAAACCCTGATGTAGAGGAGAAACGGAAAAGGAACTTGAAGAAGGGTCCGCGGCTTTTTACATTGTGACGGGACACAAAAGAGGTTCACGATCGTTCAAAGGACCTATGGGCTCTCGACCCCTTCGATGATACGCGCGTGAAAGACGCACGCCAATGGTCTCCTTTTCCACGTTCAACATTTTTTTTTATCCTGAAATTCACGTTAGGCTCACGTTACGAAGTCAGAGCGATCGAATAAATTTGTGAAAAATATTCTTTGATGTTTGATTCCGTAGACTTTTAATCTCAGTACATCAATTTTATTCATAAAAAGTGTTTCGAAACGTTTAACGTAATATTTTTATTGTCTACTGAACAATCTGAGAATTTAAATTGTCAATTGACAGTTTTATGTACAATGTAATGTTGCTAAATAATTTTAATTTCTAATCGAATAATTCTGATAGCGCAGAATTGTCTTATCATTTCCCATGTCTTCTTCATTATCATCGAAACAAAAAATCTCGAAATGTTTAATTCAGAAGAGAGGATCTCTCGCGATTTCAAAAATTAGAAGCTTGACATTATCTCGTTCCTTTTTGTATTCTGCCTTTTGTTGTCCGATTGCCTTACTTCACTAATGGAGAAAATAATACGCAATTACAAGCTAATCAGACTCGAGAAGTGCTTGGCGAACGGCCAGAACTGTCGAAGGCTCTTCTCTTGCACGTGTCTAAAAGCCATCCGGAGGTTGTTCGGATTAAACGGATTATCTGGAGAACCTGTTATCGATGGTGAACGGTTCATTTTGCTATTTTCTCTAGTCGATCGTATCCCGCATTGTAATTGGAAAAATCTGTTGCTCGTCTAAACGGAAATTTCTAAAAAGATTATTACCTAGAAAACATGGGTGTGACGAAAGATAATAATTTTCTTGTTAAATTGTGATCAGGTTTTTATCAAATGTACACAATAGAAATATTTTTTATAAATTTCTTTTTTTTTTTAACGTTTGCTTTTTTATAATAACGTTACTTCAGCGATCATTATATATAGAGAATATTAATTTCCGTTCAAGACAGGATGTTTCCGCGTACTTCTATGGCGTTTTCGTCGGCGTGACAAGACGCCGTTCATCGATGGCTGTAATCTTACGGCCAGTCTTCCTGTCAAATATTGGTCTAGTCATAGTTCACTCTTTTCGTCGTTGCACAACTGATAACGAGACGGCCGGTCAACAGAGGAAAAATTCCGATTCTCGTTTATCGTTAAAAATCCAACAGAACGAAACGTTTACTTTTTGAACTTTTATTAAAAATTTATTCTAAATAGAGAAATTAGTTCTGTATAATATAAATCAATATATTATGTGTATTAGATTGAAAAATTTATATCAAACTGTTGATTTTCCGAATTTTCGAAATTTCTTCTTCAAAATGATTGAACGATTTGAAAATAAATACGGCCATATCTTTTTATTTTATATCGAAGCACATGTGTTTTTTTAGTGAAACACTATATGATGTAAATGGGACGATCGAAAGCAGGCGGTTGTAAAAGATGTGTTTCCTTTAGGGAAGGTAATCAAATGTATCTTTCCTAGAGCAGTGAGAAAAAAAAAAAGAGAAAGGAACTACTCACCGCTCTCACCATAAGCCACGAAGGAGCTTCATATTTTGATGAAAGAGCCGATATTTCTCTTGCCGGTGACTCCAATTTACTCTCGTAACGATACCGGAAGATGGGGTGGGGACCGAGGGGGACGAGAAACGAGGAAATAAATGCGCGCCGCGCCGTTGTAAACCAGGAAAACTAATTTTGCAAATGCGCGAGAGAAATATATCTACGTTCATAAATAGATTGATATCGCCGAGCATAATGAAAAATGCATTGTTTGTTGTCACTACTTTTTATTCGTCAAATGTAATGAGTGGAAGAAAACTAGCACCCGCTCCATTCCGTTTCTCATTTGTTATTAATCCCAATATTTAAATTTAACCGAAGTGTGTCAGTTTAAAGATCTTGACAGATCTTATTTATTATAAAGGAAAACGTGTCCGTTGATATATGCGTTAATTTAAAACGACTCGCGATTCTCTTGCTTGTCTTTACATTTCAAGTACTACTACCTCTCTTATGCTTCTTATGTTGGTTTCTTGGCATTCTTTAATGACCAATACATCAATGACAGTACTGATAAAAATGAATTTTATGAACATGTGACATTATATACTGGGCTCATATAAAACAAGCATAAAAACATATTACGAAAATCAGAGATGATTTATACGCGTCGTATGTAAAGTCTTTTTTTATCTTACATATCTTAAAAATATATTAAATATTTATGAATGACATCAAACTGCGGAACGATTTTTCTTTAATCGAGTTTTAGTTGATAATGGTTTTTTTCGATATTACTTTAGCTTAATCAATTTCTAATTTTTGGTAAAAATGGAATAGAAAAAAATTTGTTAAAACGATGATGTAAAAGATTAATTAAAATATGTATTCGATTTTTAAAAATTAAATTAACCTCGTTGTTCTTGTTTTTCAAGTTCGATGAGGGGAGCAAGTTATAAAACTATAATATTAAAAATATAATATTTAATTTACCTGAAATTAATTTTTACTTAACTACAATATATTACAAGCAGCAATTTTTTTTTAAATTACATCGCGTTGAAAAGCGAGATAGTCGAGAACTCTACTATCACACTTTGCACAGCGTTGTTTTGTAGCATGTCGTTGCCATCGTTGCGAGACCCCGCGGCGCCGACATACTCATTTTCGCGCGTGCATGCTTCGCGAGGGAGGGTCCCGAGGGGGGAACAAATCCGCCGGGCGATCGCGTGCGAATCGCGATCTAAAATCCGCGGTGGCGAATTTCCGCACCCAGTTTGTGACGCCCACTCGTCCCTTCAGATTTGGGCGTCGTCGTCGTCGTGGCCGCCACCGCCACCGCCACCGCCGCCGTCGTCTAGTATCGAGCGTCCCGACGCCGGGACGCTCGGAGCTGTTGCTATGCCGACCGACGGGGCTACCGGGGCTTTTCGTATTCGCGGGCCGTGTCGCTGCGAGGTTCGATCTGCTCTCGTGTATGAACAAGAGAGTCAATGTCGAACCGCTTTGTGTTGTGCTGGCATATCAATTAAATTATAAGAGAAAGAATTAAAATTTTTCGAAATTACAATTTTGAAGCAGATCTGACAGCATATTTGTTTTAAATATTAAAAATCTCTCTTCTCTGTGATAATTGCATAGTATGCTCGCAAAGTTTTTTTCTTGAAAATTTTCCCTCCTATATAAGAGACATGTGGTGCAAGATTCAATATTCTCTATATTTTCGCGCACCATATTTTCCTTAAACGTCGTATAAACATCGTGTGTGGTGGTCGGATTTAAGGATGGCAAGCGAGCGCGCGAGCTAAGCCGGCATTACTGCATTTTACGAGCGTTGTTACGAGAAGCGCGAGATATTTTTGCAACTCAAAGTCCGTGGAAAATGCACGTCCGTGAATGATATCGTCATATGAGATTCCGCTTTTTATTTGTAAACGCGGAAGTGCAGTCGGGTAATGGGAACGGCCTTTACGTGGCTTTTATGTGTCCGCGATTCAGCTCTAATCATCAGCACGCTAGTAAAGATCTCTGCGTCTTTACATTAGTGAGATAAAATTGCGCAGTTATACCGCACGTGATATTTCTCACAATTTGTAATAATTATCGATTAACGTTGCAAACTAATTACGTATCACGAATGTCGCGGTTAATAGGCTTAGCTGTAATCAGAATTACAGTTCGACACCTGCGCATACGTAAACAAGATATTACACGTGCGGTTTGAAAGCGATCTCGCATACAATGAATGTCATAATAATAGCAATATCAACAATAGCCACAATTTGGGAGATTCGCTGTTAATAACTGTTAATTAATTTTCTCCCATCACACACATGACAGAATGGAATTGTGCTCTGTCGCACGACTATAAAACACGCGGCAATAAATTCCCAGTCGCAGTTTCTGCAAAAAAAAAAAAAAAGATTGATGCTTTCGTGGCAAAGAAAAAACGCGCTTGTAGATCGAACGTTTGGTCTCATTAAAAGTTCGTCTGTTAATTGCGATCGGATGCGCCGTCCTGGCATCGTGCGATTTCCCAGGCAGAATTCTCTCTCGTCTGAAAGCCTCTAACGCGTTCATAAAGGTCGCGGGACATTGCACGTACCATGCGGTGGAGACACTTGATAACGAGTTTTCCATTCGAGTGATTTTTTTTCCTCTTATTCTCGCGCAGACACTCTCGGACACGCCACACCGCTGAAGGTCGAAACTGTGAAGGTCGACACTCTCGGAAACTCGTGTTTGCTTGAGTGATTCGTCCCCCCTCCTGAAACTGTCAAGCTTGGGAGCAGCAACTTGGAAACACGAATCTGGTCGTACTGGGCCCGTGAGATTTCGGTCGAAAACTCTGGTGGCTTTTTTTTGATCACTTCCTCTTCCTTCTTTTGTTTGATTTTTCATCACGAAATGGCTTATTCTCTTGCGTTCTGCGAAATTATAAATTATGGATTTTTATGGAAAGCGAAGGTGATGATGATGGTCCGCTTTCCAATTTGTTTTTATTAACTTTCGGCAATTTTCTTCTTCTCCATGTTAAATCGGAATGTGAAGTAGAAAATTGGACAACTCTTCACCGAACAGTAATTAACTGCCAGAAGAGGAAAACTTTGGTTGTTTCCCTTTTAACTTTCCTTCACGACCGAGATTACGTTTCGAGATTGCGGACAGAAGTTTACGAAATCCCTAGCTTTTTTCCCTATCTTCCTTTTATGCGGGAGTCGATTTTCGCGAGATAAAAATTCCGTTCGTAAATGTTCACATGCTCGTAAACGAGAGCGTATTTCTTTTTCAAGAGAAGACAAACGAGCGTGGCTTTTTTGCAGGAATTTATTAAAACTGTGAAATTTGTAGTTTTTACGAGGCTGGGGATTTCGAATTTTGTTGGAAATTTTCCACACTTATTATTTATTCTTTATACGGCAGTGACATGGCATTAATGAAGTATCGTCAAAGGAGCAGTTTGACGTTTCATCGTTTCTCGAGACTATCGTACTTCCTTTGAGAACCCGTATCACTGACCTCACGTTTGGAGATTACAAACGAAACTCTACTATAGCTATCGCAATCTTCTTTTTTCTTCGTTTGGTTTTTTGCTCATTCGAAGACTGAAGAAAACTCGTCGAATTGCGAATTTATGTCGGTAGATCACGACGGTCATCTTTCGCTCCAGTTCGCGCTTTATATCCATCCTCTTCACCCGCATCTCTCTCTCTCTCTCTCTCTCTCTCTCTCTCTCTCTCTCTCTCTTTTCGTTTTCTTCGCGTCAAACAGCCGCCATGGCTTTTTCGTTACAATTTCTGTACTTGAATCGATGAGCCCATTTCTGATCTCGGGAGTGAATTCTCCGAGATTGCCGGTCGTTACGCCGAGTTTCGCATTGCCGGAATATCGGTCGAACGAGATTTCCTGATTTTCCGCTACCGCAAATCCAACCCTTTTTGTCGGCAGACGATAGGAAGAATCCTTGTGTAATCCTAAACGCGAAATAAATGTTGATCTACGATGCGATTGTTTCTGCCTTATACATTTTATGCGGAGAGTTCTTTCTTGTTCGATTTATAATATTAAAATGAAATATTCTCCGTTTACATTATCTGTGAAAATATATGTGCTGATGAAGAATAAAAAGTAGATAGTCTCATTTTGATGCAAAATTTAAAGCATCATTTAGCAGAATACTTTTGCGGAATATCGATTCTCAGGCAATTTGGGTTAAGAGACTTCTTTTTTCTTCGAAGAAGACGGAGGTGATATAACATCTATGCAAAAGGATAAGTGAAGAATGGATGGTTCACTATTTACCGAAGTACATGCAGCTTTCAGTAGATATAGCGTCGCCGAGGGAACGTGCTCAGACGATGCAGTAGTGATTCTCAATTATGCAAGGTAGCTAGCCTCGACTACACGTAACTGAGATTTCGCACGTGCTGCAATGACCGTATTATCCGTGATTTTCGTAAGTTCTCCTAAAGGACGCGATTTCATTTCGGATAACGTGTACAGAATTATGATTGCTTGCTTATTTTATTATGCTTTTTCAAATAGAAGGAATATTCAATGAAAGTGTATTATATTTTATGCGCGTGAAAGGCTAAATAATTATAAAAATATTTGGGAAATATTCAAAAGAGAGAATTACGATCAGCACAATCATAATTTATGAGAAGGAAATTTGATTTAACATTTTTTCATTAACATTTCTTTGAAAAATGCATAGAACTTTTAGCTGATTAAAAGGATTGATTTTTTTCAAAAGATTGATTTTGATATATGTTTGTTATAATTGTGTCGAATTCTTACCTTCTTGACTATCACACGATTCTGTGCGGTAGAATTTCGCAGAATGACTTGTTATTTATTTATTTTGTCGCGTACACCCTTATTGCGTTTTGCAACCCTCTCGAACTATTACTGAAGAGAATGGATAAAGGGGTGAATATATGAGAATGCATGTAGCTTGCTTCACTCACAATCAGTCAGTATCATTGATAGCGACATTACCACCGTTACACCATGAAAATATGTTTGGTGGAGGAATATTTAACACCCATAGCGCACCCATAGAAATATATAATCGAGAATTAAATATTTCAATGCATTGTCGGATATTTTCAGAGAGTTTCACATTCGTGTTGAGATATAACAATGTATTTGGTAAATGGAAATATTTTTGTTTTTTTATTGGATTGATTGACAGCAAAGATAGGATAAAGAAAAGAATAACCGTTGATTAGTGGATTACAGCGAATCGAATGCATAGCACTACTGACATATTCGTTACTGTTGGCCCGCAGGGCATGATCGATATAACGCAACGGTACGAGCCGGGCGAGCAAGCTGAATTAACGAGTGAATATTGCAAGGAGATTTATGTATGATGCATTCCCCTCGCTGTTACAGGAAACAATTTGTTTCTCGTTGTTATTTCGGAAATATGCTCTTCCGATCCGAGATAACCGTTTGCACGTATGCGCTCTTGAAAAATTTCAGCTTCGAAATATTTCAACGCTTTCAGCGTAAATAGCATCGTACGTCATGATGTTATATAAAATATGAATATTTTTATATAACAAACTCCTCTCTCAATCTCTCTCTTAAATTTTAGATTCAGCTTATGTGCAAATAAAATCTGTCAAAAATATTACTTGTAACAATTTACATTTTTAACTTTTTATTTTGACTCAGAAAATTCTCCTAGAAAGTTTGCGGAGAGTAATGTAATGTAATGTAATGTAGAAGTAGCGTTTTCTTTTTCTTTCGGAAAGCAAGCCCAACCGGAAGATAGCGCTTATTCTGCCCTATTAACACATACGTCTTTCTTCGTTAACGTTAATTATTAAGTCGCTCATAATAAAGGATCATTATAGGAACGACTCCATCTGTCTAAATGCCCGCTTGATACGTGCGTAGGATGTCTCCGTTGGTAAGCTTCCTTTTTGTCTCGTCTAAGAATAATTCTGAGACTCGTAGTCGATGCTGCCGCCGACGATCCTGCGTGGAAGCTGCACCGGAAGAGCTTCTATTTCACGCGTTTATATATACTATACAAGATTCTCTTAAAAAATTCTAATTTTTTAACCTAAAGATTTCCGAATAATAATAGAATAATATTAGAATAGATTTTATCACAGTCTATTTTTATATGTGTGACCTGAATTTTTGACATTTAATATTCAGTATCTGCACAGCTGATTTATTGAAACAAATTTCGATGATGTGTACATATATACTTTGTCATAAAAAATACACACGAGCTTATCAAACTCTTTGCGAATTTTATTTATTGGGTTTATCGAGGTTATTCTGGTTATTTCAGTCATGATTTGATAAGAAATGCAACGGTGAGAGATAAATGATACGCACGCGTGTTTCCGCGAGAATCGCAAATTATGTTGCTAACTGTGAAAATTTCTTTACGACATCCGCGATTATTTTCGGCTTTCCGAGGTGCTCCCTTGTGTTCTCGAGTTTAATATCACTTGGCAAAAGCGGAACAATAAAGTCCACGATAAACTCTGTTGGATGCTGTCCAACTATTTCTACGACTGCGACCTTATCGCGATTCGCTTTCCCATAAATTGCAAAAAAGCGTGCGTCGATTGCATTTCAAAATGGAAACGAACGCTTGTTATTTCTAAGGCGCGCTGCTATTTGTATGAAAATCACGTGCAAGAAACATTTTTAAAATACATGCGTCATTTATCATGCAATGACGGTTTTATTACTGCAATACATTGAGATTACGTTGTTATTTGTTGCAAGCACATCCTCTCTTTTTGTTGTGATAATTCTATTTTTCTGACACGTGATAAATATAATCTGTAACATAAACACAAGGCAGAAACTTAAAAAATTTTATTGCAAACATTCTTTCAGCGATTTAGATATACAAATTTTTCGAAATAAAAAAAAAAAAAAAAAAGAATAGTCCATATATTCGAGAAATATTATTTGCAATTCATATATTCATAAAAGCCTATCTTGTTAATAAGAATAAAGATTTTGTCGCTAATAAAAAAAAGAAGAAGTGCATATTTCCGTCGTGGTTCCATCCGGTTCTGCTATTTAGCACTTCTATTTTTATTATCTTCCCGTCTCATGCAGCCAAGAATAGAAATACGCAGCGATTTTGCGGCGCAAATTTTTGTCCGTGGCAATGTATTGATTAGCAGCTGTGCGTTTCTAGGATAAATCGGATGTTTCTTTATATATACCTCTCTCTCTTCCTCTTTCTCTTTCATCCTTTTTCTTCTCTGATGATTGGCGACTACTTCGCTTTTCTTGCCAGACTGCACTTTGTTGCTCTTACATTGATGCTACGTGCGATCTCGGGAGGTCTCTCTTCCTAGTTTACTCACTACGTAGGTAGTGTGCTGCACGCCTTGGCTTTCCTTTCTCTTCATCCGAGTCTTCTACTTCTACTTTGTCGTCTCGCTTTGTGGCTGTCCATTATACAAAGACGTGGGTCAGCTTTCCTCATTTTCCTCTACTGATATCACTTCGGCGAATCTGACTCCAACATACACATATGTAAATACTAATACATGATCGTGTATATTCTCAAAATAGTTTATACGTTCAAATTGGATATTTGGCTAAAAAAGTAATATTTATAGAAAATTGTTTATCAATATAAAATATTATACATATATTTAACAATTTAAAATATCTTCATTTTTTTTTAAATTTATGTCACATGAATTTTGGATAATTAAATAATGAATCTCTGTATTTTTTTTTTTTTTTTTTAATTGTAAAAAGAATTTAAAACTTGATAGTTTCGTTTGCGATTTTATCTATTAAATATTTGACAAACTTAATATACAATACAATTATTGTGATAATAAATTAACATCAAGATTAGTTTGTTTTCTTATTAAAATATTTAAATATTCCGATGTGACTGACTCATAATTAGCATCTTAGTTCTTTAGTTACTTGCATAGTGCTTGCTAATGACTAACTCCTCTCGCGCGAGTTTCTTCGTTCTCTCTCTAGTTTTAAATGTGTGACTCTCTCTCTCTGTCTCTCTCTCTCTCTATCTATCTCTATCTCTCTCTTTTCTTACGCCAAGACGTGGGACGATCCTCTATATAAACCCTCATGAATCCGTAGCCTGGCCCAAGTAGTTCGCCAACGGCGAACAGTTCGTACGGATCTGTCTCTGTTGTTGTCATTTGTGTCTGTGCTCGCGTGTGAGAGAGGTAGTGTCACAATTATAATATTGTGAGGTATATATTCATACTGGACGATCGAGTTTCTTCTGGTGTTGGATTTCCTTATTAATATTTTGCAATTGTACATGTTTTTGTTAGACACAGAGTATTTGCAACATTTTATTTAAGATTAATATTTAAAAAGAATTATTATATTGTAATCGTTAGAAATAATTATTAATGAGTGATATATATATCGACGCATCATAAAAGTTTTTTATTTTATTTTAGTTTAGCAGTACAATTTTATGCTATGTAAATTGTGATTTTTTAAATAATTTGTACAATTAGACTTTCTCTACGTAGGATTAATTATTCACGTTTGGTGATTCGAGTCTATTAATAGCGAATGCTCTCTCTGAAGTCTCAGACTATACATAGATGCAGTCTCCAGTTTTCTAAATATAGACCGAAATATTCGTACGACGTATTTGGTAAAGCAAATGCGCGAGTTGAATATTATTCCAAGTGCTATATATATTTCACATTTAATAATATTTAAAGATATTTTACATTTTCGTTTATTTTCAAGATTTTCAATAATTTTCGAAACAAAACAAAACCAAATTTTTTATTATTAAATGCTTAATTATATAATTTCCAAACACTTGATGTATTTTATGTCGATAACAAATTATTAATTTATATTCTATTTTGCGTTACTTCAGGAATAGTTGCAAAAAGGGGGATGTATCATCCATTAATAATTATTTAGAAAAATATTGCAAGAATCTCGATCGTTCATTATAATTATTTTAATTGAAGAGATGAATATTTCGTGACGAATTTACAAGTTTATGAGTGCAGGATTAATTGAAGATTTGTCCCAAGATGGAATACGTCTTAAAGGCGGGGCGCAGTTTGGGCAGTGGCGTGTGTAGGGCAGCGGGTGCCCTCGCAAGGGGTACCCGAAGAATGTTAACTTACGTGCCACTGTTGGGCGTTACTGCAGTTCCAGTAGTTGCTCAGGCTACAAAACCAGTCACGGTACGGGATAGTAAATTTTCTTAATATTTATATTGAGAAGAAAAAAAATTTATCTGCTGATAACCATTTGATCTTTTAAAAATTCAATTTTTTTCTCGGAGAATTAAAACCTGCCTTAATTTAATACAATGATCGGAATGAACGTACGTGTTTAAAGTGGACAAATATCTGTCATGGTAAACCGACACTCTTGCGTTCGCGCGAGACGCAAATCGTACGAAAATAGTTCGCGCGAGGAACGCGAATGCGCGAGAGGAAAGCGGCAGAGAATGCTTTCGTGAGCCGAAGCTCATCGACGAAAATGTCAGCAGTGCCAGAGTCGCGTGGAAATAGTGAGTCATTTGAGTCCAAAGATCATAGCTCTCCCTTTTTAACACGCACATGCAGTGCTCCTTTTTTATTTCGCACAAGGTGCGATTGTATCAGCGGGAGTAATTTTAATTTTAATTAATTTTAATTTTACAATTTATTATAGCTAGTTTATTATCGATCTTTCCGAAGAGAAGAATTTTTGTTCGCTATCTTTTCCCTGACCTTTCTCAACAATATCGTTTTGAACTGCATTGGCTACGCATTATCAGTATCGAATTGGGATAAACCGGGCCCGGTTTTCATTAAAGGCGAATTTCAGTATTATGATAGCCCGCGGGGAAAAATGCAATTCATGCCCGGCCTGCGCTCAAAGCGCGCGTTAAATCCCTGATTAGCTATGAATTTCCAACGAGATTTATCGAAATTTATTATGACCATGTTCATCGGGCAGAAAACGGCGAGCGATTGTGCTCGCTGGTGCCGCAGGCAAGGTGCTGCAAGAGTAAATTATTATACTAAGCCGTTTTATCCGGATGAACATTATCTTCAAAGGCAGAAACTATCCCAGGAAGCCTTTTACTACTACGAGAGACTAGGAAAAAAAAAAACAGACGTTTGTAAAAAGAACAATTTGTAATCGCCAGATTTTTCAAAATTCAAATCGACAACCATTTTCATTGATAACTCTCTTGTTGCACAAATTGAAGGGTTCCAGTGCACGAATGAGATGATACGTCGTTGTTCTATAATTCATAAGATACACTTTGAATATAAAGTCTTACGTAAAGCAAGGCTTGTGAATTATGGACTCTGGGTGCCTCGTTCTTACTTCGAATGCTTCAATTACGATGGTACGAGGTGTAGATCTATGCATGAACAACGGATACGCTAAGAAGGCCTCTTGCTTTACCGCAAAGCATGAAACACGCGAGACGCCACGACCTAAAGAGCCGTTTATACGTCGGCTGCGAGCTGGCTTCTCGCGTCGGCTTTCGTGTCAGATTTCTATCTGCGCGGATTATTAACCGGCTTGTGAGAGTCGCGTGCCAAGTATCGCGAAAACGTTCAGCCGTCGCAAGGAAATTAGCGATTTCGCTCCTCGTTTGATGAAAAGATCAATCGCAACCGTATTATGTTATAAGCATATATCTAAAAGCATTTACTTGAAACGAGAGAATTTAATGCGGAACTTTATTGCAATATAATTTAATCGTGTTATATATGTTGTGTTATAATTAAATTTACTAACTTTGACATAAAAAAAAAAAAAAAAAAAAAATTAATGTGCAACATTTTTGTAAAATCTCAAATTATGCCGGTACGATACTCGGTGGGAAACGAACGTAAGTGGATCGTCGGATATCGATTATCGATTTATCTCGCAATCACATTAAATCAATGGCGAAATTGTCGTGCACGTCGTGGAAATGGTACGACGAGCATTTCGAAACGTTTCATATAGATGCGCAGATATAACCGAACAATGGACGGTTTCTCTCTCTCTTTCTTGATGACTATCGGTGTTTTTCGACATTCATATACATCGAATACACGCGTCTTTCTCTCTCTCTTTCTCGATCGCGTTTGTGCCGGTTGGTGCGGGCGATATTGCCAGCGAACATGCTCCGGTGAACCGGATAAATACCCATAATTTATATCTAGCGAAAGAATAGAGAAGTTAAAACAAACGATAGTTTGTTACTCGTGTATATCTCGCACCGTTTTTCAAACATTAATATCGATACATGGTGTGTATCGATAGTAAAAGGAACGACGATTGCGCGCACACGAAGCATGTCCGATGAACATGTCGTCGTTTGCCGGAACACCGTCGATACGTCAATGAATCTCTCTCGCAAAACACCTGCGAATCATTAGCGTAGCCATTGTCTAAGTCACGCTCGTTAAATATGCCGAGATTACTTCCGGAACGCCGATGGAGCAATTGCTATTATGTTTTCTATTTTCGTCCCGCAAAACCATCGGATTTCGTTTTAAAAGCACTTATATTGCAGCGACTTTAGAATTTATTTTTATGAAAATTTGATAGATTTTTTTTGTAATGAAATTGTTAATCTGCAACATTAATGCCCCGAAAAAGTTTACCGTTGCTAAAATGTAACTGGATGTATATCGAAGTGACAGGATGTTGACAGTCGTTAACGCGATTATTTCAACGAGTCACGTTACTCTAGCTAATTTTTTCCCAAACAGGAAATTGATTTCGGTATCGGTGAGTGCCAGCTGTCCTGGTGCCGATGGTAGATAGGATAATTCGCACGGTTGAATGAACATGACACGATATTGCAATTTTACGTGTATTACTAAAAGAATTTTTCCAATTCTTTTTTTACGATTTTGATGAAAAAAATTTGCAAAAGAAAAAAACATAACTATGACATGTATTTTTGTTTAGGTTGATGCTTAAATTTCAGGAATAAAAAAAAAATAATTCAAAGCTTGAAGGTATTTTTCTAAAATACATGATTTTAAACGAGTTTTCGATGAGCGGTTCTTCAATATTTATAGACATCAAATAGACATCGATCGAATTTTATCGAAATCGGAGGGTGAAGATTTGCGGACATTTTGTTGTGAGGGATAGCATGTTGGTTACCGAGGGTCGTTCGAGATAGGCATTTGCGAGCAAGAGCTAATGCATTTCTAATGTTCCTCGCTAGGGTATAAAAGTTACAGGCACTTGGTCGGCTCTTTCGAGCGAGCCCGGCATTTCGTGCTCATTCACGACTGTTTTACAGGACGATCAAAAATTTAGCGTGTCCGTCAGCGAAATTAACTCACTTTCGTCCCTCGGAAACGCGTTTAGCCTGTAATGTTAATGGCGCAATTATAAACGGTACTTTCCGGTGAATTCGTTGCAAATTGATACGTATTACTGCATCTTCTGACGACATTGAAAGATAAATAACTCATGGCATGAATAACTTGATTTCTTTGGCTAGCTTTCAAATAACGGAAAATGTCGGAAACTACGCTTTTCATGTTTAAATGTAGAATCATAATAACATCATTTAGAACCGTCGAAAAGAGTATTATGTGCAGAAAGAAGCTTTCCCTGTTTGTTACTTTTATTATACGATGAATACATTTGCTCTTTATAGCTCGAATATGAAATTCTTTTTCTTAGTAAAATTTCTCAAGTCAGAAATTTTTATAAAACTATTATACTCAACAATGAGGCATGATGCTTTTTAATGCTGGTTATTTCTTAATAATTTATTTGGATATTTTTTAAAATATCCGTATCAAAATGAAACTATGAAAATGATATAAATGAGAATAACGAATTATGTTATTTTTGTGGTACAGAAGCTTGTTGTGCTGCATTTAGTATGCAACATCTCGTATAGAGTTAACGTTAACCTACTCAGAATTGGTTTTCGGCCAACGGTAATTCGTATGTGGGGAAGCGAGCAATTTCTCGATCGATTTCCTCGTAAGAGAACGCTGTGCAACCGGAAGTTCATTACCTTGGTGTACTCGCCTCCGTTGCGGACAATGCTCTCGGTACACGACCCTGGCCGTTCGCCAGTTTTTGTCGTGCATTTTTACCTTTTGGTATTAGGCCAAATTCTTGCGACGCGAGCGTCCATTTACGGTCGCTTTCACCTCGACGCTTTGCAATTAAATATCGGCGATGACTCGGGACGGAAGCGGAAGAATCTCGAGTGGAAAGTTCCAAGCTAAACTTAGAGTTAGAGAATTTGGAACGGATTTTTTCTCCCGGGCTAACTGATATTGTACCTATAGATGTAAATATTTTCGCGATCAAGGGTACGGTTTCTTTAATCTTCATCAAGCTGACACATTGATAATGATATCATTAGATAGATAGATAATTTTTATTGATCCTCTCGAGGTTACAATAATTTCCATTTCCCCATTTTTACATATATTCGATACAAAAATTTTATACAGCAAAACAAAGTACAATAAAAATTAATACAAATATAAAATGCATCTAAAAATTAAACAAAAATCAGAACTAAATAATTACACAGAATAATGACATGGAATCAGTACGCGTAACAATAAAATCTCTGTAATCTCATTACGGTATATTTAAAAAAAAGAAAACGCAACGCTGTGAGTATGGATTATGTTTACGAAGAATTTTATTCGAAGCGATATCGAAAAATCTCTTACATTGTATTATAAGTGTCATTTCGTTGGGTACCGTTGCAATTCTTTAAGCCGGAAAGCTTATATCTCTTAGGAAAATCTACAGAGAGAGAGAAGCGGCGTCAACGATCGATATAGAAACGCGGGATAATAAAGCTCACGACGCATTTCTCACGTCCGGTTTCTGTTTCCCTCTCGAGTTTCAAGAATTGATTTTGTCTCGCAGTTCTCTTTGCCACTTATGTTACGCAAAGATTAATGACAGTCAAATGAAATCTGCATTGTACAGAACTAGTTGTACAAATCAGTAATTATAGAGTTTTTATATTTTAGGTTTTTCTAATCATATATCTTATAAACCCGATGCAAATTTTCGTGCTAGTTTTGTTAACAGATTTGTTGCTCTTTTGTTGATTGCGCTGTTGTTTTATTTTACCTACTTGAGCAGGTATACAAGTAATTAAATATTTGTACTGATTAAACAAATTTTATCATTTATATATTTTTTATATTTTATTCTTATATTTTTATTTATAAAAATTTGACATAATATCATTATTTGTCTATTAATAATCATTTCTTATTTAAATAATAATAATTTAATAATACTTGTACCTATTAATAATAATAATAATTATTATTATTACGCGTATATTGTCTTGCGAGTTGGGATAACATTTCATATAAAACAGGTTAAAATCTTCCAACAATCTTTTAAGAAAAAATAAAGATATACAAATCTATTTGTCGTTTATATATACTTAAGTCATCTGTATTGACACGCGAAATACTCTCACATAGATTTAATATGAAAAAATTTTTATAAGCTATAGTTGCATGGACAAAAGAAGCTATAGAAATTTTAATTGATACGTACAAAAATGAGTCTTGTTTGTAAGCAACCAAGAATCTAAATTACATCACAATAAAATTATTTAATTAAATTTAATCAAATTTATTATATATTATATTTATTATATATTTAGTTTTTAAATATTATATATTATATAATTATATACTAATAAAATTTAATAACATTTGTTTTATGAAATTAAATTTTATTTTATTTTTTATTGAAAATTTACTAAGATAATAAAATATTATTACAATAAATTAAAAAGAATTTAGATATCGCACTATGAGCTTTATGAATTCTTTTTTTTTATGATAGAGAATTTGCATATATGATTGAATATTATTGCAGTCACACATCTAGCAGTAAAACACGCAAGAAAAATAGCATCAGACCTATCATTTAAAACTAACATGCTAGCATGTATAGCAGCATGCATCGTGCAAAATTTTTAGCATGATTTCTAGCAAAAGTCGCATGCGAATTTATCTGAAAAATCGTATCGTGCGCCGTAGTGTACTTTATTTTCTTTTAATTGTTTTAAACTTACTTAAATATTTATTTATAAATTTTATTATATATTTATTTAAAGATATATTTATATGTATCATTTTATATTTCTTCAATATTTTCCATTTTCAATGAATAAAGATTTATAAACGAGTGTGTAATTAAATTATTGCAACAAATAAAACTTGTGCTCCTGAATTTACTGTATTAGAAACAATTTAAACAATAACTGAACGTAATAATGCATCGGCATGTGACGGCGGTGGAACGTGCCCATACTTTTATTTCGCTGTGCATTTCTTCATCTCTATCTGCGTATTACGTTACCGAGCTGATAACGAAATTATGCGAACAAACGATACGGCACTTGTGTCGCTGCGTCATATACCGAGTTCTTCTCTTCTTTCATCAGCGTGCCTAATGTCATTATTTACGCGGTAATCGCGGCACAATCGTTCTTTTTATGCGACCGTAAATTTGCTAGGCGAATAAATCTCTAGTGTTATTTCACATGTTAAGAGAGTCATGCTTTGAAAAAAAAAAGAAATAAATAAAAAACGCTCGTTGACACAGTGACACGATTGCCACAGTTGCTAAAGGGTGAGAATTACGTTGGTAACTCTCGGCACCCTGCCGTGTGTCGCTCTCTTTGTACCCTCGTATATACCATGTTCCCTTTCGTTTCGCGTCGACGTATCATTAAGCTGTTCACCCTCCTTTTTATTCGAATTGCTCGGAGAAGCCTCACCCTTACTTCGGCAGTACGCACGTTATAATCGCCGGCCCCCTCATGACGAACAAAAAAATAATATTGCGCTCGACTGAGCCAACATTTTTCTCCATCGTGCTACATCCACGTGGCGTACAGACCCACCTTTCTCATTTTACGCAGGACCGATCGAGTGTCAAAACGATTAGATAATTAATGTTTTTCTACGCGAAGTAATGTCTACAATTTTCTCATATTTTAATTAATAAATTTGAATTACGATTAAATCACATCTGTTTAAAAACTTTGATTAGACAAACTTTATTTTTGATGTCAACTAATTATGGAATAGTAAATAATATTTTTTATGTAAATGTATATATTAGAATTAAAAGTGATCATATATTTAAGATACGGAAATTTAATTTATGTGCTTTAATCGTGATATAAAATATTTAAAGATGCGTTCTCGATTATTTTAGGGTGGTGAAGATGCAGAGAACGCGACGGCCACCACGAGCAGTCCGGAGGAAAAATCAGCAGCAAGCAGTCCATCAGCGGACGAGCAAGTAGCCGCGCCGGTAGCAGCGACCGAACCGAAGGAAGAGTCCGCCACCGCATCGCCAGCAGCCGCTAGCCCGGCCGAGGAAAAGAAAGAGGAACCCACTCCTTCCGCCCCCACTCCCGTCCCGTCCGTCGAGGATAAGAAAGAGGAGACGGTCGAAAAAGTCGAGGCCGAGAAAAAAGTAGTCGAGGTCAGTCAGTCAGCCGGCGGTCAGTCCGTAACGGACCCGGTAGAGGTTCCAGTCTACCGTGTCCAGCCAGTCGCGACACCGTCTATCATTGAGAGGAAAACCAGTGAGGACCTTCCCTCCTTACCCCCATCCAGTCCACCACCGACCCCCATAGACCCGTCGCCCTTGCAACAGGCTCGGCAGGCTGCAGCGAGTGCCACGGCTCTGGCCGAGGCGCTCAAACTACCTGCCGTGACTGCTGACGAGGAGGACACGACATTGACATCACCGCTCGACACGTCCTGCGACGATGTTCCTCAAGAAATCCATGAATCCGCTGTCCCCGCTATCGCGTCTCCGACATCATTTCCCTCTGCCAACTTACCCCTGACGGAATCGACCTTTGCCATTAGGAAAGTAGAGGATTCGCCGGTGGTAGAGGCCAAGATTGAGATCGAAACATCTCAAGATGTCGCGAAGAAGGTAGGGGAGACGATAATTAGTAGCTGTGACAATAAAGAAGTTGAGATAGAGTCAAAGGTAGAGAGCATGTTGGAGAGCCCTGTCACAATGACGAAGGAAGTATCAGAATACCAAGAAAGTGAGGCAAATAAAATAAACGAAGCGTCATCGTTACTAGTGGAACGCGATACGAAGGAACAGTTGATTGACCCGGTCGATAGTAATACTACGCAGGATACAGTAGAGAGCAAAGTAGAGTGTCCTTTTCTTCCTAAAGAGATAGATCCGTTTATCGATAATAGCGTGAAAAAAAGCGACTCTCTGGATCAGTGTCCGATAAATGTCAGTAACGAGAAACTGTCAGAGGTTACGGCTTCTTCAACAATGGAGAAAATTTCCGATATTGTTATGAATGAGCCTTTACCAGTCGGAGAGTGTCAAATAAAAAGGGAGATAAATAGCTGCCAAGGTGATATGAAGATAAATGTACTGCTTAATACTGAGAGTTCTTCAAGTGAAACAATGCCACATATAGAATCAACGGAGAAATTGTCAGACTCAGATCTTCCTTCGTTTGACAAATGTATAACTGCTGAGTCAGAGACATCATCGGAAATTCCAATTTCTACACTCTCCGAAAACGAAATTTTGCTGCAAGAAGGACTTACGCTATCTTCGGCAGATGCGGAAGTTGAAGAACGTTTGTGCAAAAAACCGATCGAATATGAACACGATTATGCGAAATACACGTCGGAGGAAGAAGGAATTACAACGGTAACTTCACCGACTGAACTATTTATAAATTCCGAGGAAGGTCCGCTGTCAGTTTCGGAAGATATTTTAGTGGAAGCTAAGCCAGCGATGATTATTCCAGAAGATGACAGCATGGAGGAGTTTTCCGACACTACCGAGTCTATCAAGGTAATTCCTGATATTGATGAGGAAAAAATTGAGAATGAACCAGAATCGGATACCGCATTACCCACTGAAGAGACACTGATTTCCGAAGAAGACATATCCGTTCCGGAAGACGCTACAATTGAACCGTTAAATGAAATCCTTAGCGTGTCAAATAATATTATTAAAAATGAAAAAAAACTAACTGATATGGAAGACACGCTACCATCACCACCTGAAGATTTGCAAGCCTTATCCAGCTCGCAAATAGGCGATGTTCAAGATATAGCAAACGAAACAGAACATATCGTTAACAGAGAAGATTCAATCGCGATATCAAGTATCGAGACAGAAACATTTGTAACATCTCCGTCGCAGATTGAACAAACCAAAACACTTGAATCATGCTCTCTACAAGACT
The DNA here is from genome assembly GCF_047496725.1 of Anoplolepis gracilipes. Lineage (NCBI taxonomy): Eukaryota > Metazoa > Arthropoda > Insecta > Hymenoptera > Formicidae > Anoplolepis > Anoplolepis gracilipes. The sequence goes on from NC_132975.1 coordinate 5,901,695, forward strand.
CTGCATGCTCTCCGCAAATAGCGTTTTCAGATTTTCCGTCTTCCGTTTCAAAGAGGGAAACTCCGACACGAGTTCTCTCACCGGAAAGTGTACCCTCGTTGGAAGATCTTCCCCCGGCGCCCGAAGACACAGGGATTCAGAGCTTAGATTCCTTCGATTATCCTTTACCACCGGAAGAGCTCTCTTGTCCGTTATCAATGATTGTCACTCCGAATGTGTCCACAGACGAGTTACCACCACCAGCTCCCGTCGAGCACGCGGCCAGTCCGAGAGACCCGACAGAGACGCTCCTCACACCGCCTATAAGTCCCAACTTCCAATCCAATATCAATATCGCATCCGGCATCGCGACAGAAACCTCCACGAGAGATTGCTCACAAATTCCCTCGTACAACGACGTCAACAATCACGAGCAACTCGCGTCACTGAGCGAACCAATGATTTCGTACAATCAGTCGGACATTGAATTGAAGCAGAGGCTGGCGGCCGAGTGCCTAGCGAAGACCGAAAGTCAGGAAGAGGCCTTGTTGTCGTGTGAATTGTCAAACACCGTCCCATCAACTGCCTCCAAGGAGCATCACCAGGTGACTAACATGCAACACAATCTCCTGGCATGAATGCGACCGGCCAAAATTTTTTGGCGGGTCCCTCGTTCCACATATATCTTCGTCGTCCGATCCGCACCATTACTGTTACTGTTTCGCCTGAAAGAAACGTCGGTTCTTCACCTTTCCCTCACCAATTCCTTCAATCCTTGAAATCCGATCATTATTGATATATACTTTGAATCCTAAAAATTCCTATATATCCAGCAAATTGCCAGTATCAATCATTCTCGCCTTTTCCGCCCCGTTCTCTCGACGAAGGGTAACATTGAATGAGACTGACAGCGACGTCGGGAGGTCTTGCACGATTCTCGAGTTTCGAGAACAAAATTACATTTTGGCAGTTCGGGTGTGTCGATATACGACCGAGAGAAGGAGCCGGTCGATCCTTAGAGAGTCCGCAAAATACATTTTCTGTCCCGATGCGTTTCCCTGTTGTGTTCCAATGCCTGAGGGTCTCGTCTCGTGTGCATCCTTCGTTCTGTCGAACGTGATTAACAAGTCTTACTCTGCTGCTCGATGTCCTCCGACGCTTCCGCCCAGCTCTCCTCACCTTCTCTTCCCCATTTATTACCACAATTACCAATTATCACCTGTGTTGTTTGCCTCTTGGTTTTTCTTGACAATATTAACATGACTTTTTTATAAGATTAAAATTAATGCGCTATAGTAGAATATTTTTTACGGTGCGATGAATAGCGTATCATATTCACGCTGTCGCGCTAATTAATGTCATTTCCGTAGAAGATTATTTTTTTTTTTTTTTTTTTTTTTTTTTTTTTTATGTCGAACGCTCTTATACTAATATAACATAGGTGCTCAAATATTAGAGGTACCTCTAGTGTGAATCTCACTGATAGACGTAAAAGCAGTTGGACTAACGACACGCGTGTGATAGCTGACGTTTTAGATTTTAATAGACATGCTCATTAGAAGATCTCGATACTTACTGTCGTGCTGTTCTCGTAATTGCATCTGTTGTGTCGTAAGCATCTTGTACTTGCGCATGCCGAGTTTTCTTATATCTAAGGGATTCGTCAGCGGGATTTTCAATTCTTTACGCTGCTCGAAGCATGACGAAACGATTCTGCCGAGACATTTTGTCGTTATGCGGTGCGTTTCAAGCGAGGAGGTAATTGTCCTATTGCAATTGTTTGGTCAGACTCAGGTCCAGTAATACAGGCAAAATCAGAGATATATTTTAATACACATTTTTATAGTTACTATATATGCAATTTTTGTTATCTATATTATTATTTATTAACAATTTATTTATATAAGAGTTTCGTTTTATTTTATTTCTATTTATTAGTTTTTTGCTTTATAACGGAAATTAAGTATATTATATATAAAAAATTCTATTTTAATCTTTATTTCTGAGTAATCTTGTTGATAGTTGTTTTTATCTTCTATTGAAGCCACAACATACACATCTCGTGATGATTCCACCAATCATTTACGTTCGATGATTCACGAGAAGATAAAAAGATCTCATTCGAGATTCCCTTCCCGAATGAGAATTGTTCGGCAGAATCGACCTTACGTCTTTTGTCCTCGTTACAGCATGCTGGGATTTGGATTAATAGAAAGAGACAGATGGAGAGAAAGAGAGAAAGATATATGAAAAAAAAAACAGCATAATGGACAGAATTATGTTTTACAGAAAGCTCCGGAGGTCGAGGTGCCGGTAGAGAACAACATCGTCCACGACGCCAACACGACGGAAAGCGCCGATGAAGCTCCTAAGGTTGCACCACCGGCCATCCCGACCGAGGCACCCGCCTCCCCACCAACAGCACCGGCTATCACCGAGGACGTTGCCTCGGTCACCAAGGTAATTGTATATAACATATATGTGCATATTCCCAGTCTAGCCACAGTCTGAAGATTATAATCAAGTCCGCGCTATTATTAGCCTGAAAATGAGTCATTGTCGATGATGCACGGATAACATCGATCGGTCGTTTGAATATATGTGCATAAGATTGTCTCTGAGTTTTTTATTTTTTGTTTTATCTTGTAGAGTCATTTATGCATATTTTTATGTAATGTTTTAATAAAAAAATTTAACGGGATATATATTTAAGAAAAATACGAGAATATTATTTTTAAATGAATTATATCTTGAATAATATAGAGAAGAAAGTGGAGAGGGAACAATTTAAAATTTCTATCTTAAAAAAAAAAACTCATATTATTTATTCAAAAATTTTTATTATTGAAAATTTTATTGACATAACAATAAAAATGTAACAATATATGTTAACGGAATCTATATAATTACTGGATAAAGATCTTTCCGCTGATTGAAAGAATGACATACTTGATAATTGATATGATTTTTACTTATACATGATGATCGCCAAGAGATCATTTATAGCTCGATGAGCTTAAATGAGACTGAAGGTCATTATCGAGTATATTGACCGACGAAGATTAACGAGCGAGGGGCCATCTGATCATTAATACTGCGACTGCACCTTTTTAATAGTGACTAGCAATCATTAAAACGCCATTAATTTTTTTATTTCTTTTTAAAGGCCATCGAGGAGATCGACATAAGCGATAAAGCGGTCGCGGCGGCAGTGAACGACGCTATCGAATGCAACACAAATGTAAATAATTTTTTTTTTACAAGATATTCTCGCGACATCAATTTGCACTTAAATAGGCAAACTATTAATTTCTTTTTTCTTTTTTTTTCAGGAAATCATTGCTGATGCGCTCCACCAAAACAACATAAACGAATAAGCGCCAATTAATCGAATTGTATTTTGGAAAGAAAAAAATTCTTTTCTCTCGTTAAAACCAAAAAAGTATATTATATAGATATGTATATTTGGACCATTCCTACAACTAAACAGAAAATAATGTTCTTTCGTTACGAGCAACAAAAAGGGAAAACGGGACGATGACGACGACGACGACGATAATGACGACGACCGCGATATCGTGAGAGCATACAGACTCTATGGTAGGCCTATTAATTATTAAAGGACGTTTGATGACAGGGCAAACGAGAATACGCGCAAAGGAATGAATCTACAATCGTATTATTTAAAAATGGGTTTACGAGATCATATATATATCGCGCGAATGTCCGATTACGGGAGAGTAGACATAGGTTGTTTGCATGCACGGTCTCTTTCACAGATTAAACGATTACTCGTTTCATTCTTTGTGGCGCGCAGGTAGAGTAAAGTTGTGCCCGTGTCCTTTGGACATCGTGTGCAATCGTTACAACGATCGGCCCTGTTGTGTAGAAATTTTTAAAGTTTCATTAATTGTTACTAAAGTCTAATGCTCGAACATCGCGCGACGGACAAGCGATAGGAGCGATTAATTAAGATCGTCGAGATGATAGGGCGAGAATCGTTCGTCGCGCATTCCAGGGGAAATACTCATTGGATGACGCCCTCCCGTAATTACATAACTATTATACTCTGATGAGAGCGAGAGAGTGTGAACGAGAAAGAGAGAACGAGAAAGACAGAGAGAGTGCGAGAGAGAAAGTCGAAATGTAGAGAAAGAAATTAAGGAGGGAGCAGGCTGTGCGTGATTGATAGCGATTGTGTGAAAGGAAAAAAGAACAAAAAAAAAAGCGTAAAACAGAAGGGATGGGGATGTATCTTTGCCACAGTGAGAATAGGAAAAGGATGAAAATATCCGAGAGAAAAAGCGGAAGAAGAGATTATTGAGCGACACACGACAAAGTTTGTACGAGAAAAAAAATCGCACTCGCGTCGACGACTTTGTTGAGGGCATCCGATATATTGTTTCGCTCGTATTTCCTTCGCGTTCCTTGATTTTCCTTTTTCCGTTTACATCTGTACAATCGAAACGTTTTTTACGTTGTAACGAGGAACTTTTTGCACATTTTTAACATGATTTTGATAGGCGCGTATCCTAAAGCGCTTGCAAGCACAAGAGGAGACACGTTACACACGAACACAAAGAGGACATTTATACCGCGTATACGTATATACGTACCATGGAACATACGAGATAAAGTATATACAGTAAGTCGAAATGAGATGTAAGTGATATATTAATCTAGACTATAGAGAATGCGTTTGTGTAAATTCGGCGTTTGTTCGAACATGCTAACTTCTCCATAGAGAAAGAAAGAAAGAAGGAAGAAGAGAGAAGGGAGAAAATACGAAAAAGTCTATCGTAATTTTTATGATAATCATTAAAATATCGCCTAATTACAATTTACATACAAAACATGCACAATTTACCACCCGGAAACGATACCTTTTTCAAGTTTTCATACGATGTTTCTACGTTTCTACGTTTATACGGATCTCCAGAAGATAAAAAAAAATAATTATCGTCTACGAAAAGCTTTTTTTATTAAGATTGTAGGTGTAGATCATAAAGTGTTAAACGAGAAGCGCATTATACACGTGTGACACGCTCCGATATTTGATAATATCGCCGAGTGTAGGGAAAGGGTGGGACCGAGCGTTTTACTCGCGTCCGTTATCGGCATTAATTTCTAAGCGGTTACATACATATTAACGTGTAAGGACGGGAAGGAAGTAAGATTAAAAGTTGTATAGAGAGTAAAACAGTACATTCACATTAAGTATATCTGTCCGCAATGATCTTTACAACGAAAAATTCATCATCTTGGAACAGCAACGACATGTTTGGCGAGAGTGAACTTTTTATCGAAATTCTTCGCGAGCAACCCGAGACTGATATCTGTGCACCCACATCATTCTCTAGCGATCGTCATCACTCTGAGGCGTCGTCGAGGCAAACCTCGCTCGTTTATTTATTTTGCGCCGGAGACTACAAAATTGTGAATGAGACCTTTGGTTCGAAGCCGCCTCAGATGCGAAAGTACAGTCTCCCAGTATCTTCGATCAGCAGTTATAATAGTAACTAAACTATTCTACATTTATCTATAACCTATAATAAACTGTGAAACAAAGTGTATCAGTGGCGAGTATTTATTTCATCACAGAACCTCCTCTAACCCATATGATTATTATGATGTTGATACATAGGAGTTTTTATAAATTATTCTTTGTTATAAAAAAAATATCAATATATTCATATTATATATGTATATATATATATATATATATCATACTATAGCTTCTAAAGTATTTATCACTGTATCTAGCTCATCCTTGTTCAGCTCTAAATTTATGATCTGTCGAGATTCTGTATCTTCGACTATTAAATCCAGCTGAAGAAGGAATTCCCGTAAAGAAGCCATCTTGCTTGAACCTATTATCAACTATAAAAAACATGCGTGATGAAACAAATAAAGTCAAAAATAAATACAAGAAATGATTGTTTATATACCTTTAATCTCCAATCTAAATCGATTACAGTTGGTAACTTCCTTTTGTAATATTTCCTTAATAAAGCATTTGTTAAATGTTCTCTGCGCACTTTTAAGCAAGTAAGAATATTTTGTTGCACTTGCTCGGGTAATTCATGGTATTCTTGCGGCATCTGAAACGATCATTTTTTTCTGATAAAATTAATTTTAAAACGATACAAAGGAACTTAAATATATTCAAGATTATAATAAAATTTGATAAGTTTGATTTAATATTTACATTATTAATATATAAAAGCAATTTTTTTGATAATCATACCTTTTCTTCTACCATGTAAAGAGAAGCAGGATTCCGTAGCAATGATGATATCAGCTTATATATTCCTTCATATTCTGTTTTGTTCCAGTCCATACTATTAATGAATTTATGATACGATGGGCCAGGACGACCACATATTTCGTCGACGCATGCATGTAACAACTTAATGTAAGCAAAATTATTATGTATACATATATCACATCATTGATTAGAGGAAAGCAAGAATATTATTTTGTTTTACTAACTTCTTTCAAGACATTGCTTTTGTCTTCACTAAAGAGGCTTATGTACAACGATTGAGTGCTCTCCATAATTGCTATTTTCTTTAACAGACACTTTATTTATTAACAATGTTTTATCACTTAGTGTTAATGCAAAAGTAGATTAGATTTTCTGCATATAAAACACATTTTATAAAGCTCATACGTTCCTAATCGATATAAAATTCTTTCATTCAAATCTTTAAACATTAAAGATATATTTAAACAAACAGTGATTGTAAAACTCCAACTTTCAATCGTGAATCGACTAACAATTACGATAACGGAGGTTAGGAAAACGAATACAGTCGCGTTTGACAGCTCGTGCATTTGCGCCATCAGCTGATGTATCTTGAAAGCTTGAAGCGGTATCTTCGGTAAATTGAAGGCAATAGCAATTTTATCGACCGAGTATTGAAATATTTGGCATGTATTATAACATCATACTCGCCAGATGGCGACACCAATATCGATAATCCGTTAATTTTTCTTTTTGCGCCACCATTTATAATTTTTCATAGTTCTTATAAACGTTAAAGCGCGAGTGTGTTCTGTGATATCATGACTTTTTTCGTCAGATTTTCGCGCAGAAAAATTTGAATCTTTACATAAATCTGATAGAGAATCTCAGTGAGTTGACATAGTCGTATTTGGGGGATAATACTATTTATATATAAGGATCATCGATCGATATTTCTTAAAGGGTGAGTGAAACCACCGACGAGATATTAAATCTCGTCGATGCTGAAACGCATCGATAACGGAATCTCTTTGTTTTATTGAACCTGCAATAACCTGTGATGCATGAAATTTTGTTTCAGATGCTGCTGGAATGATCTTTGCTGTGATGTACGTGGTCTACCTGTATTGGTGAGTCAAGAAATTCTTCATTCACATGTATATATTTTTCGCGCCTTCGTTTATCTACCAGCTTACAGCTGCCATATCATAATCAATAAAGAGAATTACATACAACTTGCATATGTATTTGATATGTATATGAAATCTATTTCGTTATTAGACCTCTGGCAGATTTATGATAGTTCAGTTAAGAGCTTGTTCTGATCAATCTCTCTAGTTAGATAAGCAAAAGTATAATGTACAACATAAATCTTTCCTTCGTGATCGCGAACGGACAAGATCAATCAATGCGCTTAAAAAGAGAATGGCAAAGTATGTCTGCGATAGTTGATATGACACTTATCAGGCATGTATGTCAGGGCGTCTACTCCCTGGAAAAATATGAAAATCCGGGAATATTCAGGGATTTCTTTTGTATTTGGGGGGGGGGGGGGGAGGAAGTCTCATTGAATTTTATTGGGATTCAGGGAATTTTTTCGAAAAAAATTTTTTATTTAATAATTTTCATCCTTTTCATCTTGTGAACAGTCAGCCGTGTGTGAAACTAGCGTCTCGCTTCGTGAAAACTTATTAATTGACAGTTTTGGCCTTATTTTTAATAATTCTAGAATTTTGTAAATAATTTTTTTTTAATAATTTTTCTTTAATAATTCTAGAATTCTTGATATATAGATTAAACAAATAGTGCTGGCCATTAAAAGAATAGGCCGGGAAAAAATCGGGACAAACTGAGACGCCAGGTTCACGCATCTCACTTTGTCCTTTGACAATTTTTTTTAGTATTCTTGCCAGATTTTAAGCACTTGAGAATGCTACGATAGTTCTAAAGAAAGTTTTATGCGTAAAAATTATTAGAATATTATATTAGATAATTATATAAATTAAATCGCCCGAAACACTAGATGTAAATGAGATTCATGTTATACCGGCGTATCGATATTTAATTTGTTTAATAAATATTCTAATAATTTTTAGGCATTTCTAGAACTTTGTTCAGAAAGTATTACAGGTGATTGGTGAAGACAGTACGACACAAAAAATAACACAAAATCTCATTTAAAGTCGATAGAACATTTGAAATATAACCAGCGTCTCATCTCACAATCAGTATTTATATGTTTAGTATCTCGGCCAATTTAATTTGTTTAATAAATATATTGTAATTTTTACGCATAGAAATCTGGAAATCTTTGGAAATTACGCATATACTTTCTCTGGAAATTAAAAGTGATTATAGACTGACATGAAATCTCATTAAAGTTGATAAATCGAAATACGACCAATGCCTCATCTCGATATTTATACGTTTGGTATTTTGGACAATTTATGTTTATTTAATTTATTTAATTAAAATTCTAATAATTTTTACGCAAATATATAGAACTTTTTGTATAACTGTTGTGAAATTCTTAAGCGTTTGAAATCTGGCAAGAAATGCTTAAAAAACGTCGGCAGATAAAATAAGACAAAATGAACATTGGCGTCTCAGTTTGTCCCCCATAAATATATATATATATTTTGTTTGTTTATATATTTAATGTTTTAATATAATAATCTCTTAAAATAATATTGAATATAAAGTATATACTCTTTGTATGTAACTTTTAATGATAAAGAAATGAAAATTTCATATAAATAATTAATTTTTTTTAGAGAAAGTTATATTAAAAAGTCTTGAAAATATTCTTTTTACTTGAAACTTAACAAAAATACCTGGAAAATCAGAGAATTTTCAGAGAATTTTTTTACAAAATTTGAGTAGACACTCTGTATATATGTATATATATATATATGTGTGCGCGACGAATGTTTATATACATATGTAAAAATTATATGTATATGTATATAAAAGAATGGACAATCTTAGTTCAGGACATGTTTCGGCAATTTTCGTTGTTTCTTTTTTCGAAATTTCAGACGATTCGCGGTCTTCCGGTAGTTTTGAGAATAGTTATGACACCCTCCAGTAGCGTCGAGAAATATAATATCCTTATTGAGTTTATATCGAGCGTGTAATTCATTCCGCTCGTTTTTTGTAATGCACAAAAAATTTATATTTAAGAAAGATTTACGGAGATAAGTATTATATAAAAAGACAAATTTAAAAATCGGCAATATAAGACAAATTAAATTAGAAAAAAATATAAGAATATCCTTTTTTTTTAAGAATAGGGGGGAAGGGCGGGGGGAAATGAGACATACAAAAAATTGGATATAATCGATATATTTTTCATATTCTCAGATTATTAAAGTCACGTAGTAAAGAAGCGGCGGTATTAACATTATAATGGCTATTTTTCTCGCAAACAATCGCATAGTCCAAGCACGCATTTACGATTCAATGCACACAATTGACCTATTTTAATTCTTTGTGATTTTGCTGTTTTATTAATAACATAGAAAATACAAAGTTACAAATACACGTGGCTACATCGCTCATAGCAATTATAAGAGCCTTCCTCGTGTTACATCACTTGCGTAGAGACGCAAGAGGAGAGAGCACGCAGTTCTCCTCTCTGTATGGTTTTACATCCACTAGTTAAATATTAAATTAACGAACATGCCGTTATACATTAATGCTCGATTAAATACAATAAAGGTATTCTATTATGTGACATACAAAATATGTGGACACATTAATGATCTGTTTCAATTCTGCGTGAACGTCCATATCTGTATTCGGACTTTGGTATATTTTTACTCTTTATATGTAATTACTTTCGTAAATTCAGGTAAAGTATGATATAATGTTTAATGAAACGAGTGAGAATGAAAAGGATTTAACAGTTCTCGCGAGATGTAACGAATGAGTCTTCTCACGCAAAACGGAAACAGGATCTCAGACTAGGCTCGCGTCCGAGGTCTTTCCAGCTATGATAAACTATGATATCTACGACACATCGCTTATCGCATAAAATTATTATTCACGTAAAAGACACGTATCGCATCTTCTTATTTCTACATAATTTTAGCGATGCGATTTTTTGAGTCCTTTTCGCTGACGAGATTCCTGTTCAAAAAAGACAGTCCTTTTTAATCATTTCTCTTCAAAAGATTATTACTAGAAACACTTTATCGTTCGCTGGTAATTTTGCAGTGTGTAATCACTAATTTATATGTCGTGTTATTCTAAAAATCGTTTGAGAGTTGTATAGAATGTTATTTGCGCAGAATCTTGGATATTTATTTATTTTTATTCTCACCACGCGCATCGATAAGCCGCCGTGATATCGTTATAAAATTATTCTCGTTACTTTCTTAAACTTTGAAATATTTTCTACTATCTTCGTGACGATTAATGGTATTGAAAATCAACGATCACATTATTACTATCCTCGTTGGCGAACGAAAATAGAAAAAAAAGCAACGATGACATAAGTACGCGTATGGCCGAATAGCGATGTACATTTATACATAATGACGGGGATACACGTTCACATATACATATATAATGAGTCTCTCTTTCTCTCTCTTTCTCTCTGACGAAGACACACTTGAAAAAAAAAAAAAATAAAAGAAAATGGCACCATCAATTTTTCGTGCGCTTCATCGCGCTATCTCTCTCTTCATTGGCACGATATGAAATTGTATTTTATGCAACTGTTATCCTTTTTTCCTTCGCTATCCATATATATCTATTGCGGCTCCTCTAACTTCTGAATCGGTGATTTAGATTCGTGCGATAACTTGTCATTGCGTTGAAAGTGTCCCTTTTTCCTGGGCACTTGCCTGGCCCTTTCATATACTCACCGAATTCGCAGTTAGGCATGGCACATTCATTGTTCTGAATGCATCTGCGATCAAAGAAATATGATATCATAGATCGAGATTAATCAAAATAAAATTTGTTATATTTTTTTAAATTTTAATTTAAATAAATTACTCGAGAAATTTTTTTTTTTTTAGAGAATTTAATTTAAATGTTAAAATAATTCTGAGTTTCTGCCTGCTAAAGAAACAGTCGATCAGTTTTTATCGGGCAGAACCTTCGGAATACAAGATTACTAGATCAAATATTTTCATTACATTTGCATATAAATGTTGGATAGAGCGCAGTAAAGTTGGATTTAGACGTAGTCACGGTGAAACTTTACCGTACGGCATATGCAAACGTAGTTTGCTGTTTTGTCTTGTAAATGCCGGTGATTAGTATGTAAGCGCCACAGTGTGGTTTTACCGTCGCATATTTAAACTCGTGCATTGGAAACACTTCACGATGAAGTGTGTCGCGAAAATTGCAGTCGCAAAGGCCCTTTAGGCATATACTTACATTCTGTCCGCGAGGGAGAAGTATCCCTTCCCACGTCTGGTCTTTATACAATTCTGATTGCTGTCGAAACAATTACATTGACAAGTGCCTTCCGCCGTGATCCTCGGTGTGAATTCCGACGGGCATCGACATCTATACATTTTTTTTACCGCACAGAAACAATATTGAGATAATGAAGATTCTTTTCTTTTATGGGTCGTTTTATTTATGCAAAGAAATACGTGAATGAGAGTGAATATTGAATACATTGTATTTTCGTTTCCATTATAAAGTTACTGCTTTGCTACTTGTTAAAATATTTTAGCGAACTTACGGCTTCCTCGAAGGTGGTTTCTTCATATTTTGTGGGGGCGAGGAGTGTCGATACACTCGCTGGTCTGGAAGTTTCTCGTTCGTGGTGTCGTATTTGGACCTCTCCCTACATTCGCATTCTGTGTGATTGTAGAACGATAGCTTCTCCACTACAGTGCCGCCGGCCACGTTAGCAGTCTACAATAAAATCAGAAATAAATATTACTATACGGGACATACGCTTTCATAAACGCGCGCGATATATGCATAATCAACGTCGTAAACGATACATTATGTTTCGAGAGAGTCTGAAGTGCGCTCCCAGCTCTCTCTCTCTCTTTCTCCTGTTGCTGGGATTCTTTATATTTTTCATTATTATTTATACACTAATATTTATTCGCACGTCACATTGTGGAAACGTTTGCACGGAAGTAAATATCGCCGTATAAAGTCAGGATCACTCGCTATATGCAGAAGCAACTTTGTAAATAATAGTACACGGTGCAGGAACTCAGGTAGTCTCTTTTATCCGTTCGTTACTTATAACTATGTAAGACATTGAGAAGCCATTTTCTTTTGCATAGATTCTTCTCTAAGAAATGGATTTTTTTTTAGAAAGAAAATTATGATATTGCAAAACGCTTTATGCAAATAAGTTTTCTCCCCATACTTTTCAATATTGTCGTATCGATTAACCGAATTGTTACCAACCGTAAATGCAAAATTGAACCTTTGAAGATAACAGTCGAGTATTCTTATCATAGTGTTAAAGCTGTCGTGATCTCGTGCTAACGAGAAGGCTGCATAACATTACGGTAATACTTAAAAAATCTAGACAATCAGCTACATTCGACCCGGTTCTAATTGGGTTCAATTAACCTGACTCACACTTTGTGAGAGTCTGCTGTACAACAAAACTAGGCGTTTACCGACTGACACGGATGCTGCTGGAGCGCGGGAGCTGTCCATATCGTCGGGCCACATTTAGCCCGCCTTTAATCGGCTCTAATTGTTCTGAGTCACTACTCGTACCCGATTTCTGCTTGTATCTGGCGTATTCCGATGGGTCATTGTCTCATTAACTGACATAGAATAATGCCCGATATAAATAGACGCGTAATTATTTGATACAATCTTGCATTGTCCAGCAGGTAATATCGAAATGTAAATGACGGAGTTCGGATAAAGAGAATAATTAATTTCAGGTTTTCGTTGAAGAGAATCTTGTCTGAAATATAACGCGTGTTTTCCGGGACGCTCTGTACGTGGACTTGATTCCGTTTCTACTGTTCGCTCATGATGGAAACGTCTGTTATTTAACATTTTCTTCCCGTTTGCAAAACGACAGGTTTTGAACGAGCGAGTAGAAGATAAAAATTTCGTGGTTAATTGAAAGTTGGAAGACTCACTGGGAAGAAATTCTAAGGCGGTGACACGCATCGCATCGTAAGCGGCCACATCTTGCACTCGTAATTATATTGTTCCCGTAATTGGCAACGGGCTGATGTTCATTGTGCGTGATAGAAAGCTCGTTGTACGTGACTCATGGATTACCCCCGCGAAGCAAAGATTCACGACGTGTATTATTACCGGCCTATTTTAAAACCAACGGGCATGTTGGCTGCAACAGCGAAATTTCGTAACGGTAGAACGCGGAAGCACAAGAGAAATGCATTAAAAGTTGCAACTCTTGCGAATTAACATTTTTATTATCATAACACAACGCAGTTGCAGAATCGTAAAAAGAAAAAAGCAGATGAAAATAAAAATATGCACAAGTTTAATGATAAAAATCAATATTAAAAACTAAAAAAGAGAACCAATAAACAGAGTTAATCTGCAGATGAAAATGCATGTGTGTGTGTGTGTGTGTGTGTGTGCGAGTTAGTAAATTCAAATGTCAAAAAATTACATATTAAAATATCCAATTATTCTTAAAATATATATAATATATAAATAATTTAGATATTTAAAATACAATATAACTCTTGACGTTTGAATTTACTAATTAATTTACGCACACGTATTTTCATTTGCAAATTATATATATAATATAGCTCTGTTTATTGACTCTCATTTTTAGTTTTGAACATAAAAGTTGTATAAGAAATTGATTTCGTACCTTAGAAATACCTTGTTATATAAAAATAGTTATCTTTGAATTTTTGATTCGTCTAATACGAGTATTTCGAGCGTCTGCAAATTTCTTACACGCGTGGTATTTAATAAATATCTATTTTATTATATGAAATTTATGATATCGTACATTCTCTCAACATAGCTGAAACGCGAAAGTAACTCGTGTTAAATAGGTCGAGTGCTCGATCACTGAGATCAATGATAATGAACGACACGGTACGGTGTGTCCGGTCGACAGTGTAGGCGATCAATCGCGGTTAAGATTTTATTTAGCAGATTGTCGCAGCCGCGAAGTGCGGTAATCACGACGTCGCGCGTCGCTCAATTAATACCCTTTCGCCATTCGAGACAACGTACGAAGATGCAATTGCGACAGTCATAGATTTCTCGCGACGTTATTAAAATTACCCAAGGGATAGGATTGCGACAGTCACTTCTCTTGATGGCTTTAAAAGCGACCGGAAAACCACGCAATATATAATTCTACTCGTTGCTCGATTTTCCCATACTTTAAAGCCCCCTGAAAAAAATTTCTGTAGCAAGAAAAATCAAATTGACGGATTTAATCAGTAGGTTTTTGTTTTTATGGTCTCTTTAAATGCGTCGTGAAACTCTGTAAAACTGAGAATACGAATCTTTGTGTACGCAACAAATTGCGTCGAAGAATTGTGTGAAGCTTCTGTTTGCCTTGATAAAGTACGCGGATCTCGCTTCCTCTTTGTTAACACGAGCTGTATTCACGGAGTATTCTCTTTCTTTCTCCGATAAGCTTTGTCAGGTCGGTACACGAGGATTGAGATTCGCGATCGTCCCTGACGAATAACCAAGCCAAGAGATCGTGATCATAAATTTTATACCACAGTGCTGTACGTAGGACGTCCTATGGTGAACGTATTCAGAATTGTGTTTAATATTACTTTTACTATTTTAATTGCGTTACAAATATTCGAGATTACATTATTGATATTTATTCTAATTAATGCAAGCTCATTTTGCAATCATCAGATTGATTAATTTTCACATTTTGTGTGTTTTTCTTCAAAATTTTCCAAATTCTTTTCTTTATTATATATAAACAAATATTGCGTATTTTAATATTATTTTTGATATTATTATAACAAAAGATTTTTAAGATTACAAAAGATTAAGAGAATAGTAATTATAATGATATTATGCAAGTTTTTCGATCGAGTCGAATATCGAGGTCCGTGAATTTCTTTGCATGCCATCAGCATCAATATACGGACGAGGATAATGCATCTCCTAAGGGATGCATCAGTAGGAAGATAGTATAGCGTGGCACGAAGTTCCGTCGGTCTCGTGTTTCAAGATTTTTGTCGGAAAGCGACGTGGAACAGCATAGGTATATTTATAGGAGCTTACGACTCCACGCCCATAAAGTCAGTATAAAGTCAGTTTGGAGTTGTCACCGATAGTATATGTGCAAGTTTTATAGTACGAAATTGTGTCGTATCATTTCTCGTGTTTGTTAAACTCTATAAAATGATAGGACGTTAACTTGAGGCGATCAACCGTGACATTGACCGATGAAAATTACACGACATATTGACAACATTATATTTATTATTATCCCCGAGTAATAACGCAATTTTGAGCAGCCCGTTGCTGAAACACCCCAATTTGCATCTGCCGATATCGTAATTTTTCGATACACACAGTTACACGATGATCGCGGTGCGTAATTGTAATATCAGGAAGGCGTAGGAAGTAAGGAACGTTACGAGAGGCGCATGTGATTTCCATAATGCCGTGATGGGTGATTTGCGAGAGTTTCTTCGGCGAAGCCTCGCCGTGAGTCGTCCCGTGCCGTAGACCGTGGCGAATTCCGGAATTTAATTTCCGCGAGGATTATCCCTCTCGCGGGATCGGAGCAGCTGACTGGTCGCCTCATTAACATTCGCCGTATCTCGCTCCGGGCGCTCGTTCGTGAATGAAACACAGGAACCCGGCACGAAACCAGGCGCACGCCTCTCTGGAAAGAGATCGCTGAACCGTGTCCGGGGTGATTCGTTTCTCAGACGAATATCCCGTGTTTACCGAGACAATATTATACTACGTTATATCAAACTTGCCTTGCAACGATTCTACAATGTGTCCATTTTTTCATAAACTTATTTTATTAATTAAGAAAAATCATCTCGAGTTAAATCTTTCAAAGTTCCATTCCATAGATTATATAATTCGACTTTAATTCCCCTTTCAATTGCCATTTGTTTTGCATTTTTTTAAATTTTTGTTTCCTCTTTTTTTAGAATTTAAACATTCACTTGATAATAAAAATCGGCGAATAAGATTTCTTATTTTATTCTTTTTTTTTTTTTTTTTTTGTTCTACCGATTAGGATACTGGAAGAGGACTGCATAATTTTCTTAGATCTTTCTAAACTTTGCTTTAAAATACGAGAATAAAATAAACTGTAAATTATCGCTAATGCTATTACAAATACTTTCCGTGACATTTCACGACCGCTGTCAAAGATATTACTTTACAAATGTTTATAGGCTTATCAAAAAGGGAATATTGCCGCGAATCCCGTTAATACTATTTGCTAATCGCCTGAAGAACGTTGTCATTGTATAATAAAAGTATGTATCGAACAGACGACAGCAACAGACACCACGTGTCGCATGATCATCTCGTATACAAAGTTATCAGGTGTCTTGAGTGTCGCAAAGGATTGTTGTAACTTAAAGAGTGCAGACTAAACATTGACGAATAAAGTTCTTGCTCCAGCTCTCGATAAACAATATCAGACATCAGAGATATTAGTGTACAAAAATTTTTATACATCTATCAATAATGTTTTTAGAGAGTCGCTATCTTATGATAATGATTTCTGGGTACTCGCTTTCGGTTAAAGTTTAATGTACAGTGCGGTGCAATTAATCGACCATGCCGGCGTTTGTTGCACAAACGGTATTGAATGCGCCAAACAGATAAAGCCCTTCCGGTCTCTCCGAAACGTAACCAATCCTCAATTAATCGACTCGTTCGGTTAGGTAAACCGGCGCGGCCTCCCGGCAACGATAATTAATTCCTGGCGTCCGACGGTAATTAAGGGACGGGCCGCTTCGTCATCGCACCCACACGGTCGGCATCTTGGCAGAAAGGCGCGGGTGCGCGGGATTACAATGTGGCTTTTGTGTGCTCGCGCTTGTGTGTATAATTAACATACAATATTCTCGGAGCATGGAGGTCCGTTTCTCAGAGAGAGAGAGAGAGAGAGGATCAAGACATTCAGTACTTAAGAACGGCTTGGAAATATTAATCCTCGTACGTGAATTCGTTCAAGTAGATGTAAGCCGTTCAAGAAACACGGTTGTACGAGTTATGTTATCCTCCTTAATTAATTAATGAACGAAATATACGCGAAAATGCATTTTGTCACGTTTCTGAAAGGCTGTAAGAACCGAGTTTAGTTTTTAAATTGAATTTTAATAGTTGTGGAGATATGCTTGATTAACATAATTTACTGACGAAACGAAACGTGTAGATAAACGCAGAATGCAAATCGCTCGCTGATCGACGATTGCTTGCTTTCATGAAACAGATGAAAGAGGAAAGATACGGTGTATCCAATGTCTGTCAAGCAGTCTCGATCTTTGATACATGGTGTCTTTGAGCGATATCATCTTACGTTGAGGCTCTGCCTACTTATCAGCACTTTCTTCATCTCCGCCTTTTCTTTTGATGCTCAAAGCTAGAAACTTGCTATGGATTTATGTCCATGCTTTATCTTATATCTTTGTCTTATTAAGAGACATTTTTCGATACTTCAAACGTTTAACGGTGAAAAAAATATAAAAAAAGATTATTTACCTCCGTTCTTTTTTCATTGATACAACATCTTCTATTGTTTCCACATTTTTTTCGTCGCAAGAAATATTCGACACGCATATGATTCGAATACAACTTTGTTCGCGTGCGTCGGATTTTCACGGGCACGCGCGCAGTAAGTGTTAAGGCTGATTTGCATGTGATTATTGATGGGCGTTCCTACATCGACGATCGAGATCTTTATCGCGTTACCGTAACGTCAAGTTCTCTTCGGCGAGGAGATTACATGGGAATTAGCTATGGGGTCTATCGGAACTAGATTGCGCATCGATTCCTAATTGCACGGATGGGAAATCGAGTTTGCATGCTATCGAGAAGGCACTTATATAAGCGAGGTCCAGTTTTGCTTGATAAACCGATATCGCTTATCCACTAAGTTACTTTAGATAAACAAATCAAGTTTGTTTTGTACGCATCGTAAATTCATTCAACGACAGGGAGAAAGTTGGATGCGATATAATTAATTATAATTGCATTCTGCGAAAGCGTATTTTTTTGTTTTTTTTTACAGAAATTTATCGCGCACCTCTCTCTTGTCCCGAACGTTTTTTCAGTGACTTTAGATGTGCAACTATACTCCGGTAATTTCGGTTGCTCCGTGATAAAGCTGCCGTAAATCAACGTGCGTCTGGGTCAGCGCAGTTCGCGTTCAACCTGTTTTGAACCAGATCCGAATCGCCGCCGGCAAAACTATGGGGTTACAGTGGCAGCTAAATGACTCTGTCAATGTGAGCAGGTTGTTCCCTCGCGTCGTTAAATACAGGTTTCTACTTAGTCGAGTTCCGCGACTCCTAATCATTTGATAAACGTCATCAAACCGCGCCATCGTATCTCGTTGGCATGTATTATCGATCTTATCGGTATCCTAAGTATTTTGCAATTGCAAAATCAAATATTATTTTTTCTCCAGGAGAAGCATTCCGTCATTAAAATTCATTTTTAATTTCAATATATTTTGTTTATACGATAAACGTATATACGGAAGGATTAGTTCTTCATTTGCAATAAATCTTTTAAAACATTAATAAAATAAACATTAATTCTGCGTAGATTGTTTTTAACAAATGTTTACATAAACCGGCTAACATCGTTAGATAACTTTTCTTCGATAATATGTTCATTTGCATATATATATGTATATACGTGAAACAACGGCTTCACAACTCATTACAAAGATTCCTTGAATATTGATTAACGATGTCTATCTGCCATGTTTCTCGCTGGATAACGATCGGTCCGAGTCACGCCGGTTTTATAATTCCGCAGCGTGTATTAATTAACGTTATACGGCCAACCGGTTCACTCGTGTGTTGCTAGTGACATGCGTCCTGTCGACACGTTAAGCAGACGTATATATCTCGATAGCCTTCAAAAAAACTTTGACATGGGAAAGAAAAGAAATATAAAAGGTGAAAAGAGAGAGCGTATATAAGAATCTCCCAAGTTATTTTATAACAGTATATATACATTTCAAATATTTTTCCATAAAATGTAATACTAGAAAATATTTAGGAAATGCATTGCAAAGTAAAAACAAAATAAAAAATTAGACTTGACACTTTGAATCCTATTAGACATAATTTTGCAATTAATTAAAATTTATCCTAAAATTGCACATTGAGATAATTCCAAAAAAAGCTTCGCTGTACCTAAAGTCATAATGTCAGATGGATTTTTATTTATTTTGTAGATAATACAAAATCTCATTAATCGTTTGCCTAATTAGCATTGGTGCGGCGGATTAATTTATTCTCATTGCACGAACGCGCGCGCGGCTGCAGATTCTCGCGAAACTTCCTCCCG
Organism: Anoplolepis gracilipes; assembly: GCF_047496725.1. Lineage (NCBI taxonomy): Eukaryota > Metazoa > Arthropoda > Insecta > Hymenoptera > Formicidae > Anoplolepis > Anoplolepis gracilipes. The sequence goes on from NC_132975.1 coordinate 5,921,403, forward strand.
TTGATACGTCGCGTCGGAATCGCGCGTACAACGAGAGGAAGTTAAGCGCGGGAGCATTTCACTCTTTTTGCTCGTGCTCGTGGAATGTGCGGCCAGACGTGCATGATGCAGCGGCGCACGTGTAACGCCAGCCGGCCGGCCATTCGATAAGAAGCGTAGAAATTAACCCGCGTTTCACTCGCACGAGAGATCGGATGACTCGTCCTCGGAATCTTGACCCTGAAGCTTCGCAATTTCATAGTCGAGCGACGTCAAATGCGATTATCACCAATTGAAGATACACGCGAGGGTTTTCTCTTTCTTTGTCTTCGACAGACGAAAGAAGCAGATTATCACTGATGGCACTCAATTATTAATTTCGCGCATATCATATATAATTTTATACTGATTATTATAATAATAATAATATCGAGCTAAATAATATGATATATTTGGCCTTTCATTTAAGACGTCCATTTTGAGTTGAGAAAGAATGCAACCGAGAAAAAATGGAGAGAAATGAAATCGTGTAACAGATACGTCTGGTGAATTGCAAAAGTGTGGCAATTACGTTTTACAATTCCGCTCGATCGCCAACTTGTCTCCGAAATCGATAATGCCGACGCGAGGAGTATCAAAATTTAAAAGTCAATCGACGTGTCGGGCGGTGGAACCAGTTCTTGTGTCGATCACGGGTAGGATTCATGAAGATTGAAAGCGGAGAAACGACGAGAGTGAGGGAGAGAAAACGGAACTGGTGAAAAAAAAAAAAATAATCTCCGATCGATGGTCCTCTTAGTGAATGGACGGAATAATCGGAGCTACGCGTAGCATGATCATCCAGCGACGAGGGTCAACAAGATGAGAGATTAAACTCGAAGTAGGAAGTCGTTTGAGCATCGTTCTCTCTAACATAGTCGCATAATTTATACATTGGTAGCTTCCCCGTGATTTACGGGCGATTTAGCGTGTTCTTTTAGAGATGCTAGCATGTTTCAAATGTCATACAGAGATATCACGTAGAATTACTTTCGATGTCAGAGTGCCGGGGCTTCTTCCGCGTGTCTCATCTGTGAGTCAAAGCGGTGGGAATATAAGCGCCGATGTAAATTTCGGTTGACACCGTACAAGAGGACCGTCCCGTTTTATGCATCAAAATATGATGGATGGTTGGTCGACAGCTAACTTCAATTTCTAATTTATCGTCGCTACCACAAGAATTATCTCACCAACTTTTCCATTATATCCTATTTAAGAATGTTATATTATTACAGTTAAATTATTATATATATATATATATATATATATATATATATATATATAAATATTTTTATATTTCTATTTTTATAATGATGTTAGCTCTTTTAGGGCCTTCTGTTTTCTATTTTCAAGCAAATTTTGTCAATCTAATATTCCATCGTTGTAATATTTTCTTTTTTTCAGTATTATTTATCACTGAAATATGCTTGCGCGGAGGCTGCGCATTTACCTTTAACTTTCTGCGGATTAGTAGTTACGGGCGAGTTTTAAAGTAGCCGGGAATTGGGTGCTGCTGTGTGCCATCGATAAATCTATCTTAATACCAGCGGAGAGAGACGGATGAAGTCAGCTTAATATCACGGATCCACCTTCAAGAATTACGGTGGAAAGTTTACGAGTGTACGGCCGCGGGTGCTGATTTACAGGTGAAACTCTGCGCGAGATCGAGTCCGATCGATCCGAGCGGATATTGATCATCACGCGGAAGGAAAAATTCATAAATCCATCCATTCACAATATACTCCGTGGCTATTATTTTTCTTACGACGAGTATTTCATGTTTCGATTTTAGCGAGCCGTCTGCTCGCAGCGGTTTGCGCGGAAATGGTTTCGATATCTCTCTATTATCCGCACGGCGGGACTTTTGCGCGAATTTATGCGACTGAATAGCGATACCCGACGGGGATATACGTTTCTGCGAACCGCGAGATAATTGGATTTCCCCTTCTCCCGATATATGTTTCATTTGTGATGCGCGTTTGACGTCCGTCTAATTGCAAATGGTTCTATTAAGCGAGCACATTTTAAGAGACTATACGTCTACATTACACACATCGTAATTGATCTCATCTCTAGACAGATATAATCGCGTGACTTATTAATTTCATCTGAGGCGAGTTAAACGCGTCCAAGATAATTCGAGATTCTAGTACTTGCGCTAATCCACATATTATTGCTCGAATATAACGCTAAAGAAAAATTAATGATATTGATATAAAAAAATTAATCGCGTTTCGAACTGAATTATATAAATATATTTAAGTTTTTAACTTGGCAGAATTTCTAGCCGTAAAATTTTGTGTGTGAAGTTAGCACCCGGAAATGCAATTTTTATAATTCTGATTAGAGTTCTAGCTTCTTCTTTAAGAGTTTAAGAGTTCTTTATAAAAAATAAAAACAGTTCCGTCGAGTAACAGTTTCAAATTTGAATTTGAAAATTGGGGTGCTAATTTCACATCGAAAATCGAGAGCGAGTAGTTCTGAATAGCTTATTTGCTTTGTTTTTATGTTCTCTAGAGTTCCTGATAAATAAAAATAATTTTGATAAAGCATTAAAAAAAATTTTTTTTTTTTTTTAATTAGTTGAAATGGAGCGAAATTCGAAGTAGAATTTAAGTTATTACGTATTTAAGTTATTATGTACTGTATTCTCTCTCATAAATGACACGTAATGATGTTGTAATTGGATCCGAAAGTCCAGAAAAAGACAGTCACGAAGTTGTGAAAGGTTCTTTTATATCTTTCGAAGCTGGCGAGCGGATGCGACTCGTAAATTCAGGAATTATCGTTCAATAGCCGTCTTTAAGAAATAAATTATTGCAAGCAAAAAGAGATTCAATTATGATAGTCAATAATTAAAAAAGGAGACTATAATGAAAGATACACAAGGAATTACAAAGAAGAGTTATATGGATAAAAATGAAATGTCTTTTGTCAGCGAAAGGTCGAAAGCAAAATTAATTGATCGAAAATATGGCAATCGATAATCTGCTATAAGTCCCTAAACGGAAACAATGTGGTTGTCTTTCACCCGTAGATTTTCTCGACGTGGTGCACCTCGGTAAAGACGAGGTAGGTCGAGATCTGTCCGTGCAAGATGGCCGTGTAACCCATGAAGGGGGAGGGAGATCTAATTACAGGGCCCTGCTTCCTACAGTAATTAATCGGTACAACCCGGAAGATTTATATCAGATTGAACCTCGAGCCTCTCCGCGTTCGCTCGGTGAGGGCAATGTTTGTCTTTCATAATCTTAAATGCTCCTATATGAGGCGTTGCCCCTTTTTTTTTTACAAATATAACATTCTTTTACGAATTATATTATATTTTTTTACTAACAATAAGATAAAATTTACTATTTGTTAATTCTAATCACGTAGACTCGCAAAATTATCATTTTTATCGAAATTTTTTGCGTTGCAAAGACTTTGAAGAGACTGGAAGGAAGATTTCCAGAGAAAGAGGATGAGAAAGAAAAGACCAGTCTTTCAAAAGAATTTTATAAATATCCTCTTCAGGATACAAGGATACTCTCTTTCAGTCGCAAACTGCAAGACTTACTTCCACCCTCGAGAATACTTAGAAGTGACCGGTGGGATCTTCTCGGTCGACTAGTAACGTGGTGTTAATATTAGCGGGACGTCGGAATCCGGCCGGACGGACAGATCGCTTGAAATACAAGATGGGAACAATGAGTTTCCGGTTAACTTTGTACCTTTGTAGAGAAGCGACAATGGTCTCATTGTTTTGTACGGACTGCATAAAGATGCGTTCCTGTAGAATCTGCGAGTCAACTAACTTTGCAGAATCACATATTATTTACTATCGAAAAGAATAATTTATCAACTTTATTATTATGCCTAATTAATACAATCGTATGAAAAGAAAAAATTGCGATAATTTATTCGTTAAATTAATTAATATTTACTGAAATATTTATAGAAAAATTAGTCACTATCTTTATACTTTTTTACGAAATTTATTGAATGAAATTTTTTACAATTCAGTAGAAGATATATATATATATATATATATATTAAAAAATTTTAATACATTTTAATGCAAAAAAATTCATAAATTTAAATGTCGACTCACAAACCATTAATTTCTGTATAGAAATGATCAGAGATCGATTTTATTCGATAATGCAATTGTTATGCAATTGTAATGATATCGTAAACAGTGAATGCAATCAGAGTATTCTCACGCGAGAATATATAATAGTTAACCGATCGTCGCGATCGACCGAGCACAAAGCACCGGTAACACATATATTCTCCAGTCACCTGCAAGTATAATAAAAAGCGCGCGTCCGTTTGTAGATGAACACGTCGCGCTATCAGTTTGTGTCATCGATCATTGCACAACCGTTGGCGCGTTACGCGATATCCATCCCCATTGTTAAATACCGTGATCTATCACGCGTGCATCATCCGGTTGCTGCGACCGGCGAGCGGTCGAGATCGACGAACGATCGCCTTCCTCGGCGTCGTCGCGCTCGTTAATCTTTGTAATCCTGTCGCGAAGCGATACAGCCGGCTCGGGGAAGAGAAGGAGAGATCACGAGGATCACGATCAGCGTGTTAAACGTGCTGGGACGATAAACGCATCGCGTGAATTTAACCGTCTTTGTAACGCCACGAGTGCACGGCGAACGTCGTAAAATGTGCTCGTAATCCTAACTGATCTAGCATCTTGATCTGAATGCTGACAATTTAATATCCTTTAGACGGATATTAAATATGTCATCGCGTGATGCTGGGAAATTCGCGAGAAAATTATTCTTCTCACTTTAATTTGATAAATTTTCCAGTTAATATGTGATTGGATCATTTTTATCAAAACGCGACAGTAGGGAAATGAATTTTTAATATAAATATAAATTATTCTAAAGTTGATCAGTTAATGGATTATAATATTCTATATATTATGAGAAAGAAAAACAATTTTTAATAATCTTGTCTTAATATATAAATCTCACGCGGCGAGACTATAATCAATCCGCCTGATTATTTTCTCGATTTCTTTCCCAGATAATTTTCGTTATTAACGATTATTCATTTGAAGTAAAAATGGAAATAAGGAAATGAAAATTTTAATTTATTGTATCTCGTTATTTTTATATGAGCAGCAATTATTTCTTTAACGATGCTCATTGGCTGCGAATATATTTCGCATCGCGTTTTATGTTTTTTTCCTCGATATAATTATTATTATCACATTGGAATTAAAAAAATATAATACTCGAATCGCCAGATCGTATAATTTAAGTAAGCTGTTTGATCCGTTAATCGGAAATGCGAGAAGTAAAATATAAAAATTCGAAATTATGTCCTAAAGAGCGTTAAAAATATATATAGTAAAGTAATGAAAATCATGATAACAAATCAGATACACAGCCTTGACGTTTGTTTACGCTACGTACATATGCGTAGTATTCGCTCGACGACATTCAAGCCGGCAGCAGGTAATAGCACGATTCGCTCTTCGAAACGCGATTATGTTGCGAACGATTAGCGATTATCAGATCGTATGATTAACTCTATGATTGAAATTCACGTTTTCGTTTTAATTTAATTAATTTATTTTATTTTCAAAAATGCCGTGTAAAGTGTCGCACGTGTATCTTTGTTTCGCGGAAAATCCGTCATGTCTTAATTTTATTAATTGGTATTGTATTTTTGAGACGGTCGTATAAAGTAGGTCGCGCATCTATTTTTATCGTGCCGCGGACGTATTTATCATACTTTTAGTTTTCAGGAGTGTCACGTGTATAAGTGTCTGTTTTTTTCAACCGCAAACGATTCGTGTGCGATCGATTAATGTATTTTTACAAATACAAAGATAACTTGACAATTTAAGAAGAGGAGGAGGAGGAGAAGGTCTAGAAGGCATTGTGAGAGAGGGAGAGAGAGCAATATTGAAGTAATCTATTTTATCGATATATATATATATATATATATATATATATATATATATATATATTTAATTGATTTAATTAAATAAACGTGAATAATATACATATACATACACATACGCGTTTATTTAATTGATTTAATTAAAAATGAAAGAGGAAGATTTTTATATATATGATACTAAGCTTGTACTGAGATGAATAGGTTTTTTGTAAATTATCGTAATTATTCTATTTAATATAAAATATTCGATGTGTACAGAAAATGATTTTTTTAACGCTATTTTTGACGCTGTTATAATTTGTACTTTATATATTACAGATTAATCTACGTCATCAACTTCATTGTTGCACATCGATCGGTGAGTTAAGAAACTTTTATTTTATAATAAAAAATGCTAAGTATATAAAATGTATCTTAATAATTTTGGTTTTTTTAACATTACATTTATTTGTTACATACAAGTTCAGATATTTTATATACTTGGTTTTTTAATTTTTTTTAGAAAAGTTTTTTCACTGTGAAAAATATTTTTGGGAAATAGAGATAAATAGACTGCGATCAATATAATTCTGTTGCTTGCATTAATTCTAAAATGTGTACGAACAGAGTCAAAACAAAATTTTCCTATTTATGTAACACAAGTGCCGGTGAGAATGTAACTGACGTCATGTCACTTGATTTCGCGCCTGTGTAATTAGAACGATGACAATCTCGTTAAATCCTCTCATATGTAAGACTTAAGAAATAAAGAAAATAACTCGCTATATCCGTCCGCGTTAATCAAAACAGCCTGTAATAACGATCGCGATAACGATCGGAAATTCTAGAGATTCACGGTTAATTGCACTTGCAGCGTTGCATATTGCTCTATTCTTAAGTCATCACTTCTCATGCTCTACGTGGACGGAGTCTTCGTCGGCCTCCAATTTCCGCGGACGCATGTTCCGCGGGCGGTGTAAAAAGACGCACGAGCGGAGATTAAACGTCCGATAACGTCGAGTTGTTTCATCCGTAAACCAATCTTCAAGTACCGTTCACATAGAGTTGAATGCTAATCCGTAGCGGGGCTTTATTCCGCTAACGTTAATTTATTCAGAAATCGCGAAACCATGTAACTCATTCTTTCTTTTTATTCTTAATTTTGGAAAATATATAAGCGTCGGTGAAAAAAGTTGTAGTTAAAGTTAACGGAACTGCGGCCATGATGTGAACGATACTTGAGACAAGCTCGTATAACCACCTTCGCCTTCGGGTCCCTCACGGTCGAGAGACAGCGGAAGGTTACTTAGAAACTCGCGGGTGCAAGGTAGTTACCTATCCATCTACCCACGTCCGATGCAGCAATTCCCGTCGACGTCGCACGGCGCGAAGATCCTTAGCATCGCCTTCGGGGTGTGTTTTGCCACGGTTTTCAGAATCGCGCCGTGCGATTGTCTAAGAAACGCCACCCATCAGGCTGATTCGCTTCCGATTCAGCGATCAAACCGGAAGTTTCTTGGATAGGTTTTTTTTTTGTTTGAAGGAATTTATGCGGACAAAGCTTTCGATTCAATTTTATTTAGAGGGTTTGATATTTATTTTTAAAACATTTACGTATCACAAAAATATCTTGGGTCAGTAGTTTATAGGGTAATAAAATCCAGAAGTGCCCGAAGAGAATATAGGCGGATGCGAGCGAACCGCTCGCTAATTGCCCGATAAAGAGTCCAGTTAATTCACTTCTAGACCCTATTCGCGCTGGTCGATGAATCGTTAAACAAAATTCCAGTGATATCAAATGGAATTGCTCTTAACGATCGAGAATCTCGCGTTTAGAAAGTCGATCTAATTAATTTCCAATACGCTACCGGCATTTTGCGACTTTCTTTCTGCTTCATTGAACCGAAGAATGTCCGATGCTATAAGATCGAGATACGTCGCGCATTCGATTTTATCGTTTTGCTATGGAATTACAAACTCTACGAGTCGAGTCAAGATAAAACGTAAAAATAATATATCTACAATTAATAACGCGAAGAACACAATACGGATGATAAATCACACGCGACTTGTGCACGCACGAAAAGAGGTTTAATAAACGAGACAGGTAAGCGTGATGACACGAATTAGCGACATAAGTGAAATCGCATGAATGAATGTGAGAGGCGAGAAAAAGATAAATTCAAAAGAGGATATATGTACATGTATATAATAACGACCGGCAATAAGTTCGCGTAACGAAAGTGACAGCGCTTTCTACGGGAATACTTATGATTTACCACTCGGTTATCCTGATATTATATATTTTAAAAATTAAGATGATGCGTTTCTCGCGCTAGAACAAGTTGTGATAAATCGTCCTGATAGATAAAAAATTATAATTATCGATGTTTATCGTATAAGAAAATAAAGAGAAATAAATCTTTCATTACAATACAATATAAAATAAATTTTTCCTACAAGATAATTGTATATATTAAACATATTATTTGTGTCGGATAAAAAATTTATTTTTATGAGAAAAATAAAAATAAAAATTTTCTATTTTTATATGGAGATTCGATAGAAAATCGATTAATAATGAATTTACACGCTAGGTTTTACTTTCTAATCACACGATCGCGCTAGGAGGCATCAAATATCGCGCGTAGGAAAACTCCTGTCGTTTCTCACGTGCTCTTGCAAGAAAAGCGACGTCGCGATCATTATGAAACACATGACTAACATCTGCTATCGGCTAATCGTATTCTCAGTCGCCAACGGAGTAAGCAAGCGGCTGACCTCATTTCAGGCCTTCATTTTTCTTCACCTCGTGACAATGGAAATTGTCTGCGGAAAAAAAGTATCTACGTTGCCCCTCGACGGCTTGTAAGTGAGTGACCAGAAGGAAAAGACTCGCCGACGAGGCGAGTCGAACATGGGCACGGCCCGACGTACGTACGCAAAGAGAAATTATGGCAAAGGAACCAAAAAGGGGGAACATTGGCATGTCTTCGCGTACGAACGCACGCGGCGTTATTATCGCCCACGTGCGTGGCGCGCTAACTGTACGCGCAATTGAATCCCTCTTTCGCGTCCTCCGGGGCTTGCATGCCCAATGGACGACAATGCCGAGTTCGCCCACAATCGGGCTCGTGTCTCACAACAGCACATAACGATACATCTCAGGCTCTTGTCCATACTTGGTAGAAAAAAATTGCCAAAGCTAAGTTATTAATGATATTCAAGCTGAGAGAGCTGTACAAGCCTTTAACCGCGGAAAAGCATCCCCTAATATTATGATTTTAAACCTCTAAGATAGAACATTCAGATCTTGAAATAATTTTAAAGCTCCCACATTCAACATTAAGATAAAAATTAAGAATATAATATTTGAAAAGTAATATGTATATTTTTATAGCTTAAATAGAAATTTAAATAAGGAAAAATATTTTGCATATTATGCGTAAAGTGAGAGAAAGTCGTTGGCATTTTGTTCGTAGACGATTTTATGTTATCAAGTATCTATCAGCATAAAACATGAGGTATAAAATGTTGGTTGCTTATCTTATCAGCTCGAAAAACCGCGGGGGTTCTGTAATTTAAACTGGTATGTCTACAAACTGCAATACAGAATATAATAACGATCGTGTTACCAGTGAGGTTTCGTGATTTCGTAATCCTCGATCTGCATTCGCGCGACTATAAATGTTTTTTCTCCCACTGACGTAAATTTAACGTGCATCACTGCAGTGGACAGTGCAGAGAAACTCAATCCCTGGCAATTCGCGAACACGCTTGTGTTAGAGAGATGCACTTTGTGCGCTTCAAATCTCATCGCACATCAATCTCGTCATATCTGTTTGCTTAGAAGTTATGTATACCCTCGATGGTTATCGACGATATCCATCGTTAATAAAAATACATATATATGTCAATCCAACTATTTCGAAGAGAATAAATTGTAAAGAGTTTCGAGAGTCATACATAGAGGTCGACGATAATTTTCTCTTATTCAAAAAATATGTATATACTGACACGCAATATGCAATATGATTATTCTTGACATTTACCCAAGTCAAACGACTACCCTCCTTTTCTTTAAGTCGCATAGATCGAAGACTAGGTTTTATCGAGCCCCGTAAAACGCGCGAAGCAAACTGCACACGTGCGTGCGTGCGTGCATACATACGTGCTTCGGATCGTAGGTGCGGAGCGAAAGCGTGGGCGTTTCGGCCATTATGTACCTGACATCGTGACAAGCACGCGTGAGTTCCGAGGAATCGGTAGTGGAAAAAGGAAGAGGAGAAAACGCAATTGGATAAAATGGGGGCGTGGGCGCCCGCCACATTAGAGGTCATTGATTGTAAAATTTAGAACAATGCAACCTTTCGCTATCTAAAGATGTTTCTCTCCGCTTTCCGGTGTTTATTACGTCACATTATAAGAGCAAATAAGTCCTACTTCGATGAAGAATCTAATCGCTGTGACATAACTGGAAAATAATGTTTGCGCTTGCGTAATAACATCAATGTCCGTGTAATATCGATACCTCGTGACCTACAGAATTGCGAAATTTGACTCGTCACCTTTTTCCATCATCGTCGCGAGTAATTTGCATAATGGCTGGACGCTGCGCACGTTATGTTTATGCGATTATTGACACTTGTGTGATTCACCTTTTGACTTATGCACTATGTAACATTGGTAATCTCCGAGAATTAAAAAAACCTCATCAATTGACTATAACAAATTGTCACTGTCATGTAGCAAAGTGCGAAATCGCATTCTGCCTTCCTACGCGTGCCTATGTTAACGACCCTGAGGAAGATCTATCGAGGTGATCGGTTCCGATCGGTGGTTCTATTGATCGTCATTTGATCAATAGAGGCACTTCGAGATTAATTGAGCGAGCTTTTTAATTAAATATGAGGACGATGGCCCGATATATAACGCATGTAATATATATTGGCACATTAGTGAGTTAGTTAAAAGTGCTTTTTTTTTTTATTTTAATACGTACAAAAATTTTAAACCTATCGAACTGGCTGTTATCAGTTGTTGCGCCAAAATGCGAACAACTGTAGACGATTCAAGTGCTCGAGTCCTGAATGATTCGTCATTTTCGCTTGTTCAATAAATCCATTTGTCGACACTCTACTTGTCGATACAGTTTTATTTAGTGTCACGTCGTAGCTATTGTCCTTGTTTAGCATCGTCACTCTTTTAAATTGCACTACATAGCCGGTAAAAGCTTTTGCTGAATCTTTCATTGTCCGAGATATAACTCAGCTTCGATATCTTAATTTTTTATGTATCTTCGGGATCAGCAAACCGTCCTTGAAAATTAATGGCATCATATCGAGATCAATCTGAATATATCTATATGCAGTCTTCAATTACTACCAAAGTCGAAGCACAGTCTAAAATATTTTATTATACTACTCCTTTATAAAATATCTATGAAATTATTTATTAGAATGAAATAAAAACAATAGAACAAGTAATTATGCTGATTAATATAATGCTTGCTTATTATTGATATTTTTCGAAGAAAAGTGTTAACAAGATAATGGTTCATAAACAGTGAGGCTTTTACATTTTCAAAAATAGTAAGAGTAAAGTAGCACGAGTATATAAATAATGGCATCACATGTTTCATTTCGTCGAACGTCTATCATTTCGTAACAAATTCCATTCTCTGCTCATATCTGCGAGTGTTAACCTATCAAGTCAAACATTGCGCGAATATTGTACTCCTTGATCCACTTTCTTAGCGGGAAAAATTATCGCTAGCGATATCCTTCTTAGCGAATGATTAATTGCCTAAAGCTAACCTTGAGTAACTTTCCAGACGATGTGCATACGATTAGGCGATATTCAAATGAGCGATTACTGTAACGCATTAGGTTACAGAAGTAATAATATTCTCGCAGCCATTGCGGAAGAGATCTAATGTATTATTCTCATGAATCACTTAAATCATTATTTCTAATGTCAAATATTTTTTAATATTAATTATAGTTGATGAATAACTTAATGTACAGATATTTTTCTGAAATTTTCGCGAGCTCTTCAAAATTATTTCACCTCGCCCTCCATTTCGTGAAAATTTATCGAATCACTTAAGTCATTATTTCTCATGTCAAATATTTTTCTTTACTAGACCAATCATCATGTGATATATCTCCCACGTGTATTTATATAAATTCTTTTCGCGCGTAACCGACACATACGGGGATTTGCACGGAAAATGTGTTCTCGAATTCGCAACAACTCGTGAGATCGCCGTTGGGAAAAATAAAAAGAAGGTGTGCACGGCGACGTGATGCGGATGTAGACATTATAATATGGCGACAAGTGAATAATTTTACGGTGAACGTCGCTATAAATTAGTCTGTCCCGGCGCGTCGCCGTCACTCATCTACATAACGCCGTGTCTTGCATCAGGTAAGAAACCGCGCAATGGTTTCTTCTTCTTTTATCTTCGCGAATAAAGTTTTTACTTTAAATATTTTAAATGACAAAATTATCGATCCTGCTGATATCTTATCGATTCAGACATCTCGTTAACTTCTGCTCGATGATAATCAAACAGCTTTACTATACATTATTATTATCTCGATTATTATTCCGGTGATAGGTCACGGCCTTTGAAACGAGCAGTTTCTGAAAGAGGTCGGCTAATCGTGGAAACAGCAGCAATTAAGTCTTCGCGTAAAATGACAGCTTAAGTAATGGACGCATTCCAGTGCTAGTCTCATTCCGACATTGGGAAAGAGAATGCTCGGTGCTATAGTACCTATATAAAGTGTATATCGTCGACTGTAATTGAATTTATATTAATGAATTTATTTAATTTTCTCCGACTTCTCACATGATCGATATTTATTGTTAAACGTCATTTGTTGCTTAATCCTTTTTGTCCATTTTCTTACAAAATCTAATAATCTAATCAATGGTTAACGCGCGTAATAATAATGGGATAGAAGCGTAGTAATTAAAAATTCTTGATGGGAGAATGAAGGAAGCTGTCGGATGAACTTTCATTCCGAACGCTATCAGAAGAAAAATTAGTCTGACAACCGTGGAACAAAGACGGGGGAAGTAACGGTGATGAGGTGATAGAAATTTATAAAGCGGACATCGCGAACATGAGTGAAATTGATATCGGGGATAAAAAGATAAATGAGATTTTTTAATTGGGTGGTGTTGAAAGGCTTCGCGGGGAGCGAAGGAACCACGAAAGGAGGTGTTGAATGGAACGAAGGAACGAGTGCGAGAATGAATCGCGAGCACGTGCACAACCGGCCGGTCTCGCATTAACAGGGGAGCGAAAGGCTAATAAAGAAACAAGGAAGGCTGTCCGAAAACCGACTTGCGTGAATCCATTAACATTCAGATCGTTCCCGATTAAGAACGCGGATCGACCGCGGCGTCAGCAGAGCAGGCTGGCATGCAATTACCTAAAAACGAGAGTTTAATTAGAGAGAGCTGATAGAAACGAGTCGACCTAATTAGTTTCAACAGTTAAATTAGAATTAATCGATTGAGGATTAGATCGAGCGATTGTTGTGGTTTGTCAAACACCTGCTATTGCTGCTACTGCATAATTGCCGGGTTAAATCGATTCAATCATTGCAATTTGATGCGTACACACGCGTCTCGTGACACGGTAAATAATATTATACACATCGTAGCTTGAACCGTTAGAAGTTGGGGGAAATTCACGATGGTTAGATACACTCGAGAATCGAATGGCGGATATCTCAACCGTCTTGAATTACGAAGCATTAAAAACGAGAGAGTTTAGCTGGTTGGTCGTGTGTTCGGAAAGTTTTATAAGGGAGAGAGAAACGCGCGAGACACGTACGCGATACAGACCGGAAGCTTCATTTCTGCTTGTCTTTTTTCTTTTTCTTACGTAGCAGTCGAACCGGATAGACAGTCATGTGGTAATGGGACGGTTAAATATGCAGACGTCGAAACGAGGCGGAAGCGCGTTTTCCAGGGAACACTGACGAAGCGTTTAAAATGCAAGAATCGCGCCGCGACCGCCTTTGCAAAAGTTCGCCCATTGGCGAATGAGAAATGATGTGAGGAAAAAGAAGCGTATCGCATGGTCTAGGTGACGCGGCGAAGCTAACCGACTTCCTACTTCTCGGCACGTTCGTACCGAGATGCACTTGCGCGGATCTTAGGATTGTGATGCACGCGACATCACGTGAGCCCCCGGTGCGAGAGTTTTACCTTTTGCGGTTTGCATCTGCGGTTTCGCGCCCGTCGTACACATCCGTCGTCATTGAGCTCGCATCGGGGAATTTTTAGCTTCTAATTTGCACTTTATTGCGAGATTGGCGCCGTATCGAAGGTTATCAGCTGATTGTGTCCTCGAAATTCAATTAACGAAATTATCTTTTTATAATAAATTCCAGCTTTTTTTTTTTAAGATTCAGAAATGTTTAGAGTACGTAAAACAGAAAATTTCTGAAATTACATAAAATATTTTGACATTACAATTTATTATGTAATCGTTTAATTGGATTCTTTTTTTAGCTCAGAATATCATTAAAATATTTCTCTCTTGGTACATTCTACATGTGTTACAGTCTGCATTCTGCAGCGTGATTTTATGATCATGTCCGCGGTCGCTGTTGTTGCCTCTCGCTACCATGTAACACGCGCGTGTGTGAATATTGTGTTGCCGACACGAGGACGAAGAGACTTAGGGCCTCGGCGATACACAGGTCTATAATGCAACCACTCGAGTAGCAACTTAACTCAAGGAATAATCAAGCCTTAACGAACGCGGTGAGGTTAACGTAAGTGAAGGTTATCCGAGGTTAGTTCCCCGATTGACCGGCGGTTAGTTATGTGTAAACCCTCGCATGTACGGGCCCTGAATCCTATCGCTCGAGTGTAATTCAACGAGCGCACCTCCTCGTATCCGCGTAATTAATTTTGATACGGTTACACCTTCTCGCTTTCATTTAAAATTAATTTTAAGAACCCTTCGAATTAATAATATAAATTGAATATATCTGGATCTTGCAATACACGTGACAAGAAAATGAGATGTTTATTCGCCGTTCGCCGAAATAAAGTTAACTGTAAGTGACGTCGGTGTGAACCGGTCCTAAGGTGCTTACAACTGCACCACAGATAAAGATCCCAATTTAAATTGCCCCGACAGGGGCAGAGCTCGTTGAGCTCTTTAAACGAGAGAGGAAGGAAGGAGAGGGTTTACGGAATGGCTGTCCTCGGCTCTCGTAAGATATGACACGCGAATTATTCCGCTGACGTTCCCCCTGAATTATGAATGCACCCCAAATAAAGCTGCCAGCCGCATCTCCTCCTGTTTCAAAGTTCGAAGCGACCGCGTGCAACAAACGATGACAAACGACACGTACGTTTTAAAATAATCCAAAATTTATCGTTCCTCGCCGTTCTTATATTATTGCTTTCGCGTTCTCTGACAAGATGACAATGCACAAATACTCGTGCGAAACATACTGGATATACTCTCCCTCTCTCATTGTATGCAGATTCGCGTCTATCCTACTGGAGAACCACACGTCTTCTTTATTCGCCCTCGCGCACGACGCTCTTTGCGAAATTTCATGAATAAATAAGTAATATGATCAGTGGCGTCGAATACCTCGGTGAGTGTAAAACATAAATTTGTCTTACGCTGCATAAATATATTTCTATATGTAATATATAATACAAATAGAATACATATATTTTAAGAAAAAAAAATTAACCGACTGCACGGTTTCTCTTAATAATGGAAGGTAATACGCGAGGTAGGTAAAGGAAATAGAAATGAAATTTTATATGCAAATTTAATTATCATACTTTCTGTGGAGCGAGCGTGATAGTCGTAACGTAATTTTGATGAACTCTTAGAAGCAAGTTACGTTCTCATTAAACTTTTATAGCCGAGATTGCCGAGTAATTCTGGAAATATGAAGCTCATATGCCTTTGTTCTCGAATTATATATTTTGCAAGTGTAAAAAGGAAGGGGAAGGGAGAGAGAGAAGCATTGTCAAAGTTCGAAGAACTTATCAGATCAGAGAGATAGTTCCCATAAGGAGCGGCCGATCGATGAAAAACGATCCGCCGATCATTTAGGAGACAGATACGTTTTTCAATGATCGGCAAGATTTATGGTGCTTCATTGATGCACACTAACTCATGTAAATAATGTAACTGGGCAGAGGTCATGTTGGAATGGCCGTTCGAGGTATCTCATACGGTCGACTACACTCATAGGGCTTCATTCATTATGCTTTATTCATAAAACGCACCTAACCACGTGCGCGCGCCTTTAAGAAAAACGACTGTTACGACGTTCATCTTAAGAATTTCTTTGCAAAACTCTTGCCATTTGCCATTTCACGTAACTAAATATGTATTCTTCTTCATTTGAACAAACATCTTTTATTGTATAAACGCGATTTCATAAAGATACGATTACCGTTCTTCTTCAATAAAACTTATTCTTAATTCGTGAAAAATTTTATCCGCGCGTCATTGCAAACGTTATATGCGCGTTTATTATATTTCTCCCAGCTCGTCTATTAAGAAATCGAGTCGTAAAATGTAAATAGCAGACCACGTGATACGCTTGCGCTGAGAGTCACTGCAAGGTAGGAATCTGACGGTAAATTACGAGCTACACGAGTACCTACACAGGATGTCCAATCTGCGCAGGTGGTCGACCAACGGTTGGACGTCCGCGAAAGGATGTACGCGAGGGAATTACAAGAGACAATCAGTCAATTTTTCTTCCGTTTGCGATAACGAATCCTAAAGAGCAAGAAGCAACCGATCTATATGTCAAAGTCGATTTGCAGCAAAATTATTCTTGCACTGCTTATAACCAGTGATGCACACGAAAACTTATTCGCAATATTGATCGCGATTTATTCTATCTTTATACAAAATTATTTATCTCTATCATACCTTCTATATTCATTTATCTCTATCTTTATTTCTACAAAATTAAACTGACAATTCACAGGATATTGTCAATCAAAATATATAAAATGTCGATTTTCTATTTTTGCACGCTTCAAAATATTAATGAGTCTGATGAATTTGTAGTCTTGAAACATCGCAGTGTCTCTTGCAAATTTTTCGTAATTATTTTAAAATTTTCCTACTTTTAGACATGAACCAATTCATTAAGCGGCTAATAATTTTTATGTCCATTTCCAGAAGCAACAAAAAAAATCAAGAGAAATGCATCACTTCTGTAGCTATTAAGATTAATTGGTAGCTTGTTATTCTCGATACGATTTCCGAGATTTTTTATCAACTGAATCTTAAACGTGTTTGTAAAACATATATAGATTTTTTAAAATTCTCTCTAATTGTATTTTAAAATGCAATGCTGTTATAAAAATCATAACAATATTTAGATATTTTTCTTATATAATCTCTTATATTGTGTTATAAATTCTATGAAACAAAAGTTTTAAAGGTCGCTATATTTATGCAAGTAATTTTCTATTTTACATTAGACATAAGAAACTCAGCAAAATTTCTCATAGAATAGACGGTAGTCAAGTAGAGAAATCTCGTAAGAAATAAACGTCAGGTAGAAGTTACTTCGTCCGTCTGTGAGATATTACTCGTAAAATCTCTAAATAGAAGTTCGCAAAACATTGAACGCCGTTTCTTTTTCCGTTATTTCACATATAAAATCTGTCAATGTTTTAACTCTCTCGATGTAAACATCCGTGTCTTTCGAGGTTCCTGTTCTTTTTGTGCAAATCATCGTATATCATTATCATTTTAACGAGATGTTTCATTAATTTGCATGCTCTTTTATTCTATTATATGCACAAGTATTGTCTCTTTTTGGAATTGAATTATAAAAGCATTTTCTATCTACATTTTCAGCAATTTTACATCTCATATAGTAGTTTATTTCACTGCACTCACTCATTCTAATCGAGTGCTTCGTCTCCGAAGTAATCTCATCTTGCGATAATAAGATGTACAGATGTATTATACTGTACAGAATTGAAGTTATTAAAATTTTTACTTGATATAAAACTAAAAATTTCAATAACACATTAGCATACATTTTTATGACGTATATAAAGTTATAAATTAATAAAATGAAAAAATCTTAATAAAATACATTTTTATCAAAAAAAATATTTTGACAGATGGATAAAATTAATAATACACTGATTGAACGAGAGTTAAATGTAAAATAAATGAACGAGAGTTAAATGTAAAATATCGCGTAGACATAACGTTAAAATTCCGAACGGTTTTTTTGGACCGTTTATTTTTTAATATCTTACTTTTTATATAAAAGATAAAATATTTAAATTTAATCTTTTACACAAGAAATGGATTATTAATCTAAAAAATAAAAATTGTCAGAAAAACCGTTCGATACTTCTACATAGAATTAAATAGCCTTGTGTCAATTCTCTGGGACTTGTGGCAGCTAGGCTAATCATTTTCACATTAATATAAACATATTTATCGATGTCAATTACGGAAGATATTTTCATACTTGACCCTTCGTGGCAACCAAACGGATATTGCGTATATATAAATACGTGAAGGTTGTACGACAATATGACGTGTCAGCTACTGTACTATCTACTGAAATTACAGCCTATTAAGCCGACGCAACGCGAGATGGTATAAAATTCTGTATGCAATCTATGTTATCAGTTTTGTTGAAAATATTTTTCAAATATCTATATCGTATCGAGTACAAGAAATGTGTTTGAGTTAATATATCACGACGCTTCAACGGCATTTTGTACGCTTATCGGATTAACTCATGCCAAGTTAATTTCAATCGTGAATTTATATCTTTCTCTCTCTATCGTATCTCGATCGCTGTAGAGAGCGTTTTCATTGACTGGCGTAGAAAGAGCATATCTGATGGGAGCAGCGCCACGTTTGCAATCTAAGAGATGTGTCAGACGTTTCTTATGCAAGAATATATACGCGTGCACACGTACACGCGCTTACATGTCGGTGCGATGCAGAGAGCACGTTCTTCGGGTACGTCTGGACGCAAAAATAGAAATAACACGATGCTTAGCATGAGAGAGCATGTCTGGCGTGTACGAGCCGGGACTATCGATACCTGACAGCTGACCCTTACGGAGGTCAGCGCGAGTAGGCGAGGCGCTATGATCCAACGGAAAAGGAAGTCGTGACTCCGTTTCTTCTCCCTTCCATTTATCTTTTGCCCGGTTTTCATCATGCGACCTGCGAAATCGAGATCAACTTCTCAAATGTGTAGTTTTCTCTTTTGCCACGTCTACGTTTAAAAGTGTCTTCATAATCACACGATAGTTAGATATTATGCAAGATAAGATCAATTCGAGAACTTGTTTCCCGGAAAACTCAAGTCGATTACTCATTAGCGATATTTATTCGATTAAAATAAGTTTACGTTAATGACATAACGCATAATTACAACTAACGTTGGCGCGCAATCAGGTTAAAGATTATAATTAAAGTTTTTATTATCTTATGTGAAAGTATCCTGTATCGAGAGTTCAGCGCCGTCGCTGACAGCTCGAAAAATTTTAATTATAATTATCACAGCTCGGTAAATTATAGCAAAAAGATTCCGTGAACGCGCAAGTAATACTCGCCGTTTTAGTTGTTGCTTTTAAGATAGTTTTATTTAAAATTACGTTAATTACTTGAGTGTTAAAATACTTTTTTAGTTAATTTTGCTCAGCTATTTAGAGCGTGATAAGAATGCATATCCGACTGACATTTTCGGCGACACCTGTCAATGCGAGAGAGACCGCTCAGTCAGCGTGTAATCTCGAATCTCGAAATGGACAGGAAGACCCACGTCGACGTCATGGTCCCATTAAAATGATGGGTGCATGTCCACGCTGACGCAACAGTCCCATTCATATTGCGAGTTCAGGAGCGTCGTTAATCTTGCGTGGGGTCCTTTTTCCGGCTACTCAGAAACATAACGAGAATGGTCAGGCGATTCCGCTGACGGTTTACAAAAGTGGTGACTCGAGAAAACCATTAAAAACGATAACCGGCGCTCTCTCCCGCTCCAGATTGGGATCTACCACATTCCGTGAGAATGTAACATCCTTCTTTTTCTTACCTTCCGGCACGACGACCGCCGGCGCAGGTGCGCGTGTCAGAAAATATCTCCGAACAAGACGCCCATTTGTTTTACCATGAAAAAGAATCTGAAGGAAAACGGAACAATTCTTTTTCGTTAGCTCTTCCTCGTTCGCGAATAAATTTTCATCCTTGCGTCAAAATTTATAGATATTTTTATATATCTACCACTAGGGTGTATACTCCCTGGAAAAATATGAAAAACCTGATTTTCTTGATGAAATTTTTTTGTACTTGGAGAAAGCAGGGAATTTTTCAAGAGATTTTATTGTAATTTAGGGAATTTT
The DNA here is from genome assembly GCF_047496725.1 of Anoplolepis gracilipes. NCBI lineage: Eukaryota > Metazoa > Arthropoda > Insecta > Hymenoptera > Formicidae > Anoplolepis > Anoplolepis gracilipes. The sequence goes on from NC_132975.1 coordinate 5,941,731, forward strand.
AAAAAAACATTCTCTCTCTGATAATTTTGCTTTAATAGTATAAATGTATTTTTATTTAAAATATATGCAACATATTCTTTATTTTAATTTTTAGTGATAAGAAATGAAAATGTTATAAAAGGTAAAATTTTTTATTTAAAAAAAATTATTCAATTTTTTTTCAGTACATTTATAAATGTAGCACTTGAAATTTAAGCAGCTTTGTGTTTTTTTTCTTCATGAGTGAAAAGCATTAGAAATGAGTACAATAAAAAAATTTATTTGAGAAAGTTGTACTAAAAAATCATTAAAATATTTTCTTTGAAATTTTGAATAAAAATATTTGGAAGATCAGAGTATTTTTTTACAGGATTTGAACAGACATTCTTATCGCTTTAATTCTGTGACAAAAATTTTCATCTAGAAATCGATCATGGAGGTAAACATTTTTTTTTTTTTTGATAGCGGCAATTCTGTCGAGAGAGTTCTGATAGCCTCCCGAAGAGTTCTAATGATTTTTCTTAATAATCAAAGCGTTAAAATTGATGATAAAAAAATTAGGCCATCTTAAAGTTGTATAAAATATGAAATTGGCCCTTCTCGTACCTTCAAATGCTATTTTCGTTATTTTAAACGACGAAATTATTTCTGAAACCGATAAAGATAAACTCTAAAATTCTTAGGGAGATTATCAAAACTTAAAATTTTTCAAATTTTTAATAATGATGAGCCAGCTTTATTACAGGAGTGTGCTAAACACGGTGAATTTTAAAATTTGACTCACAATCAGATACAGTGCGTCTTTCTATCATGTCACTGATCATTTTGTCATTATTTTTGCGTGTGCGTTGCCGGCATTATTTGCATGTTCAACGTTGTTCAATCAATCAGTCTCAACTCAGTTTCGCGTCGTTGCGCATACATTTTCGGCGACGCCACGTCATCCAGTAGCAGTAGCGAACACGTGGACACATGAGAATATGAGAAAATCACACAAAACAATGAAAGTGTATGCTTGGTTTTATCTTGTTTGTTCCGACGAGCCTGTCGCCATTGGCCGACATTATAGTTCTTGGCATAGGCTCGTTGCGGTCTTTTTCGCTGCAGCTGTTACCCTCGTCAAAGTCCAACCCGATATTGTCTATCCCTTCGCAAACTTTCGTTAAGTACTTGAGGAAACCGTAAAGTTTTTGTTTTCATCATTGTAGCAGCTTGACTATCGTCGTTAATATCTGTATCAAAATTTGCATGCCTTTGGTGACATTTATAGTTTAAGTAGAAAAGAATGAATATTATGTTTAGAAATGCTTGGCCTAAAAAAATCTCAGATTACTAAAAATAACTTTGGTTCGCATCCTTCTTTCTTTGAACGTTTCAGAAACATTTCAGGACACTCCGAAAAAAGGCTTCTATGAAAGGCATCTCGAATCTATGCAGCACTTGGGACGCTTTTGCGATAACTAATGGTACGGGCGCATAAATAGCAGACCGATATCGAAAGATTCAGGTCGTCCCAGATCCTTAAACATGCTTTTTAAGCTGCATTTACTATTATACTTTGAATTAGTGTACGATATAATTCGTTAGCTTAAAAGAAAATAATCAAATACAAATAATATTTTTAATTTTTTAAAATTAATTGTTAAAAATGTTTAAAGTTTTTGAAAACGATAAATTTCTTCCAATTAAATTTAATATCAATAAAATGAATATTTAATAAATATTCTGATATAAAATGATATAAATTATTTTCTAGCATCGTCGTAGATATACAAGCGATTAGTTTATACAAATCGTGGAAAAAATGAGTTTCTTGAAAATCCATCGCAGCTCTTGACGCAGACTATTACGACGTAAAGAAAAAAGATAGTCAATTGTTTACTTATAATACTTTATTCGATACAAATGATACAAATCGGAGGTGTAATTGCTTTCAGAGACAACGGAGATTTTAATTTAAGAGAGATTTTAACTTCAAAGATCTCTTCTTTCAAAAGGTTGAACAAGTTGAAGTCTCGTGGAAATATCAACTAATGATAAAATGCGTTTTAATATCGAAGCGACTTTTTTTTTTAAAAGAAGGAGTAAAATTAAAAGATTGCAAAAAAGAAACAATGATAAAAAATAACAAAACGACACAGCGCACCTTTATAATTTATATTCGCAGGTCAGAAATTCGTAAAGAAGAAAAAAAGATTTAGACAAAAAGTTTAAACAAAAGGTTTACACAAAAGATTTATTACGGTCTGGTCAATAGCGGAACTAAAATTTATTAGGGTTTTAATTAAAAAAATTATAAATACCAAAGATATAAATCGTGGCACATAACAAGACGCGAACAGTATATTTGGTCGATGAGCAATCGATTCGACGTCGCGTTCAGCGACCATTTTTACGATAGGATGACGGAAACATTCAAGTTTGTTGCCAGTTTGTTAGGGTAGGAATCTTAAAATTATCATTTGATTGAATCGCTGAAAGTTTCGTATTTTAAAACCAACTCTTTTCAATTCATTTTTACGTCGAATTATATAATAACAATCTGACAATTTTATTGCTTTATTACACCTTAGCTATTTTGATCTTGTTTTTTTTTTTATTTCTGTTTGGTATGTTTGTCATAGCATATATCGCAGGCGAATGGAATTCGACGAAACCTCACGTGTTCATGTATGATATATTCCTTCGTGCTTAACTTATTATTCATGTTCACGCATCTACCAGAATATCAAGCGAAACGTCGCAATGACGATGGCCGACGTACCGTCTCTTTTTGTCGGACGGTTGCCGCAGCACCAGCACGACCAGTTCCAAGAAGAAGGGCGCATTAGTGTGAGATTATCCTCGCAGAGAATCTACACTTTGGGGAAGCGCGCTTTATTCTTGTGCGAGCAAAGTTAGCAGGTTGCGAATTGTGGAGATTGTCCGGGATTGTCGAAAGTGTTAGGCATTATTAAACCGTCTCCCGTGTCGTAAAATACGAGGGCTTAGCGGCGAGCTGCTTCTTTAATTTCGAGTTTGCCGACCATCGTGCAGGTACCTATTAACGACCATTCCGAATTTCTTTCTTCTTTGCGAAAAAAAAAAGAAAGAACAAAAAACGAGAGAAAGGGATTGATGAAAAGGGGGTGGAATTTTAACTTGAACGAAAATGTCGGCTGACGTTTACGTTGCTGACGAGACGAAAGGATTTTCGTGAAGCGTGTAAATTGATATTCGAAGCTTTTAAAGATACGTCAGAAATTCTTTACGACCATCAGTAATTTCGATTAGTCCACTCTCGTGCTTTCGACACATATGCTTTTCATACACGCTCATAAAGCCGGTCCTGTTGACGAGCCCATCATTCGACAAACAGATCTCTCTCCAAAGAACTTTAACGATCGACTTTAACCCAGTTGCTTGCGCGTGTGATGCTGGACTGATGCGAGAAGAAGCAGCCTGACGATCCAGGGGAACTCCATAAATCAGCGTATTTCGGTATCGCGGAAGCCGCGGTATTTATACAACTCTAAGTTCGCGCACTTTGTGTCCGGGCTTGTGCTGCACGTTGATCTGCGACGAATTTGATACCCGGCCAAGTGTGGCTCGGCTCGAAACTGACTCACTCGGCTCGCGTTGTGGACCAAGTTGGAAGTTAATAACCCAGTATCGGACCGGTTAGAATCAAGCGAGTCTCTGAAGAGAATTCCGTGAGCGGAAGGGGATTTTAAAGAGACATAAAGCTGAAAAGTGCGCGAAAGTGATCTGATCTCGGCATCGACGAGCGACCATTGAAAAGGGTTGTATACGGTATAATAATAGAGGGTAACTGGAGCATGGCGTCGCGACAACTGTTCTTGAGTGACGTAAAGCGAGATGATGTCTTCTCACCTCTTCGTCTTTAAGTTGGACCAAAAAGCGTCTCTTGTGAAACGTCTTGTGTCTAAACTTACGGTGTTTCGCTGTTAATATTGTTTATTATAACCGCCTTAAATAGGATTCCTTTTAACTTGAGAGAAGCTTATATTAAAGACATTATTAGTTGACACTATTGCATTAACTTTATTTAACGTCATGTTATACGTCATAAAAATATAAAATATTGATGATAAATTATTTTAAAATACAATAAAATGCATATTTATAAGATTTAGAAGCATGAAATGGAAATGAAATTTTAAATTCATGTATATATAAATATAAATATATATATTTGTTGTATTATTCTCGCAAAAAGCAAATGTATCTCATTTTATAAATATATTAAAGCACATTGTAATACATATTGATGTTACTATAAATATTAACAATGTTATATGTATTATTAAAAAATATTTGCACTGAATTGAATTACTGCATTACTACGTAAATATCAGCGCACATTTGTTTTATATCTTAGAGGTCGTTCGTAGACGATAAATTATGGAAGAAGTATCGACAGGTTTGCAACTTGTACGTGTTGTCATAAAGGCGTTCGATGTCCCCGTGCGGATATTAATTCATCGGATAATATATTAGCAAAGATATACGCGCTCGAGAATTTATGGCGGACGTATATACTCTCGATGTCGTAACCGGTAACGGGGAATTGCTCGCATTCTGCATTACTTTGACGTTTAGTGCCGTGGATATAAAAAAAAAAAAAAAAAAGGCGACATATCCCACTGAATTTATCGCATTCCAAGCTGCGTGACCCCTAATGCTTCCCCAACTTGTACATTTATCACAATCAGTGCTCTCAATTGGCCGACCGATCGGACGTGGGTGTGCGGAGATATCGGACAATCTCCGGCGAGATAAAAAATACTGAAGAAAGCCACATGCCACATGTCGGCTGCTTTAGTCGTATAGTTATCGTTTTCGCGTCTTATAAAATTCCGAGCTCGAGATAATTCGTGTATTGTATGCTTGTCACATAAATTCGTCACGACTTTATATTTCACCAGGCATAATTGTTTTCAAAATTATTCATCCATTGTTTCAATGTATAAGTATACAACTAGTAATATCTTGAAGGAATACTGATTATACAACGATAATTATACGGTAAAAACGCGTAGCTTTATGACGCCATCAATTCTTTTTACACGACTCGCGAAAGTACGAATCGGAATTTATCTGGTTAGGTTTTTTTTTTGCTCGATTAAGAACGAGGTGTCCAGGATCTTTCTTCCCTCTCATGCCTTTCGTCGAGAGGGGAAACGTGACAGAGTCTCAGACACTCTTAACCCATTCCTGCTCGTAAGAGCGGATATATTCATGCTCGTTGATTCGGCAACGTAAATTTATCCCGTCGTATCTTGTCACTTGTCGCGGTTTGTTCTTCCATTGCGACTTTTTTTGTACGCACGTCGTTGCGAGATCTGCGACCCTCGAGTACAGATCCGCATTCAGACACTGCTAGATTCGCGAATGACGCGATAAGACACGTCACTATAAGTGTCGATTGATCGGAACAACATGGAATATTCTTGGGAGAGAGACACGATTAGATGAAAGAATACAAGAGCGAATTAATATTAAAAAATTCTATTGTTTATGTATAGATATATATTGAATTTAATTAATTTTTTCTTAGTTCTTTCAGCCATATTTAAGCACGTTATGTTTAGTCAGATTATACTTGCACAAAGCTTATTCCCTTTTTCTAAAAAGCATGTGTTGCCTTCCTAATAAGCGTTTCTTCACGTCTAATTCTCACTACCGTTTCCAACAATAGCCGGCTTATGCTAATGCTACGTAGCAAAGCTGGACGGTGATCGCGGTAAAATGCAAATTATACCCGCGGCATTATTACACATGTCGGTATTGGCAGTTATAGGGGCGCTTATTGGAATTTATATCGCGCTTATTTTTGTTCTCAAGCGAAAGAGCATCGTTAAGAATCTTAAGAGCTCACCTCTAACGAGGGTCATTCCATACCTATTTCTGCTGAACAAGGGTCGTCTATTTTGTTAGCGTGATACAGCGGTTTTTTACAAAGTTTCGTAAAGTCAAGAAATACGTCGATATATTATTATTGTCATCTTTTTTTCTTTAATGACAATTAAAAAATTATTACGACAAAATATTTTATTATTCTCTCTTTTTATTGTACAACTCAAAAAATTTGTACAGTTTAGTAATTTTTAGTTAAAAGTCTTCTGTAAAGTGATGACTTATGTTTCAACAGACCGACGTGCACCCATATAATTTTACACGATCATTTCACAGCTTAATTTTTATGAGGAGGAAATTAGTATGGGCTGTGGCGAGCGTTAAACGCTCCCGGAGCGATGATCGATGGCAATTGACCACAACCCTCGTCGTCATTCTCGCAGGATATACGTTATACGTTGCCATTGTTGTTTGACGAGTATGAAAGGTAACTAAAAGATAAGACTAATCATCGATAAAATAATGGTCGTTATTTTTTACCAGATCGATATCTCTCTTTTTTTCAAACTATCAAAAACTTCTCGCAGTGATAAGATATGATTAACGGCAATTTGGATGCTTTTATCGATTCTACAGTCGATATAAATAGAACGCATTTATCACTGGATTAATTGATTCATTAAGTATCCAGTAGCGGAGAATTCGAATTCCATGTCATGGGTCATTGAAACGTTGATGCGAGTTCAATCGATATACGAGCGAGTGAGGATCTATAAATCGCACGATGTAACGATTTCTACAATCGCTTTATAATCGCCGTTAATAAATATTGACAAAAACATACCGGGAGATTGCAGTCATTTATAGACCACAAATTATCCTTGCAACAACTTAATGCAGAAATAATGAGAGTGTACAACATTAACATATTCAACAAATCACTAGTTTCCAGAGAAAGTCGTATAAGAACGGGGAAGTCTTCTGCTCGCAATTAATCGAAAAGAAAGATCAAGGGTCAAATATTCTTCGTGAGTCAGAGTCTCTTATTCACTTTCGATTTTCCTTCGCATTCCGATTCGTCACGATTTATACAGGAGTTCATGGAACGCAATTAATTAAGCATAAATCACATCGATTGTTATACGTATATTATGCGTAAAAAAAACCAGCTTAATTAGTGATATTTCATACAAGGTTACTTTGCGGTACTTTATGTGATAATCAATGTGAATTTTTATTAAAACACATTAGGTTTTTAATAAAATCAAATCATAATATTAATTGTCTGCCTCTCCTCGATTCGGTCGACCGTGCAGTTTCGAAGTCACTTATGGTACACCTTAGATATGCAGTTATGACATTACGTATTCATTACGTCTGGATAATAACACACTAGCGGTAAGACTCGGCTCGGCAATTGCGACAAAAGCTTCGGCAAGTAATTAATTCGACGTGGCTGGCGATAAGTATAATGAGGGAGGAACGGATTCGTCGTATTTGTTTTTAATTGCATATTTATGATGCAAATCCCTTATGATCGCCGCACCGCGTAATGATGTTTTAATATAACACGCGACTGTATGAATCATGTTTAAAATTAAACTGAAGACAAAAGTAAACATATTTATTTACAATGTGTTGTAATCATTTAGAAATAAATCTACTTCAACCGACGTTTTTTTTAATTAAAAAAAGTTTGAATTAATTGACAATTAATGATATTTATTAATGCATACATTTGTGTTTTATAACTTATTTAAATGTATTTATACTTTAAAAGTATACTCAATTAATCTGTGCGCATCACGGTACAAGTGAAATTGGGTTAAGTCGTGCCGACTTTCCAAGAATGATGGTGAGGAGATGGTTGTCGATCGCGGAGCCCTCCGTAATCGCGCGATGAAATAATGCAGCAAAATACCGGGTTGCGAGAGAAGCCGCGGTGGTCTTAAACCCTAACCCGTAAACGCGATCGGTTGCACAATCATGACTACCGGTTCGTTAAATGAAGGTTTAAGACCGAGACCGCACCCTTTGTCGGCACTTGGCCTATCCCTTGTGTACTACATACTTTTTAACTGCAACGTATCGCGATGAAAAAAAAAAAAAATTTCTCCTGGAAATATTCCGTTCTGCCGAATTATAGGTATATCAATCCGAATAAAAATCCGCGTGTCGAATAAAAAAAAAAAAAAATAACTATTCTTGCTTTTATAAACCTTGCTCGCTCGTCATGCGACCGCCTGGGGTCGTTATTAACTTAGACGCGCGCGATTATGAGCAGGCATTAATATCGCATATCGATGACGACGACGAGTCACGCATAACGTAACGACTAATAATTATCCGAGAATAATTTTCCATCGCGTGGCGCGTGTAAGTACAGTTGCCCTGTTAAAGCGAGACGCGATGGACCACCAACTATGACGGCGCGTGTCATCTATCAAATTACCGCAACGCGGCAGTCTTGGGAACGCGATCTACGTTCGAAATACGTCAACGTATAGTGACAATACATGCTGCACAATCATATTTATTCGTCTTATCGCGGTCTCAATTACACCTTAATGACGACGGTGCGAGAGATGAGAAACATGGGCAAAGAAAGTACTTACTTTTTTATTCTACAATTAAAACAAGATGTATTTTTTAGCGATAATTGATCTAAATATATTTTATAAATTATGATTTTATTCTATTCACATGAGTATTATTAGGAAAATTGTTAGCGATTATCAAGCATGAAATTGTAGGATTATTTATTACTTGGCGATATGCAATTCATAACTTTATCTGCTATAGCCTATTTAATAGATGAGGATAAAAATAATTCAGATAATAATTAACAATTATCCAATATACGTCGAACTATTTTATAATGCTACTTATTTTCCGTGACATTAATACGTCCACTTGAAACCGAATCAATTATCGTGATTATTTCTACGTAGATAAGAGATTTTATATCCTGGGATTTAATTCCGCGAGATAACGCGCTCCTTGCATTTTTTGTTAAAAAAATGTTTTACTGGGATGCAACACACAACTGCATGTAAATGTAAAATAATCATTATATGTACATACAATTTATTTATCTAGCGCCAAAATTGAGGAAGAATTATCAGCCCGATATCGCGACGAGGCCGTAAATCATACTCGCATATCGTTGGCTCCTCTCGTGATATTCCGCTAATAAATTATCCGCAAATACGGTTTACACGATTAATGATACTTTCATCCGCCGCGCGCGGATAAAGTCTTTCTCTTTACGTTGATGCATCCATCTCTCGGTTATGTCCGGCATCGCGTGCGCCTCTCTCTCCCGATGAGATTTATCCAACATGCAACGAACCGTCGCTTACGAGAACGTTTATCGTTCAATCGATCCGGCTTGCACTATGCCGCACTGTTAATTCGCTCAATGCGGTACTCCGACAAATTATGCGTCATGACAGTTAATACTTGTTACGGACTCATACGCTCTATTATGATACACGTTGAATTATGCGATGAAAAGTAGTGGGAAAATTTGTCACGTGTATCGATGTGAATAAATTTATATCAATTTTTTCTTAATATTTATGGGATTATTAATCCTGATTTCGATTTTCTATATTTTCTTTTTATAAATTGATGATTTTTTAAATAAAATATATCAGTTAAGAAATACATAATTGCAAGATAATTTTATTTTATTAAATTTGGATATATGTATCTAAAAAATTGTAGCAATAGAAAATAATGAATAATGTTGTATATAATAAAAAAAAAATATGCTGTACTTACATAGAAGAAAAGCTCGACGCGATGAGAGTGCTTCGGCACGCAGGTGAGCGCTTCCGATCTGCAGCATCCGGTGTCGTCCGAGCACCTGTGCAATATAGCACAATGTGGAACGTAGGTGGTTGATGGACTCGGATAAACGTCACGTACTCGAATGATTTGCGCGCGTGGCCACTGACAGCTGCCCTCCTTGTAGACTTGCAACGCGTGCTGAATGGCCTCTTTTATGTCAGCACCTAGGACAAACATTGGCTCGGTCAAAGTTAATCTCGTGCGCTCGTAATTAATGCAATAATTGTGAAAGAGTAGCAGAGTACACTTTCAAAGTCCATAGTAAGAACAAAAAATACCTACGTTCTCTACAGCCTTGTTCTCGGTGTGTTTATTTTAGAAAGTCAAGATACGCCCATTCGTGACAATGACATATGATTTGTAATGCGTTTCTCTTTGTGATTCTTTGAGATTCTAATCCTACAACTCTTTCGTAAATCTTAGGATTTTGAGAACTACAAACTTTACAATTAACCAGTTTAAATTATTGCTTTTCGTAGAAGATCTTTAAAAAACTACATTAGAGAAACATTCTGCATGTTGTAACAAGTCAGCATTATCATACTTTGGTGTGTGTAACTCATTAATTAATGCCGCACCGTAGTAAACGTGTCCGCGGCAATAAAACGAGAAGAGACGCAAGCGGATTAGAAGAGAGGTCTGTCTTATCAACAAATCTTCGTTACTCGTTCATCAAATTCATATGAGACAGTAATATACGAAGAAAGAGAGAGAGAGAGAGAGAGAGAGAGGGAAAAAAGAGAGGCAAGAATCTCTGTGATCAAGATCGAGACTAGGCGGGTAGTCTGCTTCGCGAGCGAAGATGCATTCAACATTTAAGTGACATAAGTCACGAGAGCTTTCTATTGATTCAGCGCGGAGATAACTAATCGCTTTCTATACGCGTTTCACGTATCATCGATAATTACGGCGACGCTGTCACTCCGCATAATTCGTTTGAGCGCGCAGAGAAACCGCATTGTAGCGGGAAATCGGTAAATTCTAGTACAAATAATAACAGCAGGGAAATGTCAACGGTACGGAAAGGAATTTAAAGACGGTATAAGCCATTTGAGGAAGCGAATAGAGATCCATCACGTGGTGTCTCATGGCGAGTCACGAGATCGGCTGCTACATGATCAGAAGACATGAAGAGAAAGCACGTTTCTTGTGTCGTTAAACATTTTTCATTTTTGCGACCGGAATTATTGCGAATAAAGAAGCTCGATGAGAGCTTCCGTACGTGTTGTATTTTCAAATCAAAATGTGACAACTCTAAGTTGCAAGTTTACGATCACTTGTGATGAAACGCAACAGGATTGTGCGTTGATTAACGATGTTAATCGAATCAAGTTCACTGGCTGCGCGCTTCGTGAATACCGCGTCGAAGTGTCATGTCGTTTTTAATTGAAAATTACGATGCAGCGAATTCCAACAGTTTATGCGCGGCGGCATATTGTCCCTCATCAAAATGTCGTTTGTCGCGTCGGACCGCGGATTAATTTATTGATCGTCATGGAATTGGTCACGCTTGGAAGGTTATAATATATATAGTGTAGTATATATTAGCTCTCACAATTGCCACATGTTCGAAAATGGCGTTTTATTAGAGTATAAAAATATGTTTATTTTAATGACGGATAATTATCGGTCATTATATGATTTAATTATCGATGGATATCAATAATTGGATGTTATAAAATTCCCAAATTAAAGCATAAAGCTTTGGCAAATTTGAAAAATATTTTTCAACGTCGCACTCGATAAAATTATTATTTTAACAGAGATTTCGGAAGTATACATATGGCGCACGTAAAAATTGTTCACACCGATCTAATCTCGAGGAGCGATCTCGCTATGCTAATTCCCGACGTAGGCGTTACTCTCGGGACTTATACGAGATTATATCGGCGCGTTCACAATAGAGGCACAAGCATCGGAAATTCTGAAGTATGTGCTCTTGCCGCGTACATCCCGTATTCAAACATATTCCGGAATATATTATGAGAGAAAAGGATTAGATTCGATCGCTTTCACTATTTTATAATTTTTCCAATAAAATAGAATGTCATATGACATGTATATACATTGTATACATATAAATTTCCGGTGTGTATTTATTATTGATAATAAATACAATAAAGAACTTGTTATTGATACAAGAAGGAACTTACAAAATCGAGTTGTCGATTATATTACCGTATTTCATTCTTTAGATGTTTTTAATAGTATTATAACAAATTATTTCAGTTTGTCTTAATGCAATTTCTCTTTTAATGACCAGAAATTATTTATTTAAATTATTGGAAAATTGTAAGACTATTGAAAATATAAAACCTTGTAAAATCTTCATTTATACATGCGTTTTCATGAAATAATATATCAGCTTTATATATACGCATCGCTGATTTACTCTTCCTTTCTTCGCTGATTTAGTTGGTTTTGTACAAACTTTGTGCCATCTTTTTTTCTCTTTTTTTCTTTCTCTCTGACTCAGCATGAAAGCATTTGATCCACAGGGTGTAATAGTATACTCAATGAATAAATCACGCTGCAAATATGTAGGATTATGCGAGTTAACGGAATGTGATATCATCCATGACACATCACGTGAATGCTTTCTATGAAAGCTTTATGTGTTTTGCTTATCGCGCACACTTTTTACAATCCTCTTTTTGTTAAAAGAATAAGATGGCTAAAGACTTTTTTTTAGTATCAATAAAAAACAAATAATTTTCAATGTATTAACAAATCTAAAGGATATGCCCGAAATATAATTTGTTTTTACAAAAAGAAAAGGGGACGCAATCTTTCGAGCGAGATGGCGAGTAAATCGATAATAAATCGATTTTAATCAACAGAGATATGAATCAAAATCTCCAGCAATTTCGCGGCGCGCACGTGCGCTCGTACACACACGATCGGCATACAATTATCTCGTTATTAATTTACATATTAATAGTCTGTGAATTTTATCGGATATGTCTTTCGTAGAATTTCGCTCGCGATATTATGCAATCGGAAGCGTTATATCGCGATTTGATGTGAAAGACTGATCACACAAGAATAAGTGATCGAATCATATCGAATGTAATTGACAATAAAAAGTATTGGCGAGGGAAAAAGATTTCAAGAGATCCAATTATAAGATTTACAGAGCTTCTGTATTTTAATAAAGCAATAAAACTGGGGAAAGGAGAATGTAAAGTATAAATATGTTATTTTCTTCACAGTATAAAAATATATTTTAATACAATGATTAGAAACGAGAGAAAAGCTGCACTCTGCCTCTCTCTTTCTCTTATTCTTTCAAGTATATAGATGTGAATGGCGATTGCGCAATTGCATTGATGGAGAAGGTGCAATGCCTCGAGGAATAAATACTGTCATGCGCTGGGAATTATATTGCAATCGGAGTAATATAGCACGGGCAAATTTATATTGCGTATTGCGTGTGGCAGGTAATTATAAAAACGTCCATTACACTAACTAGACAGTCAACTGCGTGCGATATATATTACGCTGCGATTACAATGTAACGTTGCGAATATCAAGGATCTCTACCCGTTCGAGTTTTCGCGCTTGCTGAATCGTGGACATGCATATATTATTCGATCACGATCGCGATTGGCGATTAATTTATATGCGCGGTTTCAGTTTCATAATTGAAAGAGATTACTGTGTTACGTCGTGTTCGCCCCTGACTGCTATAAACGCGAACATCCGCGTAGATCCACCAGGCAATTTCGCGTTTAAGGCATTAGATAGGCGGATAAGTGCGCCTTGGATTTTTGCACGAATAATATTTGCGAGTGTATGCACGATAAAAAGTGCATAAAATATAGCTGTGTTATTACGTTGATCGAACATCGCCACCAAGAACGGACCACCGGCGTGGTTTTTAATATAACGATTAATAACTATTTCGGAGCATCTTCGGTGGGCTGATCAAATTAATTGAGTCAGATCAACGGTAAAAATGCAAAGTGACGTTATAGGCGCGCATTTGCATAAACCGATCACGAATCGCGATCGCTTAAACTGCTCTTTTAATACGCGCCCCAGTCGCCCGCACATTTTATTTATCAATGAAGATACTATTAGAAAGAAAAATTTGGAGGGTCTTTGATTCGCACTGAAGTACGCTCGCTCTTACCGTTTTTGTTGTATTGCTGCATGTTACTCCTCGTTTCTTTGACACCCTCGCGAGTGCCTAGCGACTGCCACTTGTGAATGCTGTGCGCAGACATCGGCGGATAGTCGTTTTTCGCTTGGTATCCATTATACTGAGCTCCGCTGCCGCTGTCATAGGCCCTCTGGTCCCTGTAATCGTAGTGTTGATTGATCGACGGTTTCGGCGTCGTCGTCGTTGTCGTCGTCGTCGTCGTCGTACTTGTCGTGGTCGTGATGGTTGTGGCGAGGGTATCGACTGGAGTCTCGTCCTCGTCGCCGTTGTCGTCATCCGTATAATCCTGCGCAAGTAATACATTGGAAGAATTGAGAAATTAAATAATATAATATTATACATTTTATTCACATGAGAGGAAGCATGAACATAAATGAGAAATGAACGAATATAATAAATAAATATAAAAGACAATTAAATGTTTCAATTGAAAGATTCTGGAAAAAGAATTAAATACGCGTGATACATTAACTCTTTTAATTTTTTTTTCTCGTCTTTACATGTGATAATTAAAGAAGAAATCTGATGCAAAATTATCGACGATGAAAGAATATGCAACACTATTCGTAGTCGACGCGCGTGCAACGCTTGCATACATTTATCCGCGAGGCGATTCCTTTTGATCGTGGGTGGTCAACACATCCCTCGGCAGATTTTTTCTGCGAGATAAATTTAATAGGCGAATTTGCATCTCTCTTCGCACCGTATGCACCTCTCTTTCTCTTCCTTCCTTTCCCCGCGATGGTCGATCCGCGAGTTCAAAGAGAGCGGGGACCTACTTAATCGTCGTCTGCAACATCTGGAGTCTTTGATGTCGAACCGCTTAATAGAAACAATCCTTGCAATTGCAAGCGCTGAATCTACGGAGACTTTCTTCAGGATTGTCTCGCATTTTCAATTCCGCACGCGTTTTCCGTTTTATTGGCAGACACGCGAATTGCGTACTGTGGACGTGACAATGATAAAAATTTAAGAAAAAGCGAGTCCGGATTTGCATATTGAATATATAAAACTGCATGTTGAAAAATATAAATTATATTTTTGAAATTTAAATATATATCTTAAATCTATCATTTTATTTGTATAGAAGGACAAAATCGTGTCTAAAGCCGCGAGAAAAATTTAAAACTGTCATTGTGTAGAGAAGAAAAGGTTGAATGTCATCCAGCATTTTATGGCACGAGCAATCGCCGTTTATAACTTTTCCGGACAGCGAGAAATGTACCTACGAATTGCGAAATGAGATTTTAACGCGAATGAATTAATCGGTCTCTTGAATAAGTAGCTGATACAAAACAGTCTATTACTTGGCAAAGGCGATGAATCAAGTGTTGCGCAAACGTTTACCGTGTTTATCGCGTTTCGATCGTGATCGGGCCGCTCCTCTACCATTGATTGAGATGTCGACTTGTACAAAAGGATTTGTTTCCCTAATGAGGCATAGTTTTTGTGATCGACGAGAGTACCTTTTGCATTATTCTCTTGAGTTATTGAACTCACAGACGGTGGTACAAGATTTTATAAAAGTTTTCTTTGTTTCTGACAACCTTCGCACACATTGTGCAACATGTGGCTTTAACGACGGAAGGTCAATTGTTTTGAAACTTCTAGTACATATGTGTACTGTATATATGACATTGAAAATTAACATGTGAAATGCATATTTTTTTCTAACACTCTTACTGAAAAAAACTTTGATTAAAATTACAAAATTGATTTGAAAATAAATTTTAATAAATTTTTCTTTATAATTAACAAGACAAATTAGACTTTTGATAATAAAAACATGACGAAATCATACTTTTTAAAAAATTCTTTGACTGGTCATCTCATACAATGGGTTCGACATAAACAACCATAGATATATGGGTGAGATGACAGAAACTTTCCCCTTTTTTTCTTCATTTGATTTTAAAACTATTTATGCTTTTGTTTTTTCTTTTGACTATGCGGAACATATGTATCGCTTTTCTTTTTCTGATTTCTTTTCAAGATTTTTAGATTGTTTTTATTGAGATTTTTCTTTTTTTTTTTTTGCTCATTTCTTCTATTCTTTAACTGCCTTTTCTTCTTTGGTTTTATACTTTTCTTATGTTCCTCTGACGTAACTCCCACTTATTGTCAGTATTCTTACTAGTTTCGAACATATGTGGATTTTGATTTTTTTTTATAGGGAAATTTCTTTTAAAATTTGCGACAGAGTCCATTTAGCTTTGGCATGTTGGAAATAAATCTTTTGATGAACTGCATCAGTTTTATATGGTCATCTAATCCAGAAAAAAATTTGACCATCTCTTCCAATCATCCGGATTAGATGGCAATATCAAATATTATTTTTCAATAAAAAGCACTTTATAATTTTGAAACTAATCATAAAATAGTAATAAATATCACGATAAACATTAAAAATCTTAAAAAGTCATAATTATAATATGTTGCACAAATATGTTCGTCTACAAGAATAAATTTTTCAAGTTTTTGAAGTGTGTAAAGTTTTTTTTTGTTAATTGCGAACATGTCTCCTTAATAACTCAAAAACCACAATAGTGAATCAATGTCGCTATTTAATGATTAATTCCCTGCAATTCTTTTGTATGGCCATCACTCCTCGACTTATTTTATATATGCGTTATATTATATGAAACTAATAATTACTTTGTAAAATTGAAATTGCAGTCAATATCTGTCGTAATTAATGTTAATCAATATTTTCTTTTAAAATGATAAATTGTAATACAACAAAAAATTTTTATCCTACTTTAATTATTTAGAAATTTGTCGAGAGTAACATCGTGAAAGCCAAACGATGGCAGCTTATTTCAAATAAGCTTTTTATGAGACGTCAGAATAAGAAGCTTTGACAGGAGAGGAAAAGATTCGAAACTCAAAGGTTTATCATAAAATATCTATCAGATACTTCAACCTTTGCTCGCAGAAAGCACATTAAACTATCGAAAAATTTACATGTATCAGGTATCACAAAAAATCAAGATCGGTGAAGGGTCAACTAGTCCTTCGGTTTAAAAATGGGCGGTTCCTCTGAATCTCGCCTTTAGATATAACCAGTCTGCGTTCGGATGCGCAAAACTCGAATCTCTCCTCAAAAAATAATTTCTAAATATTTGCTGCACTTTTTATCTATACTTTGAATTGTTTATTTCTCAAATTAAATATTATTTTTTATTAATCCTTGCCCTTCGGCTTTGGATGGCTTCCAGCTTTTTACATTTGTTGAGATTGTGTCCATGTTGTGTGTGATCGTATAACAAATGGTATAAATTATATTAAAAATAAAACAAAATAATAAAATAATAAGATAAACTATAAAATAAAATATACATTATATAGACTACTAATAAAAAAAAAAATTACAATTAAATTCAAAACTCAAAACTAAAATTTAAGTCCAATTTATCAAATTAATATACATATATAGAATCGCGCAGGTAGTTGAAAGTGCAAAAACAGTTTGCAAGAGCGAAGAATCACTCAGTCGTGATTATTCGTAACGACCGTTACTCTGCATTAAACTGCACGATTCGCATTCATGTTACGATAAAGATAACCTTGGCAGGATGTTAGAGCGGACCGGGTTACACTTGTTACACGTATGGAGCATACATTATCGCCGTCAATGATTCTCGGAATCACGAGTGCCTGGATTTTACGAGCGACCCGGGATCAAGGGTCGTCGGCGTTTCTGATGGCCGCCGAGAATTCGTCTGTCCGCGCTGCACGTCTGGGAGTTAACGAGGTTGTGAAAATTCACGATAAAAATCTGGGGTCATCGACACCCAGTGTTGTTTATTCTATTTTCAGACAGCTCGAGGATTTTTTTTTTTTTCTAACGACGTTCATAATTGATAAGTAACCGTACGGTTGTAGACTAGACCACACACATCGTTTTTCTGTGCGATAATGTAGGGAAATTTTTTCCACTTCTCTCTGCGTCACGAAGACGAATAGTTGATCTACTTACGCGACTGATAATTGAATTTTGTGCAATCGACATTTCACGTTTTGCTGTTCCCATTTCCAGAACCTTAACAACTTCTGCGAATAACTTGATAATAAGCTATATAATATTGCACAATATCTAGATATCTTCTTGCTCTTCAGCAAAATATTGAGTAATTTCATCTCACTACAAATTTTTATGTTATTATATTTGTACATTATTGGTAAAACAATTCTTAAGAAGATAAAATTCTTGTACGTCGTAGAGTGAGACATAAAAAGAAGCTTGCTCATCGCAAACATTATCGTATATCGTTGTTCTTATTGCAATAAAAACGTGATGAGGACGTGAATCGTTGTTTACGCGGATAGTGCGATATTGACTGAAAGAGATCGACATGTTTTAATATGCGTGTTGAAAAGTTTGAATATATAAAATCAACATATTTTACGGTTAGCGTTTTATTGACGATGCTTTCGACACTCTATATAAACTTTACGAGATTACTCGCGATTGAATACATATCTAAACCAAATTTTCACGCGGTCGTATATTATCAGACGATGAGATAGCATCACAAAGCAAGTATGCAAATAAAAAAATGATTGGTCGTACGATTATATTCACGTCTCAAAATACTGTCGAGTAATTTATCTGAAATTTTTATCTTATAAAGCAGTAGAATAGTGCTAGAAAGAGAAAAAATACTTTTGTACGCAAATGTGATAACGTCATATCTCGCGTATACATATCGAGAAAAGCGCTAAAGGACTCGTAAATTCATGTTTAATTCGCACTTCATTTATTTCATTATTTATTACGCTATTACGTGTTAATTATTTGAATGCTGGCTGAGCACAATTGCAATGTAATCAAGTACCTAGTATACATATTTGCAATCGCAGCAAAGTTTACCTCTTGCATTCAGACGACAGTTAAAATGCCAGCGGTAAAAAAAAAAAGAAATAGAAAAATCGATTGAACGGAATGCCAGTATTTCTAGCCAGTCGACGAAAGTTGGAAATTAGATCGAGCAAAGAATGTTTAGAGGTGTAAAAGCAATGTTGTGCCCAGGGAAGGAGGGTGTAAGCGAGAGAGAGAGAAAGAGAGAGAGAAGGCGGTTCTCGGGGCGCTCTGAAAAACATAGCTCGCGGCGACACGTGGAATATTAAGAAGTATTAGTGCATAAATCGCTGCATCTCCTGTTATTAAATATTGGGTTCGCTCAGCGTACGCTGCGGTCGTGGACCACCCAAAAATCTTGTGGTGATCTAAGGTGCGTCGCAATCATTTTTCTACGGAGACACGGTTTAGAGGGTTGCTCCGTATCACATCGAATTTGCATAACTTATGCGAGCGCTTCGCGATGGACGCGATAAATCAGTATGTGTCGAAATGTCAGGAAGAAAAGTCAAAGACAGTTTGCAAGTAGTTGTAAATAATTGTGTTTTTCTTGAATTCTCCTATAATCCCTTTTTATTATATGTAATATAAAATAATTTTACAAATATTACTATGCGCGCGTACGTTAATAGAAATTTTAGTTTATTAATCTCCGATGGAGAAGTTTGCGAGCGCTCTTATGGTTCTCTTTCTTCTTCGGTACTTCCAAGAGAGTAGTATAACATATCCACGGCAAGTATATCCGATTGAATTAATATTCGTGCATCAGATAGTGCACTGGAAGACAATACAGTAAGACTTGAGGCAAATCGATCACATTTTAGATAGCCGATCTCCGCGCTAAATAAATAAACAAAGTAAATGGTTAAACGACCACCCATCGAGTTAGAAGCGGTTACATTGACATATTACGGCTACAACCAGGAGATATTTCGTTTCGTTTGTATTGATGAAGTATCCAGTCTTCTTTCTATTACATTAGGGTTATAATTCAAATGTGCAACAGAAAGAAATTTTAACTGCGGTTAAATTATTATATTTTTTTCCAACATTTATATCCCGATATACGTATTTAAAATGTCAAACTGTGTTCAAATATCTTTATATATAATTAAATTTGGCGACATTCTAATGTTATAATTGCGAAGTTAAAATTTCAAAATTTTATATCGCAAACGCATTAATTACGATAACATCGACCAATTCTATTGTTTCCGTGCTACTACTCTTGAACGCAGCGAAAACGCAGAACCAAGTGCAGTATAGGAGGCATGTTGTACGCCGACGTTGTGTGATCGCCATACAAAATGCAGTCTCGATCGTTCCGAGAAAGGAATCGAGTCGCTGCCAGGCTGTCTGCTACCGCGTGTCGGTGACATTAGACATGGACGGCCATAGACGAATCATGATCCCCATCGCAATGGGTTAATGCTATTTATAAGAATGACTGTACGCCCCATCGGATTAATCGATGAATACTGATTACTGGACATACCGAGAATACAATAATTTATCGTATATGTATATTTCTTAATATCACCGATAGGATTACATTATACCAGAATGCATTATTTTATATTGTTTAAAGTATTAATAACGCACGATAATAAAATTTTGAAAGTTGCAAGATTACTTAGTACTAATACATAGTAACCAATTATATTAGAAATAAAAAGGAAATCTTAATTGCAACGGATTAAATGATATTTTTGAATAATATATATATATATGTTGATGTATGTGTGTGTTTTAATTGTTTTAAACTTTTAAATAATTAGTATTAGCAATATCGGTAATTACGATAAAATAAAATTTCGATAATAGAATAAATAACGGTGATGAGGTATCTCGCGGTCATAAACATCACAGATATTCGTAATATCATCACTTTTGCAAACCAAAGGCGAGAGATTACGATTTATGCTTATTTTTATGATGCAATAAAAAGAGAAAAAAAAATAAACGCGAACGAAACCGATAATATCTGCTTCTGTAATTAATATTTTACCTTTCACGTGAGACATATTAATAGCTCATGCATTTATTGCATCGATATTGGCTAAAAGTCTATTCAAGCCATAATTTCTTGGCCTTTTCAAACTAAACGATTTATGTACGAGCGCACTGACCGCTTTCTCCGTCAAATAATATTTATGCGATTACGTTGAAATATTGCTTTATTCATGCTAGATGTAAATCCAATTGGACGATATTTAACTCGATGATGGAAACTCGAAGAGATCGAAGTCGAAGTTATTTCGGTTGTTTCAAAGTACGAGAACTGGTCTTCCTTCGAAGACGTTAAGAATATTTTTATCGAGGTCGCGCTACACCGAAAATAAAGTTCTTTCTATCGCAGAAATTGGCAGCGATCCAAACGGAATTCTCAAGATGAAAGTACTCGAAAGAGTGCTATCCGTCTCGTGAGAGACGTCGACACGTCTCGCAGTCAAAACATTGTGAAACAAAGTTTCGACTGAAGTGTTTTATAAATAACGTCATCATTATGTCATGAGAATTTTATTGAAAATTTTCTGATTATCATTTCTGATTATCAAAAATAAATATTTTTGCTACTTTAAACTATTTATTTTGCCAATAATACACGGATTTTTGCGGAATAAATCATTATATTAATTTTGCTGAAAACATTAAACGTAGCAATAAATACATCCGAAATAAACTTTAAATTAAAATTGTTCGATGATAGTGAGAGACATTCTTGACATTTTTGACCCTTGATCCCGTCGAAGTGTTTATTGTAATTTGTGTGACAGTGATTGCATACATGAATATATCTCACTAGCTGCTTAGATTAAAATTTGCACACTGTATGTGAATTCGGTAGCCGATTAAGTTATCCGATACTGGTTTATCTCAGTGTTATCATTCAACGCCTAACCCTGACGATAGAAATTAAATCCGGTGTGAAAATGACGTGACGAAAGAATGCCTTGCATGCGTTAATAAAACATTCGCATATTTCGTTTCGAACTGTAAGTCCAGTTCGAATGACGCATGGTGTATGTAAATACACACAAGGTTTACTTTATTCGAGAAATTCAAGGATTTCAGGAGATCTGCTTTTTATAACAAGCTTCTTGTTAATTTCATGGTGGCCACATTAGTCGCATTCCTCGGACTGTTTAATGAGCTACGCCGAAATTTGTAATCGATATATATATATATATATATATATATTTTTTTTTTTCTTTTTCCCTTTTTTTTTTGTAACGCGTGTGATTCGTATAAATCGCAGAACAAAATGTGTTGGATTCAATTTACATGAACTCGATACTTTTTGACAAGAAAAAGCTTCAACTTTAAAATCGATGGTTTTAGTTGAGTCGACAGGAATTCTAAAAATCGATATCGAAAAAAATGCAGGCGAAACGACGAGTGGAAGTACATATGTTTCGACGATGTGAAAAGGGATAAACAGCGAAATACGATATCCAAGGGAAAACTGTCGGATGCTCTTGTCACTCGGATCTCTTTTACGATGCAGACAACGTGTCACCGAGAGAGACAACGCGACACATGCGACGTACAGTTTCGGTTCTCGCTATCAGAAAGAGGTAGTGTTTCGTTGACCGATTTTATGAGGCGTTTACCGATTATTTAGAGCTTTCCTTGGGCGTTCCTGTGAGGATCCGCAGACACCCGTTCGTAATACAACTCGCGATCGATTACAACACCGTTGTTCGCTCGTGTGTATACTGGCACTGACATTTTAAAAGCGATGAATCAACATGACCAGATTCTTCCCGAGCCATCCCCGCGAGTCGCTCTTTCACGGGTGGTCCACATGCCAGACCGGGGAATGGCTTACGAATACGTGACCAGTGAAACCGAGCCACTTTCGATGATTCACTCAATGATCCTCGTTTGCGGTGCCGGGCTGTCTCCGGCGACCCTTCGGTTAATCGATTTATGACCGACAAAATGACATGAATGTCAATCGAGTCAACGAGGACGTAACTCGGGCCTATCACGTGTCATTTAGATTCGGTGACTGGACTGACAAACTGAATCGTTGGAAGTAATAGAAACTTCGTGTCCTTCCACGAAGAGTAATCCATAGGAATTTTTTGAAAAACGCCGGTCCCTCGAGTTATTCGAAATTTGTGCGACATAGGTCGTAGGTCGTTGCTTAAAAAGCATTTCGTATGCGATGTTGTCTGCGGCCAACATTCCACGACTGGCGAAGTCCACTCATATATCTTCGGTCGCGATAAATCTCGATTCAAAATTCCAAGCGACTTATTTTTCTTTTTCCAAATATTAATAGCCTTTTAATTACGTTCTTTTCATCGCATTTTGCATCAATATTCTCATACAAGACTTCACTTTTTTATATATTTGTATCGTGTTTTCTTTCACGAACCTTCCAGAATAATAAACGTTCATAAAAGACTCGAGGATAGTCTTTGACATCCGCGCGAGTGATCCAACAAGATCATCCAGAAAAATTGCTTAACATGACGCATAGTTGTTGGCTACTAAATGGGGAGAAGGTGCAACGCCTGTATGACATCATCTCGCATTCACGCTTAGGAGAACGCGGCATTAGACACTCCTTAGAAAGTCTTAAGGGTAAACAAACGTCGGGAAATTTATTTATTCGCATTCACTCAGCCCCGCTAAGAACGATAAATCTTTCTAAACCCTTGTTGCAAGTGTCAAATGATAAGTCCAGGGAGAAAAACCGCGCTGGAAGATTAACAAGCGAGTATTAAGCGAATTCGGAGATTGCGTTTCTATCCTAGAACGTTTATAAAGTCATTCATCATACTGGGATAATTCATTTATCATCTGCATTTTCAGCGGCGACATGTTTATTCTTATTAGATTATGAGCTGCGAAAGGCAAATGTTGTTTACAGAAAACTTTCTGCAAGCATAATCAACTCTTTATTGTTAGATATATCTGACAATTATTATCTGAATGTAAAACTGTCAGAACATTGTTGCTTAAACGTACAATCTTTGTTGCAGGCAAATACAAAAGTTTTTATATAATATTTCTAAAGACGTAAGTTTGCGTAATAATTTTTGCGTCATATTAAGTAGTAGAATAATGATTTAAATAAAATTCTCGATAACTATTCAATCAAATGGATTTAGACCGCCATCATACCTATCGCAGCAAATGAACCGTGGAGTGTATCAATGATTTGATGTGTGCAATCATTGCAGACACATTTTAAGCGGTGATAAATTAATCGCGAACGCATTCATAGTGCATTACGTTATGTTTTATAGCGATTTGGCCATCGTGTTTTTTTTACAAAAGTTTGTTTCGAAATTTTTCATAAAATTGCCAGCTAATTCGCGAACTTAAGAGCGTATTTTTTTACACAATATTAGAACGTGTACGATGATGCTGGGAAACTACATTCGGTCCACTTTCTAGATACAGTCCATCCTACACGAGAGTCACAAAGCGTGTACGCTAACGACTCGCCTTGGGCACGGTCGTTTCATCTTCCAAGTAAAATCCACCCTCTCGGTAGACCCGTTACCTGCTATGCTAATTGGCCGGTAATGGGTTCAACAAAATTATTACCTGGAGCGATGAATCAACCGATGGGTTATTAGCAATAATATAACGGTTGTCTTTGCAGATATCGCGAAGGTTTACAGTACCGTAAGAAACAAAAAAATCAAAGATCAAGTATTATATATATTAAGCACCGAGCGTCGTCAAAGTTTCAATTTTGCGACGAGCAGCTTTACGCCAGAAAGGGACGGGCCCGATTTAATCATCTTATTTCGAGCTCCAAAATATACAGATTTGATCTTGCGTGCAAAAGCAGACGTATACATCAGGGGAGAAAGAGAGAGAGAGAGAGAGAGAGAGAGAAAGAGAGAGAGAGAGAGAGAGAGACGTTGAATGGACAACGGCCGGGCAGTGTCGCGGCGAGATAAAAATAGTTGACCCGCATGAAAATCGCCCAGAGAGTCTTCATTTAACCCGCACTGTGCGTGTTAAACTGTCACGCGTCGCGACAGTAATCAGGTCTGTTATAATATTTTTGCGCAATGCGTCTCTCGGCGCGGCATTGTCGGTGCGCGTGCGCTCTCCACGTCATCCCGCGGATGAATATTAATATTCAGGCTCGCTCTCGGGTGTCTCGCATAAAACGGATCACCTTGCACACGTATAATCACATTCGTGCGTTCCTAGATCGCACAATTAAGGCGACAGTGAGCGAATTATGCAAACTTCCTCGCGGCTCGATCTACGTGGTCGAAAAAATATGCGGAAAGTCGAGAATAGCAGTAGAGATCAGCGGATCTCTCAGAGAGAGATAACCGCTCTACAACTTGTAATACAGGAATAATTCGTTCTCCAAAAAAGTCAACAGCGATATTAAGGAAATTAAGGAGCGGCGGGGTGACTCACACAACTGCAATTCTTGTCGGGCTGCTTGCACTCGAGATATTTCATGGCGGTGTCATGTCTAGGACTCGTGATTATACGCAGAACGCATCCGCGTTGCGAATTAAAAAAACGTCCGGGAGTAATTGCACGATGTTGCGTACGAGAATCGCGAGCCGTTTTTCTTCGGTACTAATGTGTGTCGGGTAATAAGAGTTACTAGGTAGATAATTTACGGACACCCCCTATCGCGAAGGAACAAGTAATTAGCGAGATTTAATCATGCCGCGCATCATAATCGATGCTATCGTTTGATCCCGAGCAACTTTGCGTTCGCAATCATACGAAATTTGTTGCCGGTTTTTGCTTTTTCTTTTTTTTTTTATTTTTTTTTTTGCATCGAGACTTCTGTATGATTAAGTGTCGATAGATACGAAAGAAGTAATCGATGAGGGATCGAGGTGTGCAACAACTCATAAATCGTAATTTATCGCTGTGATATGTTATACTTACATCCTAATTACTCCTCACGTCTTCATCCAGAAGAGAGAAATTTAGCCCCGATGCAAACTGTCTTATAGATTACAAGAGTACGTTTATTGATATTATTTATGTTTATAAATTTTTTCTTTATTTTTTACTTTACTATACTCTTTTTTTATCTTGTATAATGTTTATTTTTAAATTTACAATATTACATCTATATTTATAAATTTCTTCTCTATTTTTTAATTTAATATACTCTTTTATTCTTGCGTATGTTTATTTTTAAAATTACAATAAAGATTTTATTGTACGAGGTAATAAAGTTATTTTTAGAAAATAATGGATATCAGTGGCACATGCAAGAAACCTAGAGAAACGGATTTCGTAAAGAACGTGAAAAGTACCGTTAGATAGACATAAATATGCATTAGGTTCTTTCGACATGACAGTATACAAGAGTATATAAGGCCGCCTATCGTTCTATTGTTAAATAAATAACGCTACGCGTGTATAATACATCTCGTTCGCGTGTCATTTTAACTGTAAGACAATGTCGAGCGATGCATAAATAACATGCAGCACCGTTATCCGCGCGATGTCCTCTTCGACAGTCTTCGGAACGACTTTTACACTTGTGGACCAGTTTCCATCTGGCGATGCGTAAGTCATTAGCGAGCTGCGTAAGAACGTGTTAGATAACTGAATGCATATTCGAGTTTCATCAGATGCATTGGATTTTCTTGTCAACACCTGTTTAAATTTAATATTGCATTCTTAAATGATAATATTGCAATTTGATATTTAATTATATGGCGGAAGTATATAAAAGGATTAATTATCCGGTGAAAATAAAGCGTTCGGCTTTGAAGAGAATTCGATCTTAGAAGCGGTTGGTCTTCGTGACATGCTTTCTTCTAATGCAACTGTCAACATGATCGACTACGCGACCTCTTTCGCATTGATGCTTAGCGGTTGTTATTACATTATTAATCGTACGTTTTCTACTCGCTTTTATATTTTGTCTCACTAAACCAGTTTCGAATTAGCGGTTAAACCGGACGCACTCGACCGACTTTGGAAGATGTAATTTATCGACACTTGTCGCACACATATCGGCGATGCAAACATTTATTATAAGAGTACAAATCCAAGGGAATAGCGCGTAATCGATCAGAATATCGATTTATCGATAAATAGTACGCGTTAATTAATATGTTACGCTATAATGTACATACAACAAATATGGAATATGCATGATTTGTTATTATTTTAAATAAAATGATGATTCACTTTTAATTTGTTATTTAGGCAAACATCACGATTTGGCGCATCTGAATTTTTAATTACTCGCCTCGGTCATGTCTCGTACGTGCGTTTATATAGCTGCGATACCAGCACGTTCTTTCGAGAACGTCTGGGATAAGTAACGGGAGATCAGCTACACCCGCATACATGCGATGCATAAATTATTTGTCCGATCGCGTCACGCCTGATCATGCTTGAACACGCTTTCAGTGAAAGAGGGAAAACGTTATTAACGGTCCCTTTGATTTATATTTCCCATTAGTATACAAACAAATATGGAATATGCATGATTTCTCTCCTCGTGAAATGTTGTCTCATTGTGTGGCTGAATATTTTTGACACTTATCTGCTTTTATATTTATATCTATCGCCTGGTTGTTGTCGCCTCGAACACGTGGAGTCTCTGGCAAGGTGTTAATAGGGTTATACCTAAAGTCGCGACAGAGGGAACGCATATTTACAATAATTAAGATAATTAGCTGGTGATAAGGCGTATTGTTGCACGTAATTTTAATTGCTAACTTCCTCCAATAATCGATGACACTTACGAGCCTATTACGGCAATTAATGTCGCTGTGGTTTCCCGCGAAAACAATTTCTCGTTATATCGCGACTAATTACTTGGCAAGGTTCTCTTCGTGAATTTCTCTTTTTCTCCTCCGATCTTTTTCACCATTAGATGAAAATGTCGAAAGAGAACCCGGGACTATTTTCCGTTTCTCTCTCTCGGATTGATTTGTAGTTGTTTGCGCAAACACGGTGGTCGTCGCCAAGCAAAGTATTAAACTTCGCGACAATGGTTTGTCCGGCGTTTTCTATTAACCGCGAGTCACAAAGTTTATAGTATTGAGGGCAGAGATATGAAGGACGTTACGCCACGTTGAAGTAAATCATCCATAACGATTCGGCGGTGTTTACGATACTACTAATGAGATTTTGCGTTGGGAATGTAACTTTCTTTGCTTTTTCTCCTATTGCATTAGAGAGTTTAGCATTACGAAATATTTCGAACATTAAGCTTACTCGGAGAAAGCGCCTAAATCATCAATTTTCTTCGTAGGTCCAATCATCTTTGACCTTTATTTTATCACACTCGCCGTTATTTAATCATAGCCGCATTTAAATGCGAGAATTATTCTGGACTTTTGTTGTGAAAGAAGTACCAGTATTCGATTCTCAAAAGTTTCTATTCAATACCTTGCACTTGACAACACTTGGGGCTGGTTTCCTTATCGCGTTATTGTACTCTCGTAGGTACATATTCGACTGCCTACGAGATTCTAGTTATATTCAGAGAGAGTCACTTGACCGCCACCTTTGTGTAAATACCGGCTGCCACCGTCGCGCTTGAAAACGCAAGGCCTCAGTGAGCCGCGGCCTTAACCCGATGATACAAACGAGTGATTTTCAACGACTCGGAGATATTCTGTGACTAATCGTGAGCGTGAAGCCGTGACGCAACAAAAGACGCTTTTAGATTCACGCCGCTCGTTGAAACGTCACGGTGACAAAATGCTCAGCCAAGGTTTCACGGGTTACAGCTTTATTCTAGACACACGACAGACGTGGTCTAATTGGTCATTCGCCACATTAATCAAGAAGTAATATCGAGAAATGGTAATATTGAAAATTTATTACGTCAGCTTATTTTTGCGTCACATCTCGAGCGATAAATAAAAGCAAGAAAACTAAAAAGCTTTATTCGACGACGATTATTTTTCGTATTCTGTTATCGAATTTTTCAAAATTTAATTATAAAATAATTCGATAAATGTCTATAATAGCTACTGGAGCGAAAAAGCAATTTATTTATATAATTTTTTTGTTATTTATAACTTCTTAAACAAGACCTGTCTCTCTCTAAAAGCATTTATACATTTCATTTCTATGGTAGTTTTGTTGATTGGTATTGAAAAAAAAATTGATTTATCGTTCCAGTAACTATTATAGACATTTACCAATAATTCTATTTCAATAATACTAATTATGTCGATGAAAATATTGTAAACATAGACAAAGGAATACGACAAGACAACAATGACAACGCGATTTCTTTTCAATACGAGAGAAACCGTTAAGGGATCCGTATGACAGTTATATACTCAAGCTTCATTCGTAGACAGATTGGAAAGTGATTAGAGCGACCCACGTGGGAGCCACCTCGGAGAGAAGTAACAGAGGACAGAAAGCGAAGCTGGAGGTAATTAGCCTTGCACCGCTAATGGAAATGCACTTCCCACAGACATTCAGTATTCTTGGACGCGTCGTTATCAGGCGACGCGAGACGCAACGACTTACATCTCGATCATCATCTCGGTTAAGAATTGACGCTTCCTGCGAAGTGAATGTGATGACAGCGCGCTTCGCCTACTCTCGACGAGTCTCGCTTGGTCGCAGTCCCATCCAGGCAAATAAACCGAATATCTTCGCAACATTTGTGTGCTCGTTCAAGCCAGACGTGCAAGCGAGACCGGTTTCTAAAATAGGACTTAACCCTTTCTCGATCAGATACCGTCTCACGGATTAGGAGGGGACGTGACTAATTCTCCATATATTATTCCTCCGATTTATCGTCGACTCCATGATCGGAGAATTTACCAGCCGCAAAGTGTTCCACGAAGTGTTGCCGATGGTGAAATTCTAACTAACTTAGCTGCGAGAAGTCTCGTATCTTAGCAAACTGACAAATTGTATCGATGCTTTAATGCCAACGAGCTTCGCCACCCACGCATAACGCTCGTTCGCGCGATGCCTGCCTTGTTGTCTGTTTCTCTTCTCTCGGATTCTACAAGCTTTCTCGTCAAGAATTCGCATTCGTATATTAGATCGTTCGACGTTATATCGTGCGTGGATGCCCGAGGTCGCAAGTATGCGCTCAAGGAGACGCGTCTCTTTCGCGCCGAAATAGCAGCGACTCAAGATAAACGACTTACGCACGCCGGTGTCTAGGCTGGCGAATGTAAACCGCGTTGGAGTCTGTGCCGGGAGCGGGTCGTTGCTCTTCTCGACAGGTTCGAATAGAATCTACATTCGTGATTCCGTTTTAGAATGACCCGCCGTGCGATAACTGAAATGCCATTCTTTTTTTTATCGTCGATATATAATACATCAACCGTTTGCTCGTGCAGACGGTTCTCAACAATGCATAATTGAAGTAGTTTATCTTTACTACAACTCTCGACGATTTCACGCGATAATATAGATGTTTCGACAAGATAAGAAATAATGAAAGAGGTGATTAGTTGAACTTTCTATGCTAATTTTATCGTGCGGTTTATCCATGACATAAATGTCACTGCAAATGAACGAATCAACTCGAAATACACGCCATCTGTATATTATCTGTATATGAGAAAACACGAATTTTTACTTATGCAAATTAGACGTAATCGAAAGTGTTATCTTAATGTATGCACTTAAGATTCAAACAGAGTGTGCGAATTTAATTCGATGCTACTCTTTACACGGGTGCTACTTTGTGAATATTGATAGATCACTTTATTTATAAATATTTTTATCATTCTGTGGGAGTTTTGTGAATGTAAGCAAATGGCAATTGAATTACGCACGCATATATATATATGACTTGGCGAAACTAACAATACTCCTGCCGCCTTCAAATCACTTATAAAAACGATCGATGAACACCGACAAATTCGCCATACCATGCTATTAATATAATTCGTGCGGCAGGATAAACGTCTAATATTATTGCGAAATCATTACTTTGTATGCGTACTGACGCGTTGCCAATGACGAGTGACCTCGGTGACGTCGAAGTTGTATCATTTATAAATATGGGAAAACCGACTCGGTAATATTCGCAGTTCGTGACATAAGATAAAATGTTAATGATGCGTCACGTTCAACGAGTTTCATTCCGTTCAATTTGCATGTATCATTGCATTATGATGTTTCTAATGCGATCGTGCAGGGTTTTATTTTATACAAATGATAAATCTCGAGATTGAGATTTATCCAAATACCAAACTAGGGAAGAAAAGAATGTTGTTTTTCGCTCGACAGCCGTTGAAATGTCAAAGTTATCGTACGCGTTATTAAAATGCCACAGTCAAGAGCGATGTTTACAAAAATTCTACTCGCAAGAAGTTGCCGAGTTAGGTGTGGTAGCCCGTATATGGTAGCGAAAAAAAAACGCGAGATTAGTGGATGAGCTCTCCATATTTCTGCGGGAGGAAGCCGACATAGCGCAATAATTAACGCAACGGCGTCCTAACCATAGCATCGCGATAATTCCCATGCGCATTTGGCGGCTATAAATTTGATCACATGGTTTGCTATTTTCTACGCACGCAGTCTCACACGTGCAATCGAGTCGCTTCGCCGAGCATGCGGCCATTTTTTCGGTAGTACCAGTATCGCTGCTTATATCGCTGATAGCCTTGCCCTCTCCATTACTCAGATACTATACTATTATCGTCGCATAATAATAGTTCTTTATTGTGATAAGTACAAACTTAGCTATGCGAGAAAAGACGGTGATCGTTAAAATAGAGGGTTGCAACCTTTTATTTGCCATTTGTGTGTGCGTCGTGTAATATCTTATTTACGAGAATATATTTTGATAAGGCTAATCATCTCTCGCGCGTTGCCTGTGTATCAAGATTATTACCAATTTCTTTTGATAATGAAACGCATGTGCTTTGTCATAATTAATAATCGCGCCAAAAGAAGGAGAAAAATATAAATGCGTCGCCGACGAGTGCGGATTATTTTGCGCCGTGCTAGACATAATTGAATGGTAATACTCTTCCGAGAAGTATGTAACATTATAGCAATGCATGCTCACGGAGAGGAGGAACATTAAACGCGCGCACGCACGTACGCACGTACGCGTCTATGATAAACTCGGCTTGATTCGGATCGCTTGACACATGAAGCTTTTGCCAAGATCCTGTTTGGGTGTTTCCGCGAAAATCTTTTGCATATTTTCTAAAAGTCATTCTCGCAATTCGTACAAATCTCTCGTAACTTTTAATTAAAAAATAATTTTAAATAGTATATATTATACATATATTAAAATAGAGCGTTTAGATTAATTACACTATTCAGTTAGTTGTATTTAATTAATTGTAAATAGTGACAAGTTCAAACTCGACATGTGTAAAATGTCACAAATTATTACATTTTCACAGTAAACATATCAATCTCGATGATATATTAATTATTAGTTTGAATTATCGTATTAAACATTTGTTATTTTCATTATCTTTGAAAACTTTTTATTTTAATGACTTTTCAGATAATTGAGGAAAACACTGTAGAAATGCAGACACTTCTACTAAATCTTGGCTACCATCAGTATTATTATATCATTACAAATATCCTTCAGCGATGTTAACATCATTTAAATTCAGATGGAGATCAATCATTTAAATTAGCGTGTCTCCGCTCTTTACTATGCTATTAATGACCGAACATTACGATGATTATACGTGGTGTACCGACAAGACTCTCTATTCATAAGCAAATCAGCGAATGATAATTACACGATGAATCAGTAATGACCACGAACATAATAAATCTTAACTGACATGTCGCCGATGATTTTTAAGATGCTAAAACATGTGTTTTGAACAAGGATTAAATTTATATATCGCAAACAAATATATATATCACAGTTATACTATAATTTATTACGCAACAGCTCTTGTACAATTTCAATTGAAATCTTTGCCATGTAAAAATCCCAGCGATTTTTCACATTCTCCTGTCATGTTTGTATAAGAATTACTAGTGTATCGTTAATTCAATGTAATTATTTCCCTTTGCTAATATTTTACTTATATTGCATGGCAATAACTTCCTCGTACATGTTGATCGATCATTATTTTAATCACGATTTTTTTGGAAGCCTCTAACGAACCTAAGGAAATTAACATTAAGCAATTAAAGTAACGTTATCTAATTGATGAAACATAATTCATTGATCAAAAAACTGTGATTGTATAAGAATTTATATGGCTGCGTAATAGAAATAAATGACGATTTATAGTTAGCGTTCACTATTTTACTGGAATTAAATGACAGAAGAATGTCGTCGAGAAATATTGGGAAACATTGAACGACGATTAATTTATCATATACATCGACGGTACTTTAATATAACTCAGTAAATTCGAGGTGACACGCGAACGTTTAGAAACTCGCGTAGAATTATTACGACAATTATTATTTGCATAAGATATATAAATTCCACACGAGGAGACACGCGAGAACTCGGCGATGTTGAGAATTATTTGCACCGTAAATCCGGACGATCATCGGTACGATATTCTCATCGCGAGGAGCTTTTTGTCGTGCCATTTCCATTTATCATTAAATTATCTCAATAATCGTTATGGATTTTATTACTATATAGCTAACCAGAGAGGAATTATTGAAAATAATATGAGCAACGTACTGTATGTCGTTATAATAAAAAATGTAAAAGGCGGACATAGGTAATGAGAGCAACCTTACAAGAAATGTGAAGCATGAAGTAATATCGTGAAGATTGTTGCAAGATATTAGAAATATCGCGCGGTCCATTGGCGGCAGTTGACTTTTTTTTTGCTCGCTGTCGCTAATAATAATTCTGTTGCGAAGTGGCTTACGAACGGAGCGACACATTACTGCGTGTAAGGCGAGAAAATTAATTTCACGGCGCATTACAACGTCGGAGAAAAAATAGATTTCATTTGGCAGCTGTCACTTGATAAATATCGTGGAATGTCATACATATCATTCTTCTCGAATTAGCGCATATATTTTTTGTCTATGTCTCTCAGTTCGAGGGAAAAGTGACTATCGCTTGCGGTAATCAGTTCTACGAGATATTTGCAGGCGAGAATTAATTTCCGTAACGAGGGCGCGAGACCTATTTGTTAGACTATGTAACGTATTTATGGTAGTTGTGAGCGCGTGGGAAGAAGAAGAAGAAGAAGAAGACGCCGTCTCTGGAAATGAGCGTCCGTCTGATTGCCATGTAACAAGCAAATTTAAATTTTTAGGCCCGCGCGTATGGTGTTTAGATGTATCTGGTTTCACGCACACAATTTCTCGCTTGCATTTCAGTTGTGAGCGCAACAAGTCGAGACCGTCATTTGCGACGTGTCATTATCTCTCCGCGAGTTACATGTGAAGATCACACAAGGATTCGGTGGATAATTTCACGTGAACCCTACGCACGCGATGACTGTACGTTGAATTTTACCAACATCATATAGGATATACTTTCTAGTTTCATATTTTTTTTTTATATCTTTTAATATTTCTGATTACAGTATCCTTATGGGAACGTCATGTAGAAAATGGTAATTAAATTTTCTGAGAAAAACTCATACATAAAACGTCACAAATTTTTAAGTTTTTTGCAATTTTAATTTTCCAACGGAGGAATCAATATTACGTTGTAGACGATGAGCTTCATAGTAAAGAGTCACTTGCGATCGCAGTATCGCTGGAAGTGATTAAGAAATAACGGGTTGTCGCTTCTTCATCGCAAGGATTCGTCAAGTTCAATCGCGATGAGGTCACACATTCTGCTCTTTGCGCAACTCTTCAATACAGATCGGCTCGCGTGAAAAAAAACAAGAAGAAAAAAGCGCATGCCTTTGCGTGCGCCGCTTAATTACCTCCTCGCAACGTTTATAGCCGGTTAATAGTCTTGTCGCGCGCGTTTTCCTCGCGGCGACCCTAAGCCTTTACGTTACCGTGCGGGAATTCAATTCTTTCCGTTGCGAAAGCTCCGAGGGAGCCCGCAATCTTCTATCGTGCCGTCCCCGTCTCGTATTTTACGCGATCATCGTGACCGGCGCGGCGCGTCGTTCAATTATCCTTTGGAAAGGAGCAGGACAACGCGCTCGATTTACGCGCCGGCCCGTCACGTTAATGGACGATGCGTCGCAGAATTCCTTTGAATCGCGAGCGGCGCAATTATGGAGTGCGAGAGCAAAAATCAGTAAATCGTATAAAAATGCATTCGATAAATCTGTTTGAAAAATAAACCTCGCCAAGAGTGCGAACTAATTTATATCCTTTGTTTAAATCATCCATCGATATCAATTGACGCGCGATCCCGGAAATAAAATCCATCTATTATATGCAAAATGATTCTGTTAACTGTTGTTTAAACAACGCGCGTTTTCATTATAATAATGTTCTCATTATACGAGATTTGTCGAGATACGCATATACTTTATTATAGCAGAATGCAATTATCATAGTGCATGTCGACTGTCGATTGACGCCTACACGAAACATGTCTTGCAGAGAAAAATAAAAAGACGAATAGATGCACTTTACATAACGAATTATGTTTATTCTCTATTGCGTAATTATTTATATATTTAGTTATTAAGTTGTTGCAATATCAGCAGTTATATTTAGAATATAGCTGATAACGATAGTGTTCAAAAATATAAGTATTAAATAAAAGATCCTATGATTTTTGCAACGGATACTTAATGTAATAATCAAATAATCAAACCGCAACAGATATATTTGATTCCATGAACAATTAGGAAGGGAAGAAACAGGCGCAAGTAGTAAACAAGGAGTCAATTGTCACAAAGTTATTGGGTCACCCGTTTCAACTACGGTGTAACGTAAAACCCGCGCGGCTTGCTGCATAGTCGGAGCTGTAAATATTGGTTATACGTGAGAGCACATAATGTATAAGTATCGAGTAAAGTAGATGCGAGGTGTACCCAGAGTAAACACGTTGCCGGAACATCTAGGGTAAACATATGTCGGGTTTACCGAGTGAAAGAAGCACGTGTTTTCTCGAAAGACTTGTCGCGTGCGAGATTGAAAGGCGGTTCGGCGGTGGCCGGGGATTGTATGCACTTGGCACGGCAACTCGCATCCCTGGCATTCACTTGCATCATGGATTGCATCAAAGAAAAAGGGACGCGCCCGTATATTCCAGAATATTATATTTTTTAATGGGAAAGACAATGAAAGAAACAAAAATGTTATGATAATAACTTTTTTTACTCTCGATTTTATTATCTCAAATGCCAGAAATATTTTGAAGTATATCAAGGATTTTTTGAGAAAGAATGCAAAATCTATCAGTGACGTCGAAATTAAAAAAAAAAAAATACTAGGTAGTTGCACAAAATTGTTTATATATGATTGTAATTAATTGTAGAACAAGCGTGAAGGAATTTGAATAATCTTTCCTTAGGATGGTAATAAATTGCTAATGATACCAATAAACGTTTGATAAATGGAACATGTAAAAGCGTAATATGATTCCGCGATATGTGGTCAAGTTGATTACATGTTAATTAAACCTGCTACTTGGTGTAACGTCGAAAGGCGAAGTGACATTACGAAAATTCCTACGCTCTTCCATACGCGTCCGAGATATGATATATTAATTATTTATATATCGCCAAGACGTGACGGTAATGATACGTTAATCAGGACTTTCGATAAGTCGCTCGATCAATCAACTTGGAATCGAACGACCTGACGTTCGCGATCTCGTGCGCGATGTGTTAACGATATATTTAAAGTAAGACGTTCACTTTTCTCGATGCAAATATGTAACGGGACATAGTAATTATCGATCATTTGAATAATTTTTAATCCGGCTAATAGAATATAACAATTTTTTACACACCTTTAAAAGTAGTGATTTAGAACATATGTTAATACGTAATCGTCAATAAAGAAACGAACACGTGAGGGGGAATTATTTATGAATAAATGTCGCGTATTTCTCTCTGACAGCACATTGTATCTAAGCCTGCACATAGATGCACTTTGCTGTGCCTGCGGGATATTTGCGTTAATGCTTATTTGACCATGCAAATTCTCGGCTGGATATATTAATTATTCAGCCGCTGCAACGAAGCGTAGGCTGGTCGGGCATGCAATCAACAACTCGCGGTCGCACGTTAGACATGTATGTTAATCGATTCTCGTGAGACATAAGTAAAATGATTTTTAAGGAGAATCATTTTGCTCGTGTTACAGTATAAAAGTCGAATTTGATCTATATCAAATATATATTTGAAACACATAATATACTTATTCAACGCCGCAGGACGGAATCTAATCATTTGACAACGTTATTTATTATCAATACGATATTATTTTTGAGCATACATTCGTATGTATTTATGATATTGAGTCGGCGACGTTTATCGTTTGATCGACCGAATCGTATTATAATTATTAAGATCGTTTATATTAAAAATGACAAAAGTGGTTAATCAAGCGCGAATTATGATAAGACACGCGCGCATGCGGAGTTGCTTTTAGAGATAAATTAGCTTATTTATTGTACTATCTGGAATAATTACCCGACGACAACGACCGGCAATGTGTATGTGTATGTGTGCGTGTGTGCGAGCGGAATAAATCATAGTTTACGACGCTACAGCAAACCGGGATCGCGGCGACGCGTACGCATTTTCGCGCGGCGGCGTATTATTAAACGCAGCGTAAAACGCTTTTCCGCAACAACGGGCAGCGCGCGCTGTAAATTAAGTGCTGGCGACGTCTCTTTCATCCACGGATGATGGTCGGCAATATTAATGCGGATTCCTCGTCGGGCTGTATTGTTTGAAAATAAATAAATTCAAAAATAAATTTTTTATTGCCTTCCGTACATATATATATATATAAATATGTACATCACATTTTTCCGGTTGAAATTTTTATTCAAAAAATTTTTGTTTAAAAAATGTATAAAATAATTAAAAAAAAATAATTTAGTCAAAGTTAAATGCCCCAGCCTGAGTATTTTTTTTCTATTAGAATTTAAAATATAATTATCTGTCAAGTATTTTTTTCTTAAAAATATTTCAAATCATCTTTCAAAAAATTATTTTCTATCAAAATAAAAAATTTTAAATATAATTATTTGCTGCATTTGTTAATGTGGTACAAATAAATCGATATTAGTTGAGAGCGGTATATAATTATCGTATTCTCAGGATGGTACAATTACTGTGTAAAAAATGCTAATTAATTGAACTGACAAGGAAAGGGTTGGAAGTGTTCCCCTCCGATTTTAATGAGCTTTGAATATGTTGTAGTCTACGTTAAAATAGGACACACGTATTTTTTTATATGTGCTCTTACGGCCGTTAAGGGGATGAAACACCCTCTTGAAAAAAATCGGTTTTTATATTTCTGGACGAATCACCGTCAATACAATAAGAGATATAAAAAAAGCTTCCAATAAAAGTTTTATGGCTTTTAATGTACTTTAAAACTGCATAATCAGATTTTTCTAAAATATCATATTTTTCGAAATCCTTTTTCCTTTCTTCACTTTTCGGAAAATCTGGTTATGCAGTTTTAAAGTACATTAAAAGCCATAAAACTTTTATTGGAAACTTTTTTTTATATCTTATTGTTTTGACGGTATTCGCTCAGAAATATAAAAACCGATTTTTTTCAAGAGGGTGTTTCACGCCCTTAATGGCCGTAAGAGCACATATAAAAAATACGTGTCTCCTATTTTGACCTAGACTTACAACATATTCAAGCTCATTAAAATCGAGGGGGGAGGGGGGGACACTTCCAACCCTTTCCTTGTGAGTAATATTTGTGTCGCCGAGTCAGCGTAATTTCTCGAAAGCCACTGTACACCGTTGAAACACATCGTCGATCTAAAAGCAATGTTGAAAGCCAGTGGGACTGTTAAAATTTCGGTAAGCGATTTAAATCCGTCGAGTCTTTCAGTCGTCTTTCGTCTTTCCTCGATGATGGGTCTCCGCGCAATAACGAGGGCCAATGAAAACGACCGTAGGTTCGTAAACTTCAGGGACACCCACGTGCGTCTTGTGAATCGTCAGCTCCGTTTTCGTTTTAGGAACGTTTTTCTAGAGTTACACGACGTCGCAAGATCAAGAGCAATCCGAACGAACCATGCGAATTAATCTTGTGGTAACGCATGAAACGGTTCACTCTCACGGTTTTTGACTCCTCAAATTTCTTCACTTTACAAAGAAATAGATATATATCATACGCGGCGGTTCGTCTGATAAAGTGCTCGTATAATTTTTGAGTTACTCTTAAACGTCTTTTAAAAGCAAACTTTATAATACGCCTTATCGCTAAATAAACTCAAGCACTGTTTTCAAGGAGATCAAAGAAGCCTCATTTCGCCATGCGAAACGTATATCGTCCACGTAATGAGGTAGACAAAATTGTGGAATTTAATGACATCGCGTCATAACCGGCAAGCAAGTAGCCGCTCCTTATTGGGGCAAATTGGACGGGTGAATTGAGCGATTAATTTTATGGTAACGGTCAAACACAAGGCTCATGTCACGAGCATGAAACTTTTATTATGACTGGTATATACGTAAAGAACGAGCTTTCGTGCCTCGAATGCATCTTTCTGGGCCACCCAAGCTCGCAGTCGGTTCATACGGACAAAGACTCGAGTCAACATTAATTAATAAAATTAATTCTGTTGGCGTAGCATGCGATCGCGTTTATATGCGTGGTGTCGTGTGTATCGAATTAACGCATTAGGGAATTAGTTTAGAAATCATCAATTGCGCCAGATTTAATTTGACGAATGTATGTTACGTGAGAAATTAATCGCTTCGAGTGTATGAGATTAATTTGTTTTATTATAATTAATATTTTATAAATAAATAGAGGTGTATTGATTTTTAAGATTTTAACGGTGCATTGGCCGCGTGAGATTTTATTCGATCATCAGGATGAATTACGTAAGAAATTGCGGTTAATTGATCTGCATTTAGTGTATAGCGTGTATCACGTACAACCATAATAATGCGCTTCAATGAGACGCGAGGCCTTTGATCCTGCCGATTAACAAATTACGGCTAATACGCGCACTTTGTTCTTTGTTTCTTCGAAGAATCTGGACAATCGCAGGAAAATCACTCGTAATCATTCGTAATTTCGCGCGGAGATCATTGCAAGTTTGAATTTTTTTTTTCTTAACGTATTGTATTTACGTGACTATTTCTCTTCGCACGATAGTTCAATCTTCGATTATATATTATTCAACATCAAACAGTCGAACACGTAGAAAAGAAGTTAAGTCTCTATTCATTACCGCAATTAAAAAAAAAAAAAGAAAATTGCAGATAGTGGGATAATAATGGCAGAAAGTAATAATATACGCACGGCATAAGTAAAATACGCCGGGAATTAGAATGACCATAAAACGAATCAAAAGTGAGTTTTACGACGTAAGCCTGAGACGAAAGCTCCTCGACGGCTTAATGAGTGATTATCGTTGCTCATTCGCCAGACGGTGTTAATTAAGGCGCCGCACCGATTGTCCTTCTACTATCGCGAGAATTTCTTCGCCGATTAACGATCGCCGCGCATATGCTCGTTCATGCAACGCGACACCGATGCTCATATCGCGGATCTTGACACCAGAATTCTCGCGTTGGAACACGTCTTATCTCTCTTCTTGCGCATACAATTTCATAATACATACTTTGCCGATGGCGCAACGAGTCCGCATTATTAATTTTATGAATGACGATGGGCAACACCATTTCCTTGGCGTTTATTCACAACTTTCTTACTTATCTTATGTTTTAGTCGCGATATTAATATTTTTTTTTTCTTTTTTTTCAAATATATTTAAGGAAATAATCAATAAACAAGTCTTGAATCTTGAAACAGATCGTGTCGTAGCATGCAGATCAAAATAATTCTCGAAATTGTAGTTGCGTAGCGCCTATTGAATATTACATGCAATTCCATTGATTAAATTTGCAATTCATTCCGCCACAGAATTTCGTATTTGCCTTTTACGATCGTGTTTTTGTGAACGCTATCCGTGGAACGTGTGCTGCTTCACGTGGTGCCGCCATTAAAACGTGAGTCCCATAAGAATCCCGGTGCGGAAAGAATCCCATGTAGAAGTTCGACAAATTTTTCGTATCGAAGCGATGGGAATCGATTGTTACGGCCAATTTCGATCCCAAAGAAAGTTTGTACTTTTATTTATGTACCTAATCCGCAGAAGAAACGACACAGCACGCCGAGCTCTTAGCCCCGAGATGCAGTCTCATTCATTTATGCGTGAGCGAATATATTCTTTCTTAGAATTCGTTTTACCTGCTCCTTTTTTTCCCTTTGAAAGAAACATGGTGCCATTGATCTACGTTTCGCGCTTCGATGCGAAATCTAACTGATGCACTTGAGAGCTACAGCCGGGTATTCTACGTTCTTATTATTAAACTGGGAAAATTCTTAAAATTGTCATTAACTATCAGCTGAGTATGAAAAGAAACGACGTTATATACGCGATTTGAAGATAATTTAATGATAAGCTCTCTTTGATCTAGAGTGGGTTACGAGAATCCAATCGATTACGATCCGATGTGATGCTCCTACGTTTCTCCTTCTTGGTTAATGAAAACATTATATAATAATTACTACAAAAAGCGAAATAATATTAAATGGAAAGATACAACGCAATATATTTGATTATGTATTATATGTATTATATATATATATATATATATTAATGAAAACATTGTACTAATATATCGGAATTATCTCGTTCAAGTTCCGATATATTATATAGGTATATATATCGGAATTTGAACGAGATAATTCCGATAAAACAAACTTTATTAAAACCTGAAGCCACACGCGCTCGATTACTGTAAGGCAAACAAACTTTTCGTTTCTTTTTTTATCGGATCCCATATTTATCGGAGTTTTTATAATGGCTTTATTATCCGTGTGTGAGCGTTAACTTCGATCGAAGGTGGTAACATGTTATTTAACCGATCGCGCCTATTTGGATGAAATTGCCTTCCCTCCCGTTTCTCTGAAGGGTTTAATGGAAATGATCGAGATGTGGCGCGTCCTGATTTGTGATACATTCCCCATCTACAGTGTAAACAAAGTTAACGCCCTGATAAGTATCCTCATTATTGGTTTCTTGCAGGAAGGCACGATTCTCACATTCCGTGTCGATCGAAATTATTAATTATGTCATATCATAATTGACGAGAGACAACATGAGACATGTGACGATATTACTATATTATTATAATTTCTCTCTCTCTCTCTCTCTCTCTCTCTCTCTTTCTCTTTCTATCAATTAATTTTATTAGAAAACAATACATGGCAAAGTATAGAAAGTAGGAATAATTTTCCTGTCATGTCTTTCATCCGATAATGATTGAATTGACAGCAGGGACCCGGACCGAAAGTTTTTTTTCAATTTGGTTTAATAAAACATTGAATAAATGTTTCAGTTTCAGTTTCGATTTCTTGACCAGTGAACAAAACCGAAACCGAAAAAAATTACGGTTTTTTTTAACTTTTTTTTCGGTTATAGTTACTTGTACGGAAAGAGTTTGAAGTGTA
Source organism: Anoplolepis gracilipes (assembly GCF_047496725.1). Classification (NCBI taxonomy): domain Eukaryota; kingdom Metazoa; phylum Arthropoda; class Insecta; order Hymenoptera; family Formicidae; genus Anoplolepis; species Anoplolepis gracilipes. The sequence goes on from NC_132975.1 coordinate 5,983,976, forward strand.
ATGATAAATTTAATAAAATGACTTTTTTTATATTTATTTTATAAAATTGTATATTTGCAGATGACGAGAAATAAAAATAAAAACTTATATTATTTAATACAATGTTTTATTTTATGCATATACATGTGTAAAAGATAAAGTAAAATGGGATTAATTTGGTGGATTCAGATAGAAGAATTAAGATATAAGCGACGTAGAGATAATAATTAACAATAATAATAAAAAAAAATTTAGAACAGTTAAAAAATCTAAAAGAACATAATGTTACTTTACTCCAAACTAATATTTCTAAAAACTTATTATTAAAAAATTAAGCATTTTTAATCGAGCATTAAGTCGTCATATTGATTCAACTATAAAAAACAAATCTATACATATATAGATTAAGAACCGGAAAAAGAAGCGAAAAAACAAACTGTTAACCGTAAATAATATTATTGGTTCGATTATGATTTATAGATTTTGTAAAATTTGGTTTCGGTTTCGGTATCGGTTCATGTAAAAAAAAAAAGGTTACGGAACGATTTTCGGTTTCCATTTCGGTTCGGTCCGGATCCCTGATTGACAGAGATATATATGTATGTTTGCCAAGAGCGAGTAGTAACGGTTGTTTGAATGTTACAATTCAACGACATTAGATTTCTTTTTGATTCAAATGACAATTTTATCTAATTACAAAGTCATGAGAAAATATTTTTGGATTAAGATGCGATTTGCGTTCGCGAGGATGGGTAGTGTTTGGAAATTTTCCAAATGCGCTTCGCTTTGACCTAAAACTCGACTTGAAAATTCGACGGCGCGCCGCGCCTCGCATCCTAAATCGATCGCCTCGTCCTGCGATGAATAACGATCGATATATTTCGTTAGATATAACACGATCGAATCGACCTGGACGATTGCCAAGATATGCCCGACCGAATTGCACCTGGTCGCACAGGAAGACGGAACCTACCGCATTCGCCACATTTGGAAAATTGCCAAATACAGGCTTCAAAAAAATATCGAAACGGATTTAGGATGACAGCAAACATTTCCGACGTAATAATCGATGATGTTTGCCGTCGGCGAAGTAGCGTGATGTATCCCATGTTAACTATCATTACGAGAATTAACTTTCTAACTAGTAGCTGACTGCGTGAAAGTTATCGTGTCCATTTTTATCTGAATATTGACCTCGAGTTGACTCGAAAGATCTCTTGGTATCTTCCGTTAAATAGGATAACGTATTGTCATAATTACTGGTTGACAATAGATAAGTATCTTGAAAGAGGTACAAGAGAAGAAGGTAAGAGAAATTTTCGGAGGAGCTTGTACTGATGTTCTTGAATCTTAAATCTCCAATTACCAGCTGCCGAAAATAAACTTTACGTTTGAGAACATTAAGGGGTTAATGAAGATTTTAGACTCTTTATCAAGTGTATTTTATCTTGGAGATCGGCCAGGAATCGTGACGCAAATCCGGACTGATGTAATTTCAGATTCCATGTCTGCGGGACAATTTTTGTGTTGCAGACGTAGTTCCAAGAATTAATTGGTCGGTATCCTGACGAGTTAGTACTCAGACAAGTGTTTCGCGAGTCGAAATAAAACTGCTGCCGAAAGTCGTGAGTCATCATTTAATTCGAATTAATTTGTGGTGAAGCATAATAATCGTGTCAAATAACTCGTAATATCTTTACAGCATTTATTTTGATTTGTCTAATAATGATCGTGAAATAAGGATGATATATTAATATCATCGATTTTTAGAAACGGAAATGGGAATACAAATTACATTGCAAGAGATTGTACGAATGTTTCGAAAACATATAAGCGAGCCAAAGTGATCTCTATTAATAAAATAATGGTTCCGAGTAGTTGCTTTTCCACTTACTTGCCTATTTATACACACAGTATGAAATTTAGTGAAATTTAATGCAACTCAATTGTGCAAATAAGAAATACAAACAAAATTGTACTGTAATATAATTTCCTTTCTTACGGACTTTCCGGGAATAAATGGGTATCTGGATGCGAGCCCATTGTTTTAGTCAACAAAGTGCATTTCTATTTTTATCGCTGTAACGATTCAGGTTTATCTTGAAAAATTACAGCAACACGAGAGGTACCAGGGAGGGTTTCTAGTATTTGCACAAATGCATCATGTGCGCGTTTAAGTTAAATAAAGTTGCACTTCTTTCTTATTTATTTATTTTTTTTTTTTCTATTTTTGTTTGACGTCCAGGATAAGAAACTTTATTATAGGAAAGAACTTTTGTGTCCATAGACGCTTTCGTTTCGTGCTTGATTATTTTCCTTGAGCGTTCTTCGAACTTCTGCATTATGTGAGAGCTTCTTTGATAGATCACTTTACAAGTGCTCAATGAAGGAGACTGATGGCATGCTCACACGCCGCCCGATTGATGTAACGCGAGTGCCAAGCTTAAAATACATCTCTTTCGATTGTACAAGTTTGAGTTTGAAGAATCCTTCATGAACCGTATGCACCGTATTAACTGCTTCTGAATCACTGCATCGCAATGACAACGAATCATTATTTTAGATACCGATTCGTAATTAATTTTAGGAACCTATAATAGCCCTTTAATCAATATTAATCTTCAATTAATAATTTGTTCATTAAATATCAGGAAATTATAGCGCGATCAACAAATTGACGGAAAGCTATAAATTTTTAATGATTTATGAAACGAGCTACCACTGCAAGTAAAATCTTCACTTTTGCTTTCACTCTCCGAATATGATAAATAATTTGTTTGCATCAGCTTATATGACGAAATTTTAAATCTCTCTGTTATGAATAATTAATTACATCGTCCGTAATCTGAATCTATATTGGTAAAAATATAGCAGAAAATGAATTTGATTGATAATTTCGAATCTTATACAATCGCGTGGATTTGCCAATTAAATGGATATACTCAATCACTTTTGCAGCTGTACATTAGACCTGAAAGCGGATTGATAATGATGAATCATCGTCTTGGCAGGTCAATGATTCGCCGATCTTTACTGTGTAGCATTGATTATTTTTTTAAATGTTTGTCATCGTTTATCGTGATCCGTTGATTGTATCATATTTTTAGAAACGATAAATATATCCAATTAATCTGATGCGCAATATCGTATTGTGGAGAAAGAAATGTTAATCTTTTAATTACATGCAGATTACTCATAAAAGATGACATGATAGCAAGAAACATGTGAAATATGTTTAGTATAAAATCACGCGGTCGAATCACCAAAGTGCTTAAAGTTAAATTGCAAAATATAAGGAAGTAATCTCGTAATCTCGCGCCTGCGCGCGTTGAACGGCGCGTTTAACGATTCTATACGAACACCGTATCTTAAATCAGCCCTTAAACGTTGCGTTGTGTGTCGATTTACGCATCCATCCGCGAGATCCTTTTCGTTCGCGCACGATCCATGTAATTTACTCGTCTACGAAAATAGCTTCACGGCGCTTTACCGTCGCCGAAAATGTGGGGGAGAGGAAACCCCGACGCCTTTTAATTCATATCTCGTTGCATTATGTGTCGCCCGTAAATCCGCGCTCTCTCACGTGAATTTCCTCGCTGCCGAATCTTTCGCGGATGCATCGCCGGCCGGATTTTATGCACCGCAGTAACGAGCTTCCGCGGTGAGCTTTATGGCGGATTTATGAACGCTCTTCGCCGTGGTCAGGTGGTAAAGTTGTTTTTTAACGCTCGCAGCGCGAGACGAGGGTTCGTTTCGGCGAAACATACTTGAGAGAAAAAGATAGATAAGAGAGAGAAGGAAGAGAGAGAAAGAGAATGCATGCGTGAAATCGAGACGAAAAACGGATGCAGCACAACCACAGTCTCATCTTGTAAGGGGCGGATGAAGTCAAAGAAGGGAGCACCGAAAGGGCTTGATATATAAACAACACTTCCGCGAAGTCTATCAGCTGTTTATCGAGGGATGGGGCGCTTGTTAAAACGAATTACATTTTACAGCAGGCGCCATGATCTTATAAATCTCTTCGGAGAATACGTTGTACGTCGGAATGCGAAATACTTTTATAAGAATGAAGCATGTGGCCTGAACGAGGACTCTCGATATGACCCAATCATTAGAAATGAAATTGTCTCGCACGTGTATAAAGTGTTGACGATTAATTTTTAAATAATCTTATCCAAATATTTTGGTGAATTTGACGCTGAGATAATTTCCAATTAAAATAATTATATTTTTTGGATGGATTTACTTTTGGTCTCGCATTTAATAGCGAAAAATATTTCTCAACATCCGAAAAATATATGTAATATATTTCCAAGTGACTGGGAAATGTCCTGGTTATTTAATAATGCACACTCGGCATTTTATTATTTGCATAGTAGACAAATCCAATATTCGAGGAACGCTGTATTTGCAATTCGTTCACGCGAACGCATTAACTTGCAAACACTCGTCGTGTTTTCTGTACAAGCGGCGCATATAGTTACGGCGATAATCATAAAATTCTGCTCGATTTTATAGGTCTTCCCTGTTTTGATAAAGACCGCTCGGGCATCATGCTTCCGGAGGTTTAATGAGGATCCTAAGAAGCAAGCAAGATAAAGTTGGTTTTCATATGCATTTATTACCATATTAGCGTCTATATAGAACTGACACTTTTGCTGCGCAAGATATTTTTGTCGAGAGGTAGGTCAATTGCAGATTAACACTATCGTTTAGATAAACATGCCAAGTAATAAAAAAAAATGCTATTTTGACAAAAAAGGTTTGAGGTATGCGTGTGCCATTTGTAAAAAATGGTAACGTCCTATGAAGATAACATATTTAAAAGATTTTTTGTCTAATCTGTATCGATATTTTAAAGATAGCATTATTCTATGCTTTCAATGTAAAATAATAAATTTCGTGATACATATCTCTTGTTTTACGTATTATCAATTATTAAGAGATGACATAAGTTGTTCCCGTTCTGAGATATTACTGTTCTCTATTTTGCGTTTAAAGATATATATATATATATATATATATATATATATATATATATATATATTATACGTAATGCTTTGCCATTTATCTTTCAAGGACCCAACGTGAAATGGAATTAAACGCTAGTCAGTTTTACACAAGTTGTGAGTTGTGTGGCTTTTGAAGATTCGCAATAAATTGGAACGCGAGAAAATTATGTCTTTTTCAACTAGCTTCTGTGTGAAGTATCAAATTATGTGCGCCTAATTTAATTTTACCATTCGAAACATTAATAGTAGGTTTCTTTGTCAGATTTAGGTCATCATCAGATTAGTCATGAACTAAAAATACATCTACCTAACAAGATTTGATTAACTCGGCGATACGTCTTGCTGCCATTATCCGATAAATTCGCAATTGTTTAATTCATATTAAAAAGCACGGTTGTGACTACTCGGTGACGGGAGGTTCCCTTTGATCATCCGGCATCGATGCACGTGAATTTACAATAGAAAACTACGAAGGGTAACTGCAACACGTGGCGGAATTGCTCAATTACCCCGGCGCGGTAATTCCGCTCCGAGCGGCATGCAGAGGTAAATTGTCGATGGAACGTGGCGGGTTTACCTTTGTAAATTGGCGCAAAAAGCGCAAAGCACGATCGCGACGACAGTCGCCGTGGACGTGCCCGTCGTTTTATTCTCGTCGAGATCGCCGTCGCTGCGAGCTATCTCGAAATCAAGATGGGCCCACCGCCTTTGGCGCCAAAACACGCAAAAGCACTGAGAGCGATGTTCTCTCTCTCGTCGAATAGGTTTTCTAAAGAAACCATTTAAGGATTAGCTTATGTCTGATTTTTTTTTTTTTTAGGATATTGGTGTGTGTTAAAAGGGGAACATTATCCAATAAATTTCTTATATAATTCTTTTGTTTAAATGTATTACATATAACGATCAGACTATTTGCCAAGCTGTTTGAAAATATTTTCCCTTGGTATTTGGAATTCTATAAATACACTCTCGCACACTGTTGCACTGATGCTTTGGTTGACGCTAAACTATACCGAATCATCTGGCAGACGATTGGCGCCGGCGAGTGGACGGCGAGGTCAGTCCTACGAACGTCAGTTAGAGGAGTTTTGACGCGGATTAAACGATTTGCCGGTGGTCCGCATTGCCAAGGTCAATCTAATCTTGGCCTTGTGCAGGCAAGGAGAACCCGACATCTCGGGACGCATGCAGATACACCGGTCGTTAATAACATCAGACGCTCGCGATAGAGCGTATCCGAAACGAAGTTCTCGAAAATGAAGTACTTGGAAAATCCTGAGGAGCTTGGCAATATACGTCGGTAAGAATAACCAACGTGGCACGATGGAAGATTCTAATCCATCAGAGATCATTCTAATTTGGGAAATTTCATTAATCTGTTGTTTGAAAGTAAACGTAAATTTACAGAATGAAAATCAATTATTATGAATTAATTTAACCGATAAATTTAGACACTATTTATATATTCATTAATTAATACAAATCACATTCTTAGTTATAAACATTTCTGCCAATAATTTCAACTTGTAATATAAAAAAAAACGAATAATTTTGATGAACGGATATTTGAAGAATCAAATAAAAAATAAGGTATGAAATAAAATAGGTTTTGAATATAATAACTGTAATTGAGACAAGTCTTGCATTGTTTTGTTACGCTACAAGGATTGTCGAAATAATATTTCAAGGTGAACCAGCGATACCTTCAACCGATGCACCTCGTGAAAGTTAATCTCGAGTTCGGTAGCGCGGAACGAGCAATCCAGAATGTTCTGGCCCGTATCTCGTACATTACGTGAATGACTGGTAAATCTAATGTGCTCTATCCCGCCAATCTTGTTACGCTTTGTCGACACGCACACGTAAAAGCGATCAATTCTCAATCTTCAGCCGGCGTTCGCAGATATAAAATTGCGAAATCTGCCTTTGACAAAATTAGTCTTACGGTAAACACGTACGTGCGTTTGCATATGTTTCGGTCAATAAAAATAATCCGTCAGTAATCGTTTTCATTGCCAGCATTTGTTGTTATAATAAATCACAATTTACCATGTGTTAATATGACAGTTTTCGGAGATCTATTTTGTCGAAATAAATGTTTGTTGGCAAAAGCTACGCAATCTACGTATATCGGGCACTTATAATTCGCATTATTGATTTCGCCAGGATCTCACGCCAAAGAACGCAAATCAGGACGTAACGAAGATCCCAGTAATCTCATAACGGTAGCGCCATTATGTTAAATTAATCGCGAATACCCGATTCAATCTCACGTTCGAGGAGAATTGCGATCGAGACCGTAGGATTCTGACAATAGCAGGGAAGAGAAGTACGGAAGATAAGTATCGAAACTGTGAGAATCGAGAAATCTACGAAGATTCTCTCTCGGTTACGAGGAAGTTTTTTCGCTCATCGTGCCACGTGGTATATATCGTGCACCTCCTCGGGTGTTTATGTAAATAGAGCGGCATTCGCAAGAGGGAAGCATCGATGAACGGATTCACGTTTGCGACCGTACGTGGCCCGAGAGCTCTCTCGACTTGATCCTAATCTCCGGCGAAGCAAGGTCGATACGAGGAGGAGAGCTCGACAGTAACAGACTTTACGATTTTCAGCTCCTGCGATGGCATCGAAAGCACGTACACACATACATTCTTTCTCTCCTCGTGATTTCTCGGAAACCGAATTGCATTCGTTTTGCTTGCAGCACGAGCTGTCGTGATGCAATGATATTCGCTCGAATTATACAATTTTCCGTATCTCGTCGAATGATGTAATTTCTCAATCGAATGATTACGGCAGGTACATTTGGTCTCTGCAATTTCTTATTATTATCATTATTAATAAGCGCGTCTTTGTTGTTTCGTGATTAAGCTAAAAAAAATATCGAACATTTTTAACAAATACAAAGTAGTTGACATTTGACTTTGGTTGTCAAATGCTGCCCCTTCCCCCCCCCCTCCCCTCCCGATTTAAGAAATCAATTCTGTTTACGTGAACCGTTACTCACAGTATTAGTAACATCTGCTTGCATGATCGAGTCGTCTTCGGCGCCAGTTTTAGCGACGTCGTCTTCCTTCTCATTATCCGGGACATTCAGGTACTCGTCGTAATCCTGCTCGAGACTCTTGGTCTTAGTATTAACCGCGAGCTTTTTTCCTTGCCGAACGTTGTCCCTGACCGCCACATTGGTCGCGTTCTTCGAGAGCTTATGTCCGATCGAAGCAACGGATTTGAATGTCGAGTTCTCCGTCATCTGCCTGTTCACGAAATAATTGGACACGTTGGTGCGAGGCTGGTTTGTTAATGCGAGGAGATTCATAAACGGTCTGGAGACGTTTCTCGGTTCGTTGAAATTCTTGTAACCGTCGCGTTTCGCGTGCTTATTCGATTCGATGTTTCGATAATCCCTCTTGATGGTGGGCTTTGGAGTGGTCGGCTCGTCGAACGTGAGTCTCCTGATGATGTCGTCGTAGGTCTTCAAGGATAATTTATCTTTGCTCTCGTTAAAATCATCAAATTCCTCTTCTTCGTTATCTTCGTTGTTCTCGTCATCGATATTTTTCCAAATTTCAAACTCTTCGTCTTCATCTTTGTCATCTTCCTCGAGTCCGCCGTGATCCTCGTAATCCTCATCCTCTTCTATTTTCTTATCGTCTTTCGAGAAATGATATTTAGAGATGTTCGATTTTAATTTCCATTCATCTGTCCATTTTGACATATCGGCACGATTGATGACATCTCTGTGATCTTGCAAGCGATGTCTTCTCGCATTACGATGACCGTTCATTCTGTTTTTTAAGTCTTTCCGGAAGGATGTGTTTCGTCTAGAATTTCTCCACCACTCGTGATGCTTATCGGCCTCATCAGTTTCGATGTATCTGTGCGGCCTCTCGTAATCGTAATCTTCTTCCGAAATATCCTCGAAATCTGACATATCATGATTGCGCGAATACGCGGGCCTATGATAGGTTCTGCCGGGCTTGTATCGATAATTCTTCATATTATATCGCGACGCAATTCTACGCCTGTCGTTGTCCTCGTACCAGTTTCTGCGATGTCCACCATCGTAGTATTTGGGCGGTTCAAACATTCGGCCATGATAACTCTTCTGCACGGATCGATGATATGATCTGGGATGATCGTAGTACGATTGCACTTCATAATCGTCTTCGTCGGTCGAATCCTCAGAGTCTCCGTCGTATTCATAGTCAACTTTCTGCCAGGCTTTCCTGTCGAGCTCGTGATGATTCCTTCGATTCGTAGATTCGTGCCTGTGCCTATGTCGGTGTCTCACCTCTGTCGCCGTCATCGGCGTGTCATCGCGCTGATGATATCGACATTCGGCCACGAAGAGGCCGTAGGCCATCGACAGGCCCAACAGCAGCAGTAGCCTTCTATCGTGTGTCATTTCGGTCTCCGCAGCACCATTCACAGACACTTTACATCATCATGTGTCCCGTAATTGCGACTTTCGCGCGATAGCACCTTGATTGATAACCGCTTGATGCCTCGCCGGTCACGAGTTTCTTAACCGCACATCGAGCCGGCTTGATTGTCGAGTAGCACTCGCGGATGATCGATATCACGTCGATCATTCCATCAAGGCAAAACGGGCCCGTCGCGACGTTGCACCTGACAGCTTTCACCAGTATTTATTGATCACAGGCGATAACTCAATCCGAAAACCGTCAATTTTCTTTGATGATAGTCTCTAAATTTAACCGCACGTCACGGCTGGATTGTGGTGACCATGTGGTGACCGCGGAACCTGAAACGATGGTGCAATCCTGTACGCGACTTCTTTTGGCGCGGCTCCAGTAAGAGTCCGCTGCAACGATGCTCGTCACTGATTACTGGACCATTCGAACGTCACAGAAGACACCGGGAAGACGATTCGAGGCAATCCTCTAACACTGCTCTATATTTCGCAATTCGTTGATAGTCTAAAATAAAAATCTATCTTTGTGTTTTTTTTTTTAAATTTCCGCGTTTACTTCTCGCGAATTTAAAATTTAAGTCAAGCCAGTTAAAATAATTCGTTCGCTACATCGATATGTGTCTGCGAATCAGCGACCGATTATTCATTTATCGAACAACAATCTTGAAGTACTGTTCTAAATTAACTTGTCATATATTCGTAAATTATTCAAGTTTAACGATCTCGGAGCGCAATGTCACTGTCCGAAGAGTCTATTTCATTAATCACCGGTTTTCTCTTTTGAGATAGGGTAGTTTTTATTACACCGGCGCGTGTCGACTTGCTGCAACCGGTGGGGTTCAGAGTAGAGCACGACACGTTCACGCCGAATCGTATCGCGGACAGAACGTCGCGGACGACTGAGACCAGAGACCAGAGCCGCCGGAGCAACCGGCGGCCTAAGAGATTGCGGCACGCATCGCGCATGCGTGCGAGCGATATTCGCCCCCACCGTCCCTCGCGCCGCACCAGCCCGGGATCGCCCCGCCGTCGCCTCTTCCTTCGTCCCTTCGTCCTTCGCCTTTACCTCGGCAAGAAATCTCTCCGCGCACCGGAGCAACATTTCACGGACCCCGCGATGATGCACCGTGAAACAATAGACATGGACGAAGGGGGCGAGACAGACAAGTCCGCGGACGCGGTGGGCCGCATCTCCGCCGGATGTATGCGATCGGTACGAGATGCGCTTCTCAAAAATTGCCACTTCCGATTGTTCCTTTTTTTAATAGCCAAGTGACTCCAGAGTATAAACCTCTTCCGAGTAGCATCTTTCTTTACTGTATAATTTTTTTTAAATTAATTGAAATTTATTCGATTATTGTGTTTATTTTAGAGAGAAATTTCATATAAAGTGTGATGGCTGAAAAAGAAGATGATGTGCACAGCCTTGTCACGCTTTGCCGAGCAAAGTTGGAGAACTGTGAACACAGGTGTGGTCACACATCGGAATGTACGTATAAATAACATGTATAAATGGCGTAAGATAACTGCTACTTCTTGATTCTTCAAGTATATTTTTTAAACGTAGGTATCATTGCTTCGGTAGTGATACTTTATGTAGTGCTGATTAGAGAGGTGAAAAAAATTAAATCTGAAAAAATTGTAGACGGATCGATATGGCAATACGTCATGGTCCTTGGAGCCACGCGTGTTTGTCGAAACCGGTTTTCAATTTATTTCGAATAGACACGACATTATCCGCATTAGACTCTTGTGGAGATTGCTTCTTGTCCGTGATAAAAGGCATTAAATTGATTTAATATCGAATGAAGTAGTACACCAGTGTGTCGCTTAATCTGAATATATCTTAATCACGATTAGTATCTTAAAATGAATTTAGATAAGAATGACATTTATCCTTTAGCAGACACTCATTACTGATTTAATTTTTGTAAGAGACACAGAATTCTCTCTACTAGTCACATATTATTAGAATACGCACACATTGAACCAGCAATTATACAGAAAAAAATTAAATTTTTTATATCCATCTAAATAATAAAAAAAAAAATATCATATAAGTCACGATAATAAATTATATACATAAGATATTATATATTAAAATTTATACAAAAAAAATTAAAAAATTGAGATAGACGTTTCAAAGAAGAAAGAGAATTATAAAATGTAGGTAACGAACAGCACAGAATATAATTTAAAGTTAATGGATGGTCGATGTTAAATGCGCCGTTTATCTACGCTTTTGCGAAAGTCATTTTTTACTAGCGATTATCCAACCGTCAGCAGTGCTTTTAGTCAAAGGAGATATCAAAGGCGAGTGCTAAAAAGAACGCTCCAATTTTAATCCCTTATGGGAATCTCTTTCTTCCTTCGGTCGTCGTTCACGTTTACGATGTAATCCGCGGGACGTACGTTTCTCTGACACCACGAGCCTGTCTCTCTCGATTTTACGATCGTCTGGGTCGAACGACAGCCGACCAACTGGTCTTTTCGCCGGCCGTTCCATTCACTTTCGCGTCGCCATTCAGAGATGCTGGAGTAGACGACGATACCGCGAAATCCGGATCGAAATGGGAGTAAGAGAGAAAGAATTCGCACGTATAAAAGAAGAGGAAGTCACATATTGCGAGAGAGAGAGAGAGAGAGAGAGAGAGAGAGAGAGAGAGAGAAAGAGAGACGTAGAGAAGAGAGATTGGACGAAACTGCGAGGAGAGGAAGATACGATATCGTTGGTGCCGATCTTGCAACCGGTACAACGAGGACTGCTTTTTCGTCGCTCACGGAGGTCGGCGGGTGGTTTTTGTCGCCCCTTTAAGCTCATCGCAATGCTTACGATGATAAATAAACACGGCAGCTTCCCTCCCACCTCGCGGCTACCGCATTGCGTTCCTCCGATCCGATCGATCGATCGACTGATGTAACGCGCGATCTGTCGACGAAGGAACGTCGCCGACATGTCACCCGGACCTTTTCCGACGCGCCAGGAAGCTGAGGTAAAAGCTTTGCGAGATGTGTCGAGTATCTAAAATCATTGATGTCGGATCTGTCAGGAGAAATAGAGTCACATCTGATTGATTCTGAAATTCTTTGCCAATGTGTTTTACGATAAATCAATATGAAAGCAATATGTTAGTCAAAGGTTAGAGTCTTTAATTTTTATTTTGAGAGAAAACTTACATAGTCATTATGACGTAGAATATACTGATGAGAATCAGACTTTTACATGCATTATCTTACGAAATGCGGGATGGAAAGGAATCAAAATTACTCTTACGTCGTAGGATCATTAAAATGTTTCACGCCAAGCTTATTTTCCTAAATGTCGAGAGTGGGTTATGCAATAACGCTGCTGGCCACGGTACGAAGGCGTTGTAAAATTGATTTTACAACGTGGAATCTGTCGGTCACGGCGCGCGGCGTTTAACAGTTGTGTGCGTCGGCGGATTTCTCTAATTATTTCGCTTTCACGCCTCGTCGACGCTCGTCCGCGTTAATTTGTACCCATTTGTCAGGATTCGCCGGGTGGACAAACGAATGCTCGTTAGCGCGTCAACGTAAAATAACGATTAAATCGCGTTCGCGTCCGACAGAAGTCGTGCGTGTGTCGTGCGTAGAGTGCGCATAATCGTGCACGCTGCTGGATAAACGAGGTAGGGCCCCAGGTGCGTCTGGTTAAATAAATGGGGGGGGGAGGAAAATAAGTTCTCCCCTTTTTTTTACGCGAATCTCTCGCATACACGTGCCGTTTGAAATATTTTCGTTGCTCAGCTTTATTTTATAGATGATAAATAATCGTTACGTTTGATCTCTTTATTCTCTTAAACTGAAGCAATAAAAATATGTCACTAATTAAAGCGGTGCAAATTTTATTGAAGATTAGTGAGTTTTATTTATAATTTTCAATGAAAATACACATTTTGCGCTCGTTCATGTTTCATGTTTCATTAATTATGACAGTAAGATTTTATTTTAAAAAAGTTATTGTATATATTTTCAACAAGTAACTATAATCAACTATGATAACTTTTAAGGTTTTTTAATTGTTTTATATTAATATTTTTGGGTGAAATACACATTTGGAAAGAAACATGTATAGTTCAAATTTAGAATTATACCTTTTTACTTTCAAAATGTGATAAATTTACAAAGGGAATAAGAATTTTCAAATTCATTGTCAGATATTTCTTTAATATAATAATATATTGCTATAAATTTATATTTAGTAACATTATACATGTATAAGATAATATATTGGAGATTTTTAAATATCAACAAAAAAACTGTTATTACCACTAACTTACTTTCAATGAGATTTGCAATATTATACTTATAACTGAGACCACCAGTGATTATTTGCTGAAAAGCAGTTTGGCGATCAGTCATAATACACCGATTTCATTTGACAGAGTACGTTATTTACTTTTTGCCGCAAGTGAGCCTACATCACGAAGTATTTTCGCGTTACACGAGCTAACAATAAGTGTACATTTACGAAGATTCTGTTCCGTGATTCCGGCATATTCACGACTTGTGCGATCATCGTGATATGAAACGTTCACAGGATAGGACATGCGATCACGTGGAGTTTCATCAAGATTTTCGTGGACACGAAACGAGATTAGTCACGCGGATTTAAGCGCGGCTTTCGTGCCAAGACAGACAGACGTGGAGGTACCGATTTGTTCTACTTACAAAACAAGCGCGTGGGCCTGCTTAGAATGCACGCGTAGTTTTCCATAAGTCACCGACTTAAAGATCCGTGACGCTCGCCGCTTATATACAATATCTTGCTTGCTCAATTTCTCATGCACGAAAGTCTTTTACATTTTATTTCAATTTATATTCGGAGTTGGAAATAATTGCGCTTTTTTAAATTTTCTATAATGGAAAAATGTAATGATCAATTGTAAATGTCGATTTTAAAAGTTTAACAAAAAGTATAAATATAAATATTGCTTCTTGTCAAAATCACTCGAAAAGGAAACATGTAAAGATCCGTAAATTATTTTCTTTTGAAAATATTTGAAAAAATGATTATCTGTTCGTCGAAGAAAAATCATATTTGTTTTTCATTTATTAAAATCATAACTACTCATTTTTTATCATATCTTAATAATTATTTAAGACTATCTATTGTTTTTCTAACTATATAATATACTCCAATTTCACGAAATTAATATATTGCGCTTTTTTAAATTTTCTAATGGAAAAATGTAATGATCAATTGTAAATGTCGATTTTAAAAGTTCAACAAAAAGTATAAATATAAATATTGCTTCTTATCAAAATTACTCGAAAAGGAAACATGTAAAGATCCGTAAATTATTCTCTTTTGAAAATATTCGAAAAAATGATTATCTGTTCGTCGAAGAAAAATCATATTTGTTTTTAATTTATTAAAATCATACTTATTTTTTATCATATTTTAATAATGATTTAAGGCTATCTATTGTTTCTGTAACCATATATTACAATTTCACGACATTGTATTCACGAAATTAATATATCAGCATCAACATTCCATTAGCTCATTTGGGTTTTGATATTTCACGCATTGACATGCAGATATAATTTCTAATATCATAAATTATGAAATATAACGACGAATGTATTTACATAAAACTAGTGTCGATATCGTGAATTAGAAACAAAAATGATTTCGTGCGACTTGTCCATCGGCGTATATGTACAATATCACACGTTTACTCTCGTTATCTTATGCTTTCGCATTTTTAACCAAGTTCAGCCGGGTTATCAGTGGAGATTATGCTTTTGGGTCACTTTGCCATTTCGTAGAAATATATCACTTTCCGTTTGCAATAGCCAATTTTTATCGGGCTTGTATTTTTTTACATTACATTTAAAGTGCGACAATATACTTTTAATTAATTTCTTTTATATCTACTGTTTTTGACATATTTAAATAATATTAACGCTCGTAAATATGATAGCATAGCGTCTGCCGCGAATGTTCGAGATATACATTTACCGTAAGGTATACTCTTGACTTTCTTAGTTACAGAAATAAATCACTCCCAACATTCTAAAAACAGTTGCAAGGGTGCAGAGGTAGGGGCGGAGACTGGTCGAGACGATCCAAAAAAATGCCAGCGCACGGAACACCCGCCGCGGCGGTCGCAATCTGCAAGATGCGCTTTCGTCTGATGATCGCCGCTCTCTCGCGTACGTAGAGAATCCCATTTTGCACGGTGCACCTGCTGAGTGGCAACCTACGAAAGGTGGCGACAAAGAACGCGTGTCGAGGTCCGATTGCGATAACCAGAATAGCCCGTCCTCTGTATCCTCCAAGGCCGCGAGGATAACATCCTCGTGCGACCTTTGACATCTCGTGCCTTCGAACGACGACACCTTCCACGGTACGTTCGCCGATCGACGGCTCTTCTTTCACCATGTTTACCTTGAGACGTCACCGCGGAATTCTTCCCCGTGCGCGAGAAAGCGCCGGTTTTGTCACTTCACGAAAGGCTTGACATTCCGACGAGAGGTGATATGTTTCCGTCATGGTGTGTTTGCCGAGTTGCAAGGGAGGACGTTTGTTGATCTTTCTCTAATAATATCGGCGACGCATTTGATGAATTTCGTTGATGAAGGTAGCATTATTTTATAATTTCCTCAACCGGTAAACTCACAAGCATTGAAACCACATTTGCGCAGGACAGCGCGAGAACGGAAGTGGCTCGAAGATAACTAGACGACAAACAGGAGGAAAGCAAACAAGGTGGATCCTATATGGTTTATACTTCGTATTTTAAATGCAAACATCAGTGATGAGAACCTTTTAGCCTCCCCAATCTTTTTTAGCTCCTTCTACTTAACGGGAACAACCCGCAGCTGGTAGTTCATAAACAGGCGGGTCTTTGTAATAATCTTTACAGCTTCACGAAAATGAAAGTAGTCTGTTTAAGAAATGCTAGGAGTTTTGTTATCAGGGATACGGCGGTCTAACTGACGTTCAATGTGTTGCATACATAAGTCTGCCAACGCTAAGGAAAAACTACGCATCAGCATAATAGAGGCTGCAACGTACAATATACCATTATTTTCTCTTCTCACAAAATTAGATTACCTCATTCATAGTCATTATGCGCATCGGATGTTTGCATTTCATTTTCACAGATAATTACGTACGACAATGGCGGTTACAGAGATCCTATTGAATGAGCAAACAATATCAATTATTTTATTGTAATTTTATGATAACATAGATTTTAATGAGACTTTCATTTCACGGAGCATTCCATTTTGAGATTACAATCTTTAGATTCCATTGAATTTATGCAGGTTTCGTTTGAATTAAGATAGAATTTTTATCTACGACCTTTCCTTGAGATTGAAAATATTCTTTGTACTAGAAATGAGATACTCGGGATAAATAATCTCGTAAAAGTTTTCTGAATAATTTTACGTATTATTTTATTGACTCGTTATCAAACGCAATGCACTCGCATCGTATACTGCATTTTTAATCCTTTGGCTTAGATATGTAGTTTACGTAGAGACTAAATATTAAACATCCTTCGCTGCATCTAAATCGGAGATATGTTAAACGCAGGTATAGATAATAATATTGAATATTAGACAGGGACATTAAACACGATGAATGTGCGCGGCAAGTACAATACACACATATAGCACTTAATATAAAGTTACACATAAAATGCTTTCTCTTTATAACACCTTAAGAAAAAAAGATAAGAGAAAATTAAATCTGCATTTTTTACGAGTATTTCTTGTTCTTTATACAATGTTTTTTTTTTTAAATCTGCGATTATTTACATTACAATCGCTTCGTGGATAAATGTATTATTTTAAACAAAGCGTAATGACAACATTAAGAAATCGTCTCGACATTAATTAACAATAGGTACAAAGCATTACAATGTTTTTAACGGTATTAAAGGTACTCTCGCGATATGTGTAATCGAAACGCATCTATCTTTCTATATATAGATGCTATTTTACTTTTTTTATGATACTGCGTCAAATATATTATAAATGATAGTATTTTCAACCTAACGGAATCCTTCTTTGTGACGTTTCAATTTAGTCTGATTTTAAGTACAAATTGTATCGGAAATTCCGCGTGAAAAATACCCTATAGAGTTATTATTGTTTTTGAAACTGTTTGCTGCGATGAATCGAATATTTTCAGAGGTACGTTAGGAAGTATAGCCGCAATGACTCAGACGAAAATCCGATTGAACGATCGCGATTGTAATCAAATGATATTCACGGCATCCGATCGTTATCAGATTTTGTCGTTTGCTCGTACTTTCTTTATTCAAAAACTCGCACGGAAGAAGAGATTAAGACTCCTCTTTTCTCGAATATCGTCACAAGTCTACGTTCGACATCTACGTTTCGACTTCACAGCATCCTCGAGAGGGCCAGGAGCACCATCGATGCCACCAGATTTATCAGCACGGAACTCATCGTGGATGCGGCCGAGAGTACGAGTTTGCTTTTTAGAGATTCCGGCACGTCCACGTAAACCTTATCGACTCCTACATCTCTGATCAGTTGAGACAGTTTCGCGGCATCGACGGAATCGCCCTCCGACGACCAGATTGTCAGCGTCGCGTTGGTGAATGTCGTGTTCTTCAATAACGCCTTTATAACATCGATATCGTGTGCCACCAGACCGGCTCGTACGGGATAAGTTACCGGTTGGGAAACTTGATTCTCTTTCAGAGTGTCGATCATCGTTTGAATCTGCTGCGAGCTGTATCGACCCTCGGTGATGTCGAACTCCTTTCCATATCTAAAATATTGACGGATAGTTAAACTTCAATCATAAAATATGGCTAGATACAAATTTATTTATTAATTATTTTATTAGTATATATCGGATTAAAAAAAAATAGAATCTACAATGCAATTTAATATCGATGTGATTAATATTTTTATTCAAGCAACTCGATTGAAATTTTATTTTCTGCAGATAGTGCCGATTTTTCAACAAATCTCTAAATATATCTTTTTTATTATTTATCTGTTAATTTTTAAAATTTTTATTAATATACGTCTTTAACATTGACGTGCATCTGACGTATTATACGTATTTTATTGAAGCGCTAAGTTGATTATCTTCTGTCAGGGACTTTATATTTATAACTCCCTTTTTTATAAGAGATCATACCATGGTCACGATGATATATATTTCTTTGCTTATGCTTATACGGTTAATTAGTTACAAGGTTATATGTTAGAAACTGTTGTTACTTTGTTCACATAAATGCACTTCGATAGTTGTTTACCTGGTTGTCCAACCGACGGAGAGGATGCTCTCTGGTATAGTTTTGTTAGCCTCCCTTAGAAAATCTTTGGCATTAAGCGCAGTAGTATTAGCGTTCACAGGCCCAGGCAGAATGTCCGCATTGAGAATTACCGGGAACGTCAGCTGAACGAACGAAATGTTTTTATTTATGTGTTATTTTTCAAAAATACGTTTTATATGTAGACTTAAATATATATATATATATATGTGTGTACATGTAAATATACGCACGTTTGATCGCACTTTTAGCAGAATAGGCATGCTCATCTGAAACGCTTGATCAGATTTAAAGTCCAGCTTGATGCCCTTGGTATTATCATTGTTAATGCTGCGGTTGAGGAAATTCTCGAGCGACAGATCGCTTTCAACGGCCGGTGGATGCGCCATTATTGGGACATCGGTCTGATTGTTACTGTTAAGTTTCCCTACAACGACGTCGGCTTCCAGCATCATGATGTCCTCTTTAAAAAGGAAAGTCGGTTGGTCTATTCGTTCGTACATGTATGTGTGTTTGCATGTGTGTGTATGTGGGGGGGGGGGGGGCATAGCTTGAGACGACCAGCTGGGCTGGAAGAGAGTTCTGGGAGGAGAGTATGTGCATATACGTGCAGCGAATATCGATCACGTCCTAAAGAGGCTGGAAGATTGCCGGATCCGCGTCCGTCAGTGTTAACGCTCAAATGACCAAAAATCCCGGTTTTTTCATGATGGAGATCACAGAGACTGATGTAAAATTGTTAAGTTTTACGAAAAGGAACGAACAGTTTTTACAAGGTAAAGTTATATTTTTTTTCTTGTGGATATCAAAGCAACCACTGCACACTTTGAACAAACTTTATGGGGAATTATAAAAGAACGTTCTTTTCATCCAATAGAGATTGCAATAATTTGTTAGAAATTGTTGTAGAAATATACAAGGAAATATATAATCGATTAGAAAGGAAGAGTGGAAGAAATTTAGAATTTATTTTCTGATCTTTGATAGTATTTTTGTCATTGAAAGATATAGTCGCGGAATTAAATTACGGTCGAAAATTTAAAAGTTTGATCTTCCTCTGCGATTACTTTATTGAGATTCAACAGAGGCACGAATGTACTTTTCGAAAACTCTGCTGCATCGAACGTGACTGCGTACAAACGACTTATCTATGAGGATTCAATAGCATGGAGATAGAAAATTTAAATACTTGGAGGACTTGGATTTTTTATTCGGAGTTGAAGAAAGTTTCGAGTTCAAAATTGACGACGTATATTCTATGTCGAGATACGAAATATATATATATCAAAGGAGAAGATGTGGCTGTCGAAAATACGAGACTTAATTAATGTCATTTATATTTTATATAGACTTGCTTTGTGAAGGCGTGTGAGATAAATCTCGTAAAGTGAATACTGCATAAAGCTCTCTCCCTTGCTGTCGATATTTCTGAGGGCGCACTTTTCAAGGACGTCCCACACCATTATTTAAAGCGCGCTGATGTAAAAATACACGTCACCATGCGGGCTGACACAAAGACACGCGCAATTGAACTTGATATGGGATATCCATGAGAGTGAGACAAATGCAAAAAAGCGTCGACATTGAAGACTAAAAATGCCACCAAGTTCATTAATTAGTACCACATTGACAGTCGGTGGAAGTCGCGAAATTACAATAAATTAGTATCTTATCACAACATTTTTGTCGAAGCTATTTTCCCACTTTACGGCATTAAATATTTAACGTGATTGTTACGCGTTTGCAACCAAAATAGTTCAAGGTGCTGCGTTGCAGATAGATATGCATATCTAAATTATTTGTATTATTTAATATTGCATTCTCATTGACTATTATTCTATCAGATCTGCCAATTACTGTCCGCTTATATAAATCATTGAGAGAATCAAATTATGCAATTATCATCTTTTGCAATCTTATTAGCGCGCTAGTATTAATGTCAGTGTTAATCTGCGCGGTTTCAAAAGTGTATAACTATTATATTAGTTTCTTCAAAATATTATCTAAAATATTGTCTTAAATAAATCTGAATTAAACCTTCATGGCCATGTTTAGGTTTTAAATTAAAAAAATATATTAATTCGAAGGTCCATTAATATTTTAACGAGGTCGTGAATTGACATAAAAGAAAGATCCCGGCTTAATAATTTAAAATTTTTCCCATCTACAAAAACAATGGGATGCTTATTAAAACCGCGTTCAATACCTTGAAAGCAATTCCAACATTTCCGATAATGCTGGCGATATCTGAGCACGCGAGAATAATCAGAATGCCGTCGTTCTCCTCTCCATCTCTCGAGTGCAATAAAACGAAGAACGAAGAAAACTTAGGCTACGAATCGTGATCGACCTACTTGACGAAAGTGCCTTGTCCAATTCCGCCTGGCTATTGACGGCGTGCGCCCAGACAATCTTCGTGAGATTGCCTTTGACGTTGGGGAAGAACTTGGTTGGATCCGGCGAGACAGGGGACAAGTTGTTGGTGCACATAACAGCCTCTGAAACACGGGAAGCCACTAAACTGTATTTTATCGCGTTTTGCATTTGCAATATACATACATATATATATGTGTGTGCACGGACTTGATCTTCTCTCCATCAGTATTCCTGAGACCGTGCGAACCATGACCTAATATTCGCTTCATAATTGAGCCAGGACTGGAGAATTTCTCGCGGCAAGCAACTATTCTCTCTCGGAGACGACGGAGAGAACCTTGTTTCGCTCTCCTTCTATTGTGTCGTTCGATCGATATAATCACGTTCATTTGTCACGAGGGGTTTCCAACTGCCGTGGTCGATTGGCGAGCCGAGCGACCGCGAATCCGGGGGGTCATCTCGCCCCGAGATATAGACGTATATATATATATCGTTCTTGCCAACGCGGCGCAGAATCTTTCTTTTTCTTTTTTTTTTTTACTCACTCGGCGGCGTAAATATCGATAGAAGTGAATTACCACGTCACAGAGTCACGTACGTAGTCAAGAAAATAAACTCGCTCGGGGACGCGTCGGTATGAATTAATAACGGGATCGCGTCAGAAAATTCCACAGTGCGCTCGGATCTCTTTCTCCGATGGGTTAGACCATTTCCGGTACATTCCGAGCCATGTGGTGAACAAACTTTGACGCGACGAATGACCCCTTCGAATATATTACGAGGGCGATTGGTCTTCTCTTTTGACTGGGTCTTTTTATTCACTAAAAATTTGCTTTGATCTTTAAAATTAAGTTCGATCTCGAATTTTTCAAGCGTAAGTGAAATATATTTCACAAGCAAGACGGCAGATATATATCAATTTTTCTCTTAATTAAAAATTCCCCCTTTCTGCCTTTTTTTCTCTAAAAAAAAGGAAACGAAAGCAGTTTTATAGGCGTGCTACATTCGACAATCGCGGGTGTGTCACTTAAAGTTTAATATCGACCATGATAAAAAAGTTTCAGTGGCTAATCAGCTTTACGACCTGCAGGCAACGTTTGTTCCTTGTCTACTACGAGTTGTAACTGTAGTGCAAAAACTTTACGGAGAATCCTTCCATATCACAAATTGATCGAATTAAATTACTACGCTTGTTAAGTTATTCGAAATTAATCATTTATTTTTTGTACAATTTTCCTGAAAAAACTCTCCTCGTGCAAAAAGTCGATATCTAGCCACTCCAATGATTCCGATTGGCCTATTTCCGGTCCAGCGATCACGGACTAAATGTGGTCGGAGAGATGCTGTGTGTAAGCCGGCTTTTTTTTTAAACATTAATAGTCTTTTATCCGTACATTTCCGTTGCCATTTATATTAAAAAAAAAAAAAAACTATCGAATATTTGTATTTACGATTAATATTGCACGGTTCTCTCTGTGTAAATTTTTTATAAAACCTCTGTAAGTTAGATGTACAGAATTACAAAACATTCGTATCACTAGGGAGAGAGAAACTATCGTGTATGTGAGTAAATTGCATTTGCCGAGCAATGCGAGTGATAACAAACTTTAGCACGACCACTCCCGGGTTAATTTAATGACATTCCTGCGAAGAGCTAATGCTCGTTTGTGTACTTAGATGATAACAAGAGGGTGAGTCAGCAAATAGTATTTGAATTGGTCACGCCATATTAAATTCGTTTTGATTCTCGTAAGACATTTCATATCTAACAAGTTTTCAGGTATCTTTTGAAAATCTTTTCCTGGAGTCACTCTCAAGACACAGGGGTATTCGTCTAGTTACGTCCTCGCGGACGTTGTCCTAAAGATCCAAGCTCCCCTCGCGTTCTACCGGACGTATCATTGCTACAATGTCTATGAAACGGCTGTTTCCGGTACGGCGGTCTCGTACAGAGGCCATACTGTGTTCGAACCGGTCCAACCACGAGGGAAAACCGTGAGAGCGGTCCTCCTTTTTTTTTGTTACGAGGTCCGCTTGTGAGCGACCGAACAGCATCGAGGATCTAGGCGATTGAACTGGTCGGGTTCAGGCGAACTAATTGGATGGACAACCGATCGTCTGTTCTCTCGAGGTTTTCCGACAATACCACGTGCGCACGTGCCGTGGCACCGTGTATTTTGATGGTTTTGTTATTGCGGTTGGAATTGCGGAATTCTTCGGCGTCGCACGACCCGGCAAAGGTAAACATTTGTTTTTCGAAACGCATAGCGTGATGCCCATTCAACGTCAAATGTATGCTTCTACCGATCCGGAAATGTCTAATTTAAAAAACGCAAGTCTTTTCGACGTGTATCTATTGTATAACACATAGTGTCGCAATAAGTCCTTTACACACAAATTCAAATACCCACTTCGTGCACGCTAAGTGAAGAACTAATTAAAGTTGAAAATTGAAGTTGCATTGCTCGTTTGATTGATTGATTAATGAATTTGACTTTGTGACTGGGAAGTTTCTCTTAAGATAACAATAATACATTTACTTATAACCCACTTAAAGAGATGAGAGCGCAGGACACGTGGAGTCGAAAAAAGAAAGTATATTAAGAAATTTAATTAAGAAAAAAAAATGTCTTATAATTTTTAAAATAATAGCATATTTTCCTATATACATACAATCAATATGTAATATTAAATATGCAGGAAAAATTATGATAAAAAAATTATATATACATGTATGTATGGTCATATATATATATATATTTATGCACTTGAAATAAACGGAAAAATAACACTACCGGTATACGATTTAAAATATTCATTACTGATCCTGTGTGAAATTTCATTTTAACAACTTTTGATATTTCCAAACTGTGAATGTCAATTTTTGATCGTATTCACAATTCACATATGAAATGTCAAATGTCACGAAATTACACATCGACTTTTCGGCTACATGCAACGTCTCGAATTACAAGCATTTCATTGCAGCCCATATTTTCTTAGCTCGTACGTGACGTTGTGTCATGGATACAACGAGGCTGCAACGGTGAAAAATCGAATCAGGCTTCCAGCTCCGTGAACAGCACCGCCGGCGGCCTGGCTCTCGCAATATACAAAAGAATTCCGATGCCTTCGTGAGCTGATAAAAGCATCTTTCACGCGTCACTGCGCCGCGTATAGTTTGCAAATAACCGCGACTACCGCCGTTCCCTTCCGCATAGAATGAGCCTCTGAAGGCTCAGTCGTTTCGCCGGTGATGCGGCACCTCGTTTCGACGGATTTTGCCTTAGTCAGCCGACTGACAAAGCGACTTACGGCCACATTACCAAGGAACTTGAGCCTCGATTAAAGTAAGAATCGACCGTTTGAGAGTAGCAATTCGGAACTTTAAACGGAATTTGATATCTTGCGGATTTACCTGACGGAATTTCATGTTAGTCAAATTAGTTCTATGGAAATGCAGAACAGACGTTAGTCGTTGACTATCTGATATTTATTTATAGGAATTAGAAACTTGTTCGATGTAATCGATATTTTGGTCTTGATAAAAACTGGCAAAAATATAAAAAAACTTATATTTAATTTCTTTTTAGGTTTTTTCATTAATTATACATATTTAAAATGTAATGTGCCTAGCGACATGTTATTAAATTACTGGTTTTAAATAATTATTTATGTAAAATTATGGTTATTATATTATATTCGAGTATCTTCCAAGAAGAAAAATAAGATTACAAATTATGTTAGAGATTATGTATCACGAATTGTAGCAGTGTTATGCGTTATATTACTAATTCCATAGTACGAACTGCGCATTCACGAAATGATTTATGTGTTGTGTACACCAAGTGTAAAATATCGATGATAAATAATAATGTCAAGCAAGCAGTCTGACAAACAGCTGATGGGCCATCTGTCACACTTGTTTCAAATTGCGAGCATATATCTCATATATTTTTAAGTAAAGTATGTCTACAATATCATGTTTCTCTAAATCGATTACCTCAATGTTTACTGAGGTTTCACGTAAGTTTTAATAGTGCCAGAAATGGCATTTTGATACTAAATCGGTCATGTCAAACCTTGTCGGATCATGTTAGTCTGAGGAGTATATGGGTACAATATAAAGGATCCCTTAATATATGTAATAAAATCTGTTCCATTTTATTAAAGAATTGACTTTTGAAAGCAAGTTTTTCTATTATTTATTATATATTACTATTTTTGTAAGAGATCTTTCATTAAATTATAAGGTACAAATACGGACTTGAATCATAGATTACGTCGAGTCTAAAAGTTTGACCAAGTTTGAAAGTTAAAGATTTCACAGAATTCGACCTCGCAGATCGCACGTATAGAATATTAATTCCGAATTTAATGCCAAAACTCGCTGTTCGAATTCACTGATTAATTATGAAGATACGGCTATCTGGTGAATTCAGACGTATACACGTGATAATAATTTTTAAAAGCGTTCTCTAAATTTCTTTTTTGAAAAATTATGTCGGAATTGATATATTGTATTATAGAATAAATCATTTGCTATGAATTGTTTTACAAAACAAAATTATCTATTAAATAAATGTTTTCGCGTTCGGTCATTTATTATTTAAAGATGTAAATTATAAATTAAATTTTTTTATTTAAAAATATCAATCGCCGTTTAATCGCGAGAAGAATTTATCGTTTTTCATGCGATGCGATGATTTTTGCTTCGATCGCAACTGTTCATGCTCAGCATAGATCACAAATCGTGATTCGCACAATCGCGATTCGCGAACGTTGCGGCTTTTATTCTGAAGTCAACGACCACATCTATGAGGAATTTTCAATTTCTACACCTCAGTCAAATTTATTCGAGCATGATCTTCAGATATACCAAGTGCAAGCGTACATATTATATTTGCATTCCGCAGTGTGCAACAGAACGATGAATTTGTTCTGCTTATCGCGGATAAACACGTCGTTATCAGCTCGATATTTTTTTTTCCATTTCATATAAACGTTATATCGTCTGGCGAGTTCCATTCAGGTGATGTCGTCAAACAAAAATGATAGCTTCGTGGCTCTTCGATAAGGTTGAAATTGTAGATTCCAGTATCTCTATCCGTAAGACGTATTTCTCTTTGTTGAAATGTGATAAAAACCGGTTTATTAATGTAAGAGGAGATTACAACATGGTCATGTGGATGATTCTGTCTTTTTGAATAAGTATTCCTCGATAATCTATTTGCAACACAGGATTTTACAGACGATTCAATATCGTATCGAAATAACCTTGTAACACGCTGCGTAATAACATCGCGATCCAACACCGCATACTTGTTTTCATCGCGTTTATAATGCTTCTCGATACGAATTATTCATGACGAGTCATTGTACTTCGTCTGGATGTTCGCGCGAATTGATGCGATTCTGCTTCTCATTGTTATTAGTGTTTTGATTTTGCAGCGAAATGCGATACACGATTTACTTTTCATTGTCATTTCAATATTGATATCTGTCTGACGTCGGTACGTGATGCTGACTTGAAATAATATGATAATGATGTGTTGATCGTGAATTATATTTGATATTAAAGCATTTCACAACTAAAATAGGATCATTAACGAAGATTGTTGTGACTGTTGACATACATCGTGAAGACTTGTTAATCCTCCTGGATCATAAACTCCAAAAGTTACGCAACGTTACTGCTCAAGCTGATATAAATAGTTAATTAATTGCCTCCTGCCTATCCTATTCATTTTCGTAATGAGAATCACTTACGTAACGAGATCTTACCCTCAAGAGTTTTAACCCTTTTTACGCTAATTGTTTACGTGTCTGTTTTGTAGCCTTGTTTCAGAGAAAGACATCGTATTACATTTACTAAGTAATTATTCATCTTTCATTATCATATTCTGGATTGCCGATAGATAAGAGCCTTGTTTGCGATGTCTCGAAATATTTCTGAGTACAGATTACACCGATCTTATTATTTTGGTATTTTCCGCTGTCTGCTTATACCATCTACATCCGTAAATCGTTGAACGAGCAAAGAAGTGCTAAAAGCAGTTTATTTTCGTACTATTTTCGTGCCTGGTATGCTGTAACTTATATGCCACGGTCACGGCGTTAATCTATTTTCGCGGACGTTTCGTTTATAAGCAACCATGCCAGCATCGTGGGAGATATCGGATCGTGACAAGGATTATGATAATGGTGAAAAAAAACGAACGTAAAAATTATTTTTAAATTTGCAAACAATTACTTAATTTAATCGGTGAGAATCAATTACTCCTGTTGCGTAAATGAAGAAAGTGATGTTCACGTTGAAGGCGAAGGAATTGAAGGAATGTGTATTAGGCCGGAAGCAGGAAGAAAGAAGGTGCGCGCGTCGGTCGTGCATGATAAATATCCTCGCGTGTCACGAGATTAATTGCGTTTGCGCTACGTACATCGAGCGGCGGCGTCGATTAAAATTAAGGGCTAATTTAATGTAAGACGTTAAAGACACCTTACCGGGTACGCGAACGTATCTACATGTATCGACTAGCGTGCGTCACACATGAGATTATTATTAGCGATCGATTGGAAGACGGATCAAGATGAGGATTTATTATGTATCATCGCGATGTCTAGACTCATCATCCTGCAATTTATCTCTCGGCTTGAAAACTTTACTGACCATTGCGTGCTCGAATTAATACTTCGGAAAAACTTGTTATTATTCATTAACAGGAGTATGAGTGAAAATTTAGAAAATTTAATTGACAGCAATCAACGTTTAACTTGTCTCTGACCACTCACGAATTTCAGAGCCTCGTTATCGTAAATTCAAGGTGTATACTTCTTGGAAAAATTTGAAATTCTCAAGGGATTTTTTTATACCTGGAGAAATCAAGGAATTCGGAAGGAATATTATGAAGACTCAGAAATATTTTTTTAAATTCTTTCTTTGATAATTTTGCTCTTACTGTAAATTATAAATATCTATATATTAGATATAAATATATCTATGTATATTTATATATTCTCTGTTTATATATATTAAATTGTTTAACAAAATATTAAATATGCAGTACATATTCGTTATTTTAATAATAAAAAATGAAAATGTTATGAAAATAAAAAATTTTCTTAAAAGCTATTCATTTTTTTAGTAAATTTGTAAATCTAGCATTTGAAACTTGAATGGCTTTGTATTTTTCTTTTATATTTGTGAAAAAACATTAGAACGTGTACAATAAAAACATTATTTTAAAAAATTGCACCAAAAAATCTTCAAAATATTCTCTTTATCCGAATTTGAAAAATACCTGGAAGATCAGGGAATTTTCAGGGAACTTTTTTTTTTACAAGATTTGAATAGATACTAGTAAAGTCCGTTTCGTTAAAATCATCTATTTATTTGTCGCGAACACGCCAGGACATTTGAATCGACGTGATTTATAAAAAAGTCTTGAGTCGTAAAATTACAATCCGTTGTGCAATTCGTTTGTTCAAATAGGCGGCGGTCAGCACGTTGATTCCATTGTCTCCGTCGTAAGAAAAATTTCTCTTGATTTCCTGAGTGGAAAATTCCAGACTCAGTTATATCGTTCAGTCTCGGTTTTGAAGGCCTCATCCGTTAAACTTAACGTAAACTTTACTCACGACTTAACACGCGACTCGGAGAAGATATCTTCCCTTTGGCGATGGCAAGCGGAGAAACGACGTGACAAAAAAAGAAAATCGATACGTCTATTAGAGGAAAGTGTAGGATTTTCAATGCGCTAGGCGCGCCCCTATAGATTTTTACGACGGTCGAGAGAGATATTCCAGACTCGGATTTCACGATCTGATAATTGTCAGGCTCGTATCGTTTGCAATGTGACTTTAAAACAGGATTGATTAGCTGGTTTCTCCAGCGAAGCTTCTTGGTTCAATCTGTTTGTAAACGATCACGACCATCATTCTCACCGCGGTGATTTATGTTCTCGAACGTAACATTACATCGAGCTGTCAACAAAAGCCATCGTTTGATTTGTGCCATGTATATTGATCAAGGTTAAAAGAGAGAAAAATAAGATATTTCTAATATTCTTAAAAATGGCATTAATTTCAATGATTCATTTCTTTATTAAAGTAACGATTTTGAAGTGTAGTATTAATTTTTATATATCGTTAATCAAACATTTTCAATTAAAAATAATTCAAATTTAAGTCAGTCTTAAACAACTGACTTTAAAAAACTACCATTAGGTACTCCATAATAAAAGTGATCATTCCCCAAATTCGCCAGCATCTATGAATAAACCTGTCATTTATTTTCAAAGCGCGCGATTTAAATAAAGATAACAATAATACACCTCGAAACTGTGTCGTTCAGACAATTTCATTCATTATAAACGTTAAATTGCGTTGTATCGGAACTTACGGGTCACCGCCAGCAGTGTTACAATCGTCTTGATCACGATACCCGCCATGGTCCTCGATGCCGGGTGTGCCGAAATCGTAAATGGGGTGGCCGACAAAAGAAGGAACGGTCGGCGGTGAGAGAGAAGCAAAAGCGATGGGGAGAGTAAAGAGAGAGACACACAGCACGAACCGACACGGCTCCTCTGCAAGACGCCCGGTCAACTCGGCGGCCTCGAAACGACTGACTTGTCTCCACGAGAGGAGCGGTTGCTCGGCCGATCGTCGAAATCCAGGCTCGTATATAATGGCACGTACAGGCCGCCGGTCATATTTCGCGGCGCCGCAATGCCGCGCCGCGCCGCGCCGGTACACACGTGCTCTCTCACCACTTCTCTCGCTCGGGGGAGAGGGCCCCCGGCACGAATCACAAAACGTGGGACCGTCGCAAATGGCCGGGAAGACTTAGGGGAGAAAGGAAAAGGAAGAGAGGGAGCGGAAGGACGATGCGTGGATCGAATCCAAAGCCGTTTCGAGGCGCAATAGTTATAGAAAGGATCCGTCGTTGTCAACAGCTTATCGTCGCTTCGACGCGGGATTTCCGCGTGGGACGTTCGCGACAGACTCTGACATACATATGTACCTGCGCTACCGGAAGAAAGAACGCGCGATTGCGGAAATATCGGTTCGAGCAGGTAGATTGCGCGTCGCACACCTGGGGATTAGGAAGTCTGTATACGTAAAAAAAGAATCGGGATTTTCCGGTTTTTTCAGCGCTCATTCAATTACACGGTTAATCTAAAATACGGAAAATTATGAGTACATTAGCGGATAATATGTATAAATATAACTACATGCTTATATTATAATGTATTTTGCAACACGAAAATATTAAATGGACAGAAGGATATATACAGAACGATTATAATCTAATCTATATAGAGACAGCCTGAAATAAATATCCTTGAACATATAATAATATACCAACGTAAAATAAATAGTCGTATACTTTGCAGTTATACTTTTACACAGCAAAACTTTTATGTACATAGTTGTTGTGATAAGCAATTTTCACACGTTACGTTTGCTTGAAATTTTTATGGCAACTTTGAAAAACAAAGAAATTGATCAAACAGTAAGAGCTTTTAGTCGACCCACGATATAATGTTTTATCAATATATTCAATTAATTCGACGGTTAAAGCGGCACCCTTACAGAACTTAATCGACTGAAATAGCTTTGACAGGGATTTATGAAAGGACTGGGCTGACAATTTACGAATCGTAAGCACAATGAAATGAGTTCGCGTAGTTATTGCGCGTTGTTTTACGCAGAGTTCATCGTGACTATGCTCGACATGTGTTCGGTACAGGATCCCCAAACGAACCATAAATGTGGGCGACAAGGGTCGTTTTCGTGACTCTCGGTGGGGTGAAACATCTGCCGAGGGTTCACGACCGTAGGGTAGGCGCTAAGCACCAATTTCGCAAACTTTTATATTTGGTGAAACATCAATTGTTCCTTTTTTTACGATATAAAAAACTTTTCTTTCTAACAAGAGACACATACCCTTTCTCGCAAGAAGAAATAGCGTTTAATATTTTTATTCATGGATTGTGATGGAAATAATGAATTTTCCAATAAATTATCACGTTTTTCTCACAAAAAATTAATATTTTAAAAATATTTCTTAACTAAAAGAGATATATACTTATTTTGTTCATTCTAGTTTTTATTTTTTTAAATTGTTTTATAAGAAATTATTCAACTTGTGATGAATATCGAATGACGAAATTATCGTAATATTACTCATAAAGGAATTTGTTTTTTTTAATTTTCGCGACAAAGGAAATGTAACCTGTATAGGTAGATGTATAAATAGATTAATAAAATTCAACGAAATCATAATTAAATTTGCAAATGTCATCTCTTTTAGACGATTATTAAACACTGCATTTCTCAGTATCAAAATATTGCTGAATTGTTACCTCTTCTTATATCTAATGAATCATCCGGTTGTATTATGTGACAAATTTACACGACGTGTCAAACGCGTAACATTTAGTGGAAAAAAACAATTCGTCTTTCGTGCTAATAAGAGCAATTCACAGCTTAATGCTTTAAATTGTGAAATTCATAGAATTTATGAATAATTGCTTTCTTGTATCCAATTCTCGAAACGTCTGCAAATATTGTAATTTAAACTATTAAATGCTCCAATAAGTTACTACGCATTTATATATTTTTTTTTTTTTTTTTAAGAAGAAAGAAAAACCGTATTAATAATTCCCGGTTTATAGCAACGAAATATAAATCTATAATTACCTCTAGCAAGAGAGAAAATTAACTGTTTGATATGTTATATGAATGCAAATTAAATACAATTAATTAAATATTCAATTACATTCGCGAATATTAAACATTTTTTTATTTACTCTTGCTTTATCCAATATTATATGTTTCATATATTTATATAACTACAATCGGTCATATATTGTTCTCTCAATGATGCTCGTTTGCAATTATGTTTGTAAGCGGCACAAATATAATTATCGTTTACATGTATAAGCTGACATGACGGGTCAATGACGGTGTTAATGAGTTAATTTCACGAATAAACGTCACGCTATTTTTGCAGAGAGAAGGGCGGCTTATTTATTTAACGCTGGAATTGCGGCCCTTTTATGCTTTTTAAAACCGACTCGTTCCTAAAGAGAACTTTTCTCTTTAACCATATCGTTGCAAAACGCACAGGTAATGTTTGCTCGAAAGTTCGTGTCCGTGATACAATAAGCCATTATGCGTCGTTGATTATGTTCTTGTTTTATATCTGATAGTGCACTCGCGATGGCGCAGTTAATATTGAATGAAAAAAATTAGAGACGCACGATGCGCTGTATGATTTATGTACATCATTTTTTCAGCGTAGTTCAAGATATCGCTTCGAGAGCTCTTTTAATATTCGCGATGGCCATCTTCAGTCAGCCAACGGGACGCTTTCAATTATGAGAAACGTTCGATTTTTACCCAAGAAGTATCTTCAGCATAATATTACTTTGTCTTCCCAATTGTCGCACAGAGTTATCTGAAAGGATTTTGAAGAGAAAGCTGAAAGCCGAGAAATTATTTGAATCAAAGTTACAGAGGGCAAAGTGCAAGATGTTTTCAAATTATTCATATCTGTTCAATTCTGTTTTCAATAAGAATTGATAACTCTTCCGACACGATGGTCGTGGATTTTTTTCAAACTTCTCAGACCTTTCAGTTTGGCGCCACGATAAGATAATACGATCTCTCTAAATTTTTTAAAGTGAATTCTCACTTTTTTAGAGTCGAATCTCACTCCAAGCAATAATGAAAATACTGCCAGTTGAAGTAGAGTAAAAGTTCAATTTTTTGAAAAAGTGAAATTATTCGCTCTTTATTGGATTTATTCTTCACTGTAAAAAGAGTGACATTTTACTATTTTTTTATGTACGTTGTCGCCTATGCTGCGCTATTCTAACTTAAAAGTGACACATTGAAAAAACTACGCAGGCGATTTCACTTTAAATTGGAGTGAAATTTCGAGTGTTAACTTCAGGGGTGGACTTCACTTTAAAAATAAGAGTGGAATTTTTCACTTTTTGTCTTAGAGTGAATAAATTCACTCTATCGAAGTGAATGTTTACTCCACATGGAGTGAACTGTCAATGACTCCATGATTAGAGTGAAAATTTCACTCTAAAAAATTTAGAGAGATGGTCTCCAAACTCTGGAAAACGCTGTTCCTTGTTGCTCAGAATCGAAATTCCCTGTCGTTCCGAGACGCTCTCGCGCTCAGGTATATCTACTTTAAAAAAACTTGCCAAGCACGGGCGCGACAGGCAGATGTGACGACAATTAGACGTTCCAATTTTCACCCGTATGCTAATACCATCGCAAATTTCACTCACCAGTGCGGAAAAATAAAGAACGGACTTGAATCCGAGAGAATCGGAGCGTTTCTTCGACAGCAAATCTCCATCAACATTCTCGTAGGCAATCTTTTTTGCAGGCTTCATTAGCGATAGATGAGATAGACTAGTTTATCGACATAAGATTCCAACGTTAAACAGTTGAAAAAAATAAAGAATTTTATGCAAATTTTTTATTTCGATATTTTTCTTTTTTTCTTGCACTTTAATTCACTGGTGATTAATGAGACATATGCTTACGTAGATGTAACGTAAACATAACGTAATGTTATGTTTATAACGCAAGTAATACATTATCGATAATACGACAAGACAATATTTCAACTGTACAGATGGATAAAATTATTTTTTATTGTTTTAAACTCCCGGAAATGCAAAAAATAATTATTAATGGATTTATCTTTCGAAACTCGCTGGAAGGTATCTCAAAAAATTGTTTTCACTCTTCGATGATTTACTTGCGATGTCATTCGCTACTGAGATATATTTTCCGCATCGCGCATGATCGTGAATCCGATTCATATTCTCCTTCTAAAATTTCTTTGCTCGCCTCGTTGTTACAACTCTTAGCGTGTTTGTTTAGCGGTATGTTTGCGTATTCATGCCTTGATATTCAACATTCAAGATCAACAATTGCATGCTGCTTTAAATATATGATTTTACTTCGCTCGAGTTATGCGCGCGCGATTCGTGATAAACAGTTTAGCGTATCGCGTGAAAAGAAAAAAAAAAAGAAGAAAGATCCGCACGTGCGAATATTGCACTTTCTGCGCGCCACGCCATGCATATTCTATCGTAATCGCCTCTTCTTCTGGTTTCTTCCGCTTTGTTACATGCACGTGTGTATATTTTATTGCGCGCATCGGAAATTAAATATCGATGTCAAAGAAGGTTTTCTATTGTTTCCCATCTCATTACAAGTTTCTCATGTAAATGGTAAATAAAAATGTAGTCCATAATACGAGTCTAAAAAAGAAGTTTCTTTCTCTCTAACATCTTTTTTCTCTCACAAATGTATAATAATTTTCGTAATTAAAAATACTTTTGTGAACAATGTTTATATAAAACATAATATATGAAATGTTCTTACGTATAATTTTTATTCAAGCATTTGTATTACAAAGGGGAAGCGATCAAATAGAGTTATAATATTACATAAAGAAAATTGTAAACGCTATTACCAGCATAGAATATCAAGTAATATTTTTTATGCATATGACACGACTTCTATAGAGATATGAATATGTTATTAGCTTCGCCGATAATTTAATCACTCGGTTTCAAATATTTTCTTTTATACTTGTTTTTGTTCAATATTTAAATATGATGCTTTATTGTTTTACAAAATTTCGAAGAAACCTATAAAAAAAATAAAAGATTGCAATGTATGTCTCATATGCGAAGGAATTTTAAAATCATAAACGTAAAATATCTTTGCGCAATTGCACATTCTGACTTTTGTTCAGATGCGATCGTGCATAAATGAATTTTATAGAAGCTCCTCTTTAGATCTGACCTTAGAAAACGAACGTCATACTCGCAGTTACGAGAGTCGTGATGATCGATAGTAGGCACAATAATGCTCCACGAGTTCTGTATCATCTTGGCATTTCGAGGCATATGCTTGACACCTGGATTCCGTTATATTTTAGATCTTTTTCTTATTTGTGTATTATATCTATGCAATGTGAAATAATTAATATTCTTACTTGAGTAATATATTCTTTCTTGAGTATGACATACGGCAGATTCGCCAGGTCGATTGGAACTAGTCTTGCAAACTCATTCCTACAAAACTTTAATAACGCTTCTCACCGTGGAATGGCGTGCATGTACATATGGTAAATAAATTTCATGCATTTTTGATATTCAAAATAAACTTTTTATGTTTAAACATTAAAATAAACACGTGTTTCATACAAGTGTAATTATTAATAATAAATTTGTGCTACAATTAAAAATTCTCAGAAATAAAGAACAATTTTTATTGATAATACAGTAATTCGTGCTAACAGTTTATGGTATGGAAGTGAATATGGCATGAATCTGTTACCTATCAATGATACGACGGTTTAAAAATCAAGGCTGTCACTTGTGAACATGCATGATAATTGAGAAAATATAGAAGATAAAAGTTAAATTTTGCCAAAATAATTATTTAAAAAAATACTGCAACAAAATCTTTCATTTTACGAGATGCCATTAATTCGATGATATTAGCGATCTAGTAGGATAAGCTTAATTAAAATACAATAAAAATGGTAATAAAACTCATAATAAATCATACAAAAATGTGATAATCTTTATTAAAATACAATGTAAAATGGACTTTGTCCAATTACAGCCAATGTTTCTATATTTTGACATAAATGTATAATTTTTAACTTCATATATTATTGATTTTTTTTTTACTTTTCATATATCATTAAATATACTTATGCAAAATTACGCTAAAAATTGGTAACATTTGTCGCGATTCTCATCGTAGGATACATAATTTACAATTAATTTAAATGTCATTGACACTTGTAAATGACTATTCTTACTTTACAAATACAAATAATTCCACGAGAGTATCACACAAATTTTGTCATATAAAACTTATCCAACAAGGCATATTGTATAACAGAAAATTGGTATAGTAACTTCAACTCGCGCGCACATCACGCTATTACATTACGCTAAATGGTAACACGTCAAAAGAAACATATTGTTACGATAGAAATGTCTATGGATTTTACTTTCCATATTAACGGGATAAGAGAGATAATTCTTTTACATTGGTTTAAGCTTCGTAAAGGAAGAGATAATTCTTTTGATTGATTCCTGAGAAAGCCGGGACGTTATTTCGGCTTATAATGCATCTAAATATTTCTCTAAATATCGAAAATCCGTATGGTGACATTATAATACTAAGGCACATCATATATCTATGACGATACAAGAGTTTCTGTCACAAGAGTATATTGTATTATCTATTTGCATATAATATCATTTGCAATATATATTCTATATTTCTTACATTTATATGCTTAATTTATTGACAGAATTCGTTGTATATAATATCTCTCTATGCCCTATTAATATTTAACAACCTAAAAAACTTAAAAAGAGAATAGCAGTCCTATTTTATCTGAATTCGAGCGAGAGATAAATTCGGTTTCTTTGCAGTGTCATGTCATGTATTTTTGTTATTTAAAAATTTTTTATCTTTTATTTTTTTAGTTTTCTAAAACTTTTTTATTTTTTATTTTTTTAAATCTATTTGATTGCAACGTTAACCCTTTTTAATGCCGGTGATTAGAATTATCTTCTACTTATTCATCGCATAGATTATAAATATTTATAGATTATTTATATGCTTGAGGCTATTTCAATTTTGGCATCGTATAATAATGAACTAGAATAACTAAATGCAAACATAATTTGCAATTCATTAATTAGTCAATCACATACTTCAATCGCAAATATGTGTACAAAGTAGATTAGAAAGGAAATAATTAAAGTTTTTAATACGATATCGCAGATTTCGTTGACAGTTTGCCAAATTATTTTTTATCGAGGCAATAATATTATTCCACCTATATCTATACATTACGTAGGAATGTAACAATCACGATAAATTCAATAAAGCAAATACGAAAGCGAATACGAAAGCGAATTAAAAAAAGAAGAAAAATTCACTTTTCTTTTTTTCTAAAGATTACGTAATCATTGCTCGAAAAAATCGTTTTATATATGTGTGTGTATGTGTGTGTGGGCGTGTGTGTGGGCGTGTGTGTGTGTGTGTGTGTGTGTGTGTGTGTGTGTGTGTGTGTGTGTGTGTGTGTGTGTGTGTGTGTGTTTTTTGCACATTCACTTTTACACTTTATCTAACAAAATTACACTCCAACTAAAAATAATTTAGCTCGTGATTAGAAAATGACGTTATTTTTATTATTTAAATTGATTATCACCGAGTTAAGAAATATTGATTCGAGATGTAATTTATTAAACATTAATGATGTGGTAATTATAACCGTAAGCTTATTTCACATAATTATCTACAATTTTTCTTCTTATTAACTTTCATCGATTATTAATATCGCGAATCGTATGCAAACATTCTTGACGTTATGTGTGACGTTGTGTTATTCAAACTTGGTCAAATAAAACTTTATATTCTTTGATTAGTGTGTTCAGTCGTTGCAAAATCAGGCTAAAGACACATGAAAATTCACTAAAATAAACTTCA
The DNA here is from genome assembly GCF_047496725.1 of Anoplolepis gracilipes. Lineage (NCBI taxonomy): Eukaryota > Metazoa > Arthropoda > Insecta > Hymenoptera > Formicidae > Anoplolepis > Anoplolepis gracilipes. The sequence continues at coordinate 6,021,652 of NC_132975.1, forward strand.
CATCGATAACAACATAATAACTTCACATGTCAGAGTTGCCTTAGGATTGCACATTTGTATCTCTTACACCGTTTACGAATTCATCCCAGAGGCATGATTTCGTCAAGAAACAATTTACTACTGTTTTGCGTACAAACGGCGATCGCTTTTGACGTTATTATCTTCGTTGTTACTCGTTTTATCCATATATACCATTTCTGCCTTTTTCTCAGGACTATCGACCATCTTTTCCATTGTGACATCCTGTAAAAAGCACATCGGTTTCGAAAATATTTCTTTTTTAACCACGAAAAAATTGAGAAATTTTATGTATCAGAGTAAAAGTACATACCGTTGGCGGTACACGTCGTTTCTTTCCAATATAAGGAAGAATCGCCACGACAGCAATGAAAACTAATCCAATGATTGTCATAACTATACCGCCACAGAGCATCACAGTTGGAAGTGCTAGTAATATTTTTAAATTAGACGCCATTTCTTTGCTAATTTCTACTTTCATATGGACCCACATCATTGGCATGTAGATGTTTGGCACGTTATGGAAGAGTCTACACAAACACGTCATTTTTTTCTTTTAATTAATTTTTTAATTCGTAATTATATATATAATAATTTTGTTATTAAGATCGCTTATTACTCTTAAAAATATATACGCTTATGTATTTTTATCATTACCATGAATTGCTTTACGTATTGCTCGAAAAACGTACTTACGTCACAATCTCTGATGGATGTAGATGAATATTAACTTGGAATACAGCTGATACTTCTAAAGGAATTCCTGTGGTCTGAAATATCAAGCGCATCTCCATTTATATGACTCTTATATTCATTAGAGATTAACACTGCTTAATAATTACTATATCATACAATAAAACGCGTACACGGAATTGCTGCGAGCAATACACGTTATTGCTTTTTCAATAGCACATATTATCGCAACAATCACATGCTATAAAGAGCCCGGATGAGAGGCGATAGTAAAATTAGCATCTTGATAATAAAGCACGTGCAGAGTTAACTGACCATCGTTATTTCTATCGTGATGATTTAATGTCCGCATTTTAACAATTCGCGAATGACAGCCACTTACGGGTTCTAGAGTGATGGCGAAGCTGTGGTCCTCGTCGTTGGGCCTCAACCCCTCGACGGCGTCGAGAACAGAAGGATCAGTTTTGTGAAAGTGAGGTAAACTGACGAAGACTGGCGCACCATAACGACACGCTGTTACATTCAGCAGACCCGATGGTGTACACTCGCCATTACAGTAGCAATTACCCATATTAATAACGTCCGGATCATTCTCGGAATACTCATTCATATTCTCGGATAAATGATCAATGTTGAAGGTACTACTTTCAGTAGTGATTGCCGTAGTGATCTCAGAGATTGCATCGGAAAAGAAGTCCTCAGTGGTCGTGGTTTGTTCGAAAAATTTCGCTTGATCGTGAGGGTAACGTCGCTTCGTTGCATTGCCCAGAGTTTTTTTACCAATAGTATATCGATAACCTTCGATATCGAAGTGGGAAGTTGTTTTCTCATATTCGTAGAATAGCTCACTAAAAAAGTAATTGATGTAAAGTTTAAGAGATCATAACATGCGATATATCGATGAACACTGACTTTTAGTTTTAAAAGCCTTGCAGACTTATAAGGAGGAAAGATTTGATAAATATATATCAGTAGCATTAAATACATGATGATGACCTATAAACGCAGCGTTTATTATCTCATAAACAGAAGCTTTTTTATAATCCAAATATAGCATTCATACTGGTTTTGCGACGATATAATAATATATAGCTAAATTTAGCTATTCTAATTGAAAAAAATTAGAATTTTAAGCTTTCATTAAATATTCGACTTGTTACTGAAAGTCTCGTACTTTGTTCTCTATTCTGCTCTAATAATAGTTTTTACTAACCGGCACATTTCTGGAACAAACAGACTGATGCTATCCTTTGTCCTGCCAGGTGGCCAGAATTCACCCGCACTGCCTTCCAAGACATTACAAGGACTCTTGTAGAACTTTATTGTATCTCTGTAATTCCACTCCCTCAGGATTCCCAACTGACCGATGTCACCTTCACCTGTTTCCATATTGAAGTGTCCATCGAACGTGCTGCTGCCATTTCTCTGTATGTGTAACAAATTCGGACGGATTGTAAATTATGTCAGTTTTCGATTTTTTTGCAATTTTAATCTTTTTAATAATTATATCAGGTTCCAGAAAAAAATACTTGCATAAATAGTGCATAATTAATAGGGCTGTTTATGAGACTTGACATCTTTGCTGATAAGAAAAATTATGTTTTTGTGTGTATGTTTGATTTCTAATTTTTTTTTTTAATCAAAGATGACACAAGGCGATCGGATTTACAAGTGAACGAATCGCTTGTTATCATTATGTTTACAAGGAAATATCAATAACATGATTGTAGCTATTCTTTTGAACCATTTAAAATCTATTTTTATACATTCTAAATATATTCCAATATAATTTTTATAGAGAACACACACAATAGTATTATACATATACACAGCATATAATATATGTATATATATATCTCCATGACATTTTATTTGCTACGTGTGACAACTTATATATGTACATGTACGATCTCTTCCATTCATTACCAATTTAAGCCCAGTTGCAAATACTCTATTACCATCGACCGTGACGCTATTGTCCAGTGTCATGCAATTCAAATTCCACGCACTATGTGCTTCGTGTTAATAGACATATAATTTAATCTGATAATAGTTCTCATATTGCTCGTAGCGATTCTCAATGCTGTTGGAATATTTATCTTTGATGTTAGCAGTTTAAAATGTTTATTTATGGTGAAAAAAATTTTAGGCATTTGTAGTTGACTTCTAAAGATTTGGAAAACAGAGCGAGTGACTGTACAATACTTAATAAAATTGAAAAATTGATGATAAAGTCAATAAACAAGTAATTATTAAAATAACACAGTCAAAGCTACTTATTCGCTATTCGCGGTATTTTCTGTATTTGTGAAATAAAAATTTGTAATCACTTTTTTTTATCAAAAATTTCAATTCTATTCTATTATCTTTGTGAGTTCTTCATGAAAGTTGATCAATAGAGAGAATATTTAAAAGAAATTTCGTAGTCGCGGAACCTTTCCCTCATGAATAAGGAATTTTAACTGATGTGCATTTTAATGTCTTGCTTGTAAGGTAATTAATTAATGATAAGACGGACGTAGCTAAAAGAAATAAGCAATTGTATTAGCGTCCTACCGTGTAGAACCAGCCGAAACGATCAAAAGTCGGTATACTGGGATCAGTTATCATCAGCTTGCCCATGCTGAGTAGACTGTCGGTATAACCTGTAAATAGTAATTCGTCCACCGTCTTCTGGATGTAGAGTTGCCTGGTGGACAGGACGTAGGATAAGGTTTTTTGCCATTCATAATCCCAGTATCGAATTTTGTGCACGGCCGACTGGAAAGAACAAGATAGACAGTATTAGCGCGATGTGAGAACCTCTGCTTCTTTTCTTAATCTATTTTTTTACGTCACGATAGAATTGGATTAGATCTAGGAAAAGTTGATAAGGGAGAGTTTGAATATAACTTTGTTACATGTCTAAGGTTCTTTTATCATATACATTAATTACTTAATTACTTTCTTGCTTTTCAGAATTATGCTGATATCAAAGTCAACTGACATATCAAGAATGCAATTTACTAATCATGCAACAAAAGATGCAGTTAGGCTCACCGCAGCGACCGTGTCCAACTGGGTGACAATGTCGCTGAGACTTCCATTGCTCAGCTCTGGTTCGAAATACCATAATCGTCGTAGAAAGTAGCTAACAGTTTTATTCTCATGATGAAATGTAATATTGACTTTTTGCCTTACCTCTCTGGAATTATAAATAATGGAATATAATTACGATGATAATTTCCTCTTTTCTTTTGTGTTATTAATCTGATCAATGACGTAGTCAGACTTAGGTTTCGGGGTGTGTTATTATCTGATCAATGACGTAGTCAGACTTAGGTTTCGGGGGGGGGGGGAGGGCTAAAAATATTTCTATGGCTGGAATTCATAGACTTTTTTCAAGAAAAGTCACTGAGACTTGAAATCTGTGGGGAGGGGGCTCGAACCCCTATAGCCCCCCCTGGCTACGCCACTGTATCTGATCTTGATTAATTAAGTTTTTTATCGAACATCAATTGTATTTTTTTTCTTGTCAAGCATTACCTATAAATGTATAAATTAAAAAAAAAAGTAACGTTGCATGAATTGTTAGTAAGAATAAATTAATAAATGTTTACTATAAAAAAAAACTTGATGGAATATATTTTTACTTAAAAAGTATATATGATACAATATTTTCTAAATTATTATTAATTGATAAATTATATACATAACGCGACTGTTATCAATGGTTTGTCATTAGATCTGAAGTCAATTATCTGAGCGTAGTTTAAACATCTGACCTATATATTTTGCTTATTGGTATTAACGGGCCAATTGCTGTGCAACCGTCCTGGACGTACGTGTGTAATAACGACGACCTCATGTCTAATGTTCTCTTATTGTCAAAGGCGCAATCTTTATTGTATAAGTAGTACAAGATCAGAAATAGAAGTATGTTGGTAAAAGAAAAATTTTGAAAGGAAGAATTTTACTTTTAATACAGAGGAGAATATAAGACGATAATACAAAGAAGAATCAATTTGATACGAATTTACACAAGTTGGCGACCTTTGCATTGAGAAAACATACATTTATATCGCAATTATCAAAAGTATATTCGAAAATCGGCAAACATAATTTAAAAATGAAGAATTTTAATCAAAATTCAATTTTATTTATGCAGCAGAAACTTCTTTTTACTAGAAATCTACTCTTAATCAATCAGTTGTTATTAATAAAATAGTTCGTTGGAATTATCACGAGTCTATTATTCTTTAAAGAACAATGTTATATTATATATAGTTGTAGATCCTTGATTTTATGACGAAACGATATTTTTACGATATACAAAATGCAAAATATTACAAATACTGATACTATTATTTTTTTTTGTATATAAATCGATGTTTTACTATATATTTCCTATATATTTGGCAACTTCTTAGAACTGTATTAAGTCAAAAGACACAAATTGGTAAAGTGCATGTGCACGGCATTTATTGTTATTAAAACGACCGAGAAGAAAGTAATTACGTAGTCAATTACTTCATATAATCTCTCGCCCACGTGTGTCTCGCAATTGAACCAGAATGTTTTATTGTTCATTAAAATGTCAATACAGAGAGGTTAACTATTTCTTCTTAATTGTCATTATTAGGTTTATTATTACGTTGTTACTTTGCGACGATTTGTTTAATATAACTTTATTTTGATATTTAGTATTCAATTTTTTCATATGCTATTTTTCTCATCTTTTTTGCGTCTATTTATTAATAATATATCAATTATAATAAGTATATGTTTAACGCTGTTGAAAAAAAATTACTTTAATTTGTTTTGTACGTAAAAATCTATAACCTTAAATTATTATTTATTACTTGCTGTTTCTACAAAACTATTTTTTATTTCATTTTATAATGAGCTAAATATATAAAATATGTTGACGTCACATTAATTATTCATTTCTGACTCTGACATTTACATTACTTTTTAAAATGAAGCAGGTTATTACTGTTTATTAAAAAATAATATGATATGTAATTTGTAAGATAAACAGATAAATGTACGATATGCATAATAGTCCAATCGATACATATTGATTAAGATGAATCACTGGATTGCAATTTTATCATATCAAAGATGACATAATAATATGCGTTAATTGAATAGTTTTTCCGTAGTTTTTGCACCGACAAAATATAATAAATCTGTATCGTAACATGTATCGATGTTTTTAAAACGAATTGATGCACAAGTGAAAGTTAATCTTGAATCTCGTCGATATAAAGAAGCATGTTCTTATTTTGTACTTGTTTTGAATGTCGCGCATAATAATTGTTTATGTGGACGAAGGTTACTCTTACCTGAAGCAGTAGGGGCCAACCTGATCAAAATATGGCTTCTTTATACCGAGTTGGTTTGGATTGGTCCAATTAAAAAGGTATATTTTGAGGAACAACGGCGTCGATAATTTACTACTGTCACTCCATATTTTGAAGCTCTCGGAAGTCGGCGATAGGGCCAATTCCTGTGTGTAAAAATAAAAATTGTAATTCTCTATTTTTCTCTAATTATGTAATCTCTAAAAATGTTCAATTGACAATAGAAAATTCTTTTGAATTACGTTATGCGCTGGCTTTGGCGCTCGCGTGACTAACAAATTAAATAATAATTCTCTGGACACACACAAGAAAATGTCTTTGTTGCATTAAGTTACAAACAACGTAAAATTATTAAAAATGAAAGGAGTATCGCGCGTTCAAGTGTTTTTATCTTATCAAAAAGAAAAGCAATAACTCGATGAGGTGATCAATAGATGTTTGAAACAGTAAGTATGGAAAGAAACTGTTGAAAAATTCGTAATTTGACACGGTTTTTTCTTTTCTTTTTCTTAAACTTCATTTATTTTCTTCCAATTTTATATAACTATAATTCTATAGTTTTTTTTTTAAATTTGAATTTGTTAGACGGATACTTGACATTTTCTTAGATGCGGCCAGAGAATTATTATTTATTTTTTTATATACATTTTCATATTTTATATATAATATATTACATTTTTTATATATATGTATATTTATAGAATTCATAAGAAAGTTGATTTTATTTGATAGATTTTTTTTATGAACAGGCAGCGTCCTGTGTTCTCTCATCATAAAATTTACTTCAATTGAAGTAATATGAAATAAATCATGAATTTGGGACAGTAATGAGCAAATTGCCATCATCCGTTTAAAAAATTGTCTGACGTACAAGTTCTCGAATAAACTTTATCCGCAAGAAAAAAAAACTATACTAGAGTGATGGTTTTATATAATTTAGAAAAAGTCAAGTTCTAATGATTGTTATGCAATAATAATTATATGATTATATAAATGACTTTTTTGTTTAACAGTGGTGCTTAAGTAGCTATTTGAATTTTATTTTGGGATTGATATTTATCATTTAATATTCTTGGTCAGTTTTTACCACGTGCAAAGTAAAGTTTTGCAATGTATTATTGCGAAAAGATTATATTATTGATCACTTATGTAATTATACACTACTGTTTTACAAATTTTGACGTAATAAAACGGTAATGGGTTGCCATTGATACCGTATCGTTAGCACGAACAGACCAAGAGATTAGAGGAGGCTTATTAAAGTATCGGAAAGTCGATTAATTATTAAACTGATTATGTGCAAGAATAAGATGTGATCTACAGCTGTCGACCATAATCTCGAATAAAAATCTGTCCGCGCAGCTGGTATTGTCTTCGCGATCGTAAAAAAAATTCGACAGAGAGGCTAGAGATGCAGTGGCTTCTATCTTGAACCAAGATTATTCGCGCGTGATAGTGTTGTCGGTGGCGTGAAATCATTTTTGCAATGGGTTACAATGCACAGAGAAACGCGTCAATTGATGGGACAATCAGCCACTTTTCCAATCGGGCCGTGACTAGCGCCGAGACAAGCGACTCCAGTCTTTAAATGCATAGTATCTGGATTAGTTCAACGAGTAGTGAGCTTATACTCATTGTATAATATATGATTCTGCAAACGATTGTTGCATTATTGTGTATGTATACATAGACGTGATTCATTTTGCGCGACGCGAATGTAAAACATGCAACGCACATATTTTCTTTCTCGTTTACCTTCAGAAAAGTTCAAATAGTAAGTATGATTAATCGTTGGTTGAGAGTCGGCGATACGTTTTATGTTGACGTCTTGTTTCGCTCAATAAAAAAGGAAATTTTTTAAAATATCATTGTGGATGATAACCCAAGAAAGCGAGGCTATCCTCTGATTATAGAATCTATGTAGAATGAAAAATGTCCATGACAATTCTTATAGCGAAGACAATATTCCATATCTGCATCGTATTTTATATGGCCTAAAAAATGTATTCCGCGTAACAGCATTTTTTATAATACTAATTATCGTATAATTACAATAATTTTCTTTTTTTTATGACAAATGCGTTTTATAAAGTAAAAAATAATAAATCTTTTTAAAACTGATAAATCACGTTAGTAAAGATATAAACGTTGATGACGTATTAAAATTTATATATAACTTACATAACATGTTGTCATTAGATTGTGATATAAACTTTTTTATTTTTAATATTTGAATCGAGCATCTTTCAGTTGAACTCAATGATTATATTATCACAAACTATATTTTTCACAAAAATTATTTTAAATTTATTACAATTTAACGATGATATTGTGGCGAGCATCAGTATCAGAGATAAGCTCAGACTAAAATTGTAATTTCAATATTTATCACATATACAGTTATACGTTACAAACCTTTCGAGTTCAGTTTATCAAGCGTTTTAAAGTGGATATGGAATAAGTATGTAAATACACTAGCGCGATCTAACGAGAGAGAAAGATAATAATTATATTACACAAATCTTGCTTGCAGTCACGATCATTTTGTGAAATAAGGCCCTCTATGGTCTTAGAAAAATGCATTATTAATATCACGAATCTAAAATGTGACAATTAGCATCCGCACTCACTTTTTGAAGTATATGATGGAAAAATATTGGCCATAAGAAGCAGAGAGAGATGCCAAGGGCTACCAGAAAGAGCCCTAAGATACCACAACCGAGCGACTTGTTCGTCCACGGTCTCATAGCGACGCGCGTGTCTCCGCAAACACTGATCCTCTTCTCTGCAGCATGTGCACCCTGAACTCCCAGTGGCCGGTCTCTTCGTCGATCACTTCTCTCACTCCCTTGGCTTCTCGGCCAACGATCCCCGCGCTTCACGGATCTGCAAGATAAAACCTATCTAATCTACCACGATTGAGAGAGAGAGAGAGAGAGAGAGAGAGAGAGAGAGAGAGAGAGAGAGAGAGAGAGAGAGAGAGAGAGAGAGAGAAACATGACGAGTTTACGCCTCATAGTATATACACGAGCACGCACGTGTGTGCTGCCTGTGCGTGTTTCTTTCAGCTTGTTATGCTCAGTGACGTTTCTTAGTCGATCACGACTGCGTAGGTGTCGACACGAATAGACATGCTTCATTTGATACTTGTCACTAGCACAACAGATATTTGTGAGCATTTTGAAGAGTCTCTAAAAATGTATGATAAAATTTAGAATAAAGTGACACAAATGCTGGGCGACGAAAGTTTGTTTGTAGTTCTAAGCCAAAGTTTATTGGATCCAATATGTAATTCGAGGATTCCCAAAAGAAAAAAATAAATATCTAAGAGTTTTCTCTTTTTTTATATATGAATTGTATTAAAATAAAGACAATGGAGGATTTTATATACTTATATATATATCTTTCACACAACATTTATTTATTATCACTAATATCAATTTTTTATTAATGATTTATTTTCAACGGACAATTTTTATTAGAGATATGTATTTTTTTGTATTAGATTTACATGTATGTTATTAAATAGAGAAAAAGAAGGAGAAAGTAAGAAAGTATTCATATAAAAATTACAAGAAAAGTCCATAAAAATGTGATAGATTATATATCTAATACAAAAAAATGCATATCTTTAATAAAAACTGTTCATGTTTTATTAATGAGTCATTAAAAATGAATCATTAATAAAAAATTGAGAGTAGTGATAAAAAAAAATATTACGTAATAATAATAAGTTGCAGTTTCACGAGTTTAAAATTTAATTGTAAGTGATTACAGAAAGATAAATACTTGTTTTAATATGTTCTCAGCAACAAAATATATCTATTGCAAAATGTATATTTGTATTATCACATGTATAATATTCCGATTATTCATTCCACTTATTGGATTCGTGCGTTGTTAGAGATAAATCGATATAATATTAATCGGCTTATCTTTTATCAATTTTTTTATATAACCATGGTGAAATTGAACATTTAAAATCAACGATAATAACAAAACAAATCATTATGGATTTGTTATGAAATTTCATTTTTATAGATAATACAGAAATTATGATTGACTGATATAAAAAAAAAGTTAAAATTGTTGATATAGCAATGTAATATACATAAAATTTATATAATACTATCGCATCACTGCAATATATCATATTTATCACACGTTTTTGAATTATTGCTCAACAAAATTATGTGCACTAATAAACACATTTGTTAATTGACTTTATTGAACAATTGAAACACATCAAGAAATCTACGTAAAGCGCTCAATAACAAATTATAGATCTCTTGCTCAATCTTCTCCACTTCAAGTCTAATTTACTTACATTTAAACTTTTGTGTAATAATCTATGATTCATGTCAGAAAGTAATTGTACAAAATATGAGTTATATCAGAAAATATAATTAAATATATTTAAAGAATAGTTATGTACCTATATGTATGTCTGTATATTCAAAAAAATTATTAAAGCTTGGCATCTATGATGATGAATTAAATTTTGTGCTGAAAAATATTGCAAAAAAATTGTAAATCATGGTTTAAGTGTTTGATAAAGTCATAATGATTTGATGCAATTATTTAATTAAATACAATATAAGTACAAAACCATCGAACGGCCTAAAATTCAACAGTTAACAATAATGATAATGAGCAATGATATAATCACAAATATTATTTAATAAAATAGTGCAATGAATTATAAAAAAGCGAAAAGTATGATTTGTATGTATTAATTTTTTATTGACACACTCGGTTAAGTGTTAAAAAAATTTATTCATTCTCGGAAATTTTTACGTACCTAATTACTGTTGATTGCTATAAGGAAACTATCGTTTTAATATAAATTACATTCATAGAGGTTGTTATAAATATTCATTATTCTTAGTATATAAACATCTATTACATAACTTCCAACTCGATTGAATTATTTATTTCTTTAATGTTTTGAAGACATTTTTTAGTATTTTAAATATATAACTTTAATTTCTTCTCTAATATGTAAATGTAAAAATAACAAATATATGTGTATGTGTAGAAATGCTCTTTTTAAGTATGTTTTTAATTTTATTAATATATAAAAAAAGTTCAAGAAAAAAATAATTTTTGTAAAATATAAAAATTTGTAAAATACAACTTTGAGTAAAACTAATTAAACTTAACTCATTTTGGAAAGGGATAAATTTTTATTTTTCTTCACTTCTAGAAAATGAATTGAATTAGGTTAATTTTTTTTGAATGGAGGTGCGTCATCTCTCTTCCGCGTCTAGACGTTCGATTTACTGTATGTAAATAAATAAATCTGCTAAAAATAAGTACTATTAAATGTACGAATATGTAATGTTCAAAAATAACATATAAGTTATTTAAGAAATAAGTAAATAATAAAGAGGCAATAGGAGCGAGGAGATGTAAATATAAAATTGTAAGTTTTATATTCACATCTCCTCGAAAATTATTTTGTTTTTAAACATGAGTGACGCTTAAAGCCTAACGAATGTTACTCAAAGTCATAATCTTGACAGCATATATGTCAAGGTCATGACCATTGGAACTTCATTCATGTCAATATTTTCCTAACTTTGTAAAATACAAATATCTTGATTCAAATCATTTAACATCTATTTGGATTCAGAAAGTTGAAAGTAAAGTAAATAAATAATTATATTTGATGAATAATTTAATCTCATATACATTGATAAACAATCATAATATACAATCATTTCAAACTAAATAGAGCAATTAAAAGCACGCATTCTTCGATGATCTCAATGACAACCATTATTAAAGCAAATGATCTATGTTACTATAATAATGATATGCTTTTATGATAACTTTTAGCTCGTCATTTTTATAGTATTTACATGAGGCAAGGTTATCTAAAGTTCAATCCTTATCAAAGCAACGTTTATTATGTGAGATATATCGCTTTTACTTGTTATTTCTAACAACGAAAATCTTTAACAAAATTTAAAAATTAATCTCCATTAATTAAGTCTAAATAAATAAAAGTTGAAAGATATCAATTATAAGTTAATTAACTACATGTAATCTCAATAAATTTTCATAAAGTTATTAATTTTTATTGAATATGTGTTATGTTATGCATATTTAATTATTGTGCTGACTTTTCAGAAATCGTTAGAAAATATATTAATAGTAAATGGTAAATTAATGGTACGTTATGATTAAAGTATGAAATATTATTGAGAGTAACTACGATAATAATAATAAATTAAAATCACTTTCCGCAATTGTAATTTTTCGTTGCTGGGTGAACTGATGTACGTTTCACTATGTGATTGATAAAATCATTGATATTTTTAATATTTGTACTTTTACTTATTTGACTTAAAAAATCGAGATTCTTTTCACTTAGACTCACTTTTTACAAAAATATGCTGTCCAGGATATCAAGGTTACAGGTTCTGCTCGTATAGCGTCGAAATATTAGTTGAAAAATATGGCGGATAAATGTCCACTGAGCTCTCAGGGATTGTTACTTCCGTGCGTGTTCTGTGCTCCGATTCTCTACACGACGCGTTTGTTACTGATGGGTACTGTGAATCAACCAGGCCGAGTCCAACGCCTTTTATCCCCACTTAGGGAGGAAATTTCTCCGAGCGTTTCTGTCCTTTGCGCCCTCATGACCGCGCCCCCTCGTTCCCTTTCAAATTCCCCCCATGATCCCGGCACAACAAATTAGCGAATGCGATTAAACGCGACCACGTGGGAAGACTTTTGTCGTCCGTTCAAATTCTTCTCTGTCGCGAACTGAATTTTGTCTGTTAGTTTTTATTTTTATAATTTGACAAGAATATTTGTAAATTCCAAGCTGAATGAATCTTTATATTATCACGAATGATACGATACTTAAAATTTCATCCTGTTGATTATATAATTGATTATATAATTATTTACTCAATTTGTGATATTACTTCATATTGTGATATTTTAATATGAAAGCGAAAAAGTATTAAACACTTATATGTGTTTATGTATTTCTATATTTATTATATTTATGTTTTTTCAAATATTTCTGCTTTAAATTTCGTAAATTATATACATGTTATTTTGTAAGAAATGTACATACATGTGGAATGAATTTACATAAGGCATCATTTGTACGCTATTATATTTGCTTTGTTCTTTTAAATTATATCTTTTTTAAAAACAAGTTTCGTTTGTAGAGAAAGTCTAATATTTTTTATAATATTGAACTACTATCTTGCATTATTAGAAAACTTGAACTAAAAAATGACCAATGAGAATGAGCAAAATAATAGGTAACCGTGAATGTATATATATTACATAGAATAATTATGTAATAATATAAAGAGTTATAACATGTTCTATTCAATATACCCACTCGCACAATTATTTGCTGTTTTGTTTATTCATTGGCCATTCTTTACTTTAAGTTTAAACATGTACAATTTTTTCTTTTATTTTAATTTGTTTTAATTTTCCATTATTTTTAATTATTTTATTATTATTATTATTATGTTAATACTTTTTTTATTATTATTATTTTAATACTTAAAGTGAAATACATGATTTGCATGTGGAAGTAAATTATTGTTTTTATATTACGCATGCTATATTACATTGAATGTATTTCTAATCTGATAACTACGTGACTGATTAATATTCAAAAATATAATATATTCTAACGATTTTTTACTTTCGATCCAATTTTTTACCAACTCAAGGTTGGTAAAAAATTGGAGGAAGTGCGTTTCACTGAGTTCGGATCGGTTTTTACCTTAATTCTCGATAACTACACAATATAGTTTATCTTATCTTTTACATATAAGTTTCTTATTAACCAAGGAAGGTTTAAGTGCATAATTATCATTATTTATTCTTCTAATAAAAAGTGGAAAAATTATATTATTTCGTCTACACGTCCTCTCTCATTGGTTGCCGAGTGATTTAAGAAGCAAAATGATTTACCAATAAGATTGGTTCTAAGCATCTGTATAAGAAAATTTTGTTAGTAACTTAGAGATAGACATAGGCATACAGTTGGAGAGAGAGACATCTTGAAGTGGCGGCATAATAGATTATGTGTAACTTGTATGTCACGCGTCACGCACATGCAGTGTTGCGCTTAGATAATTTAAAATAATGTAGATATAGGTAAGATAAAATATATACGTCTGTATCTGAGAGAAGATAAAGATAATCTTAATTTAAATATATCTAGACAAAAGATAAATTGATTAGTTGAGTGTTTTATCTAGATACTATTTAAGATAATATTCAAAATTACAATTTATATAAAAATAATACACTTCAGAAAACTGTAAAAAATATAAGCATATATTTCAGTATTAATACATTAAAGGTTTAGAGTTAAATTACAAGTTTTTATTTTTTAAAAACAATAGTTTTTCGAACATATCATCGAATAAATGATTTCTTCGAGGTACAAATATCTGTTGCCCGCAACTAAAAAGACGCTCCACTGGCGCGGATGATGGTAATGTTGTGTTATACTTTAAGAAAATGTTTTTCACATTTGGATATTAATTAAGAGAATCTTAATTCTTGGATTTATTGTTAGATATATGATGGAACGCAGAATGAAAAAAATGGCACTGATTACATTATCTTAGATATTTTATAAAAGATACTATTTTTTTAAATCTGAGATACAGATGAAGATGTCATATACTTTAAATATATAGATAAAAGATGAGATTATTGTTTACTTTATCTTTTAACTATATTATAATTGCACATGTATATACTATATACATGTGCAATTATCACTTGTTAATACTTTATTTACTATACACATATACACAGTTTTTAAAAGAATAAAATAATAAATTAAAAAAAAAGAAATCCAGACTGTTGCCAACAAAATATTGTAACACTAAAATATTTTTAAAAAACTTGATAAAAAAATTTTTTTATAGTTTTTACCGATGAGAGACAAGAAAATCATAAATACATAAAATTATTTTTTGTATTAAAAAAAATGGTTACGCAATATATCATTAACATATGAAAATAAATAAAAGTATTGGATTTTAGAACATGTTATTTTGATATGAATTTTCAATTGTCGCAGAAAATACACGATAAATTTTTTTACATATTCTCTCTTGCAGTACATTTTTACTTTGTTTCCACCAGTTAACCATTAAGTCAACAATTTTCGTCGAATATATGTTAATCATATTAATCTCGTATCTCAAGAAGAACGCATAAATTTCTTTTATAGAGGACGTGGGAACGAACTATGTTTAAATCGAAATACATAATTTGCATATGGAAGAAATTAATGTTTTCATATCACGCGAATATAAATTTAACAATGCAATAATTACTGATTAATTCAGAAATATAATGAATACAGTGTAATTGTTAGAAGATAGATTTTGTGGTTCTATATGAGAGACAAACAATTGTCGGCTTCTTTACGTCGCGGTCTTACGTAATCGTGAATAAATTATTATCGCATGGTCGGATCGCGTCAGTGCATCGAACGGAAGTAATTCGATTTTGTACTTTGTACGCACACTCTCTGTCGGCATTTCCTCCTCTCGTCTATGTTTAGAATTAATGAGATAAAGAAAGTGGTCTGACGATTAAGTATATAAATTAAATGCGGAAGTTTATTTAACAGAGATATAATCACTCGATTTCCTCATTACCATTATGACATACATTTAACATGCGTTTAAAAAATTATTGTTAGTTGCCAAGAACTATATATATATATATATGTTGCGGAAGAGTGTACATACATACATATTTGATATGATGAAAGATTGTGTCTAATACATATATTGTAATATTTCAAATAAAAGATTTATTTTTAGTCGAATGTAAACAAAGATTACTGTGTGAGTCAAACAGTTAAATCAAAATGGTGCAATTTATCTAGATGAGATATTTTCTGATAAAATTGAAAATATATATATATATATATATATATATATATATATATATATATATATATTGATATAATACATCAAACTTTTATTATTTATGAAATTCACTTATCTTCACATTCACGATTGTTCATTCGACATATTTTTCAACAGTAAATAATCATTCTGAACTCACTTGCGGCTGAAACGTATCTTCGTTCGATCTTCAATTCTTAATCTCTCGATTTCCGTTTCTTAAATTTTACATGAAAATGAAACGCTTTGACACATAATGTCTGAAAAAAATGTGTCTGAAGTGCAGATGTTGTAATATCTCTTATTCTTCTCTCTCTCTCTCTGGGTGTGTCTCTTTTCTCTTTCTCTCTCTCTGTTACTCTTTATCTTTTCACGATATCGCCCGTCTTAGGTTCTCATTTTTCTCTGTATCGTATAAGTTTACTTTTTTCTTTTTGTATTTCAACAAACGCTTTCTGATATTTTGACCCCAGTGCGGTGCATTGAAAATGCTTTCCTTCTCGTTTTACCGGTTATTTCGAGGCCTACCAGTTAGTTGGAAGGGAAAACGAAGTAACAGACCGATGCTGCAGTGACCTACGATGCACGTCAACAACGCACACTCGAGACTGTTGGTATGCAATCCGAGCGAGAGAACGATCGTACTCCCAGCGGGTAGCAAGCCTCTAAAGTGCCCACCACCTCTCCCTGATTCCTTGTCGCAAGCTGGTTGTCCCTCAGTTTATCGGCGTACGTCAGAAGTATTTGGCGTTTTCGTGAAATTTTTCGTTACTTTGTGTTGTCAATTAACCCAAGTAAATCGGATCCAGTAATGACGATGAACGTTTATCTCGTTAATGTAAGTCGGTCGAATGCTATAATTAGTCATTGGAATCGGCGCGGAAAAAGGAATCCGACTAATTATCATTGATGACGGCGCCTTAAGAAATTGGTTTGAATGACGGCGACAATGATGCCCAGAGACACTGAAGTAGTTAGGCGTGGAACCACTTGTGTAAGCATTAAAAAGATAAAGATAGAAAAACTTGTTAGAGATACAGTCTGCTCGAAAACGAATGAATGGAAGCGAGTCAGCCGTGATCTTAACAGTACAGTCAATGTGCGATGTCATGATACATATAAAATTTACGCTAATTTGGAAGTGATTTACGAATTTGGCAAGTCTCTGTTTTATCATAAAAATATTTCTTTTCGATCCTGACTTTTTATTCGAATTATTAAACTTTTTAGTGAAATTATGTTTTTCAAAACTTACTGAATATATTTTAGACGTTTATTTATACGTTTATATATTTAAATTGTACTATTAGATCTTTTAATATATTCTCTTGTGTATATGATATTCAAGAAGAGAGCGCAGTTTTTTATGCCTTTGAAAAATGAAGACCTTGGACTTTTCCTTCTCAGACAGTTATTACTAAAGCTATCATTATTCAGTTATAGATAAATTAAATGACAATTAAAAATGTATGTAATGTGCTACTATTGTTTTGAAATACGAAATGAAAAAAAAAGAAATATTGACAGTCGAATATATTCTATGATAATGATGATAATGAGATATAATTTTAGTACATAGATATATCTCGCTATTATCGATCGTGACAATTCAAAAATCTACTCTTACTTTCATTTAGATTTAATGTAACTTTTAATAGATCCCCTATATTTCCTTATAATTTTCATCGACTAATAAAAGTTTCATCAAAGTAGGAATTATTTATTTCTCGTCATATTATTTATGTATCTAGTGTTATGATTAACGAGTATTAAAGTAAACGTAAGTAAGTAAACAAAAATTAAAATAAAAACGAATTTAATTTGTTTTTTAAAAAAAAATTTAAATTTAAAATATTTGCTATACATACTAACGTTATACTTTCAATAAATTAAAGATTATTCAAGCACGTATGTAAATATGTTAATTAATGCATATTGGAGGATATCCAAAAAAATAAGCTATCTTACAGTTAGAACTACTTGGTATTTTGCAATATTTAGGTATGCATATTTCTTTTTTTTCATCCGTTTTATTTAATCTCTGATATTCAAAAAATTTATTTGTTATTAAAAGTTTAATCAAAGTAGAAAATGGTTATTTTCCATTATATCATTTATGTGTCTAGTGCTATGATTAACGAGTATTTAATTTGTTATATAAACAATTCGATACATTTAAATTGTTTCTATAGGAAATTAGAGACTATTATAAGTTGAAATTTAAAATATGCATCTTGTTTATAATTTCACAATTATAATATTTCATAACATTTATAAATGATACAAGCAGGTGTATTCAATATGCATTAATCAAAATGTGTTAATTAATGCATTGGAAGATATGCAAAAAAAGTTGTTTTAAAGTACTTAATATTTTGCGAAATAGATGTGCGCATATTTTTTTTTTCATACATTTTTATGGATGAATGGCAAAAAGCGATTTATTAATTGAGGATACATACGTGTGCTAATAAAGTATTAAATTATTAAGATGGAATTGTATAAATTATTAATAACACAATTATTTGGCAAGCGTTCTCTGAAAAATGAATAGTAACGATTAACAGTTGATGCGTTGGCCAAGGACGCGCATCGTTCCGATAATCGATTTTAAATCATCAATAATTTCCCGCACGTGGAAATGCAAATTTCGTAAACGGCCTCATGTTTACATCACGACGACCGTCGTCTTTCCAGTGACAAACTACTGGAAGAAGCCATTATCTTCCAACAAGTACGACGTCAAGCTATCCACTTATGCAGAAACACTATCTTCTTGTGTCATTATCATCGGGTATCAGTCGACCGCTTATGAAGCCTGTCAATGCTCGTACACTTGCTAGTAAGAACAGTCAGTATTTCGTCATGCTCGTCTCGTGACGACAGAGACGTGATCAACCTATATGTACATCGATTGTAGAAGAACCAATTACCACACACACGATTTTTTATCTAAATAGAATAAGTGTTTTTCTTCGTTAGTACGATATAATGTGAGTGATCACATATATGTAGTACAAACAATAACAATCATGTCACTACCGGGTGTCAGTATAAACTTACGCGTAAAAGACTATAAAAATATCTTTGACACTTTCGGGAATTGGCTTATCCACGGAGAATAGGTCTCAAATACGCGTAAATATCTCGTCACTTTTATACTTATAAATATCCACACAATCCAAAATCTACAAGTATATATAAATTTGATGTTAAAATAAAATTTATTATTAACGTGAAAACGAGGGAGTAATCATTTTTTTTTCTAAATTGAAAAAACGTGCTATTAAAGCAGTATATTATTCGATATAGCGACATTTCTTCACATGATGCTGAATTCTGTCAGTGAACAAATATCTATAATAATTATACTTATTAACGAATAAAATAAACACAGATATATAATTATTTTCAAAAGATGTACAAAATATATAATTATATTGATTAAATGTGCTCACAAAACAAGTAATATTACTGACATAATGACATATTTTTTCAATTTTTTTTATTATTAACTGCCATTATTTTGATGTACAGATACATATATGATAATGCTGCGCTGAAAAAACTCATTGTCAATACAAATATGAAATGAAAACAATATTTATGCATATCCCTAACAAATATAACTTATATACATTAAAAAAAAAAAAGAAAAAAATATGTAATATATCATAAGCTACGATTTCTCTTGACAGTCTCGTATTTGACGGTTCATGACCTGTAATATGCATAAAGTCTAGCTATTCATAACGTGCAATTATTAATAAAGCTGTTGAACGATATACAAAGTATGATTAACGATACAAGAACACTCAAGAAACTTAGATTAGAAGTCGATAAATAAAATCGTTTACACAGGTGATACTCAAGAATTTATATATGTCCCTAATATATTAATTTCGCTCTTTACATTCCGTCATTATATATGTAATAATATGCATTTGATATGAGTTTTTTATTTAGGTATGTCCTTAACGAGCTTTAAAAGCTCATATCCTTTTTTGAACACGCAAATTGTATTTATATAGAATTGTGCGCTCTCTTTGTTGTTTTACGAACGAAACATAAGGTTGTTCTTTCTATAACAACTCGTCTCGCTAGTAATCGCACGAGTGACGTGAATACTTTGTAATCGATTATGCGCACGAACAGCTATCTTGCTTGAGTACACACATGTGCTTTCCACAAGTTCGCTCGGCTATTTCTCGTTAGAGGGCTGGCAAAATCGCTTTCTTGCCCACCATACAGCGGCTAGAGCGGCTGCCAGAAAACCTATACCGGCGACGATTCCCATGGAAATCGCCCTGTTGCGACGGTAAGCAGGCACCTCCAACCCGACTCGTTCACTGGTTGCAACGTCGTCTGTAAGGGACATTGCTGCCACTTCGAAAGTATAGAAGCTTTCCTCCTCTAAAGTTTTCACTAAAAGGATATTAATTGTAGATTATTATAACTATTAGTGTATAATTAAGTATAATTAACAAATTATTACGTAATTTTTAAAGATTTATGTTATGGTAAGCTGTTTACCTAGATAATAAGTATCAGTTGTTTCTGCTCTTCCGTACAAATGTTCGGACGGTCCTCTAAACCATCTCACGGTATAAAGCCTCACTTGATTTTTTCCGTATTCTGGTGGTTCCCAAGTGACCAAGTAACCCTCGACTGTCGCTTGAACCTTTACGTTAACCGGCGGTCCCATACTTTCTTCTGAAATGATTCGTACATTTACAGCTCTGATATGTTCGATTGAAATGTAATGTATTCTCACACTTTTTTTATTCACCTTGCGGGCTGCGATATTCCGATGGCGAGTTCTCATCGAAGGAACCTAGAAACGGAAATAAATTTTGTAAATTTACTTTACATCTGCACATTTAAATACAGCTGCGAGATCAATCTTACTCAGTTGAAAGGTGATAGTCTTACTCGGCTGAGTGAATATTCGAAGCGCTTTACTGAACATTCCATCACCATGCTTGTCCTGACTCAACACCATAAATTCGTATTCTCGTCCTGGATAAAGATTGTTAATCGTTGCCTCCGTAATCTTTCTCGAGAGAATTTTCATGGTTCTCCATTCGGACGTGTCTATTGGTCTGTACCTGCACGTACAACACGCGTATTTTACTTTACATTAATTATAAAAATTCTTTGCTCTTTACAACAAGCGACAATTCAGAATTTTGTTAATATCAAATAAGCAAGATACTTAACCATATTGAGTACTCCATCTTGGGTCTCACGTATCCAGGTACCCAAGTCAAAGTGACAGCATTTTTGCTGCTGTTGGCGCTTAGATTGTACGGTGCTCTAGGTGGAACGTTCAACACCATTAATTCAGCATCCGCGACGACCGTCGCCGCCTCGTTGCTAGCTGCGCATTGATACAATCCTCGATCGTGTTCCTGGATCCTTTCTATCGTCAGATTGCCACCGATTATGATACTTCTGTCAGGTGATAAAGGCATTCCGTCCTTTCGCAGAAAATTATTCGTTTTATTACAAAATAAATTTTATAATGCATAATTAACGTAATTAATAATGGCGTCATACTTTGTACCACACGATCGTAGGTCGATGCGAGTCATCGCCGTCTCTGGCTTGGCAAGGAATTTCCAAGACATCGCCCAGCTTTCGCATATATAAATGTTGCGGTGTAACTGTGAATACCGGTGGTCTTTGAACTATCTGTAATAATTAACAGTATACTCGATATAACAAATATTGAGCGATACAATCGATATGTCGGTTTAGTTTCGAAATGCGTGCTATTAGAATGATAGTATATGTATCGCTACGTTTTAAAAATCATTGAGGTCGGATTGTATCAAGATTATTTTGGCTTTAAGCGAGACTTAAATACATACATGTCTGTCTTTATTCATTCAGAAAGAAAGATAAAGATAGACACATGTTTAAGTCTCACTTAAATTCAAAATAATGTTGATGCAATCAGGCCTGAAAAGTTTAGATTTGGAGAATAAAAGAGCGGGTTAAAGCATTCACCGACTAGTGGTTTCAATGCTGATATTTTGGTTGAAACCCTTTTCTCTTTTTTTTCTTTCTTTTCTCTTGCTTATCTATATTATCGCTGTTTACGATATCTCAAGATATGATAACAGATACTCACTACAGTGATTGATGGACTAGGCCCTTCGGTGCCTAGTTCGTTGTAAGGAGTGCAACTGTAACTTCCCGAATGCGTCTCGTCCACTTTACTAAAATAGAGAGATCCGTTCCTCCTGTAGAAAACTCCTTGCACGTTGTAGGGATCAAAGAGGAATCCATCCTTTTCCCAACGAAGATTCGTGAGAGGCGGGTTCGCTCTGAAATGGCAGTCTAAGAGGGCTGGTTTGCCGTACGGAAGATAGACTTCCCGGGGTGCATAAATTACTTTCGCCTTATCTAGAGAATGGAGGTATCAATTATCGATAATAAGATGGCGTGAAACAATTTAACTTAACCATGTCGCACTTGGCGGTCATTACTGTACTCACATTGTACGTTGAGGAAGGCCGAGGCGCTTTGTTGATCTCCATTTTCCGCGGTCACCACGCAGGTGTATTCCCCAAGGTCACCCATGGCAGCTGAAGAGATAGTCAACGTTCCGTTGCTATCGACAGACGCTCTTCTTCTGAGATCCTATCGCGATAATGATTTTGATAATTTTTAAGACGTTAAAATATATCTTCAGGTATTAAAACATGTCTTAAAAATGGATTGAATTAAATTGAATTAATTGAGTTACATATAAAGACAAAACTTTTTCTACCTGTATTTCGGGGATCGGTATCCCTTCACGAAACCACATTACAACTGTACTTTCGCCCTTAGCGACACAGTCGAAGGTGACAGTTTCGCCCTCCATGGCAGTCTTATTGACAGGTGGTATCGTTAGTAGAGTATCGCCTGCAACAGTCGTCGGGAACGGCGACGCACCTAGGTTGAACGATTTAACGAGTCTGCTCAGGTTCAGGTTAGTAAGCAGCAGCCGGGTTATATAATATGGTTTTGTTCATATTATTTTGTTTATTATATTATGCTTTATATCAGCGGGATTAATGGCGAGACAACCAATTAATCACTTGCATCTTCAATTTTGCATTTTGGCTAAATCCGTTAGTATCCAAATTAATTACGGTGCGATATCATCGTATAAGCTATATATTGCGATATAAATGCATGATAATTTTGTATTTAGTGTGAATTATTATTTTAGAGCAATACTCTTGTAATATTATGGGAATCATAGAATACTTAGTTTCGGTTAAACCTTGAATTAACTTTAGCACATAAATAGTCGCTTTCCGCAATACATTGTGATAAATAGCTATTGTTCGAATATATGAGTGACTCAGTCTTCTCTCGTATTATGTTATGAAATTTAATGCACAAAAAACGAGAGAATTCTGGGTTGATTACTGGGCTCATTACATGAGTCTTTCTTAATTAATACTCGAAATTTAGTTTTAAATAATATTATAAATTAAATAATTTTTCTTTTTTATTAAACTCTATAATCTAAATATTGTTCAAGAACAACACACATTAAATTAGTGATTTATTTTATAATATTTCTTTCAAATATTTTATTTAAAACAATTGAAAGAAATATTTTATCTAAATATCGCTGCGTCTAATACACACAATGACATAAATAAGAAAAAGGAAGTACGAGTGACCTTTTAATCAAGATAAACTGTTTCTCTCGGCCTTCTCGATCTTAAAAGAGTCAAGAATGTCGGAGGTGCTTAAATGATTAAATTTGAAGACTCATATTCTTCTTGCCAAAAAATTAGAGCACGAATTTCACAGCTTACAAGCTCGATTAACTTTCACATCGGATTAAATTTAATAGTCAGTCTTTGTTAATTGGCATAAAATTGCGTTAACATGTTAAATTTGATTACATTGATAGTATTTGCAAATACTTGTAATATTTGGTAGATTATTGTTATGTTGTCTATAATAGTATCTACGTGTTAAGGGGTGTATTTTTTTACTTTGTAGAAAATTATGTAATTATTAGTAATCATTAATATATAATATATATACGTATATAAATTCCTGTTATTTAACTCCATCCTTGCACAATTTTTTATCATATGCAAATGTAAATAATTGTAAGTGATGAAAATTACCATCGATGGCGAGATGGAACCACGTGCCATTGTTTCTAGAATTCGGCGTTCTATTGGGAAAGATCACCTTGCACTCGTACCAGCCCTGGTCGCTTTCACGAATATTTGTGAGGTTTATGCTACCTTGGCCGTATCCGCGATGTCCGATATCGTCCAACAAGTGTATGCGACCCTTGTAAGCGTTGTCTACCGTCACGTGTCCATCGTACCAAGAAAATACTGTACGACTCTGTAGCATTATAAAACAATATTATTAAGATCTCTTCTCGGGATATATATTTTGAATTATACAAAAATTAGTTTTCTCTATTGAGTTTTATAAGAGTCATATACATTTTATGATATAATATTATAATTTAATTCCTTCTCTCGCTTTTAGAGTTTTTTTTTTTATTCAAGGAATATCTATCTCTTCGAATGACCGATTTTTAAATGCAATCGTAGGCGAACCTTGAGACAGTTACAACCGCGTAATCTGATCGTAGCTGCAGTGATGGTCATTAATTGGATCATCCTTTCGCGGAATACAAGACTCACGCGACTCAACGAAAAATGTGTGTTAAACTCGAGTTGTATTCACGCAAGGTCTCACGTTAATGGAGTAAGCAGTTTAATGACTGAGGATTTGTTATATTATTTCCGGCATTTCTCAATTTGTTTGTCGATCAAGGGAAGCTTTTCATAATTCATTGACAATCAAAAAAATATCTACGGAATACGGATACGCCTGGCAAGAGGAGCGAGAAAATGGCGCTAATCGCTTCTAATCGTCTGACAATGCATTAACAGTGACCCACTAGTAGGACCCCTCGTGTTGCAGACTGAACGTGACTAAATATAATGCAGCCTTGCGTCCCGTATGGCAATTACCACGACGGACAGACGAAGAGGGAAGAAGCACCTGTTTTGCATACGCATCAGGGACCAATCAGGTTAAGTTCCACTTGATTCTATGCGATGACCACGTGCAAATCTGTTTCCGTCGTATGTCGCTCGTACGATGCGACATCCGCAATCTTCCATTCGGGCAAATCCGTCGTTCAGTCATCATTTTTTGTTTACAGTTTATTTATAGTCTGTTTATTTTATGCAAATCGATACTAGGAAGAATTTTTTTCAAGATTATATAAATTATACCAAGTAAAGCACTATATGTGTGTATATTTTTTTTTAATTTTCTTTAATCGGTTTAAACAATCGTTTTTCAACTCATAAGTATAATGATTTTATAAAAATATTTTCCTATCTTTTTATCGTAAGATATTCAATGCTGCGCTCTCGTGTATTATTTACCTACTTGAAATCGAGAAGAGAGGTATGGAAATCTATATCTAGATAGATATATGATTAGCAATGGAAAGATATAATTTCGAAGAAATTGAATAACCTACCCTACCTTGAATGCTTTTTCTACGCGCTTTTGCCGGAAGACGACGAGTACATCCGTATGTAAATTAACCGAGTAACAGCCTGCCTTAATGCTCTTTAATCGTCAATCAGTCAATCGCACGTCGTCGTGTTACCATTGTTACGTGCGGTATGTTATTAAATGCGTACGTCGCTAAAATGAATCGCTTTGCTTTAATTTCAACTTCAGATTGAATAAGTGTTCTTTACTTCATTTTCAAAAAAAGAATGAAATGAATGATATTAATCTTATGTTTCTAGATAACAAGAAAATTAATTTTTCCAAGCTTTAATGTTGCAATCAATAAAGATCAATATCACATTGATTTATGTGTCTGCATTATAATTATATATAATTAAAATAATAAATGCTTATACTATTAATCAATATGTACGTGTTTCACCCAAAGTAATATCATCACATGACATCAGGTATAATCGGCATATCATTTCAATCACGTAACATGTAAATGTAATACGATTTTTTGCGTTAATATAATCTGCCTATTTTCAAAGATATTTATCTTATACTAATTATATCGTTTTTATTAGATTATATACTAGAATTAAAGTTTTATTGATGCTACGTCAGAGATATAAGAAAAGTGTCGTTGGAATTTTAAAACGATCAAAATAGTATTCTCATGAATCTGTATGTAATCAGAGAAAAAGATTACGAGTTTATTATTATACTTACTTGACGGTTCCATTGCAGCACGTATGGAATCGGTGTTTCGTGTGGAAAATCAAGATCGCAATTAAATACCGCATACTCTCCTACCCCGGCAGTAAGATAAGTCGGTTCCTTATCCTCTTCTAGGATTAAGCTGTAGCTGCAGGCTGAAAAACCGGCGATTAAAAATCTCTCTCATCTCGATTATTGTGACCTATTTTTATTTATCTGCTTTATTTCGATGACGGAATATTATGGATAAACGCCTGCGAGAAAACGTCGCGTGTAAAGTGATATTACGCATTGGGACTAATTTCCGGAGATTGCGTAATTTTCCGCCGGATTATGCGTGACAATCGAGCGCGTTAACAGAATGATACACCTTGTTGTTATCTGTTCCCTCGCGTAAACAGCTTCAATGATGGCTGCGCGCGATTATTTGGGTAAACAAAATGCTCATTTAAACACTTTTGGACGGTCTCGAATTTAATCCGCCTTTGCCTCGCACTAAACGTCAATCAGTGAATTGTGCCATTTATAGTGATTACAGTCTGAAATGTGGGTTTACGTCTACTTGTTGCAACATATTTCAAGCAACTAAAATTGCCTTTTTTCTTTAGAAATATCTTGCTTCAATTTTATATAATATCGATGGCAATTTTAGATAAACGATATGATAAGAAATATGATTCCCTTAATTGAATATATGGATCTACATACATTTTCGAAGCTCTTACCTTCGTAGCAGAATAAGACTGCCAGCAGCTTGTAGATTTTAGCGGCTTGGTTCATCCTTGTGTGTTTCAATATCTATATCCTATATCTCACGTTTTCACTTATATCGCGTCAACACAACGGTATCGTGAGCACGCGTTGGCAGAAACGACGATAGGTTACACTCCGCAACAACGACCGACACATCTGTCATCACCCACACTCATCGAATATCAACCATTACCTTCGAGCTTAATTATTAGCACACATCACTCTCACGCCATAGATGTGCGTTTTGACTATCCTTGATCTCTTTCGTTCTCCCTTTTTTAAATCAACTTCAAAACTTGAATTTTTCCTCTAAACTATACACGCCTTCTTTTCGTTTTTTTTTTTTTTTTTTTTCTCTCGGTACCTAATGATTTTCTCTGAATATCGATTTTACTGTTCAAACAATGTTGGGTTGTAGTCGATCATCACCTTATTCTGTTTAGAGTTTTGTCCAGGATACCGGTATCGTACCGTCCAGGTCGTTAACTCTGGAGAACGCGTCGGAGGAGCACCAGATACTCTGTACGTCGGTGTCATTCACTAGAACGACGCACAATTTGATCCGAGACGAGGTTGGTCCACCATGGAGTGCTCCGGAGGCAACACTAAATCGTGTAATCGCGTCGTGGTCTCGCTCAATCCAAGCGGATACGAAGCCAGAGCCAGGAGTAATGAGCACCGGGAGGAGGCTGTGAGGGTGGATGGACCGGTGATGTGCGCGGGAGGAATATATACGAGAGATTCATCACGATTCTACGGTTACGGGCATGGTGTGCGCGCTCCCGTTTGCATCGCATGCGAACTTTGGCACACCCATGCGACACGAATGAACGACGTTATACAAATAGAGAAAACGTAAGCTATTACGCGCAATTAGTTCGATCCCGTAAAAAACATGCGGCCAAGCCCAAGCGTTTCCTCGAACGAGCACATTGCTCGATATAAAACCACCCACACACCGCAAAATATATCTGAGACGTAAATCAGATATCATTTTACATATAAATTTTTGTCATATTTGAGATATCTCGTTTTCTGATATATCTTAAATATTTTCAGAATATCTTATATCTGAATTTTTTTAATTTTCTGGTAATTTTTACAATATGCATATATATTATACTATATTCATAAATATTTATAGGAGTATTTATTTATAAGTATTTAGTTTATATATACTTTATTTATTATCGTTTTTAACCATATATATTTTATTATATATTTTATTTATTTAATATATGTATACATATATAATACATATTTTTTATTTATACATATATATATATATATATATATATATATATATATATGTTTATATATGTACATTTTAGTGAACTTATTTTTATAAAAAAATTTTATTAAACTTATCCAGACAAAAAGTAAATACTATAATATAATAATAAGATAGAAGAAGAAGAAAAAAGATAAATATGATCGAGTTATTTATAATGCTACAAAAAATATATTAATAAGACTTATCAAATTATACAACCTGCAATAAAGTTCATGTAGGGGCAAACAAAGATAGAACGATACTCGAGTGCATTCGAATGAATAAAGTTTCCGAACGTCCTATTAAGACGTAGGACGGTCAGTAGCATTTTCATTAATGTTGTCGTAGGTTGGGGAATTTAATGAAAAAAACTTATCTTATAATTAATTTCTTGTAATTTAATTAAAATCTTTTAATTTGTAATTTACTTCTAATTTATTTTTATAAAATTGTATCTTTTACAAAAAAAAGAAAAAAAAAAAATTATTTCTTTGATCTATCTATATTTTATTTATTGCGGGATGGAATGGGACAAATAATTCGAAAGTAATGAATATTTTTTTATTTCTAATAATATTTTCAGATATTTTTAGCACATATTTTTTTTTAGCGGTTAACGTAAATAATTACTTGACACGTGCGATTGTCGAAAGTAATATAATGAATATAATCGAGTCACAGTAACATTTGTTTTGTACAGAATCTTTTAGGACGTACGGATCTTTGGTGTGGTCGTTGATGTATCACGTGTGGAAAGTCATGTTCTCACAACGAGAACGGAAGATTTAACCTGTATTCACAATTTACCTTTGGTCGCTGACTCGTGTTCTTTCATTGCTGTTCCTTCTTGGGTCAAAGCTGATTCAAGAGAATTGAGCCTCACGTGCAACGCAAGTGGAGATTAAAAGTTCACTACACTCGGTTGCATACACAAATCCTTGATCTCTTTAAGCGACACGGTCGTGATGCACATATGCAAGTCACACTTTGCATTGAAAGACCCAATTATTTATTTATAACCAGAAAACGAAGGAGAGATATTATAGACTTCTCGGAACATCTCAATGTTATGTAAATAAATAATAATGTGCAAAGAATAAAATTGTGTATTTAAATCTGAAATAAAAAGTACTTAAACATAAAAAAGCTGAAAGAATATTTGCACTCTCACGATACGTGTCAGAAAGACCCTTGAACCTTTTTATTTATACGTCTACATCGTGTAATTGTCACTTACCGAGTCTTTTAGCTAATTGTAAGATGCTGCTTTCCGGTTAGTACGACTTGTTTACTCTGCGTTCATGAAATTGACTTTCTTCTGCGTTTTTAATCGAGAACATAAACGACAATAACTTGTGTGTGATATATATTTTTCAATCTTTAAAGATAATAAGAATATAAAGAATTTACAAATTTTAAGCGTATTTTCTTTCTTATTTTTAATGCATAGAATTTGAACTCAACTGTTAGACATGCAATATTTATACAAAAAATAGTTGTCAAAAGATTTATTTTGCAATACGATACGATTTATAAAGCAGGCTGTAAAATGTTTTTTACCGTCGTAAAAAAGAACATAGCTTACAAATTAGACGAAGTGGCAAATGTCAAAAACGGCGAAATACTTTTTTGCGCACGATTGAGAGATCATCGATTTCCGATAAAGTTCGTGCACCGGAGTCGCACGACAAAACTGTTTCGGAGCAGTCGCGCGCGCGTGGGTGACCTCAGATTACGTCACATCCGTCTCTTGCCGCATTATCAGACTGCCCACAGCCTTGTCACGCTGTTGAGATAATGGATCCATTCGCATGGATCACTATCCAGGATTGGACGTGCCCGGGACACTGGAAATAAATGCGTGCATAATGATACCGACCGTATTATTTCATCGTCAACGAGCAGAGGAGGGAACGGCTCGTTCCTGGTTCACCTGTCCTGGATGCGGTTCAAATCGATCGGCTGCCATTGCAAAATACCTCTTTCACAAATCGCTGGTGAGTATGGTTTATTTAAATGAAACTGACAAAGGCTTATAAAAAATTAAAGATAAGAAGATGTAGTACATAGGTATAAATGAGCCACATATGACTTAGATAATAAAAATTGTTTAATGCAAGTTAGAAAATTGTCATGAATTAAAAGTCGATTCGCAAAGCAGTTGTCTTTTTTGTTGGTTGATTCAAGACGGCAAACTATGAAAATCTTATACTTTAGTTTACACATTTTATGTTAATTTTATCATACACTGACTATTAATATTTGAATACTTGCGCTGAAGAAGGCCTAGAAAATCAAGCCGAAACGTCCGATACGTGTTGATTATTTTCTTACTTTTCATTTGTATTATTTATTTCGCGAGGTCTATTTTCTTTGTTTTCTTTGTATTACATATTTTATCAATTTGAAGTCATCCTAATTTAACATATGGCTCATTTATGCCTATGTTCTACATCTTTCTACTTTTCTTTAAATGGTTCATTAATATCTCGTGTCGAAGGTACAAATCGTTATCGCTTCTATATTTAATCGAAATTCATATTTGTATAAGTATTGCATTGTACATTAGAAAGTAAAACTACCAAAAATTGTGTGGTGGATTTTAATTTGACGATTAAATCATTCTTTTTACTGAGTGCAGTAATACTCTTGATGTAATAATATATTATTTAACGTGAAAATATAATTCTCGCAGAAAGCGTATTGCTCTTCGGAAACTCATAATAGGTCTACAGTAGATATATGATGTAAGATGATTTACGAGTATATTTTCGATGGAAGTTATTGAATTGTTGACCGAGATTATTCGAGTCTACTTTATCACAAAAATACGATGTATGATCTCTCTTGCGAAGAAAATATCATACTAGGTATACAAGAAATAACAGAAAAATAATTTCTTTCTGGATATATATTTTTTCTTTCTTAAACGATTTATGAAAATTTAGATTTATGAAAACGATATCTGTACAAACGCATCACAAGAAGCACAAAGGAAATCTTTATGATGAAAAATTTTTACAACGGAACATCGCGCTCTAGTTTTTCATACAATATCACGACGTATGCCGAGAAGAATAATAGAAATGACCGCAATTTTCAGTAATCAGTGCTGTAGACGTCCTGCGTAAATGTAACTTCTTGTGACAGTTAACATCTACATAAATTCTTGAGAAAATTACAACCGCGTCGTGATTTTGCAATTTTATGTATCACGCATTAAGATCTATTCTCGCTTAAGATCGTTTAGCGTTTTATACAGATTCCTTTTTTATTTATCTTACGTATTTTGATAATTATTATATTTACATGACACATACAAAATACATGAAAAAATGTGGATGTGAATAATTTTTAATTTTAATTGATTGCTTATATAATTGTCTAATGATTTAATTTTCTTATTTTGATAATGATCCACAAAATTTGCTCTTTGACAGTTATTTCGTTTTCTATTTTATTTTTATCAGAATAAGCAAATCTTCCAATTAAGGAAAAAAAACAGCTGTTGTTAATATCTCTTATATATTGATTTAACAATTTCACGCCAAGTAATATGTGTGACGTGTAGAATCATTTATTTCAACTAATATTAGATAGTGATATAATTTTACTTAACATTCATCAAAGTAGTATCTTTTTCTATACGTACCTGTAATGCAATAGCATTTATATAAAAGGCAATTGCAGGCGCGCGAATAAAGTAGTTTTGTGAAATGTATATTTTTATATTAATATAACAAATATATTTTTTTTTAATTTTTATAACGTGATATAAAGTTATTAAATTAAACAGCTTGTTAATAATGAGTGATATGATATTATTTCTTAAACTATTATATTAATTTGTATCATAATTTCATCAGTTTTATCGTGCGCTATTATTAAATCTTTGGAAATATATATTTTTAAGAAATGTTTAAAAATAAAATTTTTTATATGTCGTGGGGTACAGCATTGGAATATATTGTTGCCAAAATATATGTTTGACGAGGTATATTAATCAATGCAATGCAAGTGTGCTGGAAACGTTGCTTATTTCGTTTCAAATGTCGATTTATTTTTCATTTTATTTAATAATAAATTGTCTACAATTTGTCCTAAGTTAGTACGTCTTGGAGTTCTCGTGGGGGGTTCGCGAGAAAGCATAGATCATTCAATTAAACTGGGTATGGGGAGGTGAACAACGAGCATTTACAAAAGTGACAACGAAACGATTTAACGCACCGTGTACAAGTTTGACGGCGGATATAAGTTCGAGATATAAGCGGAAGTGAAGATAGACGGTACAGAAGAATGTTTACACGTGTGTATAGAAGCAATTCGATGTAGGGCGTGAAAAGGCTAACGATTACAAGTGTGGAAGTATATTCTGAAACGACTCAATAAGAAACAAAAATATATAATAGAGAGAATATATATATATATATGTATATATAGGTGAATATAAAAAAAAAATCTTTGCTCTCTCTCTCTCTCTCTCTCTCTTTCTATCTTTTTCCTTTCGAATTCAATTCGGCGCAACAAATATTATTACGGTATTAGCAATATTGCCAATGTACGATGATGTACGAGCGCTCGAAATGCCGTGCTTGGAACTGCGACGATCTTGAAGGTTTGCGAGAGAGCGCAAGAGACTTAAAAAAAAAAACGTGAAAAAAAAAAATATTCGAAAATATTGTACCGCAAAAAAAAAATATATATATCAGACATAAAAGAGATTCTCAAACAAGAGACCCGATGCGTAGGATAATCGCAGATCCAAGCGAAACGCAGTACCCGAGAGCCATTGGTTGGATTTGACATGAACGTGCGTTTCGCGTTGACGTCCAGGGATGTGATTTATTCAACCGATATATTATCGTATTAGTGTACGACACTGGCATATTTCACGTCAAATTATCATCTCTTATGTGCCGTTCGACGCGCGTTGTGTACCTCGAAGCAGTATCGTCGTTGTATTTTTTGCAATTTAAATGTGTCACCAAAGACGCTGAATATTTATTATTGAGGATGCGCTAGAGTATTTTCAAGGTTTTATACAGCGATCGTGATTTAAAGATGAGTGATCGCGAGAAATCTATGAACTATGAATTTTTACGTACTTATCTAATACAACGTTGCAAGTTATCGCCGTCTGTCAAAGAGTATTCGCTTCTCGTATAGCCATAATAATTGCGCGAATTGTATTATGCGGGAAAATGGCATATTTATAACTATCTACAGAATTTCTACACGAACCCATTAATAAGCGAAATAAGCACACGTTTCGGTTGCGTGTTTGAAGCTGCACAATTCGCGACGCCAAAATCTTCGACGAACATCCTGCTTCGAGGTCCTGCGAATTTCGCTCACGATTTCCAACAATGGATCGTGCCGTGCGACTGGCTTTCAGGTACATAATCAACGAAACACTTGAATTAATTAAACCACGAATCACGACGTTTCGCTTGCGAATCTCGCGCACGAGTTACACGCGTGCGTTTTGTGATAGCGTGGCGAGGATACAACGACGAGTATCGCGAACGCAAACGGGCGTGACGATGACAAACGTAAATCTACACGCGTTATGAGAAAGGAATTCGGAACGAACAAAACTATTTTGACAGGTGACGAAGGTTGGGTGACGAAGTTCTTTTCTTTTTACACGAACGGATTCACGATTCAACCATATTATCCATAAACACGCCGTCAAGCGAAACTGCCATCCTTCACCTTAATCTCTCTTTCGCAAAACCGCGGTATTACTTTTACGGTTTCCCTAGAATCATTTCTCCGCCATCGAACATGCTTCGAACATATTCGCCTTGTCGTACGAGCTATTTTTTCGCGATAGGCTCGAGAATAACGCGGAGGATCGTTCAAGTTTCTCTTCCTTAGATCTGTCTCGCTTTCTTTACACTCTATTTTCTTTTTCATTTACTTTTTCTCTCTTCCTTTCTCGCTCACTTTCATTTTCTCTTATGCCTTTCATTCATTCGCACATTTATCGCTCATACGGTGTGACCTTTTTGAGATCGTTGTATCCAACTATGATATATCTACACGTTACTTATACATCTATATATCGGTTGGATTTTCTCTCACATACACAATTCTTCCTTCCGTCGCATCCATTCATTCGTTGAAGAGGGAGAGGGTGTATCTTTCGTGTACGATTACAAAGCGTTTTATTTTATCACCACTTTACCGAAAGCGTTTCCTCAGTGACCGCGATGCGCGCGGACACGTTGATCTGAGAAAAATTTTTATTTATTTCCTTACATCTTTCAGCATTACATGCATCTCACGCGCCCGATACGTTTATCGCTAATAACGTATTTCGACGATCTTTCGCGATTAAAGCGCGATGATGTGAGATTCTTCAGTGTACCACCTCCCCCGCTTTATCGTAATATTCCCGCGCGGATATAATAATTAATAAATACTCGCCGTGTTCGTCGCTCTCGTTGATTAATACGCTACACGCTACATCGTTTACGATTTACAATATCAATTAATTATCAAATTATTAATTCAACCATTAGAATTACTTTAGAATATTGGTACTCTTTCGCGTCACCTCCGTTATTTCGTAACTTTATCGTATTCTTTTTTTCTTTTTTTTATTCTTTTGTTATATCTCTGCGTGACCGTGTGTATGTTACATTATTCTTTGTCTTGTTTCAACAACCGCATTTACTCGCATTCTAATCCACTGTCGCTCGCACTCTGTTCATTCAATCTCATCATTTTGCAACATTCATTTTCTCTCGCTCGCTCGCTCGCTCGCACGCTCGCACGCACGCACGCACGCACGCTCGCATGCATATATGCGTATTTTAATGAAATTGTACAGAGTGTCCTCGACGTGACGTTCACGTCGCTCTTTCTTACTCAACTTCTTCCTCTCGCTGTTACGGTTCGTCGAAGTATAGTTGAATCGTGAGAGTGTAGGGCCCTTGCTAATATTTATAATAAATATGTATAATATGCGTACGTATATAAATAAGTGTTTGTACTATAAAGAAAGTAAAACGCCTGGGGTCGCGGGCCAGACCGATCGCGATTCCACGCGGGGAGTTTTCACGGTCGCCCGTATATAGAGAGTTTAGAAAAAAAGGGGAAAGAGAGGAACGCAAGTGCGCCGCCGGTCCCTCCTTATCGTGGACGTGTCCGCAAACACGTGGGACACGTTCTCGCGTTAGGTCGCGCAGCTCGACATTGATTAGCCCGTAGATACACCCGAAAACCCCCTCGATCGGCGATCGCCGGCCCCCGATCTCACGAGACTCGAGATGATCTGATGCGTTTGGTGAGAATTAGGTGGGTCTCGAAGAACGCCTCTCTCGTATTGTGTGTGTGTGTGTGTGTGTGTGTGTATTTGTTTGTTTATATGCATGTATAGGTGTGTGCTTGCGCGTATAAGTGTATATATTTATATACTGCTGTCGTGTGTGTATGTGTGAGTAAATGAGTGTGTTTTTTATATAACTCCTTTTTCTCTCTCTCTTTCTCTAATACACACACGAACTCCGGCGTGATCGGCGCGTGTGTGTGTGTGTGTGTGTGTGTATGTGTGTGTGCGTGTGTGTGCACGCACACGCCCCTTCCGGCTAACGATAGTCGCGTGTCTCTATCGGTCGCTCTTCTTCGCTTAAATATTTTAATTTTAATTTTACTTATTTATATTCAACATCGACGCTTCGCACGAGAAAAATGAATCGGACAAACGGTCGGATCTCCTTTTATTATGGCAGTTCGTTGAGAAAGATTCTTCTTCTTTTTCACGTATGATTTTCTTTATTATTATTTTTTTTTTTTCTTTCGAGTCCGATCGAGACGTCCGTTGTTCATCGACCGTGCTCGCATCACTAATCTAATCGAAAAAAACGACCGGTAGACTCCCCGGAGTGCCGATAGGCGGTTATCAGCGTGTCGCTCTCAGCGTGACGGCACGCGTGATGAGCGTGCGCGTGCAATTTGTTCGCGCTATACCGGCCGAACGCGCGTAGATTCATAGAACGTTATTCTTATTCTCGTTTTACGTTGCTTAAGAAAAATTATTGTGCCGATAATATGTTGGGTCGCTAGCGAAACCCTAAACAGGCAGTGCAGTACGAGTGAGTCCTTAAGCAATCTCGAGGCAAGCTTCGGCCTAATATCACGTTTCGAGTCCATTGCTCATCGATATAATTATTTATTTTGTGTATGTGTATGTGTCTGTCTGTGTGTTGGTGTATTTATGGTAATTCTTCGATTATCTTACTTTTTTGTTTTTCTCTTTCGTTTTTTAATTATTACTTACAGTGTATGATTAAATTTAACCTTACATTTCGTTTAAAAGGTATACGGAGCATGTACAGTGGTACAGTTTCTTTGGAGTATCATGCTGACGCATGTAACTATCCTTTCCCGTTTATTTTCCTGCCCTTCCCCGCGTTCTTTCATCTCTTCATCTTTCGTCCTGATCGCGATGCGGACGACGTCTCGTTACATGTTAGCATCATCCCTTTGAGCCATCCGGGAGTGTTTTCATCTTCTGCGCACTCTTCCTAGCTCTAGGACAGTTCCACTGAGTAAAAAAAAAGAAAGTCTTGCCTTTATTTTCGTCTTTGTGTAAACTTGTCATTATGTTCCTCTACATTATTATATAGTAACGTTAAAAATCACGGTCCTCTAAACCGGACGTAGGCGCGGTTGGTGTACGCGGGATATGACCAATAATAATCGGATTCGCGAACGTTTTCGTTTACGCACTTCGTTTCTATATTATCGTCCCAGCGCGATCGATGTCGCAGAACGTCGCTGGGTAAATGATATCGAGATTATTTCCCCCGAAGAATTTATTCGACGGTCCTCTTAATCGATAAACGGGCGAAACTCCGAAGGGATTATCGTCTTATAACGTATGATTCTACTACGTTGCTCCTGTCTCGTGGTCGTGCGAAACTTATGTATCCTGAGCTGATGCTTATAACAGCCTTCTTTCGTAGATGGATCTCCAGCTACTAGAATTGACTTAAACTCCTCTCGTGCGGAATCACGTGTGATGATGATCCTCGTTGTGCTGCGATGGTTGGTCTTCGGTGATGATCACGTCGTCGTCATGGTAGACAAAAGCCATTATCAAAATCTTTGTAATGCGATTTTAATCTAGCTCTTTCCGTTCATTCTCAATTTTAATTTAACTTTTCCTCATCCAGCTTTTAAAGTATTACGATCGTTTCATTCACATCACGTCTAAGATTGTTCCTTCTTCTGTAGTGATCACTCTATCGTATCTACGTCTGTATATCTTTCAACTTGAATTAAGCTGTAACGTCTCCATCGTCGTATATTTAACTTTTCCGCGAATGCTACCGAATTATTTTAGCTGCTTGACAGTTTCGATCATGCAAATGTCTGTTTTGCCTTTTTCACTACCTCAACACGCGCTTTCCAAGTGCGCGCTTTGCTTTCTTCTCGCCTGTCGCTGCCGAAACTGATGAAACTCTGCCTTCATCGCTTGTACTCTGGCCTCTATGTTCTCTCTGCTATACCTTGGCGTTTGATGATGTACTGTGTGCACCTGATGGATGTGGGGAACGTGAATGGTGTGGATCTGATGCATCGGCGGTCTCTCCTCCCGCGTGGGCGTCGAGGCTGATGTGGGTGTCGGCGTGCATGACACCGGATCGAACTCGTAATGGCCGTCAACGCTGCCAGCGTCTACGGCATTTTGTATGTGCGTATGACCCACCTTGGCCTGATCCTGAAGTTCCAGCCAGCGACCCACCAAGGGCGGCGGGGGCGGCCTGTAGGGCGGTGGTCGCCACTCGGCGACCGTGCTACCGCTCCTCGAGCTCTGGTTCTGCTGCGAGGTGTTTTTACTGCCGAAGCCCGAGCTGCTCGATCTGCTCTCAGGCGAGGTCTCCAGATCAGGCGAAGCCGCGAGTTCCGGCGCCGATCGGGCGTGCCTGGCGTGCCTTGGCGGTAGCCTCGCTCTTGGTCGTCCGGCTGGCTGCGGCGGCGACGACGTCGCCAACGGTTGAACCGGCACGAACCGTCTGGACTCGGCGTGGATCGCCTTGAGCGACGGTAACTCCTGACTGTATCGCTGGTGCACGCTACGAAGCTGTAAGTAGCCAGGCGGCGTCGGGAAGGAACGTTCGCCAGAGGATGGTTGCTTGACGGAGCTGAGATCGCTGAAATACAGCGGGGTCCAGGGTACCTGAACTCCGCTCGGCGAACTGGCCAGAAACCTGGGGGACGCGATCGCGCAGACGTTCGCAGGCGGTATCCTCGCCAGAGAGTTGATCGCGCCATGATGATAAGCTGATGGCAAAGGACCTATCGATACACCACTGCCGTCGGATCTCAGGCTGAGCTGGCTGATGCCGACTAGCGGGCGTCGCCACGAAGATTTCAGCCGCTGCTTTGGTAAGAAACCGCCATCGTCACTGCTGGAGACATCCAGGATGCTGTTGTTGGCCGAGCTGAGAACCGAGTCCGCAACGACGAAGCGGCCGTCAGCCGCTCGGGAGATCTTGCCCAACGGACGACAGCGGCACGAGTCCGGAGTATCCGGACTCAGGATCTCCTTCAGGAGGCTTAAACCTGGTACTCGGCTTTTTCTAGGTCTATGGGTAGGACAGAAAGAGCGTTAGAGCGATCGCAGTCGTGGTGATTGACAGATACGGTCCGATCGAGATCGTCGGAGGAAGTCTCGGCGAAAGATCCACGCAGAATCCCTGTCGCCTGTTTTACTAGAGTACCGAAATTTCTCTCAACGATAGTTCTTGTTGTAAATTTAAGCGTGCATCAAATCGTATGAAAGCAAAGAGACACGATAGTGATTATTGCATGTAATATTTATTGCGAGCAGTACGTTTGATGTAAAAATGGAAATTTTATTTCATTTAATTCAACATATATCCAGGTGTTTTGTGATATCAGGAAATTTCAGTACTCGTTTTGTACACGTGGATTTGTTTATAAAATATCGCTCTTCCATGGAAGCATTCTTGTTAATTAAATCTCATCGAGATGAGCGCTTTTGAAATTATACTTCCTCCAACGCTAGTCCATCGGCCGTTCGGTACAGCAAATACGTGCAACATGAACGGCAAAAACACGCAACGTTAACGAACAAAAGTTAAATAAAGTACTAGAATAAATGTAACGTAAATGCCAATGTTCAAGTTAAATATATGGCAAGATAATTATCAATATAATTAATTATACTTGTACGTATAATAACGAATAACGGATGCAGGCAGGGAAGGCATGCGCATGCACATTCCGGTGCACGAGTGGTCGGGCGTGACGTGGGTTGTGGATGGTTTCGGCAGTGAGTGGATCTTTTTTTTTCTCTCTTTAATTTTTGCATAAAACGAATCTTTATATTTTTCTCTTGTATATATTCTTTTTTTTTTTTTTTTTTTTTTTTCGTTTTTTACTCGAACAAAATTTTGTTTCGTTTTCATAGATCTCTTTTTTTTGCACGATTTTCTGTACTTTTTTTTAGACTTTGATCAGTGAATATATGTAGCAATTGTGAATTTTGGTGCTCCGAAACTCGTCACCTTTTCTCCTCCTTCGGGTCCGGCAGCAAGGAAAGATGGGGGAGAGAGAATATGTTGTAACACAACGATTACATTCACAAAAAACAATATATCGTGGCGATAATAATAAGAAATATAACGCTAAATAACCGAACGTTACTTCTAGGCGGTGGTGTTAGGGAGCAAATAGATAAACAGTGTCGTATGGGTGTCGGTTTCACCGTCGTGGTTCACACATCGATTGGCACGAGTCGATTAATCGGATTCAATACCAGAAGTAGAAAAAAAAAATCTTCGATCTAACGATACATATATTTTTCATTCGTTTAAAAGGTATTTTATAACAGAGGTACAATGAAATATGTAGAAAGGTATGCCACAAGTATATGAATGGCCAGTCGAGTGCTTCGTAATAAAAAGAGATTATATCGCCGCATTAATATGATTTGTAGAGTATCATTTATTTTGTTAAAATAATCCTCTCACAAGAGTAACGCAAGCGCGCTACAAAAATCGATTGAATAATACGATTAAGCTTTTCTCAAGTCGTACAACTCTTGTTTTGCGAGGGAAACACTCGATCCTGCGAAGAAAATAGAAAGACAAGAGATATATGGTATATACATATATTAAAAAACAAATTACGTGAGAGAAATCAAGTGATTGTAAGAGATTAAATTTATGGAAGGGAAGATTTATTAAAATGTATACATATCGATTTGAATTGGACTTGAATAGGGTAATGCAAGGAAGCTCTCGTGAACGATTAACAGGTAGATACGACAATGGTAGATGTATATATGACGAATGCAAGTTTTCGCGCGGCCGCAACGAGCGCGGCTTACCTATCTCCGCCTTGCTTATTGCTGAGTGTTCGCGTGTAAGCGTGAGCATGTCTGTTTATTGGTCGTCTAGAATCGACAGACTGGAAACAATCAAATAACACAAGAAGCTTGAATTATAGCTTCGACTGGCCGCAATAATCGTTGCGGCTCTAGGCGCCGTTTATGCGACGCTGAGAAACTTGACGTAGCATCGAATCGAAGTTTTTGTTCGATCCCTCTGATATGTATATATATATATATATATATATATATATTTTTTTTTTTTTAACGACCAATTGTTGTCAGAATACTGCTTTTTGTGTTTGACAGAGCTAAAGTGATACTTGTGTCGCATGCGATTCGTATATGAAGAGAGAAAGAGAGAGGGAAAGAGCATTGTAATAGATAATACTGTGAAAATAGCACGTAAGATTGAATAATATTATGATGTAATGAAATAAGATTAGTAACGTGAAAGATATAGCATTTATGATAAGCCCGGTATCGATGAAATGTGTATTTTGAAATTTTTCAACAGTTGTTAATATAGCTTGTGTCTTTAATTAAAAAGACATTGCAAACATCATTAAACAACATGCATCAAATCGGGATAGATCTAGAAATAGTCTAGAAATTTATAGCAAGCTACTGGATAATTTTTATAAGTACTTTAAACACGATGTACGTTACTTCTGAAAATTTTCATACTTGAATAAATTTATACAATTATTGTATATACGTGAAATTATGCGAATACACCAGTAACTTTCTATTTGTTTATGAAGTGAATTTCAATGAATGCTAAGAAGAAATATTTAAGAAAGAGAAATTTTCGTGTTGCGCGATATAAGTAAAATAATAGAAGTTGTTATAGGGAACTCGATGGTTAGTCTAAAAAAATACAAAATAATTTTCATTCCGAGAGAAATATTGTAGCTCGATGGATGAAATTGAATAATATT
Source organism: Anoplolepis gracilipes (assembly GCF_047496725.1). NCBI lineage: Eukaryota > Metazoa > Arthropoda > Insecta > Hymenoptera > Formicidae > Anoplolepis > Anoplolepis gracilipes. The sequence goes on from NC_132975.1 coordinate 6,063,207, forward strand.
TATTGAATATATAACACATCGAGTCGCCGTAAATTTATCTGCCAATTAATAATTAATTGAAAATGGCAAAGTGATAGGTGAAAGCGTTTCGTGAAAATCAAGCGATACATCAATGATTTGTAGCGAATGAGTAAGAGAACGCATTAACAGAATACCTTTTAGTATCATATTTAATAATAATCTGGAAGATAGCAACAATTAAAATGTAAATAGATAAACATATTTTTAGAAGAAAATTCAGAAATTTGTGACGAGAATATTTCTGAAAAAATATTGCAATTATATCAAATTTTGCTGTAAAATTTAAAATATACAAATGAGAGTTTAAATATTAATAGAATTATTAAATATAAATCAAAATTGATATAGAGAATCGTAAAATGCGAGTATAATAAATATAATAAAGATTGATATGATAAAATTGATAAATTGATAAGATTGATACATGATAAAAGTGTGATACAAGCGACATATAAAAAGATGTTAAGCACACATGTGAGATGAGATAAAAAAGTTTAGAAACTTTGCGCGCGCGCGTGAAAAGGGATGACGATAAATCTGAATTATTCAACAGGCGCGACCTATCTGAAAAAGTCAGTATTTGTACACAAACAGTAATAAATGTAAACGTTTTCCACTTTAAAAAAATATTGGTAGCAATATAGGATAATTACAGTCTTTCACAGATTAAAATTACCGCGTGAATGGATATTGCGTAACTCCGAAACGCATATTGCGCTCGGTACAAATTGGTAATTACCGTTTAATAATGAAAAAGTAAATTAAGCATTAACACAAAGGTAATGAGTTAAACGCTTCATAATTTTCTAAAGGAAAAAAGTTTGCACAAAGGTATCATAAAATACGATTCACGAAGACGCAATAAAGAATAAAACAGGGGAATAGATTGAGTCAAAGTATAAGTGATATAATAATTTATGCGCATATGGCAATAAATTCTGAATAAAGGGAAGAAATATATACCTATATGTACGGAATAAAACAGAGCGATGAAATGAATAAAGTACAGTAATAGAATAAAAGAGATGTAAAAATACAGTTCCGTTAAAGTTACTCCCGGTTCGTCTCAAAGCTCACGAAACAAAACGTGAAAGAAGCTACGTAGATCTATATACGTAGGTGAGTGTATGCATAGAACGAGGTGTCGCGAGTCTTTTGTGCGGAGAGAGATCGGCGGAAAAGAAATGAAAAAAAAAAAAAAAAAAAAAAAAAAAAAAAAAAAACAGTATCTACCGCCTCGATCCCTTATCTATGTACTCCCTAAGGCCGCCGAACGAAGATATTAGGGTACTGACTGGATGTTACTAGTGTGAACTCCTAGCTGTTTAGCCTGTATTGCAGATCTCATCTACAGTCATGACAATCATCCTAAGTAGTAGTAGTAGTAGATAGTAGTAGGTGGTATATTAGTAGGTCCTAGCAGGTAACATTGCAGAGCTGTAGTCTCGCATAGTAGGTAGTAGTAGCAGTAGTGGTAGTAGCGGTAGTACTAGTAGTAACGGGCATGTCCCACCGGCAATTGGCGTTCGCTCGCTCGATCGACCGAGGTGGATCGACGACGATTGATGGAGATTTATAAAATCGATCTGACAGATTCGTTCGATCGATCGACGGACCGCTCGGTACAACGTGTTTATACACACACAAACACATATACGTATACCGTCGGCGGGAGCTTAATTTCGTGATTCTCGGGAGCAACCGTGGTCTCGGGTACGTAGTAGTGATGGTAGTAATAGCGGTAGTAGCGGTAATAGTAGCGGTAATAGGTAGTGGTAGTAGTAGTAGTAGTAGTAGCAGTAGTAGCAGTAGTAGTAGTAGTAGTAATAGTAGTAGTAGTGATAGTACTTGGTTTCTTTCTGTGTGGCTAGCGGAGGTTAGGCTTACTGTTCCGCCTCTCTATGATAAACACGCTCTCGTAATCTCGATTATCGAGGTGGAGTGCGTGATGGTCACGATCACGATTCGGGGGGGCCTGCTCGTGGACCGGCTCCGAGGTGGCAGTGGCGGGGGTGGTTACTTGCGTAGGAAGTGGTGATTGATGAAGAGGTTGTGGTGGTGGTGGTGGTAGTTGCGGATTCAACGGGCTGCAACGGGTCAGCGTCGAGACTGACTCGCCGCACGCGTTTAGATTTGTCGACCTACAGAAAACACAGAGAGAGAGGAGGACAAGAGACGCCCACGATTTTTCTTATCGTCATTGTTTTTCTTTTTTATTTTTCTTTTTGTCGGCAATGATTGCCTCGGCTTTGTCCCGTCAGCGTCTCCGCGGTTACCGTTTTGCGCGAAAATTGTTTTAGGGTCGGAGACACAAAAATGATAGAAGCAAAGAGAGAGAGAGAGAGAGAGAGAGATAGAGAGAAAGGTAGCGGGGAAAATTTCTTCTTTGACAATGCGACGATCGATTGACTCTACTAGCCGTCTCGTACCTTTTCTTTTCAATTCCTTTCTCTCTTGCCTTTTGATCGACAACGTTCGCGAACTGGCATCCCGCGCCCTTCCTCTCCAGAGTCTCTCGACCCTTGATGCTATTCTCTAACTTGCGTCGGCTCTCTTCTGATCCTTGCTCTGATCGCGATCTCGGTGCTTATCACCGAAATTATTTCAAGTCCGTATTCGTGGTTAGGTCGACATTTACGACCTGGATAATAAGCCGAGATAAGCACGCGAGTACAATTATCACAAGAAAAAAAAAAAAAAAAAAAAAAAAAACAATGTAGAACTGGCACATGGAAGAAAATTACGTTACTCGTAATCTTTAAATTGTTCTAACTTTGTTAAGTTTTTCGTGGTTAAACGACATTATACCGAAAAAGTTAGTGTAACGTCTCGTGTCCAACGTTGTCGAAGCATTAAGAAATTGCAATCGCTACTTATACTCGGCGCACAGTCTGGACCACGAATGCGGGCCTTGCAAAGAAAAAAAAAAAACTTGGCAGTAACTGAACCGTCCAGCCCGTTCTGGATATATACGTGTAGGTATAAACGTGCAATATCGATTTCTCTCGGGATAAGTCTCGAGAACGCGCCCGCGCATTTAGTGAATAAAAAAAATGCGACCAATGTTTCAGCTTATCATGAGGGTGATGATGATGAAGGAATGATGATTGCGACGTGAACTTTTGATACTTCGAAGGATCGTTTGTTGGAGATGATAGAACTGTTACACGCAAGGCAATATTTAGAAAGATTACTGACAGTATAATGTTTCCATAGACACATTGAAATGTATGAATATTTATAATAAAACAATATGGGCTAATAGGTATATAATTGCTGATCGCCATAAAAAAAAAAAAAAAAGAAAAGAAAAAAAGACAACGATTAATATCCGTACATATCAATTACAAAAGCGCATGCTCGATCGCAAGTTAAACGATGTGATATGGTAGTTGAGAACAGAGCGCCATTGTTGCATAATTAATGTTGGCTTATAATTACATATATGTGCGGTTCATTTTGGAATGGCTTCGCAATCAGCTTCGAACCTACGAGAAAATCTGAATTAGATATTAGATAGACGATCAAACTCGGTTCCCATAGAAAATCATAGATTGTGAAGTCCATGACTTTCTTCATCAATTAAGGCATGAATATGACACGTTGCCTGTGCGTGTAAGGGGATGATTTGCTCTAAAGGACTAAAAAGGGATTGGATTAGCCGATGGAACTTTTGCTAGCACCCTCACGATAAGCACCACAATATAGATACACATAGGAAGTAGTTTAATTCGGTACACACACATACAACAGTTACAGTACTACTCGAGAGAAACTGAACGGTGCGGCTGATAAAACGATATGATGATGAAAACATGACTGGGTCGAATGATACGTTTCTAACGAGTGGCGCGGATTCAGGATCAGCCAAAAGGCAAAATCGAGACGCGTGTAAGTAAAGAGGCAAGTAACGAGGTACCAAAAGTTTCGGGAAATTAAAGGTCTTACGATCCAGAAGAGGCATCACTGCAGTCGTATTGTGGACTTTTGGATGCCGCGATGAAAATCATAATGGTCAACAACTGAGTATAATTTATCCGCTACTACACGTGCAGTCCGTTCTGGCGTGAAATCGCAAAAACGAGCCGAAACACGCTGTGGCCCTCTTTTTTTTTTTTTTTTTTTCATTTCGTACGTCGAAAAGGTACGTTGTAAAGTCCGCGTACGCATATCTTGCGTTTCGTAAACTTTCTCGATGTGTAGATATGATATAATAAATTGTGCGAGTCGCGCGATCTCGGCGATTCGAATCGAGTCGCTCGATGTTTCACGTAGAATCAAATTACGCGATTTTTCGATTGCGTTAAAGAAAAAAAAATCCGATATATCTTTTCCATCTTTTATAAAAATTTAATAAAATATTTGTTACACATTGAGTACTTTTTGTAATTTTTTTTAATTAAACGAAATAACTAAAATAGAAACCGCTGTTCGATCCGATTTGTATAATTGTGGGGAAAAAAGTTACCATCTCGTGCACACGCTCGACATTTCCTTCCGTTACCCTTCGCATTGTATATCCCCTGCAGCGCCCAAAAAAAAAAAAAAAAAAAAAAAAAAAAAAAAACCGATGCAGAAAACGAATTGATTGTCACGCGCGCAAACGAATTGTCGCACGTCATCTGATTCAAACCACAACGAAATCTAACTCGATCCGAATCGCCCGGAACGAGCTCGATTCTTTCGTTCATGCCTAACGGAAATGTGCACGCATGCACGCACGCGCACGCGTGGCAGTGTGCGTAAATTACTTATCGATTATCGAAAGATCATTTCTCCAACCTCGTCCAAAATACCTCTGCTGCTGCGGTTTAGTCTGCCGGTTTAATTTGCTACGAGATATACATCTAGAAGCTCATAGTGTTATATGTATGGCGCAAGTAGATCAAAAGAGGTCTGTCGTTTCTCGTTTCCTTAATCCCCCTATTTCAGACGATAATACTTGTCCTTTGTCAAGACGGATCGAGTTGACGGCGGGAGAGAGAATGGATTTCTCTCCGTACGTCTGTCTCTCCGTAAATTTCACGGTCATACGTTTGTAAATGTCGTTGATACACGACACATAATGACACATCGTTATTTCTAATTGCTTCGTAAAATAATCAAACACTTATCATTAATTTTAAAAATAATTGAATCGATGATTTTGGAAAGAAAAGTTATCATTAAAATTGTAGCTGCAAAGTAATGGTAGTTGACGTAACACAGTCATACGAAATAAATGTAAATTTTGATATCCAGGACAATTATAAATATATAAATGTATATGCGTAATATCGCGTAAATGTTCGAGTATCTGTTGGCTAGAAAAGATTTTTTTTACTCGTGAGAGGTTTCATAAATGCTTGCTGTGCTTCGGTCGCCTATTGCTCGTAAGAGGGGGTGGAGTGGACTTAATCGCTAGCTCTGTCTAAACCTAAGTGATAAATGTTTCTTTGAAGTCGCATCTGCACTTTGTCTGACGCGTTTTGACACGTTCGTCGATCTTTAATGCCTGAATGATCTGCTGTATCTTAATCAGAGACCTCCTTGTCGTTAAGAACCCTCTTATACTTTATTAAAGGCGATAAATATAACATCCTTTTTTTTGATCGAATGTATTACTTGTTTATCGAATATTGTCTGTTAGAAAATTACTAATTATATATCGAATTTTACGTGGATGACTTTATCATAAAAATAAACCTATTAAAAAAATGTTATATTATAGCTGAAAATATCTTAATGCTTAAAAAATCTCTTTGAAATTTTTATTTTATATAATTTGATTCTTTTATTTTATATATTGTATTTTTTGCGAATTTTATGCAATTGGCGGAACAAATTTTGTAGTGCAGCTGCGATCTCTTCGGTCTACTTTTCGTTTGATTGGAACCTTTAGAGCTCCAAAATATCGTGAATCAAGATTCTGTGAAATTTGGGAGGATAATAATATTTCGGGTGGTAGACACTCACTTTTTCAAAGGCACTGTTCCCTGGGGCCCCTGCCCTGCGCCGTTCCTGGCGTCGGTGACCCTGCAGGCCACCATATTATACGCTGAAAGCAGTTCTACAATGTTACATAATTATGTTAAACATATGTTCAGTTTCACAGGTGCATGCCCGGCGCCTGCGTTGCCGGATCGTAGTCATCTCTTTGATCAGTTCTGAACGCTAAATGCAAATGATACGTTCGCATTTTCGGTAAAAAACTAAAGAATAAGCTGCTCCAGAACGAATCAAAAATCCAAAAAAATAAAATAAATATGATTGGCACAAAATGACTTGTATGTTTGCACATGAGCGCATTTTTAGATATAAACGGTTAAGCTGTCAATTACGTGAGTCATGAGTTAGAAACATTTTAATTATAATATTTCTATCGTTAACTTTATTACATTTTATTTTGTCTTTTGTGCGACAGAGACGACACAACCAGGAGCACAGGTGCAGGCAAATTGCGGGCAAAATGATGTCGATACGACGATAACGCCACGGGGCGTTCATACCTTTCTCCTGTTTTCGTCTTTTCCGTTTATTGCATATTTTGACCGCGCATATGCTGAGGATGATGGCGACGAGGAAGAAGAGGATACCGCCTACGACGCCTGCGGTGATCGCTTTGTGCTTGACGCGAGCCGGCACGGGAAACTTCACCTGTTCGCTCACGCCGTAATTCGTAGCCGAATTGGCGAACACTTGGAAATAGTAGGTCCTACCACCGACCAGGTTCTTCACTGTGGACGTTCACGTTAAAGGGGAAAATCGCATGAAAAGCCGTATTCTCGAAAATCGACAATTAAAATGTTGGTTTATGTGAATGTTCGGAATTTACTCGTATTCGTGATGTTGACGCCTGTCCGATGCTAGTAAGAAACTTTACACGCAAAATAATTGCTCTGCGATCAATGAGAGAAAAAGAGAAAGAGACAGATAGGTGGCCGGTAGTATTTTACCTAAATAACTGGTCTCCTCGGGTCGTATTTGGCCCTTGTTGAGCGTTTTCCAAGGTCCGTCCGTCTTGTACTTGATAGTGTAATATTGGATAAGATGGCTACGTTCCATAGGAGGTTGCCAGGTTATCAGGAAACCGTTGCTGATTTCCGTCACCGTGAGATTCCGGGGAGTACCTGGCTTTGGTCCTGCGATATCAATCGGAAATAATATAATACATGTTAATCTTATTTCCATTTTTTACTTTATGATTTTACATCGTTTAAATACACATACGTTTTTATACCGTACGACGATTGACATGTAATTTCTAACAACAAAAACGAATAAAGATTTTAAAATTTTAATTCCTGCCATATACACGAAATAAAAGACCGAAGGGGAAAAATCTCTTTGGCGTCAGTAAATAAATGTTGCTGTCGTAACTCCGAAATAATTCCAGTGACGCACCCGGTTGCAACGCCAGCGAAAAGCTTTTTTGATGGAAACGTTAACGCTGTTCCGACCGCAGCGACATTTTCGCATCTATCAAATCCATCGGTATTCGCACTATCGAGTTGTACGTCTGACTTTTTTTCATCATCGCATATCTGGGTCAACTGCGATACAATGTTTAAAAAAAAAATTCCTTGCATTGACTGATACTTGCAAATACGCTAATATAAAACACGATGAATCATAACTATGTCCATTTTGAGGCAATAATTATATTGAATATTCTCCATTTTTCTAATATACATCTTCATAATATAAATGTCGGATGTCCCGTTAAATTAAAATCGATAACTTTGTTTCGAGATAACATTATTTATGTTATATAAAATGTGTCTGTATAATATTATATGCATATTATTATATATTCTTCAGCTGATACTCGAAGCTAGTAGAGGCCGGAATGGAACCAACTATTGATGCAACTTCTTAATTGGATTAACCAGACACGAGGTCAGCTTCTTTCATCACTTCTTACGCATATAATGTTACGACCTAATTGCTTCCGGCGTACGCGCGTTAATGTGTAGGAGCGGCGCTATTTCTTCTAGGCAGTATAGTACAACTTGGCGTTGTAAATTTTAAAGCGGCTTATTCTCGCTAAAAAAATATGGGAATACGAGTAAGGAAACGCTACTGGCGTAGCGCGGAATAATTTGCATGGAAAAGTGCGAATATTTTATTTAACTCTCGCTGTTTTTTGTCTGATGCGCACCCATCATATTCTGATTCATCCAATCATGGGTTTATTCCGACAAAGCAAATATCCGACTCTATTCTTTCATTTCCCCTTATCGATTTAATGGCCCCAGTTCTGGAAAATATCTCGGTGGAATTTACAAAATTGACGGAGATTGCCTCGTTGTTGTTGCGAATCACGGTCGGAAAGCGTAAAAACTGTTTCACGATTGTTTGCTTTGTTGATTACGTAAACCGCACAGGCCGGTAAATTTCCTTGGTTATCAGATGGAATAGCCGCGTATCGAGAGTGGTTTTACGTCCGTTTAAAACACCGGGCGAGTTTATCAAAGACCGTGTAAGTACGCGTATTTATCCTATATCGGCGATTTGAACGAAGCAATTCTTAGAGTCATTCAAATTGACCAACATACCGTGAAACTGGCAAGATTGAGCTTTTGAGATCAAAGAAAAACGCTTGAAATTCTCGTAGGACATAGTAGTACAGTGAATCGATTTGCAAATGCATTGACGTATGTGACAAAATAGAGACAAAGTCGAGAAAAAGTTATTCTCGTCGAAAAATCTCGTCGTTATTTTGTAGATAGGTATTGCGAAGTAAACGCAGAGCGTTTAGAAAGTTAAATCGATTTTTTCGTAATGGCTTTTTCGCCACGTCACCACATAGACAATATGAGAAAATTGGAGATAGCCGGAAAATATAGGCTTGTTGGTTTGGCCGCAAAATTGCAAAATTAGCGGTTGTTGTATTGTTTCGAATATTTGTTTTATAAAATAAATAAAATTTTTTATTCCCTTTTTCCCCTATTCTTCTATAAACTGCCCATTACGAGCGCTTTCTCTTGCTTCTATCGAGATATAACGAGCTTTTTATATTTTATTATTTTTGTGTAAAAATAACATCCGCGCGCTATTCCAGCGGAGGAATGCGCGTGTACATTTTCAGGCATTTTATTTCTAAAAATTTTGTTAAAAATTTCACAATACACACACTAATGCTATGCAAAATATTAAATAAATAAAGCAATGTTAACATTTCATCATGAAAGAATATAAAGTATAATTATAATATAATCATTTATATCATTAATATAATTTTATATATGTATATGTATATAATTATTGTATATCAAAGATTTATTTTTTTTTCTTTCTGATTCATGTCACTATACTCCACCTTTCTCAACAATTCAAATATGATTGAAACTCGACGCGCGGGAGAAGTACAACTAGAACTTTCTTGGGTTTATTCAACTCTAAAGCGGAGTAGATTGTTTGGAACCGTCTGCTACGTACAAAATGTATGATGTTATTTCCTGCTCTTCCTCCTGGAATACTTCTCCTCGTCGTAGCTCTCTTCGGTGTGGCGCGGCTAAGAGGATTTCATTTTTATTTTCCTCTGTATCTTTTTCGCATCGTTGTGCGCCGAACTCTGTACGCGAGCGTGGGTGTGCGTGAACATACGCGTTTCTTTCTCATTGTCCTTTCAGACCGCTTCATACTTATTTTCACGTCTACCATAGCGGATAATGATGTTTAATCTTCTCGCGAGACATAAGAGCTTCCACCTTAAAAAGGCAGAGTTTTAAGCTCTCGCCTTATCTTTGCAGCGTGGAAGATTTTTAATTAAATGTGCAACGAGAAAGGCAATCGTGTGTCTCATCTAGCTGAGTGTAAATAACTTGTCGAACGTGGGCGGGAGAAAGTAACGATGAACACTTTCGAATATCTCAAACGAAGAATGTGATAGGTGTTTCCTAACTTACTGTCGATGTAAAAATGGTAAAGAAATCGTTTTTATCTTATACCTACGAACATTTTTTTCTGTGTAATATATTTTATAAAAAGGTGAAAATATACCTTTCGGTCGAATGATTATCGGAAGCATGGGATTTCCTGTGGAATCAGTCGGTAATACGAGTGTATTATAATCAACGATGTCTGAAACGAAAAAAATAATAATAAGAAGAAACAAAATTATAAAAGGGAAGAAATTAAAGCATTTCCTATGTATCGAAAAGTTTACATCATAAGATGATAAAATAAGCTCTGGCTTTTATTACAAAGATTCTAAATGAAATCTAGGCCAACTCATTGTTAAATATATACTCTACTAATCATGATAAGGTCGGTTTCATGTTAATTAGTTTTAATTAGTCAAAATATTTTTTTAAAAATATACCGCCAAGCATTTCCAAATTATCTCTGTGTATGAAATTCTTCAACTAATTCTGCGAAATATTCTGGGAATTAAAAGTTTAATTTTTTTTTCACGAATACGTCGAAACAACGAATTTTGACAAGCTGCATTCTTATTCCGTCAACATTTTATTTTTCAATTAATTCTGAACTCGATATATGTAGATAAAATTTTAACTCTAAAATTAGATAAAAAAATGGTAACAAAATACGATTATTGAGAAAATATTCGTTAAAGAAAATTGATTCTAAAAAATGCTTTAGAGGATTTCACTATAAAATTGAGTTTTGGAGTACTCTGTATAGAAAATAGTAGAGGTATAGAAAGAGAAAATTTAGTTAATCGTGGTTAATCGGCGTTGACTAAGGAAGTCGACGCAAGACTAAGGAGCGAGACCGATGACGATGCGGGCTTGTGCGTGGGTGGAACCATAAGAAGCGAGGAAGCGCTACAGCAAGAAAAAAGGTATAGAGAAGAAAGCGAGATAGGCGAAAGAAACGGTTGAAAGGTAACCAGATAGAAATCCCTAGACGCCGGTATCAGGGATGCTCGAGGTACGGTGTGTACAAATGGAAGGCAATGAACCGGTGGATTCGAGGGAAGGAAATAAAAGCGGAAGCAGAATGAACGGCTCGATGGGTTTTCCGATACGATAAGTCGCCGCGGAAGTCTCTCCGTTCCTTCTTCGTCTCTTTTTCTCGGTTTTCTCCGCTCACCTTGCCTCATTTCGCATCCGCATTCGTCCCCTCCTTTCCAGCCTTTATCTTATCTTTTTACCTCCTTCCTATCCTTTTTCCTTCATGCTTGTTCCTTTCTTCTTCTTCTTCTTCTTCTTCTTCTTCTTCTTCTTTTTTTATCCCTACGGTTCTAGTCGAGAAAAAAGTCGCGCGACTTTTCGACTCTCGGTTCTATATCCCCGATGAGTGGATCGCGAAGGGTGAGACGGGAACGGCATTCACACGCATGAATTTCCCCTAGACAGTAATCGAGATGCCATTCTCAGCTTGCGAAGTCGCGCGACTTGGTGCGCAAGATATTCTGAGATATTTATTCCGGCAGCTGATCGAGTTTTGCTAGCTTGCAGATTCGAAATAACAGTAGAAATTGTCGATTTTTAACACCTCAAAAAGACTACATCGTGCGCTGCCACCAACATTTCACGTACTCAAATTTAAAATTTATATATCGGTATTTTCGGTATTTAATAATCTAATAATTATCTTGTTTTCTAATATTTAGAAACAGTACTAATTTATTATTCGAATCTTACCACTTTCAGGTGAGACGGGTTGATCAACCGAAGAGGGGGTGGCCGAGTGGGTCAGAGCAACGTCTTGGAGAAGAATGCAGCGAAAGATGTGAACAGCGAGAAAGAAATTTGTACGGATGCAAAGATTAGTTTATTAGTTTATTAAATAAGCTAGCGCGCTATTTGTTAGCTTGTTAGAAAATTAATCAGATTAGTGATTAGTTAGACCAACAATATTCAAGAGAAATATTTTAATTATACATGTTAGTAGTTATTCAATTATACATGAAATAAATCTACCGTGTTTATCACTAAATCATCAAATTTTGCTCATTTAAGGCCTGTATCTCTGGCTTGTGAAATTTATCCAAAACTTTAGTTTAGTAGAATCGAAATAATTCAGATAAGCATAATGTAGTTTCCATTACCGAGCGTCCTGATTGTGATGACTTTGCTCAGCATTCCCTCGCCTAGAGCGTTTTTCCCGATTACCTGGAACTCATAGAGCGTACTTGGCGTGAGAGTGTTGATCGTCACCGTCGTGCTGCCCGATGGAGTCACGGGGATTGTCTTCCATTCCGAAACTCCTGATTCTCTATACCTAAAGAGAATAACACGAGAAAAAAAAAGCATATGAATAGATTTAAAAAATTCTAAATTCTTTACATAAATAATTATCAGTCTGTTCATGAATAATAAATATAATAATACTGATAGGACTGTGATATGTATATTATATAGATAAATTGTTTTTACGAAATAAATGTCTCTTATTTTGAATAAAACGATTATTGTATCGACAAGAGGAGCTTTAAGTTGATGCCTATCAGTCTATCCCTATCTATACGTATACCTACCAGATTGTATAATCTTGCTTGTAATCAGGACCACCGGAATAGCCTGGTAACCAAGTTAGCGTTACCGAAAATTGCGTGGCAGTGCCTGACACGTTGTAAGGTGCATGGGGTTGCGTGCCTTCGACTATCAGCTGCGTCGAGGACGAGATAGTGGCGACTTCGTTGGAGGCGACGCACTGATAAAACCCAAAGTCTCCACGTCGAAGGCTCTCTATGGTTAGATTGCCGCCGACGACTTTCGCGCGGCTGCGTTGAATAGGTCCGCCGTCTCTCTAACATAATTTTACGGACGCTTACAAAATGCAACGAGAGGCAATTTGTCAGAAGTACAGTCAACGTACAAATACACTATTCAATCGATACAAAAGTCCAAAAGATGAAAAAGTTTGAAAAATTATATATATTGTTGCAATGTCTTTCGGCTTTTTGTGTTATTTGAAGAATAAATATATATTTTGAAAAAAAATATACAGATGACAAAAGATAGATATTGTTATATATTCTGTAAATAGCAATGCCGATTATTTTCTTCTGTTGCAGATAATACATAATATATATTTAAAATATATTTAAAAATATGAAATATAGCGAGAATTTTGCGGACAATATTCCAAGTGTATCTTTTTAAAATTTATACCCGATGCCATTGTATCGATGGTTTCTGCGTTCCCTCAGCCTCTTGAGCGTCACAATGCATCTCGACCGTCTCGCCGACCTTTTTCGTGTATACCGATTCCGGCTCAAGGGTGAAGGAAGGTGGGTTCCGCACGAGGACCTCCATCGGACCTGAGCTGCCCTGCGTGCCCTGGGCGTTGTAAGGCGTGCAGGTATATCTACCTTGATGATTCTCATTGACCCGTGTAAAGAGCAGGGAGCCGTTGTTCATGATAACAATGTCCTTCGTCTGATAAGGCTCAAGTAGGCGCTTGTCCTTGGTCCAGGTCACGTATTGTAGAGGCGGGTTGGCTTTTATGTAACACTGGACCACACCAGCCAGACGGAATGGCAGGTATTGAACAGTGGGGGTGAATGTCACCTTCGCCGGGTCTGAAACATGTGAAATCTATGATAAAATTACCCCCAGATATCGATCGCATTGTCACTAGGATTCTTTTAACATATACTTCTCTTAATTTTGGAATTTTAAATCTTCGCATGATATTTTAATTATAACTTTTCAAACAAGTCTTACACTCGACGTTCAAGTAGGCGCTAGCAGTTTGAGGATCTCCGATGCCGTTGGTAACCTCGCATAAATATTGACCAGAGTCATCGGCACTAACGGGGTTGATAACCAGACTGCCGTCCATCTTGATGGACACACGGGTGTCCAGGGCCGAGACTTCCGTGACGGGAGCGCCTTCGCGAAACCAGCGCACCGTTACGTTACCCGGGAGAGCCTTTGCTTCGCAGGAGAACTGCACTTTTTCGCCTTCTAGTTTCGTTTGATTTGTCGGCGGTAACGTAATAACAGCTCCACCTACGGAAAAATATATAACACAAGGTTTTTATTACATAATTTTATGATAAACTGAAAAGATGCGAGATGTCGATCGTGTGGTCACCAGGTCTAACTGATATGATATTCATGTAGCATTTATAGTCTGTCTATTGCATCCAGAATCTGCGGTGACGATTGACTGGTGATATTGGTTGTCTCGCTGTCAAAGATATCCCGGAAGAGACGACAGCATGTGGTGCATACTAACCCGCCGTCATGTAGAGAGACAGAGAGAGAGAGAGAGAAATTGAATTCTATAGCTATCGTCTTCATCGATTCTCAATAACGTCTCTCTTGCTTGTCAGCGAAAAAGCCACGACGGATAGACGAAAGTATGCCATCTGAGCACAACTATCCTCGAATTTGCCTTTCGTCACGATTTCTACGCCTTCGACAAAGGTGCTCAACAGGGTGCATTATATCTTCATCGATATCCAATGTCGTCCACACCCATAGCCGTCTCTCGCGCGTATTCACATTGTGAAGAATTTCAAAACTTGCGGCTTTCAAAACCCGTCGCCTCAGAAATGAATATCTCGCCGTATTATAACGAAAGATCGATTCTCACCGCACAAAAGACCCAACCCCCGCTTCGCGCGCGATTTCGTGGTATTTTCGCAATCCGATCTATCGTCATTCGTCGGAAATTACAATCGCCTTCATCCCCGCATGTGCTACAGTGGAGCTGGAGGGGGGAACATAATACATGGAGTTGTCAAGGAATTAGTGACAGAAAGATTACGTTTGAATATAATGATTGCGAGAAATTTATCTGACGATAAATTTAGACGTTAAAATCGCCACAGAGTAAAATATCCTTATTTTTATTTTGCATCATATAAAAAGTTCATATTTATTTACACATATATAAAAAAGCATTTTTTTTAAATTTCATATTTATATTTATATTTTAAATTTCGTACTTATGAATTTTATAAACGCTATAGTTAATTTTGTGATCTACGTCGCGTGTCTGTTTTTGAGTTTTAATTTTATGAATACGCGGTATTCAAAATATTATATAATCGAATTCGAGATTGTTAGTTGGCAAAGTAAACTGGATATATGGTAGATATCGCACAAACAATCTGTGAATTTATACGTGCAAACGAACGCCGGATGTCATCATACTGCAAATTTATTGACAAACGTTTGAGCAACTAAACAGTTGACAGATTGTTGCGGTGTTTGTTGTCCTTGCGTATCGACGTAATCAAGTTCGAGGTTGGCGGAATAGCTTTTTGCTCGGCGCTCGGCGCTCGGCGTTACGCATGCCTGACGGAAAGTTTCGATCTCACGTCTCACGGTTGCGGAAGCAAGCCGCGAGATCAGGCAGGAAAGGGCAAAGAGGAGAGAGGAAGTGGCAAAGGGGGGAGGGGCTTCGAGCCGCGTAAGAAATATCGCAGTTTCGTTCGGTAGACGGGAAATCCCGAGAAACGAGGGCAACGATATTCTAAGCTCTGCCCCCGATGTCTCAATATATTGCACACTACGGTCGCACCTCCGAAGATGCGGCACAATACGCGCCGGGGCGGTGCATGGCTGCAGCCAGCGCGACAGGAATAAATTTGAATCTACGAGCTTGATAAACGTACGAAGCGCGGAATGAGAACTTGTTGCCCGGAGAAAAGAAAAGAAGAAGAGGAAGGTATTTCCTCGCGTAATCTTGCATCCTCGCTGCATCTAAATCCGAGCACGCGCGCGCAAGGATTTACTCAATCAAACCATCCATCATGTCGATCCATCACGTCAATCTTTTTACATTTACGCGCCGCGCCGCTTCATTCGAAACTTATCCCCGGATATATCTTAAGAATCTCTCGCTTTTTATTAGCTCGAGGATATACATTTTAATTATTCCTGCACCCCCGACGATGATACATTTTACGTCGCGGACGCGAAAGCTTGGAAGGATACTTTACGAAAGGGGGGAAGAGTTTTCGCAAAGTTTTTCGCGGCGAATGAGGCCAATGGAATTCTGAGTTGCCTGTAGAATCATGCGCCGAGCGTGCGGTCGCCATAAAGTTGCGCGCGCGGTGCACATTACGCGCGATCGTTAACGACGTTGTTTTTACCCAACTTGAAGCAGCAATTTTCCCCGATGTGTACGATGCGGTCCATGTTTACGCGACGGCTCTTCCAGACGTCGCGCTTTCATCCGCAGAAATATTCAGGAGCCTCGAGAGGAAGCTCGTGGGATGCCGAAAACACTTTTATAAAGTGATTATTAAGCTACCGCCGTCATCTGCTACATCATCGACCGTGTTGCATTTATGCGCCGCATTCTCCGTGCGAACAGTGTCACAGTGACAAATTTCAGCGTTTGCCAACTAGACGAAAATCTTGATAAACCGGGGCAATGAAATTCAGAGAAAGAGAGGGAGATATAGAGAGAGAGAACGGTTGCTCTTACGCCAAATACATAACTATGACGTGATGCTGCGTCGCGCTGCATCACGTTGCACATTGTGAATACGCGGTGCTATACGAGAACCGTGAAGGGTGGTTCAGCAAATGGAGCAGCACAGTCGAGATGCGGAATATATTCTAGAATGATTTATTCCTATAATGTTTACTTTCCAGCAATTTTTCATCTTCTTTAAATGCTCTACTTCGTTTAACGTTAAAACGAAACATTATATTATGCCACGTGAAATAGGTGTATCTGTCTACCTTATAAAATGCAAGAGATAAATACTCGTGATTTTTTTAAAATAAATTTCTTTTGATTTATACGCACATATGCACACAGAAATTTGATGTAATTATTGTTTCTATTTACACGTGTAATTTTCCACTTTATTTCCTATTTTAACAAAGACACGAAAAATAAGAAAAATAAGAGAAACGTAAAAATGTTAAATTTCAACACACAGTGTTCTCTGATTGCTTATTTTTCGCGGTAATAATAATAATAATAATAATAATAATAATAATAATAATAATTCCCGTTAACGCTCCCTTAATTTTATTCCTCGCGTGCGAGCGAATTTTACGACCTCGTCGTCGTTTCAGGCAAGCGACATTCGCGCCATTTCTCAATCCATTAAATAACCATCTCGCGACCAAGACTGTAAACGGGCGTGAAAACAAGAGACGAGACGGTAAGACAATACGATGATGAAGACGGATGTCCCGGTGACGGTTTGCCATTGAGGCGGATTACAAATTTGCAGTGGTTGTGGGGTAGAAACGAGCGACGATGTTGAAAAAAAAAAAAGAAAAAAGAGGGAGGATGGGGTGAAAAGGGCAAAAGCGAAATATAACAAGAAGATCCGGGGGACGGAAAGTGGCTGCGGAAAAACAAGACAAATCACCTTTTAACCTCTCCCTCCTCCTCACCTTTCCCTATCCCCGGAATCCCTGGGAAACGGAAATAGCCTTAATTGGTCGGCGGAAACGAGCGACGGCGGCAACCCCCGTTGTAACCGCTTTGCCTAACGCGAGTTTTATCACGGCACAAGGGTATCGATATGAGTAAATGTATCGGCTCGTAAAATTTACAGGAGCGGAGGGAGGTGTGCTACTACTGTCGCGCCTGCCCCTGCACCGAACTTTATGGATGCATCGACATGCTGCGCCTTCGATCACGGGAAAACGTTTCCGTTCGAGGGAAATGGACGCTAAAACGGTTTATACGACACGGACGAGATTGCGACATCCCTTATCCTTTCCCGAGCTTGCTCGCAAAGCGATGACTTTGAACGGTAGACATCTGTCGCTACCGCGGCATCCATTTGGGAAATAAAGATTATCGAGAAAGTTACAAAAATCGAGCACCCCGTTATATTTAGTTTCTCTATCGCACGAAGCGAAAATACTGTGAGAAATATTTTCTTTTTATATCTTTAGTTGTACAATGCACGGAGTTGTTCTCTGGGGAAGATGTCATGGTTCGCGAGATGATTACGAATATTACGCACACGTACTTAATAGTCGAGTATAACGAAATTATATAGTGCATTCTTTTCGACTAAATTACATCATGCCGTACGATGAAAACCCTTTTCATCATTCAATATTAAGAACGCGGCACGAGACGCTCGTGAAGGAACGGAAAAGATAATGAGAAGTCGAGTTAATTAAACCGGAGATAAGATGTATATGTAAGCCTTTAATTAGTTTATCACGCGCATAGCTTATCGAAAGCGAAGATTTATTTCAGGTACTCGACGTTCGCGAATAATGAACAATCGAGCGAATTGTACAATGCAGATCTCGAATGTATAATATTATTTAATAGAATAATATTCGCGGATCGCATCGGTTTTACAATTTATAGTTTAACCATATTTAAAAAAAATTAGGAACGGCAGCAGTAATATTTCAGCTCTCGACGGAGTTTTTTCTAGAGAAGCCTTTTGCGAAATCGCTTGTAAAAGGATCGTTTTTTATTCCGTTTGAAATTCGCCAAATCTATCGTATATATCGTAAGGGCAGTGGACCGGGGTTACCTGCCCGTGAGAATTCGTTTCCGATTGGCCAGAGCAAAAGGGTAGGACAGAGACAGAGAAAGAGAGAGAGAGAGAAAGAGAAGATGGTTTACTCGTGGCGATCGATAAATAACAAAACCGGCGGAACCAATCGCCTCAGCTTTAAGATATTTTCTGGCATGCGGATTATTGGAATTGCATTACCGGTGTTCGGCCGATCGACGCTGATTACCGAGGGATATCTGTTTCTGATAACGGCGCGTTCGATAATTACCATAGCAGTTTGCTGTTTATTAATTATCGGTCTGGCAGGCAACCGTATTTTGCGTTATTCTCTTCGGGTGCCGATCACGGATAATTAATCGCGCTGGCATGTCGGGGCAATTTTCGGAAGTGTATTAAAGCGCGTTTACTATCGCGCGATTCATATTAAATTAGTTTCGGAAGGGATTTCGAGCGGAGTCACGTCGCCGGCAAACTAATCAATCGACTTCATATTTATGTTCGGGGAAAAAAGCTAAAAAAAAAAAAAAAAGACTCGCCTTCTTATTACCTTCGGTACCTACAAAGTATCTTCTTCTTTAATTAGTTTACTAGCGTTATACTCAGAGAGTTCTGCGCTTTTCTCCTTCGCTGGCTAAAGGCGGAACTTTTATGAAATATTCCTTAATTATATTTTAATTATGTATCTAACTTAACTATGGTGTAGAGGCATTTAATTACCAAGAAAAAATAAGTATTTTTAGTATATAAACCATATCTATATTATAAACGCATCTATCTTTCTGAGTCAATATATTTGCGTAGCGATCAAACAGGCGACTGCGATGGGCAGGTGATTGATTAAGATATTCATAGAAAAATCAACGTCAGGATGCGGGCAGTTTAATCTTTCATCATCAACTCCGAAAATAGATAAATACACATCCCAGATGATTCTTTAATTATTTCGATCGTCCACATCGTTTGTTCGTTCAGCACGAAACCCTGAAAGTTGGGCTACCACACTTTTTGTCGCAGTCAAGTGAATTTAAGCGACCACAGGGTTGGTAACGCGTCCCTGTCCGATAGTAATACTTAACAGCGCATGCATGCCAACGTTTTCTGCGAGATATTACCGTGGCCCGACGAAAAAAAAGAGAGTCATTATTTGTGCCGTCGCGGCGAAATCGTACAATGGACGCTACTCCGTGACCCGCATTAATAAAATCACGCCATAATTTTAAGAGATTTCCCCGAATAAAAGAGCTTATACTTCTCGAGCCACTACACTCCCTCCCCCATCTCTCTCTCTCTCTCTCTCTTTATGTATATATATATATATATATATATATATATATATATAATATATGCATGCATGTATAACTTTCTCTAGCAGGAAAATTTTCAGGAAATTAAAAATAAAATAAATTATGAAAGTACACACACGACATAAATAAGCGCGCGTGCTATTTTATTACATCATCATATATTTAGAAGGGCTTAAAGCTTGATAGTTCTTATAATTCTGCGATATTCATCTTCTCGTACCTACTACTATGCTCTACTTTTCTACGTCTCTTTGCTCGTGAATATCTCTGAATGACAGTAAAATTTAAATTAAAAAAGTTTTATCTAGCGCGCGCGTTCTCTCTTTCTCTCTCGATAAGGCTCGATTGCTGTCGAACGTAATCGTATCTTCTTGCTCGGTTAAAGGTGAACGGATAATTTATCGCTCAACTTGGCGACGAAATTGCGGCTCCGACACCAGGATTTCCTTGACACACTGATAAAAGCTGAAACTGCACTCACCCGCGATAATAACGCGCGCGGTGTGGCTGATTTGGCCCTCCCCGTTCCTGGCGATGCAGGTGTAATCGCCAATATCCTCGGTCTTGATCGTCGAGAGCCTGAGCTCGGTGCCGTCATTGAATATCCCAACATCTCGACCATTGGGCTCGACAGGATTCGCGTCCTTGTACCAAAGGATCTCTGGCGTTGGAGTACCCTCAGCCTGGCAGTTGAGAATTATCGCATCGCCCAGATTCACGTATATCATATCATCCGGCGTTATGCTGAATCTGGGTGGCGCTGTAAACAACAGAAGCGAATAATGCGATTAGATACGATTTAATATAATCGTATCGCCTTTGCCGTGTTACAATTACTAAGTCTTATTTCTAGGGCGAGTATAACGGGCGCAAACTCACTAACTGATCAAACTCGAGTATTTGTAAACAAAATCATCTCTGGCGTAACAGATTACTCCAACAACTCGGTAACATCGTCTTTTCAAAGTTTTATGAGAAATGTAAGCCGTTTATTTTTTGCGAGAAAAGACAGAAGCGACGCACTCTTGGCACTTTGACGACGGAGAATGGCCGCGGGTAAATCGACGTTGGAAGAACAATCAAGTCCGCGAAGAGGCAATGGACATTTAGAAAACCCCGTTCCTCGGAAAGTTCCGTCATGTTTTTATCCATCCTCTTTCCATCTCGGAGAAATCACAATGGTTCTTCACCGTCCAGCGTTCGCGACCGAGCAAGTGATGTAAAGAGTCGACAAGAGTTCTCTTGTCCTAGGATGGCACAGCGTAAGATCGACAATTCCGAGAGACGGAATGAAAGAGTAAAATAGGGACGGAGGGTGAAAAGGGTGGGAAAAACGAACGATTGAATTTAATGCAAATTCTACGTCGTAATAGTTAAGAAAACAGCCCTTCGAACGATATTTCCCTTCGAATCGCGTGAATTTCTTCTCTTCCCCGTAAGCGGGGAGACGGACGGGAGAGGACAGAGTTATTCCGTTGGAAAAATTTTAATCGACATTAAGGTACGCGCGCGCGCAAGAAATCCGATTATATTGCGGTAACGAAAGCGGAAAGGGAGCAATTAAATATTTCTCCAGAAGCTTCGCGCAGCGAGTTTCTTACGAATTGTTGCCATTCGGAACAAAGCTCTTCCGTTTTTCGAGATATCATCCGCTGCGATGCACCGTTTGTTCACGTTCGTTGTTATTCGAAGACGAGGAATTTTAATTTCGAGAGCGACGCTGCGAGAGATACAACGTAAAAGTTGTAAGTGTAAGTGTAAGTGTAAGTCTTCTGGGAAGAGTGGAAAAAGGAAAAAAAAAAAGAAAACAGAGAGTGACGCGAAAGGCGGTTTATGACCCTAACGCGCGAGCAAGCGACCGAATGAAGCACACTACAAAGTATAAAAGGACCTTAAACGCTTTTTGGTGCCCCGAGTATTTTTCCCTTTGACGCCGTTTGCGGGTATATTCTCGGCGTCGTCACTCTCTTCTTCTTTTTCTTATTGTTGTTGTTGTTGTTAGGGAGTGCGACCGAGAAGCTCGATGGAAAACGACGGGGAAATTGGGAATAAGCTGAGCGCAGTAACGGGGAAAGGGAGAGGGGACGAGGTGTGACGAGGGAAAAAGAAGACAACGCAACATCCTCCCTAAGCCATCCAAATGTTTCTCTTCCCTCCGGCCCTTCGTCGTCGTTTGTAGCCGAGCAAAACGCGGCAATAAGTTTCTTTCTCTCGTTTTTCCATCACCTTCTTCTTTCTTTTTTCCTTCACCGTGTCTCATTTCCCCGCGTCCGGTAACACGATCTTTTTGCGATCCTCCTTGCCATTTTCCCTCGCCGTATAAGCAAGGACGCATTTCTCGAGAGATTTTTGCCGGAGCAGTGAAGGGCACGACGACAGAATTCTTGAGGAAGGCGCTTCGAACTGCGTGCTGAGCAAGCGAGAAATCTAACTTCATCCCGCGTGAGGTTCTAAGACGTTAGAGGATGAGAAACACGACGAGACATGGTTGCGAGCAGTGTTTGCTGAATGTACAATTCGCATAGAACCGCGTCGAAGAATCGGCGGCGTCTTTTTGAAACGCCTTTTATGATTCGCGTGCTTTCCTTTTCCCGATAGGAAGTCACGTCGACGGAAAGCTCGAAGACGGTCGGAATGAAAAGAAGCGCGCGCGACTGGGAATATTTTCGTACACTATACTTGCCGATGTTTAACCAAGCGCGAAAGGAGGATATCCCGGAATTTCCATGAGTCTCCAGCAATGCGTGAACGCGTTTCTTTCCCGTCTTCTAACATATATTTCCATGATGAGATCTCTATTCTCATTACGAAATGTCTTGGCACGCGCATACGAATATATATTCGTCAACGAGCGTGAGTAAAAAAATGTAAAAATTTATCTTGAATGTTTGAGAAACACGAGAGGAGAAAGTTTACTTAACAATAAATTGCGCAAAAATGTATGTAATTTGCAAAATCCAATTAGTTAAGTTTAATCAAAATACGAGGATGAGAATATTACGAATTATGAGTATAAAAATATACAAATTCCTAGAATTATTCAAACACGACTGTAACTTATTCGATTAACTTTTCCCGTAAGTGTTATAAAACTACATTAGCTAGAGTCGTAAAATCTTCTTAAATTCACAAAGTAATATTAACGAGACTATTCGAAGCAGAAATAACGTAATTTCATCTTATATAAGCCGGGTAAAAGCTTCGACTAAGAACGTTTAGCGCACAGCGGACATAACTTTTATTACTAACAGACAACTTTACGCGAAGTAAAGTATTCTTTTTTTTTTTTTTTTTTTTTTTCCTTCTGTCGCGACATGTTCCACAATATATATTCTGAAAGTTACTTTGCATATTTCGCAGCGATGCAAACTTAAATGTCACGTTTAACAAGAAAGATTAGATGAAAACTCGCTTCATTAATTCTTCATCTTAAAGATATACTGTCGCAAGTTACTACAATTGTCCCTGACATTTGACGGGAGATGCGTGAAAATTGGAGATTACTTACCGTGGACGTCTAGATGAAACCAGGTACCGTTCTTGTGACTGTTGGGTGACCTGTTGAGGAAGACGACCTTGCACTTGTACCATCCTTGATCGCTCTCGCGGATGTTCGTCAGATTGAGGCTGGCCTGGCCGTACGGCGAATTCTCGCTCACCCTCGAGACACGACCTTCGTATCCTTCGCCACTGTGGGTTGGATACGACTCGTACCATATGTATATCGGTGTCTCCTGCCCCTTGCACCAACACCAACACTCAACATAAACGAGGGATCGTAATGAACGTATATAAGCCGGTGCGAGTATTTGTCACTTTTTTCCAAAATTTTTCAAATTCCAGTTAAAAATATATGGAACTTAGAATGAAAATTAATAACTTTTACGTCTGTTTCAAGACACTCGAGATTCGTCTTTCCGACGGAACACGTCCGATCGAAAAAGAGAGGATAGATTATGCATGCATTATAAAACATTTGTAGGGCTTCAAAAAGCTTTTCCCAACGATTTCATTATTTTTGCAAAGTGACCGAAATTAAGCTTTAATCTCGCTTAACGGGGCGAGTCCGGTGCTCCATTATTCAGCGATATCTCTCTCTATCTCTCTCTCTCTTTCTTTCTACACACGCGATCAAACCTCGTTACTCACTCGCACCGGCCGTAAATCATGAGATGATAAATGATGAGACAAGGGATGCAGCGTGTCTGACGAGAGTAAAACGACCTACGGGCGTTATCCGCGCGTACGTCCGGGGATCGCTTGTTTTCCGAGCAAAGAACGCGCAAGGCATGACGAGAATAAGGAGGCGATCTACGACATCTCCACGTATTATCGCGTTTCAAAATCTACCGATGAAAAAGCAATGGTTCAATGTAGTCGTACGTGTGGATGACGTCGTAAGTTGGAAGAAACTCACATGCACTTGAAACATATTCGAATTCATGCGTTATGATATATTCGTGCAGTATACTAGCAGAGTTATACATGCTGCGTAAGAAAATGTAGAAGAATGATAGCACGTGGTACACGTGAAGTGTCGAAGTTCAACTTGAGAGTAAATATTTAGAGTCATTGGTTTCGCGATATTAATCAAGTTTGTATATTTGCAGTGCTTTTGAAGAATATCTAAGAAAAAGGGTGCAAATATGTGCAGGAAAAATTAAGCATAGCTTTACAAGTAAACGCACTACATGTGCGACGATAGTGCAAAATCCGTGCTTTTGATCTAAAAAAAAAAAAAAAATTAAGTACGCAACACGTTCACTAAAAAGATATAATGACGAATATGTTTCTTGAAAATTATAACGTTATATATAAATTATATTTCACTGTTTGTATTTAACTGTTTTTTTTTTATTGTACGTGTCAACCATCGGCACTTCTCTGAGACTAAATACATGTGCAAGATATATGTATAATCAGTTTCAAATATATTAAGAAATTATGTACATGAAATGAAGCATAATTATTCTACTAAAGATCTTGCAAAGAATTTTCCATGCATAGATAAATCTCACTTTATTAACAATATTAACAATAAATCTAGCAAAGATGTGAATTTTAATGGTATTAAAGTCGGCTCAAGAACGATCGCTGGCTGTAAATATAAATTAAGATATTTTATTTGAGCCTTAATTAGAATTTAGGTTACGAAGGGACTGAACATCATCATTTATTTTTAGCAGCACGAGCTTAGCGATGCTCGCGCCTCATCATAAAGAAAATTTACGGACAAAAATATGATGAGCGTACGGGGTTAGTGTCGTTTTATATACGTCTCATTACGCCACCATTGCGGAAAATTACGTCCTGTTAAGCCGGATGCTAAAACTGCCGGTAAGCACGTATATTTGAGCGAGCTAAAACGGCCCGTGTAAACGCCTGCATTAAAATCCACTGCGTTATCGCTCGTATTAATGCATTTGCTTCAAGACATTTAATCCCTGCAACAACGCGTGGAAGATCCAACGAGATAAATTCGCTTATGGCGTTCATTGTATGTTCCCCTGGATACGGCTGGTACAATACATTTAATACGGATTGGTAGCAACGTGAATTCACATGGTTTTTGTGACTTGACGGAAAAACTATATTTCATATTTCGTTCTCATTGCATTTATCGTGATCGATAAGAAGAATGCGGCGATCATGACACGACAAAATTCTTTATTACATGATTATGATTTGGCAAAATTGCCACTCATCGGCCAAGTCGTGGAAATAAAATTTCCAGGAGAAAACGAAGGCAGAACGATATTAATCACTGACAAAGTTCCAATAGAGCGCAGCGCAAATCGATTGCACTTTGCGATTGGCGTGTTGATTCGCGAATGGTTCTACGATCGTCGAATGCGGAACCCTCGTAGAATAGGCAATCGATTGGATCGGAAAATCTTGAAAAGAGTCCCACGTATAAATCCCGGCAGTCACGCTGGGATGTTTCTCGATGCAGCGGAAAATCGTTTCGACGACCGTAGATCGCCGTGTTTGGCACGTGGAGGCAACGTGGTGATATTTCATGCGCTTGGCAGACGGCGGTTCGCCAAATCTCCCGAGGAAAAAAAAAAAAAAAAAAAAAAACCCCCGGGAAAGAGAGAAGGCGGAAATAAGGGAAGACGGGGGCATAAACGTCAAGTAGCGTAGAAAAAGCCGCGAACGTGTGCGACGACGAATGTGTCTTACGTTGGACATTGACTGCCCCAGTTGACGGTTTCTATTTCGAGCTGCTGGCCTACTTGCGACGGCGACGACCACCGACGACCCGATGACGACGACGTGCAACCCCCGTGATTTCAATATTATTCTCCCCGTGTGGTAGCACGTAAGAGCGGGCACGTTCGATATTGCGAAGCCGAGAGTTATTGTGCGTCTACCGTACCGGCTGTTGGCGGAATATCGATTTAGATAGATTTACCAGAGTCGCTCGTGCTACAAGTAGCCAGAAACCATCATTGCATCTTATTCGCTCCTTCGATCTTTCGTGCGCTTTAGATGCAAGGACGATTTTTCGCTGAAACATCTTCGTGAACCGCTTTTAGAGCTAAGGTAACGCGAAATTCATAATATCAATCGCACCTGCGCAACAAGTACTTGCGACTTGAAAGAAATCCATAATGGATAAAATGAAAGCTTGACAAGATAAATTAGCAAGCACGCGCAGAGAAAAGCGGGCATAGAGAAACGGCGGAAAGAGAGGTCGAGAAAGAGAGGAAACTCGGATCAACGGGCGTAGAGAGCAGTTCTTGATAAAGAACGGTAGAAGTGAAAGGCAACAGTACTCGGGGGCCCGGTAAAAGGGGAGATTCATGTAAAACTGGAATAAATTACTGTACTGAATGGCACTCCGGAGGGGCGCAAAACCTATTTTCTCTTCTCCCTTTTCTTAACGTGGATCGGATCGGGCGGCGGCAAATGGAGAGAGTAGACAGATTCGGTGGAAAAGGGGAAGAAGAGGGTGAAAAAAAAAAAAAAAAAAAAAAAAGAAAATTTTTCCAACGGCTAGTGCGCACACGTCCCCGGATTGCCGTTGGGCGAGGCGCTTTCAGTGAATAAGTCGTTCCCTTTCGCGTGAGTGCCGGCGCGTCGCGTTTACACGTATGCGCGACAGTCATGTGGGTCACTCGCCTTCGCTTTATTTTTCATTCCTGTATTTTATTCATGCGACTGTGCCCGCATTTTCTTTCTCTCTCACCCGGGTAAATGCGCCGATGAAATTTAACACGGCCGGACTCGTGCATGCCCCAAATTTTTTTTTAATAATGAGAAAGAGACTGTATTTCTCAATTACATTTTTATTATCCTATTTAAAAAAAAATGTAGAATCTCTTTGTGCTGTAGAGCGAGATGGAGAGATTGTAGGAAGAAAGGAGTGCGATATTCGCTTTCAAAGTATTTTTATAATATCAATGAACGATAAACTTTTCGTATTATAAAAAGAAAGTAATATATAAGAGATATCGTGTCTTCGAGAAATGGCGAATAGCAAAAATGCTTTATACGATGAAATACCGAGTATCGACGTGAGTATGCTTATTGGCTAATAATATTTATCTGGCCGATAAAGTGACTTTATTGAAAGGAGAATACGCGACGCTACCTCCCTCGATTCAACGTGTCAGGCGACGCGTATCGATAATTCAATCTCAGTGGAACGTCCGCATGCGCGAGCAACAAAGTATCGATAAACTTCAAACTGCGGCCGTAACTTCGTTTGTCTTATTTCTCCAGTACTGTAAACATTCCGTATCTATTTTCATCCTTGATCAAGGCACTTTACCGAGAGTCGCGTGTCGCGAACGGTTTAACGAATAGTAAGGCGCGACTAACTTTTTTCCGAAATATATACATATGTATTTACAATAGAGCGCGTACAATCGTGCGTTACGCAATATTATACAAATTGCGAAAATACAAATTATCTGTAGCAACGATTAAGCCGTTGAAAGCTGTTTTTTTTTCAAAGCTCCGTAATAAAAAATTTATCTGGTCGAAGCACCCTTGGTAAAGGAAACTTAATAATTCAGGACATTATATTTGCTGTGCAACGCATAATGGGGAGAACGTAATAAAACAGTACCGCGACAAGCGTAAGCGAGAATTGTGCGTGGGTTGGGTGTTCATATCCCCTTACTTCCTTATGCGTACCACGATACTACCGCTTAGGTCATCGGATGCTTGGCTGCGGAGTTTATTGCGGAAATTTTGATAATTCATCCCCCGAGCGACATCGAGCGAGGCTAGGCGCGCTGTAACAGGGTTGATATTTAAGGTGGCTGCTGTATTCTCCGGAGATCGAGCCGAGCCCGAGGCTGGCCAAACGAGTTAAATGTTAATGAAGGGATTGGTATTCCCGAAATAGCACAACACAGTTGAAGCGCGACCTGTCAGGGCCGATCGGGATTGAAACGTAGTTTTGACAATTTAATTTATTCTCCCCCGTGGCATATAGTCACATAGATGTGTGCATTAACATTTTCAATAGTAGATTTTATTGATGTAATACTTGTTATTATATGCAGGGAAATATACCGCAGACTGGCTGATATGAGGATTAATGTAAGCTTTGGGTAGATTTATATTCAATTGCATTATTAATATATGCAATGTGTTATTATATTATAAACTCCGGTCTCTCGGTTACGACCCTTATATTGCAATTCCAGTGATGCTAATTATTATGCAACGTATCGACGTACCGACTTAAGCCGTCTGCATGAAAATTCATGAACGTTCGTCGATTATGCTTGAAATGTTCGATTTGATTTTCGTAGAATCGAATTTATCATTTCTATTTTATCGCGAGCTATTACCGACTAATAATAGTTCAGTTAAAGCCACTGGCTGATAGAATTGCGTATTCTATGTCTTTTGCACAAGTTAATGAATATTTCAGAGGACCACTAAGTAGCAGGTGAGTTTCTACGGAAATGAATATTAGAGATCGATATCATTTCCGCGAATTGTAACTAGCGCAGAGGTGAAGGGACTAGGAAAACACGACGTGTATAGGTAAGTCGATTTAAAAGGAGAAAGTATCTACAATTTTCAAACATAAAAGAAAATACACTGAATATACTATTTTAGCTAAAATTCAGATTTTACTTGAGATTGAATGCATTAATTTTTATAATTTTTTTTCGACGATGAAATAAATTATGATCCTGTAAACCTGTGTATTGTACAATTGTGATAACGATGGATGACAATAAGAATTATATTGTTTATGTAAAATATTAATTAAAATTTTATTAAAGTTTCATTTATTAATATTCCCCCTCTCAAAAAGTGACAAGCTAGAGGCAACGACCGCTTTATTCGAAAACTTTTTAAAAGTCAATATTTTCGCGCGAGTATGTTTAACGAAAACGTGATAGTAAAAGATAGAAGGCTTGCAATAGCTTTGTGCCACGCGATTCATTTCTGTCGCAAACCGCGTTCGATAGAATATCTTTTTAAATGCAGCACGATGCCGCGATATTTTTCATCGACATGGAAACATTTATTCGTTATTCAAATGGTTTGAAAAAAAAAAAAAAAAAAAAAAAAAAAGATACCGCCGCGACTTTATATCTTATTTCGTATATTGTATGCAGTTCAATTTTCCTTCGCAAGTGTTGACTAAGAAAAAAGTTATGTACTATAGTAACGAAGTGAAAAGCTCGCGATTATGTAACGTCACTACCTCGTTACATGTATGTATATGTGATGACATAATTTACTGAATCTTTTTGAACGACATCCTTAAGACAGGGATTTATTAAATTATTTGAGAGAAATATAAGGTGGTGATAATATCAAGTTTTTGGGTTGAAACATTCTTGGAAAACGATACTTGGTTTGCCAAATTGTTTTGAGTAACCAATACTTAGCTACGGCTCTTGCCCAATGTTTTGCATCAATATTTAATCGAACTCTTTCAGTTTACGTACAAGTTTCACAGAAACTTTGTTCTGGAAAACTCGTCTACTTTTGGTGTAATCTTAAGGCAAATACGTTTCACTTTTCTATCACACTTTAGGCCAATTTAGTTTTGAACCACATCTTTCCACGAATTTCTCTTGAAGTATAGTAAAAATCGAAACTGCATTTGCACTCTTTTCCACTTTTGTTCGCATTTATCCATTTATCTGCAATTTTTGTTTTCAAATACCTCCAACGTTTCGTCGCTTCATTAAGACAAACAATCAATATTTGCATTCACGACCAATTTACATATCCCATGTCAACATTCCAATTAGGTCGATTTATACAAACCGACATGAAAACAACCTGAGGGATTGTGAGTTTTAAAACCGATCACAATTTTATAACGTTACGAATCGCTGAGGGGGGTTGCTTTGAATTTTGTTCGGTCGGGTGAAGCAAGGTTTATTAATAAGTTTGGAACAAGTGCGCGAGCGAGCTCTCGAGCTCCTTCAGGACGGCACGTTGTAAATCGTATGCCATTTTCACAAGCTTACTTAGAAGAGGTTTAGAGCAACGACGGAGGGGGGGGGGAAGGGGAGGGGGGAGGAGGCGATCGGTGCTCCGATACTTTACGAAACTCGCTTGCTTTATACGCGACAAGTTCGGCCGCCCGGTCGAGAACTTACGAGGGTTGAATATCACTTTTGGGAAATGGCAATCGAGTTCTCAGTGAGAACTAATTCTCCTGAGGGGGAAGTGGCACCTGCTCCGCGCTGTAAATGGGCCGCCAACGTTTTCGACGTCGTTGCACGAGCCGTGCTTCTCGGGATCGCAAATTGCGAATTTAAAGGACGATCAGGCAACTTGGCAAAAGTATCGCACGGGGCTTTATGCGCTTCGCAATTGACGAAGGGCATTACGACGTAATGCGATTCTTTAACTGAATCCAATTTCAACGTTGCATTCGTATGAATTATGTATCTTCTTGCGGAACTGCCAGCGACTTAGACCGATGGAGATCGGTGGAGTTAAAAGTTCGCCTGCGGACTTTAACTCTTGTTAACGCGCGATTAACTTTAACGCGAGATCGATCGAGCATCTGCTATTTGATTGTAGAGTTCGGAATTTTACGTGAAAGGAGAGAGCCGCACATTTTTCATTCCGCATTATTATCCATTACGTTTATCAACATATCAAGTTGTATTATTATAGCAAGTAATCTATTAAGAGAATACAAACTATTTAAATTCTTCATCTTCTCTCTTCGTTCAATATTCTTTCCTATATTTCTTCAACAAACGTTCATCTTCTATTTTGTGGATCGTTCCCGAATGATGACACAGATAGATCCGATGTCTCGTATAGATCCACTACACATGTGCGACGAGTTTGCTACTTGGGAGCTTCTTCTTGCGACAAACAGCGGAGACGTGTCCTGGTGGAAAGTGTGTCGGTGTCGTTCGTAAGATCGCGAGTGATTCTCCAATGACTCATTGAATTTCCAGAGCGAAAAAGGCAGACTGAAAGGCAGAAAGAGGGGTGGATAGGTAGACATCTCGTGCCACTTTCCATAGTCGCTGGCGTCGGTGGCGAGAAAATTGTCTCGGCTGGGCAAACACTCGACGGCTGTTTATCTTCACCGTGGAATCCTCTCTCGTATATATCCGATGAACGAAAATACCACGCGCGCGGTGGTACCATGTGTGTCTGCGGTCGTCTTATGTTTACAAAACGTACGTATGAGTACGTGTGTCCCTCCATCGCGACGCGATGTACAATTTTGTCTCTCGGTCCTAACTAGGCCGTTTGCGCCAGATAATAAGGGTCTTAATTTTGTTACATTGGCGCGTACCACGGATTGTTTAACTCGAGAATCATAACCGTTTCTCTCGCCGGTCTCTGATTCGCGCTTGACTAGCTTTTCGGCTAAATCTCGCGTGTCTAATTTCACGAAAACACAGAGGGTAGTTTCCACATAACTCCCCCACGGAACACTTTCGTGATATTATATGAAATGTAGGTACCTCGTGAGACGTGCGCGAAATTTAAGCCACTAGAGATATATATCGCTTGATGCTCTCACGTCAAATTCAAGTTTTCTGCTTTATATAGAGACGCATTTCGTCTGTTCTTATTACTTGGCTTTGTCACTCATTATTATATTTCCCTTGTTTTTTTTTTTTTTTTTCGTTAATAAAATTACTTTAATTATTGAAATCATCTGTACTCGAGCCGCGAATATTATACGCGTTGTATATTCTCACGAAATTACTCCAGATTTTAATTGCAACTTTAGCGGACTCTTTTGAGTAGGATTATTAGACTCTTGTGACCGCTAATTATTTTGTTAGCCGCGTCAAGAGAATTGCATTAATATTAACAATAATGTGGAAAAGGAAAAGACGAGACCGCTAATTAAAACGAAGGTAACGAGAGACAAAAGGGTAAGAGAGGGACGAATCGTGGACTCGGGGAGTCGCGGCTCGAAACCGCACGTGGGGATCGACCGCGAGTGAGGAACTGTAACCCTGACACAGTTGAGCAGTTCAGCTTGACCTCCGTGCATTCTGCATTATGTATGTAGACCTCCCAACCCCGCGCGGATTCGCCTGCATTGGCCGCGGCAAAGTGTCGCCTATGCTGCATGACGACGGCGTTTTGCGTTCCTGTAGCGCGACGAAACGCGATTGCAAATTACGATATTATTCGCTGCATAGAATAAATTTCTAACGCTTAACATCTGACGCGTAGTCTCGAAAATATCCTCGCGAATACGATGTCGAGAAAATACTCGCAGGTCGTATAATCGAGAAAGATGATTTCCACCTTTTGTATAAATTTCTATAAAATTCTTGTTCGTAATTAAAGATTTAAATAATAAGGTATTAAATAACATGCGGCAAGACGGAATATAATGTTGCAAGAGATTCACGTTTTCCACATGCTTGAAGGTTCAACTGTCGGTCAGAGAAATCCCCGTCTAAAGGAACCCCCTTGTCGCTTTGTTTTCGTTGTGATCGCGCCGAGAGAGAACAGAAAAATAATTATCTTCGTGGTTTACGTTCGCCGACGGAATGAAAAGAAAAAGAAATGGATAGTTGGAACGCCGAGGTTTCACCTTACTTTCCGCGGGAGAACGACGCCGCTTGTCTACGGGGTGGATAATATTCAGTCGAAACTCGGGAGGGAAACCTGCCAGGTTGCGGGTAACTTTCAGAGACCTCAGAAGGGTTTCTAACAGGAAAATAGAGGGGAGGGGAGCAAAGTTGGACGCGGCGGCAGGACGGGTAAGTCGGTCTCTCTGATGGAGGTGAATGCCTCCCGAGTGGAAGCGCCAGTGAAATTGAATTGCAGGAAGACTCTATTTCTCTTTCTCGCGCGCAAACACGCTCCTATCTCTTTCGTCCTTCTCTTCTCTCTCTCTCTCTCTCTCTCTCTCTCTCTTTTATATCCCAATCTTGCTTTCGCTCTATCTCGACTTCCGCTATCTCGCTCGTGCTCCGTCAGTTCGCTCTCCCCTACCCCTTCCTCTTCATCCTCCATTCATCCCGTCTCTTCTTCCAGTGTTTGCGCAGTTGACTCGTGTCTCCATTTGTTTCATTAAATTACGCCGCGCACCCTCCTACTCCTTTCCAACCCCCTCCGCCTGTGATGAGATATATCCACCATCTACTCACCATCCTCAACCGGCATTCCCCCATCCGGTGCCACTCGCGGCACTTTTCTTTCAAAATAAAGGGACGCGGGAAACAAGGAGAGGCCTCCATTACGTTCATCCAACCCTTCAACTCTTTCTTACAAATTTAATGCTACCCTTTGTTTCCATTCTTCTTTCTCTCTCTCTCTCTCTCTCTCTCTCTCTCTCTCTCTCTCTCTCTCTCTCTCTCTCTCTCTCTCTCTCTCTCTCTCTCTCTCTCTCTCTCTCTCTCTCTCTCTCTCTCTCTCTCTCTCTCTCTCTCTCTCTCTCTCTCTCTCTCTCTCTCTCTCTCTCTCTCTCTCTCTCTCTCTCTCTCTCTCTCTCTCTCTCTCTCTTCTGCGAGAAGCAGCCTCCCAATGTATTAACGAACGGGCGCATTTACCGGCCGGTTTTATGGAAAAACATACGTCCCTCGTGGAGGGTGCTCGTTAAGAGTAAAAGAAGCAGTGGCTGGCAGGAAAGGTGAGGGTGGCCGGAGAACGAAACAATGAGAGTCAGCATTCTCGCCGCGAAGTGCGCGCATTAATTTGCATTCTCCACTTATATTTACGCGGCGTCGCTGTAATTCCATTGGAGAGCCCCAAGTCTCGATGAATGGTACCGCTACAAAAACATTTAAAAGCTCGCAGCTATAACCGAAGAATTATTCGTTATTATTGCGCGCCTCCATGGCGGAAATGATTGCTCTCTCTCGTTGGTAACCTCGTTAGCCGCGGCATCGCGAGCCACAAGAGAGAAGGCAGATATTCATAAATAATCGAAATAATTCAATACGAGAATAATGCGTACTAGAAAGTTGTAATTTCTCATAATTAGAGCTGAAAAATTGAACTTTACCCGATACTCTAATTTATAGCATTATGTAATTATCGATCCATCATTTACGGAATACATATTTTTCACGTAGCGAGGAATGAAAGATGATGCGAATATTTTATCCGAAACACAGAAATTAAATCGATTACGGTATATGGAGCGCGCATTTGAATATTTTCCACGGAAATATATTTTTCTTTCGCATCAATTAATGTGGCTGCGAGAGGAATAATGGTTTTGCGTAAGCTCTGTTATTATTATTATTATTATTATTATATGCATACACAAACGGAGAATGCTTTTGTGTCAGTCTCAATATATATTCAAGGTATATTCGTCGGGTGAAACAAGATACAGCCTGCGCAAGACTCCTACCAGCAACTTCGTAGAGACAACCCTCCAGCAGAGGCCACAATGGAACCCCGCCGCCTTTCCCTCTGCCGGGAGAGCGCGCGTTAATTTTCCACGTATGTCGGCGGCGCGCCGCGTAATCTCATCACCTGGGATGCCACCTGGTGTGGATGCCGTGTCGTGAAAGCCACGAAATAAATGCGTGCGTGCACGTAAGTTTAACCCGGTGCAGGTGCAAACCGGATTACAAATATGCGACCGCTACCGTCGCGCGAGCCACCCTCCGCGAAAATTTTGTTTCTCCATTTCGCACGGTCTGCGGAATTTGTATTTTTCTTTCTTTCTTTTTTTTTTTTTTTCTTTTTTTGTGTGTTTCATCGCGACCGAACTAGTTAGAGGACGCATAAATGCAAATTGTCGCGTATGCAAATGCGTGTTTCTACTAGGCACGTACCACTGCTCTCTTACACAATACCTTTTACAAGGGACGTTCAAAAACTCACCCTCGTCCTTTACGACTTTAACGCGAGTGAGAATTATTTTAACATGGCATTTTACTTCCGCTAATAGTTTAAGAGGTACGAGTGACCATCCATTAGCCGCTTACCGTGCGAAACCAATCGAGAGATATTTAAAGTTAAAGCTCGCGGAATCCGGATTACAAATCGAATAAAGCGCGCGTATAATATTTTCTTTCCGCTTGTAAATTCTATTTTTTGTGGCGCATGTAAAAATTGCATATTTGTAAAATCATCACCGCAATTATGTAACTTCTCTCTTTCGGTTTTGATATAATTCACGTGCCACGTGTATGTTTAACGCTGTTTGTCGCAAGGTAATCTAATCAAGGGTACCTCATTTCGCGCATACGCGAAATAATTGAAAAGAAAAACACACGCGCAGATAAAAAGGAACGGCGTAAAATGCAAAGTAGATGGAAACGCGCGAGAGATAGTCGATGGAAGCGTTAGTCGCGAATAGCGGTAATCTGCATTCCTGGTGGTTGCAAAAGGGGCATCGGCGAGTAGGCTCACGCGTACAAAACAAACTCTGACTTTAATGCTGGTTTGTATTCCGCGGATTCGCTCACGCGCGATCCAGAAAGCCGCCAAAGGGCAAATAAAATACGTCTCTCTCTCTCTCTCTCTCTCTCTCTCTCTCTCTCTCTCTCTCTCTCTCTCGCTCGCTCGCTCGCTCGCTCGTGTATATGTGTGTCGGATAAAAAAGCCACCAAAATTACCACCGCGTGTAGCGCGATTTTTACGCGCACTTTCGCCGAATTTATTTCGAATAAGTTTCGAAAAGCGTGAATTTCTCTCTCTCTCTCTCTCTCTCTTTTTCTCTCGGTCTTTCGACTGAGAGAATGAGAAGGCAATGCATTTTCTCTCTCTCTCTCTCTCTCTCTCTCTCTCTTTTCACGATGCGAATCACAGGTGCAATATGGAGAAACGCGCAGCCACAATTTACGAGAGTGCTTTTTCTTCATTCATCGAATCAATTAACAGCGCCCGAGTTAGAAGACCGCGTATTTATTTGTATTCATATCACGACGAATACACGAATGCGAATTCATCTCGATGTATTATTAATAATATAAATTTATTTGTGCTTCCGAACAAGCATAAAACATAAATGCATTTGATAAACAATTCTATTTGATTTATCTCGCAGAGAAAAATTTTTTGTTACAATGTCAGTATAAAAATATGAGTAAGTTAAAAATAAATATCTGCGCGTTTTTTTGCGCTTCTGATAATATTAATATTCGTGACAAATTTCTTTCAGTCAAATATTCCGCGTTATATAATCATTGTTTTTGCAAAATAAAAATGATTCTGCAAACGAAACTCTATGAAATACATGGTACAACGCGTTCTGTCCACTTCTTTTCATTAAGAATTTTTTCTAGCCTCTTAATTATGAATCGTAGCCTTTTAATTATCGCCGTTAATTGCAACTGCGGTGCGAGCCATTGCACCTCGCGGTCGCGTCAACCGCGTGCGACGAAAAAATGGTACCCGCGAGGAGCTAGTTTCGCGCCATGGACGAGCGCGGGGGTGCAAAAAAGTCGGACGGGAAGAGAAATTAGTTGTCAGCCGCAGCGCCATAGACAGGAGGTGAAAGCGACGGTCTGAGGGAGGAAACGGGAGGTCGGTATAACGGGAGCGGGGGAGGGAAGAAGGGTGAGGGTTCGAATCGTGAGAGGACGAGGTGGCCGAGACGATGAAGGAGAAGCGGCTCAAAAGCCCCGGGCTTCTCGCGTGATTTATGCGAGATTCCAACGATGCCGCGCGTAAAAAAGAAAACAGCCCCTCGCTCTGTGCCAACCCCTTTCCCGAACCTCGCGACGCCCCCCGTCTCTCCCTCTCCACGTCGCGAGTCGTCTGGAAATGGAAATGGCCGGGGCACATCGTTCCGCTGCTGGAAATCTCCCGGCGCTTTCAGAAGCATTTTCCGAGGGAAAAGAGCGGCCACGAAGAGCTGATGACCTCGGCCGGGCTCGCTTCTCGCGGAGTGATTTGCTGAGACACGGTAATTAATGCTAATAGAAAAATTGCTGGAACGGTTAAATGTAGATTGGAACGAGATGGTACTGAAATTTTTTCGCGATATACAGAGAGAACGCTTTTTTTTGCTACAAAAGTATATAGACAGTCGGCAGCGAGATGAGACAACCACGCTTAGAGCGTTTCCTCTTTGATACTACATCTCCCTTTTGAAGATGCACACACGTACATCTTTACTTTCCTCATGTAAATGATTTTTATATATTTAATTTCTGACTTGCATCTTGGACGTTTTTTTTCCCTTACAGTGTATTTTAAAAATATTTTATTATAAGATGTTGCGGTTTCCATAATTTTCCTTTTATATTTGAATCTTATTAGTTTATATCGATTGTATACGCGTCAATTATTATTATTAATTATGAACCAATCAATTATGAATTATAAACCAATTGTATTAGAAATTGAATTGGATTTAATCAAGCCGTGTACGCAACCGAAATTCGATGTAGGTAACAACGCCGAATAAAATATCTGTTTGGCACGTTACATGGTCTCCGACGCGTGAGGTTTGATTATGGAATTGTATTCATGACATTTCATAATCATCGATGCAACGACACGATTATGCTCGCGATTAATTTCTATCGTATCGATTCTGCGTAAAATACGCTCGCACGGTACCTATTACGAGAAGAATCTGCTGTCACTGATTGTTATAAGGTTACGTCAACATTCTTGAGGGCACGTGTGATCAAGCACGAACGTGGCTTAAGATTATGCTTAGGATATTAACCAGTCGCGAGCGATTGCCGATCGCGGCGATCATTGTGTTGTCTCGCGCGGCCGATCGATCGATTAATTAATTACAGGAGGATGGCAAGTTTGCACAGTCAATATTGAATTCAACGGTTAATATGCGTTTCCGGGGAACGCGAGGCAGGCGTTTCCGAGTTAGAGTCGTTAGAGTTACCCCGTGCTCGACGTCGCGTCTCGATATCGCGCTCACATTTTAATTATACATTTAAAACCACAAATTTGACGCATTTTTTTCGTCGCCGCCTGCTCGTCGATAACGCAAACGCTATAATTCGATGAATTGCGCCAGCCTCGCGCGCGACCAGTATCGTGTTGTATCGTATTTTAATTTTAATTAATTTATCTCTCCCGGCAATTACCGATCGGCGAGATGATATCTCGCGCCAGTGGGCTCACCAGATTAGCGGGATATTGTATTATATTGATCGCGAGACACTCTGATAAGTGCAACGCGACCGTACAAATTCGTGGCGACGCGTTAACGTACACGCAACTGATATATAATAAGGAATACACGGGAGATAATCACATTACACTACAGCAAACCAACAGACAAGATTATCTACACATACATTACAGGCATTACATATACAGTGTGCGATACTCGCAGCGGTAATGTCGCGGATCGCAGGAGGGCGCAATAACTTTTATATCGTATTTTCGCGGCAAGATTGTATAAATCGCAGCGGGTCGTCCCGCGATTTACGACTAGATTCCATGTCGCGATTCGTACAATTACGCGATTTAATTGCGCCCGCATCGGTGAGATATTTTTACGCGACAACCGCACGTGTTTTTCAAGCCATACGCGACGCGTCTCCTCTCCGATTAAATCCGCCACCATCACCGCCGCAACTACCACGTGCGCAAGCGACAACACATGCAAGGCACCAGAGGTTAGAGAGACAGAGACATGATTTTTCAATTTTCCGTCCCCGAAATAGAGAAGTGGGAAAGTGCACTACTCCGCATTGTTTCGTGATGGACGAGCTCGTCGTTCGCGGGAAAGCATTCCGCGCGAGTAATTCGAAATACTCGTATAGATATGGATACATTCGAAAGGAATGAAGAGTCAAAGTTAAATGTCAATTCCAATAAGCAGAATATGTCTGTTGACTCTGAGCCAAATATCATGTCGTCGCACCAGTATTATTAAAAAAAGGTACTCAATGCTAAATATTACAGTAATGACATTCGAAAAAATAAAAAGACAAATATATATCTTCCATTTTTCTTCCTCTTTGTTTTTTATATCACAAGATATAACGAGATTGCGTTGAGTAAATTGTTTTTTTAAGACTGCGCGTTATACGAGAAAGATTCGTGTGAAATATGGTAAAAATGCACTACGGAACAGCGTGTAAAATTCCGATAGTCAAAGAACCATCTCGAATTCTTCCGCTTTTTTATATCGCGGAGATAAAAAGAAAAAAAATGGCGCCAAGATTCGTGAAAACGACGAGCTAGTCGTTCGAAAGAGCCGCGACGAGTCGTGAACGCGCGTAACGTTGGATACTTATATTTAATCGGGAAGAAAATCTCTCTCTTACGAGAGACGAGCAAC
Source organism: Anoplolepis gracilipes (assembly GCF_047496725.1). Lineage (NCBI taxonomy): Eukaryota > Metazoa > Arthropoda > Insecta > Hymenoptera > Formicidae > Anoplolepis > Anoplolepis gracilipes. The sequence goes on from NC_132975.1 coordinate 6,102,562, forward strand.
GCCGAGGTGCGACTTTACGAGCGTGTAGGCAGTCACAGCGTGGGTTTCCCGGATACCGGGTTACACGCGTCCCGACCGGACTGGCTCTTCCGCTCTCTCTCTCGAAACGGTGCAACGAACTCTCCATGAAGAATCTACCACGAGTATCACCACGTCAAGGGCGTGCGAGCGCACGTGAAAAATTGCGAAATACATCCTGCCTCTCGATTCGTGACGCGAAAATAGTTTGTGGCCCTAGTATATAAAACATGGCGTGTTGCATATAATTGTATTATTATGAATAAAAATTTGAAAATTCGAAATAGATTAATTTCAATTGATTATGTGTCACGGATATCAAAGTCAGATGTCAATGATCCTTAATTAATAATTTTTATCGCAGATTTACGCTCTAATAAGCTTTTACATGCGTTGTCAGAACATTAATGTTTTATAATTGAATGTATAATATTTTTGAACAGTTTTAAATTTGCTCTGCAATTACGTCCACGAATCAATGTATCGCTCATTTTCATCATGCATCCGCATGCATTGACGACTCCATGTACACATGTATATCGCGATGGTATATGGTTATCAGATGGGATGCGTATGAATGAAGAAAGTTTTTTTGCATTCGTAAGATTCGGAATTAATTTGTAGTTGATATTGATTGAATGATCGGATGACGTCGATTAATTGATCGTACATAATGTGCTCTGCCCTCTCCAGTCCGGGTGAGATACATTTGTGATAACGTAAGTACGTTATTTTTACTCTACTGGAGCGAGTAACTTGCGGCAGTGCTCGCTCGCTCGCATCAACGGGAAGGCGTGTCCCGTTCGCCATTATCGATCCCACCAATTTAAACCAAACAAGATACAAAACGATAAACGGAAAGACGTATAAGCGCGTAAAGCCAACAAATCATTGAAAATATACGGCCAATTTAAAATCTCTCAACAATAACGTTGCAATAACATTTCAAAAACGTGTGCCCTCCGTTGCGCTCTGCCTCGCTGGTTCAAGCTCTCGTGTAAGCTTACTAGTAGAACCATATTGTAACATTCATTGTTAAATAACTTTGTGCGAATATTGGAAAAATTCCTGAGGACATTCCAGCGCCATTGACACCATTTAACTCGATTCAATGAAAATCACTATATATTCTGGAAATATTCGGTTAGTATGTAAATGTTATATTTCTAGTTGGATATATATTTCATTAAAACGTGATATCGTATAAAATCTATTGATTATTATCACTAAAATGAAAGATAAGTAACGATCGTTTTAGCAATTAAACGTAAAATATTCAAAATTTTAAAAATATAATTTCATTTTTATTAATAATTTTTTTCACTATAAATCGATTCGAATAATATATTTTATAATATTTTAAGATTACAGGAAAATTCTGAAATCTTAAGAACTTTATTAATTATAAAATATATCACTTGAAACGTATTAAAAAAAACTTTGGAATTTTGTAAAAAAAAAAAAAAGGAATTGCAATTACATTATATAAATATTTTAAAAATAATATTTTAATTGACAGAAATCAAAAAGAAAGTTAGCTTGCAGAGTTCACATGGAAAATAATTATTTATTCGAACACACAAGTCGAGTCGAGTCGCGGCCGTGTGCTCCCTCTCTCTCTCTTTTTCCCATATTGCTTCTTCACGCCCCAGTTCACGATTATGCAACGTTAAATCGGGGAATTAAAAAAGAAGTCTCGGAAGTGCAAATTTCTTTCCACGGGAGTGAGCGCGCGCCGAGTGAACTGCGATAATTTCCAGTGGATTTCCATCCGAAGAAATTTAAGATATCTCGCGGAGTATGTCTCTCGATTAAGGGTCGATTGAAACGTCGATTTTTCCATTACTCTTGCAACGATTATTATATTTATGTTCCATTACTCGCGTTGTTACGATCTTCATTATTTTGTACCTGTACCGTGTCAGTACTAATCATGCGAAATTATAACGTGCTATTGCTATAACTCTCGATAAGCGTAGAGGGTGTTAATGGCGTTGGAAGGCGTGCTTGCAATTTTATATGCATCAATTGGCCGGAAGAAGCGAAGCGAAAGGAGACTTTTCGCTCGATATAACGTTGAACGATTCTCTTCGAACATCGCTTAAAATCGCGACGGGATGGTACACTAGCAGCTTGCTTGATACCAGAAGCGTGGCGCACTCGAGAAGTGCCCCCGTCTTTTTTAACTCACGGATATAGAGAGCAGAGGCGATATCGTCCGATATCGTACCGTGTCGCCTACCTTCTTCTCCCATTGGAGAACGTAGGGCACTGGGTGCTCACCGGGGAACTCTACGTGACAGTTGAAGACAACGCTCTCCCCGAGGATAGCCGTGATGTGCACCGCGTCTTGTTGGCAGAGTCCTGGAGAACAATAATGATCGTTATCACATTAGCAATTACATGTGTAATAATAAATATTCTGAAATTAAATAAACAAGAATGTTAAAAGAAAAAAATGAAATTATTTCCCATCTCTACAGGTTTCTTCATTATAATCAGAGATGTGCATTTTCCAAATGGATGCATTTAAAATGGAAATACAAAATGTAAAATGCCTATTTTGTATTTTGTATTTAAAATATATTGTTTTAAAACCTATTTTACATTTCCATTTAAATAGATTTTATAATCCATTTTCTATTTCAAATGCAAGATGCATTTTTTATAAACAATACTACTAAATTACTACAAATTTAATCAACGTCGCGTTTTGTCGCGTGCATTTCTTATGGGCAAGAGGCCTAAAACTGATATTGCAGGATAAATTTTTCTAGCGAATCTCTCGATTGGCTGTAGGGAAGAAAATTCTTGAGCCTCTAGAAATTCCCTATTCTACAACCAATCGATATTTTTAAGTTTATTAAAGGTTTATTAAAAAAATTAATATAAAAAATATATATGTATATATGTATAAATAAATAAAAAAGTATAGAGATTTTAAAAAAGCATTTTTATTTTAGAAAACCATTTTATAAATGCCTATTTTCCATTTCCTATTTCAAATGGGTGTCTGAAAATCATTTTACATTTTACATTTTCAAATGGAAAGATTCCAACTATTTTGTATTTTGTATTTCAAATGAGTTTAGATACCCATTTTGAACATCTCTGATTATAATACATATATTAATGTCAATGCAATTATTGTATTTTTCAATCGAACGCTAAGCAAGTGACATTCGTGTCAGCTGTGTCAAATGATCGCGTTATAAAAATGACAGCTGATAAAAACAAGATGAGACATTCGTTTCGAACGCCATTCAAAATTCTCCGCACTTTCACATCTCGCGCTCGCGCTCAAAAAAACGTACGGAAGCTCGTGATTTTTGCCACAAGAGTTTCGTCGTCGAAGAAAGAAAACTGCGAGAGACGAGAGCAGCGTTCTCTAATGCCGTTCGTATTCCGACGGGAAGGCATTAAAAGCCATTAAAGGTAAATCAGGGGCAATGGTTGTCGTCGCTCTCTTTTCCACGAATCTGGGAAATCCGATGCCGCACGCGAGTAACGTCGTCGAGGTCGCGTAAGATTAACTTCGCATTAACCTCTATGCAATGTCGTAAGATCGAGTGCGACCTCGATTTTGTATGCTCGAGAGATAACGCTGGCCAGAAAAATCCCTTCGCGTGTCGCGCGTGATAATGACGATGTTTCGCTGGTGAACCCTTTCCAGCGCGATATCGACAGATATAATCAGCATACCTCGCGATACGTTCTTATATCGGTCTTATATACCCTGTTTACGAATGGCAACGGGGGAGATATCGTTATAAATTATATATCGGGGAATGTCGGGAGCGGCGGGGAAAAAAGTAGCCGGTATAACATGACGTGGTGAAACGACGATGGTAAACACGTCGGAGAGGATAATGCAGGCGAGCCTGGAGGAAGAAACTCCTTCGGGATAATTAATGTTCTTAGTGCAAACGAGGAACACGATGAATTAAAGGGCACTACCATTGAAGATAAATTGATACTCAAAATTCAAAGCACTTTTTGATTCTTAATAATTGTGTCTATATATCCTATCATTAAATGTTTTAATCACATAAATAACATATCATTAGATAAAAATTGGTATGTACATTAAGGAAAAATCCAACTAATTGATAAAATGCAAAGTATAATAAAAGTAATTAAGTTAAAGCTAATGTATAGTGAGTGGTTAAAGTTATGTTTTAAAGAACTTTGCGTTTTTACATACTATTTACATTGCTCTTTGTAATATGGCACTAATTTCGATCTTCACTCACTAACGATTCTCATTAGCCAGAAATTTATAATTATTGAAGAAAACTCGAAGTTTTCTCGTGTCACAATCTTGATTCCAATATTTAGGTATTGTAAACAAATATTGTTTACGTTTGAGTTTGTTTAATGTATCTACAAGATCTTGTTTTATTTCGAGAATAAATTTACTTTATTTAGCAAACTTTTCAACAAAGTATGTTATAAATTCTTTGCAGCACAAACACTTTTGCTTAATGGCCTTGACATAATTATCGTTCTAAAAAAAAAAAAAAAAACGAGCAAAAAATTAAAATTTTTATCTTAAAAGAGACATCGTTTCAAATAAAATTGCTCCAGAGAGAAAAATACCAAATAGAATAAGAAACGTGGTGACAGAGTTTGTCAGATGTCAAAAATACACAGAGGGAAGTCTATTGTGACGAGAACCTGAAATGTCCAAATATTTAAACTAATTCGTGGAAATATATATGTCAGCGCAGTCTCTGCTATTCGCGCAAAGTAATCGCAAAGTTCTATGTCGCAAGAAGCTCTATCGGTCGAGGAAACACAAATCGGGAATGACAGCCGATCTACTTTATGTCCGGAGAAAAGTTCGCGACTAGGAAATATCGATTTGACTGCTGACAAGCAAACTTCGGACGAATCTGTCGCGGCCCTTCCATTTTCGTTTTATTCTGGCCTTTCGCTGCTGCGTCACGATCGTCGCGATTAACGTTTCACTGCGGTAAACAGCTGCCGCATTTTCATGGACTTTTTACTACTTCGCAAACTACTGTTCTCTTCGAGTTCTTAATGCGGTAGTGCCATTACGATCTAAATTTTGTCACGAAACGACTGTTACATGTGATTGATGTGTATCCGGCAATTATTCAAGATTTGAAAATTCAACATAAAACATATTACTAATTTTTTTTACAATAAAATTACTATAAAATGTACTTTAAATGCTGAAAAATGTTAACAATAGTTGTATAATAATGAATCATTATATTAATTCACATAGGCGAGCTATTTTTAAATTTTTACGAGTATGCAACAATATCGTTCGACTTCTCATGACACACAATAACTGCAGCTGTACAAGAAGGTTTCACCTTTGCGTAGATTGTGCATCAAGCAACGTCGCTTAACGTTTAGCCAACTTTAGGAACAGTCAGGCCTCCCGTCAAAGGGCTCTACTACTACGTCGATTGCTCGGAAAAGCTGACGAAACCGCAGAAAATCGCTACAGCATCAAGGAGAAGAGAATCGCGCGAAAGGCGACAGCGGCCCCGAAGCACAATGGCATCCATTTCGAATAATGGACGCGACTTTGATAGCCGTCCCCTTTGAGATCCCCCAATGTTATAAATATGACACATTTTTGGCGCTCGTATACGCGTACGACAAAGGGGACCGTAATAAATCTATCCTCGGGCGCGGAAACCTCCGAAACGCGTTTTACAACGACAAACCCACGGTGCCAGATGAGTTCTAAATCGGAGATATTTTCATCAAAAAAAATTACGAGGGACATTCAGAATAAAAAATTGGGTTACGTCAAATGCGCCATCTCATTTATGACACGTGTCGATATTTATCGCCACGTATGTTTATTATATTAATATTTTGTCATGTATTTTGTAACTACATAATAATAAGAATCTAAAATAGAATGATATAAAAGTTGTAATAAAAAATTGTAACAAACTTGAGCGAACTCTGCAGTGAAAATTTTAATTTAATTATATTTAATATGAAATACATAATTTTCTCATTTTCCTAATTTCAAATATAAATAGTTGAACATTTACATCACTGAATAATTCTGCCGCGTTGTCACATTAATATTTTTAAATTAAATACATCTCTCTCGCAAATGATGTCTCGCGATGCACATGCATATTCATATAGACAGATATGGACATGTTACTTCTCTCGAAGCCGTATCCATTCATTGTGTAATATCATGGACGGTGGCTTCTTCCGGTGAATCGAAAGTTCGACACTTCGCCACAGGCATTTTTCTCGATAAAAAATGTGCGCATCGCGACCTAATAACATTCGACGCCATGAAGGAGAAAAGTCGCGCTAACTCGTACATCATGCTCGACGTTTCCGATCGTTTAAATGTAATAAATCGAAATAACGAGAGCGATACTCTGAGAACTTTCAATGGATCGAAAATTGTTTCGGAATAGTGTCGCGACACACGAGCTCTCGAGTTTTTTTTTTTTTTTTTTTTTTTTTTCAACTAATGTCTTGATTGATATTCCGTAATCTTCTCGCAATTTGTATTTGAAGCTTCTTTCGTGTCTCTCTAATTTAATCTAAAATTAAATTTTTATCTCGCGTTACATTCGTCGCAGTATCTGAATACGATCGACGTATCGCGCACCGGACGGTGTGTTGTTAACGTAACGGCAACAGGACCGATGATATTATTGATATCGTACAACGAAACCGGCATAACGCCCTCCGATCGTGCAACATACAACCCATTTTAGTCCGCCCTCTCGGTGTTTGCGACGCGAATTATAATCCCAACTTGGACGCGCAACCGACACAACATTTGTTGCGATCCTCCTGGGATAATACCGCATCCAAATAACCGTTTTTATTGTTACTTGTTATTAAATTTTCAACGGTCTGTCTGTAGCGTGTGAGCGGGTGTACGCGACGGGGACATCTCGTTATCTCCGGAAAGCGAGCTCGTGAAATAAAGCATCCTCGCGTTTCGTCTATTTATATATATATATATATATATATGTACGCGGTAATTATAATTATCATTATGTGCGCGATGTGCTAATTTGTCCGTTGAATGAAGCAACTGCCTGTAAAGAGACTTATGTAGCATGAAATCCAACATTTAACATTATCTTCACATACAAATACGGATATTAAAATATTGGAATATTAAAATTCTCTCATATAGGTCAGAGAGACACAGTTCTATTTGTTCAGAATTTATGCAACATGTTGCCGCGCGAGATCAGCGAAATGATATACGCGAATCTGTGGTCGTGTCTCGTGATAATGTAAAATTACCGATCCCATTTAATTGCGATAATCGAGCGTTCTTACATTTCTCGCGATAGTATTGCACGGTTTAATATAGAATCCATCGATCTGAAAAATCTTGTTCTCTCCTCTGCGCGCTGATAATAATCTTGATGTACGCACGTGAAAACAAATTATTTGTTTCCTCAACTTTATAGTCGAGTGAAACCCGGTTGGGTCGTATTAACCGATCATCGAAAATCTGAAGAAAGTGCGAGCAACCGGCGCGGAAATTTTCTTTATGCGCAGAAAAGACTTTTCCGTTTCACAGCCCGTTAACTCGGCAGAGGAGGGGGAAGGGGAGAGTTAGACAGAATCACTTCCACGTCGTTTTGGCAAACCGCCTTTTACTTCGCGGTTGTTTTTCCGGCGAGATAAACAGATTGAGCAATTCATTTGAATGTTTCGTGAATATATGCAGCTGGGTATATGGATAAAACACGAAAAATTTTGGTTATCTCCACTCGCTACAAAAACGAAATATTTTACTTGCGTCGTTCTTGTTGTGTTTTAAAATAAAATATTTCGTCCCTGTTTTCGCAAACTGAAACAAATATTGAATTAAAGCCGAGTTTTTTAATTCATTTTCTCTCAGTAAAAAATCTTATATAATCAAAATTTTTATACATATAAACAATTTTTAATAATTTATTAAATAAAACCTATATACAATATATACCGTTTCCCTTTTTAATTTAATCACATATGTATGTATGTACTTGTGTACAATTTATTTAATATATATAATTTATGTAAATTAGAAATATTTTCCATTATACAGATATATGAAAGTTTGTTGCGTTTTAGAGTACATTGTCACAATTCACGTCCATTCGTATACACAAGAGTATTAAAACTAGCTCAGAAAATAGCTTTTCATCTTTGCCAACGAATTTTCAAATAGCACCGAAGCGTGAAATTAGCGAGCCGTTCCATCAGCTTGCCATGCTTCGTGTAAGCTAAATAGTTAGGTATGTGTTGAGACAGCACCGCACGCGAGGTATCCAATTGGATGAAGCGAAAGGTAAGGCAATTAAGCGAAGCTAACGAGTATACTATTACCTTAATGAGTTCACGATTCAAAGATAGGTTTTAATTATTTCGAATAAACGAAACCGGTAAATATAGCTTGAGCTCGACGAAACACGAAAATCCTTTTTCGTGAAAACCACCGCCTCGAGGGCTTCGCTCCATCAATATCGACTGTATGCTATTACGAGATTTGTACGTGCGTTTGCCACAAGAGCTCTGTTTGTTAGAAATAGACACGCGGTAAAAAAGAAAGAAAAAGAATCGTGTTTATCTTTCCTCAAGTTTTAATGACTGCAACGTAACTAGCTGATTTAAAGATGTACGTAAAAGTGTGTGCCTGCTAAAACTTGTAGATCGCAATCGGCGAAGAAAACTTAATCGCTGATGACGATGCAACTCTCCGCGTAACGCCGTATGCAACCATTTGTATAAAAACATGCGTGTAGATGACCTCGCAATGAGAGAGATCCTGAACTCTCCCGATCAACAACATCGCGAAATGTCAACTATCGCGGATCAGATTGTCGTCGCGTGTTATCTTGGAGACTCGTCTATCGATCGGTATGCAACCGTATTTATCAAGGGCAACGTACTCTACGGGTCAGCACGTCACATCGTTTGCCACTTGTCCGCCATCTGCGCGACGCTTTGATAGCCGCTACGAGGAAGAAACCCATAATCATCCGTCACATACAGTCGCAAAGTATGTAGAATTTATGGAGCTATGCGCGACTCTTGCGCATTGACGAAGAATTTGTTGCAATTGGCGGAGCTCTTGAAAAAAAAGCAGCTCGTCAATGTGTTTTATGTTATTCTTAAATAATGAAATATATACATGTATATCTCGCCGGAGATTATATAATGCTGAAACTCAATTAAACATCGAAACGTTAACACGTTATATATGAGCACGAAAGTGGAGTAGAATTTAATTAAGAGAATCCATATATACATATATATGTGAAAATGCGTATTCTATTTCCTCCCTAGAGACTACGTATATTTTTTTTTCACATATTTTAAATTGTTTACTTCATTTTTAATTATGTACCTCTTTCGTGTATTTTATGTAGGTATATAAATATCTTTAATATAGCACGACTACGAAAATTAATGAAGCCCACTAAAATAATCATAGCAGCATTATTAATTAAAGCGTTTGATTGGTACAATTTTGATTAAGAGCTACTTAGCAAGTACAATATTTACTTTATTTTATAAGCACTTGCAACTCCAGTATTTCGACATATGTTTATACGTAGAATGTACTTTTTATCGTTTCCTGTGTGCAATGTTTCATTCAAAATAAACCGTCGTGCACACTTACACGATGATAAATATTTGACATCGCAAAAACGAAAGAGAAATTATACTCGAAGTAAACAATCATTACAAAGTTGCTGCGATTAATTATATTTTCTATCTCCCGAGAGAAGCGAGGCAATGCGTATTTTAATTGCAAGATAATGCGAATTTTAGTATTACCAACGCATGCCGTTAACGCAGTTATGCATATATTTTGAATGAGACTTCGCGAGAGAGGCTGGAGTTTTAATGAAATTGTTTGCGCTGAGTAACGAGCATCATAAGGATCCTCGTATAACGTCCATGTAAAAAAAAAAGGAACCCTTGATACGAGCGTGTCGCGTGCGTTTTTATTTTTCTTTGTTTTTTTTTTTTTTATTCTTCGTCAGTAATCTCGTTGCGTCGGCGTGATTAAGGTTCTTATGGTTTAGAGTGTCACTTCAGCCGGAATAATTGTAAAAACGTGAATACGAGGTGTAAAATTGCTTGTCCTGCAATTGAGAGACCGTATTCGTTCAGGGTGTCTACTCGAATCTTGTAAAAAAAATTCCCTAAAATTACCTGATTTTTCCAGGTAATTTTGTTTCAAATTTCAAGTAAAGAGAATATTTTCAAAATTTTAATACAACTTTCTCTAAAATTTTTTATTACATATATTTTTTAATGTTTTTTATTCATACAGAGCCTCTTAAGTTTCAAGTGCTAAATTTATAAATGTACTACAAAAATTAAATAATTCTTCTAAGATAAGCATTTTCTTTTGCATAAATTACAAAAAAAATATGTACTTCATATTCAATATTATATTAAGACATTGAATGTATAACAGAAATAAAAAAATAAAAAAAAATATATATATATACATTTATTTATTTATTTATTTATACAATATATTCAATATTAACATGATTACATACTCTTCGTAATTTTTAACGATAAAGAGATGCATGAATGCATCACGAAATATGCTATGCGATAATCGCGCAAAAAAAAAAAGATTTCGCGAATAAGTAATAAATTACCTCATACGTAATAAATTATCTTTGCTTCCACAAATTTCATCCAAAGTTTGTTTTTTTCTTCTAATCCTTCATCGATGCATCTTCAAAAACATTCACAAAACACTCGCGCGACATTTTGCACGATATTCCCGATTTCATATTATGTTTATTGATGCACGAAATCTATGTCAGACCAGTATTTTTCCGCTTACGTATCGCCGCACGAATGATAACAAAGTCACCGTGCGTTATACACATGTAAAAAATTCGTGTACTTTTTCGGATTAATAGATATGTATAATGAAACAAAGGAATTTTCAAAAAAATTTTTGGAATCCTAATAAAATAAAAATAAGACTTCCCCGATTTTTCCAGATAAAAAAAAAAAAGTCCCTAAGAATTCCAGATTTTTCATGTTTTTCCAGGGAGTAGACACCCTGTCGTTTTAATTAAATCAATTTTTATATAAAATCGTCGTACAAAATTAAAATTACAATACAGTTCTACAAAATTTACCATGTTTTAATTTTTTTTCAAAATTCGAATTTAATTAATGAATCACAAGCGTTGCATATCTCATGTTATCTCATAATATTGTACTGTAAAATACTGCAGGGAGCGCAAAAAAATATATAAATGTTATTATTACATATAACGTTGGTGGGAAAACTGATATCACGTTTATCCGTACGTTTTTCGCATAGCGGATATGACAATGTCCCGCATTTGACAGAAGACCATTTTTCGAATTGTCGAACAGCCGAGCTGCCGCATATCGAAACGAATTCAAAGCATTGATAAAAGGCTCAGTCTCTTTTCACGGTGCGACCATTCACGCCGCTTCGGCTCGTGATGGAAAATTCTTTCAGATTGAAACTCGCGCGCGGTGCCAAAAGAGAATATTTTGCGATGTAAAGTTTGAATGAGGCTATTACAATCCAGCCTGTCGTAGGTAAAAATTATGACAAATTCGACCGCGTAATAATGTATTCTCGTTAATTGTTAACGGCGTTCTGTCAATCAATAAAAGGACATTGATTTTACATTTCGAATAGACAAACTCTTTAATAATGAATATTTAGTCTTTTTCGTAATAATGGAAATACGACTGTGATTAAGATATACGCGAACTCCCTTTACAATTGTATCTTTCACAAGTTGCGACAATCGCGAAAATCGAGTTTTCTCGTCGCCGTTCGTTTCATCTTCCCTTGACTTAATCGCACTTGGCATTCTCGCCCGATACTCCATTATCTGATCGCGCAGGACCAGCTTATTTCGCTTCATTTGTCGATCTCAGTCCACGTCCCATTACACGCCACAAGCTCTCTATCCCGGTGTCCGCCTATGGCTCGTCGGATTTGAGAAGCAACGACCCGTTCCGTGAGATACGGTGCTACGGCATTAGCGATCATTCGGACGTCCCGCCAACTAGTGAACTCTAATTTGCGGTTCTCGCTAATTGAGAAACGAACACGAGATTGCACCAGCGCGGCGGACAAATGAAGAGATTCCCGCATGCGACAGGATGCCGCGTTATCATAGTTTCGAGAATGTAACAATAATGGTACACAACGACATATTGGCGCAACTGAATTATTAAATAAAGAAGACTCGGAAACTTTTTGATTACATGGGCTTTATAAAATATTTGAATTTTTTTTCGCATTAAAAGGTGAAGTTTATTTCAAAATATTTTCCGACACTACCTCTTTTTAAATAAAAAGTTGTTATCTACGAGACAGCAGTGTTTTAATGTAATAATTTTTATAATAATGGTAAAATAATACCTGGTGTGACGAGGAGCGCGATACCAAGGAGTAGAGCTCTCGTCGCCACTTCCACGATCCGCCGAAAGTCCCTGCGACACCATCGTAACCGATGCGTCTTTCCTTCGTCATCCTCTTCCGCTTCATCGTTTCTACTCGCGTGCTCGAAAAGACCCAGACAAAGCCGCAGCTTCCGGTACACCGCGCCAATCCCATTCGACTCGGGCATGCGTCGCTTCAGAGTCTCCTTTTTTTCAATCGCTTCGTTCTCCTGGCGCCTATACGGTCGACAGCCTGTGCAGGTGGGCTGACCGGAAGCGAGGATCGCCTCGTGGTCAGTCCTCCTAAAAAAAAAAAAGAAAAAAAAATCATTCTTTTCATCATCTGTAAATAATTTTACCTCACCGTTTATGTAATCTTGTCGATTATGAAAACAATTCAAGATATTTTTATAAGGATCTCTCTGTCAACGTGTGATTTATTTTAAAAATTCTTAAACACTCCTTTATTATTTTTTTCTATGTATGAAATTTATATACAGAATACCATATCAATATTATTAAAGATACAAGTTATTTGATTCTTAAAATTTCCTTTTTATTTCGCATACATTTTGTGTTGTAAGATAACTGACTCGATGCAAAGCTAAACAAATAGGTTACAAATAAGTCTTCTACGCGACACATCCACGATCGTTTACCTGTCCTCGTGGTCGTCACACGCGGCTTTCTCTTCGCTGGCATGGTAACTGTCGTGCCTTAGGGACCGAAGACCCTGCGAACAAGTTCCTCCGGTACACTGGAACTCGAGCCGTCGCCGGAGGTCCGTGGCTTGTAGCCCTCCTCCGCCCCCCATACCCCCGCTCCCATAGTACCTGCGAACATAAAGCGGTCGAGGCCCGTTACAACTATAACACACGCGGTAACAATCGTTGGACGAGGTGAGCTACGACCGGTAAATGACACGGCGCTCAATATGTCACATAAACCAGAAGTACTGACGGCGAATAAGGAGTCGTAAAGAATATAGCACACATGCTACTGATCTTAGGATATGACACGAGGTGATAATAAGTAACAAGCTGTAAATTTATTCAATGCATTTTAGATGTCACGTTATATATCGTGACTGATAATTTTTCGAAACTTTACGTGTCTTTTTGTATAAAAAAAAAGGAGATAATTGCAAGCATTTTAACATTTTTTTCTACATAAAATTTGATTTGCATATTGATCTGCGCGACGAGATTATTGAATGATTCTCTATAGATTTGATATTATTAAATTTACATGTTATCAAATCTACATTTTGATATTATCAAATCTACGTAAAAGTTTTGATCAATTTTTATTCAAGCGTTATATCTACATTAATAGAGAGAAAAAATCGAGGATATATATTCAATCTAATATTTTATGAAAATGGAGATAATTAATGTTTTAAACAAATTTTAAACAAGATTTTCTTCATTCATTTCATTTTTATCTCTTATTTTATTTTAATTAAATATAAAAAGAGATTCGGGCTCACCCCTGCCGCTCCGCCACTACTACCGCTGCCCGGATCGTACGCCCCCGGTGCCAATTTTCACGAACCGCGCCACTTCCTCGCCCTTCTCGGCAGCCGCTTCAGCCCCCGCAACGTATCGCTCTCATCACCTGTAACACAAAGAAACAATATTCATCAGCAACGCTGATTATTTAGAATAAGAAAAAAATCTTTATTTACGTTCGATAGCAAAAGTATTATCGCAGTAAAAAATTGATTGCATACCATCAATTGTTGGGTACTAATAAATTATTATCATTGTCTCTCGCGATACGCTTGCGCAATCGCTTCTTATTCGAAATATATGACTTTATACAACAAGCATACACATCCACATCAATACGTATGTGTATGTATAGATGAATGAATCCTTTGGTAGATAGTTGAAATTCCGTATAGGCGAAACACGAATCGATTCGATTAGCAACATACGTGCTCAGATACAAGCCTGATTGATTCAATTTGGGTTCCAACCCCTACGAGCGATGCTTAGACCGAGGTAGACGCTCCGACGATGGACTGGTAATTATATCACGTTCGAAGGCTGCCACGTGGCAGAAGCTAAGATGGAATAATATTAAATGATCCCGGCAAGAAGAAATGAAACATTTCTAATCTTTGATTAAATGTGACATGAATTCTACAGCATAATCGATCGGATTCAATTTAAAAGTTTTTAATATTTCACTTCTACGAACGATTGCAATGCTTATTTTATCCAATAACTGAATTAATATTTATTTATATATACAATATTGATTTTTTTTTTCCAAATGCATGCCATTATATTCATGAAAATCGTGATTGCTATTCATACATCGAGATTTTTAATATTGTTTCAACAATTGAAAAATGTCTCGATGTAATAATTCGACATATACAATACCCTGTTGATAATGAGAGCAACGTAATGGAATTATAAATGAGCAACTGCATTTAATATTGTAGTGCTTAACTTGTACATAAAAAAACAGCCTCGATTTAATGCAAATTATATTACGATGTATGCATATGCAATATATGTATTACGATCACGGAATAACGCGCGTGCAGAAGGGAAGGGGGGGAGTTCGCGGCTTATTTATCGTGTGTCAATACGCGTGAAGATTTTATCTCATTCGAAGCACGTTCGTGTAATACTAACTCTGACGGGAATTACGACCATTCTGCGCTAGCAAAACGATCGTTCTCTCTCTTTCTGCCGATGTAGAGAGCAGGTGCGTATTAGATCGAAGTATTGTACTTTCACGCTCCGTGATCGCGACTATAGTCTGTGTGAAATGAATGAGAGACGCTCCCGATGAAACGAATTGTCCGCAGTTATTAATGGAACGAGTCTTAAAATGTCGGGCTGACAAAATATTATGGTGATTAAATCACTTTGCGTCGCGCGAGCTGTTTGATTAATTAATTAATTAATTAATTAATTAATTAAATAAAGCGCATTTGTATATATCACATACTCTCTTACTTTAATAAATAGCGCGATATATCCAGTGCAGAAAAAGTTATAAAATTAACTTATGCATTAAATGGATAAATAATGTAGTAGTATTCTACAGTAATCTGTAAGCGAATGCCGCGGTAAAGTTACACGATACCGTAAGCTTACAGCGCTCTTATTTATGATCACCGTCGGCTACTAATGCTGTAGCATCAATCAAGCGTTGTTACTCACTCTAGTGCTAAGCCAGATGGCAGATTAGACGCTTGCACTTCCCTCAAGAATTCACATAAGAGCGAGAGGGGAATTTAAATTCTTGCACATGCATCATTGCAACTGTCGACTGCAAATAACGTTCTTTTCGTATACTGTGTTCTACTACATCTTACACATACGAGTATATTATATCTTAGAGTTTAAGAAAATTATTATTATTTATAATCGGTAATGTGTAAGAGCTATCGCATTTTCTTGACTTTAAAAAAATATTTCATAGAAATAAATAATTAATTATACTTTATGCAAATACAGAAAGCATTGTGTATTGTTTATAGTTATTTAAGCATTGCAGGAACGGCGTATAATAATTTATTTATTTCGCACAAATGTCGCAAGTATTTTCTGTCAGGTAAACGTACAGAATTGACTTTTCGAACATACATTGGCGCTACCTTACTATCCTTGACTTTATAGCTGATATTATTCTCAGAGTAAAGTCACGTTTTATTACCTAGCATCAAACTACTCTAACTCTCAGATAACAGTGGATTCTTCCTGCATGACCGAGATTGGAACAGTGGAAAACTGTGATTCCGAATCAGTTTGCAAATTTAATCGTCGACTGTTTCGACCGAGAATATAATTACCGAGAAAAGCTATCTTTTTCCTTATTATCTTTTAATTAAGGTTGATTTATTTTTTTTCCAACATGTTACACATGTGAATGTCGGTTCTCCGATTAACGATATATTATATATTTTATCGATTGGACGATAGTATAAAATAGAGCAGCTTGCTTGCGAGGGAATATTTATCGCCTTTCTTATAAATATGGATTTAAATAGCTCGGAACGCGACTGCAAAATCGATTTAATAATGTGGAGCAGCGAGTGACCTTTTGACCAGAATCCGCCTTTTATCGACAAGTTATTCGCACAGTAAAGTCGTCTCGCATTTGAGGCTATTTCCAAAATCGAGAGTGTGAGAGCGATGTATAAACGAAGGTACATCTCGCGGTCGTTATCTTGGTCAAAGAGAGGAATATCGATGGATCGTACGGCTAGTGCTAATAAAAGGTGCAGGGCTGCACTGTTTCAACAATGGTACATGTCACCCACGCAATTGCGTCCCACCAAGGGGCTGCGACACCGGCTGTCATAACTCGTCTTCGTGTTTCTCGATTATTAGCACCGAGCCGATGGGACTGGCTAGTTTCTCTCTCTCCCTCTCTTTCTCTCTCCTTGCTTTCTCCCTCTTCGACCCATCGTGTTATCCCTTTCCCACCCGCACGTACAGTTTAACTACTCCACGATTCCCGTATATGATATCTACCAGACTCGGTTGGGCTATAAATCGAATCGACCGTGAGAAGCTTATTGCATTGGATGTGTCGACAGTTGAAATTCCAACGGGTAAACATAAGAAATCAGCTCGATAAAATCGCATCCGTTTCATTTCTAGAATAAATATTTTTTACATCAAGTTTTTTTTTTTTTTTTTTTTTTTTTTTTTTTTTTTTTTTTTTTTTTTTTTTTTTTTTTTTTTTTTTTTTTGAGGATAAGATTTACGTCGTTTATACAAGTTAAAACATTTTATCATAATATATTTATATGTGAGGAATAATAGACACAGCACACGAAGCTATCGAATCATTCGGTGAACGAGTTTTTTCATAAATTTTATATAACTCAATTTAGCTATCTATTCTATCCGATGTGCTGTCATTTTGGCACAAAACGAAACAGTCGGCTAATTGGCTTGCGTCAGGACTACATGTCCCATGTGACTTCATTCATTATCGGTGTCGGTCGACGGACCGGAAGCGGGGAAAGTATTGGTTCGCATCGAGCACCGGTGTATCGCGACGATTTTTCGGCCTTGTTTTGTACGTCCGTTGGGCGATGCGCGTTTCAACGTTGACATCGTTGCATTTCGCAACGTACGCGATACTGGACATACGTTTCCCGAAGTCGATACAGACCGGACGCGAGTGAATTACTCGTACGCGTACGCTAAATTGCCGAAAGTTTTCGCCCAATTTCACTGACGACGCGCGCGAACTTCCGTTGTGCAACCGGAACAACTATGCATGCGCTCGGAAGTTCGACTATAGATCTTCGTTTGCTTTGCGAATACATATGCATGTATGTATGTACATCTATGTATCTCCACGTGATATATACATATATGTATTAGATCTGTGCCTTACATTTAACATATTCCGGGTACAAAGTTCCGAGCATTCGTATTCACGCCAAGCTTTGTTAAAATTATAAATGTTACAAAAATTATATTGATGCGAGATAAAATGATATGAAAAAGATGCAAAGGATTTAACTAACCCTTTGAGTAACAGCGGGTCACCCAGAGACCCACCTTTTTTTTCGTAATTTTTTATTGTTTTAACTACTTTTTTTTATCAATAAATACCGGATTTTTTGTTTCTACAGAGTCTCTAGAACATCAATAAGTGTAAAAAAAATATAAACAGTCATTAATTGTTAATTGCAAAAATACCATATATAAGTTACAGTCAAAATTAGTACTTTTTTACGAAAAAATGCATTTTCTACTAATCTATTATGACAATAAATACGGCAATTTTTTTATAATCTTAGTACACTCTAAAGTATTTTTCAGAATTTTTTTAGAGTTTTTCACCGTGTTGTTTTTGTTAAATCCTCTTTTTTTGATAAAAAATATATAAAAAACAATATTTTCTGTTCTAAATCGAAAGTAACAGTTGTATTCTTTTTTAAATTTTTCCTCTGAAGGTTTTTTTAGATCGCAGAATCTGAATCTAAAGGAAAAAAAATTTAATTTCCAAAATTTAATACAAGGATCCAATAAAGCGGAAGTAAAATTTCGTCTGCCATATTAGATCTGCCATCTTGAATTTTGAAAATCTGACAACGGATTCGTAATCAGCGACCCCAAAAATTATATACCCTTATATACCAAATTTTATAAAATACTGACAGTTAAAAAAATTTGTGACTCAAAGGGTTTAATTTACCGATTTATGCATCCACGTGTTTATTCGTAACATAAAATACATAAAATGCTCTTTTTCTTTCTCTCTCGTTACGTACATTTAAAATGACGCAAATATTCTCGACCGTGTAAATCGCGTTTGAAAAATTGTTACGCCGAATATTCACGGCCAATTTCGTTGTGCGGCTGTCGGGCTGAACAATTCGATTTCAACGACAATCCAAATGGACCCGGTCAATTGTAAAGTTCCTACGTTAATGCATTTTTTTTTCTTCCTAAAGCATTCTGACAAGTATTTAAATTAAAATTTATGAAATAAAAATATATTAACTTTACATCGCGCAGATATCTCTGATTCGTATAACAATTACATTGATTATTATCCACGCAAACTTTCGAAGAGAGTTTGTCATATACCATGACAAACGACCAAACTCTTTAAAAAGTTCCTTTACACGGTTGTCCAACTTCTGCGGATTGTCGTCTCTCTTTTGACGGGAAACATAACTTTCTAAATTGGTTTGGGACAGAAGGGGCCAACTTTGTCATTAACCGTTTTTGCGAGCTTCCTCGCCATCGGCCATTCGCTCTTTCCGCGTTACATTACGAAATCGCGGGTTTTCTTTTTCTTTCTTTTTATTTTTTTCAATTTTATTAACCTGAACAACTTGACAGCAATCGCAAACGTAATTCTTCCGAATAATCAATATGCTAATAAATTAATTCCGCACGAAGACGCGATCGCCGAATACCATATCGAGTAATTAGCAAAGATATGCATATCCTAACATGACTAATTTTGCAGATGCTTGATAAATCTATATCGTTCCTACATATCGCAACAGCATATTCCACAAATTTCTCCAAGATCCCTCTAGGCTTAGCATGTATATTCACTGCAAGGCATTTACGAATGATCTTGTATACACATATGTATATCTGATGCGGCCTCGAGGCTTTTCAAGGTATCTCGCACTACGGTATATCTATCCGTCACGGAATCTGTTTGAACGTCCTCCTGCATCAATGATGAAGATGTTAATTATTACCGCCAAGGTTCGCCCGAAATAAGAAGATCCCCGTCGGCGCTAGAATTTCGGGATGGAAGCGAGGAATCCGAGGTCACTCTGGCAATAAACCGTCGTGTCTCTGCTATTATAAGCGAATAATACAGTTTATTTGGCAAGGCCAGTTTTGGCGAAAAAAAAAAAAAAAAAAAAAAACACTTTCTCGTTGAGAGGAAAATGTGTCATAAAGACGATGGTACGTCTTTATTGCTTCTAGCGCGGTATTTATAATTACATCTCTACATGTAAACTATGTTGTAATTGAAATCAATATTTCAATTACGGTTAAATCTCACTAGTAGAAACAGATACAACGCGAGCGATGTCGTAATATCGAAAATTTAATGTGCGTTAAACAGCATTGTAAATCAATGTAGCAAAAAATGTTTAGCTTGCGCTTGACCATCTCTCTTTCGGAAGAGATCCTCGATGAAAAAGTAATCGATCCCCGAGAAAAACTTTGTTAGGAGGAAGGTGCTTAATCTCGTGAACCGTATAATCCAGGCTTGCGCAATACGTTTCCTGAGTATAGTGCACGTAAATCGTTCACCTCAATCGGGAATCGATGGCATGATTCCGGGAATTCTGTTACAAGAGTTCGCGACTTCGAATTAGAGTCCAAGGTTAAACAACGGACGATAAAGTGATGTAATAGTTATAAGATGTAGCGAGATATAGGTATATCATTATTCTTTTAAGATTTATAGAGATCAACTTCCAAACTTTTTATTTATATCCTTTCGATATCAACGGATTATTTATGATTATTGTGTGATCTTGTTCTTTTTTCTCCTCTCCAATATCCTGAAACATTATTTCATCTCGCTTCCTATTTATCGTTCATCGAAGTTGCTAGCAAAATTTATCAAACTCACATTCGGCAGCAGTGAAATATACCCGTTATTTCCGCTGTCCCACACTTTGGAATAGATTTTTGTATCATCTTGTAGGGATCTCCAGGAAATCATTGACGGTACTGTTCGCGCGTTTAAGAATCGCAGAAATTTTTCGAGCATAAAACTTTAAAAGTTTCTTATGGTGCGTAGGAGATGCGAAATATAGATTTGAGAAATAAGGATCATAAGGGGAATAAGCGTTAGCATACTCAGTGGTATATTTTGGAACAGAGAACTCGCTGGCGATAATATCAAGAATAAGAAAGGAAAATATATACAATATTTGAAGCGAGACGATGAACAAAGCCAGATAAATAAAAGAAAAGTCATATAGTGGGAAAAAGTAAATGGATGGAGCAGGCAATAAAAATGTTGCTGATATATGAAAGTGGATATAAAGCAGGAAATAAAAGATGAAAGGAGACAAAAAAAAATAAAAGCAAACAGAGGTGCTAACGTATGCAGAAAAATAAAGAGAAAGTGTCAGAGAAGCTCGGTAACAAACACAGGCATTAATGAGAAACAATAAAAGTGTTGAATAACGGCGAGAAAAACCCGGCGAAGAAAAACGGCGAGGTAAAATAGTAAAATAGTAACTTGGAGAACAAAGTTAAGAGCGAAGAAGAGATGTTCGAGCGTAGAAGAAGCATTTGAGTTTCTTGAAAAAACACAAAGAGTAGATAAGCAGTGTGTGGCGAAAAGAACAGACGAGGGAAGGCAAGGAGAAGGGTTAAAAGTTACAATGAGAAAGGGTTAGAAGGATATATAAGAGCGAAACTTGAATACTCGGTGCTGAGCCGAAAATAGAGAGAGAGAGAGAGAGAGAGAGAGAGAGAGAGAGAGAGAGAGAGAGAGAGAGAGAGAGAGAGAGAGAGAGAGAGAGAGAGAGAGAGAGAGAGAGAGAGAGAGAGAGAGAGAGAGAGAGAGAGAGAGAGAGAGAGAGAGAGAGAGAGAGAGAGAGAGAGAGAGAGAGAGAGAGAGAGAGAGAGAGAGAGAGAGAGAGAGAGAGGAACAGAAAGTGGAAATGCTTTCAGATAGCGGATAGGAAGGAAACGGGCGTCGGGGAGACAGACAGCAGTTGGGGAAAGAAGGTAAGGGGCAAGAGGGAAGCAACATAAAAATAGGGGAAGAGAAATCCGTTTTATGCAAATGAATGTCCGAAATTCTCAGTGGAGCTTCCTGTATCGGCGTTCCGTGCCATCGCAGGAAGATCCTCTAACTTTGCGGTGCCGCTGCCGTCTGCCTTTTATCCTCTTTTAAATATCTCTGCCAAAATGAGCGGGATTTTTTTCTTTTTATCCGTCTTCTACGTCGCGGCGTTTAAAATCGCTCAGAATACAATTTATGCTTTTTCTGTTTAATTTTCTTTTGTTGTGTCTTGAGAAATTAAAAGGAAATTGCTTGTTATAAATTTTGTGAAAGCACGAATAATTATTCAAAGCATTTTTTCACACAATTTTCTATACGTACTTATCTACGATATATATATATATATATATATATATATATATATATATATATATATATATATATATATGTGCAACGATAAAATATGGTAAATAATAAGATAAATGTGTGTATACGTACGGGTATAAATATAAAGATAGGTGCAAACGAGTAAATAGAACAAACAACTCGCGTTAATTAGGGAACAATACAAGCCTGTCGGCCGCGAACAAACAAGGTGCGACATGTTCTATGCAAATCCTACCTCGTTGGCTGGAATTGACGTAGGAAGACGTCGATAACTCTCGGCAAGTCAAATCGACGTGCCTTAGTACTGCGTCGGGACGCACTTAACTCGATTGTAGTTAACGGGTAAGTTTATCCAGACAACGTCACGATAGTTGGAAACTACGCGACTTTGTTGCGCGCTTACAATGAGAATGACAAACGTAAACCGAAGATATGCTTTTATTTAAATACGAATCTCTGTAGTAGAAAGAGAGTAAAAGAATTTTTCTAACGTATACGTAATCAGTACCGCGTTAAAAAATTCACTTAATTTGCTAATCACTCTATATAATATAGACACTTGATATAATACTGTGCAGACATATCGCATCATGTTTCACGATAAAAAAAAAAATACTCTACTTGATGAAACGTTTTTATTTCATCAAATTACATTCCGACATGTTTTTCAAAGTATTTTTATTTTTAGATTATATACATACCTACTACATGATGCTAGATTATATTTTAGAACATTTGTATCTGTTTGATCACACATAGCGATCGTATTTTATTGGGCTTCAAAGTGTTTTTGCTTTTCATTTCACGTGCGCAATCGTATTTTATTGCACTTTAAATTTGAAGCGTTTCTGTTTTCCGACCGAACAATATGCGTCAATCGTATATTACATTACATATAAAATTTTTACCATTGAATTGCGTGTAAAAAAGCAATCTCTTTTAAAACACGATAAAGCCGAAACAGTTTTTTTTATTTATAAGCAGTTTCAATTTTTTTTTTATTATTACGATGCGTGCGCACTCGACAGACCGATAGGAGAGCAATCGCGAATTGTTTTGCGAATCTTAGATTACCCTTCGTGTCGAGCCTCCTGCGGAAGCGTATATTTCTGACGTGCGTGCGAGAAAGAGACATGCAAAATATCGCAGTCTTGCCCCTACGATAAAGAGCGATTTTCTCGGGACTCATATCGAGCTCTACGAAAGGAGGAAAGAAGGTGCACCGCCCTTTCGCCAACCTTAGAAAATTACGTAGCTACGCTGCGAGAGGGCAGAAACCAACGGTAAAAGCACCGTGATACACGCAACGACCGTCACTTTTCCATCGTGGAGAACGCAGTGTATCTCGAGTATTTAGTCGCGCGATAATGCACGACTCTATTCCGTAAGAGAGAGGAAGAAACGGAAAGAGCTTTCGACCAGACTCGCGCGATTTTCGCTTAAGGTGGTCGGCGCGTGGCGGCGATAGTGACAGGAGAGTCAAAGAAATAAAAGTGCATCTTCCCTTTTATACGTGTATGCACATCTATCGTCGCGTGATGCAAGCGTCTCGCATGCGTTGCAACGCGGAATTTCACATCACTCCGACAAAATATACGCCTCCCCGCCTTTATTATCGTGCGGAATGGCCTTAACAGTTCGCCATGCGATGTGGACTTAACAGACTTATTTCTGTAATATCCTATATATGGGAGATAAGGAAATGGGGTATGTATAATATTTCAATAGTATTTAAATGTCCCCCAAACTTCCAGATTTATATTTTAAAATTTAAAATAATAATAAAATAAAATATCGTTAACACGAAATATAATTCACTTAACCAGTGCGTGCATTGTAAGCATAAATCTCCGAGAATGAAGTTCAATTTATTCATTCTGTTCCATCAGACAAGCATTAAAATATATAAGCGATAATATTTTATTTCTAACAAATTATCTGCAGCTATGTCTTCATGTCGACGAAAAATCCATAAATAAAAGGCTATTAATCTGTCTGATCACGCATTTAATACTTCATTATTTGAAACTACACTAAAAACGCGTTCTGTTTATAAACTCATAAAATAAATCGCATTATTTATTATCCCGTAACAATTTTAAATTGCTCTTAATTCTTTAATATATAAATATATTTAATACACGTATATAAATTATATGGGTATAAATTTTGTATCGTGGTCGCAAATTCGCCACAATTTGTGCTTATTTTTTCACGAGGAAATAACGGAAAAAATACATGACAAAATCCTGCGCAAGCAAAATAATTGTACATTCGTGAAAAGCTATATTGAATATTTGCGGATGTGTGCGTACCATAAACATCAAAGTATTTGTCGGAGCAACGTCGATTTATACCACTGCGTGCAGCCACAAAACTCGCTGCCGCCTTACTGGCCGCAGCAACGTAAATTGCTTTTTTGCTCGATTATCGATCCAACGTCTAACAGCTAAACATACCGCCCTGTGCAATTTTGCCGCGTGCAGATTACAATCGCTCAAATATATGGCCTTATTACAACAAATTTATTTTAAGTACCGTTTTCTTGTGTTGTATCTTTCAGAATAAATATTTTCAAAGATACAAAACATTTTTAGGAAAAAAAAAATATATAAGGATTTTTTTAATTATTCATGATACTGTTATAAACTTTTTCGTTCTAAACTTTTTATGGATAGCTTTTTTAGCTAACAATAAGTTATTGTGGATTATCAATCTTTTATATCAAATCTTTTAATCGTTATAAAAATATTAAACATTTTGTAAATTCAATGGACGAAGAGCCACCGTGCTTTTCAAAGCACCTAGTTCGATTTGCAATATAATAATGTAATTATCGCAAAATGTGTCGTCATAATCCGCAATGTTGACTTCCAATTCAGTTGCAATTCTTTGTCTGATAATAAATGAAATAATAATTGCTTTGTCTGATAATAAATGAAAAATTATTTGTTTTATTACCGACATAACTTTTCAGAAAAGAATTGTATTAAAGTCTGCAGTTAACGCATAATCCTTATAGCGCTATATATCACGTGATATACTATCTTTTTAATTACAAATTTTTCAATGTGATGTATAAGTCGTATGAAAATTAGATATAAAAAAAAAAAGTCTGTCATTAGTACCCAGTAATTGCACAATTCTTACGTGTCACATACACGTGTATGTTCGCGTTAAGTAATATATAATTTTTTATAATATCTTCCTACCACATGTTGCCCCATTTTATCGAGGACATCGATTTTCCTCCGTTTTAGACCGCAACTAATGTGAGGCCTAAAGCTATAATATTCCGTCCACGCAAACGTATGTCGTCATCGCGATGCGTGGCATCGTTTATGAAAAGGTGACGCCAATATTTGCGGTGCGCCGCGTCGCGTGGCATCGTGAACCCCGTGAGGTATTTGTCGCGGGGGACGGTGGTGCTCCGGCGACGATTCGCATTACGGCATAACGACCGCTCCTGCCGCAAAACGCGTCGTCGACCGACGAGCCGCACGAGCGGCCGCAGCTGCAACTGCATCGCCACCTCGCCGACCGCAAAACTGCAGGTGGAAACGGCGCGGCATACCGATTCGCGCCTCTCGTAGGCGGCGGCACAAACCCTTTAACTCGGCTCCGGGATTTATACATTGTGCGATAGAACGGCGGTGGAACGTGCGCAACTATGTTGGGAAACAACAGCGAGAGGAGGGCCAAGGATCTGGAAACGATTGAAATTTCCGCGGTTTTCCGAAAGCCTGCGGGACCCGCCGAAAGGACGGCGCATTCCGGGGATTCCCGATAAAGCGAGCGCCCCGGCGGACGTCGTTGTCTGTAAACGGTGATTTCGCGGCGATCCTTTGACGCGAGATGCTCGAAAATCCCGAGGCTGTCTCGAAGGAAATGCGGGCGCCCGAGAGACCGGAACGGCGATTGATTGAAACTTTGAGGGAAGAGAATTCTGGACAGAGTCCGAGAGGAGTTTCCTTCGCAATCTAACATATCTTTGAATACCAGCTTTCGTAACGTTACATAACTTATCAAACGCGTTAAATCGTTTGATCAAACAACCTTCAACAGTTTTTAAATAAATACACACACACACACACACACACACACACACATATATATATAGACAATTATATATATTCTTTATGACAAATGCCAGAACTTTACAGTAAGAGAAAATCTGTATTTTTCTTAGACATTCAGCAACCTGGTTGGTATTTTAAAGTAACGAGGCTACGAGGCTACGAGTCGAGAAGTTGGAAAAACCGAGAAGCCTCGGTAGATGCGCGGTATTCTCGCTCGGTGATCGAGCTCTTCTTTTCGGTGGAGAGAATCGAGATAGTTAGAGAGAGGCGAAACGAAAAGGTGAATAAGACGAGCGGATCTTTCCTGAACAGAGCTTGAAAGGCAGGAGGACGGACGGAGTTCTCTATTGAGTCGGTCAGCAGCCCACAGATGCAATTGAATCGAACGTGCCAGAGGGAAGTGCACTTAGCCGTTTTGCTTGTCTCGTCTCGCTTCCGCAGAGTCGACTTCACGGGGGAGAGAAACGTGGGAGGGGTATGCAATAACCGCTAACTTCGCAGGACGAAGAAGGATTTAGGGGAGAAGGAGAAGGGAATTTACTTTCCTCCATGTTATATATTTCTCTCGCTGTGAAAGCCAATATAACTGGCGTCCAGTTGAGTAGGGTAGGTCAGCGGATCAGCCCGTGGTTCGCAGACTATGAGCAAGATCAAATTACAATGCCGTATTATAGTCCGCGCTGTCTTTGAATACAATTTAGGTAGATTTTCGAGGCTGCCTCTTGCCTCGCATTCCTTCGCCCGGAGACACAAGTTGTCACCATTCATGATTCGTTTGTGTTTAATTCTTTTCGCGCTTGATGTTTCCTCTAACCGCTTTTAACGGCGTGTTTTTAAAGCGTTCCGAGCGCTTTCCAACTTTTTCACGTAACTCGCAACGTCACTATTGATTACTGCCGTTTAAACGTCGCTCGTTTCCCCACGCGCGGCGCATGACTAGTAATTTCATTTGGTTGCAATCTGCATAATAAAGGCCGACGTTTAGCTAGATTCGGATGTTGAATTACACTCGTTGCGTGCCGGGCGAAAATCGTTAAAGTGTCCGCTCGGCTCGGCCCGGCTCGGCTGTTAAACGCGCGCAGACATATCCGTTGTTTTCGCCGACTATGAATTATTATCGTGCCACTTCTCTCTCAAAACGGGACGATATGCACCTACCGAAAAAAGTTTCGACAGGAGAAAGAAAAAGAGAGATGGAGTCTATATAAATTTCAGACGAGTGCATATGAAGCAGGGAGTTTACGAGAGACTTGGCGATGGACACGCGCGATGGTGGAAATAAAATGACGCTAATTAGGATTCAACGTGAAATGGTTAGAGGCATTGTCGTTCTCTTTAAATTGAACGCATTCTTCCATGTAACAACGAAATCTGAACCTCGCGATAGCTGCGACTTAATGACGCACGTTGAAATCGCGGTCTTTGAGAACGTGCAACGAGAGAAAGAGAGAGAGAGAGAGAGAGAGTTTCCTCGTAAATATATAACTTACTTGCGTCTCGGTGACGAGCGACGATTTAACGGGATTTAAATGTTTCGAAATGTTTCCGAGAACAGTCGAACGTGCCGTTGTTTTTGCCTCGGTCACCGATGAATATTCATTGGCCTCGCGACGACGTTAAATAGTATCAAGATGCTAATTAATCGCGAGTTTGATCGCGGTGAATTACTTCTTCGTCGCGCTACGTATCCCTGAATAATTTATAACAGTTCTCGCGCATCTGCTGAGAGAATAAGAGGTGTCATTGTATTGGCTGTTAAAAATGAATGCTGTTCTCATCTCCGAGCCGGTTGGTTTTAGGCTGAATATTTGTATTCTTACGTTAAATATTATATATATATATATATATATATATGTGTGTGTGTGTGTGTGTGTGTGTGTGTGTGTGTGTGTGTGTGTGTGTGTGTGTGTGTGTGTGTGTGTGTGTGTGTGTGTGTGTGTTTGATAAATACGACATAGATATTTTCTAATAATGTGTCTGATTCGCCAAAAAATTTCGGACAAATGTCAAATGTCGGAGACCCGATCAGCTACTACTTACAACGGCGGATGAAGCATCGTGCAATCGATGCGCAAACTATGGAAACACGAATAACTATGCTTAAGCGGTGTCTACGAGCTGCCTAAAGCAGACAACGCAAACTTACTTAACCATGTACTAAGTCTCGAACGACCTAGCTTGCATAATACCGGGATAGGATAAGTAGGCCAATGTGAGTGCAGCGGCGAGAGTTGACGGCGCGTGGGGACGCATAAAGGAAACTGGGAAGAGGGACGAGAAACGGACGGGGAGTGCTCATTCTGATAGTCCTACTGAAGTAACAGCCTCACTTTAATGAGAATGTCTCGCGAGGATATTTTTCTAAATTATACAGATGAGACGCGCGAGCAATTCAGGTATAATAACAAGCGCGTCGCACGTGTCTTTCAAATGCGTATATCACTGAAGGAGGCTATTATTCGGAAAATCGCTCAAGAGATGACATTAAATGTTATTAGTTCTGCAGATACATGTGATGGGTAGAACGACTTTGAAACGTACTTGAGGGGTGCTTCAGTTTTAGGGGATGATGGTCGTAGCGAGCACGAGAATCGACGATGGGGGCGAGCTTGAATTATGTCGGATACGCGAACGCGTTTAAATTCCGTTTAAAGGGTCATTAAGGCCGAATTAGAGCGGTAGCGTCCCGGGATCACCGACAATCCAAGAGCGACGTGAAGTGTACGACTGCCTCGTCGTAACTTTCGAATAATACGCCGCCGAGGGAGGATCTCTCTCTCCCTTTCTCTCTCTTTCCCAGGATGAAAGGAAGGATGCGGCAGAATCGGAGATCCCGATTCGCGCGCGCACGTTCTGAAATATTATATTCGAGATGCGCCGGCTTTCGACGACAACGCGACCCGCCCCGTCGAGACCAGTCGAGTTCCAGAGTGCACTCGAGTTCGGCACTCGCGTGTAGGCGGAGAAATTCGAGATTGATACCGTACTCAAAGCCAGCTAGCTCGCTCGCGAGACGCAATTTTGGCTCGTCATCGCGCCACTTCGCTGGAGATCTTGAATCCCGATATATCGCGCGCAGCTTGGAAAGCTCGACGTAGAAAGAGTTGTAAGCGGCATATTCTGGAAGTTACGATGTCATTGGAAAAGGATTCTTGTGCTAAAGATAACACACTCTAAATGCATGTGCCATGGAAAAGGTACGTATGTTTTGTAAAATAAATATGAAATAGAATATCGGTTATACTTTTTTTTTTTTTTTTAGATATTTTTCTCTTATATCAAAATGTCCAAAGACATATTCAAGGAGGTAATGTTAGAGAATTCATCAAGAAAATACAAAAATAAGCATAATATGAAACATGTGAGAACGATGTATGAATATTATATAACATAATATAATATGACATGTATCAGTATACGACAAATCTGAATATAAATGTGATTGCAATTGAGAGATAAACGATCATATTTATTTTGAAATATTTAAATAAAAAGTACGAGGAATACATTATATAATCATGACCAGAAGAGCAAATATATTACTGGGATTCGGATAAAATATGTACTTTTGAATTCAATATCATTTTAATAGCATTTATAATAACATATACGTTTTACACATTACATTTATGAAGCTTTTAATAAATCCGTATCACGCGGTTATTGTCCCATATTTATATAAAATGAAAGAGATCACAGAATATTGCGGACTCGGAGCTTGAACAGATTCTACATACAATATATTGCACGCACAATGATATTAGACTTGCGGTCTAGTCGCGGGACTTTTACAGGGCGACCACGTCATCGTACCTCCATCTCGATACTTAAGCACGCGGTAGACGGCGACTCGGCTGAATGGAGCTCGGCATCGATACAGCGCCGCGGAGACGAGACGTCGGGGACCTCGGCGGATATTTTTATCCTAAATCGGTTTTTTCCTCTTTCGCACAGCATCGCTTGGATCGATAGTCGACGCTAAAATTGTCCGCGTAACATCTGCGTAATACGCGCTGCTTTATTATTTTCGTGTCGCACGTGCGACGTCCGCGACGATTTGTACGGAATTTTCACACTCGCATTAGCGCATTTATAGAAGAGGACAAAATAGCGTAAAGTGATGTAATCGGATTACAAGCTTACGTATGGACAAGTAAATAAATGAGAGAGAGAGAGAGAGAGAGAGAGAGAGAGAGAGAGAGAAAGACAGAGAAAAAGACGAAAAATAAAAAGGAAAAGGCGGAATCGATGCCTGCTATTCGTCATGATATAAAAAGTACGGGAGTTCATAGAGGTGAACAAAGGAAAAATTGAGCACCGTCGGGATGAATAGGACCTGCTGGGTCATCGGCAGGGCTCTGCATAACATTGCCGGCGTTCCGCGTTGCCAGTTGCAGCGCGCAAAAGCGAATCAATTGCAGCTGAACAATCAGCGAGATGACATTTTTCAAAGTAAAGCTTCGCGTTGCATCAACACAGGGGTGGTTTACGGTTATCAAAACAAAAATCATAGAAATATCATCGATCAAAAGACACATATACTAGCGACGACTGGTTTTTAATTTACCTCACCTGCGTCGTCCCCGAGTGTCGGTTACAGAAGAGCTCGGGCGGTTACAAGGGATTCGCTTTAATTACACCTGACAGAGCTCGGCTCGGTTCTGCAGAGCGGCGGTTTCAATTACGGTGTTCATGATTGTAAAATGTAAATGTAATAGACGCCAGCCGCGGCGCGTTACAACGATACACACACCCATACGCATAAATATATGTATATACGCACATATATATATATATATATATATATATATATATATATATATATATATATATATATATATTTATATATATATATATATATATGTGTGCGTATGTGTGTGTGTATAATTGAGGGTTTTATGGAAATCGATTTTCCATAAAGCGTCACGTTGTCGCATTGCATTAGTCTGGATAAATCTGTGGTCGATGCGCCGCAGCTATTAAAGCGACGTTCGATTGTATGGCCTATGCGCTACCGATTTTTCTTCCATTTTTTAGCCGGAGGGAAGATTGAAAAAATATGTATGCCATATAGAGGCATACGAATCAAAAATCATGTTTCACAACGTTGCCCGCACGGTTTTCCGTATACATTATCCCTCATTGTATCGCGTCACTATTTATGATAAATCGCGCGTTATAAATAGATGTGCGACGACCACGTCGATTGGCTTGCTTCGCAAATAATCTAGTTCGAATTTTACTCATTCATCATTTTTCGTTATATCAACGGCCCTTTATGAACGCGAATTGAAGTTATTCGATAGGGTTTGCATTTCATGTGCGGTTAAAAATATCGGCGTTATGACATCGCGACTACTTGATGCACACATCATTTTTATCAAGATAATACAATTAAATTATTTCGTATCGTAGGTCCACCGTTACCCTTGACTAACGCAAAGTCAATCTTTCCAACGGTAAATTATTAACCTCGGACTAAATATACTTCCAGTTCATAAATTCAGTATGTCGATATTTCTTTTTACTGCACAAAGCGGCGGTTGTAAAGCTTGACATTCCTTCGCGCTATCCTTCTGACTTATTGCTGATAAAAGGTTTGATAACAAAAGATATCTCGATACAGGTCATTTTGATTTTTATCAAACCTTACCATTCTTGCATGTGAAGAATTCGTCTAGTCGTGAGCTTAATTGCGGCACCTACTGACTGAAAATCGGTTTTCGTTCCACGAACGATTAGAGAAGTCCCAGTGCGACTAGATCGTTCGCGATGTTGGTACGTGAGTGAGGCCACGACGACCAATCGCGAAGATTAGTTGTGAGAATGTAGTTTTAACGACGTCGTGGCACGGAAGCTCACGCGAAACGAGAAACGAAGTTATGTGTGCTCGAGTTTTTTATACAGGATGCACCGGAATTATACGGTATATTTTCCATAGATATAGCAGAGGCCAAACTGCGTCCATATATGAAAGAAAAATTACAAACTGATCGACAGGAGACCTTCTTAAAGCGTTCTTATTAAACAATAAATCAACACTACAATTCGCCATGAAATCTACGGTAAGGTAAAAAAATAGCCATTGATTTTTAAACACCGTGTACAATCGTATCATGCACGTACGGGACTTGTCACGAGTGACGGGTTTGTGTCTGCTTAAATATAGAGGTCAAAGTTGCACGGTTCATGGAAAGCACCACACCGTGGCGGCGGGAGACCTTCAACCCTCGACCTACGGAAACCGCCGTGAAAAGCTATCGCGTGCCGGCGCAATCGGCGCGCGATCATCTCGCGCGAGCGCCTTCGATCGGCTTCTTGTACTTGCGTCGGCGCTCGAAGGACAGATTATGTCGAAGCGCGTGGTGGACTCTGACATTTCGGGGCGGGAAGGCGGCGAACAAAGTTCGCGCACACGGGCGAATTAAATCAGTGTACCCACCCGCCGTGAGACTTGACGCTGAAAAATAGCATCACCTCGAGCGCTGTCGTAAATTTATATTTTACGGACCCTCGACCGCCGAAATTAATTCGCAGATGATACGCGATTTATACTGGCTTAATTTCCAAAGAGCGTTAAATAATCCTCAAATATATATTTAAAATCGTTACCTTTTTTATCTGTTGCATATTGTCAATTACTATCGTCCTATGCGGATCTCGTCGTCTGTGCTTTGACACGTCGCTTTCGCGTTTAAACAGCACGCGATAACTCAGCCGATGCAATTGTGCGGGCGGATAAAGGTAAACTGCATTCGTTATTCCGTGTTCGTTTTGCGCGAGCCGCGTTGCAGAAATTTTGCCGCTTTCGCAATTTAACGAGCTGGGGCCCGCTCGAACGAACGAACGAACGAACGAACGAACGAACGAACGATGCATCTCGTGCCACCGCAATTTCGGCAGCCGGTGTCGATCAACCCTCTCTGAGAGCTTATCCGCTCTAAACCAGCAAGGTACTCTCTTGAAAAAAAAAAAAAAAAAAAATTCGGCTAGGAATTTTCTCGTTGGTGGCAACCGAGTTCGCCATCCCTATCGGCCCGATAATACTTCGTTGTCGCGCGCGCGTCACATCCGCCATCCCATTGCTTTGACAGCGACGATACACCGACGATGATGCAACCCCCGGTCGATCGTCCCGCTGCTAAACTCACGTTTTGTCCCGTCATACAAAAAAAATAGAGAGGGAGAGAGAAAAAAAAAAAAAAAAAAAAACAAAAACTCGCCGATAAAAGTGACGCTACATTGGAGGCGCGATTAAATATCGCGCTCGATGTCCAAAGCGGCGGCGATAGTCATTAATGGGGGGACGCGCGCGACACGCGTTACCGGGGACTGCCACTCTCGTTAATACAGAGATCTAGCTCGATGGACGGCGGCTCCCGGTGAAAAAGCGCTTTAATCCGAGCCGCGCTCACGCTCTCGCAGCGCTCATCGGACGTTTCCTTTTTTTTTTTTTTCTTTTTTTGCACCTTTTTTATTTGTCCGACAATAAAGCAGCTTAATTGCTCCGCCGAGATCGGATGTATTTGAACGAGACGCGGACGTGCTCCGGCACGCGATCCTCCGTGTTCGAAGGATATCGAGGCCGTGGTATGTACAAATGCCCTTTCTCCATGTGGATGCGACGGCTTATGTATACCTAAACACGAAAGCAAGCGAGGTGACAATCATGAGCCATGCTCCGAATGCAAATTACACCTTTTAAGATCAAAGTCGAGAGACGTTGTACGAATTGAACGTAGCGTGTAAGAGAGAGAATATGTACTTTGTGGAATTTATATATATATAAATTTACCATAAGACTACAGATTTGCATTTTTATATACATATAAAATACAATATAAAAGCAAATATGTAGCCTTATAGTCAATTTAGCTTCTTTGAGAACAATGAATTTCTTTCCTGCTTGTTAATAAGTATATATATTTATTTACGTATTTCATGTACAAAACGTGAAAATCATTGTTAAGTTTTGCAACTTGACAACGCGTTAATCTCGAGAGAGAGAGAGAGAGAGAGAGAGAGAGAGAGTCGTTGCACGATATCATCGCGAGTAAGTATATACCCAGGTGAAACGATCTAAAACTGATTGCACAGAGTACTGCTGGAGCAACAACAGTGTTAGTATCTGTTAACGTCGAGAATTTCGACAGTTTCGGCGGGTCAAGTGGGATTAAACGAGAATTCAGTCGAGAAGAACGGAAGGGAGGATTGCGATAAAACAGAGGACTATTCGCGGCCACTGCGAGGAACACAATGTATTTTTCTCTTTGCACACCCATCCACTGTACTACTCTGTAAATGTTTAGTTACAATACAATTAACGAGAGAAAGTTTCCGTGAATAACAAGAATGAAGAGTGCGAAAAAAAAAAATGATTATGTTATAATACTAGCGTCTCAATAAGATATATTCTTTTTTCATTAATACTTATTTATTTTACTTCAAAATTTTGTAGATAAATGGTTTTCAAGCATAACAGCCTGCCCTGAATTTGCGTTATATATTTTATAAAGTACTGCACAAGAGAAGAGGACAACATTTCCAAGAGTTTAGTCGCTAATTGGATAAATTCGTCGAACAAAGGCTCGTCATCATCGTCGTTGTGATTTCTTCGTCCATCTTGAAAGTACGCCGTAAAAGTCTCATCAGATTCCCGATACTTGTGATTACGTGCTCCGCAAAAATTATTGCGCCCAGCCGGCGTATAAGAACGGACGAGCGGAAACAATAACCGGACGAAGGTCGCAGATTTAATTACAAGAAATCGCCAAACTTCCACCCGGGTCCTCTCCTTTGTGCCCAACCCCCGCCCCAATGCCTTAACCTAATTCAACTTAGGTTTTGCTGGCCGACCAAAGCGGGCTGCTGTCGAGCGAAGACTAATGCTCGTCTAACTGATCGTTTCTGCGCAACATGCACTGACTCATTTCTGGCGAAAACGAGTCTCGAGGGGATTTTTTCTCCTGAACTCGCGCGACGCGACGCTTTTACCTGCTTACATCGGCAGAAAATTAGCTTGGCCAGCTTTCGGCGAATATGGCCGGTCATCTCGTCTCGCGTCGTAAAACTCGAATTGCCGTAATAAACTGCATCTACCGGACTTAAAATTGACGTCACTCACATCATACCACGTTATCCTTAGGATTTTATTATGACTCTGGTTGTAAAAAAGTTGCCAGAAGTTGTAATCAAAATCATGAGGCAAAGTTTACAGTGCAAGCGCATAGTATAATTGTGCGCTTTGATAATCTTAGAAGTGTATCTTTAGAATGTAGAGCTCGGACGTAAAGAATCGGACGGTAGAAACATCAACGTGCCATACATAAATTATTAAATATAATTAGAAAAAAAGAGTATAAGAGAATTATTGCAAAAAAGAATTTAGACATCTCTAGAGCTTATTATATAAATTATATTTTAACTAATTAAAATTAGCTTACTACGCGCGCGATTGGCTCCGTCGGGCACCGAACCTGTCCTTTGTACATTCCCTGGATCACATCCAAACGATAGTAAAATCGTCGTCGACAGACGACTCTCGGCTATCACAATCGATATAAAATTATACGAATCCTTTAATTTACAAAAGATTCAAGAAACGTGATCAAAATATCTATCGGGAATTAAAATTTTATGCAAAGTCAATACGACTGTCATAATGTCTATAGCAGCACATATTTTATTTCATATTTTTTAAAAGCATAGAAATTGACTAACCAAGCATAAAAATGATTATAAAGTTGATGAATGTAGAATAATTTATTTGTTTTCCAGCTGAAGCATAGCATAGCTTTCCTGTCAATAATTGTTGCAGATAATTCATTTCAATGGAAAGCGTTTTTAAACCGCGCGTCTATTTGTATTGCATGATTTCTCAATATTCTTGTATGAAAAAACAGTTATTTAATACATATTTTTCTAGAATGTATATACATTATATTTAAATACTATTTGCTTTCGAATACCACAAGTGATATGATGTCAACATATCACCTACTTTTCGTTATTTTTTTAATCTTGTTATAAAATATTTTTTTCTATTTTAATAGATTTTTCTTCTTCAATATTTCTATACATATGCAACATTTTTGCAAAGTGCAACAATTAGATTCGTAAATATTTACCAACGCAATATTGCGAGCACAATTTCTGTTTTCTATTTTTACTTCAATATGTGTCCATAATTCTCCCATCATAAAAATCCATTTTTCATGGATTACATACGCGTTCGATATTTACAAAATGCTCTGACAAATCAACGAAATGTTTATTCATCACGAACAATTTTTATCACTATCGAAACCAGTTACAACTGCTGTCGGAAATCACGTCTGAACCGTAAAATTATCGAAACACAAATCAATTTAAAATCATCTCCGCTAATTAGCAAAAGTATTGCATATATGTCATGCAATATGTTTACGAATTTGCATTGCTGTTAATTTTACGAGGTTAATTGCGCGAGACTTTTCGTTTATGAAATAAAATACAAGCGCGTGGATTTCAGGATCATTGAAATAATTAATATTATTCAACGATGGAATTCGTGCATTATACATTTCTTTTTTCCATTTTAAATCTTCTAAAGAAAAAAAAAATATCTTCATTAAATAGAAATACATTAAGTGAAAATAATCACACAAGTTTTATTTATATCTTTATCTTGTATTTATTTATCTTTGGCTTTTCATTATTTCAATGAGTAGCATAAGTAATTATCTTCGCAGCTCAAACACTCAGACATCTCGCCATCAAAGCGAACGCGGATCTCGGAGCTTCACAGAGATCATTATCGTGAGGATCGGCGTGTGTAGTTAGATGACTCCTACGCGTAATTAGCACTAATTACTCGCAAGAATCGTTGGATCGCACAGGCCTCATCGACCGAGCGCATACATCACGACTTCCTCTCCCTTTCTCTATTTGGCTGCCCTTTTCGGCCACCCTTCGTGTCGCAAACGGACCTAACCTGCACGACCCAACCGCGTTGCAACCTGCATCCAGCATGGAACGGGGCCATGTGCACTGTCTGGTCAGATAGTGTCGACGAAGCGAGGGGGCGCGAAGAGTACGAGAGGGAGCGAGCGGTACATGAGCCGAGGTCGAGGAGGCCGATATTCACCCACCTCCTCGCCTCTACGGCCACCCTTCCCACTGTCGCCCCGCGACCAAGGTTACTCCTTGGAGTCGCGTCGTCAAGAGCGAAAAAAAAAAGAATTAGCCAAAGACGCGTGGAAAAAGAATGGACTGCTGATGCCGAGAGCTTACCGAGAAGCCTGCTAAATCCGGATCCTGAATTCGCCTCCACCTCTCTCACTCTCTCGCTGGGGTGTGGTTCCTTCGCGTACGGGCGGGGCCAGAATCACCCCACGGGATTAAGGACTTTGGATTTGGCTGGTTTCGGGAGACTCGCGCGCACCGTCCGTATACGTATCGCTTCCGGTGTCCGTCCGCGCGTGTTTGTGTCGACCTGGGTGTACAGGGTGCGGGTGCGCGATGATGAGTCTCACCACGGGAGCGACGATAAAGAACGAGAGGCAGAGAAGGAGCAAAAGCGTCGAAAGCGCGCGCACGTATGTGTGTCTGTATATACTTGTGTACGTCTCTCTTTCTTTTATCTTCTTCTCGCGTATATATACACGAATGTATATCTCTATACGCGTGTATCGTATAACGGGTACGTATGTGTGTGTATATGCGCGCGCGGCCGATTACATGTGTGCGGCGGAATCTGTATCAGCGCGAACGCGCGTGTAACGGTGGGACGCGATGACGGTATAAATGGATGTACGTTGGTGATCGGGACCGACGGGGTGTATGCCTGTGTGTTGCGTGTGTAGGTTTTTTTGGAAGAGAAGTGGATCAGGATGAGGGGGATCGGCCTAGAGACGAGGTCCTGCCTTCGCTAGGACATTGTTATTCCTAGTATCGCGTCCCAACGAAACCCAGCCGCTGCCAGCTCGATCCTCCCGCGACGGTCACCCCCGCCTATTTTCGCCGACGTCGATTCTCCGATCAAGACCCGCAAAGGTCCTGCCTTCGCCGCACAAGAATTTCTCGCCGTCTCTCAGTCACGTGTCTGGTCACGCCGCGACATTGTGCATCGACGAGCACCGTTGATGATTATCACAATTCTCCTCCTTTCGTCCGTCATCGATTCACTCCGGGTACATTGCACCAGCAGAGCGCTTTCACGAGGCTCCCCACATCGTGGGGGCGAGCTTGTTTTCGAGAGGTAAAAGCGCGCGCTTCGACGACGTCGGAATAATAAACGTCAAATCACAAAGTTTCGGTGACGGAGTTTCGTAGATTAATCTCCAGAGGTAACCAAGTCTCCCCGAGACTCGCGACCTTCAGCCTCGACCTTCGCGATCGATGGCGGCGCGGGCGAGCCAGCCAAGCGTGTGCCGTTCTCCGGCAATGCGATAGATTTTCTCTATCGGCGATCACCGTCGTGGATCGTCGCTGTCACTCGCGTCACTGCTGTCCCAATCGCGTGCACACAACCCACACGTACATGGATATTAGCACTTAATAAATGAAAGAGACCGATTCGCGATTTTCGACACCCCACTAGGTTTCTCCTGTCGCAAACGCATTCACGATTTCTCCCCAACTGTGTCTTCGCGGAGGCTGTCGGCGGCCGCCAGCGTATCCGACTATTCCGCAGTCACGAAGAAAGCGCGAAAAGTGGAACACGGTGCGTTTGCGACGCTCGGACGCTCGAAGCGGGCGACGCGACGCGACGCGACGCGACGCGACGCGACGCGACGAGCGGCTCGTGACGCGCGGATGAGACACGGTACGGACGCGCGCCAATTTCACTAGGTCGCTCGTCGCTGCCGATCGCGGTATCCTGAAGAACGCGTAACGCGCCGCGAGGGAGTACACCGAGGTGCCGCTTGCCTGGCGATGCTGCGCGGCGCCATGACAGCGCGTTAGCTTCTCCACCACCGTCCCCACCTAAACAATCCCCACCGCCGTCGCGCCCTTCTACCCTCGCGCCGTCAGCAACCCCCTGCTGTCTCTCGCGTTTACTCCTTTTATCCGCCGCCACCGTCGCCACCACCGCGACGGCGTTCCCCTCGTTCCCCTTCCGCCTCGTTTCAACCCTCCACGGCTCCACGATCCCCTACCGCCCCTCGCAACGAACCGTCCTGCCTCGGCCCCACCAACGCAATATTGATCGGGCGGAAGGGCGGCATCCAGGAGTGTAAGGATTTACCGAGGGCACCCCGGGGCGAACGTCTTTCCTCGCCTCACCTTTGCTTCTTTTCTATTTTTTCGACTTTTCTTACCGTAGCTTTTTCAGTTCCTTCTTACAGAGACATCATCCTACAGAATTGTTTTTTCGCGAAACGCTTGGTTAATGTTTTTCCTTTCTCGAGAATGCTCGTTCTACGGAAAAAAGACGTTAGGAAACACGGTAGGTTGAGGGGATGATTCGGAAGCTGCACGTGGAGCGCTGCGTGCGGATGAAACTAGAAATTTCGCAATTACGAATTTGTGCGAAAGGAAAATACAGTCGAAAAATTATCCTTCAAGTTTCCGAATATTTACTTCAATTGCGTTTGATTAAACATTAAAAAGTAATCGGCCAATAAGTTTGATTGAAAATTGAGGAATATTATATCTAAGCTTAGGCAAGTCATTAATTTGATATACAATAGATTAAGTCTACAAAACTCTTTGTATTCGGAGAATAATATTTGATCAAAAAATATAATATTAAAAATGTTATTAATTATTCTCAGCTAATCATTCCAAGCCACTTCATGGATAGCTTTAAATGACTTTGCTATGCCATTGATAACTTCATTTCGATTTACGCCAATTTGGGTAGAGAGAAAACTCGTTACAGAGTTCAGTTTGCTTAGTCCGCCGCGGATAGAAAGACTTGAGGTTTATCTTTTAAAACTAACGGATCGCCAAAAGAGGAAAACTATGTTTTGTTTCGGGATGACGCTCAGTTTTATGGAAACTCCTCCTGTCATCGACCGTGATTAAAGGATGGAATTAAATAACGTTTCAGCCTAATTTTGAGTAAACTTCATGGACCGTAAAAACATATTCTCCTCTTTTGCACAGCGATAAAAATCATCGATACTTCGAACGAGCGTACCGTCATATTATTCTCATCATATGTAACTTCCAAGAAATAACGCACGCTTAAAAAATGTAAGCCAAAATTACATCCAAATGTCGTCTCTTACAGTCGTCTTCCGATATCGCAATTGTATCGATCGAGACGGCGAAAATCAAGCGTCGAAATAACGAAATATAGAGCGACTGCTTTACATCCGAGCGATTCGCGCTCGTCGACAAATAGCGAGAGAGAGAGAGAGAGAGAGAGAGAGAGAGAGAGAGATACGAGTTTTAAATTTTAATTCAGATACATCAGCCGCAGGCGGTTGTACGAGAAGTAAACAAATATTTGCATAATTTCCTCGCCAAGTGTATATTATTTTCTGCGGCTCTCCGCCATCGCGTTGAATATCGAAGGAAGGAGAACCGAAGGCGAATTCGCGCCAAGTGCGGCGCTAAATTTAATTAAGCACGCACGAGACTTTGCCCGTCGAAGGAACCAAGCGTACAACCTCCTTTTCTTAATTTATTCATCCTCGGCAGGGCCGTCGTCGACGCCAGCGGACGCAATTTAGCGAATCTTTCTCTAAAAGGTCGCCTATTTAGGCAGCCGTAGGCTACGATAATGTCATCGTCCGAGTGTGCGAATCGTCTTCGGAAATGGAAAGCTGTAAAATTTTTGCACAGCCGTGCGCACTTTAATTTCATTCGTTTACGCTCCGTTTATCAAGCGCACGGTTGATACCTCAGTTAAACGATACTCGTTTTTTTTTAATGTTATGTCTTTTTCTATTAGTAAATTTAATTACGTAAAGTATAATCTTCGACATGATGAAACGTTCGTTTGAAATTAATGTACATATATCGAATACACACGAGCGGCGCAACTACATGATTCATCATATGATCAAAGAAATTATCAGGTCAAAAAGTTCACGGTCTATCTCGCAAAAATATTAATAGTCGCCTTTCACCAAAATCATTAAAGCTGCCGCCTGAAGCAATAATTCTGCACGTTCTCGGACGAAGTTGATTTACATAAAAGTAGCCTTATTGGAGAGCTCGCGCCTACATACACATATAAGCGTTTTTTTTTTTTTTTTTTTCGAGGAAAGTGTAACTTTAATTTTTTGATAGAGACTGCAATTAAAAATATTTTAAAAAGTATATATACGCATAAAAAAGTTGTAACTGTTAACAAACAAGATTATCATTTTGAAATAATTAGTATTAATTTAGTTAATGTTATCATTAATATTAATAGTATTAATAATATTAATAATATTAATAATATTAATAATATATAGTAATATATAATATGTAATGTATAATATATAATATTATGAAAACATTTCTGTCTAATTTTATTTTATTCTTTATACGCAACCTGAAATTTTTACGATCCAAATGTAGACATTATAGACATTACGCATAAATATTGTCGCATATTCCGAGCGTGGGATAAATCGCACCTCGTGACAAGAGACTGCAAAAACTTTTGCTGTCCCGGCATTCTCGATACAAAAGCGGTGCCGCCGACATCGGAATTGTTTCGAGCGCTTTACAAGAACGGGAAACTTTTCAAGGAGATGATGCTCTGTGCCATCGCGCAGCCTGTTATTATCTCGAAATTTCAAATACGGCCGAGTGATCGCGAAACATGTGAATGAGAGAGGCGTGGATTCGCTAAATAAACGAAACAATTATGGTTTTTATCGCGCTTTCGTGCGTGAATTTTTCGAATCTCAAATTAGCTGAATCAATCGATATTGTCTCTACTGTCTGGCTGAAATGATCTCTAAATCGATTTCCGGATAATAGTCAACAGATGATCGTGGTGAACATTGGAATATTTCGAGAGCGCTCGAAACATTCTCTTTCCACATTGCGGTTTTCACGCAAATCGGAATCAGCGAGTAATTGTCGGAGAATTTATAGTGCACCCAGTATATATTATATTGTATATATCCCATAAAAGATAAAATCAAATTTATATCTAAATAAATGTAATACTGAATATAATTTATTAATTACATTCTTGCCAAAGACAACGTATTATTAATTGATATTTATTAATTGACACTTACCCTCAGAGCTCGCTGAATCTCGAATCCTAGAAGCCGTCTCAGGACCTAAAACAAGAAGAAGCAATAGTTGAACTTAAAGGCGTGATAACGTAGGAGTCGTGTTAGAACTTTTGCAATTTACAGTTCTGAAAAATCCTCCCGTAAGAGCGATCGCGTGACCAGGGGAAGGAAGAAGGGGAGAGTGGAGATGTGAGGCTAGCGGAAGTAGCCGAACATAAAGGTAAGGGTGCGCGAGAAGAAGGCGAAAGAAAAGGTAGGAAAAGAAAGAAGAAAAAAAAAGAATTTCCGGCGTGAGAGTCCTCGGACTTTCATCGATTTGGCAATCTGGTTATATCGAAACTTAATCAAAAGAGATCGCAGACTTTTCTCTCCTTCAAGTGATCGAGGGGCAGATTGCAAGTAGAATGGTTAATCGGCTCTTGATGATGTAATCAGGTCTCTTAAGCTATCTTAACCAAATTATCAAAATATAAAAAAATATATATGAAAATTATTTGCTAATTAAAGACGTGTATATTTTGACAGCTATAAAAAATAATTGGGCAAAATTTGTGTACTATTAATTTTTTGTTTTTATTTATGTACGTGCAATTTTTTATGATTAAGCTATCTAGCCCTTCATAACTTTTTAACGGCTAGAACAAAAAAAAAAAAAATTTTTTATAACAAAAAATAGCAAATAACAAATAATTTTCACATAATTTTTTTATGTTTTGATAATTTGGCTCAGGTAGTTTAAGAGACCTAATGTAATCGTCCACCTTGAGATCGATCAATTACATTGATTTCAGATTTGTTTATGGATAGCCTTTAGTAGGGGAAAATTAAACTTTTAGATTTCAGAATTCTCCCAGTTTTGCGCTACAAGAACTTTCAAAGCTTCGATATAAACTTTTTATGAGTGGAAAGACGCAAAACCAAAGAGATATGCCTACCACTGATACTAAGATTGTAGCTATGAAAAACTTGGTGCATCAGTTTTAACGCCATTCCAGGAATTACAACGCGCATTAACGGCATTTCTTTCGGCAGAACCCGTAAAATAAGAGAAAGATGGCGGGAACGCGGTCGATATA
The DNA here is from genome assembly GCF_047496725.1 of Anoplolepis gracilipes. Lineage (NCBI taxonomy): Eukaryota > Metazoa > Arthropoda > Insecta > Hymenoptera > Formicidae > Anoplolepis > Anoplolepis gracilipes. The sequence continues at coordinate 6,145,954 of NC_132975.1, forward strand.
CTTGTCACGGCCAGACTATTCAGTCGTTAGAAGGAAAAAAAGTGAAGAGAACGAGACTGCGAGAGCAAAGCTCTGGATATTCGAACGAAAACTGTGTTGAGAAGGAATAGACTGGCAGTAAAAGGTGGAAAATGGAGGACTTAAAAAGTAGAAATCTTGCCTTTCGTTCGTTTTCTCTCTCTCTCTCTTTCTTTGCCTCTTTTTCAAAGTCTCGATAATGCATCTAGTATTTTATTATTTCAAAATGTCGGGACATTACCTACGCACGTCCTCCAATATTAATATATATATTTTCTCAGCAGAAAAATGCCCTCACAAAGAGAGCCGATAATAAAATAATTCACGTCGCCGCCATTCGCGGGTATCGATCTGTTTAGGGAGGAGAACTCGGTCACGAAAGTCCGTAAATCGCGCCGCGCCGTAGATTATTCGCTCGGAATCGCCGCAGAATATTTGGTCGCTGAAAATAAATGCAACGTTCGCGGCACAACAGAGCCTTCGGCTACGGCGAGCGGTTCCGTCGCTCCCGGGAAGCGTTTCCGGCAAGGAAACGCTGACCGTAAATTGTTAAATAGCTACACTTAACGAACCTGCCAGGCGGGTCTAAAGAAAACTAAATATAGTTTACGAGTCTGTAAAATTCGTGCGCGAGTTTGTTGAAATGAAAATCCTTTCGCGTGTAAAATCCGTCACGTGTGTTGATGATCTCGCGAATAATATCGCAATTCACTGTTACTGTTCTAGGAGTATAAAACAAAAAAACTTTTCTGCATTTCCTCGCTGTCAAATGTCTCGTTTAAACTGTACCAAATGGCAATAATACAATGCTCTATGGTTGTTAAAGTAACATGTACGTTTTCCGTATTTATTTTTTCTCTTAAAATTTTAATTAGATATTTAATTATTTAATTACGATAGGAATTAAGATGCATCAAAAAATAAATTTCATCATTAAAATTTGATCAAAAAAACAACACCAGGTTAATTAAATTAAATGTAAAGTCTGCATTTGAGAGCCACGATAGCGTTGAACCGCATAGCATATCCTGCATAAAAAAATAGTGACAAAACTCTTGAACTTCACGAAGAATACACAGTATTCGTAAATAATTTACGACTAATGAATAATAAATTGTTAAGCCTTGCAACACAAGATCGTCGAGTAGTAGTGGAACGAGACAAAGTTACGTTACAGCACAAACTTTAAAAGTGAGAAGAGGAAAAACTTTTCGCGCAACATTGTTAAAAATAGTTCCATCGAAGCGCTAATGTGATTGCACAAAATGTTTGAAATAGCTCGCATAATTTATCATAAATGTCACGTCTGTATTTTATGAATGCGTTTGCGAGCCGAGGCGACGAGCCCGCGGACGTGACTTTAGTTTAGAATTCTGCCAACTCCATCCAACTCTCATTTGCACTGAGAGTACACCGAAACTGCAACGAGGCGCGAGTGCTTTCTTTTGAAATTCGGAGTCTGGTTAATCGAACGCAAACTACGACGCCGCTGGCTATCAAACTTTATAAGAGTGCTACTTGCTTGTACCGTTGTTGCAAAGCAAATATTTGCCATAATTCAAGCAGGAATTGGCAGGAAAGAAGATATCCATTTATTCTTGTCTCTCTTTCTCTTTCTATTAAAAATAAACAGATTTTGTCTTCTTATCATTAATCCATTCTCGACAGCTCTTTTTCGTAATCCGTATCAACGTCAAGAGACTTTCGTTTGCATCCGTCCCCTCTTACTGTCAACATGATCCTCCCCGAGTTCTTTCATTCCTTCCGCGATTTCCTCTCCTCTGGTACGATCTTGTGTAATGTCACAGGAAAAAGGAAAGAGAGAAACCACCCCTCTTCGGTCTATGCTTTCCCGTTGCGACACATCGAAATTGGCCTAAGCTCCTAAGCGGAAAGGATCCAAGGACGGAAGTGATCTGCCTCAGGGGCGTAATGCCTTTCGCGTCTTGCTTCTCTCATCCCTCAGAATCGGCGAGAAATCTAGGAAACTGCAGGACCAAATCTAATCGTCCGCACGCCCGTCCCGTGAGAAATGTCTCTGAGGAGCTACAAGACTCGAACGAGAACTTCGGGCTGTGCCTCCTCCTCTTTATTGGTCGAACAGGTGAGTCTTTTGTCTTTACTATTGTCTGTCGAATCCCTCGGTTCCAATTTTCTGATGATGGAACACACGAGGTTTCTTACGGAGGTTCTATAATGTAATCAACTGGCGACAAACGACTTAATCGTCTATAAAATTAAATTCGAGGCGCCGTTAAATTATTTCAGGTATCGAATAGATGAAGTGAAACAAACTGTATTCGCAGCAAACAGATTTAAATCACTCGTTCGATGTTGCATCCAAGTTGAAAAGTATCGTCTATAGGCTGGTGTTGAGACAAAAGTAGTCGGTTCTAATTTTGACGCAAAATGTGTGACGAGTTGAAGAAAACTAGACCAATCGTAAGTTTGTGCGATTCTGACGCGAAAATTCTAATTTTAGATCCACTTTAGTCAACCGATATAAATATAAACTCATCCGTCGTGTAAGAAATTCCGCGTGATTGTGTGAACTGGCGAAGCACAACTTTCTTCCCGTCTATCTGAAATTTCACACACGCATACACACGCGTGCGCGTACACACACTATTTCATGTTTATACCAATAATCTATATGCAGAGGGTCGGTCGGTTCTGAACATCGAATCGCTCGGCGGAAAATCAATGTCCTTCTCGGTACCAGGCTGAGATCGGTCTGGAGATCCACGAGGAAGTTTGAGCGGCTAGAAATAGGTAGTAGGTACGATAGCTATGCACACATTAATGCATATACACTTGGACTGCGTGCGTACAGGTGTACGTAATTTCATTTGGTAATCGCCGCTCGCCCATAAACAGGTGGTCGGAATTTGCGACCCAAGTTCGGATTGAAATCGATTGGTTCGCTGCAAGTTTCGTATGTATGTTGCCCTGTTAGTATGCATCTGTCGCTGAATAACGATGATAATTTCGCATATTTTTACCTCTTTAAATTATATCGTAATATTATTCGCCCGCCTTTCTTTCTTTATGCAATTATCCGCGACGAATCTAATTTAATGAACAGCCTGGGTGTGTTAATTTAATAGAATGTATTAATTTAAAATCATACACTTTTAATATTCTACATTAATATATTCGCATATGCACTCTCGAAAATTTATATCATTTTTAACTATATAAGACTCTCTAAGACTGTAATTTATTTCTGTCATTCTAACAGATTCGATAATCATTCCAACACATTCTAACAGCAACTAACTTTCCCGCCTTCCGCATGTGCATACCAAGTTTTAAGGAAATATTACGGGGATGAAGTCAGAGAGAACTGTCTCATAAATGAGCCCGATTCAGCCCGACGCTTACAACCGACGAGAAAGGGAAACGGAGCATCAGAGCTCGGACCGACGAAAGCATTGAAATGCAAATGGACGGTAGCTACACACTTGTCTCGCTGTTCATGCACGAACGAAGGATTGGGAAAGGCGGACGTGCGTCTAGCTGCCCGTCTCACGTGCGACTGGGCAAAGCTCGTTCACTGCGCAGACCCCGGGCGCAGCCGAGTGTAGCATGCATGAAACTCTACACATTAAGCTATTTCTAACGTTATCATCGCACGAATATGCGTATACGCGAATTATTAATACGCCTTCTATTAATAAATAATATTTCCGTCGACGACACTTTTGCACGAATGTAATAAAATATCAGATAGCAATGCGAGAAATTATTTTGATCAACGAGTTCAATCGCCGCGCGATTAGTGTCGTGCATTTATGATGCATTTTATTAAAGCTGACTGCCCATTAATTAATGATTATCCACCATCCTTTCCATGCCACCTGCGGTGCAAATGAAAGCTGACGCAATTCGTGGTCAGTCCGTTAACATCGATAATATGTAATTACGTCTATCACCACCCTGTCTATGTATAATGTACATATATTCAGAACTTTATCTCGCGGCGATATGTCGTTGCTGTAGCTATATCGGACATGTTCCTCCAATGTCTTTTTCTCGCATCGTTTTTCATTTATTTATTTATTTGTCAGCGTATACATAGCAATGTAATAGTGGATTGTCACGGACTAAAGAAGACTACGTTGTCGTCGACCGACCTCAGGATGATTGCTGATCGAATTACCAGACGAACCGACGTCCGACGAAGGATTCCTCGGATTCCGGTAAGACCGGAAATTTAATTCCGAAGTCTGCCACAAAGGACGACCAGGCAACGGAATTAACGAATTCGACGAAAGATTCTCCTTCGAATTCCACCCCGCGTCACTAACCCCCGACTATCTTGCTTTTCCCTTTTTTTTTCCTTCTTTTCCTTCTTCTTAACGTCTTTCGCACAGCCACCGGATGGAAGACACGATTTGTCGATTCTCTAGAAGTACGAGAAGACCGTCGTAGACTTCGACTACTTGACTCAGTTAATTATGGACTAATGGAAGCAAAAGTTCCCCCAATAAACGAACTTGCGGAGAGACAGAGAGAAAGATCCAGGACATTATGGTAGAAGGACTAGGTGGTCGTTCGCGTTACAGTCTTCGAGAAGATGTTTCTTAGCAACCACCTTCTAATTATGCCAAGTATTCTACAAATTGGCGACGGAAATGCGAGCGGGGGAGCATTTTGGTTTCAATAAAGCAACTTGATTGCCATTGTTATTGTGCGTGATGTAATGGCGAAATACCAAGTCATTGTAATTTTTCTCGTTGATACTCTTTTGCCGTAATTGATTTTTTATTTTATATATCTGCTTAGCATATTATATATTCAATATTTTAAAATATATATTATATTATATATTTAACTTTATTTTAGATGCGCGAAAAAAATAGCCAATTAACGGATTCTTTGAATTAAAATGTTTAAACATTTATAAACTGCAAATTTACATCTTATATTGCATCGATTTCTGGTGAAAAAAAAGAAAACAATTCTGTTGACGGATATTTTATAAAAATACACAATGTTCATGCTCGACAAAATTTGTTTATACTCGTTGTATCGAAAAGGTGAGAGTTATAACCCGCAAAGAATCAATTAAAAGCGATTAAAATTAGAGACGACGCGTTGAGAGAAATATAAACATGGAAAGTGGAAAATCAGAAGTATGATATGTATGTAAGTACTAGACCGGGAGCGCGGGAGAGTTTGTTTCCAACTCTCCAAAATTCTATAGTATTAATTTATCTTCGTCCCTTTAACTTCTATCGCGAGCCTCGGAGCCCACAGGTCCATCGATCAATGTGTCCGATGTATGATGTGCCTTTCAGGTACTTCATCCCTCTTAACACCGTACGCCCGCGCGGTAACGGAGCATTTTCCCTCTCTATCTTTCTTCCTCACGCAGAACCTCACACCCTCACACACCCGCGCAACCCCTGCGTGACTTTCGGAGTCAGTGCATTCCTCTTTATGTTCCTTCTCATTCCACAGCATAAGTTACGGTCTCTTATCCAACCATGCTACCGGCAGTAAATATTCCTTTGCAACCAATTTCCATTTGCACGTATTTTCACCCTTCGGCTCGCTTAGTTTACTTCGCGCACGACCGTCGTCCTTTTTCCGCAAAGTAGGAGCAAGTGATGAATGCGGTAAAATTAAAAGGGTTTCGAAAAGTTTTCTGAATTTTAGCGTTACGATTACAAAGAAGAGAGAGATAAAACGAGAAAATATACATACTTTATCGGCGATGCCGCTATCCGAAACACATGAATGAACATAAAAACTCGAAATCGTGAAAGCATGTGGCATGCGTATATAAACCCAAAAAATAAGCTGTTTCAATAACTCGCCTGAGAATCCGCAACGTGCAAATTGTGCCAACGAGAAAGAGCCAGCATCGATTTTTATTCGTTGATAAATTTTATTCCGTCATTTTATACACATTTTATACACACACACATACACATATTCATTGCCATAAATGTTTCAAGCAATTTTATTTCCGACTAGGACCTGCAACGCGTTTTCTCTCACCTTTTTTCCACGATTTTTCACACCGGCGCGGCGCGGAATCATTCTCGTTTCGTCGGGCGTTTCGATCCAACACCCGTCTATTTATGTTTCTTCTAGCTCCGCTGCATAAGTTACGACTCGCCACCCTCGTGCAGTAAATATTCCTTTCTGCCTTCGTCATGCAGCCAATTTCCATTTGCGAATCCTCTCACTTGCATGAATCTTTTTTTCAATTTGCCAACGAGAAGAGAGAATCTCGCGTAACAAATACGAAGAGCCCATATTGCGACACGCGTATTTATTTATTTATTATCCAGAACGTGAGCTCAGTCTCATATATTTTGCATATTTTAATACAATATATTGTGGCAGAGAAATGATACACACATGTGTATGCACATTTATAAAAAAAAAATGAAAAAAAATAAATATGTTTATAAATAATACTTTAATTATGCAGCCTTCGTTTGCACGATTATACATTTGCACAGGAGCTGATGAATATGTTAAAACACTTCGAATAAATTTGAGGAAAAATTTGCGTAGATAAAGGGAGAAAGAAAAAAGCTTTTTAATTTTTTTTTTTTTTTTTTTTACATTAATCAATTTCAGAATTAAATTTTTCTTACTAGATATTTTAATTATTTAAAATTTAATTTAATTGATTAGAAAATTTAATTTATAATTCAAACAAATCAACAATATATTTTATTAAAAACCATGAGAAGATATTATCTCTTTCTTTTTATAAAAAGTTTTTAAATATGCTGAACTTCATTATCGTCGTACATTGCAAATAAAATCTTCGTTCATATGCGAGCTCAACTATTGATTTTCTTGTTAAAATATGTCAACATTGAAAATATTCATGTAAAGCCTCATACACTGATAATGTATCTGTTCTAGCTCGAGGTAAAACTTTATGAATAATAGAATCCGAGGAAAAAGATTATTAAAAGTTCGTATGAACGGTCTTTGGCAAAAAAGAAACCGGATAAAATACGCGTACGTATTTGTTGTTCAAGAGTTCCACCAAGCGCGGGACAATCTTTTTTGTATTTATAATTTATGTGCCACAGTAAGTACTTTAATCTTTTTTTCTGTCGTGAAATGAGATAGTGGATTTGTCGTACGCGCGTCGTCTTTCGCAGGGAACGTCGAAAAGAATCTTCCATGCAAATGTATCCTTACGCCGCGTGACAAAGAATAGTAAATATACGGAATGTGAAAAAATACTGAGGTCCAGCTGGCTCTCGCTTTCCCTTCTATTTTTTTTTTCATTTTTTTTTTTTTTTCGCGTACACGAGAAACATATTACATTACGCTTGATTGTTGTGTTTCTTTTTTGTCCTTATCTCTTCTCGTAAGTTGTGAGTAAATAGAAAACGTTAGACTTCTGAAACTCGCGCGCACTCGGTTATAATTGGAAGTGCAACATTTTCCCAAACACACTCTACCGTCTAATCGGTGTATTTGCAGAAGTGTTAACCGAAGTAAACTTTGTCGACTCTTGTTGCAAAAGTTTTATTTCATTTCAATTCCGATTGAGGCTGTATAGATTTTATCACTTAAAATCTGATATCCCTGATGAAATATTCGATTGGTAATGAAATTGTCAAGATTTACGAAGCGGTATTATATTTGCAAATTATATACGTAGCAATAATAAATATTCGCTGTTTATCGCACACAAAACTTAATACGACCATCATCAAACGTCGTCATACAGTCGTAATCGCGAGTAGTAATCTAGATTCATGGTTGCATCTATATCTAGAAATCATGACGGTGTCGCTCGTCTCGAAGACAAGCTAGTTTATCCTTCTTCCTCTCGCTTCCCCGCCAACGCTCGCAGATATTCCCGGACGCATAATCCTCCTTCGAGCCCCGGCGATTCGAGACACGTTCGCGGATCAGCGTCAGCGATATCATCGCGGATTAAGACGAGAAGCTACGACGAGGGAGGCGAGAGAAAAGGGAAGACGTTGGCAGAACCCTAAAGAAACTACCGAAAAACGGACGAGGAGAAAACAGAAGCTGCAGGTGAGAGGGAACGAGATGGCAGCCTCTGCTACAGCTCGAGAGAGACACGACCTCATAGTATCTCGCTTAGAACTCGCCCAGAGAGACCCGCCGGGTAAGCGGAAGAGGGTAAAGCGGGGATGTAGCCGGCTTGAACACGTTTGCGCGAGTTTTATCTGTCGGGTCGACCTGCCCACCCTTACTTCTTAATTACCGAGCCAGCTCCGTACATTCGTTTCGCAGCTCGGAATTTCGGTCTCGAAACGCTTTTACCTTTCTTTTGCCATCCCCGTTCTAACCTTCTTCGCACTCATTGCTAAGAAAGCTTCAAAACTCTGATATCATAATTTAATTTCAAATAATGAAGATAATAATTTTCTCCTTTTAACGGTATCAATTAAATGGATCACCCTTTTCAGAATTTTTAATAACTATCACGGTTTAATATTATGATATTAACTCATTTATTCAACATAATTTATTCTCGATTCTATTTTATTACTTTTCTTCAATCCATTTCATTTCTTTCCCTCATCTTTCTATCTCATCCGAAAGTCCCACAGCAAATTGTACTTTATTCCTTGTTCTATTTTTTTTCCTCCAGACGTCCAACGCGTATTTCTCGCTGCTGTTCGCCATCTCCCCATGAGGGAAAAAGCATCTAGGGGTGGTTACTTCGCGCGCGTGAAAATCGTCCGTCTCACTTTTGGTGTGCCACGCCTTCGCTTTCACGTTTGTGCGAAAGCAGCGGCCCTGAATTATCGCGTTCATGGTGCCGTGATCGGTATAATTTATCGGTAGGAAGTTACTCGGGAGGAAAATTCGTTACTGATCACCTGTATAACTGATCACTGCAGCCGACCATCGCTCGCTAGAAAACGGAGATGGATCGGAACGTGTTTATTTACGCGGCGCGCTCTACGCTTCTGTAACTACTGACGCTGCTAATGCGTTACACGCGTCAATGATGCATTAAGAGGTTAAAGCATGAAAGTGGAAAAACATATGACATAGAGAGAATGAGAGATTTGACGCATTAACGCTCTCTTGGATAAATAAATTATTCATTGCAATATATCGAGGATTCCCCGAGGATCGTTAAAGAGACACGTGGGTGATGGAAACGTCAACGTTGCTCGAATCGAGCGTTAAAGATATGCGTCGACGATAAATTATTAATTTTATCTTATTAAAGTTGCAATATCGCGGTAATCAGTTTTTTGACAAAATTGGAAATAAAAAGATTTTTATAAAATCGGATATTGCATTTAGCGTAATCGCATATCCGCTCTCTCGATTTCTAACTAATACGAGAATCGCGCTGCATTATCGGTTTAATTTATATGCGGAACGCTCAAATAATTCGGTATAACACGCGATCTCCACCGAGAGAGCAAATCCCACTTGAAACCAAATTCAGAATGACCGTCGATGCGGACGAATCCGAACGGGGTAGGTCATTGCGCGCCACTCCGCGCTTTTAATCCGTGTGCGTCCCCACTCGATTACCCATTTACGGAAATAACCCCCGATTTTAATTCTAATCGGCCAAAAGCTGTGTTTGTTCCATCTGATGGGCGCATCGTACGTATATCGTTCCGCTTATCGCCGAAACAGATCGAAAATCTCTTCCGTCTTATATATGTACACGCGCGCTCCTCTGAAATTTTATTTTAATATACGACATCGTGCGACACAACTCGCGATTCAAGAGTGTCTGATGTTTATAGTTTATATGTCACAAGCAACGTGCGCGGAAATTTCTCGAACAATATCCGTGGCTTATGAGAAGCCATAACGCGCCGAATGGCCCATTCGTCGCGGGACGCGAACCGATGGTGGGATTATCTCGGCGACGTTATTAACGCACATCCAGAATGACTCACACAATGTGCGACACGAATATAAATTGTCAATCGTTTTTCGCGCAATACCCGTACCTATCGTGGCCGTTTTGTTCACCGCGATTGAATTAACGAGCTTTGTTAGCTCGCGATTCGACATTCGTTCATCTTATCGCGAAATTCTCCGATTGAACGGAATATGACGATTAGTTCATTCATAGAAGCTGAAAATACACGACATAAAAGGACGATTAATAAATCTCCAATTTCTTTTATGGGTTCCTGTGTCTGAAACTTTTAGTACAGCCGCGCGTGTCCTTGAAACTCGGCTACGCGAATTTGAGGATTTATTACGTGCAAAGTTTTAAAGACACGAGCTCTGTTTGAATTTCAAAATATTCTATACGCTAAGTTTCTGGAACGTGGGCGCTGAAGAATATGAAAATTGTATTATCATGCGTCCCTTTACACAAGGTTAAAGACAAAGTTTTGTGCGGATTTTATTTTAGTAGAATAATTGACGGTGGGAGACGATTATAAAAAATGTACGCCTTCCAAAAAGATATCTTTTTTTCTTCGATACACGTATTCTGAAAAGAGATCCTCCTTTTTCTCCTTGATATGTATGTTTCCCCCCGTGCTTTCAGTCCCTGATTACGAATAAATGACGATTCATGAGATAACGACACATTTCGACAGCCGAGAGGAATTGTAACAAACGACGTCAAGACACCCCCGCCCCCCTATTGTCAACGCTTGACGCGTTTCCGACAGCAGGGGCGCGCTAGGCACGTAGGAAATTACGTTGCACGTTAGAACGCGGTTTTCGAGTTGTAGAAAACGGTCGGCATGTGAACGCGACGATCAACGAGAAACCGAGGGCGCACAACATGCCTATAGAGAGATATCTCGAGACGGGAAGAGACGCGTCGAACTCTCAACGGCATCCTCGCAAGAGGAATAAGCGACACTGATTGTCGGGATGAAATTGTGCTCGGCACGTTTTGGCTGTATGTATAGGTACGTACATAGGTATAGGTACGAAGATACTTATATGAACGAGTATTGGACAGAGAAAAGAACGACGAAAAAGAGGAAGAGAAGAAGAAAACTCGGAGGGACAAGTCGAGGAAGGGTCTTAAACAACACTTGTAAAGCTTGGATAGCCTGGTCTCGCGCATTGTTCATCAAGTTTATAAAGTTACGATGGATGCTGAAGTAGCTAGATAAGCCGTCTCGTCCGAAAACTTGGACGAGAGAGAGAGAGAGAGAGAGAGAAAGAGAGCGATAGTTGCCGATACGTCGAGAAGCGCGAACATTTGCGTTGGTATTGTGTTAATTTTTTTCAAAGTTATTCCGTTTACTGAAATATATAAATAAATAAACGAGAAGAACAAAAATGACATTTATACGATATGCCGCGTTGAAAGGAATGTTGCGATGCAAGACAGACACTAGAAATTGCAGGGTGTTTTATCGCATTCGGAAAATGCGACATGATACTAACAATAATTGATTGAAAATATTTCGAGAGAGATATGTCATCTGAAAATATCTGTAACTCGTAAATCTCTATATTGTCGATGCAATAAAAAAAAGAAATTAAATGAAAAATATGAACATATATATGTGTTATGACATAATATGATGCATTTCACAACGATTTTTATAGCGACATGTCAAATGCGACCAACGCGTGTTATATTCTCTCTAGCCTAAGCAAGCGTAAAATTGACGCAGGCTTGTTTGTTACGAGTATGAGGAATGAAGCGCGATATAAAATCTAGGGCTTTTGTGAAGCGCGATGTAAATTTCGGCGTATTAAAACAATAGCGTTTAAACGGCATTGTATTTAAAGCGACAGAGATCCCCGTATTTATTTGCGAGACAAAGTCGCTGTAATTTACAGCTTGCGCGTTTGCGATAAGTTTGCCGTTTTTGCTAGAAATTAAGTATTAACTTGTGTGGAGGTTTTCGGCAGCCACGATCGATGAGTTTAATTTGCGTGCTCGCTGTAAATTGTTAATAGAATTTTATATGACAGTATTGCGCGCGCACACCATTTCGTATCGACTGTACAATTTATTACCGAAAAAGCCGGGGATCGCTCGCAGTCAACATTACATGATGCGGTTCGAACTGTTGCTGATTACATGCAGCACAGTCCACAAACAAAATTTAATGAAATTTGATTGCGTCGGTCGAACGTTTTAGTCAGTTAATACACCAATAAACGTGTATTATATCGGTATCTTCCAATCGTCGGTGTACAGTGTTCGTTATTGCTTCGCCACAGTTTTACCATTAATTTATACTGGGATAATATCGAGAGATAATATTGAGATAGTAACAGTAACTATCATTATTTACGCGGCACAAACGCGAGTGGGTGGCTCAAATTCCATCTAGAACAGAGAGAGAGAGAGAGAGAGAGAGAGAGCAAGATGGCAAGAGAGCCCGTATTCTCTTCCCGCACACATTTAGCCACCGTCCGATACCGAGCGTTGTTTGCTCAGCACGAAGATCGGCCTCCAGTGTCAACACGAGACGTGAAATCGGACAGGCACATTTATGCGATAAATGCGCGGCGAGAATACGGGACCCAAGATATAGATCATCGTACCCTTCGTTCGTGGACACCCGGTCCGTGATAAACTGGAGACGGAAGCAGGATTTATGTTGCACATCGCTCGAGAGACAAGAGTTTGCCCGCGCGCTAGAAATCGTAAGCACTTTGTGCGCGACCGTACATACCATACATGAAATGACACGGATGCAATCGTACAGCGACCGAAAGCCTCATGATATCTTTCTCGCGGACATCTGGCATGTAAGTGCCAATAAATCTGTACGTCGTAATGGAAGACACGCGCGAATCTCGACAACGTACGTGCTTCGAGAAAGCGAGCATTGAGATGTCGCGCACGAAATTCGATATTAGCTTGAAAAAAATATAGCGCGACGAATGCTTATCAGCATCAAGCAGACAGAAACGAGACGCTTTCGCTTTATCGCCAACAAAATTTGGATGGAATTGGATTTCACCGGATAAATACTCTCAACGACGAGAAAGAAAGAGAGAGAGAGAGAGAGGGAGAGAGAGAGAGAGAGAAAGAGAGAAATACTTGTATAATGCAAGTGGCCGTCGTGCGACGCTGTAAAAAAGAGGAAATTTTTAACTCGTTTTTATTAATGCACAAGAGAGAAAGAGAATAGTAGAACGGCGCGGATTATCTATCTATATTGTAAAATGCTCGGCGATAGCCGACGGATTGACGCCGATAGAAAACGAAAATCCGTCCGGCAAATAAACAACGAATATATGCAAATCGAAGCTGTATACAAATCGCGCGTTTCCATACATTCGGCTTCTGTATTGAAAAAAGCCGCGAGATATTTGTAAATCCTGTAAAAATACGATGGATTGATACGCGATTCATTCGTTCTACAAGAAGGAAATGGTTTGAGATTCGACATTTTTTAAATTCCGGACGGACCAATTCTGAGGGAAACTTTCGATTCGACCTGAGAGTAAAATTTTCTCGTCAGAAACAGTCTACGCTCTACACGACTTTAAACTTAAAAAAGTAAAGTCGCCATCAAAACAAACAATTCGATCTGACAAGGATCGAGCAACAAAAAGAGAGAGAGAGAGAGAGAGAGAGAGAGAGAGAGAGAGAGAATCGTTAAATTAAAAACTATGCTATTGAAGAAGAGCAGAAAATGTTAAAGTTGCGTTACTTGTGTTTTCCCGCCAAAATTTGATAATCTGAAATTTGTAGTTAATATATTAATATGAAAAATATATTTATAATACCATCCATATTTCATCGTATGAAAGATAAAAAGTAACATCCAATTTAAGCGTATAAATTGGTAAATAATTTTTTCCACACCGCTGGTCTTTGATTAATCGTACGCAATCCAATATGTTCATCTATCTCGTATGGTTTCACCGCACAAAATTTAAATATTCACGTGATCGAATTTGATAACACATTTGCAAATTATCAAATCTCGGATTCGCGAACATGTTCGAAACGCGTAAAGTGTCGAACGTTTCGCGCGCGTTTTGGCCGTATTTATCGACACGATTTGAAAGGTAATAATTCACGATAGCGTTGTACGTTCATTACCATAATGGAAACATGGCCAAACGTTTAGAACAGATGATACTAGGATATCATCGAACCTCCCCTTCTCCTCCCATTGGTATCAGCTTACCACCCCGATGATAGACGATATGAAATTTACGAGTATAAAATTGAACACTATACACGAAAGCGTTATGTTTGAACAGAGAGAGAGAGAGAGAGAGAGGGGTCGATTTTTACTTTGCATTATTATCGTTTGATGTGTATTAATTACCATTAGTGATTGATAGACGGTCGATAATTACGGAAAGAGAATTGCATTTGATTATAACTACACTATTGTTCGTTGCGAGCGCGAATATAAACGCGATACGCTAATAAGAGCACGAATTTATAGAACGCATTATATCGCAGAAATAATAATTTATTCAAGTGGTGATGTTAAAGCCAAAATATACGAGAGCCATTAAACATAGGTTATAAATTACTTACAGTATACGGTTTCGTAGTATTCACGTTGCTCTCTGTAACCAGTTATTCTCCGTCATAATGGCACTAGGTTCAATTTTCACTCACTGACGAGCGACCGCGTCGGTTAAAAGTCGGCAATGAACTGTATTAAACTCTAGATCTTCTCATACAATGCGTAGCGCCATCCCCACTCTAGCGCTCAGCCATCTCGTATCAATGAGACATAGTAAACGAATACTGTTTACGTTTCAATCTATTCATTGTATCTATGTGACCTTGCTTTATATAAGAGCTTGCGGTGAGAATAAATTCACCTTGTTCAGTGAATTTTTCAATAATGTGACAATTCTTCCAGGCAAATATATTTTACCTTTTACTTTAGTACATTTTTATTTACGCACGCAGAATTATTCTGAAATTATTAATAAATCTGTATAAATAATCTTCCTGCGACTTTCACAAATAGTTATATAAACAAAAAAGCCCATCTTTTCGAGGTTTCAATTTCGGCTCATCTACAATTTCAATCATTCGCTTACTCCTATTTATTTAACAATATTTTCCGTAATAATATCTTGGAATAATACTGTTCACATTTTCATTTTAAATATGTTGATAAAATAAAGTAAATATATGCGATATAAAATAAAATATATATTTAAATTTTATTTATAAAAACTGTTTCTGCTAACAGTGCTTATTAATATGTGAATAATTTTATATGTATAACAAAGATGTATGATAAAAGAGGTAGGTATGCAAAATATACTATTTCGCCGGTACAAGCTCGGTACATACAATTATCCGCATGAATATATGAAAATGCATTGCATATTCGACGAGAGGGAGTGCGTGCGGAGCTTTATGAAAGTTTGAAGTGATGCTTCCGCAGTGACGTCATTGCTTTCAGCGACGGCAAGCGGGGCTCGTCGAAATCGACATATTAAAGTTTGCCAGAAGGTATGCACGTGGAAGAGAACACTTTGCATCTGCAGGCCATTTGACCCGTAAGCGTCGCGCTAAAGAAGGAGAGTGCCTACTTTGCGGTGGGAATCCCTTATCGCGCGAAACTTTCGCGGGACCAGTTGCAGCGGCCTCGTAATCACGCTAATACCTCCTACCGAAAGCTGTGATCCCGTTACGCCCCGCTGGCTGTGCCGCATTTCCTTTTCATCCTGACCTAACTGAAATTCGCCGGGCGTCGTTAGGATAGTTTCAACTTGTAATCCGTAAGGGTATTTTTCAGACCGCGTGTAACCGCCGAGTGTATAATACATGTATGGTATGCGTCTGTGATGTGTGTGTCTATGTACATATAACTAATCTATGTATATATGTACCATTATAAAGTATGTAACTATGACTAGAGTAATTGGCGTATACGTAAGATGCTGCTGGAATTAGCGATCAAACGGTAATACGTTACATGAATTCTACTTTGCGTATCGAGCTCAAATGTCGACGTTCCCTTCATCAATATTCATCCAATCCAATCTACTTCTTTTCTCCAGCTTCAAAATTGATCAACGCAAAAGTTTTAGATTTATCTGTAATAAATTTTTAATTTAAAAGTTCTCTTTAAGTTATATACAAAAATATATTTATGTCAAAATGATATATAAAATATAAAACTTGTATATAAAGATAAAACTCTTGTAAGAAATTTAATTTGCGGTTCGACAAAGTGTTCTAACCACTGTTAAAAATTTAGTAGCGAAAAATCGAGTTCCCGTAGGGGGGGGGGGATTCAGAACGTTCGGATCGGTTAGGCCTAAACAAGAATTATTAATAACGTTAACACGATCAATCTCCAAACAGTTTTTATCCGGCCTACTCACGCGATCTTTGATGTATTCCGCTGCCTCCTGCTGTGATGCGTTTCGAATGAAAGTTGACGGGACAAACGCGAACGAATGCTCGTTCTATCACCGACTGAAACACCAAGTCACCAGCGGTTTATCAGTCTTTTCAGTCAATTTCAGACCATATCTTTACAAAAGTATTTTTCACGCGCCGGCAAGTAATGCAAAAAATGATCTGCAATGTCACGTAAATGAGACGAAAGTCTGGAATCAAGTTTGAAATATATGTAAAAGTTGGACTAACCGACTTTCGCACAAATATATTATAATGATAATTTTTAAAGCGTACAATCGGCATTTCATATAACGTCCTTCACGGTGCATAATTTGCACCCCGGCTTGCAGCGGCAGGACTGTTTCGGGCAGTAACATGCAGTAAACGATAATTTGCATAAATGTTACGCTCGCTTTGTAGACTGCATTAAACGCGAATTGTAATAATAATTGCGAAAATGAATGACCGCCCAAGATATACGTGCATTCGCGCATTTCAGTTAACGCCGGATCGACGTAAACAATATGCGCGAACATCAAATCCCTATTTCGCGTATCCGACGGAATACAAGGCTCAAAATTCTCAAATTACTGGGCATTTCCAACAATTATCGCATTTTATCCTAATGCGGCTATAACGCGCTTAAACGTGCATGCTCATCGACCGCGCGCCAGGGCTTTAGTCGCTGCCAAGCGGAATTATTAATAGCGCTAACGCGATCAATCTCGCGTGTGGTTATCCGAACCACCTATCCGATCTTCGATACCTCGTATCCCGCCGGTCCGTGATGCTGATGTGTTTCCGATGCCAATGAAAGGTGACGCACCCTCGTGCGCGCGCGCGCGCGCGGACGCGCATGTGTGAACGCCTCGGGTGCGCGCGCGTGTTTGTTCGTACGCGTTTGAATGCACGGTAATACAGAAGAACGGCCGAATGAGAGACAGACTCCGTATTAAAGGGAATTTATCCTATTCGAACGCGAGTTTGCCACACCTGTGAACCGTCGGTATGACGTATGAAAATTGCGCCCGAATATGCGTCCGATGTAATCCGCGATGTGTTTGGATACAAACGGCTATTTAAATAATCATTACGTATATAGCGTTGCATTTCATCGGTACGTTTCATTAAAATCGTCGGAGCGCCGCGCGCGTGAAGTCGGTTAATATTTAGTTCATTAAATGTAATCGCATTCGGATGATTATGTACGCGCGTGAAAGTAGAGAGAATTATTTTATTATTATGTTACGGCGATGTATAGAATGTTGAGATTGCGTTGGAAAAAATTGTATCGCGCTCGGCGAAAAAAGAAATGCCTCAAGAAACCGCTGATTAGAGCTGAAATTATGAGATCTTGCAGGACTGACATGACGTGATTGACGCAAGTTAATTATCGCGTCATGTCTGATTCATTTAACGTACATCGCTAATCTCTTTGTCGACGCGGTATCGAATTAACTCTAGCATATATATATATATATATATATACATATTTTCCGGCGTATTACGAAGGTCTTCGGGACACGTAAAATATGGGCGGCTGTGCGAGAGGGAGCGCAATCAAACAGCCTCCATCGCAACGTCACACCTCGATATTTGCTAGCCCGACGTGTGTGTTCGGACCAGTTTGGTGAGGTCACGTGTACACGTACGTGGCCTGCAGCCGACGAAGCAATTTAGTAGCGGGAAATGTTTATTAATTAATGAGCAACATACTTTTCGTCCGTCCAACTATGCGACACGTCCCGATGCGAACTATTTGCACGATACGTTACTCGTTCCTCGACTAATGGAGCGCCATTGCCTTTTCCTATACCTTTTCCGACGTCGCTTATGCTCGACATAATATGTCGCCATAGATAGATTCCAAATATTATTACTTCCGATATCTGCTATCGTTAATTGGAATTCTCCGTCGTCAAACGCGTTTCTTATGTATGCGCGACACATGGCCGCGCGAGTTGCTTCAAGTAAATTATCTGACATTTTCCCACCAGCAACACGTGCCCCCCTAATCCAACACTGACATCGTTGACTTAACAGTTATTTACTTACTCCCTGGGTTATATTTCCCGGAGGATTATAGAGTCCCCGAATATTCAATCCCGCCGTACGGCGCGCATATGCCGGAAAGTCATGCGGCAAATTATATCGTTCGTTGATACCTCTAGCAGGATTTGCACAGTATTACCCCTCGTTATATCTAAAATCCTATTCAGCACGTGTGCGCGATATTACATTAACTTTTCAATTATCTACCAAACGCCATTCTTACCTAAAAGGGAGAGCGTTTTTGCTTATATTTATAGAATATATGCTGCAGCTGTATTTATTGTATACAAATAAAAAATTGTGCATAAAACTATATAGATAAACAAACAGTACAGTGCAAAAGGGTACGTGATTGGGTTACTCGGAAATGGGACGCAAATGGAATTTCATATCGTACACGAAACGCAGTTTCGCTTGTATTCACTGCAAAGTTATAAAGCGGGTTGCAATGCTTCCTTTGTGCTTTTAATGAACGATACGCGTCATCGACACGTATCAGAATGATACCGAAACTATAAAGCTACTTTGACACCGGATAGAGTGTACCATCTACTCTCAAACTCCAACAAAATGATCAAAGCAAAGCGAGATTTTCATGTATGCATTTGTGTATGCAGTGTTGTGTACATGAATTGCGCATAGTTTCTGTTAATCAAGTTTACAGAGACGAGTCGTCTTGTAATATACAGAACGTTACGTTACACTCGTTTAATTACATTCCAAGGATTAATGGCTGTTTTCAGATTACGCGCATAGGATATTTCCATTCATATGCGCGCGTAATTTGTTACGACAAAACTCGAGGACTGCAAAATATAACATATGATTTACATCATATACACGTGAACCACCGCGAATGACCCTAAATGTCAAATGGTCGTCTATATTCGACCAATAATTGAAGTCTACCACGCATCGACGGCTTGGCAAACAATGCTCGTGTACGTTATTAAATCTCAGCGGCGATTAATTTATGCGCTCGCTGTCAACCAGTCCCTTGTTTCATATCAACCGTCCCTTTTCAACGGTCCCTGTAAACTTTCGACCAATGACATTATTTATTCTCGCGTTTTACCTAAAAATCACGCGGTCACAGGTGCAACGCACGACACATCGTCCCGTAAAACCTCATCGTGGAAAACCTCGTTGCAAAATCGCGGATCGTCCGACTGTGTAAACGTAATAATTATACGCGTCGTTGCAATTATTGTGGCTGGCCGCGTTCGACCGTAGTAAATAACGAAAGGGACCCGACCATCACACCCACCGCCTGCCCTTTCCCAGGGGCAGAGAACGCGACATGCGACTCATTGCAGTGATATTACTAATTTATCGTGAGATTCCCGCGTGCCTGCACACACATATATGTACACATATACACTGATGCAGCGCACCGGATGCATCCTCGTTGACGACCGCACAACCGCGTCACGCAAGCGTGCGTTTAAGGTATCCTCCGTGTATGTCTTTTAATGTGAACTGTATGAGAAGAAGAAAAGAAGAAGAAACTCGTTTTACAATAACTTTACCAAGGTAAATGTGCAGTATCGGACGAAGAAGGACAAAAGTATATATAATCAAGATTTTCATAACAAAGCCTAAATATTCAATCGATTATAATCGTACCACTTGTTTATCTTATTCGATCAACTGGTCAACTATTATATTACGTAATATTGTAGTTATCGTGGGGAACAGTAGTAATATGATGGCATTAAGTAATAATTGCGTTCTCGTAAACAAGCAGTTCTAATTACCGGCTATAATCGATGATTATAATTGCAGCTAGCATGCGGTTATATCATGAATTTATTAGAAAAGCCTCTCTCTTACCCCTCCTGTTATGTTTGACGTATTGTGGGCGATTTGTTGTTCATCTACGCTCATGCCGCACGTGAGAGAATTTACTCGTTCGATTTCAAAAGATACAAATATTAGGGATCAAGTTAACTTATACAACGTATACAACACAACATGTAACGTAAAGGCGGCGTATAAGAGAGATATTAGACGTATCGATGGGCTCCTTCGCCGGACGTTACAAGCTAAATTGCTAAGAGAAATGCGGCAACGTATGACACCTTCGTGCAACATATTAACCGTATAACAAAAAAATCAATATGTTTCAATGCATCTTAACGACGGCACTCACACAGCATTATGTCACAGCTACAAGTGTGTAGGATGAACTATGTATATATATATATGTATATAAGTAGGAGGTGGTGTTACTAATTTATCATAAGGGCGCCGTCCCCCATTATTCCCGATGCATAATTCACGTTGCATCATGACACGCAATCGTGCATTTTACATCGAGCGCGCGCACTCGGCGCGCTCACGATAGAAAGTGCCAAAGAGGCGAAAAAAGTGCACAGTTAAGCGCCAAGTAATCAAATTATTAGGCTAACAAGCTGCCGTGTTCGATCCGCTTAGGCGATGCGAGCGAAAAAAGATAAGCGCCTTTGCGTTAAGTTCGCCCGTCACGGTCAATTTAACGAGCGCAGATTCCATCTTTTTGTTTAATTAACAAAGGTACTCGCGTTGATTGCGGCGGGGCTCCACTCGGCCACGTTACTTTCGCGTAATTAGAGACAAGCCAGGAAAGTGCACTTTCCGGCAAATCATCGTTGAAATCATGCTCGAACGTCGGGTTACCCGCCGCAACGCAACGCAACGCAACGCAACGCAACTCGTGCCAAAGTTAGGTAACGCCCGCTAAATATTACCGCGCGCGCTTTAAAATAATAATAAACTGAGAGTTATTATTATTGATCAACTGAAAGACCCACCGAGAGCGATTTTGTCCCCGATCGCTCGTTCCCAGCTATGTGGTCGCTCAAAATCGAGAAAGACCACGATTTATACGTCGCGTCTGCATTTCCGCGGGCTGTATTATGTCACTCAAATTGCGTTACATCGCGATGCAGTACCATATGCACGCTGTATGCGCGTATTGTCGGGCATGCGAGCGTCGAATGTACGTACATACGTTAGAATTGGTCGGTGCCGAGAACAAGGATGCTACATGGCTTCGGTATGATTCGTATCGTGTCACGTAGAACGTTTGGAATCTTACACGCGCATGTATGTGTGTGTGTGTGTGTGTGTGTGTGTGTGTGTGTGTGTGCGTGTGCGTGTGCACACGCGCGTTAATTTATAAACGTACGTCTTTTAACGAAAGTGCAGTTTAAAAGTTCTCGTAATTCTCGAAAATTCATCTCGCTCGACTGCGACTTTACTAAATCTCAGGAAATGAAACGAAATTCATTATGTAACACGCCAGGCAGTTTTGAAGTTCAACTTATGTAAAGCGTTTAAAGTCGGACCACGGATTTTTCGACGTCACACAATCACGTAAAGAATACGAGAAACAACAAAAGGAATACGTGAATGTTAATCGGATACAATTGCAACGGGCACAAAGGATGAGGGAGACCGTCGTTCTACGTCACATTGATTAGAGACAAATTGTTTAATCCAGCTGTGTCGGCTACTGCATGCCAGATTTGGTGCTTTGTGTCGACAGTCGGACACAATTAGCAAAGATCCTATCGACAGTCTTGACGTTTCCGGACCGGACATAATTGAATTGATAATTGTGTAGAATATTGATAGAAATTCGTGATAAATTATTCATAATAAGAAGTGATAATCGATAAAAAAAAAAACGATAATCGAGATAAAACTAATTTAAGTCAACAAAAAACGCGCCTCGTACGTAAAAGCGTCATATGTGAAAAAGTATCTATATACAATTTATTCTTTTTCATCACTGCAAATATTATTTTTATGCTCTATTGAATTTAAGAATTTTGCATTGTTTAAGAAAAAAAAAATAAACTCGTTTTTAATTAAAATTGTAATATTTTAATTAAATATGCTCTTTATGATTATATTGCCAGACAATCACAAAATGTGCACGAATATTAATTAATTAGTCTTTCGTTATGATCGGCAATAGCTCGTTAATTTCAAAATTCCACGGACTAATTGACACATACGAATGAGAGATAAATGAACGCAGGCTTTGAATGTATTCAAGCAAATAACGGATGATACTTAATACACGTTATCTTTTACAAGCTTATAAAAAAACTGGATTAAATAATTTTTTTATCACTTAATGATGATTTTTTTGCAGACTACAACTTGTAATTAAAAATTATATGTGCAGCAATCACACGATATTTTCCACAAACAATAAACAATGCCTTTCGTATCAAAGGGACAGACACGTTTCAAAAGAATGTAATTAATAAGGCTTTAATGTGTCGTCAGCTGCACCTACAATTTTTCATGCTCGCAGTTCCGATGCCGTCCTTCCTATAACCGCCATCGTAGCAGACCGAAATGATGGAAGAGGCGCCAATGTTCTTGCTCCGAAAAAGGGAGAATGAGAAGCGGGTGAGGCTGACGATGATACCGAGATGAGAATAAGACGTACAAGAAAGATAGAGCGAAAATGAACGCAGGCTTGTGTCAGTTTCCAAGATTATTCATACATTAATCGCGATACAATATTCGTCGAAATTCGTCATTCATCAGTCTCAACACGTGACGGTATACTAAAGATTAACGATAATTAAATCAATACGGTTAGTTTAGAAATTTAACCAACAACAATGTTATGCTGCGTTTAATCATTAGTAGACTATGTATTTAGAAATAACAGAAATGTCTCTACTGGGTCTTTGTTGTAATTTTCTCACGTATAAATTATTACTCACAAGGATTACGACTGTCTCGTCATCATAATACTATCGACATAATTATCCTAAATAAACATTTCCATCTTCTCACGTCAATGCATAAAACCGTACAAAATAGTGCATTTACCGAGAGCTGCTTTGCTGCAGCAGATGCAACATACGATCTCAATATGAATGTTTGCCATTTTGCAATAGGCTTCCTCTCGTATTCTCACCGTTCTTTTAAGCAAATGTATTCTACTCTATACATTTTCCTCTGTGCATGACTCTGAGAATAATAAATCAAGTTCAGCTAGAAAACGATTATAGATCATTTCTTCCCGAAACGCAGGTATACATCTGACATTTACGGTATATCTCTGACATTAACCACCCTCGTCGAAGGTGAAAGATGGCTCGCGCATTACGCGATACTCACCGTTTAGGACGGCGGGGAGAAAGAAAAAAAAATATCCGGGCGGCGTAAGGGTTGGTGGGGGTATACTTTTAACATCCCTTAACATGCTCCAGCATCCCTCGGCTACACGCTCCATCGCGTCTCTCTCGGTCGGTCGATACCGATGCCCGTCAGGCAGAGTACCCTCCCGCCCTGTCCACCTCTCCCTCCCCCCTCCCGCTTCCCATACACTCCCGCAACCCTAGCGCCCTGCACCACCGCCGACCGACCACCCCTCTGCCCCATTCCGCCCGTGCTTTCTACCGCCGACTCTGCGTGTTACGTCAGTGGCAGACCGACCTCAACCCTCCCGCTTCGCCCCTATCGCCAACCCTCGATTCCCTCGTTCTACCTCAGCCATCGCGGCCGCCCTCCTTTCAATGACGTCACGGGGTGCCCTACTCTTCGCTCCACTAAATTCATATATCGCACTAGCAGATTATACATGTATATGTATGTATGTACGTATGCGTTTATAATTGTATATAATATTATTATATTGATTATCGATGATCAACATTTCCGAGTGTCTTTTACAAGTCTGATTTCTCTATTAGCCTAAATTCTTGTCATTTATTTCTCCCTCGTTTTTTCTCGCTTCTCCGAATCCGGCTTCTATCCCATTTTCTTTATCTTCTTCTTCCCGGCTGACAGTCTCCTTTCCCCTCGTCGTGAATTTAATTAATGCAAAGGAGTCTCTTCTGAATATCAAAAAGCTTCATCGCTGAGTACTACGTAAGAATTTTAAGTCTCGCCTCTCTCAAACTTTGATTTGCAAGTAGCTTGTCGATTTTAACGCAATTATAATTATAATTATATTAAATAATAACATTAAAACATTTAAGAAATAAATACAAAATAGACGTGAATAATAAAGATTAAGGAATATTTTAGAAATCATTATTTACGTCACATATACTTAAACTTCAAGTTTCTAAAAAGGAGTGATTACGTATCTCTCGCGATTAAAACTTATATATTCTTTTACGTTTCGTCCAGTCTACGCGACTAAAAGAAAATCTCTGACATATTTTTTTTTCCTCCTTTAATTACGCTGGCGAAAACAGGGACACACCGGCGGCTACTTTTAGGATTTTTCCCCTAGCAGAAATTGCTGCACGAGTATATCCGACGCGAGGACTTTAATATGCCGACTCGAAATAAGACGTAATAAAGTCGCTCGGATAAAAAACGCAGAGGATGTAGTTACACGAAGTGGTAGCAAATTACAAGCTGCCCCTGCGCGCGGGCAAAAGACAAAAGCAGCGGTGAATGCGATGACATGACGCTTCTTGCGGAACGAACCGGAATGGTTGTCCCGGGGTTGCTCGTGCAATCTCGCCACGCGGACGAGTTTGCTCGCTCTTGCTCGCGCGACCACGAAGAAGAGCACCAAGGGCGGCAACATATGCGAGAAGCATCGACAAGAAGCATCGTCGTGCCGGCTGCTGTTGCCGCGACGGTCCAAACTACCACTGTGCATCGTGCGGTTGACGGTTTTTCGTGCGATGGTTACAAAGTCCAACGCGATTCGAAGAAGAGAGAGACAAAAAAAAAGAGAGAGAGAGAGAGAGAGAGAGAGAGAGACAAAGAGAGCAGAACTCTCTTCGAGACGGGTCGCGGATGTAAGGAGTGCCGCTGAATCCTCTTTAGGGTGGAGGGAGAATGGCCGGATGCAACGTTGGACGTTGCTTTCTGTTACACACCGAGCTCACTGGAGCGGAATAAAGCTCAATCCCGATGAGCTGACTTGGCAATTCCGCCCGTTCGACTCTCGGGCCGAAGCTAGTAATCCGGTAATATTATCGTGTACCGGCTTTTACGGGCCGCGGGTGGCTACTTGACCCGTTCTACCTACGCAGCCGGGTATGTTATTGATTCAAAAAATAAAGGAGAACGCATCAAAGAGAGAGAGAGAGAGAGAGAGAGAGAGAGAGAGAGAGAGAGAAAGGGTAAGAGAAAGAACGAATACAGCAGCAAAGAATGACGCGAATGAGACAAGGGTAGAAGGAATAAATCGCGTGCGGAAAGCGAACTGAAGATTCGGATATGAACGGTGTCGATGCGGAAAGTCGATGACGGTGATGCATGGCAAAAACGTGGGTAACATTCCGACCAGCGGTGGGACCGCGAGAAAGAATGAAATCATACGAATGACTTTATTCGAGCAATCGAGGTGTGCTAGAAACGTTAGCGATACAAAAAAACGGACAATTCCCGATGAGACTGTACAAGACACCCCCGTGGTAGGAAGGGTACGTAACGGAATTGCGGAAGGAAAGAAATGAAGGTGACGTAAAGAGTCGACGATGCAGTGGCATTGATGATCAAAATATATTCGCTATTACCGTAAAAACTTGAGCGATATGAGGGAAAGGGAGATTCAAAATGCGAACAAGAAAATACGAAGCGTCAAGACGGGGAGAGAGAGAGAGAGAGAGAGAGAGAGAGAGAGAGAGAGAGAGAGAGGCGGGGAGGGGTGGGGGAAAGAAACCACCAAAGAAAGAGCAAAGTAGAAAGTGAGGAGGATGAAGTATGCCAGTGTCTCGGTATGGTAAAACTTTGAGAAATGAGCGGAAGGAGCGATGCGAGGAAGACAGAAGAGGGGGAACGAGGGAAGAAGAGAGAGAAACGCGTCCGGAAAAGCGGAAATGCGCCGGGATGCTGCACGAAAATTCTACTGTCGCTCCTTAAGAGGCTTCCATTTGCAAATTCCATGGACTTTTCCTTTTCTCGATCGCGATGCGAGAAATGGGTAAGAAGAGAACGTTGCGTCGGCGGACTTTCCTCGAGGAATATCGAGCAGTAACGCACATATATGTATGTACAATACATCAGAGAGGTATATATTCTTCAATCGGATATATTCCTTTATATATCGGCAAACTTGGAAAAATCACGATTATTTTAATGGCAAAACATGCTTTATCACAAGAGAAATTGATGTTGATTAT
This sequence comes from Anoplolepis gracilipes, assembly GCF_047496725.1. NCBI lineage: Eukaryota > Metazoa > Arthropoda > Insecta > Hymenoptera > Formicidae > Anoplolepis > Anoplolepis gracilipes. The sequence continues at coordinate 6,172,402 of NC_132975.1, forward strand.
ATAAGCCTCGAGATGTGTTGCAAATCAAAGACATAAACCCTATATGGTAAGACTTGAAGGGATTCTTGCTGTAAAATTTGTACCTAGAAGAATTATCCGATAATTCTGTGACGTCACGTACAATAGGATAAGAGGGTTGACTTTTCTTGGCAAATAATAATAAACCATTGTCTTTTGGAATATATCGATTTCGCGAGTTTCGGCGCGCTTCCAGATGTTCGTCGCGATATGTAACGCAATTTGTTCGATAGAAACATTGTTTTCCTCGCTGCCGCAGCAAATTCCTTTATTGCTTTCTATCGTGACGTATTCCATCTCGCAGGTATAAGTCATTTTATTTCAACAAATGTACAAGACGCGTCTGTTATCTCCATCGGCCGAAAGTGCCGGATCAAAGATGGTTCAGCCGGAACAGAGTCGCGCGGAATCGGAAAGAACATTTCTCGGACGCACACAGATGAATTAGGATTTCCAGCTTGACAAGAATACATCGCGTGAATGATGTCAAACGGAAACGTTTGGAAAATGGGTCAGCATTGTGTTTTTCTTCTATAAGAAAATAAAATGATATTTTATATATATATATATATATATATATATATATATATATATATATGTATACGTTTCTTTTTTTATAGTAGACACTAAAGAGAGATCGCCTAGAAAAATGTATAAGGTCAGAAGTTAATTTTAAGTTTCATGAAAAGTTCAACGAATTCCCGATATTTAAGATAAGATTACATGCAGCTGCAAGCAACGACGTATATAGCTCAGAAAGTATAGAACGGTCTAATAGTTTGTAAAGCGCGTTCTCCTCGCGACAAAAAGGAGGCCAGAGGCAGTAGCGACAGGCAGCGTGAGGTTAAGCAACTTGACCCGAGCCGTAGAATGTTTCACCTGGATGGGAATCGTCCCCACCGCTTCGTCGGTCCGCACCCTCTTGACGTCACAGATGCACCCGATGACGTCACGCCGCAACGTCACTGCGCCGCCGGTTGGCCCAGGTCAGGGCTCGTTCCCAGGGACGTATCGCGCCGAGGGGATGTCGGATGTCGGCGGCGTGCAAGTCACACCCCTCCTCCGGCTATAATCGGAGGGAGTATTAGCCGCGGGCAATTAATTACCGAAGCAGCGGCGGGGTTGGATTCGTTAATTATAGCCGCGGTACTCGTCGTGAATGTTCGAATATTAACGAATGTACTTGTCCCGGTGTTAGTGGCGATTAGCGTGAGCGTTAATAAATCACTCGGAACACATTAATTTATTCTGAGATTAGCGTTAATAAAGGATTAGACAATACCATTCGGTAATGAATACTGTGGATTAGCATGAAATTAAATGTAGACTATTCCTCGCGATTAGTAAGATAATTATCGAGACGCCGAGTGCGATAACAAAGGGGCTTATTCACATGTATTATGCGGTAGCATAATATTACTATGTTTTTAAATTTCGTTGAAAAATATGATAAATATATATAAATATACTATTAAAAACATATAAAAATATACTCCTTTATCATATAATTAATATAGAGTAATATCGAGATGAAAACAATTTTGTCGTACATTGATTTTCCGTGTCTCGATGTACCGTATCTTGGTATCATAATAGTTGTATAATTTTATATTGAAAATCGCTATTAATAAAACAAGCTTCTTGCATTTTTTTCTGAAAAAAAAATCCCTGACTAAATTAAGAACTCGCTGTGTAAATAAAGCGATACGCATGACGTCGATTAACTGCTACGTCGACAGCACGCAAGTCACTCCCTTCATGAACGTGGAGCATTAGCCGTAGGCAATTAATTACTCAAATACCCACGCAACACGGTGACGCGTTAATTATACTAAAGGTGTTCGTAAATACTCAAACGACAACACATGAACGTTCTGACGACAAATGAGCGCGATAACGTATACACAGCCGTCAATGACGACATATTGCGCCTTGCAGGTACTTTTAATTAGAACAGGAATGTGTTTATGCCTTGCTATTTGTAAGTAGACGACTCATTGTGTCATTAACTTTTATTCGCGATGCGCTAAAACCCCCATGAAATTTCACCAACTTTATCAATATTCTTCGTAATATTTAGAAATCATAATACGTTTCAATTTAATCAAGCTGAATTTTTTAATTCATTATATATATAAATAACGCGTAAGAAAAGATTAACGCAACAATATCCAGATAACTGATATCTGAATAACGATAGGATTATCGACATAAAATTGCAGCTTGTGCATTTCCTCTCATTGCGGAATAATTACTCATCGATTACGACCACGCTACGCGCTATTATCAACGTCAGCGAATCGTCTTACATCATCTCGAGACGGTTACCTCTCGACGGCGGTTTGGAAAGCCGGAGAATCGAAAGGAGCTTGGTTAGCGCCACTTTATGAGTGGCCTCGTTATCGAAAATCGAAATGCGATAATTTGTTTAGCCGACCGCGAAATCGCTCTTCTCGTCTCCCCTGGCTCCATCTCTCGCTGTACCAGCCCCGTTGCATATCGACGATTGTCCCCGTTTCGCGTCCGCGTACACATTTTCGTCGCCTCTCAACGCAGCGTTATCGTGCGCCTGACAGGACTGACATTTTGGCATCATTACGATGTAAATGAACGCAGAGTGTCAATACTTCGGCTCGGGGTCACACGGTTCGTTCATTATTTTCCGCGACCAAGCATCCGTCGAATATAGTCCGACGAGATACAATCCGGATGAAATTTTATTTTTGCGAATTACTCTCGCGACATTTTTGACGTTTTTCCCGTTGTCCGATTTCTATTCGAATCATATCGAGAGGGAAATATTTTTTTTTTTAGAAAGCTTTTATAATGAGAGAAAACTTTTTATATGATCGAAAGATAAAAATCATGACGTAGACTAAATGAATAATAAGATTAGATTATTAGATCTTGTAGCGTTAAAAAAACTAATGAGATTACGATATAATGCACGATAGTAATTAATAAAGTCATGCGAATGAGAATTTGCAGATCATTATCTAATAATACACGAATTGGTAGTGTTTTGTTAGCTACGCATAGAGAAATGTTTGTTTTTAACGTCTAACTAACGAAACATGATGGTATTCATTTACTTCAATTTTGATATTTCTATAAAATCTTTTTATATATATATATATACAATTAAGTGATAACGTGAAAAAAATTTCTAGACAATAAAAATGGAAACTGTTGCAATGTGCCGTTCTCACAAAGCCGATTAAAACATTCGTTACTAGTTTTGTTTAAATCCAAGAATGACGTACGATTGGATTTATATCGGACTGTTCATTTTACATATCGCTACGATGACACGTCTGCCTGGTCGTATCGATTGAACAGGCTCGGATTTCCAATTATTTTGACGGAGGAAGCCCTGACTGTCGTATGCGGTCTGGATCACTCGGAAACACAAGTAGAGAAACGTCTGCCCTGTGATAACTTTGAGACGGGATAAATTACCGGCAAATGCACGGCGGTTTCCCATATTTGGAGAAGGCGCTAACAAGGTCGACAATAACGGTCCTAACATCCGCTTCCACACGTGACAATTTCCCACGTGCGAATATGCGGAAATTTTTCGATGTTTCTCGCGCGCCATTCCTACATACCTACCGGAAATTAAATTTTGATAGCGTCTATAGAATCACTTTGCAAAATTCCATTTTAAAGCAATGTTTTCACAAAGTTTGGCAATATTCGTTTATATTCACGATATACAGGTACGCACAATAGTGTTACAAATCAATTTACCAGACCGAAAAGAATATGTACAGTTTCAATATTTTAGTTTAATCCTTTGAGTCACGAATTTTTCTAATTGTCAGTATTTTATGAAATTTGGTATATAAGGGTTTTTGGAGTCGCTGATTACGAATCCGTTGTCAGATTTTTAAAATTCAAGATGGCCGATCCAATAGGCAGACGAAATTTTACTTCCGCCTTATTGGATCCTTGTATTAAATTTTGGAAATTAAATTCTTTTTCCTTTAGATTCAGATTCTGCGATCTAAAAAAACCTTCAGAGAAAAAAATTTAAAAAAGAATACAACTGTTACTTTCAATTTAGAATAGAAAATATTGTTTTTTATATATTTTTTATCAAAAAAAGGAAGATTTAACAAAAACAATACGGTTTGAAAAATTCTAAAAAAATTCTGAAAAATACTTTAGAGTGTACTAAGATTATAAAAAAATTGCCGTATTTATTGTCATAATAGATTAGTAGAAAATGCATTTTTTCGTAAAAAAGTACTAATTTTGGACTGTTTGTTTATATATGGTATTTTTGCAATTAACAATTAATGACTGTTCATATTTTTTTTACACTTATTGATGTTCTAGAGACTGTAGAAACAAAAAATTCGGTATTTGTTGATTAAAAAGTAGTTAAAACAATAAAAAACTACGAAAAAAGGTGGGTCTCTGGGACTCAGACCCGCTGTGACTCAAAGGGTTAAACTGTATGTTTTATATATATATATATATATATATAGTGTATGTCTTAACGGTAATATTTTTTTCTACACATCAAAAGAATGTATATTTAATGGAAAAACAATTGAACCTATATATACATATATACGTCAAAAATACTGGCGAACGTAAATTTCTTCTATCGATTTTACATAAATCTTTAAAATCATTGTTAAAGATTACGAGAATCATTTTGACGAGATTATCAGCGATCAAGATGAAAGGAACACATAAAGTTACCGCTGCCGTGAAATATCGGGAATGGCGAATGTTCGTGTGCGGTCTAATTTGGAATCGCGAGTCCTAAATTACCAAGAACTCTGCCGATTCTGCCGTGTATAGTGACGTGACAAGAACAACGGCAATAACGCCGTTATCTGGCGTGGCACGTGAACATTTCCCATCCTTATCCGCCTATATCGAGATTGGCATTCGCGCGTCCGCATATGTGTATGGTCCAATTAAGCGATCGCGCGTTGTCGGACACGCTTATACCTACACAGATCGCGCAGTCTGTCCAATAATGCCAAGTCGAAAAGAGAATCTCCGTTCGTTACCTTCGCTCTTACATTAAATTTACACGAGCCAAGTCACGGTGAATAGCGTGACGCGGACTTTCCTACTGTTTTCCATGAGCAAATAGGCACAGCGTCTCTAGGAAAACAGGTACTGAGGTAGGAAGGTAAAGCCGGGCACACAGAGACGTCTTTTTAAGAGAGCTTCGCAGCTGAAAACTTTCCCGGTATATAACTTGAATTTTTATATTCCCCTTTATTATACTTACTGGCAAATTAATTTCACAAATTGAACGTAAATTGAATTACGCGTGTAACGCGATACGAATGCCTTACGCATAATTAATTTGCTTTTGAATCGAGTATTAGAGCTGAACTATCACGTGTGATAGATATAGATCGGTGGCGTTCATCGATAAATGCATAGTGTTCTCTCTCTCTCTCTCTCTCTTCTCTTCTCTCTCTCTCTCTCTCTCTCTCTCTCTCTCTCTCTCGCTCTGTCTGTCTGTCTATCTGTGTATGTATTATACCTGGTGTATATATGCAGGCACGGATCATTAGCTGACGTTAAGCGAATATGCATGTAGAGAGCCATATAGCAAGCGAATACTCGTCCAGGGAAATACCCATATGAGCAAACGGCGATATATATATATATATATATATATATATAGATCTATATGGGCATTACAAACACGTTATAGACGGTTATTCACAATTGTGCAATTTATAATGCTTACACGAACGCATTTTTTTTCTCGAACATGAGTAAACATGGACTAATTAATATTTGTTCGCGAACGGTCTGTAAATAAGGTATTGAATCATATATTTACGAGCGTGTGTGGAATATATATATGGATATAAAACGGATATAATGGTTACCATTAAAGCACGTTGGCAAAGCAAACCAGAGAAATAAAAAACTCTTGAGTGTAACATTTTCCATGTCAAGTGTCAAAGAGAAACCTTATAAAGCTCAAATGGCGTAAAAGCGATTTAATTTGTACAATCGAACTTTGATTTTAGTCTTTCATCAAGGTTCTTTCCTCCCATTGTTGTCGTGTTCTCTTGTCCCTCTCGTAATTTCCTATCGACTTGCTTTCTGCGTTATCTTTCGTTTTTACTGAGGATACATCACGGGCTAACGAAAAATTGAAGCTTTCAAAAAGAGAAACAAGATCAGCTGAACCAAAAAAAAAAGCGATTACGATAAATCCTGATATCTCAGGGAGCAATCAGGTTGCGCTGTTTTTTTTCCATTTCTGTCTGCCGGGCAGACCGCATGTTGTATAATCGCATGAGCCATAAGATTTACAGATAAACGTAAAAGGTAAACGAGATACGCGCAGTCAAAGCAAAAACTGGCTAAAAATAGATCTGGTTACGTCATAAATAAATTTTAGATGCAAAGAGAAAAAGAGGGAGATCTAAAAACTCTCTTTCTCTGATCCCTCTCGTATTTCCGTTCTCGTTTACCTTTTGCAAATTTCAGCGAGTTCCGTCAGCCCCTACGAAAGGTCGCGATAGCAACCGATCTGACTGGCCCGCGATCGACAATCCCCTACGGATTAGTCTTCAAAGGACTGGAAATGCACATATTAGCGGTGGCAGCGCAGGTGTCCATCGGAATACGCGTGTATTTGGAGTTTCCAGAACGCAACTTTCAGCCGCTCTCGCGTTGCAAACCCGCGCAGAATCCTATCGCGATGGGAGAGGAAAAGGGAGAAGGGGAGGGGGGGAAGGCAGGGGAGCTTAGTGCTACGTATGCAACGTATTTAATCCGCGTTTTACGCCTCGACGGTCCGTAGCGTGATTCAATTACGTCGCCGGGGGTGAATGTTAAAGGGGGCTCTGTCGAGGCCTGTACACACCGAGGATGACGACGCCAACTCCCCTCGTTTAGCATCCCCATCCCTATCCTGTATTTCGTGCACCCACGGACTTCAGAACGAGAGAATGTTTCCGCCTGCGTTTGCAAGTAAACTAAGATTCGTTTACACTGTGTCGCGGATCTTAACGATGGCAGTCACGAATCGACATGTTAAAATCATATTCTTATAATTATAATTAAACATAATTAATTGTAATTGTTAGATATATAATATTATCGTGTAACGCGCAAATGAATCCATTTAATGTTAACTATTATTAATTTATAAATGAATTGTGGAATTTTTCAGCAATGTCTGCAATTTGAAGCGTAAAATAAAATTATATATTAATGTTTGCAAAAAGTAGTTTTCGATTAAGCGCAGATTATTTTTTATTGCAAAATTAAATTTTATGATATTTATTTCTTGCATCTCTTTACGTCTGTGAATTAATTAGTTCCTACAAATTATGTACATATCATACGTCTTCATAAATATTAAACACATTTTCCTATGGATGGTTCCTGCAAAAACAAAGTAAACTTTCGCCTCTCAGGGGAGAGACTATATATATACAACGCGAAGAGTTTACTGTGTAACAGGCTTATGGATAACGACAGGAAGAAGGTAGCAGCCGTTTACTCTCAAACGCACGTACTATCCACGTGAAAATTTGGCAATAATGCGGCAGCGGAAATTAATTTCCGCAAAGGTGGGTTGTATACCGGGAGTATTATCGCGAGATCCGCCGTGACCCGGGTTAGAACGAGATGCGCGCTTACAGACTTGCCTTTATACGTACGGACGTGTAATTGTTCAGAAAGACAACACGTGTCGTGAAAATTGAACAAATGCGGGATTTAATGGTGACCATTATTCAACGTTTGTATAAACACAAACACGTGGGAAACGTAACATAAAAAAAAGAAAAGAAATACATTCGCGAAACAAAAAAAAAATTAATAATAAACATTGTTTGCAAATGTAAATATGCGAGTGTTACAAATAAAATGTAGAGAGACTGAGAAATTATTGTTTTATTAAATTTATTGTAATAATAATTTATTATCCCGATATTGTTAATATATTGAATATCTCTTTAATGTTAATTAATAAATATAATACTTATGATATATACAAAAGTTATTTAATTTTTTTTATACCTATTGACAAGTGCAAAATCGCGAAAAGTAATCCCAAATAACGAAATTTAACGGATATTTACAGCGCAATGAGTATCGAGTTTTTCTATTAATCTGAATCATTGCACGCGTCGATAATATATTCATTTTAATAACAAATATTAATGTGTACATCGCTAAAAAAGAATCAGGACAGCTCATTATTCGCTACTACGATGCGCAACACATAAATATGCCTGGGGTATGAATTATTGAAACTGTATAATAATATAATAATGATAAAGTCATACCCGTGTGCACTGACGTTTTATATATACATTAACAACATTATTAATTTCGCGATATGAGTGGGTAAATACAATTATTATGTCAGCCATGTTTATGGATTACCTAAGGCAGTGTTTCCCAATGTATATGTTGCTTAAACTCAAAGTCTTAGAGTGTGTGTGAAGTTTGTGCCTCGCTTCGTGGAAATTCATGGAAATTAATTGTTGAAAATTCTGACTTTATTTTTAGAGTAGTATTTTTAGAGCTCTTGATACATTAAACAAATAATTCTGATCATTAAATAAAAAAAAAATGAGACACATTTACGCCAAGTTCATGCTGCGTCTTATTTTTAGCATTTTTTGTCAGATTTTAAGCACTTTTACAATAAGAATTTTATATAAAGTTCTATGCGTAAAAATTTATTATTATTAGATTAAATATTTATAAATTAAATCGCCCGAAATGTCAAATATACAAAATATCAGGGTGAAACGCTGGTCATATTTCGATAGTTCTATCTACTTTAAATAAAATTTTGATTATTCCGCTGTCACTTTTAATTTCTAGCGAGAGTCTACGTGTAAAATTTATTCGAATATTTATTATATTAAATACAATTAGATTGCTCAAAACGCCGAACGTATAGCATACAATCTTATTTAATAACACAAAATCTCATTTAAAGTCGATAGAGCTATCGAAATACAATTAGTATTTGATCTCCATATTTATTCTGGTCTTTTTTATTTTATTTATCATTTTATCATTAATTATCATTTTACGCATCGTGTAATACAAAAGAAAATTAAAAAATTAAAATAATACACATGTATATAATATATGTATATAAAATATTTATCTCTCTATCTAGGATAGAAAACATATTAAACACACACACACACACACACACACACATATATATATATATAAATAATATAAATAATGTAAATAGAATTTTATTTTGATATTTATAGCGAAATATACGTTATACTTATCTATTTACTTACTCTTCGTGTAACTATGTCAGTCTCATCGCATTAGATAATTATTTTATACTCATGCACATATAATTTGCTGCAAAATTCAAGATAGAATTTTAATTACAATTTTATGTCCTACGTGTGTCTCTCTCTTTCTTTCTCTATTAATGTGTATATCTATCCTGATCTATGTATATTTTATACACATGTATTATTCATATATCTATTTAACGTTTTTTTTCTATTATACACAATATGTAAAATTGTAAATAAAATTATATTTGGAATTTTATCATAAATTATAGATATGCTATTGTGTCGTATTCTTCTTGCAAACAAACTATATTTAATTCTAAAAATTATTGAGTTCGTCGCTTAAATCTCGCTTTCTTATCTATGTTTTTTTATGGTCCAGGTTTTCTCCTAGAAGAAACGCGCTCGCCATCGGCGAGTAGTTTGGCGAAAAATTTCCTCTCCTTATCTCCTATCATATTACCCAACCAGCCTATCGCCGCGTTCGATTTCACGTTATAGGCGCTATATCGACCAATCAGAACAAAGACTTCTTTATCCTGATCGCTTGAGCTAAAGCGCTTACTTAGGGCCTAGTTTATCCAACGTCGATTAACTTTAAGCACGGTTTAAACTATATTTTCGTCTCTCTCAGATAAGTCTTGAAAAGAAGCGAAGATATAAATTTAAATCAAGCTTAAAGTTAAGCGAATATTAGAAAAACCGTAGGATCACACAGAATCTTATTTTGTTCTTCGATGATTTTTTAGCTTACACTTCAAAGTTTTACAATAGTTCTACAAAAAATTATATGCGTAAAAACTATTAGAATATTAAATTAAACGAATTATAAATTGCTCAAGACGCCAGATATATAAATTTCGTAGGTAAACGTTGGTCCTTTCGATAGTTCTATCTCCTTTAAATGAAATTTCGTGTCATCCAGCGTTTCGAGTGGTTTCTAATTTGTTTAATAAATACTCTAATAATTTTCAATAGAACTCGCTAGAAATTAAAAATAATTGCGGAATAATGAACCACGAAATCTCTTTAAAGTCGGTAGAATTATTAAAAAACGTCCAATGTCTCACTTTGATATTTATCTGGTATCTCGAGCGACCTAATTTATTTAATTAATATTTTAATAATTTTTATGCATACAACTCTCTCTGGAAATTAAGAGTGATTGTAGAATAACATGAAATCTCGTTTAAAATCGATAGAATTATTGAAATACGTCCAGCGTTCACTTTAGTACTTACGTATCTGGTGTCTCGAGTGACCTAATTTGTTTAATTAATATTCTAGTAAATTTCATGTACAGAACTTTTTGTAAAACTATATTGCACAACTCTCAAGCGCTTAAAATCTGGCAAGAAATGTTAAAAAAATCATCGGTGGACAAAGTGAGACGCAGCATGAACTTTGCGTGAGTTTGTCCCGAGCCAATTTTTTAATTATTTGTTTAATGTATCAAGGACTCTAGAACTACTAAATATAAAGTTACAATTTTCAATAATTAATGAGTTTCCACAGAGTGTGACACTAGCTTCCCCCCTAAAAGGAAATGCAAATTCTTTCTGGTAGTACAAGTATTATGAAAAAACATCAAGATATTGTTATACGACTAATTGTGAGTATATCTTCTCTTTCTCTTCTGACAGGTAGTTCTCGCAAAATCCGCCAAGAGTTTAATGTGATTTAATTTTTTGTTTCCTCTCTATCTTATCGCAGGAAAAAATTCAGAGTTAATAATTTAAGCAGATATTTTTAATATCTATAATGTATGCTTGAATGAATTTGATAAAGTTTTTGAGAAAAGTTTTTCTTCCTTGATAATATAAACGATATAAAAAGTTGAAAAATCTCTCTCTCTCCGTCTCACTCTTTCTTTGCACAACAAAATATAATTATTATAAAATAATACGTTAATGATATTTATATTAAAATAAAACTGCGTAAATGTGTAATATGAATTATAATAAGAATTAATAAGAATTTTGCGAAATCTTTCTCTTCTGTCTTCCATATTACTGTTGCAATTGCATATGTTATGTGATTATGACATTATCAATTATCGACAATGGAATAGGCAAATAAACAAACTAATGTGTTTAGCGTGTTTACGGAGCACCTAAGCATAAATGCAGGTAGGTAGATACGTTCTCGAGTGCTCGTCCGTCTCTGAACTTTGATACACACATGCGTATATGTATTTATCGCTAACGAAAACCACAAACACGACGATGCCTCTCGTTGGCAAGTGTCTCGATATCAGAAACGATTTTACGCTTCCCGGAGCGTTCATATTCATGTTTCTCGCGTCTGTCTACCTATTTTGCGCCTATTTTGCTTTTCCGCGACAGTGCCACAGCTATTTCGTCGGTGATGCAGGTCGCATGTTTGCTTATGCAGTTTTAGAGTACCGAATTCGTCCCATCCGCGACGAGCCGTTCTCGTCATGTAAACAATGTATAGTTTAATTTCTTTCCCTGATTTTATCCAATTTTCATTTTGTCTAAATGTTATGAGAACTGTTGCTCTTGTTATAATTAAATTACAAATTTATTCAGTTTCTCCTTATTCTTTAACAATGAAAATAAACTAATAAAAATATTCAGCATAAAGTCTCCTTTGTTTTAGATTTATTCATATATATTATAATATAATAAATAGCATTATATATTTTACAAGAATTGTCACGATTAATCTTCTAATATCGCATATTTTACAAGTTATACATTTACACGTTTTCAGCATAAGCGTTATTATGTATTTAAGAATGATTTATTCAAAGCTAACGGAAATATCGAGATTAATATTAATTGATGCTACGGGAATACGGAAAGAGTTTTCGGCTGATGCACTCTAGCCCCGGAATATTTCCGCATCGCGAGATTTAAAACGCGAGATAAACGAGCGGCCGTTATTTCGCTCGCGCGTGTACGAGTATATAGACGATTTTAACTTTTGCTGTCCAATATCGCGGGGGCGGAAAATCCGGGTTGGCGGCGCGGCGGCCGTTACCACTGCCCGCCGGAAAATATAAAAACGTCCATCTCACCCCCGCTGCGAGGAACGGAGATGGCCGACGAAGACAGGACGAGGGCACGGAATACCCAGCGGGGTAGAAAAGTCGCAAGGGTGAATTCCTTCGTGCCTCGAAGGGGTAGGGGCAGCGGGCGGTATGGAATTACGAAGTTTAAGATAAAATGGATTCGCGGAATCTGAAATAGAAAATTCCCTAGCTAATACCACGACGGGATTCTCATTCTCCTCGCATAACCTTCGTCATCCGGGAACGCCGCTTTCTTCGTATTCCAGCGGCGATGGACCATCTCTTCCGTTAGGCGGTGGCAGAAATAAGAGAAAATAACCGAACGTGAATGAAACCGGTCGCGTGCCTTCCAATCATTTTTATCTTTCTAGATCACCCCTCCTCCTTCGTCTTTCAACCTCATGGTAACGACGCGAAAGTGGGAAATTTCAATTGTTTGCATATATTATGCTTCTTAAATTTTCCTTATTCTTTAATAAAGTAGTTACAAACTTGGAAATATATATATTAATTTAATCGAAAAATAAAAAATGATGACGTTTCACTGGGTATATCGTCAAATTAAGTTGCAGATATCGATTCGTTAACTTGTCACGTCATGCAATCATCGCTATAAGAAAATGATGTTAAGAAATAGCTCAATCGTTAACTCATATTTATTACAATGCGACTATAGACTGCGAGGGTTAAAGAAATCTATTTATATAGTATTGTACTCTATTTGGCATTGCAGTGTTTCTAAGGATAAAATTGAGGACGACAAGAAAGTAAGTATAATTGAAAGAAATTAGAACAACTTTATACAGCGCGTCTGTCTAAAGACAAAGATGGGCGCTACTTGTCAAATGGTCTGTAATAATATTACTTATATACTTACTGATATCTAAACAGGTGCGCCGTGAAAGAGAAAATAGACTCAACCAATATCGAATGAAATCATGTGTGTCTTCGAGATTTCCTATTTTCCTACGCTTATCCTATTTCCAGGCAGACTATATCCGAGAGCAGAGAGAAAGCGCACTTACTTTCTTTTTCTGAAACAAAAAAAAATACGTCTGTATTACTCTCTTTTTGCACACAATAGATTCAAAAGAAATCCTATAAATTGCGCGAAATGAACAAGATTACTTTTACATTACATTGATGATATAGTCTTTTTATACCACTTCACATATCGCGTTCGTCAATTATAATTACCGTTACTTTTATGGTTTTTCTTTTACGACCAAAAAGTAGCAAATACATTATTTTTATTTTTATGCGAGTAGATAAATTCCTGATCTCTCGCGTGCGATTTAAGTAGCGGCAAAAAGTTCTGCATCGCGTGAGATGCTGTGTTCCATTAATGTTAATTATTAACCCGACAATATTCAACGATACGCCATTTTATCGATCCCTCGGCCATTACGGCAAGCGATACAAGACTCTCACACGGTGCCCGATAAGGGCATTATCGATCGTTACCTGTAGAAACGTGCGCCCGAGAAACATAGTCGCAAATAGAAAAAGATTATCATCCACGAGAAAAGATTTTCGGCGTGTCACACACATGCGAGAAGAACAAAAAAAAAATAAATAAAAAATATCTCTATAAACAGACGTATATTGCGTGTGAAACTAATGTTTTTGTACATTTAATAGCATACTTTTTTGCTTGCCTCGCATGTATCGGCAGAGTTTGCGGTCTACAGCGGAGTTTGGAAAACACAGGGAGAACGGTGCGGAGAGGGTAGGTGAATTATATACCGCAACCATTCCAGCCTCTAACACACACTCGCCCTTTCCGGTCCGGACATGCACACACCCCTTATAACCGCTACGCTCGAGGTGCTCTCCGCTAATCGGATTTTTGCACTCCCTTTCTCCCCCCTTTTCCTTCCCCCTCTAGTATCGCAGGAAAGCTCCGAAGCTACTGGCGAGATCGCCTTTCGTAGATAATGAATGCAGCAAAGGCGAAAAAAAGTAGGTCCGCTAAATGTGCAAGCGCGTCGTACGCGGAAAGGAGATTCTGCTTGAAGTGTTTAAATTCATTCGGTCACCCCAGTCACCCATTCGAACAATCGATTTTCTTGTGCAATCCGATGCACATATAATACTTATAATTTGGTAAAAATTCAAAAATCGAGTCTGTTTTAAAATGACTACGTCGTATTCATCCCTCATTAATATTATTTGATATTGGCACAATACGGATGTAATTCTTTTATATTATCGTACGTATAATTGTTAATTATCTATTAACATAGAATATATTATAATAAATTATATATTTCTCTCTATTGCAGGTATTAATGTTAATTGTTGATTTGCATAATCATATTTTATATACATATATCTTTACAAGCTTTTTTATCATCACGTAATACATATAGTATAATGACAATTTTTTATTATTAAGACATACATCTCTTAATATATTATATTATATAAACGATTAGATAATAGTTTTCAAATTAGCCATCCCTAACGTCAATTCGATGACAATCCACCCTCTAACTCAATCGATCTAATTTTCAAGCGAGTCACTCGTTACGTTCTTGCCGAGTTCTTGATTTTCTTCCTTTTCTGTTCCTACCCGAGCCGTCGATGTCTAATTTAATCGCGGCAATTAAGGCTGGCCTCGACGAAGAGAGTACCGTAACGATTCAGAGGAAATTGAGAAATTAATATTTCTAAGGTGCGGAGAAGAGCGCGGTGGAGGAAAGAGGGCTGTAGAAGAATAATTAACAGCCGCTCTATAAAATCCAATCGAAGCTTTAGAAGGTAGAGAAACGGAGAGAAAGGCGGGGGAAAGGTTACACCAACCGGTTCAATGAGCGAAAAAGAGAGACCAGAGCAGAGACCTATCCGGAAGTTTATTAATGAATTCGTTTTGCACCCCTATATGTGTGTGTATACGTGTGTGTGTGTATATGTGCGAGCTTTTTCTCAGGGATAAGAATCTTTCGAGATGACGTTGAACCACGAATTTCCAAGAAACTACAATGCTAAGCAAACAAAGTAATATACAACAAATAAGCTTTCAAAATATTTAGAAAAATATTTTAGAAAAATGTCGCGAAAAAAGTCTGCGATTAAACGGTCAACAATGATTTCTAATCTTGTTAAAGTACACGTAAAAATTGTTCTGTTAATTATAATTATCTTACTTATATTAAAAATACAGTTTTCTTTTGATTTTTCTATATAAAAAAATATATATATATATATATAAGACAAATTCATTGGGAAATTACGTATCGTGAATTATCGACATTTTTGTGGTACAACGCGACGACTACGTGATATTTGCCTCTTTCCATCTTCCATTTCCATATCTTTACTTCAGATGAGCAAGCAAAAGCGTCGCCGAAAGGAACTAGCGAGGAGGAAAGGAGACACAAATGGTTGCTGCTGTCATTCGCTCGCGCTCCTCTCTCGATTTTCGAGTACTACAAGCTCTCGGCAAATGTCGTTCAATTTATTTTTTCGTTTATATCGAAATCAACGAGTACTCCTTTATCCTTTTATTTGCTAGTAAGATCTGCTTGCTCCTTCGATCTTTTTTTTTTTCTTTTTTGAACAAATGGTTACTGTTGTCATTCGATTGAAGTGAAAAATTTACACAGCGACGTACTCGTATAACAAGTTTCACATAAATTTGTTTGTAAAGATTAAAAAAATACTGCACTCGCTTCTGAGAATCTGTTGATCTTTCATAAGCGATGTAAAGTGATAACGCATCAAATCCATCGTCAGCAAAGTCAATTTGAATGTGCAAGGGATTAGTATAAATTCTCCACACATCACACACACACACACACACACACACATACACACACACACACACACACACACACACACACACAGACACATCTGTTAAGTTTATCTTCAAAAGGATAATTTCCTTTTTAATGGATATCATCATTCTAATCAATAATGGGAGTAGGGTTCGATGAATTGCGATGAACTTAAGTCCTTTTATGCAGATTACACAGATTTCGTGTCGTATAACGCCATCAGTGCGCTGCTCGTGGTACATCGGTCAATATCAAAGTTCGTTAATTACAGAACAGGGTTGCCCACAATCGTGTAACTGGATGAAATACCAATTTAATAGTTACACCCTTCGACCGATCAGCCGTACTAGATCGCACCGCACGTTCGCATCACGATAGAATTAATTGCAACGCGGTTCGACTAAACAAGTCAACCAATATTACACGACATATGCGCGTAATATTAAACACACAAATGCAATTTTAAATGCTCATAGCATATGGTTAAAGATAGATTACAGAGCTATGCCACAGATTCGAATCAGCTTATATATATATATATATATATATATATATATTCTCTGCTTTATATTACCTTCTCTTACAATTAGTCTTATTTATTTTTAGAAAATTAATAAAAGTACACTTGCCAGTTTAAAGTTTTAAAATTTCGGTATTTAAGAAAATGTTCAAATAAAAGCAAAATCAAACGGGGCGATATGTGTATTCGTGAATAAAATTACACGGTGTTGATTCGTTTATAGCAGCGACCATCTGACAAATTATACGCAAGAAAATTCGTAGGACGCCATTGCCAGTACGATATGTTGTTGCAGATGTGTCGTAAGTCAGGCTGAAACGACTCAGCTGGGTAAAGCGCGACGTGGATATGGCTTTTATAATAAACCCATAATGTGGATGTTCCGCTGGGAAAACCAGGCTTTCAGGACGCCGGTCTAGGGGTAGAGAAGCAGGGAGATGCAAGGTTCTCGTGGAGTGCATCTCTAACGACACGGCTCGTGGTATCGTAGACTAAAAGGATGCAAACATATTACAGGATAATATGAAACTACTCGTTGAAAAGTGCGCTATCCTTGCTCGCTTATGAACGCCTCGTTTGATTAATCGAAATCCGTGAAATATAGAGAAAGGCACGACGAAATTTGTCAAAGAAAATATCGCATCTATAGATCAAGAGCTTTTTTTATCCTTAGTAGTCGATCTGTCGTGCTTTACATCGGTGACATTAATTTTAGTGCAGGCATCGGGTTTTTTTTATCGGCTCATTCTGTGAGAGACTCTCATCTACTTTCAATTTAATATTACAAAAATCTCACGATAATATAATTATAATTTGTAGGATTGAGATAATTTATTAGTGTCATTCTTAGTTTCTTTTTTTTTACGATTGAATCAGTTATGCACGACATAAAAATCATATAATTTGTTTCGGTGCAATATTCTGAAAAATTTAATTACGCTTTTGAGAAAAAAAACACTGTAAAAAAAATAGATTTTTTTTTATTTGAAAGAAACAAGTTCCCTATCCAAATAAATATAACAATTCCAAAATATTCTTTAAAATATCGCGTTAATCACATTGAAATTTTCAAACACTACTAAAGTAAATTTTACTATTGTAGGTTAAATTTTTTTTTTTTTTTTTTTTTTTTTTTACCACGGGCAATGATGTACTTTTAAACGAGTAAAAATCAAGAGTGTCTCCTCATCGTTCCGTTCAAGGATTCCGACGCAGCTGAAGAAGAGAATCTTCCTCTATCCGAAATGATGGTTCGTGATCGACGTCTAGTGCCCATCTATCCAACGAGCGGGATGAGGTATCCACCGATAATAGTCGCTCTCTCACGCGATCTCGAATCCAACCTATCGATCAGACGAAGGGGAACGTGGTACCCGATTGCACCGAGTGCCTCGAAACGAGATTCGACCTCTCGCCACTTTTCCTCAAACTTCCGCGAATCGGTCGCTAGCGCCCGTTGGTGGAGAACGAGTGAGCGAGCTTATTACATGAAGTGTTTCCCTTCCGTCTTCTCAGCGTGATATTACCCGGACGTGGAAAGCAGCCGTAAGAAACGCGCCGGCAAGACGCGCCATTGGCTATTTTTATCTCAACGGAGACGCGAGAGAAAAGGACTTTGGTAGCTCGTGTTACTCTGTGAACGAAGCGTCTGATACGTCAGCTGATGACGTTTATGAACAGGTGGTCATCGATCGACCTCGGTAAATTGAGATCCTTATTAAAACGACAAGCGAAAAATGGGGTTAAGGAACTAAGCAAGCGTTAAAATTCCTTTTACGTAACATAAGGCAGTTGAGTTAACGTCAGTTAAGTTGACGGAAAGTATTTTCTATGTAAAGTTTCTTTTTCGCTTTGCAAGATTTTAACGACGTAGTCACGTGAAATAAGCGACTCGCAATTAAATTCTATCAAATTCAATGTTACCTCAGAAAATTAAAAGAAAATACATGTCTAATTATATCGAATAAACTATTGTTGTTTCGAATGGACATTACGTTGCTTTCATGATTTGTACGTGTAACTAACAAGGCCAATTCAGTTTCCTCAAAGAGAGACACGTCCTTAGTATCTAACCCGCCTTTCCTTAAGAGTTGGGGCAGTTAACGGAGATAAAAGACCTCCGGTTTAAAGTCGCTCTTGGCCGAAGGAGTAACAGTTCCCTTTCTCACTCGTGCGCGCGCGCTTTTTCCTTTTTCATTCCGTTTGCACTAACTTTCTCAAAGTTTGGCCTTTTCGAATTCCAGCTTTCCTATCTCGGTACTGTGCATGGATTCACCTCGACATCGAAATAGCGTGAGATACCCTCGGTGTAAGGCGTCCTCGAATAATTATGCACGTCCGCCACGCAGCCCGTCTCGCTCTAAGACCTCTTGACCTTTAATCATTTCAGACGCGAGACGGCAAACAACGCGATTATGCGGTCTGAAACATCGCGGTACAATCACTACCTTCGTGTAAACGGCACAACGTAACGATATCAGAATCGATGTTGAATTAGTGGGCTTGAGAATCAAGATTTATTAATGCATGAAAAATCGAGTTAAAATCATCTATATTTTTAAGAAAGGACGTAATTTTAACACATACCGTTCCACGTATAAAATAATATTTTTATATAAAAGAATCATTCATTTTAATATAATGGAATTTATAGTAAAAAATATAATTTTAGATGTTCTGTGTTGAATATATATTCATATTATAAAAAATATAATTGCACAGATTCCGTGTTAAATATATTTATATTTCGAGCAGTTAGAGTAAATTATTTTCAGAAAATTAAAAAATTGCACAGCAAATTCCATTTTAAAGTCCTCAATATCGTGATTTCCAAAAGTATATTTATGCAGCGTCACCAGCATTTTCGTGGACATTGTTAGTTATGAGCGGTGACGCGGTGTAACCGACGCTTTTAGCCAGCCGAATATAATTAACATCAGTTGCCGCGCGTGCTGCTTAAAAAAAATGAGATTGGACGTTAATTACGCAACAGACTTGTCGGACCGCATTCAGTTAATTACATCGCGGTACGCACAGTTAAACGCGGCTACGAATGTACGTGCGCGCAAGTTGGTATTCCCTAAAACCTTTGTCGTTAGTTAATTAAGTCACAAACCCGCGATGCGTTAATAACTTTACGTGACCGCTTTGGAATTCGTTATTTTGTGAAGAAAATTCACGGGCTATCGTGTGTTTAATCCGATAAAATTATTTAATTAAAAGCGGTTAAGACATGTTATCGAAACAATCATTTGAGAATAATTTTTCAACTTGACCTTATTATGAGAGAAAAACAATTTTATCTAACCATACTTTTTGTATAGCTGACGTTTTGCTTTATTCAATATTTTACGTGCAAATTATTAAAAATTCATAAAAATTCTCGTATTTTTCTATCACTCTTTTCATTTTATATTTTATTTAATCGTTCAGTTTTGTCCAATAAATTTGATTTTATACATATAACGCGAAACGCAATGTTATATAACATGATGTATGATGTATAATAAGAAGAAATTTATGTCACTAAAATAAAAATCGACAGCTATATTTATATATATTATTATATTTCATAGATTGTGAGAGAGAAGACTCTCGTCAAGATTTATTTAAAAATCGTTGGAAGTAACGACTTGGACTTTGCAGCTTTCAATGTGTTTGGTTTAAGAAGAGCACGCTTGCGACTCGTTGAGATTTTAACTTTATCGCGACCGTCGAATCCTTCGCTATACGTAAAAGCCGAATTAGGAGGTCGGTGGTCGCGACTTTCGGCGAGAGCTTTCAGGGATTGCATCCCCATCGTACTCTCTTACACCCGTCCGTCGCGCACGGCGGTTCCGAAAAGTCAGTATTTGTGACCTCTGCCTTTTTCTCTCTTTCAAATGGTGGCTGCCTAGAGCGACGTGAGGCACGAACGAGAACGAGAACGAGAACGAGAACGCAGCGCAACGCGGTGCGGTGTGGAGCACAGTGAGGGGACGATGCCGTAGGGGAGAAAGGGATGAGGGTAGGTCGAGAAGGGGATAGCTACTCTCTTTCTGAAGAGAGGGTAGCACGCGAACGAAGAGATACGCGGTGTGCGCCTCTACGAAGGCGCTCGGTCGCGTTCGGCCAACTTCGCGGATCGTCGGCGGTCGATAGAGCAAACACGGCCGCGCCCCAACCCCCTGGGGGTCCGAGAGAGCGCGGGGGGGTTGTCGGCGACGGGGGTGGGCGTATGTGGGCGCTACGTCGGGCTCACGGGGCGAAAGAGGGAAAGAGGGGAACTAACGGGCAGGAGAGGGGCGCGGATCAACGGAAGGGGCGAAACTCTCCTCTGCTCTCCAATCTTCTCCTCTCTCCCTGCTCGTCTCACCCCCTGTGACGGAATATCATAATTATTATAGGCGTTAGGATGCTCCGAAACGATCCCCGAAGGAATGCTATCCCCTCGTATCGTCCGCGAAACTTTACCGTGGAGTGCGCGGCCGATATTCGTCCTCCGACCACGTTCTCTGCTGCCGACGCTTGACACATTATTGCGAATCGCGATGTTTATTCTTCGTTCACGATATTTTTCATGGAGAACATAAGTATCGCAGGGAAGAGAGAAGCAGGATGGAAAACAAGGTCAAATTGAAACACGTGGTCTTAGCGCTACACCTGGCGTACTTGATTCGACTATATTCTTAGTCAATTTTGAAAGTTAAATAAGCTGTAGACGTAAACTTTATCGATAAAAAACTTTATTAATTAAAATTAAAATAAGGAAATTTGTATAAATACATTGAAACTAACCCCATTATTCGTCGAATATTATAAAGATATTTTAGAGCATCTTAAATTTTTAAATATGCACGAGTACTTCAACAAAAGGCTGTATCGGTGATTGCAACGTAACGTATTGTTGACAGATGACAGCTGTCAATGAAGATTCATTTTAAATGCGTTTATACGGCATAATATCAATATATATATTCAGTTGACATACGTAATATTGTTATTTTCGCAATGTTTGAGTGAAAGAGGAGAATGGCATACGGAAGAGAGGAACGAAGTGGCATGAGGGAAATCGCTCACGTGGTGAAAGATAATAATTATTACATTGTAGTATCAGGAGAGACCCCCTTATGGAACAGTACCTCAAACTACACCTTGAAAGTTTACCATGGCCCATGACGCAAGAGATGTCGGATCGCGCCAACTTTGGAGAGCCGCTTTTACTACGTATTATGTAGCGCTGATTTTAGTTAGTTTCATTTCGCTTTACATACTCTCTCCGCTCTGGTGAAGCACGCAAGCTTATATTACCAAGATATACATATATACAGATAGCAGTACAACGAGATTATTCAGTTACGTAGATGTTTTTACTAAAGCGGATTAACCTGCTTAAATTGCGATATTAATTTTGTTACAATTGTACATTATCTGAATAAACCATAAAATTACCCCAAAATGTTTGTGTTTTCCCAAAAGATATTAAAAGTAGAAGCTAAGAAAAATGTTGTAATATATCGAGATATTTCATTTTATTCAAATTAAATGCAAACTTCTTTTTACGTGAATGAATTTATTGAAACTCAAGGTTCGGAAGGGGAAACGTTGAATGACACAGACGAGGTCTATGTCAAAAGGGATTTATCTGATCTGTCAAAATAAACATTTGCCAAGTTGCTTGTGTTGACGGAAAGTTTAAGGCAATGTTTCAATCATCACAGAAGGGCGTCTTCAATACTGTCGCGCTTCATAGAGAGCCAAGAGATTGAGATTAAAGTTTTACTGACTTTGCCTATATATATATATATATATATACATACACATGCTTGTGTGTCAACGTATATACATCTGTATAGGTATATACGTGCACGCGCGTACACTCGCACGCAAATGAAATAAAGAAAATTCTTCTCTTAATGGTGTCACTTGTACTTCTCCTGGCCTTTTCACGAATGTTCTGAAGCTTCTTTAAGTTCGGACAAACGGTCTGCTTTTTTTTATCTTTTTTCTTATCTTTTACTTCTTTCTTAAATTCTAGAAACTGTAAAGTTACGACATCGCACCTTAAGTGCGCAATTAACAGATAAGCAGAGGACTCCTTATATTATAGATTGAATTAAATAAAACAAAGATTCAAACGAAGGCGTAATTGTTTTAATATCACTTTTTAACAAAAGAGAGATTTAAATTATATTTACACAAATTCATTTTTTATGCAAACTACTTAAATAATGTAACGATGCAAAATGCGTATTACGTATAATACAAAATATTCTGTTGCTATGAATTATGATAACCTGAAGCAAGGAAGAATAATCTCCGTCGAGAGACGTGGACTCTGTCTCTTTCTCTCTCTCTTTCTCTTTCACTTTGCAGCGTGGCAATGGAAGTTTCGAACAAAATTAAAGATAATCGAGCCGCAATGTTAGGTTCTTGCTAGGTCGTTTCATTTACTTTATCATCATTACGCGTTTTTTGCTCGTAAAAAAAAAAAAAAAAAAAAAAAAATGAAAGATGTCGCGTGACGAATATCACGGCTCGAAATATATTCGAAGCAAAAAACCGAATGAGAAGAGAAAGAAGAAACGCTCGCTCTTTAGTCAAAGAAATGCCGACTTCAAAGCAGCATTCTTACTCGCGCTTTCTCATCGACGCCTTCGTTTTATCATGTCGCCATCGCCGTCGTTCGCGTTGTCGATCAAGGCTAAGAAGGCGCACATCCTATATAATCCGCTTCAACAGATTGCTGAAGAGATGATGCGCAAGTCCGTGCTAGGTTTTCAAAGAACTTCGTAAAAACTCATCAGTATCACGGCTCTCCTCTTGCGTTCGAGTTGTTGAGAAGGTGAGGGGAGTATCCCGTCGTAAAGCAGACAAGGAAAAGAGAAGAAGCTCACGTAGAAAAGAGAAAGCCGAGTTAGATGCTAAGTTAGAGCGAAGGGGGTGGGACTGGAGGACGCAAATGGGATTGCCTCTCGAATTTCTCGTCAGCTCGTGGCAAAGGAAACATTCGAACTAAACTTCTTTATTCGTCGAGAGCGATGGCCTAGGCCACGGCTTTTCTTGTTGAGAGTAATGGAAGTTTCTTTTACCGAAAAAGAGACGAATTTGTGTGCGGAATTTACGGCTCGATAATATTTTCAAATCTGCACAAAAAGCCATATTTAATATTTATATTTATATGTAATATAACATTTTTTTAATAATATTTATATGTAAAATAACATTAAATATTTTAGAGTTTAATAGAACAAACCATTACAATACCAAATATATTTTATTATATATTGTGATATCGATATATTGTGTATTGTGTTTGTTTGTAGAACAAATGTAATGTCAATAGCGTAATGTAAATAGCCATAATTAATATCCCTTCTACGTATTGGTACATTTTATGAAAAAAAATCTTGTATATATATATATATATATATTTGTAAAGTTATAAAAAGATGATAAAATGTGTATTTTTTCGACTCTATTATTGAGAGAAATATCTCCGTTAGGTACGATAGAAATAGGTATTGTATTAGTGTATAATCTTGAATATGACAACCTGGTGGCACATATTAGTCGTTAAAATCGACTAGTTCATGCTACGGTGTTAGCATCTGTCCGCAGAGAACTATTCTAAAAGAGAATAGAGAGCATGTTTTCCACAAGAATCTGCGAAATTCCCGAAAGACACATTCTCGCGTAATGATTCAATATATCTGTACGAAACCCTCTTTCGAATACTAAAGTCAGTACTTTATAAAAAGACCGATAGAATTGTCGTGGGAAACGCAGCAGATTTCATTATTATCGCACTCTTCCGATATATCGACTCTGTTGAAAAAATTAATACTGTGACAAGTATTATCTCTATAAAATATCGTACAAAAGATATACATAAATCACTGATATATTAGCGATAAAAAAAATTTATGCGTTTATTATAAAAATTTACTGTCACCAAAAGGATACAAAACTTTGCAGATCGTATGCTTTATGAGTGCCAATAAACGCGCTGGCCTCTTTTACAGTTTGATCGAACTTCAACAATTATAATGACGCAACAACCGCGTACTACCGCGGTCGTCATGTGCAGTTGGCGGGAAAGATAGAGAGCAGTTAGACTGTTGAAACTAAGGAGAGAAGCTGTACGGCGAGCGCGTACAGCTAACAGAGAAACTTGACAAAAGTTGAAACACTTGCTAATGAACGGTACATATTACCATGGCGCGCGTCTCCGCTACTTCTTCATGGCAATTACTATTACCGCAGTCCGGGACTTCCGGATTGGATCCTACGTGCTTTGAATTTCACATGGACCGAATCGCCAAATATACGCCCTGGCTAAGATTCGGCCGATCGATCCGCAAGACTCTCTGGTTATCTCGATATTAATCAATTCGATGAGAATTCTGATTAGCCTGGAGAGCTTTGAGATGCTTGGATAAGTCACTTTGCAGCTTAGCCAACGGTAATATCCTCGTATTTGATGAGCGCAAGACGTGGAAGGTACATTATGTTGGCGATGCGAAATGATGTTACATGTACCAGAGAACGATCGGTTATGCAATATCGCTCAAAATTAATGAATTTCTACCGATACGAAAAATGATTATATTTAACGGACCTATTTTTATAATACTTATCAGCCAGTAAACAATAAAAATAACAAGTAATTATTTTGTAAGTTTTGCTAATACAATTACAATGTCTCGAATATTATTTAATGAGCTAATTAAAGAGATTATAGCAGACTGCACGATACGAAATAAATACGGGTGTTGAAGAAATATTCTAGGAGATGATGTGCAACATACTTGACCTTAATGAGGATCTTTCTTATAAAGGACTTACAAACTATCGATAAACTCTTCAGGTTGATTGAAGTATCAATTTCAAGAGATTACCGATTATAATTCTCGAAGGTAGTTACAGTCTAGTTGGGGAACTAGCCTAATGTCCTCGAGGACTCGTGTTAATACCGTAACCAAATATCGTATTAATACCGCATCCAATCAAGTTGCTTTACAAACTGTACGTTAATATATAACAGCTGTCGTAATCACACAGTTAATCACAAAACGTAGCGACAAGAAACTCTCTTGCAAATCATCAGACTCGATTCGATTCCTGTTTCCTCCGGTTCTACGAATACGAGGCTTTCGATTTGTATTACAGTAAAGACGGAACCAACAATCTAGAGGCGGACGTCTCTGCAACTAGGAATGTCACCGGGAGGCGGCTGTCGACGATGAATCGAGTAAGGATGCAGATTAGCGCGAGTCGACGCATGGAATGCCTAATGAGACTACCCTTTCCCACCGATGCGAATGTCCTGGATCGAGTTTGCTGCCAAGCCCTTTCAAAGCTTCCGATTCCTGGATTACAAGCTCCGATTAAATTATCACAACGTTGTCCCTTCGATAAGCCGGTCGCGCGAAATATTGATCAATCGTACGTCGAGCTCTGTGCGCGCTTCTTAGACTTTCAGTCATATGTTTGAAAAAGTTGCATGACGCTATTAAAGAAAATTAAAAATTTGCGTATGTGTGTCTGTGTGTGTACATTGATTGAAAATGTATTTACTAAATTCTAATATACTCAACATCGCTGCTTTCTAAAGTTTATATTTTTACAAAAATTTTATAAGAAATTTATGTTTGAAATAAATTTCTATTTATGCTTTTTGTATTGATGAGATATAGAAAAGTCGATTTTAACAATATCAATATAAATGATATAATAATATTAAAGGATATAATTTTCAACACATTTTACATAATTTCCGAAATTATATTTCAAAAGAAATCAAAACGTTAACCTAATAATTAAAGTAAAATAATTCACAGTTGATGATATACCTATCACAAATAAAATAGAGAAAGAGATGTTATCATTTATTTTACGATCAAAAGTTGCTATTTTATTTTATTAAATTTTGATTTAATCTTCTACCTTAATAAATTGAAATTTTAATTAAAATTTCAGACACAAATTAATCCTAACATATCGATCACCTATTTATTTTTGTCTAAGCGACACAGTCATCGTGCGCGCGCGCAAGCAGAATGCATTCGCATTTACTAATGGTGCAAGACAAAGCGACCCTCCATTATAGCCCACGTTTGAAAGCCAGGAGACCATTTCGAACAGTATCGATTATTTAAGGCGCGCACAGATATCGGCGATTTCGCGGGAAATCATCTCGTGCCATCGAAAGTACGGATTTGAAATGGCCATTGCCTCGCCTCGACGGAGAAAAGGCAGCATATATACACAGATCCAGTCTATTGTTCCGCCATATACAAGGCCATAAATGTAACGATAACGCGGTATTACTTCGGGAACAAAAGTGTCCCGCGACGAAAACGTTAGACGATGATGCACGACGGGGAGAAACGAAAAGATGGGCGCCCTCGCGCCACATGTTCGTCTTTTAAACATAGCCTTCATATGGGTCAATAATCGATACAATTTTCGATGCGTAGGAAGACACGAGATGAAACTTCAGACGAGAGAACGAGCTATGAGTAATCTCAACTTTTTCAGTCTTGTTGGAATATTTGATGCATGCATTTGATTCACTTAAAACCCGCGCAATAATTTTTGCCAAGTTTCTTTTCGTCGTCTTATAATGATTCACGGCCGGCTGAATCCACGTGGACGAAACATGCGCGTATTTGCTCAACCGAGGAACCTCAGATTTGCGTTTGAGCTTGCTATGTACGATTTCACGTAAAGGCATAAAAGATGAAAAAAGATTTCTGTGCGCGAGCTAACTCCAGAGTTTTTCTTGCATCGTTATTTATCCAACTAAAAATGCTACAGCGACTAAAGACTCACAAAATAAGAGTAAATAATAAAGATCGTAAAGATGAAAATTCGACGAATATCTTACCGTTACTTTTGAATTTTTCAGCCGCACCATACCATCGAAATGTGAACTGGAACTGTCGCTTCAAGCTCTGGGGTTGAAATATATACGATTTTTTTTTTATTAAAACTGTAAATTTGATTCATATCGTTCGTCATACTCGCGGCATGTATCCACGATTCAGGAAGTATTTACGGACACTTCCAGCAGCCGAATCTCATCGTTACGCGCACGTGGTAGCTCTGACGCGGGTTCAACCGGCACGGAGAACATTATTCAGAGGGCGAGAGGACGAGTGGCTTTATTAGAATGTACTCGGAGCTTAGTACGCGTTCCCGCCTCTGATGTCTCTATTGTCCCCCGCGGGAGCCAGCAGGCAAAGGAGCTTGCTAATATGTTCATAGGTTGCCCAAATATTCGACCTGTTTGTGTTGGAAATGTTCTCCGACTTTGCTGTGAGAATCTCGTTCGACGATACAGAAATTTCATTCAATCGCTCCCGATCCCGTTAATATCATACGCGGTTGCTCAAATCGCGTTATGATTACTGTATTTTCAAAGAGTAGCACAATGAAATCTTCGAAGTGAGATAATTTAGAGAATAATTAAGATACACATTGTTATTGTAAGAGTGAAATGTATTTGTAAACTAGAATTTGTACGAGCAATTTTCTTACGTTAAACTTTTCTTGTATTTTTAGTAAAAATAAAATTTTCTTAAAGCTGTTTAAAAACTTTGAAGTTTTTCAAAAATTATTATAATTTCTAATATTTATATATTTAACGATATAATAATGTTTGTATTTCATCGCATTTCTGAAACTCACGAATATTACGTTAACTACAATCTTTTTTGCTACGTCTTTTCATTTAATTAGCTTTATTTCCGTTGGCGAAGTTTGGAATTTATATTGTACTATAGGATGTGAAATTTCAGACCTAAAGTCAATGTATAAAAATTAAAATTCATGAATATTCTCTAACAGGGTGTCTACTCAAATTTTGTAAGAAAATTTCCTGAAAATTCTCTGATTTTTCCAGATATTTTTGTTCAAAATTCCCAGTAAAAAGAATATTTTCAAGATTTTTTAATACAACTTTTTGTAAAATAAATTTTTTTATTCCATGCATTTTTTAATGTATTTTATTCATATGAAAGAAAAACACAGAATCTCTTAAATTTCAAGTATTTGTATAGAATTAAAAATGTACTAAAAAACTGAATAATTTTCATAAAATAATCATTTTTTACTTGTATAAAATTTTCGTGACTTTATCATGAAAAATTACAAAGAATATGTATTTCATATTCAATATTATGTTAAGACATTAAATATATAAATAAAATATATATATATATATATATATATATATATATATTTTACATACATATTTATAATATATTTTAAATTGTTTGACTGGTTGACTCGTGTGTATAAAACTGGCGTCTCATTTCGTGGAAACTCACTAATTGTAGATTTTATTTTTAATAGTTCTAGAATTTTTTACACAAATTAAATAAATAGTTCTGGCCATTAAATAAAAAAATTGTTCAAACTGAGGTGCCAAGTTCACGTTGCGTCTCACTTTATCTACCGACGATTTTTTTAAGCATTTCTTGCCAAATTTTAAGCACTTAAGGGTTTCACAAAAAAATCTATGCATAAAAATTGTTGGAATATTAATTAAACAAATTGCTAAGTTAAACGATATTTTGATAGTTGTATCGATTAATAAAATTTCGTGTCAGTCTATACTTTTCATTTTTAAAAAAGGTTCTATACGTAAAAATTATCAGAATATTTATTAAATTAGATTGGTAAAGACAAACATAAAACTACTAAGATGAGACGCTGATCATATTTTGATTGTTCTATCGACTTTAAATTTGAAACATTTTTAAAAGCACTCATAAAACACTAGCGCGACATTTTGCACGACACTCCTGATTTCGATACATATTACGTTTATTGATACACGAAATTTATGTCGGACCGGTATGATATCTATAATAATAAAATTATCGCGTATAGCACGTAATATTGTACGTACAAAAAATTCCGTGTGTACTTTTTTGCGGATTAATAGTTATGTATAATGAAACGACCGTCCGTCTTTTAATTCGGCCCATCCGATATTCGTTCGCGCGATATTCACTTCCCCTCCCCTTCCGCAATTTGAATCACCGTTTCCGACGAAATTACAATTGTTAAATCCCTCCCTTGATTCTCGCGGATATCCGTCGGCACTCGGATACTTTTCGAAATGTTACAGAACTGGCGACGTTCATCGGTCAAGGAAATAACCGCTGAAATACGCGCAAAAGTAACGGCATATAAAAACAAAGCGTTGCTCCGCGACGAAATAATATAATAGTGATTTTTTTCTACACGAAGAAAATATAGTAATAAAAATTAAAATATATAATATTTGTAATTGTCAAATATATTAACATATACACAACAAGAAATCACGCGCGATATATTTTTATTCAATATATACAACGAGTATTATGTTTTACGAAGGAATATTGCAATTATTATTCAGATATTTTGATTACAAACAAATACATAGTTGTTAACAAATAATAAAACAAAAATATACTTTATTATCTTTATAGCATGTACGGAAAGTCATTAATACCTTTATATATAAGTTCATGCATATTAAAATATATTCATTTTCTATATTAAAACATATAAATGTATTGATGTGTGCATAAATTAATTTATAAAAATATTAATGAAGCCTTCTAAACATATGCAGAATTAATTTATTATAACGAGCGTCTCGCCTCAGTGTATATTCGGCATGAATGATTTAATTTGTTTAATTAATATTCTAATAATTTTTACGGATAAAACTTTTTGTAGAATCTTAAAATCTTAAAATCTAATAAGAAATGCTAAAAAAACGTCAGCGAACAAAATAAAACTCTACTTGGCATCTCAGTTTGTCCCGAGCCATTCTTTTTGTTTTAATAGCCACAACTATTTGTTTAATCTATCAAGAATTCTAACTATTAAAAATAAAATTAGAGTTTTCTTAACAATTAATAAGTCCACAAAGTGAGCCGCTAGTTTCATACACGACTGACTGTTTATAATATAAGAGCAAAATTATTGAAAAAAGAATTTTCAATTTTTGGAAAAATTTCCTGAATCCCAACAAAATTCCGTAAGATCTTCCAGATACAAAAGAATTCCCGGCTTTCCATGTTTTTACAGGGAGGAGACACCCTATCTAAACAATACTTATGTATACTAAAATTGAGAAAATAATGTAAATATGACACTTGAAGTACCTTTTAATTAAATTTTTCAATTGACGTTTGTGTTTAGTATAATTTGACCATTCAGATTAGATTTAATCATCGGAAAATAACATTTTTGTTAGACTATCGAAAAAACAGCCGCAAACACATGCACACGTAGTCAATTAACGTATAAAAAAAAGGTGCAAGTTGTCAACGAGAGGCCGCGAGTAAAAGAGAATAAGCGTTTGCCGTGACTGGTAATTTGTGCGTGGTTGAGCCTACCGCCTCGAGCATTTCATTTCAAAGCTTTCACCAGAAATTGTGCACATTTTTGTTTTAATTCGCGTCGCCATCACCACCGCACGTGCTCCACTGTTTATATTGCTTCAACATAGAATTCCGAGGTGCGGTAGCTATACGCGCGTGAACGTGCACGCCGCAGCTTGCGGCAGTACATGCGTGCGTGCGTGCGTGCGTACGTGCGTGCGTGCGTGCGTGCGTGCGTGCGTGCGTGCGTGCGTGCGTGCGTGCGTGCGTGCGTGCGTGCGTGCGTGCGTGCGTGCGTGCGTGCGTGCGTGCGTGCGTGCGTGCGTGCGTGCGTGCGTGCGTGCGCGAGGAAACGTAGAGAACCGCACGAAAGTTTGCACAGTCGCCGGCAAACATTGTAATCCGGTAACACTCCGACTAGGAGGATTGTCCGCGCGACCGGGAGTGACGGTCGAAAGAGGGACGAAAAGCGATAGAACGAGAGAACCGGACTTGTGTATGCGTTAACGTCACAGCGTGGCATTGCGTGTGTATATGGCACGCGGGGTTTCAAGAATTGATAGGCGATTCACGTGACCCTTTTTCCATCGAACGTCAGGCAATTTACGAGCGAGCGCGGGGGCTCGTACGGAAGTTGGAAAACTCGTAAATTCAGAAGATTTGCGTTTTGCACAGATGTATAGTATCTCAAATCGCGAATACGAAAACTGTTTTTAGTTGCGACACTGAGATGAATAAATATGGATAAAATTTCCCTATTTTTCATATATAGGTACAATCGCTAATGATATGTCTTTTTGACGCGGAAAAGAAAAAAAAAACATGGAAAAGAAAGATATTAATAAATCACATTGCAATTTCCCGATACGACTTACTGAAGGTACGTTATCGGAAGATACTGAGCCATTATATTTGAACAACAATGGATTGATTTTCTGGTCTCCGAGTGGAGAAGGAATAGGATAGGTCGCATCGCACTTGGCATTTCGTATTCATTGACTGCGCGATGAAGAGGCTGAATGGGGCAAAGTAGGTGGTGAACGTTGATGGGCGAGAGGGGGATTACAAGTGAGTTAATCCAGTAGCGCGGCCTCCCTTCGAGTCGGGCATACCGGCACTTAGCGAGAAATGTTTCGCTTTAGTTTCGTCCAGGCGTTAAGGTCTGAATTGGTCGGTTCGTTGCAGCGAAGGGTAGCTGCGCGGCGGCAGATAGGGGCGCGAACTCGGTAGAAGTTGAAACGCGAACTTGCATCCGCGTGAAACTCGGCAAACTCTTGCTCACTATGTAGAAATGACGCTCGTAGAAATGCATTAAACGCATTGCGGCGATGGCGCACGGAGAGAAACTCCAAGTTTGTATAAATAATGTCGCGGACATTAGAAATCATAATTTAAACGGCTACGGAATAAAGCGAGTATTTATATTCGTATACAATGTCAGCAAGTTTGATTGGACAAACTGCTTCTTTCTTCTTCATAACTTTTAACGATCAAATAAAATAGCCTTCAATTTTTTTAATCCTTCCTTACAGTAAAATGGAACATGTAATCGATGAATATACAAATTATACATATAATTATTATACGTATAATTATATGCAAATAAATTTAACATATTTGAGAAAGATAATTTGACAATTCCGTAGTATATTTCGCCAACAAGTAGATGCAGTATTTTAGATATGAGAAGATTAAGTTTCAATCTCTAAAAATGTATTATGTCATAATACATCTTGGATGCATCTCTCGGAAGCCGCTAACATAATTATCCTTTTCCCAACGAAATAGCGTCTCTTCATTTATTTCCGGGTCACCCTCGAGCAAACGATATCTTGTCACGATTCAGCGTGAAAAAAAAAAATCAAATCTATGGATGAAACACGAGTGACAGAGGGACAACAGCTGTCTCGGCTATTATTACAACGGTGAGGTGAGGTTTTAATGACACGTAGACATATCAAACGACATCATTAACGGCGTTTAGAGTACGCAAAGAACGTCGTTGCCGAAGCGAACAAACGGGGATTTTAGAGTCGCGGTCTCCGGTGTCCTCGGTCCGGCTGTCGTCCGAAACGAATGGCCCGTCGTAATCGCGGCCCCTAAACGCCCAACATTTGTTATCTTTAAACCGGTTGCGCGCGGGAAAAAGCGGGGGAAGGGGGAAACAGGGAACGCGACGGTAGCGGACCCCGGGAGTGATGATACAGCGGAGTACGCTCGGTTGGAAAGGGGCCGGAAGGGAAAAGGGACAGTGAGATGGATTAGCGGAATGATTAGCGACAGCTAATGGGGTTCGGTGTTACGTAGCTAGCTCACCTACTAACACCAACTCCGGTTAGATTCACGAGGTCAGATGGTGACTGCGAAGCGACACTTAATTTTCATTCTACTCGGGAGAACAAGAAAATCATTGCGAAACATTGCAGCGAAGAAGAGAAAAGAATATAATCAAAGAGAAGGAAGAAAATAAATGTACACACAGGTACGGAATAAATTGAAGAAATATACTTTATTCATTTTTCCTCTTATTTGCTTTATGCATTTTTAAATAGTTATTATGTCATTGAAAATATGAAGACTCCATTATTTTCAAGATACAACGTCAAAATTGTAATAAGACTTGTTCATTGTACTTTACGTACCACGTGTATCTCACTGTGACAGGTCTATCACGATTTGTACCTAAAATGCACGTTTCCTCGTCAATGATGACCTATTTCCTTATCGTGCCTGCGTCTTATCAGGCTCGACGTCTTCCGCGGCGTTAACGGGACTCGCACGTTGACAAGTTCGCTATCAACAGCAGGCGTCGGGAGATCACGAATCTCACGTCGTGTAACTTGCAGCCGTACACGTATTATCGAGTGCCGGTACGAGGCATGCTTGCGTCGGGCTTGCATCGATAATTAGTTTGCCGGAGATTTCCGCCTAATTTATGTCCACGCCAGACCGTGCGTCTCCCCCTCTCTCTCTCTCTCTCTCTCTCTTCTTCCCCTAATGCCATAGTATCGAAACACGTCGGAGAACAAGGCGGGTATCGTGCGCTACGGTCTACAATATGCGCAAACTCGTGCTGAGAACAGAAGCCGCACTTCTCGAGTTACGTAAACTTTGACAAAATTAACGCTGACGGAAAGTAAAATTTATTATTCTAAGATTTAGACAAATCTACTTATTCCACGTGTGTTGTATATTTTAATAAAAAACTCGACATGTTTTAATCGAAACAGATGTTTAGAATAAAAGTGGAATTTTAAAATAAAATCCACGATTACTCTGGACAAATAATTCTCCCTTTCTTTAACAAAGTTAAACATCACTCGGCAAACAAGATAACAAAAGATTACACCATCGCATTCTCTTCTCCTCCGCAATCCTTCCATTCTCTCTTCTTCTCTCTCTCTCTCTTTTTCTGTCCCTACTTCCTTCGAAGCGGGTTCAATTTTATTTTCTCTTATCTGCCTCCTATTCCTCGGCGTAGACACTTTTATTTTCTGAAAACTCCCGCAGGAGCACTCTTGCTGCGGTCTTCGATGGTCGGTACGAGGATCGAAAGGTAGTTGCGAATCCTATAGTCGCCACCTGAAGTGATTCTCGATTCTCGATTACACCGGCGCCATCCTTCTCGCTCCAACTTCCATTTCGCTACGGTCAAAGATCACGTTCCGAGAGCCGCGTATTTAGACGAAGATGTACGACATTTCACTTGCCGACTTTGTGTGAGAGCTTTGTTCGCTCTCGCGCACACGAAAACCGACAAGGAATTTGCGTCGCGTGCCCGTTCGATCAATCGATACCGCGCGAACACAGACGATGCTATTTGAACGTCATTTCAACGATCCAATTGTAAGATCGTGACATCGAAACCGCAAACGTTGCGGTATCAGAAGCGGAAGCTACGCAATATAAACTGGCATTATAAGCTTTACACATCTATGCTTACCTAAGCACTAATTACATTGTTTTTTTCTCTACAATAAAACTACTCGCATAATACACGAAAAAAAATTTTGGAGGTGCACGGAGAAAATTTTATATTAAAAATTACTACGGTATGTAGTAACTGTGGACCGTTAGGAATCATTCTAAAGTAAAGTACTATGTAAAACATAAAGCTATAAAAATTTACGCAATTTTTAGTTTTACATAACACTTTAATTTAGAATGATTCCTAATGGCCCAGTTACTACCATACAGTGAAAAAAAAATAGCGTTGAATCAACAACATCATCGTAGTTGAAATTTATTTTATTAATTCAACAACATTATTAGTCAAATTAATACGCCACAAATTGATTTGATTAATAATGTTGTTGAATTAATAAAATAAATTCCAACTATAATGATGTTGTTGACTCAATATTTTTTTTTCAGTGTAGTAATTTTTAATAAAAAATTTTCTCCGTATGTGTGTGTGAGAGAAAGACAGAAAGAGAGAGAGAGAGAGAGAGAGAGAGAGAGAGAGAGAGAGATTATCACTGCTCGTGTAATTTTTCGGGGCCAAAAACAATGTATCTTCTGTACTTGGTAGAGAAATTCTTGGAATTCGCGCTAACGATCGAGCATCCCATCATTCGACGTATTGCAACACGCCGAAAAGTTGGCGCCGCGTTCCACAAGCAGGTTCCATCTCATCAGCCATTAAACAAAGCAACAGTGAACACAAAGAACATGTCGGCATTGTCGAAGGGTAGGTCTAGCGTCAGCTACCGAGAGATGGGAAAAGGGCGGAGAACGAGCCTCCGTCGACGTGAATCTTGAGAGAGGTGTTTCTGATTAATCTCTGTGAACTCCTCGGATCGTTTCTCTCGTTTTATGTTCTCTTAGCCGTACGTTTTCCAGAAATGCAAAAACTATAAGCAACGATAGACTTTCCTCTTCTCTCAGACTGACAGCTGCTTCTTCAAAAAAAGTAAAAGAGAGAGAGAGAGAGAGAGAGAGAGAGAGAGAGAGAGAGAGAGAGAGAGAGAGAGAGAGAGAGAGAGAGAGAGAGAGAGCCCGTAAAGAAATGTCGGATTTTATATCAGCTTCTTGCCGTACTGCTGATCAAAATGAACGTAAAAGAATAAACGCATCTTATAGGGATAAATGTAAATTAAATTGGAAATATTTTCTTTTTTTTCTTAAATTTATGATCTTTCGCTAGAAATTTTAATATTTTGGAGTGCATCAACTTACTAAATCAAACACAACGAATACACTGTAAAAGTTGCAATATTGAAAAATGCTAGTACGAACGTAAAGAGCTGATTAATAACTATCCAAATAAATGAAAAAATTCCAATAAACATTGGCCTAAAAATCAATAGAGGTATAACGTGATTTTTGTCGGTTATAGAACCAAGCTGCAGCAGTAATAGTTTTTTCGCGATAATAACAAGGATGGTAATGCAAGCGAAAGCATTTTTAATATTTTTAAAATATTTTCTACATTGATTATGAAAATAATAATTAATTGATTAAAAAATGAAATTAATTTTAAAACGTTTTCGAAGAGATTGCAATGTAAAGATTATAACAGATTTTTTTTTATTTAAACCTTCTTATGCATACGTCAGAGAGAAATTGTGATAGCGTTCTATAAGAATGTAAAACCTCAGCTCCCAATCGAGGGAATTGCGCTTACCGGTATATCAAGGTAGGGAATTTAAAAAAGAATAAAAAATCCAATATTGCATACTTTTAATACTAAATATACATATATAGCTCCGCTTCTTGATATCGTATAAAGTAAAGACCGATCCGGCGTGAAACGAGAAGCAGCGGGATACTTTATTCAACGGAAAGGCGATTCCAGCTAGAGAGAGAATATCTACTTACTTGACGTTGAAAAGTCAAGATAATCAGGTAGCAGTAAAAGTTCTCGATGAATTGTTTGATCGATGCCGTTCGGTGCGGAGACTTAACAAGATCCGAGGTATCGAAACGCGTTGCGGCAAAGCCTTCGCTTCATTCCGTTCGCTCTGACACTGCTATTGATCGAATGAAATCGTGTGATCCTATAGAAATAGAGATACTATTTTTTGTCGTCCTACCGTCAATCGGGCGGTAACAATCTCATTATTTTCGAGATTGTAATTAACGACTTTGAAAAAGACGGATACCTTATAATTTATATAATTGCGGAAAAAATAGTTTGCGATGTCAACTTAATAATAAGAACATAAAAGAAGCCTCGATATAAATGTGTTATTGCAAATATAATAGAAAAGAAATGGTAGTAATATAAACCACTATACACATATATACATGGATATTATCCCATTGAAACTAAATCGATTCGGAACGCGGGTTTCCACAGACAACATAGTTTGTCTCGACAAACTAAAGTCCTGCGGCGCTTATCGTACCAATTGGCCGAATTCGATTCACGAAACTGGGATAGGAAGATGTCGATGTATTCACGCAGAAGAGGGCGAAACCGACCAAGAGGGAAGAGCGCGGGCAGCAATAATTCCGGTGGCGGCTCTCTGGTTGTTCATGATTCAGGGGAGCAATCTTCATAAAAGAAACAATATACGGCCAGCCGTGCGATAAAAGCGGCATCGCGCGCATACGAGCGCGATGCATGCGCAACGACCATCGGTTACCGCGAATGAATTAACGTTTATTCGGCTTCCGGTAGCGCGGCGGTCGTGCGGTGGTCAAGGCTCCAGCTGCGCGTTTTCAACCCCTTTATTAATCGACGTTGCGCCGCTCGTAACTCATCGACCCATCCTCTCTCACGGTAATTTCTTTCGATTCTCGCAATATCGCCTGTTCCTACTCCCGCTCGTTCTTACGATAGGTAGATAGATAGGTACAGGTGACCTATATACATTAACTTATTTTCCGATATGAGACGTTTTAATAAATCAATAAATTTTTCATTGTTGCGACAATGCGTATTCATTATCGAAATTCATTAAAATATTTACATAAACATAATAGCGTTTTGATATTGTTTCTTTTCAAACTGCAGAAGAAAAGCTTCGTATTACGTATTACTACTACATGCTATTGTTGAAGAGGAATTTCAAGATCGAACATACGTGTGTCAACAACGTTCTCGGGAGAGAGACGGAAGGAAACTCGATTTCGAATAATTCAGCCGCAGCTTTAAATATTGGAGTCTCTCCGTATATAGATTCCGACGGTCTGTGACGTTCGTAAAAGGTCACAGGTGAAAATATAAAATAATACAAGAGAAAGAGAGAAAGAGCGAGGGGGAGAGGAAGAGAGAGAGAGAGAGAAAGAGAGAGAGAGAGAGAGAGAGAATTATGCGATGCACTACTTTTCAGGGATAATTCAATCGAGTTCGAGTGCACGCGAGGCACAAAACCCGAAGAGATTATACGAATAATGGAAAAAGAGGAAGGGGGGAGATCTCGCGTGTGCGCGCGCGCGAAAAGCTGTATAATCGCACTCCCCCGGAACGATGAGATTCCAGGAATCTGCATCTTTGATCTTCGCTTTGGCTAACACGATAATTGCATCGCGTTGGAAAAGACGCGGTCAGCGATAAAGTGAAAGAGGAGGAGGCTGGTTCATTTCGCGGGATTGCATACATTTCGGTAGACAGGCTTTGGAAAGGTACCGACGAAATTTCCATCGTGACGCATCGTGGTTCTTGCACGTACCCTTTGATAAGCGTATATAACTGCGAGTTATTTTCAGGCAAATGCAGTTTGCACGTCGTATACGAAGGATGCATCTTTCAAAGGGAGCTATCAATGTGCTTCATTGTACAAAGTTCTCGTTTTCAATGTGTATTATTTTTACTTTTTCTGGAATAACGTATGTTCTTGAAAGCAATCATTATTCATTATAATTTAACACTGTATACAGCAATCAGCTCAGTCACGAATATAAACAATTTCACGAATCTTTTCAAATATAATTCCAATTTAACAAAACATTTTAATTTTGCTCTTTCTACGAAGAAAAAAATAAAAACACGCACACACAATTATTTGTCTATAATTCCACTAATAAATAAATGTCACATTCACACATGTGAGCTATAAATATACAGTTGCTGAAATAAAGACATATCAGACAGATTGCTAGTTATCTGTAACAAGGGATATAAAGTAGGCTATTAACACTGAATATGCAATGAGAAATGACTAAAATGAGTTGCATAAAAGCCGCGGTTTACCGAACACGTTCTTCATCGGCGGATAGATTTCTGCACAGTGTGTAGGCAGAGAATAGACACGCCATCGATCACGGTATCACGTCGGGTGATCATGATTGGTAGCACAGATCGACGCTCGAGCTCTCGATAATTCCTCACGGGAAACACGAGCACATATGTGTGTGTATGTGCGCGTGTGAGCGCATGCGTGCGTGCGTGTATACATACGTGAGTACGTGCGGTCTCACAGGTAAGCCGGAACAGGGATCCTCGTCGAACACGAAATGGAATACGAGCGTCCGATCGTTAAGAAGCACATGGACAAGAGGGAGACTCGCGGTCTCCTGCCTCGAGGGATTTTAATGATTTCACCGCCGAATTCTCTGTAAGCTATCATGGCCACCGGTATCTGGGGGTTATATGGTCGCTTTCACGATCGTGTTCGAATTTTAATGTCGCATTTCCAGCAGATCCCGAGGACGGACATAGAAGCCGAGGAGGATAGAAGCGCGTCTAACATTACTTCACGCTTCCTGGCTCACCTCGTGGTTTTACGATATC
This sequence comes from Anoplolepis gracilipes, assembly GCF_047496725.1. Taxonomy (NCBI): domain Eukaryota; kingdom Metazoa; phylum Arthropoda; class Insecta; order Hymenoptera; family Formicidae; genus Anoplolepis; species Anoplolepis gracilipes. The sequence continues at coordinate 6,212,092 of NC_132975.1, forward strand.
GCGAAACGCCCCCGCTTCTCCATTCGAGCAGGATGGACGTCGTAAGCTTTACGATCGTCCTCGGGCTCCAACACTCCGTTCTCGCGATATTACAAATCGTTTCGATTTGCTGTACCGCATGCCCGAGGTTGCCCCGAGTTACTATGCGGAGGACGAAAATACCGCGATAAGGGCGATGGTGCAGCGCCGTATTATTTAACACTTTAAAGATAAATTTTAAAATCTATTCAATGAGTAACAAGTAGCTATAGCGAATAATTTAACTAATTGGTAATGTCTGACAGCTCATCATATATATTTATAATATCCAATTAATGATTTTAACACTTTCTTGGTTTCAGTCAAATGATAAATTATATTCACTGGCAATTATATTATACAATATACATATTCCGAGCTTATATGTATATCAATTGTGAATATAATTTAATTGCATGAATTTGCAAATAACAGTAATGAAAACTTTATGTATATATATATATATATATATATATTTATTCTGATATTAATAAAATGCATAAATTTCTCCGTTAATTGTCATACTAATGTAACGATTTACATCTTACATATGTTGTTATTTCAGTTGCTTAACTCGTGAGAAGAACACACAATTGGTTCTATAGGAAAACAGTGATTTTCCATTCGCGACTTAACCATCGCTGTACTTGGTATGCATCCTTGAACGTTAAACTCTTCGCGTCGCGAACTTTCCGTAATCGCAAACACGCTTCCGAGAGAAAGGAATTTGTGTATAAAGGGGAATCTTGTGCTTCCGTGCTTGCGCGCGTGGGGTATTATTTTCTTTCATCTCTCCGTTCAACGGATGCCACCACATCGTTATATCGATTTTATCTTATAGCGTGCAGCCAGAAATAGCTATTGAATTTTTGACCGCGATACTTTCCATATCGCGATTACGTTACATCGCAGCCCGTCGATATTTCGTGCAAAAAGTTCGAGAATTCATATTATATCTTGAGCAAAACATGCGTCGCATTTTTATTCTGCGCAATAAACCACGTGACATTTTATACGGGAGAAAATGTTTCGTACAAATGACGTCTTAGATACAAATTACCAAGTTGCTATAATACGCGACAGTTTACGCTTCACTCTATCGTAATGCATAACATGCATTTCGCTTAAAGGATAACCAGTCTACGAAGGGTTTTCAGTAAAGTCGACGTCACCGCAACTTCCAGCTTAAGTTGCCATGGAGTTTAAGTGTAACGTAACTTGGAAATTTCTCAAGCTAATTTGGTAATTAATCTACTTACATTACGCAATCCCGCTTAGTAACTATAACACAAATAAGTATAACGCGCGTTTATACCTCGAGAAAATCTTAAAATTGCTTTTCATGTGGACACTACAGTTCCGTAATTAAATTGATCTTATGTATAATAAAATAAATCTAAATATTCTTAAACAAAAATTTTAGATATATTCGCAGGTAATTGATTGATATGATACATTTTTCTATAGGTTTCTTATCAATTCACTTACAACTTTCTAAACTTTTAACATGGAGATTATATCGTAAAATGTATGGCACAAGAAACTAAGACTTCGATCAGAATTTATATTCGCTTATCAAACGATTCTATTAATATGGGGTATCATTAAGGTTCGATGATGGTACAAACGAGCCATTTTCCATAAGCCACCTCTATATATACGGCGAGAACACAATCCCGTCTACGAGGAAAAGCTTGAAAACCAACTTGTATGCAAATTCAACGACTGTGGTCATAGTACGTCCGATGACCTAGACTGTAAGGAAACGACACGGTCGAATGCTGAATCGACCAGCGCATTAAAGTCACGCGCGCGCGCGCGCGAGAGAGAGAGGGCTATTAAAAAATATATAAAAAGCTGCTCGCGCGCGTAAGCCGGTCGGAAGTAATTCACGGGCTCTTTTTCTCGTACCTCTCGCCTATACGTTGTATTTACGATAACCTAACATTATCCTACATTGAAGTTCACATGGGCAACATAATCTTGCGCTAATAATAGTGATCGGTAAACTATTTAAACTCCGTCTTTCTCTCTTCCAGCGACCATCTTCTAGATAAATAAAACTCTCGAAAGGTCGTTAACTTTTTCGCGCAAGATTAATACGTGAAAGACTGCAGTTTATGTGGGTTAATAAACACACACATATGTATGTATATATTTTATTAAAGTGTATATATAAATACAAGTAAAAATGCACGGTAAAACTGATAAAAAAAGGATTAATTTATTATCAAAGTAAAAAACTTGCGGGCAAGAGAAACATAAATATTTTCGTTCTTTATCTTTCATGTAAATATGTCAAATATTTCTATAAATGTAGAGAGAAAGACAGAGTTATACGTCATAAAGTATATATCTTACGTTAATATCATACGGCCTTTGCAAAATACATCGCATATATTATTCGCAACTTGAGCTCCTCATAAATTTCAGGCCGCAGGTCGTCGTGAATTCGCGAGGCCTAAGCGATAAAAACGCTCCGATCCGCTCCGAGCGCGAAATGAAAACCCTCTGGCAATATGAAAGTGTTAAAGAAAGTCCAGGACAACGATAACACCGCGCTTATTAATCCGGCTAAATCACCCGGAGGAGGGTGTCGGGAAATAATCCCCAAGTTTTCCAATTACGACGTTCGGGAGCGCGGCGCTGGCGATACTGGCTAAAACCGAAGCACGCATGCAACCAACCAACCAACCAACCAACCAACCAACCAACCAACCAACCAACCAACCAACCTAGCAAGCAACCGTGTTCGATATTGCGTGCTTCGGTGATAAGGGGTAACGCAAACGCAATTCACTCCATATGGAAGGGACAAAGTGCTCCATACGAATGTCGCACAATATCGAATACTGCACATCTTCGAAAAGCGCAAAGTGCCATCCCTCCGTTCGTTATCTCGACCATTCAGATCCTTTCTCGGCATTGCATACTTCAATCGCAAAGAGAATGGAAATGCCATAATTCCGCGTTAGCAAGCTCCTTATCTGATTTCTCTTTCTCTATCCATCTCTCTCAATTCACCTATTTGTTCTCCATTATTTTTATTACGAAAGGGCCGTTATGTTTAATAGCCCAGCGTTACGCTTACCGCGCAGAACAACCCTTGATGTATCCCTTAAATCCGTATTCGACGATAAAGAAAGCGAAATTTACGAGCGTGTCGTACCATCGCGCGCGACAGACATTTTATACGAAAAAATATTACGCGTAAGATAGTGTACGCCAGGCGTGCGGGATATATCTTAGACTGTAATTTTATGGATAATATATTTGGCCCTTGACCAATAACACTTCCACTCGAAGATGGATAGGGTCGGTGCATTAACGAATGGCCAGTCATCAATCGTTAATCATGAAACTTTTCCGCAAGATAATGAAAAATCGTCTCGCGAAATTTTAGAACTTTAAAAACACTAAAGAAAGGACTTTACGAGAACGAGGGAAGAGAATTGAAGATGCGGGGCGGCATTGATTAGTTCAACGGAACTGCAAACTTCGGTTATGCAAATGTGGCAAAAGCTCGCTTCGCTCGCACGCGAGGGTAAGAAAAAAAGGAAGAAAAGAGAACCTGTCTATGTACCTATCTATCCCCCCGTAAAATCTGTATTCACGGCGCGCGCCTCTCACGATCTTGTCACGACGCGACGCGACACGCTCGCGATCGATCCATTCGTCGGAATTAACTAACGTCGATCAAACCAAATAACCGATGCGCGCCAATCCAACCAACGTCCGCTGACACTGGGGCCGAATGAGAAAGATTAAATTAAATTCTACGGGAAGCCGTACCGTGCGTGTTTCATTTCATTTCGGCTTTGCGTATCATATGGTGTATGCGACGTTGAACGAACAAAATGTAATGTATAAATGTAGCCCCCTTTCTTTTTCCCTCTTGGCACATCCCTCGGTTCTCATATATAATCCCGTTTTATTCGTTTTATCGGGCCTATAATATTATAAATCTTTACGATAATGATGTAACTATAAAATTTTTCGTCCATCCGTTAGTCATTTTATATACATAGGTGCTAGAACTTTTTACCCATCCGTTTGTTCGATCGTGAAATCGGTGAAACGTTCTATGTGTCAGCCTCCGCGCGATGCTATTTCATTCGGAAAGACAGCTCGGAACGCACACGTGACGGACGCAACAAACAGCGACGTTTTAAAGGACGCGTTATAAAAATTCACAGCTCTGTACTAAAAACGTGATCTCTTTTCATATTACGTAATCTTTCTAGTTAAACGTGATCTTTTTAGCATGTAGCGCTATCTCGAATATGTTGCGGGATAATGTCGAGAAACGTGTCGGGAACCGATTAACGAACCGAGCACAGAACTGCTCTTGTTCTACGCTAAATCCAGACCAGCTAAAAACACGTTCCTACGCGGATTCGTTAACGTCTGGCTCTCTCGATGCGCGGAGAGAGAGAGAGAAAGAGAGAGAGAGAGAGAGAAAGAAAAAAAGATACTGCTACCGAGCATTTCCATAATCCAGGTTCATCCCCCACGCCGTCACATTTTTACGAGTGCAGGCAGCATAAAATTCCATCCACGCGGGCCTTGTTCGCTTTGCGACACAAGAAGGGGAGAGGACGCGATGGGCTGTCACACGATGGTATACGCGTGGAAAACGAAGGGGTCTCGCCAAAGGCAAAGGTCACGCGGACATTATCCTCGTCCAGCTGTAGAGGAGAATGCGATATCAGACGCAGAAAGGGAGGGACAACGGGGAACAGCGAAGAAGAATGGAGATAAACTGGACGATGCGAGAGAGCGGAATGGAATGATATAAAGCAAGGAGGGGAGAAAGGGGAAAAAAAGAGAAGAGACAAGAAGGGAGCAGAAAGACTGAGAGAGATAAAATGCAAGCTAGAAAGAAAAGAAACGCAAGAGAAAAGAGGGAAAGAGGAGTGTGTGTATGTTCAGAGTCTCGGTATTTCACCATGAAACCATGTAACATCCGACGGAATGTACCAGTGGCAATGGCCGCGTGTATATATCACTTCTACCCTTAACCACCGACCACCCTCTACGACGGCGACGCGCTCGCTGACCGTGACGTATTTTACGCTATGTGCTCGCTGTCGCACCGACTGAAATATGTGATTGAAAACACGCGACACATTCGAAATTGCTGTCTTCGACACGTGACCGTCGCTCGAGCATCTATCGGCTACAGGACATTGAGACGTGTCGCTGCATTGTTATCTGGACTGAGACAAAGGCAATACGTCTCGAGAGATTTATTTCACGATAAGAAAACATTTTCGAGGCTGCTTTTGATATCGGTGCAGCGGAAAGAAAAATGTAAATAACAGACACTATTTTTGCAACAAATTCAAAGATTTTACTATCGCGAATGTTATCACGACGCTTCGGATGAAGATTGGATACAGCAGTTGCTGGGCTTTTCATAGTAACATGATTATTATTTCAAATCACTTTTGCTCGCTCGCAAGCGGATTGAAAGATAAGAAACGATCGAAGCAAAAGGGACACGGTGCTTTAAGATTTTCTTGACCGTGTCGAAAGAATCACGGAATTCTCTCTTTTTTTCCTCTTGTTCCCTTTTTCTCCATCTATCCACCGCAGACCCGATCTCTTTGAGGACGACTGAATAATAGAACAGAATTGTCGTAGCTCGAGACTAGCTAACCTGTATTCTCGCACCCTCTGACTATAGTCGAGAATAGTTGTAAATAACGATGCTCGAGGGAAAGCGCTAGTCTCTTGTCGATGTTGGCGCTCGAAGTACCAGAGCCATCAACCCAACCCTTGCTACCAACCGTTCCTTACCCCTTTTCGCTCACTAGTGACATATAGTGGACCATACTTTCTATAAAATAAAATACATGTCACGCCAGCTTTTCATATCGAACATACAAAGAAGATACGAGAAAAGTAAAGGAGAAAAGAAAAGTACCATCGTCTCTTGTTCCCATCCTTCCTAAATACAACGTGACGTGAAAGACAAAAAGAACAGGGTGTCAAGTTTGAGTGTCAATCGATGGCGAAGCTTCAATCGTCGAGTGACGTAAGCAAATATTTTTTCACATCTCGCCTGACCCTACAATTCTTTAGAAAATTATATTTTAATTTTAATCATGTAAAGAGATTATAATAAAATATCAAACAAAAAACGAATAAAAATTATATTTTCCTCATTCTGAAAATTGTAAAAATTTATCAAAATATTTAATAAAAACATCCGATTATTTTAATAAAATTACCAAAATTTCTTCGTGCACTAATATATCGTCATTTTGGAAAAAAATATCCGCAAAATTTTGTATCGTTTGCTTTATGGACTAATAAAATAACATGCTTATGAAAAAATATATGTAAATATGTAAATCGTTCACTTTTCAATTAAACCGCGAATAAATTGAAACACCATCACTGTCGAGGAAGTCTCTCGTTTTTCCATTTTTTCCTTAATTAATATTCATCAGCGTGTCTTGATTAAAATAAATCGTCATTTTTGAAAGCATGCCGTATCGTTGGTGGGGAAAAAAAAAAAAAAAAAAAACAATTTCGTCGCAATTTACATGCAGGAAGGCAAAAACGCTCGTCGATAAATCAGAATTATCGATGATGCATTACAACGTGACACAAATCATATTGTTACGTGAAAGCTACGTTAAAACTAAAGTTAAAAAAAGTTTGACATTGTAATATTATTAATGAACACCATAAAAAAGAGCTAATAAAAATCTACATTTTTACCTACGTTTTTCTCATATTTGTTATTTTTTCATCTAATTAAGTAATTATTTTTTAGAAGTACATAGAGCCGGTTTTTAAAATTTTTATATTTTATGTGCAACCCGCATATTTGCTTTTGACGTAATTTACGCACAATTCTACGGGGCAACATCCAACACATTAAGCCAGCAGAACAGACAGAGGAGTAGAATTTGGAAACAGTTACATCAAGATAAACCGAGCTAAAACGGTACAATTAGAGCGCGAGAAGAGCAAAGCCGAAACAGGGCGGTGGGCCGTCTGACACTACATGTTTGGCCGAGGAAGACAAAGCAGAAACCATTCGGAGCGCCAGCCTCCCACGCGGGAGTTGACGAGCAAATGGGGCAGAGGGTTGGAAAACTTAACAATGCCCGGAGGTCGTCGTGTCACGAAGGAGGGAGGCCAAAAGCGGAGTTTCGCGAGAAGAAGAAGCAAGAAGAAAAAAGTCGATCCGGTCGAGAAGGGTAGAGTGCCATTAAAAGTGTCATTCCTCATTCCCGCCTTACTATTTAATAACTTTTATCTCTATGAATCTTACAATAAATTCTTTACGGTGTGAACAACCGATTATTGCGTGTGATTAATTTTTCGAATTAATATAAGTTTCAATGATTTACAAAAGGTGTTAAACTTACAATCGCGTTGTTTCAAAACGGTTCTTCCTCGGATTAACGATAGCACCTGCGTTGAGAAGAAAGGAACAGATGAAGCAGGAATAACGTCTCGCATAAATTGTTCGAAAGAAAAGACTCCACTAAGAGATGGCAGAGTACATATCTCGAGAGCAAACGTATTAAAAGAAGGGTCCAGCTATTTTCTTTCGCGACACCCCTCTGGGGTATCCGCGCCGCGGATACAGACGCGGGCACTCGGCCAAGATGCCATTTCTCCGGAATCCTCTCTCGACACCTACAGAATTATCGCGGCCCGCCTTCCGTTTTACAATTCCCACGGGATCCTCCGGTAATACGGGGCGGATACTTATTTTCCGACACGGGCGAACGGACGCGGCCGCGGCGCGACTGGCTTCGTCGAGAAATCCGCTGGAGACACCCGGGAGTGCTTTATCGTTATTCGCATACATATCGGCGCCGCGCTCGAGATTTCCAAGCGAATGTTCTTAATGCACTCGCTGGCCCGCAAGCGCAAACGCGACACTTGTATTATTTCGCGGAAGCTCATACATTTATCTACACCACGTCTTGTTTAGGTAAAGGAATATATTTTGATTTTTCCGCTCAAAGATTGAATTTTATTCTTATTCTATTCTTATTATATTCTTCAATCTCTTTACAAGAAGGAAGTTTTATATACCGTTAGGTATATCATTACTGTAGGCCTTAGAATATTTATAAGCAAGTGTGAAATGACAAAAAGAAAATGTAATTACGCAAATAGTTTGAGAGAGGAGAAATATTCTTCCATTGAAAAATTATTTATATACAGAAGTATAATCATCGATTATGTAACTATCGATTTTACGATGACATTGCACGACGAAGCCCCCTCATCGCAATACATGATTTCTCCGATTTCGCGGAACTCCCTTGTGAAGCATTTCGAACTTCCCGAAACTTCAGAATGTGATATATCGAGGATACGGAAAGAATTCTATTCCCAACAGAGGAAAACTCAATGCAGCCACGTGTTTTCTTTGCGTGGAAGATCCCATCGTGGACTGTGAACGCTCCGCGAGGAAGTCGACACAAAATCTCGATGGAAACTTTCGAAAAGCTTCCGCCCGCCTCCTTGGCATTACTTCCGCCTCCGTCTCGCCGTCATCCAAAATCCGTTTCCTAAATCTCGTACCTAGCCGAAGCTACTTTCACCATAAAATCACGCGCGCGTGAAACGGGCAATAAAGGGAGAGATAAGAACGCGTGCGCGCGCGCGAGTTTTCATGAAAAACGGAAAAGGATTAACGAGCCGAAAAGCACTCAAATTTATCGCGCATGACAATGAAACGTTACAAAAATTATCAATACAACATTTTTTTTTATCACGAGGAAGTTCGATTTTTTTTCCTCATTAATCGATAACAGACAGCTTGCTTGTAGATTAAGTCTATAAAATTTGCTTTCCTCCACTTAAAAAAGATAAATAAGTACGCTTATTGAATAAATTATCTATCATTATTAACGAAACAGCATGAAAATAGAATACGTCATTCAGATATTAAACTTGCATGCTTTAATTATTATCGAATATGTCTGTCGCACACTATTTCACATCTCCAGGGAACAAAACGCAACAGGACATGCCGATAATCAATGAAAGCGAGACGAAGCACTACAGCAAGCTAGAATCAAGCCTTTCGAAAGAGTTGACTCGCGGCAATAAGAGGTAAAATCGACAGCATAATAGCGATTTCCATCGGGAGACGTTTAAGGTACTGTGCAAAGACGTCGATGCCACCATCGTCATCATTGGGGAACAGAGGACAGCCCTCGCGTAGGGGACAAGGGGATGAATAGAAGGACCGAGAACGATGAAGATGGTAAATGTGAGAAAGACGAGAAGCGACGGAAAAGAGGAGAGAAAGAAGCGATGGGTAGGAACGCATCCGCGGCGTTCGACTTATTCAAATGAGCCGATAGATTGAGCCACGAAGGTGCCATTTGTTTCTTTCTCGAAAGCTTCTCGTACACCCGCGACCCGATTTTACCGCCAAGACTATTTCTCTTCTTCCCGTTGCCACATTGTATTCTCAAACGGATTTCGGACCGCGATTGTTAACTTTAAAATAAATAAATTTTTTAATACTTTCTCTCTTTTTTTTAGATTATAGACAAGATATTAATATTATCATTTATATAATATTGTATCAAAGTGCATTTAGTTTTGTTAATCGTATTATAATTATATAGAAAATATAATAATAGTAATATTTTTATCATTCACAATTTTCGTATATATTCTTTTTTTTATTATATATCTCGTGACAACATAATGCAATGACAGAACTTTAACCATGCAAGAAATAAGAAATGAATTGAAGCATACAAATTGCTATATATATATATATATATATATATATATATATATATATATAAAATATAATATAATCTGAGTACTGAATGTGCACCCCATGACGCTGACCAGACAAGATAATGGTCGACTATGAAGAAGTGAGCAATTCACATCGTTAACGAGTGCGGAGGTCACGAGGCTAAAAATAAAAATCATCGGAAGAAAAGAAGCCAAGCGAGAAAAAATGAAAATGCAGATGTATGCGCAATATATAGGGACAAGATATTATTATATATAGAACATGAGAATTTTATTTACATATGTAGAATAAAAATATATTCAAATTTTTATTTTCTTACATTAAAATTTTAAAATAATCTTACTGGAGGAAATATTAAAGAGAAATATATATGTATATGTATACATAAAATTAAAACATTTTTTATAGCGCAACCTTAAGAAAATGAAAATTTAAATATTCCTTTTATATGAATAATTTATATATTTTATATAAAAACTTCCTGTTTATATGTAATATTATAATTGATACAATAAAACGACAATATGAGGATTACAGCCAGATTTGTGTGACACCGATAATAATTATATATACTGACGATATTCGCATAATGAAAATGCGGAGAATTGAAATGAAAACGAGAGAGATGCGAAGATGGATAGGGGGAAAGAAAGGTACAACGGACCAATGGGGCATTTATTCCGATTTTCTACGTCATTTCCCCGCATCGTTACGATAGGAAATTTCCTCGGCCCGTGATACGACGAAGAGGAATCAGTCGACCGGACTCGAATCGGTGCGTCCGCAGTAACGTGAGAGAATCGCAAGCGCGAACTCTCTCCGCTGGTCGTTCTGCACGTGTTACTACTCCTTTTTCTTCCACCCATCCGGTTGCTCAGTGCATCTACCTTTCCCTCAAACCCTTATTTGCTTCTTTTCTCTCCACTGCACAGTTTCTCTCGCATTAAGTCTACCCGTCACCAACGCGAAAATCAGCACAAAGCGAAAAAGAGAGAGAGAAAGAGAAGACGGTGTACTATTTTTCAAAGCTCTCTCTCTCTCTCTCTCTCTTTATATTTCCGTTAGACTGACATTGAACCATAACGAGCGTCGCCGATTAAAAACACAATTGCGTGTAATCGGTGCGCTTACGCGATTTTAATTGGACAGATGCATCCGGGATTGCAATTCGCATCAAAATCCTCGTAATAAAAACATAAATCTTACCTTTGATATCAATTTTTAATCTTTTTTTTTTTTTTTTCGTAACAGCTGTGTATTGCACAAAAATGATATCATATCTCTTGTACAAATAAAACTATACATTTTTATCGAGTGGATTAAATCGTTGAGAGATACATACTTTCGATCAATAAATAATAAATTTTAGGTCAGTCACTTATATACGTCTCGAAACAATAAATAAATATATAGATTTTCTCGTCCAATATCACAAGGAGTATACAAAATTAAATGCGGAAAAAAAAACACGTGTTGTTTTGTTATTACGTTCACGAGCAATTTCTTTTTCATTTCGGGGAGCTTCTTTTCGTCGAAGTCATTTTCACGAAAGAAAATACCTAATTTAGGGGACACTTGTGAGTTTTCGGTTAAAATACGAAGACAAAAAAAAGGAAGGAAAGCGAAGCGCAAACACGTAGAGATAGCAAGAAGAAGCCGTATTATGATAACGGAAGTGGTCACGATCTATGTCAACGTATATGCACAAGTATATATGCTTGGAATACGATGCACACCTGGGTCTCCCTCGCGTGCAACTAGTAAAAGTAACCTTATCTCACAAAGAGAACAATAAGGAGAAGTAAGTTGCGCCAAACTCGGCCTTCCTGTTCTGACCGTGAGAGCGCAGTTAATTCATTCGTATATAACGGATTACTCGTATAAAATAAAAAGCCATTCTATTGTCTCGTCTCTTTTCCCCACACTGTACGAGAGATAATGACTTCCCCGAAAGCGTCAGCGATTACGCTAACCTTGTTGTAAGTGGCGTCTTCCCAGGAACGCGCCGTAATTTACAGAGGAACACGCCTCGAAGCCTCGTTCTTACGCATGTTCTCACTTACGCGTGAAATTCTCCCTCGATGGCGGAATTTCAAATTCAGCGCGCGCTATGCGAAGCAATAAATTTCAGCGAACAATCATTCGAGGGATCGGCTTTTAATGACCCTGCCGCGAGCTCAGCTCGAGCAATATTGGAGCAAGCTGATCGATTAGGTACCGAATGTTTCGTGACTTTTTCCTTCCCTCACAAGATATACGTCATCTCCCTTCGGTCTCGACCGAAGAGAGCAGTCGATTCATTTTATTATTTGCCCAATCTTCCAATCCGGCTCAATCCCGCATTTAATAAAGTTCTTTTATCTCGGTACTATTTATTCGTATTTAATGAGAAGTCGCGAATAAATGGGACTTTAATTTTTGTTCGAAATTCTGTTACACCGTTTGTCTGTCATAAAGAACGGATAACTCTTGCAGCTCGACAGCAACATTCAGTGAATTTAATTATAAATATAATTAAATTTTTTTTTCATTCTTTTGCTAAGTAAAAATTACTTTAAAATATATAGCCATAAGAATTGATAATATGACAGATGACAATGAGTGAAAAAACTGAATCGTTGATGCCGGTCATTGACTGTTTCATCATTACATAAGAGTGTGAACGAAGGAGTGGGAAACAAAAGACCAAAACGCGCACGTTAAGTTTACATCAAGCACAGCTTTTGCCACCCTTCGTCCTCTGCAGCCACCGTCGTCTGTTCTTCCTTCCCGCGCACCCCGTGCTCCGGAATAAGAAGTCGCTTTCCAGCCCGTAAAAGTGAATGCATAAAAGTGCGCGTCGCGAATGCATAAAATGGCGAATAAACTCCCCGTCGTAGAATATTCGTGCTTACTTCTTCCCTCTCTCCTTCATTTTCTCTTTCTCAGCCCCATCTGACGGGGCACACAAGAGCGCTATACTCTTCTTTTTCTTGTACAATGTCGCGTGGGATGCGTCTATACTCGAATCCATCGACTTTCACGCGCTTTCCTACTATCCGAACCAATCTTGTATCCCATCCCCGCGGAGACCATTGCGCAAGGTAAGTGCATACTCTCCACACCTTTGACAATGTCGACTATATTCGACTCGTGAGATTTTTATCGGCGTATTTTTGAGTGAAAGGTTACGAACGGGAGTGTATCTCGAGAACGCAAAAAAAAGAGAAGTGAAGAGAAGTGCATACATTATAATTTTATGAAAAAGGTCGTCGCCATTTTTATCTCGGAAAATTATATAAAAGAATCGATTTCAAAGGAATCTAGAATCTTAATAGGGATAGATGATCTATGGAATCATATATCATCATTAATTATATATGCATCATTATTTTATACAGATATAGTCTGCTATCTCTCTTTTCAATATTAAAATATCTCTGTCAGTGAAGAGAAACACATACGCAGAACTTAAAGCATTTAGATCGATAAAAAGTTCTTATTCCCGAACTATATTTTCTCCTTTCATATAAAAGTGTATGTGAAAATATAAGCATATATCTTATGTGTATGTAGAGAGTATAACAAAGTTGCTGCCATTACATCAAGACGGCTGGATATTCGCACTTGTCAAACTTTTCCTCAATGATTTGAAAAGCCTATTCCCTTTTGTGATAGTTCCCGACATTTCAATTGATCGCGAATATAAGATCTCTTAAGCTATCTGAGCCAAATTATCAAAACATAAAAAAATATATATTAAAATTATTTGTTAATTATTTTAACGGCTAGAACAAAAAAAATATTTTTATAACAAAAAATAGCAAATAATTAGCAAGTAATTTTCATATATATTTTTTTATGTTTTGATAATTTGGCTGAGATAGCTTAAGAGACCTGCGAATATATTAGTTTTCAGTAAAGTATCGAAAGTACGATATTATTACATTGCTACCGATCACCGCCAGTCACATGATGATGCAGATTCCATTCTTTTACCTTTTAGTAGTTTCTTTTGTATTTAAAGCGAGATGTATAATACATACATATATACATTAATCTTTCGATGCGAGAGAAAGGGGAACGGAAACTAGAAAGGATGCGCACAATACAGTTAAACGCAACATCACCTTTGGAAAGTGATGCAACGAAGTGTGCCGGATCCAACGAAGGAGATGCAACGAGTTTTGCTTGCTCTCGTATTTTACATGCCGGCTCACGCGTGCAAACAACCAGCATACCGCTTTCTGTTCGCCTGCGCACCGTCGTCACCGCGGAAAGACATTGTGGGCGAAGTGAGAATGTAAATCAGACGACGCGCGAGCCTCGGAGTTACATGACTCAAGCAAGCAATACGGGAGCACCGCACTTTAACACACGGCAATGTCGACAGACGTTTCGCCGAGAGCGCAGAGTCCGAAACTTCTTTCCGTTTATTTTGCACGCGACAAAGCGTACGATATTCTTTAAATATTCACCATTCGTGAAATATTTAAATTCATTTCTCTCAATATTTTATACCGGGTATCTATATATACACCGGGTAATATGCAAAAGAAAAATATATACGACAATATCGAATAATGTTCTATAACGATATTATTCGATAGCTTTGCCGTGGTAATATATTCCATTTGATTGTGTGATGTAAAATTCGCAGTGAGATGCGTCTCGCTACGACGTTATTGCAGAATAAAAAGAGAAGGAATTTCGAGGCGATTCGTTCGACGTGGACCGCGATCGAATCTCGCGAATCTCACGGCGAGCGGAAACGACGATTGAAAATATTTACGGAGGATGTCAGGGCGCATCATCGCTCGAAAGGAATCGTCCGTTTCCCAGCATTTGAGACAGGTATATCCGTTGCGAAAGCCTTTTGCGTCCGACCGGCTTCGATTGATCGTTTTACCTGCAAGTTGCTGTATACTCGACACAATGCGGTTCGACTTTAATATATCGTCGATATTACCGGCTTGTAGAAACGAGCAGCGAAAAGGAGCAACGTGGAAGCTGAGATTCAGGAACAAGCACGCAAAAAAAAAAAAAAAAAAAAAAAAAAAAGAAAAAGAAAAAGAGAAAACGAGAGATGGAGAAGAGAGAACATCAGTCTCCGGAAGTTCACACAGGTTTCGAAAGAATCGCACTTCGAAAATCAACGAGTAAAGCGTAATATCGACGAACGCGACTAGGTTTTTTTATTGCAATTGTAGTTTTGCTAACTGGTTCGCTCCACCGATGAATTGCAAACTGTCGTTAAGCGATATCGGCTATTTGCATTTCCGTTGCTCGCGTTCGCGTATGTTCGTTACGCAATATGCGACACTTGAAAAAAGATCGTTTTCAATTGCCGGAAGAGGATGAGGAGAAAAAACGCGCTATAAAATGTAAATAACCAATTAAACGGCGAAGCTGCATTTAAGTGATGTCGAGGTATGCAAAGCTGTTGAGGAGCCAGCTTAGGGATTTTACTCGTCTTTAAATTATTTTCCGTACCAATTCTCCGTCTCTTCCGGTAATCGCAAGCCGGCTGCAGTGTGCATGAATAAATAAAACGCTCTCGGTAGTGCTTAGCGAAAGGAAAGCCGAGGAAAGGAAGAGAACTGCGTTTTTTAAAGAAAAGTTATCTCGTCACAGAACGATAAGGACAATGTACGAATCGTTGTGCATGTTAAAATCAAGTGAAATCCGTTTATAAACTTTTCCTCTCAAATCTCGATTGTTCTTATATATATGTAAAATAAAAAATGCAATTATCTAATAATATTTTTTTTTTTTTTTTTTTTTCACCGATTAGTTACACGGCCGTTCTCTTCGTTAAACTCACGGCTCTGGCGTGGAAAACCTTTTTCTCATTCAGTCCCGAAATGCCGCATATTTCTCTCTTTTTTTTTCGCGTCTCCCTTTTTCTGTTCTGCGCGTCTACTTAAACGCAAAGAACCTTCAGCACCGCGACGCGGGCTTGATTTCAATTAAACACGCTAACTCCACCGAGACACTCTTTCTTCCAGCTGTCGTGTCGCCGATGCTTGCATTCAGCGTGATGAAAGAAGTCTACTTGTGGCGAAGTCAACGGCGCAACAATTTTACCCCGTATTATGTCGCCCGTTGACGAGAACGCGGAGCGAGCAACAAAGTGAGGTAATAACCGTCGGAACATAATATCGGAAATATCATAATTCCCTGAGGGATATTAATAAATGAGCAACAAAATGATTTTTTCCAAATTGTAAATTTCAAGTTTAACCCAGATACGTATCTCACAGGATACATTGCTAAATTTCGGGTTGACATCAACAGATCAGCATCCACCACGGCTCCATTCCCGCAACGTAACATCGTCAATCAAGTGGATACCAACGCCAACCTCTAGCGGAAGCTTCGCGGTCCAACCATGCGTACGAACGCGTTCTACGTCGACATGTACAAACGTACACGTATCTATCACAGGACGGTAAAGGCGGAGGGAGATGTCTCTCCAGACAGAAAGATCTCATGTCGTTCCAACGACGATGCCGATATTACCTCCAGGCCCGTCGAGAGACTCGAGCGACGTACGTATCGCGGGCTTCGTTTCGCTAGAAAAATATTTATTCGACCGCATTATGGAAAAGAGATTTTTCTCCCATACTTTGCGACGGACATGCGTACGGCCCGTGTTCTCTCTGAGCGGATATGCATCGATGGTTCTTTTGGGATTCGCCGGTAACGAGAAGTTTCAATCTGCTTGAAGCAACGAGTGAATACAGAGACTCGGAAATCCATATTGAGAAGAGATATGAAACGTTTCCACGTCGTCTCTGATCTCGCGTCTTTTTTTTTAAAGCGAATAATTTGTGCAACTGAATTGAATAGAGGGAATTCGCGACTCCATGTGTGAATGAATGCTTATGTCTCATGTGGGCCGAAACGCACGTATATATATTGGTAATTGAATGACATATTCATACATAAGCGTACAGTTCTGATGAGCGTCATAGGCGTCAAAGTTGCACTTCTTAACTTTTCATATTTTTTGAAAAGTATCAAAACAAAACTGCAATTGCAAACATTTGCCTTTATTGAATACGTTTATTTGCAAAGGATGTCAATTTACTTTTAACTACAAAAGCAAACTAGAACAAATGAGAAAGTTGAAGCAAATTTTTTTTCAAATTTTGACTCGAAACAATATATATATATATACTTGAAAAAAAATATATATATACTGTATTATTTATTGCATTAATTAATTTTCCATTTTAACGAAATATTTCAACATTAATACGAATGACTGAGGAAAGCTTTCGAATGACGCACACTCGACGCCTATGTTCGATGTGAAAAGCACCATTTTGCATACGTGGTTGGCAGAGGGTGAAATAAATCGGCGAGCTGCGGCCACGGTCGATTTGATTTCGATCCTGGAATGGGCGAGAGCACAGTCGAGGCTCACGTTAATTACCAGCAATTTCGGCGTTTCGCCGCTCTTTAAACATCGCCTTGGGAATTAAGCGCCACGCTATATAGACAATAGTAGAGAGAATAAGCGGAGTAAAGGGGCAAGGGGGCAGAATAGACGCGCTCATTTCTTGCAGCCATTTACAATTTATAATCCTATTACAAGATTCGGCATACTTACTTGGACTGGGACGCGCCGCTCCAAGTCCACGAAGCGAAAGCTCCTCTCTCAAACGATACCAGAGTTCTAAAACATAGAAAGAAAAGAAACTTGAGTATTTCGTACATTAATTATAACTATATTATTTATACGGTTTATATTAATCTATAAAGAGAATTATATTGTATGACTTGAAATAATTTTCCGATACCTTTTTATGCGTGTAAAATGTTAAATAATTTTCATGTCGGAAGTTATAATAAACAATTACAAATTACAATAAAAAATAATTTTAATTAGATGCATGGGAAGATATTCTCCATGGTATTATCAACATAATAATCATGATATTAATTACGACAAGAGTTATCATAGGATAACGAGGAATAATATCAATTTTCTAGACATTTCTAGGAAGTACATCATTAATGGCTTTATTCGCGTGAGAAGAGAATGGTGGTGCGTTAATTGATTTTTCATTCGACAAAGCCGCCAGAAGCTCTTCAACGTCCCGTAGACGGAAAACGAGCAGTTCGCGGTAGAAATCCTCGTGAAAACATTGGCGCATCCGGCAACTGGCTGGATCTGAAATCCTCTCAACGAAAATCTTCCTTCGCTGGAATATATTTAGCGGCCGAGCAAATCGCACAACGGATGCAATGAAAATGTACGAAGAAAATCGTTCCTTCTGTCGACGGGAATTTGAAAGTCTCTCGAGAAACACTAATTTCGTGTGAAATAACGCTGTCGTGTTTTTTTTTTTTTTTTTTTTTTTTTTCAAAACTCGAACGGAAACGGCATGCCGCATCACAATTATGCCGTCGAAGAAAGAAGGCTCTTTTTCAAATTGAAAATAACGCAGATATTCTATGCAAGCGTCTCATTTAATTTACAAGAAGCAGGAACTATCTAGCTACAGTTCATGCAAATGATAATTCATGCTCAAACGTAACGCTGCTCGTTTTAACGAAGTCGCGAACGAATGGGAACGCGAAAGTTCCGGCAAAATTAATTTTCTCACACGACCCTTGTAGTCCCAAAACAGAAATCGCGAGGATCTGGTGCAACTAAAAGCGAGGCGCACGTGCAATTCATTTCGCTCATTCATTATAGATTTTAATACCAGTCGCGTCGGGATCTCATCATAAATTAAATCCTGGCAGGCGGGACTCCGACGGTACAGTCGAATCTGCACGATATGATCTGGAAACGCGAATTGTAATTTTTGGAAATAATTTTCCACGTACGATACGCACTTTGTAGTCAATGTGCTGATTTTAATTTCGCCAATTTAATTTCACACTCAATTTTAATGAAGTTCGTGACAAACAAAGGTAATAATATATTTTGAATAAACATTTACATCGCAATTTATATGTAACTTACAAAAAAAAAACAGCATATAGAAATATACATGATTTGCAATACAAACTCTACATTGTAACACAGTGACACGTACTTTTTATTACAAGCATATTTATGAAATTTATTAAAATTTTATTAATTCATAATACAGAAATTGTGTAATTGTTTAATATATATAAAGGAATATTAATTTTCAAATTTAAAGCGCAAGAAACATATTACAAAATAATCAATATTGGAAACTACGCCAATGTGAATATGCCGACAAACTCGATGCACGTAGATTCCGTGTGTTCACGTGACTGTGACGTTCGCACACTCTCCCAGAACATATCCCAGGAGGGCACGCGAGGAGAAGCCATTAAGTGGCACCAGCCAGTTTTCCCGTCGTTTCTTCGCGATACCGCCGGCTGGCAATATATTTCCCTCCCTTTTAATTACACGCATTACTTACGCTCGTTAATTAGCTTCTAGCCGAGGATCAGAAAGCCGAGGAGGGTGAGTGCCAGACATCGGATGCAAGCATTTGCCTCGAGTACTATCGCTCCCCTTTCCCACCCTCTATGAGAAGAAATCTCTCTTTGCTTGATTATAATGTCGATCTCACGGTCTTTTTAAAAAAGTTAATGAAAAAAAATTTGTACCTTAATACGAGGGAGGAAATAACGATTACTTCCGCAACTGTACGCAGAAATTATGCGATAACAAAAGATATATTGATCTCTTAATGAAGTAATTTGCGCAACGCAAAATTAGTTTAGTCAATTAGTAACCTTTAGCTTCATTCTATCATCGGATTAAATAAGAGGTTTATCAGCCATAATATCGATAAAGAAAAGTTTAAAAATGTCGTTTGATTTCACTTTAATATAATTATCGAGAGTCAACTTGGAAAGCTTTATTGGCCAAGTCTGAGTAAATCCATAAGTGTACTTTTTTAAGTCGAGAAAAAAAGGGAGTCTTTTTTATATTTTCAATCCAGAGAGAGTATCGCGGGCAACGGTCGGACGGCAGCAGGGGATCTCAAGTTTCTCCTTCCAATATCTTTCTCCCAATTCTTCTATCGTATCTAAGAAAGCCGGCTTCTTCTCCGCTTTAAAACCTAAAGAAGTCGGCGCTACTCCTGGAGAAGTAGACGACAACGAGGAGGAAGAAGAATGAGATCGTCGGTAAATCGTTGGCGGAAAATCGATCCTCGGTGACTTTTATACGGCAACATTTCGCGGTGTATTACTATGATATGCCAGGCGCCAAGTACGAACGGTTGAAAAGGAATAAGAGGGAGGCGCGCATTCTTCTCTATTTGCATCGGGACTTGTGCTATTCTCCTTTCTTCGCAGTCTCAATTACCGATGCGCCATTGTCGGCTACTTCTTTCAATTTGCCGAATGGCTCTTCAATGTATAGCTGGTAAAATTGGCAAAGCTTTATCACATGCGTTTTATATCGATTTTGCTTTCAAAAACGATCGTGTTCTAATTTGGAGAAGCTCGTTAAGACACATACCTACATATGTATATAATATACATAGAATTAAAATGCATCGAGAAATCGCTTATTTTTTATTTGCTTAATATTAAAATATAATTATAATATTATATTAATAAATAATATATGATTATGTTTCACTAATTAATCGATGTTTAATTAATTTTAGTATGCATGTATAAAAACTTTTCAAATTCTTCAAATATATTTAAATTTCGCAGCATCATAACATATACATATTCTTCCGTTTTATTGTAATAATTTTCTACAGTGTTTTTAATAAAATCCAACAAAATTTTAAAGATCTGAAAATTATTTCGATTATTAATAATCCACGAGAGTCTTCTCGGGACATCTTTACCTGAAGATGTTTACGAAATTTATGAATGTCGGTAGTATTTTCGGGAACTTCACAAGGATGAAAGAAAAACCATCAATCTCGGTGTCCCAGTTTTGTCGTGCGGTAGAAGGCGGCGTTAACCGAGCGACTCGAGGACGAGAATCTCTCCGTCCGATGCCGTTTATGAGCGAACTGTTCTCAAACTGTTTTGTAAGAAAGATAAATAGGCGCTTTTGATAAAACTCGTCTGACACACCCGGGCCCGAAGCATTGAATTTCATTATCGTGCGAGTCTTGATTTATCGCTCACGCCCGTTGTATTCTCAGACGACTCGTCTCGTCCTCTCTTACCATCTAACCCCCTCGACGATCTATTTCGCGAAACGCGATAACAAATTACCGATGGTTTACATATATGAGAGTCTCGAGGAATTCACGCAGCATCCGCAGTCGGCATCGCTTCTATAACTATAAAAATCATAGCTTTCGAGAGTGGTGTTACATTTTTCAGACCGTAATCACTAGGCTTTTGGCTCCCGCTCTCTCTTTCTCTATAGTTGCCCTTTTTTCCGTTTTCAAAATTTCAGACTGCGCCCGGCCGTTAGATGCAATCGCCGAGAGGATCGAGATGTATTCTCGATCCGCTCGTGTTGAATAATCAATCGAAAAAATTGGCTCGCGCGCGTCGTAAATGTTCGTAGGAATAGTCACAACTGTGCGCTATCCTCCCCCAACGCGAAACCTTCCTCTCTTCTCTTCTTTCGCTCTTTTTTTTTTCCCCTTTTTTTTCTTTCTCTCTCCTCCCGTCTCTCGCGCTCCGCGCATCTTCTGACGTTCTCTCATAGTCTGTCATAAAACTTTCATAACTTTCGGTATTTCCACGAGCGGCCTTTTGCCAGTCCGCTCATGCGAGTCGCTGGATACGATCCCTCTTTTCCTTAAGTAAGGGAACGATGGGAGGATGAACGAGACGTGTCGAGGGTAAAAATATCGCGCGGTTAACTCCCGCAGGGGCACATCGCAGCCAACTTGGAAAAGTCGTAATTTGAATATTTTGTTTGACGGCCGGCGCGTATCGCCGGAATTGGTTTTTAACTAGCGTCGCCTTTCGTTCAAAGATCAAGGCTTAAAGACTTAGAATGGAAACTGGAAATTCTCAAGAGAGAGATATGCCTTTGTGATGAAAATAGCGCGCCGCACCGATTATATGTATATTCCAAGTTCGATAAATGACTTTTATTTATAAAAAATATTTTATAATCTTAATTGTATAATTATACGTATAATTTTGTATATTCTGCTAATTAATATATTTCTAAATTTAAAAATCTTTATATTGTAAATACTACATACCACATACTACTGTACGTCGCTCCAGTACTAAATTTTTGTGAATATCTATCTTTGCTGCGACAGAACGCAAACGCGAAGGCGCGAGACGAACAGGCCGGCTGCGGCGCGCGCAAATCGTCACCGGTAGAGCGGTTCGTAAATTCGCAAATAGCCGCTAACAATTCAACGTGCTATTCAACCTGACGACGCAACGCACCGGTAATCATTTCAAACGCACCGGCTGCAGCGGTCGGTCGCAGCGCTCGACTGCATCCGGGCAAACATTCCGGTTAAGCGCTCGTCACACCAAATTCAACAATGACATTTCGATCAGCGACAATGTTAAAAATGTCACTTTTCATACTGAGCTCGAAATAGTTTAGACAACAATGCTTATTTAATGCGCGTTTTTCAAATATCAAAAATATATTTTTATTAGGAGGCCCGATTGAATCTCTCTCGCGGAATGTATGGAAATATTCCTCGTATCAATTAATTATCGATTAATATTCTCGTCATATTTTTCATGAACGATGCGAGAAAGAAAATTTTACGAGTCTTGAAACGGATGAAAGGTGATTCAGAGCGACAAAGCGCAAAGTTGGATCGAATAGCCATAGTATATATGGTTTCTGTCGTTACTGTCGCGCAACTGCGTTCGTAATACCTCTTGCAGGCTGCACCCGTCGCTCTTGCAGCCCATTAAATAACTTCGTGTCTCGAATATCGAAATGGAGCTATGTAGGTAGAGCGATTCGTTTCGATCGAATGTGCCATATACAGCGACAAATCATAGCTTACACTTCGTCGTCGTTAACGATATTTATTCTTTAAAATCCTTTGGGGGTGTGATAAATCCGGGCATATATGTATATAAATTACACCTGATCTTTTTCAAATGCTTTTCTGTAAATCCTACTTTTTCATTATTTATTCTTTATACGCTGTTCATCAATTACGTATTATTATTACCGTTTATATGACGATTATAACTTGAGATGATAGATTCGGAAAAGAGAAAGACTATGAATGAATGAAAATTTTTACAATATTTTAAAATTTTTTATTCTCCCTCTTTCTCTCTGTGCGCACTCTCACCTATTTTCATTTCATTATTAAACTGAATTGAGTAAAAGCGCCGTTTCATATTAAAACGAATTTTCGTTTATTTTCAATTATGAAAATACAGAAGGTACCTAATAACTGCGAGGAATCTCAGTCCCCTGAATTAATTTCGAATCGTACTTATTCGGTAAAACTGGCTCTTCAGACCCGAATACTAAAGAAGAACACGTCTCTCGGATCATGGGCTTAATTAGGGCTTTTCTCTAACGATTTTGCTACATAACTTATTGTCATTCTTAATCTTAAAAGACAATATCTTTGGTGTCGGTTTTAAAGTGTGTACTTAAGCATACAACGCGCTTTGTCGATGAATTACGCCATCTCACAGTTTGCGTTGACTACTGACCTGCATTGCGCGAACGTATTTTCCTCGGCTTCGTATTACCTCCGGACGGAAATTTGATTCCTTGGCGTTGCCGGCCATTGTATGGGATAACTTAAAAGTTATCCGGTACTGACCGCAAGACAGAGAGAGAGAGAGAGAGAGAGAGAGAGATAAGAGGAGCGACGGGTTGCAATCGGAGAACTTGCGATTTACCGTAGTAATTACCAAAATTACTGCACCGCATAATGATGGTAATTATCGCCGTAATTCGTGGTAATTGCCGCAGCAATTACTAGACTGAAATTCTGAAGATCGGAAAGGCCGGCAGGTGGTTGTGTCGGCAGTGGCGGTCGCTTTTCTCCTTTTTCCGTGCTTGGATTTTGTTTTTCTGTCTATTATTGATTTCGATGCGAGAAAATGAACGAGAAATTATCACCTTTACTTCCAAGGCTACTCTCGAAATGATGTAACTTTCATATCGAAATTTCACGTCCGGCTTACCTTTACACGCGGTTGGCGTTTGTCATAAAAGTTTAGTAAATAATTCAAGTGATAATCTTCAAATTTTTGCAATCACAATTGAGATTAAATTTCTTCATTTTGCAATTTTACTATATTTAAATTGCTATCATTATATTGCAGGTCTGAGTCGTGAAAAAGTACTTTAGTGAGTTAATTAATTTATTTATGTATAGAAAAAAATAAAACATCGGAGCAGAGTCGTTTTTAACATTATTCGGGCTTCAATGCATATTTTTCTCGAATTTGATGGAAAGAACGATAGAAAAACGACAATGATTCTTTTTAATGACCGTGACAGACCTTGAGAAAGTGGAGACTATGTATATATATTCAGACGCGACGCGTCCTTCGTAACTCTCGGGGAATCAAAATCCCTTTTCTCTTCCTAATGACTCGCGAAAAATTTCAATGCGTCTAAATGGCTGGCCTTTTCATGGTGAATAATAAATGACGGCCGATTCCGTTGGAAGGCTAGGTCGACGCGACGCCAGCTGATGAAACGTCGCCGAACGAGGACGCTGGTACTATCTACGTACGCCCGTCGCTTCTGGCAACTCGGAATGATTTTATATTCATCATTCCGGAAAAAAATTTCATTTCTCAGTGTCGCGCGAGGCCACGAAATGCTTGCTAACACAGATAGTCCGAGGACATACGTTAAAGTTACCGAGAAGTTTGTCGCATGACTCTAATCGGCAATTTTTCTGCATGCTTTTCCTCGCTCGAGTCATATTTTTTTCAATTTTTTCTAGTTGCAAATATAGCAAATGGACAGATTCAAAGAAAATTTTCATATAATATTCGCTGAGTAGATTTTACAATTTATATTGAATATTGAATTATATTGAATTTATACAAACAGTCGCAATATTATTACTACTATTATATTTATTTCTTATAAATGCAAATATATGCGGACTCTATTAATATTATATATATTAATATATATTACTAGTTGCTATATCAGCTGATGCTGACATCAGTCGTACTATCCACTGTGTGAATGATCAGAGATCACTGAAACTTTGCTGAAATTGAGACTGATGACGTGATATTTATTTCGATTTCTGGGGTGAGACGAATCTACTTATTTACCTACAGAGAGGAGAATATCGAGGACATGGGGGTGAAAAGTGGCGACCGATGCCGGCGCCAGCGACGACGTATTCGTCCTAGGAGCCTTCCTACGAGACGGATCGCCGTCCTGGGATCGCGCCACCGAATGGCAGTCACGAACTTGTCTTTTTCCACCTATATCGATTTTCGAGCTAATAAAGTTTATACAAGAGTCGTAAAAGTCGCAAAAAAAATCCGCAACCGACGGAACATTTTTTTCCGTTTCTCGCCCGAACCTTTTAAACTTGATTCGCGCGCAATGAATTTCAGATCAGCGGTTAATTTTTCCACTTCATCTCTCTCGCGGCGAATAAATAATGATCCGTCGCTATTTCATTAACGGCCAACGACACGGAGAGTTCCGACAAGTCGCGACTTTGGCGGTTTAATGAAAGCCCATTGTTCGTCTCGTTTCAACTTTAAGCTCGAAAATCCTCTGCGCGCGGATTTGCAACTGCTTGAATTTAAACTAGCGCGTAACTCATCCAGCAGAGCGAATTCGTTACTGCTATCGGTTGCGTGTTCTTTTACCAATTAGATGCATCTCTATACCTAAAAAAAAACAAAAAAAAAAAAAAAAAAAAAAACAAGGTTCGTTTATGTTATGCAATTTGTGTGTTGCGCATAGTTAGCGAAGTTGGTTTGTGATAAAGTTTACAAACATGATCACGGTTAACCCGATTCTACGATTTCGATCGCTTAATTGGACACAAATTCCGCTATTCGTCTGACAAACAATATTTTTGCCGGCCTGTCCGAATGTTATATTTCCCGCGATTGTCGTATAAACCTAATAATCCGATCGCGCCGCACCGCTAGGGCGAATTATTGTCCGCTGCGACACACGAAATTCATTCGGACAATTCATTCGCTTTTTATTACGGTCACGAGTTATTATTCTCATTTCGCAAAGCAAACGAAGAGGGAGAGGGGGGAAGGGGGAGGGGGTGAGGAAACACATCTCCCCTCTCGAGGGAAAATCGCGCTCGACGTCACGTTTAATCATCGTGCATATTCGAACGAGAAGAGAAGCTGCTCGGGCGTTATCATTTTCCCGCGTTCGACCACTATCCCGCTTTTTTATCTTCTCGCCGCCTCGACGTTATCCCTGAAATTGCGGTGCATTCGTGCGTCCGAGGAACTTGCGCGTTTTCATACGTATACAACGCGAGGCCATGCGGTTTTCTATTAAGCCGAGCGCCGCGGTTTTCCATCCGGATTATCCCTCGGCGCAACCAGCACAGAGTTCCCTTCCCAGGGCGAGCGAGCGAAAACGGAGCTATTATGGCGCATTCGCAAGGGCGGAAACGTCATGAGAGAACTGTGCATACGGGGTAAGTTATGTGAAAACCATGGCATAAGCAGCGCCGGTGATTTTCCACAACGATGTTCCTTTGACCGCTGATGATGAATAGAAAAGGCCTTCTTTGTGCTGAAAAACTCAATTGACCTTTTCGAACGCGAATCTCATCGCTCTTTTCTCGAGTACGTTCAGTATTCACGTGTAAATGTATTCGTCAGTTACGTTAAGCGCTTTACGAATAAAGAGCCGAGTGAAAAGGTGAATTATGAAGAGATTTTTTTTTTTTAGACTATTCTCTTGCTTTAAATAACGCATAAATGATTAAATTCTTCGTTAATTGTGTCTTCTTTATTCACGTGCTCGAAAGCAGTATTAATATTGCAACGCTAATAAATAATGATTACTTTTACATTAATTAACTCTGGCAATTAACTCTAATATAGTTTTGTGTGCAGTAATGAAGAATGATACAAAACTGTCAACGCAGATTTATCAGGAATATTTCTACGAAGGAACATACCTTTGTAAGGATACAAAGTGAAAAAAGCAAAAGGCAAATGTCGCATAATTTGCTCGTAAAATTTTGCGCTCCAGACTCGATGAAAACATGCGTGTTAAAAAATACTTTGCTTATTTATTACCCTTTTATTTTCTCATTTGCAATAGAGGTTACGTATTTTCCTTGCTCACGTTTCAATGACGGAGTTATTAAATTCCTCTCAATAGCGCTTTTCGCGTGAATGAACATTATTCATTGAAGATTTATTTCTGCTCCTCCATTGAGCATGCACTGCTGCACGTATATCGATTTTCAATAATAGAGCAGACTGGATTTGCTTGAGATCACAGATACCAAATAGGAATGTTTGAAATAATACATGGCTACTATACTTGTAGATACACATATTATATATATATATATATATATATATATATATATATATATATATATATATATAAATATAATATTTATATATACTTATAAATAAAAATACACAGAAACAAAAAACATTACAGTACTATGCATTTGGACAAGACAGATTTGTATCACTCGTAAAATTATTTTTATGTAGCAATGTGGAAAAATTATGTTTAACGGAATCCTTTACATCTTATATAAAATATTGCTTAATAAATCTAGCGCCCGTAATGCCAGAAATAACCATAAGAATTGACAAATGATCGTAACCGCAATTTATCAAGAGTGGACAAACTTTTACCGGGCTCGCTGGTGCGTTCAATCGCGTTCACCGAATAAACGCCGAAACCAATGACACGATACGATTCGATGTACATACATACTTTGCTAAAAGACGCAGAAAAGGAGGGCGGAAGCGGCAATTTTTCTAGAGTGATTTGTAAAGGCGAAGGTAAATGACGCGGTGCAATCTCAGAAAAAGATAGAAGGGCGGTAGGGAGGGGGATGCGATGCATGTACAGGACGTGTCAAAAGTAATGGTCGACGTCTGTCAAAACGGCGATGGGGTCAAAACGAACGGACTGAATAAAACGACCACGTCTAGCCCGTGATTTTAAGCGTCACTCACGTCGTCGTGCACGCGTGACAATACACCATCTATGTTCGCGCCGCCGCGCCGCCGTTGCATTTCCGCTCAGTTCCGAGTGGAAAATACGTATTTTCAATTCGGCGATGTCTATCGCAAGAACGGAAGAGATTTCGTGTTTATAGAATTTCTCCATCCCTCGGATATTACGTGGGATATAGCTTGACAAAATAACGAGAGAGCGATTCGCGTTTTCCGATGCACTTATTGTTGAAAGGAGACGACACTCTTCAACTCACTACTTTATATCGTTGCCAGTTAAAAGTTGTTTGCGGACTTGAATGCCAAACTCTAGCAATATACACAAATATATTATTGTCAATGATAATAATGCATAATTTAATTAATTTTTTACACACAATTCGTGAAATTGAATAATTTGTAAAATTAATTTTATCCTTAATATGTTTTACCGTTCTTTTTATATCGCATAAAAGAAAACCGTTTAACTATGTGCTTATTAATAATTGTTCTGTATTTGTCATGTTAGAGAATATGAATGATAGAAGGTATAATGTCAACAGCGCCATTGATAATCGCACGATTAATGAACGGAAATCACGAATGTCATATTATAATGACAAAGGAATTGGCAACAACGGTATACGTGACAGTCGGTGAAACGATCAGATGTTTCCCAATATGAGAACCGCTAATTCGCAATCTGTTGCCACAGTTTAAGTGACGGTACTTTTACGATCGCGCGTTATTAATCAAAGTTGATCGCGTCATTATAAAGCTGTAACGCATAACCGGAAAGAACGTCCTTCCGATATAAGCCTGTTCAATGTACCGTTAAATTCGTCATTAAACTGGTATAAAATTAATAAAAAAATTCAATATGACGAAGAAAAACGTTTAACTGTAAGTATATGACGGAATAAAATTATGTTATTTTACATATTTCAATTTATTCATCGCAAGATGATATTTCTTGGCGTGAACTCTTAAAGAAACACATCAAATCGATGTGTTACTGATAGTCGATTCCGTGCATCCT
The DNA here is from genome assembly GCF_047496725.1 of Anoplolepis gracilipes. Taxonomy (NCBI): domain Eukaryota; kingdom Metazoa; phylum Arthropoda; class Insecta; order Hymenoptera; family Formicidae; genus Anoplolepis; species Anoplolepis gracilipes. Next base: position 6,240,930 of record NC_132975.1, read on the forward strand.
CGCTAATAAAATCTGTTTCTCCTACCGTGCGACTGTACCGATTCGTGATTACTTAAGCTCTTGGTGAGCATGCGAGTCAAATTTCCTCGCGTTGCGGCAAAGGGCGCAGGGTGGGACGATTGATTGGCTCCTCTCAAACGTGTCTCGCGTGTGTTTGCGAGTTTCGCGCATATCGAGTAATCTTGGTGTGAGTTGTACCGGAAGGAAGCGTCTTGTCCCCGGAGTACGGAGCACCCGGTTTCCAATTAAGGTCTGATTACAGTAAATACGTCAATGTGATGAGAGCAATGCCGGCCCTTTGGCGGCTCCGAGAGACATTCGAAACGAGAGGCTCGTTCAACTATGCGGTTGCTCGCGCATAGTTTATTTCGTCTAGGGCTGCCATCCGTCCGGTTTTCCCCGGATTTGTCCTAGTTTTTCAAACGTCCGGGGACGTCCGGGGGGATTTTTTAAAGTTGTCCGGTTTTCGAGCGTCCGGTAATGTTTAATTTTGTTATTGATTGGTAAATATTAGAATATGTTCCTATTATATTAATTAATATGATTGTAATTGTATAACATTTTTTTATTAAATACCAATAGTTTATTTGTAAAAATTACCAAAGCATATAAAAGTTAGTAAACTTCTTTTTGTGTATTTTTAACCCTCAATTTATAATTTTTGTAATTTTTGAAATTTTTTCTGTTTAAAAATCTAAATAGAAGATTCCTCTATTTTAATCATTTTAATAGGTTCAATAACTTTATATTACGAATCATAGGTGTCCGGATTTTAGTCGGAAAAATCCGGGGTTTTAAACCTTTTACTCCTGGGTTAGTAATATTACAGATGGCAGCCCTAATTTCGTCTTGTTTAGACGCGTTTATATTCAAACTTTGCGCTTGCAAGCAGAGTGACATATGATGACAAGATTAATCGAATAGCGAATACTCAGGTGTCTCTTAATCTTGCAAATCGTAAAGTGAAAAAAAAAAACTCACTCGCGATAATTTTCTATGCGTATTTCGCGAAAGAATGATCGAATTGAACAGAGGGAATGAGATTTTCCGAATAATACAATCGCATTGTACGTACGCGAGTGTGTAACTTCATCTTACGCATTCCGCCTGCTATAACGCATCGGATTCTGTAATTCGATTGAACTTTGCATTACGTCGCGCGCCTTTGATTTTCATTACAAGCACATTCTCTTTGATACGTAACGGCAGCGTAACGAATTTGGATTAACCCAACTTAATGCGAAATTGACAAAGGCGCGAGCTTAAACTATTGCCGGGAATCACGGGCATCCGATCTCTTTACCGCTTTATCGCACATTACATCCGATGCAATATCAATCGCGTTCCCTCTGTAACGATCACCTCAGTGCGCGCAACAATGTTACAAAGCGAGCTGTGCGACACGGGCATACAATTCACACGAATATTCGAGCGAGGCATATTTTCCTGGTGTATATGGGTTAATCGATTTCCGAACAACACCATATCGTATCGAGTATATAGGTACGCGTATCGCGAGCGCGTCTACGATACTATACAATATGTCCCATAACCGGCGTGCTTTTATTTTCATTTTTATATTCCAGTCGTCGATGATATAAAATGTACCCAACGATGGAGAAATGCGATATAATACCGATCCGGATGCGACCCAAGCTACGGTAGCCATTTAATACTTGCTTCTCTTAATTTCGTTCGATTTAACAGTTCCGACTGAAATTTATTATGTAGTTGTTATTAAAAAATTATACGTTTCCAAAGAGCTATTCGAAAGGACATACAACAATTGTAAATACATATAATGTTCATATGAATACAAAAATTTATGATTTTAATAATCTCACGTATTATATTTTTTTATAATTTTAATAATTCTACGTTTCGCAAAAAATATTTGCAAAATTATTTTAATAACAATGTTCAATTAATGAGAAAGACTACAAAATTCAAATTTATTCAATACTAGAGATATAAAATAACCAGAACCGCGCTGTTTTATTAAAAACTCGTGCTTCGAGAGAAAAAATGTAATTGTACCATAACGTGACGTAAAATCGATTTCATTGTTCTGGAGTTAGTAATCTTTTCGAAAAACTACATTGCACCTCTTTCTCGCGTTTTCTCTCTCTCTCTCTCTCTCTCTCTCTCTCTCTCTCCCTCTCTTTTTCTCTCATTTGCACCTCCAGAATTGATACTCGACGTTGGATCGACGCGAGTAATAACATTTGCATGCGCCACGTGAGCGCTGCGCGTGAACGAGAAAACGTAACTAAATTACAAAGTTTATGCTTTTGCATTTTCCAGGACGCGAGGGACAAATTGCTATGCCAAAACGTGTTACTATCGGGAAAGTAAATTAACATTTTCGGACTTTTCTTGTCACGCTAACCGAATAGCGGTTGCACGACATCGTAGAGATTAGAATAAGGATGATAACGCATCCTAAAAAAAATATATATATTTTTTCTATTTTTTTTTTTACTACTTTATATTATAACATTTCTCGTATAAAATTACATTTTTCGAGGGAATGTGCAGTTTGAAAATTTAGAAAAATTATCAATCCGATATTGACAGCGCTTTTGCATGCAACGAGATTATGAATATTAAAATTCTATGTATACACTTTTTTCCCTGAAGATCGCCTGAGTCTACGATGACATTTCCTTCATACAAAAGAGGTGCGCAAAATCGTGTCACGCGGAAATCCATCGCGCCTGGGAATTATCACGTGCGCGTTTTCTCTCACGAGCATTTAATCGCGCACGTCGTTTGCATACATTGTACCAAAATTGATACCCGACGGTGCAATTTACGCAGATACATATGCGTATATTCGCTTAACGTTGGCTAATGATACTCGTTGTACGCGCATATATATATATATGCACAATAAACTACAGAAATACGGAATGCAATCTATAAATACGTGCCCAAAGTGTATCAATTTTGTACTTTGTGTTTAATTTGGGATGTAATTTAAATTTACATGGTATATTAATAAGAATCTATTATTTACAGAGAGCAAGAAAGAAAGAGAGATAATACAAATATTCCAAGTTATTCGGAAAAATCGTATTTCCTGAATTTACTTACCAACAAATATCAAAATATCAAAAGAGCATTGTGTTATATTATATACATGTATAATAAATGGCGAATTATAGTAAGCTATTTATAAAACTAAGGTATAGATCGACGTTATGAAGACGTTTGAAAATCGTCATACAATACGATTTGAAATAATATTTGAAAAAATTTAGAATCGAGGGAAACCGCGTTGCTTTTTATTCGTTTGAGTTTGCAGTTCAACAACACAAAATTGACAAAATAATAACAGATACGTTATCTTCTTTCAAAGTTTACATATTTGCTCGAGTATAGCCTTCATAGTTCATAATCTACAGCTCTCTCCCGAGATCGCGACTGTACATATCGAGAGAGAATGCTTCATGAAGATACATGCACCGAGTTGCCGGCAAATACGGAATCATAGATCCGTGCTAATAATTTCACAAGTTGGTCGATAAATTTCTAGTAAGGAGGTACCATGAAAATCGTAAGCGTAGAAACGCGAGGATTTCACCGTATATCACAATGTGCACGCGCGCTAGGGGAAAAAACTTTACCACCCATTGCTAGAAAATATAGCACCCTACGGTATAGGAAGGATCCTACAGCGAGCTACACCGCCTGACTCTGTCTCATATGTGCATATATATGTATATATATATATAAAACTACTGGTTATGTAATACAAGTGACTGTGATAAAATATAAGCAGAGCCCGGTCTGAACTGTATTTCGGACGAGAATAAAATATTATTATATATCGATTTTTCATAATTTATAAAGTTTGTAAAAGAATCACATTTTTAGATATAAAAGATACATATTTTTTAATCTATTCTTTTTTACTGAAACAAAAGACTTGATTTATAAAACATTTTTCTTATTCAACGACGAGATGAAACAAAATCAAATATATCAAGTTTGTTTCAAAAAGTAATATCTTATTGTACTCTCTAGTCCTACAATAAAATACTTGAAAAAATACATTTCTTTTCCAATCAATAGAACATATATATATATACAATATTGCAAGTTTGTAAAAAAGGGTCATTGCAAATGTTTCTTTTTTTTTTTTTTTTTTTTTTTAAGAGTCGTTACTTTATATCCATTATACCACTTGCAAACAAATCGTACTACGCCTTTGAAACAGTGCTCGACAAATATGGAAGTGTGTAATCGGGTCGTGACAACGGCTTCGTGTGGTGTACTTTTACCGATGCCTCGTTTCACTTTCACACGGGGCCTACACGTCAGGGTCATTCGCGCCGTTCGTCCGCGTTACATCGAGCTCGCTCGCTTTCTCTCTCCGTGAACTTGAAATCGAATTATACACGCTTACGCAGCCAAGCGGTTACGCAATTCGTCGTGATACCCGACGCGTCGATACCTGCCAGTTTCAAAGCTGAAGACTCCAACAGCTTTTTCATAAATTAACCTTCCAGCGATACAAATATGTAGCTAGAGATGTAGTTTAATCTTTATTTCAAACAAATTTTTTTTTCACAGGCTGTCTAATTATAATCAATATTAAAAATTCAATATTATAATGAAGAATATCGAATCAATGGAATTGTTCGCTAAAAATAAATGACCCCTCTACGATGTGTAAATAAGCCGGATGAAACTTGTGTCCTGTATACATAAACGAAATTGTATAACGGTTGCTCAGCACAAGAGAGTTGAACGCCGCAAATTAGATCTGCTTGATTTCTGATAACATTTACCAACTCTCAGTTAGTTTATACACACGCCCCGCGATTAACGAATTACCTGCCGCGTGTTCTCCGCCATCCTCGAAGGAAATGAAGTCGAAGCAACGCCGGAAAATTGGAGACACGTGCAAGAGGAACGGAACCAAATTTATCGCTCAGGATCTCTCCCTCTGCTCGAGTCTCCAACAGTAATATCCGTTGGTGATTCAACTCGTCTCGAGGGTGTCTTCGGAATACGGCAATAACAGAATAATCACTATTCCCACGTGCAATGAGTATATTCATTAAAATGCGACCGGAGCGACATTAATTATTATCAGTGGCTTTTACGATTAGGAAAAGTCGAGCTTTGCATTGAAAGAATATAAAGATCGATGGCGATTCGCCTTTTAAAAGTTCGTTAGCTTATTTGTCATTGCTCCATTTAACTTGTCGCAATTTCTATAACGTTATCCGAGTAGCGGATCTCTCGCAATATTCTTTTTTCCTCCCATGCGCGCTCTTCTAATACTGTAAAAAAATAAATACGCTTTCAGAGACTTCTACGGGGTTTTGTTCGCTCTATTGTGCCCTAAGTACAACGAGTGCCCGCGATGTCATCGTGCCAGCTGCGAAATTGCCGACTCCACACGCGCCAGCGGTTGCGTTAATTATGAGAACGAGATGAGTATGCGTTGGAAAAAAAAGGGAATGCGGAGAGCTCGCGGAAGAAAGAAAAGGGCCGAGGGTGAAGGATCCCTCTTGCCGCGCGTCTAACGACGGGCACAATGCGCAACGCGCAATTCCCACCGACATCGTGAATTCTCACAGAGAGCTCGACGGAGAGAGAGAGAGTGAGAGAAGGAGAGAGAAAGAGAGTGCGTTCACTCCGTACTCGAGGAGTCGTCGACCGTTACTACTCTTGACACGTGGAATATCCTGTCGCGCGGCTGTCGATCACGCCTATCGATTATTTACCGACGCGATCTCGCCATTGTTCAACTCGTCGAGGGATCGAGATACGTCGTTTCATTGTCCCGCTTATACCGCAGATAAACCGATTGCGTCTGCAGTTGACGTAAACGCGTTTGTGACTGCGGTAACTATTTCGCTCGCGCGCGCCAAGTTTATTAGAGACGTGATTAGAATTGTTTTTCATCGCTATGTGCCACGTGACATTGATATGCGCGAATTAACCGAATGAACTTTGTTCTCTCTAATATATAATCAGTATATAATAACAATTACATAATAAATATCACTGCAATAACTGTCATAGATTATTAATAGCGTTTTAATGTGATATGAATATTTAAAATTTTTTTAATGTAGCTGTTAAACAAATTTTAAATTTAAAAATTTTCACAAACTTTTATTACTTCGTATAACACCGAATAAAATTATCAAAATCGGATGAGAATAGTTACGGATATGTCTTTGTAAAATACACAGGCATTTAGTAATGTAAGATGTGTATGTAAGATATTGGAGAAAAAGTCTATCCGAGATAAGCACCATTCATTGTCAGACACATTAATCCGCGCGTATGAACATCCGGAACCGCTAACGTTTACGATCTATCCTTGATTGCGATAATTATGTTATTTATATATACGGGACTCTGTATTCTCACGGCACGATGCATTAACGTACGACAAATGCGTGCACCTGTCGAAGCGTATCTTCAGGAAATAGGACGTGTACACAACACAACTGTATCCGACACAATTGTACATCGACGATAACGACTTCTAAGTGCAGAAAGAGAAAAAGATGAGAACGTCTGGTAGCGAGAATGAAAAACGCGTCCTTCCTCTCCCTTTAAAAAGACACTTTACGATGCGACTTATAGAGTCGACAAGAAGCATAAGTACAGAGATGATTTCTCATTTCGCGCATAAATCAGGGATGACGTAATTACGAGCTTCTCAGTAGGAGCTTGAAATAATCGATATTCAATCTTAAAAAATATCTAATATATAATGTATTATAGCTTTGTTAAGCTTACATTTATAATTTTCAAAGTTTAACCTAATAATTAATTTTTTATATAATTTTTCCACAAGAATGTAAAATCTTTTCGATTTATATATCTAGTGGAATTACAATTTTGACGTGAACGCAGTGATTTTTCACGATTTCTAACAAATTTTACAGAAGTGAGCTTCTTACGCTGCACGGAGAGTTATTGAATGGAATGTTGCCAAATGAAATTTATATTCACATAACACTCTCTTCGTCACGATATTACTTTGTAACCACACATTTCAATAAACTGGAAATTCTGTAATGGAGATTGACAGTAGCAAACGTGCAATCGCACCCGTACCCCGATCAACATAAGCGATTGCAACGCCGTGCACCCCGATGCATTAACTGCAGCTGCTGCAGCATTTCTGCATAGGACGGATCGGGGAGCAGGATATTACATTATGCGCATATGGGTCACATAAATACATCGATCTCATTAGTCGCCGATAACAATCGAGCCAATTCATCCGATCGCCGTCAATGACAAAATTACTGAGTGGGTATGGACGACATTTAATTATTCAGTGACCTAAATCAAAGTGCTCATGCATTTAATCTAGCTAATTTTCTCAAGCTATATAATCATTACATCTTGATATACGACATGGTTTACAACAAATATAATTGTTATATTTATAAACTGCAAGTGATAATAAAATAGAGTTCATATATAATATTTTTTATGAATAAATAACAAAGTATATTATAAAAATAACATTATTGAGATAAAATGGATTATTTTATTTCAAAATTGTATTTAATAATGAGGATATAGGAAGAATATGTGAAAATTACGATCATGAGTAGCTATTATCAATTCATAGCGAGAAGCGTTAATAAGACTTTGCTCTTGTTTCGACTATAATGGCTCATTAACTGATCGGAACTGCACGTCCGGCTACGAAAAAAAAAAAAAAAAAAAACACACGAGCAGCTTTCAACAGCTCGAGCTGGGAAACTAGCCCACATCTGATTATCTCGTTAACGACGTCATTGGCAGGAGAATCGATGCGGTAATGCGCGGCTGTATTCCGACGTTCTAATTAAGCTAATGAAAGAAACATTTGCTAAAGTTCTTACAAATATAGTCCAGCTATATAAAAAATTACAGATAGAATTGTACTTGTTTTTCGAGCTAGATAATAACTTTTCATTCATATATATTCAATTAGAGATTATATTTTTCAAACGTCACTATTTTTTCAAAAATATAAGACATCTGTATTTCATTTTATGTCGCACTTTTCTACGTTAATGTCTTTCTACATTAAACTGATCAACGATTAATTTGACCGCGGTAACGCGGAACAGAACTTTTGCTTTAATATCGTGCGAAATAAAAGCGACGAAAGTCTTATAAGGTCGCAGATGTGCAGCCATTTGTGACCCTCATAGAAACTCAAGACCGACAAGATAGCTAGAGCCAGTCTAATAGCACTTGCTCAAATATCCTGGGACTTCTATCACGGTGGATGGGGCTAAAGTTAGTAACTAAACGAGTTTCTCACTAACAAACCCACTGGCACGAAACGATGTCGCTGACAGTCGAGGCTTACAAGGGAATCGGTAGAGAAGTTGCGTTAATATTGTTCAGAAGTTCGCGCTACGTGATATAATGAGACTGAGTGTGGAAGAGAAAGCGGAAGATAGGGTACGGGGTTATCCAATAAACTGAAACAATAAGTTTGACAACGACGTTAGCACTGAAAATAGATTCCGACGGAGGAAGTAATCGAAAGTGCATGACATTGCAGTGCGATCGAACCGCCGTAATATATCCATGAAAATTTGATCAATTCTAAAAGCCATTTATTTTTCCACATTGAGAAATTAACATAAACATGTCTAACGTACAAATTACGTAGGAGTAAAAATAAATTTACACGTAATATATATATATATATATATATATATATATATATAAAACTACAAAAATAAAGCGAAATCTCATCCGTGCAATCTCTGTTTCATATCGTCGCTCTGTTGCATATAAACGAGAAATAATAAACAAAGATAACGAATTTTTTTCTACAGTCGTGAAAATGAAAATGCGTAGTGTTTTTATAATTTCGAAATAAAAATTCGTTTTAATAATTAAACTTTCCTGGGATAATCCATTATTAATATTATTTTAAATATATTAAAATTTTATACAATATAAATATTAAATAAGATATGTAAATAAAAAATTACTAGTTAAAAAGAAAATGGTATAATTATTTCCTTGTGAAAACATATTTTCGTCAAATATTCAAAAATTGAAGAAATTAAGAAAATCTACGTAAAGTTCGAAAGAAGAGATGCGCGTGTCCCGTGTGCTTTAAAAATTCATACGCGCAGAATAAAAACTGTTCTAAAGCAAAGATATCGCGCGATGGTTATTTCCCAAGCTTTTTCGCAGCGCAAGGTGCTCATCCTTTTTATCTACATCCGCAAACGGGCAAACCGCGGCTGCGGTGACGGCTACGGGGAAACGAAGGGCGGGGATGGCACTCGACAACTTGTGGATCGTTTCATTATCTTGGAAAGTAGTACTCGCGCGCGCAACTTCTAAAGTACGTTGCACGGAAGCTGGGCCATCCGCCGCGCCGGGGCGGAATAATCGTATCACTTGGTGTAACCCGGAGGGGAAATCTTTGGCAGCCTCCGTCTTGACATGGTCCTAGCTCAGCTAGTAGACGGTATCGTCGCGAATTTCGGCGCGAAATTCCCGAATGTATATATATATTCGCTACCTTTACCTTCCTTCTCTCCGAGATACGCGTTCGTAAAAGACTTTCGCACGTTTAAAGCCCCCTCACCCGGTACTCGTCGTCATTCAGCAGGTGCAATAAACCGGCCGCGTGCTTTGCATACCGTCGCGTTATCTTCCATGACGAGATAGTGGCTCAAAGTAACGTAATTTCATTTTTCACTGCTTGATTTCTTTTCGAGGTAGGATAATTACGCGCGTCGAAAAATCACGTAGCGCATCAACTCGTCGCTTATCGTTAAATTTTTCGTTTTTCCGGGAAACATGCACGACAATTTTCATTGCATCATACGAAATAATGTAATGACCGAGATGCAAGTTTTATTTTCTGCGTCGCCGTAAAATATAGGAAGGTGAATCAAGGAAGATTAAATCTCTCCCTCAACATTTAGATCAAGCACTTTTACCGTAAAAGCATTTCTACAATGAGATATTTATCTTCTGAATTTTCGTAGAAAGGCGATGGCAAACTTGTTATGTTCTCATGAAGAAGCTAGAGAGAGAAGACCGGATGGAATATAATAAAGTAATGGATACGACGTATAAACTTGGAAAAATCTATTAAAAATTTTAGAATCTTTTTTTTATAAAACAACCGTAATTTTATCGCAAAAATCGTAATCTGCATTACTCTAGTAAAATTAACTTTCCGATTAAACTTTTCAATACACACATACATATACATATATGTATTCCCTTCAATTTTACTTAATGCAATACTTTAGTAATCCTGTTGAAGTTATCAGAATAAAGTTTTTTTTTACTTTGCGATTCCAATTTACAGACAAGGCTACATTGCTTTCTCCACCGCATTTGCAAGGTTAAAAACGCGAGGCGGCCGGCGAACTCATTTAAACCGCGAATATCCATGTGGGTGGAGCCCACGTTCTACCACTTACGAGCAATCGTGTTCCCCGCAAAGTTTCGGCGAGAAACCGAAGCCGGAGGAGACCGGCAAAAACAGCGAGCACGCCGAGATGGGTTTGTTCGCGGCGCGGCACGGTGAGAAAAAGAGAGAGAGGAGAAGAAAAAAGGAGAATAAGAGAACTTACCCGAAGCAAGAATATCTACTTGCTCGTGGGGAAACGAGAAGAAGATACAAAGCGCGGCGACGAGGTGCGGTGAGCCAGTAATTAAATTTGCAACTGCTAATCAAGTTCGAGCAAGCGGATCGATGCCAACCGAGAGCCACAACGGCCGCAAAAAAGGAAACTAGGTGATACAAGCGAGACGAAAACGATGAGAATGAAATGTTCGCTGCCGAAAAGAGATGGTAGGGACTTCGGGTCAATAAAATCGGACAAACAGACCGATCGAGCGAATCCGGAGGAAGCGACACTTGAAGCTTCTGATTGAAGATAACCGTGACAATAAACAAGAGAAATAAATGCAGAGAGACGCGGAGTGCGCGGGGAGAGAATGAGGGAAGAAGAGAGTGTGAAAAAAATTGCAGAGGATAGAATCGTTATTTTGACCACATAATGATGCTCTTCCTGTATATCCATTAGTCTAATCGGTCGTTCGTTCGCTTCATATGAATATAAAAGCCGTTGCATGCGCGCACGCACCCGTATTGTATCTCACGATTTTCGTCTATGATCCTTGTCTTCCATTCTGTGAACGTGTGTGCGTCCTGGATATACCGGAAGCGTGAATCATTATACGGTCGATTAAGGGGAACGTCGTGAGGGCAGAAAACGCGACGCTCACATCCGTACTGTCATCATGACGGAGACCGTTCCTGCCATGCGTGAATTATACGTGATTTCGTCGTAGATTAATCGCCGTATCATGTCACAACTCAATCTGAAACGGAGCAACGAGTGGAGGCGCGACTGTCCATATGCAATCGCAATTGAAAGATAAATGATGCGTGTGGGGCTATGCTCCGGGGCTATAAAAAAAGACTAACTGCGTTCGCGAGATCGCGATCATGCTGGCGTAAAAATTCGAAAAATAATACGAATTTATCCGACAGATTGACAGGACGATTTAAAAAGAAATTGCGAGCACCCGATAACTATATAAAATCCGATATCAAATGTTTCCAAGGACGAGTCTATCACAATCAATTTGACAATACTGGCTGGGGGAATTTTTGGAATTCCGCTGAAAGTTTATTGTTAAATTACAATATATCGTATAAAGAATATTATTTATAACAATGGGAAAATAAACTACTTAAAAGCACATCCGTTTTCGTTGTAACACAGACATTTTTTTAACACGTGTAAATATTTGCTGTTAGATGTGAATAGTAAATTTTAATGGATTAAGCAAGCAGAGAACTTGTGCGTCATGTAAAGTTGACACCCTTATGTTAAGATACTATAGCTTTGTGAAAAGTTTTGACAATTTTTAAAAATAGTTCTATTTCGTTAGTTTTAAATGCATCTATAATGTTAATTTGTTAACGTTAAGCCTGACTTTATAACAATTGGAGATTATTAATATATATATATATATATATATAATTTGTTTTTATCTTGTTTGTACTGCATTTTATTTCATTTGTATCGCAAAAGCTTAAAAAAATGACTAACGCTTAATTTTAAAATATTTTAATTTTATTAATGTTATATTCGATCATATCGCGTTTGAATCACTTTTTATTTATTTATTTATATCTTAAAAGATGCAAAACCTACAATGTATTTTTAATTACTCTACATATATAAAGAATAATTGTTCATTTTTTTTCTATTTGTATCTTAAAGGCATATTACATTTTTTATTTTGATTTTTTTATTTTTGTATCCTGAAGAGAAGTATAGCATTTTTAAAATTTTTAAATATTTTTATAAGAAGTAATTGCCGTTTCTAAAAATATCGTAAACGAATTGAACAACAATCGTTCGTGTTCCCCTGTGATTTAATTTCATTTGTATCTTCAAAGGATACAAATTGTAACGTCCTTTTAATTTTTAAATATCCTTGATAAGAAGTAATTTAATCATTTTTAAGGATATAAAACAGCCAACAGGATTTGACAGAAAATCGTTTATATTCGCTCAAAGTGCTTTTGCTTTCATTTATACTTCAAAGGATATAAAATATAACATTTTTTAATTTTTAGATATTCTTTATATAAGAAATAATTCTTAAAATAATTAATGAGCTCAACAGAAAGATTTGTATCTATTTGTACTACCTTTGATTTTGTTGATATCTCAAAGGATAATATTTTATAAAAATGGTCGATTTAACATTTTAGCATTACATTAAAAATTAAAAAATACCATAGTTTAAAATCCTCTGAAGTATAAACAAAATAAAAAGTGATAGAAACGGATACAAACAATTCTCTATCAAATTACATTAGCAAAATTAAAATCTTAACACGTTTGCGACATATAGCCTACAGCTGTAAATTTTATTAAGCATATTTTAACATTAGCGTGTACCACCAGTGGTCAAAGAGGTGGCTATAGCAAAAAACTAGCATACACCACCGGTGACGCACAACGTTGTGAACATGTTAAAGTCAAAGGCTGGTTATTTTTTACTATACTTTGTATTTTTTCAATTCTTTGATAAAGTGCAGTAAAAACTAAAATATAAACAATGTTCTTAATTTTTTATTTTCATAAAACCAGGTTTAATATCGATATGTTGAATATTTTGTTTATTCTAAAAAGTTGATATTTCTAAAACTATTATAATTAAAACCGTGCGACTATGTACTTATCAAGAAATTCAAAAACTAAAATTTATAATAAAAACTTGTGATTTTCAAAATATTTCACAAAATTATATTAATTTGAAAAATTTTTCAGAAATATCTTTAGAAATTATAATAGCTAGAGCCACAGATTTTCGCAATTACATATATTTGTCTTATTGAATGTAAATTCAGAACAACATTTACGATTAAAACTCGTAATTTTCAAAATACACATTTCTCTAATAATCAAAGTAAATTTTTTTAAACTAAAAACTGCAGAAAAAGTCAAAAAAGAACTGTGCTCGGAACTATATAGGACTCGTTTTTCCACCATCGATTAACTTCAACCGAAGTTTAAACTATATCTTTCAGGTAAATTCAAGAGAAAAAGACGAAAATATAATTTAAATCGAAATTAAAGTTGTTAATCGATGTTTGAAAAACTGGCCCTTAAATCTTGTGTCAAAAATCATGAAGACACCTTCATTTTTAAAAATCTATTTTCATTTAAATAATAGAATAGTTCAAATTGTTTTCATTACTATGATAGACAAAAAAAAACGATTTTAAAAAATTCTCTTTTTTTCTTCTAAATTCCAAACTTATAATAGATTTATGGTATTTATAGTAATTATAGCGATGCCAATTTCATATACTCTCGCGCGGAGCGAAATTACCGGCTGGCTGATGAAAGCGACCAGGAATCACGAAGTGCACAAGCGACTCGCTTATGGCGGTTAACGTTCGTTCACTGACCCGCCTGAATTTTTGTCCAGCCAACATGGTCGAGGACCATGTGCAAGCTACGAGAGCGCGACGCGACGCAGCGCGGCGCGTTCGAGCGTGCGTTTATCCAACCGCGCGCGGGACGTGCAACGTGCACATGCATTTGGAAGGCGGCCCATGAACCAATACACCGTCCCGGCCGCAAACGGACTAAATATTTGCGTCGCATTAATTGCTACGGCCAGCGCCCGATACTTGGCTAATTGATATTTGCGGAGCGGTCAGCGTACAGTAATTCCGTCGGCATTCCACTAATTAAAATATGACGCGACACCGTATGCGAAATCGCGCTTGCAAATTCAACCGAGGGAGACGTCCGTCGATATCGTCGCTGCATACCGTCGATGGCGTCATCGTCATTGTCGTCGTTTTCGCCGTCGTCAATGCGTCGAATGTCCAATCGATGTATACTGTTACAATGAGAAATTATTATTTTTTTTTTTAATTGATTGGTACGAATTAGATCGTCGGGAGGTATCAACCGACCTCGTAACTGTGGATATAGCACTCAATGTCTTTGTAACCAATCAGCGCGATTTACGAAGATATTCCATGTACCAGAAATAATTCGCAAATCTCCGATTGACACTTTAATAGAATAAATCAAACGCCAATCGCATGGTCAGAAATTGTTGTAAATACAAGTATTCGGTCAGTTATTTTCGATAAACAACAACAGTCTAACAACAGTCTAACAACAGTCGATGTTGTAACGAGATATTTGCAAGTGCTTCGGAGTTAATGAATTATTGTTTACATCATGTTTGTTACATGTTTGCGCAAATCTAATAGGGTAAATTAGGTATAAAAAAGGAATTAAATAAACGACGATATTGTCGAAGTTTTGATATATGTAATATTAAGATATTATTTTAAATGTAACACTCGCATCGCTTTTGCAACAATTATCACCGAGTATTTTGTCGGCAACGACAACGATAAATGCCTTAACTGAACGATAATTAAACTAACTGTAATTAGATATTGTGATAACCAATAATACTGCGTTATTTATGAAGCGTAATAGTAAACCGATACGTTCGTTTGCTGGGGTTTACCCGAGTGTACAATAGATACATTATAGGTTCGGCACTCTGAACATGATTAATATGCAAGCGAATAATATAAATTTAATGATACCGAAAATACCCGCCATCTC
Organism: Anoplolepis gracilipes; assembly: GCF_047496725.1. NCBI lineage: Eukaryota > Metazoa > Arthropoda > Insecta > Hymenoptera > Formicidae > Anoplolepis > Anoplolepis gracilipes. Next base: position 6,256,085 of record NC_132975.1, read on the forward strand.
GCGATAATGCAACATACAACATGCACATAATAATTATATGCACTCCGCTCGATATGCTTTACAAACTACGATATACGGGCCGAAGCTTTTTTCGATGAAACAACATTTTCGATTCTCCTCTCTTTCTCTCTTTAGTATTATTCGCTTTGACGATACGCGATCAACTTTATATTTTCAGAAACTATTGACGTTGACATGTCTTTTGTATCTGTCATGTATATGTATATAATATTTTGTGACTAAAACATTTTCAGCCCGCAATGTATTTTCTACCAAAGAATTGCTGTTCATAAATTTATAGTAAGGTATTAACGCCAAAAAATTTTAAGTATTATTGGCAGCGTGAAATTAACAAAGACACAGTAATCACTGATAAAAACGGAAAATCCATTTAACTACTTTGCTTATCGCCCTCCCGGGGGCACAAGAAATTAACAACTTAAAGTTATCAATCGCCCCAAATAACCGGGAACCCTGCTCTTGGTATCTCGTTTATCAGTCCTCGTAAATCACTGCTGCTTTATCGTTCCATTACAAACTCATAAAGAAGCGTCCGCTGTTGCGAGAGATAATCCTATTGCTTAATCCTCGCGCTTTCCGCGTCGCGATCGAAAGTTCACGATTACGGCAAGGCCCTTTCTCCTCTCATCGGTTATCAGCTTCGAAATGTCCTCTTCCGACAACAAACCGCCTTTGTCGGATCGGCACGTGCAAGCCAGCAAACGCTGGCAAAGCAAATTGCCGGGGTTTGTGACACTCTGAACTCGACCGCGCAAGCCGCTCCGCAAACCAAAGGATACTTCCGGCGCGTACGAGAAAGCAGTGTCCTTTGCAAGCGAACACATACATATCGAAGGGCGCTTTGCTTTTAGGTCATCAAATTTTGCAAAAGCAGTAGCTGTTACAATAACCCAGGAAAGCGAAAGTTTGGGAGGATCCATAATTATAATTCTTAAAGTTTGTAATTTTATTTTTCACATTCACTGATTCTAAACGTTGTTAATATATTTTCTTGTGAAATTTAATTATAATTTTTTATATTACATAATCTAATTTTATTATAATTCTTTTTCTTAATATATGCATGAATAGACCCTTTATATTTGCGATGTCAGAAAACCACGGAACCGCAGTCCCGTTCGCAGGCCATTTCTTAAAATTCGATTTATCGTTTCCGAGCATTGCGGCTCGCAGCTGTGACACGGATATGTGCACGTGCAGGTGCGGCCCGGGTCACATGCTTCTGCCGGACACGTGAATTTATAACGTCTTTGGCGCGTTTGCGAACTGTCTGATTCGACATTGAGAAATGAGGGTAGAGGAGGGGAATGGAACTTTTTCTCGCCGGCGTTTATACTTTTTTTTTTTTTTTTTACATCGACGTTTTTCCTGTCTCGCTCAAACATCCGTCAAGAAATCCTGCCCGGAAGCGGATTTATGGATTCGTAAATCGCTTTCGTGGATTAACGTTCGATCTCGCGTCCGTAAGCGAGCGCGTGTACGAAGGGCGAAATTTTTCTCCACCAGGATGGAAGACTTACGAGAGAATTGGTTATCGCGGTTACCTCTACCGCGTAAGATAAGAATGATTTTTTTTTTTTTCATTATTTGGCTTAGCGATTCGTGAGAAACGATCAATGATGAAGCTGTGGATAACGGGGAGTAGTTGCACGAATTGAAAACTCGATGGTTATAATTCGAGTCGCCCGTTGCCAAGCTTTCTACGCTGTCACAACGACGTAAACGTTTATCGAAAAACCATCTACTTGTTAATTAACGACTGCAGAAGTAACGGAAACACGATGAAGTTGCGATCGCGCGAAATATGTGAGAGCACTAGCCACCCATTAATTCGCTTACTCTCCGGAAACAAAATTCGTATCTTTTGCAGGATATATTTTCTAGAACATATCGAGGCCAGGAAATTCTCGCATTCCGAAATTTATGAGGAAGTTGGTTTTCCAAAAAGAATAATCTAAAGATACGCGCAAAAACTTTCAAATTTTTTCTCAAAGTGTAAGATTTGATTCGATGAATCAAGTGACAAAATATTTGTACAAATATTTTCTTGTCTCCCCCCCCCCCTCCCAAAAAAAAATATATACTCTTAATAAAATAATAAATCTTTGAGAAGATAATGACATTTGTAACAATAATCATATATGTGCCAAATTATAGCAACATAAAATTTCATAAAAATAAAATTTTCACATAACAGTTTGCATGCATAATTATTCTGATAAGTGATCACAGAAGTTTTTACATAAAAAAGCACTACGATATAAAGTAATTTAATTTCTGTAAAATAATAAAATAAATTATTCAAAATATATATGAATATTATAGTCATAGTGTATTTTAACTGCTGACATATTAATGCGTAATGCGAAATATGGTTTAACACGGTTGCCACATAAAAAATTGTGCGCGAATAGAATTTCATTCATACTACACAATTTTTATTTGTTACATCGTACATAAAATCGTAATCAGTTGAATTTTGTCGTGTTAAATGAATTTGACGAAAAAAAGTTATAACTTGCATATCAGCGCACAATTATTTATGTTTGAATTACAACTTTCACGCATCGGGACATTTATATAAATATTTTCAGTAGTTATTTAATTTCACAGTTAATCGAGATGAATTCGACATTGAATTCGGAATTTGTCAACATACTTTCTCGATCCTCGAGACGCCCTTGCTGTAACAAGGGCCTAAGTTACACGCGCGATATACGTCCGTAACTCTCAAGCCACGGTGTATGTAGAGTACCTACAGGTATTCGTTGGCGGTGCTCTCTGAACACCGGTTCACCTTGGACGTGTCTCAGGCTCAGGCGTGCTTCGTGTAAGCTTCGTAGGAGCGTCAGCTCGGTCTTAGGACATAAGGACTATAATTCGATCAGAATGCCGAGGCATGCTGAGTAACGGTAGCCGATCTTAGGAGAAGGGCTCCGGGATATTTCAGTAGGATAGACCGATACGCCCTGACACGATACTTAATAACAGAATATTATATCTCGCACGATAGACGCTACTAAATAATAACACGTTTGTTGTGAATTCTAATTGATGCAAGTCTAAAAGCTGCTCGTATAATATTTCATGATTATCGACTGTACGTACATGTTAATGCGTAATTATGATACATTATGACATAATGACAATATGATAACGCATTGAGTTTTTTTTTTAATCTACATTGTGACTTGTAGTATTAATTAGTACATTGACAGAAAATGTCAAACGTAAACTATTGTACGTATACATGTGACGAAGGAGAGATACGTAACAATGTGTATCCCTTACAGTTCCGTAATTTCCTATATCCTGATCCTTCATCAAACAACCTGTATATCAGATAATAGGAACCCATAACAAACAATTGAATGAACGTTGGAGTGATAGGCGGTCGAATGCGCGGTATGCGGGCGAGACGTGTCGGGTATTGCCAAACTTTGGAGACCGCTGTCAGAGGCATCGGGGCGCATTTCCGTGGGTCCGGTCGACAAGAGTTATCGCCGCGGAGTGATGAGAATCCAATATATGGCGATAAGCCGTACGCTTTTTCATCGGGCTGGTAAAAAACAATAGGAGCGATGCCTAAAGGATCGCGCGGTCGAGATAAAAACGTTACTGTGATGACACCGCGACAAGTGGACGCGACCTGTGGAATCTGTCTCTCTCTCTTTCTCGTTCGACCTCTTGGTCTCCCCGACTTTCAGACGACTGGGACAACCTGCTCTAGGGAATTCATCTACATCGAACAAACGCGACATCGAGGTCCTCCCTACTCGGTGCGCAAAGCCTGACATTCTCTAGGAATTTTACCGCCTTCGCTCGTCGTCGAGAAAAAAGCGCGACTTAGCCGCAAGCTATTGTTATTCACTTGCACTGTGTAAACAAGCAATGACTCGGTGAATATGATAAAATTATAACTAACAATGAATTTTCTTCGATATATCGCGTATTACAATTTGACGAAAATATAATATATTGGTATAGCAATAAAGTGGTATTATGTAATATAAAATACAATTCTCGCCCCGTGACCAGCAATGGTGCCCGAATATATCCAAGATATATCCTTCAACACGCTACAATACTCCCAGTAACAACTCGTAGCAATACCGAAGTTTGTTTGGTCCAGCGTGTCCCCGGATGTCAACGACAGAACAAGCTTAGATTGTGCTTCGAACTTCGATATTGCGTCCACTGCTATCCAACAATACTACTCAACGTTACAGCGTCGCAAAATCATAATATAAATTGATCGATACGACACTAGCGTCAATTTTGTATCGGTCGAGGGTTCCTGCAATTTTGAAAAACCGGTTTCGGAAACAGCGCCTCCAATGATGCATTCGACTGCCGTCGAATGCAAACCCCTAGTTTTGCCCTTCGAAGCTACGTGATGACCTTTCGAGTTTCTTCGACGGTGCGCGTTCCACGTGCGCGTAATGTTTCGCCGAGACTTCGTGTTACGAGTTACGGTAGTTTCGAAGTTCAAAGTTGATTGTAAATCTTGCACAATCGCAAAGTTTTACAAAGGCATACGATCTACAATAATGTCGTTGTGCGAATGAGGACTAGCATTTAAAATCACTCGATACTATTAATCATCATGATTAATCCACGTGCCCCTCGTACGATATTTCGTAAGAAAAGAAATAGAAATTAATGACTCGCGACTAATAGCCGAGATAGAATAAAAATAAACGAAGAAACACCATAAACTGTGTCTTGAATTCGTAGTTTGAACAAGCGTGATCGAAATTATATCGTCGATTTGACAGTTCGATGGACATCTCAATCAAAAGCCGAATATGATGTGATAAACGAATGTAAAATCGTAAAACGATCGTCTGGCGAAATTTCATCTCGGCAATGATTCTCTGAGCGTTGGGGGGTCACGACCGCGCCTTGAGGAAGCGAGCTGATCGTTCGGGAAAGTGAACAAACCACGTTCCATCCCCACCACTATGGCGGAACCAAGGTTCTCCCTTTGCTCCCTTCCCGTCAGCGTATTCCTACCATCCACGATGGTCTCGCAATTCTCTCCAGTCTTTCCACAGCATCTTCTCTTGCTTTGACCGAGTCGTTTCTCACCTCTCTCTCTCTCTCTTTCTCTGCTCTTCTGCTTCTCTTTCTTTCTCTAAAAAATCTCACCATACATCGGTCGTATACATCTCTTTTCATTACGTTGTATTCGAAACCGTTGTATTCCACCAACCAGCTCTCTCTTTGTCCTCGTCTATCCTACTTTGCCTCTCGATCTAACTTTCAGATGCCTCTGGAGAATGATCCGGCTATGAATTCGAGGACGTTTCAAGAGAGACCGGTATAGCGAGCTCCTCGTAGGACCGGTAGCCATAGTATGAGTAATCCTGACGGCGTGTTCCTATGTTTACAAACATGGACGAGTTGAAGAAACCGTGAATGGAGTAATACTGCCACCAGAGCCCTTCAGATCCGATGCAAATAGATTTTCTTATCCGTTAATCTAATCTTTCATCGCAGCTTTCGATAAAATTTTAGTAAATAGACTTTAACTAAAGCTAAGAGAAATCTTGTATAGTCAAAAATTGTATTTCTCTGTCTTAAATGCTTGAATATTGAATACTGAATTGCCTGCAATATTAGTCTCAAAATTGCTAGTTCAAATTAAAGCTCATCATTAAGCGATGACGTTTGAATATGCATACTTTGCTTTCGTTATATATTTAATCTCGGACACGACTTAATCATCATGCCGCCAAAACGTTTTATTTGACTATGGAATTATTATCGAACGCTTCAGTTATCTCGTGTTAGCACAGGACAATGAATTCGAGATTAGTCGAGAAATACGGGCTCCGCCTCGAAGCACCGAGGCTCATATCCAAGTCTGATGTTGGATCTAGCGGAAGATGAGAGAAAGAGAGAGGAATAAAAGAGGCAAGACAGACAGGGAAGCGAAGACAGCTCGTTTCGTCAACTCCCCGTACAGTTAGAATAAACTTACTTTAATCCCTTGATTTCGAGATTAACGGATATATCGTGAAACAACACTTGGTTTATCAAGAATAGTAATAATAAAATTTATAAAATAATAAACAAAATATACAATACAATTTTGATAAAAAAAATTCTTTCCGCGAAGAGAAATATTGATCATTTGAATACAAATTTAATTATAGAATATATCAAATATTTGGAATTAAATTATCAAATTTTTGAATTTTATATTGAAAGCAAAAAAAAAAAAAAAAAAAACTATTTGCGCTTTCAGTTTCTCTTCTCATAATATCGAAAGAAATTGTCGCTGAGAGAGATTACTCTGCTTGTTATTTCCATTGTGGACATGCCATTTGTATTCCCTGCCATGATAGTATTCGGTGCAACGACGAAACGTTCAGGTCGCTGGTTGATATCAGCCCGGCTCTTCCGCGCTCTCGTGTGGACGGCACGAACTCACTTTAATCCATTGATCTCGAGATTAACGGATACCCCGAGGGTCGTCGGTAAATTCCTCTATCAGGGGCGAGAAGGAGCGAGGAATGCAATACCGCAAAGACTGCGGTGTCGCTCGGGGAGGGGGTAGGGGGTTAACGTCACCGTGTTAAAGCGGCGAAACGTCGACGAATAATATCGATCGAAAGTGCATTTGGCTGACGACTTCATCCACCGAAAAGTGCAATTTATTTCGAATAATTAAATTAAATTTTTTTATGCATAGTTTGACTGGCTTTCCTGTCTTTAACTTTGAAATATCAAACACTACTGTTCATTATCAGAAGTCCATTTTTAATATTAAATAAACCGACATATACAATAACTGTTTTAAAATTATGAAATAAACTTGATTCTCTCGGAAAATTTTAAACACGAAACTCTACATCTATAGTCTTTATGCATTCAGTCAGAGGTCAATTATGCGAAAATGAATTTGCATATAATTGTCACTTGTTAGATATACTGTCAATATGTTTCCTTATTTTGAAAATCACGCACAAAACATAAAATGTATAAATTGTCGACCAAATACGCATTCTTTTTTTTGCGTAAAAAATCACAATCCAATTTTATTTTACAGCTAGAGACTTTTATATTTGCTCGCCAGAGAAAAGAGGTTCACTTTTCTAAATGTCGAATGTAAATAATGCAGGAACGTCGCGAAGTCACGGGATTTATGATGTCAAAGAGAAGACAAACGGCTTAAACACAATATATTATATATCTTTACTATATATAGGCTTATATGTAAGAGACTGCAGAGTGAGAAGAAGACAGCGTCGTCCCTCGTGCAGCGATTTGATTTCACAAGAGAATCGATCTAGATAAAACCACATCTCTTGTACGCCAAAATATATCCTGTATGTATTCAGCGACCATACTTGTCAGGGGTGTCTCGAAGGAGGCATGCAAGGAAAATCGTCTAAAAGAATCCGAACCTTTAAGTAAGAAGCAGGGTCGGGATCCTCGGGATTGGGGTTGGACAGCTCGATTTTCCCACGAATATAACACACGGATCGGCAATGATTTCTCGGTAGAGTTCGTGCTTCTTGATAGATTCCATTAAAACCTGCGGTCGGTGATAAATAGATAAACATATCAAGGGCCGCTTGTCTTATCTCACGATAAATTTATTTGGCAATTAAGTGCGTTATAGTAAAATTAATGATGGTATATTTCCACAGAAAATATATGCTACATATAACTTCAATTTCAGTGATTGGATAGATTTATGCGGGGGGATAAACTTCTGTCACTACAGATTTTTTATCTGTATGCAGTAAAGTAGTATGCGCATTGTTTTTTAGCGACGATGTGAATTTAACAAGAAAAATTTCATTATTCACTAGCTCATGTAATTTAACGTTTAATATTTGAAAGATATTGAAAACATTTATTATTATTAATATTATTATATACTGAAAAGATATACTTATTTATTTATTATTATATTTATTATATTTATTATTATAAGTATTGTTTAAAATTGTCACGATTTCACAAACGATATTGGGGAAATGGGACAACATCTCGTATCGTTCAACGCAAAACGTTTTGAGTTATTGTGAGAAAAGGGTCGATTATGTCACCTGATGAGTTTGTGAGTAACATATGAATAAACGTAAAAGCCGATCATAATTTATGACTCATGCAAAGAAATGCGTTTCACCGCTAGCTTGACGCATACGAGTACGAATAAAAGTTTCTTTTCATTTAATTTTATTTTAATGATACAAATGTTCAAGATATCTCGATTCATTTAAAATAAAAATTACAATACAAAGATAAATTAAATTCGAAAAAAAAAAAAAAAACAAATCTACGCAGTTCGAATATTACAAGTAAATCGATTATTAATATTAATATATTTCATAAAAAGACATGTTAAATAGATTAAATAGAAATATATGTATTATAGAAACTTAATAAAGAGAGTATTATATACATTTACGTAAAAATATGTATGTATGTGTGTGTTAGGTACAAAATAAAGAGAAATCTCAATCAAATCGGCGAGTGGTGAAACAAGTTCCGTAGCGCGAAAGGACCTATCTTCGCGAAAACGCTGGATACAGCAAACTTTTGCCAGTTGAACGTCGGAATTCTGTCTCCGCAAATTGCATCCCATTCGGGATTATTTGAAATTCGCGGAAACTTCTACACCCGGTATAGCTTCCTCGCTGCAGTTCAATCAAATCGAACTTCTCATACCGGTTTACTTCACATGAGTCTTTTCTACTTTTTCAAAAAGCGTCCTGCTTCAGCATTAGAGATTGTACGGATCCTTCTTTTTTCCCCTCTTCTTGTACCCACCTCTTTCCTCCTACCTTTCTTACCGTAACTCGCAATCTTTCGCCACCGGCGTCTGACACACCTAACTCAACTCCGACTACTTATTACATCTTACTTCTTTCTTTCCGTCCGTTTTTACTCTTTGAGTTCGAAACGAAATAAGCCGGAGGACCTGCGCGCGTATAATCACACGCGAATAAGAGAAGATGATAGGCTCCGCGACCCGTCTGAATTCCGTAAAATTACTGAAAATCGAGATCTGTTCAACCCGGTGAATGGGTGCAATTGCGGAAAAATGTCTAGTCACGTTTACGCGCGCGCACGTAACGAAGCGGCAGCAGAGGGTGAGGGGGTTGGTTGCCTCTTCTGTACGTAGGAAGGCGCTGCGCCTAAGTTGCAACGAAAGAGAGATGAAATTATCCGACAAAAAGCATTTGCCGTCGCGACTAGCAGTACGTGATTGCATCGGCGCCCTCTGAAAACGCGATTCGATTGCTCGGAGATCGTCCGTAATCAGGGATCGAAGCCGCTGTAATTGCGAGGAGCCCGATTGAGAGGTGCGGTATAAAATAGCGGGATAAATCAGGAACAAGCATTTTGCGAGACCTGGCACGGATATTGAATTCTCGTACTTCCACTTTCGTACTTCCTCTTACATAAATTAACGAAATCCTTGACAGATGGTAGCGCGAGACGCGATTTGCTTACGTTACGTTGATGTAAAACCGTATATATATATATATATATATATATATATATATATATACATTTCCTCTCGCGTGCTATTTGTTAATTTTGAATTTAATAATTTTGAATACGTGCATGTTCAAGGAGAAGTGTTTTGCATTACGCTTTTGTAATTGCAGGCTAGAGTGCAAAAGCTAAACAAATGCGTATATTACAGAAATTACCGAAAAGTGTTGAAATATTTTTATTAAGCAATGAGGCGGAATAATGAATATATTCATTCGAGTCCTTTATTATCGGCTTCCAATTCATTAAATCAAAGTATTATAATAAATTTGCTTGATGCTTACCCAAACCTTCAATTGTATCTGAATCAGGCATGAACAATATAATACGCGCGCCTGCACATTATTGAAAATTAAAATTATCCAGGATTGTAACATAGTGAGAGTTGACTATGATCTCAAAGCTGGTTTAATTGCGAGTCGGAGAGTAGCTAATTGAATCGTTAACGTAATCAAACAATTAACGTACGATCTTTTTCAGGCGCCGTCGGCGAAGAGCCGTAAAAGCATGAACATGTGTGTGTGTGTGTGTGTGTGTGTGTGTGTGTACGTGTGGGAAAGCCTCTCCACGGGTTTGAAAACGCATGCATATTCACGAAAGGTTGCGCGATAATGTTGCATCGTGCATTAGCGCAGAGATCGTTAATTCCATATTTACTAATTACATCAGTAGATCGGTGCAGCGACAATTTATATCACCTACAATTAACCGTGAATTATTCGGCCGCGGGTATAATCGGCTTTAGGCCGCGCTAAAATCAGCCATTACCGCGGAATGTTGCACGTCAGCGAAATGACTAATTGTTAACATGGGAAAACATATGTGTGAAAGAAGTTTAAATTCAACGCTATTCAAACTCGATCGAGTTAACGCAACTTGCGATATGTTTCGGCAAAAGATATGCTTTTTTGAAATGTGTATTAATAAAAATTCTGTTCCCCAGCACCTTCTTATAAATCCATCATTAATTATGATTTCGATCTGGGATATGAAATTTATAAATTAAAGACAGTCTCAGTACCCACACACACGTTCTCCGAGAATACACCGACTGTCTCCCGACTCTGCTTGAAACCCAAGAGACGACGTTAGAGCATTGATCTCAGTCGTTTGCGCGCCGTTTAATACAGGTGCATTGAGACCTGTCTGCATCGCGCTGACGAATTACGTCGCTAAAGCTGACTGTACCTGCGTGCACGATATTCCACGCCATTTGCAGGCAGTAAGAGCTCTATTGCAGCAGTCAGCGGCAATGCGCAAAGTTAGACTAACAGACCGTACGAGACATAGAGATTCGACCGGCGAAATAACCGCGCGAGTAAGCAGAAGAGAATAGCGCAGGGAGGATGAGAGGATGATGAACGAGAGGGGTAGAGGGTAAGAGAGCAAGTGAAGGAGGGTAAATGGGCAAGAGTGGAAAGATTTCTGTTATTTGACGTAATGATCTCTGCGGAATGCGGCAAGCGTTGCCACAAGCGCCGGATATTTCTATCTCTTGCCAGGATTTTACCTGCCTTTCTCCCACGGCTTCTCCGCCCACCCTTTCCGATGTGGCCGTTATTCGGATTCTTCATTGATCCACAAAAGATAGAAGGATTTAGCATGATGTTTAGGAATCGTTTTTTTATGTTAATTTATATCGTGAATAATGGATGAAATAATATATGAAGCTTAATAATAAAATAGTAGTATAAACTAATAGATTAAGAAGGTTTATTTATCCATATTGACTTTAAAAAGGGAGCTTTATATTGAAAATGAATATCGATGTTGTTCGCGCGTAGGATATTACTATCCGACCGCAAAGTTGGAGGGAAAAGTGATAACAAATGTAAAAATTATGACACTTTGAAACTGCAAAGTTATTTTTCTCGAGACTCGCGAACGTTTTAAAACTTAGCAGCCATTCTGAACCCACGCGATACGTTTCTGTGATAACGAGTTTCATGGCGAAAACTCTTATTCTTGACTTCCGTATAGACTGTGCGTTTCATAACACCAAAGTCACAATAAAGTAGAGGATGCTTGAGAAATTCTGTACACCAATGGAAATTAACGTTTTGAGCGAGGAAACACTGAGGCGTGAAACGAGGCGGCATCTAAAACACAATTCTCGCCATCGAGAAAGTAACCGAGAAACTAACCGCTTCGTAGATCTCGTTACGTAAAATGTATTATCATGTTAACAAATTTACGTGGGCCTTTCCGTAATGCGAGTCCGAGAAATTTCTGAATTAGTAGCGGCGCCTTCGAATTCTCCATGAAAGGCGAAAGCACGCGCCATCGCTACGTACAGTCTTCCGATACCGTTCGATAAAAATACTTGACGTAACCAAATTACCTACCACCCGTCGTTTCCCGATAAACGTGGAGGAACCTCGATGTCGGAAATCTACCACTGGTGAGAGAAAGAGAAAGACGAATACGGGGAAAAGAAAGAGAAAGATGACGCTATATGGTTCTTCTCAATCGAGAAAAGTGCCTTTCGCGAGGATTTACAAAGAGCTGGGATAGCTTTTTACGCTGGAGAAAAGGCGGATAATATCGATACTCGCGAACAGTCGAAATGATAACGAATAATTCTCTCTGACGCTCGATAACGAAAATAAAAAGAGAGAGATATCTGTTGAGATAAAGTGAAAGAATTCCAAACAAGTGATTACAATCCGCGTTATAGTCATACGAGTAATAATAGCTCCAACATGGCGTGGAATATAACGCTGGTGTTTGTGGAAACTCGAAGTTTATCGTTCAAGTTAACAAGAATCCACAGAGTGTTATTAATTCGTCAAAGTAATTTCGCGTGGTAGATGTGCTTCGAACGATAACCACGGCAGACCGACAATGCCGGTGTCGGCGCGTCCCGGAAAGATCCTCTGGGAATCATCTTCGCAGCACAAAGCGCCATTATCATATACATGTTCATGCGCGGCAGTGAAATTTCCTGGATCGTAACGCGAAATGAGGGAAACATCGCGCGCGCGTGACGGCCTTGAGCGCGCGAAGCGAGGGAGATGTCATCTCCTGTGTGTCGACGCTCGGATGACTTTAACTGCTTTCTGCAATCGTGCGAAGAAATTTCTCCGAGTCAAAATATACGAGAAGAGTGAGATCCGCGCATAATATCTATTGTATATATATTGTATATATACAATTATATAAATTGTTAGTTTCTTCATTTTTTTTTTTTAATAAAATTACGAATCTTTTTTGTAAAAAAAAAAAAAAAAAAAAAAAAAAAGAATAATGTCGAAATGTAAACTGTTATAAAAAAATTGAAGAGATAAATTCGTGTGTTGGGAAATAATTTAAAAAAATTTAATGTACAAAAAGTTTTCATAAAAATCATAATTTTCGTGTTTGATACATTTCCCAGAGAATATCTCCTCGCGCGGGTATTGCGTACATTCCGACACATCCTTCCTTGTTTTACTGGACAAAGGTACTCTTCCATAATAAAACAGGATTAGTCTAGAATCCGGAAAGGATTCCTCCATTATCTCCCGTTACCGCCAGCCATGCGTGCGCTCGGCTTGGCGCTTCGCACTACTGGGTGTCAAGAAAGTTTCGATGAAAGCGATCGGTAAGATTTCACGAGGCAGGCAAGTAAGATACGAGAAGGTTAAGACCCGTCGTGCCTCACGAAGCTGGCCCAATCACGCAAAGTGCCCTGCTTCCGTATCCCTCTCTCGTTCGATGCATCGCTATACGTCCGTATCTTAGCTCACGAGAGAACATTACACACAAATATACACGCGCGCGCGCGCTCGCGCGGAAACCATCATTCGCATATATATGAATATCTGCAAATGTGTACATACATACACACACGATGTATACTGCATAAGCGGGTAGGCAGGCCAAGCGCCAAGCAGGTATCTCAGTGCAAGCCTCCATTATCGAGTGAGAAGGAGATCTCGAAAAGAGCGAGCGAGCGAGAGAAGGTGATGGCGGAGGCTGAAATCCGTTCTCTGTACCAGGCACCACTGGCCCTACGGTGAAGAATCAATGCGATCACCCTTCGCAACCCGCCAGAACTTCTCTTCCCCTCATCCTCCACCGAGCCCCCTCCCGTCTTTCTCGAGAATACCCGGAGCCACAAAGATCGAGGTACGTGAACGATGTGAAAAAGAGCTCGAGAAACCGCGCGGTTTACGTACCAACGAATTTCCATTCTGATTCCGTGAATCCAATTTACATCGTGGATCGCCCAAGTGGAAACAACCGGCGAGACAACAAAGCGCCGAGCCAGATACCGATCCGACCGAACCGACCGCGGTCGATCGTTGTTTACCGGAAGAAGAGACGGAAGAACGATCGCGAGTTATGTGACGTGATTCCCGCGGACATGGTGTTAACTTTAATCAAAACTCACTTCCATCTCGCACGCGATTCGAGACAACTTGGTTCCTTGGTAGGAACCGCTGTTATAATATCTTGATGGTAAAGGAGAAGACGGTGTCTTAGAGAATGTCTTAAAGAATAACGAAGAAACGAATGAATAGTTTTTAAATGACATCATAATTTTAAAATTAATACTTTTCTCGTTGTGCTACGATAATTATTTTAGTTGAATCGTAAAGATAAACAATTAATTTTAATTTTTATTAGAATTTAAAATTAACTTAAATTATATTATCGCTTAAAATGGTGTCATCTACAAAAGTTTAAAAACACGAAAAAAAATTCTGAAAATATATGGATTGAATTATTATTAAATCGATTAGTGCAACAATCACACAGATCATTCGATATGACAAGTCAGATTGCTTAAAATGGCCATCTGCACAGAAAAAAATAATTTCTATCGTTGATTTATTTCTCCACTGGGAATCAGGCCAGTCTAAAACCGATATGAACTTGCGCCCGACTTTATAAAAAATAAAAATTAATAATATATTCCCTTTGTACTTTGTTTGTACCTCCTTGTAACGCATTTTATTTTATGTTTACTTCAAAGAAAAAAATGCAAAGTCGTTAAAAAATGGTCAACATCAAACTTTAAAATATTTTAATTTCATTAACGCCATTCGATGAAAAATTATTTATACTCGTTTACATTTTTTTTTCTTTCATATCTCAAAGGGTTAAAATATATGGCATTTTTCAATTTTTAGATAATATTAAAACAATAAATCCGTTATTTTTTAAGATATCGCATTCAGCAATTTTGTAATGTCATTTTGTACTTCCGAATCCTTTGTTATACAAATGAAATGGAAAAAGAGGTACAAACGGATACACAAATTTTCTATCAAATTAATTAATGAAATTAAAATATCTGAAAGCGGGTGTGGGTTATTTTTTTTTTAATCACTTTATATCTTTTTACTCTTTGAAGTACAAATAAAATAAAGTGCGGTACAAACAAAGTACAGACTATATTATTAATTTTTATTTTTTATAAAATCGAGCGTTAAGTTCACATCGGTTAGTTTAAATCACGTGGATATCATGTTATGCATAGCATACATGGGCTGAGTTCGAAGAGCCCTCTTGTGCGTTAAAAACGTCGTTCTATTTTTGTTATTTACTAAAAGTTAAACAAGGACAGAGCACGTTAATAGCGTCTCTTCAAACGCAGCCGCGGTACGGTAAAACTTGTGAATTTACAACACTGATACGGCAATTCTTCTCACGGCGCCAACTGCAGTACTAGAGCAGTCTAAAGCAACATATCCGAAAACTTTCTGCAATATACTTTTCACTTGCATCGACTAAATCTGTTTAAACTGTGACAACTAATCTCTTTCCGTTCCAACACCTAATAAACGAAATTAAACTCTCACCTAACACCAGAGAAATACTAGCCGAAACTAAAACCTGAATTTCTTATTGTTCTTTCTCAAGCTCGAGAAAACAAAAGATGCTAAAGTAGATCTTTAAAAGTAAAAAAGTTGAAATGCCAGTTGATATGAACGTTACATAAATGGCAAATGGTATTTTAAACATCGCGCAACTAAATTCCCGTTATGACTATACCGTCACAAAGGATTTGTACACAATGGAAAGATTAATCGCAATTTTAACGGAATTTTAACAATTGTGTAAGCCCCTAGCATTGCAGAACTGCAGTTCGCATTCATGCGTAAAGACACCCCCGATTGCAAACGCGTTCAAATAGATGGACTAAAAAAAAGATAGATCCACTTTTTCAAATATTACAGCTAAGTATAAAAAGTACTCTTTGTCATATCGTTATCTTCATTCTTTTCACATTTCTATTTTCGCGAAATATTTTCATTGAATATTTCTTTCACAATATAATATTGTCATATTCTTTTGTGTTTTGCTCTATGTGTGTGCGCGTATATCGTTTCTCTTTATATTTAATATACTTTTATAAGATTTATTTATTTAAAAAACAAATTTACATACACGGTATGATTTGATGTTGTGTATTAAGCTTTATAAATATTTTTATCAATTTTGACCTCGAATTTTCCAGCCTAAGTCTTCAATGTGTCTGTGGCAGTACCGAAAAAAATCCGCGGGGCATGATACAAAAATTATCTTAAAATTAAAGCTAATCATATGTACCTATACAATGGCGGAAGAAGGGGTAACAAAACCGCGTTTCCGGTGAAAAACGGCGGTTTCCAATAGAACTGTGGCGTGATGGAACCGCCGTACCGGTCGCGAGCAGACGACGCTGTTAGGAATTCGAAATCAGGTGAGACGCACGATCGAAGTTTACGTGACTGCAATGTGCAATATCGAACCAGGTCCCTATGTTATCCTCGATACAATTGAACCGACGATACAGATAGCGAGCCGCGCATTTTTCGATAAGTAGTCGATCTTTCGCGCGATGATATAAAAAAAAAGATACGAGAGAAGGAAAAGAAATAGAAAAAACACACACGCAGATGTGATTACGTTCGTAATGTGTATAATCCTAGTCAATTAAATCTGCTTAAATTTCGTCACATGAATACACGAAACATAAACGTCTCCAACTAGTTGTAACAACGAGAAACAAAGTCAAATAAAGAGTTGCATATTTTTATAAAGCAAAACTAACGTAGAATTGCGCAAAGTAAATAGTGGAATAGTGGATCAACGGACTATGTATGGGACCGCGTGTGTTATTCTCCGCATAGTCGACCGTATGCAAAGTAAGCCGGTGTCGAGGCTTCCAAAGGCAAACCACGAATTTCAGTAGCTGATCTCCGGCAGAATAGCGCGAAGAGAGGCGGAAAGAGAACAGCAAGGTGGATGTATGAATTTTGTACCTGATGCAGATATCTTTATCGCTTCTCCGCATTGCATGTTGACGCGAAATGATATGTAAATAAAGAAGATATATAGAAACGTCGTTTGCATTTATATAGATAATCTGTATTTAGATCCTGAATTGAGTAACTAAATAATTATACTTGTGTTTCACTAATAATAATTGTTCAATTTATTCCAAATAGAAAATAAATTTTAAGGGGAAAATAAGTGTATTGCTTTTGTATATTATTTTCTTAATATGAGCAATAAGATATAAAATTTTTATTTTTATTAGAACAAATAGGTGATAAAGAATAAAACGTGAAATTGATGTCATATTAATTATTTTGTTGGTAAGAGAGAGAGAGAGAGAGAGAGAGAGAGAGAGAGAGAGAGAGAGAGAGAGAGAGAGAGAGAGAGAGAGAGAGAGAGAGAGAGAGAGAGAGAGAGAGAGAGAGAGAGAGAGAGAGAGAGAGAGAGAGAGAGAGAGAGAGAGAGAGAGAGAGAGAGAGAGAGAGAGAGAGAGAGAGAGAGAGAGAGAGAGAGAGAAGAGAAAGAAAGCATACAAAAACTGCTGATAGCCGTACCATTAGCTGAATTCAAAAAAAGCGTTTTCGATAAGATATAAAAAAAGCAAAAGCGCTTAGAAAAGGTTTTCAGCTTTTGTTTAGCGGTTCGTTGACCGAGACAGATGTTGATCATACCGGAAGTTCCGGTATGGGTCCACGGCTTAAAAAGATCTTTCAGTCGAGCGGATGTCATAAGATGTTAAATGATGCTGAAAATACCGGGAGCATCTCCTGGCTACTTCAAAGATTGTTACTCGATAAGAAGGTAAATCTTGATGAGACGAATACACGAAGGAGTCGCAGGGCGGAGCCATCATGCTCTCGCTCTTTCTTTCTCCCTTTCGCTAGCTTATCCAGCTTTTACCTTTCTGACGTGAGCAGACGAGCTATCAATAAACATTTCCTATTGATATGCAAATCTCGATGAGAGCACCTTCGCTCGAGAGCCAAGTAACGACCCCTAAAACCAATCTCTTACCGTTCACCGTCCCTCGTCGGGCAGAGCGACGTATAATCGACATGCCTGGATGATATTCACTCGGGCTCGCGGTTTATGATCCACCATGAATTAGGAATTTATCGAAAAGCACAAATTCAAACGTGATATTAGACGCAGTCTAATATCGTGTCTCGTATTTGAATACTTAATCATTATTTTTACTTGAATTTAGAAATGTCAAACCTCATTCTATTGCAAATATAATAACGATACGATCACATCAATAACAATAAAAATGAAATTTCTATTCCATTTCATTTTGTCAATTTTTATAAGTATATTATTTATCTGAACAAGAGAAAGAGTAGTAAAAATAATTACAAATAAATTAACGCGTATGATGAGATTAAGTAATCAAGATAGTTTCTAGGCAGATAGGTACGAGTAGAATTCCGCGATAAATTGAGACGATATAGACGCAAGAGTTCAGTGTGCAAAGATTAAGGACAGACACCCGCGGCATTCTATTAAGTCCCATTCCAACTGCTCCTTGTTCGCCTCTGTGTGTTCTCTCGGTAGTCGCCCGGTACAGAAGCTTTCTTAAACTTAGATTACTATGTACTTCGGCGCGAAGTTCATAAACCTTAGCACCTGTAATCCGACAGCCTTGACAGCAGAAGCGACCGTATTCCGGAATTGGAGATCCCGATGCCAGCAATCAACATGACAAAGTTGAAAAGGATCATCTCATCAAGAAGTATTATTATCATTCTTGTAATCAGCTACTCAAGATAAGTTTTCGTAACTTTTTACAATCTCTTCTCTTGTCGAGGTTAATATTACAATTTTAATTTCTTTTGCGAGAACAACACAAGCTTAATGAGAAAATCATATTCGTAATCAAATTTCTCACGCGATAGTAAATTAATTCCCGCGTAAGATCCAAGTCTTGTTACAATGATTATAGCAATTAAGATCGCTTTGTATTAAGTAACATATATTTATTTGATCGATTTAAAATAAATATTTAAATGAAATGAGCAAACGTATCGTTTCTCATATATTCCTACGCAAACATCAGGTCACCGTACGATATCACTGTAGCGTGACAATGCTGTCGGGCACATCCTCCAAACCGGAAGCCGTTCCCGGAAATACACATCAAGGACGTTCTTATCGTGCATCTCCGGTACAAGGCATTAAGTCGAGCTCCAGGTGCATGTAAGATAGGGTGAGAAAATACCTAAGAGACGAGAGGCGCCTTCCTCACCTGTCGCGCTCGGCTTTTCAACGAATATGCACCCTTTGCCAATTTTCGTCCGTCCTTCGTGTCATCGTGAAGCAAATGCCGCGAGTAGTCGAGTACAATGAGTTACCCGGAGCTGCACTCTGGCCGTAGATACATTGAATATGCATAAGGCCCCTGGCCCTGTCACCGCTACCGGTACGTACGTACTCGAATTAGATTTCGCGTAGGTTCTTCGAGTTCTGCTCGCAGCCACTTCTCGCAGATACTCGAATGCGCCTCTCGAGTCTCGCCCTTCTCTCTTCCTCTTATTCTCTTTTATCATACCCTCTCATCTCTCTCGACCGAGGATGCTTCGTCGGGCTTCAACATTGCTTTCCTGTATGTTCTAACGAGCCACAGACTATTGGACAGAGTGTCGATTAATTACCGAGAAAATTGAGATACGTATCGTGATTGAATAAAATCAACGATGCAGATTGTGTTGATTATTTCAAAATAATTGCGTACCATCAACCGAGAGATGCTTGTAATAACTGTGATAACTGTATATATATTTATATATACAATATCTGTAAACGAATGTTTGATCGATTTAAAAAAAAAGAGAGAAATTAATTTTATTTTTTTATATAATATCGATTTTTCTAATTTAATTTTTGTGTTTCCAATTTTTTTTCTTTATAATATATATAATTATTTGTATAGCTTCATGCTTTTTTGTAAGAGAAACAGAATCTTTTTTATCTCTTTAATCCGCGAATACGAGAGAGCTATTGCAGAATTTGCGAACACGATTACTATTCTGAAACGCACGCGGGAACGTCACGCCAAGTACTCGCATAAGATAGGATGTAATCTCCGTTTCCTCTTGCATAGCAGCGATATATTTTATTAAAAAAACTCGCATCTCGTCTGAGAACCTCATTTTAAAATATTCAAGTATTTAAAATGATATATTAAGTAAATGTATTTAATATTTGACATGTATTTTGCCTTTAAAAGAGTTAAATATTTTTATGCAATGTTTTTAAAAGGCGGATACATTTTATCTAAAAATTATACGCACATTAGGTTGCACAAATATATCACTAGAAAATTTAATTTAAAATATTCTCAATAACAAATCTATTTGCGGACAAATAATATTCATGAATTCATTACAATATAGCCGCATTGTAAATAAATTGTTTAAATAGCAGCAATTTATCTCACTCGCATTGATAGATTTTTCGAAACTCAATTTGCAGTATCTCCATTCAATTATACCACCGAATCCTACGATATTGCGATAGTTTTCTCGATGGTTGTATCTGATGCTGCAGAACTAACTAAAACGAGTTCGTATCGCAAGAAAATATATCTAGCATCTCCGTAAAAAAGAGCAAAGGTGAGGGAGAAAAATTTGTTAGCATAAAAAGGAAACGAAACGAAATATGAGAATACGCCATAGAAGATAACAAATTGTCTAGTGCAAGCGAAGGAACAAATATTTATAAATATAGCAGAATTTAAGAATAAATAAAATGTAGTGTATATATGTATTTTTCTCTATTTAATGTTTGTTTTTAATAATATTTTTAATAAAAATTTTTAATGTTTAAATATTTTCAAATATATTTACGCATGTTATTGCTCTCTATAGTTTTATTACGAAATACAATCGCTTAACGAATTTGAAGCAGCTTATTTTCTTTTATAAATATGTTATTTTTATGAGTTAATCGATATTCCTTTGCTATCTAATGGTACTTCTTACATTCGTGAAATTTATTCATTTTACTTCATTTTTAGATCTTATTTTGTTTAATGTTGCAACACTACGCGTATATACAATATAACGAATAGGAGCACGTTAATGTGACACGCGAATGTGTAATTCGTTTTGTAATGAGAGTTGGAAATAACGAGACCACGACGACGCGTCGCCATTTCATCCCTTGATGACTCTACGTCACGAATTGTGAATTTTGCACGCTTTTTTTCTTAGTTCGACGAACTCTATTTTCGCGCAATTGCTAGCACAATTTGGAGAGACAAATAAATCTTTATCTTTTATCTAGAATACATTATTAAAGGGAGAAGAAATTTTAAAAATTAATCTGATATAAACGCAAAGAAAAGATTATGCAATACAAATACAGTCTCGTCTCTTTTGATCGCGAACGCGAAATGGTTAAAGCAAACTTGTATGCGTCGAAGGGACGAAATTCTTGCTGCCGTATGTGTATATATTTTCGCATAGCCTTCTTTCTATGTAAATATTTACGTTTATATATAGGGACTTTATACGATATGTAACCTATGTATGAGGCCAATAGACGCTCGATCCGTAAGCTATGCAGGAAATAGACTTTGGTAAAAAGTACAGATTTTTCGAAGCACCCGAGAAATCAGATCGCAAGGAAGATTACAAATATCGGGAAACTCTGCGCTAAATCTTTTTATATTTTAAAATGTAGAAAATAGGATTCATATATAATTATTCGGTTCAATTATTGCTCGTATTACATATTATTATATCGCTACGTAAAAACGAGGAAAATTTTTAGTTCTAAATTTTAAACGTACGCTACTGAATTTTGTGCATTTCGTACATTTCAATGCGTGACTCGTCTCCCCGTTAGATTAAAAGTGATATTTATTGCAACAAATTAATTGTTAAAAGTAATAAATTTAAATGGTGTACATTCTCGGGATTTCTTGTAATATTTACGCGATTCATTGTTAAAATAAATTATATAATTCTAGCTTGTTAAACTTTTCGGTCAAGGAGTTATCGCATTGCAGCTGTCCTTTTACCTTTTAGTGTGTGTTGATCTCATTAAAGAATAAAACAACGCGCGGCGTAACGCGCGAAATACGCAGTGCAACGAGTCGGATATTTTTTGCCGCATGTCAGAGCAAGGAGGGATTCAAACGCGAGAGGGCGGAAATCTTTCCTGCCCATGCGACCGTATATCATTTCGGTTCTGCCACGTATATAAATCCAGTTATATAACGGCTCGTTTGCGTCCGTGTAAAGTGTAAAGGATAGGTCGTATAAAAAATATTTTTTCGGTTTTTCCGACATGAAAAAGGCAGTCTGACGGACGTTGGATGAGAACGCTAGAGATGTGAGAAAAGAGTAGCCGAATGATCACTTTTAAACCTTTGAAAGATACATCTGAAAGTTACTTTGTTAATTATAATACATTTTTGCAAATAAAAATCGTGATAAATAAAGTACGAAGTATCATTCCAAGAGCAGAGAAATATCTAATTACTCTGCCGCGGTAAGTGCAATAGTGACAGCCCGGGGAAAGTCACTTCTCCCTGGGCTGGTGAATCGTAGAGGACTGATGCTCGTCATTGCACGGGGTTCCGACACGGTGACTGAATGGAGTAACCCCATTTCATTATCAAGCACAAATCGGATGACTCCCTGAAGACGGAATTAAAAAGTCGGACGCGGGGAGAGTCACGTATAAGAGTATAATAGCATTCAGTTGGCAGTATTTATTCGCGTAACGAAAGCATATGGAAAAGGTACGCGATAGATCGCAAAGATACGCAACTGTCAAGGATCGCGTAGCCGACGATTGATAGTTAGACCTCAATGTTATCACCATCGTAAATTTCCGGTAGCGTTCGGTTTACGCACACGTTCGCGATATTTTTCGCCGTCGTATCGTCAAAATAGAAAAATGTTTGTGTCACAGGCATGTTTGAGGTCCCAGGACTCTCTCTTACTATGCAGTACATAGGATACCGTGAAGGTTTTAACCGATAAAAATCCAGCATTATCCTCGGTTCCCCTCTCAGGAATTGAAAGTGTCTATGAAGATTTCCCCCATGTAGGAGAAAAGGATTCAATATCATGTTAGAATATTCTTTCTCTACAATTTTCTTTTATAAAAAATATCATATATATATATGGTCAAATTTCTTGTAAATTTTATTATATATTCCGTGAATAATTTATATAGACTGTTTGTGTATTATAATTTTAGCATGAAAAGGTATAGTATTGATTGCAAAAAAGAAAACATATCAGAGCAGAGCGAATCTTAATATAAATTGTGAATATCGTTACTAACAATGAGTATTAAAAAATGCAAATATAAAAATGATTAAATAATAAACTACTCGCTTGTAGATAAGATGCGCATTAAGCCTGCTATATTATCTTTCATAAATATGTAAATATATAACGTACGAAATGTCGAATATTTAATTCTTAATCGAGACACACAGATAGAAGCCTGATCAATATCAGGAAGTGTCTATTCCAATAACTTTCACGAGATGTGTATGTAACAAGGATGTTATTTATATATACACGACGTGGTATATAATCGAATAAAAATTACGTC
Source organism: Anoplolepis gracilipes (assembly GCF_047496725.1). Lineage (NCBI taxonomy): Eukaryota > Metazoa > Arthropoda > Insecta > Hymenoptera > Formicidae > Anoplolepis > Anoplolepis gracilipes. The sequence continues at coordinate 6,279,455 of NC_132975.1, forward strand.
ACGGAACTATCAATTTGTTAATAAAGCATTACACGCCCTAGCGTTTCTACAACGCTGAATCTTATTGCTATAGTTTTATTACGAAATACAATCTCTTAACAAATTTGAAAGAATTTAATTCTTCTTATCAATACGTTATACGAGTTAATCGATACTCTTGTGCCATTCTAATACTACTTCTTTCTTCATCTTAGTTCAAGATTAAAAGTATATATTTCAACATATCTAATTTTTAATCTGGAATTAAAAAGACGAAGTAAAAAGTATCATTAAGAATAGCAAAGTAATATCGATTAGCTCGTATATTGGTAAGAGGAATTAAACTTTTTCAAATTCGTTAAGTGACGTATTCCGTAATAAAATTTTACAAAGTACTAATATATTTAAAAATATAATCAAAAATATTTAAACATTTAAATTTCTTTTGACTTTTTTATTTAAAAAATTAAAAACAAACATTATATATATATATATTTGTTTATTTATTTATTTATGGAAAAATAAATGATCGCGTAAAATAAGATAAATATATAAGACTCACCAACAAAGTTGTCCGCTCAGCGTCCGCTCGTGGACGCTGTAAACTCTTGTAGTAGACAGACAGTCGAAAAATCCGTAAAAATCAACAAAAGGACACTGAATAAAACGAGGATTCACGGAACACAAAGAACTCGTTCGCACAAAACGCAACCGCAACATGTAAAACGACGTTCGCCGATAGAATGCGACGAAGGAAGGAAAGAATGCGGGACGCGCGTGACAGTCGCGAGAGAACGACTCGCTTAAATGGCGAGCCGTCTTCTCCCGCGCTCGTGACGAAGCCAATCGGTGCGGCGGCGAATAACGCCGCTGACGAATACGGGGAACGACATATATATATATATATATATATATATATATATATATATATATATATAAGTGAGCGATTGGGAAAGTAAAAAGAGAGAAAAAGTGAGAGGACGGTGAAGTCTGTGCACGCGGTCCGCGTACGAGGAGCTTCGAAAGTACGGACGCGACGGACGTAGTACTTTCCCGTACGAGGTTCTGCCGGGTACTGGGGGTAGCGCGAGGTCGTGCTATCGAACGCACTTTTGCGCGCCGGCCAATCGGCGCCACTGGCGCACGCGGCGTGACCAATCAGCGCGCGCGCCAACAGCATCGGAGCGCGCCGCGACGATTAAAATTGCGCAGCGTGTGAAATCCATTAACCGCGTTTTTAATTTTCAGATTAAAAAAAAGCAAGGAAAGAATACGAGGAATGTTTTCTTTCCCAAGGTATATTACTATCTCCCGTATTTTCCTAAAGCAAATTGACAAACATGCAACGGCAATTTTAATTTCGAATTAATTTGTTATAAAGCGTTCCTACAGAAACGAATGTACAGGGATAAGACATGAAAAACATTTTTAATTAATAACCACATTTCCATTACGTCATTGTAACACTCAAAGCAAACAAGATATTATATGGCAATGTAATGCGAGTGAAGCTAATATAATTACAGAATTATATTTAATTCATAAAATCCAATTTATTCCTCCTATTCATTTATCCCGGTAAATAAAATTAAAGCGAAAGTTACATAAGACTGAAGCTTATTTTAGTATAATTCAATATACACATTAGGTATATTTTTATTTACTATCTTGTATTAATCATTCAACGTGTCATCGATTATTTACAATCCATGGAGCAAGGACTCGCTTGTCAAGGTAACGGACATGCGATAGATCGATGGATATGCGATACCCTCCCTCGGGCAATACCCAAGATGAGATTGCTCTAACACGTATTAACGCTTCTAATTTATGCGGGTCCGTACGAGATCGCTCAAACCACACTCGGCTCTCCTGCCGTAGCATCGCGATCGGCCTCTCTGCACAAACAGTTCAGCGCGTCACTATGATCACGTTGATCAAGAGGCTCAAAGGAATAGGAAGCACATAGAAACCCTCAAGTATCGTCTACAACATTGTCCCGGGAGAGTAATTAAACCTGGTTTGCGTTCATTAACTTCGCCATCATTAAGTGCGATTTTGTGCTTATTACTTACTTTTGCAATACAATATTGTATTTAAAATAATTTTCTGTGTAAATGTGTAATGATAATATATTTATAAAATTAATATACAGACCAAATTTGTGTATTAAAATTAGAAAGACTATCTTTTGATATTTGATATTTGATTGGCACAATTTGAAACGATAATGCAACGAATATGTCGACGAGTAACTTATTCAGTGAAATAATGCAACAGTAATCTGTACATTTATCGACTCCCAGGCGGATATTGTCTACGCTGCTGTTTTCGAGATGGAACATTTCGCGCTAAATAACGTCCATTCAAACAAGTTAATGTCCTTTTATCCATCGAAAGTGATTGCATAATAACACAAAATATCATTTATATAAAATCAATAAAACTCGAAATACGACCAGCGTCTCATTTCGATACTTCTATCGCCTGAAGTCTCGAGAGCAATCTAATTTGTTTAATAAATAATCTATTAGTTTTTGTGCATAGAACTCTCTCTGGAAATTAAAAGTAATTACAGACACGAAATCTCATTGAATCGAGAGAACTATCGAAATATGGTCAGAGTCGCATCTCTGTACTTATATACATCCGACGTCTCGCATGTTTTTATTTGTTTAATAAATATTATAATAATTTTTATGAGTAGAATTTTTTGTGAAACTATTGCAGCGTTTCTCAAGCGCTTAAAATCTGGCAAGAATGCTAAAAAATGTCGTCGAAGGACAAAGATGCAACGTGAACCTGACGTGTCAGTTTGTTCCGATTTTTTTCCCAAGCCATTCTTTTAATGATCGGCACTATTTATTTAATCAATATATCAAGAAATATTGATATGTGCATAAATTCATTTATAAAAGTATTAATAAAGTCTTCTGATCATATGCAGAATTAATTTATTACATACGAGTGGAGATACAAGCATCTCACCTCAGCCTTATGTATATGTCCGGTATCTCGAATGATTTAATTTATTTAATTAATATTCTAATAATTTTTATGTACAGAACTTTTTGTAGAATTATTGTAGAATTTGCAAACGCTTAAAATCTGGGGCAAAAAATTGTAAAAAAAATTCATCAGCGGACAAAATGAGATGTAACGTAAATTTGGCTTCTCAGTTTGTCCCGAGTAATTTTTCTTTTTTATTTAATGGCTAAAATTATTTGTTTAATATATCAAGAACTTTAGGAGTATTAAAAATAAAACCAGAATTCTCAACAATTAATGAGTTTCGACAAAGTAAGATGCCAGCTTTACGTACATATATTATTTATCGCACTCTTGTACAATTATACATCATTTATTATATTAATCATGCCGCGCGTTTACTTTATCTCGTGAAAGAATTCTACGAAGGTATAGTCAATGCGAGTAGATCGATAGTCAATTATCCTGTAGACCTCCATACAGCGGTTTATGTGGCATTACGCGAGAATATGGCGCGAACATCATTACAATAATTTTGACAGTTTGGACACTCGGTAACACTCTTCAATATTACATTCATTACGATACCTGCATTATCGTGACCGAAGTTTATTTGCCGACGCGCGCCCCGTTATCGAATAAGCGCGCGCGCATTTAATGTTATACGCGCACGCTAATAGAAACTAAATTGCGGGCATTGACGCGAGCCATAACAATAGCCAACGACTGACCGCAAATCTTTTCGCTGTGCGTGATCGATTGATTGTTACACACCGAGACTATTCAGATGTGATTACATTTCGTTCAAATGGATGAAGCGGATTTGACAGAGATTATATGCGCAGGTGTTCGAATATCGACGTTTCTATCACGATAACAAGAAGGGCTTGTTCGGATATCGGAGATTATTGCGCCAGCCTTTGATAATCGTTTGAATTTGTAATCGGCTCGGATTCGCTTGATATCTCTCAAGTTCATTCAAGGCGCAATGATCAACGCAATCACGTTTCTGATTAAATAACCTTAAGCGAAAAGAAACGGAATTAGCCTTTGGAAGATGATTATTGACACAGCGCTTTCAGAACAAAGATTAAAGACGAAGATTAATTCTTTTCAAACCCCCTTGTACTACTTGCCAAGTTCATTTTCAATTCTTTAGTCTCTTTTTCTCTCCGAAGAAGAAAATCACAGGGGTTAAGTTTTCAAACGGCCTGTTATTCTTTTCCCTGCGCATCAAATTTATCAATCGCGTGATTTACAAGCTCAAAGAATCTCAAAATAAATTAGGTTTGCGATGTGTGGTAACGCGAGGTATGTGCATTTATTTGGAGTTGGCGAACGGTACGAGATACGCGCATTGTTATGATAATTCAGCAAGAACGAAATGATAGAAGGTAATGAGAATAAAGTTACTGAACTCTCGCACAAGGGAAGTCATTATCTGTGATTTTCATAAGCGATTGGACCGTTCGCGCATTTCCGTTACTATTATCACTGTCAAGATATACGATATGGCAGTTAGTAATGAAGACGGATCGCTTTCTGCGAATCAAACGGAATGCGCGTCTCCCTTTTCTTTCTCAGCTCGACAGTCGTCCGCAAAACTCGAAAGGAATTGGATAATCGGGCTTTAATCAGGCTTTAATCGCTTAATTCGGCGCGCAATCGCGACGTTTTGTAAGATGAACAACATTACGTTGGACGAATTTTCATGTAATATAAATCGTAACAAAATTCTAATATCAAATGTAAAGGAAATGAAAATCGTGTCATAAAAGACGTAAGAAAGCATCAAAAACTTGGAACAAGATGAATATATTAAATGAGATCCACAGATTACAAGCCACTATCCGCTTAGACGCTTGTTCACGGACGCAAAGGCTATCGAAACAAATATTGTTCCACAAACTATTGTTATTCTCTCGAAGATGTAAACGTAGCGCAAGACGTAGCGTCGCCTAACGAAAGTTATTATATTTAATGGATCGTTCACACACATAGAAATATATTTAATATTTAATTGTTTGTATTTTCACATTTTGTACTTATAAATTATTTTACTATTACTTGATTCTGTTAATCTGATGCTTTAACCGAGATATCTGTAAGATAGAGTGTCGCATCTCTGTTTACATATTTGGTGTCAATGCAAATGGGATTGCACCTTAGCCATCAAAGATCTTGAAAAAAGAGAAAAAGACAAGAATCGACATGCAACAAAATGCGAATATATTATTCTTATATTTCTAAAATATACAAGAAATATATCATACGTGATTTTACGCAAATAAAATTTATAATATTTTTTTTAAGAAAAACGATTGAAAATATTTTCTCATTATATTTTTACTTCTGTTTCCCACAGAATCATAATGTTTATATTATTATGAACTCGATATGTATATTTTACTTGCTGGATAGTTTCAACGCGCGTACGAATGACATGATTATAAGGCGCATTTATAATCGTTTCGCTGAGAAAAATGAAATTCTTGACGAGGTAAAGTGGCGCACTTCGAAAACGAGGATCCTGTTTTTATTGCTGGAAAGTATGGTAATCTGGCAAAGCGTGAAAGTTCTGCTAACGATTATTCAAGAATGGCCGGCTCGCGCCGCACCGTGGAAATTGGATCGAGGAATGAAATTCTTTCGTCTAATTAGAGCACAATATCTTCGCCATCGCGAGGGGGCTTGTAGTCTAAAGCTTACTCTTTTACTTGCGCCTTAGATCAAACGTTCCACAAGAATTAATTGCTTCCCGAGGATAACGATCTAAGGGTGTTTCGCACATCGCTCGAGGGTGTTCTGGTTAAATACGTCAAACGTGTCTCTTTGTGCCGTTTGATAATTGTAATTTCAGCATGGATTGAAAGACGCCATCAAGGCAATTAACCCTAATTTCGTTTACGATGCGCCATCATACTTTATTTTTATCGTAATCGCGTATGATATTCGTAAGCAGTCATGAAATGAGGATAAAACATTTTCTATCAGATATTATAATAAATATATGAAAACATTCTCTCTTTTTACGATATTAGAATCTTATAAATGTTGTAACAAACAAATATATAATTATACAAGTGCAATAAATAGTATGTTTGAAACTGACGTATCACTTCATGGAAACTCATTCATTGTCTTGAGAATTCTGTCCTTATTTTTAATAATTCTAGAGTTTTTGATATATTAAACAAATAATTCTGGCCATTAAATCAGAAAAATAGCTTGCGATAAACTGATATAAATACGCCAAGTTCACCCTGCGTCTCACTTTCTTCATGATTTTTTAGCACTTCTTGTTAGATTTTAGGCGCTTGAAAATTTCACATTAGTTACACAAAAAATTCTACGTGTAAAAATTTTTAGAATGTATATTAAACAAATTAGATTGTGTCCGAGACACCAGACGTTTAAGTAACAAGGTAAGACGTTGGTATTTCGATAGTTCCATCAACTTTTAAATAAGATTTTTTGTTATTCTACAATTATTTTTAATTTCTACAGAGATTTCTATGTGTAAAAATGATTAGAATATTTAACAAATAAATTAGATCATCAGAGACGCCAAATGTATAAGTGCCGAGTTGCCGAGATGAGACGCTGATCGTACTTCGATAGTCGATCTATTAATCTTAAAATACATTTCGTGTTATTCTCTAATCATTTTTAATTTTTAAAGAAAGTTCTATGTATGAAAATTATTAAAATATTTATTAAACAAGTTGGATCAATCGCGAGACGACGCATACATTTTTATCTCTAATAATAAATGATATATAAATAATAAATTTTACTCATCACATGATTGTTCTCCGCAGATGCTTGCTAAGCCTCTTCTCAGGTTGTCAAGTTGTCCTTTTACATTGTCGCACTCACTCGCGAAAATATTACCACGCAAACCATTCGCGACATTTTTAGACGTACAGCACTTTGCACAGCGTTCGCAAATGCGCGATACTTTGTACATTTCCAAATTGAATAACTTCTGAAATTGAAACTAATTAAAACACGATGAATTATCCGTGGGATGTTGACGAATAAACACACGACACTTTGCAAACTCCCGAATCCGCGATTACTTTATACGACACTCCCCAAGTTTTAAAGTTAATTAAAACGCGATGATCATCCGAAGCATGTTAAAAGATGAACGTGCGACATTTGTACGGCACTCCAGAAATTAAAATTAATTAAAAACAAATTGCGATAAATCGTTCTTGCGGAATACATATGTCCGAGTATCGTTTTCTGCCGGCGAAAACTGTTGCAACGGAGATGTGCGAAATGAGCCCTCGATCATCCGATTGCGTTAACCAATCTATGATTGAGACGTAATATTACGCGAGTCAGTGATTGATATAATCTTGGATTTGCAGCGTAATTTTAGCACGACGCATACTTGCTGAGTCGCAAGGTTGCGAAATGCAGATTAAGAAAAGTATTAAGGCGACGTTAAAATGACGTCATCGATCTGATTATTGATTATAATAATCGCAGGATCGAAATCGAATGTTTCAAATAATGTCCCAAGCGCTGATCACATAATTAATAGCGTATTCGATCAGCCGCACTATTAAAGGCTGTGTAATATATGAAGTATGTAAATACAATGACATAATATATAAATACTTTGAGAGAGATAATGAAATAATAATATAATAATGTCCTGCTAACAAGAATGAAAATGTACCATGTGATTAAATTTTAATTAAAATAATTAAAATAAATAGATTTTACTTAAAATATTTATATTATTTTTTTTATTTATTTAGGTAATTATTTTTAATTTAGACAACTTAATATGTAGCAATATTTAGTACGCACTAGTGCGGTGTAGTGCGTGGATGAAAATTCATTATAAATACATGGGCGCTAGACTCGAGACCAAATATTTTGTAGAATTTTTTCACAGATTCTTTCACAATTGTTAAAAAGAAAAAAAATTCTCTCGAATCCGATCGCGGCTCAACGCTCACACATGACTGTTATTCTTCATTTGCAGCCGTAATCTTTAACGAGCAAGGATTAATGACACTAAACGAGCGTAAAAATAAATGATCGAACGGACGAATCCTCCGGTAACAAGGGCAGATGAATTCTGTCACGTCTCGCGGTCATACTATGAATCAACGTGTGCGACATGTCTTGGTTTTATTCACAATCCGACGACTGCCATCGTGAATATGCGAGCAAGAGACGAACAAAAGAACTGAGAATTGAGGGATAGAATAACAGATGTGAGGAGAGAAAGAAAAAAAACAAACCGAGAAAAGAGTAAAAAGGAAGAAACGACCGGCAGGGGCAGAGATTACAGTGTTCACCTTTATTAGAATCAGCGTCATTGGCGACACGAATGCTAAAAATGTCGTATCACCTACGAGTCGCGTTTGATGGAAACAAACCGCGAACGAGGAGATGAACGAGACGAGGATTCTCGCAATCATCGCGCATAAATTCGAACCGGCAACTATTTAATCGACCAAATCTGCCGATATCGCACACGCATGATCGGAAAGGAAAAAGGAAGAGAGGCAGAAGAACCTAATCTATGGCGATCCGTTGGAATGAATCGAATTCCGCAGCGAATTCGCGCGAGGCGAAGCTGTCATTCGTGCGTAATTAACTGTCCTGTCGAGCTTGGCCGCGATTCAAATTGAATTGACTATCGTTATGCGCTAGGGAGGATGAAAGGGTGGTTGACGGGAAGAGAGAGGGAACGATGGTGATGGCGCGATGGCGGTGACGGTGGTGTAAGCGATTCATTCGATTTCCGGCTCGATCGGTCCGGAGAGCCAAAGGCATGACTGAAAAATATCCCACGGCCGATAATTACGGCTGGCTTTCGCAATTATATACCCCGAAAATGTCCGGTCAGAAATTTATACGCGGGTCACACGGCCACGTTATATCGGCGTTCACGCGGCGCGAGAAAAGCGTCCCATTGTTTCCATCCACGATTTTATACGATCGTTTTATTTATTCACGCATAATCAACGCGCAGTTGAAAGCTAATCTGAAAAACGAATTATGCGCGATATCCTCGCGTCAGGCTCGTCAATAATTTTTATGATGCAGCGCGCGTAGTCCTGGTTGCGATCATTAATACTTTAGAATACTGTCAATATATGTATATGTGTATAAAATTCTTTCTCATTTCCATTAAAAAGTATGAAAAGATATTAAAGTATAATAAGAAATTTTTATACATGATTCAATATCTCTCTGTTTAAAAAAAAAATGAAACGCAATTGATAATAATGTGCCAATAAATAATGAATAATTGTTTCAACACAGAATTGAAACGACAATGTTGGTAATTTTTTAAATAATTTTTCCTTGTGATATTGAATGAACGATGGATCGTTAACCGCAAACTACTTAGTCAGGCAGCGACACTGGTATTATGCGCGTAATAACCCGTGAATACCGCGTTGGTGACTGGAAATCGAAAACTTAGCCGCAACTTTAAAGAGACTCGCACGAACGAGCGAACGATGATGCGGTAAGGATCGGTGCTGGTTACGGTACGTTCGCAAAATGAAATCGCAAACTTCTGCCGCATATGCCGCCCGTATGTATATACAGCGATAATGCATTGTCCCGTTTATAATGGCAATTTACCGAGCGTAACGAACAACCCGAATAAGTTACGCTGATCGAGGTTCGTCTAATGCTTCAGCGCGAGACGTGTTCTTTGTTCGCTCACAATCAATTCTGTGTCTTTAAGCGTCCGCTAAGAATATCATGTTACGTTTATTACCACATTGAAAAAATTCTCGAAATGTATACCTTATAAACTTTCTCAATGAATAAGGATATTTTCTTTTACACTTGATATTTTTTCGAATATCTTATTTATGAATTAAATAAAAACTATGTATTTAATTGTCAAACTTTCAATAAATGTAAATGTTCATTTAAAATTGTTTATTGTTATTATTAGAATTAATAATCCTAAATATTAAATAATAGAGAAATATAAAAAAATATAATAATAATATAAGAAAATATCCTATTTAGTATATATATTTTCACATATTAAGAATATTTTATACTACTTTACTTTTTAGAGGATTTTTCTTTTAAAATAATTGTAAAAAGATTCTTTGGCGCTTATTTTAGAGAAAGATATTATAAAGTGAAATATTCTTAAGTAAGAATAAGAATATAATTTTTTAATGCACTATTTATTGTTCTACTTTAACAACAGCTTTACATTTGATTTAAACGAGAGTGCTGCGTTTTAATTGTATGCATCATTTTTAAATAGATCATCTCGATACGTCTTTGTCGCAACTTTTCGACGATGAATCTCGCTTCGTTCCCGAAATAATTCGCGCGATTAAAAATCTTATATTTATTACATAACTGCAATCCCTGTTGTTACAGTAGAAGAGCCGCTTTCTCATCGACACGAAATCCTGATGTTAAGCCTGGATTGAAACTGGAAATAATTTCGGTGAGCTGAGATTTCGACATTATACGCGCACGTACAGGAAGATGATCCTATTTTCCTCCCCGGGTTCGATAATCGTTCAACTGCGACACGGAATTCGCGAGTGTCGCATTGCCGGGCGCGCGGTGAGACGCTTTGCGGGACAGATGGCATTTCGAAGTTTGCTGCAACTGCAACTGCAACTGCAACTGCAACTGCAACTCACCGCTTATACTCTATGCGGCCCGTCCTTCGCGATTGCGGGTCGGCTCGTGACTTCGATCGAAGACAAACTGGAAACTGGATTAGGAATCCCGCGAATAGTTGCCATGATTAATAGACACACGGTCCAAATTATCCACTCATTCGATGCGCGAGACGCTAAGGCTGCTGCCAAACGCACTTACATGCTCTTGCTTGCACCTGATACCACGAGAATCTGCTATCACACCGATACTGGCGCAATCAATCGATCGTTTAGTCTATTAAATCATCTACAGGCCACGTTTCTGTCTTGTCATAGTTAACGAGCAAATATATTCCACTCTATAACGATGATTCTGGTAGCAAAGTGACGAATCACAGATTTGCGAATCTATCTGTATTCGAAAAAATTGTATTGTTGAAATGTATACTTTATAAACCCTTTTAATAAATATTTTTAATAATGATATATTTTTTTCTTTACGTGATATTTTTAATAATATTTATAAATTAAATAAAAACTGTATATTTAACTTTTCAAAGTTTTAATAAATAACAAATGCTTATTAGTTTTTGTATTATCATTGAAATTAACCCTTACTCCGTATTGTTATTTTTGGCACTTTCCAACTGCACAGGTGGGTCAGCGTAATTTTCGATAAGTTTATTAATATGTAAAAGTGTTTTAAAAAATCTGAAAAAATGTATATACCTTCTTTAAACATTCTAAATAAAGACTAAAATAATAAATTTAAAAAATAATTTACTTAAATATATTATTTTATGATTATTTGTTTTCGAAAAATTAACGTTGTTAGAAAAATCACAGATAAAAATGACCCATCAATACGGAGTAAAGGTTAATAATCTTAAATATTAAGTAAATAATGGAAAGAAAACCCCATTCTTACATATTAAGAGTATCTGAGATTACTCTACTCTTTAGAAAATTTCTCTTTTTAATTAAAAGAATTCTTTCGCTTATTTCAGACAAAGATATTCTAAAGATAAGTGAAATATTTTTAAGATGGAAATATAATTTTTTCAGTATAATAATCTGTTTTTTTAAATGCAGTTTTTGTCGAATACGAATTGAAATTGTGTGAAATACGACTGAAACAAGCAAGTGGCGTTTCGCGAACCAGACTTTTAATCCCATCGCGTTCCGCATTTTAAGCGAGATAAGCTATCGGCTCGATCGTACTCATTTATTTAAAATCGCCAAGTTTTTGTACAACGCAATCGGTTTTTCCAATCCTAAAAAAAAAAAAAAATTGTTGCACTACGTCCGCGCGAACTCGCGTATCTTCGTAGCCAGATGCGCAGCGTTCATTTGTTGTTATTACGCAACAACCAAAAGTTTGGACGATCCGGGTATGTTTATCGTCGGATTAGCGATTCCATTGCCCAAGCTTTTCTGCTTCGAAGCACTAGGATGTATAGCCCAAGTTACGCGGTTCGTCGGTCGGCTTTCGTTTACTCGCTCGCGAATCATTCAGAGTAAAATTGAACGGAGCCAATGAAAGGCCCGGGAGAATATGTATTAATTAACGAAGCATTTCGCCAATAGCGTCAAAAGGGGATTTGATTTAGAGGCAAATCCGCCGGACCGCGGACTGCGCAATATCTCTTGCAGGTGAATCTGATAATTAAATTTATCGGACTACAGATGCAATCCCGTCTCTTTAACGGCATTCGTACGAATTGTATGTGATCCTAGAGTTGATAAGACATGATTTTGGAAATGTTGAAACTTATAATTTAAAATTGATTTCACACAAAGCGAACAATCTTCTTCATTCTATAAAAATTAATTTATTTTTGCCATCCAATTTAAAAAAAAAACACTAATATAAAAGCATTTAATTATTATTTATGGAAGATTATAAACGCGCAAAACAAAATTATTTCAGCGTTAATCTCAATTTACATTATCTACTTTTACATTTTAATGTTAATTCAAGCTACGTTTTAAAGTTTTTATAAAAATATTTTTTTTTTATAAATTAATGGACGTTTCAAAATTTTTCCATATATCTTTGAATTAAAGTTGCAAATAAATTAATGCTTATCATAAATTATCCTAAAAGTGGCTAAAAGGCTCGCTTCTACGGTGTATTCCTCATTACACTAATATCGATGATTTCCTAAATATTATATCATTTCGAGAAACGTGTATTATACACGTGTATCTCGATTGCGAATGTAATCGAAAGTATTTTTCTCTTCTTGTATCTGAAATATTTTTGATTCGTGATATCACGTACAAGAATCTAGACGTTATTACAAAACAACCTGTACAATGCAAACGCGATACACCCGCAAGAAACCCGAAGATCCTCATACGTTCGTAAGCATAAACGTCATATTAGGATAAGCAAACGTCTATCTAGACGCGTGAGTTTGGATTTACCGTTGCGCACGACGATGTCAAAGTCAACTCTAAATTTCATGGATCCCGCTGTAATTTAATGGTTACGGATTGAGTTTACGATGCGGAGAAGATAGGCAACGAGATAGATTTAGCGGCACGCATAACTAGATGAAGGCGCAGTATAGTATGCGTATGGATTTATGATGCGGCTAATGTGGTTTCGATTTCAACATAATTGATATTTTTATAATGCTTTAATGAGCATTCGTTTATATATTATATTATATTTCGTTTATACATTATATATATATATATATATATATATATATATATATATATATATATATGTATATACGTATTTGCGTGCCCCGAAGCCCTAAGCGAATTAATTGTTAAACAACTTTATCCAATTTTGATGAAAGTGTTATATACCTTCATCTTTGGCAATCTATATAGAAGCAAGTTTGAAGTGATAGGCAAAGTGGAGAGCGCGTATAAATAGATAACGGTCCTAAATGAAGTGGAGAATATTTCACACTAGTTGAATTCTCGAGGGATGTGCACGATGGTTGTGATAGTTTCAGGTCATGTTTACGAGATCCAGGCGCGATTCGAGAACTCGTTTCAGCGCGCGTGAGAGCACGAGGAGAGCCGACTCTTTTATAAAACTTAATTTTCCGGATAATTTTACCATTTGTTACCGCCTCTTACACATTACAGTCATAATTTACAGTCGTCGTGCAGTCGAGCGTTAATGGAAATTTTAGGTACCGTCTCCTCTCTATCTTCCGCGCTTCCTTCTACTCTTTTTTTTTTTCGTCATCGTAGATTTAAGAGGAACGTTTAACGTTTTACACGGTCTGAAACTTCGGCAAAGGCGCATTAAAGACGTGCCAGAAAGAGTATGTAAATATCCAGTCGAAATTTGCATAATTTACATCGCGATCTCTTCCACGAAAGTAGTCTATGTCTAATCCGCGTTTTATTTTATCATAACAAACAGTGAGAGTAGAAACAGTACAAGTGCATTTCCCATTATATATATACCACTATGTATTCTCTTCTTCTGCCCGATTACCGTCGCTTATAGGAGAGACTTGGTGTACTTAGTACCATCGGGTAACGTCGTTTACCTTGTAGAAAATAAGCAAACAAGCAGTACTCAAACCCCGGCGTCTATCTTAACAATCTCAAAACAGCTCCGTAATAGGAAGCCTGCGATTTTGCACATAGTACAAGTGAAAATCTCTCTCTCTCTCTCTCTCTCTCTCTCTCTCTCTCTCTCTCTCTCTCTAAAAATACTTCGAGAGAGAAAGTTATGTAGCTCAACCGGAAGTATCGCCGTAAGGGATCTCGAATAGAATTACGAGATGGGGTATCTCCTATAACTAGATCTCGTTTGCGTTGTCCAAGCGCACCTGCGACAGCATTAAGCAACATCTTAGGCAAAGAGATTGAAAAAAACGCCTGCGGTAACTACTTAATTTCTAACGTAAATTTCTTATGGCGTGGATCGATTAATCCGCTCGATCTTCGAGATGTTCAATTATCTGACACGCGCATATCGCGTGCCGGGAGTGGATAAATAAGCGCAGACCGGGCCTCATTAATCTTCCTTAACCAATACCGAAAGTTGCTCGCTCAAGCTTTCACGGAAATGTGCGAGTGTTAAAATAACAATCTATACGTCGCGTCTAACATCTTGCGTCGACGTTCGCGAGTATGATCAATAGTTTAGGCGAGACGACGGCCTCAGAGCCGTTTTTCGGGCACGTAATCCAATCCGAGTTGCGCTGAAATCAAGATCGATTCCAGTCGAAGCCGCTATCACGACTATACCTAACACTCTTGAGAACCGGAAACATGGAATGCGCGCTTGTGTTGAACGAAACGACAGAGTCGTAGAGAAACCCCCGCGGGAAATAGCCCCGGCCGGCCAAAGTTACCCCGAGATTCCCGGCTGCGGTAATGCAGTTTGGCAGTTGTGCAGTTGTAACGAGGACTCCATAGCGTCGCGTTACACGCGCGTCCACCGTCCTTTGGACGCAGCAACGTACGTTGTTGCAACGGTCATTGTATGGCCCGACCCGATGGTCGGTTCGCACATGTCGTATTTGTACTACAAATCCCTCCTAACCCTGACAAATTCGCAAGTGTATGTACCGAATGCTCTAATCAGGGCCACGCAAACGACGACTGCCTTGAACACTCTGCGTCGGCATTTCCTACCAAGCAATCGCGGTGAAACGTATAATTAGCTTCTCCGTCATCGCCATTTGACTTCCTGTCCATTCCAGAGAGAAAGCACGCGGATCATTTCCAACATAATATTATAAACCGATCAAATCTTACAATTACATTTTCTTAATTAATGTAAATTAATGTGTCGATGCGTAAAGTTCAAGTACCGCAATTTTTTTGGAAGCCATAAAATCAGATTCGATTTCAATCAAATCGCACAGAATTTTTTTTATAAACAATTCTTATTTATACTAAGAGAATATATGTAAATAATAATAATATTAATAATCTGTCAATAACCGCTAGTTCGCAAGAGAATGCGATTGGTATGCTTTTCCAGATACTTCTACTCGCCTTGTCAGAATGCCATATGCACTGTATATCGAATGCCTGTGATGAAACATTCTAGCGTCGTTAGTAAGCCAACAAAGCGCTTCTATAGCTATCCAATAATTTTACAAATTTGCTGCATTCCTGAGAACCACTAACGCCGGAACTCGTGTCGCGGTTTCTCATCCATCTACATACAGAAGATCGATGTAACGGCGTTATTGTTGATAAATGTGTCACAGAGACTCGACAACAATCAGTATTGTTACAAGAAAACTGCGATAATTTTTTTTCATTCAGTGACAGTTTGATAGTTTGATAATGCGAGTAGGCAAGGTGTGAGCTGTCGGATCAGACAAAATTAGATGCCGATAAATACGAATCAGTAGCCGCTCGAATGCTGTTCTACGATCATGCATACACGTCCGATCGAGCGGAACTTTGGATTATGTCTCAGACCTTGCGTGGACCGGCTCTCTTCAGTAGAGGCAATACAGTAGCCAGCGAAGACAGGCAAATGATCGATGGGATTTGTGAGGCGCCCATTGTGACGGCATCGCATCGAAGCGGCGTTCGCTAATGTTTCTTTTTGTCTCTGCGATGGACATCGTTGTACATTCATGAACTGACGAGAACCTAGGAAACTAATCAGCAAAATTGCCCGGGACATTTTATCGCTGATGGTCCGATGATCGAGCGAATTTCAATAATAATTATACGTGTTATTTGAATTAACAGAAGTCTCTGTGAGAAATTATATTAAATAATATATTACTTACAATTTATGCAAGACTAAAAGTAAAAACAGAATTGTATAGCACAGACAAGGAATAAAAAAATTATTAGAGTAATTACAGTAATTGCAAATAAATGAAGAGTGAAGCATGGATTTCTGAAACTAGGTCAGAGGGGCCTTTAGCTTTAAAATTATCGTAAGTCAAATCATACATGTTCTCTCGCCAAGTTTTGACAACAGATTCGGAATGTAAATATCGGACGAAGGTGCATTTGCTCGTACGTCATGACGGCGTAACAAATGGCACATTCGCGAAGGACGAAAACGAAAATGGAGTTGCTATTATAAATGTATGAGTTCAAAAGTTCCGGTATGGTTGTGCCCTAGGAAATGAGCGAATGTCCTTTGCGACAGGACACGTCAACGCGAAAAGTCTCCGTTCCGCTGGAGCGCAATGTCATCGTGGGCTTACGTCACCGTGACGTACGTGAATCCGCGACGAAATTCCAGCCAGTTTACGGTATAAATCTGATTTTTCTAGGAGCACGGGGACATTCTTTCTCTCTACCCTTTCCCCTCTCCTTCCCTCCTCCTCCTCTCTCTCTCTCTCTCTCTCTCTCTCTCTCTCTCTCTCTCTCTCTCTCGATGCGCACGCTCGACGGGTGCGGGAGTGTGTATGAGTTGATATTAACAGGAGAATAAATTATCTTATTCGGCACGAACCCTTCATAACTCAGTAGCAAAATTAGCATAAGATCAATATTGCTTTTTCACCGCACCACTGACGGCGCTCGGGTTTGATGTTCCACGTACCCATTCGCCCGATTTATGATAAATAAAATGACGAATTTATTAAATTATTATTCTGAAAATTGTCAATTGCATTACATATTGTATGCCACGTATTTTGATTTTTGTACGTTTCATACATATGTGAGTTTTATATATTTACAATGTTTACATACATTTTTTAAAATTTATATGAAAATTTTCAATAATTGATTGTAATATTGTATGTTTGATTTAATTAACAATAGAATAACCGATGTAAAAACAGACTAAAGTATAAATTTGGGCCAATTAAATATACAACATGCATAAAAATAAAAACTGAATGAAAGTTTTATCATAACACATAGCAAAATGATATTCATTTTTTCAATAATTTTTAATTTTTCGTATAAATTAGTTATACTTCAATTGGCTTTTGAAATTATCATAGAATTGCACGCTTCGAGAGCACTTCATACTGCACTGTTACTGCTTGCATTATGAATAATATCGGTATTTCAACCTCTTTTCTCCCGGTAGTCAGATTGTGCACGTTCCAGGAGAGCGATTCGCTCCTCAATTGCTCCATGACGGAGACAAGTTGTCGAAGAAGCAGTGGAACGAATCAACATTAATTGGAGCAAAATTAGGACGCGTGTTTACTTCAATTTCAACAAAATTGTATAAGGACGTTGCATTAATCGAAAAATATTTTATTAATAATTAATCTTGAAACTTATTCTGCTTAAATTTAATACATCTTAATTATCATCATTTATATATTTATTCTAAATGTATTGACGTTTTTTTAAATTTTAATTTAATTTATACATTAGTATATTATGCTCCCCATTATTTCCTACAACGCGCGATTATAAAGAGTAACTGCATTGTAGACAGCAAAAATAAAATATATAATAAAAGAAATGCATTGATGTTCTTCAAGATTACGCAAAACTCTAATATGTAACCGTAAGTGTTTACATCGCGTGTACAATCCATGCGTGTATATATATTTGAGAGGAATCATGATAGGCTGAGAGAACAAGAAGAATTAGAGTGAAGAGAACAGAAAAGAGAGAGTTACCAGTCTCGGCATGAAGCAAGAGAGGAAGAAAGAGAGAGAGAGAGAGAGAGAGAGAGAGAGAGAGAGAGAGAGAGAGAGAGAATAAACGCGAGTATGTATTTTGTAGTAGATCGTTTGCCCTTCTCCTCACATGACCGGTTGTGCCCTCGGAATGGAACTCCGAGGTCAATGCTTTCCGTCCAAGGCTAAAGGACCGGGAGAGCTGAGGCTCGAGTAGGTACTCGGATACCGCGAGTACATGCGGTATCCACGTCCAACATCGGATGGCGAGCAACGAGAGAAGCAAGGCAAGGCAAGGCAAGGCAAGGTAAGGCAAGAAGGAGGAACCAACCTTGCCAGGGCTCTCCTCTTTACCTCGCTTACAATCTGCCTCACCACTCCTTCGCCCAGGCTGCTTCGAGGCTAAGCGACTCTCTCGCTCTCGCCACCGAGAGCCTCCGTTACATGCGCCGCGCTGTCGCGGCTGCAGGGAATCGGATTTCACGTCCCATGATACCGACCGGAGAAGACCGGGAGTAGAGATCTTGGAGACCGGATAGTTGAGTTGCATTTGCCGAGTCGCAAAATGCAACGTGTTTGAGTTTCCACTAGATCCTGCGCTATGACATCGGGAATCGAGTTTGCACTGCAACGTTGTATCCCCCCTGGCTGATCCTCGTGGTTGATGGTAATGCGACTGAAAATTTACTCCGAGACACATCGTGCGTCCTGAATTCTACGACGTTTTGAATATCAAGAATGGAAAGTTGATCGATATTTGACAATAATAACGCCCGACAGTTATTTCAGAGATATATTATGCAAAAACGTTATAATAATACGCGATGCACACTTTTACCGATCAATATCAATATTTTGACGTCTTCACATCACACTCTGCCTCGAACTGGTAAGAACTGAGAAGTATCATTGCGCGAAATTACAATCAATACAAAAGTCGCAGGGAAAGACGAAGGGAGCGTGCTGTTCTTATTTTACGCTGCTTGCACAGCCGCTCCGCTTTTAGGACCATAACTTGTTACAACTGGACACTTTACGGTTGAAAACTAAAAGATTAAGAAGAGACTCCAGGATCGGAACGGTAAAACGAGGACGCATTGTTTCTCGAGGTTTCCGCTAGTAAGAAATTAGATTTCTCAAACACTAACAAACGGCCGCGAGTAACAAGATTTCTGCCGAGCGCGTTACACCGAAGCAACTGCTCATTTTTATATTTATTACATTTCGCAGATTAAACCTCATGTCAGAAGAGCGAAAGCACGTTAAGCGAAAATCCAAAGCCAGTCGCGACTAATATAATCTCGGTGATTTTAATTTGTAATGCTACATGAGAAAATCTACTTTGCGTCAATTATCTCTATCGTCGAAAATAAATAAAGAGATAATTTCTACGTGCTTTTAAGAGGAACTGAACGGATCAGCTACGTCAAAAGTTAATAAGTCCACTACATCTCGAGATTCATGAATTTTACATCGCAAAGCACTTTTAGCCTTTTAAAATATAAAATTAATAATTAATTTGTAAAGTAAAGATTTGCTCTGTAAAATATAATTTAATCTCAAAATCGTAAATATTATCTTATATCGAATTAACTTTTTTATAGTGACTGTATGTAGAAATGAAAATGAAAATTCTGCAGAACAAATCTTTACTTTAAATCATATGTTAATTTTATATTTAAAAATGCTAAAAGTAGGTAATGTCAAATTTATGAATCTCGAAATGTATGAGATTTATTAACTTTTAATGTAGCTAATGCCTATCCCAGTTTCTTCTTAAAATTAAAGTCGACAAATGCGTAAAATTTCGATTTCAATTTGTGCTGTAAACGTAATTGTTGACGATAAAATTACCAACACCGAAAAGGCAGACTTGATGAAAATTTTTCTCGTCGGATAACTGTCGTGAGCAATCTCTCAAGTAAATTAAGAAACGCCTCGCTATAAAAGAATAATGTCCGATGCAGCTCCGGCATATTCAGTCGCGGAAATAACGATTAATGGATATGATTAAAATCAAGAACGTTTCCATGCTAAATCTTTAAGGAAATCAATTTTTAAAAATGGAGTGTATAACAGCATTTTTTCTAATATCATTATCGTACATAAGAAATGTCAAATTTACGTTTCTATTAAATTGGTACACAAAATAAAA
This sequence comes from Anoplolepis gracilipes, assembly GCF_047496725.1. NCBI lineage: Eukaryota > Metazoa > Arthropoda > Insecta > Hymenoptera > Formicidae > Anoplolepis > Anoplolepis gracilipes. The sequence continues at coordinate 6,299,758 of NC_132975.1, forward strand.
ATTGATAGAGTACTGAAAAAATGTATATAAACAATGATATCTAATCACTACGCATTCTATGAAGAAAATAATCAGTTGATTAACTATCGTTATCTTTCTGTAGTCTTAGCATAAATGAACTTTATATTTGAAAATTATTTAGAAAACTAATCAAAGAATTAGTTTCCTGTTTTTTTGACATTTACAACGCGTCTGTATTAAATTCTCACAGGTCACATAAATATTCATTTGCTAACAAATTCGATTTCCTCACGGCAATAACTGGAAAATGGACGAAATACTGTTCCGAAAAAAGAGATTATCTGGCTAACATCCCCGGCAGAATATTTAACGACACAATGTCGATATTGTGACTGAGATCTTGGATGTTAGATTAACTAGCGACGACATGTAGCTTTGTAAGCACATGATATTGAATATACACATTTACCTTCATTATAAAGTATACTTTTGACGACTTATTATATTCGAACCTGGCCTCAGAGAGATGAGAGAAGTAGCACAGCAAGGTATAAAATAATAATACTATCTTTTCTGAGAAAAAGAAGATGGCTTAAATTTGTTTCAAGTTCTCCTTAAATGTAGATTTCTTTTAGAGATGGAATTTATATATTTTGAGAGAGAAGAGAAAGAGAGAGATAGAGAGTGCGGCAGAGTTATTAGCAACGAGCAACGACATTTCACAGTCGAACATTATCGAACTTGGCTCGCGAAAACGCCTAATCCGCGTAAGCCTCAAGTCCGCGCGATTACGAGTTGGAGGCGCGAGCGCCAGTGTTTAAACGGTTCTGTCTGACTGGCGATAATTTAGCCAAAGCAAGGACTACCTACTTATGTAGGAAAGTGAACGAGGTACATCGTCGAAAACGCCTAAAGCTAGATACGAGGATGGCGGAAACTTTCCCATCGTCGTCGTCGGCAGCAGGACGCGCGCGTGTCTCTCCTAAACATTTCGACCAAGTACTTTAAGTTTACACGACGAGGACAAGTTTACGAACTTTAACTTATTTGCTTCCGTGCCGGATTACCGGTTAAACGATCCTGATCGCAAGCTAATACAAGCCACATGCTCTATGCGAAAGACGCGTGATCGCCGATACCGAGATCGTCGCAATTTCGTCGACCGTGCCGTGTTAAAGGCTAAAGAAACTTTGGAGCTAACCGACACCTCTTATAAACGGCAGAAAAAGCGTTGTAAGAGTCGACGTGCTGCGAATACCAGCGAAAGAGCGATCGCGTTTCCATTGGACCTCTTGACGGTAACGATTATTACCCTTTACGTCGTCTTATCGCACGTGTGACATTGTGATTTGCGACGGTAGATTGCCACGATGGGCTATAACATTTACAGCAGAATAATAAAAGAAATATGAAAACTGCCTACGATAAGAGAATCACAGTTATCTTGAATGTGCGCTTTCAGTTATTTACATCTATCGGCTAATTCGCTTGAACAACTTGGAGATTAGCATCTTTTTGGGCAACTGTTATAGGAAATTTATATGATCTCGAAATATATACGTTAAGAATGTTGGAGTTAAATGACACTTAAGTTGTCTCTTGCATATTACATACAAGCATCACAAAGAAACTTTTTCTTTCTCTACTCTTCTTCCGCGTATATTTTTTTAACTTGTAGTTTTACTTATTCAATACAAAAAAAAAGATTTATTATATTAATTATTTCTACTATCTCTTTACACACAAACTTTTCGTAATACTTTGCGTAATAATAAAATTAATAAAATCATATTTGTAATATGAAGAATATTCATAAAGATCGATATAAAAATTAGAATTATTTATTGCCAATTATAAATTTCATGTTTAAAAGATTTTTCATCTCTATTCCATCTTGAGTGTCAGCTTGCGCTGAACTTCCTTAACGTGAATTTTGTCCATGTTGTGTCAAATTCTATACATATATATATATACATGTATATACATTATTCCTACAGAGAGAGCTTGATTGAATAACCGATCAGCGGGCAAAACTGGCGCAGTTATGTATGTATGTATGTACGTATGTTCGAAACTTGTTTAACACCCCTCTACCCCTTGAGACTAAAATTCTATGGTGGCATCGGGTGCTGCAGCCGATGCTCCGAACATGTAAATTTACGCCAGTCGATACACATCCGTACTATCGTAACAGTTTCGTTTAACTTAGCCACTTTATAACTGCACGTGTCTTTGAACGAGCAGAAATTGAAAGCTTAAAACTGTCCGCTCGATCTTTGTCGGAGAGTAATTAGAAAAGTGAAAAGAGAAAGTTGTGTATGTAATATATAACTGTAAAAATTAAATTAAGTATTTGTAATTCAAACATGATAACCGATAATCGCAAAATTTATCTTAAATTTTACGCAGTCTTTTTTCGATATCGCGTTTTAGAGATACCGCGCTAAGATTGCAAATGAAAGTTATCAATTTTCAATAGAAAGATTAATATCAGATGTCGAGCGACGTAATACATTACATTGTTCGAGACGAGAAGTCATTGATATATCTCGCTCTTTTGCTCCGCAGTGCTATAAATAACAACTGCCGATATAATCGGGTCGGACGATATTCTACAAAATTAGAAAAAGTTTTTTTTATATAGGAAAAAAAAACGTCTACTCTTAATACAACTCATCGATCGTCGTTCATCCCATGCCTTCGCTTCTTCTCGACGTCCACGTTTTTCCTTCCTTCGTATGCGGCGTACCTGATATACCAAAGAATGCACAATGCAATCAGTGCGGTGATGTGAGCCAGACCAAATTATCGTCATCGCGATAAGCCAATCAGATATCGTTCGCCAAGGCCAGCTGTGATCGAGACTCCTTTAATAGCTTCCGGCTGGAGACGCCACCAGTATGAACCGGATCGAAGAATTTCCTAATATCCAAGCATCGATCGCTCGCGACGGCTATTTACTTTATACTTCCACCTCCGTTTTTCCCACCCTCCCCTCTTTCCCTTTACTGGGTCTCAAGATGATGGCAAGAAAGAGAGCAACGATAAGAGTCGAGGATGATATTCTGGTTCCTCCCGCTGTCGCCCTTTAAAATTTTATATTTATATAACGATTACGTCAACGGGAAGCCAATCTGAAACCTCTCGCACCCCCGCGATATAATGAGGGCTAATTAGGAAATTTTCCGATGGTACCGTCACCGCGCACCCCCTTCCTGGAAATTAATCGACCCCTTCTCGGCTCAAACTCGGATAAGTGAATCTCCGATAACACGTATATTGCCGGTTGATAATAAAGTTCGATGGGTTCAAGCACGGGCAACGCGTTCGTTACTTTTTCTTCAAGGCTCTTAAATCCCATTTAACCGGGCGCTTGCTCTTTATATCTCGAGTTGAGTCCTCGATCGAAGATCCATCGGTGGCATCTCGACGCGGATTTCCGTACGACGAAACGGCGGAGATGAGACGTGGAGGCGAACGCCATGATATTCAATTATACGCAAATTAAATTTTCCGCTGCATGAAAATTATTCGATCTCAAGGATATCGGAGATCCCGTCCGATAGGTTGTCGATAAGGGAAATTCTCCATCATTTACTAATTGTAAGATTTTTATCCGCGACGCGTCGTGTATAACTAAATTGATACCGTGAAACTTTGCTCTAACACGAATTATAATTTGAATACAAGTAATACTGTGTAATATAACGCAACGCATACCGCGGAGCAAGGGATTAAATTAATAACTCCACCAGTATTGTGTATGCGGTCATGGCTCGTATGAAAATCTCCTTCCCTGTTGCAAGAAAGGCTGCGTTTAATGTTTTATTTATATCTGCGTCAAATTGCTTGCGCATAATGAGCGTTGGCTTGCTTCGCATGAAACCGCGTTGCGCAAACGAGTTTTTCATCACAGCGAGATATAAAGTACTTAACGACAGAAAACGGTCTGAAAGCCGATGTCTCTCTCGACGAAAGGACGCATTGTTACCCCATTCAATGCAGAAATTAACGTACCTTGGCTAATGCCTATTTTTGCACAGCGATTTTTTTCCCATCGTGAAACATTTCCTGCCATAGACGAAAAAAGGACATTTACCGGTTCGTTTCGTTAAACTTCCTGCACACTTCCTGCACGCGAGTCTTGCGATGAAAATTACATTATGTTCGCCGAGTGATCCCATTCGGAAAGTGGCTGCATATGAATACGGAAAGACAGTTAATTCTATGTAAATTAATATTGACTCTCGTTTTATGTTCGAAAGTATCTTATCGTTAGCATATTCCGCACCATATCCTGCGTTTGAAAGATAACATTTATAATTGGCTTCCACTCATCACCGCTTATAGAACTTCCTGTATATCAGGTATATGTCTGTTATTAATAGCTAGCTTATTAGTACCTAACCATGGTATTCGATCATAATACAATTTGCTGCGTAAACTATTTCATCGCTAAGAATAATCCTGGCGTCGAAGAGAAATATTTTATTTTAAGCTATCGAGAAAAAGTATCAAACAATAAAAAATGAGAGCTATTTTATTTTAAGCTATTGAGAAAAAGTATCGAAAAATGCCTATAAATTGCAAGATCAAAAATTAAAAAAAAGGGACAGTTTTGCTGACTTATTATATTATTTGAAATACATGTGTGTACATATTTTAAAGTCTAATTGCCTGCATGTAATATATATACACTATGCTGTGTCGCGACGAATCGCATCGTACATCTCAAGTGACCCAATTTGGAGAGTGCAACCAAACGACCGAGCCTGGGCGACGCCTAATAAGGTATGAAGAGACGTACCTCTGAATATATGGCGAGACGCGCGGGGGACGGACACGTGGCGCGCATACCTGTCAGCACGTGTCCGTTTGCGCGGGCGGCGTGCAGTATGCATAACACGCAGTATAGAGAACGCGCCTATCCGTCGTTGAGCGACGCGATGCGACGTGCTCGTCGTCGCCTTCATCGTCATCCCTGGCCGCATATGCATATTCAGGCTGCTCGGCTAGACGCCGGGTAAATTAGACCATTTGGCCCGCTCCATTATTGAGGGAAACTTCGCGGAACGAAGCGGCTGCGAGCTCGTAATGCGCGACCGGTGCATTCGCAACTCTGTGACTCCTCGGCTTTTGCAAAGTTCGGCGAGCCGAGGGGTCCGCGCAAAGGGGGTTCGAGTTGGCTATACAGCCGACTCGACAGTACTGCTTGGTAGGGTAGGACAAGATGGTCCTACGAGGACAGTAAAATGTGCAGTTTCAAACTTTGTCGGAACATACAACGCGTTGATATGCATGAGTTTAGAATATATTTTTTTCCATAAATATATTTATATTATAATATTATAACATAATAAGATATACGTACATGTGTATATGTATATAATGATGGTAGCTTATATTTTTAGGTATATTAAAAATCAAATTGTAAAACTTTAGCTTTATTACAGCAACATCATTTCCTCGCAATTTTCTGTAATCAGCGCCTAGTAGAATTTTAAAGAAACAGACCAGAGAAATGTGTTTAAACAACAACACTGCATGCATACGTTTCGCAAGCGCGTCTCATTACCCGTGCAAAACAATTCGCGTATATAGGTGGAAAGATAAAATCCGCAATTTTCCGCGTCGGCACAATAAGTCGCAATTTCAAGCGCTTTGAAAGTTTGTCCGCCTCGCACGAAATCATTGCCCGTCGACGCCGGCGGACTTATTCATCGGGCTATTACAATACTATCGCGATAGACGTGGAAACGCCACCCCCGTCGCTCTTTTCACATTGTGCGAGACGAAATGACGTGCTGGTAGCGCGGTTTGTGCCGGAAGCCGACGGCGGCGACCGTTCGCTTCCGGTTCTATGAGTCAAGGGAAGACCGACCGATATACCACCCGCATCGAATCGGTTCCTGTGTGCGTCATTCGATACTTCGTAACGTTATTAATTACAGAACGCCGAGACCGCCTTTTCGTCGCTAATGAGACGGCGAATTCGAACTAGAGAACATTGTGCTTAGCAGCAACGTCGAGCAGGCCGATCCGATACACGTGATATCGTAATCATTGATCACATTTCTTCCTGATTAGCGGGTGATCAGGCAAACAAGAAGTATCGATTGCAAATTAGGTGCAAGGATTATATTTGATATAGAAAATTGCTGTAATAGTAATTGTTCTTATATTTTTAGTTAGATATTATATTGACTTGTAGACAAAATGAAATAACGATCGATTTCGCGATATAAAATAATAACGCAAAGACGAACAACAAGTAATTGCGTGCGCTATTTCGCGAAACTAGTTTCTACTTTAAGCTACTTAACTTTAGTCGAGCATATAGTCAGACTACCGGCGGTTGGCGAAAGACGGTAGCGAGCCACCTAATTTCATATACAAAGAGCATCGAGAACGAAGGCTTCTCTGGATTTATAGTCGCGGTTCTCGGAAAACAAGAGCTGAATACGGGGCAGCGTATGCAGCCCCTTTCCTTTATTCGCGAGCGAGTTGCCTTATTCGACAGTATTCCGTTACGGGGGCGAGCGCAAGTTGCCTCTTCTCGCGCGCCTTTAAACTCTCGCGCTAAATAAAGTCGAGGGACGTTTAATTTACATACATTTAACTCCCCTTGCTGCCTCTTCCTTCTCTCTTCTACTGCCTTTATCTATTTTCTCCTCTTCTCCCCCCCCCCCCCGATTCACCGTCGACAATAGCGCTTTCCTTCTCGTGTGGTCTGATCCACGGTATCTCTCAGTCATTCCCACCACTGACGACAACGACAAGCATCCAACCCCTGCGGTCCAGAAACCCACGCTTCGCGCGTCTCTTTTCTCTTGCTTACTCTGCTTTCGGAAGCCTTCCACTGCCTGCTTCTATCTCTCTCTCTCTCTTTCCGTTTTTCTCTATTTCTCTCTTTCGGGATTATTTTTCTCGTTGCTCTCTTCATCTCTCTTTGTCTTTCTGCATCATCCATTCGCTTCTCAGCTACACGCTCTATCGCGATCTCTCTATCTGTCTCTTCCCAACCCGAAAATTCGCTGACCTAATTTCCACAAAACTGCATTGCGTGTCCTACCTGCACACGATTGTACCTATCTATCTACAATGCGTATTCGGAACTGCACGCTACCCCCTCCTTTCCCTCTTTTTTTCTGCGCCCGATATATCGCCCCCGTGTGTCCGCAGATACCGAATTCACTTCTCGTGAACATGGGAAAAAATCTGCCGTTCTGTGTCTCTGTTTGACGGCAATTATCGTAAAAAAAAAGATGAAAACTAAAGTACTAGCAGTACTAGAGGTAATACACAATATGGCTATAATACGAAATAACAATACGATGTAGAAAAAGAGCGAACCGACGAAAGAACGAAAGGTTTCAAACATTTCACAAATTAAATTCAATTTCTCAATTCATTCACTGAACTGGAAATTTTTTTATCGCTTCAGTTCTTAACAAAAACATACTTCACATGGAGAAAATGTGTTGGATTGCGTTTTGCATCACGCAATGTATATTTATATGACAGTATACGTATATATATATATATATATACACACGCACACACACAAACACATACAGAGAGTGAAAGAGAGACTGTTGCGAATAACTCACATATTCACATAATTGTCCAACATTCAGTGTTGCTAATATTGATTGGTTAACCATTCCTATAAATATCTATTTACTGACGACAAATTTTGTATCACACATCGACAAAATATTTTTAAATTTACAACAATGCATAAATGTATATTTTATAGAAGTAAATATCGGAAAAAAAATATCAGAAAATAAAACTCGTATAATTCATCGATATATAAATCGATTTAAACTTTACCATATACGACTCATTGTGAATGATAAACTGACAATGAGTTAATAAAAAGCAAATGTATGTTCTTATATTTGATACATATGCGGGTTCTCTTGCATATTCCTAACATAAACTTAAAATTTCCTATATACAAGCTAGCGTTTCCGTTGGATCGACATTATGTAACGTTACAGAGTTTGTAAGACGATCTCATATACACGGCCAAGTACTTGGTATTCTAAAACAAAACCGGTCTTCGTTGTTTGGCAAACCCTTAGTCAGCGTTCTCATGGTTATTATTAATAGCGCCACGTTAACAAGTTTTAATAATACTGCAAGTGCAAGGTAAACACTGGTATTCTTTATGTCATTACTATAGCAAAAATAATTTTAGTCAGTTCCTCGATGATTTTACATAAGCGAAAAGAAAGCGTATAATATGCGATATATACAAGGAGTTGCGACACGATGAATTACTATCGGTCAGATTTCTTTCGAATGCACTCTTTTCTGTGATTACGTGAAATCTGAATTGGAAATCGAGATAAAAACCGACTAAAAGCGAACTGCTCGTCCGATGAATCGTAATTACTGACGTGGATCACACAACTGCAATTAAATCCCACGCTCAATCCGCATTGCGACCCGTGGTAACAACTTTTAATTGCACTTTTTCGAGCAACGAGACAATGGCACGCAGCTGTTATACACAGATGAAGAAAAACGTCAAAAAACGAGGCAGAGGACGAGCAATGAGCTCCGCGATAGCTTGCGAAGGGGTCAACGTTACGGTCGACCGCGAGACAAAAATAAAGCCGATAATTCCGCACCTCTCTGACAGAAGGCGACGATCCAGCCGCATTGTACCAGGTAAACGCATGATTTGAGGTCAAAGTGTCATGAAAGGTTAACCGTAGTTGAACGAGTTTTCGCGTTAAGTTGGGCTTCAGTTTCGCCCGGATGTATCACGAGGCACACCGGTAGTTTAATGATCTTACTAACTCGGACGGGCTTTTCCATTATTAGTTTGACCCGCGGGTAAATTTCACCTGTTTTCGTGTTTCGATATAATTCACTGTTAACGCGACTAAGAAGATATCATCATTCTGATGATATCTGACGATACGAGATGCATACGTGATTAGGATTAATGTTCGCGCATTCGTCGTTTAACACCCTTGTCTGAAGCATCGTGACGTCAACGCGCCGCGACTCTATCATTGAATTTTTCATGAAAGAGAGTTAAGCGACCTAATCTCGCACGTTGTTCCCTGGTGTATCGTGACCCGATTGCGAAAGTGTGCGCAATCAATTATTTACTCCTTGACATCGTACGATCAATTGAGTGAGCTCCAATTAATTTGACATTGCACGGACATCGGCTGCAGTAAATATTTGCTTATAGTAAATTAAAAGAAAGCTTTTGCTTATAATTAGCGATATATGTTCTCTAAAAGAAAAAAAGAGAGTAGTTTCTCGTGACGCAAGCGCATTTTACCGTTCGGCTTCAGATTTTCCGAGGCGACCGGTATTAGCGACCCGACGCGTCCGAGGTCGTCTATTTTTACGACAAATAAAAATATTTTATTAAAGTAAATGCGAAAAGAGAGTACCAGTAGTATAACGCGCTGCATAGAGGCGCGGTGCATGGCGCCCTCGGTTATGAAACTTTCATATCCAGACCGTATGCTCACCGGTAATGCAGAGTTAAAGGCAACGTAGAGATACCTAGGAAGGTCGAAAGGCACGGTTTATCTGTCCTTAGAGAGCGATGCGGGGTTCCTTTTAGATTACGAGTACTTTACGTATTGTATGTATATACCGGACGATTGTAAAGTTTCGTAAAGCCTCTCGCGAAACATATATCTACTTTTTTACGTATGTATAAAGGCGCGTATCTCTTATCGTAATATATTAAAATGATATTCAGAATGTCACCTAAATATTTTGATTAACGACAAATAAAAATGACAGAAAAGAAATGTTTTTCTTTCTTTTACTAGGTTTGCTGTTTTAATTAAACTCTTCATTGCGCACGTCTGTGTACCTCTACCTACAATATAGATCCTCATTTTTCAGAAAGAATTCCTAACACGCTACTTCATCCACCGGCGGGCTAAAACTACCCTCAGCCAAATACAACGAATAAGAGAGGGCTGAGAGAGCGAACAACAACATTACGACGACTCTCGAGAATAACAGCAGTAGCGCGTTGTCCACAGTTGAAATCCTCTTTCCTTTAGAGGGAAGAGTAAATATTACTGTGGAGCTCGTACGATAGTTTCGTAAATAAAGGGTAGCCACGTGCGTCACGAGCATAATGCAATTCTCGATCATAACACTTTCGCGGATATATACTAGTATTTGATTTTATAAATGCGTTTTTCGATGAGCTGTAATAAAAAGATTTGGCGGAAAACTTCATTACCCCGCACTTAACGTATGGAATTGAAAATAATGTTTTCGTAAACAGCATTTACTTAAGGAATTAAAAGGCGCAAATTAATTGTAATGAGGTTTTTTTTTCGATGATAACGATTATTTAAACGGAAGACGTGCCGCGAAATAGCCCGTATATTACGCAAAGTTTATCAAGGGTCATACTAAAATGAATGTGCCAGCTACACGTGTCGGGTTAACCATTAATTCAGGCTCACTCATACACAATTCAAATGCAGCCCGGAACCATAGCGATACGAGCTCGCCGTCCTCTAATTTAAGCCACATCACAAGATGCAGCGCACGTTGATTAGCCTAGGCAAATGATTGGTGATACGTACATCCGATCGGCTATCTCGTCGGTAAGCATAGCTTATTTACACAAGAAGCACGGTGCTCTGCGTTTGCATTCAGTAGTAAGAAGCTGCAGATCCCATTACACGACTACAATACATAAGTCGCTACGTAAATACATTGAGTTTTGCATATGCGCTGCTTCTGTGATGTTTCTGAATTGTCAATGTTATATTAGTATTATAAATATTATATCGTTAAATATGTGAGTTAAAAATTCTAAAGAGAAGTTTTCTTCCTCATTTTATATTATTTTATAAAATATCGAAAACGGATATATAAGTAATAGTATTATCTTGGATTACTATCATGAAATTATAATATAAGTTGAGGAATTAATATTTTGTTCGATATTAATAGTAAAAATAAAATTCTTTTGAAATTCGTGTACTTACCGAATATTCAGGAAGCGAAATTTTACTCTCCATCGATTTCTCCTCTACGGTATGGACGCGGACTATTTCTACTCTGATATATCTATCGGATTACAATCTGCTAGCTCTTCGCAATCGCAGCGAGTTCATGAAGGAATGAACGGAAATCCAGTTATCGTACACTTTGCACCCATGACACTAGTAATTTGATTAGCGCCAAATGTCCGTCGATCAGTCCAATTAATAGATTGACTAAGCCGGTTATATATCACTGAAAATAATAAAAGATAAAGTTAATAAGATTAAAAAGGATAGAAATAAAATACATATATGTAATCTCGCAGATAAAAGTGCGGATAAAAAAGCGCGAATTATACGCCTCAATAAATGTTACAAGCTCAAGTACGGTAGATTGATTGCCAGTCATCAACGATTTCATTATCTTCTATCGTACGACGAAATTTATAGAGCATTTTTCGCATTTCTGCCTTCTTTACTTGTGTGTTTTCTCTTATTTATTCCTAGTGCGAAACGTGACTTTGGTGATATAAAAGAAATAGGCAATCGAAGGAAACATTTAAGGAGACAGAGGATCGTAAAGCTATTTTGTCGGAGTATCGCGAAGCACATTCGAGTTTATGAAGTGGTATCCACAGTGGACTCATATGAACGGAAGAAAGCGGAGACACAGCTGAATTAAAAAGAAATTGAAAAGAATATAATTTGCAAAATCGAATATCCAATCTTTAACTTAGAGAACGTAATTTATTAATTTTAAACAGAATAAAATATTTATTTCTTTTAAATTGTGAATTGAGAATTAATTGATAATTAATTTCTATAAAAAAGATTATATTTTTTGTGAAATTAGTAATTGATTTTGACATTATTAAAATTCCTTTCCTCATTTTAATCTCTTACAATTAGTTCGCAATTTATTGTATATAATATTATATATCTATAATTATCATTATTGCAAAAAAATAGATAAATTAAAATATTTATATGGGTATAAATATATAATATATATATATATATATATATATATATATATATATATATTTTAATTTTTCTATTTTTTGCAACTATAATAATAGAATTATAAATATATAATATTATATATATAAATATGTTTTAATTTATCTATTTTATACAATAATAAGCTTGAGATATATAGCTATTAATAATTAATTCTGTTTTTGTAAGACCGCACAAATGTTACGCTTGCAATTGAAATCTCGGCGACACAGTAAATCGTATATAATCGCGAGATACATCTCCCTATTCTCCACATAGGTGAGCATCTAGGTTACAGTGTAAAGTTTAACTATACACTGAAATTTGCATATCGCTCGGGCGAGTCCGAAGCACGAGTCCTTCGTCTTCCCTGGAAAAGACGCATACACACACGACAGCGCATATGCATATATATATAAATCTCTCGCATTTGTGCGAAATAAATATATATATATATATATATATATATATATATATATATATATATATATATTTATTTGGCGCAAATGCGAGAGATTTTTTTCAATACTAATAATTTTTGAAAATTAAAACATACCTGGCGATAGTAAAACACCCATTACACTTTCGACATTCTTGAGAAATGTACGAAGAGATGCTACACAAACGCCATACACGAAACGGAACGCGATATTATAAACGATAATTTCACGCGATATTTAATCGTTGAAACGCACGACGCTTTTGACACTTTGCGAGACTTATGACATTTATGACATTCGCGATAATTCTGCGCGCGCGCGAGAAACACTTTTAGATAATTCTTTTAGATCGCAAGAAACACGAAACTCGAATGTGATAATTTTGCAATCCGATGTATTCCACTATTCCACCGCCAAAATTCGATTGAAGAGCGATATTCTCGAGGTATCGAAGCTCAGCGAAGATGGCGCATAAGGTCGATATTACATTTGTCGTACAAATTTGTCAAGCATGCTGATTGGCTGTAGGAGATAGAGAGTTCGAGTCTCTAGGAATTTTCTATCCTGTAGCCAATCAACACGTTCGGAAAATTTGTCGTCTGACAAATGTAATATTGACCTAAAGATGGATGTATTTCCGACGGAAGTGACGGTACGGCCATAACTGGATCTTTTTCAGGTTGGGTTTAATGGCAGCACGTTGTTAGGAAAGTAAGTGCGATGTATTATTAAGCATTTTTCAATATTCGCGTTTGTCATTAAATCCTATCGCAAATTCAGCAACAATATCTTTTGTCCTTTTTACAAAATCCGATTGCTTAAACAAAAGTCGCGTGAGAAACAAATGCAATGCGATGTGTTAACATACGCACACAAATCATTTTTCGTTGTCAATATTAAAAATTTCCTGGTTCTAAATTTATTCTTCACATATTTTTCTCGTTATATTTTTTCTGAATAGAAATTGTAAATCAAAACGAGTCCTGGTTACATCTTGCAATATTTTCAAGTAAAGCTTTGCAATATTAAACGATTAAGGATTGTTCTTTGTATCATTAGAATCATACAACTGTGACAAGTTTATAATTTCCTGAATTCTGTTACATTCTAGATAAGGCACAATGCAGATTTTCGTAAAAACCCTCACTGGTAAGACCATCACTCTTGAGGTAGAAGCCTCCGATACCATCGAAAATGTGAAAGCTAAGATCCAGGATAAGGAAGGAATCCCACCAGATCAGCAGCGACTTATCTTTGCTGGCAAACAACTAGAAGATGGACGTACTCTTTCTGATTATAACATCCAAAAAGGTACTTATATGCACAATTTTATAATTTAAAGAACTTGAGATAAAATTGGTTATAAAAGTAAAAACTTTTATATGTAACAGTTTGCATTATTTACTTTATATAATATAATATATATCACATTTTGAACATATTTAGATAGGAAAACAGGCGACTCAAATACTGAAATATGCAATAACTATTTTAATAGAATCCACTCTTCATCTCGTACTTCGTCTTCGAGGAGGTGTAATTGAACCTACTTTGCGTATACTGGCACAGAAATATAACTGTGACAAAATGATCTGTCGCAAATGTTATGCTCGTCTTCATCCTAGAGCAACTAATTGCCGTAAGAAAAAGTGTGGTCACACAAATAACATTCGACCAAAGAAGAAGTTGAAGTAAATTAAATATCCAAATTCCATTTTCATGTTGTGGAAATGGAAATATATATTTCTTATACCTGGCATCAATAAACTTTGACTGGTAAACTGATATTTTGTATTTTTTATTTCCCATGCATTTAGTAATTATTTGTCTTACAATTCTTAAAATTCAGAATGCAATAGTGAGCGTTAAATAAGCATAACATTCTTATACTGATAATAATATAGATTTATTAATATCTACAATTTATTTTATTTCATATTTAGAATATATATATATATATATATATATATATATATATACAATATATACAAATATATATGTTATATATATATATATAATATTATATATACAATTTTAACTTATAAAATATGAAATTAATTTGATTTTATCCAGAACATACTCCCTCCATAAGCAGTTTATACTGAGCAGCATAAGTTTTATATAAAGTCATATCATTTGGATTTGGTATCGAACCACCTGACTAAAAATATATTTATAGTTATACTATATTATATTATATATATATGTGTGTATGTTAAATTTTTACATACTGTGGCTCTTTTCACATATTGCTGATATATATTTATGCTTGTATCTTTAACATTACGTAGTGCAATAACAGTAGCCGCAGATTCGGGAAAGGATGCTTGTTGGATTAATTTTGAACGCAATTTGCTATTATCTGTGGTATATGTTGCATTACGTCCTATTAAAACAAATCTGAGAAAAAGAAAATGTTGAAATATTAAAGAAAATGTTAAGATATTAAAACATAAAATTTTATTTCTATTTATAAGAATATTGTTATTACCTTTTATAAAGAAGGATATCGTTTCGTTTTGGATATTCTGGTTGTGTACCATATACCTCTTTCATAGATGGAAACAATGATTCAAATGATATTAGTTCTAAACTATCTTTAGAAATAATTAATTGAGAATCATCCATTTGTTGATGACTTTCATCTTCATCTGAACTTGAGTCCTCGCTTGAGCTGCAATATATCATCCATATAATGATACTAATAATATATTATGATTGTAATTAATTTTGAAAGACACATGGTCAAATTTTATGTGTATATACCTTGCACTGGATGTTGTACTGCTTGTACTGCTCTGTCCAGTCATAGATGGATTTTTCATATTTAAGTTCTTATTACCTGCTTCTTCTCTTCGTCTACCTGGTCGAACACGAACAGCAAATGGACTGTAGCAGGTGGTAAAATGCGGCATAAAATCTCTAATAGAGTGACTTATTTTATAAGCATAAACCTCAGATAGCAAGGATAATTCATACGGCCTAAAACATTTATATTGAACTTTTTAATTAAGTATAACTTGATGATTTATAGATGTACATAAAAAAATCACAAAATAAGTAATATTATACCTATGATAATCGTAATAAGCGTCAATCATTTCCTCCATTGAATTTTGCACTTGTATCATTTCTGAACAGGATCTAGTTATTTCATCAAATGCATAAGGAAGACATTTCAATACATTGTTATCCCACCATTGTGTCAGAAGCCTTTTTTTACGCGAATAACGACATGCAGGAGGATGGTGAAGATAATAATCTGTTAGGAGTTCCCATATTGGAGATTTGCCTTCTTCAGGTACAAACAATCCTAAGATATATACATTAAGCAATAATAAAATGTTTTGCAAAGATTAGACAGTACAGGTGTGTTTATTTACCCAGAAATAAATTAATTGTATGCTGCTTTTCTTGATCACTAAATGTATTACTGTAATATCTACTTAAAGTTTGCATAATATCATTACCCTGACTTGTCCATGGAGCAGTTTTCCTAAATAATAATAGAGTTTGTGTGATTAAATTTATTTTTATTTTTATATTGCCATATATAATCATATTTATATATGTATGCTGAATCATACCTGTATGTTTTAATTCTATGTACTAATTGTGAGCCACCATATTGCAAGGCTAGGATATCCCCATGATCCTCATATAACTCCTCTAACATCCTCACGCAATCGGAATCAAACTCAAGTTTAGGAGATTCTAATACACCCAAAGCACATAATTGAAATCCTAAAGCACATTTTCCTATTGCAAACTGTGCTGTGTTAGTTCGATCTAAACAATCTACACAATTTGTTCTGATAATCCCAGTTTGTACAGTTCCTCTTCTAGCAAAACATTCTGTCACTTTATTTTCAATTTGATTTAACTCGTTCATTTTACTGACATCTGTATTTAAATTGGAATTATATATAGAATTTGTTTGTCTGTTATCTGTTTTAGTTAAAGAATTCATAGAGCTTTTGGTATCATTTAAATTAGATGATAAAGTCGAGTTTGAATTCGTCTTGTGAAGTTTTCTGGTGGTATTATTTTGTGATGAGAAAAGATATCTCTGACTATAGTAAGGATTAAGTGATTGGTAAATACCAGTCTTTAACACAGCATTGTAAGCAATATTTGCCAAACGCCCCATAACATTTACTTCTTTTCTGTAAAAAAGAAAAAAAA
This sequence comes from Anoplolepis gracilipes, assembly GCF_047496725.1. Classification (NCBI taxonomy): domain Eukaryota; kingdom Metazoa; phylum Arthropoda; class Insecta; order Hymenoptera; family Formicidae; genus Anoplolepis; species Anoplolepis gracilipes. Next base: position 6,316,340 of record NC_132975.1, read on the forward strand.
TTGTAATAATATATTGTCTACATACTTTTCTAAATTTTCATGTTATACATTAAACTTACCTTTTGTTCATGCGCGCCATATCAAAACTTATATATTGGATATGATGCTCTGGAGGTAGAAATTGATTTAAATATTTTACAGCCATACTTAACTCTTCGCTTAATGTACTTTCATGTTTCTTTTTTTCTCGTTTTTTTACTAGATTTAATAATATTATCGGGGATCCATATCTTTTCAACAATTGATTAAAATGTGCTCCTAAAATATTTTTAAATATATAAAAACAATAATCTCACATGTGTGAAAAAAAGTTAATTTATTTTCATATATTGATACCTGCTGTTTCTACATAAGGATCGGACAAATCACAAATTATAGTCGGTTTTGGCACCATTTTACTAACATCTTGACTCCAATGAGCAGGTACTGATCCACGCATTTGTACAAAAGAACTGAAACGTCCTTTACTCAAAGAACTCACGCCAGAATCATGGACGATTTGTTCCGTTTCTACTTCGTTCGCGACATCTCCCTATATTCATGTAATCGTTTATTAATTTATTAATACAAAAATGTTTATGAAAAACGCATACCATAATACATAATACTTGTATACTTACATCAAAATTTGCACCACGTTTTAAAAAACGTGTCCCTGCATATTTATTACTTCTTCTGGCGATAACAGTAACATACATAGACCTTCCAAAAATGCTTACGTTTGATTGACCAATAAAGCCATGTATTACATATAATATCCAGTCAGGATGCAAATCTTTTTCTACAGGTTTTAACAGATGGGAATTCCATACAAAGCGACGATGTGGATTGCTACGTATCCCATAATCCATATATTTCTCACTTTCACTATAATCACATTTCACATCATTATTGATCATATATCCCCAATATATATTGTATTTAAATAAAATATTCAATTTTTTAAATTAAATTATATATATAAAGAAACATAAGCTTTTATCAAAGTTTCATAACATACCATTCAGTTTGCCAATCTTTCCTAAATGCCCACATGTTAAAAAAATCCTCAGAATCCTCCAATTCTTCAGATTCTTTTTGTTTAATAGGTATATCAGTGGGAATATCAGATTTAATATGCCTTGGTGGTGCCATATTACTTTGAAAAGTGTGCGATATGTCATACGAGTAACTAAAGTAAAAGTTACTACTGAGATCGATACTTTGAAACATCTTTACGTATCTCTGTTCATCTGGATGAAACACTCGTACGATATCATTTGGTATATATATCATTGATGTATCTTCTATCTTATATATCGTGTGATGACCAATAACTGCAACTCGGCGACGTTTGGTAACCAAAATTATATAATATCCCTCCAAGAAACGTATAAAACCTAGATATTAGACATTTTTCTAAAATGTGTTTTTTATTTGATCATTATAACTACTCTTATTAATTATTTTACTTTAGATACATTTAATATTTTTATTATATATTAATAATTATTATGTTTAAAAGAAAAGAAATTACATACTACATAGATTTTTATACTAAGTCTATTATACCAATTTATATACTACATAGTTGTAATCATAAGCTCATACTCATAGTTGTAATCATAATCATATACTACATAGTTGTAATCATTACAAATATGTAGCATTTATAGCATAAGTTTTACACACTATATGATACCTATATTCAATACCCATGCATTAATTACTCGCCTATTAGAAATACTAAATAAATAAATAAATAAATAGCACACCATGCATGAGAAAGATTAAATATAGTGTGATGTCAGATTACGAATATTGCTTATTAATTCTGTTAATCATATAGTGCTTATTCTATTCTAATTGGTTGTATTAAATATCAATTATATAATTAATCAAATAAGTATATATTGAACTATCTAACGTAAACAGTATTTTGTCATATTCTCTTAAAACCAATATTTAAGATATTTTGCAAATATAATTTCACCGACTATTTTCATGCTTAATAATTCGTAATAATATATTGATGCATTAACAACTTGTGCATATCCCATCACTAATTTCCTTTACAACAAAGTTAACTACCTTTGACTTTGTCAATACGCTCATTGTGCCTTACCAAGAAGAGCAAAAGCTCGCCTGGGGAAAGTATCTCTCTGCCACATATTCTTCCATGTGAAATTAGTTTGTGTTGGTTTATGCGGTGGCTTTTGTAATTCTTGTGGCTCAGGCTCCTCTGATATACTCGAACTAGGTGCAGGATCTTTACTATTCTTGCCTTTATTAGCAAGCAAATGTAAGTAAACTAAATTTTGTATGATGCAAAATTAATACTAGTTTCCAATAAAATGCTTTTAGTACCTGATATAGTAATGTAAATAGTATTAATAACAGTATGTGTTAGATATGTTGCAATAGAGCAGTTAAATATCATACCGTTAATGAAGAAGCGTAAAACATACTGAGGAGCCTAAGCTTCAACATTTGTATCAATAATGTAGAATTAAAGAGGAAAAAAGTGAAAGAAAAAGAAATTGCATATACCATAAATACATATAAATGCTTGAATTAAAATGTGTATTACAACTATATAAATTATACATTTAATGCACATATATACTATAAAAGCTTACATGCAATTGTTTATCAATATATATGTAATCATCAATATATATATATATATATATATAAACATATGCTTAATGATCTTACCGACAATTCCAAAGGCAGATACAACACGTGCAACACCACCAACATTGTTGCGTTGTCCTGTTCGTGTTCTATTACCCATATCTATCATATTGACTAGATCTTTTATTTCATCCTGAGTGTATTCCCTCTTATCATCCACTACAATTAATTCTCTTGGTTCCGTTCTGTCAATTTTCAAGACTCGGAAACGCGTTAATATATTGTTTGATCCCATTAGATAAAATCGCTACAAAACAAAAATACAAATGTAAATTATAGTTTTGTATAATTTGATTTAAAAAAGATCAAATATATATATATATTTTTTCTTTTTGTATAAAACTTACGGATTTTGTTTCATACAGAGCTATTTTCTGTATGGAGGAAATAATTGGATGAAATACTACAATTGGCTTGCCTTGTTCCTTCATGATAATGTATTTATTACGATTTTATAATGAAAAATTTTGAATTTTTTTTATTTTAACAATTTATCACCTTTTATTTTCAAGTTAATCTTTTTTTACTGGCAAAGGACCAACTAGTCCATGCTGTCAAGTATCTATTTGATTTTTCTGTAAAAAAAAGATGATAGGAATGATTGTCCAAAGGGAAGGCTTTTTTAGGAGTTCAAAAACATTATATGGGGAAGGAATATTAAAAGATCTTTCTAAAGAGTTTAAAATTTTCGATCAATGTTAGAAGAAGAGGAGACTTTTGAATTAGTATTAGTGATTATTTACGAAAACTTAATCTAGCCTAACCCTTTAAGAGTTGACAGGAGCGAAAATACACAATGGAAACAGAGAGAAGCCTAACCTGAGAGCCGCCACGGCCCTCTGTGGACATAAAAACGTGGACGTTGAACTACATAGCCAAAGTCCACGAATGTTCTCAATGGATAACGCATAATGTGCACAGTTTTGGTTGCGATCCGTGCTATGTCCACAAAATTTATTAACACATTTTGCTTATTCACTTTCATCTAAAAATAATTATTATTTCTCCACAATGGCAATAATTTACTTATAATATCAAATAACCAAGTAAATATTGTCAATATTCTAATTTTGCAAAATAATATCTTGATTTTTTGTAATTCTTTTACTTTTATTAAACGCTATTTTTACATTCTACGTTTTACAAATTAAAACTTATTTTATATGAAAAAAAAATTTTTTTTCAACAATTTAATAATTTAGAGTATTATATTGTTCTACAAATACAATAATAAACTTTTAGATATCGATAGATTCAATTAAATGGAATAAAAATCATAAATATATATATATATATATATATATATATATATATAAATGTAAACATACAAAGTTTTTTAATTAGAGAAAAAGAAACTTTATTAATTACTGTTAATTAATGCCGATTATGCAACTGATTCATACGCGATTAATAATATGTGTCTTTTAATATCCTCGAAAGTTCAATTTTTATTAATAAAATATTTTACATAGATATCGGCAACGTACTTCACGAGCGGTAATGTATTTTAAAACGCTCGAAAATTAGCTTCTGAATGATTAGGAAAACATGTTTCGCAAAGAAGTAATCGCTCTTCCCGCGGACTGTAGCAATAGCTCTTTGCGAAATATATTCTCCTAGTAACTCAGAATAAAAATTTCCGAGCGTTTTAAGATATATTACTGCTCGTGAAGTACATTGTCGATATTTGTGTAAAATATTTTATTAATAAAAATTGAACTTTCGAGGATATTAAAAGACACATATTACTAATCGCGTACGATTATGTCAATTACATAATCGGCATTAATTAACAATAATTAACAAAGTGTCTTTTCCCGAAATTAGTGTATCAAACATATTCTGTTGTTAAAATAAACCAAATAAGTGTATTAAACGTGTTAAACTGATGAATAATATTATAATAATAAAATAAAATAAAATAAAATAAAATTATTAATATGTATTTATATTGTAACGAAACCACCCCGCGCCCTCATTACCCGGCCAACACCCGCCGGAAGCTGCCGTCCGGCGAACACCAGCCGGACAATGGGCAGAGACGCAGAGCGCCCATTTTTAATCATATCTAAATGCTCTACGAGCCTCGAGCAACGACTAAGTCCTTTCCGCTTCCGGCCATCTTATCGGCCACCCGACGAACCGACGAAACCGCGCCAACCGCGATCCACCCGCGAATCGATACGCGCCGGCATAGATCGATCGCTCGGAGCGTCCTGCCCACCGAAGTCGCGCAACCCCGCGACACCGATGGCCGTCAGCCCGCCACGCTAACGAACCACAATCAGCGATACACACACACCCACACGCACACCAACACACACGACACTTGTAGTATGTCATAGGCATTTATAATAAATTAATTTAATACAAGAACTACCGCCCTTGTCTCGAAACCAACCCTGTGATCCCGGCTGCCCGCTATCCGCGCTCGCAAGAACGCGTTACAATATTATGTTATATTTTAACATAAAAATAAATGCAAATTTCATAGTTTGACACAGCTTTTTTGTAAAAATATAACGAGAATAGAATATTAATGTAACATATTAATAGTCACTCTTATATTATAAAATAAATTCAACATTTCTGTAAATTTTAACAGATAAATTCTGTCACTAATAATTCGAAACATATTTATAATGTAAAATTAAATTAAAAATAAGTGCATATTGTGTTATTTACACATTTTTTTTTATGAGAATGCATATTAACCTCTGTCGGCAGATCATTAAAGATTTGTATCTTTAAAACTATTTAAACTCATATATACGTATATATAATTGAAATAAATATTTAACGTATATCTTATATAAAATTAGAATAAATATCATATTTTTATTATAAAAATATTACTCCTTTTCCTTCAAGTATTATATACAAATAGATAATAAATAATCTATAACTGACAATAAATAATCTATTTTAACAAAAGATTCAAAATAATGGAGTAAAAATTTAACATAAAATTTTATCTTAAAATATAATACGTACAAAAAGAACGTATAAAAAGAAATTTTTTTATAATTTAAAATTGACCCAGAGTACAGCATACATGCATTCCGCCGTCCGAGGGTTAAAGCAACGAATTTATCTACACTCTACATCTTTATCTACAAGTCTATTAATCTACAAATCTCTACACAAATCCGTTGCTTTAAAATATAATAAAAGCTTTTTATCACTCACCGACACTGATGTGCAACAGCGGAGTTGTTGATATTGAATCTATACGTTGTCTGTAACATACAAATATAAAATATAAATTATAACAGCGCTTAAAATAATTAATATTCAAGAATTTATTATTATACTTAATAAATTTATATTCGATGCGTACAATAATTAGCAGATATATAAATATCGAATAATTATTAAATTAAAAAAAGGAACTATTTTTTAAATAAATAAAAAAACTTTTATAAGATTTATGTAAAAGTCTTTATCTCTGAGTTTCTCTTGTTGAAATCAATCAACTAAATAAACTGAATTAAATCATATACGTGATTTATAATAATTAATCTACAAATAATAATATACAAATTATATTTACCCTGGGGTTGCTCCACCGATGCAGGATGCCTCTCCTAGGCCTCCTCCCCCTCTCAGATTGTAAGGGACGTCAGGAACTATTGTTTTATACGCGCGATATACTTTTTTTAATTTGCTGAAACGGCACAAAAATAAAATCGCGCTATATTTTAAACTGTACACAACTTAAAACGCGCGATAGTTTGGACGGCACTCCCGCACTTTTACGCGCGATACTTTGACGGCACTCCCGAATTTCCGAACGATCGAAAATTACATTTCATCACATGCGAGAATCATACTTGGAGTCGACAGGTCAGGCACGAACAAACTCTAAGCAAAAGTTAAGTCCGAAGCGGAAAAAGACGAAAGATCGACAGAATCCCATTTTGTCGGCATTAAATACGATCCCCGATAACAATTTCGTGATCGAAATCAAAATATTATACGAAAACACGACCGCGATCGCGACGAAGCTGAGACGAATGTCAAAGCAGTAGCGCCCTATATGTCACCATGGTCGAATGTTATTATTTTATTTCGGAATCATTTTTGACGTATGTTTATATTTATCGCGTAATATTATCGTATTATTATTACGTATTATCATCGCATAAACCGTATACGGCGCGCTCGACCTCGAGGTGACCGAACGCGAGGCGCACGTGCCGGCACCGGCGCCGACATCGGAGTAAAAACACGTGCGCACACTACAACGGCCGGAATAAGAATAAATGACTCATGGCTGTCACTAGTCACGTACGCCGTACGCGCCGGGCTCCCCTCTTTTACTATGGAATGCGTGACGTCAAAGACAAGGTCGAGTATGCTCATTCTCTCTCTCTCTTTCTCCTCGCGCCAGACAATAACAAATACGCACTATATTACGTGATATAATTTAACGCGTTGAAATATGTACAATCAAATGATTCTAAAATACATATAAAATTCCTTAACTAAAATAATATTATTATTCGATTTAATGCGATATATTTAAAATACATGAAACGCGTATACGAAATTTGTAAAATACTTCAACGAAAGCAATCTTATGATTTACTGTATGACTATTATAACTGCACGATTTATTTATTATATTCGTTGAAAATTATATCAATGATGTGTGTGTGTGTGTGTGTGTGTGTGTGTGTGTGTGTGTGTGTGTGTGTGTGTGTGTGTGTGTGTGTGTGTGTGTGTGTGTGTGTGTGTGTAAACAATTATTGGTAAAAGCGATAGAAATTTATATTATAGATACACACACATATATTTATAGACGTATAATAATTAAATATAAATTAATAATGCAAAATATGTACAAATTTACTGCCTGTATTTATTACATTTACTAAATATGTATAACTCTCTGTAATTATAGAAATTTGTCATATTATATTAAATAAATGTTCTCTCTTTCATCGTAACTATTTAATTATTCATTTATATACATATTAGGTATGTTTGTTTTTTTCTATCAGAAAAAGAAAAAGAAAGAGAGAAAAGAACAGATATTCTATCACTAAAAATTAATGTATTACATACAATTTATTAATATTTTTAATATTTGTTTATTATAAAAAAGTTTTTTATTAGATGTGCCTGTTCTTATTATAGCTTATTCTATTTAATTTATTTGATTAAAATATAAATTTTTATTAATAAAATATTTTACATAAATATCGGCAATGTACTTCACGAGCAGTAATATATATGTTAAAACGCTCGAAAATTCGCTTCTGAATGATTAGGAAAACATGATTCGCAAAGAAGGTATCGCTGCAATCGGCGGGAAGAGCGATACCTTCTTTGCGTAATATGTTCTCCTAATAACTCGGAAGCGAATTTTCGAGCATTTTAAGCTACATTAATGCTCGTGAAATACATTGCCGATATTTATGTAAAATATTTTATTAATAAAAATTGAATTTTCGACAATATTACAAGACACATATTACTAATCGCATACGAGTATGTCAATTGCATAATTGGCATTAATTATCAGTAATTAATAAAGTTTCTTTTCCCGAAATTAATATATCAAGTCCTGTGCTATTAAATCCTGCTATTAAAATTGTAAATTCAAAGCGACAAATAGATGAATTAAACGAGTCAATAGATGTATAAAATTACAGTAATTAAATAAAATAAAATTATATTATAATTATGTATTCATATATTATATAAGAGTTACTTGCAACAATGATATCGGGTAATTAATTTTGATAAGTAATATTTCTTTCCTTTCAAATCACGATTAGTTTTTACAGAAAGTGTCTCGCATCAATTTTTTTATTAATAATACAAAAATTTATAAGATTAAATATTATAAAATAAATTGCTTGTTTCTGAAGAAAGAGAGAGAGAGAGAGAGAGAGAGAGAGAGAGAGAGACGGGACGAGAGAAAGAATATAATTCATCGTTGTGTTTTCTCAATTTTTAATGTTATATATAATTGTTAATGTGAAATATGGGAAACATATCTCTACATTTGTTTTTAATATGAACCATATAATCCCACATATTATATCATCTCTCATATTTGAATCACAAGAATGTTAATCCATTAAAATTACTTTTAAACTATTAAAATGCAAAGTGGAAGTTTGATTAAAATGATACGCTTCATAATTCAAATAATTTTTATTGTATCGCAAAAGTTACGATAACTTTAAAATTATGTTTTCAATAAGACGTATAACTGATCGTGAACAGCATTACCGATATTTATACATATTGTTTTATTAATAAAAGTCAGAAAGACGAACTACTAATCGCGCACAAGAATGCCAACTGCATAATTGGCGGTAATTAGCAGCAATTAATAAAGTTTTCCCTTTTCCCTTTTTTAGTATATCAAACGGATTATGTTGTTAAAATTGTAATAAACCAAAAAGGTGAATCAAATTGTTGAATAAAATTATAATAATTAAATAAAATAAAATTAAATTAAATTATATAAATAATATGTATTTATATATATTCTAATATAAATATATATAAAATATAACTTTTCAATCATTAAATAGAATCATTTAATATTGTGCTTATATACACATATATTACTTCACTATATATACTAAAGTGAAAAAGGCTACGCGCTATTAATAATATGTAATAAAACATACTAATATAAATCCATATGGTTTCATATTTTGAGTAATAATAACTCAGAAACGAATTTTTGAGCGTTTTAAGATACATTACTGCTCGTGAAGTACATTGCCGATATCTATGTAAAATATTTTATTAATAAAAATTGAACTTTGGAGGATATTAGAAGACACATATTATTATTTGCGTACAAGTGTGTTAATTGTATAGTCGACATTAATTAACAGTAATTAATAAAGTTTTTTTTGCCGAAATTAGTGTTAAACATATTCTGTTGTTAAAATAAACTAAATAGATGTATAAAACGTGTTAAACTGAAGAATAATATTATAATAATAAAATAAAATAAAATTATTATTATGTATTTATATATATAAAGTTACTGTAGAAGAATATAATATGTTGGATTATATGGTTCATATTTAAACAAATGTAGAGATATGTTTCTTATATACATATTTAGCATTAACAATTATATATATAACATTAAAAATTGACAAAACACAACGATGAATTATATTCTCTCTTAATCTCTTTCTCTCTCTCTCTCTCTCTCTCTCTCTCTCTCTCTCTCTCTCTCTCTCTCTCTCTCTCTCTCTTCCTCTTCCTCTTTCTCTCTTTTTCTTTTTTCAAAAACAAGCAATTTATTTTATAATATTTAATTTTATAAATACTTGTATTATTAATAAAAAAGTTGATGCGAGACGCTTTCTGTAACAACTAATCGTGATTTAAAAAGAAAAGGAAAATTACTTATTAAAATTAATTAACCGAGATCATTGTTGCAATATTCTTATATAACTATATATATAATACATAAATACATATTTATAATATAATTTTATTTTATTTAATTACTGTAATTTTATACATCTATTGACTCGTTTAATTCATCTATTTGTCGCTTTGAATTTACAATTTTAATAGCAGGATTTAATAGCACAGGGATTTGATATATTAATTTCGGAAAAAAAAACTTTATTAATTACTGATAATTAATGCCAATTATGCAATTGACATACTCGTATGCGATTAGTAACATGTGTCTTCTAATATCGTCGAAAGTTCAATTTTTATTAATAAAATATTTTACATAAATATCGGCAATGTATTTCACGAGCATTAATGTAGCTTAAAATGCTCGAAAATTCGCTTCCGAGTTATTAGGAGAACATATTACGCAAAGAAGGTATCGCTCTTCCCGCCGATTGCAGCGATACCTTCTTTGCGAATCATGTTTTCCTAATCATTCAGAAGCGAATTTTCGAGCGTTTTAACATATATATTACTGCTCGTGAAGTACATTGCCGATATTTATGTAAAATATTTTATTAATAAAAATTGAACTTTCGACGATATTAGAAGACACATATTACTAATCGCATACGAGTATGTCAATTGCATAATTGGCATTAATTATCAGTAATTAATAAAGTTTCTTTTCCCGAAATTAATATATCAAATCCTGTGCTATTAAATCCTGCTATTAAAATTGTAAATTCAAATCGACAAATAGATGAATTAAACGAGTCAATAGATGTATAAAATTACAGTAATTAAATAAAATAAAATTATATTATTAATATGTATTTATGTATTATATATATAGTTATATAAGAGTATTGCAACAATGATCTCGGTTAATTAATTTTGATAAGTAATTTTCCTTTTCTTTTCAAATCACGATTAGTTGTTACAGAAAGCGTCTCGCATCAACTTTTTTATTAATAATACAAGTATTTATAAAATTAAATATCATAAAATAAATTGCTTGTTTTTGAAAAAAAAAGAGAGAGAGAGAGAGAGAGAGAAAGAGAGAGAGAGATTAAGAGAGAATATAATTCATCGTTGTGTTTTGTCAATTTTCAATGTTATATATATAATTGTTAATGCTAAATATGTATATAAGAAACATATCTCTACATTTGTTTAAATATGAAACATATAATCCAACATATTATATTCTTCTATAGTAACCTTATATATATATATATATATATATATATATATATATATATATATATATATATATATAAATACATATTAATAATTTTATTTTATTTAATTATTATTCATCAGTTTAACACGTTTAATACATCTATTTAGTTTATTTTAACAGCAGAATATGTTTGACACTAACTTCGGCAAAAAAAACTTTATTAATTACTGTTAATTAATGTCGATTATGCAATTGACATACTTGTACCCGATTAATAATATGTGTCTTCTAATATCCTCCAAAGTTCAATTTTTATTAATAAAATATTTTACATAGATATCGGCAATGTACTTCACGAGCAGTAATGTATTTTAAACGCTCGAAAATTCGCTTTTGAATGATTAGGAAAACATATTTCGCAAAGAAGGTATCGCTACAGGGAAGGCCGGCGGCAAGGTCGGCGGCGAGAGCGATACCTTCTTTGCGAAATATATTCTCCTAGTAACTCAGAATAAAAATTTCCGAGCGTACCGCTTGAACTGAATTATTTCACGATCTCTCCTCGCAAAATATTTTCTAATAATTCAGAGAGGAATTTTCTAAAATATTTGACGGCATATTATTATTGTTCGATGTGCATAATAATTAAGCTTTTAGATCAAACGTAGCTGATAGTCTATCGCGACCAAAAGAATTATTAATAAATTTCGATTACATCTCTCTCAATTAAGAAAATCTGGAATTTAATGAAATTTTGTGTTATTGGACGTGGTCTTTTAATTTCGTGTAATTTACAACTGAAATTTTTCACAATAGATATACATAAATATAATGTAAACGTAATTTTATACAATAATATCTTATACAATCTTAATAAATATATAATGTGTACATAATTATAAATTAAATTTTATTACAAATATAAATTTAATTTTTATCCAATAATCTTTTTTATAATTGTTTTCTTTTTCTTTTTTTATATATTATATTTTATGATTTATATATAATTTATATTTAATAGTTTCTTTTTATTTCTCTGAAAAAATATTACATTATTTTTATATATTTTTTTTCCCTTAAATTTAAATTTAATTTTAGAGCTTTAATTTTATAGCGTTTGATTTAATTTTATTTTCTTTACCAATATCCTAATAACCATAGCAGACCAAGTAGACCTCACTCTACTTGCTGGTTACACTAGCAAAAATACCTGATAAAACGATTTGGGGATCTTAATTGGGAATTCGCAGTAAAATTTAGGAAATCACGATCATATATATTTTTTACGCCATTTCGCCAGTTTACCATTTTGATCACGTATTATATTTTTCCAGCCAGTTGGACCTACCTTTTGTTGCTCCTGGCTATTCATTCTGACTCGATTTCTACGAGCCAAGAATTGAGGAAGAAAAACAACTTCTTCTACTGCCGGTAATAATTATCACCGGCAAATAAGACGACTTATATTCATTGAGGATCGTATGATATTATAATACAATCGTTTTGTAAATGCGTATCATTAGTCGTCGAAAGTTGCAAAAGATATATAACAAATTATGTATATACCGAAAAAATTGTATTCAAAATGTAGACTTTATGTAAGCCTTCTTAATACATATTCTTAATAAATAAGAATAATTTTTTACCGTGATATATTTTAAAACACCTAATTTATAATGAAATTAAAACTATTGTATATATTAATATATTATGTATATTTAACTTGTCAAAATTTTAATAAATAGCAAATGTCCATTTGTAAAATTGCTTTTTTTTGTTATTGGGATTCATAATCTCAAATAATATTAAATACTAAATAATATAATGATAAGAAAATATTCTATTCAGTATATAAGTATATTCTTACTTGCTAAGAATATCTGAAAGTATTCTTTAGAAGATTTCTCTCTTAAACTAATTGTAAGAAGATCTTCTTAATGTTTATTTTAAAGAAATATATTATAAAGTTAAATGAAATATTTTTAAGCTGAGAATAAAATTTTTTCGGTGTATGTAAAATATATTAGCATGCATATCAATCCCTCTGTCGGCGGGTCATTAAACATTTGTATCTTTAAAATTGTTTTATAAAAATCTAATATATATAATTAAAATAAATATTTCATGTATGTCTTGCATAAAACTGGAATAAATCATATATTTTTATTTTTTTTAATATTTTTCTTTTTCTTTCAATTTTAATATACAAATGGTATATCTATTTTAACAAAAGTTAAAAAAAAAAGTAAATGAAAAATGTAATATAAAATTTTCTCTTGGAATACGTACAAAAAGAAATTTTTTTATAATTTAAAATTGACCCAGAGTACGACATGCATGCATTCCGCCGTCCGAAAATTAAAGCAACGAATTTATCTACAATCTACATCTTTATCTACAAGTATATTAATCTACATCTACAAATCTCTACACAAATCCGTTGCTTTAAAATATAATAAAAGCTTTTTGTCACTCACCGACACTGATGCGCAACAGCGGAGTTGTCGATATTAAAGCTATATGTATTATCTGTAACATACAAATATAAAGTTCAAATTATAGCAGCGATTTTAAATAATTAATATTAAAGAATTTATTATTATTCTTAATAAATTTATATTCGATGCGTACAATAATAAGCAGATATATATAAATATGGAACAATTTTGTAAATTAAAAAAAAAATTTTTTTTTAAATAAAAACTTTATAAGATTTATGTAAAAATCTTTATCTCTGAGTTTCTCTTTATTAAATCATTCAAATAAATGAATCGAATTCATTCGTATAAAGGATTTAAAATAATTAATCTACAAATAATAATATACAAATTATATTTACCCTGGGGTTGCTCCGCCGATGCAGGATGCCTCTCCTAGGCCTCCTCCTCCTCTCAGATTGTAAGGCACGTCAGGAACTATTGTTTTATACGCGCGATATATTTTTTTTAATTTGCTGAAACGGCACAAAAATAAAATCGCGCAATATTTTAAACCGTACGAAAGTAAAAATGCCCGATAGTTTGACGGCACTCCCGCACTTTTACGCGCGATACTTTGACGGCACTCCCGAATTTCGAAACGATCGAAAATCCCATTTTATCACGCGCGAGAATCATAATTGAAGTCGACAGGTCGGGCACGATCAAGCTCCAAAGAAAGATCAAAATCGGGATAAATGAACGAAAACACGATCGCGATCGCGACGAATGTCAAAAATAATAGCGCGCTATATGTCACCAAGGTTGAATGTTATTATTTTATTTCGAAATCATTTTAGACGTATTTTAACGCGTTAAGATTTATCGTATTATTATTACGTATATTATATAAATATTATATAAATAAATGTTCTCTCTTTCATCGTATATTATCGTCGCGAGAAACGTGTACGGCGCGCTCGACCTCGAGGTGACCGAACGCGAAGCGCACGTGCCGGCACCGGCGCCGACATCGGAGTAAAAACACGTGCGCACACTACGCCCGCCGGAGTAAGAATGAATGACTCATGGCTGTCACTAGTCACGTACGCCGTACGCGCCGGGCTCCCCTCTTTTACTATGGAATGCGTGACGTCAAAGACAAGGTCGAGTATGCTCATTCTCTCTCTCTCTTTCTCCTCGCGACAGACAATAACAAATACGCACTATACTACGTGATATAATTTAACGCGTTGAAATATGTACAATCAAATGATTCTAAAATACATATAAAATTCCTTAACTAAAATAATATTATTATTCGATTTAATGCGATATATTTAAAATACATGAAACGCGATTACGAAATTTGTAAAATACTTCAACGAAAGCAATCTTATGATTTACTGTATGACTATTATAACTGCACGATTTATTTATTATATTCGTTGAAAATTATATCAATGATGTGTGTGTGTGTGTGTGTAAACAATTATTGGTAAAAGCGATAGAAATTTATATTATAGATACACACACATATATTTATAGACGTATAATAATTAAATATAAATTAATAATGCAAAATATGTACAAATTTACTGCCTGTATTTATTACTAAATAATAAATTATTTACTAAATATGTATAACTCTCTGTAATTATAGAAATTTGTCATATTATATTAAATAAATGTTCTCTCTTTCATCGTAACTATTTAATTATTCATTTATATATATATTAGGTAAGTTTGTTTTTTTCTATCAGAAAAAGAAAAAGAAAGAGAGAAAAGAACAGATATTCTATCACTAAAAATTAATGTATTAAATACAATTTATTAATATTTTTAATATTTGTTTATTATAAAAAAGTTTTTTATTAGATGTGCCTGTTCTTATTATAGCTTATTCTATTTAATTTATTTGATTAAAATATGAATTTTTATTAATAAAATATTTTACATAAATATCGGCAATGTACTTCACGAGCAGTAATATATATGTTAAAACGCTCGAAAATTCGCTTCTGAATGATTAGGAAAACATGATTCGCAAAGAAGGTATCGCTGCAATCGGCGGGAAGAGCGATACCTTCTTTGCGAAATATGTTCTCCTAATAACTCAGAAGCGAATTTTCGAGAATTTTCAGGTACATTATTGCTCGTGAAATACATTGCCGATATTTATGTAAAATATTTTATTAATAAAAATTGAACTTTCGACGATATTAGAAGACACATGTTACTAATCGCATACGAGTATGTCAATTGCATGTATGGCATTAATTATCAATAATTAATAAAGTTTCTTTTCCCGAAATTAATATATATTATCCTGTGCTATTAAATCCTGCTATTAAAATTGTAAATTCAAAGCGACAAATAGATGAATTAAACGAGTCAATAGATGTATAAAATTACAGTAATTAAATAAAATAAAATTATATTATAATTATGTATTCACATATTATATAAGAGTTACTTGCAACAATGATATCGGGTAATTAATTTTGATAAGTAATATTTCTTTCCTTTCAAATCACGATTAGTTTTTACAGAAAGTGTCTCGCATCAATTTTTTTATTAATAATACAAAAATTTATAAGATTAAATATTATAAAATAAATTGCTTGTTTCTGAAGAAAGAGAGAGAGAGAGAGAGAGAGAGAGAGAGAGAGAGAGAGAGACGGGACGAGAGAAAGAATATAATTCATCGTTGTGTTTTCTCAATTTTTAATGTTATATATAATTGTTAATGTGAAATATGGGAAACATATCTCTACATTTGTTTTTAATATGAACCATATAATCCCACATATTATATCATCTCTCATATTTGAATCACAAGAATGTTAATCCATTAAAATTACTTTTAAACTATTAAAATGCAAAGTGGAAGTTTGATTAAAATGATACGCTTCATAATTCAAATAATTTTTATTGTATCGCAAAAGTTACGATAACTTTAAAATTATGTTTTCAATAAGACGTATAACTGATCGTGAACAGCATTACCGATATTTATACATATTGTTTTATTAATAAAAGTCAGAAAGACGAACTACTAATCGCGCACAAGAATGCCAACTGCATTAATTGGCGGTAATTAGCAGCAATTAATAAAGTTTTCCCTTTTCCCGAAATTAGTATATCAAACGGATTATGTTGTTAAAATTGTAATAAACCAAAAGAGTGAATCAAAATGTTGAATAAAATTATAATAATTAAATAAAATAAAATTAAATTAAATTATATAAATAATATGTATTTATATATATTCTAATATAAATATATATAAAATATAACTTTTCAATCATTAAATAGAATCATTTAATATTGTGCTTATATACACATATATTACTTCACTATATATACTAAAGTGAAAAAGGCTACGCGCTATTAATAATATGTAATAAAACATACTAATATAAATCCATATGGTTTCATATTTTGAGTAATAATAACTCAGAAACGAATTTTTGAGCGTTTTAAGATACATTACTGCTCGTGAAGTACATTGCCGATATCTATGTAAAATATTTTATTAATAAAAATTGAACTTTGGAGGATATTAGAAGACACATATTATTATTTGCGTACAAGTGTGTTAATTGTATAGTCGACATTAATTAACAGTAATTAATAAAGTTTTTTTTGCCGAAATTAGTGTTAAACATATTCTGTTGTTAAAATAAACTAAATAAATGTATAAAACGTGTTAAACTGAAGAATAATATTATAATAATAAAATAAAATAAAATTATTATTATGTATTTATATATATAAAGTTACTGTAGAAGAATATATAATGTTGGATTATATGGTTCATATTTAAACAAATGTAGAGATATGTTTCTTATATACATATTTAGCATTAACAATTATATATATAACATTAAAAATTGACAAAACACAACGATGAATTATATTCTCTCTTAATCTCTCTCTCTCTCTCTCTCTCTCTCTCTCTCTCTCTCTCTCTCTCTCTCTCTCTTTCTTTCTCTTCCTCTTTCTCTCTTTTTCTTTTTTCAAAAACAAGCAATTTATTTTATAATATTTAATTTTATAAATACTTGTATTATTAATAAAAAAGTTGATGCGAGACGCTTTCTGTAACAACTAATCGTCATTTAAAAAGAAAAGGAAAATTACTTATTAAAATTAATTAACCGAGATCATTGTTGCAATATTCTTATATAACTATATATATAATACATAAATACATATTTATAATATAATTTTATATTATTTAATTACTGTAATTTTATACATCTATTGACTCGTTTAATTCATCTATTTGTGGCTTTGAATTTACAATTTTAATAGCAGGATTTAATAGCACAGGATTTGATATATTAATTTCGGGAAAAGAAACTTTATTAATTACTGATAATTAATGCCAATTATGCAATTGACATACTCGTATGCGATTAGTAATATGTGTCTTCTAATATCGTCGAAAGTTCAATTTTTATTAATAAAATATTTTACATAAATATCGGCAATGTACTTCACGAGCAGTAATATATCTTAAAACGCTCGAAAATTCGCTTCTGAGTTATTAGGAGAACATATTTCGCAAAGAAGGTATCGCTCTTCCCGCCGATTGCAGCGATACCTTCTTTGCGAATCATGTTTTCCTAATCATTCAGAAGCGAATTTTCGAGCGTTTTAACATATATATTACTGCTCGTGAAGTACATTGCCGATATTTATGTAAAATATTTTATTAGTAAAAATTCATATTTTAATCAAATAAATTAAATAGAATAAGCTATAATAAGAACAGGCACATCTAATAAAAAACTTTTTTATAATAAACAAATATTAAAAATATTAATAAATTGTATTTAATACATTAATTTTTAGTGATAGAATATCTGTTCTTTTCTCTCTTTCTTTTTCTTTTTCTGATAGAAAAAAACAAACTTACCTAATATATATATAAATGAATAATTAAATAGTTTCGATGAAAGAGAGAACATTTATTTAATATAATATGACAAATTTCTATAATTACAGAGAGTTATACATATTTAGTAAATGTAATAAATACAGGCAGTAAATTTGTACATATTTTGCATTATTAATTTATATTTAATTATTATACGTCTATAAATATATGTGTGTGTATCTATAATATAAATTTCTATCGCTTTTACCAATAATTGTTTACACACACACACACACACACACACACACACACACACACACACACACACACACACACACATCATTGATATAATTTTTAACGAATATAATAAATAAATCGTGTAGTTATAATAGTCATACAGTAAATCATAAGATTGCTTTCGTTGAAGTATTTTACAAATTTCGTAATCGCGTTTCATGTATTTTAAATATATCGCATTAAATCGAATAATAATATTATTTTAGTTAAGGAATTTTATATGTATTTTAGAATCATTTGATTGTACATATTTCAACGCGTTAAATTATATCACGTAGTATAGTGCGTATTTGTTATTGTCTGGCGCGAGGAGAAAGAGAGAGAGAGAATGAGCATACTCGACCTTGTCTTTGACGTCACGCATTCCATAGTAAAAGAGGGGAGCCCGGCGCGTACGGCGTACGTGACTAGTGACAGCCATGAGTCATTCATTCTTACTCCGGCCGTCGTAGTGTGCGCACGTGTTTTTACTCCGATGTCGGCGCCGGTGCCGGCACGTGCGCCTCGCGTTCGGTCACCTCGAGGTCGAGCGCGCCGTATACGGTTTATGCGATGATAATACGTAATAATAATACGATAATATTACGCGATAAATATAAACATACGTCAAAAATGATTCCGAAATAAAATAATAACATTCGACCATGGTGACATATAGGGCGCTACTGCTTTGACATTCGTCTCAGCTTCGTCGCGATCGCGGTCGTGTTTTCGTATAATATTTTGATTTCGATCACGAAATTGTTATCGGGGATCGTATTTAATGCCGACTAACTGGGATTCTGTCGATCTTTCGTCTTCTTCCGCTTCGGACTTAACTCTTGCTTAGAGTTTGATCGTGCCTGACCTGTCGACTCCAAGTATGATTCTCGCATGTGATGAAATGTAATTTTCGATCGTTCGGAAATTCGGGAGTGCCGTCAAAGTATCGCGCGTAAAAGTGCGGGAGTGCCGTCCAAACTATCGCGCGTTTTAAGTTGTGTACAGTTTAAAATATAGCGCGATTTTATTTTTGTGCCGTTTCAGCAAATTAAAAAAAGTATATCGCGCGTATAAAACAATAGTTCCTGACGTCCCTTACAATCTGAGAGGGGGAGGAGGCCTAGGAGAGGCATCCTGCATCGGCGGAGCAACCCCAGGGTAAATATAATTTGTATATTATTATTTGTAGATTAATTATTATAAATCACGTATATGATTTAATTCAGTTTATTTAGTTGATTGATTTCAACAAGAGAAACTCAGAGATAAAGACTTTTACATAAATCTTATAAAAGTTTTTTTATTTATTTAAAAAATAGTTCTTTTTTTTAATTATATAATTAGTCGATATTTATATATCTGCTAATTATTGTACGCATCGAATATAAATTTATTAAGTATAATAATAAATTCTTGAATATTAATTATTTTAAGCGCTGCTATAATTTATATTTTATATTTGTATGTTACAGACAACGTATAGATTCAATATCAGCAACTCCGCTGTTGCACATCAGTATCGGTGAGTGATAAAAAGCTTTTATTATATTTTAAAGCAACGGATTTGTGTAGAGATTTGTAGATTAATAGACTTGTAGATAAAGATGTAGAGTGTAGATAAATTCGTTGTTTTAACCCTCGGACGGCGGAATGCATGTATGCCGTACTCTAGGTCAATTTTAAATTATAAAAAAATTTCTTTTTGTACGTATTCCAAAAGAAAATTTTATATTACATTTTTCATTTACTTTTTTTAACTATTGTTAAAATAGATATACCATTTGTATATTAAAATTGAAAGAAAAAGAAAAATATTAAAAAAAATAAAAATATATGATTTATTCCAGTTTTATGCAAGACATACATGAAATATTTATTTTAATTATATATATTAGATTTTTATAAAACAATTTTAAAGATACAAATGTTTAATGACCCGCCGACAGAGGGATTGATATGCATGCTAATATATTTTACATACACCGAAAAAATTTTATTCTCAGCTTAAAAATATTTCATTTAACTTTATAATATATTTCTTTAAAATAAACATTAAGAAGATCTTCTTACAATTAGTTTAAGAGAGAAATCTTCTAAAGAGTACTTTCAGATATTTTTAGCAAGTAAGAATATACTTATATACCGAATAGAATATTTTCTTATCATTATATTATTTAATATTTGAGATTATGAATCCCAATAACAAAAAAAAAGCAATTTTACAAATGGACATTTGCTATTTATTAAAATTTTGACAAGTTAAATATACATAATATATTAATATATACAATAGTTTTAATTTCATTATGAATTAGGTGTTTAAAAATATATCACGGTAAAAAATTATTCTTATTTATTAAGAATATCTATTAAGAAGGCTTATAAAGTCTACATTTTGAGTACAATTTTTTCGGTATATACATGATTATATTTGTTATATATCTTTTGCAACTTTCGACGACTAATGATACGCATTTACAAAACGATTGTATTATAATATCATACGATCCTCAATGAATATAAGTCGTCTTATTTGCCGGTGATAATTATTACCGGCAGTAGAAGAAGTTGTTTTTCTTCCTCAATTCTTGGCTCGTAGAAATCGAGTCAGAATGAATAGCCAGGAGCAACAAAAGGTAGGTCCAACTGGCTGGAAAAATATAATACGTGATCAAAATGGTAAACTCGCGAAAAGGCGTAAAAAATATATATGATCGTGATTTCCTAAATTTTACTGCGAATTCCCAATTAGGATTTCCAAATCGTTTTATCAGGTATTTTTGCTAGTGTAACCAGCAAGTAGAGTGAGGTCTATTTGGTCTGCTATGGTTATTAGGATATTAGAAAAGAAAATAAAATTAAATCTAAAGCTATAAAATTAAAGCTCTAAAATTAAATTTAAATTTAAGGGAAAAAATATATAAAAATAATGTAATATTTTTTCAGAGAAATAAAAAGAAATTATTAAATATCAATTATATATAAATCATAAAATATAATATATAAAAAAAGAAAAAGAAAACAATTATAAAAAAGATTATTGGATAAAAATTAAATTTATATTTATAATAAAATTTAACTTATATATAAATATGTACACATTATATATTTATTAAGATTGTATAAGATATTATTGTATAAAATTACGTTTACATTACATTTATGTATATCTATTGTGAAAAAATTCAGTTGTAAATTACACGAAATTGAAAGACCACGTCCAATAACACAAAATTTCATTAAAATTCCAGATTTTCTTAATTGAGAGAGATGTAATCGAAATTTATTAATAATTCTTTTGGTCGCGATAGACTATCAGCTACGTTTGATCTAAAAGCTTAATTATTATGCACATCGAACAATAATAATATGCCGTCAAATATTTTAGAAAATTCCTCTCTGAATTATTAGAAAATATTTTGCGAGGAGAGAACGTGAAATAATTCAGTTCAAGCGGTACGCTCGGAAATTTTTATTCTGAGTCACTAGGAGAATATATTTCGCAAAGAAGGTATCGCTCTCGCCGCCGGCCTTGCCTGTAGCGATACCTTCTTTGCGAAATATGTTTTCCTAATCATTCAGAAGCGAATTTTCGAGCGCTTTAAAATACATTACTGCTCGTGAAGTACATTGCCGATATCTATGTAAAATATTTTATTAATAAAAATTGAACTTTCGAGGATATTAAAAGACACATATTATTAATCGCGTATGAATCAGTTGCATAATCGGCATTAATTAACAGCAATTAATAAAGCTTTTTTTCGACATTAATATATCAAACGTCCTGCTATTAAAGTTGTAAATTGAAAGCGACAAATAAATGAATCAAATGAGTCAACTAATGAATAGAATTAAAGTAATTAAATAAAATAAAATTATATTATAATTATGTATTCATATATTATATAAGAGTTACTTGCAACAATGATATCGGGTAATTAATTTTGATAAGTAATATTTCTTTCCTTTCAAATCACGATTAGTTTTTACAGAAAGTGTCTCGCATCAATTTTTTTATTAATAATACAAAAATTTATAAGATTAAATATTATAAAATAAATTGCTTGTTTCTGAAGAAAGAGAGAGAGAGTGAGAGAGAGGGGGAAGGAAGAAAGAAAGAATATAATTCATCGTTGTGTTTTCTCAATTTTTAATGTTATATATAATTGTTGATGTGAAATATATGGGAAACATATCTCTACATTTGTTTTTAATATGACCCATATAATCCCACATATTATATCATCTCTCATATTTGAATCACAAGAATGTTAATCCATTAAAATTACTTTTAAACTAATAAAATGCAAAGTGGAAGTTTGATTAAAATGATACGCTTCATAATTCAAATAATTTTTATTGTATCGCAAAAGTTACGATAACTTTAAAATTATGTTTTCAATAAGACGTATAACTGATCGTGAACAGCATTACCGATATTTATACATATTGTTTTATTAATAAAAGTCAGAAAGACGAACTACTAATCGCGCACAAGAATGCCAACTGCATAATTGGCGTTAATTAGCAGCAATTAATAAAGTTTTCCCTTTTTCCGAAATTAGTATATCAAACGGATTATGTTGTTAAAATTGTAATAAACCAAAAAGGTGAATCAAATTGTTGAATAAAATTATAATAATTAAATAAAATAAAATTATATAAATAATATGTATTTATATATATTCTAATATAAATATATATAAAATATAACTTTTCAATCATTGAATAGAATCACTTAATTTTGTGCTTATATATATTGTACTTATATATATATTGTGGGGATCTCAAAATATGAAACAATATGGATTTATAATAGTATGATTTATTACATATTATTAATAGCGCGTAGTTTTTTTTTTCTATAGTATATATAGTGGAGTAAAATATGTATATATAAGCACAAAATTAAATGATTCTATTCAATGATTGAAAAGTTATATTCTATATATATTTATATTAGAATATATATAAATACATATTATTTATATAATTTAATTTTATTTGATTTTATTTAATTATTATAATTTTATTCAACAGATTGTCACGTTTAATTCTCCTTTTTGATTTATTACAATTTTAACAACAGAATCCGTTTGATATACTAATTTCGGGAAAAGGGAAAACTTTATTAATTGCTGCTAATTAACGCTAATTATGCAGTTGGCATACTTGTGCGCGATTAGTAATATGTGTCATTTAACATTCTCGAAAGTTCGTCTTTCTGACTTTTATTAATAAAACAATATGTATAAAGATCGGTAATGCTGTCCACGATCAGTTATACGCGTTTTATTGAAAACATAATTTTAAAATTATCGTAACTTTCGCGATACAATAAAAATTATTTGAATTATGATGTGTATCATTTTAATCAAACTTTCACTTTGCATTTTATTAGTTTAAAAGTGATTTTAATGGATTAACATTCTTGTGATTAAAATATGAGAGATGATATAATATGTGGGATTATATGGTTCATATTTAAACAAATGTAGAGATATGTTTCCCATATATTTCACATTAACAATTATATATAACATTAAAAATTGAGAAAACACAACGATGAATTATATTCTTTCTCTCTTCCCCTCTCTCTCTCTCTCTCTTTCTTCAGAAACAAGCAATTTATTTTATAATATTTAATCTTATAAATTTTTGTATTATTAATAAAAAAATTGATGCGAGACACTTTCTGTAAAAACTAATCGTGATTTGAAAGGAAAGAAATATTACTTAATAAAATTAATTAACCGAGATCATTGTTGCAATACTCTTATATAACTATATATATAATACATAAATACATATTTATAATATAATTTTATTTTATTTAATTATTGTAATTTTATACATCTATTGACTCGTTTAATTCATCTATTTGTCGCTTTGAATTTACAATTTTAATAGCAGAATTTAATAGCACAGGATTTGATATATTAATTTCGGGAAAAGAAACTTTATTAATTACTGATAATTAATGCCAATTATGCAATTTATATACTCGTATGCGATTAGTAACATGTGTCTTTTAATATCGTCGAAAGTTCAATTTTTATTAATAAAATATTTTACATAAATATCGGCAATGTACTTCACGAGCAGTAATATATCTTAAAACGCTCGAAAATTCGCTTCTGAATGATTAGGAAAACATGATTCGCAAAGAAGGTATCGCTGCACTCGGCGGGAAGAGCTTCTTTGCGAAATATGTTCTCCTAATAACTCAGAAGCGAATTTTCGAGCATTTTCAGGTACATTATTGCTCGTGAAATACATTGCCGATATTTATGTAAAATATTTTATTAATAAAAATTGAACTTTCGACGATATTAGAAGACACATGTTACTAATCGCATACGAGTATGTCAATTGCATAATTGGCAATAATTATCAGTAATTAATAAAGTTTTTTTTCCCGAAATTAATATATCAAATCCTGTGCTATTAAATCCTGCTATTAAAATTGTAAATTCAAAGCGACAAATAGATGAATTAAACGAGTCAATAGATGTATAAAATTACAGTAATTAAATAAAATAAAATTATATTATAAATATGTATTTATATATTATATATATAGTAATATAAGAGTATTGCAACAATGATCTCGGTTAAATAATTTTAATAAGTAATTTTCCTTTTCTTTTCAAATCACGATTAGTTGTTACAGAAAGCGTCTCGCATCAACTTTTTTATTAATAATACAAGTATTTATAAAATTAAATATTATAAAATAAATTGCTTGTTTTTGAAAAAAGAAAAAGAGAGAAAGAGGAAGAGGAAGAGAGAGAGAGAGAGAGAGAGAGAGAGAGAGAGAGAGAGAGAGAGAGAGAGAGAGAGAGAGAGAGAGAGAGATTAAGAGAGAATATAATTCATCGTTGTGTTTTGTCAATTTTTAATGTTATATATATAATTGTTAATGCTAAATATGTATATAAGAAACATATCTCTACATTTGTTTAAATATGAACCATATAATCCAACATTATATATTCTTCTACAGTAACTTTATATATATAAATACATAATAATAATTTTATTTTATTTTATTATTATAATATTATTCTTCAGTTTAACACGTTTTATACATCTATTTAGTTTATTTTAACAACAGAATATGTTTAACACTAATTTCGGCAAAAAAAACTTTATTAATTACTGTTAATTAATGTCGACTATACAATTAACACACTTGTACGCAAATAATAATATGTGTCTTCTAATATCCTCCAAAGTTCAATTTTTATTAATAAAATATTTTACATAGATATCGGCAATGTACTTCACGAGCAGTAATGTATCTTAAAACGCTCAAAAATTCGTTTCTGAGTTATTATTACTCAAAATATGAAACCATATGGATTTATATTAGTATGTTTTATTACATATTATTAATAGCGCGTAGCCTTTTTCACTTTAGTATATATAGTGAAGTAATATATGTGTATATAAGCACAATATTAAATGATTCTATTTAATGATTGAAAAGTTATATTTTATATATATTTATATTAGAATATATATAAATACATATTATTTATATAATTTAATTTAATTTTATTTTATTTAATTATTATAATTTTATTCAACATTTTGATTCACTCTTTTGGTTTATTACAATTTTAACAACATAATCCGTTTGATATACTAATTTCGGGAAAAGGGAAAACTTTATTAATTGCTGCTAATTACCGCCAATTATGCAGTTGGCATTCTTGTGCGCGATTAGTAGTTCGTCTTTCTGACTTTTATTAATAAAACAATATGTATAAATATCGGTAATGCTGTTCACGATCAGTTATACGTCTTATTGAAAACATAATTTTAAAGTTATCGTAACTTTTGCGATACAATAAAAATTATTTGAATTATGAAGCGTATCATTTTAATCAAACTTCCACTTTGCATTTTAATAGTTTAAAAGTAATTTTAATGGATTAACATTCTTGTGATTCAAATATGAGAGATGATATAATATGTGGGATTATATGGTTTATATTAAAAACAAATGTAGAGATATGTTTCCCATATTTCACATTAACAATTATATATAACATTAAAAATTGAGAAAACACAACGATGAATTATATTCTTTCTCTCGTCCCGTCTCTCTCTCTCTCTCTCTCTCTCTCTCTCTCTCTCTCTCTCTCTTTCTTCAGAAACAAGCAATTTATTTTATAATATTTAATCTTATAAATTTTTGTATTATTAATAAAAAAATTGATGCGAGACACTTTCTGTAAAAACTAATCGTGATTTGAAAGGAAAGAAATATTACTTATCAAAATTAATTACCCGATATCATTGTTGCAAGTAACTCTTATATAATATGTGAATACATAATTATAATATAATTTTATTTTATTTAATTACTGTAATTTTATACATCTATTGACTCGTTTAATTCATCTATTTGTCGCTTTGAATTTACAATTTTAATAGCAGGATTTAATAGCACAGGATAATATATATTAATTTCGGGAAAAGAAACTTTATTAATTATTGATAATTAATGCCATACATGCAATTGACATACTCGTATGCGATTAGTAACATGTGTCTTCTAATATCGTCGAAAGTTCAATTTTTATTAATAAAATATTTTACATAAATATCGGCAATGTACTTCACGAGCGGTAATGTATTTTAAAACGCTCGAAAATTAGCTTCTGAATGATTAGGAAAACATGTTTCGCAAAGAAGTAATCGCTCTTCCCGCGGACTGTAGCAATAGCTCTTTGCGAAATATATTCTCCTAGTAACTCAGAATAAAAATTTCCGAGCGTTTTAAGATATATTACTGCTCGTGAAGTACATTGCCGATATTTATGTAAAATATTTTATTAATAAAAATTCATATTTTAATCAAATAAATTAAATAGAATAAGCTATAATAAGAACAGGCACATCTAATAAAAAACTTTTTTATAATAAACAAATATTAAAAATATTAATAAATTGTATTTAATACATTAATTTTTAGTGATAGAATATCTGTTCTTTTCTCTCTTTCTTTTTCTTTTTCTGATAGAAAAAAACAAACTTACCTAATATATATATATAAATGAATAATTAAATAGTTACGATGAAAGAGAGAACATTTATTTAATATAATATGACAAATTTCTATAATTACAGAGAGTTATACATATTTAGTAAATGTAATAAATACAGGCAGTAAATTTGTACATATTTTGCATTATTAATTTATATTTAATTATTATACGTCTATAAATATATGTGTGTGTATCTATAATATAAATTTCTATCGCTTTTACCAATAATTGTTTACACACACACACACACACACACACACACACACACACACACACACACACACATCATTGATATAATTTTTAACGAATATAATAAATAAATCGTGTAGTTATAATAGTCATACAGTAAATCATAAGATTGCTTTCGTTGAAGTATTTTACAAATTTCGTAATCGCGTTTCATGTATTTTAAATATATCGCATTAAATCGAATAATAATATTATTTTAGTTAAGGAATTTTATATGTATTTTAGAATCATTTGATTGTACATATTTCAACGCGTTAAATTATATCACGTAGTATAGTGCGTATTTGTTATTGTCTGGCGCGAGGAGAAAGAGAGAGAGAGAATGAGCATACTCGACCTTGTCTTTGACGTCACGCATTCCATAGTAAAAGAGGGGAGCCCGGCGCGTACGGCGTACGTGACTAGTGACAGCCATGAGTCATTCATTCTTACTCCGGCCGTCGTAGTGTGCGCACGTGTTTTTACTCCGATGTCGGCGCCGGTGCCGGCACGTGCGCCTCGCGTTCGGTCACCTCGAGGTCGAGCGCGCCGTATACGGTTTATGCGATGATAATACGTAATAATAATACGATAATATTACGCGATAAATATAAACATACGTCAAAAATGATTCCGAAATAAAATAATAACATTCGACCATGGTGACATATAGGGCGCTACTGCTTTGACATTCGTCTCAGCTTCGTCGCGATCGCGGTCATGTTTTCGTATAATATTTTGATTTCGATCACGAAATTGTTATCGGGGATCGTATTTAATGCCGACTAACTGGGATTCTGTCGATCTTTCATCTTCTTCCGCTTCGGACTTAACTCTTGCTTAGAGTTTGATCGTGCCTGACCTGTCGACTCCAAGTATGATTCTCGCATGTGATGAAATGTAATTTTCGATCGTTCGGAAATTCGGGAGTGCCGTCAAAGTATCGCGCGTAAAAGTGCGGGAGTGCCGTCCAAACTATCGCGCGTTTTAAGTTGTGTACAGTTTAAAATATAGCGCGATTTTATTTTTGTGCCGTTTCAGCAAATTAAAAAAAGTATATCGCGCGTATAAAACAATAGTTCCTGACGTCCCTTACAATCTGAGAGGGGGAGGAGGCCTAGGAGAGGCATCCTGCATCGGCGGAGCAACCCCAGGGTAAATATAATTTGTATATTATTATTTGTAGATTAATTATTATAAATCACGTATATGATTTAATTCAGTTTATTTAGTTGATTGATTTCAACAAGAGAAACTCAGAGATAAAGACTTTTACATAAATCTTATAAAAGTTTTTTTATTTATTTAAAAAATAGTTCCTTTTTTTAATTTAATAATTATTCGATATTTATATATCTGCTAATTATTGTACGCATCGAATATAAATTTATTAAGTATAATAATAAATTCTTGAATATTAATTATTTTAAGCGCTGTTATAATTTATATTTTATATTTGTATGTTACAGACAACGTATAGATTCAATATCAACAACTCCGCTGTTGCACATCAGTGTCGGTGAGTGATAAAAAGCTTTTATTATATTTTAAAGCAACGGATTTGTGTAGAGATTTGTAGATTAATAGACTTGTAGATAAAGATGTAGAGTGTAGATAAATTCGTTGCTTCAACTCTCGGACGGCGGAATGCATGTATGCCGTACTCTGGGTCAATTTTAAATTATAAAAAAATTTCTTTTTATACGTTCTTTTTGTACGTATTATATTTTAAGATAAAATTTTATGTTAAATTTTTACTCCATTATTTTGAATCTTTTGTTAAAATAGATTATTTATTGTCAGTTATAGATTATTTATTATCTATTTGTATATAATACTTGAAGGAAAAGGAGTAATATTTTTATAATAAAAATATGATATTTATTCTAATTTTATATAAGATATACGTTAAATATTTATTTCAATTATATATACGTATATATGAGTTTAAATAGTTTTAAAGATACAAATCTTTAATGATCTGCCGACAGAGGTTAATATGCATTCTCATAAAAAAAAATGTGTAAATAACACAATATGCACTTATTTTTAATTTAATTTTACATTATAAATATGTTTCGAATTATTAGTGACAGAATTTATCTGTTAAAATTTACAGAAATGTTGAATTTATTTTATAATATAAGAGTGACTATTAATATGTTACATTAATATTCTATTCTTGTTATATTTTTACAAAAAAGCTGTGTCAAACTATGAAATTTGCATTTATTTTTATGTTAAAATATAACATAATATTGTAACGCGTTCTTGCGAGCGCGGATAGCGGGCAGCCGGGATCACAGGGTTGGTTTCGAGACAAGGGCGGTAGTTCTTGTATTAAATTAATTTATTATAAATGCCTATGACATACTACAAGTGTCGTGTGTGTTGGTGTGCGTGTGGGTGTGTGTGTATCGCTGATTGTGGTTCGTTAGCGTGGCGGGCTGACGGCCATCGGTGTCGCGGGGTTGCGCGACTTCGGTGGGCAGGACGCTCCGAGCGATCGATCTATGCCGGCGCGTATCGATTCGCGGGTGGATCGCGGTTGGCGCGGTTTCGTCGGTTCGTCGGGTGGCCGATAAGATGGCCGGAAGCGGAAAGGACTTAGTCGTTGCTCGAGGCTCGTAGAGCATTTAGATATGATTAAAAATGGGCGCTCTGCGTCTCTGCCCATTGTCCGGCTGGTGTTCGCCGGACGGCAGCTTCCGGCGGGTGTTGGCCGGGTAATGAGGGCGCGGGGTGGTTTCGTTACAATATAAATACATATTAATAATTTTATTTTATTTTATTTTATTTTATTATTATAATATTATTCATCAGTTTAACACGTTTAATACACTTATTTGGTTTATTTTAACAACAGAATATGTTTGATACACTAATTTCGGGAAAAGACACTTTGTTAATTATTGTTAATTAATGCCGATTATGTAATTGACATAATCGTACGCGATTAGTAATATGTGTCTTTTAATATCCTCGAAAGTTCAATTTTTATTAATAAAATATTTTACACAAATATCGACAATGTACTTCACGAGCAGTAATATATCTTAAAACGCTCGGAAATTTTTATTCTGAGTTACTAGGAGAATATATTTCGCAAAGAGCTATTGCTACAGTCCGCGGGAAGAGCGATTACTTCTTTGCGAAACATGTTTTCCTAATCATTCAGAAGCTAATTTTCGAGCGTTTTAAAATACATTACCGCTCGTGAAGTACGTTGCCGATATCTATGTAAAATATTTTATTAATAAAAATTGAACTTTCGAGGATATTAAAAGACACATATTATTAATCGCGTATGAATCAGTTGCATAATCGGCATTAATTAACAGTAATTAATAAAGTTTCTTTTTCTCTAATTAAAAAACTTTGTATGTTTACATTTATATATATATATATATATATATATATATATATATTTATGATTTTTATTCCATTTAATTGAATCTATCGATATCTAAAAGTTTATTATTGTATTTGTAGAACAATATAATACTCTAAATTATTAAATTGTTGAAAAAAAATTTTTTTTTCATATAAAATAAGTTTTAATTTGTAAAACGTAGAATGTAAAAATAGCGTTTAATAAAAGTAAAAGAATTACAAAAAATCAAGATATTATTTTGCAAAATTAGAATATTGACAATATTTACTTGGTTATTTGATATTATAAGTAAATTATTGCCATTGTGGAGAAATAATAATTATTTTTAGATGAAAGTGAATAAGCAAAATGTGTTAATAAATTTTGTGGACATAGCACGGATCGCAACCAAAACTGTGCACATTATGCGTTATCCATTGAGAACATTCGTGGACTTTGGCTATGTAGTTCAACGTCCACGTTTTTATGTCCACAGAGGGCGTTTCGCTTTGAGAGATTACGTAAAACCGGGCTGTGTCGTCTCTCAGGCTTCTCTTTGTTGCAAATTCTTTGGTGATTTTTCGATTGAATCGAGAATTCATTTTTCAATGTTGGTATCTTTGAAGCCGGAATTTTATACGGTTATCGCGCGAAGTCTGCTAGATCCAAGATTATCAATTCGGAATTCGGAGTTTGTTCGTTGGTCCTGTGTCCTGTCTGACTTTTAACAATGCCGCAAGAAATGAATGTTTTATGTTGTTATTCCTGCAAAATGTACCAAGTAAGCATAAAGTGGACAAGTAGTTGTTAATATTAACATTTGTTATAACTTGTACTTTATTCTATATCTTATATTTGTACTTTATCCTATATCTTACTTTTGTATTTTTATAGGTACATATAGTTAAAAAAGCTCCTAAGTGGCACTGCAAGGTGTGTAATGCAAAACAATCTATACAGCAGGTACTTACTTAAAAAATTATCAACAATTGTAACTATGGTGATAATTATGACACTTGCTATAACTTTCTATATTTTCTGATTAAATTTCATTATTTGCATTTCTAGATATATTTTCAAGGATCTGGACGAGATTGTCGTCTTCATGTCCAACAATTGAATGCTAAGAAAGCAAATGATACATTCTTTATGTCTTCTGAGCAAGATGACATTAATGATGCTTGTGACACATTTGCAAGCATTCCTCAAGAATCGGACAGTGACAATGCTCCAGAGAACAAATGGACAAAATATTTGGAATCATCAGAGATGGAAAATTTGGAAGGTGTAGAAAATGTTATTTTTGATAAGGAAGCCAACGAAATAATACCAGGTAAAGAATTCCCACGTAATATAAATAAGGATTTATTAAGTTTTGAGAAATATTTAAATGATACTGATTCTGAAAGTGAAAATGTTGACAATGAAACAAAAGAATTACTTTCTACGAGTTTGAATTGTAATTCCAATATTGATAAATGCGATATGCAAGATAATACTGATGGAGATCATACCAATGCTGCTGACATTTTTGAAACTTATGATGAATTAGATGAGCCCCTTGACTTATGATTTACTTAATGATTTAACTTAAATGATTCATAATTTTCTTATTTTTTATATAATTTAGTGAAAGGACAATATTGTATAGAAAGGGAGAAAATATTATATGTTCATTAAAAAAAAAGTGTAAGTTAATTTTCTGAAAAGTAACATTTTATTACAGAATTTAATGTATACAAAATTCAAAAAAATATTTGTCGAATTATTTCTTCCATGAATTTGTTCAACATCCTACAATTTCAATTAAATGTATAAATTATTTGTCTACTTTTCATTGTCTATATACATACACATGTATATATGATTGAGTTTTTGTGGTAACTAAATAATCATTTTAGTTTAATTTGTCCTTTCTCTCCTTATAATTAAAGAGAGAAAATGTAATATTTTATATCACATGGACAAAAATGTTTATCTTTTAATATGTAGATGATTTGAATACATAGTTACCTCCTATTATATTTGTTTCAATGAAAAATAGGTGAACAACAGTTTAATATACGATACAGAGAGTTTTGCTAGGAAAGATAGAATGCTGATTATAAAAGATTAATTGCTGTTACTACAGAGTCTTTACACAGCATTATAATATATATCTATTTTATTGTTAGAGTTATATCTAACAATTAAACAATAAACTAAATTTTCATAAAATAGTGCATAGTTATATCAAGAAGCTTGTGGAATATAAAAACATAAATTACAGAAAACTTATAATTATGCTTTTTAAGCAGATAAATATATATGTTAAAATACACATGTATCTTTATTTCTTCTCTTTCAGTAATTGTTACCTGATAACTTTTTTTAAATATATATGTCAGCATTCTACTTTCCCTAACATTATACATTGCTAATAATTATTTATTCTGCTACTAAAACAGCTGTGCATTCATTAAAGTAACATTAAATGATGACAATTATATTATGATATAAAATATATCATAATATTAAAACAAGATTCCAATTAAAAATTCTGTAATTACATACAATAATATTTACAATTTCCATGTAATCTTGAAAAAATTCCACAAAAAGTTTAAATTTATCATCCTTGTTCTAGAATTAATATCAAGATATATAATGGATATCAATAATTGGTAAACTTTTTTGGCAGTGCATTATAAGAGCATCTGTATTTTCATATTTTATATGAAGGCAATAGGAGAGTTAAAAATTAAATTGGCAGCATTTGATAAACATTTCTTTCCGATTATTATGCAAATAATAATATTCGCAGAAAGACCACAATTGGCAAGGGAAGATTGAGTTACTTTTTTTCGTTGTGCATTCACAGTCTTCTATTACACAGCTGATTCCAGTAGTTTGTCATAATAAAAAAATTTTCAGCCAAAAGATATTTTGACATTAGTTTATGTCAATACGTTTATACTAAGAAACCTAATAATATTATATAACTAATTTACGAAAAAATCCAATTACATACGTGTCATGCATATCTCGAAAATTTCGACATAAGTTTTTCCTCATATTTCTATTTACTAATTATTTTCAAAAAACTTTTAAAAAGAGCAAATAATTTCTTATAATCATCTTATATCTTATATTTTTAATTGTAATCCCAATAATATAAAACTTATTTCGCATATCGATAAATTTAAATGTGCGCTCCACATGTAGTGCACGTAAAATTCCTATAGCTAAATTTAATAGTTGCCACAAAATATTACATTGAAAATTACATGATGTGGATGATGAACATCTAATATACAGGATCAAAAGATTATTAATTTAAATATCACCATGGTATCTTTGTTATTTATCATTAAATAAATTAGGCTACTAAATGCATCGCGAAATCAATATATACCTAAGGCATTTTTCACGCGGTTGTTAAAGCGTATATAAAAAAAAAGTATTGATTAATATTGATGTCTATTACTATGACGTCGGGGATTCAATGTATCTTGATGATGTCGCCAGTTACTTTGCCAGCTTCTACTGCGCCTATTCCAACTAAAATTTAAAAACAATATTACATATTACATATTAAATATTCATATATTTTAATTAATCTGTTGTAAAAAATTTAGAATGATATCTCTATAGATACTTGCTTTTGTAACTTCTTCCGTCTTTTATTTGATGGGCCGCCGAGTTCGCTTTCACGTATAATTTGCAACGCCGAAGGTACAAATATATCTTCTGTTAAAATTTATAAAATTATTATATTTTATATTCTAAACATGTATGATATATATAAATGTTTACTTATATTTTTGCGAAACGTACCGAACGCATCGCTATATTTTCTCTTCGAGATATATCGTTGATGTTGCTGTAATTGTGGCATGGCTTCTCTAGCACTGCCGACTGTACAATCCCATGTACCTTTACATCCCTTCAAATGCTCCAATTGATCGTGTAGATATGATTTTTCAGAAACCGTCAAAGACTTCTGTCTATTCCGCTGTTCAAATGGATCTGACAGAAATTAAGATATCTATCAGTTGTCTTTTCCTTGAGATTTCGTTTCTTAAGATTTCTTTCGCGTATACTTACCGATCCTTAAATTATAATACGTCACGAATCCCGTCGTGAATTCGCAGTAAAGGAAATTGTGCGTCACATTGATTGTGCGTATGCAGGAATACGTGTTATTATTGGCGTTCATGCAAAAGCAGAATGGTCCCGCGTTCCACAGAGGCGCGGTACGCCAGTGATCGTTATCGTGCTCGAAACAGTTCATTCTTTCTGTCAGACATTCCTTCTCCAGCTTAGCTTTCTTCCTGAGCTTTCGTTCCTTCTTCTTTAAACGCTCCTCCTTCAATCTGCGTCTCTCCTCTCTAGCCAGTTCCTTTTCATCTTTCTTCGTATCTGGTGCACAGTAGCACTTGTGTCGAGCTTCTAATGGATTGTTCATTATCGGCGATAAACGGCCGTTATTAGATAGTGTCGTTATACCTATAATAAATATCATATCATGAAAACCGGTTTGAGGATAGAAATCGGAGCACCGATCGGAATCGTAAATATTTTACTCAACGTTACCCTGTTTATGTTTCCTATCAGGAGCTTCGAGAATGGTAACATCTATTCTCGCTGGTCCAAGATTTCCCAACGTCCTGTTCCTCTGTGTCTTAGAAAACTTCCTCGGCAACGGCGTAGTTGCCGATACTGTCAGGAGTGTATTTCGAGATCGATTAGGACTTGAATTTTTACTGATTGTCGCGCTTGTTCTTGGCACGTTCTCTGTCGTGTGTGTCGAAGTTGTTATAGTGGTCCCTAATTCAGTAACCGCGATTGATTCCGTAGTATGATCTTGAATGAAGTCGCTACTGGTCCTGACTACATCGATAAATTCTTGCCTCGCTGTACTTGTTTCCGTAATTGTAGTAGGAACAGTCGTGGATTTTTGTCGACCGTATCTCTCGCTAGTCGAATCTCGAATTGTAGACGATAATACATCGCTGGTGTCGGTTGTATTTACACGAGGCACATCGTCGTGAACACTATTGGTAAGGAACGTGTTGTTTTTACGATGATGATGTACTTTCCTGCGCCTCTGCGGCTTATCCTCTTCGATTTCCGTTCTATTTGTTTCCTTAATTTTCTGGCGACGGGGCATTTTCTTCGGCTTAACCGTCGTTAAAATCATCGTTGACGTTTCAATGGTTTCGGCAGTAAAAGTCTCAAAAGAAGTACTGTCTTTATCGAGGTTCTCTTCCACCGTCGACATTTTCTCGTTACTGAGAGTTGTACCGATCTTCGTGGATTCTGTAGTCGCGTCACGATTCACGGTAGTGTGAGCAGTTTTATCATGTTTTTTATGATGACGACTCGCGTGATCCTTTGGCAGCTGATGATAAGTCTTACGTGAATCAAGAGTTTCTTCCGCGTCGGCGAGTTTCTCTTCATTGTCTGCGAACTGCGGTCGTTTGATCATCAAGTGCCGGCGAATCTCCTGCGAACATGTTTGTTATCGTTATCGTGAAACTTGACTGAATGCGAATTAATTTTTAATACAATTTACTTTCAAGGTTTCCAACTGCATCCGCATCTCTCGGATTTGCTGGTCGATCTCCCGCCTCGAAATTCGCCATTCGTTAGGATCCTGGTATACAGCTTCGGTACAATTTACGCCTCCTTCCGGTAAAACTAGACATTTTGGCGATAGCGTCTTTTCTATCTCGGATGAATGACGAACTTGAGTTTGCTATTGATAAAAATTGCAAATCGGTTTTTTATACATTATTGCGATGATACGCAAAGTAACTGCACTGAGAGTTGAGATACTTTGGCGAATCTTACCTTTAAATCGTCTAATTCTTCTTCTATGCTCTTCATGATCTTTGTGACGTGCTCTATAGGATCCTTCTTCATAACATTTCTCCGTACTCTCCGGTGTCTTTTTACCACGTCGTCCACATTTAGTCGACCTTTAATGACCTTATCCAAGGTGAGATCGAAGTCATTTATAGTATAGCCGTAATCCAAGTAATCGACGGCAGGTTTATCTTGCCCGTTGCTTTCATCGTAAACGTCCATGAATCTTATTCCATTGTTTCTGAAATACATATGTCATCTATGGTATTTCATAATAAGCTTACCACAACATCATGATATCTGATGATCATTTTCATACCTAGATCGTGCAGTCTCATATGCTTCCTTCACCTCCTGGTCCAACATATCTAGCTCCTGGAGAAAGTTTTCATCATCTTCTTCGTCAATTGCACGTCTATCCCGTTCGTCTTCCAAATTGAAATAATCGAATTCCTCATCCAACACTTCTCGCTTGCCTATGTTAAATTATTTTACGATTTATGATAATTTTATAACATTTATTATAATAATTTGATATATTTTTTTTAGAATATTAAGAATAAAACAGAAAATTAAAAATTTTACATTTGTTGGTGAACTATACTTTACTAATTCCTTTATTTTTTATCGATAAAATATATAAACATGAGATTATTAGCTAAAGACATTCACCTCGTTTGTTGAAATATCCCGTCGTGTCACTGTAAAGATCCACAGGTCGACGATCTCTAGGGGGACTGTATCTCTGGCCGTCGTAATCGTTGGATTCGAGCCTCGTGTAAACCACCCCGTGAGGTGTGAAACAAGCACACTTCTTGGACACCTTTTGTGGTATTGGCACCGCGTATCTACACTTGTGTCGTCGCCATCGGTGCCCGTCTCTCTCGCATCGCCACTTCTGTCCCGGAAGACAATCGGCCTGCGTTTCCGGTCGCGAGCACTCCGCCGCGAGACGTTCGTGTTTCGTCGCGAAGGACGTATGCATAGCATGCACCCTATTGTCGAGATGCGGATCCGCGCCTGGAAGAATACGCGTACAAAATACGTAATTTTGCAAGGAAAGATCTTTTCCTCTAATTAATTTCTCTCGTCGACATGCATGTGTCCGCGAATTTGATTTTAAAAGGCATTTGAAAAGATAATTCTCACAGCAAAAAAAAATGTACAAGATAATTTTTATAAAATTAATTCTGATAGAAAAATAGAAAGATTATCATAAAAAATGCATACGATTCTTTTTTTAAACAATTCCTTGAAATTTTCATTTTTAATGCATGATTGTCATATTGCTTTAGAGAAAAAAGACCAAAGTGGTCTCAAGATGAAATGAATATTTAATTATAAGATATTTGTTTGATATAGAAAACATATAACTCAACATGAAAATTTTCAAGTTCAATCATAGACAATTCTAAAATTAAATGCATTAATAGAACGGAACTAGTTTCGTCGAAGCTTTATGTCGAGCAATTCTTGAGTGAAAAAATAAACCGATATATGTACCGTTCATGGAAGGCAATAAAGTAGGATTAGAATTTGAACGTCACATGGTTCCACGTAAGAATCCCTTAAAAAACAATGCTTATAAGACTACTTTTTCGTCGCGATAACTCAACACGTGCTGGAGTTATATTCTTTACGTAAGTTCGAAAAAACGTTGGAAGAACGTGAGATACAAATACATGTATTTACATCGCTTTTATATTCGCACTTTTTTTCGATCGCCGAAAATATCCTCGTGACAAAGTGCTCAATAATCTCGAAAGATGTATAAGAAGACGAAAGATGTCCTGTCAATCCCAGGAACCGGGTATTTATGCTAATGCATATCAGGGAAAAAAACTTGTTCTTTCACGCTTGTATACGTAATACACAATATACAGCAGCTGGCTGTAACGGTAAATCTTATATGCAACTGCTATGCGTTTGGAGCATTTGCTCTCAAGTTCAATCAAAGGATCTATTCAAGTTTTTATTAAATCAATTTATTACCTGATGCTATGGACTGAAATCCAAT
Organism: Anoplolepis gracilipes; assembly: GCF_047496725.1. NCBI lineage: Eukaryota > Metazoa > Arthropoda > Insecta > Hymenoptera > Formicidae > Anoplolepis > Anoplolepis gracilipes. The sequence continues at coordinate 6,355,708 of NC_132975.1, forward strand.
TACATGACTCGTATTAAAGACTTTAAAGAATGTTAAGCTCTATTGAAAATTATTACATTGCAAATATCGTTAAAATATGCACCTGATATAATGCATTAAAATAATTAATATCAATGACTCAATATTCAAGCAAAATATCGCGATTTTATCTTGCGCTTTTTACATTTGAATAGGAATGAATGGATTAAAACATTTATTAATATATATATATATATAGTTAGCACATTCTGATATAATTTTTCGAATAATAAAAGGAAGAGGAATAAAATGCTTTCGAAATCAACCACTAATGACTGATTTCCATTAATAGATTGTATATAGGAATAATTCACAATGAATCACATAAATCTGTACAATCTCATCATCTCATAAATTCCAATAATTCGTCGAATATATGTAATAACTTTGTAATTGAATATTGACTATTTGCATACATATATAATTCTTCAAACCTTGGTCATATCGGTTCGTTTAGAACATTCCCTTGTACAAAAATATTTATATAATCTGCATGGTGCGAAAATATTTCCGAGGAATAAACAAATGTCAAATTATAACAGCGAATAACTCACTTGTTTCGTCGATAATCGAATCTTCAAAATCTTCATCGTCTGAAATATCTTGGTCACTTCCGATGTCACTTTCTGTAAATCGATGTTCCGTTTCAATATCCGCATCCGTATCAGGGGTATCATCGTCCTCTTCCGGCGTCGAACTCGTTGGCTGCTTACCCTGTGTAGCATTTTGCCTCTTAGCTTCTCGCGCTTTTGATTCAGCGATAGATTCCGGAGTCTCACGGCGACCAGAGGACTCGATCAGGAATGTGTCTGGCCACTTGAACTTAGACCTTCTGCCGTGCTTGCTATTGTAACAACGGCCTTTACTCACAAACGAGAATTGCTCGACATAAGTAGGATCGACATAAAGTTAAAAATATTACACTTTGCATCTAACGGAATTATAATTAAAATAATTTAATGGAGTTACATACAAAATGGACATTTTCACTTGCTACAGAGTTAAATTTATAAAAAGTAATGCAGCAAAAAATACACTCTTTAATAACGCAATTTTGATTAATTAAATCAAAAAGTTCTAATAGATCATAATGAAATTATAAGAGATAAAATAGATTTTTTTAACTCGCTATGGAGTGAAATTTAATTACGTGGCCCACATTAAAGTTGAACATTTAAAATGTTAAGTCCATTGAAAATTATTACATCGCGAATATCGTCGGAGATAAGCGTTTGACATACAATGCATTATATAAACAATTAAGATCAATGAATTATTATATATCGAAAATAAAATTATTCTTTTAAATTTTTCAAATTTAAGTTTTATTAAACATTTTTCTTTCTAATATTTTTAGTTTTTTAAAAATATAAAAAATATAACATAAAAAAGTAATAAGCTAAAAAATTTAAAAAGAACATCTTAAATAAATCTTGAAAAATTGCCAACGTACTTACTTAAGAAAGAGTTTCTTGAAAGAACGACCATCCATCTGTGGTGGCGTTTCGACGCCAGCAATATCCAAGAACGTCGGCGCCAGATCGATGTTTAAAACTATGTCATCTACTCTGCAATGTTATGTGGATGTTTTATTACGACCTTAATATCAGGTCTTACACTTTCTGACGTTTATTTGTTCTTAAACGACTTCCCACGAACGAAAGCCAATTCGTGCGGTGACCAAAGTTTCGCGAACACCAATGTTATAATAACTTGTACACGCGGCAGGACACTTTGTATCGTATAAAATTCTTACAGTCATATGGTCGCATTTTTAAAGTATTTGAATTATATTAAATAAAGAAGATTGATTGACTTTTTGTAATGATGTTTAGTTCATTTTTTTCTAGATACTAAAGGGAAATTAAAAATTTTTTGTAACTACAAATAAATATTTTAGCTTTGTTGAATTAATTCTGCTTAATCCGGTATTTAAAAAAAAATAATAATAAAAATAATCTTTCTTAATTTACACAAAGTTAGTACACAAATTGTTTTTAATTTATAGCTAAGATATATAGCTAAATGAAAAAATATAAAAGTGATAGAAAATAGAAAATGCATTTTTTTATACTTTTCTTTCATGTGATTAATATAATCTTGTAGCTTATTAAAATAAAAAAATCTGAATTAATATTTTAATTAACATTTTACATTTTTTTTATTCCTAATAGTTTTTACAGAAATGTAGTATTCCTTGAAAAGAATGATTTAATTTTCTAAAAATGCTATTTGGCTCGGATAACGATTGTAGGCTAATATACATGGTAATTAGAGAGTGTCAGTAATCTATTCTTTTAATTACCGTTACATCACCATATGTCTTTCATGGACAATAAAGAGAATTTATTTCGGGGCTTTCGGTAGTTCAAAACTCCGTAATACCAGGAGATGGCGAGACAACGACCACTTACAGGTAAACGTTCTATTTATTACCGTGAAATCTTGCCTGGAGTTTAAGCGAACAAGTAGATTGTACGTTTGATGTTGAACCGTGACAAGCCATCGGAATGCCTTGTCATACTATTACATTCTCTTATTAACAAGGAATTATTGCACATTGCTTGTTCGAATTGTTATCCTCTCGAGAGTAGAATGTATATACGAAACGAGAGACAATTGTACAATATTTAATAATAAAATATGAGAAAGATATACATTCAACATTTGATTTACATATAACTTTTCTGACAATAAAAAAGTATAATTCATCTGAATTGCAAATTTGATTTACTTTATATTTGCCACTGATTTTTAATAATTATGTTAATAAAAAATATATATATCAAGGGAGATATCAAAACTGAATTAATAATATCTTAAAATCCTTGCATTTCTTCGTCGATCTTTCAGCAATTAAATTCTTGAGTCAATATTTAGCATACCAATGAAATTTGTAATAAACTAAAGATGATCGTTTAACATTTTATAGTATATTTTTATGCAAAAATGAATTTATTTGAATAAATTCAAGCACTAAAAACTCATTGAGACTTTATTCCATCTTTTTAAATAATGATGTTTAATCAAATAATTAAAAGCTTGCGAGCATCGACTGATATCTATTTCTGTAATATTTTTTACCAACACATATATAATTCGCGTTGATACGAATGATTATGATTACGATCGATCAACAAAGTAGTATCGATTATATTTAGAGTTTTTTAGTTAATATATAGAAATTTTTTATGTATGCTTTAACTTAAATTTATTATTAAAGTTTAAATAATAATTTTAACTTTAAGTTTATTATTCAACTAATCATTAGAGCAAGTATGCAATTTTTAATTTTAATAACATAAAACGTTCAAAATATTAAATATGTAATTGAGAGACTTACATAGATCCGGGTTCGATGCCAGGACCTCTAATGAGAAATGGTACCCTTACATCGAATTCGAACGGAAAACTCTTGCCTTTTATAAGCCCGAATTGTCCCAAATGATATCCATGATCGGACGTATAAATAATATACGTATTATCCAATTCACCCAAATCCTTCAATTCTTGATAAATCTGTAATAGAATCAATTTAAAATACAAACAAATATTTTATTTAATTATTTGTTTTTATATCGGATTTGTAAAATAGTTTTCTGTAGTTGATATATATATAATATTTTTTTAAATTCCATTTTGTAAGTGTGATTGTAATGTCAATGTGAAGTACGATACGTACTCTATCTACGGCAGCATCCACGCTTTGTAAAGTTTGTAATCGTTTCGTCATTAAGAGATCTGTAAACTGCTTATGTATAGGTTGCATTTTCTGCGTAACTTGGAGTATCCATTGTTTGTCGGGATTCGGTGCATAATCGTATGCCGGTGTGCTGAAACGCAAATAAAGCAATTAATTCCTATTAAATATACGTCATCAAATTGTCGAATATATCTCGCAAATATGAATAAAATTTTTTTTATTTAAAAATCTATGTGTGATTGCTAAAAGTTAATTTAAAAATCTATGTGATTGATAATAAATAAAAATTTTTCGGTTCTACCTGTTCTGCAAGATTTATATTTTTATGTTTTAATAAGAGCTTATACCAACAGATAAAAAGAATTAGATAAAATATATAATGAGAAGGTAAAAATTGATAGATATCACGATATTATATTAGATATCACGCTATTATTTATTACGAAAGAGAATATATATAAACAAATATAAATATCTATAGTTAATATATCTAAAAATTTACTTTGAAAATATCCGCTAGCTCAATCATATATATTATGTTATCTTTCAAAAAACGTAAAAAAATACTCTTAATTATTATCCACTTAAGTATGTACTTTTTATACATAATTTGTATATAATTCACAAAATTTGTTGTTTGAATTATTTTCTTCCAAGAATCCAAGACAGATTTTTTTTATCGTTGAGAGAAGATAAACATATATTTCAACATACATACTTTTGTAACATCGCTGCATATTAAGGGTGTCCTGTAATTAGTGAAAAACTTGTTAATGGCAGATTCTTGAGATTATTTGGAATCGATTTTTCCTGAGCGAAAATATCGAGGGGTGTTATCATTTTTTGCAAGTTTCCAATTTTTTATCATATATCTTTGTAATTAAGTCTTAAATTAAAATTCTATTACAGTAAACTCTATTTGAAATTAACTGAAGAATGTAGTTTTGGTAATTTTTTAACTTCAAAAAGTTAAGTTTGCGGAAAGTGTCTTTCTTCAATCGCTTATAACTCGGAAATTATTGATGCCTCGACATTTTCGCTGAAGAATAATCGTCTCCAAATGATCTCGAGAATTTGTTATTAGCAAGTTTTTCACCAATTATAGGACACCCTGTATTAAAGAAAATGGCAATATGTTAAATATCGGTCTTCGTGGTTTCAATATATTGAGTGATTCACGCGGTTTCAGTCTCAACTCTAGCATTTGCTGAGGATTCCCGAAAGAATTGTCTTTGATCTTCCATTTTCACAAGAAATTCGCTGATAGCTAGTTCAGTGCTATATCGCGAAAGCTTGGTAGCTACGCCACATCGTCCTTACAATTGCGTTTCATCGGTAGCAAGATCTTAAGCGTTCAGAATTTAGGAACGTGTAACATAGTTTTGTCCCAGGAAGCTTCGTCAGCTAGACCGAAATTGAATTAATTATCCGCGGCCAGCGAAAGAGATCGCCGATGAGACGGCGAGCTGAAGTACGGGAGACGGAAACTCTCGAGACGGACTGCCGTCTCTTTCTCCTCCTCCAATTACGCGAGACACGAAATTATGGGTAATTGGCTCTTCACCTTCCTTTCTGTCCTTCAAGGAACGCTCATACCGCACGCAGAATCTTTGTCTTATTGATGGGTTCTCGTACAGGACGCACCTCGGGAACAAGTATCTGAATATGCATATATTTTAAACTTCAAAGAAAATAAAAAGTCGATAAAAGGTGGAAATAATCTTCTTTTGAATTATCATATTCGATGAAGAACAAAAAATCCACAAGTTTTCGAATATTTAAATATAATTTATATAATTAGTAGGCAATTATTATATAATTTACATAATTAGTATGATAGAGTTACGCTAAAGATATTTTGAAAATCCGGAAAAAAATTCATCAATTCATTTACATCATTTTTATCATTAAAAATTGTTAAGATGGGAAGAATTGAAAAAAAAATTACAAGATTTAGACATGTAAATTAGCTTCAAAACTATAAATAAATCGTACTTCTAAGAATAAATTTAAGAGAAATGTAAGAATTTTTAATTTGAAATAATTTATTTAATGTTGGAAATTTTTAAAAATACTGCTTTCTGTTCTTTACGAAATAATGGATCAAATCAATTTTTATGTGGAAAAATGACTAAAAAAATGAAAAGATTTTGTGCAAAACTAGGTTAGTATGATATAAATCTCGGTCTCGGCATAAAATTTAAATGGTTCGTAAGTATGTCACGATCAGATGGAAACGAAGTAAATGTTTCTTTGAAAAAGCAGAGATGAAGAAGAGTTAAATATTTCACAGAAAAATACGTAAAAGATAGAATGGAGGAGAGGAGAAAAGGAGGAGCTCTTTAATGTCCACGCAATTCGTGTTAATTCTATCGTATGACCTTCCGGCTCTCGCATGCGCTGGCTGTCGTAAATTTTCCGCACTTTAAGCAAATTTAAAACGAAATGCGCAATCCGGCCACGTCAGTCCGAACGGAGATATCGTGTCTCCTTAATTGTAGCCTATTCTACGTTTACCGTCTCGCCACGACCACTTAACTCGCCCACAAGAGATCGCGAATTATATTTACACTCAGACGGGTGTCACCGTCTACTCACTTATGTCCTCGTTCTTCGCGGAGCTTCCTTGTTTTGTGTGAGATTTATACAACTTTGAGATAAAAATAGAATGCATGTATCTCGCAAAGCGATAAATGAGCATATCATGTAGTAGTTTTTTATCAAAGATAAGATCAGTGTATGTATAGCAAAAGCTATTTTTAGATGTTATTATCCTTGACATGTTTTGACCAACACAAAAATATAATACATCAAGAATAATGTCGCGGTATTCTTTTCTTTTTTTTTTCATAGCGGTTCACTGAGAAATTATATTTTACTATAATTTTACAAATTTGCAAAAGTAACAAAACAAAAACAGCTAATTTATTTCAAGAACAAAGTATATTATTTATAGCTTTATATTTTTTGTTATACTTAATGTTAAAAATGTTCTTGCAATTTATTAGAATTAATCGCTATTTATCAGACAAAAACAGATTACTAATTATTGTTTTCTCACATATGCTTTTTTTAAATAATTATTTCTAATGATAATGTTCAGTTTTTGTATGGATGTCGACTTTTTGTTGTTGATCATTCATATGCATAATTATCTGTACTAGTATATATGCAATAGAAATAAAAAAATTGTTTGAATTACCGCTTGAAAAAAAGCTTAATTTTCTTGTTGTAAACTCATTTATTTTTTTTGCAGGATACATTTTAATTATATATTTCGATTACTTGTATAAATCTTTCTCTCGAATTCTATTTTTGTGAACCTGACATTATAAACTTAAATAAATATATTCTTAGCTTCTTTATATCAATTAAGAAAAACGAGAAAAATTTTCAAGCATTATTGAGAGAAAGCTCATAAACGTGTGTGGCTCTAACATCGACATGATAGCAAGAAAACATTTACTAGTCGCATGTCATATCTATCCTTATGTATAAAAATAGTGAAACATTAAGAAAACATTATTCTCACTTTAATATCCGCTGACTTCGGTACTGGTTATTCCTGTACTTGTTATTTTTTTGTAAAATTTTTACTTACGCAAAAAATTTAATTCCTTTTTGTTCTATATCGAAAGATTTTTTTTACTCTGCAGAAGATCACTATTACATTCTTTTTTGATAAATAGTATACAAAATATCATAATTGATGAACACACACATACACATCATTATTCTTTACAAATATAAATTTTCTTAAAACAAAATATATATTTTTTTATTCTAAAATAAAAATAATGAAATAAATTTCAGTTTTTATATAATAGCTATAATCCAGAAAAAATTATTTATATATTGTCTAAAAGTTAAAAGAATATCGTTAAGATTAGAAGATTTAAATTAAAAAAGATAAAATTTTAATAATTCCAAGGCTCTTACTCAATGACACATAATTACGTTAATAAGGATTACATCTGTTTTGTATTTATGAAATTTAAATCTTCTTTCAATGACGGAAATTTACGATTCATAAAATATCGGAGTAAATCGCGCAAAAGGAAATGATGCGGTATTACAAAACGCATAGATCGATTCTTTTATCGATATGTACGAAGCAGAGATGACGTTAATTCACATATTTATGAGCGTGTGTATGCAACATGGATCTCATACGCATAAATAATGAGATTGTCTTTATCCAACATCTCGAATCGCAGCGAACTGTTAACACTTAAGAAATTGCGTAGGGGTTAAGCTGAATGACTATAAATTTACCTCTAGTCTTTTCATACGCTTACTTATATATTGAATTTTAAATGAATCTTACCATGGCAGCCATTAGCTGCTTTATTCTCAACAATAAATATATTTTTTACGGTTACAATTAAAACGATTGTCTCCTACAAGTTAATAATATCTCGTGCAAAAAATGTATAGGATTATATAAAAAAATATTAGAGAACAATAAGACCGCTTAAAAGAGCGTGTTATTAGTGTTCCAAGTTGTGAAGCTTTTCAAGCGAACGTAGTTTATAATTCCGCGATTACTACCAAACTGTCATTGGAGTGAACTGCCCATTATTAATTTACAATAATGTTGTCTTACGATGCACTCAATTCTCTTTGATCGGTAGGGAATTAGATTAGCGCCCAGCTACTGATTGCTTAAAGGCGCGCCAATAAAAGCACTCTGAAAGCACGTTACTGTGCATGCCGTCCGACACATTAATTTCTGTCGATTAGCTTTTGAGTGGTATGACACGGGAATGGCGTGATGTACGAACGTGCGGAATAAAAACCTTGATATTAAAATGTCGGTCTATACTCTGCAACCGCATAAGTGGTTGCGGCATGTACAATATGCCGTGCCATAATTAAATATAATTTACAATGACGATGAAGTGTTAACCGATTTTGCGAAAGCACACGCATATATATTACAGCATTCTGCGAACTCTTCATCATCTCGCAATCTCTTTCTCGCGTGCCGGTTATATTTTCACAGTACATTTAACATTAAATGTGACTCGCGACAAAATAGTGAAAACGCGATAGATCACCCGAAGTGAAGTTTCGTTTTTTAATCACAAAGCGAGTAACAAGTTTTTCCTTTGTGTCTTGGAAATCCGGAGATAATGAATTGCATGCTATCAGGAACGTACACGGGGTCCAAAAATTCTTTTTATTCGCTCTCATGAGGGACAACCGCGACGCGATGACACCGACAGCCGCCAGCGTCGCGTTTTTTTTTTTTTTTTTTTTTTTTCTTTTTTTACGCGTCGTTTTTCTGCGAAACTTGGCACTAGAAATTTGCCGCGACGGGAATAGACGTGTAAAAGCTTATTTCGAGAATATCTGCACTTAATATACGTCAGAACTAATGAATGAATCGATCGAGAATGCCTGATGTATAAATACGTATTTTTCCCTAAAAATTCTACTTTTAAAGAAATTGCCAAAATAAATGAATAATAACATTTCATAGCTATTATTTACTGCATCTTCTCTCTCATCTATTATCGTTTAATCAACATTTAATCATCGTATATCGATAAATAAGATCTCTTTCGACTGAGGTTCGCTATTCTGCTCCCATATTTTCGTTTACGAAAACAAGTTCATATTTGACTCTCTAATGTACGAAAATAGATAACAGAACGATGTAACACAAACATTGAATATACTGAATTCGTAAATGTACTTTATTCATACACACTAGATGATTAGTTAAATATGAATTATTTTTTGTAAACAAAAATATCTAATGCTCTAAGGCCTAACATACACAATTTTTGAATAGGTAGATTTGCACGTATTTCCTATCGTGAAAAATGAATCAAATAAAAATTATAGAGCTCTGAACGTAAACGAAAATAATCTGAGTAAACTCGAAAAGTTGTTTATTTTTCGAGCAATCACTTTTGACGACGATATTGAACAGAAATGATACTTTTTCCCTCGCCTATTTACGCGTTTATTAACACATAATTCGAACTGTGTACTGTAAATTAATTAAATTAAAAGATATCTCGCCTAAAGTGTTGACTATCTGTTTATAAGATTAGAAGAGTCAAAATAATTTTATATAACGGTTTACGATATTATTTTGTTTTTCAATTCTTCAATATAATAACGCAAATCAATTCTATCTATTTATTATTAACAGCGAATAGCGTCAAGAAGAATATATTTTACGATGTAAATTGTTGAAAATGTGTGAGAACTTGCACGCCTGGGCCCCATTGCGAAAATGGAACAAACTAAATCTAGAGCTCTGAGCATAAACGAAGATAACTAGATTATTTTAGTAGATTCGAAAAGTTGTTTATTTTCCAGACAATCACTTTTGATGAGAGGTTGGACAGAATTTACGGATTGATACTTTTTCGCTCGCTTTCTTATTCGCGCTTATTCATTAATTCGTGTATTATAATCTATGTATTAGAATCAGTACATATTTACAGTTATATTTTTATTTATGAGAAATAATTTATATATGTAATTTATAATTGCATCTCTAGTGTATGAAAATTGATTCAACCGGTACATATAAACATTGAATATATATATTGTTACGTAATATCGTATTTATATTTTTAGAATAAACTAATAAAAATCGATCGAAAGTGCCGGATAAGTTGTGTATTTTTCGAAAATTCTAATTTAAAAATAAATTGCCAAAATAATTGAATAATAACGTTTTAGAATTATCATTCATCGTATCTACTCTATTATCCAATTAACGTTTCGTTGTATCTCGAGGTAACAAACGAAATCTCGTCGATGGATTGAAACACGCTTGCTATCGTTCTATTCTCGTTGCGAATTTTTACGACACACAAATTCTTTCTTTTTTTCTCGTCGCGGTAGACATACAGGTGTGCGTAATAATACCTGTCTCGTGGACGCACAATAACGCAGCGGAGCCGTTAGAAGGACGCATTCCCACTCCCCTTTTTACCATGCTCTCGGTGTGGTGTGTAAGGGTACTCCATCATTCTCGACGATAATACCATCGCTGCGGATATCTATCCCATGGTTGTCTAGTCTAGGACTTACGCGTTGACGCGCCCTTCACTCCGACAGGTGTGAATCCGTTCGCGTTTTCTATCTCTGTTCCTCTTTTAATTGTGTATTTAATATCCGAGAGAGACGTGCATTTTTTTTACGCGAATGGAGATGAACGTGCGAATTTAAGCGTTTGACGTATTGTTGGAGAGAAAGAATGAGAAGCGCAGAGAGATCCGGCTTCATCGACGTCGGGCGAGGGTCGTTCTCCCGTTCCCGTTTTTCCGCAAAGGGGGACAATCCTTATTGTGCGTGTTCTCCGTTGTACACGTTAACGGGAGCAGAGAAAAGCGGTTGCAACAACGACAAATAATAGGTACGTGCGTATATGCGATTCGATGAAGTTGCGGTTGTCATGGTAGCATTGACGCGAATAAGCCGGCTCGATATCAAAGCCAAGTGATTCGAAATAACATCAAGGGTGAAAATTGCATATATTAATGTATCTTTTAGAAGCTTTCGAAATAACATCTAAACTGATTTTTAGAAACTTGTCGTGGAAAATGCAAATTTTTTATAAAAAAGTGCAAATCGCAACAAAGATCATTTTTAATGCAATTCGGACAAATTTGATATTAGTCATAAATATAAATAAAAATATAATAAATATATATAAAAAATATAACAAAAATATAATTTTATTATAATAATTATTATAATAATTTCCAAATATTATTACATCCTTCTGTCATATCGTGCAAATTGGAAAATATGTCGGAAATATAGATAATTCGAAATTCTCATTGTTGTACGATACTTTTGTTATCGCATTACGTTTCGTCCTGGGATGATGACGTCTTTGCAAAGTGCAGTCGAAGCGACAGAAACATAAACTCTTTCAGAACGGGCGCTTTAACGAGGAGAAGAGACCGCAACGAATGATGGACGTAAAATAGCGAAAAGTAAAGAGGATTGTGTATTTTCCCGAAGATTATATAGTATATAAAACAAATAATACGCGATTAATATCACGACAAAACATAATCTTTTTCAATTATTCTCAAAATTCATTTCTTAAATGTTGCAACATAAAATTATATTTTTATTATATTTTTATTTATAACTATTTATGACTAATATCAAACTTGTCCGAATTGCATTAAAAATTATCTTTGTTGCGATTTGCACTTTTAAAATAAATGAAATGTGTTTTTTTATTAATTTTTTATTTTATTATTATTATTATTGCTTTATTATTATATTTAAGATTCAATTGATTATATACATAAAATATATTTATACATTAAAACTCTATTGTTTCGCTAATTAACTTTTATGTTGTATGATATATACATATACGTAAAAACATAAAATCAAATTTTTCTATACACTGTATACATATACATATGAAATAAATAATATGCAACTAAAAGGAGTCCAATCAAAGGCGTGAAAGCATCGCGATAATTAAATTTTACATCAAACATTATGAAATACTGTAGGATGTAAAATTAAATAAAAATACGCTCATTATTCTGATAGGACAAGTTCCACCGCTCCTAATTTGCTTTTTTATTTGAAAAAAAAAAAAAAACAATATTCTCTCGATGATCGAAAATATATACATATACATACATATATAAATATACATCGCGAGTTTGTCGCTAATTAGAGCAAATCGCGAAAAGCAAAGCGATTTACAAACAAATTGTTATTAGGGGTCGAAAAGTGCTTGTATAAACATGACCAGCTTGTTGTACTCACTGATGAGTGGTAACGTTGAAGAAGAGATGCGAAAACTGCGGCGCCGAGTCCTCTGGACCGTGCGGGGCAGGAAAGCTTGCGACTAACATGACCGGTTTCCGAGCGAAATTGTGTTTGCTCTGCCTTAGGAAAGCCACGCTGTCGTTGGCTATCAGGTCCGGATAATAGTCCCTGCTGTACTCGAAGCCGTGCTTTATCTTCTTGCCGTTCATATTGACGCTGTAGTTGTAGTAGCGCGAGTTCATTATGAGACCGCCCCATTCCCGCCATCCCGGCGGTATATACGAGCCGTTGTACTTGTTCAAATACTTGCCAAAGTATCCTAAAATGTAAGAAAAAAATCGTGAGGATTAAAAAATTACGCACTATTGAATTTTATATACAATAATTATATAATTTTTCACAATTTCTTTCCTTGTGCTTTTCGATTATTATTACATGATTACACAGATATAAAAATAGTCTATTTTGTTATTGATATCTATATTACAGAAGCTCGCTTGCGAATATTATTTTTGTCGTTCATTTAGCATTTTAAACTTCAGGTTCAATGATTAAAATGTTATACAGAGTGTCTAGGAAAACATGGAAAATCTGGAATTCTTAGGAATTTTTTTGGAAAAATCAGAAAAGTTTTATCGAATTTTATTGGGATTCAGGGAATTTTTTTTAAATTCTCTTTTTGATAGTTTTGTTTTCATATTATAAACAGTCAGTCGTGTGTGTATATGTGTGTGAAACTGGCGTTTCACTTTGTAGAAATATTAATTGTTGAAAGTCCTGGCTTTATTTTTCATAGTTCTAGAGTTTTGATAGATTAAACAAATAGTTTTCTAGCTATTAAACAAAAAAATAACTCGAGACAAACTGAAACACCAAGCTTACCTATGTACTAGATTTTAAGCGAAAATTCCACAATAGTTCTAAAAGAAATTCTATCCGTAAAAATTATTAGAATATTAATTAAACAAATTAAATTATTCGAGATGCCAGATATATAAGAACTGAGGTGAAACGCTCGTATCTTCCGCTTGTTTATAATAAATTAATTGTGCATATGTACAGAAGGCGTTATTAGTCCCTTTACACAAATGATATTATACACATATCAATACATTTATATATTTTGTACATATGTATAGGAAATGTATTATATATTTACTTATGTGTATATAATATTATATAATATAATTATATAATTAATATCACAATATATATACTAATATACATAATTATATAATTATATAATAATTATATAATATTATTATTTATGTGTATCTAAGAAAATATATTTATGTGCATAAATTCATGTATAAAGCTATTAATTATTAATAATTTTTCGGTATATATTATAAAGAGGATAAATTATGTAATTTGTTCTCTTGTTTGTTAATGATTATATATTTGTTTGCAATATAATATAATAAATAAATAAAGTTATATAAATATAATAATCATCAGATTCATACATGCGTCTGACTTCATCCTTCGACGATTTTTTTAGCATTTTTGTTAGATTTTAAGCGCTTGAGAATGCTACAATAGTTCTGCAATAAGTTCAATGCGTACAAATTATTAAAACATTATTTTTACAAATTAGATCGTTCGAAATACTGGACGTAAATGAGATTTTGTGTTATACTTCAATATAATTGTTTAATAAATATTCGATCAATTTTTACTTATACCTAAAATTCTATTCAGAAAGTGATTGCAGAACTACACAAAAAAATAACACGAAATCTCATTTAAAGTCGGTAGAATAATCAAAATATACCAGCGTCTTATCTCGATATGTTTAGTGTCTCGAGCAATTTAATTGTTTGTTTAATAAATATTTTAATAACTTTGACACATAGAATTTTCTCTTCAAAATTGAGAAATTAAAAGTGATTTCAGACTAACACAAAATCTCATTTAGTCGATAGAATTAAAATCGATAAAACAATCGAAATACAATCAGTGTTTCATTCACAATCGGTATTTATACATATATGTATTAGTATTTACAGGTATCTCATATATAATGCGTTAGCGTTTCGGGCAATATCTAATTTGTTTAATAAATATTCTAACAATTTTTATATATAAAACTTTTTCTCTCTGGAAATTAAAAGTGATTGCAGAATAACACGAAATTTCATTAATCAGAACTATCGAAATCTGACCAGTGTTTAATTTGGCAATTTATTTTGCTTAATTAATATTGTAATAATTTTTACGTATAGAATTTTTTGTAGAAGTGTTATGAAACTTTCAAGCGCTTAAAATCTGACAAGAAATGCTTAAAAAAATCATCGGCACACAAAGTGAGACCCAGCGTGACTCTAGCAGTTTAAACTTAAGAGGCTCTGTATTTTTCTTTTGTATGAATTAAAAATTAGAAAACGTATGCAATAAAACAAATATATTTTAGAGAAAATTATATTTAAAAAAATTTCGAAAATATTCTCTTTCTACTTAAAATTTTGAACAAAAATAGAGAATTTCGAAGGAACTTTTTTACAAGATTTTAAATAGACATCCTGTTATATGGATGCGAAAATTATTGTTTCCCACTTGATAAGTTAGATTACGGTAGATTAATAGATTCTTATTAATATTTATGACGAGAAAATTCGTAGCTGATATTTCTTTCGATTATTCCGTGATTTAATTTGCATAAAACTTGAGAATTAAACGGTCTATAAACATGAAGTATAATACATTAGATATTAGATTAATAGAAAAAAAATTTGTTTCTACTCTCAATAAGAATAATGTGCTCTGAACACGCTCTGCTCATTACAAGACTGACTCATGTAATGAATCGCCCACTTAACGCAACATTTTGACTTTGCCATACATGTGTGTGACGTGAAAGCGGAAAGTAAAATTAATCAAGTGAAACTAAACACGCGATGAAGAAAAATGTAAGTAAATTTGGAGGGTTTCACGTGATGACTCATAATATTTAATTTACTTATTTTGTAGTAATAATGTGTATGCAGATATATTCATATTGAGAAGGCATATAAGGCGACAAATGTATTGTGTACTTATGATCTTTTAGATTCACGAGTTTTAATATAAAAAAAGATTTAATTTGTAAAATAGTATAAACAACTTTTAATAAAATAATTACATATTTATACCATATAATGTCTATATATATATATTCATTTATAATTCGTGAAATCTAAAAGATTGTAAGTACAATACACAATACATTTATCGTCTTGTATATAAAAGTTATAATTATATTATAAAAGTTAAATTATTAGCAAAAAATTTAAAGAGTTTAAATATTCAAAAGAAAGTATATATATGTTGGTCAATTTGCAACATATTCGCGTCTCTAAATTATGATTTATTAATAATTAATTTGAAATTAAATTATTCTATGTATATAATAATTTAATTTCAAATTAATTATCCATAAATCATAATTTAGAGACGCGAATATGTTGCAAATTGACAAACAAATAAACATATAAGAGCGAAAGTAAGTTCATAGGGTCTGTCTGGCATTGTGATTAAAAGTCATGAAAGATGAAGAATGCAAATTCGAGTTTCAATCCAGTTATCTTCGTCTGATATCTCTTACTGTCTTTACATTACAATTTATATAAATTTATTTAAATTTATTTTTTATATGGAGCATAAATGCTGTAAGTCTCCATATTCTTAAAAATTTACAATTTAGTTATGAATATATTGACTGATGCAATTTGTATGTATATTCTATCAAATACACATATTTTTATTTATGAAATATAATTCAGATTAGAATTTATTTATAGTATATGAAAATAAAGAATCGAGAATGATTTAACATTGAAGGTATTCTATTCCTAAATATACTGTTTCCACACACTAGAGATGCAGTTAGATGAATTATTTCTCATATATAAAAATATGACTAAATATTTATTGATTCTAATACACTAATTAGTGAATAAGCGTGTAAGTAAGCGAGCGGAAAACTAGTTAAATCATATTTAATCCCCGTCGTTAAAAATAGTTGCCTGGGTAATAAATAACTTTTCGAGTTTACTCAACTAAGCTAGTTAATAATTTTTATTTATGCTCATTGTTAGAGCTCTACAATTTATATTTGTCTCATTTTTGCAGTTGGACACGCGTGCAAATCCCCACCTATTCAAAAATTAACAAGTATATGTAAGTATACAGTAATTGCTTGATGCGATTTATTCATTTATTATAATCTATCAAATATATTTTCGTTTATGAGAAATATTTCATATTTGACTACATCTAGTGTACGAAAATAGACGTAACCGAGGACGATTTAACACGAGTAGTAAATATAAGATGAGCTTTTTAATTCATCGATTGATTAATCGCATGATGCGTAAATGCAGCACGTGCTGTATTGACGCTTCATGCGATTGATCAATCGATGAATTGAAAAACTCACCCATACTCTATCCATCAACATTGTTATTTTTATACACTAGATAGAGTTAAATAGAAATTATTTCTTGTAAACGAAAATGTATTTGCCAGATATAATTATAATAAACGGCGAATTGCATCAGGCAATACGCAACAGAGAATAGTGAAGATATAAATTTTTGAATTGGTGGGGATTTGCACATGCATATCCCATCGTAAAAAAGGAATCAAATATAAATTATAAAGCTTTGGATACAAATGAAGGTGACTAGATTAATTGAAAATGAGTAGACTCGAAGTCTTTTTCTTTCCTCGGCCAGTTGTTTCTGACGACATTAGTAAGAACTTAGGAACTGATACTTTTTCACTCACTTATCCACGCGTTTATTGATATATAATTCGAAATGTGTTTGTATTACAAATTAATTACACTTAAAGATATCTTATAACTAATAAAATTAAAACATTCAAAATTAAAAGATATCTCGCCTAAAGTGTTTACTATCTGTTTATAAGATTAGAAGATTCGAAATAATTTTATGTAAATGTTTACGATATTGTTTTACTTTTTAACTGTTCAGTATAATAGCGTAAATCAATTCTACCTATTTATTAATATCACATCCTTTTATTTTTTATTAAATTATATTTTTATTATTTGGAAAATTATTCATATTTGATTCTACCCAATGTATAAAACTTAGTATAACTATATATATATATATATATATATATATATATATATATATATATATTTATATACGAAAGAATATTAAATAAATACACATACAAAGCATTTACTATTTCCACAAATAAATATTCTGTACAAGACATTTCATTTAAAAGTATCTGAAATATTTTATAAAATAGAATAAAATATGAAAAACACTTGCAAAAATTCCGATAATCACCTATAATATTTTAAGATAGAATAATAACGTGAGAGGAATTCATTTATGTTGAAAGGACTACTTAAAAAAATGGTATAATTGCATTTTACAAGTTCATCGTTATGACATCACAAAAAATTAAATTACGTATTAAATCGTTTAATTTTTTAAATTTATTATTTTATTTATAAATCATAAATGAAATGTGTCTGTTCAAATTGTATGATTCAATGCTTGTGTGTCCCGCTTATATAAATTTTACACTAAATGAAATTAGATGTGTGGGTAAACATTTGAAAAAATCTACAAAGTTAATATTTTGCACCGCGATACCAATGATAAATCAAAAGCAATTCCATTTGTCTTCTTGTATCTCTTTCGTAAAGGTTCCTCGGTCAAGATTCATCCGCCAAAATCTGAATTATTCATACGGAGCAGCATCAAATAATTAATTCAAAGGTGCCACGGTGTAAGGCCATTTCTTTCGGTCTGCCTCTACTTCTGCTTTTGCGATTTCTTCTATCGTGGGACATTCTTGTACACCAGGACGCGTATAAAATTGCTTATTTATAATAGTTACATATGACGAAACAGGATCAGAGACAGGACGATTATACGCCGGAATTATACCATACGCGATTAATCGCATTATTCATGAATTTTAATTCAATTGATGATGTCTCAATATACTACCGGTCATCGTTCTTCTCTGTTAATAATGACGGTCAGAAAATCACATAGATTATTAAATGTTTGATTGTGATTTAACAATCTCATCTTGTTATATAGATTCTCTTCATATAAAGAATTTAACTAAATTACATTTATAAAGCTTTTTAATCAATTATAATACATAATAGATTAGTGATCTGATAAATTATAAAAACTTTATTATATAATAAAAACCTCTTTTTATTTACGTCGTGTTTTCCATGTAATCTTAACAATCCGTTTCTTTTTTTGTTCGCGTGAGAGGCATAAAGCTAGAATAAAACAAATCTTTGCGCTCTGATTAATTACAGATGACACTGGCGCAAACTTTTCTCAATCATCCGCCCAGATAAAGTCAATCAAACAGCTCGTTGCAAGCTGGATATGTTTCTCATATACCCGTATAAAAGATGATGCAATGTCGCAATTTACATAAACGATTCTCTCGTTGTTTGATCTACGTTCGCGATTACGCTTTAATTATCGGTAATTCACATTATTGAGCCCCATCCCGCGAATTCGTTAAAATGATGACGCTATCCGATAAACGAATTAATTGTTTCGATCCTTGACGTCAACATACCAGCCTATACACATATGTATATGTAACATTATTGCCAAGCTCAGGCTTGGATTTTACAATTATAAGATAATTAGTGCGTAATGTTACAATTAGTGAATGGAAGAGCACGCAGACAATTGTTTACGATAGAAAGATAAGCATTTTTTCCACATAAGTTAAAAAATGTATTATGTTGCATCTTTACAAAGTTTTATGACAAGATATGTGTGTTACTTTATCATGACGTGCAATAAATGTTTTTAATTGAAAAATTTACGTATTGAAAGTATATATAGTTTTTCTCTAAAGGAAATATTACATGAATTATAAATACCTATTTCATTTTTTTTATTATATTAAAAACTACAAATTTTTATTTATTTAAACTTTAAGAGTACAAACAGATAATAATGGTTTATTATTCTTTAATAAATTTTAAATAAACTTTAATTGGAAAGTTAAAAATTTCAATATTAATTATGGAGATAATTAATACACTAGAAATAAAAACACTGCGATAAGGATATAAATTAATTAAATCTCCGTTTAAAACAATACAAAAGTTGAAAAAACAATACATTCTTTCAATCTATTTTTTAATAAATATGCATTATATGAATGAAATAAATAAGATAAATTCATGTATCTTACACACATGACATGTTAAAGTACTGTTGATTTGATATTACTGATATGTAATAGAATTTTTAATAACTCAATTGTATGCAAAAGAATCATCTACGTATAATATAATAAGAAAACGATTCATCAATATTGTAGAAAATTACGCACCTGTTTCGGAATAAATAGATAAACAATAATAGCACGCAAATTAAGATTCGAACGATGTATCTCGAAGATATTCGATCGTAAAGAAACAGAATCGTTCAGTTGCTTGTGGTCGACAAAAGAGGAGGCAGAAGGTCGCGTCGGAATATTCTGGCGCCAGTCACGGACCGATTTTCAGTCGGGACAAAAAAAAAGAAAAGGAAAAAGAACGAAACGATAAAAGCGGTCGATGCAGCAGATACTTGGATATGGAAGAATATGGGTCAGCCAAGCAAATGAATTCGCGAAAGGAACATTTCGTGTCTGAATACGACGGCATCGACGAGCGCCATGTGTCATTCATTATAAAAATATTCCAAATCAACTCATACATTTTTTAAAACACAAATGAAGTCGATTTTTAAAAAATTATGAAAGCGTAATTATAAATTATTGAGAAGAATGAAAAAATTTCAATAAATTAATCTTTCGAGAAAATAAATAATTTATCTTTAATCTTTAATTTAATTATCTGTCTATAAGTGAATTTATTTCAACAGAATTTGAATTTGAGTTATCGGATAATTCATTGTCAGATTTTAATAAATTAAACAATTTCGATAAATAATGAAATTCTTTCGTTATGTTTCTATTAAAGACAAAAAAGAGAACTTCTAATATTAAAAATGATGAATATGCACTGCAAATCTCCATATTTCTAAAAATTTGCAAATTATGGATATATTGACTGATATAATTAATTTGTTCTTGTATTATATAATTTATCAAATATATTTTCGTTATATAATAAATATGATTCATATTTGACTTCATTTAGTGTATGAAAACCAAGAACAATTAAAGATATTTAGACATAAAATATAACTATCTCTAAAATATAAACATTCTCGTTAACGTTAATGTGTTTAGTAAATTATAATAAACAAACGAATGCATCAGGCAATATGTATGTGTGTGTTAACTGCAGCAAATTTTTGAATAGGTAGCGATTTGCACGCAAAGCCTATCGCAAAAATGAAACAAGCATAAATTGTTGAACTCTGAGAATAAACGGAGAAAAGTAAATTAGTTGAATAGATTCGAAAAGTTGTTCATTTGCTGAGCAATTGCTTTTAATGACGGTGTTGGAGGATTATAAACTAATTTGTATATTAGAATCAATAAATACTTATATAATTAGATCAATAAATACTTAATCATATTTTTACTTATGAAAAATAATTTATATCTAACTGCATATGATTTATGAAAATTGATTTAACCGGTACATATAAAAATTGAATTTATATGCAAGATAATATTCAGATCATTCGTACGAGTCATTTTTCTCAAAAATGGAACAGAAATTTTTTTTTTTAATTTGCCCTGAAAAATGAAACAATCACTGATTTCTTCGAATGCCCTTTAGTAGTGAAAATTTTTTTCTTAATCTCGTGTAACGTTTCATATTTTAGAAAAAGAGCTGGCACATTTCTCAGACAAATAGAACTAAATATTTACTAATTTTAAAACACGTATTATAATACACGAATTAGCGAATAAACGCATAAATAAGCAAGTAGAAAAATATTAGTTTATAATCTTGTTCAATTCCATCATCATAAACGTTGCTTGAGAAATAACTTTTCTATTCAATTAATTAGTTATCTTTAGTTCTGTTATCAAATCGTTCGTTTATTATTATTTACCAAACACATTTTCGTTTACGAGAAGTAATTCCTATTTGACTGCACCTAGTATGTGAAAATAATAATATTTAGGGATATTCAATGCTCATGTTAAATCGTCTTCACGTTTATTTTTTATACACTTAAATGGAGTCAAATATAAAATATTTCTCGTAAACTAAAATGTGTTTGGTAGATTATATAATATAAACGAACAAGACCAGACCAGATTATAATTAATTGGTTCACGTTCAATTTTTTGATATTTTATTCGCTTTTTAATTTTTGAATAGGTGCGGATTTGCCTCACCGCAAAAGTAAATCAAATATAAATTGTAAAGCTCTGAGTACAAACAAAAGTGACTAGATCAGCTGAATAGACTCGAAATTTTTCATTTGTCGAACAATCGTTTCTAATGGCAATATTGGACAGGACTTATAGGGACCGATACTTTTTCATTCGTCTACTTATTGATCGCAATCGGTCAGCAACATAGAAATACCTACTAAAACCCGTATAAAAACCCGCATGAAAACCCGTTTTAGACTTTATGCATTTGCTGGAAACAGTGTATATGTAATATGTAAACGTAAAATCAATAATTAATGAATATCTCTGGTATTATTAAGTTATTTAATCACATTTAAACTATGCTTGCACAAGCTATGCATTCAGTGCTTGAGAAGAAATAAAAAAGACTGACTAAGTATATCAATTCCTTCACATATTTAATAAAAGAATTCATAAAACGCGAACCACATTCTTTTTATGGATTCTTGCCATTTCAAGAATTAATATTATCTCGTATATGAACATATTGGAAAGAAACACGTTGAAAATTATCATAAACGGCACAAATGAATTCGAAATATTGCGGTGTGCCAGAATCGGTGGTTATAGAGGAAGCGGGCGATTATTTTAGGAAGTTGTTTCGCGTGTGGCGAGAGCATTAACCCGCTTTTCGGATTCTAGCAACGCGCTTCGGCCGGCGATCGTTTATTCCCTTGCATGTCGGCCCTGTTTGTTACGACCGTGCGCAAACGTTCTCGTGCCGAGATTTAAAGGTACATCGCATGTTTCTGCACGCCGCTACCGCTGCTTAACGAGCCGTTCAACGAACAACACTATTCCCGTAAAAAGATTCGCATGACGAATCAAAGTTTTACGTCGTGCGCCAATCGCGCGGATCGTTATTCGGTATCCGCGCATGTTTTTATATATGTATCTAAGATGTAAACTTGATGATACACATTGGCAATATCGAAGAAAAAAATCGACATAAGAAAGAGTACACAGCAGCTCACAAAAACGTGACATAAATGTTCAAAGTTCAAAGTATATATTGCCGAATTTATTTTGAATATTTTTATTTCTTAATATATGGCTCTGAAATCGTGACTTTCCGAATAGAGTAATATAATAACTTAGATATTGCAGATATATTAATTTATTTTCTTACTAAAATTTATTAACTCTAATTGCATTATAATAAAATATTAATTTTATCCAATATTCCCTTCTTAATTAATCAGTTTATGACAAAAATTTGTTGCTATCAGCATCAATAATTAGGCGATAATTGTACTTGTGTGAATATTGAATAATGTCATGTAAATAAAAAATTTTTAATTTAAACGTAAATGATTATTAGTATATATATATATATATATATATATATATATATATAGTTCTTGAAATATATAATAAAATAGAAGTATTAAAAGCCATTAAATTTCCACGATTAACGCAAAATGCTTATAAAAAAATTCAATTTATAATTTGATATCCTAATACTTATAATTATATATATTAATATATATTGAAAATGTTAATTTTATGTAGAAATTTGCGAGAAACTTTTATATTGTTATTAAGAATATTTCTTCTTTATTTGTCAAAGTATTGTGCTTCGTAAGATATACACAAGAGTTTTTACTTCAAATACAGACACGAGACTAATGACGTTTAGCCATCAGTTGCGTAATAGCAGAGATATTTGTCGCCTTTACTAACAAGTACAAGTATGTATTATGATAATCGAGCTTCCTACAATCATTTGAAACAATACTGCCTCACATATATGATGTCGGCGAAGCTTTCTTCAGCGCTAACAGATACGGAAACGTTCTCTCCTTACGATCGTTATACATGTCACCATTAACGTCGTCTCCGGCCACTGTCATTATACACTTATTACGATAGACTATATAATAGATCCTGATTGGTTTCATTATTTATGCAAACCGCGTTTGCATCATAATGACACCTTTCCCTTATTTCTACGCGCTACCAGTTGATACCTTATTATTGTTGAAATGACTATGATTATGACTGACATTTCGAGACAAACTTAAACTTACGTTAAGTCAAGCTCGTCTATTCCCCTTAGAGATGAGCAAAAATCTTCTAAACGCGCATCCGTTTTAATCAACCTTTTGTTAAAAAATGCGAAACTCTCCAACAAATATTTATAGTAGTAAAGAGTTATAATATAATGTAATATCCTGTTATAAAAAATTTCAATTTACGATACATTAAAATACATAATTTCATACACAAGTATACGCATATGCATTCTTTCAATGATTAGGTAGGGTCGCGAAATTCTCGATTACACTCCTGATCCATCGAGATGCACCTGCATCATAGGGGCCCTTTTGTGATCGCAGCGTGCTCGTATGCGTTCTGAAAATTATATGGATGTTTCGTTCGTACATATATATGGTCTTCTTTCCTCTCCCGTTCTTCTTCTCCACTACCTTCTTCCGAGCTGCAGACACATCTACACACACACACATATATATAGTATGCATCTTCGTGCATCTCACGAAAGCACTTGAAAAACTGGTGGCGGATTCTTTCGGACGACGAACAATGCTCCTCTATGACTCTATCGTGCGACGCGATTTAAATTTAGATAATCTCACCTGCACGACCAACAGTTCACGCTGTCGTATATAGATATCGCGTATGTATGCGGATTCGCGTAAAGCGGAAAACACGATAAATCAGCGGTTTTATGCCGCGATGAAAACTGGAATAAAGTTTCGTGGCCGAACGTAGCCCGAGAGAACACAGCCTCAGCGTGCTCGTTTTGTATATTCCAGTATGCGAATAAAAATGAATGATAGTTCATCTTTTATAACAAATGGTAATGAAAAATATAATCATGTAACATTGACATTTTACATTGATCGTTACCCAACTTTATACAGTTTTTTCACGTCAGAAACAATGTCATTGAATTAGCTTTCAAATCAGTTTTGTAAAATATTTTTATCTTTGTTAAATTGCAAATTAAAAGGATGATACACGTGCATATTTTGCGTGTCAATCTGTAACACATTTACGTCACAGTGATTATTCTGTTATATATCATATTTATATTCTTAAAGAATTTACCAATTGTAGATTTGCTCGAATAAAATCATGAATACATTTAAATAACGAAAGATCGAATAGCGTGTATATTTGTGACAAAAATCTTTTGTAAAGACAACGAAGAAAATTGCCCTCGTCAATTAATCTCGGAATTTTAAATAGGGATATCTTGTATATCAAACAACGATTTTTCCCTTTTCTTACGTACGATTACTGATACATAAGATATATTCTTGTGTGTGGTTCGAATGACCATTTTTTGTTCGATTATCGAAAAGTTTTATTAAACAGTTCTTATTAATTCTCACGTTCATTAAAATACAATTTTAGCTACTTTGTTTTGTACGAAAATAAAAAATAAGGAATTATCATTATTCTCTCAAAATTTCTACTTACAATTATAACATAAGTCTATACTAATGTCTATCAAATTGTTTTATTCACAAATGTTGAATAAATTTTCAACTAAGTGATTGAATGCGCATCCTCCTTCATCCCTCCTAAAAACACTACATATGTAATGTTGTTATAAAATTTATTGTAAAAAAATATTAAACTTTCTACTTTATTTATATAAGCTTATAATATAAATATATAAATAAGAGCTCGTCTTGTGCAGATTGTATTTGGATCAAATAAATTCTACATAAAATATTATAATTTTTTTACATTAA
This sequence comes from Anoplolepis gracilipes, assembly GCF_047496725.1. Classification (NCBI taxonomy): domain Eukaryota; kingdom Metazoa; phylum Arthropoda; class Insecta; order Hymenoptera; family Formicidae; genus Anoplolepis; species Anoplolepis gracilipes. Next base: position 6,381,274 of record NC_132975.1, read on the forward strand.
CACAAACTGAATATAATATTTATTCAAATCATGTACAAATTATGTGCAAAAATTTGATATATATTTAAATTCAAGTTGGAATAAAAATTCCATTCAATCAGATCCATGCAAAATTCATAATCGAAATCGTATATCCATCATGTGCTAATTGTTTCAGATTGAAACAAATATGTAAGATCATCAAACGCGAGAAATGTTACGTCAATAATGATTGTTCTCGAAAAAATCGAAAAACGCATTGACAGGTAACATGTAGAGAAACGAATTTCCGCTATAACCGCATTTCTATCTCAAGTTAGATGACTCGAATTCAGAACCTTTTAACTATATAACTACAACCTTCACGGAAGTGAAATATGTAAGCTGTCACGTGTATGCGCGCACGCGCGCAAATTTTGGAAGGCCGCCAATCTCATGCCGGATGTAGAGGATCTCGACCGACGAGCAAGGGTATGACCGAACTTTCAGGGAGCAACGTCCTGCTCTCGCGAATATGGTCGCGAACAAACGTGTCGCGTATCAGAGAACAGATACAACGGGAAGGAAGATACCGAACGAAAGGAAGAGGTGCGATAAAAAAGATTCGGACTACTTATACAAGATCTAATATCGGCAAATAAGCGTATCTCGATCGGTAGCGAATAATTTTTGTCTTCTATAAGCTTTAATAAAGATACTGTCTTCTTGCATATTTTCTCTTCAGAGAGATATCATTTCAACGATATTAAATTATCTCTAATTAAAATTCAATTAATTCTGTATTCTTTTTATTCAAAGACAAAATCTACAAACAGATAATTAAACCATAATTGAAGTTAACAAAAGTTCCTGAAAGCGTCACTTAATGACTGATAACAAATTGCTGAGTATATTAAAGCATTCCGGTTTTTTCCGTACTTGCTTATCGAAAAAGATGCGCGTTTCTTCTTATATAAGTAAAAAGGAGAATGCGTTACCGTACGACCAAGAATTTTCTATGTCACGGGCGCATCAATGCGTTTTATGTCTTTTCAGCAATAAGAGAAATCGCCAGTAAATTATAATATAATGTCCTAAAGTTCACGATATATACGTGAAAGGTAGGTCTTATTACGCACGTTTCGGTAAGCACGATGAAATATTTCTTCGTGTATCGATGTCCGTGTATACATCGTATTACGGTACATTAGTGTTGTCAGGCATCACACGGTTATCTTGTAAATTGCAATCACGAACGTGGTGAATTTTGTGGTCCATAACGCTGTTATATAACTTTTTATCGTCGGACATGATCCAGCATAAGTGACATGTTATCGCGGGTCATGATCCGGCGTAAACTAACTTTTAGGCTCACAAGCGGACGGTTGAAATCTTGCTTTCCCTCCTTAGGTACTCGGTGAAATCAAACAACAAGTGTGTTATATAAAATACAGACGTTTGCATGTGCATCTCTGCGTGCGAAGAAAATAAATGTGACGATCCGATATTATTGCTATTACATTGAATTTCGAGTGAATCACAATTATGCGAATTTATAGCCACAACTCGCTTCGAAATAGATACACACGACATATTTTACGATAGTCACAGATAATGCAAATAAACACAGGCCACGTTATACAATTTCGTCTGGTTGAATCGAACGTCTTTGGATTTTGAGGTATTGCCGTTGGCGAATCGATCGTATCGAGACGCAGGTGCGATGCTACAATCGTTTTTGGTCGCGCACGGAGAGAAGAGCGTTTCTCTCCGCTTCTGCGAACAGTCAAGATTTTGTCGGAAGGCCGTGGAAGAAGGAGTCTGCAACAGAGAAGAGCCGAACAATCGCAGTTGGACGACGGGACGAACTCGCTTGGCGGGATCGAAGCCCGGAGAATTCCGCGGGAATGCATTGCCATATTCGTTCTACGATGCGTCCGAAACTGCATGTACAGCTTCGTCCTTGTTCGACGGCGAATGCAAGGATGAAAATCTCGGAGCTTGTCAATAATTAAATGTAGGGTGAAATTTTTGGAGTATAAAAAATAAACAGTTGTTTAAGATAAATACGATAAGGATAAAAAATAAGAAAGAGTAGAGAACAGCCGAAAATGAAATAGCAATATAAGAGAGAGAGTAAATTAATCGAGATTTTAATTGTAAAAATCCACCCGCGAGCAACGCACGTGCATTCCTTACGTGAATAAAGAATTGTCTGGCCTCATTTAAACGATACGCACCAAGTATTTCGTAGAAGTCGCTATGTTACGAACGCGCGTTGATTTACACGCGACGTAAGGGCAGTTGAAAAACAAGGTGAGCGAGATTTCGACCTATACTGATTACAAATCCCAGCTTAAACAGGCTCGTGCTAGCTTATGTAACGAGCGATTTATCGGAGACCATACTTGACTCCAATTACGCATAATGCGGCATTGTGCTCTAGTAGGGAGGTAAATAGAAACCTCACTTCAATTGAACGCGTCTCGATTATCTTGATTGCATTTATATGACCAAAGGTCGAGTTATGCGCAAGTTACAATGCCGTGGAGGATAGTAAAAGGGTCTATTCTTTTCGTATATTACGTCGATAATGATAATAAGCATTGACAATAAACAGCTCTATTAAGAAACTATTTTTTAATTTCTCTCCTCTTGCGAGATTCTCATAATTTTTATAATTTCGCCATAAAATATTACTCATATTTTAATAATTTCTTATTTTCATATTATCACATCAGTAGTTCGGAAATATTACGTAGACAAAAATGTAATAATAAAAGTATTGAATGTTGAAAATTAAGAAAATGCAACAACATTATATGTATATTCCAAAAAAAATTTTTGCTGCAAAAAATTTGATTTCTAATTTATAATTATAAATTAATAAACATATAATATAATAATAAATATAAATTTTAAAATAATACATATTAATAAATATAAAAATTAAACGCGATAAAACTTGACGTTTTTTGTGCTATCAATTATTAAGCATCTTGAAAAAAAAAATGCAATTTTCATGCAAAATCCGAAATTCATAAAATACAAGGATTACGAGCGATAAATAACAGACTTATACGACGAGCGGTAGCCGTATTCCTTACCTGTTCGATATCCAGCATTGCTTAAATAAGCAGCAAAGGAGTGAGGCTCGTGATCTCGTTGCCACTGGGGACTGCTGCAGTTATCGTTGTTCGTAAAGACCTCGTGATTGTGAACGTAACGACCGGTCAACAAAGAGCTCCTACTCGGACAACACATAGGAGTGGTCACGTATGCGTGTCTTAACTCGGCGCCTTCATCCCTTATTCGCCTGAGGGTTCGCGGCATAAAGTTCAGTGAACCTGAAAAATCGAAACAATTATATTGACAAAATAAATAAATAAATAAGATTTTACCCTCTACTTGTTAAACTATACTTTTGTTCTCTGTTATAAGTTATACTAGAATAATTTTTTGGAGAAAGAAGGAGAGAAAAGTTAGCATCTAATTAAAATTTCGTTAAGAAAGGATCGAGATTATTCGCACGTGAGTGAAAATATTATGAATATTATTCAAAGAACACGTTCTTCAGTATTAAGCGGCGAATTATAGACGAAATAAACAACACGCATCTTCCACAGATGCAACATTACAGATTGGAATGGCATATTAGATTTGTGTTTCTTCCTGAGTACATATGACGATATTTGAGCCTTCGCGAGTATAAATACCGTAATGATGAGATAAGCGCCAGCAGACCGAGCCGTACAAACAGTGAACAAAGTAACTCTTTATATTTCACATGTATATTAGATATTCACATATAATATGACAGCGTAATAAATAATTTGACACTGCGTATGTATATAATATACAGCTATTGCCACGAACCCAATTCAACATCTTGATCATCCGTCAAAATCAACACGATATTAGGCTTCCTCTCTCTGGGCTGCTGATACGGCAAATATGGCGAATTCGATTGATGATTGTGATGATTATTGTTGCCATTGTAATTCGACTTGTGAACGGAACCACGACGCTGCTGCTGGCTGTCGTATGCGTCATCCACAGGTCTCTCTCCATCAGTCCGTCTGGCATTGACGCCCAACAGCAGGAGGAGAAGTAGAAATTGAAATAGCTTGCTCATGACGGTGGTTGGTAATCGGCGTTTATAGGCTGGCTACCTCAATCCAGTGTGTCATACCATGGTTGTGACTGGAAGGAAAAAACGAAACACATGTTAATGGACGTGTGCATCTGACGGTAATTGGATCGCGGCGCGTCAAGAAAAATCTTAAGGACTCTTTTCCTCACTTCGTACTTAAAACATATATCTTCAAGTTTGAGAAAAACCAGACGACGAGGCAATTGTACGTGAAAAAGGAAATTGGCTGTCGTAGGAATCATTTCAACAGCTTTTCATTACTTTATATATATATATATATATATATTGCGATTGATTCGTGAAATACATTTTACGAAACTTAAATTGCAAATGTTCTTACGTTTTACTATTGCAAAAGGAAATAACAATGTTTATGTGTGTATCTGTGAAATATATTATTCTAATTGTAAGTAAAAGTTATTATATAGAATATTCCGCAAAATTGGAATAACTTTAATATTTTATATTTCTCAGACTGATTTAAACGGAGTTGAAATTATATTATTAAATATACTTATTATTAGATATATTAAAAAATATACATATCACTAAGAGTGTCATTTCATAAATTATAAATGAACATTTTGCCAATTAATTTTATAAATCTTTGTAAGTATTATCAAGAAGTCTTGTTTTAATTTGTGTTAATTAATATTTTAACTGTGTATTACATCTAAAATTAAAATGCATTTAATACAAAATCATTGCAAGAATAAAATTTCAAATTCTAACATCGAAACGTGAGAGCGTTCGTACGATAATTTAATTAATAATAAGGAAATTTTATTTCGAATACATTCGAAATTTTCTTTTAAATATATTAAACATCAAATAATTAAATATCTGTAATAAAATATACGACACACATATAGATATCCGCGAGGCGGATAAATAAGTCTCGATTCAAATAGCTATTCCGCGATCATCCAGAATTGTGTCAATATGCGAAGCGCGAATGAAATTCTTGCACGATCGAAACAGATTTATCGTGTAATCCCTTAATGTCCACGAGCAGTCTGCAGTTTTGCACGCGAATAACAATTATCTCCAATAACGTGTACCTAAACGTATCCACACCGCGATCGCTGCACGTGCGAAACAATTAACAGATCGCATTATTGGCGATTCTTGATTAGCCATTAACCGCAGATGATATGTACGCTATACTTATCAAAGGCTTTAACTGAGAACGGACGTGATTATCCTAACTAAATAGTAGATACGCTATATTCGAAACATGTCCCGCCGCTCAGGAATGAAAGATGATATATATTTTTTTTATTTGTTTATATACTTAATGTCTGAATATAATAATATTGAATGTGAAGTACATACTATATGTAATTTTGTAATTTTAAAGATAAAGAAGTGAAAATTTTATTTGTAAATGTAAAATTATCTTATGAAAGTATAGGTATTCAGTTTTTTTAGTACATTTATAAATCTAACATTGAAACTTAAGAGGCTCCGTGTTTTTCCTTCGTATAAATAAAAAACATTAAAAATACATGTAATAAAAATAATTTATTTTAGAGAAAATTGTATTAAAAAGTTTTGAAATATTCTTTTTATATACTTGGAATTTTGAACAATAATATCGGGAAAATCAGGGAATTTTTTTACAAGATTTGAGTAGACATCTTTTTCATTAAAACTATTTATAATAAAATCGGATTCGTTATATATTTATTACACTGATTGTAAGAGCTCTTACATGATCTCTGCTAATTTATCTATCTCGGAACATCAGCAATTTTTACGGTTAAATTTCCCGTTGGTTTCTCGTGGCCGGAATACCGATGAAAAGATTTCACAAATATAGTACTATGATAAAGTTTACTATGGATTTTTTTATTATCAGTGATGAGAGGCTCTTAACTACGTTTATTGACTGCACGTGAGACGCATAAGAAAACATGAGTGCTTCGAGCAGCATGGTATTTTGAAACATCTATGTAGAAGCTAAAAGAGAGAATCAAACGATGCGAGACTCGAACGCGAGCCTGATCGGATTGAACAGACGGAAGAATGTTAGAGCGCGTTCTCACAGACAGTCAAATATGGATGGTTGCACGGCAAGTAAATGTGTACGGTGCTGGATGGAGTGTTCCCACGATTCGAAAGGATGTAGGGAAGGGTAATATTCGCGAAAATCGCAGCGCTTTCTACGTAATCTTCTTCGTACATTCTGCTATTTCTCGCATATTCTTTTACACCATATGTTTAAAATTTTTCCTATTTTATTTCTCGCATCGCATTATTAATTTTCAGAATTTTTGAGACACTATCCATGCGATTACTTCTGATCGGAGATATTGTTTAAGAAGACAAAAGGTGCTGCATCATAGATCTCATAATATCTAATAATAAAACAATAACCAATAAGATTTAAAAATCACTCCAGATGAATCCTCATTTTTTAAACGATGTTATTCCTTCTCAAAGTAATCCTATTTAAGGTGATAAATAAATAAATATGTATATATATCAAATACTTATAATAGAGAGTTCTGTATAAAAGATTTTTTTTAACATTATTATTTTTTTAGCATTATATTGCTTTTTTATTTCATTATTTTAAAATAGTGTTTTGTAATAACACTGATTAATAGCAGCATTTAGATGTGAAAGAGTATTTTGAACAAACAATGATCTAAATTCTAAATGATCGTCCTTATATCGCGTCATAAGAAGAGATACCATACATTGTATTTATTATATAAATTCCCACGTGCATATACATATATACATACATACGTCACATAGATTTATATATCGTTTTTCTTGTGACAGATCCGGTTTCAATACATTAGTGGTTACGTGCCCACGTTATAATTGATTCGACTATCGTGTTACAAGACGATCTTCCAAAACGGTTTTGCGTCACTTCATAAAAAAGAGCTCTACGATTAAAATAATTTATGTCGAAATTTTCGGACGTAAATGTGGGTGGATCGTAACAGATGTTGTGTATTGATAAGAATTCCAAGCGTCCTCGCGCAAATAAATTTTATATTCAAGTACCGAGAGAGAAGATGTTAAACTTGAATTATATCAAAAGGATGCTGATAAAAATTAAATTATTATTACACACTAAATGGAGTTAACTGTACATTATTTTTCACAAAACAAAAATATATTTGGTTGATTATAATTTTACAGATTATAGCACACGAATTATAATGTATCGTATTAATTTTAATTCCAATTTTTAAAACTATATGGGGGCAGCATGCTTGGCCTCCACCACAAAAATAAAACATAGGTTTAGTATAATTTAGAGCACTGAATGCCCTTAACGCTCTTTTGTAACAAGAAATTATATAATATACTTTTAGATCGTCTAATTTTATAAACAGATAGTGAACGATTTACACGAAAGATTCAAATTTCTCCTCTTCTAATTTTATAATACATGAATAAATGATATATTTTTTTAAAGCTAATAATCTTTATAGTTACACATAATATTATATACTATATATTTAATATTTAATTATATATTTAATTATATTTTTTAATTATATATTATTAATTTTATTTTATTACTTTATTTAATTATATATTTTATATATTATGTATTTAATCTTTAAAATTCGAATATTTTCTAATCGGATGTGATTCATTTTTAGACGTTATGTCTTGATTGTTCCTTTCATTTTTTGATCTCTATATTCTGAATTTTTTAATTTCAAATATATGTAAAATAATTATTCTTGAATAATGTTTCTATTTACATACTTATATATGTCGTGCGATGTATGCATAGTTTGAGTGAATAAGATGTTTAATAATGAGAGAAATATTTATTAATTGTTAATTTTTGCATATCATGTTTTACGTGTACACAGTTTTAGCAGCTATATAAAATCTAAAATAGCATTTTATAGAGTATTTCGTAGGCGAATATGTCACTGACTACGATCAATAAGCGCATAAGTAGGCAAACGAAAAAGTATCAGTTTCAATATTGGAAACGATTGTCCGACATGAAAAACTTTGAGTCTACTCAGCTGATCTAGTCATCTTTGCTTATGCTCAAAGTTTTATAATTTATATTTAATTCATTTTAGCAATGGAGCATGCATGCAAATCCCCACTTATTCAAAAAATTATAATAACTGACATCAAAACTTGGCAAATGTTGCCTATTACCTCATATATTAATTCTATTTACCTACTATAATGTTCATTATAATCTGTCAAACATATTTTTGTTTACGAGAAATAATTTCTATTTAACTTTATCTAGTGTGTAAAAACAATAATATTTAGAGATAGAGTATATTCAATACTCATGTTAAATCGTCCTCGATTACGTTTATTTTCTTACATTTTTTTTGTGCATCGAGTAAATATGCAGATGATAGAGAATATAATAAAAATCGGTCGTCAGTAAATGATTAAAAAATTAATGATTCTGACAAAGATATTTTATCCTTCAGCTCCGAAGCTCATCTGTATATATATATATGTATGTATGTATACACAGATATTCTTTCAAAAATGGAATAATCGTTCTCCCGATTGCTTTCTTTACTTCGATTTCAGGCATGGATGTGAAAATTAAGTAACATTAAGATTGACTATGGCGTGTATAATTTGAACACGCTTGTGCCCGAGTAATATTTCACATGGTTTGACAGAAAATAAAGAGTTTGAAAGTATCTTGTTCGAATTCGATTAATCTCTGTTTTGTATCTTGCCTACCTTGCCTATTTTTTTCGTTGACGTAATTCATTCAAGATATATCGGAAATTGCCTCAGGTGGTAGTCGTTCGAGCGTGTACAGCTATATTCGATCGAGTGGGTTGTTAGATTAAACGGATGTTACATGTGCATATTTTGTGTTTATCTGTAACGCGACACATTTACGTAACCGAGTAGGTCGAATGCTTCGAGGGAGCGAATATTCATTTAAAGACAAATCGTCTAAAAGTTCGGAGTACGTGGGTAATATATAGAAAAATTTTTTTTTTCATCTATCGAAGACTGCCTGGAGAAGATTACAGCTTCCAGGAATTAAAATACTCGATTTTTTTCGTAAACAGAATGGACCAAATAATAAATAAACTGAATGGACACAAATTATTACAGTTATATATATAACATTACAGAATTAGGAAAGATTTTATAATCAAAATTTTATGTCTATCAATAATAAAAATCGCGTATATCAAGCATGTATAAAACGGTATATATTACTCATACGATTAATGTATACAATCGGTAAATTATTCTAACAATACAAATATGATATTTCATGTAATATATTCAATGTTTATATATATATCAATTAAATCAATTTTCATACATCACAGATGCGATTATATATAAATTATTTCTCATAAATAAAAATATGACTAAATATTCACTGATTCTAATACAGGGAATATAATACACGAATTATAGCAAATAAATCCGTAAATAAGTGAACAGGATCAGTTCGTAAATCCTATCCAAAATATGATGATCTCAATTAATCAAGTGTTGTCTGGATTTTGTTTATGCAATTCGTTTATTATAATCTATCAAATACGTTTTCGTTGACGAGAAATAATTCCTATTTGACTCCATTTAGTGTGTGAAAACAATAATATTTAGAGATAGAGTATATTCAATACTTATGTTAAATTATCCTCGATTATTACGATTTATTTTCACACACTAGATGGAGTCAAATAGGAATTATTTTTCATAAACAAAAATGTGTTTGGTAGAATATAATATACGAACAAATTAGGAAATAAGGCTAAGAAACTTGATGACATGTACTGAGTAAATTTTTTTAATAGGTGGGAATTTGCACACATCCCCCACCGCATAAATGAATCAAATATAAATTATAGAGTTTTAAGCACAAACGAAGTGACTAGATCAGCTGAATAGACTCGAAGTTTTTCATTTATCGGGCAATCGCTTCTAACGACAATATTGGATAGGATTTACAATTAGGGATTGATTCTTTTTTGTTCGCCTACTTATGATCATAGTCAATCAGTGACATATTCGTATACGAAATACTTCATAAAATGTCGTTTTAGACTTTATGCCGCTGCTGGAATTACGTACATGTAAAAGAATAATACATGTCAAATTAACAATTAATGAATATTTCTATTATTACCGTGCGATTTAATCACATTCAAATTATACATGTATTGCAAACGACATATGTATATAAATAGAAACATTATTTGAGAACGATTTTATATACTTTTGAAATTTTCAAAAACATAGAATTATAATTCTAGCTCACATCTATCGCTAAATGTACCTCTAAATTTATACAAACCCATTTAAAAGTTACATTTAATAATAAATGTGCGTTTAGAATATAGGGCATAGAAATCAAAAAGTAAAAGGGACAACGGCTAAAACTAGAATTATATCCGATTGATGAAGTATTCCAATATTAAATATAATGTAATTATAAAGAGATTATAAGCTTTAAAAAAAATTTTCAAAAATTGGAATTGAAATTAATATGATTTTATAATTCATGTTTTTTATAATTCGTGTATTATAATCAGCAAAAATAATTTATATTTAATTTGATCTTATACGTGAAAATAATTGATTTAACAGAACATAGGCATTCAATATGTATAAATATGTATATGTATATTTTATATATCATATCATATCATATTTATATGTATATATGTATATCATTTTATATATATATATATATCATATCATATTAAATATATATAATATTTCTATATATATACATATGTATATATATAGAAATATTGTAGAATAAATTGTGAAATACTTTGTGCTAAAAGTTATAGTATTCTTACATAGATTTTTGTTTCTATGCAGTTTCTTTCTATTATTTGATGTATAAAAGAATTAATACATAATAATAATAATAAAACAACGCACGCACACATTGACACACACATATACATATATACATGTATGTTTATATTAATATATAATTGTAATTACGTAAGAAAATGATACAAAAAGTTAAATACCATTAAGTTGTTGAATTTTTTGTCTATTTTTTCTCTTTATCTATAAACAAGATATGGCTTTCTTGATATAGATACTAATAGTATATAATATGTTGTATAATTAAACATGTTTAGAAGAAATTAACATCTACATTTTGCACATTGACATAAAAAGTTACGTGACTTTGCAGATTGTAGATAGAATATTTACATATCAAAGTGCTCAGTCCATTTGTGATCGATTGATACGATCGAGTTACGTTTAACCCGCTGAAGTCGAATAGATCCAGTATATCACATTCTAATCTTAATGTTTCGTTGAAATATCTAGACATCAATTCGATCGAAAACGAATTTAGTCTTTTCCTCGGAATGCTGTCTCTTATTTTTTTTTTAAATATAGTTTGCAGAACCTATTTTATTCAATTTAAAGTATATTAATAAATTATTTTTTGACCTCTTGTTTAAATAATCAGTCTCTTATATATCGCCTATATTAACGCAGATTTCTTTTGCTGGCATTAATATCCATCGATGTATGAGAATCTTGTTTCTCAAGATTCTCGATCGATGATGTGATGATAGACTGCGAGCATCTCCGCAGTCTGTGATATCGAAACATGCAAGTTGGATGATCGTCGGTCGTGCAAATAACAAGTCGGTGAACGCGCGCGATTATTACGCACACGCACGTGCAGTTGAGAGCTGTGGTTTTTCTTACAATGACTTCGTCATCGGACGATCACATTTCCCTCTTAAACACTCGGCTCTTGAATCGATAACAGCCAGATCAATTTATTAATGCGATGTTAAATGCAGCATTAGTACCGACGTTTAACTCTGCAGAGTATAGTACATTTTAATAAGATATTCTTTCTTCTTGAGATAACCCTCTTAATTATGTCATCTTTTTTCCATTAATTATGTAATAATTTTGATAATAACGTGTATAGTATACGCCAAAAATTAAAATTTAACCATTACTCGTGTAAATCATCCATTTGACATTTCTCTTCTCGCGAAGTTTATTTTTCTCCTTTCTTTTCTATTTTGTCTTTTAAGTCTTCAATTATCTTTTGAAAATAATTATATCTACATGAGATTGTTATTAACGTTACTACATCAGGAAGGTACATAAAAAAAATTCAACGTTGACAATCAGCTATGCAGCTTGTCGTCCCAATAGCATAATGACTAGTTCCGATCATCGCGTGCAAGTGTTCTACTTTTCTACGCTATCATCTATATCTCCATCGGATACTCACATTTCCCGCACTTTAATTTTTCATTTTAATGAATTCCTCGAGTGGATAATAGCTTCTTGCAGAAGGATTTATTGATATTATCCGAGGTTAAGAGTAAAAGAAAAACATTTGTATCTCTTTCGATTTGTGATGAGAATAATATAATTAGTCGTGAATTAAATTGACGCAAATGACAAAAAATGAATTGATATCTACTTCTATTGGGATAAATGATTTTAAAAAATAAACGAAGAGCACGGTTGTACTCGTGTTGACACGTGGTAAATTCTAATGGTTGGTTTACATATGCTGCGCGATATATGACGTCACTTCCTGGATATAGAACAGTAGGAACGAACGCGCGCTGAATTTAGCACAATCAGATAATGTAACGAGCACACATATGCACATAAACCTTTCGCAATACGTGTGTGTATCTGCACAACATTAAGATGTATCTGTCTGTTATCTTTAAATTATATTTTGTGCATGTTTAGAAACGTAGCAACTCTGTTATTAATATCTCTTAATATTGCAATAATTCTCGTAAAAAAATCTCTAATTTTCTATTGTCATTTATATGTATAAATGTGAAACATTATTGTTTGCAAGAATTTTTAAACGTTCCTGGAATTTAAAATAGCAAATTAAAAAAAAAGAGAGAGATAAAAGAAGAGGTCTCGTAATCGACGCGATTATATTTGTTATTATATATTGCTCTTCGTGTAAGAAAAAATCATTCGAGAAATCAAGTTATTTATCATTGATAATATACCATTTGTTATTTCACGCTAATTTATGCAACATATTTAGAAAGTACGCAAAATCATTTTCAAGTTATTTTACACAATTCGCATAATTTGAAACATTTTTGCTTATTTAAAAATTAAATATATTTACTACTTATTAATATTTTATTTGACATTTTTGCTCCAATTCACTGGTTACATATATCTAACAATAAAATACCAAGCGTGTTTCATTTTCACCGCAGCGTGACTGTAACTGTAAAACGTAAAAAATACATTTGATCCTCGTAACGAGCACACCGGATTGGGCAAATTTAACGCAAGAAATATTTCCTGCCTCGCATTGTGTATCTATGTGTATATCTGCGTAGTGTGCATTGACGATGTGACGTGATGACTGCTTCCTGCGTCCGCTTTGATAACACACATTTCGTCGACTAATTAAACGAATGCGTCAGACGTGATATACATACGAGATTACTTAAATTTTTACGTCTCATCCGGATTGTATTTATTCACGCTAAATGATAGAAATATGATAGAAATGTCAGAGATAAGAGTGAAAATGTCTACTGGAATATTTGCATGCTGTATAGTAAATTTCAAAGTATTGTGCGAAAAATTTACAACTACATAGATGGAGTATTTTCTAAACTAGAAGAACTTTTAATCAATATATTTGCTCGATCAATACTAAATTTTCGATATTAAACTTTATAGTAACTAGAGAAAAGAGTTTGTACAAATAAGTTTAAAAAAGAAATTCTATTTGCTTTCAAAAATTTGTCGATAAATTTTTAATTTTCCAATTTTAAATAGACGCGTTTCTTTACGTTTCATTATTAAGTGCGTTACAAGTGCAGCAAATTGTTTCTACTAGTTAATAAAGAGTTGACAATCGTTGATGTTAGTCTCGAAGATATTGCTCTCGAGGCAATTTGTAACTGTCTATGCTTCTGGATACCGATGACAACAGCTTTCCTTCGTCAATACAATAGAAGACCGAAGTCGCGGGCGATGACGACGAAAAGCGGAACGCGAGGATAAAAGGCGCGTCGAAGTCACGCCGAGACGACTGTTCGCGAAGCGTGAAAATAAGGAATGAGGAGAGAGAGTACCGTGTACATGATGCCGCGACGACGTGTGGGCGGTTATTGTTCGGCCGAGAGATCGGAGATTTCGAGGGAAAGATCTCTTCCCGAGAGAGCACAGCCCGCCTCGACAGCTATGAGAGAGATGAAGATCCTATCGCTAGATCCCGAATGGGATCTCGAGGACCGAATGAATGAACGCGCGAGAAGAATGTGATAAAAGGTAGGGAATGGAAAAGGGAAAAGGAATAACAGTCCATTCCTCCCACTTCCTGCGACGAACATCAAGGGTCGCGAAAAAAAATAAGTTAGAAATTACGAGATACAAGAATGACAAGGACAGAAAGGAAGTACACCGAAATATCTCTCGTGACAGTTTTATCAGTCACGCGTGAGAAGGATAATAATTTCGAAAGTTTTGAAATAATATTTATTAAAATTTTGAAATTGTCTGTCCAATTTTATATGGATGCTATTATAACAAGTTATAATTAGAATAAATTATATTTATAATTCTGATTGTGAGATTTCTCGAGAGACTTTAAAGAAGCAACAAAATGTAAATGCATTTTCATACATCAATACGACGCCTTCATAAATGTCTGAGAATACATTTTTCAAGTAATGGATTTAATTCAGGAAACAGTAAAAATTCTATTTCTAATGCATAAATATGCACCTATTATGAAAATAAATTAACACTTACAGATAAGAAAAATTATTTATATCATTCATATATTATACTGTACTAGATACTGATAAAATTTTACTTCTATAGAAATGATTGACATTGCAAGATATTTTAATGAACCATAATAAGAAAAGAAAGAGAAAATATCTTTAATACATAATGTCTAATGATATGATAATCTTCTAAGGAAAGACACGCATTTTGAATCATTTTATTCGATCGTAGGCATAAATTTATTCACATGAAAGGATTGTGCAATAGATGTAGAAAACTTGACGTGACGTTCGATAAGAGTCTTGACGCGGTGAGATGATAGATAATCATTCACGCGTAATTAATAACGATAAGGCGATATATATACGCACGAATAATATGCAACATCGCTTTTCTAACGCGTATCTCGGAAGATGACGTAAAACGGGAAAGAACAGAGAGTCGGGGCAGACGAGTCAGAGTGATGAGATAGAAGAGACTCTCGTAGGGAAACGGCAGGGAATGAGGGACGAGGAGGGGCGAAGGGGGAGGGAGAGAAACACGGGGAATGCTAGACTGCTTGGCGGCGTCGGCTTTATCAACCCACGCGTGTGGTATGCTCTTCGAATCGCTTATGTATGTGTATATGTGTGCATATATCGCGAAATGCTTCTTTACTCTTTCATTGTCGAGTCGACATTAACGTATGAATATGCGCATCAGTGAAGCGGTTTTAACCGTTAACGCATCTTCGAGGCGTCATTTCTGTAAAAACAAAATGCGTTTTGATAAAAGCATTTGGCGCATGCAAATCCGTGGATGATAATTTTAACCGACAATCTTTCCAACCAAAGATCCATTATTTACAATATTAATTTAATATGATTTAATATCACATTTTATCGTTTATATTTTTAAAAATAATAATTGCTGTACTTGGTAAAACTGCATACATAATTCTACGGTAATTACGATATATTTGTCTCTAATTGCGGAAATTATAGACGCAATTATATTTATTACACTTTTTCTCTATTCTGCATGTATTCTGCATTTGATAATATATAAATTCTTTCTTATTGAGATTTTCTTCTTATAATTCACATGAAATCATTTGCATATATTTCGCGCGTAATAAAAACGTTTTAAGAGGATGTCTAACGATGAAATATTAACGTTGATTCATCGATGTACGCGCAAGGTTATAATTGTCGTGAAAAGATTTTACATACACATCATCTCTGTCTGCGAGTTTTATTTTTATAGCTTCCATAATTTATATGCAATAATTATGTATTATTCTTGATAATTAAATAATTAAATTATGACTTTAAATCTGCAAAAAATTGTGATGATAATAATTTATTAGAAAATTAATAATTTATTAAAAATAAATAATTTTTTTAAAACTGTCTTATATTTATTTATATATATTATATATTTATTTATATATGTATATAATAATCATATATAAAATGATAACGCAAGCACTTTTGAGCGACACGCGTGCCTAACATGCTGATAATTGCAAAATCGAAATCTCAAGTGTCAAGTTTGCCTCTCAATTTTTTTTTTTAAATGTGCTTAAAAAATGTTTTTACAAATCACACAAATATCTTTTGAATTATAAAACAATATTATTTTATAATATTAATATTATAATATGCTGAAATGTAGTATAATGCTTATATTACATTACAATCTTGATTATATAATTATATAATTTAGATATGTATAAGTGCGGCCGTGATAAACGAGACATGAATGTTTCTTAGAATTAGTTATAAATTATAAAAATTGTCCAATAGTGATTGTTTGTGTGATATCATTAAAAATGTATGGAATTTTTTTTACAAATATAATAGTTACGGCTTTACTTATATTGTTTGAACATTTAGTTGCCATGTAATCATTGGATAAAATTTATCGATGCTATAAAGAAGTAGATATAATATTACCATAATAATCCTGGGGAAAACGTTTATACGAAACATTAAAATGATTGATGTCAATTAAATTGCATATCCAACAAAGGATATAAGTCTTAAAAATTTGAAATTGGAAATAACGCGCCACGAACATTAATGCCATGTCAGCAGTAACGATTGTGCAGTTTAGTTAATGTAGTGGTTTGCGGTCATAATTTCTCACAATATTCACCAACAGAGACATAATATAAAAACGGTAACCGACTTGTTTTTATCGTAAAAGAGAGTTACATTTACTACAAACAAATAAATACATGCTAATCTGCGTTTAAGTAAAACATCATAAAATAAATGTATAAAGAAAATTAAATGTTTAGATAAATAATTTGATATAATTTAATAGAAAGTCTTGCGTTTCACGAGTGTCACTACTACGTGAAACCTTGTAAGAAAAAAAATAGTTTATGCATTTATGTTCGTGTTCGGCTAATAATAGCTAGATCTTGATCAAGAAATTAAATCCGTTGGAGTAAAATATCGGTATAAAAAACCATTTAATTTAATTTATACATATATTTATCATGCAAAGACTTCATCCTTTTCTCTTCTTTACTTTCCCTTTGCTCATTTTTATATTTTTTTTTCCCTCAGCAAGTAATAGTCAACAATCTGCTGATTTTACTGTCAATGTTTGTTCGCACTGTGATATTTGTGATTGAACAAACTTTTAATTTCATCGTAGGTAGGTACATTCTTGATTGCAACAGCGTATGGTACGTTCTTAATGAACCGTACATAGCTGTCAGTTCGTTTGAGCTTTGATCCGCTGTAATGACACGGAGAGTAATCCATCAAGAGTTGATGAAATTAATTCTAAATCATGTTTTTTAAAATGTTTTGCAAAATATTCCTGATTTCACATGAAGCAATAAAGTGAAATAGAAAGTTTTTTATTTTAGAAAGTTATCACAAAAAAATAAAACTGTAAAAAACATTGAAAAGAAAGTCTTAAGAATTGGCTGTAACAGATAAAATGGTCTATGCCTAGATGTTAAAAATAATTGCAGCGTCTTGTGGTCGCAACTCGTTAATTGCTTCCTTTGCTTGAGGAACATATTAAATTGAACCGAGCCATTTATGTTCACTTACAATAAAATATCGACGGCTAGTACTTATTTGGAGTTGTACACGGACCGTTAGTTATTGTATATTAAAGTAACTTGAAAACGCGAATTTCTTTAGAAAGCGACAAAACATTAAAGTTTTCTTGGCGGCAAAATGTATATGTTATCATATAGTTTTTCTATGATTACTTACTAAGAACTGAAAATTATGTAAATAAACTAAAATTATATACACTATTTCTGTCATATCTGTGAGTAATAATATATATATATATATATAAAGTAATATATTAATTAGAAATTATTATGCTGTTTACTACGTTAGTTAAACAATGTAATTATATTTCATTTAAAGAAGATTCTCTATTTTTTACTAAAATATTTAAGTAAATGTTGTGTAATATTGATAAAAATTCCAAAATGTTACTTGAATTATACCGAAAAGAATACTGATAAAATATAAATTTATTATCACACATTAAATGAAGTTATATATAAATTATTTTTCATAAACAAAAATATATTTTGTTAATGTTGATATATACGGATTATAACATAAGAATTATGAAGTATCATATTAATTTCTACTCCAATTTTTCAATATATGGGGATTTGCATGAATTCCTTACCGTTCAAATAAATCAAATATAAATTATAGAGCTCTGAGCATAAACGAAGTAACTAGATCAGCTAACAATAAGTAAACTCGAAATTTTTCATTTATCGGGCAATCGCTTTTAATGACAATATAGGGCAGAACTTACGGACTGATACATCGCCTACTGGTAAACGAAAATGTGTTTGGTAGTTTATATAATACACGAACAAATATCAGACAATATATAGACGATGAAGTCATCCAAATTGAATTTTTAAATGCGCGGAGATTTGCACGTACGTATTTTTTTACTAACATATTCAAATGTTTACCTCTTCGAAATAATTGGCACCGATTTACTGTACCATCTATAGAAGAAGAATGCAGAAGAGAAATTAATCCCGTCATATAATGCCATTTTACTAACAACTTAATTATTCACTCGCGTAAATTACCGAAACAAACTGACAACTATCTTCCTCGCTTTTCATCCGAGATCGACAATCATCACGCAATTAAGGAAAGTTTTCTCCTTACAATTATCCCATCTCGTACTACTACAGAATTATAGTGCACGCCCGTTCGAAATGTACATATCGCGGGAAACGGGAAGCTCGAGGCTGCACGACCGGTTAATCGCGTGATAATAATCGCGAGCTATCATGTACCATCCGACTGGCAAAATTCCCGTGTCCGCAATTAAAGCAATTGCTATCCACTTAAGTCACTTTTCCGCTCGCAAGAGTCCCGCGCTCCTTCTCTTTGCGGCGCCTATAATCGCAATTGGAATCGCTGTAAATCAGTAACGAGAAAATTCGTTTCTTTTTCCAGACGACTCTTGTTTTAATGGGACACGCACGTTCGTCAACATTCTGGTATTGCTGATATTATTCCTCGGAAATTCTACCTCGATTCCACATCTGGTTAGCAGGTATGTGTGATCCGCAATTTCTTGATCTCAGGTAACGCATTTGATGCAAAAAAAATGATTGAAATGCGAGTATCTTCTCGGCGATTGAACGAGCCGTCAACGAATAATGGAAAAAAAATCATTTATGTGCATCTTGATGATTTATGCAAAAATAATATTGCTAAAGAACGAATTAAGTCTCATTTTTTATTCTAGTACTATATAAGAATATCATACAAAATATTTTTTTATTTTAAATCAATAGAGTAATATGTCATAAGTAGCCGTGATAAGAACGGAATAGCTTTGTCGTACACTAAAATAGCAAAGATATTTAATATATTTGTATTTTTATCAAGTGTCCAGATTTTAGAAGATTCAATATAAAAAAGAAAACAAAATTATAGATAAATCTATTTATATAATATAAGAAAATAGGTAAAATTGTTATATATAGAAAGATATCTCATATATTCTCTTTGTGTAAAAAAATAATCTTTTACACAAACTTTACGCTTGTGAAAAATACATGATGATATATGCATCAATACAAAACTAAGTGTCTTGTAAGTTAATGCATAGCAACAGCGACTACGGTAATTTTAAATGTTTCTAATATTTATAAATCATTTTTAGAGAGAGAGAGCAAATGACTTTATACCAACGACTGATCGTTGTTGTTCATGCGTTTTCGATGCGACAAGTTATAAGTATGATCATATAATTTTCCTATAACTGCGTATGGCTAACGGATGGCTAAAACGTTATGGCTATCGTGAAAGTTCATATACATTGGTAATTCGCAATGCGATTTTCATATCTTGTTATAAACTACAAGAGTCCACGCATAATTATCAGCAGAAATTCCGAAGCGAATTATATATGTCTATCTTTGACTAATGTAACTTTACTGGATAGCGGCGAGGAATCTTAATTGGATTTCTATTTTTTGCATTTTCTTATACGATCAAGTTACATAGTCACACGTCATATTTTTTCCTGTTGTGCTACTTATTAATATTATACATATATAAAATTTCTATGTATATAACTTTAATCAAGCATATTTTTGGTTGTAAAAATATTATAGAACTATTTGATTATTTTTAATTTTTAATATATAATAGATTCGTTGACAATTATCGTATTTTTTTACAAATAATCAAAATATTTAATATAAAACATAATATTTAAATTTTGAAATAAATTTATATCTTTGTATCTTTATATAATTTATATTTTTTTATAATTGATTATATGTGTATCTTAATTACTATTCTGATCTTACGTTCAGATCGATAAAATATTTCCGAATATCTGATTTTTATCATATTTTTCCTAGAAGTACTTTCCTGTGAATGTTAAATTTTTTTCATTCTTTGATATACGAGAAGCGTACATTACGCGTTGTTAATATCATCAATGACTTACGTAAATCATAAAATTATTTATCGGATTCTTTATTTGCGGATAATTTATTCTTATACGCAAATCCCAGAAAAAATAGGCATTATTAGCATAAATAAGATATAAAATATAGATGATAATAATCTGTTCTCACCCATCATTCTCACAGCAATGAATCGGCAGTATAATTATCATTGCGCGCACGTGACAAACCGTTTAATATCGTGATTCTCAGAACTCTGTTTGCACAATGCTGTTTACAAGAAATCGCACGTTGAACCGCGTACAAAGAGCTAGCGTGTATTCTGCAGCTGATGTTCGGTACTTGAGAACATGAAACTAGCTTTCTCACGAGTTACCAGTTCAATCCTGATATTTGTGTCTTCCTTAGCTCCTTTTAACTTGACAGTGCGATGTAATTTGATGCGGGAAAGAACATTTGAGTTATATCACTTTAATTTATTTATTTCGCTTTTTTAATAGCACAATTACTGATTATAAGATATAAAAGACTTAATACAAGATGCTTTCGGTTTTTATCATAGTGGTAGTGTTAAATGTTCGTAATAATGTTTCAAAGAAAAAATTCAAATTAAACATATAATGTAAACTCATACAATGTCCAAATATTTAATATTAAATTAAAATCTTAATCAAATTAACTGAAGGATAAAATTGATTATAATTAACAAATTATTGATTTCTCGATATTTTTTGTTGCTAATATAATAATTAAAGATTACAAAAATCTGTTATAAAAATTAAAATTGTTCAATTGACTTGATACACAAAAGATTTTGAATGTCTTTATACATTTTATATATTTTCAATATGTAATAATGATTATATGTATTATAAGTGCTCGATTACATGCTCATTAATTCAGCTTTGTTATCGAGTTTGATATATTTATAAACAACGCAGTTTGTTTCTCTCGATAGTTTAATCTGTCAATGCTTATCATAGATTTCTCGGGTAAAAAATTCAAACGAGGATTAATATGGAGAGACGTTCGAGATAATTGGTGAAACGTTGCCTTTGATATCGGACAGGTTTGCATCCAGTCGACCACACAGCGAGACAAATGGATACTGCACGCAGACAGTTCGGACGTATAGCGAGCCCTCAAAAGTAAATTATTTTAAGAGCACGTAATTGATTCCGACGTGTCTAATTCCGCGCGAAATCGTTCCTCTCGCGACGGCCAATCTGATCAAACCGTCCGTTCTAATGTCGGTTTTAATTGACATGCGAAATCGCCATACATTAAGATAAAATATTCTCATATAGAAAAATCAAATTAAGAAAAATTGTATTTAAAGTATAATATTGATTTTTAAAAAATATTGTTTTCCAGTAAATTTTCTTCCCTTTTTCTTATTTTCTGAATGTAAATCATCGCGCACAGAAAAATACTTTCACTTTACTTTTATTATGAAGCTACAAGTTGTCAAAAAAATTAATAACTCGATATTGATATTAAGTTTACAGTGAACGTTACTAGAAGATACACACTTAACGGATTGTTATTCCCAATGCTAAAAAAAAGTCTATAATTTTAACTTCAAATTTCTTAAAATTGCGATATAAATATAGTATATTAAAAGCCGAACTCAATATAAGAAAGATATAAAAGTTGCTCTTTTCTTTTATATTTTTTGTGCTGTATTATTATTTGATTAATTATTTTAGCTTTATTTAATTAATCTATTTTATGATTAAGCAAATGAGAAAACAAAATAATGTATATTATATTGATTCATGAAATCTTAGAAGATTGGAAAGAATGATTTTATTTTGAAAATTTTTATTTTAGGAATCACACGTCACGTATAACTAATATTCAAATTTAGAATTATACATGTATGTAAAATTTAATATAACTAGAGACGCACGAGTATTGAAAAAATAAATATATCTCTTAGATATTATATATCTATAGAAATAAATATATATATTTTATAAAATTTTTTTACATTTTATAGCATAATATAATAAAACGAAATATAATTCGCGTAATGTAATACGATAAAATACTCATTTCTTTTACAGCATTATTAAAATAAATAAACTAGCAGAAGCCATTTCTATCAAATAATCTCTTTATATTAAATTTCTTAAAATTATAATAAAAATACATTGAAGACCAAACTCGACATAAAAAAATATAAAAGTTATTCTTTTCTCGCTATATTTTTAGTACTATATTATTTAACCAATCATTTTATTATTATTAGCTTTATTTTTAATTTATTTTAGGATTAAACGATTAATGGAAGAATAAAATATTCTGTCTTGATGGTCTTGATTTATAAAATTTAAAAAAACCTGAAGAAATGATTTTATTTTCCATGAGAATTTTCGTTTTATAAAAGTCAAGTTACATTTATGTGTTGTATGTGTTCCAATTTGTTTGTGTTTATTTTATACATGTGATCATAAATGTTAAAAATCTAAAGTTCAATTGTTCGTGTCTTTGGGGAGTTAAAAGACGGTTAAACATAAATAAAGGGACTAAGAATGTTCAGGTCAATTGTAGCTGGAGTTGAGAGCATTTGATTCTTGTATACGAGAAGTGAATAGCATGGCAAAAAAAAAGGAGCGAAAAACGTTTAAACTTTAAACGTCTGCCCCGGGCGAAACGTTAAGTCCGCAAATTGGCTACAATAACCTGACCTTTCGCCTTGTGAGGAAATAAAGCAAATAACGTTATGGCATTCCTTATTTCATGTAATACGGTTGTTGTAATTAAGTGCACAATGTTACCCTCAATCAAACGTGTTTTAAAGTTTCATTACTTCCGCATATACACGAAACACACACACACACACACACAGACACACACACACACACACACACACACACACAGACACACACACACACACAGACACACACACACACACACACACACACACACACATATATATATATATACATATGTGTGTGTGTATATGTGTGTGTATATATAGAGTCTCCTAACTACATATCTTATTTAAAAAAGCCATTAAAGCTATTAAGTTATACAGTTAAATCATTTAAAAAATTATAAAATATTAAACTGTTATAAAAACCTAAACTTTAAACTCTCCGTATGTGTTACATATATTATATAAAATTATCATAAAACATCTTAAATAATACATAAATACATATATGCGTAAACATGTATATTATATATAAATCAAATATCGCGTTAAAAGGAAAATTTTAAAGAAAGTATCATACAATTGTAAAATTATAAATGTTTATGGAATTTGATTATTTTTTGTTGTTTAATATATAAGTTAATTTGATATAGACGTATGCAATTATTTTAGCAGCGCATTCGTATCATAAATGTGTGTGTACGCATATACATAGTTACATATGGAGACTGGAGCAGGTAATATGTATATAATGACTGATTGTGAGTTATCTATCAAAGTAATTTCAAAAAGATTTAAAGGCTTTAGTATGTTCGTGCACAGTGTCAAAGCGATATAATGTACGAAATGCGACAATTATAAGAAAGAGCATTCGTGCTGCAAGGTATGTTGAGATGCATAACCGTACAATTTTTACGATTATTATTAATTGAAAAGATATGTCGCGACTCTCTCGCATTTTTCGTATTTCAATTAAACATGAAATCGAGTGGCTCTTTCAAAACAACAATCAACTCTTTCTTCATTCTCAACTATCACAAGGAAGACGCGAAGTGCTTCGTCGTTCGATAACGTTTATTTATCTGAATTTCTTTCAATGTCTGAACCTTCGGATGAGATGTCAAACCGTTAGAATATTCTGCGAAAGTTTGCAAGTGCTAAGAAAATTCTTTTCTCCGCTCACATAACTCACTCAACTATTTTTTTCTTACATTCTTTCCCTGTCTATCTCGTACGATTTCTTTGCATCTTAATCTTTCTCGTTAATATGCACCGACTAACGTTAAAGCTATTGACGATCCTTCAATATAAATATTTACGTAAACGTCACGACACTCCCTTACCGAGATAATGTAGTATGAAATTTGTGCGTCTAAAAATCCTTCGCTGTAGAAACTCTCGTTGAGTGTATTTGTATGTCTCTTGATTCTATTGTACAAATATTCTCCGCATACTTGCTTGGCTACCTTAAGATGCTTATAATAAATTATGACGCTATGGTAATAAAGCATCAACGGATCACAAATCATAAAAGCGTTGATGATATTTCAATCATAAAGACGTATAAAAAATTATATTATATTGTAAAAATTATACTTATATCCATTTAATTAAAATGTTTTATGCAATAATGTAGTTAAAATATGCAGTAATATGGCAAAAAATACGAACAAGAAGGAAGTAATAGCACATGAGGACTCTAAGGTATGAAATTTGAAAATATTTATCTTTCTGTCTGAAAGTTTATCTTAGAACACACCGATGTTTTCACTCATTTATCGTAGACGCAGGGATATGCTTGAATCATCTCGACACATTAACATTCTACCCGTAAATAAATTTCGAAATAATAATTATGTATTATTATATATTTATGTATTTTTTTTTTTTTAAGGACACATGTACGAGCACTCTTTCTTAGAAATTTTTAGTCTTAATTTCCGATATGTTATCATTTTCGAATACTGCAAAGAAACATTCAATATATATGCATGCTTATGTACATATATGTATGTATGCATATAGTAATAATTTTCTTTTTCTATCTATTTATTTCTTCAATACTAAATTCGTGCGTTTCTAGTTATATCACAAATTTTACATATAATTCCATTAGTGATGAACATGTTTAGTAATGCAGTTGTTAATTTTACGCATTATACTCTGTGAACTATTTCCAGTAACTATGCATGAAATCTGAAAACGGAACTTTAGAGACAAATGTGTTGACTGATTGACCAATAACCCCGTTTAAGTACACGAACAATTATTAGTTCGTACTTCTTGCATAGCGCCGTGGTCAATAGCAGTAGCCCGGAAAATGAAGAATCTAAGTTCGAGTCCCGAGTTGGCTATCTTCATCTGACGTTTGTTACGCTCATAGCTCTACATACATTATAATTTATGTTTGTTTCAGTTAATACGTGGGGGGGAGGGGATCTCACCTGTGCAAGACCCCCCACACTATCAAAAATTATATATTCAAGCTATATGTAGTATATATAGTTGCAGACAAGCAATCACATGACCGATGAGAGAACCGTTTTCTTGATCACGGTAATCTCCGACACTTGTAGTAGTAGCTTAATACCTCGTAATAGCGTTATTATAAGTTGCTTATATCTTTGCTTACGGGAAATTATTCGTTTCAATCTGCATCTGGTGTGTGAAAATAGAAATAATCAGACACACACACGCACATACACACATACACATTAGTAAACATCCTGTCTACATGACATCTTACATATATGTTGTAATACAGTGAGAGACAAAACATTTTCCTGTTTTCTCTCTCGGGACTGGTTTAGTATCAGCCGAATCTAAGTTCTGTTAAAATTGTACAATTTACTTTTCAACTTTACACTTTGTTGTTTTTTAGGCTTTCATTACTCCATACTACTCTCTTAAATGGAATTAGTGTATTATTACTAAACACGATAAATATAAATAGTTATTGATGGTCTCGGTTATGAGTATAATATAAAATATACAGCATTGTAAATCAGTAAAAAATTTCATTGAAAGAGAATAATAATAATATAGTAGCCATTTCACAATCAGTAATATTTTAAAAAGTGACATCTTATAATGAAATTATATATGAGATATAGTTATTAAAGATATATTTGACTATTAAAAATAAAATGGAACACTTTATATATAATCTCTAATTATGTCAATCTTTGCAGATGGACAGACAAATAATTTCGCGTATATAAAAGTATATTTTGCTAGATATATATAATATACGAAAAGGAAACAAGTAATGAGACATATAACAATGAAAGATTGAATATACTATTTTTGGAAACATAAAGATTAGCACAGAGCTCCACAACAAAATTAAAATAAATATAAATTGTAATGTTGAGCTGTGAGTATAAGAAACATCGGGCGAAAATAAAACTGAATTGAGGCTGGAAATTCAATCCTTATCTTTCAGATTATTGTTTTAACTATGGCATTTGTGTAAAATTTATATAGATTTTATGTACGCCTATTTATGTGTAATTTATGAAAATTGAACAATGCACTTGTTTTGGAACATTTTTTATAGCGCTGTTTTTAAATTTCAATCAGCTATTGAATATTGTATATAGCGTGAAATATAAAATCAGCAACTAATTGATGTTCTTATACATTAACGAATGAATGCAACACACAAAATAAAATAAAGCCAATTTGACACATACACACATACGCACACAATATAAATACAAATGAGAAATATTTCAATTATTATAATTCTGAATTGTAAATATTATAAATCATATACAAAAAGAGTGAGATATAGAGAGTGAGGGAAAAAATAAGAGACGAAGAATAAAGTATAAGAAAGAAACAGAGTTAAGATGTATGTTACGTCTTATCGATGTGTTTGAATGTTATACATATTTTAATTATAAGCTGAAGATGTATTGCTCGAGATTCAATAGCACGCCAAAATCGAAATTAAAATTATGATCAATATGATGTTTTGTTTTCGTTGAGTATTAAAAACGATTGAACTTGAAAATAACTCGTATTTTTTAGCAATGTTATAGGATTTTTGTAATTAACCTCGCGTCTAACAATAAGAATAAAATTAATTGGTGCATGTAATCATTTTCTGCATTTTAGATTTCGCGAGCAATACGTCATTAATCATGTTTTCCATGAACTATCTTTACCGATACGAATATTGGTAAATCATATGCTCCACTGACGGTAGAAATTATATACCGTCTCGCTGTCACGATAAAATTCAATATGGTATAATTGATAGATGATTATCAGAACTTTAATGACATGTTAGTGCAGTGAAATGCAAATCTCTCTCTCTCGCTCCCTCTCTCTCTCTCTCTCACTCTCTCGTGAAATTTATGTTAATAAATAATATAATTTTCCACCTGATCTCTCCACAAAACGACATTAATTCGCACATTTGAGGATCAACATAATTATTGGTTTCAGACATACATAAATGTTACGCAAATTATATATAGTAAAAATTTTCAGGTACTTTTATTTAGAAAAAAATATTTTTATATACATAAGGATATGTAAATCTAGAAGATAAATACCGTATCCGTAACATAGTGATATGCAGTACGCGAGGTCAGAGTATTCATAGCGGTCTTTAAAGCTCTAGCTCATGCAATGAGACTTTAATGCTCTCACGGACTACCGGCTTAAAATTGCATAATCAGCAATCTTTTACGTATTTATATAGCAACGATATAATTATATATATATATATATATATATATATATATATATAATTGCAGCAGTTTTAGAAATAACTCGAACGACAATTAAGTCTTATAGTTTTGTTGATCGCAAACTTAATACTCATAAGACTACTTGTTAACAAATTTGCACAAAGACTTGCTTTCTCTTTTTCTGCGTAAAAACGAGGCTATTCTAATACTTATGTCTTTATCTCGATTTTTTGCCGACAATGCAGAATCGATATACAGGTCACAGGTCGAGAATGAGTCATTCTGTTTAGTGACTTTAATGTATTACAAATAGAACATTTTCAATAGCGATCATGTCAATAATATCCAATAAATTGTAAGTAATTATAAATCTTGATAAACTATCATGGCTAAAAAATTTTAAATGTTAGAAAAGATACATATGATATATAAAATTGTAATGCATGACACGTAAAAAAAAATCAATACAAATTTTGCATTCTATCGCACGTTATTTTTTGTGTTGTATATGTATTCTATTATACCTATATAATTTTATTGATAAAACATATAGATTAATTTTAATAAATACCGAAATCTTAATGTTGTTTATTTAAAATTTGTATTAACCGACTTTTTCGTTTTAAAAAGAATGGAATGTCGAGAATGATTCTAAAATAACGAATAGAAATGACTCATTCGCTATGTATTATATTCGACATCATTAACGTAATGCATATTAATGTTCTCTATTTAAAAAGCAAAAATGTACATTTTAGAACCTCGAAATAATTACTATCTGGAAAGTACAAAATTATAACAAGTACTTTGAGTTCCTGAAAATACACAGAGTCGAAGGAAGATTAAAAGCGAGAGAGAGAAACGTGCGCGGCTAGAATGTTGAATCACGAATTTAGCGGAAAAGCGTGCTGTCGAGTGACGGGCTTGCGGTGGCGTTTCGCATCGCGAATTTTCGGCCACGTTGCGTATTCGGCGTGTCATGTAAACTGATGTAGACTGATGTAAACTCTGACACGGCGGTGGAGTTGGGCGCTGGGTCACGCGAGGGCTTCCAAGACGTCCGGATAGTCGGCATCAACGTGACGCGAGAATGGCGTGTAATTTTCAAATGAGCCATTCAAAACACATACAGATGACTCTACCATAAATCACGTTGCGCGGTAAAATGCGTCACGTCCGGCACGAATCGCTACGCGCCTCACGAGATGAACACTCTGATTTCGTTTTTTTTTTTTTCCCCTTTCCAACAACGTTCAAACGAGTATATATACATGGTTGGTTAACATTAACCGCGTCATGTAATGTCTCTTTTGTATTCTATATAAGTTACATAGGAAATCGTGTGCTCGGCTACAAATATTGTGATTGAGAATTTTAAATTTTACGACTTATCTCGACTACATCAATATATTTTAATCGTTTGATAGAATCTCCGATTCAAATGCGGTCGGCCAATTAGAAGATAATAATCGTATGTACGATCAGGCGTGATAAATACAACCTTGCTATTTAATATAATAAATGTGAGATAGGTTTTTGTAATGGTCATCGCGTACGAACTATATACGAGTCTGTTACGCAAATGAAATCGTTTATTCTCTCTCGATGCTCGATTATATTGATACGCGAGTTATTTCCCGAGAACTATAATAATGTCCATCTGTCTGGCAGCCGTTACGTTTTCCGGCCAAACGAACCGAGATACGTCGCTGCTCATCGATCGGAACTTGATGAAGCCGATATGACGATTGATAAATGGTCAATCGGTGTATATCGTAGCCCCTGCTGTCCGCGACCGTCACAAACAGCTGACCAACGTTTCGGTAACATATGGTCGGACAATATTCTCTCGTCCTTTACTGCACAGACTGGACATTGGCCCCTCCGTGATTTTCCTCGTACCATGATGCACGACGACTGGTTCGATAAACATTGTGCTCACACAATGGTGAATATGGCAGGAAGGGTGGCGGTTCGCGTCGAAGGAAGATATGCACGAAAAGCAGGGATGCTCAATTTCTCGGTACTATTCTATTATATAATTATATATTTGATTTCGTGCAAGCAGAAAAAAATTTATGCTCTCCTTATAATTCAATAATTAAACCTTCATTATATATCAGCAGAATGTTATTAATGATTTATTTTATGTGAATTTCTTAGAAAAGAATTTTATTCTTAGCCATAATATTATAATCACAAAGATTACGAAACACGGAGAGATAGTAAAATCATTCGTGTCTTGAGTTCTTCTAATTTCAACCTTTCTAAATCAACATGAGCTTCAAGATTACTTGACTGAATCATTGTTATTTAAATACACAAACGTGACATGCACAGCTGCAACAGTTTATCAGTAAGAATACCAATCAAACGAGATATACCGTTGCTTAATTTATCGCATAATATTAGCGTTACTTAATTTGTCACATAATATTAATGTTACTTCCGCGACAAGGCCTAGATCGATCTAGATAACGATACATGCTAATGCAGTCATAACATAGATTTAGTTTTAGTGCGTAATGTAGATTAAGATATAGAGAGAGATCGGATAAAATGCTGCTTTGCTATTAATAATATTATATAAATTTCCCTTCAAAACACAAAGCTTTCACGAAACTTTTCGAAAAAAATTTATACGCGAGTTTAATACAAGTAATACGGAGAATTATTTTCAGATCTAGAACTTAACTCGGCAAGTTATTTATAAATCCTTAGTACGAAACATTTCATGCTGTTACAATGCTGAAAGGCTATTATCAGTACAAAGCTAATAGTGTGAATGTACTCATACAAAGACAGTATTTTATGGCAATGATATTCTGAATGCATGGATGCACTTTTCAAAGCAAAACGTAGCATAAATTCTGCGCTCGCAAACAAATTGCATTACAGTTAAATATAATATTTCAACTGTATATACATAAATGTACCCATATGTATACTCATATGATAATACTGAATATGCTATATGATTTTAAAAAATATCAGAATATCAAAGCATCAGTTGCTACAGCAACAATTGTTTTATCCATCATTAAATGTTGTATATATGTATATTGCACATTTTTATTGGTCTGAATTAATTAGTAACTAATTAATTAATAACAAATTGAAAAGACCGCTCTTCGAATATATTTTCTCTTGCAAATAAATAATATTTCATATCTTATCAAATTGCATTAATAGGACATTCTTGTGTGAGTGAAATTAATCAAAATACAAATATATTATACGTAGCATTTGCAGCTATTGGAATTTAGTTTAATTGATTTTATTTGATAAAATTTACATTGAATTATAATGTTTAATGTTTGTGGTTTTTGTCTGATTAAGTTATAAATTATAAAATGTTATTTATAAATATTTAAAAAACGGAATTATTTATAAATAAGAGACCCTTGTAATAAATCATCTTTATTTGATAAATAGTAGTACGTCAAATAAAAATATTAAGATAAAATATTTATTAATAAAACACGATAAATGCAGGTAATGTTTCAACTAGTTTTATCAACTGCATCAGGAAACTTTGCTGATAAAAAACTGACTAATCGCTCCATCTTTAAATTTGTTTTAGCTAAGTGATGAATTTCACTTTAACACTTTTAAACTGCACAGTCACTATGACTAATACACGAAAAGAAAATTGAACGATTGGCATTAAATATAACGTTTCGAATGATATCAACAGTTATGTCAAATTAAACGTGTCTATAATCAAAGCATTTTTTTCTCATATAAAATATAACTCTATTTCTTATGTGCTATATTACATGCTTATAAATTATTTTCTGTGCAATATTTTGAATAAACATACTTTATAAAAAAAAGGTGTGAGATACGATCAAGATTCGTAACGGTTTAAACGTATAGTAACTGTCTAGATTTAATCATGAGCGAGTCAGCGAGTCGCGATCTGATATGCACGTTGCCAATAAAAGCGAATGATCTGTTCTCGCGTATGAACGATTAAATCGTGATAGTATGTTTACCATTAAAATCTGTTGCAATCATGTAAGAGCTTCAATTTTTAAATAATCAAGAGAATAGTCGGTCGAAGCAATGAATTTTACAGAAGCTTATTGTATCGCGACAGTGAACGCTTCGACTGCTACGCGATGTGTTCACATGCACATAAGCATGCATAAGCAAAAAAGAAGGGAGAGAAAAGACACTGTGGATGCACGGTCTATGATGCTTCATCAGTAACATTGATTAGCTCGTCGTCGAATTGGCGTTAATAAATGGCCTGCATATTAATTACTCAGATAACTTCCAGAGACATATTTCTTTGGCGAGAGTTAGATGAACTAACGTGTGATGTTATCGCGAAGTAGCAATCCAGTTAAAGCAAAAATCCGCTCGACACTTGTTCAGCAATTAATTACGATCATTTGCGACAGCAGTCTAATAATAAATTCGATTTTTCATATGATTATTTTTTTTCTTATACAAGTATATAATATTATATCTTATTCAATATATTTTTTATTATTTTCTTTTTTTTTTGTTTCTAAATTGTTTTAGAAACCTTATTCTTTCAGATTATTACTCTTATTTCGATTTATATTTATCTTCTCCCCATCATCTGTAGGTTTCTTTCGCGTCCTACATCTTGGGTGACAATTACGTCACTGGCAGTACGAGCAAGTTACATTTGTGTGCGTATAATAATTAGATATGTAGAAAAGCTACTTTAAGCCGCACGTGTCCAGCGTACGATAAGTAGCAATATCCTTTTCTTTTCAGACTTTCTGCAATAAATCTGTATTAACAAGGGACGTGGGATAGTAGATTATTATATACGTCAACTGCACACATGCATCATTCACTGTGGGGTTTAGAGTATTGAGCAGACTTCCATCGCGTTAACTATTTAATCATACATTAATATTGCACATTGTTAATAGTAATCTTTATAATGCAGAGAAAATTGGCGAATAAATTTGAATCTAATAGTAGAAAGAGAGAGAGAGAGAGAGAGAGAGAGAGAGAAAGAGAAAGAGAAAGCTAATGCTAAAATTACACGTGAGTATGATGATAAAGATAATGACTGCAGGAACAATGCATGATATCATCACGCTCTTGACTTCTTGCACTCTAAACTTAATTAAGTCTCATCTGAAGATTTACACATCAATCTAAATTGCGGTTTTACATTTCTCTTTGCAAATATTACGAGTACATAAACGTCAGTTGAAAGAATAAGATGTGAAAAATATAATATAACATCTTTGAAATGATAAAACGACGATTAGTAGCGAACATATCGTTTAACTCTCATCAACCGAAAAAAATATCGCACCGTCACAAGACCATAAAGCACACTCAAACTTAAAAGACAGGGAAGACTTAGACATCGCAAATACTCTGTCTGAGTCATACGGCGTAACATACCATCCGACCCCTGCTCCAACAAGAAATATACGACTGTGGAGTCTCGAACGGATATTTCGTGCTCGGTACTAGAGTGCTGCCGTATCTTTATCGCGGTCGATTACCTTATACATATATCTTTTTTAGTAGAAATACACTCACACACTTTATGCACATTGCTATAATACATAAAAAAATTGGATATATATTTTATATGTCAATATATGTATATATATAATATTATATATAATATAAATATGTTATTATTAATGAGAAAAAGAGTCATACATTACAAGACTAACTCGTGAACATTTTATTACTCATTTTCATTACATTTCATTTATTTGTGCTAAAAGTTTATGCGTAAAATGTCATATAAATCAACAATATCGCGTATATATCACGGATAAGTGAACGGCTTTGCACGTATCACGATTGTATGTTGTACATAGAATGCAGTTGTAGTAGCAAACTTCTATTACTGTTACCGAGAACCAATATGCATGACAAATAAAGAATCGAGTCAAGCTCGGAGCAGTCGTAAATGCGCTAAACGTTAAATATCAAAGCAAGTGGGACAGAGAAAACTAGGCCGTAAAAAAACTTGCAACACGCACGCGACTGAAGGAAAAACAAAAAAAAATTATAATTCAGTTAAAGCATGCAAAAAAATTGTGAACGGAATGACAAGAGACGAAAGTAGGTAATAGTTAGCACGAATTATCGACCTTCGAAAGAAAATAACAATGATTATTAAAGCGACATCGAAGAAAATATACAAGTCCTCGATAATGTCTAATATAATATAATATAAAATGCAAAAAAGCGACATTAGATAAGCATAAAATCGGATAATTGACGTTTCGATGTAACTTTTTTTTTTTTTTTTTTAGGAAAAGTGGATTGCATCTATGAATTACATCCTGTACATTCCATTCATATCATGTCATTCAAAACTGCGACTGGGTTTCTACCTGAACGAGTCCATTCACGAGAAAGGTATTTCGACCGATAAAGGTCGAGTAAGTCTCTCGGAAAACTTTCCGGATCGGTTTTCGTTCGAAACTAGTACGTGGCAAGTTTGCCGAATATCTCTGAGATAAAACTTCTACGGCGAGAAATTCTTGACACCTGCCGTAAGAGATTATACTTCGATGTTCTGTATCCGTTAGTGTATTTTGAACTCCTTTTCTCTTAGCTCATATTTCTACAAAATATCTTTCATAAAATAAATGTACAAATGTTCAAAGTTGGTTAAAAGTAGAAGAAATTTATAGTTATGCTAAGTTCCTCAATAAGAACGTTTCTTGTTATTATTATAATTCTGCAATTGTCTATTTAATGAGTTTCAAAAAATCTATTATCTTTAGTTCTATTTTAAAAAAACAAAATACTAAGGAAGAGTGTCAT
Organism: Anoplolepis gracilipes; assembly: GCF_047496725.1. Classification (NCBI taxonomy): domain Eukaryota; kingdom Metazoa; phylum Arthropoda; class Insecta; order Hymenoptera; family Formicidae; genus Anoplolepis; species Anoplolepis gracilipes. The sequence goes on from NC_132975.1 coordinate 6,416,205, forward strand.
GATAACTTCTATAATAGTAGATATAAAATTAAAAATTCTACTGTTGCTTATAGATTCTGGTTGAGTGAATAATAAGAACTGAATAACAGCGATCGGTTTCGTTACCTGAGTTATTCTATAGAGACAGTCTAAATGCTCCGATTGTCCATGGTATTCATTCGTGTCAGGTACTTGAAAACGAAACCGGGGTGTCGGAACGAAAGTCAAGCACTGATAATTTTGTCTATGGCGCTTAAGATATCGACATTTAAAATGGTTCTACAACTATGGAAAGCAGGTAACGAATAAACTAATGACTTGACACTTCGTTGTTACCTTCGTGTCAATCTCACATTTAATTTTTTTGTTCTGAAAACTTCCTTTTTTCTACTGAAAAGAGTTCATTTAACATTCTGTAAGATAACAGACAAAAAAGAAAAATGAGTGATTCATATAATTGCATAATTGATCTTTGAACCAAAAAGTGAAATATCATCCTTGAACGTGTTATGTTGGTCCCGAGTCGAGTTGTAAGGATGCAATAAATTGCAACGTAGAAAAACACTTTGTTAGAGATATTGGTAGACTATAAAAGATGTAAGATCGCGCGGTCAACTTGTAACGTACCAGCGTGCGGTCCGATAACGGAGCAATCAATAACAGAAATCTTTCGAACGAGATCTAATTATAGACATATTTAATAATAAATTGATTCCAGCAAAATAATCATTAAGATTATAGAAAATACATATGTTCTCATTTTTCAAATAACTCCAGATGTACAATATATTAAAAATTTTTTGTGTTAAAAATATTATATTCAAGCATATACATTTATTAAGTTACGTACAACTCTTTTAATAGTATTAAAAATAATATTAAAAATTTTAAAACATTTTTATATATTTATTTTTTCGAACTTATTATCTTTGAAACGTAAAATCAATTTTTAAGACTGAAATCTTACGAAATAATTCAAAACGTCTGGGACGATATTAATTAATCTATATATAATATGATGAAAGTGCTGAGTCTATTAATAGATAATCATAAGTAAATTAGTAAATAATTGCAGAGAGAGAGAGAGAGAGAGAGAGAGAGAGAGAGAGAGAGAGAGAGAAGTACACAAGTCAAAAGCTTTGTGAGAAAGATTAATGCAATATGTCATTAATGTGTGCTCTACTAGTGAAATTATAAACCATGATATCCAAAGAAGTTTAAATTCCATGATTTATGATCCGACATTAGTTACGATGCACATTATATGACGACCGACAATGTAGCACGCGAAGTCTCTTTAATTCTGTGCGGTAGAAACGATCATACTACGACAAGGAAATATTTCAAAAGAGGCATTATTAAAGCTTCGTTAAACTTTAAGCTCTAATCTGTATTTATCATAATCTTTCTTCATGTCAATAGGGTCTAGATTTCAACAAATTTTTGTGTCATCTTTTATAATATTAATATTAATTTAAATAAACCATTTTTTATATATCGATACTGAAAATAGTCACAATCTATAAAATTATTCAGCTTTAAATCGAAATAGCATAGAATTCGATTTAACATTATCAGATCTCGTTTTACGCGCAAGCAAAATTGCCGACCGATTACATTAATAATTTACCGCCTAAATCGGCATTCTGATTCGAGGGAATTGTAAAGAGCAATGCAAAATTCGTTTCAGTGGCCAAGAGTATCACAATAGATCCACTATGGGCGATCCGATTCCAAGTTATGACTACAGAAACCGTCAAATGGAATCTAATACCTATAGGGTGCCGCATATACATTGTAACATACGGCTACGCGGAGCATAACGAATCTACGCGGGGGAGCATATCGAATTTCGCATTACCATTCAAGATACGTGTGAACTGCATGGTCATTTTTTCAACCTCCAATTATCGCGAGATAGAAAGGCGCATTCGATCAATATTTTTCATTATAATTCTATATGCATGATTTTTTCTTATCATTCAGAAAATACACATTAACGCCTGAAACATTATTTTATACAATTTAATGTTCATTTAAAAAGTTATGCATTGTGAAATGAAAACTTCATTTTACTTTATTACATTTGCAAATTACATTATCGGAGTAAAGTGAAATTCGGAAGATTTTTAATATGATAATGCATGGAAAGATTGTACGAAAGATTTTTAAAAATAGATTAAGCTAACGAGAAATAATATTAGCCACGTATATTACGCGGAAGAACCGCAATGCTAAATTTTATTGCTGGTCAGGCAAAATCAATATTACCGAAGCCAAGAACAACATCGCGAGGTAGTTCCTACACATGTTTATCTGTAATTTTTTCTGTCAATGCGGAAACATTTCTCAACTGGTATTGATTTTCATGTTATCTGATTACGCGATTACTATTTTGTGGAGTTTCGGAAAAGTTTTACTTCCTACCTTGACAAGCAAATGTGAATTTAAATAAATAGATAAATAAGTACATGAGTTGATTAAAGTGTAAATTTCTCAAGATTTAGATAAATATTTTTGGAAAATTTTGATCTCAATTTCTCTTCGCAGAATAAAGTTTTAAGTTATAAAATTATATCCAGTTCATGAATCGCTACGTTATTCTGTAGATACATGCTTTTCGAAAAAAAGATAAAGATAAGAATGCATTTTCCACATGAAATTTATCACTGTCTGTATTACTGTCTGACAGATCGAGTTTTCGCTTGTGACATTTTGTATGCAATTAGGATGAAAATTATCGCGAAAAGTGTCTACATTCTAGATTTGATCGAATTTCATTCTCCAACGGCAGAAATGACATTAATGGACACGATCTAAACTTGTTTGAATATTTAAAGAGTCTTATTTGTATCTATATACATTGCTACGTGTTTAAATTATTGCTCTATTTAAATTATATGCTCTATTTCACAGCAAATGCAGTTGAAGAAATAGTGACAATTACAAACATTTCGTTAATACATATATGTAGTGTGTATATATGTGTGTGTCTGTGTGTGTGTGTCTGTGTGTGTGTGTGTGACGAGAAAGAATTTATAATAACTAAAATAAAAACTATAAATAAAAATATATATAAAATCATAGTACAGATAAAATTATGAATAGGGAGAGAGATAGAGAGAATAATAATTTTATAATAATATATAATGTTTATAATAGATAATGAATGATGTGCATTTGCGCAAAATGAGTTCTATCTATATACATACATATACTTATAGCATATAAATAATTCTGGGCATTTGTGATATATTAATGGAAAAATTGGGTTATCGAAACTAAAATAGTAATGAAAAATGTTCAAGGATACATGCTTGAGATATCAACAAATAAACGGCTATATTTGCACGCGATCAAGACACGCGGCAATGAATATCAATGTTGAATCAAGCATGATATCTTGAACTATAAAATGTCGCACGTGTGTGACCTCGTTTTATAGATTTATTCCATATATATGTGAATTACATTTTTCCGGGTTAATATTGTTACATCAATGAGCTTGAATCTATCAAAAATATATCAGCAATATTTATAATAGGGAATATAAAATGTAAATTTTTTTATCAGTTTCAGGTTAAACCTCTCACAATCAGTTTCGAAAACACAATAAGATTCATATTTGATTCATTTTCGCCTAAATTGAGATAAATGTATTTTTCATGCATTGCTATCAGATTAGAAAATAGATGGATGAATATAAAAGATAAGTTATTTACAGTCTAAGACAATTTCTTTAAGATTTATAAAGAACGATGGTGCAGGCATTCAAAATATTGATAATATCTTGAGAAAAGAAAAGCATAACACAGAAATATAAAATATATAAAGTAAGAAAATATATTACGAAAGAATTTTATCTGAATTATTCTAATGTTAAAAAATTCTAATGTTAAAGAACAGATAGCAAAAATAGTGCGAAGCAATTTTAATTGAGAAGAGTTTCTATATAAGTTATATTCTTTTATACTCTCTCATACATTATATTTTTTAAAATTAATTTCAATTAAAACTAAGCCAAATCGATAAATCATCAGAAGACATCTCTTTTTTCCTTTCCTTCCTCCTTCTCTTTCTTTTAGTATTAATAAGTTTAAATACTGCAAATTGTAGTTCCATCACATTGTAACAACATCAGTCTATTAAGACTTCTCACAAAAATAATTCGTCGGTAAAACTTTCGCAAATAGTTTTCGCGACGTGTTTATTCACCTAATGCATCGATGGGACGAATTCGTGAATCGTTCTCGAGGCAAATCCCGCGAATAGCACGGATAGGAAAGCACTCACAATGATTTATTCAGTCCTTTAAATTTGCTCACCGTCACGAAACTATTCTTGGCCCTTTTAGAGATGATATGCTAAATAATTTTCTACCCTGATCATATTTCTACCAACTTCCGCAATGCATCTCTCACACGTCGGCAACTAAAGTTTCCGCGTGTTTCTAAAACACGCGAACAAGTTGTGAATTCATCGAAAAGTTTTTATATGTATATAAGATACAGTACACAAAACAGATTTTACTAGGTTTATTAGCAAATTTAAAAAATATTTTTTTTCGCAGGAAAAAATATTTTTTTGTTGATGTAGAAAATAAAACAATGCAACTAAAAACATCTATGCAATAGTATTTTTGAAAAAAAGCATTTTTTTAATTTATATGTTGCTAGTTTTATGGTAAGCAATAATCAGCTTTCCGAGTGCTTTTATAAATTATATAATATAATTATGCTTTCGTACTCAAAGTATACTGTATACTGTAATTATATCGTTGTGAACGTGTCTCTCTTTTAATGCTTTTTGCGACTAACGCAAATAGAGTGTGCTAACTTTTATTATATGTATAATTTTGCATAAAGTACTAGCACACAAAATTTAAGAAACAACAATTTCACAAATGCTACCCATTAAAAAAATACAGCAATATATAAAAGTTCTCCATTCAGAAATAAAGTATATAAGAAATTTCTTGAAAAATTAATGTAATTTTTAATGTCATGAGAATTAATGAAAAGTTAATGAAATAAGTAAATTGGTCACTTTATTCTATTAAATACGTGACATTGTTTTAAATTAATTTAAAAAGTTGTAAATTAATGTAAAAGACAAGAATCTTTTTAAGTACTAAACATCAGCAAATTATATATGTATAAATTATATACTTCATACACAAACATATAATTATATATATATATATATATAATGGCATTGAATGATATTAACAATTTCGTTGGATTAATGATTTACAATTCCATATTTGGCATAAAAAGCTAAAATTTCCATATGTGACACTTTCATAGTCTATCGTATAAGTTTTTTCGATGCAAAGTGTTTTTAATTTATTCAAAAGTTTGCGAAAATAAAAACATGAGAATATTTTTCATCACTCTTCTCGATCGCTATTAACATAAAATGAAATCTAATATATTGTATCGCTTTTGCAGAATTGACTTGCCAATATTTACACGGTTGTATTGGAATAACTCATTGTCAGGCGAATCTACTCCCTTAGATTAAATCAGTAAAAATGTTATTAAAACAGTGATATAAAAATTCACCAAAGATTAGTGAGTATTTCATGATATTTAGTGAAAATATATACTTTGCACTTCTGTCTTTTGTCTCATTAATTACGGTAGTAAAATTGAAAAATCAGTAGTAGCCATTCATATTTGCAGACGTACTTTTTAAAACACATTTTTTATCTATTTTAAATTGCTATTTTTTGAGAGAAGCTCACATCTGGAATGAAATTTGTATTTAAAAATTATATGAGTATTATATTTTTTTACTCTTTTAAAATTATAAATTCAAAAAATTAATAAAACTCTTGATCAAACTCAGATATTTCTTTAACAAAATATATTGTTATAAATTTATATAATATTACATACATTTTAAAATATTTATTAAAACAGCTGTTACTACTAATCGATTTTCTTTCTTCTGTAAAATTACACTGATTTTAATATAGTGTTATAATTTACTTATAACTGAAACCATCAGTGACTATACACTGCAGTCAGTAATAATGCACTGATCCCATTTAAGAAAGTATGGAATTTTCTTGAAAGGTCAAGGAACAATGCATCGTATAACGGAAATGCAATTTCCAATGAAAGTTCGATTTGACTGATATTAAACCAGCCCTAAAAGAGAGAATATAGGAAGAATTTATCTTTTATATATCTTAAATATATATATATATATATATTTGCATTTTGACTAACGAAGAGAGAGAAAGAAAGTAATTTTATGCAATATTAATAGATATATAATAATATAGAGATCAAGATATATAATAATATTAAGCAATACATTTTTCAAACGCACGATTCACCATTGCCGCGATATATCGCACAAATAATCGCGCTGATGTGGTAGTAACATTATATGTATATTATTATAATATAATAACATTATATATTAAAAACAATAGAAAACTACAAAAATATAAAGCAGTGTATTTAGAATAAAATAATTTATAAAAAAATATAAAATAATATAATAAATAATGTAAGTATAACAGACAATATAAAGCTCCTTAAAAATAATGTAGATCATGAAAGATAGAAATATTCTCTAAAAAAATACAACCATATTTAAGCCAACTGATATATTAACATTTTTATGTGAACCGGTTTTATTAATACAATAAGATAGATATCTCTCTCTCTTCTCTCGGTAATGAAAAATTTACGACGCGAAGTGAGAGGAGCGCATTAAAAAAAAATGCATGTTTGCCGAAAATAAATGGCTTCACAGTTATTTACGTAAAAAAAAAGGAGACTCACTTATACACAGAGAAGATCCAGCCAGCGATTTCGGACATTCAACACACTATTTTCTGACAGTGAAACTCAATTAATGTCGTGTCCTCTCGTTTATTGTAATCCGAATCGGCGGAAAAATTCGGCCACGAATAATCGCGACGATAACGAGAACGAACGAATGCACGTGACGATGAAATGCAAGTTACACAAATAACGAACAAATCACGACACGACCACCCTACACGACTGTCGCGACCAGACTGAACTGAAGCCTGCTAGCTCTATCCAGCTGCTTCTCTCTCTTTCTCTCTCTCTTTTTTCCTCTTCCTATCCCTTCTCCTTGGAGCACCGGCAGAAAACTGCGCGCCGATCTCGGCCTTACCGAGTCCTACGGCACGCCAAGTGTACCTTTCCGTGATGCCTCCTCTCCGGCAAACCGGTGTCCTGAGTCCTGACGGGAGGGAGAGCCGGAGAAAATCTCACTCTCCTCCGCGGTGAGACGATTTATCGGTCCGCTCTCTGTTGCGGAAGGGATCAGTCACGGCAACCTGTACATCCGATGTAAAAGATACAAATTTTCCGACTATCGATGATAAAAAAATAATTAATTATTTATTTTTCAATATTTGTGTAATGTAGATTTCAAAAAATGCCTACATTTTTATTTTACTATTAGATTAGAATTCCTGAACGTATTTTAATCTGTTGGAAATAATACATGGATGTTAAAATAATAATAATTGTCATATTTCTTTATAGTGTATGATGGTATCTTTTAAAATTTCTAAAAAATAAAGTCTCCCGTTAAATCGATCACCAGCATTCGTTGAAAGAAAAAGTCTCTTGGTCACATTTTCATGCCAAGAATCAAATAGATAAATATAGAGAAATAGAAATATAAAATATAACTTCAAACAACAGTGTATGTATATGTGTAATAATTTATAATAGAATATTTTTAAGTGAGAAAATATATAGTATACAATTAGGAATTCCTTTTTGTTTATTTTGTTTATACTATATTTAAACAGTTTCTATTAAAAAATATATAATGGGTTAATATAAAGCTGCAACAATTTTTTTATTGTAACAAGCATGTTCTATGCTAATATTGTAAATAATTTGACAGCTTGAAGAGTTTTACACATTCTTTCTTTATTTTATTATTTTATATATTTTTTTATTCTTATATTATTAAAAAAATGTTTTTTCCCTATTACAATGCGTAAGCAAAATTTGCAATTAAAGTTTTCAATATTTTCTTTATTTGTTATGGACCGATAATCATTACAATTTTAACGCGATTGTAGTACTCTTCAATCGAATATATTTTTAGATTGTGAAAACGTATAGAGTAATTAAAAGACTCTGAAATTTCTATCACGATCGAAGAAACCTACGTCCACCAACATATTAACGTCTTTCAAGAATAAATACATTAATTGCAAATATTCTCGTTAAATTTTCACTTTATATAAAATAGTGGCAATTAAAATTCGAATACGAACGCGAAATAATACTTACTTTTAACGAAAGTTAATGTCGAAAAATGTTCGTACGGTATTAAAATCTTCGTATAATATTCTATAAAACTAAATGTTTCGATTGTAAAGATTAGAAGGATGGGGGAGAACTTTTAATATTAGTATTAATATACATATATATATATATATCTCCACGATGATGTTTACATCTATTCTGCTACTTACTCTTACTGCTCGAAATATCGTAGGGTCATGACGCGAAAACTTACATCCCAGAAACATGAACGGTATCTTTATCGGTGTCTATAGAACATATACTGTGTAAATATGTATGACCCCGTCAAACTCGAAGCAAACTTGCATCCGCAGGTTGAAGCTTAACTTAGTCTTCCGGACCTGACATTTCGACGATAAGCTAAAGTTTCAAGGGAAAGCGTACATCTTCTCTTCTCTCGTGGTCATTTAATATTATCAGTACTTGAATATGCTACGTCAAGAGCACTCTTGCGGAGTGTCGATATGTATATTATGCACCTTATTATGCATATTATACATATTATATATCTTCATATATTATATTACATATTACATATCTTCGTATAACTCATACATATTATATATCTTCGTAAAACTCAGGAAGCTTTCAGGACCAGTGTAAGTTATACTATATTTCTAATAATTTTCTCTTTTATAATAAAAAATGTTTCTTTAAATTTATGTTCCAAGAAAATTGATTTATTTAGCGCAAACATAAATCACGATGTCTAGAAAAAAATTTTTCTTGAACCAAACAAATATCGATGCATCCAAACATTTAGTAAAATCAATTACTTTTGATTAATAATAACATTAAATGAATGTTTCGTTGAGACTGCTTTATTAATAGCGCATTTATGCAAATATTGCCTTGTCAGATATCTGGGAAATCAATCTTGTCTATTTATCTTCTATAACGCATTGCAGATAAATTAACCTTTGTATGTACATCGTGTCATTTTTATCGGTATTTATTTATCGGCATTTTTGCGGTATTTATTTTATCGAGCTGAAATCAATGAAGTGTCAAGAACGCACGTCCGTCGCTGTTGTTTCTCATCGCTATGAGGAATATGAGTCCAGTAAATTAATTTCATAATTTTACTACAAGTACATAGCATGCATGTATATATATATATATATATATATATATATATATATATATATATTTGTGTGTGTGTGTGTAAACAAATCTATAGCTCAATGATTAGGTATATAATAACGATTCTCAGATGCGCCTTTATGACAAGAATTAATTTTGTATAGCTCTTTGATTATTCTTACTACGAATGCGCATATATGTATAAATATTCGTATACTATAATCAGTAAATATTTAATCGTATTTTTATTTATAAAAAAATAATTCGTATACTATAATCAGTAAATATTTAATCATATTTTTATTTATAAAAAAATAATTTATGCCTAATTGCATCTCTCGTAAACGAATATATAAATTCAGTGTTTATATGTATGTCAATTTTCATACACTAGAGAGATGCAATAAGCGCATAAAAAGGCAAACGAAAAAATATCCCTAAGTCCCGTCCAATAATGTTGTTAGAAGCGGCTGCCTGACAAATAAAAAACTTTAAGTCTACTCAGCTGATGTAGTCACTTCGTTTGTGTTCAGAACTCTATAATTTATATTTGATTTATTTGTGCAGTGAAGGATACGTGCAAATCCCCACCTATGCAAAAATTTACACAATTACATCAGATTTCTTAGTCTTATTTCCTAATTCGTTCGTTTATTATAATCTACCAAACACATTTTCGTTTATGAGAAATAATTTCTATTTGACTCTATCTAGTGTGTGAAAATAAAGGTAATCGACGATTTAACATGAGTATTGAATATACTCTATCTCTAAATATTATTGTTTAGGTGGAATCAAATAGGAATTGTTTTTTGTAAACGAAAATGTTTTTAGTAGATTATAATAAACGAACGAATTATATCAACCAATAGATAACACGGCGAATATGGTTATAAATCTTTGAATACGTAGAGTTTTGTACATGCATGCTTTACCGCAAAAATGAATCAAATATAAATTATAAAATTCGAGCACAAACGAACGTAACTGGAGATTAACTCGAAGTTTTTCATTTCTCAAGCAATTGCTTCTGATGACGATCTTGGATAAAACTTAGGACCGATTTCATCAACGTGGGTTAACCTCGGGTAAAACTATATCTTTGTCTATTTCAGATAAGTTCAAAACAAAGGGATAAACATATAATTTGACCCGAGGTTAAAGTTAACCGACACTGGTGAAATCGGCTCTTAGGGACATACATTTAAGGTCAAATTAATATCCTTATCCTTTTTTTCGATTCAAACCAAACAACTTTTGTCAGAAACATTTTTTTTTCTAAAACCCTTTGATTTCCAAATTCGACTGTATTAATTAAAATGAAATGTTCTGTGTGTGTATATATATATTTGCATTTAACAAATATAAAGGCACGGATCAACCTTATTGATAGTTATAGAAAGAAAAAGGAATATGAACGATATAATATATTAGTCTTGTTTATTGAAAGATATTATTTGGAATTAATTTCAGATTTAATTTAATTCGAATGTGAAAAAAAATACGGTTAAGATAAACAAATTTTTCGATACATTTTTAAATACATGTTTTAAACACATTTTTGCTTCAAGTCAGACATAAACCTCGTACGAATGCTTTCAAGAGCGATTAGGTCATCATCACTCTCGCGGGGCGGCACTTTTATTTGTACAAATCGAGTCATTGTATATCCCGGATGCGGTGATTATTATTAAGAATAATCTTATATCTCTCTTCCACTTATATCTTCTTCCTTTCAGCTTCCTCTTCCGAAGAGAAAACGACTACGCACGCCTTGCTATGGCCCACGCGACACCCATTACGACTAATCAATTCTTCAAATTGTCGCTATAAACGATACGAATTATTCTTCAATCTCGTCCTGGAATGCATCGCTTGTGCATACACAATGAGGTTGTTATTATCTAGTCACGTCAAACTCCTTCACTGAACAAGAAGAATCAACAACGCGTTGCATAAGAGATTGTCTCACGAGAAATAGATTGATAAACATTTATTTTATATAATTATAAATTTATAATTTTTAAGAGAAGAAGATGTTTATTAAATTCATTAAATTAATTTAAATTATATGTTTTGAATTAATTGTAAATAAACTTAATTATTTTAACTTTGCTGTTATATATTTCTCGGGAGTAAACGTTTCTAGATCTAGAATTTTATGCATTCTACACTTCGAAAATAATGATGGTATTCATCTTTTAAAGAAATAATAAATGAAAGAAAGTGTAGTTAAAATAAGCTTAAATTGTAAGTTATTTGATGAAGATAATGCCCACAAATATTCACTTCTAATTGAAGCAATAAATTTCAAATTACCGATTGCAAATTATCTTACTACAATTTTTATCTTATTTTGAAATCTATTCAAGAATGTATCATTATATTTTTTATATCTATATTTCGATAACATTTATTTCTACAAATATGTTAAAGTACATTAAAGCACACAAAAGCGCGCATATATAAAAAATATAATTTAAAGAATTAAAAGTATACCTATATATTTTTACTTAAAGGAAGAAATTCTCATCGTTTTCTTAGTCGTTCGTGAACCTATCGCGTTCATCTTTCAAGTTGAAATCCATTGCCAATTTCTCTTGCCTAATTTATGAATTATTATCTTATAATTATTATCTTATATAATTTTTTTACAATAATTAATTTTTTATCATTATCTTATAATTATGTCAGGAGTAAGAAGCCTCAATTTCCTTGAATATATCACTAACAATAACAGAGAAAGGAAGATTTCTAATTTCTTTGTATGTAAAAATATATATAGCTAGAAATATCACAGACAGATACTTTATTTGATAAAATATCTCGTCGTGTCAATCTTGCAAAATTGTATCTCTGTTTGTCGTAACCGTTAAATTCAAGCCATGTAGATCATATTTTTGGAAATGAAGCAAACATATTTCATGAACAATCTCTACAGCGACACAGGTACGACATATCTGGATCTAGACCGTCCACTCTATTCGCATTTCTGTCCGGGAAAACAATCGGCCAATCACGAGTTACTCCGCCGCGAGATGTTCGTGCTTTGCGAAAAGCATATGCATGTACGATGCATCCTGTTGTCGAGATATTAATCCAAGTCTAGACCAATACGTATGCACATAATTTTGCAGTGATGGCAGATGTTTTCTAGATTAATTAATTATGCCCGTGCATAGACTTATATAATATTTAGAAAATATTTTTATAAAGTCAATTTCTCTATAGCGAAAATATAGACTATTTTTATAGAATTAATGTTCATAGAGTCAATTAAGAAAATCGAGGAAATATCATTACACAATTATTTTTAAAATAATCCTTTGAAATTTCCACTTTCCATATACGATTATCATATGGTTTTAACAAAGAAATCAAAGTAGTTTCAAAATAAAATTAATACTACTGAAAGCGTTTACAGTATAGAAACTATCAATACAAAGGAATTAACGTGAAATTTTGCATGCAAATAGACATTTGTCAAAAAACTAAACACAATACAGAATTAAAGCAATGAAATTCAGCTTCCTCGAAGTTACACGTTTTGCAACAATCTTTATTGTAAAGTGGAATTGTCTGACTATATTACTGCGAACTCCATCGTGAACGAAAGGAATAAACTGCGGTATAAATGCGGACTCACGGACTGCCTGCTAATAAAGTAGGATTAGAGCTTGAACGTCGTTTCCTTCTACAGGAATCCTCTAAAAAAACTACGCTTGTAAGATCTCTTGCTACGATAACTCAGTACGTTCAAGAGTCATACCTATCTTTTGCGCAAGATTGAAAAGCATTGGAAAAACGTCATGATATTAATATTCGTATATATGCACCGTTTTTACTCGCATCTTTTCTATTGCCGGAAATACCCTCGCGATAAACTCGCTCTTTCAATATAATCTCTGAAGAAATATAAGAAGATGCTCTCCGTCAAAACATTCTATAGAATCGGATATTTATGCTAATATACTAGAGGAAAAATTTATTTAATTATAATAAATAATTATAATAATATAAATAATAGATAATTATTTGATAATAAAGGTGCGGTACCAAGGCGTGAATGAGCCAAATATGTATAATTTAAATTATATTCGAGTAATTTAATACAAAGTCAGTAAAGAATACAATAAAATTACAATGTCGAATCGCAACATAATCGTAAATATGGTCGTGGCGGAAGTTACTTAAATGTAAAATCAAAGTTAAGCATAACTAATAAACTCGAGTAAAATAAAATAAAATGTAGGTGTACATGGCGAACGTTTCGGCTTGACTTTTTAAGCCCTCTTCAGCGCAAAAAATAAGAAGCGCAAATAATCAATTATTGTATAATAAAATTAACGCAAAGGTGGTCAAAGGTATAAATTTCGGAGTTTATGATATCCATAATTTGCTATCTTGAACCAACAAGCCAACAGTGCTATATTTGTGGAACACTTTGGGAGACTCGGTCGTTGTTGGTTCAAGATAGCAAATTATGAATATCATAAACTCCGAAATTTATACTTTTGACCACCTTTGTGTTAATTTTATTATACAATAACTCCGAGTGTATCGATATACGAGTTAGTCCCAGAGAATACTGTAATAATCTCATTATTTAACAATCGCCATTTTGGACGTTTAAAATCAATTTAATTGTGTAAATTTACTACGCATCGATACTTGATGAAATAAGACAATTAATAAATGATGAATCAATATATGTATAATTCACGAGTGTCAAGAAACAAATGATCAAATTTTAGTAAATCATCGAAAGATATTTCATCGTCTTTTACTGTGCAAACCATTGATTTTTTTACTTTCCTCGAAATACAATGCACTTTTTCGGTTCGATAACATTAAACAATGGTGAATGCAGCAAGAAAAATGTCAGTTTATGTTGAAAAAAATGCACACGGTAAGCAGGAATACTTTCGATAATTCCATGTAATATTTTATATAAGAGGAACTTTTCCTTATATAATATTTAATTAATTTACTATATATTGTATTGGATTAATACATATAATAATAATTTACTTATAGGTATGTTATACCAATTAGTTTATTAGAAAGAAGAGTTGTACATCTAGCTAATATTATGCAATAATATTAACTCACATAAAAGTTATGAATCATAAAGATATTTTATTTCATGATAAGATACGAAAAAGGTTATTCCTCAAATTTCCTTATCTTCTGAAATCTACATTTACGTCAATATTTATTAAAAATAAGTTGAATGCATCATATTATTATTTGAATGTACATCAGACATGACATTTTCAACTGCAACGATTTACCAGTAATCCGAATGAAAAATAATAGTGAGCTTAAATTATTGAACCTTAGAATAATTATGAGCTTAAATTATCGAACTTTAATGAAACTGCAATACTGTTTCGTATATAATAGAAAATGACAACGGCTGTTAAATATATTAAAAAAATATACTGCACAACATTGCTTAATACAATATGTAAAAATATAAAAAGAAAACGCAGCGACATTCAATGTACCTACATAAAACTGAATTTACACTTACACGTAATCTATTAAAAAAAAAGAAAAAAGTGAATTCCATGTCTGTCTAAATTCCGTTCATATTTGTATCATTTTTAAAACTGAGATTGCAGATAGAGTAATCCATTCATAGTAAAGCTATTTCAATCACTATTTAGGGAGGGGCACCCGCAGTTGCGGGTCGGAAAAAAAGTTTTTCTTTAGGAATTTTTTCTGTTGAAATTATCCAGGTAGCAAGCACACGACATTTTGACGTCAAAATATGGTCAGTTCGAATCAAATATGACGTGATGTAATAACGTAAAAATGACGGACTAATGTCACAGACCGATGACGACATTTCAAGACATTAAAAAGATGTGACTTGTTGACCATTTTAGATCTATTAGTGACGTTTTAATGACATTTGATCATGAATTTTTTCCTCTAGCGTAAACTCGTAAAAAATGAAAAATTTATTCACAAATATTGAATTCGTTAATGAAACTTTTCACTTTTCACGAGTTCACGCTAGAGGAAAGGATTCATAATCAAATGTCATGATCAAGTCCCAGGTTATAGAGGAAATTCATGTTAGAGCCCTGAGGTATAAAAAATTGTGAATATCAAAATTATACACAAAATTGTTTTAATAATTTAAGATATTATAAAAAATTAAATGAGTTTTTAGTGAAAAAATGGTAATACTTAGGCGATTTATAATAATAACTTAAGAATCACGATATTATGACGTTCTTTTATAACATCATTAAGACGCCACAAAAAAGACGTTTTAAATTAAACATTATTTGATCACGTGACGTCATTGAACCAGAAATGACCAGTTTTCGACGTCAAAATGACTTGTGCTTGCTACCTGGGTATTGTGTCACTTATTCTACAACTTCTATACTTCTAAAACTTCTATATATCAAACAATTTTTTTGTGGCAGAATGTCCCATAGTGTCCAACTAACAAGCAATCTTCGAGAGGTACTTTTAAAAAAAAGTTCGTTTGTGGTGAAGTATAGTTTTAATGTTTGATACCATGTAGAAGTTTTAGAATAAGTGACACAATAGTTTCGACAGAAAAAATTCCTCCAAAAAAAAAGGCTTTTTTCCGACTTACAACTGTGAGTGCCCCCTTAAAGCGTGCTAAACGGAAACATCAAACTTTATATTAGCTTTCGAAATTATTACGTGACAGATTTACGAAATATTTGATTGTGAGATAAAATTTCTACAGTAAAAATTTTAGGAACATGTGAATAAGTCTATTTATATAATAAAACTTCGATTAATATACATGTTTAATTCCAATTTTTCGAAAAACTCTTGGCATTGATTTTGGAAACTATTACAGGAAAATCTGAGAAATAAAACAATATCTGAGAGATAAGGCTTTTATAACGAAAATTTAGAGAATCTATTATAAAAAATTATATTTTAATGCTTAGAGCTTAAAAGGTCTGATTAACTTAATCAATGATTAATTTGTATTTAAACCTACAATACGAGAAGCTATTTTTAATTATCGAAAAAGAAGACATCCTTAATCCATTCCTGTATTTTATATTATTGTTAAGTATTTGTTATAAAATAAACTTATGTTCATCAACAAGATTTAATTAGGATTATAATAAATTATGGTGATCTTTGATATAATAAAATGTACACAATACGAATGTTTTTTTTTATCATTACTATATATCATAATTAAATCAATAAGATTTACTGATTATTTTTTAATATTTATAATCAACAGAAAAAGTAAATTATTTTTATTTCTGATTTAAATAATCAACTAAAAAATCTACGAATTATTTGCTTATTTTGGCTCAAGTAAATTTGTAGTAGTTTTAAATTCTATAAAAACAAAATAAATAAAATAATAAAATGCTAATATATTTGAAAGATAATGATGCTAGAAATAGCTTTGAGTAGATTAAGCAAAAATATGCAATAAAATGTTATATAAAATTATGTGTACTATTCAATGTATATCAAAAAAAATGAAAAACATAAAACAATAGTTCATATAAGGATGTAAAATAAAATTAATTTGCTCCGGAAACATACGAATCTTATACTGCACAATAACATTGTAAATTTAAAGTAGCTCCAAGTACGAAAGATTCTATTACCAAGATTCGCGCCATTCTCGAGGCTTTCTCTGCTGCCTTTTTTTTAGAAAGAAAGAATAACAGCAATAAAATATAGAATATACGCCGATTCATCTGCATTGCTCAACAATTTTAGCTAACAGTATATAAACAATACTATAGATCTTTCTTTTCGGAAACATGAATGGCCATGATGGCGCCGTACATTATAATATGTATTATATATTAAAAATAATTAATATACAACTCCAAAGAAATTTCATTATAAAAAAATAATATCTAATAATGTCGTCGATACGAACCTTGGAAATCATTTCGATCGCAGAAGATAAAAATATTCTTTAAATTGCGACTGATGTGCAAGGTGATTATATTTTGTTTAACAATGACATTTTATAGCCGACAAGTTTTATTAACAATAAACATCTTCAGTAATTTGTACATACAACGCAAAAATGAATTGAATCGTGCAAAATGTAGTCAAATAACAGGGAATTTAATTATTTATAAACAAAAAAAACTTACTTATATGCGCAGGGAAAATTTGTAAGTCAGCCGGACTTTCATCAATGACTGCTCCTCGATGATAAAGTTTAAAATTCGGCCATAAATAATCGCAACATAAAATGCTTTGCAAAATGCAACGATGGCAAAAAGGAGCGAATGTAGTAGCCAGACGATTGGTTCCATCACACAACCCTTACTTATTATACAATGATCAAAAATAGACTGAAGTTTAATGTTTAATGCAACAATAATACATCGAGAAGCTGCGCTGCGTATGCAACACACACGTGAGATTCCCCCACCACCTGAAAGCGCTGACAGCTAACCGCTCGGCATTCTTCGTTGATATTCGTAAACCCTCGGTATCCGAAGTCACAACCGGAGAAAATCTTACTTGGTAGGCTCATTTGATAGTTAGTAAGGTTGCGTATCATTTAAAGATAGCTGTTTCTCTGTCTCTCTCTCTTTCTTTCTTATTGTCAATAACACACACAAATTATTATATATATTGTATTTCTTAATTTTTACAATTTTTATACAAAGACATTTATATATATATTTAATTATATATTTATTTACATTAATTTTTTCCTCTTATATTCTTATGTAAGTAATTTACAATATATTATTCATACTTTTCATATTTGTACGAAAAAAAATTCGCCGCGATAAAGTGATATTTTATTATTTTCGATTACGATAATATAGAAATTAATTACACTATAGAAGGTCTATTGTATAAAGGATATATTATCGTTTTATAAAGAAGTGACTTTTTCTGCTAATATTTCTCCCCGTTTTACTTATATATAAAATATAAAATTACTTTCTTGTTTACACATTGTGTTTGTTATTCCAGTCTTCCAGAGTTTATGATCATACTAAATATTAATATCATATTGTACAGTTCTAATATAAATATATGTTACTTTTTATCGGCATTATGAATATCATTCGTTTCGACAGCATTGTACAAGAGTCAACAAAACTTTCATTACTGCTATATTTAAGTAACCTATATAAATGTTTCTTAAAGTTTTATATTGCAAGTACACATTTTTAATAACACTATTTACATTACAGAAAATAACAGCATTGGAGAGCTATATGTATTTTACATGTAACAGCTAAGCAAATTTGTTTATGTTCAAGATTACATGCGATTCTTAATATATTACAAATTACAAAGAAAAGAAAACATTCTTTTATATCACCAGCACCATTTTCAATTTTACTTAAACTTATACAAGCGCGCGCAGATTATAGGCATAAGTAAAAATATAAAAAATATCTCCTAATTAGAATCTATGCATTGACATGTTTTAATAGCCAATGCTTTATTATAGTGATTAAAGAAATAAATATAGTAGAAAGTAATTTTAAAACATTTTAAAATATATTTAAATATATTTATAAATGTGTACATACATATATTAATATATGTATATATAATAATTATATATATTATATATATTAATATATTAAACATATTTATAAATGTGTAAAAAGGATACATATATTAATACATAAAGTATTTATGTATATTTGAAGACATATATTTGAAATAAAATTATTAAATTGATACTAATTTATATCACCAGTAATGAAAATTATACAATGATTTATATAAGCGACCAAACTGGCAAATCAAATTTATTATTAAAAGGTCGAAACGTCGTCGATGTCAACCTTTTAATAATAAATTTGATTTGCCAGTTTGATCGCTTAAATAAATCATTGTAAAATTATTAAAATTATATATCCATAGTGAAAAAATAAAAATTAATTTTAAGTTATTACTACGAGGAACACAGCATATATTTATCAGGAAGAAATTTAAGAGGTTGATTAATAAGATGAGCATGTAATTGTGTATATCGATCGCTATATAAATTATGTTAAAAATTTAAATTGGACGGGGATTTTTTGGCACATACTGGTCCATAGCTTAATGGCACTTTTCACGCCACTTTTAAAGTGGATACATTAATCGTATCATTACACTTAATTATTTAAAGTTGTTCTACTATATCGTGATCATTTTTATAAGAAGATTGTTTAAAACTACTTTTTTGAGAATGTTTTGTTCTTTGTAATTCTTTAGCGAAGTATACTATAGTTTTCTTTAGGCCTTCAGCCAAAGGAACTTTTGGTTCCCAATTTAAATATTTTTTGGCTCTACGGATATCCGGTCTTCTTCTTTGCGGATCGTCTTCGACTGCCGCGAGTTCAACTATCTTACTAGTAGCACCCACCAAATCTTTTATTATACGTGCAAATTCTGAAACAAGTTAGAATGTTAAATTTTAGATAAATATCAAAAAAAACTTGAAAAATTATGTATAACAAGTAAGTCTTACTTTCGATTGTATGTTCCACAGGATTTCCGATATTCACAGGCAATGTATAATTGGATGCCATTAACGCTACTAATCCGTCTACCAAATCGGAAACATATTGAAACGATCGCGTCTGTTTTCCACTTCCATAAATTGTAATTGAATTATTTTGTAAAGCTTGGAGGATAAAGTTTGATACAACGCGGCCGTCATTCATGTGCATTCTGGGGCCGAAAGTATTAAAAATTCGTGCTACTCGGACCGAAACGCCTTCTTGTCTCATATAAGCGTAGCTCAATGTTTCGGCAACTCGTTTTCCTTCGTCGTAGCATGCTCGCGGACCTATACATATATATATGTATATCAAGAATTTGTTAATTATTTAAGATTATTCAAATGAACGATATATAGAATCAATCTTACCTATAGGATTTACATGACCCCAGTAAGTTTCCGCCTGTGGATGTTCATTAGGATCTCCGTATACTTCTGACGTGCTCGCAATTAATACTCGCGCGCCTACTCGTTTCGCGAGTCCTGAAATATTGTCAATAAGTTACATAACGTTCTCTCTTTTCATATTTATTCCTTCCATTTACTATAGGATTTACTCACCCAACATGTTTATAGTACCCAAAGTATTTGTCTTTATCGTTTTCACAGGATTTAACATGTAATGTGGTGGACTAGCCGGACTAGCGAGGTGATATATCTCATCAACCTCCAGATACAGTGGTCTGACGATGTCGTGATGTACCAACTCGAAGTTCTCGTGACCGACCCAGTGCTCGACATTTCGTTTCCTGCCAGTGAAAAAGTTGTCTACGACTATAACCTCGTGTCCGGCGAGCATCAGACGATCGACCAGATGAGAGCCGACGAAACCGGCGCCACCCGTTACTAGTATTCGCTTTCGGTTCTTATAATTCAAAAACTTCACCGTCGGAAAATCTTTCGCCACTCCATTTTTTATCGCGGCCTCGAGATGTTGCAACTTGCCCTCCAACTCGCGGATGCGAATCTTTGCCTCCTCGATATTCTTAATGTCTCCATCGGATGGCTCCTCCTCGACATCGCGAATCTTTTCAGTTGCAGCTTCAACGATGTCATTTCTATCACCTAAATTAATCTTATCTCCGCTGACTATGGCACGATGTCGATCGAAAGATCGTTCCTCTTCTGTAGTCACGAGAGTTTTATAAAAGCCCAATACTAAAAGCGAGAGAAAAACTATAAATATTGAGTAATTTTTATACTCTTTTAATTAAATTTCTCGACAATATAAGTCACGCCAACCTGATGACTTTTAAAATGAAATATTGTAAATGAAATATAATTTAAATATTTACTTCTTATCAGATAACAATAGGAATATATAGAATATTTGACTACTTAATTTTATTCATTTCTTAAAATTAAAAAAAAATTTACATTTATCAAATGTCTTGCATTTATTCTACATCGATGTAATCACGCAGATTTCGCATCGCTGTTTGTAGCATGCCTAGTATGGCTGTAATTTTTTCCTGTATATTAAAGAATTCAAGGCCAATGTACAGGACAAAATTGCAGCCATACCAGACATAGTGCAAACAGCGATGTGAAACACGTGACAGGCTAGAGCAATGTAAGCTAAATGCGGAAGACAAATATGACTTGATAAATGTAAAAAAAATTTTTTTAATAAAAAAAATAAATAAAATCAAATAATATACTCAAATGGCATTCTATATTCTATTATTATTTGACAAGAAATAAAAAAAAATATTTAAGTTACATTTTATTTATTTATTTCATTTTGAAAATCGTCAGATTTCTGTGACTCACCCATACAACAATTATTTATATAATTTTAAAAAGGTAAATATATATTTCTTCTTTATGGATAAAATTAAGTAATTGTATCTCGTTGACATTTCGTATATTTTATCAACTGGTTCACAGCTTAGTAAAAAAATGCTTTGCACACACATGAATAATATTCATATCATTCATTCAATTGCTTTATAATTACAACACAAATACTTATATAAATTTCAGCAAAATTTTCAGATTAATTAAATGTTGTTTCTTGCAATGTTTAGTTTTTCATTTAATATATAATTATTCTTTCTTTCTTTCTATTTATTTATTTATCTAATAACAGTTACTTAAGATAAAACAATTCAGTAATTAATGTGCAAAAAATTGTTCCACTCTTCTACTGATGATTTTCAATATCTTCAATCTTATTTTCAATCTTACGCTCAAGACGTTCAGTGGATCTCAACGCGAATAGTTAAATGGCCGTTACGTAAATTATGCTGTATATTCGTGCTTTAAGAAAACTCTTTCGTTGTCAGTAAGTTAGAAAATTATTGTTGATTTTTATTGACATTATTGTTATTTTACAGGAAATAATATAACAAAATTTTCAGAAGAATAAATTTGTGTCAATACTTAATACTTGTAAATATTGGAAAAAGTAAAATATTTCTCAATTTAAAAAAATGAAGAATATAATGAAGCATTTAATTTATTTTATAATGGAAAGAGGGAAAGAGAGAGAGAGGAGAGAGAGAGTTAAAAATTTTTTATAAGAGTTTTTAGTTCGACAAAGTAGATGATACTTATTTCTCGATAATATCACGACATTACGGATGATTAATTATGGCACAATGATTCGATTAACACGTTTCTTATCGAACAGTTTTTTTTTTATATCTTCCTATTTTTTTCTTAATTATTTTTTATTTAATTTAAATTTACGAAACTTCAATATTTGAGGTAAAGTTTGAATCTGAAAATAGGAGCCTTGTTGCTATTTTTAATGTGCTATTTTTAATGTACAGCTTCATATATAGTTATAATTTATATATTCTATTCTATAGAGTAATAATATATGTACAAAGTAGTATTAATACAACTATATATAAGTCAGCATATAATTATTGTTATATAAACATGTAAGCATAAAACGGCTGTTATACAAACGACATAGAAAATCACAATAGTAACAAAGAGAGAAAGCTATGAAATATAAAAAATCGCGAACTTGCTGTCACAAATTTATAGGATCGGAAACGGAAGTAAATTCATATTTGCATAAAAGGACATATTAAGACCGTGAAGATTCATTATTGAAACATTACTACATATTTTCGATTATTTATTATACACTGCACACTTTTGACTCTAATATTAAACGCGAACAGACTATAAACAAACAAAATTTGTAACGCGAAAAAGTCGAAGGCAGGTTGGTTGTCGAATCCGCGACGGGGGGACGGGGGGAAGGGGAGGTCGCGATATATATAATTGTCACATCTTCAAATCACTCACCCAATAATATGCAAACCGCGAAGATCGCAACCTGCTTCATCTTTCGTTGCGTGATAACCATGCTTTAAATTTGCACATGACTCGTCGAGTCACACGCTTACGTCATTCTCGCCGCGACTTATCGGGCAAAGTATCGCATTCTTTCCGCGTAACATATACGGAAAATACGATCGAGCCAGTTTGATTTGTCCACTTATTCAAAATATGTATACACACGGGGGAGGAGAGAGAGTGAAACATAACCTCTACGACGCGCACTAACACTGACTAATCATGCGTTCGATCGCTTCGGCTGCTTCTAACCTCTATGTACGTGTATCTGTGGTGTGTGTGTATGTAATTATTGACGTAACGCGATAAGCTGATATACGAGTGCTGCCCTCTTCGGCATTCACGTTTAAAGATTTAGCGAAAATTATTATGGAACGCTGTTGTATCGTTCGTCGTTAACATAACCTCAAATTCTGACGCATTCAGAGCGCACGCAGGCGCAGATCCCGTTTTTTGATTGATATATAAGGCTGTGGCACAGTACAAAGGAAACATCCCGAGTGTGATTTTTCCGACAGTCACGGTGGCACTCGAAATATGGCAGGCGTCATTGATTGTAACTTTCCTATTTGGGGCCTGCTGCCCAAGAAAGAGACAGGTGTCACTCAATTTCTCACCAAATATCCTGAATACGATGGTCGGGGCGTCGTCATCGCGATCTTTGACTCGGGGGTGGACCCCGGGGCCCCGGGTATGCAGGTGAGCGCGGGGATGAATATCCAGTGGCATTTGGTTATTGTATATGCTGACACGCCTTCCCATACAAAAAACCCCATACAGAGAATTACATTCTATTATAATATTCTTTTCGAACTGTTCTCTTATTTCTGAAATGACATTTCGCAAAAATAACTGTGTATTTCGATTAACAAGTAACTCATCTTCCTGGTCTTCTTTCTTAATCATTTGAAATGCTTGCTGTATATCTTGTAATTATCACCTTGAAAGATAAAAGTCATGCTGTTTATTTTCTTTAGATATGAATTTTTTTTTTATCATATTAGTATATTGAGGGAAAATTTTGTCACAAATGTCAGCGAGTTACTGTATTTTACTTTTTTATGTTAATACTTTATCTTAAAGCTTTCTTAACAACAATTATAAACTTATCACGTTACAATTTTATAGCTATTCTCTTGTATTATATTATAATATAATATTATATAAAGTATTCCTTGTTCAACACATTGAAAAATTCTGTAAATTTATATTAATACATTGATTATATATATACTTTTTATATTTGGCAATCTTTATTAAATTTATATCTTTATAACAATTATGATGTTTCTTCTTAGGTATATGCATGTATATAATTTTAATTATTTTCAATGTACAAGATGCTAAAAGAAGAATTTACATTAAAAATATAAAAATTATTTTTAACAGGATTGATTTCTAAATCTTTTTATTAAGTTTTATTTTGCTATTTTTTTTAGTCAACTTAGTACTATTTATCCTAAAACCCTAAATTTTTTCTCTAATGTCTTGTATGTACATATATTGCAAGCTTTTGGTAAATTGTTTTATAAAAAGCCTAAATTTTTTATAAAACATACTGATCTATAATAATTCAATTTTATTGAATATTTTATAAAAAGTCTTTTTGTAAAAAATTAATTTTACAAGAAGCTTGTAAATACATATGTATAAAGAATAATAATTATTGTTTGTAAATATAACTTGGGATTTATAGATGACTTCAGATGGAAAACCAAAAATTATTGAAAGATTTGACTGTAGTGGAGCAGGAGATGTAGATACTAGCAAAGTTGTTCAAGCACCAGATGGCTATATAATTGGCCTGACTGGTCGTAAATTAAAGGTTTGTAAACATTCTACTGTACACTAAGAGATATTAAGTATGTCATGAAAACAATATTTATTGCATATTCTCTTTGTATTATATATTTATTTTTACTGTGACTATTGGATACATAGTAAATGATTAATTTATAATTTATAATGCTGTTTATATATAAATAACAATTATGAATTTTATATATATATATATATATATATATATATATATAAAAGTAAAATTTTTATAGACATGTATAAAAATTATAATTTTATATGTTATAAGTAGTTAATATTTGTGTACAAGCAATGCTTTAAAAATGGTTGTAAATAAATTACACAAAATGTATATATTTTTTTTTCATTTCTAGTATATTATAGCAGTATTTTATATTTCAATCTTTAATGTTTAATATTTAGGTCCCATCTAATTGGAATAACCCCACTGGTGAATATCATATTGGTTTGAAAAATTTGTATTCACTATATCCTACTAAATTAAAGGAAAGAGTAATGGCGGAACGTAAGAAGCGTCTTTGGGATGATGGTCATAAAACAGCGCTTGCAGAAGCTTCAAGACAATTACAAGTATGATAAATATAAATGTAATAATACAATTTTTTATATATAAGATATTAATTAATTTGCTTTATAAACTAAAAATTATTAATCTTATTCTTTTTGTTATCTTAAAATAAATTTTTAGAATCTTTTAAAGTTTTCTTTTTGCAATATAAGTATAACACTATATTTTTATGTAATGATCTTATTTAATGCATATAACCATAATATTGCTAATATTGCAATATTTACTGGAAATCAGTGAAAATGTGTCTAGGTACATTATAATTAGAGTTTTAGTCCATGTGATCCAAAGATAGGAATATTGTGAGCAAGTCAAACCATGTAATTAGATCAGGTCGTTATTTCACAACACGTCACAGTGATCCGTATCTAATGCTATATTTGTATTTGGCAGATTGATCTATTGTAAAGACATTGATTCCATTATATAATATCCACTTAAACAAAGTCATTATATTAATACTATATGTATCATTATTATCAATTTGGTAATATTTTAGTATGTAATTTAAAATGATTAATTTTTAAAAATACAAAAGAGTGTAAGTGTACCTTTTATACACATAGTGTAGGTGTACAGTTACTCATACACAAAAAAATATTTAAATATATAAGAATTTAAAGATTTTGTATTTTGTTGTAAAAATAGTGTATTATTGATATAATATTAATGTATTGTTTAATTATAATTTATTCTCAATTATTTATGAACAATTAATGATATTATTTCAGGAATTTGAAAGCAAAAATTCACAATTGTCGACTTTGGAAGAAAAACTACAAAAAGAAGAGCTTGAAGCTAGAGTTGAAGTATTGAATAACATTGAAAAAAAGTATTCTGATGTAGGACCTACTTATGATTGTGTTGTTTTCCATGATGGTAATATTTGGAGGTAATCATATTATAGCTATAATATAATTTTAAATGTATGTATTTAAAATATACGCTATTTACATTATTTTCTTGTTTAATTTAATGTCTATTTTTCTCATACTAGAGCATGTATTGACACATCTGAAGAAGGTAATCTAGAAAATGGCGTTTTTCTCGGTGAATATTCTATTACAAGAGATTTTGCTCCTCTTACTCAAGAAGACCAATTAAATGTTAGTATTAATATCCACGATGAGGGAAATACATTAGAAATTGTCAGCTTATGTTGTAAGTATAACAGAAAATTGTGATGAACTTTCGTAATATCCAGTGTGAATTTTTCTAGAGTTTTTTTCGATTGAATCTTATTATTACAGCAAGTCACGGGACACATGTAGCATCAATTGCAGCTGCATATTTTCCTGATAATCCAGAATTGAATGGAGTGGCACCAGGAGCCCAAATTATATCGCTGACTGTTGGTGACGGACGTATCGGCACGATGGAAACTGGAACCGCCGTAGTACGGGCAATGATCCATATAATGCAGCGTAAAGAGAAGGTTCATGTTATAAACATGAGTTATGGAGAACATGCTCATTGGTCAAATACTGGTAGAATAGGAGAACTGATGAACGAAGTTATTGATGAATATGGCGTAATCTGGGTTGCATCTGCTGGCAATCTTGGACCGGCTTTGTGTACCATTGGTAAATAAAGTATAATTACTTATTAACTTTCTGTATTTTTACTTCTTAGAATCAATTTTATTATCTAATGCAATTTGTATTATTGTTACAAATACGAGATATATTCATACAGAGTTAATTTTTTTAATGTAGAATGTGATTCTTAATATCTTCATTGTAATATCTTCATTGTAATATCTTCATGTATCCAAATACTTCTAAAAAAATATAGGAACTCCACCAGACATCAGTTCAAACAGTATTATTAGCGTTGGTGCTTACGTATCACCTGATATGATGGTAGCTGAATATTCTTTAAGAGAAAAGATGCCAGGCATGCCATATACTTGGTCATCCCGCGGTCCTATGATAGATGGAGGTGCTGGTGTAACAGTATGCGCGCCAGGAGGTGCTATCACCAGTGTTCCAAATTTTACACTTAGGAAAAGTCAACTTATGAATGGCACAAGTATGGCAAGCCCGCATGTAACTGGTGCTGTTGGTATGTATTGAGATTTTTTTTCCATGACTAATATTAAAATAGAGCCAAAATAGAATTACAAAATAAATCAAAAATTACAAAAATATAATTTTTTTTTTTCAGCGGTTCTTATATCGGGTCTACTCGCCAAAGGTTATCCGTATTCTCCTTACAGTATAAAAAGGGCTCTTGAAAATACTGCTCTTTATATATCTAATTTAGATCAATTCGCACAAGGCTCTGGCCTGTTACAAGTCGAACGCGCATTCGATAATCTCGTTTCATATTGTGATGCCCCCGAAAGAGATATTCGATTTACTATCAATTGCGGGGTTAATAATTGTAAAGGCATTCATATGAGAACAGGTGTTATCGATCGTCCAAAGGATTATGCAATTACAGTTGAACCAGTATTTATAAATAGTAAAAATATAGGTAATTTTATCAAATAATGTTCTATCTTTTTCTTTTTTTTATAAATTTGATGTCGAGTATCTTGAAAATCAGTCATATATAAAATGGTGTTTTATATGTCGTTTTGCAGAACCATCGCGCAAAATTGACTTCAACCTGAAGCTGACGCTTGTGTGTGATGCTTCATGGGTTCAATTTCCAACACATCTGGATTTAATGAATATGCCTCGTTCCTTCGCTATTAGAGTTGACGCAACCAATTTACCAGAAGGTGTTCATGCCACTAGGTGACTAATATATATTTTATATTGCTATTAAAAGTATTTTGAAATAACGTATTGCGAGGGAGTTTTAATTTGTAAATACTTTTAGTGTACGAGCATATGACGTTACTAATATCGCGAAAGGACCAGTATTTCAAATTCCGGTGACTGTCGTCCAACCAATGATATTACCGAAGACTGTGCTTCTTCCTGATTTAACATATACGAATGTTTTATTCAAACCTAACACAATTCAACGTCATTTTATTCTTGTTCCAGAAGATGCTACTTGGGCAGGTAAGTTATATGAAAACAGCTATATAGCTATTTTGTTATATAATACAATTTAGATATTAAAATAATATAAAAATAATTATTAATAAATAGTTATATATAAATAATATTAAATATATATAATTTAAGTTATTATTAATATTATATTTCTATTTGCTTAGTTCTTAGACTAAAGAGTGCAGAAAAGGATAAGACTGGTAGATTTGTACTCCATACTGTTCAATTAAAACCTCGCATGGCCTGTAAAACCTTTGAAGTTAACAAAATAATCAGTGTTACATCTCAATCTGAAACCATTCAACCATTTGCTGTTCAGGTATAAGAAAACTTTTATTAAAGATATATATATATGTATATATATATATATATATATATATATATATATATAAAGTTTATTGTAAATATGTAATTTCAGTTTTATATAAAATTTTCTAATTTATATATTTATGATTTTTATTTTTTTCTTTAGGGTGGATTAATTCTAGAAGTAGTTATTGCTAAATATTGGGCAAATTTGGGCGATATGTTTATAGATTACTCAATAGAATTTCATGGAATTCACATGATAAACGGTAATCTTACAATGTTATCCGGAGATGGAATAAATCGCCTTGAATTACGTAGCTCCCTTAGAAACGAAGAAGTTGTACCCAATATTTCTCTGAAGACATCTGTACAGGTCTTAAAGTATGTTTTATTTCAAAGTTATATACTTTCACCCTAATTATTCCTACACTAATAATTATAAGGTACATTTGACCATGTAACATTTTATAGGCCTAACGAATCGAAAATTGTTCCTCTACGAGCGCGTGATATTATTCCACCGTCACGACAAATATACGAATTACAATTAACATACACATTCCACTCGGCAAAAGCAACTGAAGTCACACCAAACGCTGCATTGCTTAGTGATTTGTTGTATGAGAATGAATATGAAAGTCAAATGTGGATGATTTATGACAGCAACAAACAACTAATAAGTTGTGGAGATGCTTATCCATCTAAAGTGAGTATTTTAATTCTAAAATATTTATTTAAAAGGATGATAAGATATTATAATATATTCAATTTAATAGTGTGTGATTGCATATTAATCTTTTTTAGAAATACAGTTGATGTACATAAAATAAAAAAATTTTTTAAATCAGGCAAATTTAAATATTTAATAGAGAAACTTTATTTAAGAATGTATAATATTTATAAAATAATAATTTCATAATTCTAGGGTACATGGAGTTTGATCACCTACAATTCCATTAAATATACGAAAATAATATTCTGTTACAGTATACAATCCAAAAACTAGAAAAAGGAGACTATACTTTGAAAATGCATATACGTCATGAAAAGAAAGATTTATTGGAAAGATTAACAGATATGCCATTACTTCTAAGTCAAAAGCTCAGTACACCAATTAATTTGGACATTTATGCCAATCAATCACAAGCTATTATTGGTGGAAAAAAGATGGTTGCTGCATTTATTCCACTTGGTCATATTCTCCCTTTGTATATTGCTCCACTGTCTAATGAGAGCAAGTAAGTATCTACATTTATATATATCTATACAATATACAATTTTTTTCATAGTACTTTTATATTTGATATTTTTAAGTAATTTGATATTTCTTTTTATTTTCTCAGTCAATATAATAAATACACTTGAATATTAAGTGTTTACCTAAAAAAAATTAAAAGTTTTGAAACTCCAACTTAAGTTAATTATTCAAGTTTTTTTACTGTAAAATTTTGGTTTTAAAATTACTGATATACATAAATTATTAAAAATAAATTTTTTATCAAAATTTTAACCTAAATTTTTATTTATTTTACTTTTAATTGTATGCACAAAGTATATGTTTTACATTATATTATATATATCTACATATAATTTATATCATATATTTTAAAACACACAATACATGTTAGAGATATATCATTTATTGATCTGTTATTTAAATAATTTATTATTTTATCACTTGTTTCACATACACAAATTGTACACTTAAGATATTATAAGCAATATTAGTGTCTTTCGTATATGAAAATAGTCTTGATAATTTTTTATATAAGTTTAACCTTTAGAGGACGGGAAGCCAATATTTTGGCTTTGAACTATTTTCACTTTAAATATTTTACATAAGGGTCTTTTTGGTAATTCAAATTCAAATTTTATTTAAAAACTTAAGTTTTTACAGTTTTACATCTGTTGATGATGTACTCATATATATTTTAGTGAATATATATTTTTTGGCTATTTTTCTCATTCGAAACTAAGATAAAAGAACTCTTTGATAATTATAATTTTATAATAGTTCTGTGGAATTTTTCTATTTTTGGTACCGTACTGGAGGGGAAGCTAATATATTGGCTCCATAAGGGTTGCTTATTTTTCATAGTACAAAACACTATAATAAAGATATAAAAAAAATTCTTACTTTAAATTACAAAACTTTACGAAAAAATATGCCCGTCCTCTAAAGGTTAATGCTAATATTGTATTATGTAGTATGCTTTGATTGAATGTAAAATATTGTTTGTTTTTAAAAATTTTTATAGTTAGACATTTTTTGTTCTTTTGGAATGCTGATCTAAACATTTGAATAGTTACATTTCTTATCATATTTTTTACATAAATTGATATATAAATATCTCTAAATTAATATCATAAAATTTACTATATACATTTTCTTTGACTAATCTGAAGTCGAGTTTTCTCTTTAATAAAGCTCTGGTTAAAGAAGTCTTTTGCTTCTTAATTTTTAAGATTAACTTAAATTTAATATTAAACAATTGAGCAAAATTAAATTAAAAATTTGCCAAAGATTGCTTAAAATTAAAGAATATATTTTTATTTTTTATATTTTATATTATTTTTATATTATTTTTAATTTTTCTTTTCCCTTGAAGTTTAATTTCCAAAAGTTTTTAGATTTTTAGCTATTTATATAAATAAAATTATATAAATAAAAAAAAGTTAGTGTGAACTATGTATCATGTAATATTACAAATATATTTTTACTAGCAAGAAAATATTGGCATCAGATTTTTTAAAGAATATATATAAATTTTGTGAGATTAATTTCTAGATGTATATCTATAATATATATAATATCTGAAATATATATAATATATATATTATTTGCTGCTAAAGTACTACTAAGATAATTTTATTTTTTTTTTTATTCTTACATTGCAGCACTGAAAACAAGTGAGTCTATAATACAATTTTTATGTACATTTTGCATTTGTGAAATTGCTTTAAATAAATATGAGGACACTTATTGCTCACTTATACGCTTCGACACACTTTTAAATGCATGCTGGTATTGTCTATTTTTAATCAAGATATTGTATACAAGATACAATATCAAGATGTTGCTTATTGCCAGATAAGGAGGTATTTATAGGAACATAGGCATACGTATTTGTTTAATTTTATTTTTTTTCGATCTCTTTGTTTGTTAGATATTAAACAAATACTTACTTTTGCCATAATTTATATACACTCTACATATCTAAACAATACTCATAGATTAAACTTTATAAAAGAAATTTGCCTATGTATTACTCAATAATGTATGCTTTTGCTTTGATTTCTACTTTCAATTACTTTTTATATATTGTTTTTTTATTCACAAATTTTAGAACTTTCTTTAGTTATTCTCATCTTCGCATATTTCCATAGTTTTCAAGTTTTATTATTCAATTAATTAAATTAATTATATTTTGATACATATATTCCATGGAAAATTATTTAATTTTTTTCACATATGCTTTGCTTCTGAATTGTATGCCAATGTGTATGTTAGTATATTTCATATGAATGAAAAAAATGTATTATTTCTCCACAGGAATATTCTGTCACATATTAACTACTGTTGCATTTTTCTTATATTAGATTTATTTTTGTCTTCTGTTTGGCTTCAGCATGTAATGCAGATTGAAAAAGAAATAATGAAGCTGCAGTATTTACTATTAAAATATGTAGTTCCAATAAATTGAAACTACACATTTTAATGCATTTTTTTTCTTTTCTTTTTGCAAAGAGTATCGAAATACGCTACCCCTGGTAGTTATCTTCAAGGTACATTGACTTTCTCTAAAGATGAAATTGGAAAGAAAGTGGATAGTCACATATTCAAGTACATCATATCTGAACCTGCCAAGAAAAATAGCAGTCCTGCTACTAAAACAGAGAAGGAGAAAACTACAAAGTGGGATGAATATCAAGAAGCATTAAGAGATCTAAAGTGCAATTATCTTGCAAAATTTGGTAATCTAACATTTATATATATATATACATATATATATACATATTTATAGCTGTTTAAATATACACAATAGATTTATTGTAGCCATTTATAGAGTAATTCACATTAATATTATCATATAAAATTTTGTGTCTTCTTTTTTCCGGTTTATATTCTACCAATAGCACCATCTATAAGTAAGTTGGGTTGAGTTTAAAATTTATGTGTATAATTTGTTTTCCTTTTCTATATTATTATCTCCCCTTATAAAGATACATGTGTACCTTGGAGCATGTATTTGCAATTGTTACATGCATCTCTACCTCTCTTTATATATGTTAAATAATGTACATTCATCAACTACAGTTTTTTATTCTTTTACTCCATACTTGCCAATCGCATATAATCTGTTTGTATAAATTTTGTCTTCTTATTGTTAATATGAACTGTTAATATATTATGGATACACACACACACGCATATACACGCATTTATGGTTTTTATATAACATTTGTTACATATTAATCGAAAATTTATTTTCGAAAAATGATTATTTTTGTTTTTTTTTTTTTTTTTTTTTTTTTTTGATGCAACAGAACCCGGCGAGCATGCCAATTCGCTATACGGAGAATTAAAAGGCATCTTTTCGGATCATTTACCCGTTCACACTGCCATGTTGACATCTTTGGATTCTCCTGAAGCACGGCGACATGTACCGCATGACGATCTTTCGGAGAATACTATTGCATTAGCTAATCAAATAGTAACAGTCGCTGATTCTGTGATTACGAATATCGATCAAGATAAGTTATTAGCATATTATGGACTGAAAAATGATCAACGTCCTGACGCGGCTAAAATCAAGATGACCATGGAGAAGCAAAAGAACAGTTTGATCGAGGGATTAGTGAAGAAGGGCTGTGCATTGGCACGATTATACGTACATGGAACAAAGACTGGGGAGGGAGATGGATCTTTTCAACATTTACTTGAAAGTGTTACACATCACTGGCAAGAAGTACAGAAATTTGCTGAACCTACTGATAGTAAGGTAAAAATAATTTCATTATTTAAAATTATCTTTCAAAATTGGTGTTCATTTATACGTTATAAGAATACACATATGCACAGTAATCTAAAGTCAAAATATTTAATTGAATAAACATTAATTAATCTGTATACTGTAAAATGTGACAAAGAAGATTTATTTTTACATCTAGGTCATCATTTTATCTTTATGGCATGCACACATTAATAATCATTATGGACGTTATTTAAAACTATTAACGCGTTATTATGAGGAGAAACCATTGAAGGAAATGGATGAAAAGTGCATCGAAATTGCAAAGGTTCTGGGATGGGAACATTGGTCACGTCTTCTTACCACAAGCATACCAACACGTTACCCAACCACATATAGATCATTTTGATCACTAGTGAGTACTATTTACTTTAGTATAATTTCAAAGTTTAAAAATGTATATATAATAAATATCCATAAAAGTATTTGTTTATCGCTATATATTTTAAAATATCTATGGCTGCGTTCCATTAAACGATCACGACACTCCCGAACATTATATCCGCCTAACCGAAAGTTAAATAAAGACAGACATAATGCTCGTGAATGTCGTGATCGTTTAGTGGAACGCAGCCTATATATAATCATTTGTTTAATTTTTAAAAAAATTTAATTGAATATTTGCTACATATACAATATTAAATAAATATATTGTCTGTTATTACTTCCAGATTTTATGAACCAATATGTTATGGTGTGATAAGGTGAAAAGAATTATAAAAATCGTTTTCAACGCATCTTTGTAATAACAGTGCTGTCGTTTGTGTCAGGTGTAATATACATTTAGAGAGAAATACAAATTTATTCATAATAAACTAATCATTTAGAAGACTAATTACAGACAGTACTAAACTTATATAAAATAAATTATATAATTTGCTTCATGAAAACTGGAATCGTTTCATCAATGATAATGATTTTATTAAAATTTACAAAAAATGGAATTATTTTATTAAAAATAATTTTATTAAAATTTACAAATATAATGTAAGCAATAACAATGTAAAATGTGTAAATTTTTTTTCTCATCCATGAGAATTATGATATTTTATGTTAGTATTACAAATGAGAAATTAATTAAAGGTTTTTAATTTAAATATTTAATTTAAAACCTTATATTCTTTTATCATTGTATTTTACAAAAGATACTACATATGACATATAACATAAATGTCATATTAATTTAAAATTTTTATTTTTTGGCTAACATTTATTATTCTAAAATGTTCATTTCTATTATCACACAATGTGTCTTATTTATCTCATCAACGCAATGTGTATTGATATTTCATTTAAATTCAAACAATCATTCTGCTACTAAGCCATTTCGTTCTATTATATTTCATTTAAATTATATTTTTATTTTTACAGTAAAAATTATGTGTAAATATATAAATATATCATTTGTGTTTATATATCCACAAAATATAATTTATTCCGTGTACGTTATTCGAAAATACAACTTATATTGAAATAGCATCTTATTTTTTTTAGTAGATTATTTGTTCATTATTTGTATAACAATATATTATTTCTAGCACAGATTTTACATCTTACATAAGAAAAAAAAGGTTCTATAAAGAAAGTTGCACATATTAAAAAATTTGGTGTATACACATTTTAATATACACATTTTAATAAACATTAAAAAAGAATTGCTCATAGTTAACAAGTTTTTTTTACACAATTCTGTAGTGATAAAATCTACATTAAATTTAAAAAATCATTATTTTAAAATATTTAACTGATGATGAATGTATATATCATTGCAATTAAGTAAGGACACTATAAAAATTATAAAATTAATGTCTTTATTATATATATTTAGAACATATGATAAATGTAATGAATATTAAAGAATATTTTAAAAATTATTTTTAATGAAAATATTTTCTGAAGAAAGCAAAATTTAAAATACTATATTGTCGAAAAACTTATTATTTTTGTCAATTATAGATTCAGACCTGCGTTCGAGGATCACACTTAGTATAAGCGTAGTTCTCGAATGCAGGCCAATGATCTAAAAAAATATAAAAAATGTTATACAAGTTTTTATTTAGATGTCATTGATTATTAATTAGGAATTTTTTCTATTTAGAAAAATATTCTCTTATAAATCGGTCGATTTGATTACTACAAGGTAGGTGCTTACTTAGTTTGTATCTATTGAATACAGATATCGACTAGATAACGATAGATATCGAATCTATTGAATATTCTTGATATGTATTCAATTATTTTATGCTAAAACATAACCACCTTTGTACTATTGCACAAAATTTTGGTATCTAAAATGTCTTAATATTTTCAAATTTTTTGAAATGGAAATATAAAATCTGCAAAGAAAGATGTATTTGGTAACAAAATTAATAAGTAATGGAAAACGTATGGAATAATATATAAAAAAGTATTCTAGTAATTATGACTTTACCACCACTATTTAGCTGTCACTTCCCAACACATATGAAAGACTGTACTAATCATGAAATAGATGTGTTGTGGTATCATCCTGATTTTACGCAAAGTCGTTATCCACCAGGGCAAGAAAGTAATTACGCATTATTATGTTGTCTATATCATATATATTTTAGTATTGAGCATATAAATTAAATATTTATTTTTTCATATACTAAATAATCTTTCAGTAAGCGAAGCTTGTACACTGATATGTTTGCTTGTGGCCGTACGAATATCAAAAGAACATTTATTGATTCACGATATAGAAAACTGCTCGACATTGAATATCATTGTAGCAGAAGCAATGATAGAGGGTAATACGACTCATGCATGGCTTATTAAGGAAAAACTTATATCGCATCCATATTTGAGTACCGAAGAAGCTTTGAAACATGGAGGCAAAAGCCTAGATATATTAAAAGAATGGGTACGACATGTTCTAGTAATATTCAAAATAAATTATACATATATTCCAACATAATGTTCAATCAAATAAATTCTCTCTTATAATTATTGTTAGATAATATGTGTAATAATTTTGTCGCAGAAATTTAATGTCTTTCACGAAGAAATAGAAACAGGCTTGTGCAAAAATATAAATACATTTCTATATGAATGGTATAAAAGCCCAAAATCTCATACTTTATTTATGCTACTCATCACATGTGGACGCACTATATTATTTATATTTCAAGAAAATACCTATAAAGTAAGAGATTCACAGTACAAAAAGAAAATATACATGTATATATATATAATTTTATCCATAGGTAACATTGTTTGATTCACACAGTCACATCACTGCTAATAATTCAAATCGCGGATTAGTTATTGCTCAGGTAAGCAGCTATAGTTTTAAAAGAAAAATATAATTTTTAAATATATATTAAAGAAAGAGCAACTTTATGCTATAAGCAATATACGAATCCCTGTTCCGCTAATAATTATGAAAATATGTGATACAGACAACTATTGATAAATTGGAATCACTATGCAACTGGTATACGCGGGAAATATTAAAGAATTGTTACAATACACAAGCTAATAAGTACGAATTAGCTTTTTTATATTCCTATAATGCAGAATGCAGTGGTCATAATAGGGCTTTATGTGAATGTCAACAATCTTGTAAAATATAATTATATACATTTCTATAACTGAATACTGAGATATTTTATTACCTTCTTTTATTGCCAATATCTATTATTTTCGTAAGTAATAAATAAGTAAACACATTCACATGAAATATAATTGTATATACTTAGTAGAACTTTTTATTTAAACACATATATAAGTAATATACACGGCGTGTATTTAGCAGCAGTTTTTAACCAGACAAACTGAATGTAGATTAAGACTGATATATTTATTTACATTATGTACAGTTTACTTTCTCTCTGTTTCTTTCCTAAGGCTGATGAAACGCTTTATTGTTTACACAATGCTGAAACTATTCACTAATAAATTACTCTAATTTATTTTTGAAACCATTTTAAATAACAGTTTCTATGATACCATATATATCCTTTTTTTTGAACGAGTTTAGCATTGCGCAAACGTACTCCTGGCGATATGTTACAACTACATATTAATTAGTTTACGCTGATATCTCATTGAGATTTGCTTTCCTCTCATCTATTTCACATTATGCTTATAAAATATAATCAAAAACGTGTGTGTGGACAATTACAGTTTTACTCGAAAGTTTCGTTTTCGTAGCTTTGTAATATTATATAAGAGTCACTACAATATTTTGATTTCTTAACAACTTAGTTTTCTCTTAATCTGTGATAGTATATAATTTTTTACATTATGATGTCTACAATCTGCATATATTTTGTATAAATAAAAATCGCTTATATATTATCGTGGAAACAAATATAGGTATATATAGAACATTGTTACAAAGGCCAATGTCTAACATAATGATGACAAATTTGTTAAGAGAATCAAATCTGTGTAAAAAGAATATCATTACAAAGTGTAATTTTATAAAGCTCATTTCGTACAATTGTAAATAAGAATGTTTTTACTTAATTTATAGAAAAAATATTTTATCTAGAATAATTATAATGTCTCAGAAATACAATAATAAATAATCGTCTAAAATACAAAAAATAAATTTTCTTTCTGTCTCTCTGTTATCATTAATTGTGATTAATTATAAAAGATAAGTAGAATGCCGAAATAGAATAAAGTTTCTAAAATACAGATTTTTTTCTCTTTATGCTCTTATGTACAGTATTAATTATTGTATAGTAGAGTATCATAGAATTTATTTAATAACAATTTTCAACAACGCAATTTCTAGAAATTACTATCTACAAGAACATATAGCTTAATCTAGCAATTTTGTTTTTCAATTACCACATTATTTTAAAAGAATGCTTGAAAATTATATCTCTTTTTCTTTTTAAGAACTGCTTGCAAGTACCAACAAATACAGACATGTATTTGGCAAAGGTAATTGAGCAATTTTTTGCCATATTTTCATATGTAAATAAACATTTTATACCTCATATTACTTTGTACAATATGATCGATTTCAAGGCAATGCTTATTTTCACTCTTTAAAGATAAATAAAAAATGACAATCAGGTATTAGGATTATTTTACAATTATATGACAATTTTGTGATACTTATGTGATTAATATAGATAGAATATAAATATGAGGTTTCATGTAAATTAAATTTATGATATAAGTAAATAACGTTATTATTTTTTAAGCAAACACTCTCAGAAGATATTTTTTGCATATGTTTTAGCAAATAAAATATATACTAAAGCAATATATTGTACATTGTTGAGAATGCATATAATATATACTTGAGATGCTATATAATATATACTGTAATTCTTTATATTGTGATTAATTTATCTCTAATCATTTACAAAAAAAAGCAAGCTGATATTACATTACTGAAAAGAAATGTTATTTAACAAAATACTTTAAAAATATAGTTTTATAATCGAACAAATAAAATAATAACTTTCTTGTTCTTACAAATGATAATTTTGTATGAATGATTTGGACGAGTGTTGCAAAAAAAAAGAAAAAAAAAATGTTAGAGAGATTGACGAACTCGAGGTTGTGCCCATTCTACAAAATCATCGATTAATACAGGCCAGGCACCTTCCTCATCATAATTACTCATATCTGAATTGATCATAAGTGCAAAGTCTAATAGTAAGTTCCACGTATCTTTTGGAATTGATCTTTTGTGATGTTCCTAAAAGATATCAGTAATTATTTTTAAATAACTTTCTCACTCTCTCTTTGTATATAAAAAATAAATATGAAAATAATATTTAAATTTATGCGCTTACCTGTAAGAACTGACACCATAATTGAAGAAATTTGAATTTATCATCTAAAACAATATTCCAATAAGCAATGGCCATATCCAAATCTAAACCTTTCTGCCCTGTATTCTTTGCATAATTAAATGTGAAGTGATAGAAATCCTTGAATTTTAAAGAATCTCTTAATTCATTTTCTAAACTACCTAAACGTGCTTTTAATTTATCTATACTGTCCACACTGAAAAAGATAATTATGGAAATAATTAGAATTTAGATATTTAATGATTGCTATAAGTATGCAACAAAAAAATTGATATTTACCCCAAGTCTATCATCCCATTCATAAATTCCTCTTTAGTAAATTCACATTGTGTTTCAGCACGAAATTTCCATGCAATGATCAAAACTAATTTACTCTCGGGACTGAGATTTAAATCATCTAGAAATTTCATGATACCATCTGCCGTAATTTTATTGGGTTCACTTGGATCTGTAATGTATAATTGAAATTATAATATTTTATTATAATACTGACAATGAATATAAATAGTAAAGTAAAAGTTGCAGTCATATATTATATCTGTAATTTTACCTTGGTATTTGCTATATAATATTTCCAACTTTTTTTTATCGACAGAATTTTTTGGTTCTTTGTAATAAGCTTCTGGATTTTGGAAATAATTGTCGCTTGCCAGATCAAGCTTCCAATCATTTTGAGCCAGACAATATATTGCAGTTTGCTCTCCA
The DNA here is from genome assembly GCF_047496725.1 of Anoplolepis gracilipes. Lineage (NCBI taxonomy): Eukaryota > Metazoa > Arthropoda > Insecta > Hymenoptera > Formicidae > Anoplolepis > Anoplolepis gracilipes. The sequence continues at coordinate 6,456,667 of NC_132975.1, forward strand.
GTTTGTGTAAATGTTATAAATTTTTTCACTTTGTCCCTTTGTGAAAACTTTAATTTATGCTGCAATTTGAACGAAATAACGTAACACATTGAAAGATGATTACTTACTCGATTATAAAAATAGTGTGCATATAAAGATGACATATATGATTCTAGATTTTATTATTCTAATTAGGCATTAATAAATAATGTCTCTTATACTTTTATTCAGAGAGTTAGATCAACTTTCTGTAAATATCATCATGTAATATCATATATCTAAAAACATTCAAGTTTTTATGACACATTCAAACTATACTTTGATATAATTTTTTTGTCTTAAATAATATTTTAATTCAATATATTTTGTAGGACGGACAGAGAGAACAGGGAAAGCCAAAATGTGAAAATCATTAACATCATATACAAGAATTATACAAGAATAGGTTATTGTAGTAACATAAAAACGGAGCAACAAAATCTCAGTTAGAAAATGGGATTTGATTAATTGACAACTTGATGAAAAGTGTAATTTCGTTGACGTATAATCGCCCTTTTTTTAAAACTTACCATTTTCCGGCTAATTTTAGGCCCCCGAAAAAGCCAAAATATTATTCCCCTCGCACTACACTCGACGTGACATGCGCATGTCTGTGAAGGTCTCAAGAAATGCAAATACATCGAGTCACATCGAGTGGATGTTACACACATATATATATATATATATATATATATATATATATATATATATATATATATATATTATATACATATTTACGTCGCCACCAAACGTTACCGAAGCAAACTAGGACGATACAGCGGGTTATTTAAGAAGGTGGTGACGAAATTATATGGTTAATTTATCTTTGTTTCTTTTTTTCAAAAGATTGACATGTTCGAATAATTTTGTTTCGCTGTCCTTCTCGTATATTTGATTACATTTTAATCGATATTATTTCTTTTTTTACGATAAAAAAGATTTTAATATTTTTAATCATTTTCAAGCATCCCCATGCATTTCACATATCCGCTCTTTTAAATCAGATTTATAGTAAGAGATTTGCAATAAAATACATGTATACAGATTTATTAAGAAAAAATTCGAAGATAAATTCTGTATCAGAAGCGATATAATTCTCGTGAATCGAACAGCTGTGCGCACATCAAACGACGATACGACGAAGGTGATCGATTTCGATTTGTACTGCGATAAATGTCATATAAAAATAATTAAAATAATAGTTATTATTCAACATAACGTGATTCTTTCGCTGTTTAAAATATGACGATTAAGACTATGATTTTAATAACATAAATTTTGTAAAAAAAACTGTAAAATACCGAGTAAATATATATGTGAAGGTTTGTGAGTGATGTGAATGAGAAACTCTGCTTCTGTCAAAAGTTGGACAGAACCACGGACCACGGATCAGTACTAACCTGATATGCGTCTGCAAATAAGATGAGAATAGAGATGCGATTTCATTAAGTGTTGTTCGTTGAAAGGAGGGCAAGATTTATCTTGATTCATCATGTTTATTTATCAAACCATAATGATGTTCAGTTTCAATGTCGAAAAAGCGACAGCGACTGAATCGTGTAGGTTACTGGTACGTACAAAATGATATACATAACAACATTGATAATGATTTTATATACTATATACGCGATTATTATTGCTTCTTATATTAAATTTTATTAAAAGACACATAAATAACATGTGACAATTTATATATGTATATAAAGTAAATATAAAACTTTTGTTTTATTTCGTCATGTTTAAATATTTATTTATGCATGCTCATGCTAAGATGTATATTATTATTTGCAGAAATCTGAAAAGATATATCAAAATGTCCAGCTATATAGATGAAGATACGCAATAATTTTATATAAAAATGACGGGAAATAGTTATGAAGCACTGCCATTCTATCATCACCCTAATAGCACTGGGAGAGAAATGTGCCAATGGCTGGCACATATTAAGCTGTCAAGAATCATTATTTTGACATCCATAGTTTTATTTATCGTGCCATTATTTACACATTATTATTTATCCAAGGTATGTTCAAGAAGAAAGTTGAAGAACTTTCAAGATTATGATTCTGTGATGTTTTATACTAATTTTTGAATTTATTTTTAGGTGGAATCTGATGCTCCAGATAGAGATATATATAGAACGTTTTCAACTCTGGAAGCCTTTGAAGATTTCACATCCATGAAAGCGTCACAATTGAAGATGCGAATAGAAGAAATGTATCGTATAAAAAATTCAGTGAGTAACGAATTGAGAGATCTAGGTGCTAAGAGGCGAAGACTTCAAGGTGAAGTTAATAGTTTGACACAGAAAATAGATGAATTAAAGCAAGAATTATCGCATCAACAAACAGATCTCGATAGATTAAAAATAAGTGTAGAACAAGCACAAGTAGCACAAAGAGAGGCAGTTGAAAGAAATACGCCGGAATTAGCACCTCCTAAGAGAATATTGATTAATACTACTCCAGTTATATTGCTCAGTACAGATCCACGATCGTGTAAAATGTATAACTGTTTTGATCATAGTCGATGTGCATTGACAAGTGGTTTTCCTGTGTATTTGTATGATCCAGATCAATTTTCAGTAGTTAATCCAGGATGGGATGTAGATGGTTTCTTAAAAACGACCATTAAACAAACATTAGGTATGTAATTAATATGTATGAACAAGCTGTAATTAAAAAGTAATATTTTTTTATTTGATAAAATGTTTATTTTATAATATATTTATTATATAGGATACAATCCACATCTTACTAGAAATCCGGCAGAGGCATGCATCTATATAGTTTTAGTTGGTGAAGCTTTAAGTTTTCAACAAAAGAATGATCAACATTACAACAAACCTTTAGATATAAAGAAACTGCATGCGCTCCCTTATTGGGGAGGAGATGGTAGAAATCATATATTGTTAAATCTTGCGCGGAGAGATTTGTCTGCAGATTCTGGAAATATTTTTAGTAATCTGGATACTGGAAGAGCAATGACAGTACAATCTACATTTCATAGAAATCAGTTTCGCAGTGGTTTTGATTTAATCGTCCCACCAATTCTGGGACCACCTGGTGGAGATGTTTGGCAGGAATGTGCACAAATGTTGCCTGCGAGAAGAAAATATTTATTGTCTTTTCAAGGGGAAATGAGAACCTTTAAAGGTACTCCAATAACACATCAAATCGACGATTCAGACTTAGATCTGGAAAAATTAGTGGTTGATGATAATAATATAGACTCATTTATCATTCAACATTTGAAAGATATGAGCAATGGAATAACTTTGGATAAGTTTTATATTCAATTTGAATGTATACCAGCTTCTGTGGAAAGCAAACCCATGGAGACCCTTGATTGGTCGCTCTGCGGAACTGATTCATCCAGAAGAGCCATACTAAAGGAATCGACATTTGCATTGATTTTAGCTCCTAGCAATGTCACATTATTGACTACTTCGTCTATGCAAGCGAGATTATATGAAGCATTACGAGCCGGATCAATACCAGTTATTCTCGGCGGTGATCAGATCTTGCTTAATTATAATGAAGTCATAACTTGGAGAAGAGCTATTATCTTTTTACCTAAGGTAATTTTTATCGTAGCATTGTCAAATTTGACGTTAGTGATGTTGAATCAAGGTTGACAAAAATATAATTTTAGGCCAGAGTGACAGAAATGCATTTTTTATTGCGTGCTGTTCCTGACAACGATCTTCTGACTATGCGAAGACAAGGTAGACTGATATGGGAACGTTATATGAGTACCGCTCAAAGTGTAGTGGATGCTACCATAGCGGTAGTCAGAGACAGACTTGGTATACCTCCGTTACCGGCGCCTCAAACACCCAGTCCCAGTGTTTTTAACGAAAGTTTCGTGGTATGTATATTTTAATGTGACAAAATAAGTGATCCGATTTTATTATATACATATATATATATATATAATTCACATGTTATCTTATTTTAAAAGCCTTTAAAATCGGATACAATTATTGCTGAGCCTGAAGCTGAAGAGAGCTTAGGTCCTTTAGAACCACCGTACCCATCTCCTGCTTTTAAGAGAAATTATACAACATTATTAGTTCAAGGTCATGAAATTTGGAATGATTGGATGGATCCATTCAATTTGTATCCACAGTTACCTTTTGATACCGTTCTTCCCAGTGATGCCAAATTTCTTGGTAAGATTACTATCTTAAATACTACTTTAAATGCTATATGTTATGTAAATTTTATTTAATCATATTATGCTTTACTTATTCTCATAGGGTCAGAAGTTGGTTTTCGACCTATTGGCAAAGGGGCTGGAGGTGCCGGAAAAGAGTTTAGTGAATCATTAGGAGGAAACTATCCAAGAGAACAGTTTACAATTGTAATATTAACATATGAAAGAGAACAAGTTCTTGTAAACTCGCTAGCGCGTCTTTATGGCTTGCCTTATTTGAACAAAGTATTGATTGTGTGGAATAGTCCGAAACCACCCGCGGAAGATCTCAAATGGCCTGACATTGGCGTTCCAATAAACGTAATATATAAGTATAATTTATTATTCTATACAACGCAGGAAAATTACATAAAAATATATTTTAAATATATTTGAACAGGTTATAAAAGCTCCAAGAAACAGTTTGAACAATAGATTCCTTCCATTCGATGCAATTGAGACAGAAGCCGTCCTTTCTGTTGATGATGATGCTCACTTGAGGCATGATGAGATCATGTTTGGTTTCAGGTGAGCTGATTTTATGCACAGTTTTGATCAATGTAAGTATCTTTGATATCTATTACATATGATATTTACAGAGTATGGAGAGAACATCGAGATCGCATAGTTGGATTTCCTGGTCGCTTTCATGCATGGGACCAGAATTATCATAACGCTTGGAATTATAATTCCAATTATTCATGCGAATTATCCATGGTTTTAACCGGGGCTGCTTTTATTCACAAACATTATACATATCTATATACGTATTGGTTACCCCAAGCAATAAGAGATAAAGTTGACGAATATATGAATTGTGAAGACATTGCTATGAATTTCTTAATATCCCATATTACCAGGAAACCACCAGTTAAAGTAAGATCTTATCTTTAATAATATTAAAAAGAATTATTTAAAACTACATTAGTACTACATTATTCTCTCTATTTTTTTCTAACATCTTAAATCATATTTTAAATCTTGATTTAGATTTTACGCAAATATTACAATTTTTGTTTATATTTTGAATGATTAAACATTACAAGTTTATATACCATATGATTTTAATACATATATTTAATTGTTCACTTACTAGGTAACATCACGTTGGACATTTAGATGTCCAGGTTGTCCAGTTTCGCTTTCAGAAGATGATACACATTTTCAGGAGAGACATAAATGTATTAATTTCTTCTCACAGGTAAACAACATTTTTAATTATTATATAAATAAATTTTAATTATTATAAATAAATTGAAACAATGTAATATACATTATTCAATATGATTTATGATCTTAGGTTTTCGGATATATGCCTCTATTAAATACACAATATCGAGCGGATTCCATACTATTCAAAACACGAATACCACATGATAAACAAAAATGTTTCAAATTTATATGAAGAAAGAATGCGCGCACGTGTATAGACTTCTGTGTAGGTATTGTAGAATAAGATTTATATATATATATATATATATAACTTTGATACAATTTTATGAAGTTCTATTGTACAAGACATTTTACAAAAGGTGTACAAGAAGTTCAGGACATAATGGAAAGTTTAATTATATAATAAGGATTTTATCAAAAAAATGTCAATAAATAGGTAAACTGTATAAATAATTATATGGACAGATCTTGAATATATCTTTCAATGATTAATGCAGAGCTGTTCTCGTGTAATTGAATAATTTTCAATTTTTTGCAAGATATTTAATAACGATGATTATAAACGATTAAAATAATTTTGTGAATAATAATTTTTATGAATAATATTAGAGAGATATGATAAAGTAGCCTGCATTAATATATGTGTAATGTGTTATATATGTGAATATATAATTGGACATCTATTTTCTTTCTTTAGGTTCTTTTCTTTTTTAAATATAATCAGTTGCAATCTGAAACATTTAAAAAGGATAGAAAATTTTGTAATTATAATTAACATACTATATTAATATATACTATAGTCTACAATATATATAGTATATATAATGTAGTATACTTGAATTATACTGCCATGATTAGTAGCATATATAACTATATAATATATATATATATATATATATATATATATATATATAATATACACACTATACATATATACATGCGTGTATATATTATAGGCATAAATTAATAATATATAATATTATATACATGTATATATTAATATATACATATATATATATATATATATATATATATATATATATATAATATACACACTATACATATATACATGCGTGTATATATTATAGGCATAAATTAATAATATATAATATTATATACATGTATATATTAATATATACATATATATATATATATATATATATATATAAATTAAAAGAAAAACAAGAATTATATATATATACATAAATTGTGTATAAGTGTGAGAAAAAAGAGATGTATTATAATAGAATCAAAATAATGTATATATATCTACAATAAAATTGGACAGACAACATAATTTTTTAACGTAAGCAAAATGAAAAATAATTAAGAATATCAAAAAGTTTGAAATTTATATATATGCACATATTGTAGTCATCTAATTGGGACAAGACATACATAAGAATTGTTGGAACAATTTGTGAATCTCTAGACTTCATTATATAAATCATTGTATAAATACTTTGTAAATCTCTATAATTAACTACCTTACAATTGATACAGAAACATCACATCTGTCTAATGTAATATACATATGATAATGGCATATATTGTGTAAGATTAAATTTTATATTATACTGTGTAATATTTTATATTATTTACCATTTTATTTATTATTATTTTCATAGGTTTTTTCATTTGTGGCATTTGAAACATCATATAATACTTTTGAAAATATTAATAATGTTAACAAATAATATTTGCAAATGTGAACGTACTCATCTAAATTTGTACGTACATTTGGAATGTATTTTTTTTATATAAGGGCTATATTAAATAAATTTTATTTTATTTTTTAATCATATGAGATTAATAATGAAATATGTTTAATAAAGAATATTGTACAGTACAAGTAGTAATCAAATAATGTAAAAGTTTTAAAATCTAAAAAAATTTCTGTATTTTTTATTTGTAAAAAATCATTCCTTTGACATTAACAAAGTTGAAAATAATGTTTTTGTAACAATACTCATTTTTTTCGCGTTATAAAAGTTCTTAAAACAAGATATAGGAATTTTATTTGTAAGTTTATATGTCCTATCTCTATTTTTTATATGTCTTTATGTGTTATTCATATTTTTTATATGTTAAAATAGTCTATATTATTTTATTATATTATTATACATAATATTATAATTTATATGTTTTATATACAATATTGACGTGTGCCAAATTTTTATAATTTTATTGTTTATGTATATAATATACACAATTAATAAGCTTTCGATTATCTATAATATGTAAAGATATTTTAAATTTATCTTGTAAAATTTATTTATGAAATGTAGTTTACCCAATATTATATATAACGTGTTCAAGTAATTTTATTGTATCTCAAACATTACCCATTATATTCTTATGCGATATTACTTTTAAATGCAAGAATATTTGTGTAATTGCCCTTGATGTGAAAAATTTCATGTACAGTAATTATTAATGTAAAGAATTATTCTATAGTTGCTCTGTATGTTGTATTACTTTATACATTGTGCATGCAAATAAGTTGTGATTTTTTAATTCTTAAATATCTCGTGGTAAAAGTATACATGTATATATATGGATACTTGTCTCTGATAGATTCCTTGCTTTATTTAATTTAGAAATAAGAATATTTATTTTGAGAATGATGGAATTTAAAATTCATACGAATCATACATTGATACTGTAATGAATGTAAACAGTTATGTTTTATCATTTTTATTTAAAACTAGATTTTTTCTTCAGATCTATTGCTTTGTATTCTAAACACTGCTTATAATTAGAGGCATTTCATGAATGAAACATAGGAAGTTGTAAATTAATGATTAAATTTATAAATTGGAAGAAAAAGAGATAATACAAAATTACCACGAGATGATAAAAATCTACATCGCATTATGCGATTTAATTTATTTTAGTTGTATGCTTTTCTAATCTGTTATTTTATTCCAGGGTGAAAGAGATACGCTTTGCATGTATTAAAATAAGTTTCAAAATTAATATTACCATTTTATACAAAGATATTTTATATTCTTTGCCGTTTCGTTCCGCAAGTAGTAAGTAATCACATGTATGAGACATGTTGGATGAGCAGTAGTAAATGTCAACAGTAGTTACTACATGTGAATAGTCAGACGCACAGTAGTAATATGCATACGACAAATGCAGCACTACAGAGTTATATCAAGTGACTATGTTAAAATTATTTATATATTGATCAACAATGACTCTGACATTAATTTACGTAATTATATATATATGTGTAATAACATCACGCGTTGTAACAAAGTGCGGGGCAAATTTGTAACTGTGATTATGCATGCAATGACGTCAATAGAGAATTTCACGCTTTTTAGATTCATTTTTTATAATACATATACATGTAGATGTAAAATACAGATTACTTATCTAAATCATTTTAATAAAATTTTGAAGTTTATATGATTTTTATATAATTTTAGAGAGAGAGAGAGAGATAGAGAGATGTGTATCTCATTATTATGTCACTGTTGGTTTCTCGATATATTTTTGCGTTAAGTTTGTCTGCTCATCGATAAAGAAAAAAGAAGTTTTCGAAATCTGGGTAACTCTCATCATATGTGCGCCACGTGACGTGCCCAACTATACAAAACTTTAGCAATGTTGAAGGAATGGCGCGCATCGACCATCAAAAGTTTCTACGATCTTGGAGAGCACAGTGAGATGATTTACTGAGTATTTTGCGTACAATTATACGAACGACTGTATAGTAAATATATATTGCGTTTACTTTGCATACGCTATTTTTCTGAATGCTGGTACATAATTAGAAAATCTTGAAATTCACACGCGTTTCTTGCAACTGCGTAAATCTTCAGAAAAATTAAAAATACGAGTTTCTCCCCGGTGAATCTTTTTTATGCATATTTTTTTTTAATTTTACTGATAAGATTACATATATAATACGACAATATTGACAAGTAATAATTCAGGGAAAAATGAAAAAATCAATGTTACAAATTTTATTTTGCACTCTTGAAATGAATGCGACATTTTTCGATATACAAAGTATTAGGGAATGAAATATTTGAGAATATTTTTTTTTTTAAACAAACACTAATTTCGAAGATTAGAGAAATTTCATCGATCCTTCTCTTAAAACATTAAAATGATTTCTACTGTTTATAGAGGGATCCGTTTCAAATACAGCGCCGTGTGATTGCGATCCTCGCGAAGTTCGCGCCAGATTGGTCCGTCCGTCGATCAATACAGTATTTTCCGCGACGTAAGTCTCGTCCCATTTGCCGATTGGTCAGGACGTACGCCGCAATCCGATTATTTATTAAGCTCGCGGGAAGGTGCAATATTTGTCAGGCATCTCGTTTGTCGCAAGTACGAGATGGCAGGCGATCGTGATCGACGTACAACGTGTAACCGCCGATTACTATTGCATGAAACCCGAACAAATCCCTGCTCGAATGACAGCCGCACTTTGAACGTCTTTCCACTTTCCCTTCTCTCCTCTTCAGCATCGGTCGTCGTCTACACGAAAGTTCTTACACCGTATGTAAGGTATTATAAATATCTTTTCCATACTATAAATTCTTTGGAAGATTTTTCAATTTTTATTTACGGAAATATCACTAACTTTAATCTTTTAATTATATTAATTATCTTATTGATAAATTTACAAATAATCGAAATAATTTTATTGAAATAAGTCTATTTTAAAGTTAAATAAAAAATGATATTTTTCTATGTTTATGTTCTTATATATATATATATAATTATATATAATTATACAGTTTTTAAATTGAAAAAGTTATTGATGTAAGAACCACAACGATGCCTTTCATACAAACATATAATTCTTGACGCGACTTTTAATAGAAAGTGCACGCGCGCGAGTTGTAAGCCACCCCGTATACGAAAAGAGGGGAAGCAAGAGGTGGAAAGCAGCTCGGTTCGCGCAACTGCGGTTCCACACAAGTGCGATAAGACTATCCTTTCGATAGAGGTCTCTGAGTGATATATACGTCGCGCGACTCCGAAGAACCGCTCGCGAGGAATGCGGGTTCGCGCCTCGATGTCGACGTGAATATTTCGAGACAGGAAGTCGAATCGCGACCGGAAATTCGCCCCATTCCACGTTCCAAGTCGTCGCCGTTAAAGGGAGGCTTGCGAGAAAGTGAGGAGGTAAACGAGTGTGCGAGGGAAGAAAAAGGAGAAAGCAGCGGCGCGGAGGGGGGGGGGTAGCCAGGTATACCGAGAGCGAGAAAGAGAAAGCGATAGGAGCGCAAAGTTAGAAAGAGGGGGATGGTGGGATAACTTCAGCCGGGAGGGAAAGAGACGGAGAGTTCCGCGCGCGGGTCGACGTGGACGCGCCGTTTGATCGTCCCAGCGCGGCGGAGGGGGGGAGGCACACGCGCGCGCGCGGGAGAGAGACAAACGCATTCGCGCGAGTCGTGCCGTGCCATCGCATCGTCGCATCGTCGGAAAGGGCACCGCCGCCGCGCGCGAAAGCGGCGACGCGTCGGATAACTCATTTTGAGCCGCCGCTGCCGGACGCGCGACGCAACGCGGCGTCGCGACGCCAGGCGCCGCGCAGTGCGCACACAGGCACCCTCTGGCGCTCCCTCACCTTCGTCGTGCGAGACGAGTGTCGGCCGTTTCGCGCAAACTTTTAACGGACGACTCGACGCGGGGATACGAATAGAGGCGAATTGAGCCGAGAAAGAGGGAGCAAGAGAGAGAGAGAGAGAGAGAGAGAAAGAGAAAGAGAAAGAGAGAAAGCCATAACGCCCGAGATGGGTGTTTAACCCTCGCGACGATCATCGGGCATTCTCGCGTTCGTGCCGAGAATCGTGTCGACGACGACGACGTCAACGGGGACGAGGATGAGCGCGACGACACCTCGGCGACGGCGACGATAGAAGAGATAACGAGTCCCTTGGAGCGACAGTGGTGAACCCCCTCCGTTGTCAGCTGGGGAAACGTTTGTCGTGGGTGTGTAACTGTTCGGGGACGATCGACTGCGTGGGCGTCGCGGCGGCCGTTAGAGGCGCGCCGAGGAGCGCCATTGTCGTGTCAGCTGCCACGTGAATCGCGCGGACGTCTGCGAGCGTCTGCGAGCGGACTTTTGCGGAAAGAAAGGCTGATCCCGGGACGGCGATCGGAGTGCCAGATCGTGTACGAACGCGCTACGTCATCGCTACGTCGAGCATGTCTCCCGCGGTCGCGACGGCATCCAGTTAACGAGACGGCGATATACCTTCGCGGGTCTGTTAATTGGGATGGCGCATCGCCTCGTTGCGGTGTTAGTATCCGGAAGATAACGCAGAGGATCCGACACACAAAGAGGACGTCGACGTGACAACTGCAGCGCTACCGTGTCCGATACCGTGCGTAGGTCGAGCCACGAAAGTCCTATTTATCTTTAGCGGTGGCAACCCAGTGACCCGTTTTCCTTTTCAATCGATGCGGTTTTACAGAATTTTCAAGAGAATCAGGGACGCAGCCATTATCCAGTGATTCGGAGCTCAACGAAAACGCTGTCATCCTACATCATCGCTCCGAGTGTGCGGAATCGCATTGATTAGATCGCACGCAGCTGTCGCTTTATTGAAGCGATCAAGTGAATTTATCGGAGGTGAAGAGAGAAAGAGAGAGAGAGAGAGAGAGAGAGAGAGAGAGAGAGTGAGAGCAGTGCTTTCGCCCCTCCTCGCGAAGCAACGTCGAGGAAGATCTGCGGTTCTTCAGCGCGAGAAGGGTTACGTGAGTCGTACGCTCGCAAGGAACAGCGTATCGTCCGATGGTGCATTCGGGCAACGCAGCGCGTGAGGCCGGGCCGCAAGAGAGAATGCGAGAGCCTCCTCACAGCCTGTGAACATGATTTGTCATACACATGCGACGGGCGGTAATCGTACGACGAGAGACACCGACGACGACGACGACGACGACGAGGAGGAAGACGACGACGAGGAAGACGACGACGACGACGACGACGACGACGACGACAAGGACAACGACAACGACGACGAGGAGGAGGAGCGCGACACTCGCGGCCATGCCACGAGGACGCCGTGCGCTCGCATGAGATCAGCCCGACTGCTACTACTATCTTACCGCAGTATCCCACAGCATCGGGGAAGAAAGCCCATATCGCGCCAGACGTCACAGTCAGACAGCGCAGCCGAGTCCAAGGACGTCCACCTTCTATTGTTATCCCATAGTGCAGAGGAGACCATCCCGAAGTCATCGACCACGACGGAGGTGGTGTCGTGTCGCGATTGGCGCGAGCCGCGAGTGCAACGTTCGAGTGGCGAGTCAACGACGACGGTGGTGCAATCGCGACGACGACGACGACGACGACGACGTAACTCTGGTGCGTTCGCGTTTCCGCGTCGCGGTGCGGTGGTGCGGTCAACGGGTGTCGGATGACTTCCCCAGGACGAAAGCCGCGCTTCGTAGTAGTCGTAGAAGGTTATATATCCCGATTGTCGTATCCACGTATCGCGTCGACGACGATCGTCGTAGAGGAGAGGCGCGGAGGGAGCGTAGGCCCCGTCGGTATTACGGCAACGTCCCGTCGACGTCGGCGTCGTCGGTGGTGCGCCGGCCTGCCTCACACCCGCGTCATACCCACGTCGCATACCCCGTGCACGCGCGTACACCGCCATCGTGATGGCGGAGCTACCTCAGCCTGACATGTCGCACCTCACCCCCGAGGAGAGGCGCATCATAGAGGGTGTTTTAATGCGCCAAAAGGAGGAAGAGGAACAGGATCATGAGATTATGAGGTATGTACTCTCTCGATGCTTACTACTTTTGTTTGCAAAATTTCCGATATCCCTGTAACCAGTAGATTTTTTTCATATTAAAAAATTAAATGAAAATAGTAAAAAATTATATGATTTTACGTAGTAAATAAAGTTGGAAAGTAATAATCAACAAGAAGTGGTGTGATTAAAATCTTGATCATACTATATATATATATATATAAAAATTACTTTTATTTAATTAATTATCTTTTTATTTAATTATGTTTTTTATTATTTTTTCAAATTTTGTATGCAAAGAAAGATGCACAAAAGAGTAATTAAATATTTTTTCCAACAAAATATTTTTTTGTTCAAAGAGATTTTTAATTAAATCTTTTTTATTTTATAACAAGATAAATGATACAACTTTTTTACACAATGTATAAAAATAGAGTACTATCTAATAATATTTCATATACAATAATATCGATATACATGTGTTTTATCAGAAAGAACATAGAATATAATTTATAATTATTATTTAATAACAGAATATAATTATAATAATGATTTAATATTAATATTATTATTAATATTAATAATATTAATATTATTATTAATATTAATAATATTAATATTAATACTTACATGACAAATGATTAATTCGTAATTACGTTGTTTATCTAATTAAGTAACACATGTGTAATTAATAATTATCACTCTTGTATATACATTATTTAGTAAAATGTTGAAATGACGACTCAAAATTTTATTATATACGCTAAGAATTTTTTATATTACTACAAAAAATCTCTTACTACAAGTTTCATCGCAACTCTCTCCAATGATAATCACAAAATATGTGTAGATGCATAATATCGAGTCTTAAAAAGAGCATGAACATGTGCTGATATATTTTTTGCCGCCGTACGATAATCGCTTGCGACATGAATTCGAAACTATCGATGAAGGTATTGTTTTGCAAGCAGAACGCGGGCTTTCACACACACACACGAGTATTTAGGACTCTCCATTACACCGGATATTGCCAGGCTGGTCAAACGCCTGTAATAACATTCAAGTATCGTGATGCGTGTGGCCGATATTGTTTGTCGCGCTTTCGATAATTGCGACCGTTTTTATGCCGTTATTTAACGTGCCACAACTAAAATCGTAAAATTGCATAAAATTGCATTGTGTCAAATAAACATTGGTGAAGACTGTTGATATTTTATTAGATTAAAAATTTTTTACATTTACGATTTTTTGATACGATGAAATTTTTTATACGTCGATTATTTTCTATGTATGTATATTTATACATATATGTATAGTTGAATATTTAAACAGATGTGTGAAAAGATATTGCCGCCATTTTTGGACTCGTATACAAAAATATCTTTGATAGAAATTATTCTTTCAATCTTATTATGATTTGAATGATGATTAAAATTAATTAACAGGCATTTTTATATATTTTTAATATCTAGAAGAATGTTAGATAATAACTTTAATTATAGTAAATGGCATCTATTTTAGAGCGCGATGGCGATTAGTGATAACTGTTAAGGTCAAACTGCGGCCAAGTTTAGAAGTCATCGAAACTAGAGACACAAAAGAGAGATATTAATACGGTTAGTGGCGCAAAAATAAGAGATGTCGTTTAGTCGGTTGTTATATAGTTGTTACCGATAACCACAATTGAGCAGACGGACGAAACGACAATCGATCGATCGGATAAAGGTATTTCTTGACCAGTGAGCCTGCTCCTCCGGCTCGTTTCACCTATTTTCCCGGCTCACCTGCTCATTAGTCCTTGACCGCTTTACACCTACATCTTCCATTTATGTATCCACGGCCCCGCACATGCTCCCCGATTACCGCGTCGGCTCTCATCTCTTTTGTATCAAGCGATCAGAAATAAAAGTCGCTTATAATTGTCTTTGCCATCCGCAAATATTCTACATCCTTGCTATATTCCGTCCTCGCAAAAAGTGCTTTCTACGTCTTATTTATCCGTGTTTTAGACAATCGACTCGGTGTATAAAGTCACGCGGGATTGATCGGCCTCGCGACGATAAAAATAAAGCAACCGATTGCAACCGGTCACGTGCCCGACTTATCACAGGAGGCGATGATTGACCGGCGTGCGTAATTGCTTGAATACACACACACACCCACACACACACACACACACACACTATTGTTTTCTCTCTTTATCTCTATCTCTATATCTGTCTCGCTCTCGTGGCGTCTAACAATAACTAAAAAACAGACGGGAGGGAAGAGAACGAGTGTTGCGCAGGTTTTATTGATAGATCGTCGTTGGGCGGGGAAAAACGAGAACGTGAGAAAGATGGGTAAGAGTAATGAGAAAAGCGTGCTGCGCCATACCGATGCGAGAGATCTTGTAACGTAGACGATAGGTACGTGTAGGGGGACGCATGTAAAATGCAAGGCGACGAGCTTTGACGTGGCTTAGTAACGAGCTGCTGCTGCAGCTATAGAGGGTATGCGGAGCCGTAACGGACGGGGTGTGAAAGCGCCTGGATTGGCACGGGGTAAATTCTTGAGGGGTGAAATATATACGCGTCTCCTCTCCGGAGGAGATAGGTGGTAGCGCGCGTCTTTGAAAGATCCGGGGGACGGGGAGAGGGGGGGGGGAAAGGGAAGAGGGAGTAGGAGTGCAAATACCGCGGAACGACGACACGGATAGACCGTTCTGCGTCAACGCAAGTTGAAAGTTAAACTTGAGTATCGCGTCGCGTATCACCCCTATATCACATTTTCCGCGATATCCCCCGATTTCGAAGATTCTTCGCGGAGACGCCGAGGGTATCCTCCCGAGGGACGCGCGCAAATGAAACGAGCGAAAGATAAATGAACGATATCCTAGAAATGCATAATCCCTCGATGGTTGAGAGCCTTGTATATAGTACCTATTTCTCGCGTAAACCCCATAAAGGAGAGCGGCAACGGATGTGCATTTCGACGAATCGCGGAAGTCTCCCTCGTTCCATTACTCAGTCACCGCTCGGTTATCGCGCATTAACGTCTCTCGTTGAGCTTTGTTCTATTTTATATGGACTTATATACGCGCGCGTAATACTTGTACGACGTTCTAGGACGCTACATCTTCTATAATGTTTCTTCCGATAGCTTAATACTATTCTTGCACGTCGTTTATATTATAAAATAATACCATCACACAAATGTTATATTAGCATTTTTATGAGATGAAACATAAAAGTATAAATATGAAAAATCTGCAAGAATAAGTATATATCACACATATTATATATCGCACATAATATTTCATACATATGTCACATATATGTATAATAAGATATTTTATAATAAACATTTTCGACTGTATGACACAACAATTTTTCTTCAGAAAAATTAATTACAATTAATGATAGAAAAATTAATGACAAATAATTAATAGAAAATTGCAATCCGAGTAAAAATAAATAAATAATTATATCTTTTTCATTCTCTATTGATGTTGATATATATAGAATGATTAGGTCAATAATAATATATATTACATTAAAATCTTGATATATAAGATAGCGGAATAGATCGAAGGATGCAGGATATATTAGAAATAAAAGTTATGTGTGAAAGTAGAATTTACATCTTTGATACTTTATCCGTATATTTTTTCCTCTTCTTTTAGCTCTTTTCTCATATCGATGGAAGAACAATTCTTGCGTGTCGCGACCTTTTGCACGATCGCTCATAACGCAAAAGTGGGAAAGTCTTGAGCGACTCTTTGTCGAGTGTGATCACCGTTGCGTGCGCGAGTCACTCGATTATCGATAAAGTAATTAGAGAAATATAGACGGATGTGCGCGCGGTGCACCCCGAGAGTTGTTGTAACACGACGCGCCAGCTTTTGTTCTATCGACTAACTCGGGATTTAGGTTACGGTGTCAGGATGCGTAGCGCGACCGTTTCCTTTATTTGACAAACGGTCAAGGGTAAGAAGAGATTCAGTGCATATACGACGTAATATTCTTACATTAATTAGAATCGAAAACTCACTCTAATGCTCATATTTCAGACCGTAATTGCATCTGACCGAATGGTTACAACAAGTAAATTTGTTGAACATTCGAGAGGAATCTAATATAAAAAAACACACAAAATTAATGCTGACAATAAAGCGCAAAAATAATTTATAAACGGACTTGAGAAATTTTTCCGAAGGATTCGTGTAAAATTTATTGTTCGCGCTTCCGAAATCTCGCTTCGTGTGCAGCAAAACTTGGATTGGGCTTGGTTGGTCTTTTTTACGCCCGCGATATGTGCTACTATTATCGAAACATGAGATGGTGCCGGCACGTCGCAGTGCCAACAACCCCCGGTCGAAGCTCGGCCTTCGTCGTCGCGTATGCGATCCAAGATCCAAACCGTAAAAACTGCCGCAGCGTGCCAAGTGCTCTCGCATTTTCCTCCTTCCAGGCTAAGCGGCCAGCGATTATAACTTATTTGCCGCACGAACGTCTTTTAACGAAGGTTTCCCTACACTACATAACTCGCACATGGTAAATCACGCGTGTTTACATTGTTTAAATATTTGCCGCATCGACAAGCGGCTTTTTTTTTTTTAATTATACTGATTGGCGTACTAGTTTCTTTTTTTCTTTTACACTTTCAACGAGCGAATTAGGTTGCATTATGAATAAAGGGATACAACGATTTTAACGACCTTTTATAGTATAAACGAAAGCCGGTAATTAGAGAAGCGCTCTCTCTCTCTCTCTTTTTCTCTCTATCTATCTATCTATCTATCTCTCTATTTATATATATATATATATATATATATATATATATCTTTTTCTCTTTCTCTATCTTTCTGAAAGTGGAATGAATGCGCAAACAAATAGAAAGATATGGAGCGGATCCTTTTGACACGACTGGCTATTTATCCGACTGCGAATCGCGATATATTTAAAATATACTGACGTCGTACTCCATTGTGTGCAGGACGATGTTTATTTTATCTCTGCGCAAGCTTCATTAATTTCACTTGCATTTTTCGCCAGTGCTCTTCGCGTAATTAGCCAACAGAGAGGGATGTAAAAAACAAGAGATGCGATTACGGTTGGATGGGTACGAAATAAACGTGGCCTGGGAAATTTTTTAGCATTATTTTTCAACAAACTTATAAATTATTTTCAAGGAGAACTTATTAAATTGCGTTGTTTTTCTCCAACAATGTGTCGCGCGTCACGTCAAACGCAAAGTCGTAGTAAACAAATATTATCGACAGCCCAGCTCTCTCTCTCTCTCTCTCTCTCTGTCTGTCTCTCTCTCTCTCTCTCTCTCTCTCTCTCTCTCTCTCTCTCTCTCTATCTCTTCAGATGTAGACAAGACAGTCTAGATTTAATAATTCCAGTTCAGTGATTCAATATTCCATTGTAGATTATTATTATAACTATGATATATACATATACAGAGAAAGGAAATTTACTTGATCAAAGTAAGTGCAACGTCATTTTGCACCAAATATTGTTACGAAAGTAAGTTTATCTGAAGTCAATCTGGCTATTTCATTTAAATTCCATCTACGACATTACACATAGAGAAATTTATTTAATCGCGAAATTGAGATTAAATAACGTTGCAACAAAATCCTTTTGGTAGACGATATTTTCGACGATAAATCGAATAGTAACGACGCACTTTGACAGAATCGTGCTGGCTTAATTTCGCGCGTACAGGACACACGGTCCTAAATTGGCTTAATGGATGCGAGCGGATGCGAATAGTCGCAGAGTAAGGACGACGAAGACGGCGACAAGAGTGACGTCGGCGTCGTCACGTTGCGCATTCAGGGTGAGATTACCCGACCGCCCGTCGTCCGGACGCTTTCAAGGCGCGATTTACGGAACAGAAATAAATCTACGAGAAAAGCGAGAACGCGAGCTGTTATCTCAGGTGATTTGGTAGAACGCTGGAAGTCTGTAAATGGCGAAGGGATTGACAAATCTGACTGCCGTTCTCATGGGATATAGTTTTCATATTAGAAACGGTCTGGTGATATTCTCGGCTCTGCTGATACAAATTTAGTGAGATATCAAGTACAAATGCGCGCCATTGTTAGTTTTATATTATTTAATCTCTAGATATATGCATCGATTATATATGATTAATTTATTCTTTTTAGAGAAAAAAATATCAGAAATGAAACTAATAAAATCTTTGGCTGTTTAGGAATTCAGGAACTCTAGAGAAATTTTTTTTTAATATTTTATTTTTTTTTATTGTATATATTACGTATAGGAAAAATATAAGAATAGAAATGGATATATTTTCTTTAATACTTTATTTCTTGATCATTCTCTCTTGTTAGATATAAAAATTATTAATTCCAGATTTTTAACATCTGACTGTTATTTGAATCTAAAGAATATTATACACTAGAAATAAAAATACAATCGAAATTAAACAATATGTTTAATGTTCAGTTTTTTTAAATTTCGTTTCTTTTTAATAACATTTTTTTTTTTTTGTTTACACAGGCGAAAGCAAGATGAGGTCCAAGTCCTCGAAGAAACAATACGGATGCGTTCGGAGAAACACAAAAAGGCAGGTGTGGAGCTGAACGCCACATGTCACATGTGCTTGAAAACCAAGTTTGCCGACGGCGTCGGCCACATCTGCAACTACTGCGACATCCGCTGCTGCGCACGCTGCGGCGGAAAGGTCACTTTACGGTCAAACAAGGTAAGAGGAAAAGCATGCAAATAAATGGTCAGAAAAGTCATGAGGTCAGATTGATTGAATCGGTTGTAAGCGTCTGTTCTAACGTCTTTCCTTTTTAGTGTTACGCTTTTGACATTAGATTCGATATATGTAGAGAAACCTTTCGAAGGCTTTGACGTAAAAAAAAACATCATACGTAGAAAATTATAATAAAAAGAGATATGAGTGATGAATATGATGCACGATAATCAAGTTGATATTAATGCGTTTGAGATAAAACACTATACGTTTGTGTTAAGCGATTCTTTCTCTTTCTCTCTCAATGTATATATTAATATATACATAAATTATTTTAACAAAATAATTTACGAATAAAATAAGAAAAGAAATGTGTAAAATAAGGAATGTTATATTGTGATGTAAACGATAGTTATTCGGAACAACACTAAAAAAAAGTGTGGAAATCAAATTCATTAGGTCCGCACTGCTTTTAGAGCAAACTTTTCGTGAATGTAAAATGTAGAGGTAAAAAGAAATGGATGTGTAAGCTTGTCTTGATTTTATAAATTTTATCTTGCAGCTTCTTTTATCTTTTTTTCTTATCGTATTGTCTTGGCAAATTAACAAATATATAAACAACAAATTCCATATAAATTATCAAGTTCGTATAATTCTCGCGATTAATCAATTGTAGATGTAGAGATGTTTCTGGGTTTAAAAAATTTTTTTTTTTTACGCGATAAAGACCGCGAAAATTGCGATCGATTAAACGTACAAATTGTATGGATACCTTTTGCGTTCGGAATATTAAATGTCCTGCTGTTCATAAATTGACCTTATCATCGAAGCTATCGTTTCACCTCGTCATGTTTCATAAAATTTCTCTCTCTCCCTTTTTCATATTTCACGGACACGAGCCGTCTGTCCGGTTAGTCAGAATTTCGCGATTACCTCATTATAATGTACGGGGAAATGACGGGAAGTAATGTATTGCGATTTGACGCAGGCAAAATTTAACGCCGATAGCGTTATCAAAACGCGCGAGGAGAGAGCGGAAAACGTCGTTGGGTGGGCCGAGATGCGGGTGGGGCGCTCTGTAAATGTCATCTTCCTGGAAATGATTAAGTCACATCATAAGTCAGATAACTGGTATAACGCGTAATGTCGAAATACGTTGAAATAATTGACCCATATAGGCGGCTCGTCGCCATCTCCGTGCCGGTATACCAATTAACCCTTATCACGAATCTATATATATATATGTCGGTGGGCGTAATGCCGTCACTAAATAGCCGCCGCCACACTCGGATACGGTTTTTCTCCCTCTCTCTCTCTCTCTCTCTCTTTCTCTTCATTTACATTGGAGTGGTATTTTCTGCTCTTACTCGCGCAATTTCGACCGGATTTTCATCGACGAAGATGAAGGATTAACGTCCGGTAGATAGAGCTCAACATGATCGTGCACGACGAATATCGGTGGCATAGATATATAGTGTGCTTTTAAAAACTTTGTTATTATCCTAGCCGTTCTTCTCGAGATCCCGCGCGGATTTTCGCAAACAGAAAATTTACCCTCGTCGAATTTGCACCATTTCTGTTCCGTTCGCGATTATCCCCTTTCGCAAATATTATTCTTATTCTGCATCGGGTTACATACTCCATATTCGGTAGATTGATTTATCAAACTCGAGTTCGTACGCTTTCTAGTATGTTCCCCGTGTTAAATAATATAGAAATAACATACGAAAAAGATTTTATCGATTTTCACACGATAAATTTTCAGTACAAGAATGTGCGAGGCACTTAACTATGTCGTTGATGGTACATGTATTCCGTAAGCGTTTATGGGTGTACAGAGAAATTGAAGTTGCAACTTGTGAATATAGAGATTTAGATTTTTCTCGCGCGGTAAATAGAAGAAATATAATATTAGACTTTTCCCTCATTATTTTTAGCCCATAACTTTGATGTTATCGATTATCGTATCTCCTGGTTTTATTTAATGACCCAGTTTTGCGACAGATAAATTACAAAGATTCAATATCCGAATAATTATTGAAAGGAAATTTAGATGAGATATTTCTGGACACAAATGCGCAAATTATATAACGTTCACGCGTTTGTCGCGTAATATATTTCGGTGTAGAAGCTCTTACGCGAATATACTTATAATGGATCTTTATTTTTATCTTTCCCGAGCCTCTCTCCCTGCATCCTTCATTCCTTTCAGCCTGAAGACAAAAACTTCACGTTTCCCGGATTATTAAAAGTAATCTCGAGCGCTGATCAATGACGTGAGCGCGCGCGTGGAATTTAACGGCACTCGCACACGCGGCACGGAAATGTCAGAATCGCGCATAAACGGCAGGTGGGGTAAAATTTTGTAGTAAACCTTCTCCCCGGTGTGCACACGTGCGCGCACGATACGCACGCACGCACGCTCGCTTTCGTCATGGTCACACGCTAGTACAGTGACAAACGTCATCGTGAGCGAGCGTCGTTACGACATCATCGATCCGCGCGCGCGAAACGACGACGAGAGGGAGGGGAGACAGAATATCTTTCTTCGTTCCAAATGTGCAAGAGAGGTCTCTTTTTCTCACACAATTGGCTATTTAATCGCATCTCGACGCCAAAAAAAAAAAAAATGATAATACAGCTATTCGATGCCTAGCTTATTCGAACCAAATCGATATATCGAACTGACCGCGTGTACGCAACTATGTTTTATTACGTTTGTGTGTGTGTGTGTGTGTGTGTGTGTGTGTGTGTGTATCGTCGTCATCGCCGCCGCACGGTTTCTTTCTTTCCGCTCTCTGTTCCTTTTTTCCGTCGTTACGGCCTGGACTCTGCGTGGGAGCCTATGAATGGGGCGCGTCCCTGCGTGACGTCACTCACGGTACTGGTTCACATGGAGGGAGTGGGTATCAGGGGAGGAGGGAAGGGAGGATCGGAGCGCGGGGGTGTCGGAGAAGTGGGTGGTTGGGTGGACGGTGAGACGTTGGACGGTGTGTGCAGGGAGGGGGGGTACATGACGCAACATATTGATCTAAGTTTGGTAGGGAGGGTGCGTGATAGAGGAGTACGCGCGGAGGAAGAGAAGGAAGTGGAGGGTGGCGTATAAAGGGAGGAAAGAAGAAGGGTGGAATAAAATACATGCTGTCCGTCAAATCTATGCTCTTCTGGGATTTCTCAATGCATACAGTTTTACCTGAGATGTATGTTGTGTTCTCCCGAGTTGCGGCGATATCAGAAAGATAGATGGCAGATAAACGTTCTTCGTCTGACGTTTGGCTGCTGCTTCGCGTTGCGACTATGTTAAGATAGAAACGGCCTATGATAGTAAACGGGAGTAAAGGATAGGTGTCGATAAAAAGGGAGATGAGAATATCGGGATATTCGTAAAAAGCTAGAGAAGTAACAGGACACATCATGGACACACGTTACACAATATAAAATGTGAAAGTGTGTGCGACTCGAAGACCGTCAGATTGTCAAATGGAGCAATATCTTTCAAAGGTGTCAAAATCCTAGATTTGAATTATCTTCCCTTAAAACGAAACTAGAAAGCTCTATTTATAAAGTGATGAAATTTATTTTTATGGAGATATTACATGCAGGGTTAGCTCTATTACAATGTAAATTTTATGTATTAATCAAGTACAATTTGTTAGATTATCATACTTTTACAGCTGAATCAATTTCGAAGAAAAATCTAATTTTGATTGAAAACTCGTGCTTCCATTTTTCATAACGCAAAATCATGTGAAATCATGTGCGCGTTTCCTTCTCTCCTGTATTTCTGTCATACTATGTTGACGTTGTTAGCGTGACTTGGCGAATTGTTTCTTCTTTTGATGAAATGACTATGCACATTTCCTCATCTCGAGAGTATTAAACCTTAGAGAGGTTTCGTAATGCACTTAAGATATGCTTGTTTTGGATACATATATAATGTAATAATATATATAAAACGTCAATCAATTTCACAGACTCGAAACAAATCTATTTGTAGACGTTTTAGAATTAACATAATGCTTCGTAGAAACAATTTTTAAAACATTTTAAAAAACAATATTTAAAAATAAATGCAGGTTTACATAAACCAGAAATAGCTTTGGTTTTTGACAAATTCCATTACGTCATTTCTCGCTTCCTCCATCCAACAAAGATAGATAACGGCGTCAAAAGTACATTCGTATGACGTTCCGTAATTTCGCTGTGACGTCGTTCGCGATTCTCCGCGGTCGCTGCTTTCCTTCACTCAAAAGGATTGGGGCGAACGCTGTAATATATATTGCAATGATCAATAAATACTTCCTGTTCTTCGTTTACTTTCATAGTCTCACGATGTAACTCGAATTTTTTTAAGTATCGTGCGTCGATAAAATATTTCTCGGACAAAATATAAATTGAAAGAAAAAAAAATTATTAACCATTGATATGTCAACAATAAATTGTTCTGTAAAAGTTTACGCATGACAGTTTTTTTATTCGAGTATCTTTCCTATATTTTGACACTTTCTTGCGTTCCGGTGATCGCAAACGAATTATACAAATTACGTGTAAAAAAGGAAATATATATGCGATTCCCTCGGAACACACATTCGATATCGGGTATTAACGATCGAAACTTCGCTAAGAACTCCGGTACTTTGACTTACGGGCAGCATCTGTCGTTTCTCAACTGACGCCCTCCGGAGCAGCAACCGAGGAGAATGCGACTCTGCTCGCGTTCTATATGTAGGACACCTGAAAAGTTCCCTGGACAAAGTATAAGCCCTTGACGCTAATATAGATCTATGCATTCTATCGGTAGAGAGATGCAAAAGAGCAGAGGTCAAAGTTATTAAAGGGAGTGTAAGTAGGAAGATAAAATTGCGTTCATAAAAACTTTGGGAATCTTTGCAGTTTTTTTTTCGTCACGTCGTCCTCGGATCCTCTTTAAATGCTCTTCGTGTCAATTTTGCAAATTTAATGATTTAAGACTCGTTAAGATTCGTGTTCATTATATCGTTAATAAATAGACGCACGTTTATGTGTATGCGTGTATTCATTAATTTCGGTCCGCCATTAATTTCGCGATACAAACGATTATACCGAGAGATAATCCACATTAATAATTGGTAGTTGCAAACAATAATGTTCGTAATCTACGGGGGGAGGGGGGCAATAGAGCCGGTAGCAATACCATTTGAAATTCCAGCTATTTCATGTGTATGCAAACCGATTCCTAAAACGAGAGCACTATGTAATTGCGTCAGCTTGTTTCAAAGGCCTGGCCGTCATTTACGAAAACAGGGCTTGTGCACGTTTCCTACGTACTTCGTACTTCGTATTATGCTCGGGCATGATTCCAGGGCTGGTCCTTCCCAAGTACTTCGATGGAAGCACAGAGAGCGGATACTACTTGATTTTGAAGGGTGATCCAAGTCGCGAAGACGTTCATTCTATACATAAAGAACTGTTGTTCTGACAAATTCATCGCGATCCTTTTTTCATTATTTTTTCGCGAACATTTATGTTTCTTTCATCCATCAGGTGGTTGTTGGCAATAAAGAGAGGGCGGTTCTTTTGTTCCGTGACAGTCTCGTAAAACTATTTCCTTTGAAGAGTGATGCTTTATGCAAGAAAGCGGAAACTCCTCCGAACGAGACTTTGGATTCAGTTGATTTAGTTTCAGTTCTACTTCGAGCGATCAAAGGAAAAGGTTTGAGAGAGCAACATTATCGCGACTACACATTAGTCCTCTATTTTAAAAATTATAAATTAATATAATATAAATATAATATAAATAATTCATTTATTTTATTATTCTTTTAATCGTAAAAAATCTTTGTATTTTTCTGTGAAAGGTCTATGTTTTATATGCAAAACAGGTAATTTTCGATATAATCTTGAATTATTGTCAAGCCAACTCAAGAAATATATTGTATTGTTATAGATGATATTTTCCAATTGACCAATATTATTAAGAAATAATTTAGCGCGCATGATAGAATTTCGAATCAGCCGCATAATTTCTATGATAGAAAAACAGAATCACGCGATTGCTTACGCGAATATTACGTGTCGTACATCAGTCTGTGACGTCGTTAGTGACTTATCGGATTGACTTGTACGAGCTTGATATCGATCTCCAAGTATCGGGACGTCGACGTTGATGACGATGCCAGTGTGTGTCATCGTCGTTGCTGTTGTATTACTCTGCGTACTCGGCGTCGTGATAAAGTAATCTGAATTAATTGGCCCTTAATTAATTAATGCAAATCACCGACGCGAATCGATTAACCAAATTAATGGTCGTTTACGTCCGAGCGAATAGCACCAGAGACTCTTGAATAGTCAGGCAGACAGGCGAGGAACTTTTCCTTTTTTTTTCAAAGGTTTTCACGCGAAACGTTCGGTGTGGATGAAGGGGGTAGTTGGCGGACGAAGAGACCGCGACGACGGGAAAGGGGTTGAGCTCTTGACATATTGCTACCTAGGCAACTCAACGAAGTGCTCTTCAAGTGCTTCTTGTCTGCATCTACCCTTGCTGCCGCTTCTTCTTTTTCCCTCGTCGCTCTCTTCTCATGGCGGATGAGTCGTCAGTCCGCATCGCGGTATCATCGGTGTTGCAAGTACTTGGGCAGGTTAACTCAAGTACAATCGTCGCACGTGTGATTCTATTTAACGCATCGGAAAATTCGTCCTGAAGTTTTCAAACAACGGAATCGAAGTAATAAACTCGTCGAATAATCTCTCGAGCACGCACGTACGCGAGTTATTCGTTTTCTTCCGTTACCCGCACTTATCCTTTGCTTCCGGCTGCGTTGTTGGAATTTTCTCTTCTGATTCTAGAACGTTGAATTTTACCATTTCGCTGTGAAACGACATTGAAAGCTTTTCGATAATTCTTAAAGAAACATTTAACGAAACGTGCGAATCAGGCTGAGAAACGTGTCCAAACGTTTTTGTGTTCTTTCGAAGGAACAGGATGTAGCTGTAATGAATTTATGATAGCTGTAAATATAATATAATTTTTATTCGAAAAAGATAGTTTGTTTTATAGCTCTCATACAAATCATATATATTTTATTCAGTAATTTTATTAAGCCAATCTTTATTAACGGATCACTGAGAATGATAGTTTTTGACGATAATATTATACTTAGAATTAAATAAAGCTGATTTATAAAATTATTTTTATAATATTGAAACAATGAATTACAAAAGCTGTATTTATTCATTTTTTCGTTACGATAATTTTCGAAAAACAATCACGCCATACGAATGTAACACAGAACGCACATGTGTATACTTATGATTAATCACAAATTATTTGGATGACAATTTATGAAATTATAAAATATTTTACCAAAGAATATTTATGGCTATGTTAAGCTGTGTGAAAACATTTTGATAAGCGACTATTAGTCACTCTTAGTAACGAAAGGGTCAAAATTACATGTCGCACGCGTTCTACAACAAAAGTTACATGTTCTTTCGATGTAGAGATTTGATTCATATACATATATATGCAATTTCCAAAAAGAAGGGAAAAGCGGGGTTCACGATTCCAAATCACGTGCCAGCACGCAGCGTTCAGACAAGTAGGTTGACAAGCACTTAGGTAGATTACTTTTTCTTTGCTCTCAAAAAGGGTTTTTATCGTCAAACTATAATAAAGTTTCCTGACGTTGATTTGCGTTTGCAATCCTTCGAATTCTTCTAATAATAATTAAAGTTTCCGCTTTCGCGCGTACGTATATAAGTAAGTGTGACTCCTTTCCTCTTTTCAAAGAAACTTCCGATTTTGCGTTATTTGGAAATGTTACTGATTCTATCATGATTTTCTCAATGTAACATAGGAGTGGGCAGCAAAGTGTTATCGATGAGAGTTTGCATAGGCATTGTTTTGTAGTTTGCTCCTAAACGCTCCATCCATCACTCTTTATCTTGATGAAATATTCTACTAGTTCCTATTCACACTGTATAAACTGCCTGATTCGAGCGGTAGTTTGCTAATTGTGAACCCTTATTATATCCGATACACAGCACTTGAATAAGACTACATACTTTCTGTATATAATTTATTGAAATGTGTGATGAACCTTATGTGTTAAGAGTCTCATATGATATAAGCTTATATTGAACTGTACGATTCTTTCTTTTTTTTGTATAATTATATTAAAATTATATTAAAATTTACTGATTATAAAGAATCTTTTTTTCATTTTGTAGATTTATTCTATTTTAATAATGAAATATAAATTGAATAAAATATTTTGTCTTTTTCGTATTTTAGGAAAAGAATTATTTAAATGTATTAATATACGAAGCTGAAAATATAAAAATATCATACAGGTTTATCATGTACATATTATCATACATTATATACCGTATATATATAAATGTAATTGTGAAACGAATTTGTAAATCTAGAAGCGAGGTATAGTTTTAAAATTATTTTAGATTCTATCAATTATAGCGTAAATTTTAATGTTTAAAACAAATAAGTAAATTGCGTTAAAGCGTTTATAATAATATTGTAATATTATTACATATATTATTATAGGACTGTAGAAGATTGCGACTCGTCCTCTAATTGTCTACGAGTATACGTATTCTACGATATAGATTTCTTTCTGTTACGCTTCTGCTTGGGATCTGCTTAATTTAATTTAACGTTACTCAGATCCGCGTGGATTTGCATAAGAATATAACCCGAGGCAATGGCCCGGTCCAAAGACTTCGTTAAAGAGGAATTTACAATTTCTCTCTGCCTCTGTAAAGCCGGCGAGATATCAGGCTCTCCGTAGCGGACTTGCGAATATACGATTGTTCTAAATACTCGTCGTACTTGCTCGGTCTAGAGAGCGTCGTATATTTTCCACTACGTTTGTACACGGATTGTCTTCGTCGCGCAAAAACAACGCGCTCGGAACCAAGATACGTCGTCTAGATTAATGCTGGTCTGGAGATTTTACGTGTCTTTCGCTTCTATAATCAATCTCACGCCGCTTTATACATTCCAATTAACTTGGACTAACCGGCCGACTTCCTATAGGTAATTTCCTATTAATATCCTCGTCGCGCACGCGGTGACCTGGATCGATAAAGTTTCAAGATACTTTCGCCTTGTGAATATAAAATTTCGCGCGTTCGTTAATCGGCGACATAATAAAGTATCGTTCAATTATATTGTCCTTTTAAAGCGCACTTTGCCCAGAAATGTATTTTCGCGCACAAAGAAAATGTAAAAAAAAAAAAAAAAGAAAAAATTATGCACTTTTTCCTCGCTCGATACAGAACGCCACTTTTTTTTCTGATTGCAGGTGATATGGGTGTGCATACTTTGCCGGAAGAAGCAGGAACTTCTTTCGAAGACCGGACAATGGATGTCGAAGCCGAATCTCAGCACCGTGGACAGCGCGCTGCTGCGAAGAATGCAGGAGGACTTGCAGGTGGGTGGTCGTCAGGGACTCGCGGACCAAACTCGGGATAAAAGACCGAAACTCGAGAGGGCGCACAGCGCGGCTGAGAAAGAGAATTTGCCGTTATTACAGAGAAGCGGAAACTGTCCTCTCAGGAGACAGTACTCCCAGCAAGAGCAGGTAACGTTCCCCTCGCTCGCCCGATATTCTTGTCGGAACGCACTCTCTTATTTACGAAGTCAGACACTTTTGCGCACATATATTGCGGATGCTCCTACAGTTCATACATATGTTACATCGCGATAAGTTGGCAATATATTTTTCGCATCTGTGATGCTTTACTTATTTATATACATACATATATGAGCGGAAAAAAAGAGGTCGAAGTGCGCGTTTCCGCGTTACAAGCAAAGAGAGATCAGCCCGCGCCCTCGTCAAGTGTTACATCACCGAGCGCGATCGGTGAACTTCGATTTTGTGGTTACAGATCTCGGGTCGCCGTATGTCCACGAGCGACAGTGGGGTGGAAATGTCCGTTTCGCCTCACGCGAGAACTTTACCGACGCCCCACGTTGGTTCTTACCCGATGCAACAAACTCCGAGACATCCTGCAGTCTATCCCGACGACGATCCCAATTTATACCGAGGCGAACTCGATGGTCTGATGAGACAACATCCGCAGAACTATCAGAGACAACGATCGACTTATCAAGTAAGAAAATTAAGAATTTTAAAGTCGATTCTTGCCGAGAAAATTACGAAAGTCAAAAGTTCATAATTATATTAAATTTTGACATACTAATTTTATTGTATGTACATTCTAACAATAAGTCTGCATACATATTCATTTTTTAATAAAGTATAATAATAAATACATAAATCAATAAAATAGAGACCACACAAAGTATTGTGCAATATTAATTAAAAGTTTATCAAGTACAATAATTCTTTTCGTCTCGTAATAGTTATGTTACTCTTTTGTCTGAATTAATTAAACAACAATCATTTTCCAAAATCTCAGTTTGAATAAATTTTGTAACTCGTTATTTTACGCAATGCAGGATCAGGGTGCGGATCTCGGGATGACTTATGGCCAGACACCGATGGAGACTGGTTCCGTTCGTACCACAGTACATCCCTCTCAGCAGCATTCGATGCATCAAACGCAGAGCGGACGTTCCGCGCAATCTGCGTCAACGGTGGGCGTCCAGCAACAAAGAAGTTTCAGTAGCAGTGAAGAGGAACGAAGCACACCGGAATGCGCCAGTGACGAGCCAGACGAGTCCGAGAAAGGTAAGTGAATCTTCCAACTCGATATTCATTTCCAGTTTGTACACTCGACATCGACCGAGTAAATTTATATTATACGCGAAATATACGAGAAAAATTAACAGGACTTTATTTGATACATATTTATATATATAATTTTTGCGATATAAGTTTTATTTAGATTCTTTAAAAAAATTAATTGTTTAGAAAAAGTCAAAGAAATCTGAAAAATATCCTCTCTTAATATATATATATATATATATATATATATATATATATATATATATTAATATACATATTATAATTATTTTAATATATATATTTTATAATATATATTATTAATATATAATTTATATAATTATTAATATATATATATATATATATATATATATATATATATATATATATATATATTATAATTTTATAAAAATTATAAAGACAGAAGAGTGTTTTAATTAATTGAATTTACTTTAATTTTTTTATTATGCGTGATACATAATATGATAATATCACACATTCATATAAATTGTACATCTTTTATGATCTTTCTTTTTATCCATTTACTATATTAACTTTTTGATTAGTTGGTGTAAAGTTTATATATGTATCGTAATAATTTATTGTCGCGTAAAGTTTACGGCACATCTTGCAAAATATGCTATCAGTAGAATTTAAAACGATTTAATCGCCTGTCAAATTTATTCTATAAGTGTGTGTAATGAAAATATTAGGGTAAACTAAGAATTGGTAGGGTCGACTCTCTGCCCTTGAAAACCGATGCACGAGGAAAGTTCAATCTTTCCGTGTCAATGGGTATTTAGTTTACAATGAACACGAGAAGAACAATTCACTTGCAGAAGGAAAGTGTAATCGATCAATCCAATGCTTACGTTTGATCACAATAACGCGTGCGTAGCTATAAAATATCAATCAATCACATACATTACATTAAGTGTAATTTGATGCAATTACATTGGTCTAAAATTTATAGCAGATATAGAAAAGTTACGATTACATATATATTTATATATATATAATTCTTTGTTGATAATTTTTATTTGTATTTTATATTAAAACAAAAAAGGGTATTCTATACATACCGACTTATGTATTATAATAAAACACGCAAGATTGATTAAGGAAGAGAGAGAGAGAGAGAGAGAGAGAGAGAGAGAGAGAGAGAGAGAGAGAGAGAGAGAGAGAGAGAGAGAGAGAGAGAGAGAGAGATCTGTTCTATTTTAATTGATTGCCAAAATGTAGTAAAATTTTACATGCTCGTCCTCGATAATATTTTGCTGCCGCGTTTGTTTTTGTGTAACGTCACATTTGGTTCGAAAAATCGGTCGAAGGTAAGAGAACAGCGTGTATATGTATGTGGTTCACAGTTGATTAAATGCGGGATCGGCGAACTGTGAACCGACTCATCCAGGTGTCGTGTGTACTCTCGCAGAGTACAAGAATAACTTGTATTCTCTCTCTCTCTCTCTCTCTCTCTCTCTCTCTCTCTCTTTCTTTCTCTCTCTTTTTCTCTCCCTCTCTTTGTCCGCCTGTTGTGTACCACTTTTTTTCACGACGAAGGTCGGACATGTTGAGTTTCTGCGTTGATCGCATGACATGAACATTAAAATCCGTCGTGTCAAATTTTATACCGGCGCTTTGGATCATTATATTAATAATCTCCATATGACGTGAAAATGAATGGTTGAATGCGTGCATCAAATTTTCTATGAAAAACGCGCTACAAAATTTCTCCCAGAAGGCATTCGACGATTGCGTTTAAACAAGACGCATGTAGCTCTTACGTCAATTTGTGCGTTGCGATATTTCGTAAGCGCAAAATCGAGATGAGCAGAGAAGGAGAGAGAGAGGGAGAGGGAGAGAGAGAGAGAGAGAGAGAAAGAGAGAGAGAGAGAGAGAGAGAGAGAGAGAGAGAGAGAGAGAATGAGAGAAAGAGAGAAAGATCGCGATTAATAATACGTTTGTATTTAATAATTTCCACGAGAATGCACATTGTAACGCACGTGAAATGCCACGTTATATAACTTTGATGCGCACCTATCGATTTTATAATGGCCAGCGCTCGTGGTGTGTTTCTCCAGTTTTCTAACAATCCTTGCCGCCGTATAATATCGACTGGACTTGACACGCGTGTATCGTCGATCGCAGGAGAAGAGGGAGAAAAAAGGTGATGGGAGGAGGGAGGGAAGACGAGGGAAAAAGCGAGAGGAAGGGGACGTCCGACTGAGGGTTATCCGCGTCACGTTCGTTAAATCCATGATCGGAACTCTACGATCGCGTATCGCGCGTCCGCGTATCGCCGCCAATATCCTGCGGGAATTCTCAGGTTCTGTCCTCCCGGTCTCGCCGTTGCATTGATCCTTGGCATCCCCCTCCCCTCGTCCCTTTCCTTTTCCGCTCATCCTTCGCCGACCCTCTCTCTTGCTCGTTTCTCTCTCTCTCTCTCTCTCTCTCTCTCTCTCTCTCTTTTGCTCTCACCACGGTCTTCCTCTATTTCCACCCCGTTCCTCTTCTTCCTTCTGGTTTCCTCCCGCTCGCGACGCCCACACGCTGGGTGTGACGTCACGCGGCCAACACGTGGGCGAATTCAAACATCTGCCCTCTTCTTCATTTCTAGATAGTCTTCGACCCCTATCCAGTCGGGACTGGGCGACCAGAAAAACGTCGCCGGCTCAAAGTTAGTTACTTTCTCTTTCGGGCAATCCATCGAATGATTATTTGAGAAATCATTCTTCCTTCTGGAATGCGCGTGAATTTACGAATGAACTTTAAATCCCTCTCGCCTCGTTGGCTCGATCTCTCAGTCTCTTTCGTTTTAGAAAAATAATACTCTTTTATTTTGTTTTTGAGGTGTACACTTTCGTATTGTACATTTTTGTCCTTTGTCAATGGATGAAAGGGTTAGTAAATTTAATGTTTCTCCGCCGTCGCTTTTCATGTTAATTCAACTGTAACTCTAAACAACTGTAACAACGCGAGTTTATTTATTTTTTTTTTTTTTTTTTTTTTTTTTTTGAAAAAGCATCGTTGACGAAACGGGGTTATGAAATGTCATCGAGAGCACAATGAAGATCACGTGAACCTACCCGGTTGCGCGCCACCCTTCCATGCGACTCGTTACTTATGAACGGAGGTTGAAAACTTTGACATTTTCCCTCTCCCCCTGGGAACGATGAAAGAACTGCGTATCGTGTACGATCACGCTTTTCGAGTCTACCGAGGGGGGCACTGATGCGTGTTATATATTCTCTCGCGACACATTTTACTGAGATTCGAGAGTTTCCAGGCTAATTTGTCAATTATTTTCATGATTAATCTATATGATAAACGAGAGGAATACTCGAGATACTTTCGAGTTGATCTTGCTTTTATTTTTAATTTAATTTAATTTTTTTTTTTTACGTTTATAGATAATAATCTACAAGATATCGAGTTTAATTTATATAGAAATTAAACTCCCTTACTTTATACTTTAAATAAATAGTACACGAATAGGTTTTTTTTCTATTTAGAGATTTAAAAAAAGATTTTTAAAACTATAGGTTAACGAGCTTAATAAAAGGACAATCAGATTTAAAATATTAAAGTAAATATTAATCAAAAATCGAAAATAAGGAAAAAGATTTGATTCGGGCAGTTAGTTATATTAACATCTGCAATGTTTTTATCAACATTAGTGGGTTTTTTTGCATATTTATGGCACAATTTAGGAGGAATCTTCTTGAGGACGGAGCGAGAAGAGAAGTTAGGCAGTCTCATATAAATTTAATCCGAAGACATTGCAATTTGACGGGCGGACGAGCAGGGCTTTGGTGCTGTATTCATTTTTTACCATGGAGTTCTTGTTTCCTCCTTATAAATCTGGTGCCGCGCGCGTGCATCGAAATTAACTTTCATGTTTTACCTAGGAACCAAAGCGCGTATCTATATCGCCGAGAAACAGATGTTGGGACAGTAAGAGAGAAAATTCATTTAATTTTTTACTGTAATAATTTTAACATGCTGTATGTACGAATATATACTCTATTTAAAATATGTCGAATGTAAGCGCATACTTTTTTATCTTAATTAATTTATCGGATAGAGATTTTGTCTCTGTCTAATTTTGGACATCAGTATCTCAAATGTTGATACGAATTTTTTTTCAAGATTTTGCTGCTTGCTAATAAATAAAATTGACTCCATCTCTCAGAAATCTTAGTAAAGGCAACGATTTACGTAGTTTACTGACTTATATAAATCCAACAAAAATATGTGGGCAGTTTACACACCTACCATATATCCGGCGATGCAAATAGTTAAACCAACCCTTGTTAGATTTTACAGGGTAACAGCTTTAATCCCACTCTATACTCTCTTCTTCTTTATATATATATATATATATATATATATATATATATATATTTATTTATTCCTTCACATTTATTCTTTTGTGTCGGAGAGCTTTATAATTGTTTATCTATGTCGCTATTTTCACTTGGTTACTGTATTGGTGCGCGATAGCCTGGGATAAACACGGAGGCCAGAATCAAGCGTGGAGAGTGACTACGTTAGTATAAACGTATCAAAGACACGCATCGTACCATCTTGTGTGACGCACGGCCTCTGCCTGTGCTCTTCAATAAAAATGCTAATAATAGCGATAATGCAGACCCATATATACGCGACAGAGTTCTTCATTCGTCTCGTATTTTTTTCTTTTCTATTTATTTTTTTTTGTATATATGAAGAGAACTGCGGACGATAAACTTTGTAAAAAAGTTTCCATGACCATATTAAATATTTTTATTATTAAAAAGATACTATTTTATTTGAACGAATTGCAAAGAGATGATACAATAGAAAACGTGCATTGGATGATCGATCGCACTTCTTTCAAGCTGCGAGATCAATGGTTCGTTTTGATGGAAATTAATCTTAATTTAATTGATTATTTGTCCCTTTTCAGTTTTGATTCGAAAGAATCGGACTGAGTTAAACTATAAGTGTTTAAAAGCGTACGAGATAAGACAAGGTGCACATAATTAAATGTGCTTTGTTAAGAAATCTGACGAACGGAGACAATTATTGCAACAAAATCATAAATTAAGGGCTGAGTAATAATGAATAATCGTTTTAATCGAGAGAAGCGACGGCCTAGCCTGATGGTTGTTGTTGCTCCCATTCGTAGATGCACAATAAAATTAGAGAATAGAGATTTAGTTTGTATGTGTATGTAACAATTCAAAAAAAGAGAGAGAGAGAGAGAGGAGGAGAGAAAGAAAGAAGTTACGTGTGTTTATATATATATTATGCAGGCAAGTGCTTTTTTTTTATATCTGACGGAGAACCTGGGTTGTATAAAACGAGACATGTGTCTCCGGAATGGACAGGAAAAGAAGGGGAAAATATTTGCGCAGGATAAAATTAATTGTCAGGAGAGAGATGTTTGCTGCACAGCTGATGCAGCTATCCACTTCGTTTAGCATTTTCCTCCCAACAACTTTTTTCCCCACCGTGTATATATGTTACATTTTTCAGCTTTGGAATTAATATTAAGGAAGGATTCTCCGATTTTTTTCGCGCCGTTTATCGGCAAGCGAGTTCAGATTAAATAATCCGCTCCTGACATCCGACTGATAGTGTGATTCGACACGACGGATAATACGCTTATAAAACCGCCGTAATATCTAAAAAAAAAAAAAAAAACCTCGCTCGCTTATCGATCACGCTATCTCACCGACTGAGATAGCGAGCGAAGGAGGTACTCGGCATTTCGAGTTTACCCAATTTCGTTATCACGGTAATGAGTCCTTCGTAGGCGCGGTTTTATCCATGTTTTTTTTTTTTTTTTTTTTCGCGCGCGCGCGCGCTTCCGAACTTCCGGAGAGCTCAGTGAAAAATTTTTTTCACAAGAAATAGGAGCGTAAACGACGAGGACGCGAAAGTGGGGGCTGTAAGGTGGCGTCGGGAATGGGGCGGTAAAATCTCAGAGTGATTTATACGGCGGTGAGTCGCGGTGTCATCTAACTTTTAAATTAAGATTCTTTGCACTTTTCTTCCCCTCTTCCTCCCCTCTTCTTCAACCTCCCCCGGTCTTCTTTCCTACGCGTGCGTAATGACATCTGCTCGCCTTCTCTATTTATTACCCGCGTGAGCGTGTATCTCTCGACGTGCGAGAGAATGCCACGTTCGCGTCATCAGGTACCTGCGGATGCATAACTCTCTTTCTCTCTTTCTCTGTCTTTCTCTCTTTTTCTTTATTCCGCCTACTTTAAACGCACAATTTAAACGCCCATCGACTCCCATCGTTCCAAGCTCCTCGTTTTATGCGTTACGTACGAGAACGGATGTCGTTACTTCGTGACGAGACGTGGGTCGCAATGTAAAGAGAGATTCCTCCTTCGCTTTGTTCCCGGATTTTTTTTTCGTGATTCTCATTCCGTGAAGAATTTTCGAGTCAAAATTTTTCTACTTTTTATCTCAATTTTCAACCTAATAACCACTTTGATACTTTAAGCACACAGTCGGATCACTCCCTTTTAAAATTATTTAATTTGTAGTTTTGTCAAGAGCTCCTCTTTCAAATCTCCGAGCGGAAACCTGTTCATTTACTGTTACTACTG
Organism: Anoplolepis gracilipes; assembly: GCF_047496725.1. Classification (NCBI taxonomy): domain Eukaryota; kingdom Metazoa; phylum Arthropoda; class Insecta; order Hymenoptera; family Formicidae; genus Anoplolepis; species Anoplolepis gracilipes. The sequence continues at coordinate 6,493,801 of NC_132975.1, forward strand.
AAGTATAAAATAGAAAACAGCTCAAATTTCTATATAAATTAAACTTTTTTATCGAGAAATCTTCGAGAATCTATAAACGTGAGAAAATTGAGATTGAAACTAGGAACAAAATTTCGACTCGGGGTTTCGTGCCTTACTTATGTATGACAGAAATCGAATTTCCTGAACATGACCGACTGTATCAATGTAACGTTATTCGCGGTTAAATCAGTTCCTTTGTTAAATCGCGCCTTCGATTGTCAATGGAGCGATTCTCTCTGGCAATGTAGCTATTGCTTTTATTGTCTCTCGTTATGCCGTAATATCGAGATATCGCGCATTTTGACTTACGGATATCAAATGCACACCGCTGCGCAGATATGGATATAGTTGAATATAGTTGATATGTCGTTGAATGATATAAGGATGCTCTCTCGTAGCGATCGTATAGCCAATTTGTTAGTTTTACGAGCTACACGAATCTTTATCGCGCGTATGTGCTTGTATATTATACAGGATGTCTCAAAACTATCAATATGTTCTTTTAAGAGCATTTTCTAATCTGAAGACGATTTTTTCTTATCTAAAAATGTTAAAATTATCAATAATTTTTCGAATTATAAGCGATTGAAAGAGAAAGACTTTTCGTAAATTAAACTTTAAATAGTTAAAAGGTTAATAAAATTACATTTTTTTTACTTAATTTTAGATGCAATTTATTTTAATAGAATTTTAATTTGAAGCTTAGTTACGTATATATAAAGATAAGAAAAATTAGAAGCTTGCAAAAAATGATAATCCCTTTTGATATATGTATCTTCATTAAAAAAAAAAAATGGTCTCTAAATTGGACAGAAAATCTACTATTAAAAGAACATTTGTTTTATGTGACATCCTGTACGTGGCACATTTGACGAGCGCGTCTGAGATTTCCTCTTTCCAATATAATCCTTATACTTCCCGTCCTTATAATTTCCAGGATCTAAAAATATTTCTTTACATATGATTTTTCGATCGTTGACATTTTAATGTACAAGATTTAATTGTGCGTTTCTTTCAGTGAAAGAATTAACGACAGATAACAACTCTTGCGCAATATAATCTGACGTCAAAAAATTGTTTGCGTTTGTCGCAGCGCGATTGTATAAAATATCATTCGTTGTTAAAATTTAAAGCAGCTTTCTATTTTATTTTATTTTACGCGATATTTTCATTTTCAATTCAGAGATGTTCATTTTGTTGTAGTGTTCTTTCATATTTTAGTTTTCAGGGAGTCTCGCTACGTTATATATTTAAACACTGAGCACGAAATTCTGTACAGAGATATTTCTGTGTTCCTCTCTAATTGCATATCGTATTGTGGTACATTATATAGTATCAATTCATCTTCCCGACGTAGGTGAATGAGAGACATCGCAGAGCATTATCTCACGATTAGCGATAAGTCAACAGTGTGTTGTGTGATGTATAGTTAAAGGGAGATCGGCTTTTAGGGCAAAAGCCGCCACCGCTAGTGATGACTTCCAGGGGCTCGCGGGAGAAGGTGACAGACAGAATGAATCGGCAATTCCCCGCGGTACTTAATAATTTTATTATACGTAAAAATACAAAGCAAATATCATCTTTCGCTATATATATATATACTATATACTATATACACTATATAAATATAAATATATGCATACATATATATGTATATATACACACATATATATATATATGTGTATATATATATATAAAATTGTATGTATACTTATATATACATATATAATACGTATATCTGTGCGTATGCGTGTGCATGTGTGTGTACATATCTCTGCCGAACGGTCGCGCATATCGAATAATGAATTTTTTTTTTTTATTTTTTTTCCAATTCATTCAAGAATTATTGATATAAAAACTATAAATGATTATATATATATATATATATATATATATATATATATATATATAAACGTATATACATTATGTGTAATGTTTTTTAAATACCATTTAATTTAACTTCAAAATAAAGACTTATCGGGAAAACATACCGTCCGCGTGCCTAATTGCGTATGTTAGAAAATTCTTTTGTATTCCCTCGTATATACATATATATTTTTGTGAAACTTTCTCCGTCCGTTTTTTTGCGGCCTCGGGGCACACCCACGTGACGTTATAATACGAGAATAATGTGAGTACGTGCCAAAGTAAATTTTTCTACGGAGAAAATGCAATCTTGCCTGCTTGCGCGCGCGTAGCTCGCGAAATAAGCTCGCGTATCGCGTGACGCGACCGATCGGCACAGAATTGTAATAGATTTTATTTGTTCTACTTTGGACGGCTATGAATCGTGCACACAGGTATATTTTTATCCACACTCTACACCTCAAAAAAATACACGTACAACTCTCACAAATAATGCGCCTCTCGAAATATTTTCTACTCGCTCGCTACATATTTGAATATCTGCATAGACTGTAGATATCTGCCATTAAATACGGGTTAATAACGGCTGCAGTAGTAATATCATGTTTTTTTTTTTATAAGATTTGAAGATTGTGTTACGTTACATCTTATTTTTCTCTTGTGTCTTAAAAAGTATTACTCTTCTGACATTCGTATGACGAGTATATCTAAATTTGCGCTAAATTTGCAAAATAAAATTGAGATGATAACATTATTTTACATCTAGAAAAAGTATTGTCTTCTGGTAATTGACGAAATTGAAAAATCAAGAGTTTTCAAAATATTTTCAAATAATTAAAAATAATTTTGAAATGTTTGAATTTTTAAAAATATATTGGATATATATAATTCTATATTTTTCTGTAATATACAAGTTATAAAAATTTATTTTTATATACCTGTTCTCTCTTTCCCCTTTCTTATATATTAGAAATTTAAACAAAATGTCTAAAATGCATTTTTGATCTCAATTTCCTGTATAACTGTAAGAGTATCGATAATTATTTAATGGCGCATGCGGGACGTAATATCGTACAAAGGCTAAAAATAAATCTGCATCTTTTTGTATTATAATTTTTCATGTTTCCCGTCTCTGTCCAGTTTTGTGTAATACACGAATAAAAATTTCTATGTCTGCCATTTAAATCCTACTGTCCCAAGGAAATAGAACATGTCCCAATGCAGAACTTTATAGATGGACAGATTGTAACTTATCGTTATGCACGTTAAACGCGCACACATGTACACACACAACCACACGATCCCTGCATATTTTTACGCATAGTCGTCTCTCGCCAATCGTGTACGCAAATTCAGAAATCGTATTACGATTTTACTTAATGCTTCCAGAAATCGTCTATCGCACATTTATCGCGGGCAAGCTTGCACCGCCGCCTTATTTCATTTCTGTTAGGTATATCGCCACATACACAAAACGCACACACACGAAGCTGACGCGCAAATCAGAGAGAGAGAGAGAGAGAGAGAGAGAGAGAAGCAGATGAACGTAAGGCATCGTAAGAAGGTGCGTGATTTGAGAGATAAAAACCGGAACAATGTCTCGAGATATGATAGACCTGTTTTCGAGACGCGATCGTTTCGAAAAACTGTAAAATTAAAAAAAAAAAAAAAAAAAAGCGTTTATGCTGAGAAAGAAGGGGACCGACAGACCTCGCGAGAGGATATGCTTCTCAGAGATGAGAAGAGAGTACTTGTAGTAACTAAAATTAAGGGTTTACGGTCGAAAGAGACTGTCGAAAGAGAGAGGGAGAGAGAGAGAGAGAGAGAGAGAGAGAGAGAGTGAGAGAGAAAGAAGGAGAGATAGAGAGAGAGCGAGAGAGAGAGAGAGAGAGAGGAAAGAAAACGAAAAAACGTTTTGGATCTACTGTAGGGAAGGGGTACTACCACCACGCGGGAGGTCCGAAATCGATGTCCAGTGGTGGGCGTAGGCACAACGGATCCCACAATGGGCACCACGGGTCGGGCGCGGGCACGGCCGTCGAGCATAATGGCCATCATCCACCGCGAGAGCCGCGAAAGGAAGAGAACACTCTCGTCAGACGGAGCTTCCGAAGATGCGGCGACGAATGGCGCTCCGACAGTAGGAGGTGCGTTTTTTTACAGAAGATCGCGTGCTTTCTTTTTTCGTCGCTTTCTCACTGATCTTACAAACGCGGGACAGGGACCCGAGTAGCGCGAGACATTTATTTATTTATTATTCGCGAGGGGCTTACGCGTCAGCAAAATCTCCGATTGCAGAAGTTTGAGTATCTCTTCGAGATAGCGATTCTCGATCTGCATCGATCTCCCTACTTCGAGATCGTGCTAAGCGTTATTCGCTCACTCTAAAGAGTACTGACAGTTGTGGCCACTCGCTTAACAGGCATAGTCCAGCTACCAGCTGGCGGGACAGTAGAACCATTATTTCTCTGCAGTCACGCTTGTAGCTATTCGTAATGCGAATTTCTCCGTGGCAGTTTAGGCTCTGTATCCATAGACAACAGTCAGTCACATTGATCTGGCTGTGAGAGACTAACCGGTTTTAGTAGCCGGACGGTTCCTATCTTTCTGAAATCGTATCACTGTTAAAGTAGCATAAGGTATGAGGTCTGAATAGTTCAAATAATAAGAGTAGTTGTGCGGAAAGCGAACTTCGGGTTCGATTTCCGATTCAGCCATTTGTCCTTCATATATTTTTCTAGTCTGTTATACTAATTATTTGTCGGACTGAAAAGTTGTGAATGATGCCATCCATAGATATGTGATACAGTGCCTCTGCCACAGATTGAGGATTACTGCAGCGTGTCTGGGCCGGTGCCACTCTCCTCTACACACATTCTTGTTTTATTACTTGCGATTTTTTTTCAAATTGATGCGTCTAAAAATAGAAAAAAATAGTTATAACTTATACTGCAATATTTTCTTGTATATAATTTTCTTATCGTTACTCGATAAATAATAGAGACATAGGTTCTATGATTTCGCAAGTTAAAAATCGCGATCAATGGTTTGCATTATTTATCGAGTATACACAAGAAAAAATTGCAATATAATTAATAACTATTTTTTATCTTTGGTTTAAAATTAAAAAACTATGATGTGTCAAAATTGAATTACTTGTGCTGTCGAAATTATGATATAATTTGCCACGTGCTTCGTCTTCGAGAATTTATTGAATTGAAAGGTGAATATAAATTGAATATAAGGAGCTATTAATAGGACTTTTAAAATTGAATTTTTGATATTTAATTTTTTATGATATTATTTGTTAATCATAGTATTTGAAAACAAAAGATAAAAGACATAATATCTATTATTAACAAGTACTCTTTTTCTATTTCTTTATAAAAATATTAAAAATTTGTATTTTATCAAATTTAAGCTGCAATTATACATCTAATTTTTCTGACAATATTGAAAAACGCCATTTATATTAATTGAAATAAAATATGAAATATATATAAAAGTGATCTATCTATCTCAACCAGTGATCCATCTCTTGCAAAATTACTCTATATTCTACAAGGTATGAATTTTGACTGCACGTGTATATAATAATTGTTAAAAATATGAGAAATTGATAAATAACTTGATTTTCAGAATATTTTTACACAATTAAAATGTTTCATTGAAATATGAATTGGAAATTTTAATTCAATATAATTATAATTCTCTCGTCTAACTTTGATTCGATATAATATTTGATTAATTTAAAACACGCGTATAGAAGAGCACTTTCACTTTCAACGACAATTTTGTGACGACGGAAGATCGGATCCGATCAGATTCATATCTGAGCTACATGTAAGTGCAAAAGCAGCTTTTTGACGAATCCAAAAAAAATATTGAACGCAAAAGCTCGAAGACGAAGCGTAAGGCATGTATTACATTCGCAAGAACGAACGTATGATTGGTATTGAATTTTTTTTTATGGAAATTATAATGCTACCGCGTACTTTGCCTGAAAATCTTGTAATAAATTAATGTAAACTGAACAACAAACTTTTACAATTGGAGATTTTCTTCGTTACGTTTTATTGCATTAAAAACAAAATGTTTGAAAAACGAGAGATATATATACATTCTGAATCACACTTTGAGCTCAAATATTCGAACTGAGATTTGCCAATCACGTGCGAAAATAATATACACGATAAATAAAATGCAATACACGCACATCAACTGTCAATCCGTCTTCGTGTCTCTCTCTGTGTATATGGCGTGTCTACTAGGTTCACAGAGAGGAGGGGGAAAAAGACAGTTCGTTTTGACGGTGGGACCAATGTCGGCGGCCCTCAGGAGGAGGAATGGTCTTGGGAGGCCGATCGGCAGGGTAGCCAAGACAGCGCGACCAAAGACTCCGGGATAGACACTTCTAGCACGTTCACGAGCAGTGAAGACAGCAACAGGGGCGATCTGCCCAAGGTACGGGGCCGGATTACGAGCGAGTAACATTAGCCGGCTCGTAAGAACGCTAGAAAAACGCTTCTCGAGTTTGTAGCGAGTAGATCGCGGTCGATGGTGGTGTAGAAGGCAGGGGCCTATGATAGGATAGACAGAGTATAGGAATAGATCGCCGGTATTTTTCACCGGTGGAGATCGAGTAAAAGGGGTTTTCCAGCTTTTTTGTTTCCTCGATCGATCGATATCGCACGATACATACGGTATACATATATGTACTTTTTATCGCGCGCTCATGCTACTTTTATAGACGCTAATCGCGGCGGATACGTCAAAGTGAAATAACGTCGTCCAAAGTGGAATACGGTTATTTTCTTTCTCGCTCCTCGCTTCGATAGCGTTAGCGAAGAGGCATTGAAGGGATGGCTTGCTGATTGATTGTAATTAGCGTGCAGCACGTGTAATTACTCATTACTTTCGGATTATAATGTGTACTAGGAGAGCCAAAGTTTCAGGGAGAGAAAGTTGTGCTGCATTGATTCGATTGAGAGATATCGACTTGGTGTGCGAGAATTCAGAGAGATTATTATCCGTAATTATCAACTTATTCTTGAACATTTTATTTTTTTCTTTTCTTCCCTCCACTTGGTGCGGACAGGAGAGAACCTCTTTTGCTCGATTAATCCTAAACTTCGTGCTTAAAGGCTTGTGTGCTTGTGTTCGTTTTGATTTCGAGGTTTATTTGAATGATTTATTTGTATATATCGGCTTCTTTTCTACAACTTACTAAGCGTTGACATATGTATATAAAAAAGATTTGAGCTCATCTAAAGTCCTGAAACTGAACTCACGGAAAATGATTGGTTTTCCATTCATAAATCATCGATATAATACACAAGTAATTATTTATAACAATTCTAACAAAATTTTATAATGTAATTTGTAAAAACAGGATTACTTTGCTACTTGTAGCACTCCGTGAATTCACAAGTTTTAAGTAGAGAGAAAATCGTCTTTTGAACTACAACTCTTTTGCGTCAGACTTTTTTTGATCCATTCCATTGTGCCTCTTTCTGACTGAAATCTACTGTAATTTTCCAGAGTTTTGCATGTAGATTTAATAGACGACGAAAAGATTTATGTACTTTTAAACAATGAATATCATTTCTGACATTCATTTCTCTTCTACGCCACTCTCAAAGTACGTTCAGCCTAGTTGAATTTTCATAAGTTATAACTAAAAAATATATAAAAATTGCGGATAATCGATTCGATATTGGAGGTCTGAATTCTTCTGTAAATAACTAGAATAGCATTTTGTTTCATGTGAAATCTATTTTCTTTATTTTATTTAAGTTTTAATCTGTAATTGCGCAATTTTATGAAAATATTAGAGATTATCATACACAAAAGACTGAATAGATTTCTCAAGTAATAAAAATTGATGAAATGAAGCAATTACAGTTTGATTGTAGATTATCGTTTCTATTCTTTGGTTGAAAATACTAGTCAGAATGATTCGAGTAATATCTATGTGAATCAAATCAAATTGACTATCAAATATAATAGACTATGAATACTTTCAGGGGAACAAAGATTACTTGATTTAATGTTTATTTTTATCGGACAATTTATAGCTACTGATCAATATTCTCAATTATGTTCTCCAGCTATATTATTTATAACGATATATAAGATTCGATTGAAACAATTAAAGACAAATAAGAAATGCTAAAATAAAAGTAAATTATCTAAAGATATTTTATTACCTAAGATATAAATTATCTAAAATAGTGAATATCTCAGATTACGCGATTATTTAAATGATTATAAAAACAAAACAGATTTTACTGACTACTACGACTCTGACAGATACCGCGATTTGAGTAAAGTTTATGTATATGGGTGAACACAACGTTGTGTACACGACTCGTCGTTCATGATATACGAAGGAGAGTGATAGACGTGCGGGTCGCGTTCCAATTATACGAAGCAAATAACCAGGATTAAATTCCGCGAGAGTAAACGATCGGGTAATTTATTTAGCGACGACTTACGTACTATCTCTCTAAATGACTCTGATCGCGGTCAATCTTTCTCGCTCTTATTTCCCAAATGAGTCACGTTACTCTGCGTTGCTTGTTATCACTCTCGCGAACTAAAGTGGAAATCGTTCGCGCGAAAATATAAAAAGAAGTGAAAAAATTAAATATCAATCGTAATCGCGTATTTCTACCGAGGAGCAAATCAAAGTAGAACAACTTGACGATGGCGGGGAATTAATTCGCACGATCGATAATCGTCTCACCAGGTGCGGATTTATTTACGCGTATAAAAGTGTATCACGATGCGTTATCTCTTTGTCATCCCTCTGTAGCTTTGTAATATGGAAAATTTGACTCGAAGCACACTGTCGGGCCGGTCCAAAATGATCCAATTAAGAAACTGGCGAATGTTGCCGGGCTCTCGAAACAAAAGCGTATCTGTTTCATAATTAATCGAATTGGAACGCGGCCAAAGGGTATAGCAACACGAACGACTTGAGACTTGACGACCTCGTTAGTTGTCATCTCGATTTGAGCGAAGGTTTTTTTTTAAATATCTCTTTTTTTAAATATCAATTTCTCAATTGTTACGATTTCGAGCGGTTAACTGTTGTACAAATGTATTATAAAAGATTTGTACGTTTAATCGCAAGCGAAGAATAGCGTAATTGCCGTCTGACATTCAATCCTGCCGGCTCTGCGATTTCAATATGTCTGGTGGAATTCCGACCTTTTTATACAATTTGTATCATTATTACAAACACGAGCGAAAGGATCGTTTTATTATAACGATACGCGTAATTCCAAACTTATTTCAGATATTTTACTGGCGTAAAAGCAGAAATGAATTATAAAAATGTAAATCTATAAAAACATTTATGCGTTTTCTTTTTTATAATATGTGGCCAATTATATGGATCGACTTTTCTAATTTATAATATTGTAATAATGTCTGTAGGATTAATGCGAATATTATTGCTGCTATAATTAAACACGCTAAAAAAAAAGAACGTTATAATTATGGATGGAAGTTTGAATTAAAGTTCTGTCTTACAAGACATCAAACTTGTTGTAAATCGCGTGTTGGTGACGAAGCAGTTCCATTCGATAGGACAGAAATCGAAAAGAGGCAACCCCTCTCCCTAAAGTAGATCCACCTTGTGTGAATCGTGTCGTTCTCAGATAGAGATACATCACACGCTCAGGATTTTTACGCAGTTTTACGCATATTCGACGACCACGCAGTGTTACTTGCATGCCTGTATATACACTTTTTTCCGTATTTGCCTTCGGAAGCTTTCGGAGGCTGGATGTTCCGCTAAGCGCGGAATGTATCATCATTATGGAATGTCTTATGTACACTGTAATATTTGCTAGTTACACGCATGTATTGCATGTAATAGTGACTATTAATATTCGCTCTTATACATGCTATATATTACAACAGCGTATATGGCTTGCCTAATTATTCTGCGTCTATTATAAATAAATAGTCAAATTTCTCGTTGAATCATATATATATATATAGTCTCTTTCATTGGGAGAATACGCTAAAACATAAACTAGAGACGTATTTTTATTTTTCAAGAAGTATTTTTTTTTTTTTTTTTTTTTTTTTTTCAAGAATGGTTCTTATCTCGGATAATTAGACTTTTTATTCTCTTTATTATATCGATCACATTATATTATTGAACCTTCGATACAACTTGCCTATAAGCGTATTCTCTCAAAAATTGTTCGCCAATTTGAAGAACGACATATTTTTGCAGCCTTTTTTATGGTCAAATTTTTTTGGTAGTAAAAAATATATTATTGCAAAACGCAATGTGTGTATGTGATGAATATTGAATGCACATGGTCGCAAAGCATTTTTCAATAGGATTAAGCTAATGTGTGTAGTATTTGTTTTTTATTTTAGTTGATAATTAGATTATTATTATGGAAGTACGTCAGAATACTGGAAGAGACAAAATTATACATGTCTCAAAAACGATAGGTCTCTGAATCATTTTACAAGCTATAACAAATTATTTTCAGAGTGAGAAAAACATTTAGCCTTGCCTAGTAATTAGATGAAAAATATCTCTCCAGAATTCGGACGTACGTTCTATATTGTTTTTGGTATACGAAAGCATGTGACACTCGTTATCAGTAAAAGAAATACTATACGCGCTCCGTAGCATCCATCGTCCTGGCAAGTGAGTGAGGACGGTCAGAAGTTCATCGGCCACATGGTTTTGCGAAAATCGGCCGGTACCGGAAGCTGCAGTAGTATACTCGGACTAAAAGTTGTCGGTGGCAAGCTACTGGAAGACGGTTCCAGAGGCGCTTTGATCGAGAAGGTGAAAAAGGGTAGTACGGCGGACGTAGAAGGTCAACTTAGACCCGGTAAGAAGATTACAAAGTTCAAATCAAGCAATTCGACGAGCTTTCGAGATACGCGTGTCGCGGACAATATATCACTTGTAGGAATCGCGATTATCGTGCGCGAATAAAAATACAGGATATCTTTGACGCTACGTTTTAGAAGAATTGCAATTTCGATAATTAATTGCTAGATATATATATATATATATATATATATATATATATATATCGAATCATTCAATAACATTACGAGAAAACTATAAAAATACTCCATCTAGTTTGTTGAGAGAATCGGGAAAATAGATTATATTCGACTGCAGAGGCAATGTAACGGAATTTTCCTTGCATCATCGCGTATCATATCGACGAAAGTCTTGCGCTCGCGTCACTTTGCAAATACTTCAGTGCTTTCAACTTTGACATGCTGAGAGCGCACGGCCCGTAACAGTCGCGTGCCCCACTTCCATTCCCGTGAAACATCCGTACGGAACGAATCGGACGCTCGACGATTTCTCGGGTATTCCCTGCGGCTGTTTCAGGTGACGAGGTAATCTCGTGGAACGGGAGGTCCCTGCAGGGCAAAAGCTTCCGGGAAGTTTACGACATCATCGCCGAGTCGAGGCTGGAGCCGCAAATCGAGCTCGTAGTTGAGAGAAAATTGTCCACGACGACAACAGGCATGATGCCTGCTGGACCGGGGCCGTCGACGCCCATGGCGTCCAGACGAATTGTCGCTCAGAGCCAGTGGCGACAGAAACACGAGACCATCTCCGGATCACAGCCACATCACAAAGGTGACTATGCGCTCGGCACGTTTCGTTTTCCGATTCTTCATTTTGCTTCTGTGTATCAAATGTCGTGAATCTAGATTATTTCATCATGACCCGTTATTTTCTTCAAACTTGACATTTCCTTTGCATATGATTTTAATATGTATATATACATATGTATTAAAATTATATACAAATATAATTATTGATTTGTAAAAGCTCTTTCTCCTACAATAGTCATGCATGGGCTTACGGGTGCCACACGTTACTTTATTAAACATTGTGAGAAGTAAATCTTATGAATATTAATTCTAGAAAGATGATGATGAGGTAGAATGTGCTTTAGGCTCTTATTTCTTATAGAATATGTCAATTTAAACGTAGTTATACACAAAGAGCTATAGAAAAATATATTAGGAAAATACGTTGTTGTGTAAGCTGAATATTAGATTAGAGAAGAGACAAAAGATTCTTGGGCAGTCATCTCGTCTTTTGGATAAATCATTGTATATATTTTTTGTTATTTAATCCATATCTTTTTAAAAAGATTTATACATATATATATATATAAAGAATACTGTATAAATAATAAGAAAGATTGCAAGCATATATTATGCCGGGAATAAAGCACCGCGTAACATCTACGATTTAATCGGATAGAGTATGAAAGAGCTGAAAATTAATTATTCTGATTTGATGAAATATTAATCGATACCAATTAAATCCCATTAGACGAATTCTTTGAAATGACGCGAAGATAGATTTTACGAGGCACGTCTCTCGCATCTCTCGCACATTCTGCGTTCCTCGCATAAGTATATGTTAAGCATATTATTGGGACCGATGCTATTGTCACACGGATTGTATGATTTTTCGCATTCCAGGTCTTAAGAAATGTATTCTATGGGGTAGGCCTCACAGACAAGTCTCTGTCTTTAAATTATTTCAATTGATCTCGGTGTCTTTTTCCTATATATATCGTTGATCCCCTCGTCGATTATTGGTCCGTTTAGTGAGATTTTTTTCTAAATCTCAACAAACGGAATTACATTATTTCGATGCTACGACAAATCATATGGCGGAGCAACGAAAATTAATCCATCACTTGTTCTGCCTTGAGCATATATTCGTCGATGTTTAACGTAAATGTAGATCGTAATGCTAATGCACCCCTTTCCCCTCGCTAAAAAGCACCGTTGTGTAGGTATAGTTTTATGGGAGCAACAACTATATATATATATATATATTATATACACATATATATATATGCAAAATATAAAAGCGTCGATATCCCATACATATCGTGCTTCTTCTCTACTTGTAATACGAATATGAATATTTCCGTACAATCCTTACGAATAAGTATAATTTGCTGTAATTCACTGCTATGTCTATTATCAATGTGTCGAACATTATTATGATAACAGCTCTCTCCCCTTTCATTTTCTTAACTCGTTGTCGCGGATTTCCGTGATTGTGAGAACCTGTGCATGCGAACTGCACTTCTTTAAAAGAGGGTGTGTTTCCAGAACTGTTTGGAAATAGTTTATCGATTTTGTAATATCCCTTCCCTCCCTCGGGGAGTTCGATGCCGCAAGAGATAGAGAACTTGATTTTCGCGGCTATAATTTCACTAAAGTGTCTACTCGGCACAAATCTCTAAGATAGACGTGCAACAGACGTTCTAATCCTTCAAATGTATTGTATTTTGAACGTCTTACGTTTCGATTATTTTCTATTTTGAGTATTTACTTAATATTACATCTCGTTAACGTAAATATATTCACTGTCAATAATGCAATGAATGTGTTGATGCAACGAGAGATAAAACTTTATTTCTGTTCACTCATACATTTATCATATTGTTTTTTATTTTATGTTTGTTTGTCGTTTCCTCCCCCTTCGAATCTCGAGCACACCCTCCCTCTTCGTGAATCGCTCCAAGATCGTAGGTACGGAAACGAGTTATATCCTAGTCGACACCGCACGATCACTTGCAGAGTTGTACGACGCGAGGCGTGAGAAACCCTCGGTTTTAGTGACGTCACCCGGCTCGCCGGACCTGCATGCCCAAGGACGCGGTCGACACTCCCGACATCCAACCGGAAATGCGAACGTGGGCGGGAGCATTCAGGTGAAGCTGGGCTTCGATCCCGTGGGACTTCAGCTGATCGTCACGATAATTTGTGCTGCGGGTCTCACACCGAAGAACAACGGCCAACCGAGAAATCCTTATGCCAAAGTCTTTCTGCTTCCTGACAAGAGGTGAATATATGTCAATTGTTTTAATCAATTGAGAATTTTCGAGAAATTCTATATAATAGATCGAGTCGATTGTTATGATATTTAATTATTATAAAGATGCAAATATATATATATATAAAGACAACGAAACAAATTTTGATGAACGTTTTGTTTTTCGATCCGTTAAAAAATTCCGATTTAAACTTCACTCCAATTTGATTATCGCACAATTATTTACAAATGCAATATGAAGAGTTTTTAAAAGCCATGTGTTTCTTCAAATGTTGCAGCGAGAAATCGAAACGACGGACAAAGACCGTGGCGAATACAAACGATCCTAGGTGGAATCAGACCTTTGTTTATAATGGAGTCAGGCGTTCGGAATTGAGGAAAAGGGCATTGGAGATTACTGTCTGGGACTACGCGAGGTACGAGGCGAACGATTTTCTTGGCGAGGCTGTCCTGGAATTGGCAGTATGTCTCTTAGACGAGGAACCAGAATGGCATTCTCTGACCGCTCACGGAGAACACCGGCACGTCAGGTATGAATCGCACTCGCGGATGCTAGTAGTTCCGAGATGCCAATACTAAAAGCGATCAAATAAATACCTCGCATCGATACGAATCTCCCGCGGGATGTTTGACAATGTTCTCGTCCCTGCTTACAATGTGACATTGCGGCAGATTATCTCGCGAGTTTCAGAAATTTGCACGTAAAGACTCGAGAGTATCGAAAATAGATCTTGAAAAATTCTTTGATTCTTTTTTTTTTTTTTTTTTTTTTTTTTATTTCTAAAGAGATTGTGAATAAATTTAATAATATCGCGAATAAAAACTTATCGCGAAATATAATTAACATTATATTTTTCTGTACTCTACAGGCATTACCAAGATTCTGATGACGTGCTAGATCATCATCTCAGTCCACCATCGACCACTTCGAGATTAAGTGACTCCGACACTTCGGAGTGCGATATTACGGACTGCGACGTGTCGAGGGAACAAAGAAGAACGGCTGACGGTGCTAGCATAAGTAGTATCGGCAGTTCCTCTAGGTAATATCATTTCTTAAGATCTCTCTTTATATACGGTACATACATATAAATCTCAGTCTAGTCAAAGAGCGTTATATCAAACCGTCGGAAATGATCAGTCAACTTTAGATTTTTGCGTTGAATTATTTTGTAAAGTCGTCGTATATAAACCAAAATTCTGTTTAACAAGAAACACAAAGTCGCGTATTAATTGAAAAAATAATTTTTACACAATTATATATATAAAAAAATCGATTAGCTGTAGTTGTTGAGTATGCACTACAATAAGCATACTTGACCGGTGGGAATTGTGTTAATCTGACGGCGTTATTGTCTCCCCCCCCCTCCCCCGCTTAAGATCCTGTTTACAAATCTCGTAACCATTCTCGTAGCTATTGCCGTAACAATCATTCTCGTGTTGCTTGCGCATCGCGACCCTTATCACCGATAACACAGAGGAGTCATATTCGTTCTACATTCGGTAGAAAAAGTTCCCACGCGAGGACTCCTTCCGTCGTTAGTTTTTTTTTTTTTTTTTTTTTATAATGAGACTCTGTTATTAAATAATTGCTAGAATTTGTGCAAAGGGACAAAATTTTTAATTTTTTTACTAATTTTTTTAGCAGATTGCATTTTGAGCCACTTTTGTCAAGCGTTTGTTTTCAGTTATCGTCTAATAAATAAATAATTACATTGCAAATAGTTTTTGTAATAATTTGAAAGTGGCAATCGTTCAAGGTTCGATTATCTTCTTTTTTTTATACAATTAATAAGCGAGCCAAATCATCTCTCCTCTGAGAGAGAAACAGACACAAGTATGAATATACTATAATATATAATATAAATTATTGGGAACAAAAAAAGACGAAAGTTGAACGGGAAGGGGTAATCGAAAGAAAGAGAGAGGGCAAAAGCCAAGTTATAAAACTGGGCAACAAGCCAATTGACATAGCAGTTGGCCCGCGACCATCGTCAGCTCCGGAAGTCAACCTTAAAACTCGTATCCATATTAATATTCCAACGGTGATGTCCGATCGTTATTTGTGAGTACAAAGTGTGGTTTTCGCCAAAGCTCTTTGAGCCTCTACTCTTTTATCAAATGGAAGAAATGATAGTGCATATCGAAATGGAATAAGGTAGAAAATTACCTAACAATAAGACATTAATCATCTGTAACAATGAAATTCCTTTCGAAATCGTAAGAATATTAAATTATTTTAAAAAGAGGAAATTGAAGATATTTTTTACACTAAATTATTTATTTGTGCTGTAAATGTAAAATTTGCATACATTGTATATTATTGTGTCAGTTCAAGTATTTATAATTAATAGTAAAATTTGCCCAATAACGATGTTAAAATTTATCAAATGTACTTGCAACGTTTATAATTCGAATATTCGGCAAGTAATTTTTTTGAAGTTACGGCTCCTTGTGTAACAACGCGTTTCGGTTATTCTAAAGAACTTGCTGGTAAATTTTTTGTCGACAATATGACAGAAATCGAATCAATATAGTGGCTCGAATGAAAAACGTATGTTATCCCCGATAGGCTTGGCAGGTAGAGTGGCAGAGATAGGGATAAGCCGAGATCGCTATCCAGCATCGCTCTACACTTCTTTTATACCGAACAGCTTCGATCTGCAAAGTGAGCGCTTCTATCCCTAAGCGCGCATCAGCCTCTGTAAAAGCTGTCCTGAGTAATTGAAACATTCCGGCGTTCCCCCGAGAGAGCAAGCGGACATCCTGCGCATTTTTAACAACTTTCAGTATCGTCTAATGAGATTAATCGAAAGGGTTTCGCCGCTTACATTAATAATTCCATCGTCGTCGAGTCCACGGCGATAATGCGATATGGACGATGCAATTCGATAAAATATTTTTATTAAAATTTTATCCAAAAGTGTCCCCACACACACATATATACGCATACAAATTGTTATATTTAATAACAAAGTAGAAATTGTTCTTTTAATAGGCGGATACAAAGATTAATTACGAAAGGAATTTACATTCGTACTTGTATATGTCTTATATGATTTTTTTTTTCTATCGCGTTTTCCTTAAATAAGATATTATAGAGCACCAAAATTAAAATAGATCTCCTAAACCAATGCAATTGATTAATTAAGTGGCATACTTTATCAAAGTTGATATGAATTTTGTTTGTTTATAGTTTATTTATTCTAAATATATACAATTACATACTATATGCATTTATAACTTATTTATATGAATTAGCTTATTTCGAGTTCTTCAAGTTTAATAGTTTCTATTTCTATGATTTTCCTTTGGTGAATTATATAATCTAAAAATAATACATTTTTTTCATATAACTATTTTTGTTATGTTTTTCTACTTTTTTAAAGGTTTCTAAATCTGCTTTGTTTTTATATAACTTTATCTCTATTTTATTTTTATCTTTATCTTTTCTCACAGAGAGAATGCGGTTAGGAAAATTAAATTAGAGTTTTCCGACGTACCCTGTGGTTTATATATCGACATAATTAACATTTTGCTTTGAAGAGTCAATTCAAAGAATATGAGTATGTAAATTGTCTAATTTTATCACATTTAAAAGATTTTAATTTAAAGGGATAAAAAAATGTGTGTGTATAATCTTAAATATATTTATCCTTATAAACAAAAACAATAATGTAATTTATTTAAAATTCAATAATTTTTTTCAGTTGGATAATTTATTAGAATTTTGTTTGAATATTTTTTATCGTGTTTCTATAATTTTTAGCGGCTATGTTGGTTTTAGAGATTAATGTTTCACATTTTAAATTTCCAGAAATTCCATTTATATTTAAAAGTTTAAAACAGTATTATCAAAAAATTAATAAGAAATAAAGAATAATTTTGAATAAAAATCTGCGGATATAAATTCTTATTTTGAATTTTTAACTAGAATCTGGAGTCCGAAAAATGGCATGTCGGTTTTGGCAACTTTCTCTTGCACATACATATATACGTATATGTAAAAATTTATATCAAGCATATTCTTTGAATAGACAAATGTGTATAAAATATTTCAAATATTAAAGTACAATCTATGGCGAGATAAGAAACATTAAATACAATGACGCGTTGGCCGCGGCCGCGCCCGCTCATTGATTTTAATTTTAATCGTGTGCTTTGTTATTTATTTTTTAGGTTTCATAATATGCCGTCAAATTATAAGCGGTACGGCCATTACAATTTATACTTTCTCCTCTTTCATCACGCAGTCACACGTCTTGCATCCTCACCGCTAGGTTACAATATCGCGCGTAGATCAGTCAGTTAGTTATGTGGCAAAATAAAATTGCAAGTGTAATTAGAGACGAGACAACGGGACAACGCGAACTGACGCGATCACGTAACTAACTTAATTTTAGAATAGACAATGAGAATATGAGAAATCTTTATTCGATAGGCTTTTTATTTCTAAGGACAGATAGAGGGAGGGTGGGGGGAGCAGAAAAAGTATTTTCAAGTAAAGAAAGAAACAGTGACTATGATACAGACGTCATCGGTGACAAGAAACATTGCCATTGGCATTAAACTTTCTTCCATTTTTCCTGTTGCAATATTTTGCGCAAGACATGAATATTACAATACAATACAATAATGTTTCACAAAATTTTCGGGGCTATTTATATTCTTTGCTAAGAAAAAGAATCGCGCGAAAAAATAATAATTAAATAAATAACAAAATAGCGGAGCGCAAAAATTTAGCGAATCGTCATCCATGTAGGCACTTTAGACGTCATACTGTCATCGCTTCTTGCATATTATGTACCTACATTAAATCTTAG
The DNA here is from genome assembly GCF_047496725.1 of Anoplolepis gracilipes. Lineage (NCBI taxonomy): Eukaryota > Metazoa > Arthropoda > Insecta > Hymenoptera > Formicidae > Anoplolepis > Anoplolepis gracilipes. Next base: position 6,512,389 of record NC_132975.1, read on the forward strand.
ATGCGACGGGACATGGCTTTTAGAATGCTTAGTGCATCGCGACGCATCGGCCGGGGTGGGGATTGAATTTCTCTCTCTTTGCGAGCTTTGATGATGACTGCAATCACACATCGAGTGCTATACAACTTTCGAGACTATCTTGCACGGACACTTTGCTTTTCGTTGCCAGAAACAGTAAAGATCCCATCTTGGATTCTATATCAATACACATTTCGCACGATCGATCATTGACGTGCAAAAGTCGACTACTTACGCAGTCTTGGCACTCATCGGACGCACTTACACGGCATATTCTCAGTTTTATGGCGACTCGTGATTCCTTCTTTTTGTCGCGCGACTTTGATTTTTGGCAACGAAAAGAGTCTCGCAATCGAGAACGCTGTGTAAACGCCGAGGAGACTTGACTGCATTGCCGAATAACTTGGAGCCGCTTCTCGCGCCAAATTAGATGAATATGCATCTTTTGCAGTTTGCGATCTAAGAAATTGAATCGAGCTCATGCTAGAATCTTATATGTGTATATATATATATATATATACGCCAAATAATGCGTACGAATATATTTTCAAGAGATAAGTCTGACTGAATTTTTACCTTGATCTCGTTTTTTACATTCCTCGGTGCTACGTAGTTTTCGTTTTTATAGCATTCCAAAGATACTTTCCTTTCCGCTTTTCTCTTACCATCCTGGCAGCATGCATTTTGAGATTAGCGCGAGACTCACAGCACTCGCCTCATTTAACTTGTAAGGCACGCAGTATTTATTGATTGATGAAAAAAAATGAACGCATGCTGGAGCAGCCACTATTCTAGCCCACCACCGGAGAGAGAACTCTGCGTCGACGGTGAGCATCGAAGTCGAAGGGACATGTCGCCTCAAGGACGCAAAAGGGCAGCCCTCATGATCTCTCGCGACCAGCCTGCTACCATCGCATCGGGTTATCAGACGTATCGTAAGGTAAGACGTTTGAAAAAGGCGTTCGGTTTTTAATTTCAATCTCTCGATGGCGATGGAGAAATCGATCGATGAATTATATGCTGAGGAAAGAAATACATATATTCGCGAGACATATTCGGATGCGTTAAAATCTATCGATATCTTGTGGATGCGATTACGTAACGTCTATCGACAATATTGTTGTGCGTCATTAAATGCGTACTTCCAGGACGACATCCATCGGGGAATGATGGGTCATAGGTCGCACAGTGCAGCGCCTATGGATTCTCCGAGCGTCAGATATCGAGGAAGATCTCAAAGTCCCACCGGTCATCGTTCCTTGTCTCCACCTGAGCACAGATCCATTCCCTACTCGCATGGATACGTTCACACGACGAGGTATGAAATATATCGTCGGAAACTTTTTCATTCATTCATCGTCGGATCGCTTGCAAGAGAGAATTGACAATGCGGGTTTACCGGTTTCGCGCTCATTTAGATTCGGCTCGAGATCGGCGACTGCCACTCCCACTGGATCGCCAAAGAAACGCCAGCTACCTCAAATCCCGCCAGCCTTGAAGGAAAGGGTCACGCAAGATCTGGAAGAACGGGCGAGATTCATGAGACACCGTAACAGAGCGTCGATATACAGAAGCACAGGCATGGGAGGTGAGCTCGTTTTGACTTTTCTATCGAAAAAGTTGGCGCTTTAAATAGACGATAATCTGTCTTATATAATATTTGCTATTTCACCCTATTTTTGACTGAGAAGGAATAAAAATAGATATAATAATAAATATACAGGACGTCTCAAGTTAAACGATCAAACTTTGTTAGTATATTCTATGGATAGAAAAAAGAGAAAATATAAATATTAGTTCTAAAATGTTTTATTAGAAAGTCAGATTAAATAAAAATTTTTACTTGCAGGAAACTGTGAAAAAGTGTATCATATAAGAAAGTCAATTTGTGACAAAAATGAATCGAAAAAGTTAGTTTAGCATTTACTGAGTTAGAGCAACATAGACATAAAATGTGTAGGGTATTAAATTCAATCTCTCAATGATGTCAAATTTATAATAGAAACAAAAGCATTTTGAAATGAAAAATTAAGCGAGCGAACGTATTCTTGTGTAAACGTGATAATAAAACATTTTCGAACAAATGTTTATGTAACACTTTTTTCTTGTTTTTATTTATGAAGGATATAGCAAAGTTTTGTCGTTTAATTTTGTATAATACATTCTATATGTAACTGTAATTTATTCTTTTTATAAAAAAAGATTTTTTTTTAATTGCTGTATTTTAAATAATATTGATTAATAATATATTTCTAGGCTGGGAAAGGCATTATAGTGGCCTTTCGGACTCAGATCTTCCCTCAATCGGACACGATCCATTAACGTTGTCACACAGTCACGCTTACAGGATGCACAGACCGAGGAAGGGACATTTGAGTCCCGACAAAGATGTGCTCGGTGATTTTGGTGATTCTGATATGGAGAGCATAGCCTCGGTAACGAGCAGTGCCTTTAGTACACAATCGGAACGACCACGTGGATCGAGAGCACTAATGTGAGTATAGTTTCATAATCATTACGCTATCGTACGGACGACCTCGCGTTGCAACGTCAATGTGCAAAGCAACGCAGATTCCATAGTCAAGAGAGTATCCCGTTAGGGAGGGATCGAACATGGAGTGTGTATTTATCGTCAAACACATCATCGTTACAACATCATGTTGTATCGATATCGTAGATCTCAACTTTTGTATCTCCACGAGATAACGATCGATCGTCGCGGAATAGCACACTCACCAGCTCGATCTCTCAAATCAAGGATAATCCCTGGATTAAATGGACATTGTCGACTAAATGGATATCCTGTAGCTGCACTTTTCACTTCCTGCTTGCGCGTCAATATTCCAATGTTCTTCCCCGCCTTCTCTACGAAGCGATTATAGATTGCACTTCCTATGCACTCTTTGTCAATGTCCATTTAATAAATGTGTCCCATTCTAAGAAAGCAGGGATCTCATAAGTGCGTGGCGTTGGTCGAACGGTTAGGGCCTTAGTTGTGCCTCGTCTTACACGTGATAGAAAACAAGATAAAGTACACCGATCGCCGCGTGTCTCTTCTGAAATGCCGACCCGTTGCTCTCGGCAGAGTCGAGTTCTGAGATTTCATGATACGAGATATACGAGTTCGATCGATCGCGAACGCGCGATAGACATTAAAGAAAGAAAAAAGTAAAGAAAAAAAAAAAAAAAAAAAAAAAAACGGAATGGGCTCACCCTTTGGTTTGTGTGTTTCCGCAAGAGCGCTAAATCTCTCTATATGAAAAACATTGTTTGCAGACCGACAGTTAAAAACGTATTAATACCCGGTGTCATATCCCCCATGCCCCCGGCCCCTAGGCGCAATAGGCGCAGGCACAGACTTAGGGTACCCTGCAGCGAATGCCATTGTCCGAGCAACAGCAATCCCGCCAAACAGCCCAAAAACAACCCCGGCAAATGTCCCCTCCTTCCGCGTCCCCTCGTACGGAGCAAGTCCGCAGTGGTGCGCTCGTTGTACAAAAAGATGCGTACGCCTTTCACGAGATCGCAGACCGTCGACGAGAACATGCTGAGATATTACAGCCCCGAGACCAGCGAGTACAGCGTTTCCGAGGGGTACATACTCAGGCCAGAGAGACTCGTAGCCTCTAAGAATCGTATACCGGAGATATACGTCGAGGACTGCCTTCGAGTCGACTTTAACGATCGTTTTGTGGAGAAGTTTCGCTCCAAATATTCGGCATCGTGTCACGCGAACGGCGCGTTGTCATCGCGTAAAGAGTCGTGCGACGAGTGCGCGACGACGACGACGACGACGATTGTCTCGAGGGGTCCGATCGATGATTTCCCCGATCTTCGTCTCGATATTAGGAACGTAGACGTTAGTCTGCATCCGCGTAGGTCTCTCTTAACCGCTAAGTCTAGGAGTTTCGATTACGTGATGCACGATACATACGGTGATGATCGTTTCGGTACTAGGCCAGGATCCGTCGGTCTGCTATCGCGCCGGGCCAAGAGTTTCGAGTATGAGAGCATTTCGAGCAACATATTCAGCGACGACAGTCTCAGGACCGCCCGGAGAAAGCTCAAACGGAATCTCTCTCTCAGCGACGCCGGCTATGGCGACAAGATACCGGCGCTGGGCGATCAGAGCAAGTCCTACTACGATTCTAACGGTGACGACAAAGTGCCTACAGATCTCGCGAGCAAGGAAACGAATTACGATTTTCTTCTCCAAGATCCTAATCCATTTTACGGATATGATTCGGAGCTCAGCTGCGGCGAGACGGAAATTTACGTTCCAAGTTTCGACAAGCGAGGCATCGATGATTATCAATCCACGTACAGTACGCATTTAGCGGACACCGAACGATCCAATTTGAGGAATGTCTTGGACAAGGACGACACCAGCAAGAGAAAATATGTGGATGAAAGTTATTTGAATCACGAATCTTCGTACATCAGGGATATATCCTCCGAGAAAAAAATCAAGAATGCAGAAAGTGATTTTTGTAACACGATCGGCGATCATATCTATTGTAACATGGAAGATCTGTCATCTGGTAAAAATTATGATCGCAATATTCTCGCGAGATCCGCTACGAAGATCAAGGACTCTTCTAACGTAGACGAGGAGTGGATGTCGCAAGACACCAAAGGTATCTTGCGATCTCACGGAGAAACTGGCAGTTCCTATCAAAGGGATAAATACGAAGACTACGAAAACTGGGACGCCGATTACGACGAAGGATTCATAGAGCGAGAGAAAATCGATGATTATGAACAGAAGCGATTCGACTATCTAAATAGAAGTATCCGAGATTTAAGAATCGACGGATCGATATACGACGGTGAGTACTTTCAGCGAAAACATTACGCACAGTCCGACGATGCCGGCGGAAAGCTTACATCGACGAGCGATTACGTCAGTTATCGTCCTCTCGACGAATACGAGTCTTCCTCATCTACCGTACCGCGAAGACGAAGACGAAGAAGCAGAAGAGGCAGTAGAGAGGGCGACTACGAAAGTCCACGTGCCAGAGACGTTCAATTGCGAGCATCGGCAGACAATAGGAGGCTGATGATTCAACGAACCGAGTCCACGCCGACTCTACACTCGGACGAGGACCTAAGCTCGATTGCGGATCGCACCAGACGCATGTACCGCCGCAGGCGAAACATCAGTTGTCCAGAGAGCAGAGATCTGCGAATATACGGCACGCGAAGAGATGACGAGAGGACGTCGAGTTTCGTGCTGGACTCCGACGAGGAGTTCGGCTCCATGGAGACGGTCGTCGGTGCCGATCATTTCCGTCGGATCACTTCCTCGGGCTTCGTAGCGGAGACTAGAGCGAACAAGCGATCGGGCTTCCTCGACGCGGAACAAGATCGTGATAGCTACTTATTAGACGCAAGACACGATTACGAGAATCGTTATCAGGATAATCGCAATTATGCGGAAGTCAGTCGCGAACTAGTTAGGTCAGGGTCGCAGCGTTCCTCGGGTCGCGAGGCCCGATATGCATCATCGCGCGTTAGGCGTAAGAGTAGTTGCCCCGAGTGTCGTGAGCTGTCCTCCTCGGAGTTAGGTAGGTCGGGATCGCTGTCGCGAAAGGTCGACGACACTCGGCGGTCATCGTTCGAGTCGAAGCATAGATATCGTAGGCGAAACAGCAGCTGTCCAGAGGCTAGGGATCTCGAACTACTCGACAAGAGGCAGCGGCAGCAGCAACAGCAGCAGCAGCAGCAGTTCGCGCAGCGTCATCAGCAGCAACAGCAGCAAAGGCGTTCGAGTCAGCAGCCGCAACACCAGCATCAACAACCTCAGGGAAGTAGTAAGAGGAACGTGGCGATCAGCGACACCCTCGAGTACTACGAGTACTCGATGGAGAGCGAGAGCCAGTGCAGCGAGAACTGCGGATTTGGCCCGTGCGATCCGCGTAGGCCCCGTAACCGAGCACCCCGCCCTGGTAACGCTAATTCGAGTCTCTTTGATTCCCAAACCGCTACCTCCGACACTGCTAAAAACTACCACCCACGGGTCGACGATCATCATCATCATCAACACCCACAAAACACGAAAATGTCGCCGCACGCCAATGTGGCGTACCTGCCTCCGCGGCCACCGTCCTCCGCCCGGCGACGATCCTTCCGAAAAAAATCCGTCTACGACGTCGATGTCGACACCGCCGCCGATCGTCGCGACGATGACGACGCACGGACTCGTCGTTCCTCGTCCATGCCCGAAAGCAGCGAGTACAGTGGCCAGTCGAGCTCGTACGAGAAGACGTCCAGACACCAGGTCACCGACAACGGGCATGACGGACACGACAAGAGAAGCCAGTTCACTAGGAGTCTCAGTAATGCCGATGTGCCCCAAGATGAGAAAGGTAAGAAAAAAAGGCCAAGTTCGATCGATTAAAAGAAGTTTAAGTTTTTTACACGGATCGAAAAGATCGATTAAGGTATTTTAATAAATTGCATTTTTAGTTTCGTTGTTTTACAATAAATATTTAAAAACTGCATCTTAATTATTTTCGTTAGTACAAATCAACATTGTATCCGTAGAATTTCTACATCTATGATAATATCGAAAATTGAACTCATTAAAATTAAATCGATTCTCGAGTGTTAAAATCTTGTTTTTTATATTATTATATATTTATTTTTACCTTTCGCTTTTATATATTTTATCTCTTTTTTAACGAAAGTTCTGTTGTCTAGCTTCGGTCTTTCACTGATGTGTACTAATTCTTTGTAAGAATGCGATTGATTTTACCGTCATGATGCAGTGATGTATAGCCGAAAAAGTAAGAGCTTTGGGTAGTAACATAAATTTTCGAGATTTGCAGTCACGAACCCGTTACATTCGGATTTAGTCGGTAGAATTAAGAATTGCGGACACACCATGCAAACGTTTTAAGAAAGTTTTCTTTGAGTTCGCAGTCACGAACATCTTCCGTCTGTCGTTCAACAATAGTAAAGATTAAACACGCATTGCTTTTAACATTTAGATATTTCATATTTTCTGATAAAATTTATAACATAATTGATCGAAATTAATTATATTTGTATTATTCAAAAACTTTATACTTTCTTTTATCCTCAAAGCTCTGACATGATGCAAAAAAAAAAAAAAAAAAAAAAAAAAACTTGCAGAAAATCTAAAATAAGCATTATATACTTCAAACACGGGCTGTGCTAATCTGATTCTGTATCCACACAAACATGTTTATCGTTGTTTCGCAGACACGGGTAGTTTTAGCGACACGGCGATCGCATTGAATGTCGAAGATGCTTCGAAGCGAGGCCGTAAAAGCTCGCCAGGAAGTAAAAGCGGAAGCGGCAGTAGCAGCGGAAGTGCGGTGCAGTATCAAACGGGTCTCGGGAAAAAGAGCAACAGCACCAGCCAATTATCCGCGACAGGTAACACATTGTCACACTGGCCACTTTCTAATTAAGTTTGCGTTTAGACTCTCTACGTGTTATACGTAGTCCATTCTTTCGTAAAGATCGATTGTTGACGCGAACATAATAACGTTTCCCTCTCTCGGTGCGCGATATTAGAAGAGATTTGATCAATGTATGGATACTATCTCACGCGACATTAGACAGTTTTCTATTTTCCTAACATTTATATATATATATATTCTCTCTTTAGTGAAAAAGGAAATCTTCATTTTCTTCAGAACATCGATATTTCGTATATATTAGGATAGCGTAGTCTAGGTATCGTTAGTGTGTAGATTATAACGGTGTGCTCTCGCTACGTGCATAAATGAGGATGATGTAAATAAATCATTGATATATCGGTATTTTTTTATACAGTGTCTCTCGTATAGATAGAGATCAGTATTTCTTGTCACAAAATAAGCATCTTTTTCCTTTAGCCAAATTTCCAGATATGCATCGTTTTAGAAATTTTTTATTTTTTAATGTGACAATACAGCACATTTGCTATTTTTTATTTATCATGGAAAAATTTGAATAATTCTGTTATAATTAAAGGTCTAATATTTTTATAATGAAAAACTGAAAAAGAAATTTTACTAGAGTTGATATAAAACAAATTCGCTAATAACATGACTTATAATTTTTAGTTTCGTTTTCATTATTTCGTCTTCAGCTATTATAAAATATTCATATGAAGAATAATATCGAAAAATAAAATATCTCGAAAAAGATGCATTTTTAGAATTTTTTACAGGAAAAAATGCTCATTTTTTGACAATAGATATGTATTAGTATCACACTCTATCTATATAGGACGTATAAACGTATCGGCAACGAAAATAGATTTAATGTAACTTGAACATATACGCGCGCGCGGGCGATAGAATTTTTTTCGATTATATATTTTTATGGCCAAAACACGAATGAAGAATAAGAGTAAGAGAAATAAGTAATTACAGGTAGAAATATTACATCTTGCCAAAATATGTATAATTAAAGAATCAATGCAAATATTGAAAATGCTTGCGCATATTGATTGAACTCTCGAGAGATTTTAATTGATTATACAATTGGTAGTAATTGGTTATAATCTTTCAAACAGATATAAAATATTCACATCTATACATAGAATAATTAAGAAATTAGAAATGCAAGAAGTATTCTGCATATTTGTTAATTTCTCTCTTGCTGATCTGTTATATCTTATTCTTCCCATTTCACGAGTCTTGATTGTTATGATCGGGCATTCATTAATTCAATACAATTTAATAAAATAATTTTTTTTTTAATCTAAGAAAAAGAGTAATTAATTCCAATAAGTTTCTCGATGCTATGAACACTGATTTAGATTGTCAAACATTTCTTAATTATTAATTCAAATTTAGTCTCTCAGATTATTGAATACAAATTTAAAACGCCAAATAAGAGATTTAAAATTTAAAATTAATATAACAAGAATTAATGTAATAGAATATATTTAATAAATATTTAATAAAAATTCTAAAAGCAAAAATGGTTTTTTTTTGCAAAATAAAAATTTTTCAGATTACTAATTTTAAACTTACTGATATGAATTTGATATCAAAATTCATTAGATTAAAATAAAGTAGATAATTAATTGCAACTGTTCTGTGGTATGATGAATTTAATATTAGATTATAAAAATTGTATTAATTTTAATTTTTAAAACATATTTTTTGAAAAGTTTAATATATATATATATATATATATATATATATCATTTTGAACAGAATGAAGCTTTCTTAGTACATCACGTATCGTAGGTGTAACATGATAAATTATGTTTTAATAGCTCTCTTGAAATAACGTGATAGAGCATTTCTGAGAACAAAGTCGCGTTGAGTATAAAAGAAACTAAATAATGATTATTCTTTTTCTTGAGATTTTTATCGGTTTTTCGGCCATATTACCATTCAATTCAAACATCATCGACAGGTAACATTTGAACGATAACAAGAGCATACCGTAACACAAGCAAAAAACCCAGTATGCGGGGCAGTATGTACATTCTAATTGTATTCTTGTTTTCTCCGCCATTCCTCCTCATCTTTATCCGCCTCTCTTCGACATGAAACACACTCACACTTTACTTCTACCAACCAACCACCTCTCGACGCTGGGGGACCATTCACGTCATCGATCTGCACCCACCTGCACGATTTCTCATCGCGGCGGCCCGATCGTCGCCCGTGCGTGTGTTCACGGAACATTCCATACGGATCATCGATCGATTTGCTGGACCGATCGTCACTATTACGCAACAAAAAAAAATAAAAAATAACACGATACTCTATCACATTTACGAAAAAAAAAAAAAACAATATATACGCATGTAAAAATCGTTCCGATAAACTGACATCACGCTCATGACAACTGTTGCTCTTGCAACCGCCACTTGCAACTACAACGAATAACAACAACAACAACAACAAAAACTATATCACGTCACGCAAAATCCATAACATACCACGTGCGTCTGTTGGTGGTACATGCGTGGGCGAGGAAGGACGGAAACGGCGGCTGGGTTTCGGGAAGAAGGGGAAGTCGTCCTTTACAGTTCACAGGAGCGAGGAGGTCCTGCCGGAGGATACGGTCGGTGGTAGAAGTGGACGGCAACCGAGTTCCGCGAGCAGTGACGGCGAGGGGAGCGGCGACGGGGACAGGTCCGACATTAGCTCTCTCTCACACAGTGTAGAATCACATCTCTCTTTTCACATCTTTCGCTTTATTTTCCTCATAAAATTTTTGCGTTGTTGCGGGAGCGAGCGAGCGGAGATTTTATTGCAGAAGACGCGTGTTTCAAGCTTTATGTTCCAATGACGATGAATTCTTGTGCAAAGATTCACACATGAGATGACGTTGTTTCGTCATCTATATTTAATAATTCTTCAATATGAATAATATATATGATATCATTCATAGAGATTATCATGCGTGGGCAAGAGCGAGATATTGTTAGAGGCCTTTTTTAATCAGATACTTTGATTTCATTAATCGTAAATTGGATCAAGCCTTCGACGAAATATGTGAGTACACGTTGCAGATGGGAGGACTTGCGATAGAAAGAACAAGAGCTATCGTGCAATCTGACGACACCGAATGTTGACAGCGACAATGAAAACACACCACACATCACTCTTTTAGAGGCCGTGCTTTAGTCGGGGTCGATTGTGAGTCTCTCTCGTGATTGTTGTCGGAAAATACTCTCTTGTGACTAAAGCTCTCTAAGACTTTGCTACCAGTGGACGACGGATCTATGAAAGATCCTTGTCGACAAATATTACTTTTTTAATTTTTTTTTTTTTTTTTTTTCTAGAAACCAATCGAAGAAAGTATTTTGCGAATCTGCACGTTTCTACCAAATAGTCACGAGGTGATTCTTTCCTTCTCGTTTATTCTAGATCGTAGAGGCTATTTCTACGTAGTATTGATACGTTATTTCTAGAGGAACGTTCGCACGAGTTTCCTGGGCTGTAACATCAAGTTGTCTGCTTTTTTTCTTTTTTTTTTTTTTTTTTTTTTTTTTATTATCTCTCTCTCTCTTTCTGTCTCTGGAAATGCAGTCCGCATCTCCAGTTGGTTTATTACTTTATGTGCCTACGTACAAAGCGTATCATGCAGATCAGGAAACTCACATTCTAGTTGCACAAGTATAGTTGTGCTCTGGCGTCTTTTCGTGACTCTAGAATAGTGTCGGCACCGTGTGTCACGTTATAATCGTTCCGTTCCATACAGCTTTTCCAATCTAGATCGTCGCGTGGTCAATTTGAATTTCTCGATAGCATCGAGGTAAGTTGGCCACCACTCTTTGATACTGATTATTTTTTTTATTATTTCTTAGAAGCCGCTGTGTTGATACGTGCTTCAGGTGAGAGTGCGCTATTCACACGGCTTTTGAATTTTTCAATGTCCTGAATCGTTGCAGTGCTTTTACAAGCGTATATTTACGTTTTTTCATATTCTTAAGATTATTGATTACGAATACGTTGAATGTATAATCAGATATTTACCAGACAATCCTTACGTACACCGATTTGATAATTATAGAGCTTTATATTTTACTCTTTTTTTATGTTTTTCCTTTTTTTTAAACTTCTTTGTGTAATAATTCGAAAGCACTCAAATTGTATGAAATTTGTATATATCTGTGTATATAATTAATCTGTGTACTTAAGGGGTCCGGAGAATATATTAAATTTATTTAGTGATAGATGTATATACATATTAAGCAATTTTTCTAGAGTTGCCACTGATTAAATTTTATATGCAATATTTTCGTATATATAAAAAAATACTAGTAATTTTCTGACGTAGTTACGATTAATTTTTATTTCGATAGAGCCTGCGTGAATTAATAAGATAATAATAAATATGTCACGCGAAGGTGTCTAGTTTTTGCGTTTGTGTCTATTACAAGAATTATTTAAACAAATTCTTTGATCATCGATAATAACATTTCTCTCTTTCATGGAGAGTCATTTTATTTAATGTCTTATTATATTAATACTAGAGAAAGTTCTGTTACGATTCATGCAAACGCTATCGTTATTATTTGTGACAGACGTCAGAGAATTTAAATTTTTATATACATATAGGATATTCTAAGATTAAGTATATTTTTTGTTTTGGTGTCAAATGCAAATGTGTGCCCGCGCGATGTTATCTCGTTGCATTTCGCTCCAAATATCACGACACCCCGATATACTCTCACATTCCCCTTCCCTATTTTTTGGTTGTAATAATGTCATTCTTCAAAGACACCTCTCTACATTTTATCACTAATCATTAAACTGATTGAAAGAAGGGAGCAGGGAAAGATCGGGCGAGAAAATAAGCGAGAGAGCAAGGAAAAGAGAGCATGAGGGAAAACAGTTTGCGCGAAAGAGAGAAAGAAAGAAAGAAAGAGAAAGAGGAAGAAAGAGAGGGAGAGGCGAAGAAAGAGAGAGGTAGCTTAACAGATACATATTTTACATGCTGAAATCGTCCGTGAATTCTGCGTGATTCCGTCGGCTGCACGTGCGGAGACGCCGCACGTTAATTAAAAGATGCCCTATTCGGCAACCCCCTTGGATACCTGACCTGGACGAGGCAGCTGCTGCATACCGGCTGTATACCGGCGGTGTATTTAGTGAAAGACAATAGTTTAGCGGTATTTCTTGTTTGGTTTTACAACGCAGAGTGCGGCGGGATGATCATCGGCGGCGGCGGCGGCGGTGCCGTGGCACGCGGTGCCGGCTTAGCGAGCCGGAAGCGCAACAGCACGCCGAGCAGCATACAACGATCCGAGGAGATCATGCCGGCCTATCAACGCTTTGACAGCAAACAGGCGGGATCGGCAGCCAGCGATACCGCCGGGAGTCTCAACTCGATCTCTAGTTCCGAAGGAAGCTCGTAAGTAGTGGACCCCACACACCTGTGGCGATCAATTCTGCAAGCGGAAGCGCGAGATTCCTGATACATACACTCACACTATCTCTCTCTTTCTCTCTCTCTCTCTCTTTCTCTCTCTCTCTCTCTCTCTCTCTCTCTCTCTCTCTCTATTTTTCTGTATCTATCTCTTCCCGCTTTTCTGTCTCCTTTTCTGTCATCTCTGCTATTCGTCCTGATTTCTCTATCTGAGATTTATCAGTTTCATTTACATTTTATCTCTTCTAGGCCGCGTGCATCTTGACTAAACGAGATGAGCTGTAAGTGTTGTGTAAAATGTTGCCGAGAGGATAAGTTTATTTATCAATACATCTACTGTATCAAAAGAATAATTAAATTACTTTAGAGTATAACAAATTTTGTTTTAAACATATAATTAATCTATGGGATTAATCTCCTGTTAGAGTAATATTATATTAGCTTATTAAAATGTTTAAAAAATTACTTTTGTATATTAAATATATGTGAATCTTTTGTACGTTGAATTTTAAAAAGATTTAAGTTATGAGTAATGACATTAAGCGTTGGATATCAAGCTTATCGTCAGTTAATATCTGTTTTTGAATTTTATTTAGTAAATGAGCTTTTTCATTATTTCAAAACACTTAGCTCACAGCTCATTGCTTCTCGTTTGCCAATGTACATGTGAGCTTATTGTCTTTTCATTCTACAATCAGTGGGAATTTATTTTTTGTCATTTGCAAAAAACTGTTAAAAAATTAATTTTGATTCTTATTAATTATTCTATATAATAAATGTTGAAATAATAATTATTATAGGATTATTACAAATTATTAAAAATGTTATTGTGTGTATGAGATTATCTTGCAGTTATAGACAAAGAATAATCCTATTGATCCATGTCTTACTCTTCTCGTATAAGATCTATCTACACAAATAATCGTAAACGCTTCAGATCAATTATTACATCTTCAAACATGTGTGATTGAAGATGTGTCATTAATATGTATCCATGATTTGAATTGTGTAATTATATGGCCACATGCTTTTTTTCATATTTCCTTGATTTCTATCAGTTTATAATTGAGTTATTATCTCTCTACAATTTTCTTTAATCATACTTTTCAATTCTCATAAATACAATATATGTAGTTGTGTATAAAAGTCAGAGACTTGTATATTTAAAAATGATACATTATATATAATCATGTTTTATTCCAAAGCAAATATTTTGTTTTTTTTTTCGCACATTTTATTTATTCTCCTCCTCTCTTATAACTTTATTGAGTTTATGATGTGACGAGTAATAATTTATATCAGTGTTGAATTTTACGAGACGCAGTATCTTCTTATGTTAGTAGAATAGTCTTTGTATTATACGGTTATTTTATGTCGGTTTTATATTGCGAGGAAAAAGTATGCATTAAAGTATAGTCTTCGACGAATTGACTGAGTTTTATATTTCGCTTTTTCCGTCCTTTTTTTTAATACTTTCTTTCGAAAATTCTTTCATTCCTGAGTGCTCCACAAAACAGAAGCGCCCATAAAAAAATATTATCGTCCATTATCGGTGTTGTTGTCGTCTTGGCTTTAATTGCTTGATTGTGTGGCAAATGATTGTATCGCATTACTTCGGAGCACCGTTGCACATACACACACGCACTTTTGTATCTATTATATATATATTATAAATATATATATATATATACATATATATGTCAGTGTCATATCATTGTCGCGGAGTCTGTATTCTCTATCCACATGGTAAGCAGGACACTGTGAATATCACCTAGGAATGTCACCCAGGAATGTCTTCGCGGAGGATCCGTTTTCCCTGATGATTTTCATATACTTCCGTACGATTCATTGTATTTTATATAGTAGGTACTATCTATTGTGAGATCTCCGACATGCGTGTGTTCCTCGGAAAGCAGCCCCTTCCTGTCTTATGGATCTCTCTGTCTTATCGTTTTCATAAAATGTGTTTTTGATATATTCGTAGAATAGGTATTTCTAACAACGATGTATCTCTTAGACTATACACGCCGGATCGAGAAAACGGATGAGGATTAAAACAGATGAAATGTAGACGTGTGTCTACCTGTAAATTATAAAATTTAATCGTATTTTGCAAACGTTTTGTCGGTTCGGCACACCACGTTTATGAAAAATAATTCTGATAATTTATTATCCTTGGCAGCGGTACTTTGTGTCCTAATTATGGTCGCGAAATCTCGGAGAAAGTGATCGGCTGTGCAATCGCGTGTGTCAACCTTTTCATATTCGTACGACTTTGCCCGGCACTTTAAATATATATTGTCATATTAAGTAACGATATAGTATTGAAATCATAGTAGCGATATATTTGTCATTGATTGACAATTAGGTCCGACTAATCTGGAATTGAAAAAGATCTACGTTTATTTTTTATGCAAAGGTATTTGCTACAAAAAATTTAATCTCTACATTAACGATAAGTATAGTTAGTAATTAGATTAATGCACAGTTTTTGTGCAAATATATGATCATGTACACTCGATATATACATATATATGAATATGTTTATATTTATAATAGAAGTTGTTTTGAAAAGTTCTGCTTATAATTAGCGTTAATAACGCGAATCTTCTCAACGACGCGTAGCATAGCCCTATGACAAGTAAGTGTAAGTTAATATAAATTTCTTTATTAATTCTTCCATTTTTTCAAGATTTTAGTCGAGCATGTTGAGTAGATAAATGTAGTTTGGAGCAACAAAACAGTACTCAGTCGTATATTAAAATTGTCAAATATTTTAAGAATAATAATAGTTTCAACAATAATTAATTCCCTAAATTATTACATTTATATATTTCGCATCAAGATTAATTATTTATATCAAAGTAGACTGATTACTGTTATTTATAATTATTTTAAAAAATCGTATCTATCTCTCTCTTTTTTTCTCTCTCTTTCTCTCTCTCTCTCTCTCTCTCTCTCTCTCTCTCTCTTTCTCTCTCTTTCTCTGTATTTAGATTAAAATGCATGCATTAATAATCTGGTATGTTTTTAAACTTTTATAAATATATATATATATAATCTTTTTCCATGTGTATATGATATATATATTTACTACACAACACACACCAACACTACACTTTCAGCGTGAGTTCTTCTTTTCTCAAACTGAATGAGGTGTGTTCTCTCTCTTTTACAACTTTCGTCGAAGGCTTGCGAGAATTGTCCCTCGCTCCTGCGGAATAATAAACTTTTCGTTTATGATTTTTATATCCCTCACAATTCTCTCTTATTGCATCTCGGTTCTTTCAGAATAATATTCTGATTTTCAGCTTGCGTTTTCGCGTTTTATTTCTTCATTAGAGATTAAGGCTCTTGGATCTACATATGTTAGATCGCTAAAGTTTACGTGCGAGTAAAAAAATGGAAAAAGGACACAAATAATAATTTATAAAGTATAGATTCGATTTCCATTGCTCGCACAGTAAGCACAGGTCTTTTTTTTATATATATTTTTTCGATGTTTTATTTTTTTTTTTTTTTTACTTCAAGCATTTTTTTTTCTATCGAATCATACTTCATATACTTTTCGTAGTATTCCGAAATAAAGGAGTTGCGTATCTTTGCTAAATATATAATTTTGAAAACCGCAGCTGGTCTCCGAGTCTGCGAATGGCAGGCGAAGGACAGTTGAGAGACTTCATCGAAGATCTTGGACCAGGCCAAGTGGTCGGGAGGCAGGCGCTCGGTGCCCGTTGCCTCGGTGAAATTCAACTGTCGTTGAGCCACACAAAGGGTTACCTGGAAGTAGAGGTCATACGTGCCAAAGATCTTAAAGCGAAGCAAGGCAGCAAAGCAATACCAGGTAAGTTGTTCTGTATAAATATTGTCCACTGAACAAGTACTGATGATTCTTATTTCAGCTCCTTACGTGAAGCTTTATCTGGTGAACGGTAAAAGATGCATAGAGAAAGCGAAAACCATGATGGCCAGAAAGACGTTAGATCCGTTCTATCAACAATTGTTGGCTTTCAAGGAAAACTGTCGGGGCTGCATATTACAGGTACGTCTCTCCAGCTATCTAACTTTTTTATAATGCGTGCATTTTTAGACACATGTGTGTTTGATTATAATTGTATCATATATTGCGATTTCAGGTGACGGTGTGGGGCGATTACGGTCGGATAGAAGGAAAAAAAGTGTTCATGGGTATTGCACAGATCGTATTAGATGAGCTGGACCTCAATCAGATGGTGTTCGGATGGTACAAGCTGTTTGACACCCAAGCCCTGGTCAGTGGAGCTCCATCCCTTGCTTTGTCCCGTCGATCTTCGGTCACGTCTCTCGATTCTTTTAAAATCTAAAAGAATGACCGAAAATAATTTCCTTTTACACATGTATTTAATGAGGAGATGTTTGAGTTTCTTACAGTAGAGCAAAGTAGAGCAAAAACACTAGATTGAGTTCGAGCTCCTATCTCGCGGTGCACCTATAGTTGCTTCCACCATTAATAGGATATCGAAATGCACGAGTCTCGATGTATATAAGGTAGTATCATATTTACTGATAAACAATTAGAAAGATTGAAAGTGAAAATCGTTATAAACATTTTTAATATCTTAAATGACATGCAGAAAATCATCGTTTGATGATATTATGATGTAGCATCAAATGTAAAATATATTTGGAATTAAATAACTATATTTAAGATTACCGTTATATTTACCGTGTAAAAGAGTCGAGGATAGTATCATAGATAATTCCTTATCGTATCGTAATATTACCACTCTTTCACTATGGTTGACAACAAAAATTTGAAAAGAATCTTAAACAAACTATGCGTATTCCCCTTGTAAGCTACACTAAATGTTGAAGCCTAAGACTACTTAACGAGTGACATTTGGCTCTGAATACGGTAAAGTCAGTTTAACGTGGAATGCAGTTATACATTGAGAAATAAATACTTTGTACGAATAATAGAAGGTTACGCGGGAGAGGGAGAGAAAAAGAGAAACAAAGAGAAGAACGAAATCGAAAGATAAACGCAAAAGCGATGCGAGAAAAGAGTGTGAAAAAACGTACGGGAGAGGACACGTCTTTCTAGAAACACCACTAGTACATCACATATCATGTACGGCATATCAGACGAGCCACTAGTCTGTATGTAGGACTAGATGTAGACGTAGCCAGCCATGTGTTCCCGGAGCGCCAGATAGTTTTTAGGTACGCACTGAGAATCAAGGCATCGTTCGTAGATAGTTGGACAATGATTTAACGTGGGTACATACGAAACAGATGATATGATTGTAATCTGTCGCGATGACAATTTTTTTTGTATTCGCGATATACGTTGATAATCGAATATCGCTTGTACGTTAATCCCGTGTATTAATTTATTAATTAATGTTTTCCAATTAAATTTTTTCAAGTACCCATGTGAAATCTTGATATACATTTGTTGTTGCCAATATCTTCTTTCCATTTCCATTACGTTTTGTACAGAAATCTCCTCTTCTCTTTGAACATGTCTGTCCTATTATATAGAAAAATTAATTCTATGCGGCTTCGAAGTAGTCGACGTAGAGTCTAGATAACCGATAAACAACGCAAGATTATGTTATCATGCGCGCTCGATGTACTTCGTTGCCTCGTATTTTATCTGCATCGATTGTTACTTTTCCAAACTTGTGTACACGAGATATGCCTCCGAAATTTGATTCGACGTGAGAAAGTTCGCTTTTTCTCATTAATCCTTGAACGCAATTTTTGAACTTGCATCTTGCGACTTTAGTATTTTTCCACACTTGTCCCCATATAGGAACTAGTTTCATAAACTTCCTGATATACTGCTTGGTATATATCACGTATTAATTTTAAACTTTGCACAACATTTCAATTTTTCCTTCTAAATACATAGTAAGTCGTGACAGTTTTTAATATATTTATAGCTTGAATCTATTTATATATCGATATAAAAATATACGAAAAGTATAAGCAAAGGTAAGTTTGTGCCGTATTCGGAGTCCTATACATCCTCTTGTATATTTTCTCGAGATATTCTTAAAACGTTAATCAATTTTACATATTGAATGATATCGAAAAAATTGATACATCAGACAATTCTTTCAGCACTATTTAATATGTAAAATTAATATATATATACATATATGCAATGATAATATTTGAATGAATATTACACAGAATCTTTATCATTTAATATTTCATGTGATAAATTAGTAATAATATACGTTTACAATTAATAATATGTTTGTTTATTTTATTTACAGTGAAAACCAACCAAATCAAGCAAGTTCAGGATAGATGTGAACTCAAATGTGGTGTACTAGATAAATAATATGTGAATGCAGACGATTACAATGACGCTCGTTTTTAGTGAATCTAAATGTGTGTATGTGATTAAGTGGTTAAAGAGATTAATCAGCACTGTGAAAAATGAAGCGACGAATGGTCCATGGACTTCATTTAATCAACACACGAGAAAAATTTAAAATGTTTTGCGAGAAAGAACAAGTCTATATAAATATAAATATATTACATATATGCTTATGGAAGACGTTTCCAAACTTTGTATATAATTTTAGGACAGTTCAAGTACTATAAATACCGATCTCCGAAACGGTCGGTTAAAAGACATTTTATCGTTGTCAAATTTTTAGTCAAAAATGTCACCGCGTCAGAGCATATATATAATTTAATGTAAATAATATAATAACTATATGAAAAATTGTGTGCGATATATGTGCGCGCATGTTTGAATGGATAATGACGATGTTTGCGTTATATTCTCGTTGACTTATCGGTTTCTACAATATACGATTATCATAGTTTTTTCGCGTTTTTCTCTATTAATTAGATAAACTTTAATCTGATTTCATCTTTTCCAAGTTAGTATAATTCGAAATAAGTAGACTGTACGATGATATAATTTTAATTACACAGTTTTTTTTCTTTATATATATATATAACATTTGTTCGTCATCGTACACGCTATTAAGTTACTCGGCTTTTTAAGCTTCGTTTAGTAACTCGTCCAAAATGAGATAACCATATTATAATGTAGAAAATGTGGAGCAAGCGTTATATAGTACCACATTTTTCAAATATGAAGCAGACTGATAAATCGATTCCTATGATATCTACGTTTGGCTGCTTATGTGAAATTAGCAATTTCGAGGAAGCCGGGATACAAAGAAGTTATATTTGAACGAATTATAAATTAGCTTCATTTTTAAAAGATCTTATTTAAAAATTTTATTTACGTAAAAAATTACCAGAGTTCTCGAAATAAATTTGAAATAAACGAACCGCCCATAAAACTTGTGCAAACGGGACGCGCGTCGCGGCAAAAATTCTTTTTCGTACTGATTTTGTACAAAAAAAAGAAGCAGTGACCGCCACACTAAATATTTAAGAGGCTTTGTAAATCTCTGTAAGAAATGCGTAAACGCTTGCCATTAATTTTATATATCTTGATTATTGTGCTATGTGTTCGATCTTTCTTCGTGCGTATGTTAAACTCGCGAAGATATATTCAGCGAGCATGCACATGCACGTGAAGCGTCTGCTGTGAATTAGTAAATAATTACATTCGTGCCCTGGAAGAGAAATAGAGAGAAAAAGAGAAAATTATTTTCTGTCAAGTATTTAAGGTCTGGCGTGTGTAAATTCCGTGTACAAGACAAACGTTTCAACTTAATTATGAGAAGAAATTTGAAAAAGCGAAGAGGAATATTTGTGCGAAGAAAAGTGAGTTTTCAATATTTTTTTAAGCAGCATATATTGCGATTTGCGTCGATATTTATGTCGCAATTTACGTATGCTTTCGCAAAAAAAATGACACATTAAACGAATATTAAATCGGAAAAATTGCTGCGCAAATTTTCTTTATCTTATTAATTTTTTACAAAATAAGTTTTTTTTTTTTTTTTTACATGCTTTGGAATTACGAATTATTGTAATTGTATGCGTGGAAGGTACTCCTTGGATATTACCGACAAAACTTTGATAAATGGAATGCAGTAGCTTCAAGCGACTATATTACGTATATTTTTGTAAATCTCGGATTTACCGATAACAATTCGCTAGAAATATAGGTTGAAACGCAGAGAATTTCTATCCGGAATGATTCGCATCACGTTTCTTGAGTGATTAAAGTCGTAAGATTAAGTGACAGCAATGTCAACATCTCTCTTATCACAATTCTTACAATAATTGACCAAGTATAATATCTTGCTTTACAATTTGAAACGATTGTCTCATTCACACTCGCATTTTCGCTCTTCGATACTATACGACTATTTCTACGCGATCCATAACGCGAATTTTTTGAATTAAGACCGGATAATGTAAGCGCGATGTTTGATACGCGTGCTGAGATTATATCGAATTGCCATCGAAATACATGCATCCGTCGTTAAGCGAGCTATAACGTAAGATTTAGCTTAGAGTTTGAGAGGAACGCGATAACGAAGTATCATTGATTTACAGACGAGTCATGTAGGTGCGTCATCGATAATCCGAATATAAATTCTAGGTAATGTAACTTTTCTCGTAAATCGGCAGACCGATCGAGAGTTTTAGGGAACGGGGGAATTGTATAGAGAGGGGTGGTATCTTATCATATCTATAACATGCTTAAATTAGAAACGTACGGCAAGAGAAAGAAGCTTTTTTACTCGTGAGAAAACAAAGACAAAAAGTAGGGTTCTAATCCGAAGAGATGTATATGTAAAGTATTGTGAAAAAAAAAATAATATTATTATATAAGCTCATTTCTAAGTACATATTTTGCAAATGCACGGATTTATCAAGATTGTGGGACAATGATGACGTAATACACAAATATAATTCTGTAATAGTTAATTGATAAAATATACAAGACTACTATTACTACTACTAACGTAACTTTTCAGTTTGTAATACGCCGTTTATACAGAGACGGCTGTAAGATTCTTCGCGAAATTAATTCGACGCTCTCGTTTCTTCGTAAGCTGTTTTTTGTGCGCGATCTGACTAATAAAACGATCAATAAATTTCACAGATGAAACAAATTTTACTTTTAGAGTCAAGAAAATCGTACAATTTGTATGATATAAAAAACTTGCTAAAAGACTACACATTCGTACAAGCGATTAAACGAAATCGAGAAATTGGAATTACGTGTTTATTATAGTAGAATATAATGAATATAAGATAATGCATTTTCTCTCCGAATCAACGAAAATCTTACAGATGTTTACAAAAATTTAAGAATAACGAAAATAATATATTGGTCTTTATATCGCGAAATTTCTGTAGAGTAATAATGCTAAATAAATTCGTATACCTAAGGTCGTATAATGATTAGAATGTTGATTTGCCAGGAGAAACAGCTCGAAGAAATACACGTCGATTTCTATTCTTGCCATGCCCATCTGTATATAGGCATGCTCAATTCTAGGATCGGACACGCGTATCGTGAAAATCACATATATATACATAATATTAAACTACGAAACGCGCGAACACAAATTATTATCCGACTTTGTACCTATATATATTATTAAATTAACTCAATGAAAAAGTATGGGGTGAAACCCCGAGTACTAATATCGATATGAATAGTAGAAGCTAACGAAGATTGGAACATGAAAAAAAAGAAAAAATCGTGAGAGATAAAGATCTAGCAAAAAAAAACAGATATAATGAAAGAACACTTACTGACGATTGAAAATGCCTGAGAGCCAAGGGGTACCACTTTTGTCAAATTTAGAGAGCCAATTTAGGTTTACAATAAAATAGGGTGTGTATACGTATGTGTCGGACGTGCGAGAGAGACTGGAGAAAAAGTGAGAATGAAAGTGTGTGCGAACAAGTCAGCGAAAAGGAAGGAATTGTCATAAACGAGACCACATCAGCAAGATATCGAGCTGTGAAATGAATTATCGATTATTCTCATAGAAGTCCATCACGTAGCTTAGGTGACCCTGTAATCTTGTATCGTGAGCTCACGAACGACTCGTATTTCCGTATATTTTGGACGAATCTTGGAAAACCTTGTGATTAGATTGTGTGTCATTGTTTTGGCCGATTTCGATCGATCGTTCATCGAGAAATGCGTTGTTGCGCGTGTACGCATTAATTATCGGGCGTTTTAATTAGATTCTTCTCTAGCGCTTTTTTCCAATGCACGACTTCCGGTTGAAGTAACGAAAATTGCTTTTCTTTAACGTCATCCGATATCTTTTAGAATGAGTTACGAGTCGGTCGTAAGATAATGCGCGCGCGCGCTAAGCAGTTTTACTATTAATATTAAATAAAAAAAAAAGAGAAAGATTTTTTATTATACATATATCCGGAGTTGCATGTTATCACTAAAGACGCAACCGTGCGCGCGCGCGCGCGCGGCGGGACTCGTACATTTCTATATAATTTTATCATAATAAATGTTTGAATTGATTTCTTTCAAAAATACGACAGAGAGGGTGAGAAAGAGAGAGCGAGAGAGAAACGCAGAACGAAAAGTGGAGAGAATGAGAGAAAGAAAGACAGAGAACATGTTTAAGAAACGAAACAGCGGGCGTTAGAGAAGATGTATCATTTTTCGTTGAACAAAAGAAAGAAAAAAAAACCCATAAATTACGAAAGAACGAAAGAATTTAAGCAGTATGTTTAGACGACATTTCGGGAAATCTCGGCTGAGAACTCCGTGAATCTTTGTTCCGCTCTCGCTTTCGAAAACATCGAAGAAATCCGAATTAATTCAAAATAATCATTGCACGAGATGAATGTTATATATTTTTATTTTTTTTTTTTTAATTATAATATGTATTTTTTTCTTCACACCGTGTGCGACCAACCGCGGATCGCTCTAAAGGTTTGTCGCCTCACTCACGGAGTTCGCGGTAGGAGATCGCGAGATGATTAAGTATAAAACGTTAGTGACTGTATCCAGTATCATATATCTGATAAAAGATACCCCCGATGCCAGAGATGGCGTGTGACAATAAAGTGATTCAATGATTTCGCTGCGTTTCGATCACCTTTCACGTCACAGTTGTTTTTACTCTTTATATAAAGATTCACAAAGTTTTGTAAAATTATCAGGATTTTCTTAATGTGTTGAAAAGCTGAAAATAACTTTATTGTTATCAGTCAATTAATACTCCGATATAATTTATAAAGCCACTCGAGGAATGCTACTATATATTGCATTTTTTTAAATTACAGATTATTTGATTAAGTTGAAAATCCGAAGATAGACGAAAATTAATTAGCTGTCGTCGTCATAATTGCTTAATTAAAGCAAAATTGTCTTGAAGTGGAGAATACAGCATGTGATTTGGGATTTATAATGATAAAATATCTTGGGTGTAATAAATACGCATCGTAAGTAGTAGTTTTTACACAAATATAATTGTAGATAAAAAAAGAACAATTTATTTCTTTATAAATCAAATTAATAGAGATACATTTATAATTTATTATTATTATCATTTATAACTTATGTTTTTGCTAAAGATATACAATATACTTATATATACTTATATTAGTTTTAAGAGATCTTTTTTAAACTATTTAATTTTAAACAAATAAATTAGTGGATGAGCTTATGATTACTTTTCGTGCAGAATTAAATACAACATTAAAAATATATTGACAGAAGAGAATCAATTATAAGATAAATACAAGTCGCATAAAATTCACTGCTTTGTAAAAAATAGCGTTAATTTTTTACATAGACGTAATATGAATAACTAATGAGATCTGCATAGAGAAAGTAAGCTCTTCGTTTCTTTTTCCAAAAAAAATATTTTGACATATCGAAAGTACTACATAAAATATATTATACATTATATATTACAAAAACTGGTTTTTACAGGATATACAATTGTTATAAAACTGTTCAAGGTATGAGAAATAGACATAATTAAATGATGTTAGTCTTAAATAATATGTGTATTATTTTAAATATGTAAGTATAGTATTATCTATTCAGCCTGTCATACGTAATCAATATATATGTTATAAACACGTGAGAAATATGAAAGTATGATAAATTAAAAAATCAGAAATATATAATTTATATATTATTTATTTTCTCTGAATTATATTAAAACTGAAAATTTTAACGTGTAGTTCTCACATTTACACAAAAATTAAAATTTTGATATTTTTTATTTTATCTCCTTGAAAAAATATATAATTATAATAGATTTTTACAGTTAAAATAATATCAAACATGATATGTATAATTTAGATCATTTATTCTATAAAATTTTTTATGTCTGATTAAAAATTATCCGAATTATATAAGAACAATATAATACTTAATACATGAATATACATTTATAAATTATTTCCTCTCTATCTGTTATTGTATTATTTTCTACAATTTTTTTATAATGCATTTTTCATTGTCGGTAATGAAATGGTGATTTGGTAAAATAAATGTTCATCTTTATTATCCTTCGTGCAGTCAAAACGGTCGGTAATGTCACTGTTCTTTAATTATCTCCGAGCCATTTAGTTTATTAAATCGACAACAGAGAGAGTTAGTAATTTTAAACACAGTTCGCGCGCGACATACATCACGTACATACATCACAATTTATAAAAAATAGTATAATTAATGAGAATCGTGCGTAGTCGTGTGTAATATTTGTGAAATAACATTATATTCGTTTCGATGTTCAAGGCTATCCTTTCGATGCAGGACGACTAGGCAATGACGGGTTGGACAACGTGGATCTACTTACTACTGGTGAGTAACCTCATCAATATGTATGCATAGCAAGATGACGTAATTACAACAATTATTCGAGAATTAAAACGTCTTAAATTATGAAAAAGAAATTAACAAAAATTGCAACTAGTAAAACTAATAAAAAATATCCTTTTATATGCTACAATTGTATGATTACATAATACTTATATCTGCAACAGCATCGAAGAAAAAATAAAGTGATAAAAATTTTTGCACATAATATATGTACATTTATAAAAATGTATGGCATATCGATGCAACATATATTATTTATACTGTATCGGAAGTTGGATATTACTTGGTTCTTAATCATCGAAAATCTTCGAATGCAAACACGATAAAAAAAAAAGCGGCTAAACGCGGCATATCGAATGCGGTTTTCGGTGTATCGGAAAACTTTATTGTTGTAATCCCGCGGCGTCGATAAACCCATTAACCGCGCTCGCGTCGCACCCTGCTATAATATATGCGATGGAACGTAATAAAAATCGACTTACACATCGACTGTTCCGTAATACGCACATAGATACACACATACATTTATGTACAAACGTGCAAGAGCGCGTTTCTATCGGCCCGGCACCCTTTTCGGTGTCGCTAAAAGTTTAATCAAAGTCAGATTAGCCGAGCTCGGCCTCGGCGCCGGGGGTGCAAGACTCAGGGATCCCCGGACCCGGTTTTATTAAACGGGACTTGATTAGGGGTTGCCAAGATCCTTTCAGAGTTTGTTTTCAACTGGTTTTCATGACGGCGCTTTCATTACGCGCGTTTCACATAATTGACGCGATCATTCGCCCGGGGACGAGAAAACTTTGGCCACTCGCCTTTTTAGATTTTTTTTTTTATTTCTGGATATATAGGTTGCTATAGAAGAGTTTCACAATTTGTTTTGAAATTTCTCTTATTGTGAAAACCTGTTGAAATTGTTTAGTTGAATATTAACGAATTTATTTGCTCTGTTAAAGGAATCATATTTTAACATTGTTTTTTAGCTGTTTCAATTATTATTAATAATCAGTGGATGATATTTAAAGAGATTATAAATGTAGTAGACGTTTCAAGAAAAAAAGTTTAAATATAATATTATATTAAGAATACATAAAAAATAGAAATTATATATTTATCAATTATATAGTTAAATAATCAGAGATATTCAATGTATTTCAATGTTGTTATTTATACTTTTGGATAAATATATTATTAATATTTGATGGAATGGTTCATATATAAAATGCCAAGCGATTGCAAATATCGCGAAAGATATTTAGATTAGGAGAAAAAGAAATTTATAACGCGCATGAGAATAATATCACGGCGATGTAAGGCGTGACAACGATCGCTTTTTGACGATATGCAATTCGGAACACGAAGCGTATAACTTGGGATCGGAAGCGCGATAACGACCTCTGGTAAAGACACGATGATTAAGGGACAGCTTGCCGGAGACACATTTAGGCATTCGCGCGGGGTGGCTGGGAAGTGATTCAATCTCCGCGTAATCCTTGTAATCTCGAGGGTATATCTTCGTGCTCCCGTGACCCGCCCTAGGGAAAAGTCCCGAACTGATCCCGATCCAGAAGTGTTTACGCGATCATTGTTTTCGGTCATCGTGATTGACACGGATTTTACAGCATACTTTGCATTTAGAATTTATTATATTACATCACGATTGGCTTTACCTAATCACTTTTAATGAATTTCGAAATATTTCTTATCGCAATTACAGAATTAAAATTGTAGGAAATTTACCTTTTTTCTGAGAACGATACATAAATACCATAAATTCAACGCTCGTAAAATATTAATTCTAATGATAAATAGATAGGCATTTAAAGATCGAAGCATAGAAAGATTTATCTAGAATTGATATTTCGAAAGAGTTTACGATTTCATATTTAATTGCGTTTCATGTGCTGCTCAGGCATATTTTATACGACGCATGACTATTCATTATATACAACATGCTACTTTTCACTTTTTACTGTTATTTACTCTTTTTGCTTTATGCCATTTAAGTGAACTATGCAAAGATATTTGAATTATTAGATATTCAAAGTCATAGAATGCAATAATTTTGATATATGTTAATGTTTTTTTTTTTTTTTTTTACTGAAATAATCTGGCTAATATAAATGAGAAATACAATTATTTAATATACAATATAATATAACCGAGATTTTTGTTTTCTTTTATTATATTGTAAATAATTTTATATATACAACATACATGTATATATAAAATTAAATATACTCTTACAGAGAGAAAATAATTTTTATATCGAAATAATATAAATCATTTTTTTTTCATTATGAGAATTTTGTTACGGATAAAGTCCTTAAGTTTCTCAATCTTTGCGGTAACGCAACGAGGTGTCGTAACTTAATTTCTGTAGAATGATAAGAGTTTTCAAGTATTTCCACATTTGTGAGCCGAGATAGAAGGATTACCATGAGGATAAAGTGCAAATGTACTCGCGAAAGAGACAGATGCCAGTAGGGGTTGGTGTAACCGCGCAATAACAACCCTCCGAAAGTAGGAGTAGAGCCGGCAGCGTGTTTACGTCGAGGGGTCGACTCCACCTTCCGCCCCCGTCTCTGGCTTAACGCTAATGAATCCGATTTGCATCTGATCCCGAACGGCCTTCGATCCATCCTCGAGGTCTCCGGATGAATTATTTAAAGACGTTAGTTTCTTCCTCAGACGTGTCGATAATTGATTGCACAATATGTGTTTTCAATACGTCTAACGTATCGTGTTTCCATTATCGATTTCGAATTCCGTTATAACAAAATTGCTTAATTCTTTAAATTATCAAATATATATAATTGTTTTTATTTAATGATAGATACTTTAATAAATGTTGAATCCATTTTTGGAAAATTTATCTAAAAGTTAAATAATTTTTTAAACATATAAATCATATCAAAATGCAGAAGACAGTTCTTTGACCGAATTTTTTTCGAACAGAAATTGGCGTATTTAACGATGACAGTTGAGAAATATTAGTGCGATAAATAATAACCGCTCGTCAAATTTCTTAGAAACTGCTCTTACCATAAAATTATCTTTTAGTTGATTATTTTATGACAAAAAAACGACATCCAACGTATACGATATTTCGCGCGCGAGTAATGTATAATTTTAAAAAATCGTACGAACATCAAGGAGAATAAATAATCTTATTTAAGAAAGTGGGTCGAGGGGAGCACTTCATCAGTCAATTGTCAACGTTCCTTCGAAATTTCACTTTGCAATCGTCTCAGAGACGTATTACGTGACGGACCACGATCGACGATTATTTGACGTTTCACGAATGGCGTCGGTTTGTACGGATTTGTGTAAGACAGTTAAAAATGATCGCTCACTCAACCAATTCTGTAAATAAAAGATTTTTTAATGTATTCGTTGCTGTATTTGTATTTAGTATATACTTGTCGTTATTGAATTTCCATATTATAGTCTTATGATAAAGCAATTAAATATACGAATTTAATCTCGTCGGAGTTTGCGGTTTTCGAAGAAGTTTTAGGAAAGATATCTGCAGTCCTTTTGACAGGTTTGTTATCTCTTTCTCCGGTAGATTTAATGGACGAGATACTCTCGGGACATATCCTTGCCGCTCCGCTTTTGACACGATTATATTATTAGTCGGACACTTTGTTCCTTTATCGTTTCTCGTTGGAAAAACATCCTGGATGCAATCTTGGGTGACGAATGTATTTGTTCTATTGTTTATTAATAATTATCTACTTGTTTGTTCATCAAAATATTTGAATAATTGTCAACAATATTCTTTCATAAAAATATAATACTTGTATCATACCTGTATATATAATATTATTGTTGAATACAAATATCGCGCTTGATTTCTTATATATACATATATGTTAATATATTCTACGATTACATAATATAATGATTTAATTATTATATTTAATAATTAAATATAATTACATAATTAAATATTATATATTCTAATTTTTATCGTTATATTTTTTCCGCATAGAGAAAAATTACTATTATATTATTTCGTTGCAGAATAAAGAATACAGAGAACATGTGCGAAGTGCTTACAGTGATAGTGAGTGCTTTTGAAGATGCATGAACAAAGGATTAGGAGAAGACGAGCAGGCCTGAGGTGGCATCAGGCTTCGTGGGAGCAATAAGATAATTTATTACGTACGAGGTAATTTATTACGTATTATTTGCGAATTTAATTTTTTTGTCACTGTATAGTGTATTTTGTGAAATGTGAATGTGTGTGAAGCTGGGCGTTTACTTCGTGGGACTTCACTCATTAATTATTGAGAGTTTTTGACTTTATTTTTAATATTTTTAATAGTTTTAAAATTTTTGATAGATTAAATAAATAATGCATATCATTAAAAGAATGACCCGAGGAAAAATCGAGATAACCTGAGATAACAGCTTCGCACATTTCAGGAAAGTTGCGCATGAATGTAGAATATTAATTTATATGTTTTTTCGTCACTTGACTTGTGAACAGTTTGCATAATATCTTTTTACTCTAATATGTATATGTGTATGTTTGAGATTTTTAATTTTCGCATTTTGAAGCAAGAATATATGTATATAAAGCGACAGCGACACATTATTAATTCATAATCGCAGTATTCCTTGTTTTGTTTAATTATACGTTTAATTCTGCTATATGTACATAAATTTCCAGATATATGCTTAAAATTATTCGCACGCACGTGTGCAGAGATTCGTTAAAACAAAATTTCCATAACGTTAGATCACGCGAAGAGCGTAAATCAGATTGATACAAAAGTTTCACGTGCACGTGCCATGAATTCACGGAATTCATAAATACTGCTTATTATTTATTATTTCGGGGAGAAAGGGGAAAGGAAGAGGGGTTGCGGTGATTATTGATTACTTTTTTCCCTCGTCTGATGACAACATCAGTAATACTTTTGCAGATTTATTATTTATGAAAAAATTAAAAAATAAATTAAATATTTACTCGATTAAATTACTCGATTAAATATTTTTCCGCAATTTATTTTCGCTACGTATATATTTATACGATACCTCGCTGCTATTCTACTATGTATTAATATGATAATGATATCAAAATAATTGCAAATCGGCTTTGAATTCCAACTTTTTCTCCTTTTTTTCTATTCTCTTTTCTTCGAGTATCGAATATCATTTGTGCTGCATTAATGCACGCGATGGCAGTGAAATGAACGTACACGTGTGCCGGGATGACTTTGGAATTAAATATGACGGCGCAAACGAGCAGTTTAGCCCCCGATGTATTTGTGCGTACACAAGGGTATAGCGCAATTTTATTTACTTAGGACGGTCTCTCTCGTATGGTCTCCCGTATGAGAATTCACGTTTGCAGAACCGGCGAATAACGCGACGGTAAAAAGCGGTCGCGCGGGATTGCGCGTTGTTGGTGCATCAAGATAATACGTTGATCTTCCACGTACGACCGCAGATGGGGTGGGACGATGGGGGGACAGCACGTGACTCGACGATGGATTAAAATTGCGGTGGGTCAGCGCAACGTTTCTCATTTCATCGCGAGAACGCCTGACATGTAGGATTACATCGTGTATAATTCAATAGGTTCAATAATGGCGTTATAAAATCGCAAAAAATTATAAAGTCAAATGAAATCGAATGATTGATCGCAAAAATAAGCTTTCTCTCCGAAATTGTGATTACCAAACGCTCTCTTTATATGAGTTTTATTGATTTAAATTCATAATAATGTAGAATCGAAAATTACATATAAATATATGCAACATAATTGACAAAAAATAGTCGACGTGATTCCGATAACTTTGTTGACGTGATTTAAATAATTGATTTTAATTATAATTTTATTTAACTATTATTTTGCAATAAAAAGCAAAGTAAATAAATATTTATATTCTTATTAAATTACTTTTTTAAATCTTTATTCAGAATTTAATTTGGGGAGAAAAATATCTTTTTTTTTTGTACATAGAATTAAATTTTGTACAAAGATTTAATAAGAAAAGATTAAATAAATATTTAATGTGAAAAAATATAAAAAAATATATGTTAAACTATACATATATATACAATTGAGTATTCTATTATTTTTATGGAAGTTCAGGGTGTGTATAAAATACATATAGAAATAGATCAGTCTAGACAAACTTTTTCCCGAAGAAAGTGGGATTTTACCGAAGAATCGTATAACGATCAAGTTGTCAAGAGAGCGCGCGATTATTCGTTTCCAGTTCATAAACTCTCACAGTGCACAATGGTGGCTAACTAGGCGTGGTTCGGTTTGAGGAGGGTCACCTGGTATATTATGCGTTGTATATATGCGCTTATATCCGAGCGTGTATATATACCTACTCATGGGGTTTCACACCCCGCAACATCCCTGACAGGTTGATACTCTGCTACACGGATGTAACGCGTGTCAAAAGCGTCAAGGTTTCTTGTCACGACATTGATGCACATATCCCCGCAAAAGGAGATTTGAAATGGTCATAATCAAGAGTCGCGATTGCGCTATTTTCTTTCCCCAAGAGAGTTGGTAGCTGTATACGTAGTTTAACAAATTTAAACGTGATTCAATCGTGCCAATTAAATAAGACATCTTGATCAAAATGATTTTTAAAATTTTGATAATAGGAAATTCTTGCTATCTAATATATAAACAATATAATAAAATATAAAATATAATACACAAAAAATGCAATAAAGTATAAAATATAATAAAATATAAAATATAATAAAAATGCAAAAATAATGTATATTATAAAATTTGTTATAATAGATTAGATTTTTTAAGACTGTTTACTTTATGAGGTGGATTTTATAAGTTATATATAAGAATAATATTTTATGTTAATAAGCATAGAGTTGCATATTGTTTCATAAATATTCATAAATATGTGTTATACCTTTGTT
Source organism: Anoplolepis gracilipes (assembly GCF_047496725.1). Classification (NCBI taxonomy): domain Eukaryota; kingdom Metazoa; phylum Arthropoda; class Insecta; order Hymenoptera; family Formicidae; genus Anoplolepis; species Anoplolepis gracilipes. The sequence goes on from NC_132975.1 coordinate 6,544,940, forward strand.
TTGCCTATATTCCTATCGTATCTTATTCCGCAGGACGTTTTAATTATTACGTACAATATAGAGGTTGGATAATACGACAAAGCACTAATATAGAATTCGATTTCAACTCGATGTAGCCGACTTGGATCGTGGGCACAGCCTCTCGCAGGTTCTCCTACTTTCCCTGTTGTTATCCGGATTCTCATCTCTCCACTATTCCGCGCATCCCGCGCGTGTGTGCGCACGTATATATACACGTACGCCGACAAAGTGACAAGCCTTATCTGACTCACGAAATCTCGATAGTAGGGTGATGTATATGCGTGGGCGTGGCATCTCCAAGGACCAAATTATAGCCCCGCGACCGTCGGTCGGAGGATGGCACTAGGACGAGGAGGGACAGGGAACACATATCCCGCGTGAACCCCAATCCCGCTTTTCCCTATCCTGTCTTGCCTCTTTTTACACTTATTTACGCGTTCCGTCTTTTTCTCTCTCCGACACTCTGTCTCGCATCATCTTCTCATTCTCTCGGTCGTCTTTCATTGTTTGTCCGATGACAGGTGAACTCGTTCTCGGGAGGAATCGTGATGAATGAACATTCCTTCTTTTATTTTAGTTGTTATTTTTATAAATTTTATTTGTACAAGAATTTCGATGAAAGAAAAATATTTCTTGTCGTTATCTATAACTATTTATCGATCCGAGTTTAAAGTAATCGATACGTTTGGATAGATGATTTTGAGGAAAGAGTTTTTGAAATTGCTCCGTTATTTATTTATTTAGATATTTATGAACGTATTTAGATATTTTTAAAATAAATCAGTGCAATTATAATTTCGAGAAAATAGAATACAATAAACGATACTTACTGAAATAGACACTGTGCGTCACCATTTCTTTAAACAACGTAAAAACCTGTTGATCATGTTTTTAACTTGAATATGTATTTTTCAGAATGCACCAAATTAATGCATTTGTTCACAATTATTTAATTATTTATTTCTCTTATTTAAGAATACGTATTTTAATTGCACATATTATGTTACAACACATTTACCGAGAAACGCAATACTTGACTTTCATGAATGCACTCATGTTTATACTAACATAATATAAATATCGATTAATATAAATATTTGTATTTTATTATTATATGATTGTTATGTTTACTGGGAATGAAATGTACATTACGGAATCCGTTTTACCTTTAAGGGAAATGACAATATGTATCTGTGAATTTATTCAACGAGAGAGGCAACGTAGTCGTTAAATTATTTATTTAAATATTTTGTGATTTTCTGCAATTTCTTCGAAAATCTAGAATCGTCGGAGATCTTTTGTCGCTGCAGATTTTCAGGAACTTGTTAAGTAGCGTTGATCGCTACGAGAGGTTTTGCCAAACCTCTTTAAGAAGATTACAGAATCTACCGCTTACCACGCATTGCCCTATCGTGGTTCATTCATCTGTGAACGATTTCGTACTATTCACTTCATGGATTAGCTTGATCTTTCCCGTGAAAAGCCCTTTCGGGCCAAGTAACCTGAGTTTTTCTAGCCCTGCCTGGTTCTTTCGGCGCCGAGACTCTCCTTCAGATTGTTTGTTGCTGCTGCGGATTAGCGGGTCTTGAAATCTTTCAAAAATTCCACATTCGCGACGGCAACTTTGTCGCCGAGATCTTTCTTCTTTTCCGGCATGACGAGGCAATTTCGATAGTATTTTCGACAAAGATCGGTAGTACTAATTGTATGATACAGCAGAATTAATTCGTGGATGCTTTGCTTTTCTTATTCAGTGATATATACATATGATGTATATATATATATATATATATATAGGTAGCGAGTGCAAATATTTAAACCGGTTTTAAAAGACTAGAATTAGTTAGATTGATTAACGTATATTCTATTTGTAAATTTATGCCAGGTTATTTGTTAATTTAGGCAGCGATAAAGGTCGAGGAATTTTTTATTTAATTTCTTTTTTCTTCCAATGTCATGCATCTATTGTCCGAAAATCTGAAAAAAATCTGTGAAATATTTTAAGTTTATTTTCAGTAAAAGCTTAAGATATCAAAAATGGAATGCAATGGAAATCGGAAATTTTTTTATCATTAGACAACAAAGATTAACATTACGGAAAAATGTGTTTGATCCCTATTCTATTCTATCGTTAATTCGTGGAAATCGAGTTGACCATCCAGGCACCGAGGTCATCAGAGCGAACCATCATCGTGGAATAAGGGTGATCTGAATATTCTCTAATATCTTCACAGGATCTCTGTGTTTTACAAGCCAGCTGCTGCATCGTTCGTCGTTATTGGTCTTTTATGCATGGTGCGCACGCTTGAATGGCTCGGTCTGACTTTGCACCGTTTGTTCTCGAGAAGGAAAGCAGCCGTTGTGCTATACGACAGGCCGAGTAAAGATCATCCTTTTTTTTCCCTGTCGATTTAGTTTTCCGAGATTATAAGAACTTTTTTATTTTTCTCGTAGTTCTGTCTTCTCTCGAAACGTGTCCGTCTTTTTTACGGCTTTTTGCACCGCTCAAGGTACATAGGTTTACATTTTTCTGAGGATCATGTCTATTCTTGTTCTGCATTCTTGCTCGTTTTCCTCATCTTCTCGATAATATCAAAGCACTCTTTCACGTAACATATCGCGTATTATTTTTTATATTTTCTTTTTCCGTATCTCAAGTTATTATAGATTACATTTTGATAAGCTGATATGCTACATGTTCATTCAATACAAGTGTAATTTATGTTTAAGTCCTTTTGTTTATATTAATAATGTAAAATATTCATGTGATTAATTTCTTATACTGAAAGAATGAAAAAGAATTTTAGTGATAAATAATCGTAATTATAAACGTAATTAAAGTATTAAGTTTAAATTAAATTTAAACATTGAAAAAAATTGTAATGTATTAATTATATTTTAATATAATAATTACAGTTGTATTTATATCGAAAAATGCCATTTTACTTTGATTGAATTTAATAGAGATGCAGGATATGTCTATATGAGTTTCAAATAATTTAAATAGTTTAGTTTTATTTTATATTAATTATATTTTTATAGTATTATTTTATATATTAGTTTTATTTCATATTATTTTATATTACTAAAGTAACATAATGCAATTTTCTTTTATCTTGGCGCATGTGTATATTAATATCTAAAAGATTTATTCGCATAAGAGGTATTACAAAATAAAACACACAATTCTGTCTTTAAAAATAAAATAACGTTCTCAACAAAATAGAATTAATTGCAAACAAACTGTTAGAGATAAAGGTAAACAAAGGAAATACTTTAGTTTCTCATTAACGTGATTGTACAGTAGTTTGCAACTCGTTCTTATTGTTGTTAATTAAACAACAGTAAATTTACGGAAACGAAGATACAACAATATATCTCGTAGAAATGTAAAAGCTGGCTAGGAGAGACTGAACGAGAGATAAACGAGAAACGTGCAACAGGCGTGAATGAAACAATGGCGGGCCAGGTGTCGACCAATAGCAGAAGAGGTGAGGAGCTTACTCGACGATTCTCTGTTAGGTGGGGCCTCTTGCGATCCATGTGATTCCTCGATGCTTCGGTTCGTAGATCGTCTATCTTTAACGTCGAAGAGAGACCGGTATCTTTTTATATTGGAAGGAATTTTTTATTTGATTTGTTTTCTTCAAGTATTTACTCTTTCAACACAATATCCGAGAAGCTTCGTAAAAAGTATCATTTTTTTCGTAATGTAAATGGAATTTTCATCGTTTTCTGCTTTGATATTACTTTTAAAAATTGTATACGTATATACCTGTATAATATAATTCTTTGAGTGATATTACACTTAGCGAAAAATTGCAAATTCTTTTTCCCTAAGTTTAGAGACAAACAAATTAAATTATTATTTTAGAAAAAGGAGATATATTATGTGTGTGTGTGTGTGTGTGTGTGTGTGTATGTGTGCGTGTATTATATATATATATATATATATATATATATATATATATATATATATATTTATATGTTTATATGTGTCAAGACATTGTCTTATCGTTCGACCGACCGGTATGCATGACGATATAATTGATCGATATCAAGGGTACATCACCGGCAGATGTTCGAATGTGCCCTCACACCTCCATCTGTCTCTTTCATAAAGTTCCACTGTTGGTACATGGCGGAGGGCTCGCGATGGGCACGTGTATATGTATACATATTTGTATTATACATAGATATACATATTTACATGCACATGCGTATATTTATGCACACATACATATATATATATATATATTTTTTTTTTATATGCATGTATGTATCATTGTATGTTATGTGTACATGCAGCAAAGTGTGCACTTACTTATTAGATTTCTATATCTGCTATGAAATTAAAGATGTAAGTGATTCTCTTTAATGATGAAATATTATTACATATCACAGCTATTATTGCAATTATTGTAAAATACAAAAATGTTTCAATAATTTCTAGTCTGATCGAATATGTTGGGACACACATATATATTTGACTGAATAATTTGTTTTTTTTTAGAAAACAAAGAAGCCTAGAAATTCGTCATTGGTTATTTCACGTTCATTTTGTTATATTTTTATCTTCATTGACATCTGATTACACGCATATTATAGTTTCTTCTTAAAGAAAAAAAAGTACTTACTCTTTTAGATAAAAAAAATTCTTATCCTTGTAGATTTGTCAACGCGTCGAAAAATAAATGAGCCATTAGAGCGATATGATGTGAATAAATCTCGATAAAAAGCAATATCTCGAACGAGTTCATACGTTTTCGTTTTATTTCGTTACGGCGGAACGAATTTACCGGCATTGCGAATTGCGGGAGCACCCAGTAGATTCGCGCACGATCAACGCAACGCCTCGTACACTTCGAGACCAAGTGGGTATACCTAATAGGCACCTTTATACGCGAGATTCAGGCGCGCTATGGGAGGCGTGCCGCGAAAATTGCATCATTTTTCACGCTTATGCGAGCGCGCGTTTGCCCGATTCAAAAATTCGCGTCTCTCCTTCGGAAAGGAAGGAAAGAGAAAAATGCCAGAAGAACGGGAAAGAAAAAGAGGAAAGAACAGGATGTAACAGGATGTGTGTCTTGTTGAGCTCGATAAGATCGCAAGTTTATTAATTAAGCGTCGGAGTTGAACGAGGGCTTTGAAATCTTCGGTAAATGTGCGCGTTCGTCCATTATCTTGTATTTTAGTTATACTTTAGAATTTTGAAAAAGAAAACAAAACACACATAATCGACATGATATTTAAATTAATGTTAAAATTCGAAACTTTGAAAATTTATAATTATAAACATCTTTCTCGAAATATCATTCTGAAACGTCATCTTAATACATGTATATAAAGACGGTATGTTTCCACACACACACATACATTATCATATAAACGTTTATTAGTAATTTTATTAAAAAAGAAGAACTCTTAAACATTTATATATATATATATATATATTTACAATCTTAGATACTGTTGCAGATATATAAGTACAAGAACCTCAATTCTCGAGTCCCGAAACAATTGTCTTCGTCTGACGTTTGTCACGCTCATAGCTCTATATTACAATTTATGTTTCAATTAATTTGTGAATTCCAATTGTACATGTCTCCCCACCCTATAAAAAATTATATGTCTAACTATAGTATAGTTGCCGACAAGCAACCCTGAGACTGTTGCCTGGAGAACCCGCCTTATATTGATTACGGATTCTCGACATTACGTTTTAGCTGAGGGGTTGGTCACTAACAGTTATAATGTACAAAAATTACCCTTTGATACGGATTACCCTTAAATTATACCTCGGATTACTTAAGATTATCTAATAGTATCTCAAATTAAAAATAAATTTTGAAAAAGAAATTTTACTTTAAATTATTTTAACGCTAAAAATTATTTAGATTTACCAAAAATAACCTTGGATTATTCAAAATTTTGCTGGGATTGCCGCTGAATTACCTAGCCCTTGTACAAAAATTACCTCAGTGACCAACCCCTTGGTTTTAGCTAAAAGGCTACCTTGTATCAGTTACTTATATTTTGGCTTACGCGAAATTATTCGTATCAATGCATATATGTGAAAGTCTGCGTGTTTATCTAGATCTATTGTGTGAAAAACATTGTGTAAAAGTAAAAATAATCAGACATAGATTTATATATATATATATATATGTCTCTGATTATTTTTACTTTTACACAATAGATGGAGATTGATACAAATAATTTCCTGTAAGTAACTGTTATAATAACGTTACATTACAAGATACTTTTTTACACAGAAGTGTCAGAAATCCGTGATCAATAAGGTGAGTTTTCCAGGCAGCAGTCTTATGGTTGCTTGTCTGTAACTATACTATAATTAGAGATATAATTTTTTGTAGTGTGGGGGAATTTGCACGTGGGATCCCTCACTTAAATTAACTGAAATAAACATAAATTATAATGTAGAGCTATGAGTGACGAACATTGGGTGAAGGCAACCGACTCGGGATTTGCACTCCAGGTTCTCCATTTTCCAGGCTACTGTTATTGACCACGGCGCTATGTGGCAGCTACGAACTTTTTTATTTATGTACTTAAGCGAAGTTGTAGGTCGATTAGTCAGCAACTTATTCGTCTCCAAACATTTTCTAAAGTGTCGTTTTCAGATATCGCGCACAGTCACTGGAAATAATTCACAAAGTGTAATGCGTAAAATTAGCATAATTATCAAATAGATTTTCGTCACATAAAAAATGTAATTTAATGTAAAACTCATATAATCGCGAACGTATATTCGATAGATACATATTTATAGAAATAAATATATATATTTTATAAATTATTTTACTTTTTAAGCTTTAATAGAACAAAATATAATTCGCGCATGCAATAAAATATTCATTTTTCAATAACATCAGCAAATAAGTAAGAAAAAAACCACTTCTGTCAAAATAATTATTATATTATAAAATGCATTTTAAAATGTTACTATTTATGAGAATGAGAGAGAGAGAATAATCTATGCATCATCTTACATCCAGATATCAGGAATGATCGATACTTGTGTGTAATTACACTATAGTTAAACACATAATTTTTGATAGTGGGAATAATGTTTATGTCATAATGTTCATAATCCAAGCAATGTAACTTGATCTTGAGAACGATAGATTTGAAACGCGCGCATAGATGGGCATATAAAAAAAAAAAGTCTATTACCCCGCACGATCATTATGAATTTCGTACGTTTTTTTTTTTTTTTTTTTAAAGCGTAATAAATTAGTCAAAGACGCTCATCAATTTTATGACGTGCGCGCATCCATAGAGAAACGATGCCCAAAACATCGTCCGTCCACCACTGCCAACTCTGGATGGCCTCGAACGTGATGGATGATTTTTCTTTCTCATACATATACATATACATATGCATGTATAGTGAGTCGAGAACGATTCTCCGCTGACGCTCATTTGCGCACATACCCGTACCACCCACATGCGTGTAACCGCGCGCGGCGAAGCTAACCACCGCGGGTGCACGCGTGCGTGCGTATGTGTGTACGTATACTCACGAGATACATTCGACACATTAGCGAGGGCGTTTCTATGAATAATAAGTAGCGCGAATATATTTTGATGTCACCTACATTATATTGGATTAAAAAAAAAATCTGTGTATTTTAGTCAGTTGGATTATTTCTGACTCTGTCAAGTGAAATATTTTATCATTCTTAATATATATGTATATATAATTTTTTTCTCAACTTGAGATGATCTCTGATATATTTTTATGATTACTTCGCATTTTGTTTCGAAGTTAAATAATTTTTCTAAACATAAATTAATATAAAATTATATATTTGATAAATATTTTCTATCTTGTTTTCAATAAAATTGTATTAATAATGAAAATTAAAAGAAATATGTAGCATATTCATAAGAGTAGAGGATATATAAATGTTTAAAGCGTAAAAACGTATCTTTAAAAGTAGACAAATATTATTCTCTACAGCAGTAGATTGCAATATTTTAACTCCTGCAACGTGATCATCGCAGATATCATTTTAGAAATATCTAAAGTACGTATATGCGCGAGAGTTTTCTCAAGTATATACTTTTTATAGGTAATGGTTGATTCATCCGCGCGCGCAATGACTCGGGAGATATGTTTTATATCAATCTTTCGTCATACGGGAGTATCTCTTGCACTTTAAAGATATTGTCGAGGCGCGTGTAATCGCCTGAGCACAGAAATATTATTTATACCCCGGTCTGAAAGTGCACACATGCGCGATAACCCTTTCCTCGCGAATAATTTATGTCGTTCTCTTCAACTGTCGTCGATTAGCAAAGCTGCGGTCGCGGCTATTCGGAAATCGAATCCGGTATCGTTCGCACGATCGGCAAAAGATGATCGTTTTCCATTTCTAACGCGACGGTCGCGTCGAGCCTTTATTCCCTCATAGACAAAGGCTGGCGCGAGAACGCCGGGCAAATGACGGGCCTGCCGAGATAGGTCGCCGCAACACGGGCCCCGAGTTTTACGCGCATATAAGAAAGGGGATCGATATATATTGGTATACGGGCGGAGGAATGATAAATGGCTGTGCCGAGAGATGCGCGGATAACATAATGAGACGTATTGTGCTCTCGACCGGGACTGGGCCCGGGACGAACTCTCCCTCGGGATCCTCTCTCTGGATCCCTAAAAATTCTGGTCAACAACGTCCCTCTTCCCGCTCCATGACTTTTCGGCAATTGCCGATTTTTCCGCCGCGTTCTTCTCCATGCAATCTCTTTTGTTGATCAAGCTTTTCGCCCTCTATGCTTATTTATCCGCGTTTGTTACTTCTATTCAAAATTTGAAAATTGTTCAAGCGAGAAATTAATAGATTTAAACCCTTCGCATACACGGACGAGATGGGTATTTAATGATCTAGTTTTTTACGGTTTAGATATTTTGCAAATGGAATGTAATTTAGTTTCAATATGACATTTGCATAAAACTTTCTAAACTAATATCGTTGAGAGACATTTTTTCATGAAATATTTTTAAATCCATATATTTTTAATTTATCTGTCTTGTCTACAATACAAAAGATAGACAACGCTCGCGATAATTCGTTCTGCGATGGAAAGGCTTTAAAGAGGCCATTTACGAAAAAAACCAAGAGATATTATCGCTCTTCAAACGTGTAATCGTAGAAGATGAGTTTGCTTCGATGCGCGAGAAGGTCGTGACAGGTCGCTTGTTTTGTCGACCAACGACAGGGGCTTCCTTGTCCACTACCACTTCGTCCTCTCCTTCCTCGAGAACGCGACTCAGGCTTTTCGGGCTCCGATGACGGAGGGGGTGACCCCGTGTTCGCGCGCGCGAGAGAGAGACGAGGGGCTGAAACGTAGAACCCCGGAGGTTAGGCTAGGGGTTAGATAGGATAGGGTGTGTCGTCATGGCTACGCAGCAGGGGGCGGGGCAATCGATACACCCTCGCTCCACGCACTAAGCGCACGCAATGCGTTTATAACACAATGAAACAATGACGATGTCTACCGCAGGAAGGAGGCTACGAGCGGTACGAGCCTGAGATCGCGCCTTCTACTTCCGAAGTAAAAGGACGTATATGTATAGTTCTGTGCGAACGACGATTGGCAATGAATTATAACTGACAAGGGGATGATATCTAAACAGTATCTATTCAATATTTACGATATATTACGTGAAAGACATGTAACGTACGTACATAATCTTCTGGATCTATATCACACAGTAACTTCTTCTTCTATTATTCTCTCGTTTTTCTTTCATCGATTTTGTTACAGTTGTCCTCTTTTTGCATCAATGATTATATTATACTAATAGTTTTGTACTCCGTTTCCTCAAAGAGTTTAGGGACGCATCTGTTAATGCTTCAAAGATTCATGGTTTTTTTTTCTATTTTTTAATTTTCACAAAGTATGAAAGAAAAGGCAGAAAAGCATAAGCTGAACGAATCGATTAAGTCGAAGACACACAAAAATAAAGAAAATCTGCTTCAAACTATTATCGTTTTCATCTTACGTGTTATTCATAGAAATTTTAAAACGTGTCTATGTGTATGTTTTATCTAGATTATTTTCTCTAGTGTGTGTGTGTGTACGTGAATGCGTGTGTATATATTGCCCTACCCCGCATCTTTTGCTTCTTTCCTCGGAGCGCGAAAGATTTTTTCGGTCGTCTCATCACGCGGCAGCGTCGCAACAATACGTAGCTATGCAGCTAACAATGGAAGGGAACCATCTGAAAACTTCACTCGGACAATGAGCTCTCGAGTGTATCATTCGGTCGTTTATGAGTTTGCGCTCGTTTATCATTCGACCGACCAGCATTTTTCATCGTTTCCTCTCACGAGTGACGATCTTCAACATCGTTCCTTGATCGCTTCGCGTTTTGTTATCTCGGAGTTGAATCATTTCTCGAAAGTAAGAAGTTTATAAAGCTGATGGGTACACTTTGGATTTGATAAATATTTTCTCTTATCGCGTGCTAAATAATTATTAATAATAATTTCTGAAAAATTGAATTTATAAGTGAATAAGAAAAATATATTTAAATCGTCGAAATTAGAATTATTAATTAAATGCAAATATTATTCCGTGATTTAATGCTCGATTTGTTGAGTGCCAATTATCTGTAATTTCTTTATTTGTATTCTTATTACATAATAGTTAAGCTATGAATGAAAGAAATTATCTTTCGAAATAATTTTATTCGATAGTTAATTACAAGTAAAAAAAAATTAGACATTCGGAAACAAAGAAAACATTACACGTGTCTTTCAGAGATATTGTTTTCTTGATATTGGTTTCAAGTTACAATATTGCATAATCGATTTTTGTTTATCAATATAATTCACTTCGAGCTGTCACTGTCACAGTAAAAAAAAAATGTAACAAAACAGAATTTACGTGACACAAGTTTTAAATCTAACAATAAGAAACAACGAAAGTTGTAAAAACAAAGTGATTAGCACTCTAGGATGACTCGTCCGAAGATCGAGTGTTTCTTTCGTAAAAAAAAGAAAAGGAAATCATTAGGCAACTACCAAGTTGGAACTCGAGAGAAATGCAATAATTCAAGAGATACGTTTCTGACACCCGTAGCTAGCCCACTTTCGCCGTAGGGCAGAAACTGCGCACCTGTCCCAGGTAGGCGGATTCTCTTCCAGGAATCTGTTGTAAGGAAGGCTCCAACCTGTCTGCCAGCATCAGGATCATCAGGATTGTCAGTTTTGTCTAGGACTCTCCTCTGTGGGGATCGTCTTAATGAGTTTTTGCCTGAAACACCACGTTCTACTATGCCGCATAGAATGGAATTTCGGAGGGATATATTCGTCGTTGTCCAGTTCTTCTTTGAGGATGTCATCTCGTGCGAACGTTAAAAAACGAGATAGCGGAATTACAAAAGGATATAAAATTCTTTCTGAAGGAAATACACGTGTCCATGATGTCGAGGCGTCGTACATGTTTCATCACAACGAATTTTTGTGATTCTGATTTTTAGTGTTTGCATTTGTTATGATAAATATATTCTACGTGATGTTAGGAATAATATTAATTTCGACCTTTGCACACGCCGTAAGAGAGGTATTGCGAATGATATTCGGTCGGAAACACGCATCGTGTGCGGTCAGATCGCGTCGCGATTCACGTTTGCAACATCCATTTAAAGCGTCATCGCTTCGTAAATCAAACCTCGAGTAAACCTGTATGCATGACTTTATCTGGATCATTTCCTCCAATTACGCAGGAACGAACGTGTTAAATTTTATATTTCCTATTTTCGTTTGCATTTAATATCGTACATCATAGGAACAGAATATAAAAGAGCCTCGTATTTTTTTTAAAACTTTTTGTTAAATCCATCTGTTATCGCGATTTCGAATTCAATCTCTTTGATGCTATTTTTAATAATACGAAAGATCGTTTCGCATATTCGTAGCGCTTAAACTCGTCAAAATTAAATTAATCTCTTTCAATTCCTCAATCGTAAAATCACGTATATGTCACACGCGGGGGAATTAATCTTAACGCGAAAGCGAGCATTAGGTAGGTCAGCCGTTATCGGATGACAATACACATCCATGGTTCGCTATTATCGGGCAGTTTCTCGCGAGAGAAGCCGGTAACCACCTGTACAGCCCGGGGAGAGACGGAGAGAGGAGCCGGGGATAGGGGCAGGAGGCACCAGCCGGTCCACAGTCAGCCGGTTGGGCAGGCGCGGACATCGCAGGCCGCGGGAGTGACGGATGGCCACATCGCATTTCGCGGCTCCATATCTCCCCGATTTCGCGGGTGTAATTCCCGTAAAGTCGTTTCGGGGCCCTGTTTCGCCCGTGTAAGCCGCCGCATATGTGTAAGCGTACGCGACCCCTCTCTGTCTCTTTTCATCGCGCGTCCCATTCGGCTTCCCCCATCTTTCTCTCTCTCTCTCTCTCTCTCTTCTCAGCCGCCGCTCGTTTCTCCTCTCCTCTCTCTCTCTCACCCGTCTGTTTTCTTTTCCCTTGATTTCTGTCCGTTGTTCCAGGCTTTTTTATTGCCGACGTGCATACCATTAGCCGCCGAACGTTAACAGCCCCAACGACCTCTAGCTCCGTTTGGTAATTACCGGATCATAGCCGAAAAGCTTCTCGGGCCTCTCACGAGGGAACCGCGCGATCATCGGTCGCTGATCTTCGTCGTGGGAACGTGGGACAGAAGGGACGACGAGTGGCGAATATTTCGTTCTAGGATTATATTCGCGACGTGTAGCGATTCGTAAAGGTCGGGTCGGAAATTCTTTTGACGGCGATGCTTATGATGTGATTCTGCGGGCTGTTTTAAGAGATGTATATAATGATACTATTAGCAATATGTGTATGCTTACTACAAATTAAATTAATCTCAAGTAAAATCGTCGAAATGTTATGCTATTTCTTGAAAATAATCAATTTAATAAGTATATTTTAATATGTGAACTGTATTGTTTTTTTTTCCGTACACAAAAATTGTCAAATTATCATTGATTTTTCTTCGGATGTAAATACGTCACTCCTGTACATCACCCTGCAAAATCTAACGTTCGCAATGTTTTCTCAAGGAATCCTTTCAATTAGCGAGCGCTTTCAAATCTATCAGTTCGATTCGGGAGTCTCAATGCAAGGCCATCGACTCGCGATGCTGAACCTCGAGAGCTTCCCAACGCGCGGGAGTCTCCTTTCTTTCTTTCTCTCTCTCTCTCTCTCTCTCTCTCTCTCTCTCTATCTTGCTTTGCGCAACAAAAAGTGATTAATTACGCCTCTCGGGAGTCCGGTGGCTCGTTGTTTCCCCAAGCCCGACGGTGAGCATCGTTTCGGCAACAATGTGCCTGGCCCGTCTCTCCTCGGCAACGTCTCTCGCGCAACGTAACCGGCTCGGTCCTCTCCGCGATCCTCTTCTCCCGAGCGAGGAGAATCGATCCTGCCCTCGGCATTGTGTCCCCTTTTGTCCGACCACGCCGCGAAATATTGCCGGGGTGAACTTTCCGTCGACTCGTGACCTCACCTCCACCTCCTCCCATCCTCTCTCCCGGCGCGTTCATCCCTCTCTCGTCTCTCCGCTCTTCTTTATTTCTTCGAGATTCACGCACCTTACACATCGCGCGGGGGCATCGAATTGACGAGATTTTAATGACAGAATTATTACTATGTATATAAATTTTTTATGATTCGCAGCACCTCTCTCTCGATCACTCAATATCGATTCCGATATTTAATACTGATTCTGGTCTTTTTAATTCATTTTTTTATTGGCATTTGATATCACGCAGATGTATATAAACTACATTAAAGAGAAACTTGTCTGCTTTTAATCGAACTAACAATAAGATAATTGTTTCGATTCTGCACGATTGTGACAAAATATCGAGCATTATATGTATATAATATAATCGTTCGTTACGATATACTTCGCATATCTGCACGCAATTAATTCATTCGAGATACTCAATGAAGATATTTCGGTCAATGAGTCAATAGGGTCCTTTTCCTTACGCGGCGGAGTCGACTAACCGACCCTCTGTACAAACTCATAATTAGACCCCAGGGGCTGCTTCTGACACGTTCATCCCTCGTTTCTCTGCCCCAAATATATATATATATATATATATATATATATATATATATATATATATATATATATATATATATATATATATATATACACACACACACACACACACACAGACACAATGATCATACGGTGGGCCGATCGCTCCGCGCAACTTTGCGCATGAATTCGTCCGCTATCGCTCGTGATAAAATATAACCGGTGCTATCATATCTCGTCCATTTCAATTCGATATTTAATAATTTGACGCATGACTCGAAGAATAATTCTTTTTTCAATTTTATATCGATATAATTTTTGTGTTACATAGATAACGCGAGTTTGAGATTACACGTTTCACATTCTTTATATGTTTTTATTTAACGATATTTTATCTTGAATGAGACAACATTTTTTAGAGCGGTCGCGAAGATCGTGCTGCTCTAAGGTAATAAAAGTTATAATACTATAGTGACCTGAACAGAAAGAGAGGAAAAAGTGCACAAACCACAAATTAATTTTATGATTATCTTTGTGAATATAGGAGAGAGAGAAAGAAAGAGAGAGAGAGAGAGAGAGAGAGAGAGAGAGAGAGAGAGAGAGAAAAAGAGAGGTTGTCTTGTTTCGTTGCGCATAAAAGACGGAAGTTTACGATTTACCATATTTCAGTTTCTATATACGAATTATTAGCTGATAAAAACGACACGATAATTGCACAATTTTCATTGGCGTGGGTGATAACCTTGGGCGATAAACAGTTTAGCTTAAGAATAGCTTACCAGCTAATGTAGGTATCTCTCTTCATCCCAAAATATTTCGACAATATACAACCTTAATCGATACTTCCACCGAGCGTAAAGTTCCTTAATTCTTCTACAAAACATGACATTATCGTAAAATGACTTAATCGCGTAGTTCTTAAGTACTCTCCTTGTAATGTTGATTACCATGTCTTGAGAAAATTATGATTCGATATTTTAAAGTAATATTCGCAAAATAAAAATATTTGTCTCGAGATTTCAACAACGTACCAATAAAGCCATATCTCATGCAAATAAAAAATAGAATTAAAATGATATTATGAACGTTTGTGTCCTGGAGAAAATTTGAACGTAAAGTAATACGCCGACAAAGCTTATCATAAATAATACAAACAGTCAGAGCTGTCTCTCCATCAGTGCGTTTGACTGCGTCGGGGCGCGAATTCACTATTCACGAACAAAAACGTAGCCCTTGTCGTCGTACAACGAAGAGAGAAAAAGAGAGAAAGATCGCAATGTAACTCATAGTCGCGTTGGGTGTCCGATGCCCCACGTTAAAATATACTCGGCACGCGTTACACGCTACTACGAGAGTGCGCGCATCGACACGTGAATACTTTACGCCTTGGACACGTGGCGTTTTTGTGTGTGAATAGACATAACGCACTATGTATATACTTTTGCGTGGCCGCAGATTGACGAAAGAAAATGATAATTATATATCGGAGGATCACAGCTGAAAAAATTATATATACGCGAATGTAATGTAAGCGTTTATTAATAATTTTGTTTAAAAAAGAAAAATAAATTAAATATATGCACAAATTTAAGATTTTTTTCTCTTTTTTAACAAAACTTAATAAGCGCTTTCGTTACATTCACACATATATAGGGTGTCCGGAAATTGGTGAAAAACCTTAAGATCATTTGAAGACGATTTTCCCTCAGCGAAAATGTCGAGGCATCAATAATTTCCGAGTTATAAGCGATTGAAAAAAATGCGTTTTTCACAAACTAAACTTTTTGAAGTTAAAAAAATTATCAAAACTACATTCTTCAGTTAATTTCAGATAAAGTTTACTCTAATAGAATTTTAATTTTAGGCTTAATTACAAAGGTATGTAATGATAAAAATTGGAAACTTGCAAAAAATGATGACGTCTCTCGATATTTTCACTGAGGAAAAGTTGACTCCAAATGATCTCAACAATCTGCTATTAACAGATTTTTCACCAATCACACCTTGTGAATATATACAATCTTAGATGATGTTACAGATACATAAGTACAATCGTATAAAATCGTAAAGTACAAGCATATCAAAAAATATATTTTACTAGTCTTACTAATTTCCATTTTTATTTTTTTCTTTTCGTTGCTGGTCGAGCAACAACTGCTTTAAGCATATCCTAAAACAGCGATAGGTCCCGTGTAGCGTTGTGATCAACAACAGTAGCCTGGAAAATGGAGAAACCTGAGTTCGAATTCCGAATCGACTGTCTTCGCCTGAGATTTGTCACGCTCATAATTCTACATTACAATTTATGTTGTTTCAGTTAATTCGTCGGGGTTCCTAACAGTGCAAGTCCCCTCACACTATCAAAAATTCGGTGTCCAAACTATATATAATATATATAGTTACAGACAAGCAGTCAAATAATGAGACCATTGCCTGGGGGAACCGCCTTCTTGATTACGGTAATCCCCGACACTCTTCAAGATGATAAGTTTAATATTTTGTAATAGCGTTATTATAATAATTGCTTACATTTTTGTTCACGGAAAATTATTCGTGTCAATCTTCATCTGTTGTGTGAAAATAGAAATAATCAGAGACATATATACATATATTTGTATATATGTCTCTGATTATTTTTACTTTCACATAATAGATGGAAATGGACACGAATAATTTTTGTAAGTAAAATATAATCAGCTGTTATAATAATACTGCAGAAATACTATTACAAGATATTATTGATGATGATAATAATAATGATGTAATTTCATTCATGAATTTTACATATCTTTACACACAATTATATTTCGACATTTTTATCGACATCTGTATGATTCTTGAAAATGTGTACCAAGTACATCGTGTTAATTTCATATTATTTCATATTCCTGATTTCGGGAATATTCAAATGGGACGCGATAAGTGATGAGACTATTTCAAGACCGCACGTTACTGTCATACACGTGTGTATACGTAACGTTGTCACGCACATTCGTGGCTGTTTACGATTGCGCGTGTATGCTCGAATCGGAAATGGCTAGATATTATTACGAGACCATGCTCTGATATACGAGCGCGCGCCCGCGAGAAGAAAAGCCCTCCCCTTTATGTTTCCTTTTTGTTGGGCGATCGCGAAGCGGAACTTCTCTCCTCGCATGACGTTATCTCGCGCGACTCGCCGGAAATCTGCACTTAAATCGCGCGCGCGCGCGCGTAAGCCAAGAATAAAAATAAAACCGCGTAGCCTCCCTCTGTGCAGCAAATAAATCTAGAGCACGTTAAATCGGAATATGTACTTGCACATGTGACGGATCGCGGATTATACATAAACATTAAGTATTGTGGAATAGCTATTCAGCGTTTCATTAATTGTAAGCGGAATAGGATGTTACTATCATTATAATTATAATCGCTCACATCTTATTACGTTTGTAAATTACTGATACAATAGATATGCTCTTACGCATAGATACAAATGAATAAGAATTATTTATGGCAATCGTTCTGCTATGTGACTGAAAATAACTGCTATTATTTATTGTTTGTAAAACATAGAATATAATTATTACGTAGACGAAGATTATTTTTAATCATTAATCAAATCCGGAAAGTTAGTCTGAAAGAAACGTGATATTCAAGACGCATCATGTAATATAGTATACGAAATCAAAGTAAATGTTTCTTCGGTGTACATTTTTACTCTGAGTCAACATCCGAAAATATGTTTCGTTTGCTTACGTTTGTCGAGCGCGTAGAATTGATACAGTTAACAAGACGGTAAAAGTAAGTATGCATCTGCCTAACGTCAATTAACCAGTTTGAAAGCGTTAACGTGAAGATGTAAATATGTAAATAGTTTCCTCAACATAACGCGCTCGCAGAGCGTTAATATTGGAATGATCTTCCTTCGATCGTCATAAATTTTATAATTATGAATGACTATTATAAACTAAAATATTGACAATTAAACAAATGTATAATACAACCTCGACATGCAGTAGTATGTCGAAATTTGTAATAGTATTTCTACGTCATTATAACAGTTGCTTATATTTTTGCTTACGCGGAATTATTCGTATCAATCTTCATCTGTTGTGTGAAAATAGAAATAATCGGAGGAATATTTGATATATACCTATTATTTATAAATATATATATATATATATATATTAATATTTATTTTATAAAACATATATTTTACATTATATAGTATAATAGGAGAAAATATAATTTTTACATGCGATAAAATATTCATTTTTCTCGATAACATCATTAAAGCAAATAAACAAGAAAAAGTTATTTCTGTCAAAATAATAATATAAATAATAATAACAGCTATTTAACAAGAATGTATAATTGCACTTTATAAATGTACTTTGTTGTATGTATCCACAGAAAAAGTAATATTCCAAAAAGTTAGGCATTATTAAATTGTTCGATTTACACTTCTAAACGTCTTTTTTCTATTTCAATAGTAAAAGAATGTGTTTTGTCCGAATTGCAAATCTGATTCATTTTATATGCATCATTTTTTGATAATTATATAAAATTAGATAAAAAATATCGTAATAGGACGATTCCAAAACTGATATAGATTTCTTAAAATCATGGCATTTCTTCCTCTATTTCTTAACAATTAAATATTTTACCTGTACTGATATTTGATTAGTCATTGAAATGTAATAAATTAAAGATCACTTGATACATGAACATAACTAATATTCAAATTCAGAATTATATATATATATATATATATATATATATATATATATATATATATATACATATTTTACTTTTTTTATTTTTATAATGTATAATGATAAACTTACAAATAATTATATATAATAATAAGAGTCAAATTTGGTTTTTTTATTAACAACATATATATTACTCTATCTCACATATAATCCCATTATAATATAAAATACATTTTAAAATATCACACTAATTGTGAAATAGCTACTATTATTATTTTCTTTAAGTGAAATTTTGTTTTATAATACTCTATATTTATAATATATTTATAACTGAATTAATACTAATTCCATTTAAAAGAGTATGGAGCGCTGAAAGCCTAAAAAACAATGCAACATACAAAAGTACAATTTATATTCCAACGAATTAAGATTTGGCTGATCCCAAACCAGTTCGAGAACCAAAACAGAAAAAACTGTTTTGTCTCTCACTGTATTATATAAGGTGAAATGTATTGGTAAGACGTGTTTATATGTAATGTGTATGTGTGTGTGTGTGTGTTTGTCTTCGATTATTTCTACTTTCACACAACAAATGGAGATTGACACGAATAGTTTCGCGTAAGCAAAAATATAAAAAACTGCTATAATACTGCTATTACAAGGTAGCCTTTTGGCAAACACACTTAATCGTGTCGAGAATCCGTGATTAATAAGGCGAGTTCCGCAGGCAGCGGTCCTGTGACTGCTTGTCTGTAACTATGGCATAGTTAGACATATAATTTTTGGTAGTGTGGGGAACTTGAATTGTGGGATCCCCCACAATTAACTGAAACAAACAAATTGTAATGAGCTATGAGTGATGAATGTTAGTCAACGAAGACAGCTGACTCGGGACTCGAATTTAGAATTTAGGAATTTTCCATTTTCCAGGCTTGTCGCTTTTTTGTTTGTATATTTTAAGCAGTTATTGAGGTCAGCACTTTCATGCATTTATCTTCGAATTTCTTGAACTGCTCTTTTCAGATTTCAGTAAAAGTAGCTTAAACAGAGATGCAAAAAATCACCAATAATTACATTACTGAATAGGTTCATCAGAAAAAATTATTTCTCTCAAAATGATCATGTAATGTTATTAATGTTTAACGAAAACTTATAATTTATATGTTTTATAAATGCATATTGTGAATGTACTTTAATGCATATATAGAGCAAAGTGAAAACTCACTGAAAATCAGCAAAAGGCTGTAACCGGATGAGCATTCTAATTTTTTGGTGAAATCTTGTGTTCCTGTTTTAAACAATGACATTTTCTGTAATTTATTTTAGGAGAGCATTTGATTGAGCATATTTGATGATTAAAATGAGAATTTGTCTAATTCTAAATTCTCTTTGTCTCTTTGATTGATACACGACAAGTCCATACGTCAGCCTAGAAAAAAAATCTTGTCTTTGATTTATTATACATAACGTGTATACTTGATTCTTCTCTCCCTCCGATGGGAATAATACATATGAAATGCAGATGCACGGTTTTTCTTGTAAAATTACGATCGGTGCATTCAACAAATTGGCGATTTTTCTTGCACGGTATCCGGCACCGGACCCACCAACTCGCGTGCTTCTCTCGCTCCTACGCGGAACCTGAAGGAAAGCTTTATTGATGAGATCGTTAATACAGCCGATCAGCGAATGTTTTGCTTGTTCCGACCCGACCGGACGTCTATCCGTCGCGATCGGCGACCACCCGATGCGCCTCGTCTTCCTTCCCCCGCAACAAAAAAGAGACTCGACTTCGTTGACAATTCTCTTTCTCTCTCTTTTTTTCACAGTTCATTTAAATGAGCTTATTTTATGCCGAAAGTAGACTCTTCCGCCTCCGCAATTTTCTATTTTCGCAATTTTTCGAGCTGCTATTTTTTTATTTCCGATTTTATACTCGATAAAATTTATTCCTTTTTCAATTGAAAGGTGTAATATATGTATACTCTAAATCATTTTTAGTTTTTATATTTCTGTCTATATATATTTCAATTTAAAGAGTTTGTTGCAATTAGATTATTTTTATTTTTAAATATATGTATATATATATATATATATATATATATTTAAAAAAAAAGTTTTCATAAGTTGAAAAAAATATTAAATAACAAATGAAAGAATAGCATAGGTATGCAACTGTATAATAAAATAATAATTACGGATAATACATAAATGATTTCTCGTTTAATTATTTAAAAACATGTACCAAGAAATCCTATTGATTATTCGCTGCCTACATACGTCACAGGACATACGTCGAGCGACGCGGGATAACGCAGAATTTCGTGTAAACATCCGACCAAAGATCCGCAACTTAAGTATCGATTATCATCGTCGTGGCGGTACATTTCGTCTCAATACGTCTGACCAGGACGTTTGAGCGGGGCCTTTTTTGCGTTCGCCGACGACGTCAGGCTTCGAAAGGAACAAGAAGAAGACAAGAAAGAAAATGATAGAAAGAAACGGAGATAGACGGAGTCGCGACGCGCCGCGCCGCGATTTGGGTCCACAGAACTTATCCGCGGATTGACAGACGCGCTGACATACATATTGCATGTCCGAGACGTGGATATATTTATTGGTATCTCTATACGCTCTATCTCGTTGAAACATGACTGCGTACCAGCCCCATCTCCCCCTTCCCTCCTTTCCCCTCGTCGAATGAATAAAGTATTTCTTCCTCGTGGTGTATCTCGGTGATCGTCGCTCGACTCTTTTTGCGGTCACTCGCGGTTCTCTTCTCTTGTGACTCGTCGACGCTTTTGCGCTTCGCGAATGATCGATGCCGAGATTATTGCGATCGTCCGTACGACGGACTCTCGCGTGTACTCGAGATCCGTCAGGAGATCCCTTCTTTTTCCTCATCCTTGGGGCTCGGAATATTATCCGTTCGGAATCCCGAGGGATCACGCGGGAGACGGCGGAATGCGACGAAATACCGCCGGTTCCGCGAGGAGGCCCATTAATCCCGACGGCCGGGCGGCCTGCGACCGCGATCGATCGACCCTCGAGCGGAATCACGGATTGGCGCTGTGTTTCGACGCGGACGGGATATCTTCTCCGTGTTTAATCTCCCGTGATTTAACCCCTTGCACGCACGTCGTCGGAAAATATGGCCGAATTAAACGCGAATCTCCGTATTGAATTCTGGGACGATGGGACATTGATTTACGATCACTTGAATTGCACGTGTGGCCCCTCGATCGATATCTATTTAGATTTTAATCTATGCTCCTTTCCTTTAATTTAATTTATATGTATATGTGTAACAATTTTTAAAAATCATGATATCAAGTAAGGTAGAAGAAAAATGCTATACTCTTTTATTATTTTCTGACTCGAGAAAAAATGAATAGTTATATAAAACTATTGTTATAATTAAATTTATAATATAAATAAGAGAGACTATACAAAGATATGACAAACTAATATATATGATTCTCTTATAAATAAGATGCTAGATGCGGGTATATTTCTCTCGCGGTTCTCTCGTCGCGCACACATATTCTCCGCTTATTATTTATCTTTTCCTGCGGATCAGATTACTCTTGACGATATCTCCAATGTTGTGATCGATCGTGTCCCGTATTCTATTTCATCCACTAATCATAAACGTCTACGTCGTCCTTCATAAAAGAAGTCTTCATCTTACTTGATACGCGATGTTTTAGTCGTATCGCGAAATTTATTGCTCATCAGATTAATCGATTTACACGTCATTACATCTCGCGAGTATCAATGCTATGTATATTTTTTTGTACAAAAAAAGTAAGTAAAGATTTTATTGACACACACACACGCACACACACACACATTCGTTCTCTGCTCTTTCTCCCATTCGTTTCTGACTCGTCTGTCTTGCTCGCGTTATCGCGATGATAATCTATTACGCGAAATCGTCGTTTGGTGCCTTCCGGTAGATAGATCCAACAACGTGCGAGGTCACCCTTTCTCAAACGGTTATCTCGAAGGCTCGCGTTAGCTTATACAATGGGACAATCTCTGACTTGATTTTGCGTTAGGCGGTGGAGATTGGCAGTCCGCGTTACTTGCCTGCCAGGCAGAGAGGGCAACGCCACGCGTTGTTGTTGTACGTATACGTAGGTATAGGTACAGTAGCGGCGTGGCGATGTGATCCTGTCGGGCACAGGACTACGTTACCGCCCCCACGATTACAGACGAGGAGGACGACGAGAGCGAGGACTAGGAGATGGGGGGCCATCCCAGAACGTCTCTGCCTCTGACAGCTCGACTCTCCCTCCGCACTGCGCCACCACCTCCCCCCCTCTCATCCCCATGGATCCCATCGCTTCTCCCTCCTTCCCCACCTCACGCTTCCTTCTGTCCCTATCTCAGCCTCCGCGCATCTCTCCGTATCTTCACCTATCGCTGCAACGAGATATACAGATTGCACGACGAAAATTCTGAAAGGATGTGATTTCTTGCGATATGCGAATAATCCGTTAAACTCATATTATTCCACTTGAGAAAAAATGTATTTAAAAGTATCTTTGATGTTTAATTACTTTTGAAGATCATTCAGTCGCGTATATATGTATGTGTAGTTAATTTTAATATCTTATTGTTAGATAAACAATCTTTAAAAGGATATATAAATCCTTCCCATCTCAATGTCGTTTGATGTTAAAAAATTCAATTCTTATATATATCTTAAATCTTTAGAAAAGGAAAGAGATAATTAATTAAATCGTATTTGCAATTAAATCGACACAATGATTAATTAGTCCAGACTATTAATATTTATTCGATCAATCTTTACAGATATGCCACGTAGGTAACGCGAACTGTTTTCGTCACTGTTTTTGTGAGAAACAGCAGGAGGATCTTAGTAGTGGTGGTAGTATTTCTAATTTGACTAGACGTCGAGCGCGGACTGAAGGTCCGCGGACCATTCGCTCAGTCCTTTCTCTGACCTAGGATCGCATTAACATTCCAGCATTCCGAAATTATTTATAGCTTCATCCGAGATATCTCGAGATGTAAATCAGACATTCCTCTAATTTGGGATCCTCGTGCGGTATACGAGGCCGCGTTCGCGTCTATAGACAGTTTCTTCAGGATCTAGATGCGGGTGTAACGTATCGTTTATTCATCCTTTTCGCGACGATTGCTCGGAAATCATTTGGCACTGCAATAACCTTCGAGATTAAATAAAAAAAAATGTACACTTGTGTACACAATATATACATTAACATAAATCATTGAAAATATTGAATTTGTTTATTACATTGAATACACACATTTTCGATATTTTAATTATTTTTTTTTATCGATACATTTTAAACTTAGGTATACGGAGTAATTTCAGAAGAAAAATGAAAGACATAATTATATTATTTTTACAATATTTTTTTACACAGACCCTCGTTTGGATAAGTGTGTGAGCTATATATTTTATATTTCTACATTGTAGCGTGAGAGTTAATAAACTCGAGATAACTCGAGTTAACGAAGTTTGTATGCTTCACTACTCGCGAGGGCATTGCGTGAGAATTTTTTTTTTCCCCTCGTACTTTGCCGAAGAGAGAAACATTAACGCACGCGTTCGCAAATTCAACGCATTCGTTACTCGGTGAGACGCAAATCGGAATATACGCACCGTGAGTAACATACGTTGCACTTAATGCGCGTGATGTGCGAATTAAAATCCAAGAAAGAGAAAGAGGATCAAAGAAGAACGGTCGCGAGAGAAAAAGTCGCAGGCCGAGAGGAACGGCGTCTTCATTACGCGCTACCAGTTAGTACCAACGCACCCGGTATCCATCAACCTCACGGGAGAGAGAGCCTCTCGAACTCTTACGCGGGCTAGAAATCTTCGACGTGGACTCGTTGCGTAAAGACACACGAAAGGTAGGAGAAAAAGAGAGAGCAAAAGGGTATGGAAAAGAGAGTACAGGAGACAGAAAGTGCGGGCTGCCCGGTGGTAATTGGCGGGCAAGACGGATGGTGGTACTTATTTGCACTCGCTCTTCGGAATTAAAAGTACCGAGCGGTGTGCTCATTAATCTCGGCGTCCGTGAAGAAAGAGGTCCTTCGGAGGACGGATAGGCATAGGAAGCGAGAGAAAGAGATAGAAGTAGATAAAGAGAGAGAGAGAGAGAGAGAGAGAGAGAGAGAGAGAGGCTCTCCGCTACCGGCGAACGCGTTCGCCGCAGGATGTAATCGCCGAACAAACTGAAGGTCCGCGAACAATTTCCATCAACAAGATTTACGCGCCCCGGACGCAATCAGCCTCTTCCTCCTCTTCTTCGGGTCCTTTCGGCGTCCACGGGCTTCTCTCTTTCTCTCTCTCTTTCTTCTCTCATTACTTTCTCGCCGCGTTGCACTGCCTCGTTTCCACGCCTCCCTCCTCCTGCGCATTTTATCCAATGTCGAAATGGAAGGAGGGTGAGACGGGGCTGAAGAAGAGAGAGAACGTGAGAGGAGCGTGCGATTCTTCTTCCATCTTCCCGAGGCTTATGGTTGCTCGCGAGGAGCTGACTCGGGCGCAGCTACCACCATTTCTCGGGCGGTGATTGGCTCCGCGGGGGGTGGCGCATGCGTACCGACTGCCTGCTCCTGCTGCCCACATTAACATTCCTAACTTTGCTTCTTGCTGCGCTCTTTGCGCGTGATAGATTGCACGAGGCGTTTTTGGATACCGTCCGCGGGTCTACCTCGTTTCTTCTTCTCCACTTTGCGCGCCGTCTCGTTACGTGATTTGGACGGTGTACTCGCGGATTGAGTTCCGCGTCCATCCCAAGATCTCCCTTGTCTTCCTAATGCATGCATCTACTTACTTCTTTTGTGTCTCAACTTATCTACTTTGATGACAATTGTCAGATTTTAAAAATTTGTAATTTTATTATAATTATATACACACAAATTTTTTTACGTGTCATGTAATGATAAAAAAAAATATAATAACGACTTTTGAATAATTATTAAACCACCTTGTTTATGTATTTAAATAAGTTATTGAACGAAACTATACCAAAGTTGTTTATTTCTTTTTTTAAATATTACATAAAAATTTATAGAACCGTCTAGTGTCAAATATAATTATTTTGTGCTGCATTAGCTTTTCTATTTTTTTTTTTTGGCAGTAAAAAAAAAAAGCAAATTGCATACGTTGCAAACTTTTGTCTCTATATGCAATATCCCGAGGCTTATCCTTCAAACATCAAAGTCCATTTGTAACTTTCTCTGATAACCGTCATCCATACCTCTCGTTAGCGATACCAATTTGCTAAAGGGCGTGAAGGGAGTAACACTGACCGCGCTATTGAAAGTCGATGTCGGTTCGCGACAGGATTCGATCGCGTAACGGCTTAATTACGTCGCCCGCGGCGCGTCTTCTCGGACGCGTTCCTCCGTGAAACCGGACGGAGAAGGTCCGGTCCGCGTCTCCTCTCTCGTCGTGATCGTTGCACGGGGTCCGCGGGATACCCTCCTACCTCCTCCCCCCCTCCCCAGGCATAATCGCGGGACTACTCAAGAAGGTGGGCAAACGGTTGATGCGAGGGGCATATTGGCTCGGCGGGGGACGTAGCGCCGCGGCAAATCCGTCCGAGAGGACGCATCTCCCGCGGATCCGGTGGTTATTCGAGTATATCCGCGCACCCGCTCCCTTCTCCCCCATCCTCAGCCTCCACGTGTTCTCCTTTCTCCGTTCCTTCTTTCCTTCACCCTCCTTCCTCCCCTTCCCCCTCTCTCTCTCCCTCTCTCTCTCCACCGTTCCGTCCGCACACACGCGATCTTCGCGCGTGATTTAATGCCTCCCGAGCTCTGCGCTCCTTATTTATGCACCGAACGTGTATACACGCGCTTAGCCTTAGCGACCGAAGCGACGGTTAAGGCCCCGGTACCTACTATATCCTATACTGGCCGACAAGCACCGGGACCCTGGACCCTGGCCCCGCCGTGTATACGGACCTCGCATATTATGGAGTCTCGGGGCCCCGACGACGATATTAAAAGGACGAGCGCCGGATAACAGCGGGAAGGAGAGGGGGACAGGGAGAGAGAGAGAGAGAGAGAGAGAGAGAGAGAGAGAGAGAGAGAGGGAGAGCGAGAGGCGAGGAGAGGTGAGGTGCGCACACGCGAGAACCCAAATATAGACTTGTTCGAAATTAGTAACTCGCTTCTTTGTTCTGTCGCGGGACGCGCTCAGCAATTTGTGATAATCCGATACGGTGCTGTAATTAATTCCGTCCGCGTTCTAATAACGAAATCGCGTTTGTTGATAATGAAGTAATAAAACCTGAAAAAAAATAATAACCTGTATGTTATAGATACCATATAAGTGGATATACTTATTTAATTGATACTAATTTTTATTAAGTACATATTTATAATTCATATTACAATAATTTATTTTTGAATGTTTAAAATTATATTGATCAAAACTAAATTTAAATCTCTCACATTTTATTAATTAGATTAATTTATTACATACAGTAAGAATACGAGTATTATAAATTAATTTAGTGAAAAATTTGTATTTTAATACAAAAAATCAAGTTTATATAAATTATCTTTATCTTAAAAATTTCTATTTTTTTATTTACTTTCTGTAAGCGTGTTTAAATTAATAGTTGATCTCACGTTTGTTTCGTTTATCGGATATAATTAAATCTCTGTATACTTGACAATTCCCATGTGTTTTCACTTTTATTCCCTATATCTGAAATTTCTTTGTGTGCGTTGCTTCTTTAAATTTATCGCTTGAACACACATAAAATGAAAATATCGTTTCACGTGTACATAATTAAAACACTCATTCATTAAATATGTAAATCGAGGAAAATCGTTATAAAGATCTTATTTGGTCTCAGCTCATTAAGAATACAAAGATTCAACTTGTATGTACGTAGAAATAATTATCATTTATTTAAATTGGGAAAAAATTTGTCGCGACGACACATTAGTTCTGCGCCATTTTTCGTGATTCGTCGTGGGTAGAGAAGCGCGAACCCACGGATTGGAAAGGAAGAGGAAAATATAAAACGATGGGACGGGACAATTTATCAGAGCAGGTAAAGAGCCATCTGTCTCCTGCTATGACTGGAGAATGTAGGGAACGATCGGCGGTGGTATTTTATACGTTCTCGTAATCGGTCGCGTATCGCCACGACCGAGCATTTCGAGAATGTGGAGGAGATCGCGAGGGAGAGGATACGGCAATTAGTTCCTTGCATTCGGGCAAGGAACATCCCGGTCTTAGGCGCCGCTTGTTCTTAGGTGCCACCAAAATACGCGTAATGCGATATCTCCTGCGATAACGCTGACAAATCTCTCTATATACATGCGTCACCCATATCTGTCCTTGAACTTGACCGAGTTAAAGCCATACATTTTGCGGCCCCTTTTATTCGAATAGTAGCGGTTTGTTTAATTAAAAAATGAGAATTGTGGTATCGATAATTTTTCGTTTATCTAAAAATGTCTTGTAACATAATTAAAGAAAAAAAAGTATAATTTCTTTTTTATAAATCTTACACATTTCTTCGATTTCTCTGAAAAAATCTTTATGTAGAGAAGTACAGGTACCGATAATGAATACGTATTCGTTAGTTGAGACACTGATCGTTACGTGTTGGCGCGAAAAACAGATGTAAGTACTCTGTGCGCAGAGCAAATGCAAATGAATAAGTCGACCCAGTAAAGCGAGAGTCGGTCGAGGGTCTCACCTGCTCACACGTATATAAGTTACTTTGCCATGGCAATTGAACCACAGCTGATAAAACGGCTGGACGAGCATCACGCGGACGAGAAATTTAGGTCGAATTTAAATGTATCCCGCAAACGTCAATTTGTCCAGAGTGGGTGAAATGTATGGCAAATTTATTCGGTACTTAAGCATCGCCTCATGAGTCAGAAAACTTGGTATCGATCCGCCATAACACGTCAGAAAGTCACTTATCTGCATATGGTTTAATGAAGATCGTGTTTTCATATTACTTTTTATTTAGAAATCTGGTTTGTGGTTATAAAGCTTTATGATGGCCGAGTGGCTCCGCACGATTCCTCATTTGCATCGTGATTGTAAAGGCCGTTGAAAATACAGCCGCGTCACCAGATCTCACCGAATAACATATATCTTCCACCAAAGTAGATTTCACATTTATGAAAACTTAATATTAAATTATTTAACGATATATATAAAAATCAAGGAAACTACAATCTGAATATTTCCACTTTTGTTTAATGATCTTGTCAAAACGAAATCATTTCGTATAATCGAGAGATGAAAAATTCGATTCTCTCGAGTGCACGATCGCAATTTGCTCACAGAGACATTCGTACATAAAAACGTACCCCGGGGAATGAACGTTATTATTAAACGTTTGATTCCTTCGACGTGAATCGTCGGCGCGCGGCAAAGCGACGGCTAAATACCGCGCGCGGATTTTAATGCGTTATAATGGCGTCGTTAGCTTAATACCGTCGCTATCGCGATCTCCTCCTTCCCGGATTATCTTCGTGGGTCGTTAACGAAGCGGCTGCACCGCGCCGGTAGAAATCGACGAGACCTCTCGACTCCGCGATAATGCGGCTCGCGCCGCGCCGCGCTCGGAAACGCCGACATTTCGCATAATTACCCGTTTCCCTTGACCAGCTACTTAAGCGAGCACGTCAGTTCCTTTAACCCCTGCGCTACCAGGAGTTAAGGATCGTGTAAACGTCTGGAGCAAACAGGCACTTTTAATTGCCGGCGCGTATCGCGTCGAGAGCGGGTACCGAGAGACGAAGAGACGCGACGAAAGAAAGGAAGAGAGAATGATAGGGAGAGAAAGCTGGGGTCGAGAACGAAGAGATCGAGAGAAAGAAACGAGCACGGAGACGGGGAGGTAGTGTGCAAGCAACCATGGCGGGAGGAAAAGAATTTTAATTGCCAGGGCAACTCGAAGAGAGCGTCGAGGCGTACGGCTTATATAGCGGAGCAACCATAAGGTTGAGGTCGTGCCTGCCGTCCGGTACAGAGCTGGGAACCAAACAGCTTGGTAGCCAATGGGATCATATATCAACTACTGCTCCGGTAGGCAGAAACAAAATGGCGTCTACGATTAGATTGTTGTTTCATCCCGGAGGCACGATCGTCCCTTCTTCACTCTTTTCCTTCTCTCCGCGTATATAACTCGAAACGCAACTTGCTCCCCGAATTGCCGTCCAATCGGCGAGATCGGTATCCCCCTCCCGCAGGAGAAATTAAATTCGAATGTATAGCGTAATTAAGTTTTAATATATTGTTCATTTATTGTTCTAATTCCAAATTTATTGCTTCTATCGAGGAAATTGATATTAAAGATGAGGGTCTTAATATTATTTTAAATTACTTACTTCTTCAAAAGGCTCATAGCTAATTGTAGACAAAAATAAATATATCAAAATTAATTGCGCTTGTCAATTGTTTAAAGATACTGCAAGATTTTAAAAATATTAAACTTTTAATATAGATGAATTACTATAATCTTATGACAGTAAAATGATCAAAATTTAATAATGCCAGCTTCGTATTAAATTGTTACACGAAATATTCTACTTCCGAATTTATTGTTCGTGAAAGAAGTTTAAAAACTAATGGAAAACGTTCATCATACTGCAAGACTTTATTATATTAATATAATTAATTATAATTTTTTGGTTTTAATATTAAAATATTTTTCGAATGATTTGCCTTCGAAATATCACATTAGCAAATTTAATGCTTTATTATTTCATTTAAACTTTTCAAAACTGGTCGAACATGTGGCAGTACTAAAACTTATTATAAAAGAGTAAAATATATTAAGAAAATTATTTTTTTCCTTTTTTTATTTGGATATTAAAATGTCTTCTGAATTAATTTGTTCTTCTGAGATATATTATATGTATATCCCGAATATAATAAGTTTTACAAAATAAGTTTTAAAAATTTATTTTGTAAACAATAAAATCGAAATTAAAGCAATAACTTAGCAGTAAATTAGTATTTAATTGTGCCATATATGCTAATTTGATTTTTTCTAACGGAAATGTCAAGAAATTTCGAGGTGAAATCATTCATTTATCGTATGCACATCTCACGCCGTCTAAACGTATACACAATGCGAAATCAAATTAACCAATTTTTTATAAATAACTAATTAACAAATTTTTAAATTTATCTCTGATTCCTCGACGATCACCTGATGTCTCTCTTTTTTCTTCTTTCTTTGTTCGCTTGTTTTTTGTGCTGTTTCTTCATGGTACTCATATAACACTAGTTCGCATAAAATACTGTTAATTATATGATAATGCGTTAATCACTTTATTATCGAGCCAACATAAAAAAATCATGATTATACAAAATTACGATTCACTTTACACTGACAAATTGCATGGCTAAATTTATACAATACTACTTCTATTAACGTATAATAGATACTCGCATTAAACATGTAATGATATTTAAATCAATCTGTTTTATCCATGATGTCTTATTAGAATTTCAAAAAAATTACATCTGTACATTTATTCTGATACTGCATGATTATTACGCAATATTATATAAACTAACGTCCAGCTGAGAAGTCATAATCGCGGAAATTAATAATCGCTAATTATAATAATTAAAAAAATAAATAATATTTAATATTATTAATAATAAATACTGTTTTTCTCGAGAAATGATATGACGGAACGCCTTGCGTCACTATAATTTGTTTGCTCGAGTCTCACGGTCCAAATTACAAAAGATATGTAAATAACACGTTATTATGCATCGCACAGAATAATGTAACAATTAATTTGCTGCTATTATGTGCATATATATCAAGTAAAAATCGAAATAACAGAGATAGACTTTATAAATTATTTCATTATAATTTTTTTAGATCTCGAGTCGAAACTTTGCTTCTACTTTCAATTTCAATATTTTTTCACCTTTATGTATTCCGGAAAATTTCAAAGGTTCTGAGTCATCCACACACAATCCTTTATTAATATACTTATAATTTACAATAGAAAGAATAGAATATACATATAATATATTCTTTATAAATTTTTATTTTTAATGCATTAAAATATCTTGTGGTGGCAATAAATAAATTGTCATAATGGTTTGCTTTTCGCAACTTCTAACAACGCGAAAAGCAAATTATAATAATTATATTAGAAAATAATCGTGTTTCGAAAGAATAATATGATGGAGCATTTCGGATTACTATCGGTTCACTCAAGTCTCGCGGCGCAAATGACAAGGCCACGACATGTAAACAATACGGAATTCGGCCTTCGCTTTTCGATGTATAACAACACGTTTAGATGCCGTGACCTTATTATTTGCGTTAGCTCGAAACCAGGCTCGAACGAGCAGGTAGTAGAGCGGAGCTCTCCGTCATGTTATCTTTTAAAACGCGATTATTCCCTATGATTATTACAATTAGCAATTATGTATCTGCGCCATTAATTGGCACTTTTTAAATTAGCCGTTAATTCGCGTAATATTACGTAGCATGGTTCAATATCTGGATAAAATTTATATTTTCGAATTTCTTAGTCATTAACATAATATTGCATATATAAAATGGATCGACTCGAGTGTTATTTGCGATGCTTTTAATTAATAATAATATAATTATGAATACATTATTAGTCTCTATATTTTTTTAATATTTAATATCATATATGTATAATAAATTCGACTCATGTAAATTGGTGATCTATATCGAAGCGCGTATTTTATTTAATCAAAATCAGAAATTGGTAAAACAATGATATACTTTGGAAATTTTCATTTTATGAATATTTAATTTTAACTTGTTACTTGCTTTTGTTATAATAAGAAATAGTGAAAAAATTATCGTGAAATGCATATACGTATATTATTTATTTATTGGTAATAGAGATAGCATTAATGTGAATTCGCGGCTGCAAGATTTTTTAGTGTCTAACATAAATCCTAATTTTATGTATATAATCATGCACTTCGTTTCTTTTTGTTTTCAGATTCTTTCATCGCAATATAAAATAAAGTGCCCATCATGTGCGATTTACGGGAGTGCTAAATAAATTGCCGTGTGGTCATCGTATTCTGTGATTAATGCGCGCGCAATCGTAATTAACCGTGTTTTTGCGAATGAGTGTCGTGTAAAACGCCATGAAGAAGCAGTAAAGGAACAAGAGAGAAAAAGGAAATCCGAGGAGACATTGGACGACGACAGAACAATTATGAGGTGAGCAATGTAAAATTTTATTAATTTTATTTGTTTTGCAAAATTAATTGCTTGCTTGTTTTTTTCAATAGTGTAGTACTCATTTTACATCATTAAATGCCAAATACGATAAGATATATTCTAAGTCGTATTTAAAAATATATTTAATAAGATAATAAGATTTAATAAGATTTTATAAGAAAATAAATAGAAATATAGCAAGAAGTTCTTGAAAAATTAAATAATAAAAGTATTTGAGAGTTTTTATGTCAATTTTTGAGATATAAAAATTTATATAATTATTTATTCGCGAATCGCATGCATATAGTAGCATCGATAATCGAAATTATCTGATATCTTTACCACAAAAATTGAAATTTGATTGTATAGCCTGATTAAAACTAATTTATTGGTAATTCATTGCTCTAATTCCACAACTATATATTGTTTGAAAAATAAGTTTAAAAATAATTAGAATCGCTACAATGATATATGTTAATTTATTATTTCTGTAATTTTTGTGAAAGTTTTTCTTGTATTGATTGCTCTTGAAATACATTGTGAATTGATTGTTTATCATTTAACTTCAAAAAGTAGTCGTAAAGTGTGATAATGCTAGAAAATTCTTGTAGAAAATTTTTGCTATCTTTTTTTAAGCAAACTTATCTGGTTATACATCTAGTATTTCTTGATACATTTAAAATCGATATAAAATTATATTATTTTGATGGATCTCATATAAGAAGAATTCTTTCTACGTCGATTAACTTTATTCATATTCTGGAATTTTCTTCTTGGCCTTTTTTAATGACATTTCTAAAAAGAAAAACAGCAATTAATCTGAGATTAAAATTAATTACGATGGAGAATAAACTATTTCTAGAGAGGGACAATTGAGCTACCGTTAAAGTTAAACGACGTTGCCGGAATTGCTCCTTAGATTGATCGGTAATCTAACCCTAATCACCGTCAAAGTCCATCAAGATTCGTCATCGATATAGGCCCTCCCTCTCGTCGGGGAATCGGCCAGTGTATTCTCGCAACGCGCTCAGCGAGATATTGATCGTGCTGTTCGAGTCGCTTCTATGCGGTGAGGTACTCCTACGCGCGGACGGTAATTTCCGTGCACTATATTTTCATACCCGAGTTAACCAAGGTGCGTCGGAACGTCTGACACGCGCCGCTGCAACCTGGTAAAGAGAGAAAGAGACGATTGCGGCCAGGAAGCCGCTCGTTCGCAATTAACTTGCGGGAAATGCTAATTCTGACCTATATAGCGCGTAAAAATGTCCGCATGCGAGAGCATGTGCAATACAATAGTCATTCGAGAAGCGCGCGTTATTTAACCTGTTGGCCCCGCGCGAGTCAGCCACCTGCTCGGGGAATTTCGTTATCGGCCCGACACCCGTTACCTTGGTATCACGATGCAATCCGGAAGAATAATCCGCGGTTTTGGCGATACATATAAGGAGCACACGCCGTCGCCGCCGCTGCCACGGTGCGTGTTTCCCGCTCGAACGATGGAAGGAAGTTGTATTTCAGGCACTTAACGACCGCCACTATCTTTGAATAACTTTTGAGCCGAGTACGACGAAGTTAGGAGGACGTATGAAATAATTTCTTTCGTGTCATTTTTATAATTATGGACCGTCACTTTTTGATATCTGATGAGAAAACATATCGTGTCGAGTCTATACTTCGGAAAAAAAAATTTTTAACATATTATTATTAATAATAAAAGTACATAAAAATTAAATATGTTTATTTGTGGTCAATTTGTTACGTGATTAACTTGTTGAGCTTTTTAAATTATGGTACTTTAACTTGTGTTCATATTTTCCAATCTGTAATATCTTTTATGTATATAAAGAATGTGATTCATAATCATACATTTAACATAAAGCATGTAATATATATATCTTTCTATAAACGTTAATTAAACATAACTGTTGCTTAGTTGCTTTGCAATAATATGCTTTTAGAAGAAAACATATAATTAAACGTCAAATAAGATTAACTAATGTTTATATGAACAGCTAATTGGTAGCTGTATATTATGCTATTTATAATTATATATATATAACTGATCTTTTCTATAAATTTTTTCACATAAAAGTATAATATTTCATATTTATATTCTTTAATTATCGTTTCGTATATCAAAGAAAAAAAAAAGAGAGAATGAGGATATTCTAATTGATTCATATCCATGCACCTTTTTCCGCTGTTACATCACTCGCTTTATGCAACTCGCGCTCTCAAGAATTGCATCGTGAGTTGCATTGAGTTTCGCTAGAGAGGGCAATCGTAGCAGACGCACCTTGCGCAATGCAACGCGATGCAGTGCAACGCAAGAGAGGGACATGATAGTTATCCATCAAGGTGTCAGGTCGGCCTAGATGTATACATATATATATATATGTGTGTATGTGTGTGTGTGTGTGTGTGTAGGTGGGTGGGTGGGTGATTGGGCTCAGCTGTTAGTACACCTGCCCGGAATGCGCGAGAGTCGCTACTTGCGCCAAGCACCTTTGTAAGACGCTGTGTACGGCGATCCCGTGCATTTGCATACGCGATTCGCGCCAGCACAATGTAATTGTTACCTCATAATACTTATTCCACGTTTTGTTGCGCTTATTTCGATCGTCTTTCTTGAACGAGACAATTGAAATGCATTTTTGAAAATATAATTGTCGATAACGTCAAAGCATTTGATAAAGTTTTTATTATATATGTAATTTAAAAAAAAATTTGTATTTTTTATAACATGGAAAGTCTTCTAGAATGTTTAATTTTAATTTTGAGAGATATTTTCGATCAAACTTGAACTTTAATTTTTCTGTCGGGAAAATTATGCTCAATATATGTACGTATATATATATAATCTTTTTAATGTTTTAAATATTTAAATAATATGAAATCTGTCTTGAAATAAATTATAATTGAAATAAAACAAAAGTCTACGAAATATAAATGGCACAAATATTTTTTGATTCGAACATACGGAATATTGGTGACGAGATTCACTGTGTTTATCGTTTATTACGGCTTTTAGCCATTCATATTTTATGTTTCAATTGCTGCGTACAAGGCTTATTTGTATTCACGCTAAGCGACGTCCACTTAATGCCCTCGTTTAACGTATTCGGCATTCAATTATTGAGTTTAAGCTTGTCTGGGCCAACATTTTTGTTTAATCTTTGGAAATGTTGAAAGTCGCCCTTTCTCAGAGTTACTTTACGATTATGACAGCGCATATAAGACGCGGCGCAACCCGTAAGACTGTAACAACGGGGATAAAAAACGGTCGGGCATAAAGTAGGCAGACTGGGAGACAAGGAACGATTTTCAAGTCCCGGCCTGCCTGGCTCGCGTACGTGGAAACCCAGGCGATTAAAAAAATATGACGAGCATTCATTTCCACGATCATAAAATCATTAGCATAAGAATTCCTCTACCTGCTCGGACGCGGGACGGTCCGGTCGGTGGTGAGGAGGCGCCTCCGGACACTCGATTTTCGTCGTGTTTTTAGTCGCCGTTCCGGAGCTGATTTATAAACATATAATGTGACGAGGGTGTGGTCCCGCTACTACATAATGATAGGCCGTCGTTAATTACGTTTGGTTAAGTCATTTATGAGCGCTTCTCGGGCCCCTCAACAGCCCCTCGCGAGGGATGCGCGAAAATTTCTGCCCGCGCCGGCCTACGTTGCAATAAATTAGCGAAAGGTTAAAATGTGTTCACTGTTTATCGAATTCCGGATAAAAGATGGCCGTGCTTTTATTGTCCCCTAATAAGTATGATAATTCTTGCACGTCATTAGAGCGCCGTTCCCTAACTCGATCCCTTAATAATACAGTATCAATCTTTTTTACAGTTTAGTGGTACTTTGTCCTTGGTTTATATCACGAAAATAGCTTGTCGAACCCTTAAAGGATCTAGATAAGATTTTTTCAGGTATAGTTTTTTCATACATTCTGTATTAATCAAATTATCACATTATATCTAAGAAGCATATGCATTAGAAGAATGACAATCTATTTATATAAGAAAAATTGCTCGAATTTACTATAACAGCTAATAATACAGCAAGGACGTATGAAAAATTTCAAAATTTTATCTTAATCAGTGCATGTCCGCGTAAAAATGAGAAACGTTCGATGACCATTTCGTTGCGTAAAAAAAAAAAAATAAAAAAGGACTCGATTAACTACTAAACATTTCAACGTGAGAGCATTGTTCTCCTTTTCCCCTTCTCATCTGTAGAAATTCCTTAACGTCTTGTAGGTGCCTTTTTGTAACGAGAGAAATGATAAAATATCCTTGGCCCGCGCCTTTCTTTCGAGTCGTGTGGAGATCAAATACCGTGGCTAGACTCCCACAGTCTAAATGGTGAGGCGAGTTGAAATATCGCACCGGGCCTCCCTATATGTTAATCTCCGCATTAGCATAATACCGTGATTCTTCAAGGATCATTTGGAAATGCAAATAAATAATTTATAATAATAAGAGCGGACGTCCTGTTGTGGCAGCTACACATTGATACGTCAGTATGCTTTTTGTATGTAGTTGTGTCGGACAGGTCGATCGAGACATCTAAAAGCTAGTCACTTGCTTTTCGCTATCAATAAAAATCAGCACGTTTTTTTTTTCGTTTCTATGCGCTTTAGCGATATATTGATAACCAAAAAATTTCATATTTAAAGTATATTCAAGCATAATTTAATATGTAAACTAATAAAATAAAGATATTAATTTTATTCTACGTTTCTTTTCTGGTCTTGTTTAAGAAATATACATATAAATTCTTATATAAATAAATAAATGCGATGTTAATGTCCACTGAAGTGTTCAGAAAGTAAAGAAAAATAAACTAGAGAAATAATTAAACCTATTTATAAATAAATAAATTAACAATGTACAGTAATATATATTTTGTATTAGTTTTATAAGTTTTTGGAAAAATTAAGATTAAATATTCTGTCCCTTTTTCTAAAAATAAAATATATTTATACAAATTATAAAGTTGTAAAATGTGACATTTTTTGACATCCTACAAAATTTTATTAATATAAAAAATCGAAATATTAGAGTAAAACGAAAAATTTGGTTTGATCCTCTTCCAATTTTTTCAGATATATTTAGACTATACCTTTTTTTAAATATATACTAAAATACAACCGCGAACACATGTCGTACCTAATTATCGTGCAATAAGCGAGATATCCACGCTGTAAAACGACAATGTAAGCGCATCTCGCGTCATGGTGCGACGTGTGGACGGGCAAAGACGAATAAACACGAAAGTCGACAAGCAATCGGCTCGATGGGCAGGGCCTCCTCGTTTTTCCGTACGGATCGGCTTTACGATTCTGTATACCATGCCATGCCACACCGGTCCGTATCGTCTCGCACCACTTTACGATCTCTAACCAGCCTCGAATTTACGCGGACGTTTATAACCGGGACCACGTGAGAACGGGTCGCGCGTTTCTGTTTCCACTCGGATTCAAGCGGGCGCGCGCGCGCGAGTCGAAAAGCACGGCTCTTTACAGGATATAAATAAGGTACACACGCGCGCCCTGCCTTCTCTCCCCCGCCCAATGCGGCGCAGGTGTGTGACGGTGCCGTTGATATGTTACGTGTTAATATACCCAAAATGCGCCGTTCGCCGAATCCAGCCAACTCTTCTGATTCTAGTTTCTTGGGAAAATATGTTGATTCTCTGACTAACCACACAGTATTTTTTATTTTTTTTATTTTTGATTAAAAATTATTGCGACCATCGCCCTGTGTCATCCTGTTTATCATTCTCGAACGATTATATTAGAGTTTGATTTATTCGTTCCTTTTATCTTTTTATTTTTTTTTTTTTTTTTTTTTTTTTTTTTGTATGGACCAAAAAGACAGAATTAAATACTTGTGCGTAAATTGTAAGTTTCTTTTGTACACACACATAACACATATTAATACAGGCAAAAGCATCATTTAAAAATAATGTTTAAAAATGTTATAAAAATTCCTTAACCTTTAAATAATTTTTAAATATCCTTTAAAAATTAATTTTTTTTTAAACTATAATTTTCGTTCTTTATATAGGTGTGATTTATGTTTTGCATTCTTAACTTGCGCCATATATACGCTTAGCAACGCATCTGCGTTTTATGATGGATCTTTATATTCTTTATCAGTCTGTTATCTGGCGAGAATTATGCGATGAAAATCCGAGATAGGAATCAAGGGCGAGAGAAACGATGGAAGGAGCTTGCAAGCGACACACCGAGAGAGGATGGAGAAGGTAAAACCGAAGGGGACGAGGGAGTTACCTACCTATCTAGCGGCGGTAACAGTGGAAGTAGTGTATGTGTGTAGATATATAATGTGTGTGGAAGGAGGAGATGGAGTAGAATCGGAGAGGAGCCGAGCAAGATGGTAGGTGACTGAGGGCGAGAGGGTGATACAGAGGGGGACGCGGTGACAAATGAGAGCGACTACAAATTGCGCTCTCCGGCTCTCGTTCTCATTCGATTCTCGTTTCGCCCTCTCACCTCCTTCTCCTTCTTCTCTTCCTCCTCCTTTGCCCCCGGTTGCCTCTCTCATTCACCGGATCGGAGCGGACGGGTAAACGCTCGCTTGGCCCTCCTCTTCTTTCGCGCCTCTCTTCCACTCTCTCTTTCTCTCTTTCTCTCTCTCTCTCTCGCGCGGACTTCTTCCCATTTATCCTCTTTCGCGATAATACCTCATACTCGCGGATAACGAAAAGCACTCTCAGCGGGTTTTGCGCAACTTCAATTATCGGTGATGACGAGCGCGATATACGATGCATATATTGAGCTGGCATAATAATATAAATTTCTGCCTTATTGCCAAATATCTTGTCAATAATTTAATATTTTTACGGTTTGTAAACTATTTTTTAAGTAAAAAAAAATTGCTATGTGATGTTAATATTATTCAAAATTTTTATTTAAAAAATATTGTTTTTCTCTAAGAGAATGAAAAAAGAAGAGACATTTTACACATAAGTACAGAATGTCTTATATACGATCACCATACTTTTTTTAATTTTTACCGTGAATTTTACAAGCTATCAATCATTTCTTCCTCTTATCTCTCCCTCTTTTTCTCAGTTAGAAAAAAAAGGCAAAAAGAAATATGCACTCGCGACGCTCCGTTATGGCCGGAATGCAGCAGTCGGCCGCGACCTGTGTATTTACTCGGTAAGGACTTTGGTACAACGACGACGGTGGACTGGGATGTTATATCGTGGCAGGGGCCAAAGAGTAGAGAGAAGTGCTCGATGTGGTATTGCCAGTGAACATCTCGCGTCGTGCCTCGTTGCCGTTGTAATAACCCCCGTAGATCATACCGGCACACGTACACGCCCACGTAGCTGTCCCGCGTGCTGGACGTCGTCGTATGCCTTAACATTCGCTAGATAAATGCTTTTCAAATCAACTATAGATACTGTCTATAGACACTGATATGACGATTTTTGTAATAATTTTTCTAGAGAAACAGGTAATGTTATTATTATGGATCTATATTTATTTTCTATTTTTATGTTGTTTTCTACTTTCTTAATCAGTGAAATCAAAATAAATACAGTTCAGTGAAAAAGAATAGCGCGGAGGAAACAAGTATGTAATGATGTCTTTCTTCGATCTATTGTCTCTTAAAATTATTCGCGAGCTGACAAAGATAAGTAGTGATTTCATTATTAAATTATGATAGTTTGGAATTTATTGAAATTTCGTATATCAGGATGTCTACTTCTTGGAAAAACATGGAAAAGCAGGAGTGCTTAGGAATTTCTTTTGTATCTTGAAAAAATCAGGGAAGTCTCGTGGAATTTAATTGGGGTTCAAGGGATTTTTTCAAAAGTTCCTTTTAATAATTTTGTTCTCATATTGCAAACAGTTATTGTGTGTGAAACTGGCGTCTCACTTTGTGGAACCTTATTAATTGTTTTAGCTTTATTTTTTAATAGTTCTAGAGCTATTGATGGATTAAACAAATAATTCTCGCTATTAAAAAAAGAAAAAACTTGGGACAAACAGACATCAAGTTTACGCTGCGTCTTACTTTATCCGCTGACAATTTTAAGCATTTGAAAATTGATTAAACAAATTAAATTGTCCGAAATGTTGGACATATAAGTACCGAGATGAGACGTTCGTATCTTGGCTTGTCTATAATAAATTAATTGTGCACATGTACAGAAATCATGAATGCCTTTGCAAACGAATTTATGCACATATTAATAAATTTATATATTTTGAATCGTCAAATTTGCTATTTGAGCAAAGTGTAATCTGAATACATGGTTCGATGTATGCGAATATAATGTGTCTTTCTGCACATTATTATTAAATATTATATAATACATTTGATTTGTTAAGTAAATTGAATCTTATATTTCTGTGCCGTATAAACAGAAAACATACAAAATTCTTTTCTTAAAAAAAAGTTTCAAGTCTATTTTTCATGTTTGATGCAGACACATGATTCCCTCCTATATGAATACTATTTAATTAATAATTAACAAGATATCCATATATGTATACACGATATACGATGTTTGAGAATTTATTAATAGAGACGATGCATTAATAAATCATTATGCGTCGGTCAGATCGGATGAAAACCGGATGAGATTAATAACGAACTAACTGTTAATTAATGATTATCAGATAGATGGTTGATAATTATTCCTGTGATCTTAACACTTATTACTAGCATGTAATCTACATAAAATGC
Organism: Anoplolepis gracilipes; assembly: GCF_047496725.1. Classification (NCBI taxonomy): domain Eukaryota; kingdom Metazoa; phylum Arthropoda; class Insecta; order Hymenoptera; family Formicidae; genus Anoplolepis; species Anoplolepis gracilipes. The sequence goes on from NC_132975.1 coordinate 6,586,710, forward strand.
GTAAAAACTGTTATGAACAATGCAGTTCTTTATCTGTTGCAAGAATCAAATTAAAAGAAACTCTGTAAATTGTCGATATATAAATTCTTTACATAACTTATCAAATTATTTATATCTCGTATTTATAGCTTTTATTGAATGTTTTGTATTCAATCGTAAAAGATATAATTGCTAGAAGTTATTGATCTACAAATTAGAATTTACGGAAATTTTAAAGAATTAATTGTCTCGTAAAACGAAGGTGAAAATTCTACAAATCCATAATAATAACTTAAAACAAGTTGTGCTATTGTACAAGTATTTTAATGAATTATTATATAATAATTTATCAATGGGATTACGTAGAATTAGTATTTTGTGAAGCCAGTCGGTTGAACACCACGAAAATTCTTTTTTTTTTTTTTTCTGGCGAAAAACTCGTAATAATCACTGTCAGTATCGATTGGAATGGTTATTAGAAATTATAATAAATCACTCGATCAGTAACATGAGACTTGAATCGCATTTATTCAATTACTGTCGCGCAGCTCGGATTTAAATTTCGAATCGTCGTTAAAGTTTCCGTAAGCCCGCGGACTCGCGGAACTATCGTTAACGCGATGTTGAGCGTGATTTATCAACGGCTTTACGGAGGATTTACAACCCCGGACAGGACCGGTAATGGGAGCCAATCGGCTGAGCCTGTTAATCCTCTTACATCGTTTTACGCCGCTTCCGCGGAAGTGCGTCGATGCAATGGTGTCCACGAGCTGCGATTCCTTCTCGCTTAATCGATTTTCACGCTTTTAACTGTGAGACGTAACCGATAAAGATTTAATTTATAACACCAGCGCTTACTCTCTCCGCGCGTCGCGTTTTTGAAAACCTGATGGCAACTCATAACACGATTAAAACTCGGAAACAGATTCGCATGTTTGCATAATAAAAGTGCGATATAAGTGCAGGTTCCTCAGATATAAAGTCGTTAAATTTGATCTATTACAAAAGCTCGCACACAGATTCGTATAACGTATTCTTTCTATTTATTTACTATATTTACAGCAGTTACAAGACAGTATATGAAATGTATTCATTTATATTAAAAAATATCATATAACGTATTCTTGTAATATCGCGAGAAGAAAGGAACGGGTAATTACTTGGTCATTAATTCACAAATTTAATTGAAGCTCTTTCCGCGATGTCGCACGCATTGGTACGCATACGCACGTGCGTGGCGGCACGCGACGCGTCTGTACGCATACGCGCTTACGTGATACGCGTACATGCATGCTGCAAGAATGCGTGTTTCTTTGTAAATCAGGATGTGTATACATTGGTGTCCTGGGCATCGGCTCCGCGTCCTTTCGTGACCATCAGACATTAATTATACGTGCCGTGCCTTTTTAATACGAATCTCGCCTTTGTGAAGGGGAAAAAAAGGCGGAGGGGAGGAGGAGGAGGAGAAGAAGAAGACGCACGAGACAAAAGCGCGTGTACCTGACGACGGAATTATTATTTTTCGCATCCATCCCTCTTGCTTCGTCGCCTTCGTCCTTTGTCCTGCTTCGTTCACCTTGATAGTGTATCTTTATCCATCACGAATGCTCGTCAATTGCGTTCGCAGGAAAACGAATATTCCCTCTTCCCTCTCTCCTTTTCCCCGCTCGCTCTTTCCATTGTAACGCGCATCGCCAGATATTAGCATATCCGAAAATCATCGATCATACAAATTCACGCGGAGACACCTGGCCTGACCTCCATCGGTATCATCTTATCTCTGGTGATCTTCCCTGGTGCCCGTGTCATCTCAATTCTCGATCCGAAGAATTCCGGGGTCTCGCATACGGTTCGGCTAATAAAATCATCCGCATCGAGACTGGAAATTATCTGACGAATTCATCTGCTTATCGAGCAATAAAACGCCGCGGTCGTCCCGATGCCGATGCTATCTCTCCCTCTCTCTCTCTCTCTCTCTCTTTTTCTCTCTCTTTCTTGTGTAGGTAGATAGGTGCCTAGACACATTGTGGCGCCATGCAAACCGAACTCTTTCCAGTTCGTATATATGTCTCTCTTTTCTTGCTCACCTTTTTATCCAATTCAATACGCCCCACGAGATATTCCTTAAGTTCGGGGCGGCCAGTTTAATAAGAACCTTGTATCCACTATAATATATCTATAATTCACTGAAGAAACGATTGTTATAATCTTACCTAGGAATCTTGGAGCCGAGCTCTCCGTCATTATTCGTAACGTATGGAGAGAAAGAAGGGAGGGAAGGGAGGAAGTGTATGGATTAAATCGAATATAAAAACTTTTATTTGTCGTCAAAGGAATTTATTATTTATATCGACTCTGTATAAGAGCGTCTGTTCAATTATTTTTTATAATTTAATGAAATCTCTCATTAAAGAACGAGATGTATCGATATAATACACAAATAATTTTGACACATAGAAGCTAAGTGCAAAAATATCAATTATTATATATGTATTTTTAAAAGATATAGTGAAATTATAATGAAATTATCTAAAATGTCTATTCTGTTATATTTTTTAAAAGAGAGTATAATAGTATAAGATGCACATAAGTATAGGATTTATCGTATATGAAATAAGAAAGAGTCTCTGCACATTTGAATATATTTGTCTTATATAATATATAATATATATATATATATGTATGTATATATATATATTTCGGAGATCTTTTTGCAAAACAAATATAATACAACCATTTGCGCCGATGAATAGTATTTTTTTATGCTATCGACATAGTAAGCATGTACACAAGAGAAATAATTATTACAATAATATTACGCTCTTACTATCTATTACTTATTATCTATATAATTTTAAATGTAGGTACAGAATATCACACATAATAAAACTTATAAATATCTTACATTGAACACTTACTGTATCAAAGTCCGCGCATTTTCACATATTTAATTTTATATATGTACAAGAGTTCAATGCATGCTTTCTCTCTTTCTCTCTCTCTCCCTCTCTCTCTCTCTCTCTCTCTCTTTGTTCGCATAATAATTTTATTTTTCGCACCTAAAAAAAAAAAAAAAAAAGTATCAATCTCCCTTTTTTTCGCTAATTATACAAGTATAATCTATCGTTGGATTCGAGTAATACGAGAAGCGCGTATGAAGGATCGTTGATTTATAAATGAATGGAAATAAGACTATGTGACTTGCGCTATTACTTGACGATTAATAAATTGAGGCACGAGCGTGACGCGTATTTCTATGTCTATGTTTGATCAATTATTTTGTATCAGAAGATTAAATTTTCAAAATGCCTTGCGTTTTGTTTGAGTATTACAAAAACTGATTTTCAAACAACATCCTCGTGACATACCTTAGCTTACGTCAATGACAGTATCATAAATTCGATGATTTGTAACTCACGAAATTCTTAAAGACTTTAATCATTACCATTTTGAAAATGTCTCAACATCAGATAGAATATGCAATAAAAAAATGACATAATTTCTATTAAAAAATTCAAGTTAAAAAATCGTTACATGACTTTCATAAAGTACAAAAAATTTTAAAGTCAAACTAATACTATCGTTTGATGCATCACTTGAAGCCTTTTTAAAAAAAACCAAAATGGGTTCAATTTTATATCAACTAATTTTATATCAATCACATATGATTCAATTTTAAACTTATAATGAGTATAATAAAATGCATAAAATTATAAATTTGTGAGAAATGTCTACTTCATTTTCTCGTAAGAGAGTTTCATTCTCGCTATTATCATTATTCAATATCTTTGATTGAAAAATAATTTTGTATTTTAGAAATAACACACGTTTAATTTTCAGATTTGGCTCTCCTATTATTAAGTACTTGAATTTTTTCTCAAAAAATTATTCAATTTTGATGATTCGATGATTGTCATTTGAATTTCTTTTCATGAAAATCGTACTCATTTCCAGCAAGGCATTTTGTTTCATATCATCGTCTCGCAAGATGAAAGATATGAGAAAAGAAGGGGAGCGGATTTTAGAAAGATCTAATTATCGATCTTTACGAGCCAAGAAAAATATCGAGGCGCGTGTCAAGTTTAAGTCCTCTCGATTATCAGGCAAACACTCTTTTACTCTCTTTTAAGCGCACATCTGATATTCCTTTATTCGCCTAAACAAATATTTTTTTCTTTTATTATAATTTATTTCTTAACCATTTCTATTAGCCAGTTTCGTGTCCGTTATATTCGTGCGTTATTCGTAAGCGCGGTTTATCGTCACACAAAAACGGAACGACACAGCCAACCTGCACATCTCCAAACTTACCGAAATCCACTTCCCGCTTAAAATCTGTAAGCCTTCATAAGCAAGTAAAAATTTTGAAGCACGTGGACATTCTTGCAGAACTCGAATCTACATCTTTCTGATTATTGAACCAATGATTTTGGACAAGCTCTGTCGTTGACTCTGCCTCATACTGGTTGTTGCTCTGCCTACATATTTTTTACTATTTTATCATTGACTATTTTGACATTCATTTATCAGTTAATAAGCAGCCGCTTGAGGATGTATTAGCTGATTAAAATGATGTCCCAGATGATGGGGGGGCGGTGGACCTGGTAGTCCCGGTTGAGGCCCGATCGGTGGTTGACATACGTACCATTCCGCTAACTCTGTTCCTCCACGACTCGACGGATGATTCGTGGGTGGTGGCGGGTTGGTCGCTGTCGTTGGGGCAACAGGAGGTGGTTGAGGCGATTCCGTATGATCCGTTGCCGTTACGCTACAAACGCTACTGCTGCTTTCCTCGCCTTCACTCTCGTACATTCCTATCTTTCCTTCGCTGATCGACACACCATGAATCTGCGAGGAGAAAAACGATGAAAATGACATCTTACATTAGACAGAAATCGCAAAATAAATTTTTCTTCGTCAGATGGATAATGACTTTTTACATTATTACCCACCTGACAAAGAAAGATTTATTTTAAAATTATATGTATATAATATTATACATAAATATATACTATATATATATATATAGTGTGTACATCTATTTATTTATTTATATATTGTGTTTCGCAAAAGTTTAAATGCTTGGAGTCGATCGGCGGAATATTGAGGCAGAGATTATGAGATCAGTGAGGAGAGCAGCATCTTGGCCTGACCGTAAAAGCCAAGATGAAAGCAATGGGGATCAAGGATTCGCTTCCATCTCTTTGGTCTTTCTTTCATAATTCAGTGAGCAAATCTCGACGACCGTCTTCCTCGAATTATGTCTGCGAAAACCGTGGAATAGCAAAAGCGTCTCGTCAAAAGTAACATATCATATATATCTCGAAAATTGGTCTATTTGCATGAATGTCTATTCTCTTCCTTTCCGCGTGCTCAGATAATTTCTTATTAACATTCCACGATTATTCGCGTGAAAAAAGATCACATTAAATCTTAGGCTCAGCTCGTGATTTTGTTACTCGCGAAAAGAATTTAATAATCAAAACAATTTTATAACACTGTATATATTTAGATTAAATTATACATAAATAAATATATTATTGTATTTATTTATGTGTGATTGTACATTTCTTTTTTTCTATGTTGTATGAATTGCGATATAGTATATCTCAAAATGATGTCTAAAGAAAAAAGATATCATTCGCATTACAACTGTTACGTCATAAATCGAGATATAAAAATTGAGGAAACGTGAAGCGAACATACACGTACATATAGGAAATAAACATATGCATCATTATACACTTACTGCATTTCTTTTTTTTATTACTGATGAGAGCTCGTATTAGACGAAGCGGTCTTGAAATAACGGAATTACACTACCGCAAGTGTTCATATTGTGAACTGTTGTGTTCTTGTTGTCAGTTAATTTGCGCAAATATGTACATTTATTTTTGCAGAATATTTTGCATAAGTCAATGTAAGAAAAATGCATAAGTCAATGTAAAAAAAATCTATATCTTACAATAATTTTACCTAATTATTGATAGCGACGCAATTCGAAAGCTTCTCATTATCTCAAATCTAAAATGTTAATTAGAAAACTCGTTTTAAAAATCTCGAAGAAATTCGTATTTGTCTGACGTATAGGGTAAACTAGGGTATGATGGCCATAGGCTGTAATTTTTCTAATAATTGCTACATAATGCGCTTTTTTAATCATTATTTATATTAATATTTACAACATTGATTATCTTTGATAATGACTAGAAAAGCGCACTATGTAGCTCTTACTAGAAAATATACAGCTTGTGGCCATCTTTTCCGTATGGCCATCATACCCTAGTTTATCCTATGTCAAATGAAATTTTTGAATATATGTCATACCATTTTTCACGAAATACAGCCAGTTAAGAATATATAAATATTGAGCTTTAAATAACGCATGTTCTCTCTTCTCTCTCACTCCCTCTTTTTTTCTTTATGTCATTATCTCATCAACCATGACCATATTCCTGTACGATTATAGCACAGACTTCTTATTATACTAAACTATGTATATTATACTAGATAACTCACATGACTATTTCTCATGTAGTAACAGATAAAGTCAGGGCAACCATTTACAATTGGGTAAAATATATATGTATATTATATATGTATATATATTCTATTTAATTGTAAATAACTGGTTTCAGCTGTTACATCGCTGTTAGAAGTTAGGTAATGTATAGAAGTCTATAAATAATACTAATGGATGAGATACCTTCATGTGTTTGCGTAGCGAACTTGGATGAGTGTAGGACTTATCGCAGTTTTGTTGTCGACAAACGTAAGGTTTGTCTGATGTGTGAACATGACTATGTTTCTTCCGATCGCTGCTGTTCGCAAACCTTCTTTCGCAGCCCGGATATTCGCACTTAAAAGGCTTCTCACCTGAAAAAAATAGAACGCAACAATATAGATTCAAATAACAATTCCAATTAAATATAACATATATTTAGCGGGACAAGAAATTGCGAAGATTATTTAAATATGTAATATTTAATAATATATAATATTTAAGAAATATTTCAATATATAAATGAAGAAGGATTCGATAAGTAAATTCGATTAAAATCAGTTTCTAGGAATATCCGCGAGAATAATAATTAAAAATAACATGAAGGCTAATCAGGCATATTATCGAATGCGATGGATTGGAATAGAGAGGAGCCAATTTTCACACGATTACATAGATGTCAGTAATTAAAAGACAGTAATTACGCAAGCGCGTTACAGAAAGCTTCATCTTGATTATAGTGTATCTTGATGAGTGGCGCGGCGCAACTCCTTTCGATGGCTTCTCTTGGCTTAGGCCACGCGAAGAGGAGAGGAGAGATATCGAGAGATAAGGTCCCCTGCACACGAATGGCTGCCGTAGTCGGGGCGCAACGAGACCGCGCGCGCGGTGGCGTGACTCTTATTTATTTCCAACGGAAGTTGACTGGAATATATTTTACCGTGTCGGTCCGCACCCCCGCGTTCTACTCCCTCTTCCGGAGCTTCCTCCTTCTGGCGCTCTCGAGAAGAGCGGAGACGCGCGAACAGGAAGCGCGAACTTGGCGGATTTTTTATGGGGAAAATGGCGACCTCTCTCTCTCTCTCTCTCTCTCTCTCTCTCTCTCTTTTTCTCTCTTGCGCTCTCGTTCTTGGACGAGTCACGGCTAGAATTGGGAATATGTGTTACCGAAGCGCATAAAACCGAGACCAGAGCTGAGGGGAATAATTCTACGAGCAGAATCGGATCTATATATTATATCTCAGAGTTTGAAATGGAAAAGTTGACGGAAGACTTTCTTTTTTTTACGCAAAATATTTAATTATTGATAACAAAATAATATGTTATTAAAAAAGCGATTAGAAAAATTATTAATTCTTTATTACTTTCTATCTTTATCTTTAATTCACTATATGTTTCATTTTTTTTATTTTCGTCATCAAAAGATTAGGTAGCTATTTATTGTTAGAAGCGAATTCTTTTTCCCTCAAAGATCTGATGTTTCATTTACTTTTATGAAAATTACGAACATTATGATCGATTGATTATCGTGTGATGATTAACAATCTTTTGTTTTCATAAAAACCTATTATTAATTTTACATGCATATTGATATTGCGTCATTCGCTGTACGTGTGAAAAACATGTGATAAGATTACGAAGGTAAGAATGACACACACATATTGTGATACAGATTATATTCAAATCGTTCGGCGGGCATCTGCGGCACGCGGGCATCATAAGTAGGTGTCTTAAATATTTATGAAGCCGTAGAGAGAGATAGTGGTTTTCAGGCACCGTGTCACCTGTTATCTCAAACGACTCTGCTGTAATTCTGTTTCATTTTCCTTTCCTTATTTCTAAGGAAAGAGAGCATCTCAATTCTTGGATTTACGACATTTTACTTATCTCGATTATAAAATACGTTCGCACCATGAAACATATCGAGATATACTTAACGATATGCAAGATATTTGCGATGTGAATATTTATAAGCACTTATTTACAAGTATAAAAAAGATGGTAAATTATTTGGTGCACATTTTCAACAATATAATTCAATAAAAAAAAAAAGCGAGAAAAAAATAACCATTTTTCGTAGTTTTTGTGACATTGAAAACAATTTTAAATATATCGTTTGACAATTCAGAATAGATCCCATATTTAATCATGAACATCTTATTAATTATAATTGGCACGGAAATTCTTCTTTACAGCTAAAAATCTTAATGATATATTTAATTTTAATTACAACAAAATTTTTATCTAAAATTGTGACATGATGGAACAATTGCAAGGTGGAAATCATATGTGTCCAAAACCTAAGAAAAATAATTTTTTAATTTGAAAATAAGAATTATATGAGTAGAACTCTATAATTTTCTCGAATAATTGAAATATCGCGGCAATTTTATTCGCAGCGAATGATAGAGCGGCCGGGATATATTCGCGTCTCAATGTGTCTCAATCTAAAGTCCTGTTTCACAATAGAATTGGCTCGACTTTTTGTGGCCGGTCTCCACCCATCGATTCACACCTCCTCGAGAGAGGAACCCTCTCGTGCCGATCGAAAAAGGGGCACGTTCGCATCGTCGCGGCCAATGCGCCGTCGTCTGGTTAGCCAACAGCTCGCGTGAAAAGGAGCCTCCTCTATGGAGAAGGAAGGGGAGAGGAGGGCGAGAGGCACTTCTTTCCAAAACAGGACGATTAATAACTTTTCAAATCTGTCCCCGGCAGGGTCGGGGAGACCTTCGGTAGCGCGCGCGTTGGCAAATAAATAGCGGATAAATAAAAGCGCGCGCGTCTCTCCTACGTCGTTGCATTCTGTCGTGCGCGCGGGGTTGCGTGTGCAGATGGCAACAATATGCTGTGAAATATTGCCGGCGGTCAATGTGTGCTACCGCCACGATACGCCACACACACACAACGTCAACGCGAGACCACGATCGGTTGAATATAGGGTGTCCTAAAAATGCTTTATATCTTCAATTTTAATAACAGATCCTTCGAGCAATCTGGAATTGATTTCTTAGATAATTAAGGTGTCAAAGTATCAACAGTTTTCAAATTTCTAAGCTATTTAAAACAGAAGGTCTTCTCGTGAAACTATTTCAATTTTTCGATCGATCCAAGTATATAAACAAAACTTTAAAATGAAATTTAAGTAAATTAAATAAATATAGTTTTGATTTGAAATTTAAATCACATCTGAATTTTTCTCCGAGAGAAAAAGAGTCGAGAAATCAGGCATAAAAGTTATTCGATTTTTCGAGACAACCTGTATACAAGCGTTGCGCATGTACACGTATACTTGAAAGATAATCATCTGTGTATGCGTGTCGTTACGCACATGCATCTCTGTGCACAGTCGCAATATGAATTTGCGTAGTTGGAGATACATATGTACACGTACCATACGTACCGGGCGAAATGTACAGATACAGAGAAGTCCGATTGTGTGTCGGGTTCGCATCCCCGGACACGCATACCTGCGCCAGACTTGAAATTCATGGTGCACCAGGTTACACGTCGTGATATAGCACAGCCAGGGGAACTATCGAGGCAGTTCCCGAGGAGCGTAGTGTAGGCACAGACTGTTATGACTTTCAGAATGGGGAGGCACAATGGCCCAGATCCGCGCCGGATAAAATAGTTATTATAATCGTTTTGGCTACGCGGGGCTGGAATCGACGAGCGATACACGCGCGAGCTCGCGCGTGTAGGTGCCTACATTCGACATCACGGACGCGCTAGAGGATGTGCTAGATTTAGATGCTATGATTTAGATAGTATTTTATATCGGAATGTAGTACAAAAGATATTTAACTGAATCGTATAAAACTAGAACTGATCAATTCTAAAAGTTAATATCTTGTATATCTAATTGCAAATCAAGTTTCAAGTATGCCTAACTGAATGAATAATTTGATCGAGATTATTTGGAGCGAATTATTTACATCTATATTTTTTACAATGAATGCCTTATTTCGAATTAGAAACATTGGATGCAAGACTTTATAATTATAATTAAAAATGAAAATAAATTATAGAATTATTTTATATATGCGAACGCAATAAATTGGATAATTTGTAATAAGTTTATAAAGTTAGTATACATAATAGTTAGTATATATACTAAATATTTTTTAATATTTTTTTTGCGTGTCTCTTTTTCTGAGAAACGTTTTTAGAAAAGTAATTTATAATTGTCAAATATTCTTAAAATGTAGGTAGTCTCTTCATTTCTTGAAATTCCTTGTGCTAGAAGACCTAAAATAACAGTGTTTTCGCTAAAAATGTTTTCAAACGAAGGTAACAAATTTCCATAAAAGTCAAACTCATCCGATCGGAAGTGGTTCATCAGGTTTAAAAAAGGCAAAAAACCGTCGCAAAACCGAAGTATAGAATTTCAGCTTTTCTTCTCCGAGAATCTTCGAGGAAAAACTCATTGAACACCGGTTTTCGGAAAAATCGGTCGAGTGATATATGGGCGTATGCTATTGTCCAAGGGCCTGAACTCGCAGCCTCATCCTCTTCCCTCGTCATCCTTCCCTTCTCTGTATAGTGCATCTCCGGTGTATAATGAATGATTTTCGCGGCCATTGTATTCGTGGAGGGCAGTCTTGGGGCCTGCCGGACATTGTTGCGAGACTCGCCGAATCGAGAAAACCGAATTCTTCTCACCTTTACGGCGACCTTTCGACCTCTCTTTTTCCCCCATCCTCTTTTTAGGAACCCCTCAAGTGGATAATTTTCTTGTTATACGTTCGGCATTAGTGGAGAGATCCCCGGAGATTCTCTTCTGTCAAATATATACATATATCGATTTCAACCATCGCGATCGAGCGACGAGATACGAAAGAGTCGCGGCGATATCGCTGCCACTCGATCTTATACCACGGATCACCAGATATCTGGATCTCTTTACATGTGTCCGGGGCGTCATGTTTCACAAATCTCATTTGCGACCGTTCTTTTTTCGCAACGGCAATGCTACCGTTTATATTCCGCCGAGCAATTTTCGTTCCGCGACGCGAGCAGAGATTCGATATTGGTGATTTTTTTCTTTTTTTTTTTTTTTTTTTTTTTTTTTTTTCACGTTGGAAAGACGTCGAAATATCGGAGTGATAAACGTTGCGATACGAGACTCGGGAATAGATGTATATTCGAGAGGAATTAAAATCTCTAACCGCGCTCTACGCGGCAAGATGGTGATTTCATTTGCGGCGTGATATCGCGGCAGAATGAAAACAATCGCTGCGCTTTAATCATCGTTCACGCGATGCCGGATGGAACGAGATACCGCGTCTCTCGCCTGTATATTTCCGGGAATATGAATTGCGAGACCCAACGCGCGTTCGATATATATTCTCCGATCGCTTCTGTCATTCCGGGTCACCCGACGGCGCTCTCCGACAACGGAATGTTTACGTAGCACCTGCATTCTGTGTACCCACAGATTCGTTCACGATACTACAATCACGACGGGACAGGATCCCGGATCTGTATTAGCGTGAACGTTTCCTCTTTCCGCACGAGCGCCTGTCCGAGAGAAAAGGAGAAAGAGAGGGAGGGAGAGAGAGAGAGAGAGAAGAGACGGAAGCTCGAGGAGATGTCCTGCGAGCGTAACCGGAGTTTTTGCCAAGATGGTCGCGCGCGAAGAACAGATAACTGGGGGGCGGAGGAAGGGGAGGGGGAGAGGGAAGTTGGCCGAGGGAAAAAGAGCACGGGCGAGGAAAAAAGAACCGCAGATCCGTGGGTAAGCGTAACTACCGGTTGATGCGCCGATCATTCCGCCATGTTGGCTTTGAAAGGGAGAGCGCCATCGGCAGATGTTTCTTTGCCAAGGTAATTCGAGTGTTTGCTCGTTCCCTCTCTCTTTCTCTCTCTCTTTCTCTCTTCCATTTCTCTCCTCGTCTCTGTATTCTGTTTCGCTCGCACCAATGCTTTCGGCTCTCGTCGAGCCTCGGGGAGGCCCCACGGGCCTCCATGATATACCCACCTTTTGATGTCTATTGGAAAGCACGAGGCTGCTGCTACCTCCAAAGATCGCGTCAGGATAAGATAACGGTTAACCCAAATAACGCTGTGATGGAACTAGAGATGGATCCCGGGTTTTTTTTTTTTTTTTCTATTTATCTGAGAGCCGCCTAAGAAATTACTATATCATTCCAGATTTAATTACGTATCGAATTCCGGGATCGGTGCAATACTACGATAATATTAAATGTGATTAAAAAAAAGGGCGAAATCATCTGCTTCTCTTTCTAATCATAGAGAAGCAAAAAATATTCAGCGAGAAACATGTAAATCCCAACGGTCCATGACGTGCCTACGTACTAAGAAATGTCATCATCCTTGATCCGGTTCCGCGCGAGTCTCTTTTTAACCGCTCTCTATCTTGACGTTTTGTCGTGACTTCTTGAAAATTCGGTAGCCCAGTGTCCCCGCACGTAGGCGCAGTTAAGGACCCTGTATATATCCCTGCGCGTTATCTGAGTCCGGGACGCTACCGTGGATCCTCTCACGGACAGGACACGCGCGCGCATCCAGAAGGAGCGGGAGGCTGGTGTCGCCTCGGTTTTACACGACGTTTATACGTGTTTATGTAAACCCCGCCGCCAGATCCAGCGCGCGCGCACGTGTTGCTGTTGTCGCTGACAACCGATTTCTTTCTCTCTTTCTCTCTCTCTCTTCTCTTCTCCGTCCTCTCAGCCGCCCGGCCTTCGCGAGATCTGACCGTCTCCGTCTCCCTTGTAGAAAGATCAAACTCGAAGATTTTTCAGAAACTGCCGGCATAAAAGATAGGGCGCCACGAGGCCCGGTATGCCGTTGTCCGTCTAGAGTTACCAGGGTCGGTACCGTCGACCTATCACTTCCACGGACCGAGGATATCGGTACAATTCTCACAACATTCCTCGTGGCATTTTTTTTTTACGGGATGATGATGCTTTAGATGAACGCCAGTTGCGACACAGATTACATCGGATAACGCGCTCGTATGGCTAATTATCTCGATATTTATATTACAAGTCTCATTTCTTTCGGATGATCGTTGAAAATGATAAGATGACGATTTTTATGACACTATTATGTTGGATAAACGGTAATTGATTGATAACGATTGACATCTATGTACATCGCTATTTGAATCTGCGATCGATGAGAAGCGAGATTTTTTTCCCGCGATCCTGTACGGCCCTGAACGCAGAGAGAGATTCGCATGCAAAGCGCGCGGTACTTATTCGCGGAAGGTGGCATTTTTTCGGAATGACTCACGTGTATGCGTATGTGTATGTGTGTGTGTGTGTGTGTGTGTGTATGTATACAGTTGTCACGGTGCGGAGTATCTCTTTGCGCCCATCTCTAACTCATAATTGTATATCTTCGCTCTATACCGTAGGAAACGTGTTCCTGTGTTTTACGCGTCTCTGAAAATCGTTCGACCGCCCGTAAAACTTGAGCGAGCAACGAACGTCCGTCCCGGTTTAGAGTTCTTGCGAAATATTAAGGCTACTGGTGTGTATGTGTGTGCGCGCTGCCAAGGAGAGCATGAGAGAAGAAACTTGACTCTGAGTTAAACTAGTTCGTGACGCAGCTACGTCTCGCCGTGTTCTCTAATTGATTTTACTCTACGAATACTTAACTCTTTCACAAGAAATACATTGTCGTCGAATTGATCGATGTAATTTAATTAATTCATAATCAGTTTGCGTTCACAGATAATTTCGCGATAATTATGATTTCCCACACGGTTTTTTACGTTAACCGTGAACGGCGGATGTCGGCTAGATTTGAGAGCATTTCTCTGAACGTAAGCTGCAAGCCGGAACGGCAATCGTCGCCATTCGAGGGTCCTTAAGAGGGATCAAAGATTCTCATCGGGCCGAAAGGTACACGCGCGCGTAGTTCTCTTATACCTCGCTCAAGGGCTACTGAAAGTCTCGTCAACTTTTGCGCGCACGCGGTGGCACTCTCCTGGAAACAGCATGCAAACAGCCGCATGTTTCGAGATCCTTGGAAATGAAAATGAAATAAGCCCCGTGCCAGGCTTACAGCAACGGAATTCAGCGACGTATTGTTGCAGTTTTGTGCACTGGTGCTAAACGACACTGGCAGAAGGCAAAAGAGCGAGAGAGAAAGAGAGAAGATATTGGAATACAGACGCGACAGAGGGCTTGTTAGAGGTCCATTGTACTGAGAGCTTTTCCGCGTCGAATCCACCGATGAACCGAAGGCACTTTTCTACGGTCGTCTCAAACCACTGGTTACATTTTTAAGAGGAAGCGAGAAGGCGTGAGGAAGGAGAGAGAGAGAGAGAGAGAGAGAAAGGGAGAGAGAGAGAGAGAAGATGGAGGAGGAGTGTCCGGTCAAAAGGAAACGTCGGCGGATTAGCAGTTTTGGGTTTTGAGAAGCGGCGGAACGAATTATGTTTCGAGTAGCAGTGTATATACATATACACACACACACATATATATATATATACTGCTTCTTTTATATGTATATATTTTCTTCTCATCTCTTTCTCATCTTCGATAGTATCGGCTATGTGTTCCCTTGGACCATTATTCGCGGTATTCCGTGGCCCTTTTGTCCTGCGCGTCTAATATACCGCTTTTTCTTCTTTCGGGCACCTCTTGCCGCTCTGGAGGATCAATTTTTGCGAGTGGGAAAGATTTTCGTGCGGTTACGTTGTCGTTTTGTATAACTTTCACTCTATTCGTTCATAGAGCGAGAAACACGCGGACAAGTTTCGAGGAAACATCTTTCCAGAAAAGTTTCAATTCGCTCACGTCTCTCTCTGCGCATCTCTCACCCTACCTCTTTCTTCTCGTGGAGAGTCCTGCCAAGTACCCTCTCGCAGAACGTCGAGAAGGAAGTTCATGATTTACGTACGGACAGGGATTAAGTAGGGAAACCTCGCACGACGGATACTTGAGAGAATATAAAGACGAGGGGGAAAATGACAAGGAAAAGGGAGAAATATATTAAGAATGAGAGAATATACATTAACTGCTAACGGCAAGTAATCTCGGAGAAATTTCATTAAACGTCATGGAAATAAAATTCCTTCGATTGCGCGAAAGAGTTTTTTTTTCTTGTTCATCAAATTGTTTGTAATTGCTATTAATTGAATATAAACTGTGATAGTATCAAGAACGAGTGATTCTTGACATAAAAATATAAATGCATATTATCAGAATATTATATAATATATCCGTTTCATATTTCGATATAAAACTACGTTGCAAATTACAGATGTTTATTAGACACTCGATATATCGTGTAGAAGACTGCGTTAATTTTTTTTATTAGCACAAAAAGAATATCATGTTAAAAAATATTATTAGTTTGTCTTGCAGAATCATTGGCAAATCACGGTCGCGATTTATCGCGTGATAATCGGAACATAAAGCCAGGACGGCTCAAGGCAGAAACAATGTTATACACGAGTACGAGGAATGCCGAGTTAAACGCACTTTAGTCACGGTTAATTTGGTTAGCCGACGTTTAGTCATTAATAGACACTGGCGCAGGATCGATCGGTATTTATTGACGGTCGATGATTCGACGGTTTCTCTCGCGTCGATACATACTATGTATCATCGATGGATCTTTCATCTCCGGCTCGAGAGATCTTTCTCGGCGGGGCACTCACTCCAAGTTGTTTTCGTGTGTGGGCCAGTTTTAGGCTTATTAATGAACGGCTCCGAAACTCTCTCTCTCTCTCTCTCTCTCTCTCTCACTCTTTCTGTCTCATCTAGCGATTAGACGCGAGGCGTGGCGGGAAGATCGCTAAATCAGATCGTGGGTGAGTCGCAAGTTATGCCTCGGCCATCAGAGAGACGCACGAGAACGTTATCGCTCTCGTAAATGTGACATTTGGACATAAAAGTGTCTCGTGTATTCTATTTCGTGACAAGTGTACAACCCGCCTTGGGTTTACATTTTGACAGAATTATGTTTCTAATTTTATATGGTTCTATATGGAAAAAAAAGAAAAATTTGCAAAAATCAGAATACATAAAATAACAAATAAAATTGTAAATTAAATTCTTTTAAGAATTATAGATCGTCTAAAAAAAAAGGCACGCTTAATACAAAACGGAAGTAAATTTGTATCAATTTCTCAAAATGACAAAAGGAATAAAATTGTGCTCTTTTAAGTGTATATTATCAGGATGTTATCACGAAATAAGCCGAGTCTTCGCGACGTCGCAAACTGTTCCCGTTTCACAAATTATCGAGATACGACTGCGCGTAACTACATATGGTTATATCGCGACTGACAGAAAAATGGATTTCGGGGAGGCCACGTTCGAAGCCGTTTCGACGTTAATACGATTGCGGTGCGCCGCGCGAATTTATTTGCGAATCGTGACGGTCTGGACGCGCGCGCGCGCGCGGGGGTGAGAAACAGGATAGAGCGGCGAGGGAGGGGGGGGGGATGGGGAAGACCCGTGTGAGAGGGTGGACAAGCGATTGGGAGACACACACGCGGGTGGTTGAAGGTGGAACGACCGGGGCAGCGAGAGGAGAAGAGGAAAAGGGACCGAGAACATAATGTTTCCCACAGCGCGCGGAGTTGTATATTTTACGATATGGCGAGCAATTTGACATTTCGCGCGAGGCATAATTCACGCCCGTGCAGGCCGTGCGTCCTCCGCGCCCCACTTCTACCCCCCTCTCCCTCTTTTCCCATCGCTGTCGCGAAGATCGTGTGTGCGGGCGTGTGCGCCGAACACGCGCGCGCATGAGGAATCGCCCCACGCACGCGTGTGGACACGTACATACATATACACGTAGTCTGCGGGACAGGTACGCGTGCGTCCGAGCGCATCGAAACCATTAGAGTGGTAGAGACTCTTCGTAAATATAACATGGACAGAAAGAGAGGGACTTGTCTCTTTTCTTATAGAGATGAACAGCAGAGGGAGAGAAAGGAAATAAAAAGGAAGTTCTTTTTTTACGCTATTCTATCTAATGTTTGATTTTTGTATTCTATATTTTATTACTTTATCCTTCCCCTCAAAAAAAAAAAAAACAAATGTAAAATAAACAAAATTCAAGTCGCAAATATTCGTTCAAAACACGTAATTGGATTTTTATGCATATTTCATATAGGTTTTTCATAAGATATACACCTTATCTAATTGCATTTACTTTCTTGCATGATACGAATCTATGTATTTTATATAATTCTTATTGACATGCCGTCCGCGTACATTGCCGCAGGCTCCTTTTTATAGTTGATACGCCGTTAGCGTGCCTGCACGTCGTTTCACGGTGTAATTTTATTTATCGAGACTTTTCATACTCGCGAGATAATTTTGCTGTATTTGCGTAAGAACTTGGGTAACACTTTTTTCGCGCGATAGCAATGATTAATAGAGGCCGTATTGAATCTCTTATGCGCGTAGATTCGCACTCTACAATAATGAATGTTTTTCTACATGCATGTATACTCTATTTTTTTTGTCTTTATAAAAATTGTAATATACGTGCACAATGCATCGTAATATTCAGTGTATTACAGTCCATTTATTTAATATTTGAATGCACGGAAATAAATGATCTTTCTTTCTTCTGTTGCTGCGATTACTATTTGAAGAAATATTATTGTAAATTGTACCTTTTTTACCTACGCAAACGTTATAAATTATATTTAACATTAGAATTGACACATTTTATTTATTTTTAATATTTAAAATAGCTTGATTCCAGACATGATTATAATTCTACGAGCATATGTGTGTACGATCAGTATTATCAAAAACTTATTACCTTCATTTAATTACAATGAATATAACATTCTTGCATACGAAGCTCTACGTTTATTAAGTGGTAATTAATTACATTGCGTAGAATTAAACAATCTTCGTACATGCTGCTTATATTATCGCGCAATTCTCAAACAAAATATTACTTGTCATCTACGTATATTTATTATTTAACAGAATATTGTCGTTGAAGTTATTTTGGAATATATATAGAAAATTGTACGCTAAAATCGCTGAGTGAATTATAGTGATAAAACAATTGTGCATTCAATCAAATATATACCCGCGATATATGATTATAGCACGATTGTGGAGTAAATTTGTATCATTACGTCGGCTTTATCTGCGTCGTAAATTTTCAAAATTTTTATACTCGTGTGTCGCTGCAAATTTTCACGCATACAATGTTAACTTTATTTTTCCATCGAAGAAGAATTATTATTCTCATGTACAGAAAAACTTTTGATAAGGATGATTTTATGCGCGTTTGAGAAAGTATTCAAGTTATATGTCATCTTTTTTAGACTCTCTCGTCACTTCTTATGAGAAAGTTATAACGTGCCACACATGGGCCCCTCATAATTTCCCGGCCAGAGAGGGTATATGAAATGAAATTACAATATATAAAATGGCCAACGTGGCTCGACGTCAAAACGGCCTAAGACATATATCCGTATGAATTTTGACATGGCCCTGTAGGTCAATTTCTGACGCGAGTCCGTAGGACAGAAGGTTCGCCCGATCTTGTCCGTAGATTAGAAGAGAAATTTGTAGTGTTCATCATCGGCTATATAAAAGAAAAATAGATTCACGCCTATTTTTTATAGGCATCAAAAAGATGCCAAGATAGAGAGATTTTATTCATTAAAATTTCAATTTATTAGATTCAAAATTACATTATGTATATTTATGTATTGCACGTGCATCGATAAATTTTTGAATAACATTTATATTAAAGATAATACGTTTTTTTTTATTGTCACTTTGTTGCGTTTAATAAATAGCAAATATAATCGAAGATATATATTATCATTTTCAGTAAACTTAAGATTGAACATATAAAAAAGCAGGATATATTGTACACACACACACACACACACACACACACACACACACACATTGTCACTATTAGAGCATCTATGTTGAATCGAATCTTGGCTTCCATCCATTTCTTGAAGAGAGAAAAGTTACTCAATTGATTACTTATGTAATCGAAGCAAATTTGAAGAATAAATTGTCTTATATAGAAACACTGTCATTATTTTTTGCAACAATTAAATCATTATGAAAAATATTATCTTCACAACGAGTTGACGATTTTTCATTACGAGCTCGTTTATTCGCAGCAGCTCGTGATTCGCGCGCGTCCGACGCGTTAACGAAACGCTAACGGAACAAATTCGAGCAACAATAGGAAGTCGATCTCCGTCTCGTGCCGAGTTGCGAAGTCTCACGGTCAGGAACCGGAGGCACAAGGTGGACACGCGGTCACCGTGGGTATACGACGCGAATGCGTCCCTACATCTGCCCGCACTAACGACCTATGTAAATGTTCTATCTGTTATCCTTGTCTCTTATCATTCTTTCCTCCTTCTTTTTCTCCTTCTTCTTCTTCTCCTCTGCCTTTTGCCCGGCGACGATTCCACCGTGGACGAGAAGGTAGAGAGACACACAAAGTGAAAGTGTGGAAGAGAATCCGAGCGAGAGAAAGAGAGAGAACCCTTACGAGGAAGAGACGGTGAAGCTGCAAGAGAAAAGAGGATACTCGAAAAGAGGAGAAGAAGAGGGCCCGGCATTCCAGAGCCCGGTCTCGACCCGCGACCCTCGCCCCCTAAATCATCCACCGCAGCTAGGCCGCAATTCCGTTTTGTTTTCTCCGCTCCTCTCTGCTCGTTCCTCCTTTTTTCCTCCCTCCGCGCGCCGTTTCTCTTTTTTTTATTTATCTCTCCCCCCCCCACCTCCCCTCCCTTTTTCGACCTTTTCTACCAGACCACGGAGACAACCGACCGATCCTCCGCCCCCTCTTTCTCGTCTTCTTTCTCCTTCGTCCGCCAATGTTCCTCCGGCGCGTTCTGACGGGAGAGAACTGTGGGAAAAACGTAGACCCGCGCGACCCGTTACAAGGGTGACGGGCTACGATAATGAGCCCCTCGTAAGGATTCGACTTGATCTCTGACTCGGTCGACACGTCGTTCGCGAGAGATTGTGTTACGTGGTTATCGGTTTTTCTAAAGTTTGACGTTTGAATGAGTTGGAACAAATCGATACGGAATAATGCCAATAAAAAAGAATTAGATCTAAGCTAACGTTATATATATATATATATATAGCATATGTTTGGTGCGCCAATAGTTGTCAAATATGAAAGTGTATTGGTCTTTTAATATCTTAATTTCTCAGCTTATACAGACGTTCATATTAAACTCGAATTTTGTTTTTATACATCTTGAAATATGTTATTAAACACATTATAAAATTTAAACATATGATATGTGTATCTATGCATTTTTAAAGAGATAAACCAGCCTATCGAATCACAGAGATAATATTTTTGATATAATATTTATAATATCTTTAAAATTATTATTATATAGACAGGCTATTTAATAACGAAAATACACATTTACATATAACTACATGTGTATGTACATAAAACTCGTTTCGTGAAAATAAATTGCAAGCGTGACTGCAACTGTGATTTGCAACATATTGTACAATTGATATCAAAATAAATTTCGGATTCTTTTTTCTCTGATTGCATATATTTAATAATAATCGATGTGCTTATAATTTTGGCAACAATTGAATGATACATATAATCGAATGGCTCATCGCGGATTGATCGATAGAATTCTTCGTGGTCTACAAGGACGAACAAGAAGTATTCACGATCACGATCGCTTTGCGCGTGCGCACGTCTCGACACCGATGCCGGTATTTAAAAACCGCACCGAAAGTATAATGTTACGGACACTCGATATTTTCTCGATGATCGTCATTGTACGACGGCGTCTTTAACGTACGATCGAAGGGAAGCACCCCGGTATTATTCGGCCGGCAGCTACCGTACCGGACGATGACGAAACTCGGAACGATTTACCCCATCTTCGGTTACCCGTTCGTGTATATTGATGCGCAACAAGAAACGTAAGATGTCCCCTTTTTCTCTTTTCCATATAAAGTGATTTGCCGTTAAAAAGGATCATGGAATTGCAAGTAGAAACTGCTCGATGACCGCTGCGTGCATTTCAACCCTCCGGGGCTAACTGTTGGGACATATAATCGAGAATTAAGTTCGAAAGATTTCCCTAAGATTATTAGAGATGTACAAGATATTTACTTTTTTTACTTGCGTCGGATTACAGAGTCTTCAGTCAAATAAAGCTGATTTGTTTAAGTAAAATTTAATTGAGCTTCTCCACAATTTTTCTTTAACTATACACAGAAAGAAAGAATATTCTTACTTTGACAATATCTTTAGTTTCAAAATGTAAATCTTGAAATGAGATTATATTGCGTTAAACAAAAAAAATTTGCTTGAATGAAGACATTTTATACAGTTCAACCAAGAAAAATATATTCTTGTTGTTTAAGAATAATTTTCTTGAATGGAGAGGAAAAAATGTTGGATAGAAAATAACACATGTTCAAATCGAAGTTTATCATTTTCTTAGAGTTAAAATAATTATTTTTATTCTTGAAGTGACAATTGTAGTATTGAAATAAGATTATAATATTGTTGAAATTTAAAATTTTTAAATTCTTCCAAGAAGATTATAAATTGTTGCGTACATATGAAACAATAAACGCGTTCATATGAGTATATAAGTTTTGATTTGATATTTTTTTTCTGTGTATATATACTGTCTTTAAAAAAAAATTAATTCTCTTTCTTTCTTTGTAGACTGTAATTCTAAATATGAAAAAGTGTAATCTTGTCAAAAATTTCTATAACAAACAAAAGCTAAAGTTGATCGAGTACATAGAATCCACAAAAAAAAAAAAAAAAAAAAAAAAGAATTTCTTTGTCAATTAACGCTTAAGTACGTTAAAATTAAAATGTATATGTTATCTCACAATCTTTTTAGAAAATTTAGATCAGTGGCAGCTTTTTAAATCAGTGGCAGCTTGAAACGCGTGTGTCGTCCAGAAAATATCACGTGCCGGAAAACGGAGTATTTAATCATCCGATAAATATGTACGCGCATTCCGCGCGTGTCTTTCAGCGCGCGTTCGTTAAAATCCGATTCCGATTAAACGGCGTGTGGAGCATATCACGGGAAAATATCACGTGCGAGGGCAGAAACGTCCGTACGGCCGCCAATAAGCGCCGATGCAGCGGACTTTTTCGAGAATCGCAACATCAACCGGCGGACGTCTGGCTACAAACAGAATAACATACAGTCGCTTAACCGGCGCTTAAATGCCCCCCCGAACTATTTTATACAACACCGTCTCTGTTCATCCGGCTGGCTCGAGCCACCAACCAACCTATATCCAGTCGAAGGAAAGGAGCAATAAGAACGAAAAGAAAGAGAGAGAAAGAGAGAAAAAGAAAAAGCGTTTAATTCCGAACAGAAGAGTGGAGCGCGGAGTTATTTTCTTGTCGAACAGCTTATCTTCGACTCTGGAAGATAACCAGAAATGTTTGATTTCTTTTAGCGCGTCCCCCTCCTCCCTCCTCTTCCCCTCCCACCCCCTCCGGTCCTGCGGACGCGGGATATCTCATCTCGCATCTTGCACCTACGCATTTACGTCAGCCGGCGCGAAACCGTGCGCTCTCCTGGAGAGAGCGTCTCGAAAAAAATTCGGAACGCACGATCGTAATTTGCGGGAAAATCGACGGTTACGCGTTCCCGCCACGCGATCGAATTCACACAATCGAAGGCTTGTGTAATTTCGTTTCTATAATTATCCGTAACGTATGCCCGCCGTTTGCATACATAAAGGGCCATACATCGTCGAATAGTTAGCATGAGAGCTGGTACCTCGGACGTCTTTTTGTATTTTAGCGCCGTGTAAAATGTCTTATCGTAATATTTCTATGAAAGGCGACGTATATATATATATATATAAATAATCGCAATGGAATTGCGAACATTTTCATACGGACGTATAATCGGAAATTGAGGGAATTTTTTTGCTAATTAATTTCTAATCGTGCTGCACCATGGAATGCGCATTATTTCATCGGAAGGAAATTACTCGACGATTTATGATTTGCTTGATAATCGCATGTTGTACGATTTACAACGATTACAACGAGGAACGCGCTGTCAATGCAAATAAGGTTGCAAAGGTTGACGAGCGTTAATATCCCGAGATGCGGCTGTCGCGAAGCATTCTGTGTCTGGTAGCTATACGACTATCACATCAGTTAGCAATTATCGCTGCGCATTCCCAAAAGAATCTGCGATAAAACGGCAACGTTAATGAGAAACCTGTTTGTCACGTCGTGAATTCCTCAAAGAGACATTGTACACACCGTATTAATTGTCAATTTAAATGCAAGAAGATTAATGTCAATGTGACGGTCAATCCGAAGAATCTGTTTGGTGATGTCAACGTGATGACATCATAAGATGTAGAAATAATTTTCTTTCGAGCGAATGAGAACCATCAAAATAAAAAATTACGACCTTAGGAAAATAAGCATTTTTATTTTCAGACGAAGAAGATGAAGCGTGAAAAAGAGATAAAAATAATTGGTAAGTTGAAAATTACTATGTGTTAAAAAAATAAGAGACGTTAATTCGTCTAATTCATATATACGCGCGATGTTAATGATGAAAGCAATTTTATGCGTGCATTGTGAGTGTTCGTGGTTACGTGGAAAAGGGCCGGCAAGCGTGGCACCTCGTTATTTTTTCAGCTGAATGATCAAGAGAGACCAGCTATTACAGGCGTCTATCGTCAAAAAGTATACCCGTATTTAAAGAGGCAATTATCTCGTCTTGTTTTTGAAGAAGCCACTCACATGCCATTCGATTCTTAATAGGGCTGCCTACGTAAATTGAATAATCTGTGCACTCGGATACGTTACTACAACTCACCGGATATGCCTGAAATCACAAACAATATCTGATATTTAGCATTGAAAAATTCAGCATTCATAAAAATTATCCAAAATATCTATTCACTACTCTGCGTGAACAGAAAAAATATTTCAAACGTAAAAGGAGCAGCAATCTTATTTTATTTTATATTATATTAAAAGTAGAACTCTTATAACTCTGATTTTACCCCTCAATTATTTTGAAATAAATTAGTTATACAATCGAATATAATATCTAGAAATATTTGGATACTCAAGTAATATGCGAGATATTCGAATATTGATAATTTCTATTAATCCGTTGCGGTCTCATCCTTAATTGTGATATTTTCATCGTTCGAGTTTTGGTTCAGTTGTTTCGCTCTTTATTGGCTACCTGTCAACGTCGACGCATGCTATCAATTGTATCAACGTTCGCTTTTGGCAAACTAGAGACAGGCATTGAGTTTATAAAGCGCAACCGTGTCATCTCTCAATTTAATATTCTAATTAGTTAATAGAATATAAATGCATACATCTATTTCAGTCTTAAGTTGTTCATTAATATATTTTTAGGAGAGAAAAACAAACTGAAAAAACTGATATTAGAAATTATTTTCTTTTTAATTTCTTTAAAAAATTGTTTAATGTAAAAACAATGATATCAGCTTTAAAACTGATTAATATTTACATTATATTTTATTTGGTTAATTTAAAAACATGGAGTTTTTACTAGCACGATACGTGATATAATAATGATAACAAACAAAAATAAAAGTTATCGCGTAAACTAAAAAGAGTTTCTTTAAAAATCTTGTGTTGATTTAAAATATTATATTAATATAATAACGCCAAAAATATATATAAAATTTTTGAGTTGCTAATGTTATTATTTTAAAATAAACGTACGTGTAATTTGAATTTCACCAGCAGTACATGCTATGTATTGCGTGTAAATTATTGTAGTGTTTTAATCATTATTTGTACGCTTTTGAGCTCTATAGTTTCGCATACAAAATGAGTTATTCAATTTTTATGGACCGTTGCGAACTAAATTGACGGGTTAAGAGCGCACTTTCGACACCGTCGCTGCACCACGTAGCCGAGATCGTTAGAGCTTTCATAGGTGAGAGAATGCCGGGGGCCACGACTAAAAGATGGCCTGACGACCGGACACCCGCCACTTTTGCAACAAATCTTTCTGTCTAAATCAGTTTCGAGTGAGAGATAAGTGTTTCAGCATCGACCCTCATAACTTGATGAGAGAGAAAAAGAGAGAACACTCGTAAATTAGGCCTACTAATTCAATACACTGAGAATTATATTTTCTTTACGATAAAATACCTAGAAAATATAATCTGGATTGATAGAATTTAATTCTATAATATAATTAATACAAAACATGTAGAGTCGGAAGTAGTACAATCAAAGAGAAAATAATTTCTCATATAAAAATAAATAAAAATGTAGAATAATACTCTTTCGTGTAATCTTTTTTCTTTTAATTAAATCTAATTGATCTACATTAAATTACATACTTTGCAAATATTTTTTTCTGTACGATTTGTCAACCGTAATTTTCAAAAAGATAAGTTTCGAATTTTGTTTTCATATTTTATATTTTTGAAAAATTATTTAGCCACATTGTATGTATTTTCCGGAATATATCACGAGAAAGCAATCTTTTTTATTTATTTTTCTAACACTCTATTTATTTTCTGATTATTTGTGTTATGTCATATTTTTATGTACTTTTTTATATATAATATATAATTAATTTTTTTTATAATATTTATGTATAATATTTTAAAACGTAGACAATTAAATATTTAATAAAAATGTATATACATATATTTTATTCTGTTTTATTGTCACTTTTTCATATTTATTTTCACTTTCAAAAATGTTATCCTCCATTTTTTATTTACTTTTTCACGAGAAATTATATTCTTTTCGAGTTGTACTACATTTTCCGATTTATTTTGATAATTTTGATTTTTAATGAGACCCGAAATAGTGCTAAAACAATATAGAAAGAGAGAGAGAGAGAGAGAGACAGACAATTAATTTAATATAAATATACATATACAATTTACATTTCGAAAATCATAATATATAAAAATTTTGCTGGTTATTTAGTGTTACTAATTATAAGAAACTTGATATATTTTTGTATGTTTTGTGCTGATTATTTGTAAAAATATTATTTTATAATATTTGGAATTACCTTTGTGCGACATATGTATTTAAGTATCTTTGAAATACATCAGTTATTATTTGAAAACAATGTTTTATACTAGTCAAGAATGTGAGACGAAAGTTTTTGTCACGCGCGCGTGTCAGCAGTTTTATTGATGTATAAGTAAGGTTGCGGACATATTCGAGAAATCTCTGGAATTTTCGAACGAATAAATAAGATTTATACATGATAAAGAAACGTCTATAAAGGCTACAGAAATCATAAAAATAAATCTTAACAAATATATATACAAAACTAATGATATAAAATAGATTATATTATAATACGCAAAGACAAATATATTGATTATTACAAAATTTAAAAAAATTTTTATAACACTTTAATTTTAGTCTAGTTGTCTAAAATTTTGTGTAGATAAATAATTTGGCATGACTAATTGTGTAAGCTATAATTCAATTTATAATTTCTATTTGACAAATGTGAATCATTATATTTTAAGATGCGGCTATTTTTACGACAAATGAGTGATAATTTTCACTAATTAATTAATTCTTTATATTACGTACATTGCGTTGATATATCGCGATTCGCTCAATTACTGTTCGATTGGTTTTTCAATAATAATATAATAGGAACATATAATTTCGTCTCTTCATCTTTCCTGTCGCTCTGTATTTTATACTATCAAAGATGAGCGAACACGCCGTGTCGGGCGATCGATGAAAGTGTGGGCGGTCAAGTAACAAAGCGTGTGGTATAAACAGAAACGAGGGGTGGTTTTTTATTGACGGCTGCTTTTCGAGGTGCAGGCGCGAAGAGGACTGTCTCGGGTCCTTATCGACCCACGAGGTTGTCCGTGGATTTTTCCGTGCTGTTTACCATGCCGGCGACGCTTGACAATTCATTTCGCAGCGCGTCAAGAAAGTACAATCGAACGTTATCCTTTCTTACGCACTTTTTTCATACATGAAATTAAAAGAAATTTCTGAAAGAGGAAATTACTAGGAGAAAATCTTGGCTAACAAAGAATTTATTTACACACACTAAAAATTTTTGTGCGAAAAATAATTAATCCAGAATTCGAAAACATAGTTTTTAATTCAAATGTAATTATTATTTTATGTTTTCTTTTTTAGCTTTTTAATTTCTATAATACATTAGTTATATATTGTTTCAAAACAATGTTTTATAGAACACTTTCAATAACGTTCGACAATAATTTTGTGTATGTTTATATTTTTATCAGTGGCAAAACCCCCCCCCCCTCCTCCCCGACGCAAATAACATTGTAAGCACATACATTCGAACGGATAAATAAATATATTTTTCTCCTGAGAAAGACAGAGAGAGACGCAATTAATATCAAATTCTAACGAATTTTTTATTTCAAACTACATTTTTTAAAAATTTCGATAAATCATAAATCAATGGACGCCAAAGAAGATTAATTTAAAAATTAATTTTTTGCGTTTTGTTGGCGAGATGGTGTCAGAGATACGCGATGCATGCATGATCTATCGATCTTCGTCGGACATTCTCGCAGATTTGTATTATCTGTCAACCGCAGATCCGCCATTCGGATGATATCAGTCCGATTTCACGATGTTTTATCTCCAAATCGAGTTTCTCGATCTGATCGAGGTGCGCGCGCCATCGTCTCGTTCCATCGATCTTCCCGACAGAAAAGATTTCGATAAGTCGTCGATACGATAATCTCGCGTCCGCATCGTTCTCCTGTCTGACCTCGGTGCAATGCTGCTGTCATCGTTCCTAGAAAAGTATTTCTCCCCTCGGCTTTGTTACGCAAAACGCATAAATTTCGCGTGGCCTCCTCTTCGTCTAAATCGCGCCTCTCTAAATACGGTTTACGGTCTATTAACTTTGCATCTTTCCGTCCAAGAGTTGGCACAGAACGGTACAGAAATCTACTTACCACCCCCTTCCCCCCCTGGTATTTCGTACGCTTATCTCTCTTGATCAAAGTATGACTTACGCTTAATCCATCACGCAATAAATTTTCCGAATAATAAATGTTTAATTAATAATAAATGTAGTTTCAAAGTTTCTACAGAACCGCGATTTATACTTCGAAATATGTTTTCTAAGGATAATATTTCGCGATAAATCCAAAATGTAGAAACATACTGATATTATTGATTGATTATTCCGCTGTCGGCATAAAAATTTGCACTAATTTTTGTTCAACTTTATTCGATTTATATTCTCAGATGAGATACCGGATCTACAGTTTTAAATCTTTCCGATGTTATACATTCTATTCGAGTTATCTCAAATTTCTAGATATCATACAAATTTCTTTGTGACTCGATAAATTTCTACGCGTGTCCCAATACGAATCCGACCTGATTTTCAGTGAAATATTTCCGAAAATGTCATTATTCACGCCCGCAAATAGATACACTCGATACCGCCGTCGATTTCCAGCCGGTAGCTCTCCGGTTGAGCAAATATCGTCTCGCGCTTCGGGCAACGCTCCTCGTGTGGCCTCGTACTTCTCTTCTCATAATTTCTCATGGCCTTTCTACCTATCCCGGCTCCTTTCTCTCTCTATCTCTCTTTCCCTCTTTCTTGCTCTCGCTTCTCCTTCTCTCCTCCCACTGTCTCGAGACGCATCTTTCGTACCGCTCGACACGAAGCGAGTACGAGAGCGAAGCACCAGTTCTGTACTTTTCCATCGTCGACCCTCTCTCTCTCTTTCTTATTTTCTTTCTCTTTCTCCCTTTTATCAGGACGTTTTACGCCCTATTCGTATCCCGACAGTGCAAGAGTACGAAATATGCCAGCCTCCGCCGAGAGTAATTGCCTTTACGCTGGCTGGCGGCGACTCACGATCGCGAGCCCTGCGGATCGGTCGTGGAAACGGTAACTCTACCACAGCCATTTCAGGAGACAGCGTGACTTCCGGCAAAATGGTAGCGATTGCCAGTGATGTATATTGTTTCAAAATATATTGGGGGGGAGGGGGACAAAACAGTAATATAATTCAGCTTCTTTCTACAAACATACGTAAATAACGCAACAAATATAGTTTCATCATTTTAACTCGCTTTATTTTCACTGTTACTCGAGTTCGTTGTATATAAATTATCCGATTATTCTAACAATTAAGCAATTAAAGATACATTAAATTGATCTTTTTTGTAGTTTATCAATTTATAGATAAATCGATATAAATTATATATCGGTTTATATCGACATAATCAATATTATTGATAATTTTATGATATTTTCTTTCAAAAAAAACATTTAACACATATTTTAATTCATTTTGCACTATTTTAATAAGCCTATATTAAGCCTCTATTTGCAATCTCTAGAAAAAGCCGAAATGATTCAGAGAAATATCCACGAGAAGCATAATGAAAAAAGAAAAAGCATATTTCCTGTACTTTATTTATCATTGACAGCGACAATTAAAGGATCAACGAAACCGGTTCGCGTAACTTTTTTTATATGTATGCAAGTTTGGTCGCAGCTTGAGCGAATAGCCATTTACTCGCCTGTGTCGTCGTCGTGCATTCTAGCTCTTCCCCCGACACAGTATTTCGCCCCCTACTTAACGCTTATTCCACGACATCCCTCGTGACGACTCATCCCAATATCATCCCCCTATTCTCCGCGTCTAACCCTCCGAAAATCCTGACCAATGGCGTATAAGCCAAGGGGATCCATTGTCGATCTGACCAATCGCCGTTGCTCGTTCCACGCACACGCGAGATCGTTCTGCGCGTGTAACAGACTATTCTTTGCGCTTCCTTTTTTTTCTCTCTTCTCCCTCCCCCCCCCCCCCCCGTCGTTGCGGAAAAGGGGCGAGAAGGAATAAGCTACTTTAAAATGCATATCGATTTATACCTAATGACTGACCGGGTCGTCTCACCGGGTCGCATCTGCGGATTAAAAGGATGGATCTCCTCTCCGGCGACGAAAACAATTCGAAGCGGCGTGCACTTTGTTTCCCAATATTCGCGAGCAGTAAACAGATTGCAACCAGTTGGTTACGATTTGCTCTTTATATCGCGAAGACCGCGGAGAGTATACGGTAATATTTTAGTTCGTCTCAATTCGCCCGTATTCCGGCATAACAGTTATGGTAAACTAGCGTTTCGATACTGTGATTCGAAATCATTTCTATGCTAATGGTGCTGCGCTTCATCGATCATCGTTAAATGCAACGTCACCGAGTCCCGTACTTGGCTATTTTGTGCTTGGAATCTTTATGGTGCTAAAGCACGATATTATCACATTATGATAATACAATCGTGATTTGATAGTATCACACTGCGTGTGTTACTATTAAAAAATAAATTATTTCTATATATAAAAGAAAAGATATTTAGAATAAATTATAGCTAATTATTAAATAATCATAACAAGAATAATCACCAGTAATTAATAGTTTAAAGCTAGAATGAAAAAGTATCAATTCCGAATTAATGCAATCGCATAAATATACATATAATGTACAATTATCACACTTTTATAAAATTATTTAAAATATACATACATGTATTGATATAATTAATATTCCAAATATAATTAAAGTGCATAGAAGGAACTCGTCATTAAAAGATTTTAGCTTTTTAAAAATAATATTCTTTACATATATCATTGCATAATTTATTTTATAATTTTAATACTTCAAATAGCGTCAATTCTCGATGAATAAAATTATACATCACTCAAATTTGTTTCTGTCTGAGGAAAACAATGGCAGAAATGTGTGAAATGGAATACATATCGAGGAAAATATTTACCGTGCCACTTGCGAGGGGACGAAGTAGCGCTGCCAAATCGTATTTGCGTATTTCGACGGACGGCGGAGTGAAAGAAGAATGAGAGGAGCAGGGAAAAAATAAGCGTAATAAAGAGGCGTGATGCGTGTACGCGTTCGTTCAACGAGCAATGTGCGAAAACAATGCGTGAAGCCGTGCATGGATCGAGGATCGTTTCTCGAAAACGCCAATTTATTTCGACGAGGGTCGCAGGAGGGTCGCCACGAGCAGAAATGAGTTTTTATTCATCACACAACGTCTGTGTTGGCGCCTTCGATCGTTTTTTAAACGGACTTATTTCGTTCTTCGTATTAAGAGATGTCAACATTGTAAGTAAACATTGCGCATTCGTGTTTAACAGAAAATCGTTTTGGGTGCTAAAACCGATATGAAACGGTCCTCGATCGGACTATAGAATGTAACGTTAATAATGTCGCTAATATAAAAAAGAAAAAAAAAATTAGCTCGAATCGCGATAGCAATCAATATTTATATAGCGAATGTATATAAATATATCCAAACGATTTTGAAACGCGGTCTCAAGCTCTCCGTAGGGGACACAATAGTTGTTATAACAACATATATATCTCAACGCACGATTTAGGGTAGCACAGCGTCGATCTGGGCGAGTCCCAAACTGTCAACCGGTGAAAGAGAGAGGAAAGGGAAGGGAGAGAGGGGCATATGAGAGAAAGAGAACTCACACACTCCACAATGGCGTCGGAAGGGTGGCGTTTGTTATAAATGAAAACGAAATTTAATCACACGTGATAAACTGCCCCCCATCGCGGGGTGGAGTACGACGATGAAGTGCACGAATCCGCATCGTGCGACCGAAAATACGGGCACCTGCGAATGTCGGTGTATACCTCGCGTGCGATTTCATTATTAAAAGTCATTAAGAGCGGGTGGCTGAGTGCGAAATAATATGCACGTTTGGCATGTTATTACACATGTTTCTAAATTACGTGATGGGAGAATAATAAATTTTTCTAGGAAACCAACTAAGAGTTATTATATATTGCTGATAAAAATATGTTTTCTTTTTTTGATATACGTTTTGAATTTATTTGTTGAGTATCTTTCTATTTCTGAATGTGTAAAGAAAGAAATTATATATGTATAACATTATAGAATAGAAATTGATGAAAAATGAAGAATAGATCAATTATTGAATTTAGTTCTTATAATTACGTTAATTTTAATTGTGTCAGGTTTGAAGTGGTAAAGTTTCTATGCATTTTTTTTTAAATTGAAACCTTCTATATATATGTATAATAATTGAAATAATATAATATTAAATTATTTAATAATAATAATTTAAAAAACAATAATCATATATTGATTTATTATTTTAAATAAAATATTTGTCACTTATTATACATTGAAAGCAATATGATATTTTTTTTTATGACTAATAAGTATATATAGTATCTTATTTATTTATTTAATATCCTACGATTTAATATATTGTAAAATAATTATAAGAAAAGAAGAAAAACGCAAGATGCCCATAAAAAATAAACTAGAAATTAATAACTTTGAGAGAAAGGAATCTGTTAACAACAGATTCAGCAACGAAACGTCTAGCCGTCGCATCGACCAATGATGGGATGTCTGTTCGACGAATAAATATGCAAATACATTGCCCAGATCCGTCGGGCATAAAACGACACGATATACGGCTCGGTAATTTCTTAATTGCGCCCCGAAAAATTCTTGTCATCGTAAACAGCTGGTTGATTATGTAGAAGCGGCTCGAGGCGCCGACGGCGTCTCGTAGATGAGACAAACAAACAAAAAGAACGACCCCGGAATAAATATTAGAGAGACACAGCGATAGAGTAAATTCCCTACCGTCACCGTTTTATTTAAGCGACTTTAATATATAACCCGCGTGATCTCGCTACATCAGTGAAAATCGTTAATACAAAAACCGTCAAGCTGCCTACCTAGCTCTTTGTAATCTTTGTGACGGAAAGTAAGTGACGTTCTCGAATTAATCATTCTCTCACGCTCGGTCGATTCCGGCGAGATTCTCGAGAATGATTCACGAAGGAGCTAGTTTACACGCGGGATATAATTTATACGATTCGGCGGTTTGCGGTAGATCTTTCGGAAACAGAGTTAATACGGCTCTCTCAACTTCGGTCAAGATGAATCGATTCGTGGAAACATTCGAGTCTGAATCAGATCTGAGAGTATCCCGGGTATCCAGATCGTGAACGTCACGTTGATGGCATCTAAATGCTTGAGAACGGAATTCGAGAAAGCGCGACGTCTTTCTGATTTTTCGCATTTTTGTATAAGCTTATTTAAATCGAATTTTCCATTTTATCATTTGACATTGATATTGATGTGGATCAATTTTTTAAGAAATAATATATTATTATAGTCGTATAAAGATATAACTCTAAAACGTATCATTATTTACACAAATATTCTATCGTAATATTTATAATAAATTATTCCTGTATAATAATCACCTAATCTTTCATTTCCTAGTAACTTTGAAATGAATAAGGTTTCTCTTATACGAAGCTTTTCCTCGCATATGTATCACGTAATAAAACCAATTAAAATATAAGATTAATAGGCCAATCATATCACGTTGTTATGCACTAGTTTTCATCCGATAAGATAAGATCAATAACAGATTTATTGAGAAAGAGAAAGGCAATTTTTGAAGAAACGATAGTAAGTAATAGGTAATGACAGTATTTACCGGTATGCGTCCTCTTGTGTATCTTGAGATTCTCCGATCTGGCAAAGACCTTGCCACAGCCCGGGTGTAGACACGGGAAGGGTTTTTCTCCGGTGTGCACCCTTATATGATTGACGAGCTTGTACTTGGCCTTGAAGGCTTTGCCGTCGCGCGTACAACCCTGCCAGAAGCACGCGTGCGTTGTACTTTCAGCTCCGCCCACGTGATCCATCTGTAGATGTCCTACGATCTCGTTAAGGCTGGTGAAGAGCTTGCCACAGACCCTTCTGCTCGTACCAGCGTCCTGATCCATCCACAAGCACGAATACTCCTGCTGTTGGCCGCCGGTGACTGCGGGGCCGACAACGGGTCCATCACTACTCCTCATATATCTCATGAAATGACCCGGATGAGGTATAGCCGGATGCTGCGGATGCTGAATCGAAGATGGCGGCAAGTGCGGCGAAGTCAGATATTGATGATGATGAGGTAACCTAGTATCCTGGGAATAGGGTGAACCAGGATAGTGACTGGCGGCCAGTGGATGCTGACCGGGATGGTGTGAAAATTGTTGCATCGTCGTGCCATCGTGATGCAACGATGTGAAGAGACTTAATCCACTTTCGGGCGTGGTAGGACTTGCCGTCGCATTGAACTCGTGTTCCCGTCGCGCAAGGAAGTCCCGCGCCGTGTAATTTGGATGATGGCCCATATGATGGCCCATGTGCGGAGGACCCATATGAGTATGAGGATGATGGGGCGAGTAACCCTGGTGATGGAAGTGGTGAGACGGCGCCTCGACTCCCGGGGGCGGTTGAACACTGGCAACGATGTCGCTTGATCCACCGCTCGCCCCGCCGCTTCCGGGTGACAGCTTGATACCCAGATTTGAGATATGATGCAGCTGAGACGACATAGACGACACGCTGTCTATGTAATTCATCATGTTAAATTTTTAACGTTGATGAACTTTGAAAATTAGCACCAAGAGAAGACAGTTTTAGCGCGGAGCATGTCGCGTCGCGTTAGAAGGTAAAATATATCCTTACTCCTAGAGCAATGAGTCAAATATCTTGACGATAGTATATACAATTTCGAACGATAAAATATCGATTTGTTATCGGGCATGTATACAAGCCCGCACTTCATTACAGATTCACTATTCGTTTTGCCGTTCTAAGCTTTCGTGAAAACACCTAGCATCTAACAATTTCATATTAATACACCATTACGTCCCATTGCTCGCGTATAATTTTACACGTACAACAACAATGAGATATCAACAATCCCAGTTGGAAACTATTCGTTATCGCGCGATTACGCGCGACGACATTTCGGATGAGTTTTGACAACGAGTACGGTATCTCCGATCGATCATGCTTAGAGGCACTCGAGCACTTTGTAACTGTGCGTAACAACACACACGTTCCCCCGGCGTCCCGGACGCCTCGTTCAGAGATAAAACACCCGTTGTGTGCTACTTGCTGCGTTCGCAGCGGGACTGGAAACTTAGAACTCCTGCCGTGGCAACGAGGTGGAAGCATATCCCCTCCTTGCTCTCTTGGGCGTTCTGATCTCTTTTTCATCTCTTTCTATAGCTCGACCAACCTGGTGCTTCTTCGCCCCACCGCTGATTATCACCGCCTTACGTCCCTTCCATATCGCCATTTCTTGAACCCAGTCTGTACCCACTGTTGATCGCTTCCCCACCGGTACCAACGTCCCATTGGCGCCGACAGCGTTGGTGATCATTAGATAGAGAAACGCTGGTCAACCTATCACGAGCAAGTAAGCATCGTGCTTACTAAGGCGCATGTTCCGCTCTTGGTTCACGCCCAATATCGAGGAAAGGTGCAAATGATAACGTTTCGCGATTTTATACACGACGAAGAAGTGTTTCGTCGTCTCTTGATGCATAAACATCTCGTTTAGAATGTAACCACAGACATTTTATGCGCCAGTTTTCCACAAGTTGTTTTTTATTTTGTAATCGTTAAGTTTCGTTTTTATTGTGCAAGCTAGTGATAGATACGCGATAATTAGCACGATGTCTAAAGAGCGACACTGTGTATATCATATCGAACAAACGAAACGAAATTTAAACATATTTGTTGTCTAAATAATATAGTTTGCTGTCTCTATTATTTGTTAAAATCGAACAGTATTCATTATTGTGTTTTTGAGAAAGAGTCTTTTTGCTAAACTAAGCATTAAAAACTTTTGCAAAATTTCTATTATTATTATAGAAAAATTGTAAATTAATCCATTCAAAATAATGTATCAAACATGTATGTTAAAACTTATGAGTTTTTCTCAATCACTGAACAAATCTCATGTCAAAACTAATTTCAAAATTTCGATAAAAATACATCGAATATCAAATTTAAAGAATTTTCAGATTTTTGTTTTATAATAATTTTGTGGTTACAAAAATCTGTTGTTAAAATGAATATAATATAGTATAATTTGACGGCAGTAGGATACGAAACATAATTCAAGTAAAAAATAAAAAAATAATACTTATAGCGCTTTTTTTACGTTAAATACTCAATTTTTAAAATCTGATTTTTAACATTATATTACGTTGCAATTTTGTAGAATTTACAATTAAATTTACGAAGAAAGATTATATTTTAATATACTTTAATCATACGATATACATATAACATGTTGGGAAAGGTTTTTTTTTATTCAACATCAGGTTTAACATTGCTAGGACTTATAGTTAGTACTTATAGTATTTCAAAAATAATTTGTGTAAAAATTAATGAGATTTTCGTGATTTAATATACCTGTCACATTGTTGAAAGTTACATCATTAAGAGTTACAGGCACTTAAAGATTTTTTACATAGAGAGTGTCTCTAAACTCAGTGCAAAAATTGCTATAATGACTTTAGCGTATGAAAACAAATCGAAAATATCCAATAATTATATGTCCGAATCCTTTACAGTTGACAGTTTCGAAGTTATAAAGTTATTAAAGTTGCTTTTATTAAAAAAACATAAATTGAAGTAAATGTTTATTCTAAAGCTTTATAGAAGGTATTAATCCGTCGACTTTCTAGCACGAAAATTAATAAATTGTTTCGAGTTTTTTCAAAAACATTTGCAGTTTTGTGATGGCAGCATTAAGTGTTAATTTCTATAATTGTTTTGAATCGCCAGTTGCCACAATCGTTCTTATTTTAAATACTTTGAGTTCAGAGACACGCTGTATAAGAGATTTTGGATTTATATATTTATACTTATTTTGAATATAAATCTGATACCAAATATCAAAACAATTCAAAATAGCATATGTTAAAATATTTAAACATTTGTCATTAAATCTACTATCGAATCCTACGAGATTGTATATTTATGTATTTTTTAATTTTCAGATTGAAGGAAATGTTATACAATAATAGTCTTAATACAACGCAATCATGATTTATTTTTCAAAAATGAAGGTACATCAATGTTTGTTAAAAAAAAAGTTAAACGCAACAAAATTTGTAGATGAAAAATCGTCGCAAAACACAATTATTTTACTCCAACTTTCCGTAACAAAATAAATAAAACGTAATTAATAAAAATAAATGAACGTTGAACTATTTGCAATTTTTTTCTTTTTTTTGTCTCTTTTACTAACGCTTTATTTGTGCAAAATTATTTTGCGGTTGCTTTTCTGTTCGTAGACAGGTAAGCTAGTTCATGAATGTTAGGTCAGGATATCGCATGAAACACATTAACTTTACAAACGCATTAGTGAATTCTAGCAAGAAATATCTACCGGTATTGTTCGGTCGAGACATTTCACAAATTACTTTTTTAAGTTTCTTTGAAGAAAAGACCTGAATCCACATCCGTCTTTTTTGAATAAGTCCTGGATTTATATTATGTATCAAAAAAAGATTTATTTTGTTTAGTTGAACTATATAATGGTTGGTCACATTCAGAGATAATCTTTCTTTTTCCAATACGAAGAGAAAAAGATAAACTCTGAACTAGTTCAGCTAAAAAAAACATTTAATGGCAGGTAGAAACTTGTCACTGATTTAAAAAATGCGTGTATATTCCTGAAAGAAGAATTGTTAAAATTCTAGACATTGTCTTCACTTCCGATTTGGCTGAAAATTTGTATGAAATTTTCTTTTTGTTTAATTAAAAGTTATTTTAAGACCTGGGAAATATAAATAATGTGTCATTCTTGGGGAAGGTCATCGAAAAGCTCGTCCCTTTCCATCTATATTTTTTAGATGTATATACATAGTTTAATATTAAATAATTATTAACTTATAGATCAGTTTTCTAATATAATGTTTAAATGTAGAATAGTAGGGAATTGATAATTTCCCGGACTTTAAAATATTATAATTCTTAATTGTAGGCTAAAAGAAAATTCCATGCAAATTTATCTGCTGACTTCCTCTGCTACTTTCCTTTTCCTCTTTCTGTCTTTTGCATTACTAGTGCTTGCAAACTGCTTATTACTTATCTGCGTTGGAATAATAATAATATATATTTTTTTTAAATAAAAAAGATTATTTTATAAAATGTTGAACTATAGCTTTAAAATGAAATGAAACATTTATTTTTAGGTAATATACTTTTCATGTAATTTTTACTGTAAAATTTTTTTCCCGTATGTGTATAATCAAAAATTTGTTTTCCTTTATTAAATATTTCTCGCATATATAATATTATTTTGAGAAAGAGAAAAACAAGTTCTTGTTTCTCGCTCTCCTTCTCTCTCTCTCTCTCTCTCTCTCTCTCTTTATGTAAGCATTTCCAATAAATATTATTAAAATTTTTAACTGCTTATTATAAAGTATAATATCGGTTTTGTTTAATTGAGTATTTCGAAAGAGCTATTTATAATAATTTTATTTGAATAATCTTTATATTTACAATTAGCATAATATTGCCTATTGTTTATATAATGTTTCTATAAATAAACTTTTTTGAATTCTATTTTATATAAGTTTATTATTCGTTAGTTGCAGGCAGGAAACGAGAAATCTATAAAGCGTTTTGGAAAAATCTAGCAGGTAATGATGTATCTCTTCTTTATAGCAACTTAATAAATATTTAATTTGATTAGCGTACTATTTACGACAGAAGAAACATACCGGTTCACTAGCACTTTAAAATAGCTGTTATAGAACACACGGTAATTGCTAGTCAAAAATGTCATGTAAATCATACTTGTATCTGAAGTTTACGATACTCGCGTTTCCCTCTACCGTAATGCGGATATTTCGAATTTTATTAGAAATGAAAGTTAATTAATTTGAGATGGAGGAAAAATATGTATATATAATATAATATATATTTTTGCTAATAAGTTATAGGCTATATTTAATTTTATATTATTTATTATATGCGTAATATGAGAATTAATAATCACTAATATAAAACTAACAATAAGCGTTAATTTTTATTTATATGTATATTTTTTTGTAGTTAAAAAGTTAAAGAAGAGTAATGCAAATTAAAAATATATTTTACATAATATAGAATAATAATAATTAATTAATTAAAAATAAAATTAGAAAATAGGAAATATTCATTTCTTTGAAGTTTTAAACGTATATTAATTTTTTGTGTGATATACATTGTCAAGGTCATTTGAACGACTTTCTGCAGAAATGGACTAATCCACTCATCTAAAAAAACACAAAGATTTATAATATATTCAAAATTCTTTGTTAATAATTATTGATTGTTACATGTTGGTTTAGTGCCCAAAAAGATGTCACTAGATTTAAAGTACAGGTTAAATATTTTTTAATTTGCTTGGATATTATTTATATATACTAAAAAAAATTTTTTTTCTGTAAATAATTTTTAAGTACCTAATAAAATAAAATGTTGCAAGAGTTCAATTAATTTATTTTACGGGTTGCTTTCTTTTTACAGAAAGCCGTCCAATTTGTACTCTTTCTTTCAACAATTTCAGCTCGATTTTATTTTATGTAGGGCGAGTATGCGGATGTAATGTCAGATTTTCGCATTTTATTATCTATACGTTATAGCTATTTACAACGGCCTTTGTTTAACACTATTTCATTCTACACGATGTCGTTGAATATATTAACAGAGCTTAATCATCCGCATAAATAATGCAAATACATCGAGTGCTTTAACGGGGTACCTCATTGTCGTGGCAAAAAATGAAGTCCCATTATGTCCGTAATGAGCACGGTGGCTGACTATTCGATATTAATAACTACCATAAAGACGGACTCGCGTGGCTCTTTCGTGTACTTAGGAGGCACGGACTGAATGATGTTTTCCATCCACCTTCTGTTGCTTTACTAACAGCGCGAGACATCGAGCGAAGACAAATCTATGCATATAATGCGTGAGCGAGTTTATAAACTCGCACTGGATGTACCAAAGATGTACAATTTTTCTCACATATATTATAATAATTTTGAGGATTTATGTTGTTTTAATACAATTAAAAAAATTTCCAGGATCTACTTGGAATGTAAGCAGATTTCTTAAAAGAGTCATGTGGATTCCAAAAATTTATAATAATTCAAATCAGAAATGTAATATTTCAGATACATGATTTTAACAAGAAATACAGGCAAATTATTTACTTTCTCCAATGTTTTCTTCAAATTCTTTTTTTAATTCTATTTTTATTTAATTAATATTAAATACTTTATGTAATATAATATTATTGTTAAGATATTTTTAGCTAATAAAAATATTTTATTATGTAACGAAATATTCAATCATTCAATTTAGATAAAATTATGTCTAAAGCTTCGTGTTATAAATATATGTGTGTAAGTTTATTTCGTTTTTTTTAATATTATTTTTGCGAGTATTTTTTTCACATTTGCAATATTTTATTTCATATTTAGCAATAATTAGTAATATCTCGACGTATTTCTTTGAAATTTGCAAATGACACCTAACGTACGACTTCAATGTTGCGAGCGTAGTCATACATCTGTGTCCACATTCGGTTTGAGACTCGCCAACACAAGACAGATATTGTCTCAGCGGACTCATCAGTCATGACCGCTGCAGTCATTATATTTAATTAATCATTAGACTCGATTTATTGCGTGGTCACGGCCAATGGCATGAAAAGGTACGAGGATATTGCCTGCCTAGCTTTCTGACTGATGTATTCATTCTTTTCATTTTTTCATCTGCATGTATGAATGGCGTGAAAAAAGTACGAATTAATATAAAAATATTACAGATGTAGAAATCCTTATGTAAACTTTATTTTTATGTTTCAGGGGTTATTATACATTTACTAATTTAAATGTATACAAAAATTTTATATATTCTTTATTTAATAAAGATATATATCATTTAAAAGTTGCAGTTTTTTTTTTAATTATCAGAAATGTCTAAAAATATTCTTTAGTTTTTTAATAAACATAAATTGTTTCATTTTTAATATTTGCAATATTGAATTTGAATCTTGTCATTAATTGTCATTGAGTTTACATTAAACACATGAAATCTCACAAAATATGAAAATTATTAAAGTACTTTATATAAAATTCATTATACGCTATTTTATATTTTTCTGTGTAAGAAATATTATTTAATATTACAACAATAAAAATATTTTTACTCAAGGAACAGAAAGAGACATTTACTGAAAAAGACATTGGCATTTAATTATTTTTCCCTCATAGTTTCTTGTTTCTCTTGGAGTTTTCAAATGTTTCATGTTGGAGCGATTGATCAGGATTCAGAAGGAGCATTATCTTTAATTTCATATGTATCTTAGTATGTAGAAACACGAATAGGTGGAACTCTACGCGAAAACCGACATAATTAGAAATGTCGACGGAATTTACGATCTATTAAAGTTCCGTTACGATCCACTAAAAGCTATGTCTCTTCTTCCATAGACGTCGTTCATGTGTGAGGCACCAAAGTCAGTCACTACGACGCGTCCGACACGCAAAAGTTTGTAGATTCTGCGGTAAGATTGGAGACAGAAATACATTATGCCGTTTGAGCGAAGAAAGAAAGAGAGAAGCGGCAATCTGGATCCGAGATCTTGTCTCGAAATCATTAGTGAAATGACAAACTCTGTCGGCAAGCCGTACTGGTGGGATCTTTCCTCTTGTTATTATCGTCGACGCACGCGAGTTGATGAGAAATATAATAAATCATTATTCGTTGAACGGCACACATTCCACGAACGTATAAAGTTGTACAGCTAAAATGCATTTTCACTTTTGAAGGTCACTTTTTCATTAATGACTATTCGTTTTTATAAGCGAGAAAATTTTATACATAATTTATTTAATCTGAAAAAATTAGATTTCTTTACATATTATATTAATCAGTTTTTAAAATTCTAAAAATATAATTGCAAAATTTTTATAATTTAATAATAATAATTTAAAAAATAAATTTTTGTATAATAATTAATGTGTAGTTATTTTATACAATTCAGGATTATTTGTTGTCATATTTTATTGATGCCTTGAAGCTTCCACGATTTACTTCCAGTGATATTCCTTGCGCGTATACATAATCTATGCGACTAATTTCAAAGTTAGGTTGTAAGTGGCCATGTCAGTCCCTTGATTGTCTCGAGGTAAACTCGAAGCGAGGGATCAAAGCAAAATTCGGCGTCGTAAGATGACAGAGTGGCAGACGGCTACGGTGACTCTGAGATAAGATTTCTACAAGCGATGTACGGTCAGATAAAAACAGATAGGTATCTTTAAGAAGGATCGCCGACAAAAATATGGCAGACCGTCCCTTCGAAAAGTCACGAAGGGCTCATATATGTAATATATGAAAAATCCTCGAAATATGATAATGAAATTAACAATTTTATTTATTTTCTTCACATTTTGGATACTTCGGTCACTCCGGGATTCAAAATACTGAACAGTATATATGAATTGATCCAGCAATCTGCCAGAATCCTTTCAGAATATGTACCTTATCTTTTCTCTTTTGAAATATAATAAAAGAATATTAAAGTAATATTTTCATAGAAAATTCCTTCAATTTTTTTACGGAAGTATCAGAAAGATATTTTTAAAAACTCATACGTACGCGAAAAAAATGTTTCTATTGCCATGGATTCTCTCAGCATCTCGTAAGATTGTGAAAAAAAATATATTTAGAGATAGATTAGAAATATTACTTTCCCGTGAGAATGATGTGAATTATTCAAATCACAATGGATTGATAAAATTGAATATTTCTACGCAGAAAAAAATA
Source organism: Anoplolepis gracilipes (assembly GCF_047496725.1). Taxonomy (NCBI): domain Eukaryota; kingdom Metazoa; phylum Arthropoda; class Insecta; order Hymenoptera; family Formicidae; genus Anoplolepis; species Anoplolepis gracilipes. The sequence goes on from NC_132975.1 coordinate 6,629,893, forward strand.
TTTTTTGATTTATGCACAAACTTTATATAGTAGAGCATAATAGAAAACGACTAAAGGGGGAGGGGGATGATATCATATCCAATCCTTGGTACTGAAAGAAAGTCGCGGCTGCCGAGAGCAATGTTTCTCGCCGAGCGAAAGAGATTCTGGCATCTAAAACAAACTCTTACCCCCTAGTCGCCTTTATCCGCCGTATTTTTCGCTGACAACCTCCTTCTAGCGGCTTGATTTACGACATCGTTGCGAAGAAGCGAGAAGGAGAGAAATAAAAAAAGGAGGAACGGAGCCAAAGGAGAAGAACTATTTTTGGGAAGCATTAATATTTATAGTTTTGCACACATATATATACGCGCTAGTCGCGACGAGCATAATTTTACGACGGGATTTACAGTTTGGTCTGTTGTCACTGCGCTTTATGGCATATTAGTCAGGGGAAAATCAAAATGCCGTCGTTTTGTCGTACTGTCTCATTCTCGAAGGTGTGTCAAGGTTAAAGATTGCGATTCATAATATATTAACTAAAGAAAATGGACTAGGAATATAATCAAAAATCAAAAAAGAGAGCCACCATATAATTTTCAATAAAGTGTTTATAGGGGAACTCGGCGTACCTTGAGTCGTTGGTCGTTGGTCGTAAGAAACCCAATCACAGTTAAATTTAGAGAAGAATAATCGAATATGATTGATTAAATTTCTTACGACATTGTAGATGAGGCTTTTAATTAAATTATCGTACAGTATATACGTTTTGCAAAAGTCGAATATTTTCGAGCAAAACTAATTTTAAATCAGAAAACAAAAAAAATAAAGTAGTTACAAAATTAAAAGGAAAAGAAATTTTAATAATTTAAATTTTAAATTTAAATATAATATAAAACATTCTACTTTTAATAACTTGTAACTTTGCCTTTATTGAAATTTAATATAACTTAAGTTTTAAAATATATATCGAAAATTAGAAATTTGGTGCAAAAAATAACTACTATAAAATCAGTGATTGTAATCATTGAAGATATCTAAAAATATTTCATATGTAAATCAGAAGAAATAAAAAGTGTCATAATATATTTTTATTAACATTGACGATATTTTATTAACGATAGTTCGAAAGTTGGAATTTAATTAAGCAAAAATCCATTTGAAGTCTCATAATGTATATATGTAATAACAAACTGACAAAAATTAATTGTAAGACAGATGACACAAGGATGTATTTTAATTGATACAAATATGCGTTTTGTAATAATGTCATTCAATAATTGTCTCGACAAGCACGTGCTTTTTTACTTTTGTACATCAATATCTGTCAGACCCTCTTGGGAAGAAAAACGATTCGTTAGTCGACTTACCCCCATGAACACGAACTTACCCCTAAAAAAATGATCGCATGCCCCCCGTTGAGCAACGGATGCAACTTCCCTGCTTCGGGGGACACAACGATAGAGTGTGTGGGTGTGAATACGATGTGCATATACATCCCTTCTTTTACCCCTCATCTATATATATTTTTTGGAAATATTATATCATTAGGCGTTAATTGAAAAGCATTCTATTGTAGCCATATTTGCTGTGTCAAACGAATATTTTCGTTATTGATGTTCCATTACAAAATGTTATGGTCAACAACTTGGCACAAATGTTAATATCAATCGCGATTACACAAATTTTTAGAATTATTTATTCTTTAATTTTAATTATTTTGTTTTCTTAATTGCAACTTTATTATAAATATTCTACGAAAATTTCAAATTATACATGGATTATATTTTGTTCGCAAAAATTGTAGGCGTAGATATCTCTAAAGAATTTTTGCAGCTTTCCTTCAGAGAATAGATCTCAACCGTCATCGGACCGGGTCACGGTTTCCTTATTCTCATCATTTTGTATTCTTTCTTTATTTGATCTTTTAAATCGCAACACACCTTAACATAACGCAAACATAAATTACGCAGATAAAAATAACTTATGCAGATTTATCATTTGTTTAGATGCTATTTTGTTTTTAAAAATTGTAAGCATGTCCTCAAAAACATTTTGTAGTTTTCTGAATGTAAGAATAGACTCTGTAAATTACAGGACGTAAGTTTTTCGGATACAAGGACCTTATAAATGGACTCTGTAAATTACTGGACGTAAGTTTTCTAGAATCTAGAATTTCTAAAAGTTTTCTATAAGAATAGACTTTATAAATAATTGCACCATGTCATGCCCATTTTTGAGTAAACAGTCATAGCAAATTTTATTGTTTACGTAAGATTTATGCTCGAGAAAAATATCGCAAATATCTTTTTTTTCGTCTTCACATTTATTTTGCCGCGTGAATATATTTACATTACTTTATTTCAATCTTGCGCCAGAAGTATGTACGTTGATGGTTCAGTTCGCTATTTAATTGAGAAATCTAAAAGCGATTGCAATTGGTTGCACCGCTGATCTTACGGTGTGATATACATACAATGATGCAACAAAGGCATACATATAAGTGCACTTCTCTCTGAATCTGCTTTCATTCGAATTCATAGTACGTTCTACTTTGAATGATGTATAATGATACTTTATTACTCTCAATTTCGATTGATAAGTCGATGATACTTTATTACTGTCCGTTATATATGTAGATAACAATAGCTTTTCAAATCAATCGTTCGTAATTTCTTTAAGAAGACACATATATATTATATATAAATTTATGTACAAAATTTATGTTTGCATTATTTTCATCTGTGTAATTTATATTTGCGTTATTTATTATAAATTATTACAATAATAAAAATAATAGTATAATAGTTGAATGCAGCAAAATTGGTGCTTGAGAAAACATTTGTCTCTTTTAAATAAAGGTAAAAAATCATAATTGTAATTAAATGTAAATTTGTTGTAAGCAATAATATGCGATACTATTGTGTCATACTATTATATAATATACATCGCGAGATATATTTAATCGAATGAAACGGAGATCTGTTTCCATTCGTTCCATCGAGGAGTAATCGAGTCTCACGGACGGAAACGAGCGCTAATTTTCTTAGGAAGAGTTTCGTTCTGATTCGAATCTCAGGGCTACCGGAAAGAACGCTAATGAGAGAACACAGGAGGAAGGGCGAATAGTGAATCGGAGATGAAAATGAATTGAGTGAATGGATCCAAAGTGCTCCCGAGTGGCGGGAAGTGAGCAACTTCAACGAGAGCGAGGTTTAGCCCCTCCGTCCAATGTTTCGGAATAACTAACGTAATCAAGTAATGCGGCTAACTATCGGCCACCACGTTCGCATACGTAAACGCAATACTTAATGTTGCCCAAATATTAATTCAGTAAAAATATCTATTTCCAAATATAAGTGTATTCTTAAAATCTTTAAAATATATATCTCAAGAGAAATTTATTGTGAAATTTATTATGACTAATAAGATGTTACGTTTATTATATAGAAAACTTATAATTTATTATCCGCAATTTAATTGGCCGCCATATTACATTTAAATATTAATATATTTATATAAATAATGAAAACCTTGTTAATTTTAATTTTTACATATTTCATTTGAGATTTGAAAATTTTAACAATGTACATATATTTAATTTTTTTCAGTATTCATATAACATATGTATATACATGTCTATAGCGCCTTTTTATGATTTCAAATTGATTAAAATAGTAACGAAATAGACCATTTTTTAAATTAAAATTGCATCCAGAGTAAAAAATAAAACTGCCTTGTGCATATCATAGACTCATCCCGACTCTATTTGCGATCTCTCTAATCGTGTTATTAATCGGGATTCGTAGCGTGATTAACATTAATTGCGGCTGTTGCACACGTAATACCCTTTCGCTTTGTTTATCATTCTGAATCCCAATGAATTGCAATCCTCCATAAACCTATCAACGTTCCACGCGTCACGTGGAAAAAAATGCATTACGATCGGCACGCTACAATACGTATCGATTCGAGTTACCTGTCTGCACCGACGGAAGAGAAAGAGAGGGAAAGGAAGAGAGAGAGAGCCTCGGTTATCGTGTGGGTGATGACTAATAGATTTCGAGACCTGGCCCATCCATCTCGCTCTCTCGAAACCCCCTCGATACAAATCGATCTCGCTGCGGTCTCGTGTGCGCATCGAGGATATCGTCTATCGACGATAGATTCCTAAAGCGGTTCGTGCCGCTTTTTTTCGACGATGCATTTATAACATTGGCCACGGCCCTGAACCGCCCAAGTGTCCGCTCGTACGCGAGAGAGACCAAAGCGGTTTGTCATTATAGATGTTTCTTGAACGTTGAACTGTCAGAAACGAACTAGAGAGACGTCGTCGATGTACTCCTCCTCGGCCGCGACGGAATCATAAGTTGTTCGTATCACTCGTGTATAAATCATTTGCGCGTCGAGACGTAAGACTTTCGAAAACGCCTACAAGTCCCACTGCCTACGTAAACTAATTATATAAGATAGATACATTGTGCATTAGAAATGACAATATGATTCCAAACTGTGCTTTAAATCCATTAAATTCTTGGTTTTTTTCTGAACTCGGATCGTTGCTGCGTGAATAAAGATTCAAATTTATATCTCTCATAAAATAAGAAATAAACTAATCGTTATAGGATTTTTCGGAAGATGCGAAAATCATCGAACTTTTCAAATAGTAGTATTTTTTCAAAGATTCAAAATAAAAAATATTTTGTCCAACATTAAATGATTATAGCAATAAATATATAAAATTATAATTATTGAATTAAAATAATAAAAATGTATTATTTTTAGGAGTAAAGTGTAAGTACAGCTTTGCCGAATCTATGTAAAAAACGAATTATTAATTGTATATATTATTCTAAAGCTATTCGGACAGTCTTACAAGGGAACATCTCCAAGTGTCACTCTGAAACTTCGAAATGAAACTTCGGTTTTGAGTTCGTCTGTAGTTGGAGATGTTCCCTTGTTAGATATTCCATAGCCTAATAACGCATAAGTTATATGTCTCATTAATACAGCGAATCGGAAAACTTATTGTTATCAAGAATTGCTTACATATTTGCGAGAGACGCGTAATTTTTTTGTTATATCTAATATATAAAAAATACATTAATAACCATTCGAACGTATAGCGTCATTGAAGTTTCCTTTGCCACTGCCACTCACAAAAAACTCGCTTATTCAAATTCTCGCGAGTAGGGACAACAGAAAGGGAGAAGAGAGAAAGAAATAGAGAGAGAGAGAGAAAGAGCGGCGTTTTGGTTAAAAGAAACATAAAAATATCGGCAATTTACGAGCTATCCGCTCCTCGCGGAATAATTGTCATCGACGATGTTCCATGGCACCGTGGCGCCACTCGGAGCCAATTAGCCGCTGCAATTAAAGAATTACCGCCGTGCCCACGTCTGCGGGTATCCCTTCTTTAATCCTGGATTTTGCGGTCGCGACCGGCCTGGTTCAAGGCAGGCCGTTTGCAACCCCAACGAAAGATCGCGAAGGATAACGATCTGCCACGTCTCCTGAGAGACACGTCCGGATTGCGTTTATATGTATATGTATATATATATATATATTTTTTTTTTAATATTTGAAGCTTTTAAACTTCGTTCAATCAATCCAGATAGTTATCTTATTATTGTATAAATTGTTTTGTTAAAAACTTAACAACTTGCGCCTTTGTTATTGCAACACGATTTTCATAGCTGCATTAGTGGAAATTTTATGGACAATTGTTCTCGTACGAATGTAATTTTGCCGTTCAACGATGCATAACGAATTTCTTATTTATGCTTGCAAGTGGGAAATTTAAGCTCTGCGGAATATCGTTGAAAAAAGCGCGAAAGAATGCATCGAGGCAATTGGCGATTTTTTTTATTGACAAAATTTACAGCGAGATAATGTCAAGAGTTTTATTCGTGTGAGACTGATATGATTCCCGACCGACTCACTGCGAAATAAAATCGCTGCATTATTCGCTATGTCGCCGCCGGCGACAGGAAATCCCGCGCGGCAGTCACGTGGAACTCCAGTCGTCGTTGCTGCGGTGACAGGCTATGGAGACGTCTAAGACATTATGCAGGGAATGAAATCGTAAAGGGACGATTTTACGAATGTTTGCGATTCTTTTCGTGTGTCCTAATGCCGGTTATCTATGTCGGTTTCCGTCGTTTCTGGATGCAGTCAAAAAGCGACATTTCCCACAGCGAGTATAGCTATAAATTAGAGGAAAATGCATTATTTTTAACTGTAACATAAATAATTTCACAGTAACCAAAGATATTATCTTCTGTGAATTAATTTACTTTTGTCATTTATTGTAACACTATATAATAGCTTTGCAAACTTATAAAATATAATTATTTTTTATTTTAAAAGGGAGCATTTCAGGAAATATATTCTAAGCTTCGTGTTCCAAACTTTAAATTTTTAATGAAAATTTCTCAGCGACTAAATTGAACGAAGACAAAAAGATACGGCTTTTTGTAAAAATCAGACAGCAATTGTCATGTTTATTTGCGTCACTCATGAAAAATTGCTTCTTCCTCAATTGTTCAAACTTATGTTGAACATGCTGGAAGAGAGATGCGCGCGATATCATGTTCTTGTCATGGATATATTGTCGTAGGCGAGGACTTTATAAGGATATCTGGCGGTCAAGGAAAACTGAAAAACTGGAAATTTTTTATGTATCTTATATAAATAGAAATGTAAGGGAAAAGTTAAGAAGATTTATGATTTATGTACATTTTTTCACATTGTTTTACATTGTTTTACATTTTTTTCTCAATAAAATTTGAAATTTTAAAAAAATAAATGAAGAACCTTTTTCTCAGTGCTAAAAATCGATTTATCTATATAGTTTTATAATATGTTCGATAATTCGACACCGATAGATATCATACTACTAGTCAGGAAATAATATAAATTATTAGCAAAAAATATTTATTTGAAATTTTTCTTTAATTTTGATTAAAAAATAGTAATATTAATATCTTATCAAATATCTTCATGTGACTTGAAATATATTAATATATAATATTAATTACATATTAATATTATATATATATATCATATTAGACTTATTAACATATCATAACATATTAATAGCATTGTTCATAAATTTTATTTCAATTTTATTTCATTTGTTTATTGAATTTGATTAAAATGTTATCAAAAGTTTTGTTATGATGTTAGACATCATTAAATATATTAAAATATATTAAACATAATATAAGAGAAAAAGATTATTTGTTAGTTCAAATGTTAATACCTGATATTCACTACAAATCTTACGTTGAAAAAATCGTATTGGCAATTATTAGCTAGTGCATTATGAATATTTTGTAGTGACACGTTCCGATGATTATACATAATATAGATCGTATAATTGCTTTAAATAAATGTATGTTTTTTATAAATTCCAAACTTTTTCAAAATTTTATTTGTTTCCAACAAAAATATCTTTAAAATTTTGTGATTTAACATTTAATTGACTTACCTTACAGATGCACGCAAATTTTGAAGAAAGTAATCCTAAAAGTTAAAAAAAATTAATTCCACATTTTGGACAATTTGAAAAAGTTAGAGAATTTTTTTCACTGATTCTACTGGACACTTTGCTGTAAAGATATTCTCAGCTTTTTCAAATTAACGAATCTATAATAACTTTCATAAAAGTGGATATGATGCATTAAATTGACAATTGAAAAAGATAAATAAGAAGCTAAACAGTAGTATATAAAATCGTTAAAATCGTATCAAATTATATGTTGAAAAATATTGCATTATAGATTAAATTGCTTGTTTTGCTTATATTTGTGTATAAAAATTAGAATTTTGAAAAAAATACGAAATAAAAATAAAGTCGGCTAATTGGCGTAAAGTCCTATTTATTAAATAAATATATAACTTATTAACAAATAAAAATAAATATAAATATACACATACAAAATATAATTGTAATACGGTTTTAATTCTCAATGCTTAGTAAATCTTATTTTCTCTCATCAAGCTATTCAGGCAGCCTTTAAATTATTATCCGATACTTTCGAAAAGAGAAATGGAAGAAAGAAAAAACACTGTTTTTTTGGAAAAAAACTTTTTGTTGACGTTAACGTAGTTCGGTCCTGGAATTACCGGTGATCTAAATAGTAAATCAATTGGATGTGTTTATGAGCACATAATATAAAACCAGAGAAAAATAGATCTAGAAAAAAAAGAAACGCCTTTTACTACAACCTTTTCGCGATCCATGGTCATTTTTAACAGATTTTGTCGCCTCTCGTGAGAGAGAAAACAAGAGAGGAAAGAATTACACATATATACGGCGCAGCAAGTTTTTAGAAAAAACCTATATCGTACACATATCCGTTAATTGAGAAAAAGAAGCGTACAATTTTTAATTCAAATAATTTTGCATTAATTACGATCGATTATTTGTTTGTGCGCTAATCTATTATTTATAATAATAGATTAAATTTGCCAATCTTGAAAGAGAATAATTTGATTCAAATATAGTAGAGTAGTGAATGTTATTATTGCAAATAATAGTCTCTTTATAACTTTGATTAACAATCTGGATTAATTAATTTGTAAAAATTTTTTTGTGATCTTTTTTCATAAAATATCAGAGACGTGTGAAAAAAAGATACTGCAAATTAAGAGTTAGAAAAAGCGTAAGAAAGTCGGACGCAAACAAATTCGTTAAAGCTACGGGGCGTCCATTGTAAGTTACACTGCAAAATAAATGGAACAATATCGAAAAAAGCTGCCGGTTTTTACTGTGATCTTTGGTTTCTTATAATAGATAACTATTTGTCATTGATTGTATTGTCATTGAAAAATCAATACACACAATATGTTCTTATAAATTTTGAAGAAGAATAAAAAGGACCACCAACACTAACAGTTTTGGGCATAAATAAAAGATTTATGCAACGAATACATATCGGTCGGTCAATTCAAAGTTGAGATATTACGCACGAACGTTTGATGTTCTTCAGAAAACTCGCAGATTGTGAATTACGTTTGGGAAATATAGCTACTGACTTACACGATAGTTTTTGTGTTTTTATTCTATTTATAGATCTTAGTGTGCGGTCTTTGCTTTCACTATTTCTAACAATAGTCTGTCTAAAAAGATTTCCGAGGTTGATTCTTTTTTTTTTTTTTTTTGAATGAACAACCCTACCTCTCAAATATTTGTGAGATCTTTAGATACTAACTTCGATTATTATAAGAATTATTTTACTTGTTACTGGAAGTACGTTTCGAGTGGTAGCCGAATTTTTTTTTTTTTAATATTGTACTCGTTATAATTGTCGTAATGGAACAGCGCGCTGCTTTCAAATTTTGTTTTAAAATTCAAAAAATCGCCTTAATATTACCTGGTACTCAATCATCTTTTGCGCGAATCAGATATATTCATCCATAGTATTATGTACGGGATTTTTTCTGACGCATGACAACGCACCGACGCATTTCTCAGCAATCATGCAAGTCTATGAATTCTCCCGTTTCAAAAATTATAATATAGATACGCATCTCCATTATATATTTTTTTCATTCTGCAAAAAATTATATTATTAAAACATTATAACAATATAATAATTAGTAATAAACTTTCCTTTAGCCTCAGTTCTGTTATGAGATTTGACGATTAAGATTCAATGTATTGTTTGTTTTATAACTGGAAACTTTACCCCTGTAACCTTGCAAAAAATCATCCGTGAAAAAAACAATAAATTATTAGAAAGTACTTTTCAGAAAAAACATATATACATATATATATTGATTCTTCTCTTCTTTTTGTATTACCTTGTTTCTTGTTAAGATTATATAGAATGGTTCACATAACTTTTTACTCGATAGCTCGAAAAATGTCGCCGATTTTAAAGATTTAAGTCTTAAATTGTATAGGTCTGGTATTCCTTCAAACGAGAATAGAAATAGTTTCCAAACCCTACTTGGGACAAGGGTTAACTTTAAAATTTTAAATAAAAACTCTTATACGTAGTTACATTTTTGGATTCTATGGAAGAATGCAATTTAATTTTACCCGAAATATTTTTTTGTCAGATTGTTTTATGAAGAAACAACAAATATGTCAACTAATAATTGTTGTCAATACGATTTTTTCAATGTAAGATTTCTAGTGAATATCAGGTACTTATTAACAATCGAACTAGCAAATAATCTTTTTCACTTATGTTATATTTAATATATTTTAATATATTTAATGATGTCTAACATCATAACAAAACTTTTGTAACATTTTAATCAAATTCAATAAACAAATAAAATAAAAATATTAAAATGATGAAAAAATACGACGATTTTATTATTTATTCAATTTTCTTATAACAACTTGAAGCTCGGAAATTACACAAAATACTCAAAATTAAAATCTCACAACACTTCTCCTTATCTTCTTATCTATTTCATAAAAATATGTTTTTATTAGAAAGATCAGCCATAGAATATATAATTTTAATTTTTCAATTATGAATCAACTTGTATATTTTCATCCGCGACAAGCGCACATTAATAATGTTAAATCACACATTCTCTCTCTTTTTTTTATATAGAATTGTTGAACATTAGCGCAAATGCTGCGAGCCTCTTAATAATAACCCCTATAAAGATCAGCATCAGTTCTGGAGGCGAACAAGTGAATGACATTAGCGTGATGTTATCGATATAGCGCGCCATAGAAAATCACTTTTGCTCGAACGAAAGACCATACGTTCGACAAAGCGTACTCCCAAGTACGCCCTACTGTGGGTACATGAAAACTATTTCAGTCTCTCGTATATCGGATATACACTCGTTTTAGATAAAATCTATCTTGCGTTTATTTTATCCATCCATCCATCTTGCTATCGAGTTACGCTGATGAAAGCAATCTCGGTGTATTACATCATGAATTATTGTTTCTATTTTTTTCACAAAAAACTTTTAAATGTGCAAAATTATCTCCCACAATAATAATTTTAGCTCAACGGGAAATTGTCACCTATCAATTATTTTTGTATCGATGATCTTTTTACTGCTAAATTATTTTTCCATATAAAACACATCAAGTTTTTTGGGAAGAAATACTTAAATAATTATCTTTTAATCTATTTTTTTATTGTATTTATTCTTTATACATGTATATATTTTTATTTTGCTTCATGTATTAGATGAAATCTATCTATCTTATTTTATCCATCTATACTACTAACGAGTTCCGCTGATGAAAGCAGTCTCGGTGCATTATATCACGAATTATTGTTTCTATTTTTTCACAAAAATCTTTTTTCAAATGAGTTTATCAATTATTTTTGTATACCATAGATGATTCTTTTACTGTTAAATTATTTTTCAATATAAAACACATCAAATTTTTTTTTCTGGGAAGAAAATTCTTACAAATAATGATCTTCTAACTCTCTTTGTCTATTCATTCTTTATACACGCGTATTTTGCTTCATGAATTTCATGGATATAAAAGAAAGGATTGGCAAATATATAGGTGCTTTCCACTTGATTAACGGAAAATCGATTCCTTTGACCATTCCTTCCATGTATTGTATTGCGTCATTCTTTGCCTGCACTATGGCAGCAAGCAGTTTAACGAAATTGGTACTGTATTTAGACCTATTTGGAAAAAAATGTTTTTTTACAATAAATTTTATATATATGTATATTACTATATAGCACCTATATACTAGTATCTATATAATACTACTATAGCACCTATTTTTATAAAAGTGTCAATATTTGTCTGTTACACTATTGACGAAATTGACATGACTGATTCTGATCATTGGCAGAAACATATTTTATTTTTAAAAATTTGTTCAGGCACAAAGATTTATTTGCACACACACACACACACACACACACACACACACACACACACACACACATATGTGCGATAATAGATCTTGGATGGAAAAATTAAATTACAATAAGACTAGGAATGCTAAATTTGTAGTGAAATTCGAGTTTGTTAATTTTATCACGTTTTTAACAAGTTAATATGTGACATGTAATTCAAGACATACTTTCAGCTTTAATTAACTGTGAAGGTGACGTGAATGACTAGAAAGTTATTGTATCCTAGATTTTCATAAGGATACACAACAATAGCTAAAATCTAAGAAAAATAAGAATAGAATATGTTTGTGAGAGAGTCTCTGGAAAAAAGAAAAGTTAAGACAAAGTATTATAGTTAGGTTCTTTTTCTCGCAATATTTATTGATTTGAAAAGAAATACAAAGAATAAGTCACACGGGATATATATCACGGGAAAAAATGTATACTCTTTAACTCTCCTTTCACTTTTTTATAATTTTGCAAAATTAAAAAAAAAATCATCACAGAAGAGCAATTATAACTATTATGTTTCCTAAAAGTATTTAAAAAAATTTATTCAAATTTGCAACATCTCAACCTAAATTGGGAGAAAGCTCACATATATGTTTAAAGCACATGACATCGTAGAAGACATGTCGCCGAGCAATATACGATTTAATTTAACAGTTATTTCGAATTACTGAAGATGGCGTGAAGCTGAATCGAAGCGTCTAGTTAATAAACTTATCGAAAGTTGTATCCGCGGAACGATATATCGATGTCAGACACGACACGCATAATACAGTTGTCATCTTGTGAAATAAAGCGGCACTTTTGTAACAAACAAAAGGAACTTTAATGAACAACACAGAAACACAGAGAATACGCTCGTTAATAAATATTAGTAAAATCGCAGAGCTATCCCCGCACTCCTTGACAGTTCCAGAATTCTGCTTCTGTTCCTGTCAAACTATACTTCTTGGCAACATATGCTAAAGGACGATCTCCCGGAGACCAGATTAATTAATTTATCACCAAATTCAGGGACAGGCGTAAAGGGACATACAACACTTATATTTTCTCTTTCAAATTTATTTATATTAATTTTATTAATAAATTTATTATATATTATATATTTATTATATTAATTTATATTTAATTTTATTGCGCTTAAGATCTTTCGCTTGACTTATATTAGCCCATTTTATCATTAACATATTTTATAATACTCTGAACTTTATTTATTTTTATTGAAAAGTATATTTTCCAACGTATTTTATAGTAACGCTGCTCAACGCGTTCCGACATCGCGCGTGAAAATGTGACGAGCACGTTTTATAAACTGCACATACTGACTGCCTGACAACGACTTACCGTAATGTCAGATTCGACACACGGTAACACAACGCAACAAGTGCACACGCATACATTATTGTGCAGAGCGCACTGCTGCGAAGAACGTACTTTTAATCTATTTTTCGGTGAAATCATTTAAGACATTTATCCAGGATTTGAATCTCGTTTGCGCGATTAAATTAATCTGTTGGATTAATCTGGTCCGAATAATTCATGAATTTTATATATTTTACGACGGGAATTGATTTTATTTATTAATTAATTTTAGTTGAAATTCAATTAGTATTAATTGGCAGTAACTTGTTTGTTTAGAATTGTTTTTGATTTTTGAATTGTGGAGTTTTATATAAAGAGGAAAAGAATCTTAGTTGGAAAGTAAAGCATTTTTTTGGAAATTGATCTTTTTAATTTGGATTTGACGGTCACCTTTCTTAGGCATCTAATAAAATAAAAATAAAAGTATTAAATTCGAAATTTGACTTTAACTGTCACACAATTATCAGCGACAATTATAGTTGTTGTCACCCTATTGTCAGCGACTATTAGTTAGATTTCAAATTAAGATGATTCAAATTATTATTAAATTTATAAAAGGATTAATTTTTAGCAATGGATTTTTAAGTTAAAATATCTTTAATAAAATTCAATTAATTTTTATAATTGATATAAATATGCGCAGCACATCTACGCGTTCGCGCTTGTGTGCGTGTTAAATTGGCGCTGAATTTTGTATCATTATTTATTTATGACGAGACTGAAAAAAATCATGTATGCGTAAAGAAATACTACCGCATTGTGGTTTCTTTTTTCAACTCCAACTGGTTTTTAAAAAAAATAGGGTCAAACTAGGTATACTTTTGAACAGGGTATATATTTTTGCACTTTTCTCATTCTTCATTTTTCCTTTTATTCTTTTGGTGTATTATCTTGTTTATTATTGTACCTAACAAGAGGAAAACGGATATTTAATTCAAAACTTTATAGCTGTATTATGAATTAAATATTGGAACGATGATAGTCTAATTTCACAGAAAAATATTGCGATAGTTTCCTTTCGAATAGTAAGAAGAACGAAGATCGTATTTTTGATTACGTAACTAAAAAGACAATCTATAATATTTAAGACGAAACGATACATAAAACAGTATCATAAAGACAAGCGGAATGAGTACCGATGAGAAGTGCGGGCGACAAGCGATAATAATTGTCGTGACAATTACTTTAGATCGATCAAATTATTGCTTTTCGAAGAAATAAAGATTGATTATCGCGTATATGTCTCTTACTCAGTCTATAATACTCGCTATTATGTCAGAAATGAGTGAGAAAGAGAGCAAGAGTGAGAGAAAAAGAGAGAAACTGTCTCTTTAATTTTAATCAATTGAAGAACTATTCGCACGTGTCGCAAGCGATCAGTTCCGTTTTATTTGATGAATTATTTTCGAAATACGAGTATCCACGAAGCAATATAAATCTTTGAAAAATCATGATGGAAGGGTATTCCGAGTCCGACGGCTCTGACCAAGTGCTTTTGCTTCGACGCAGAATTCTAGAAAATGAACGCGCTTCCGAGACGAGAGCGATCGGTTCGGGCCAGGTAAACGTATAACGATTTTCTGTCTCTCTCGGAATATAAACTGTTTCTAGGAAGTCGAGAGTCGTATATCTTGCTGAATGACAATGCCACGATGGAGTCACTCACCTGGCTGGACCTATCTCGATATAGACGAAATCTGCTTCAGGAAGGGAAGATCAGATTGACTTTTTTTTTCTTTTTTTCCAGGTGGTTTCACGATCACGGTCAAGGAGGGTGCGTGCGCAGTAATTTTTCTTTTTTCTTTTCTTTTGAATCTCTGTCTCTCTTTCTTTTATTCTCGAATACGTGATTTAATGTACTTTTATTTTATTTTTTAACACAATTTTTCTCTCCACCGTTTCTAATTAATAAAACTATTTGTTCTTTCTATTTAGATGATTCAAATATTTTCATTTTTCTCGATGTATTTTTTCAGATTTTAAACAAATGTAATATTATAATATGCCACCTTGACTGCTATGATTTTAGTATTAGATTCGCAATTTATTATCTATAAATTTCTTTTAAGTAAATGTTTAATCTTTTGTTCTTTTATATCTTTGTGTTTTGCAAGATTGTTGTAGGAATAGGAATGAAATTGCAATCTCTCACAAGATGCAAGATTTTGCAATAATTTTAACTTGGTATCGCTCGTTTTCTTAGATTGGCAAACGTGCAATCTATTTCGAGAGAAGTAGATAGATGATTTCTCTCACACTGACATCACCTAATCGTTACGCAGAGAGATACAATCGGGCGCTGCAAGTCATTAAATCGCAAATCTCTCGCGGAAGCAGAAAGAAAAATAGAACCTCGGATACAACATACATATTCCTTCTTGATAAACTATAGCGATAGTCGCGTCATTACTCAACAAATACCAAAGTGGCGCGAAATTTCTCGACTTCCTTACCTCGTGGATGCGAGCGTCGTGAGAGAACGGGAATGACTGGCGACTGAGCTTCCCGGGGCATTTTATCTGGTAGTAAGTATCTTGTCGTCCGGCATTAGTATACCAGCCAGTCATTGGGGTGACAGATTCTTATCTAGGAGACACGCCGTCTCATCCGGGCTGACGGTTTCTCGGTCACACCTCCGTTTCGGGATCCATGAATCGCGACGTGTCCCTGCTGGAGATCCCTCATCCAAGATATTTCGTGCTCTTTTTCTCGTCCAGTGCATTCGTAACTATAATACAGACTATACGGGAGGATGCGATCCCTTTGGCAGGTAGACCAACGCGAGTCTCGCAACTTTTTATCGAGAGGGAGTCAGATCCGACGCGTGCGACTGCAACATTTTAAACGTCAATCTTGCTGCTTTGCATTTGCCAGGGGAAATCTCGAATCGAAGACGCTTCAAGGATGTAAAAAAAGAGGCACCTCCTGCAAGCTAATGAGTTTTATTCCGAGATTTTTTGACAAGTCTGTCACTACATGTTAATTCGCTGTTCGTGAAGTATCTCGCAGCATCGTTCTTAGGCGACGCGTTAATCCTTTCGCTCTCACGGACAAGTTGTATCGCGTGCCAGTGTCATCCTTCCGAAAGCCTTCGGACGAGATATCTCAGCGATCTGATATCCTCCTGTCGCTTTGAATGAAATGTCGTATATCGATCAAATAGGATACACATAGGATTTAATTTTAATATTTTTTGATAGCAGATAATCAAGCAATTTGTGTGGAGAAAAAACTCGTCTTTTCTCTTAAGCCGAGTTAAAATTTTGCTCCTATTTTCAATTTTAATTTTCTTACGGATTCTTTTTATTTTAAAGAATTTTGAATAGGTAATATATATTGTAGAAATTGAGCTCTACTTTAAATCTTAAACAGGCAATACTTTTTTTAAACGGAATTATTGAAAATGTCAATGACTAAAGATGACAAGATTTCAGTAAAAAGCAACTATTTTACCGATTTCTAATAAGAATATATTTTACTGATTATGACAGTAACATTTTAATAAAAAACTAACCATTACATAATTCTTTTCAATGAAGTTTCACTATTTGCAGTACTATATTTACACATATAAATCATTACTTATCAATAATATTTAAAAAAGTAAATAAACAACCTGTCAGTAAAATCTATAGGCCTTTGATTCAATTTAGCTAAAATCCTAAGAAAATATATTATAAATAATGGATATAAAATAACTAAATATCAAATATAAATTTGATATTTATAAAAATTTAAAAATAAATATCTTTCTCTTATAATTATTAAAACTAAAATAAATCTAACCTCATAAGATAATATATTTGAGATACTTATAGATCCTCTTATTGAATAAATTGAATTAGTTTTTTACTGAAAAGTTTCAAAAGAGAAACTTTCGACAAAATTGAATAATATCAATACAGATTGAGATTACCTAAGCATTAAAATAGATGTCAGATTGAAGATTGAGATTGGAAGTAGGGGAAAAAAATTTTCAACTCGAAAAAAAGACACTCGCACACTTAAATTTTTTCCAGATGATATTATTGATAAACAAGCAAATTAGAAAACTGAGCGATTAAGAGCCAAGCGCGGATAATTGTGCGTCGATTTCGCAGAAAATATTTTTTTGCGAGATTGTGTGTGTGTGATAAGTGCACAGGGCATATTTTATTTGGTATATTTACCAAGATTTAAATTCTCATTTTTGAAAATTTTATAAACCCCTTCTTGCCTCTCTAAAGAGACGTAGGAAAGAAAAATATCGGAGCGAAATCGCGATATTATTAATACTGTTCTTTTATGTGACGCGAAACATCTAATTGTGAAAGCGTTTATTATACGACGAGATTAACTACAAATCGCGATAGCAATAAATTTTGTCTCGCTGCTGTCGTGCATAAAATCAACGAGATTACGACGATACTAAACGTTCGTTAAATCGTTCGATTAAAGAATCGTTATCAAATGCTCGTAATACGGATCGTCGCCGCGAATTCGATCATAATGATTCGCGCGAATCGAGGGTACGGGAAAGGAGAACAAGAATACGATCGCCGCGATCTTAATGACCGTCGAGCCAATCGTATCTCGTCGTACACTGAGAGTCGGCAGCCAGCCGTTTGAATGGAATAATTAGATGATTATCTTTTATTTATCCGCGGCTTTGATCAGCCGCCCTTGCGGTATAAAAGGACGCCATTTGCAATTATCCGAGAGACGAAGGAAGATCGCCCACGGGAGAATGATACCTCTATTATAATCAAGCCTTCCATTACGAGCCACCCTCTCTATTCTGCGTGACCTCGACGTCACGGAAGGGAAATATGTAAGTAAGATACACTTTTTTCCTCTATTCCTTACCCTTTGCTACGGCACTGTATTGCAACAATTTGAAAAATTGATAGATAAAGATTGTATGAAATGAACTTTTATCATAAGATGCGATTAACAGTTAAAATGGCTGAAAGCTTGTTTCACTTTCACTCTCAAAAAGACATAAATAATTTTCAGTAACGATAACAGTTTATAATAATTAACCTTAAACTTGCAACATAAAGTTCACAAGTACATGTGTAAGTCTATTCATTATTATATTTATAAATCAAGTTACATAATAATTAATCCCAGTTGAAAGCTACACAAGCGAGACCTTTTATTATGGAAGAAGAAAAGAGAGGGAGGTGTCAGCTGACTATAAGTAAAGGCCACGTTTCACTTGGTGATTTCACCTCGATTTATTGATCTCGCGGTATAAGTAAAGATCTTACCTTTTGCTGCCAAACATCTAAATCACGAAACGACCGGCTGCATCGATTCTATTGATCAAATCACGGAACATGCTGCGCGGGGGTCCATTATGCGGCTGTTAGAACGAGAAATTGAGCAGCTTTTGGTACAATTTTCTGCAACCTTTAGTGTGGTCCAAACACACGAGCGGGCACACGTGTCGAAAAAGAGATTCTCGATGTTGAGTAGGTGGGCCGTTTGATGTTATGGACCTTATGGCTAGTGAATCTACGACAGTAATGGCGCGTCTGTCAAGAAAGAAAAGTCAAGGAAAAATCGAGAAAACTGCGAATACCTAAGCCGAAAACACGCCATCGTCATACATTCTTTCTTGTAAAAAGAGGTGCAGAGATTCTGTATTCTGACAATGGGAGTTTCGTTAGGAATTCCCGGGACTGGACATCGTCGTCGATTTGAAAATTCGAACTAGCCCTTCTGAAGTGAAAAAGTAAAACCACCCAAGCTGTCTCGGTAACAATAATCCGCACGAAATTATCGGCCATTGAAAGGCTGTAGAATAACTTTTAATGGTCGGTGTGAAACGGAAAGTGACTTTCATTATCTTGTGTTACGTTGATACCTGAGTTTCCGAACATAAATGTGCTATAGATAGTATCTATTTTGGTATTTTTCTAGATATATATATATATATATATATATATATATATATATATATATATATATATATATATATATATATATATGGAATTCCAATATTTGGATAGAATAGAATTCCTAGATACGGATCGATAATTATATTAAAATTTTGATTTGACTAACATATCTTATTAAGTTGAATCAGAATCGTTGACATAAATGTCACTGATTAAAGTAATGATAAGATTTAAATAACGAAGAAAGCATTCTTTGCTCGTCCAGCTTAGGTTTTATTGATCAAAGCAGTAAAATTTCATTGAAAAATTAGCAAGTAATTTTTTCAGAGAGATTTTACTATTTGTGCTATACTTTTATAACTTATTTATAAAATTATTAGATACTATCATATATAAAATTATATATACTTGTCAATGTTAATATTTTATTCATTAATTGCATTTAATATTTTCATTATGCGTAAATAGATAACTATGGTATTATTATATTGATACGTAATAATATATTGATTTTTGCAAATATTTTTCTTTTGATTTGGATGAGTTTTAAGTATATTGCATGTATGTGTGTGACATTGAAGTAAGAGATTTATTTTTTTTTCACGTTGAAACGTTTTCTAAAAGCAAATTCTACATGTACGATTCGAAGAGAATGATAATAAAAAAATAGTTTGAACAAAAGTATAAGATTCGAGCCATGTTGTATATTTTATACTAATAGTAGATTTAGATTTTTCAAAAAATTCTTTATATCTCTACTGGTACAAGTTTTGCAAAATTTAAAATCTTTTTTATGGAAAAATATATTTAATGCCAAATATAAAATAGTATTATTTTTACAAAAAGAAATATTTGATAAATTAGCTAGAAATACTGCTGCAAGCATTTTCTCTCTTTCTCTATTAATTTTAAAATATAAAGTAACATAAATATTTGGAAATAAATGTAGTATATTGTCACGTAATATATTGCCACTTTTCTTAAAATGAAACACCATAGGAAGTTAGGATTTTTATTACCAGACACTCAAAGCAATTATTAGTGAGGGATTTTATTTCTTGGGACAAACCGGAAGTAGATATGTAACCTGAAGTCAGTTTTAAAGTTTCAAATAGGTATATGGGTCGAGTGGAATATTGTTGGATGGAGCTTTGAAAAACTCTTAAAAAACAATTTTTATTAAAGCTTAATTCAATTGTCTCCTACTAGTTTCGAGAAAAATGCATTTGTTTTAAATTATTTCAGACATCCGCACATTTAAACATTTTCTCGAAACTTGAAAAGATAATTGATTTAGGTTTTACAATTAGTAAAAGTTTCTTTTTTAAAGTTCTATCCGACAATACGCTCGACCTATTTTTTGTTAAAATTTCGAAACTGACTCCCAGTTACACCCACTGCTGGTTTGTTCGAAAAAATTGGAACTATCAATTTCTTTTCTTTTTTAGTAATAAACATTTTTTCTTAATTTTAGAAAGTTATGACATTCTATTTTTGAAAAAATAAATAGTTTGCATATAGATATATGAATAAGTTATATGAAAAAATGTAATAGATATGGAGAAAGTTTTCTATCTTTTCTTGCGTGTCGTTCTTTTCAAATATCTTTTATTTATATTTTATATTTTTTATTTCTCAATCAATGGAAAATTTTGACTGCTAAAAATTAATCAGACATCAGACAAGAAAATATTTATTTTAAAATTTTCAAAAATCTTGTAGTTTTTGTACAAGAATTTAAAGATCATGAAAAACATTTGAAAACAGAAAGGAACAAGGACACACTCTTTCATCTAGAAGACAATGACAATAATGAGTGGCTAATAAATTATAAAATAAATAAACTCGTAAATAAATCGTAAAACAAATAAAATCGTAAATCATTATTGTAAATTAATATTTGTTGTAAAACGTTTATGACGGTTAAACAATCTATGCAAGCAATTGGAGAGATGCAGAGGAAACAAAACTTAATTTGTTACCTAGTAGAAAAGAAGCCTTTTTAAAGAAATTTTGTCCTAGAAATGGATCCCAATAGTCTTGTATAGTATTATGTTGAAAAAGAAACGGCAAACATATGGACGCACAACATATGACATTTCTGCTAACACTATTTTTGTCTGTAAAAATACATTTGAAAGGAAAACATAATTTATACATTATAACTTTTTGAGAGAAAAGCCAAAAAGTCTACTGACAATAGGTTTCGAAATGCGTGGAATCCGTATCGGTAAGTGTATTTTTTCTCATTTAATTTCTTAAAAATATTCATTAAGAATCGCCCTGCGTTATCTTACGACTTCGTTAGGACGTCGCGGATCTTTTCCGGCCACATCTCTGGAGTAATCACTATTTGTCGATCACTTGGTGTACTCACGCAAAAAGAAAATAGATCCTTGATGCCGTCGTCACTCAGAAAAGAGTTTCCGATAGAATTCGAGCATTCAGGACGTTTGTCTTATACTGGAAGTAACGTCTGCCTAGGTAGAATTTATGGAGGCTCGGTCAAAAATCATCGAGTTTGCAATGCTCGAGACAAACATCAGGGAGTAAGCAGCGAAGAACCTTTACCGCAACCATCATCAGCATCAATACCACCGGCACCGGTCTTTGCACCAGCTAAATCATTAGACGCTCGAAAGCACGAGCCCCCCGCGGTTAGCATTAGTTCATCTGTCTCTGGTTCGCTTCACAGCCGTTCCCCTTCTCGAACGCGTCCTTCTTCTCTCTTCCCACTTTCCACCCCCTTCTTTCCTCTTCCTCTCGTGTTGGCTCCCTCTCTTTCTCTCGTGGATTTCTCGATTCTTCATTGCTCACCCGTTTCCTCCTCCTTTCGTTCTTCATCTCGTTCTTCATCATTTTTTTTTTCTTTTTACGCGTGCTCGCGCTCTTTTGCCCTTACATATACCACCGTAGCCCTTCCTCCTCTCGTCTCCGTTATCACGTCTTTCTCTTCTTCTGACTGTCCCTCTTACGCTCTTCTATTCTCATACGAGGTTCGGAGGGTTTCGGCCGCTTAATATATGAATCTCACGCATCGAACCCCACGGTACACCGCGGGATACAGCGAACGACATGTGTTTCTCTACTCTCTCGGGGTTTCTTCTACCCTTCTCTTTCTCTTCTCCTCTTTTTCTTTACTCGGACGTCTTTTTTTCCTTCGACTCGTCCTGCGCGCATTTCTGTCGCACTTCTCTTCTTGGTCAAACCGCGCTCTTCTTATTTTATGGACCGTTTGGAAAATCGAATGCGGTGC
Organism: Anoplolepis gracilipes; assembly: GCF_047496725.1. Taxonomy (NCBI): domain Eukaryota; kingdom Metazoa; phylum Arthropoda; class Insecta; order Hymenoptera; family Formicidae; genus Anoplolepis; species Anoplolepis gracilipes. Next base: position 6,652,240 of record NC_132975.1, read on the forward strand.
TGAGTACCGGAAGCAGTTGCTCACTGTGAACACGATCAACACTTTATGATATGCTTTATTTTCTATGAAAAGATTGTAACTATTAAAAATTACTGAAACTAAGAGGATGTTAAATTATCGAATTATAAATTTATTGAGCTTGAAGTAAAATATTTTAAAAAATAGTTTTTATAATTAAAAAAAAATTTTTTATATGAAACTTTCAAGTATTTATAAAAAGCAAAGACAAAACAAATCAACCAATAGCATTGTATTTATTGAACATTAATATTTCCACCAAATACATATGTCAGTTTAGAAGACATATATTAATTTTGATATTTTTTGTTGATATTTTTACGGCAAAATTTGGTCCTGTTTTCGAATTACTTAGGGCCTGTTTGCTGATAAATCATTCGCTGCTTTATGATAAATGTTTAAGACTGAGGCAAAAAACAAATTATACCTGGTACGATGAGAATGATTCGCGCTCAAAAGTGGCTTGAATAAAATTTTGAACAATAATGCTCGGAATATATTTTGCACGGTTGGGAGTCGAAGTAATTAGAGAAACATCTGGCTGGCACGAGGCAAAGCAATCTCTTTTTCATGGTTGTCAGAGAACAATAAAATCAATGGAAAAACGCAATCTTTATGGGAAACAGAAAATTTATTTTAGTCGATTTATCTTCTTCTCGCTCTTCTTTCAAGTTAGATTTACGTTATGGGAGACCGTATATGGGCCATTTTGCACACTTTACGTTTGCACACGTCACCGAAAACAGTCTTGAATGAAAAACCTCTATTCTATAAAACCAAGAGTGTTGAGTAATCGTTATTTTTGTCACAAATAATGTGCTCTACTTTATTTAATATAAAAATTAATGATAACTATACGATACAGATTGTTTTGTATTAAAGCAGTGAAAAAAGTAGTTGTACTATTTTTAATGATTTTTATTAAAGTCGCAATTATTCACATACACAATATTGAGCAGCGACATTTACAGAGTCTCATATCTTTTATTTAATTAATTATTACGCGAGACTGAAGCGACATAATTCACATCGCTAACAGCTGCAGACACGAGATGCATCCAGATCTTTGATGTGTACCGTTTATATCGAGACACGTGTAATCCCGCTTCTCCGCGCTATTAAAGTAAACATCGCATTAGGTAGGGAAATGTCAAACCTACTCGCGTCACGCCGTTGTACATGCATCTGTAACAAATGCGAGGTGATATGAAATAATAAGCCTATTAGTCACAGGATCAGGGAGGAGACCAGGCTTAACGATAGACTCTCTCTCTCTCTCTTTCTCTCTCGTTATTCATTTTCGTCCTCTCGGATGTATCATTCCACTAGTATCTTGTCCGCGTATCGTGCGTGCTGCGTTCGTGTTTCCACGACCGAGTCCCGAACAGTATTCACGCGAGGATTTATGGCGCGTCCACTCATTCATAAAAATATTATTCAAATTTAGACTGTCTAGACGATGAGGAGCTGGATCGCTGTCTCACGAGAGAGAACGAAGGTGCCGGATCCATCGAGATGCCGAGAGAGGCTCACCACGTTTATACCTATTCCGTTCATTGATAGTTTGAAATTTTACTCGATCTCGCTTTTCTCAATTTTTTCCTTGATCCCGGAAAAGAATTTCATTAAAACGTATTTAGTCGAGCAAGACTATTTAAAAGGATAATCCCGTTTTATTATACATATAAAGGAAGGATTGTTTCCCAAATCAGTTACATAATTTTAATTTTGAAAATTCTCATAAAAATATAGACTTCACGAGAAGAATATTAATGTTTAAAATTAGCAGTTGGATCAATATATAACGTTAGTCTTTAAGTAACGTTATTTTTATTTTTTTTTTACAATACACATAGCCTAAGACCGTCGTAAACTTTATATTAAAATCATTAAAAAATTGTTCTTATTCGAAAGATATATTCACTTTTATTTTTATCTTATGAATAAAATACTTGGTAAAAAATGCATTTCTTATTTGTCTTATTATTTTTAATTTTTAAGATTAACTAAGCATCTTTTTGTATTTGATATATTATATAAGTATGTGGAAATAACACGTGGTAGATTGTTTTCTCGTTCGCAAGAATCGTGCATCCACTTTTGCAAGACATTTCTCGCGCCCTTTCGACCGACGGTATTTCGTCGTATCGCCCACGCTTAACATCTTGATTCGCGATGTTACTCGCCATAAATAATGTTCCCATCTACCCTTCTCGTGAAATTTTATCGCCGACCAGCAATATGACGTGAAGCGAAAATTTAAAGGCTAGCCAGAACGTTTGAAAATAATAGTCGAGAAATGATGGATATCTTACGAAATTTGAATTTATTGCGAAGATCTTAAAATACAATAGCTAAATAAATAACACATGTATTTCAAAATCTATTTTATCTTGTGCAATCGCGAAATTAATTTAATATTTTAGAATAATAATTTGTCATTCATTCAAAATTTACAAGTGAGAAGTATTATTTCGAATCGTTTGTTTACACAAAAATCGCATCTTTTTTTCTGTCGCGCGGAATATTAAATACTAACGCAATTAACAAATTTTAAAAGAAAACAGATAAATATGGGCGAACGAGAAGTCAAACGGAGGCGGAAACAAGCAAGAGCAAAGAAAGGGAGGGAATTAGCAAGCAAGAATCATGGTGAGCGGGCGTGTGCGATCTCTTCTGTAAAAGCCCCACAGGTTACTAAACTAAACCAATGAAATCGTGCTGGGATTAAATAATTCATGCTGGGAGTGTAATCCGCAAATTTGTTTAGGATTACGAGCGCTCGCCGCGTTCACACCACGTGCGGTCAAACAATGGCTATCTTTCAACGCAACGGTGTCACTATTTCACGGTGTGTCTTTTTAAATATCTCCGTTTAAAATGTCTGTTCAAAGCAAATCAGCATGTAAGATAAATAGATGATCATTTGACTCTGTTTATGACAAATGTTTTGGGCGCCTATGTTTTGTAGTATCGAATAACAAATAATCACATTCCGATACATTGAGTCTTCCAAGATGCACAATTTTTAACTGTTTTTTGAAAATTTGATTAGTTATTAAAAATATAAATATTTATTACTTACGTTATTAAAAATATAAATATTTATATACTAATATTTGATTCGTTATTAAAAATAATATTTAATATATGTGTGCTTTGTCAAAAAAAATTCCTTTGATCTTAAAATTCGAGTATCTAATATTTTAGATATCGCAAAAGCTTGAAAATTATTATCATATTAATAAGCTTTGCGCGCGATATTTTTGACAGTTTAATATATTTTTTTAAATGTTGTTGCTTTATCACAGGGATTAATTGCGTATCGATGGTGGCCGTCGAAGCAACATTGGATTTGTCGATTTGACTCGCGGTGGTGCTTCTAAAACAGGGTGGCGGGCGCGAAAGGACAACACACGCGGAAACACGGGGGGTAAGTCGGACGACATACGGAGAGCACGATGTCCCACATACTCTGCGTGTTCGTTGCTTAACGTCGGGTGCGGCCAACATCGGTCTTTTGGTAATGAATAAAGGCGAGATGGGGGGTCCCCTGGTCCCTTTACTTTATCCCGGTGACTCTGAAGGAAGGGGAAAAGGGCCGAAAGCCAGGCGTCCTATACCGGAAACGCAAGTGCTAAATGCGTAATGATCGCTAAACGAAACCACCCTGGGTTTCTAAAGCTGAAATACATACATATATATTCCTCCATTTTCATGAATACTTACCCCCTAGCGTAGCCGTTAGGATGTAATCTTTTGACGTTTTCTCTAATTAATTGTCATTCCTACAAAAAAAGACTTTAGAAACCACATAAAAAAATACAGAGAATATAATTTTTTAAAAACAAAATTATATTATATTATATTTGAAGCAATTTAATTGGCATCGATTATCCACGTAATGTCCATAAACCGTTCTGGAATCACTCAATCTATTAAAAATAATATATATATTTTTTTGTCTCAATCGCTTCATGAGCGATTCATTTGACAGCTAGATCTAAGAATCATGCTCTCTCGACGAGAACGAACCAGGTGGCCGCGTTGTTTGCGCGCAACCGACAAGGCCCGAATACGCGACTAAAAAGGGAAAAGAAAAAACCGGGAGGACGAAATCATCGAGTCGGCTGTTAAAATTATAGAGCGAAAGCAGGCGTCGCGATGCCTCCTAGAGCGCGGCGGTATTCAGTCGCGGGGAACCCCCGCGAAGAACCGCGACAATGCGCCCGCCACGCGAGAGACAGAAAGAGAGAGAGACCTCCCTTGTTCTTCACTATACTTGCCCCCTATCTTAATCCAAGTCCCGGGGGGTCCTCGTTCGTACGCTACTGGTCATTCGTTTGACGCGAACGTTTGTATACGATCGCGCGAATTGCGATCTAGCGTGTACGCGCCTAATCATGCGGCAATGAACCCTGTTGATCTCCTTTCGGGTGTTTCGGAGTCGGTTAGGTTGACATCAAACAGACTATTTTCTTTTTTTATTTTATTTTCTTTTTTTAATTTTATATTATAGATAAAACTCTATAATTTCTGTAAATCCTTGTTCCCTCCGGTCGCTAAGTCATTAGTCGATAATTAATGGGTGATGGTTAGATGTACCAAATGCGATTTATTAAATTTTCCTTCTCTGTACGCTACTAGTCATTTATTTGACGTGAACATTTATATACAATCGTGCGAACCGCAATCTAATGTCCCTGCTTAATCATGCGGCAACAAACTTTGTTGTTCTTTTCGGATATTTCAGACTCGATTAGATTCAAGACTGATATGTTCTCTCTTTCTTTTTTTATTTATATTATAGACAAAAGTTTCTATAATTACTATATAATCTCTCTTTTCTCAAACACCGAGTCGTTAGTCGATATCAATGCGTGATTAAATATGCAAACGGCACTTGTCCATTAAATTTTTTCTGTTGATTAGAAAACTTAAATTACTCGCCATGTGATTAGATGTAGAAGTTATAAAGTTTTGCTCTGTAGAATATAATTTAATTTTAAAATCGTAAATATTATATCAAATTTTATAATGTCTATATATACAAAAGTTCATAAAAATAAAAATTTTAATTCTATTGGGCAAATCTTTAATTCATTATTAATTTTATATTTTAAAGGGCTAAAAGTACTTTGCATAATGTCAAATTCATAAATCTCGAAATGTACTAAATTTATTAACTGTCTTTAACATCGTTCAAGTATTTACGATGATAAAACTTCTTATCGATATGTAACAATGAAAAAAAAATCACTTTGCACTTATTTAACATTTAATTAAAGTCGTAAAAAATAGTAATAGCATGAAAATAATATTACGTGATTGAAACCGCATATCTCTTTTGTAAAAACGTTCCTTCGTCAATTTTTTCGATGAACGGATTCACTTTCACCCTTTTCTCTGGGATCGTTAGCGAAATTGCAGAGAACATACTCAATGTCGATTCGATGAACGTGGCACGTTTGGTCGTGGGAGCCCCCCCGCGAACAACCGCGACAATGAACGCCCGTTCGCGGGGGGTCCGTCTACATGCTGTCGGATATTCGCTGACGGTAGGCACACTTCCGACTTCTCGTGTATATTAGTATCACTGGACCACCGTGAACAGAGGAAACGGCGGACTATTTTGATATGAAATGTTTAACACATTTGTACCGCGTGTTAAGATATAATCTATCTTCCATAACAGTGTTGTATGACTTTTGCAATGCGTTTTATAATGATTTACATGGGGAAATTCCGATAACACATGGGCGACATTATAATCTTGTACTACAGTTTCCGAATTAAATGCATTTACAAGAAATTTTGATTTTTAAATTTCACCAGTTACAATATTCAATAATTAATAACCGATGATTCGAGATAGAAACGAATACGATAATTACGCAAAGAGACCAATCATGATGATGGAAAATTTCTGATTTTCACCGTTTGCAGGTGCGTTTAACACTGAAGACCTGGAGAAATATGAATTCATTTTTCCAATGGAGCCACTTGTGATGCTTTCACTTTTAAGTCCATAAAACTGTAAACAAAAAAGGCATCTAGTTTTCAGATATCTTGTCGTAAAAATAGCTAATAAAAATATTCGTCAAATCGTATGGTCAAAATTGTTAAAGTCCTACCAGTTACGCATGATGATCAATTGAACATATGTGGTCGTCAAGTATCTAGTTTTATGTATATAGATTAGCAATCGAAATTTTGCTACTTGCTAATAATATTTCCCGATAATTAAAAATTTTACGCGCGCGCGAAAGTAGGTTCAAAGCGATTTAATATAAATCAGCTGATGAATGAAACAATACGTATGAAACGAGAATAAACAGCAAGCCTAAATGTCAATCGTACATTAAAAAATTTCAATTATATTCGCAACTTATGTGCGTATACATACACGTATTTAAATATGACGTGTATAGATAATATATAAAGTAATAAAACGACGAAGAAGAAAAAAGAGGGGAAAAAAATGTTGGAAGACAGTACTCGTCGCTTCGACGCGCTTTATTATTAGGCCACTATTGACGCTGCCAATCGACGTGGAAATTAATACGCGAGGGACTCTCGTTCGTCGAGTCCCGACTTTAGTCTGTCCGCTCTTTACGTCGTTGCTGCGTGCGAGTTCAAAAGCGCGGAAACGCATGCCTTTATCTCGAAGGACTTGTACGTCGAGTGGTACTCCGTTCTCTGTCGAGAGTATTACACTCGACTCCAAGCGCGCACGAGGCCAGATGTTTTCAAGTACTCCGATACTCTTTCGCGCGTGCGTGCAGCACGCGCTAAGTTCGCGCTTCCTAAAAGCTGTTTGGACTCGCGACAACAACCATCACATTGTCGCCCTTTAAAAGGAATTAGGGTGCTTTAGGAAATAGCGAGCTTTCGCTACATTTCCGCCCTATCTTGCTCGCGAGACGAGAGAGACTTGAATTATTACCTTTTCTCAATTAATCCTTATATTTTGACGGGATAAAATCGTTGTCATCACTTTGGAATGAAAGGATAAATTAAGAATTTTCATGTTATATTCCTATTTTTTTATCCGCTTTATTGTTAGACTTATGTGTATATAATATAACCGGTTACGCTGCTGCGAGATCATCACACGTGATATCGAATCGATTTGTGCGGGGTATAATCAAAGGATGATAAAGAAAGACAGAGATGATTTCTCACGGTATCTAATGCGCGTACGAATTCATCGGGAGAGCCCGCGGTCCATTTCCAGCGCGGTGGGTCCGGCAGATCGAAGCACGATGACTTAAAGCGTCTTCGAGTGAAACTCATCTGTTCATTCGCCGGGCAACAATGCCGCGATACAATGATACACACACTCTTCCATGAGCGCAACTTCTTCTTTTTGTCCGACTCTCTCTCTCTGTTGCCGGCCGCGCCGAATAGAATCGAACGGTGATGATACGCGTGTACTAATCGGGATAACAAACGTGCCGCTTTACGAAGAGAAACGATATTTCAAGCCGTAATATACAGACCAAATGCGACAAGTGTTGTCACTTGTTGGTATTACTCCAATTTCAGAAAGTACGTTAATTGATAATTAATAAATTAATTAAATAAGTGTGCTAATTAATAAATTAATTAAAATTGTCGATTGATATAATTTATATTTATATATAATTTTTGTACGAGATCTTTCTCTAGACAAATGTTTAAAATAATATCTAAAGGATAGAAAATATTTAAAATTTATAGTTTTTAGAATCCAATAAAAAGATTTTTTTTTAAATTTCAAGATTATATTTTGAAGATTGCAATTAATTTGTATTTTTTTAAACAAATTAATTTAAAACATATATATTTACATCTTTAATATATCCAAATAAAATAATACATTCGATAAAATAATATATTACTTATGTATAAAAAAATAAAAATATATAATTTTCTAATTTAAAAAATATTTGTATAAAAAAATCTTATATTACATTACACTCACTTTACTGTAAATATCATTTAGCATTGTATATGACAACTATTTGTCTTCAATGTGAACAACTGTATATTCTCGAACTAAAGAAAGGTTGAGAGAAAATAAGGAAAATAAAACGGTTTTCCTAAATTTTACAAAATAATAAATTTACTTTTTTTTCTTTCTTTTCTTCTCTTCAACAAATAAAGTCAAGATATACGTTAAAAGTATACGATAATACGTTTGCTGGAAAAATAAAAATGTTCAAACAATTCATTATTTACAGCATCGTACATCTTTCGGTTACTGTCCCAGAAGCGATAACGTACTTCTACAGAATTTATTGTTACACTCCGGTTCTCCGGTCCTCCTACATATTTTCCATCTCGGAAGGAACTTGGGACGCAATAAAGCGAGTCATAAATTCTTCTATGGATTATCCTTTTATCGATGTTCTCTTCGCTACAAAACGCGACCGAGAACATCGAAATCGTGTTTTTTTAGAGGCGTAAATTACTTTCATCTGTCGCGTTTCGATCGTTAACCGGACATATCAGCTATATCAGATATCTATCAAAAATAATATAGAATGCATCTTAATATATTATCTTTTCTTACCTCCTTGTTGTATGATATATATATCAAGCAAATCAACAGCTTTTTTTCTTTAATAATGTCTTCTGTGATTTATGAAAAGAGAAGAGAAGCAAATTAAAACGTCTGCTAAGGCGATTAATTTATTATAGATGATTGAGAACATTAATTGTCATTTATTTTTGATTAGATAAATTTACGTTCGCTATCTGGCTAGAATAGACTGAACAGATGATATTAATTTTTAAATAACCACGGATATAGAAAATAGTTCGCGAATTATTTTAAAATTTATGAAAATTGGAACATTGTCTTTATTATACCTATTTATTGTGACTTTCTGTCGCGCGACCACTTTGTCACCTACTGAAAACTTATCGTTCTCGCACATGGTATCCCTTGTTCGCGATGTCATGTGAGTTCACATTTAAAATTTAAGCCCGGTCCTCTCGTGGTGCCAAGTCACGCGCCGCCCGTAGCGCTTGTTGTCATTGTCGGTGCCCGCAATCACGCAATGATCACGCATGCGCGCGAGGACGATACGCGCGATCCTCACTCAATCGATCCTTTTCGAGGAATCTATCTCGAGCGGAATGTATCAAAGGTATAATTAATATAAAAAGGTTTATTAATATATCCGCGATTGGTCCGTGACGATGATGCGTTATCCACGCGTGACTTCTTGTCCGAAATCATATTATACAGTTTTAAAAAAGGTTATTATAAGCGGTTAATATGAAAATATTGCAATAAATTTTTAGATATATTTCAACATTGATTTTCTAATTCTCTCGAGTATTCTAATGCTCTTTCTTCCTTCTTGAAATTTCTAGAATATTTCAATTGTCAGTAGATTCGATAGACAATGGATTTTTAAGAAAGGAAGGGAGGAGCAATGATTTTTAAGTAAAAATCCAAATAAAAAAACATTTAGAAATGTACATTTCATTATGATCATTTGTGAAAGTGTGTGTAAGCAGACCTCTCTTTTATCAAATTAACTACATTGACTGAATGAAATTGTAGGCCTCTTTATATGGCATTTTATAATAGTATTAATACTGACATATGAATAAATTATCATTTATCTTGAAAAATTACTTAACATGAAAATTTATTTGTATCAAGAGACATGATAGTGTCTGGCCCTAACATTAAGGGGACGTCTCAAAAACACCTTCGGGATGTCTTCTGAATGCCTTTTGAATGTGCGTCTGCGTAAGTAAGAAAAAAGCTACCTTTCGTCGTGGAATGTATCATTTATAACCAGACAATACTTCACGAATTATAATTATTTCTTTAATAAATCGATGTATTGATGGCAAGCGCTGACATAATTATTTGAGAAAGAGAGCTGAAAGGTACCAAATGAGAATGCAAAAATAAGATCGTGACTCGCGTAATAATCTCCCCGAACGGTGTCGTTAGTTTCTTCATCTCGTGCTCCGACGTTGCACGGGTGAAAGAGCAAGAGACTGTAAAAGTCGATTGTCGAGTTCCCGCCCAGCGACTCCTTGGCCAATCAGAAGCGCATGCTGGCTGCCGGTCTCGGTTCTTTTTTTACTCTTTATCAGTTATACCAGAGTAGTTTTCTCGTCTCAACGCCATCTTAGTCGGCCGGACATTATGTCCGGTCTCATTGATTATTCCTGAGAATCCATGACGTCGATTGACGAGAATCCTTATTCACGACATTTTCTCTCCCGATTTTATTCGATTTTTTTTGCCTTGCAGCAAGCTCTTACAAATATTAGTCAATATTTGAAGAATTTTTACATTTTCTGAATTTGCATATGACAGTTCAGGACATTCCTCTCGCTCGATTTTATAATATGTGCAAAACGATACTGGTTTAATAATAATAAAAAAAACAGAAGTTGAAAAGAAAGACCATGTTTAATTATCTAATTATTGCACTGCTGTGTAATATATGTTGACTTTTTAACTAAATTATCCTTAATTATATCGATTAACACGCGCTCGAGTTTCTGTCACATATCATGTATTTAATTAAAGCACCTGGCAAAATTAAATGATTATTATATTGCGAGCAAAAATAATATTCATAACGTCAATGTGATCGCATAAAATCTGAAATTTATACAACACGGCATTTATGTTCTTCACGGTTATTACTTTCAAAAATTCTGCATTTCGACACGATAATTTTACGATCTGGTTGACGCATTTATACTCGTTATTCAATTATACATTTTCTGTTTAATTTGTTCATCTCATATTATAAGAATGCCAAAAGATAACGGAATAAAATAATAGAAAGAAGAGAAAATAATTTTCAATTTACATTTAATTTATCACAATAATTAATGACATTTAAGCTCAATATTCGTAAAGATTTGATGCTTGTTGATTATTATAATCTAAGTAGGTGGTTTTAAATCACCTCTGTGTGTTTGTGTGTGTGTGTAATGCATTTTATTTTATTTTATTGTGCACCCTGTTCCGTTATCTTTTATAAGTTATAACATTTCTCAATTTATTAATGCAATCTCAAATATATACTTATCTTGAAAGTGGTCCATGCGATTCTCTAGAGAAATATTTTCGACCTTTCTGTGAAAAAAGAGAAAATCTTTAAACACACATTTGAACTTCTTTATAAAGAGATTGAATGCAGTCTACTAAAGCGCGTGCACCTCCTCGAACACGCGTACAACGGACTTACGTGGCTCCTCTGTTCCCCCGCCGAGGGCAACGGGACCCTCGTAACGTGCACTTACATCGTGAGAAAGATCTCGGTGCTCGCCACTCGCGGCCTGTAATTTGCACTTCCGTTCTCATACGAGATCGTACAATGTATGCCCCGAAGACGACGGCTACGGGACGCGGTAGAGAAAAGGCGGGCCGGAAGCCCGCAAGAAACGGGGCGAGGGGCGGGGGGAGAGGGGCCCCCAGCGAACTGCCGCTCTCATCAGGTGTTCCGAATTTCGACTTTCCGGACCCCGCGACGTCATTGAGGGGTAACCCGATGCCTGGCGACGCAGGTGCCCCGGGGATTGTTCCGCGTCGGAACAATCGAGCGCCCGCCAAAGAAAGTCCGTCTAAAACGTCGCGAAATGGGGTCGTGAGGCGACTTTTAGCGACCGAGGAGGGAAAATGCCCCCGATCTCCTATTCTCTCGGCGACATCGCGTCGCCGTGCCGGTGCCACGGGAGAATCGGGAACGATTTCTTGCACCTCGCCGAGAGAGCGAATGCCTCAACGACTGTGTTTTGGTCTCTCCAACGTACTCTCGGTCGCACGTGCTTCGTCATATTGTGCTCCCTTTTGTACCGGATCACTCATTGAGAAGTATGGGATGCGAAGTTTCTTCGCCTAACAAGACGACTTTAGACTATTAATATAGCGACTGAAAAAACGAATGAGAGATGGGAATTTCATATACTTATTATTAATGACAAAACAATTTTTTAATGGATGTTGCTGAAAAAAATAATCGATGCTGACCCTCAATTGCAAGTAATTTTTTTTTAAATAATTGTAATAAAAATTAACAAACTTTTAATATTAATTTTAGGTATTTATTTTTTTTTATGAAAATAAAGAGAGATTAATTTTTAATTTTTAAACTTTCTTTTGTAATATTAAAATTAAATAGAATCGAATCGGCACGAGCCGAATTTATCAGTATAAGAATATCTTTATTTTTTATTATAGCACTGTGTATTATTTAAATGACTAATTGTCAACCAATTTGCTACTGTTGCTAAATATCTCTATTAATCAATAATAAATATTAGATAAATAATATATCTTTATTAAAAAATAATATATATTAATAAATAATATATATTTTCAGTCAAAGAAATTAATTGAAAAAGGTTTTTGTATGCAATTTATGTGATATTAATAAAGGAGAAAGATCCTCTCTCTTTCTACATTGATCGGCTCCCTCTGTGTGTGTGTGTGTGTGTATGTGTGTGTGTGTGTGTACTCTGAGGTAGTATTTAGATTTTTTTAACACCAGAGACCAACGGATCCTTTGACGGATTCGTTCTTCGTGCGCTTCTGGTACTCAAAGAATTCGTTCCCGGCTTTTGCGCGCGCCTTTTCTCGCATACCGTTAGCTGACTGCTTCTAAAGGGAGAGAAGGTGGGTATATTAAATTCCATGATATATTTGTCAAAACGTGTGTGTGTATTTGTATGTGTGTGCTAGTGTTGCTTCAGAAGCCACCGTTGAAAACCCTTTGGAGGCACCGTTTCCGCCACATATTACGAGATACTCTGGTTCTACCCTCCTTCCTTTGCTCAACCTACTCTTTTCATCCTCGACATTGCAAGGTATATACTACGAAGCCGCGTAGCGCCTAATAATGCATATTAGCTTTGTCAGTTATGATTTCAAAGCGATTTGATTTTAATAGACTTGCGGGATACGCCGTTTCTGCGAGTATTTGATTTAATTAATTGCTACGACGCTAATATGAGGAAAGACAACGAATCGGGAGTTTAATGCAAGCAAGCATGTTTTGAGCCTTTATATTCAAATTTTGAATCCAGAATAACTATTATTATGATTGCTATAATAATTTAATTTGATATTAGAGGCAAAGATAACAAGCAATATTTTATTATTTGTAAAAGTCTGTATGGATTTAAATAATTTAAATACTGTCTTTTACATAAATTATAAAATTATTATAATATAGATTGTTGCATTAATGACAATTATAATCGTTAGGTTTGTCATACATTTTTTTATTAATTCAGAGTTTACAGATATTAATAAAATTTTAAATTCATTGGAATTTTTTGCGATGATGTTGATAATAAATTGTTATAAAATTTGCACAATAGAACCGACGAAGTAATATGTATTTTGACGATGACAAGAATGAAAATTGATTCGTAGGATGCGTCTTGTAAGCGAAATGGCTCCCATGAGAGATCCCTTCGTGATTCTCAAATTTTGTAGGCGTTTGCAATTTGTTAAGAAATTGCCTGCTAATTTACTTTGCAGATTCGTTCTGCAGGGAATCGCGACAATGATAGAAACTTGTCATCAGCCATGGTCCGCCGAGTAAAGCATTAATTTTCGCAAATCTTTGTTGGGACGACATTATTACCGGTTGGCTTCAAGTGCGATAAAGAATGCACGCAGCTTCGCTCTTGTTTGGCGCAGAATCAACAGGTTGCAGGCCGTTTTAAAGCCGCTATTCTGATGATTTATGAATTCACTTGGGAACGCAATGCATTTTTTTTTTCTTTATATTGCTACTTTTTATTTCGCACATCGCGAGGGGATAACATTAAAATCAATGAAAAATTTCTTGCTTCAAAATAAGTCCTTGTTTGAATATCTGATAAAATACTTTTTAATTAACAAGGCTTTTAAATATTTAAGTATATCTATAAAAATTAAATAATATATATTATTTGCATGCACGCGGGCAGAGAGATTAACGCATTTATATAATTGAGTAAAAAAAATGTTATTATATCGAAGCATCTCTTTAGAAAACATAAATGTGTGGGAATTTCTACAATTATGTATGTTATATATACATATAAATTATGAGATATATGGACTGCAAGCACATATGTCAGGCACAAACCACCTTGCACGGGTGTCCGAAGCGATGGTCCCGAAAATGCCTGACATAAGCAGAGGTGAGGGACTCACGAAAGGGCGAGTAAAAGGCCTGAGAAAACAGTAAAAGTAAAAATCGGTAAGATATGTGAGTAATAAAAGCGGACAATGGAGGGGCAAATTAATATTAAGGGTGGACTTCCTCGGGCGCGGAGCGAGAGACTCGGGACCCGTATCCTGGACGCGCGCGCGAGAGAGAGAAAGGCCTCTCGATCGAAGGTAGGTGGCAGAGAGAAACCAGGATCGAGTAGAGACAGTAATTTATCAACCGTAGATAGGAATCTCCACGGTCGCGTGTGCGGAATCGACAAAATATTGTCCGTTCTTTAGAATTTCTCTGTCCTCTCGATTCCCGATTCGACGATCGAGACGATTTCTTTCGTACTAGAAAAGTTAATTTCACATTGTCCTATATTTCTGCAATATATACGTGCTGACATAATGTTGATTGAAATCGCGCTTTCGACAAAAGAACGCGCCAGCCTTCGTCGAGGAAGCCCGGGGACAACTGTTTTGCCGGAGACGACGCGCCGGCCAAAAATACCAGACATACCAGCGGGCGCGCGCCCAGACGCCGCCCGCTTCTCGTAGAAAAATAATGAGAGACCAGGAGAAATAAAATAAAAAACAAGATTGTCCGTTCAAAAAGATCGGAGCTCAATGAACGCTGTGATGCGCTTGGCTCATCGTTCGCGATATAGGGAATGTTGTCTAAATTTTTTCAAAAAAGATCCATATATTTTAAACACCATTTAAACCCTAGTCTTTTAATTTCTTAAAGACTTTGTTTTAGAAGGCAATTTTCTTTTCTTTTATTTATTTTTATCTTCTCCCTATTTTATATATTATTGTATATATTTGTTATTTTCTTTACTATTTAAAAGAAAGGGAACTGAAATTTGACAGATGATTTGACAGATGTATTCGCGTAATGCGATGTAGTACATGGCTGGACACCTTTCACGCAGTCACGTGTGAAATTAACTGACAGATTGCACACTTTTATAAAATACAGTGAATTTACATCGACCATGCTTCTGTAATGCACTGTAACGGAGTGAGCCTGGCGCGCGAGGACAATGTAACAACCCGCTGGTAATAAACGGCAATTTGGTAGGCAAATCTCTGAGTATCCCGCACGAGTGTTCTTTGTAAACCCGTGTAAAATACTTCTGTGCGTACTAAATATTTATTAGCATCTCTTTTCATGGTTGTACAAGCAGCTTACGAACGATGACGCGTCGAGCAAATTACTAATAATACATTATCGTGCGTCGAAAGTTTTAAGTGTGTTATTAGATATATAATTATTTTTATAGACGACTAATTTAAACGAGCAAAAATATAATCAATAAATAATTCTTGAAATAGATTGCTATTCTCACATGTCTGACATTTGACACATTCAGTTTATCTCTTCCAACTTGAATTTCTCCACAATCTCACGGAATCTCCTCTAATTCGCTTCTTGCTAAAGCGAGCGATTTGTTTCTACAGAACGAGAACATTTAGATGAGACTCGCGAAACGAGTCCGTGCACGATTGCAAAGTTATAATTTATTTACTTCGGTCGCGAACACAAATTACACGCGTCAACACATACGTTTGGATACTTCGGCGGGACGGCGGACCTCCTCCTGGTTGAAGAAAAGACCGGGGCGAGGCAGAGGCACATACACACACACTCAGGAGGAACAACGTGGTCGGAGTGACGCGGGGGGGGAAGCGGCGGGGGCGACGGAGCTGTTTCGATCGCATAAATCTCGCGTATTCGGCTGCGTGACGGGTTCTAACGATATATTCTGATATAATTAAAACAATAAATAAGATGGCGTCCCACCGCGAGCACCAGGGGTCGATCTCTAGTTCGGTACCTTATCACCCCTCCTTCCCCGGATCACCCGTCTTCCTCCTCGCGTGCCTTCGGAAATTACGTTCGCGTACGCGACTCGCTGCTGCTGCTGCTGTTGCTGCTGCTGCTGCTGCCGGTTGGCCTCCTTCTAAAAGGGTAACCAGACACGAGTGAATGTATATCACGCGCGACGACGTGAACCTTAGGATCCTCGATACGGATATCATCCCTATGGATGTGACGTAATCCGAAACGGTAGTCGCGCCGACGCGGCGCCGAGAAGTAGATAATTATATCACATTATTGGCTCTTTTAATGTTATAATCATTGATATATGAATTGATACATAGAGCAATAGCGATTTTCTTTCTTCTCGGCGAAAGTATGCAAGTATCGTATTCGGTCAGATGTCCGAGGGATGTTTTACCGATAATTTACAAAACGCCAGTTAGAGAGGGCCATGAGAAGCGTGACCGAGGGCGTGGTGAGGCTTAATTACTGCTTAAACGGGAGTCCTCTCCGCCTCTACCAAGGTATAACCTATCATAATCCTATCCCGGGTGCCCTTTCGCCCTCGGCCCATTATCCACTCTGGGACGTTATAGTTTCGGAGCCTAGCGATTATGTTGAGGAACAGGTCAGCCACTGGTAAATTACACGTTTGTTTTTAGAGTTCGACCCCACCGACCCCTGTAATTTATCACTTCTCTCCGAATTCTTACGTGAACGGACTATCGCTTATCGCGGACGCTTCGCGTAACTTAAATATATGCCTTAGAAAATATTAAATAGATATACCGCAGAGATATATGTCTACCTGAGCTGTTTATATATCATCAGGTTTCTGCGAATTATCTCAATAAAAGATGCTGAGGCTCGTTAGCCTTAAATAAAATTGCTATAATTTCTTGTGTTCAGTACAATTTTCTCTCTTGTTTGAAATACTAATTTTATCCTTATCTTCCTTCGTTTGGTTTTATTGTCTTCTTATTTCATATTTTTCAATCAATATATCGAGCTAATTGATCAGTAGTTTTAATTTTTTATTTTATAAATAACATATTTTTAATCAAACAAAACACCTTTAAAGATAATAAGAGAATTTCTGATATATTCTTTATATATATTTCATAATAATATCTTAATCAACAGTTACCTAATTTTTTCAATTTTAGAATTAATTTATTATTTAGGATAATAAAAAACTGCTCTCAAAGGGCGGGATATGCCTGCATGATGTTGAATAATTTATAATCAAAGCTACACTTTTTTATGCGCCGATAATTTTGTTTCCAAAATAGATAATTCTTTCTAGCGAATTCATTATCGATATGCGGGCTTCTTCCCCTATGCTTGAGACACTACCCTTGGGTACGGGGCGCGTGAGCTCGAGTAAAGTAGTCAGGCCAATTGAGTGGTAATCGAGTACACCCCCTTTCCCGAGTAAACTCGATCATCGCGGATAACAGACTTATCTATAGCTGCCTGTAAATTAGGGTGTATTGTGTAGCAGTTGTTACTCTGATCGTTAACGTCGAAACAATGATCATTGGGTATACAAGATCCTTCGTTCTCTTCCCGAATCGTTAAGAGAAATAAAATTATTATGCATGTGTACATTATAAACATATCTTTCTTAATTTTACATAAATGTTTTGCGACTAGTTGTCATCAAGTTTCTTTATTATTAATTTGAAAAATATTTCTTTATTATTGATAAATGAAATGCAAATAAAAATTTACAATGGCTCAACATCTTTTAAGAATATATATTTTTTAAATTTTGATTGCAAGTGTTTTGCATTAGAGAAAGACTGTAGTATATTTTAATTTGCAAATTTTTCAACTCAACAGTAGAATCAATCGCGATTGAGAAACAATTTGCATTTTAAGGTTGTTGAAATATAATAAAGAAAAAAATTATAAAAATTCAAAGACAATATTCTAAATAAATCCTTTAATTGACATATGAAGATAAATATGTGCTTCAATTAATTTCTATGTCAATTTTTCTAACTACAAAGTTAATTGGATCTTTACAG
The DNA here is from genome assembly GCF_047496725.1 of Anoplolepis gracilipes. Lineage (NCBI taxonomy): Eukaryota > Metazoa > Arthropoda > Insecta > Hymenoptera > Formicidae > Anoplolepis > Anoplolepis gracilipes. The sequence goes on from NC_132975.1 coordinate 6,670,298, forward strand.
AAGGGCAGAAATCATGGAAAGAATGAAAGCATCTCTCTCTTAAGTACAGTAACGATCGTGCTAAGCAAGGAAATTTTAATTATACAATAATTAAAAGCGTTAAGTTTTCCGCTATCGCGCGTTTTCCACTTTCTTCCTCTTTCGTTTTTCATTCCCTCCTTTCTTTTTCCTTGATTTCTGTCCGCGGTCCTCGTGTAATGTACAACGAACGATAAATTAATAAAGCCCGCTCAGTTATCCAGCTCCGCGTTGTTAATTTCCTGATGTACGTTCGCGCTGAGTTTGCGGAGTGCGATAATAACTTTGTAATTAAACAAGAAAATACGACGACACTAACTCGACATTTTTTCTGAAACTTTTTTGCTTTAACGCGCAAAAATTATATCTTTTTGAAGAAGGCTATAAATTATTAATGAAATATAGTATTCTCTCTTTTCTTCGCAATTTTTTTATTTATTCCTAAATTATTTGAAAAAGAAGTATTTATTTTATTGATTGTGTAACTACTGTAAATAGAAATTTATGATAAATGTATATACATACATACAGATGGAGATTTCAAGAAAAAAAATATAATAGATAAACAGATTAGAAGCATTTATTTTACTTTGGAATATTAAGGAAATAATTATAAAATCAATTATAAAATCGACAGTACTAAAAGTTATATTAAAAGAAGGAAAAAGAGAGCGTGAGAAGCAAAAGAAAAGAGAAACTTTGGTTTTTACTAGCAGATAAAAACTAGAAATAAATTTGTTTTATTTTATGTCCTTTCAAGTTACTTTAGTCATTGTTCAAAAGTCAGTGCTTTTTTTCCATAAGATACTGAAAGGGTTTTTACCTGAGTCTGAGATTACTTGAGAATCCAAAGATGTTTGTATATTCATAGAGATGCTAAAGGCATTATGGAAAAAATTGTAAAAAAATTATTAAACAATATATTTTTTGTTACACGATTGCTACAGAATTTCTATTCATCATGCATTCTAAAGACTTCAAAATCCTTTTCGCTCTTACTTTTCTCGATTATGTTTAGAATTCATGGGTTTGGATGTCGATTTATGTATTAGTGAGATAATAAAGTACTGTCGCTATGTACATAATAAATACGTACATCATAACAATAAAAATAACAATATATTTAATGAAATTTTGGTAACAATACTTGATCGAATAAAATCGAAGATATCACTGACAGGATATTAGAAGGAAATCTTAAACACGTGGAGGATGAAAAACGAGCCAGTGCACGTGGATGCAACGGAGAGAACTAACGCGATCTTTAAGCTCAGCTTAAGACGGGATCACGCGCAGCGGGTGCTTAAATGTTGATATAATCGGGGCACCGATTTCGATGTCCCGGTAGCCGTGTTGCCGATATGTGGATAGTCTCATTGTAAGTTCGATAAAAATATTATAATTCTCACAAAAGACGGTTCGACTTAGGATTTTGGACTAAAGGGCGAATTGATCGAAGATGATAGGCGAGAGGTAAGATGATCACATGTTTCGAGCTTACGTATATTTTTGACACGGGGACACGTGTTATACGCGAGACATTATGCCGGAAACCGCGTTGTCGAGAATATAATGTCGAAATAATATCGCGAAACGTTGCCGAGAAAATTATAACGTCGGCGGCCGTAAATTCGTTAAGAGGTCGACGTATGTCGGCCATGATTATAAATTCAAGTATGAAACTTATAATCGTGTTTGTTTTAATTAGAACCGCAGCATGCGCTGGGCTCATTTAAGACACGGAGTTTACGCCAGTTTTCCTCTCCCCTCTTCGTCACGGTTTCTCTCTTTCTCTCTCTTTTTCGCGCCCGCTTCCCGTTAATTTCACGTAAGGCATTAGCGCGTTAATAAACCGTTATTTATCGACGCTCTTCCACGATTATTTACTTCCAGCGTCCTGCTGCATTTTGCCCGCCTGCTTTTCTATCTCTTAAATTAGACGCCGCTTCTCGCGTCGTCCATACAAGAATCCACGTAATATCTCGGCGCAAAATTTATTTTGTCTTACATTGTACGACAAAACCCAAAATAATTCGCATAAGTTTCACCTAATAAATAACGATATAATATTGTGAATATATTTTTAAAAAAATCGATCGATACACAAATGGTACTCAACAAGTCGCTTTCTCTCAGGATTTGACAGTTTTGTCAAATAATCCATATGTCGTGTGTCTAATTTTAGCAACTTATGTCAACCGGATCTTTTCTAAGGGACGCGATTTGATTATATTATATTATACTTACCGTAGAGATTTTTACGCTTCGGCTTCGCTCGGAATTTGTCCCATGTATCATGTCGATCCTTGCGATTTATCTCATTCGAGGACAGAGATTTTACGCGGATAAATTTCAAATCCGATCTCGCGCATCGCTCGCTTCGTGCAAAGCTTAGCTCATGAAAGGAACCCTTTGGTTTGTTGCAGGGTACCATGTGTGCACATGATATCACATACGATACAGAGGTAAGATGGTGTGTAATCAACAGCGGATTAGAACGACGACATTTTCGCCGAGTAACGTTACATGATAGTAGCTTGGAGTAGCTATTTGTTTGATTCGTTGTCCTGATCCTTTCAGCTTTACTCTAAGAAATCTTTTTGAACGTTTAGTTATACATAGTTATGATTTTAAAGACAAGTTTAAGAAGATTAAATAACAAGAATGAATTTTGAAGTTGAATTGAAATTTAAAGTTGAAAGCAGCAAACAAAATTGCCGAACAGATAACTTTTTGAATATTTTATAACAATAATGTGTTAAACGATAACATATTTCTATATAAATATCATGTGCAAAACGGTTCAGTTAAATAAATATATACATATATTATTTAGATAATAAATTAAATTAAAAAAATTATGTATACTTATTATAAACATAAAATAAATTATTGTAGAATGAAATAAATAATATTATCACAAATTAAAAATTATTATGTTTTTACTGTTTGTAAATAAAAAAGTTGCTTATCATGTAAAATTAAACATGCAGTTACCACGCAATTTATGTTTTAATGATCATGCACCGATAGTCGGTAAGCAAATTATTTTGAGTTCTTATTTTATCGATAACGAATAATAATAAAAGAGACAGTAACGTATTTTAAAAGTATTTCCTTACGTGCCGAAAATATTTGAGAATGTAAATTGGCTAATTTATTTATTTACTGGGTTATCAAAATGACATGTTAAATTAAAAGAATAAATTATATTCGACAGAGTAAATAAGGCTTTTATTTTAGAATTTAGAATAAGGAAAAGACATTCAGATTTCAGGATAGGCATTATTCGGGCAATAATCTGAGATATAACAGGTGATCGGAATTGACACTTGAGCTATGGTGGATTTTAAAGTCGACGGAAATATGACGCATTAAATATTTTTCATTTTCAGACAAATTTAAAACGCGATACTATATAAAGCAGTAAGTTTTATTTTGAGCGAACATTGATTAAATTTTCATGTTCATCAATATTTATCCATTTATAGACGAGCATTATTTAACGAAAGTTTAATTTAAAAATTTAATTAAAATTTTGTGAAACTTTATTTAAAAAAATTCATATAAAAACGTATAATTCTCAAATATTTGTTGATTCACATAAATCTTGTTAATTATTATATAATAATTATCTATTATTATTAAAATTCTTTATAATTGCATTTCCTTATAATGACATAGAATTATAATCTGTAATTGTATTTATAGGCAATACATTTTTTTTACATACAATTTTTTCCTATTAATGTACATTTAGTTATGCCTAATAAATATATGTATGTGTCCATAATAGAGATTTTTTTTACAAATAATTGTTAATATCGTTGACATAATTTTTAATATTCATTACAATTTATGTTCATTATAATGAATGTAATAAGAAAATTTAATTGTTGTATAATTCGCACGCAGTAAGTCGTAAGATTGCTTTAATTAACATACACATTATATTTCGTAATCGCGTTGTACTTTAAAGTACGTTAAATGTATTGAATATTGAATTATTTTAGTTAAGGAATTTTACGATGACTTTATGTATATACATTTTAACGCGTCATATTTTGTCACATAGTATAATATGTATATGTCATTGTTTTGCCGCGAGGAGAGAGAGAGAGAGAGAGAGAGAGAGAGAGAGAGAGAGAGAGAGAGAATGAGCATACTCGACCTTGTTTTTGACGCCACGCATTCCATAGTAAGAGAGGGGAGAACGCCGCGTACGTAATTCACGACAGCCGTGAGTCATTCATTCTCACTCCGGCAGACGTAGTGTGCGCACGTGTTTACTCCGGCGCCGGCGCCGGCACGTGCGTCTTGCGTTCGGTCATCTCGAGGTCGAGCGCGCCGTACACTGTTCTCGCGACGATAATACGTAATAATAATATGAATAATACGTAATAATATTACGATAAATCTTAACATATTAAAATACGTATAAAATAATTCCGAAATAAAATAATAACATTCGACCTCGGTGACATATAGCGCGCTATTGTTTTTGACATTCGTCTCGGCTCTCGCGATCGCGGTCGTGTTCATATTTCCTGATTTCGATCACGAAATTATTATGTTGTCGAGGATCGTATTTGATGCCGATTAAATGGGATTCTTTCAACGTTGCTTTCCATTGAAAAATGATTCATTAAAGAAGATGTCGAATCGATATCGTTTATCGGCGTTTATTTGACGTTTTTTTAATCGTCATTTCTTAATGGGCAACAACATTTACACATCTCAGTATCGCGGCTGAAGTGAATGCCGGCCGCGTAGGTTATTTTACTTTTAATTAATTTACAGAATAAATTCAGGATTTAACGCTTATTCGGCTTGTTTGATCGTGCTCGACCTGTCGACTCAAGTATGACTCGCGCGTGATGAAATGGGATTTTCGATCGTTCGGAAATTCGGGAGTGCCGTCAAAGTATCGCGCGTAAAAATGCGGGAGTGCCGTTCGAACTATTCGAGTGTTTTTACTTTCGTACGATTTAAAATATCATGTGATTTTACTTTTGTGTGATTTAAATAAATTAAAAAAAGTACGCTCGTATAAAACAATAATAGTTCCTGACTACTCTGACAATCTGAGAGGAAGAGGAGGCCTAGGAGAGGCATCTTGCATCGGCGGAGCAACTCTAGGGTAAATATTATTTGTGTATTAATTATTATAAATCACGAATTAATTTGGTTTATTTATTTGAATGATTTAAACAAGAGAAACTCAAAGATAAAGACTTTTATATAAATTTTATACAAGTTTTTATTTAAAAATAGTTTTTCTTTTTAAATTTATAAAATTATTTTATATTTATATTTTTGCTTATTATTGTACGCATCAAATATAAAATTTGATGAAAGTATAATAATAAATTCTTGAATATTAATTTGGATTTTATATTTGTATGTTACAGACGTATAGCTTCAATATCGTCAACTCCGCTGCTGTGCATTGAGTAACAAAAACTTTTATTTTAAAGCAATGGATTTATTTAGAGACTTTTGTAGAGGTAAACTTGTAGATGTAGAGATTTAAAGATGTAGATTGCAGATAAATCCGTTGTCTTAATCCTCGGACGGCAGGTTAGTCGCGTGCATGGCGGACAATTTTAAATAATAAAAAAATTTTTTTTTGTACTTATTATATTCCAAGATAAATATGAATAATTTTTCATTCATTTTTTAACTTTTAATAAAGTATACTATTTGTACATCAAAAGAAAAAATATTTAAAAAATAAAAATATATGATATTTATTCCAATTTTATGTAAAACATATATGTATGAAATATTTATTTCAATTATATATATATATATATATATCAATTATCTATATGAGTTTTATAAAACAGTTTTAAAGATACAGATATTTAATGACCTGCCGACAGAGAGATTATATGCATGCTAATATATTTTACATATACCGAAAAAATTATATTCTCATCTTAAGAATAATTCTTTATATCTTTAAAATAAGCGCTAAAATTTTCTTATTTGTTCTAAAAAGTAGAGTAGTTTTAAATATTCTTAACAAGAATATATACTGAATGACATATTTTCTTATCATTATATTATTTAATATTTGAGATTATTAATCCCAATAATAATAAAAATAATTTTACAAATGGACTTGCTATTTATTAAAACTTTGACCAATTTATATATACATAGTAAAAAATTGTACGTCCATATTAGTTAACAGTTAAAATTTTCTTGTGTTGCTACCTTTTAATTACTACTTTAATATAAAATTAACATTCAGCTGATATGTTATTATTTTTATAACATTTTCATGTATTACATTTATGTCAACTTTATAACTTAACACTTTGTGTATATCTCTTAGAAATGGAATATTATTTTGAGTGCTTTTAACACATTATTAACAATCATTTTAAACAATCAAGTACTTCAAACAGCAAGTATCAAAATCAATTTAACATTCTAAGAAAAGTTAAAATAAATCTTGGAGTAATCATGACTTTATAATATTCTATCAACATTTCTTACAAATTATTGTAACTACTCTTTCATGTTTTCAAGTTTTTAATTAATTTATATGTTATGTTATTTTTACATCACAATGACAAAAATAAATGTAAAGTTTTGTGTCAATTACTTAATATTTCTAGCTTATCAATAAGTAACACAATAAATGAGCTATTTTAACTTAAAATTTAGAGTGGACTTTCTGAGATATGAAAAAAATGTTAAAATTAACATTTTATTTTTTACTATGTCGTTTTACTTAATTTATAAATAAAGTAAAACTATGTATAAATTTGTCTAAAGCGCTTAATATCTATTCATTATATTATTAATATCTTCTTTATTAAGAAGGTTTATAAATATATATTTCGAGAATACAATTTTTTTGGTGTATATATGATATGAAATTTGTCTTTTGATAAATTATATTTATCTTTTGACAACTAAATGACATACGCAAAACGATTGTAATATCGTATTTATCGTCTTAAACGAATATAAGTCGTTTTATTTGCTGGCGAGAACAAAAATATAATTGTTAACACAAAATAATGTAGCATACTAAGAAAAAAAAAGAAAAACGATAATTAAAAAAAAATTGAAACTGTAAGAATGAAAAAACAGTAATTTGAACGGTTTCGATTTCCTTATATTTATATCAAAAAATTGAAAATAGAACCAAAACAGTTATTAAATATTATTAAACTAGAATTGAAGTCGAAAAACCAAAATTTTGTTTCGATCTGGATCTCTGATTTAAAAACCAAAGATTTTCTAGAATTAATATCATCTGTTCATTATATGTAGTAAATAATTATCTCCAATTGCGTTTCAATGATACTAATATCATTGCAACAAATTTATAGGTGTTATAGATGTAAATAAATAATAAGACATACATTGTTAATACATAATTTATTTGTCAACACGTATTTTCCATAAATATATCATATATCAATATTTATCATATATATCTTTTGGCTGCATATCATATATATCTTCTTACCAGATACTGTTTATGTTTGTATGTGTGTATGTGTCACGCGTGCATGTGTGTGTGTACGTGTGTGTGTACATACGCACATATACATATATACACATACGTACATATATAATTATTTTTTATAGATCTTTTAATTTAATTACTTTGTACCAATCTGCATCTATGAACTCACAATATGATTCTTGTGCCATGTATTTTTGCAGATTGTATGGATACATTCAGTAATTATTCAGAAAACTATCGAAATCTTAATTTTCGTTTTTGACAAATATCGTGTGACTGTCTCTTTAATCTCATCCCTGTAAATTTGCTGACGACAATAAATACAAATGAATATATGATAAATGTTTACAGTTTATCTGCATGTAAAATAGATAAAAGAAAATATTTTGCGTATGTTGAAACAGAATCCTTTATTTTATCCACGTTCTTTTTCTTCTTTAATAGTGATGCATTAGAGTATTATTTTTGGTGAAGAAACAATTTACTAAATTAATTTTAATGTTATAAGATTAAATTTCAATATATATCCTTATTTGAAAACATGTGAAAGCAAAATTGTATCGTCGCGTCGATCCGAACGGATTCGGTATCAGCTGTGCGATTGACAGTCAAGTGATCCGCTCTCCGAAAGTTAATTGGATGAAAACGAAAAATAAATTACAAAATTATTTAGCCTTCTTTTTATGTTGATATGTCCAGATATGTCCAGATATATTTTCAAGTGTTCATATTATTGCTAATAGAATCTTTATTTTGTACTTTTCTTATTCATCCTATTAGTTTCGAAAATAATCTGTTTATAGTCAATCTGCAAAAATATGTTGACAAACAGGCATATGTACTTATGCAGTCACACAATTGTAGTGATTAACAGAGCAAAAATTATTAATTTGATTTGAAAGAGCAAAAAAATTTTTGAATACAATTAATTTGTATAATGACAACGAGAAAATAAATTGAGACGTTACCTAATTAATATTAATATTATTTAGAAATTTATTACAATATTAATTTCTAATGAATTTTAGAATAATAACGTGCAGTAAATATTTCATTATAATCTGTCTATTCTCTAATTTAATAAAATTTAAATAAAATACACAGATTACATATCAATATGTATCAAATCCCATAACATATTCCAATTATAAAATAATATATACATATAATTCCTTTATATTTAAAACTTTATGTCCTTTTAATTAAAGAATACATTATTAAATATTGTTCATATAAATATTTATAAATGATTTATAAAATAATAAATTAATAATAATATTAATAATTATACAATAATAAATATTAAAAAATTAAAAAATACATATTAATCAAAAAACGTCAAATTAATGTTATTTTTAAAATATATGAGATTACATAATGAGATTATATTATTAAAGTTAAATAAAAATTTTACTAAAATCAGTGCCATTATGCAATCAAATTTTTATAAAACCGGAGTGTTAATTTGCTTGCGCACTGCTAAAAGTATAATCCCGTAAGTTGTCTTACATGGCATTTGTCTCGCGATAGTGTATATATAATCTCATATGTTTTGTTAAATATCCTGCTACGTGACATACTATGACTCTCGACCAGCAAGAGTGAGTTCAATTAACGTCATTTTCTTCTTTTAATCTACTTTTTCCAGATTTTTACGGATAAAGTTAACAGCAATATGCATATACATATGTACGCAACAATATTTTATAATGTCCGCGCTAGAGACGAGACAGTCACGTCTGATATTACACTAATGAATAGGAAAGGCAGTGCAAGCGTTGATTCTACCGTATTATCTCGAAGTCAGCTTGGCAATCGATATTTTCTAATGTTTCGCATTTATCTGAGGAAACAATAAGGAGAGACTACTGTTTATTACATATACGAGAATAACGTAACGTTTAGAGTCGTACACTATGAAACGTCAGTTCGTATATACGTAGGTACTTTCTTCTAGAATTACTATATTTATAAAATTTTATTTTATGTTATTAGAATTAGTGGGAGAATCTCATCTAAAATGGCAATATAGTCTCTATTCATTTCTTACATCGAGATCTCATATAATGGTCTCTATATGTGATATGATGTGTCGAATGACAATCTTGTAACTAATACGTCATCTCGTAATTATTTATATGTCTAAATTACTTATAAATCCCAAAAATGACTTCGAGGTAATATCATTATCTCTTATAGTACATTAGCTAATTAGATTGATCGCACGTAGTAAAACATCAGTTGAACAGTGATAGCAGCTGAGTATGCTCTCGAAGATAAACTTTGTTTACATCACATACAAAAGAAAGTTCTGCGAATCATGAGAATGTTACAATGTCAAAGAATAATGTGGCGTTTAAAGTAACAAAATTGCTTGCTGAATCGATGTCGAGGACTATAGTGTAGGAAAAGTGAAATCCGCAAGTTTTTAAACTCGCGGTACAAATACATAAAATTGCAGATGTAATATATAGAGATATCTCGTGGATGTGATAATGCATATTGTGCGCACGTCTAAACGATTGACAGCGATGACTGTCTTTATCCCATTTAACATTAATTTTATTATCGGGCTAACGATACAACACTAAAAGTATATCTATGTATCAATCACAGCGATACACAACGTATGTACCTACATTTATGCCAACGTCAGGTATATTATCAACATAGAAACATCAGCTTAATCACTTTATGCTACACGCAACACACGGTAGCACTAATACATATTATATAAAGCGGATAAAAGAGAGATTTGCGCATGCTAGGCATCCTTCTTTCTGGGATAACTTTATACAGATTTTAAAAATATCGCACATATTATTCGTACCAGAATATCTCTTCTATATTCTCTGTATTAATATTTTTTTTCTTCACTTCTAATAGAGTAGAGTAAAGCCTTTTGTAACAATATCTTATTTTTCTGTATGAAATTATCCTAAACATAGGATGCGGAGAATATGCAAATGCCGCTTTTTATCCACCGTATTAATCTTGTAAATGTGAGCATATCTTTTACGCGTACGTGTGTATGTGTTTTTGCGTGTAACTACAACGCGTATAAATCTAAATTTACATATCGTCGACCACTGATTGTACGATTAGGATTTGTGCCGAGCACAAACAAGCAATCACATTCAAGATTCTCACGTTATATTTGCTATCGTCTTCTTTGAATACTTACAATAAAAGCAAGCTGAAGTCTCAAAATATATTTGAGCTTGCAAAGTTATTGAATATCTTTTCTCAAATTTATATCTCGCATCCGGTTTTACTACTCTCGTTTACTGCTCTTCTTCTTTTGCTTGTACATTATTGAAAAAAAAAATTAAAAATTCTGCTTCGCTGAAAGATGTTTAGCTTGAAAATCTTATAATCCGACGAAATTTTATCGCAAAATAATTTTAAAAATAGTATTTTAAAGAGCCTCTACGCTTTCAAGAAATCTGAAAATATAATTTGCTTACAAGAATGTAGATTGATAGGATGCCTTGTGTCTTAAAAATGTATAAAGTTAAAAAAAATTTTACCATAAACAAATTATAAGTTCTTCCTGTACAAAAAATATATTTTTTTTAATTTCTCTGTGATTTTTTTCCACAAAATTATGCGATCTTTAAAATAATTTTTTTTTAATTAATAACAAGTAGTATCGTTCATCATTAAATATTAATTATATTTTTGTTATATAGCTTCCGAAAAAGTAAGGCTCCAATTAAATTAAAAATAATTATATCTTTAACTACTAATATTCTTTTACGCAAGCATACAATATTCGTCTTTTGTTTAAAAAAAGAAATGAAAAATAAAGACTGAGATTTCATAATCCCAACCATCTATTAATTGTTGAAACAAATATCAAATTTGTTTGATGTACGGACTGATTAAATTAATTTAAATAATGAATATTTATAAGTATAAATTCTCTCTATTGCAAAATTTTTGCATTATCACTGTCATTAAGGAATCTAAGGTATAAAGTATACTAGATCATAAATTTTATTAGAGCTTGCTGATATCGATCAATACTATTCATTAATAACATAAATTCATCAATAGCAATTTTGTACTATATTCTGATATATTTTATGAATCAATCGAGATTTTACAAATTTTACTATAAATTTTTAAGACATTAATGAAATTTTGTTTAAATAAAAATAAGTCTTTAAAAATATTTATAACTAAATAAATAAATGCAACTGTCTTGTTTTATATTTCGTTTTACATTTACATGTATATGTACCTGATCGATATCAAAAGCTTGTTATATAATAGTATATCAATCTTCAAGCTCAGTAACGATTGTATAGTTGCATATTTCTCTCTTAAGATAATTTATGTCTAAATTTATTCCATTCTGAATTATAATATTCCCCTCTGAATGATCCATTTACTAAATTAAAGAACGTAAAAAGTCGGACTTTGCATTCCAGTAATTTTTTTCTTCATATTGTTCACATAGGATATAAAATAATAATATAAACAGCATTAGATTAATTAATTCGCATTAATTTCCTGTATACATTAATAATATCTGTGTATATACACATTTGCCGACTTTTGACGTTTTTACCCGAAATAATTTTCTCTAAAAAAAGGCCAACGAGAATTAAAGAGGTCGGAAACAAAGATTAACGAGAAGCGACGAATGCATCTGGATGCAATTGCGCGCTTGACACAATGAGGTTTCGCAATTAAATCTACCAAACTCCTTACTTGACTACTAAGAAAGTAGTACAATTATTCTCAGCAATTGATATGCGATTCGCTTCCGATTATCCTAACTGCAATGCAAACGCACTCGCGATAAGTGCAAGCATTACTCCATAACACGCAATATTTGTGCAACATCTTGCGACGATTCATATATATATACACACACATGCAACGTGTAATATCTTACGCTACCTTACTATCCGACATTGACTTCACAGGAGTAGTTATGCATTTTTTTTTTTTTTTGTAGTATCTTTTAAAAAGAATACTTCTTCGCGCGAGAGAGACACCATTTGTATTTTGTGCGCAGCATTTTTCCATATCTTCGATGCAAGTGAATACTTGCCAAGGCTTCGAACACTTACGAAGTCACTACTTCTCGTGCGTGTGACGAGAGCGTAAGTGGAGATTTCTCTACTAAAGATTATGTATTCTTCGTTGAATGAGCGTAATGCGGAAAAGTAAATAAGATTATCGGCACAAATCACTGAATAATTACAACTACACAGCGCAAAGCGAAATATACTTTCATCAATTTACATAACTTTACGCGAGCGGCCTATGAGAGTCTAACAAATCTTATACTTTACATACAAATTAACACGATGTTACAACTGTTCTTTAAATTGACCACGAATATTAACTTGTATAAGTCCTCTAAAGCAGAATCTTCTTTCTAAAACAATCTTTAAATCTAGTAACTAATATTATATAACGCCTCTTTAGAAATTATATCTTAGAGTACATTATTCTTGGAAATATTTCTGTGATAATTCATATTAGAAAGTGTTTTTTTCTTTCGCTAATGTTACTGTTTATGTATACATACATATGCAAAAATAAATATCATCGTATAAGTTATATCCTCTCTCTTTATGTCTCACCATATAATATTCTTTATCTAGATTGCATTGTATGCGATAATAGAAAAAAATTGACAAAAATTGAATGATAAACAGAATTTTCTTCGATATCTGCATTGCCAGATAATCGAATTCTCGAATCGTTGGAAATCGATTAAAAGAGTTTGACGCATTAAAATTTGAAAATTTTTTCTCAGAACTATTCAATCACACCATTTATCTTTTGATTTTCTATATAGAATATAAATCTGTTATTTGTATAGTAACCTTAAATTGTGATACAAAGTAAAACGCAAAACGTTCTTTCTTGCTATTAATATATGTTCATACAAATATATTTGCGCATTATTTTGTGTACTTTTTCTAAAACTTAAAAATCGATTTTTATATACAACATTCATTTAAAATAATATTTCTTTTAACTAAACAACTTGTATTTGGAAAGTGTTTTGAACAATATAAAATTATAACTTTTTAATTTTTGGCACTAAAACACATAAATGATAAAACTAAATTTTTCATATTTTTAGTTTCTTGTAAATATGTGTTACTGTAATATTTATCTCTTTAACTATAAAATCTTACACTAATTTTTTAGTATATTACATATAATATCTATATTCTCACTTTGTATTATCCGTATATATGTTTGCATTAATGCATATTTATATGTATATATATTTGATATATATATATATATATTTATATATATATATATTTATATATATATATATATATATCTATAATATATAAATCATTGACTTTACACTTCATCACAATATTTTGTTTACGCACCTGCCATCAAAAATATTTGTGTTTTATATCAATCTTATAAAATATTAATAACGTAATAAATTGTTTGAAAAATGTATAGTGTTATGATAAAATAAAACTCAATTTTTATGAAAATTTAATAATAACAATAATAATACATATAAATACATATAAAATTATTTTAAAATTAAAATTTCTTATCTAAATTAAAAAAAGCAAAGTGTATAAAATGTAGATAAAAATAATAACTTATTAACTAATAACAAATTATTTTGTTAAATGTACACTTTATAATTGGCAGTTACTGTCCTTCAACTCAATACGAAAAAAATAATATAAAGAAATAATACAAAATAATATAATAAAGAAAATTACAAATTACCTAATGTTTAATAATTAATATAATAATTACGAGAATAAAATGTAACAGATAATTATAAAAATAATGTACTGCCACTTTTGATTGTCTCTATCTTATATTTCTTCAAATATGAAAATAATGTATAATATAGATACGGGATGTATTTCATAAAAATATTTTATAATGCAAATAAAACGTATAGAAATATTAGCTTTTTTTCATATATGTATATATACTGCACCGAATAATAAATAATCTCTGATTGTTCAGTACCTTTACCTTTTACAATTATATATTGAGAACAATTTTAGTAGACTATATATCCCCGAATTACAATTAAATATTCTAATTATTTAACTAATCATTTTCGTATCTTAAATTTACAAATACTTCATTATCTTATTCTTTAATAAATAATTTATTGTCCATCATGGAACATTTCCTAATTCTATTTATTGTCTGCTCACACAGTATTGTCAGTTATTTAAATATATTATCCATTTTTACAACTAAACTGTTGTCTGGATACTAAGGAAGACCATTATTGTCGAATGTTTTTTTTTCTTATTGTCTGTAAGTTCTTGTCTTAGAAAACCATTCTGAGATGTTTGAAATATTACAATGCTTTTTTTAACTAATTCGAGTTTTTTTTTTTAAATAATGCACTTGCAAGAGGTAAATTTACTATCGAATTGAATACTCTTTGTATATCTAAAGTAAATTGCTCTCTATCAAATATCACCTATATGCAATATAAACAACGCATACAGAATGTTACTATCTTATTAAAATGTAACAAAAATATAATGTATTTTTCCTGTTCTTAAATGACAAGAAAGAAGTTTAAAACAGTTTAATTTAAAAAATTTAAAAGCTAAATTTTTGAGCTTTAAAATGTGTTTTATCTGAAATTTGTTCTACTATTACTTTTTGCATAGTTATATAAATTTATATCTTCATCATTTTTTAATCTTCTATTTAAAATGACTTTTTAATCTATTGTAGAACATATTTAATGAAAAATGAAAAGCGTAAATTTCGCATCCCAAGAGAGTAACAAGCCATTAAATAAATAAATCTAGATAAACTCATGGATAAACTAAGCTAAATACTAATTGTCATCTCGGCCAACAATACTGCTATTCGTCTTGCCGCTTAGAAAAAGTCTAAGTCAGTTAGAGAGTAAGGCTCCTATAGAGATTCCGTAAACGATACATCTTGTACAAAGTATACTCAATATTGAAAAACGATTTCCCTAGAGTGTGCAGATCAAAAAGGTGCTGGTGCAGAGTATTGTCCCTAGAATTCAGTCAACATGTTTCTTACGTTTATATCAAATACAGGCCCTACGTACAGTGGCGGATCTCGGCATTTCGAGACCTCTAGACGCAACTTGATTTGAAATACTTCCACCCGTCTATAATTTATCTATTGCGCCTAATAAAAACTCCGCCACTGTCTACAAACGCTAATCTACAAGCCTCTATCCTTCAAATTCTTATATGACGTATAACAACTTAAGTACTACTTACTTAGCGATCGATACGCACAAATGTATCGAATACTTCATATTAAATTAGAATATGGCAGACTGAGCAACGCCGTCGAGTATGTACCGTTAAATTCTTTTACGTTGAATTTTTTTATGCACTAAAAAATATCAGTGATATAATCATTGAAAAATATGACACTATGATACTATATATATAAATCAAGTTCAGTGTCTACTGTTTAAAATTTTCATCAATTTCATGCGAATATTTATACAGATACCGTGCATTTGTTCACGTATGTATATAAAAAATGTTTCTTATATACATGCTAATAATGAATAAAAGATATTTAACGTTTTCAACAAATATCGAAACTCATGATAATAAACGTAAGAAATATATCCCGTTTTTTATATTTTCCGTTCGCTCAGCCTAACATCAGACAGTTCTAGCATACCGTACCTTTCGATACGATAAACGCTCCAAAGTTGGAAATAAACAAAATTACGTGAGCGCAAATAAGCGTTTAGACTGCAACGCTATTTCTCGCAGAACATAGTAGCGTTTACAGTAAGATACGTGCTGATATATTAATTCATCATGGCAGTTCCTCCATCTCTGATTCATATATTAACACACCTCGGTATTTCCACCTCATGTTTACACGCGTAAATACGGATTATTGTATTGAATTACGCGATCCATTTAGCGTTTATCGTGTCCAGCGAAAGGCACAGTATGCAAGATAACGTCTCTATTAAATCTACATTTACATATGCGACTGTAGATGCCTGGCACGTGTTTCCGATAAACACGATTATTATATAGATATAACTGACTAGATATACGTTGCAATGCATCATTTTTTTTTACATCGATAAGCACATAGACACGATTCTTGTCGTGAGATATATTGTCTTGTATGCTATATTTCATTTAAAATATTTATCCGACGGTATACACTGATTGCATTTTATGCAATAATCGTGTATGCTATTTTTACAATGGGTGTGCGCTTAACTCGTTCCTTTACAAAAATACAGTTTGTCGATTATATATATTACACATTTTTTCAGTATGTACGTTTTTTTCTTTACCTTAACAATACTTGTTAAATTAATTTTTGATAATACTAAGATACTTCCATGTATGTGTATCACAAACTTTCGAAAAATCTTTTTTTATACAGAAATATAAGATATATCAACGAAAAGGAGTTACTTCAAAATAATGTTTGTAATTCTTTCTTATTTTTGTACGAAAGGGTTGCTCGTAAATCATAGATTTCCTCTATGATTGTCATAGAAATATTATATTGTTAGAAATAGTAAGTCAACAACAACTAGTAAGTCAAATTTATTTTCGTATTTCAGAAAAGTTTTACGAAGTATTTAATAATAAATTCAGCTGTTTATTTTTTGTATTTTGATTATAAACAAAAAGTTAAATTTTTGTATTATAAAATAGGCATTGCATGGATCCTAAAATTTATAATTTATTATTACTTACGTCGCTTATTCCGTTCTCAAAAACGACTCTTGTCAATACCATTTAATACATTAATTATCAATGAATACTGTTAAACGCACACCCTTTAAATTAAGAGTTTCGACCACTTGGTGGCTCATATATAGCTGTCCTAAAATCGGCAGCGATACAAAATATTTTTTGTCGCATCATATGCGTTGATTTTCATTTTGTGCACAAAGCCTCAAGTTTTTTTTGTTTTCTTATTTCAATACCAAAAGTACACACATCGGCATGTTGATCCTCTCTCTCTTTTCTCTAGTAATTTCCTAGAAAATGGCTTATTTTATTTGAACTTATGTACGCAAACGTCCACAGAGTTCGCAGATTCATTTAAATAAAGTAGTGTATCCTATATGTTTCCGATTATCTGGTTCTCCTTGTTCGAGTGGCTTATCATATAATTCTTCTTACGAAAAGTCGCGAAGGGATGAAACTTTGTATTTAGTCGGACGAGCTATGACTGAGAGAATTGCGAGTATATATTGCGATAGTAAATATCGAATATTCGGGTATGTTGGTGATAATTCACGATATGAGAGAATTTTTCCTGCCACATCGACTTAATTGAATTAATCTTACTGTTATCACTTGAGGAAAGATTGATCGCATTGCGTCAGTATTTATCATCCGAAGCTTAGGAAACATTGACGATTTCTTCTTATCGGCTCCTGCCGATCCGTGATTCAATTGACGAGATTGATGATCTTCAAATACTCAGCTCCTTTTTCTTCTTAGATACGTAGAAAATACTATTTTCTGTGAATGATGTTTAAGACAATGTAGATCATACATATTTACTTTCGATTCTCTCCACGTCGTCAGGATATGAATGTCCAATTTACATCCTTTTTCACTTCTATTTCGATATCGTTTTATTAAATATCTCGATCGATTACTTTTCCGTTATTCCTATCATTCTCAGAATACTTGGACATTTCTTGTTTGATCCACGGTACGTATTTGGGCACGTAAGCGTAGACTCCGGGCAGTTTTGGATGAGCGCATTTTATGCCCCAGCTGACAATTCCGCCGACGAACCATCTCTCTTTGTCATGCTTATCTTGACATAACAGAGGCCCTCCGGAATCGCCCTTGAAGTAAATTGTGATTTCACATTATTTTTTATTTGCAAAACTGATAATGGAAAATGTGTATTTTTGCTTGATAACACTAGAGTTCTACGATTAAGACATTGCACGAGAAACTACTTGCATTCTACAAGATAAGAATAATAGAATTAGACAGTTTGACAATATTTCGTAATTCTCATTTAAGAAAGAAAGAGAAAGAGAGAGAAATATCCTGATAATTAATACCAAATTAAATTCTAAAAATAACACTGTGGTTTTAAAATGCATTGAAAAGTAATTCTCGATTTTTTTCTCAATATAGATAAAATTTTTCGTTGTAATCTACGCGGAAGAGACATATTCAAGATAAAATTTATTTAAAAAAATTTACCTGACACGCGTCCTTTCCTCCGTCCGGATAGCCAGCGCAAATCATCCCGTCGGTGACATTCAATTCTTTATGCGCTAACCACATGTTGCAAATCTGTCGATTTAGAACAGGAACTTCCACTTCGTTTACGGCCGGTTCATATTCAGACCCTAGCACAAAGCAATGGAATAACAAACAATCGATTTCAATTTTCGAGAAAAAGAGAGAAACCATATTAATACTCTTTATAATTTTTTTCTTTTTTATTTAAAAGTTCAAAGCAAGAATAAGTCCATCGTTTATAAGGTTTGTTTTAGATACGATATTTTACATTCAAAGAGATTTCAATTCTATGGACTTATCTTTCGCTTTTGCTTTAAAAGTATTTTAACTGTATAAAGGATAGAAATTGCAGTCTCTCTGTAAATATTAATAAGTATAAACTTCATAAATATAAATTTATTATCTTAATCTTGCCGTTTTTTTCGATGATTTTCTTCCTAATAATAATACGTACTTACATTCGCTATCGTTTTTCTTGCCCCAACCGATGACGGTACAAACTGTTCCGGGTGTAAGATTAGTGGCAGCAGTTGGTAGACACACAGGTTTTAGGTGATCGTTGTAATGAACTGGCCTTTCCAACTACGAGACACAGAGTATATTGTATATAAAAAGATATCAAACTTAAAAAGATAGCATTTGAATTTGAATAAAAACCAATAATTTTATACGTGATAAATTTATCAAGTGTAAAAATTTAAATACTTTGCACATTATTAGTTGAAAGTAGCTAATAAAATGTATATTACTTACTTGGAACAACGCGACATCGTTGTCGTGAGCGACACCCAAATTGTAATTCGGATGAGCGATTACACGTTTCACTTTTAATTTTTGGCCTAGATAAGAGTGAGAGAGTCTTCTAGTAATCCCGAGCTGTATCGTCCAACCGGATACTTCCGAGTGACTAATAAAATATTCACGTGAAAGAGAATCAATTCATATTTTTTTTTTTAGATTTTCTGTTATTATTAACATGTGATAAAAAAATTCCATGCTTAAAATTCAAACCATATTTTTCTCGCATAAATATTAATTTGTTTAATCATAAATTATACATAAAAATATGAATATTGAATTTTATATATGTATAAATATTGTTTGTGTAAAATATTTTACATGTAAAATATATGTATAAATATGGACGACAGATAATTGAAAATATTTTGTATCTTTAGACTATATAGTTATATTTTATTTAAAATTGAAGCAAAACGATGCATTTTGACGCGAATTACTTACTTGCCCACGCAATGAGACGCGGTCAGGACCCATTGATCGGCAATAAGAACTCCGGCACAGTAAAAGATCTGTTCGGGTCCACCGAGAATAGCTGCGAGAAACGGCCAATCGCCAGGCGCTGACTCTACACCACCCACTATTCGTTTCACTCTCAAGTTTCTGTAAACGGAATGTCTGCGGCCGCAAACTGCAGCAGAATCGATCTGTCACGTGTCGCAAAAGAAAGAACTCCGGGGAAGACTTTAAAAGCAAATTTACGGACTTCGTGGGAAGAGGAGAGAAAGAGGAAAGGGAAGAAAAATATTTTTGAATAATTTACCATATCCTGTGCAAGTAAGCTTGACCATCGGATAAGGCTCTCTCTCTCTGATGCAACCTTGAAATAGTTTCAGCAAAGTAAGATCCTTTGTATTATACTCGACATTATTCAGGTCGATTTGTGTCGCGTTATTCATCAGCAAACTGGATCCGTTTGAGGCCCTAAAGATATGCAATTGACATTTTTATACGCAATGCATTTAATTTTAAGAAAATAATAATTTTAATAATAATATTAATAAAATGCAAAAATATAATAATATGTTGAAAAAAAGTATTATGTATTTCCGTAAAATGTCATACATTTCAATAAGGATTTATAAAATTATATATTTAATTAAGTGATATAAAAGAACACAGTGTCTATCGTGTGAGATGGAAAATTGTGTGAACAAAACATCTCAATTTCATTATTATTAATTTCTTGGATTGAAAAAAATAGCTTACGTATATCCCAGCATGGCGCAAACGTCTTCCGGTGATGTTAATCTCCAATTCGAGACACATGCTGGCATATGTCTACCCATTCCAGCGCGATATACTTCCAAGCGCCCCTCGCCAATGTCCCCGTTTCTCTGGCCCAATCTCACTGGAAAACAAAAAAAAAATCAATTCTTTTATATCTAGAAGAATCATAACTGTCAAATTAAGTATTTACATTTTTCTTTTAAAATTTTTTGTATGTAACTATACGCACAGGTGATGTTACTGATACATTTATTCATTAATATGCATTTTAATTAAGTGATTGCCACATATGTCATCAGTGAGGTGTAAAAATAAATTATCGCTAAAAAAAAATTAGAAGGCAAGAATAAACAAAAGTTATTTCTTCAATCAAAATAAAATTATATTCTTAATGATTCAAGACAATTTTTATAACAACGTAATTTTGCAACAATTGCATTCTATCTACAAGCGTAATATTTAATTTTATAAAAAATATAGAAAATACACATATATGTGGATACAGAAGTTTTCTTACGACAATTCCGCTCGTCCTGCCCCCAAGGACAATCCATAATTCCGTCACAGATATGACTGGCCGACATGCATCTTTTTTCGCCGCAGTAACGCGGTAACAAAGTTCTTGTGGTACTTTCGGTCGAGGGTCCCATGATTACCTTGCCGAATATGACGGGCGCTGACGTCGATACTAAGGACAGTGAGCTGGAATTGCATTTTCCGCATTCGGTCTCGTCGCTATGATCGGAACAATCCACATGACCGTCGCATCGCCAATCGAACGGAATGCATCTTGTACGATCGCATTGAAAACCGCTGGTGCATACTATAAAAACGAATAGAATCATGGAAGCTACACACGTACTTCCTCTGTGATCGGTATTGATTTGCAGTCGCGTATTTCATAAATATTAATCAAAATTTCTCTCCTCTCAGTAGCCGACACGTGTCAATTTTCAGTATGTGTCACATACGTTTGAAGTTTAACGGAAATTGTGTCAAAAAGTTGTGAAATAAAATGTTTTTGGGAATATCTCGATACGCAATCTCTTATTTTAATATACAAAAAAATAATATATTAATTAAATATCTTGATCTTTTGTACCCAAACTTTCTAAAATAAATACTTTAATTTTTATATAAATAAAATAAAATGATAAATTATAAACATTTAAAAATATATTCACTTAATACTCGTGAAAATAAACTGTTCTCTTCTTTCTTTCTGTCTTGTATTACATTAGGAAAAAGCCAGATACTTCATATAACACTCAGATAATACATATATATATTTAAAATACAATTTTCTTTAAAATAAAAATACAATTATATTATAGTCCATTTAATTATCATAAGTGCGCCTATGCTATGACAATTTGCCAAGCATATCAAGAGTGAGTTTTTTCACTCATTGAATGTCTTTATCACTAGACAAGCATTCTGCTGGGGGATATAAACTAAAAAAATTACCAAAGTGCAATTGTACATATGAAATTTGATTTTTCTGCGTACGTTATTTTTACGAAGTTATTTTTGACATTTAAGAACAAAATATTTAGTTATCATGATAAAAATATTTCAAAATAGTTATCAATGTTTTTTTAGAATGTCGCTAAATTATAAAAGTGTCAAAATCTCTTCTCGCGTGTCGAAGTGTCTTTGAACTACCTTACATTACATTTTCGCACGGAGAGACGTTACCATTATCGACATTCCCCGCCATCGTGATATTATATCTTCCGCAATATGTCTTCTCGTACGATGGACATGATCGACCCCCGTGGTCGTAGCTTGGTTCGATACTTTTACACGTACATACATGTACGTTGCATCGCAGACGTGATGTGTACACATGCACCGAGCGCGACTCAATAAAGCTGCTTGGCGCCGCAGATGGGCCGTCATATGATAGTTTAATATGGATTTTGCAATTAAGATTCCATCAGCGGGTGACACACGCGATGTAACTCCGGGCAATACAAAATCCGCGATACGCAGCTTGTACACAATATCTGCTGGTAACACACGTACGCGTGCATACGGAGTGTGTCGCTAAACTTCTTTAATAAATACTAGCATCTGCTACAGCTTTTACAATGCTACATGTAATATATATTAGATAAAAACATGTTGTAAAAGATTTTTTATCGTATAAATATCTTAAAGTAATTTTTGTATATTTTGTAGTTTATATTTTAAAAATTCCGCCCGATTAAAGACATGAATGCAATTTGTACCACGTTAATATGAATTAATACATTTTTACAAAAAATAACGTTAATTGCAAAATATCGCTACTGAAGAGCAAAATAGAAGTTTGTAAGAAAAAAGAGAGATAGAAAAAAAAAATCAAGAAACAACATCGTTGAAGAATCTTGAGAGTTCATGGAACTCGTCCGATCGAGTGGACCCGGTAATTGCAACGCAATTCAATCTTAATTAAGCACGGACGCAAATGGATTTCTCTCTTTATCGGCGGCGTGAATCCGACAATCGTGAGTTAAATTCCACCGCACGCGAAACGACGAGCCGCACGAGCACTTCCGATCAATTCCGTTCGCCTGTCACCGCGATTTACGTAATATTTGCTTTGGAAATTGCAGCGTGTGTGCGCGCCCGTGCACGATCATTTAATTCTCTCTCCTTTCACGTCGCAAACCGTCCCCCGAGCTTTTAAACATCGTTATCACTGTGCGATCGTTATGTGTATGACGTGTACGTGACTATCTTTTAAATTCAACCAAGGGTATTATTTCGAAAAGTTTTAGAATATTGTGTATCTCTTGTTATTTTAATCCTCAAACATCTGTGCCATAATATCTCCAACAATTATATAAAAATAAGAAAAAGGAAGCTAATGCGTTCTCCTTTAGAAATAATATATTGCATATTTATATTATAATCAATCACGCTAAGCAGCTGCAACAATTGCATTATATTTTTACTACGGTGTATCTTTATATTCTTAAGAGCATCATTCGTAACATTGACATTATATCCGCAGTTCTAGTTTTGAAAGTTTGAAGAAACTAAAAACAAATCGATGATCAATCATAATTATTCTATTCGTATAATCCAATTAAAAAACCGGAATTTAGAAGCTTTACTGTATAATATTCCTAATGTACACATACGTCTTATCTTAGCGTTACGTCCTGAATTTCTTAATTGTAAGCTACATTTAATCCGCACGGACTGCTGAGCTAGATAATCCACGTGGACTCGATCGATAGGCAATAATTATAGTTGCTTGATTGTCGAATCCAATCGGAAGCTCTCGGATTTTGTCGACTCGCGAAACATCTCGCGTCTTAATAATGTTCCGGATTTTCTTCTCGCATCCTTCTTGCGTTATCTTATCTCTAATTCTTAAAAAAGCATCATCGAGCGAGCACCACTCCCCGAACTCTATACGTAGATAAAAATAAAAAATGTACCGATACTCTTTCTTAACTTTTTCAGCCGTCTTTAGATGTCTTATACCACACCCAAAAATGTGAAATAATATATTTATTTACATGTCCATCTGTCATCGACTTTCTTATCGCGTACAAGTGACTTAATGTCTCAATTTACACACTTTATCTCAAACATTTTAGTTACGCGATTATAATGTCTGTATAATTCCGAGTGTTTTCTTTATAAACTTATTATTAATTTACTTTAAATTTATTATTACTTTATTAATTGATATATTAAGGAATTATCCTACTTTGACCAGCTTAAAAAAAAGCAGTTTTTGGGTTTGGAATACGGGAAAAGCAAAAATGAAATGTATTTAATATTTGATAGTTTTATTAGAATATATCTTCAAGCTTTTTCTGCATTTAAAATTTTATTAAAAAATTAATATTAATAAATATTAAATAAATATTAAAAATTAAATAAATATTAATATTTGAGTGAGATACAGAAATTCGCTCGAAACGTATCTCTCCGCAGGTGGATGATGTACATCCGTCATTTTGATTTTTCTGATTGTCGAATAGAAAAACAAATTTTGTTTATTAATTATATCATACTCCCTTCAACCTGACGGAGATTGTTTCATTTTTTTGAAAATTGACGGAAAAAAAGTTTGAATTTTTTACAATTTTCTATAAAGACTTTTATTATATTTTTTTTAATTAAAAATGTTATCAACAAAATCGTTTGTTACGCCAAAACTACTGTTTTTTTGAATATATGTTTAAAATTTCGAGACAATCCGTCAATTGCAGTCTGAGATATGTACTGTTTTGAAAAATATAGTTTCGAGAAAAACGTGTTTAAAGTTTGACAACTTGTTTTTTTCTAAATTATATTATGAATTTTTACCGACTTTATCTTTTGCATATTTAATTTTAAGACTTTGGGCCATTTTTTCGAGCAAAAAAAGTTTTTGATTTTTTCAAAATTTTAAAGTAGGATAATCCCTTAAAACAATCAACGTCATTTGCATAAGAACTAAATGCTAAGTAAATGCTATTTGCATAAGAAGAAATTTGCACATTATTTATATTCTTTTCTCAACTGTAAAGTGACATTATAATTAATGTATATTAATATCAATCCACTGAATATTTCTATTCATTTTTAAAAAGCATACTTAAGACAGCTTCTAACTGTATCTTTTATAAAAATATAATTTTGATATTTTAAAAACATATTCATATCTCTAGATAATTTCGCAAATAATATTAATTAATAATATTATAGTATTTTAGATACAATATTCCATATTTACATGAAATCAATGTATCTGAAATCTTGTGTCACTGTTTTAATCAGTGATATTTTCATTGATGCAGTTTAAAATAGCATTTTATGTTTAGATATATTTATTATCCCGACTACTTATCTTTCAGTCGACATTTGTTCTTATTCACAAGAACGAAAATAAATAATAAAAGAAGAATTAATATGTATAATTTATTATGTATTAACATCAATATCGTTGTAAAGCAACAATTTTAGCAGTAATTGTAATATATCAATAACTTTCTCACTATCATTTATTATCTTAACATCTCTGTGACTTTTTTTTTTAATTCGTTAAAATTCAATTTTTCATTAATTGCTATATCTGTATATTCGGTACATATATGATATCTTCGAATATCACCAAGAGAATATTAAATCTTTACAGAAATGAAATTTTTGACAGCGAAATTTAATCGATCGATCGAATCCAGGGAATTTCATGAGAGATAGCCAAACAACAATATAAAATAGAACATAGAGGAAGACAGAGAGACAAGGGCTAAGTATAAAAGCGAATCCGAGATATATATGAAAGGAAAGACGAACAATGGATATCGAGTTGGTCAACAATTAGTTCCGTTTTGTGGATGCATTCTATATTTAATATCCGTGTGAATCGACGGAGAACAAAAGGGCGGAAAATACATAAATAATATTGTCTCCTATTGTTTCGTACAAAGGTACAGGTGCTAAAAATATTTTATGCAGTGGTATGTGTATGCATTATGATAAATGACTGATTAAACTAACATTAACCTTTCGAAAGCAAAAGAAAAATTTTAAAAAATCGAGATCAATTAGAAAATTGAATCAAATAAAAAATATGTTATATATATATATATATATATATATATATATATGTATATATATATATATATATGTATATATATTATAAAATATTATAAAATACAAAATATAAAATATTCATATATTATTAATGTTATTCTATATTTTACTAAATTTTTTACTAATTATTAGGAGAAAATAATTAATTGAAACACGATAATTAGTTTTGTCAAGTGAACAGTATTCTATAAATATTCGAGAATAACATTCTCAATCGTAGAACTGTTCAAATGTTGCCTTTTGAATTCATTATTAAGAGCATCAAAGGAAATATGAAAAGTTCACACACATCTTTTATTGAATATATTCTTAGTGGACTACTTTACTAAGATTATTTCAATTCTTTAATTTTTCTCAGCTTTTTTATCAAACACTTGCTATTATTCGATAAATTTGTCTCTAATAAAGATGAAAATATTCTGTAAAAAGATGATAGAGAAATTACAATAATGAAATAATTAAGAAAATAAAATGTTGCTCGAAATATAATAATTTACACGCGATTTAAACAACGAAAAAATCGAGAAGAAATATATCGAGTAACATCAAGTAATATTGATCAAATAATATATTCTTGTTTTTTTGATTATAAAATAAAAATGAACTTTTACTCCTTGTGGATTTAATCGAAAAATACAAGATCTAAGAAAAAATAGTATAAAATGATCGAGTATAAAAAATGAAGTGCAATAAGCTCTGTATGTGTATGTGTGTATGTGTGTGATTTAGCGTACCGACGTTGAAACTTGAGTGCTAAAACTTTTTTGAAATTTATTTTTCACTCACCCGCTTTCTCGGCTCTTCTCGCTGCTTCCATCACCTCGTGATGTCCGATGCATTCATCTGGATTCGGATTCTCTGGGAAGAGTTCGCACTCCAGATATTCCGGGAGAGATAAACCGAAAACCTTGAGAAAGAAACCGCAGCGTCTCTTGGTTTCTGAAATTCGATCGGAAAGAAATTTGTCTTCTCGTCAGTCTCGAAACTAGAATATCAAGTAGTTATAAGAGTTGTGATATTCAAAGTTTCAGGAAATATGGCGATTCAGCGTGTATAAAGATTTTACCATACATTTACATAATCAAAAAGCGAGAACAAACAATATTAAAATTTACGTTGCATATATTGCATATGTCTCGTTTGTAGGACAATACAAATTTAATATCAATATTTATAAAATCAAAATGAATGTTATTCTTTATCGATTACAAGAATTGGAAAAATTTTTTAGTGTCATACACGTATAACTTATTGTGAAGTGAAATAATATATTAAAATAATGTGTCGTAAAATGTGTGCATAAAATAAGATTAATCGGTTAGATAAATAAAAACAAAATAAATTTTATTTTTTCTGTAGAATTAATAAATAAAAATCGCTATTTATAAATAAATCAACAAACTTACGATAGCAGAGACTGCGACAGGGACGTACGACACGACCGCGGGAACCGCACTTGGGCACGAAAACGCTGCACAGAAATAGAGCCGCCAGTTCGTAACATCTGACATCGACAACGGCGTCGTAAAGCTCCAATTCATGCTGGGCCTCTCGCTGTCCGAAATTACCCATGTAATTTGGGAAGACGGTATAGTTGTACGGAACCTGCAATTGAAAGATACGATTACGCATGAATCTCTCGGAAATGACATTAGCCATGATCGTTGGAGATGTTACACCACTTTCGTAAGAAAATCGTGTTTTCTTGTACGTAGGAGAAATTCAAATACGTACCAGATAGAATTTCACAATTATTAACGCATACAACAATAATTGAGTAAAATATATTTAAAATCCGTATTGCAGTAAAAATTAAAATGATTAATTAGAATTAATCGTCTCGGAGGAGGAAACTTTTCTTACGCATGATTTAAACTCGAGATGTCCTAAAGTGAAATTCGCGAAATCACAATTGTTATCATAACCGTAAAATTTCCGTATTAAATCCCCTGATGTAATGGCACTTCCACGATTTTCGTTGCCGCTCGATCTTTCGCTCATGCTCAGACACGTACGTTTTCCAGAACGCGCAACGAGCGCCTTATGAATTTTAAAACGCATGTCGGTTCAAGCATGCGCAGATGACGCTGAAATAGTGGGGAAAAAAAGTAATCTCGAAATGTATTCTCAGGGACGGATGCGTTGAAATTACGAGCGACGACGGCTGCTTCTAATGCCTGTCAGGGGACATTTTCCGCAGGAGGGTGAAACTAACGTTGTCACTCTCTCGAAACCCGAAAACAAGTGGGATGTTGGAACGAATTCCGGATGTGGATATGTGATCCACACGCGCATTTCGTGCGAAATTATTTTAAATTCTTGTAAAAATAGTCAAATATCCTTTCTCGTGAAAAATATAATGAATAACCGTTAGTAAGCAGATTCCATCAATTGCATTTCGTACAAAGGAGTTACAAATATTTCCAGGACAAGACAACGACTCCTTTCTTGATTGAATCTCAATATTAAATCACGTGAATGTACATACGTTCAGATAGAAATATGGCATAGTTACATTATGCTGCTGACAGAAGGTCACGATGATGGGTAGACACACTCCTGGGGCTGGATTCTTGTCCTCGGTCACTAAATGCGCGCGTTCAGGAATCGGGATGATGGCCGTGTACACAGTTCTGTTCTCCAACTTTAAGTCACCTTCGGGATATGCTGATCAATGAAAAAGAAAATATACATCGAATAGCGAGGAAATATTCGTTAAAAACATACATGGATATAATTTATTTATCGATGTCTATTAATCAGATTACTGGGATATAAATTAAATGTTTGTCGTCGACTCGTCACGATTTGTCTCCGGCACAAAAAAAAAAAAAAAATATTGATATATCAGTTGCATTGGAGTATCTAGTAGCTCGAGAGATGCGCATACATGCGAGCGCGTATTATATATATATGTGTGTACTAAACTTTCGTAATTATTATCATGTCACCCACAGAGACACGCGACGACACTCGACGTCGGGATGTTTCCAAATATTATCACTTGGTATATACGCGCGTATTACTTTAGATTGTAATGCGATTAAATGCAATTATAGAGAGACAACATTAATATTATAAAATTATTTAACTGTCTGCCAACTGATATCAGTTTATTCGTAATCCATGTAGCTTAAAATTGCTTTATAAAGCTTTATAATAGCTTAGATTATTATCAATAGATTATTGACAAAAAATTTTATGTATTCGTTATACAAAATTATAATAATATTGTTTAATCTTATTTTAAAATTGTTTTTTTTTCGACAAAATGGATTAAAATTGATCCAGAGTCCGCACAATCGCCCCGTGCGAGTGGAATATATTATATTTTAAATAGAAAAATGTTATAAAATTATCAATATAAATACATACGAAAAATACATAGAAAATTCCACGAGAAATAT
Organism: Anoplolepis gracilipes; assembly: GCF_047496725.1. Taxonomy (NCBI): domain Eukaryota; kingdom Metazoa; phylum Arthropoda; class Insecta; order Hymenoptera; family Formicidae; genus Anoplolepis; species Anoplolepis gracilipes. Next base: position 6,700,072 of record NC_132975.1, read on the forward strand.
CTTTCATTTGTTGCTAAGCCAACGTCAACATTTGGAATAATTTGGATTGCGAGAACTCGTGGCGCTATTGATCTTTTGGTCATGTGAAGCTCAGTTGTACTACATACGCGTGAATTAAAGCGTTTAAGGGGATGAAAACAATCGTGTTAATTTCGGTCAGAGATCACACATTATGTTCAATGTTTCTCGATTTTTGCGTTATTTATATCACGTTCAGAAAGCAATATAATGACATTTTGTCCAAATGTAACGCTTAATATATTTTTAACGATTAATATATTCGTTTCTTTAAATTTTGATGATAATTTAAATCAGCAATGTCGATATTACACTATGTTGCATAAAAAATATTAGATTTGTTATTATAAGATCTAGAAAAGGAAATAGGAAAAGAAAAATAGCTTTTATGTAATATATAATTAAATATTTTATAAACTCACTTTTGAAGTATGCGGCTAAACCACCAGCAATAGCCAAGAGGGCAACAGCATTAAGCAGAATCTGTATAAATCTGAAACGTAGTCTTCCCGTAGTCACGTAGTGGCTGCTAGTCATGTCCCTGATTATCTGAGCAGAGACAGACAGACACATCAGGAATTCAGAACATGCGTTCGCAAAATATACACAACGATGTTAGTAGCGAAAAATAAAATGTGGTACAAACAATGGAAATATGCATTTACATGAATTTAATTGTCCGATTTTAAAGTATAAAAACTCAAAAAAAAGTCTCATTTATATATTTAATACAGGTCAAAGATTTATCTAATAATATTTTACATATTTTTATCTTTTATATTGACAGTTGACAGGTGACATTATATTTAGCTTTACTTACTTTATGATGCAAGGAACTGTTGTTTCCGGCATGCATTCTGACGATGGTCTGCAAACTGGCCGGCGTGCTCGTCGACTTCGTAATCGGCCTGCCGGATGAATTATCAGGCTCCAACACCAAAGCTCTATCTGAAAAGCATTAAGGGCGATATCGATTGTTTGTGCGGGATTTCTCCATCGTGAGCGATCGATATATTCGTCACTAATTTACAATATTTTCAAAATATACATTTAAAAATTTTGGTAAAAACTCGCGCATATAAAGAGTAAAGAGTATACGTTAAATGTTTTTGTAAATTGAATTTCCTCTTTTATTGGGAGATTTCTCACATTTCGGATAAACAGATTTAACGGTATAACGGAGCAACGAGATAGAATAAAATAAAAAAAGTCAAGATGACGCACGGGCGCGTGACAGGGAAAAAACTTTTTATCTTGTTTGTCGCGCGGCGACTGTCGCATTTCGCGGTGGCATTTATCTGTCATTCTCAAGGAGCGGTCTTAAGCTTTGGAAAGGAACAAAATATGACAGAAATTTCAATTTGGTACGTACCCTGATATGAAAGAGAATGTCATAAAAACATCTCTCTTATATTTTAAGCCTCTAATTTTAATAACTAAGTTAATATATTATTTATATATACTATCTTTATTTTAATTTTAATATATTTAATTAAATATAAACACACATATATAATATTATTTTAATGTTTTAATATGTGTATTTAATAATTATAATGTGTGTATATAATGTTTAATGTATATATATGTAATATATAAGTAATATTAATTTTAGTTATTTTGGAAATTTTGTTAAAATCATAAATATATAATTTATTAAATTAAATTGGCGAAAGGCTGTAGAGAGCAAGGAAGTGAATCAACTCAGAACAAAGCATAATATAGTGTTACAAAAATATATAATTCAACGAACTAAAATATAAAAATGGCAAAAAACAAATAAAAAGTTTTAGATACGGTAAATAAAGCAAACTAAAATTGAATAAACGAACGTTTCGGACTCTCGTTTTGACCCTTCTTCAGCGCAAAGTATAAATGTGTAGAATTACATGTAAAGGTGGAAAAATACAAATATAAAATTACAGAATTACGAAAAAATCATGAGCAGACGTCGACGGAACACAGTTACAAACATCGCATACAAAAATAATTCACGAGTGTCCTTTAAATAAAACTCCACGGTTGGTAGGCCGAGAAGAATTTTTTTTTATATTTATATAATTTGTGTATGTGTTATTTATAGTTGTAGACTGGTTGGAATATTTGAAGAGCTAGGAGGATTGCCGCAAAACATTATGCCGTGTCGATCTTGACATTGAATCACAAAAAGGCTACTAAGGATTGTAAAAGAGATGACATATCACGGTGATATCATAAGTAACTTGTGGGAAAATCTTCTAACGTGAAATATTTTCTATAAAATGTTTTGACTCTTTTTATGTTTTACGAGAATAATTTATAAAATATATTTAGTCAAATAAATTTAAATAAAATATACATTATTTGTAACGTATAAATAAAACAACTTATATTAAATAGATTTTCGTAAAAATCGATATTATTAATAATAATAATAATATTATGGGATTTTAAAATTAATCTTATTGTAAGATTCAAAAAAATACTACGAGATCTTACATTTTGTAAAAATTATCTTACATGTCAAAAAAATTTTTCCTACGTTTTACACTACTATCTACTCTATCTGCTAATAAATTCTTTACTAATGATAGCGCTTTTTAAAGAGACAACCATTCAGTAAGTTTCGCAAACTAAATGTACCTGGGACTTTCCCGTGCTTGTGAGGCAAAAGGGGTGCTTCCATTGTCTTGCTGGTATAGCTGGGTGAACTGGTCTGACTAAAACTATCTGAGGAAACGTTACTGTCCTGTCGGACACTCATAGGTTTCGGTACAGGGCTCTGACAAATGGCGCTTAGAGGCGGTGGTAAATTCGTCTGTGTTGCCTTCGGCAATTTCTCGAGTTTCTCGCTGCCTCGCTCCTTCCTGAGATTATGTTGTAGAATGTTCCTGGCCCTTTCCATATCGCTCTCATATTTGCTTCGTGTTATTGGATGCTGCTGTTGCTGCTCCAATGACCTCTGGTCGCCGTGGAAACGTCTGTCGAGTTCCTGCGGGATACCTTCTAGGTCTTCATACCTAAATGTGACGCGAATCACACTTTTACATTCACTCTGCGGATCAATTCATCTACATATATGAATTTAAAAAAAAGCAATGAAAATAAAGAGAAAGCGGTGCTTGTCGCACCTGGGTGGTTTGTCCTTGTTTATCCGTCTTTCCATCTCCTGACGTCGACGATAATCATCGTCCTCGTGCAAACGTCTCTCTAGATTCTTCGAGGCTGCCTGCAGCTCCTCGAACTTCGATCTTCGCTCGCGATTAGCTGCCAAAATCGTCGCGTATTTTGATTCGTCCTTTGGAAAAATCTCCCTTCGCGGTAACGACGTCTCTTCTCTAGGCTTGCCCTCGCATGATTCTTTCTGTTCACAGCTGCTGGATTCGTTCTCTTTCGCAAACTTTGACAATTGCTGTCTATATGAAAAGGAAAAACTTCCTGTGATACAATGATTAAGATGATATTATTCTCGTATTAATAACTCGTTTGCAAAAAGATAGGGTCATCAGATTTGCAATTCATTAGTAATTAATCATTTATCCAAAACGCTGACTAATTGTAAGATAAAAATATTATATTTTATAATTCACAAAGTTTCAAACAATTAATTTCTCCAAATTATTAAAATACATACTTGTCTTGTTTAAAGCACAATTATTTATATATTCTAAAAAATAGTAAATTTATTGTAATAAATAAATTCTATAAAAATTCTTTAGCTTCTTTTTATAAATATGCGATTTACATTTCAAACTACGAGAGATTTAGAAACAGAAAGAAAATGCATCGATAGTTACTAGTATACCTGAGTATTCTTTAGCGCGTAGAGTCTAGACTTACGCTTCATTTAACAAATCTATCGTGAGCGTAATCGTCCATAATATTTTGCTCCAAATCAACCCAGAGTTTAGAGAGAGAGAGAGAGAGAGAAAATGCAAGTATACTTCACAGTAGTGAAGCGCGGCAAAATCCTGCGTTTGAGTAGTTTTAACGCCGAGTACGTATATTATAAGTACTCAGCGTTAAATATGATGGATCCTATCTATATACATATGTGTGTATAGATATAAGCCCGATAACATTGCATTATATACCTATACACGATATAATGCCCAGAGCAATATAATAAAATGTAGTGTACAATCCTATTTTCCAGAGATTACAAAAAAAATATGGAGACTGTTATATACAAACCATACATACGTTATAATAATGTAATTAAAAAGATAATTTAATTACCTATTATGCCGTGAAACGGTAGCAGTGCCTTGTCGTTGACGAGTGTCCATTCGGCCGTTCGAGTCCTCGAACTTTGCTTCAGCACTCTTAACAATTCTCTCGTGGAGTCTCTTCTCGAGATCCAACGAGGCCTTCTGCAACTCCTCAAAGCTCGAGTTCTTACGCCCTTCCTGAAAGTTCGCTCGCTCGAAATCAACCACGAAATCGTTATGCTCATTCGTTTTCTGCCCATCCTTTCCGCCATAACTTAACAAGTAATCCTGTAATTCGCAAAGATACGAAAAAATAGAAATTTTATCTCGAATTCCAGCTCGACGAGCTAATGATTTGTTTTAATGTGTATGATGTCGAAATAATTGATATAAAATTAATACGTATTCACGATAATACAAATTGATAGATATCAAGTTTTTAGTTTAGTTTAGTTATTAAAAAAGACGATACTTTATTCTCTTAGTATCTATCATTGAATGACTAATATATGTATATACACATAAGTGACTTTTTATAAAGTATACATAATATTTAAGCTATTTTCTAATATCAATATTATTACAGAAACATTTTTTTAATGGGACTTCATCTTTTTTCTATTTCGATTAAGCTTTTATGTTCATGGACAAATTAAAAACCATGAAATTCCATGGATGCTCTAATTCTATTTTTTTTTGGATAGTTATGATTAATGACATTTTTAACTGCACTCTTCCATGAGACTACTCGCGTATTATGTTCACCTGCGATTTCTGATCTTGATCTCTGAAAGGACCCAAGTCTATAAGTTTGTCATTCGTCGAGTCCATGTTGTTCCACGCAGTCAGCATCTTTGGTGCGGACGAAGAACCACTCGCCTTGCGATGAGTCACTTGATTATCTTGCCTGGTTGAGGGTTGCAATAAGGGTATAGGTTTCTCATTCTTGCTTCTCTTCGGAATCGCCGGCGGTCTCAGCGGAATCGGAGGTGGTGCTACCTGTATGTAATTTACTGTTATTTTTCAAAATGTTTGTGGATCACAATTTTATTGTTGATATGGGATAATATACATTAGAGAACATGCTCAGAAAATAAGTTTTTGATGTAAGATTTTATCTTTTGACATTTTTTTGGCAGATTTTTCTCGATTAAGTTCGCTTTTTAATTTAGTTTTTATACTTCGTATTAGGGTTACTTTAAAAAAAAAATTTCTCTTAGATAAATAGACCTGTAATGAAAACCACACACCACCATTTCGTAATAGGTATTCACCGGCAACGAGTTACGTAAATTGACACGAAAGTTACGCGCAAAGTTACAACGCTTATCACTGTTCGAAGATAAACATCAAGTTTAACCGGTTTGTTGACACACGTAAAGTAACATGCAAGTTCATTAGTTCTAAACATTTATCGTCGACAAACTCTCTTTGCATGAATCGTGCTGTAACATTTATCAAATGCTTTGAGTGTCATCATATTTTCTCGAATGTTTATCATTGATGCTTCAGTTAAAACAAAAATAAAAAATATAAGCTTTAATTTTTATTAATAAATCTAGCAATTGCATATACAATCGTATTTATTTAATATATTTGACATATTTAAAATTCTTCTCTTTAAAATTTACACAACAAACCGGTATAACAAGATTAATTATTTGTATAATTAAAAAAATTATTACACTTTAATTCTTTTGTTTCTCTATAATAACACAAACTGCAAATTTAATAATAAAAATAACGATTGTATGTTTTACATATTATTTCTATGCGATAAAATCATTAGCAAAAGTTTATTATAAATATTATATTATAATATAAACATTATATTAAGATAAGTATTATAAATATTAAAGTTTATTATAAATCAACAATTAAATTGCTTATTTTTAGTACAAATCATAGATCAAATGCAAAACACAATTTAAAGCACAATGATATATTATATACATTTACGTACACAAGATAAACAGTTTCAAAAGTTTACTAAAGATATTTTGCAACATATTGACAAAGGAAGAATGTTTTAAATAAAAGTTACTTAATTTTAAAAAAATTAAAAAATAGTGATATTGAATAATAAAATTATATTAAGAATAGTTTAAATTTTTCAAATAAAAACTTTCTTAATTTTTTTTATCGCATATTCTTATAGCATTGCATTGTTATAATATTAAAGCGTAACATATTTTTGCACAAGATATACGATTATATATTCTATAATAATATTCTGTAATCAATCTTTCTTTTCACAAGAGACTATTATGCAGAATTTTAATTTAACCCACCGATCTTTATGTCGAGCAATATTAATTCGCAAAGTAGTGGTGTACCGCTAACTACCGGTGGCTTTAGTCACCTGATTTAAGATGCCGAGGTTATATAAACCTATATATACATATATATATGTATATATATGTATATATATTGAAATACCGACGATGCGGTTGCAACTTTCTAAACTTATCTGCGTGGGAGGAGATACAAAGTTCGAAAATCCCCTTAGTATCTGCGACCTTTCTGTCCCCTTTACTCATTACAGCAACTTTCCCTTTAATATGTTTCAATTATCCGGCGTACAATGTTTTATCAGAACAGATAGCTGACATGCTATAAATATGCATAAACAATTAATATTTTCTTTAGCGAAAATGTACACCAACATTAAACACACATATTTGTTTATTTATATATATTTGCTACATATATTTGCTTATCTCTATACATATTTGTAAATGTGTATCGATATAGTAACAAACGCGAGAAAATTCTTCGAATTATATAGTTTTGCCAGTTTTAAATTGTTACCAGTTTTTGTATTGATACATGAGCGAGATCGTTATCTGTTTAATTAAGTAACATTTATATTATTTTGAAATTTATTTTAAATTGTTCTATGTATCTATTTTCCGGGTCTACTCCGGTCTACTCAAATCTAGTAAAAAAATTCCCTAATTTTCCAGATATTTTTTCAAAATTCCAGGGAAAGAGAATATTTTTTTCAACTTTTTCTAAAATAATTTTTTTTTATTACATTCGCCAAGTTCACACTGCGTTTACTTTGTCTACCGTCGATTTTTTAAACATTCCTTGCCAGATTTCAGCGCTTTCATAATAGCACTACAAAAAATTCTATACGTAAAAACTATTGGAATATTTATTAAACAAATTAGATTGCCCGAAACGCCAAACATATAAATACTGATTGTGAGATAAAACACCAGTTTCGATAGTTCTATCAACTTTAATGAGATTTTGCTTCAGTCTGTAATCATTTTTAATTTCAAGAGAGAGTTCTAATGAAATATATAGAATCAAATAAAAAATTATATAGAATATTTCAAAAATTAGATTGGTCGAGACGCCAAACGTACAAGTACCAACATGAGACGCTTGTCATATTTCGATTGTTTCATCGACTTGAAATAAAATATTTTTTTTGTCATTCTGCAATCACTTATACTTTTTGACTAGAGTTCTAAGTACGTGTAAAAATTATTAAAATATTTATTAAACAAATTAGAGACACCGGTATAACACAAAATATCATTTACGTCCAGCATCTCGGGTGATTTAATTTGTATAATTAATATTTTAATAATTTGTACACATGGAACTTTTTGTATAAATATTGCAGTACCCTTAAATGCTTCAACTCAGACAAGAACGTCAGATAAAAAAATCATCGAAGGACAATGTGAGATGCAAGATGAACCTGGCGTCTCCGTTTGTCCCGATTTTTTCCTGGACCATTCTTTTAATGGCCAACACTATTTATAATATTTAATTCGTCAAGAGTTTTAGAACTATTAATAAAAATAAAACAAAAACTATCAACAATTAATGAGTTTTCACGAAATGAGCCGCTAGTTTAACACACACTGATTGTTTACAATATGAGAACAAAATTATCAAAAAAAGAATTTTCAAAAAATTTCCTGAATCTCAATTAAATTCCGCAAGACTTCCCCGATGTTTCTAGGTTAAAAAAAAGAAATCCTTGAGAAGTTTAGATTTTCCAGGGAATAGATACCCTGATTTTAAATTATTAATATTGATATAAATAAACATTTTAAACAATTTATAAAATACATGTTGAATAAAAAAATATCTTGAAGAACACTTTCAAGATTTGTTGAAATACGAATACATTCTAAATAAGATAAATAATGAAAATATCTAAATCACATTCAAGTTAAATTTATTAATTTTCAGTAAAGTAAATTTATTAATTTACACAAATAATAAAAAATAAGTAAAATTTGTTACCGCCGGAGTAGCAGAATGTCGACGTGGTATTGGCGGCGGCATATCATTTCCGGTGGGCGGTGGTTGCGGAAGCAGTGAAGTTCTAGCTGGTAGACTAACGCTATGAATTCTGCTCTCCCTGAAATTCAAAATAAATCACCGCTGAAACATCTCTTAGTCACATTTTTCTTTTGGTTTTAATTTAATATAATAAAATAATTTAAATTAAAAATGGTTAATTAATAATTAATAATTTTTCCATCGACAATTTTTTGAGGTCGATATTTTTTACTAATAAACAATTATTACACTTTCGTTACAAACATCTAAAAAGAATAGAAAAAATATAAATAATGTGAATAGTGCACACAAATTATAATATTATCGTAATTTTAATACTCGGAATTAAAAGTCATTAAAGTAATCTTTACGCTGCAAGAAAAGAAGAAAGCAAGTAATTAACCTTTCTTGAATAGATATAATTGTATCGATGTTCGCAAATGCTACTGTCTCCGAATCGTAGAGATTAATAGAACGTTGAAATGGCTATTGGATGATCCAATCCAGTATTGATCGAACATTAAAGTCACGCATGACAAAATAATATTATATAGCTTCGCGCGTTAGTTTATAAATATCTCTAGTAATTTTTACATCAATAAAGAATGCGTCTATCTACACAGGAAGACACATTGCGCCTTTATTTTCCAGAAATCGTTATGCTTATCTTATAGCTATAAAGTTCGTGTATCTGCTTTTAAAAATGTTCATGTGTTACGTATCAAACTATTACGATATTCATATATCAACAATTTATTGCGTACGTAGCCTTCACCAAATATTACACTTTTTCAATGTCATATATATTTCTCGCATAAGATAAAAACATTTCCATGGCAAAGTATATATATATATATATATATATATATATATATATATATAGAGAGAGAGAGAGAGAGAGAGAGAGCTAGATAAGTGTGTAATAGCAAATTATAAAAAATTTCTTTTAAAAACTGTCGTTGTTAATAATCAAAGATATATAATAGAATTAAATATGTATTCAATAAAGTATAATGTACAATTTACAATATTATTTTTTAATCAAATGATAGTGAATATTAAATCGATGATCAAAAGTAAAACTATATAGGATATAGATATATTGTACATTTCTATTATTTCATATTATATCTTTATATTTTGATTATCGTGAAAAATTATTTCTCATAAAATTCACGTTTTAGTAAAAGCAGATATGTACATTTCATCAAAGCTATTGTATGCAATATTGATCCTGCTTGAAAAATATCCCTTTCATTTTGAGAAACATCACTAATAATTTTAAAGTTCATATTTTTGAAAAAAAAATGACTTTATAAAAACACTAAAAGACCTAAATTAAATTTTTCTGTTTATTCAAGCTTCTTCTCATGTAAAACCATCCAACTTTTCAAACCTTTCAATTATGAACATTGTAATATATACTTTCTCTATTAAATATATAATATAGTCGTTTAATGTCGCAAGAAAAATAAAAATATTTCTATGATAAAATGTATAATTGTAATAAAGAATATAAGTGCCCCTTCTAGGCACGAAACTATGAGTGTTAATCGCATTTTTAGTATATATATATATATATATATATATATATAAGCGCTACTCGTTCGGGACAGTAACTCAGAAACGTGTAGGTTGACGTAACTCAAGTGTTAATAAGCGCTACAGAATGAGATTGTTGTGCCTATCATTAGCGCTCGCTATGATCTATATTATAGCAATCGTGCGCGAATCTAGAGTGGAAGCAAGAGCAACCACTCCTGAGAAGTCTCACAAACCTCCCGGAAGTTGGGAAGCATATGAACCTAATAACGAACTTTCTTCTTCTTCCGAGAGTTGGGAAAAACCTGCGAAACCGGCCACTCCTCAGGAAACCATCGAAGCATTTGCTTTAGGCATACCAACTGTTCTCGGCGTAAGCTTTAATTATAAACACCATATCAAATTTTTTTTATAAATTAGCAGTATATCCTGAACAATCAATAGTTTTGATCGCATCTTTAAAAATATTTAATTGGCCAAAAAGTGTTTTCGTTTTTTTACTAAATAATTTTATAGCTGTACTAATAAGTGAATAGCTTAGCTTCAGTATCTTATACGCGATATACATAAACTGACATTTATTTGAATACGTCATTTTAAAAAAAGGATTGAAAATCGTATTTAGCATTTGAAAATGTAAAAAAATAAGAAAATGTATTTTCCATTTTATTACTATATAAATCTCACGATTTTATTATTAGAATCGGTTCTATCATTCGGATGAGAACATTTGAAAGATTATAGCAGATAATATCGGATCTTTCTTTCTCTCTCTCTTTTTTTTTATAATATATATTGTTTAATAAAGTTTTATACATAAAATTTATATTTAATTTTCTTTAAAAAAACTTTGCCAAAAATCTAATACATTGATTTATGGAATATAAAGATATGTTAAAAATTTTTTGACATACTAACTTAAAAACATTAATTTTGGACAATTCAATTACATTAACTAAAATTAGTGTTTTAATTTTCAGGAACTGAACATTTATATACTATACATATGTATATATTTATTATATCCATCATATATATATTTATTAGAGATATTTTAACTATTATTTTATATTTTACATAAAAAGATAAAAAGATTATAAAATACAAGTACTTAAAAGTAAATTTATTTTTTATATTTATAAAAATATAAGTACACAGTGTCTTCTTTATATTTTATTAAGGAAAAGCTAGATACTTATTGGGAAAAATTGCGAGCATTTTGTATAACGCTAAAATAATATATTTTAATATCTTATATATATCTTATATCTTATAATACCTTATCAGTTATTAGTACTTTTGAAATTTCAGTTTCAATAATATTAAATTATGAAAATGTCGAACTCTTCCACGTGTCAAAATAGTCCTAAACTATCTTATATCACTTACTATGCAAATATATTTTTATGTGAAAAATTTTATCTCTTAATTCAATACAGGTTTTTTTCTAGATCTTTCCTTGAGTAAAAACGATTAGAAAAATATAAAACCTATTACAAAATTTAGTAATTCGTAGCAATAAATTTCGTTTCTTTTTCTATCTTTCCCGAATAGCAATTATATTGCTAAAAATTTATGTAAATTGTTAAACGTGTGTCAATACGTGTTTTTTATTGCACATATAATTTCTTACATATAAATTTTTTTTTATTAGGGGTTGTATTGGACAGAATTAGCCTTTGATACGGTAAGTACTATACGCACTATCTGTAAGTACAGATAGAAAGAAAATTATGCTTTATAATCTGAGACGGTGGACGCTGAGTCATACATGATTTATATCTTAAAATTGTTTTATAAAGCTTATATGCAATAATCGAAACAAACATTTCATATGTACGCTATACAGAATTTCAATAAAAATATCATTTTATTTTGAAAATATATTTTTCCTTTAATGTGGTAATGTACAGATAGTATTAAAAAAATACTTTAAAAAATATAATACAATTCAATTTTAATTAATTTATAATATTCAATTTTATATTGGATGAGATATATATAAAAGGAATCTTATTATAAATAAAAATAAACCCAGAGTCTGCCGTCCGCACTATTTGCTGTCGGACAATAAAAGTAAAAGCAAAATAATTTTTTGTCATTTAGGAGTACAACAACTCGATGCACATAGCAGACAAAATTAAAAGTGATCCAGAGTTGGCAAAAACAGTACAAGCATACATAAATAAGTCACTAACTTGGTAGTTACGGAGGAACTATACGGAAGACATAGGACATATACGATATTATGTATATTTCCAAACGAAAGATTAAAATCTATATAAACTATTATTTCGCAATTACATGATAGAAAATAAATAACATGTTTAAATTTATAGTATTGCATCTTTATTACAAAATTTTGTGTAACATAACGTTATGAAAATTAACATCTTGTATTTAAGATGTTTACTTTTCAATTATATATGTTTATTATCATTTTTATATATTTAAAGTAGTGCTTATGATTCTTCTAAGCAATGAAAGTGTTAAAGAAGGCGTATTAAAAGTAAAGAATGATATATGGTTACTTCATATATCATAGAATTAAAACACAAATTTTTGTTATAAACAGTAATACGCACAATATTTCTGGTTAAATTGTATGATAATGATAGTTACAATTGTAATCAATGATTTATAATAAATGGATCCTGTAACGACATGATCATCACACTTATCATTTTTATAATCTGTTAATGCACGATTCTGTGCATTTCCACAACAAATCATTTTCATATTAATTATAAATAAAAAATTAGTAAGATATAAAATTTATTTGAAGATGTGCATTTATTGCTTATATATTGACGTTTTTATCAATGCACATGTATCACATAGTACATACATGCACGCGCATATACATGAAGTTATTTCTTTTTTAATATTTATAACAGTTCAATAAAATAAATATGAATATTTTATCATCAAGGCCATTATACACATAATATTGATTGTGAATGCGCTGCTTGAAAACAACTTTCCAAGTCATATCTTTATGTTACATACAACTTAAAACGAACGTCAATTTTAATACACACGTTTTGAACATTTCGTGGTATATAACGTGTGATGCAATGATGAATATCTTTATAGACATATCAAGACTTTAAACTATAAAAATATAATATTCTTACGTTTACGTTATTGAAAAAAATTGCTTTAAAATTATTGTACCTATAGCTTCGATTCTTTTCAACCCGAATAAAAAAGAAATATATGCTTCTTTGATTGATTGTCATAATGTTTTTCTTTTCCCTTTTGTTTTTGTTTTCAAATTTACTTTGTTTTTTTTGTTTCTGTAAGAGGATTTGGGTCGGCTTCAGCCTTTGCCCATGAGTTTGGATTAGTAAAAGCAGTGGCAGGAGATAATCCCTTCAGGATCGGCCAAAGCTTTACTATAGAAGTTAGGAATATTGTTATTGTGCAAAAAGTATTATAATGGTTCTGAGACAAAAATCAGATTTTCATAGAGTTTATGATGTTCGATAAGATTAGAAACAGCATTTGTATAAAAAAAAAAGTATTTCGTATTCAAAATTTACTAAGGAAAAACAGGTGTGTAAAAGAGTAATAGATTATATTGTATATATATAATTATATATGTATATTACATAAGTGTGCTAAAAAATAAATTATATCGCCGAAAAATATTTTATTGATTTAAAAAATATCAGTCTTTTTTTTTAAGTTTGACAAGTTAAAATTAGTTACAATAACAAATAAAAACCAAAAGAATATTTGTATAATTATTATACATTGTTTTTTTTGATATAGTTAATTTAATATTTGTCTTTAAATCCTCTAATCAGTTATATATTTGACATAAAAAATTTTGAAATGGTTTATCTATCGCTTAAAACTGAGGGAGGTGAATTAATTTTAATAAGAATAAATAAAGATAAGTGTATTAAAAGTGTTACAATAGCTCATCAGTATCATTACTATTTTTAATCACATGTGTGTCTGCATTTTTATAAAAACGCTATTGTAATTTCAATTTAAATATTTTATCAGTCTATATAACATTTGCAATCTGATTCTTTAATATTTAAACTGATCTCTTTAATATTTCAACGCTACATTATGCAATAACACTCGATAAAACGCGCTTTGAATATGTTAATACCAAATATTTTTTTTTCCATATAATTCCACAGCTTTGTAGAAATATTTTAATAACGTGTTGTCTCTACGTACATATATATCACACAATATAGAAATTTATATAGATATTCTAATTATCTATTATATGTTTGATTGAGTCAGCTGAAGCGATATATAATTGTGACAGATTCTTTTGATCATATATTTGTCATACAACAACAAAGTTTGTATCTCTAGTAAAAGTATTATCCCATTAATCGACCACATGCTCATTATAACTCGCCACGCGTATTAAGCTTGGACAATCGCATTATTATAATTAATGCGCAGTGAGTTGTTATTTAAGTGGAAAGGAGAGAAAGAGAGACAGAGAAGAGGAGAACAGAGTCGCCATCTGATTAAGCTCGCCGTCTGATTAAATATCCCCGCTGGGTTTATACTAAATTAATTACAGATGGTTTGCGGATGAATTGTACTCTCCGCAAAATTCATGACTTTCTCTCTCTCTCTCTCTCTCTCTCTCTCTCTCTCTCTCTCTCTCTCTTTCATTATTGCAGCATATGGTAAAACTTGAAATTACTGGCAAAACAAATTAAACTACATTTTACTCTTTTTTTATTAATAAAGCAAAGGTGGATAAAGCTATTTCAGCAATCTTTTTGAAAATATGTAATCATATGTAATTATATATGAAGATTTTCTTACCTTGGCCGACGTGTCGGACTCGTATCACCATCGCACGATTCCATAGTGGACATATTGATTTCTGCAACATGCAAAAATATGTTTCTTAACAAAATTGATTATATACGATATGATACGATTAAAAAATTCGAAATAAGTTAAACAAGGATTTATAATATATTATATTTTACAGTTAAAAAAATTGAATAATGTTATAATGTAATTGTAATGCTAAAATGTAATGTTATAATATATGTATAATTTTATAAAAGAGGATTTAAGAAAAATCTCGATTAATTACTAAAGTTAATAAATTTTTCACGAGAAAATTCCAGATAGCATAGTTGTGATTCCATTGGCATAATTTTTTTATGATTTAAAAATTGTATAAAAATATTAATAAAATCAACCACGTTCCTCGGATTAATTATTTTTGCTATTTTTATTTGTTTTGAATAATTTTTATTATAAAGAATATAATGAAGAAAAAAATATAACAAAGTGAAAGAAAGAGACATTTATTTTTTTTTCATTTTTGCAATTCTATTGAAAAGTAATTTTTTTATAAAAGGAACATTTGTATCACTTTCTGATCACAATTTTCGAAAATATGAAAGCCAATAATGGTCTAGTTTATACATACTATATATACTGACATATTTTAATACGCGTATAAAATACTACTGAACAATCACAATCATTTCATTCTTTAGAGGAATGAATATAATTGGTATAATATTTACAATTAGTACGCATATTAAAATATCGATGTACACTAATTGTTAGCCAATAATGAATTAAAGCTCTCTTTAATCGATCTGTTACGGAACACACATGCATAACAATAAAATACGTAATTTATGATCGTCATTCATTGCTGCAAGCGGTCGAATTGTGCGGCACCGGCGCCGTATCGATATGCAATTTCAAATCAATATAAATGTGATATCGCGTGCGCATAACTGCTTCAACAAGATTGGCCCTTTTACCGTAAATTGTCGGTTTGCAAGTGACGACAGCTTCGGCTCCACCGTCCCTTTGCGTGCCGCATGAAAGCACGAGCCATTCAATTTGCTTTCATGTCTGTATGACAACATACATACATAAGCCGTTCATATTTGCTCGACCGACGAAGAGAGTCCTAATCTAAGCCTTGATCTGCCCGAAATCGATCCACCGCTCCGTTACACTTCCGTTTCGCGTTCAACCGTCCGGTCGTGTTGCGCGATTTTCATTTCCTCGTTTGGAAGTAAACCGGAACTTGTTTTTTTGCAATCAACAGACGCGCGATACAACAACCAACCGTGATCTGTTTTTGCGAAATTTTTTTCCCCTCGCAAAAATTCTATCTGTATAACTGTCTAAAAATGAGCAGGATTTTTAGTTACTACTGTTGAATAAAGTAAAATATTTAACAATCAGTGCACGTTTTTTAATTTCTCCTCTCTAAATAGATCGTTATTTGCGAAAAGATATTTTCATGTATATAATAAATAGAAAAAAACATTTTTTTTAATGGACAATATATTGTGTAAAAGAATCTTAATATATAAATGTATGTATATAATTGTACATGTGTGAATGAACAATATTTGAATTGTGTTATTGTAATTTTCACGATTTATTTATTAATTAAAACTATAATTCAAAACGTTTATTCAATATTTAATATCCGAGAAAATAATTTAAACTATGTGAAGCAGAAATATTGATGTAGAAAGCAATTTCTATATTCACATTAAATTATTAAAAGGTATATCTGTTTGAAATAATTGCATCGGTTAATGAGAGAAAAATGTAATCTGCTTATTTTTAATAACAATGAAAAATATAATGTAACTATTTTTACAAATAGAGTAGACTCAAAATAATTAAATATACATACATAGATTTTCAGAATGATATATGTAATTATATTGTATACATGTATGTTGTATCTTTGTTTATAAGATTTTGTTTGCATTTATGTAAAGAAATACATTCCTCTAGAAAGAGAAAAACACGTGATAGTTATTCTAAACGTATTATTTGTGATTTGTGGAAATTAATTAATTCGCAGCTATAATTACAATGAAAATGCATTGTAAAGTTTAACGTATATTACATGTTCTCGAGATTGCATTGAAATAAAAAAGTTTTTCTCTACGGTTTTACTCTGGGAATATATTCTCGCGATCAAATCTTTAGAACGTCGCTTTGCCGTGGCGCCAAAAGACTAACATAAGAAAAAAGAACTATGATCACATACGAAGGGACCATTTTACTCGATGTAGCTAGTCGGTTTTTATGAAGCTAACTTTGTAGTCGGGGAAGTAATTCCCCATCGGCGTACGACTGCGTAAACGAGAAAAAGGATGGTCGGAATTCCTTCGGTGGCGCCTCGGCCACTTTTCATTATACAGCTACTTGAGCGACCGCTTGTGCGAACTGTCAAGGATATTGCCCGTGAAAACGCGTTGCCTCGAGAAAATCAGTTTCATTGTACTATTCGTCTTCTCTTCAATTCACCTTATCTCTCCTCTATGTCTTCTGTGCCATTGACTTTTAATGTAAAACACCGCAAAATTAAACAGAAAAATGGACACTCACACGGTATCATTCTTCATAAAGTTTGGATTGAAATTTTAATTGTTTTTGGCATATAAAGAGATTTGAATATTAATAACTTTCTAGTTTTATAAATAATTGAGTATGAAGGGAGCTTTTTGCGAATTAAACGTTAATCAGAGACACTTGATATTGGAATGCTATTTGTCGTTCCATTTAGATGCGGAATTTACTTTCACAGAATTTTAGTTTTTATTGTTAAAATGCCAAACGCTGAAATTTCAAAAGTAACGAATGATTCTTTGTTTCTCAGAATAGATTAAAAGCGAAAATAAAAAGAGGATAAACGTGACAACGCATTCCTTAATCTCGAATGTTTCTTCTTGAGATCCCGTTGCGCGCGTACATTCAAATTAATCTCTACTCTCCTCTTTTACTTGCCTTCTCTGTTTACAGATAATCCGGAGAAGCCTAAACGTAAAATTTATTAAATTTCGATTGTGTTACAATGCGTTTCAATTTCCCGATAGAATCTTATAATTTACAATCAATACGGCACGTGCAATATTGAATAATAAATGGAAACATAAATTCTACATTTAATAACGAATAACCGATAACACATGCCTTCGAAAGTGAAGCGATATCGTTAACGCTATATATCGTTCTCACAAATTTAATTCCATGCTACGAGCAAGGACGAATTGTACTAGTGTTTAATGTTTAAATGTATTTGCATTGGCTGCACCTCGATGAAATTATATCATGTTTGCTTACAACATGAATAATCAAATGCCCTGTAAGTGAAAAATATGTATCATATATATATATATATATATATATATATATATATATATATATATATATATATATATATATATATATATATAATTTTTTCATTAATTATATGTCTTTATATAACTAAATCTCAAATTAAAATTTTATTAAAGAAACCGAAGAATGTAGTTTCCATTCCATAAAATATAGTTTGTGAAAAGTCTTCTCTCTCTTTTGCAATTATTCGAAAATCTCGACTCGATTTTCGCGAGAAGAGAAAAATCATTTTTAAATTTGCCAGAGAATCTATTAAAAGAACATCCGGTGATTTTTTTTGTATATGCATATATAGCATGCATGTATATAAATATAAAAAACGTATGATATGTATTTTCGTACGCTTTATCATCTTTGTTACGTCATAGAGTGAGAATTTCATGACAATAGGCAAATCGACAAACAATACGTTTAATCAGTACTGATGCCAGCCAATTAATACGCGGAATTCGCAGTAAATCTCACTTAAAAGGACAGTTACTGTAATTAGAAATCTACCTCTCTCTCTCTCTCTCTCTCTCTCTCTCTCTCTCTCTTTCACTCTCTGTCTTGCTCACTCTATGACGTATCTCCGTTCAATTCTCTCTAACATTCTGTTCCACGCTTCGCCGAGTGACCTACTGTAGGGAATTCCTCTATATCGATTCGTCAAATGTACTCGATAGTGTTACATCTCTCAATTTACACGTATTTTTTATATTTTTCAAGAAATTAGTAAGAGAACGTAGAACAATATGATATATCGAGCCATTTTTAGCACATAATATCTATATATAATTCAATAATTAATAAATTAGAAACACATTTTTACATATTAACATAAAAATAGTAATCCTGGATAATTGACTAATTTTTTAATATATTTTAAATAGCTTAACTAGTTTTTAAATAACTTAAATATGTGTATGTTTTAATTTTTAATTTATATACATATAAGAATTTAATTTTTATTTTATCGACAATAAAAAAAATGATGAAAACCCTTGAAGCGTGTTCAAGTCGAATTTCGAGATTTATATTTTTGCACTTTTTCTGCGTCTGATTAGCGATTAATGACGTTAAAAAGTGAATGTTAAGTTGTTGCTTTTATATAGGATTAATTTTTTTCAATTTATTAAATAAATAAAGAAAAAATCCATTTTTTATCCATTATTTAATTACTTTCTTTTATTTTTTTATATGTAATTATATATATTTTTCTTATTCTTTTATAATTCTTTAGTATATATATAAAATTCTTTAATAATATAAAAAGATAAATTATTTTTACACACATTTATATATAAGAGTATGTCGCATATTAAAATAAAATTAATAAAAGAATTTAAGAATTTGGTTTTTGGGATTATAATATTGTTGTCACTTTCTGATTAATTTTAATCGATTTTGATATTTATTTTCGCACTGTCACTTATTTACAAATATTTGCGCGGAAAATAATAACACTCTTTCAAAAATATGTTATATAATATGTTAACTTTAATATTTCGTCAACAATAAGAATACAGAACACAACGAACAAATTAATAAAATAACCTAACTGTTTGAAAAATAAGTCTACATAGCAATTAATTGCAACATTTAAGTGAAATAAATCTCTCCATTATTGATTTTCAAGATAATTTTCCGAAAAGAGAGGAAAATGCGCATCTTTTTATGTTTCATCTCCGTATTGAAGTAGCAAATTAAATTTAATATTTATTGTACTCATTTTCAAGAGATCATCTCTTAGCACGATGTCAAATTATTTATTATTATTAACAAAGACAACTTATATAAAGAGCTAATATCTTGTAAAGTCTTGCGATTGCTGAAGTGCTTTGTGGACTTATCTTTCAAACAACTATAATTATGCTATTAATATTGTTTTTTGTTCCTTATATTCTGTATTCTCAGTTTAATATTAAAGTTTAATATATTACCATTTAAAAGAGTGTTATATTTTTTTACGCAAATGCTTGTAAATGAGTGACAGTAGGAAGATGAATATCAAAATTAAATAAAATCAATCAAAAACCACAACAATAATATATCTCAAAAACTATTAATTTTTTATCAATCCTCTCTATTTTAATCATTACAATATACTTTTATATAAGTGAGTGTAAAAATAACTATTTTTATACCATATAAAAGAAAAAGAAAAAATATATGTATAAAATAAAATTACATGTAGAAATTATAATATCGTGTATATTATGGATGAGATGAATGGTACTGCTATCGAAAGAATTCTCCAGTGTATGAATGCCTTAAAGTGTTAGAAGAGCCGGAAAAGGATGAAACGGAAAATGTTTTAAACACATTCTTTATAAGAAAATAAAAGGGGCGAGAAAGAACTAATGGCTATACGTGAATATCCATGAAATAATTCTTTGAATTTATAGAAAAAAATGAAAGTTTCATGCACACATTGAATATGAAAGAATGATAGATAAAATGATATAAAATCTAAAACGAAGCTATATAATTAATATTAGTTATATACAAATTCCTTGCCCTTACATATCAATGTTAGTAACGTGTCAAAAAGAAAGAGGAACACGTGGACGATAAAAACGTCAGCATGAGCAACGTAAATGTAACAGATTGTATAAGTATCTTTTAGCATACATATAGTCGTAATTATTCGGGCGCTGCCGGAAACACTCACGCTTTTACATTATAAAGATAACATGACTGAAATGCTTGCATTATTATTTAATTGAATTATTATCTTATGTGAAATAAATATAAAATGTCGCAAAATTACCGTCACTTTTTAATCCAGAATTTCTTTCATGTTTTCTAAAAAAATCTGATTAACAGCTGTCGGTTTTTAACATTAAAATTAGATGTGTTTGTAATTAAGCAAATTAAATAATATATTCCAGTAAAATCTACTTGATATTAATTAAAGGAATTGTTTTATTATTCATTTGCAGTTTTCAAAACTCTCACGAAACATCTCTCTCTTTCAATCATATTATAATTCAGAAAATGTAAACATCTCACGAATTCGATTTCAAATTGATCAAAGGAACTATAAATAAAGGATTACAGTCTTGAATATTTTGTATGAAAGAGTGAGTGGTATTGTATGTACAGAATGTAATATTAAGCCAAAGGAAGGAAGGAAGGAAGCTCGCTTCGAAGCGGCCACAACAGGATTTGATGTAATCATGTCGGAAGCCATCTTAATGCTGTTTCTTAATCATCCCCTAGATTGAATCAATTTATATCGTTGATAATATTGCGCAAAGCTTTCTCTCCCTTCCGTTTACTTTCGTAAACTCCATCAATTAATTTACTTGCTTAGTCAACCGGCGCTTGCGACTGCAATCTTCCCGAAAAAAATTCTTGCAACGGATAAAGCTCGGACAATCTACTGTTGTCCCGATTTGTAGAAAAATCGAAAAACGATTATGAGCATCGAAAAAATCTCTTGTGACATTCTATATATAAAGTGCTGAACTTCCAAAAAAAAAGGAAAAAATGGAAAGGAGTAAAAAAATTAAATAGCAAGATATACTTATAAAAAATGAATATATGTATATATAATATTAATTAAATAGTAAATAAATGATAAATAAACTCTTTGAAAACATTAGATAAACATTTTATTTCTAAATTGTAAAAATATTATTTTATTGTAAAATGAAATTAATTGGAATTATTTTTGCTCAATAAATATTAGAAGAGAGAGAGAGAGAGAGAGAGAGAGAGAGAGAGAGAGAGAGAGAGAGAGAACTTTCAGAAAAAAACTTGAGAGTCTTGTCTGATAATTGGGATATCCTGAAATATATTAAGATACCTAAAGAGCTCTCAAGCCCTCTCAAAGTCGATGTAACTTCCTTCCTTTCTTATCCATTACGGAGATTAGTTGCTGTGAAAATATAATAGTCTTAATAACATGTTATATTTTTAGAACCTTGTTTAATTATATTTTATCAGCACAGCTTTAAGCGCAAAATCAAAGTCAAAATTTTAAAGAAAGTTTTTAAAGCAATTATTATAAATCAAATTATTTAAACTTTCCTCAAATAAGAAATATGTTTTAGCTATCGCAAGACAAAAAAAATGAATATACGCATCTTTCTTATTATTTCTTTGAAGTTAATTTTGATTGAGACTATCGTCCTTTTTCGTTCTTCTTTAAAAGATCCGTTGAAAATCAAGAAAGTTATTCCGAATGAGAGGCGCGAATAAGTGACAAAACTTTGTTCGTTATTTAAATTGAAATGAACGATTCAGTTCTTGAATGATTCAGTCCAATATAAACTTCAGCTTGAAACTTTTACTTTACTTTACTTTTTTTTATTGAGATATTAAATTAATAAAAAATTTTAAATACGTGTTAAAAAAAATTCTCTCTAAGTTTCATAAAGAAATATTGTTGCGCGTTCATATTTCGCCAAATTATGCGTGAGAACAATTTGTACGTTTTTAGATTTTTCTTCTATTCAACATGCAGATCAATGTGCTCTGTTTTCAATAGACAGAGATACTCTTGATGAAGCGTTTGTAAGCGGATGTAAGCGTTTGCAAACGGATCACGCAGTCCGGAACGACAACAAATAACTCGCGCGATACGCTTGAATCGCTACGCTATTCTATAATTCGTGTTTACAAAATGACACGCGAGAGAGGAATAAAAATCCATAATAATTCCGATAAATTTCCCCTCTCTGTCTTTCTCTAACGACTATTTGCTTTTTTGTCGCGGAAAATCGCGGTTGTGTTGCATTTTATTTCGATTTGTTAGGACGAAGGAGACGAGCTTCGCGAATATCGCATGTAATTTCGCTGCGACAGTTTGCAGCTTTGCGCGAATTTACCTCGCAAGTATCGAAGAGCAAAGTCCTGTAGCGAATTTATTCCGGCGATGGAAAATTCGAAATGTCCGATAATTATCTACGGTATTTGTATGTGTATACACTTGTCCATTTCTCGCCGAAAACACGCCTTTATCGATTTCGTGGGTAGGTTGGTGTATCGCTGGTCCCCTGTATTAGTCGCATTCAAAATTCAACCAGCCTGTCGCTGTCGATACAAGTACGCGCGATTAAGTGCGCGTACGTGTCGAAAGCCGATGTGTATCGCAAACGCGGCCTCTGCCACAAAATATCTCGCTTTTTACCATTTATTTTCCCCTTTTTCCTCTTTCTCTCTCTCTCTCTTTCTCTCCTTTCTCACAGATCCACTTTTACATCTTTTCTCGCTCGGTCTCTTTCTATACATACATAAAAATCCTTTTTAGCTGTATGTATACACGTATAGTGATACACAATGTTGGACGAGAAAATCCTTAAATCCTTCGGCCTATATTCGAGGATAAAATGCCATAATGGCATATCGCGTATAATAAGCGTTTGGAACGATCGAGTTATTGAAGTTACTGAAGATAAAATTAATGTCTTACGATATATACGTTTGCGAGATAATAGCGATTATGAAAAGAATTGGAAAAGAATTGGAAAAGGAATGGATCAATCAATTTAAAATCCGTATAAAAGCATCGGTTGTCTTCCGTCACATTTATACGCAGGCTCAAAACAATAATCGCGATAAATATTACACATTTCTCAATGATAAATCTGAAAATCGTCGTAAACGACAAGGAAAAATAAGGTAGAATTATAGTAAATCGAGAATATATTAGTAGGATATAAATATATGTTCAGTTTTGACGTAGACGTGAAATATCTAGTTTGCCCGATATTCCATCGACTGGAAATTTTAATTTATCTGTCACAGCCTCATCAGTAAAGAGAAAAAAATGTATATTTTAGAGAATAAACTCTCTCCCTGCGCATTCTAGGAGCAGCCTCGACAGCGTTTCGAGACACCGTAAATCATGAAAAAAGAGAGCGAGAGAGAGAGAGAGAGAGAGAGAGATACGCGCGATCATAAATCAATCTGTTATTTTGGTATTTATAGCGCGGGTTTATACAATACATGACCATCGGTCATGCGCGAGATGATACATACGTAGGTAGATCGGACACGTCCGCATGATAACCTATTTCGCTTAAATCATACACGGCGGGAAGCTTTTGACGTTGTCATTGGTTTGAAAAAAAAAATGAATAAATAAAATGAAGAAAAGAAAACAACGGGAAATTATGCGACTGAATTGATTAATTTAGTGAATTAATTTAGTCTCTTTATTAAATTGTTCTCGAGTAACATCTCATCGCACCGAGCACTCGACACTTAATTTCTATTCTCCCTCTTTCTCTCTCTCTCTTGGCCGGATACTCTCTAGATAACATTGATTTTCCGGCAGCAGAGAGCCACGTTCTTCGATTACGTGTTCCTGGCTGCGAAAGAGATGTCCATCGTCGAGAAACTCTACGTTTTCATCTCCTCTAAACGACAAAGAGTCTCGAAACAGCGACTCAAGCTAGCTCGTTGAAGTAGCTCTTTCATCGCGTCTTAAAATAACCACTGTTTCATTTGCACGACATGTTATTATAGAAATATTTGCAGAATAAAAGTACTTTATTACTGTATACGCTAAAATATTTTATTGATTTTTTATACAATTTTAAAACCGATCACGGTTAGTTGCTTGCTGCTACTATATTTTTATTATCACGTAAAATATATCATTTGTTGCAGAGTTTTCATTTATGACATTCTAAAATTATCAAAAATATGGACGCAAATATTTTATAGAAAAATAAATTAAATTCAAAAAGCGTCCTATGAGTTGGACGAGACGAGTTTCTCAAAAAAAAAAAAAAAAAAAAAAAAAAAAAGAAAAAAAAATTATTATTAATTACGATGTGATAAATTGAAGAAAGATTGCAATTCAGACTGGCAGAAAATAAATTTAGGTGAAAGTATTTTACTTTGTACGAGACTGTCTCTTGACAAAAAAGCATTTTTACGATACATCTCAGCTGTAAAAAGGAAGACACGAAGTGTTGCACAACATTTATTGTCGAGAAAAGTAATTTTCTTTAAAACGAACTATAATATCAATTCTTTCGTATGTTATTCCATATTCTTGGTTTGTAGGCCGTCTTTCATCATTACAGAAGATATTTTCTTCACCGGCGCGAGAAAAAAAGTCAATGAATTCTAACGTGTCATCTTTTCGAAACTTTGGTACGTTGCAAGCGTAATTGGATTTTCTTCGCAGCAAATACACAATGTTCGTACAAAAGAGACCGGTATGTTGGATGAAACTGTGAATATAACTTATTCCGTTAAAAGAGAGATAAAGATTATATATATGTTGCATTGTCCCCCTCAAGTAACGAAACTTTAATATCGCACAAACTTTGATTCAGTGAAAATTGACAATTATTATCTTGTGAATTAATTTGTTTTTAATAAACACACATAACGACAGAATAATTTTATCTTAAATCATTAAGTTTTAATTTTGTAAAATAAAAAAAGTGTTTTTCATATTAGCTTTAATAATTCGAAAAATTACATTTCAGATACTCCGCTGTGATTTTGTATTAAAAGAAAACAAATTAGAAGTAAGCCAAGTTTTCAGCTTTTGTTGCCCGGATGTTCAATCTTCGATCTTTCAACCCCGAATCTCACCTATCTTTATCTCAGGCGATCGACACTTTTTTTTTAACTTATCGCAAGAAAAGTACGTGCGCAAAGAAAGATAGTGAAAATCCGTCGTGTCACTCTGTAAAATAACATAACGCCGTTATGTAAACGTACAGATACACCGAACGCAACGATTAGATTTGAAGAGAAAAAAATGCGAACTTACTTTCAACCGTTAAAGATTATAACATATTTTCCTTATAAAATGCTTTTGCGATATTTAAAAAAAACCAAAAATATTATTTTATTTATAAATAGAACGTTGTGGTATATATCACGAATATTATTATTTTTTATTCAATCATAATTTTATTACGCGTATATTCTAATATATTTATAATATATTATTAATAATTATTTATAATATATAAATATTATTATATAATTAATAATACTCAGCGTGTAACGTTTTCAATGAAATAAATATAGTTGCTCGTACGTGTAAAGTCTCGTATGTATAAGTCATATCGTGACGTCTGTGATTATAAGTTTGATATTAAAATCGATCAATGCTTCGATTGTAATCGTAAATAATACGTAGTACATTCTCATTTATTTTTCTCTCTATGAGACAGCGGTATTCCCATTCCACGGAATATTCAATTAACGTCTTTGCATTTAATGAAGACGAACACGCGCTTCAGCGTAACCGCGAACGTTATTTAGTTATTTGCAAAACCGGATCCACACCTGCAACCAATACGCACGGTGGAAATCTCCTTTTGCTCAAAGATATTTATAATTGAGACCGTTTAAACTACCAACAGTGTGGAATTTAACGGTAATTATGCGGATTTATTATATTAATTTATGCGGATTTATTAGAAATTATTTTATTTATTCGTTTTCTCTCAAATTATATAGACACGTATTTTCCTCTCAATTGCAATTTTCTATGCTATAACGTTGAGCTCGTAATGGAAAGTGAATTCATGTCAGAGAAGCGAAAAAGATGAAGAACTGGCGCAAGTAATATCCACTTCGTGCTCCTTACAATTTTCATTCCGTGCAATATACACCACGAAAGTGTGGTAAATTGAATTTTCGTGCGAGAGCTCATAATAATAAGCCGATTATTTTTGCTTAATGCGGAAGTCACGCGATAAGAGAAGAACTCAAACGTAATGATGTAATATTCGATATCGATAACAAATGAACGAAAATTATAATGCAAGTTTAAAATTAGCGATACCTAAATAAAATTTCAAATGTGAAATACATGTGAAATACATTAAGAGTCGTATATCAGCTATTGATAATATCGAATCTCCCCTCCCCCTTTCACATACACACATTTCATCTTATCTATTTTCCAAATTAATCCTAAAATTATTTAAAATCTATTCTTTCAAATATAAAAAAATGAGTTTAATATATCTCAAAAACAAGGTCGAGTATGCTCATTCTCTCTCTCTCTCTCTCTCTCTCTCTCTCTCTCTCTCTCTCTCTCTCTTTCTGTCTCTCGCTGCTTAAAACTTCTAATATTCATCTCTTAACAAAGAGACTATATAAACTTATATCGAAAACTATATATAATAAAATTTACATGAACTTTTTTTTATCTCGACACATCACTATATACATATATATTACTATATCAATTCCAATCCTATCAAATTTTAGCAACTTTTTCGAGAAATACGTGGGAAAATATGAGCAGAGAGAAAAATCGAAATGAAATATTTGTATATTTTATGTAGATAAAGCAGAGAGAAAAAGCTTCATCTCGCGTTCAAAATATCTATTTATGTCATTCCTATTAGATAACTCATTCTATAAACTTGCAGATTGTAATGCAGTCTTTATAATTACAAGTAATTAGTAATTTGTTTTACTAACTATCTATGGTTATTCTTACATTATCATTATTATTTATTCTCTTGCTATTGATTTTTACTATTTCTAATAATGTAATATTGAAATCAATGTAGAAATAATGACTAAATAATGATCGAACAACATGTAAATTAACAGATTGTAAGAAAAATGAAAAAAAATATATAATTATTAATATACATATATTGGGTATAATTATACATCATTATATAAAATAAAAAAATTAACTTAATTAAAGTAAAAAATAAAAAACACACACGCATACACATATATATAAATATGTATATATGTATAATATTTAAAAAAATTAATTTGTAAAATAGATAAAGATTTCTAATTCAAAAGATTAAAGAGCACTAAACAATATTGATTAAAAGTTAATTAAGATGATATTAATTCTACATATATACGTATATAAATATATATTTTTTTTATAATCACGATCAGATATTTTTACGTATAAGTACTGATTTTAATAGATAATTATTATAAATTAGAAAGAAATCTATTAATTTGTACCCTAAAATATATCTTGCCATACAAAAACACAAAAACTTTCATTTTATTTTATTAAATTGAGCTATTATATCTTTATTAAAAATTTATAAAAAATTATTCTAATTAATTTAATTTCTTTAAAACTTACTTTGTAGCGAAAATGATCACGGTCCTCGATCTTCTTGATTTCTTCAGGGAAACTCAAATCTGTCGTATCTTAGGAATTCTGTAATTTCGCCATCGTCAAAAACGTGAAAAGTTCTCTGCCTCGTGTAATGTAATATCATCTTGAATATTTCTTTCACGGACATGATGCCCCGATCTTTAATCTTTACACATCCTTACTATCTGTCAGCAAATTCTAACAAATTTTCAGCGAGAAATCACGCTTCAAACATGTGAGATAGAAGATCGCATTGCATTTGGCTCATTTTCTTTCTTTCTTGATAATAGACAATGTCAAGAATTTTTATTTCACATCGAATCTCGTGACATTCGTCCAATTGTGCTCTCGTTTATCCTCGTGAATATGTTTTCTTCGATAAGAGAGAGAAAAAGAGAGATCCCTCGTTTCTCACTTTATACGTCACGGTGATGACACCCGCAAGTACAAAACTCAAATCACACGCTCTGTCTCCGCTTTACGTAATATTTCGTTACGATATGACAATTGACATAATCTTGAATATCTCTCTTCGTTATTTATCGTCGAAATTTCCTCAGCGACTGACAATTCTCTCCCTTATCTCTCTCTCTCTCTCTCTCTCTCTCTCTCTCTCTCTTTCTCTTTCTCTCCGTGACTGAATATCTTCTTCTCAGCTGAATGTACTTGCGGCAAAGACGATTTGTTTCGAGTTACATCGCAGAACACGTTGAATCCTCGTCCCCGAAGAAAACTCTCTCGTTGTTACTGATATCGTACGCTGAAAACGAGAGAAACGGGGATAACTTTTAGACGGAGCACACGTGGAGCGAACGTGCGTACTACGTGCGTGGGTGGTAGCGTACTACTGAGTTTCACATTCGCGAAAAGCCAATCCCGACCCACCCCCACCGCGTCGCGTCCTAGGCACCCTTCCAGGCCCTCTAGCCACCCTCTTTGCCGCCCCTTCGTTCTTCCACCCGGGATCGTCGCGCGCGCGAGCTCTTCTTTCTCTCTTTATCTCTTTTTCCCTTTCCTTCTCTCTCTCCCCCCTCCCCTATTTCTCTTTTTTTCATATAACTGACAGCAAGTTTGTGCTTCTTCTATTCGCTTTATCGTGACGATACATGCTTTGTATGTCTCGTGTCATTTCTCTCCGCCAATAATAATAATTGGTGATAATTTCTTCCGTTATTATATACTGATCGGGGATTTTACCTCGCCCGCAGACAATTTAATTTGACTGTCTTTTTAGAGAGCTTAAACGTAGAAATTCGCCAGTATAAAGCTTCGACACGTACAGGATATCTCAGATTTATCTCGCTTTCTCGTTTTCTGATTATTTTTTTAAAGCCAATTTTAAATTTTAATATTTTCTTTCATAATGATGTGGCGTCACAAATATAATGATTAAAAATAAACAGGTTCTTAAGAATTAAATTTTCATTTAAAAGATAAAATTGAAATATTCAATAGACGGAGTAACGATAATATGATAGTAAATACGACTTTCCGGGGATTAGTACACATATGTCAGACAGTATTCACAGTATACTCCTGTTCTTCCGTCTCCGTAATAGAACTAGTTTCTACTTATTCAGATTCTCTTCAGTCAACGGTAGACAACCAACAGATAACTACATTAATGATCAAAAAACTTTGTATTAATAAATTCTTTGGTCCGTTATTGCACTCACTACATTTTATCTGTATATGTATATTTCTTTTTTCAAAAATAAAAATTAACTTTTTTCTTCCACTTTTTTGGGGGGATTAATAATGGAAAAATATGGATGATTTAACATCTCTGTATCTTGTGAATCAGATTTAATCCCTTTCTCTATTGTTTTATGTGAAACGTTTTGGATAAAGCATTTATAGTATGTTAGCATGTAACAGAGACGGAAGATTTAAGATATTAGATTACACATTCGTGGAATAAAAAGTTGATTTTGAAAATTAATTTTTTTTTCTGGAAGAAAAGATATGAAATTTTATGGCCAAAATAACAGATCGAAAAATGCAAACTTATTTGTTTATACTAATATTAGCTAGTATGATTAATGCATTAATGTCCGAAATCTCGTATTTACTTAGGGTATTATAATTATTTCAATTTATTCTAAGAAAATAAATTGTGTAATAATTATTATATGATAAATTATTTAACATTAAGAATTCATTAATAAACCTATAAAGCATTTATTTTGATATATTTAATATAAGAAAATTATGCAATGCAATAGATAAACAATTTTCAATGTATCTTTAGTACAAAGGCTTGAAGAATGTTCTTTAAATAATATACTGAAATATAATAATTGTAAGGCATATTTTTTGCAAAAACTTTTCTCTCTGCTCTTGAAAGATGCCGTGTTTTTATTTAATATACAAACAAATATCTGAAGTTTTCTTATCGATCAACTGCGAAATACATTAAATATGAGATTTCTTTCCAAATCTCTACTTATGAGAAAGAACGATCGGTACAAGCATATCATATCGGATTCTTTTTGATGCATAGGCTACTCAAGTATTTGCATTCGATTCTCTGACGCATCGTTCGATCGCAACAAGATTTATTCCAGCAAGAAACAAATGATTATTATGTTGTCAACGTCGTATCAAAAGGGTATTTGGAAAATAAGTCCTCTTTTGCAATCTTTTCTTTTACAATCTCTTTTGAGCTTTTTCTCTAAAGATAATACCGAGATTATTTCACTTTCATCAGCAGTCGCATTGTTTCTATCATTCCTCTGTTACGTTTCTCTCAGGTAAAAACGAAGAGATTTTCCTGCTTTTCAATTGCAGTAATGAGTCACCCTCAATCCTCGGAAAATATTTCTGGAAAATAACTTGGAATCAAAAGTACACAATTGAAAATACTTAGTAAGAGAAATAAGATAAGTAAAGAGACTCACTACGAATAAACTTAACTTAATATATATAAGAAGACAGTAATATTAGATGAGACAGTAATAGTGAAATTATAGGATAAAAAATGTCAACATTTGTAATAAATAAAATAAATATAATCTTTATGCGTCGCAATAAGAGTTTAAAACTAAAAATAAAAACTGCATTTCTCTTTATATGTGCGACATTGGAAACATTATACATATACAAAAATTATACTAACATTGAATTTAAATAACGTCATTTTTATTACCAATCTTTCGTTTCGTAGTCAAATAAGGTTCATGTTTCCTCGATGAGACGATTACGCAAAAAGAGTCTTTTGCGTTCTCAATTTAATCCACCCAGACGATATCAATGGTCATTAAAGCGATCGATAAGGCTATTGAGATGAAATCGTTTTTTCTCACAAAAAAATGTTAAGGGTCACCCTATATTTATCTTCTTTTCACTCAAGTGACTTTGATTATATTCGAAATTCTTCGATAATTTTGTCTCCAAGCAATCGTCGCTGAATTTTTATTAAAGAATTCCGGCACTTGAAGATGGGATTTAGAAGTGGACGATGATAAGGAGCAACTGACGAGAAATTCTCGCTTCAATCAACATAGAGAGGCAACATTGAGAGGTTGACTTTGATTTGATTGATGAATGTAAAGAAAAAAAAGTATCATTTAAGTAATCAAAACAAATCATTGCTTAATCGTAAATTTCTTATACTTCCCACGTCATTATTGGACTCAATAAAAATCGGATTATCTTAAATTTTAAATAATTTTCGCCAAATTCACATACACGGTAAAAAACATTTTGTATTTTTGTTGAAATTTTCTCGTATAGAAATTTTTGTGTTAAATTTTTAACATATTCTTATGTTAATATAACATACTGTCGTTATGTTATTTTAACTTTTCTACATTGAGCTAATATTAACCATTTCTAAAAATTAAAACAACACAATTAACAAGTAAATCTTGCACTAATTCACATTTTTGTGTTAATTTTTTACATGTTATTTGTGTTATTTTTTTACATATTTGCCTTCTGTTAAATTAACATTAAAATTAGAGTGGATAAATTAGGACATGAGAAATGTGTTAAATTTAACACAAAATTTTTTACCGTGTACGTTTCTTTACGCAATGATGGTATCTTATGTTTCAACAATTGACAATGGGAAACATTTGTAACATTCGCACAAATTTTGCTTCGCTAAATTTAATTTACACAAATGATAAAATTTCACGTAGTTCCAAATTTTAGTCGCATGAAACGATAAAAATGTCAAAGATAAAAGTATCCATAGAATTTCGTTTGTACATAGAATTTCGTATCGGGTTTAACGGAATTTCGGCGCGTTTGCAAGTGCAAGAGAGTCTCCTAAGTTTCGCAAACGTTCGAAATTTCTAGGAAATTTCGAATATTAGCCACCAGACCGAGGTAAATTGCACGCGACTACCATCAGTCTGAATTGAAAAAATATTAATATCGACGTAGCATGGTGCAGTGGAATGAATCTAGGTCGTTTCTATATACGGTTCGAATTTCGCGTTCTATTAAGCTGTAGTCTATTATATCCATATGGCTCTTGTAAATCACGGAAAAGCAACGGAGAACTTTTCGGTACTTCTTTATTTTTCTGACCGACATTCGACTCGATCTTGAATATGTGGTGCACAAATGCGTTCTTTCTTCGTAACAACTTTAAGTACAGCTGGCGAAATAATGCCACCATTAGAATCTTCAAATGCATCGGTCACACGCAGTTACAAAAGTAAAAATATTAAAACAAAATATAAAAGTAAAAATATTAAAAAAAATATAAAATAAAAAAAAATGTTTTTATGTAAAATTTAACAGTTTTACATGATAAGATATAAAAAATAATCTATTATTTGTCTCACCCTCTGTCGCGACAAAAGAAAACGTATCTCCCGTTATATTTCTGAAAATCAGCGTTGACTGTAACGACCGACATTACCGTCTACGTGAAAAATTAACTTTCCCATAATTGGACATGCTCTGGTGTGTGTTTCGCGTCTAAGACAACCTCGGTGCGGATGATTGATCGGGAGCAATAAATCTCGCTGCAAGGCGGATTTCTTGGTCGAGAGAGAATCGTGGAAAAAAAATGTCAAGACAAATGGGCAAAGGTAAAATGAACAGTAAGAAAAGCGGCGCAAAGCAGCGCGGAAAAGGCTGAAGACGGACGACTCGGTCCTGCGATAAGATTTACAAAGTCGTGAGAGAAATAAATTGTTTGCCGCGGGACAAATAGACTCGAAGCGATACTGCGCGTTCAAGAGATGCGTAAGACGACTAGATTATATATTCTATCATCGTTTTAATAATACCGTGAGAAGTTTGATCGGAATTTTGAAGATTTTATTAAATCTTACCTTATATTAAATACTCCACATAAGTGGCGTGTTTCTGATGAAAGATACGCTTTTTCAGCGCTACTAACGATAAACGTGTGAGTAAAAATTTGCCTGCCTAATTCTCGCGTTTTTAAAAAGAAGAAAAAGTTAATTGCATCTATCAGTAAAAAGATTATAGTATGATTAATGATATTTTTTCCATTTTGATTTGAAAAAGATATTTCTATTTTTTTTTCTTTTTATTCTAAATATATGCTGTATTTTATATGTATGTGCGTGTGTGAATAATGAATATCCATTATAAAAGAAATAATAAAAATAAAGTGTGTTCAAGTCGAATTTATATTGTTGTACTTTTTCCGTGTGCCTAATTGGCGATCAACGAGAAGTGAATGTTTAATTATGGACTGACTAGTTCAATCTGACAGCTTCTTGAAAGTTCGGTGAAGCGTGCGCTATATATTACTACCAAATAATAAAAGTAATAAAAATAAAGCGCGCATTGTTTGTTAGTTTAAGACTTAAAAAATGATAAATCTAAATTTTTTAAAATAAAGAATCCTTTTAATTTCTTTTTTCAGCAATTTTTACCCGTTCAGAAACTGTTTCTAGATACGAAATTGTACTCTCCAATATTTATATTTTTTTTTAGATTTGTACTTTTCTTTTCCACATTTTATTCATACGCGAGAGAAGCAATTTTGAAACTTTATAATACATTATTATCCTACTATCCATATACATATCGATTCTTATTTTTCACATCTGAATTATTTTTTACCGCTAGTTTCATGTTAATTTTGTGAATCTTATATTTTTTTTTTTTTTTTTTTTTTTTTTTTAGGGAGACACGTTATAATAACTTACGAAAAAAATAGCATGTTAAAAATACAGCAGGTTGCAAAACTACGAAGATATTGTTGGATTTACATTCTTACGCAAGCTCGTTTAAAATAAGAATTAAAATTAAGAGGGAAAGAGAGAAGGAAAAAAAAATTAAAAAATTGTAAGATAATTATAATTTATAATATTAACAGATAATTGTGTAAAAATTACATAAAGACATGAGGCAATATGCGAAAGGTCTCATAATCTATTATTAAATGATTATAAGCATTAATCTTAAAATTCTCTACCGTTAAACATATAGATGTGTGTGTCTGTCTGTCTGTCCATAAGTATAATAGTCTTTTCCACTTCTACATCCTATATTCTTTAACTTATTTTTATCGTTTCGATACTATTAATGCTTTCGATTTTTCGTATTCTCCAG
Source organism: Anoplolepis gracilipes (assembly GCF_047496725.1). NCBI lineage: Eukaryota > Metazoa > Arthropoda > Insecta > Hymenoptera > Formicidae > Anoplolepis > Anoplolepis gracilipes. The sequence goes on from NC_132975.1 coordinate 6,734,911, forward strand.
CTTCGTTGCATAGTTATTAAAAATATTGTATATACATATATAAATGTATACATTAAGCCACTATAGGCAATATATTAGGCAAACGTCAAAAGTACTTCGAGAGCGAGATGCTGTAATAACACAAGGTTACATCTTTAAATTAGGCAGGGAGAGGGTTAGCATCCTCAGACTAGGTATCGTCTGCTATTCGGCGAGTGCCAGACGACTCTCAACTTTTATTTGGCTAGACTAGCCGGCGCCCTGACTCCAATAGTCTGGCCGTTACCGCTAAAAAGGGGACACACAGACAAAGCGGGGACGGGGGCTGAGATTATCGGCAAACTGAAGCGGCTGCGAGAGAGAGAGAGAGAGAGAGAGAGAGAGAGAGAGGAGGAGGAGAAAGAGAAAGGGCTACCAGAGAGTCAGAGGGAGCGCGAGGGAGAGGAAAATCCGAGAATCGTAGGGATATCGATTTATCCAAATATCCGCGCTTCCAGCGCGAATACGAGGGTGCATGGACCGGCGGCCTCGCGTCCATCGCGATATACCAGATTACGTCGCGTTATATTGTGCAACGGCATTTTATCCCCCCCCCTCTCCCGGTACCCCTTTCCTCTTCCTCCCCGTTGGCCAATCCCTTTGCCCTCCTCCCCAGCCTCTATCCAGCCGATGTAAATTCCATTATTGGCCGACCGATTCCGCTGCGTTAAACGCGTCCACACGTGTATATCGGGTACTCTCCGCATTGATACGAGCATCCGAACGAGATGCTCGTCCGTCGAGCGCGATTACAACCTTCCTCCAACACGGAAAATCGATTCCCGGTAAGCTCCGAGACTAGCGAGAAAAATCCGAGGAGACTTACATCTCGTTCGAGCTCCTTTTTACGGAACACTCCGGCGCGAGAAGCGTGAAAAGAAAAGATCTGGCCTTCTGGATCGGGAAAAAAGAACGCGCGACTGTAGAAAAGATATGGTCAAAGAATTGTTCTTCTATATCGCGGCGATTTAAATGTTTTAGTCGTAACTCGATAAAATTTTGAGAGCGTGCTCTCTAATTAAGAAAAAAATAAAAATTATCAGGAATGCATCGGGAAATTGCGAGACAAAACAATCTCAGATAATTTAATTTTCGTATACTACATGAATACTAGCCTACGAATAATTTAATTAATAAAATTTTCAAACTCTGTTAATTTTTTGTGCAAAAAAATATGATGGAATCGATGAAATATATATATGAAATGATACGTAAAATTAAAAGCATTATGTAACTAATTACTGTTGTTTTATATAATTATAAGAAAAAGAGGAATAAGAACATCTCGATTAATGTGGTTATGAAATAGCGACAATTCGCTATACTTATGCTAAAGCTTTCTTATTTCAACGAATTAATTTCCAAGTTTCCGGTTGCCGATCAATCCTCTGTACGCTAAAATATTGTCCGTTTTTTCTGTTTTTCGATAACTTTAAAGGGATTACGCGGACAAAAAGAATAATTGAATTCCTCTCGAGAAAAATAATCGCGCTGTCAGCAAACCGGCGCGGAATGAATTCTCATAGAAAAGAGGTAAAATATTTGGGATGGCCTTTCTTTCTTTCTCTTTCTCCCTTTAAGCGCAGATTAAAACTCGAAGGAACCGAAGGCGATCAGTGATTTTTCTTCTTAGATTGCATCTCTATAGTCGTGTCTCTCTTGCACATTTATATAAGATGTAGCGGAATACACGCGTATATATCAGGAGTACTCGTCGGTGCTTCCGGCGTTGAAAAGAGATAATTTGCCGATGCTTTTGTGTTCGAAATGGTTATAAATTGAAGGTATCTAGAAAAACGAACGCATTGATCGTAGCCGAAGAATATGTTCCAAGAAACCAATATCTAAAACGGAAGGATCGACCTGTTAAATTCTCATCGCAGGCGTGTTTCTATCACTTCCTATTGACATAGCCAAAAATTGAAAAATTTTCAACATCGATATCACTTCCACAAATACTTACAAGGACCAATACAATACTACCGATAAATCTGTTAGTAAAACGAAAAAGCTCCTATTTCTTCATGATATACATGCATAGATATATGTAATAACCCAAGGGAATATCGTAAAGCTTTCGCGAAATATATATGTATCGTTATATATTATTTTATATTACATCAAGCACATATTAAATTTTTTTTCATATATTGAAGCATTAAGTTGCGCTGATGTAGTGCACTATATATATATTAACTTTATATAGGAAAGTTTATGTAGGAGATAAATTCTTTTGACATATTTTATCATTATTAATACACAAAATTCCTATCTTAGAATAAAATAATCTTGGAAGAAAATTTAAAGTTAACTTTTTTTTTGTTTACAAAATTTTAAATGTGTAAAAAAATCTCAATTTTATATTAGAATATTAATGAAATAATTGTAATATTAAATTATGAATATAACAATGAAATTAAAATATTTTACTTTTCTAGTAGTCCAAGAAGACATGAACGTAAAAAGAGATTATTTATTAATCGTTTTCCTCAATTGATCATTAAGTACTATTTTGTGGAAATATTAAACAAAACAAATTTTTGTTGCACTTTGATATAATTATTATACCTGTATATATTATCAAAGTAAATTAATATATATATATATATATATATATATATATATATATATGTGTATATTAAGAAAGATAAAAAATAATAAAAACTTTAAATAAATATGCAATATAATTGAATTGTAGTATATAGTTATTTTACATAATTTATCGCTCCAAATATCAATCAGCTTAAACCTTGCATTTCTTACATAATCGTAATCTATTTGCAAGGCAATTATATTCACAAGGATGCAAGCCTATGATATAACTATATTTTCCGATTGACGTTTCACGATTTATAATATCATTTAACCGAGGAAAATATATAACAAAGTAGATGCTTATATATTGACATTAAAAATAATCACGAATTGATTTGGAATTACAAGCACTTGTTTATTGTAATTTTTACAATTTTTTTCTAATTATTTTGCTTTATGTGAAATATTATGTTACACATATGCGCATACACATAAATATGAATTGTCATTATTTATATAACTTAAATAAAAATTCACAGATTCAACGATTTCTTTCCTTCTCAGAAACTGTTTCTAGGATATTAAAAACTTTTGTTGAAATTTAGAGAAAGCTGTATTAATGCAAAAATATTTACAGAGAAGATACAGACACTTTTCTAAATAAAAATTAAAAAACTCTGTAGAGCATGTAATTACGCAGATTGAAAACTAATGATTAAAACGGTTTTATCGAGTTGAGAATTTAAAAATTCTTGTTTTCATTAAAAAAATAATTTACGCCCTCTTATCTTGCGTTCGGCTCTTAAAGCTTTCGATCGATTAAAAAAATAATTATTTCTCAAGATACATCTTTAAATATGCAATGGCTTCTCTTACTTTGTTGGATAGCACAATCGAGGATTAGTTTAAACGCCAAGATATTTGTTGTGCAGCAAGCGAGTTTTCATTAAACGAGAAAATTTATGTAACAGCGTTACTTTAATAATCTCTCTAATATAAATATTCATATCATTAGTGAAATTTTCTCTGTAATATTATTATCTTACAGTAATAATCTCTATATATTATCATAATAATATAAATAAATTAATAGTATTACGCAATTTAGATATTTTCCATTTAAAAAAAAAATATTTATAAATACATGCTTATAAACACATAATGTGCTAATTAAAAATCTATTATATTGTATCGATTTAATGAGTCACCTATTATGCTTAAAGCATTAGATACACTATGAGCGTAGAGTATTCAATTTAAAGGAGCATGTGGAAGTATTAGTGCGTAGTTAGCGCATATGATACAGAGATACATTTGGCGTATGCAACAGGTGGCCGTATCTATAACGATTCAAATTAAATATATCCAAAATTAAATGTTTTGCTGTGTACCTAACAACATATCTCGGTTTTTGATATTTTATCAGTCTCAGCCTCTACCAAATAATAAAGTCGTTGTGTGCCAGTTCTCTATTTATTCTAATAAACTATTTAATATATTATATCAAATAATATGTACAGAAAGAAGAAGAGATATTGCGCTTCTTTCTCTTTAAAAAAAAAAACTATGCCAGATATTAAGATATAATTAAAATTAGGGAATTAAAAGAGGATAAAAAAATTCAATGGATACAATCTTGTAAAATAAGTTTCCTGAGTGCTAGAGCTGTCTAAAGTTCGCTACTATGATCACGTAGCATTGATCTTCACTATCTGATTTCTCTACATCCAGATTTCAATTAGACAATCAAAATCTTTCGTTTTGTATTTCGTGAATATTTCTCTATCAATAAATATATGGCTTATGACTGTTCATTGACCAGTGATATATATCACATGTATCATATAAAATCGATGCAAACAATTCATTTTACCATTCTACGTATAAAAAATATTTAAAAAGAAATTATCAAAAAGTACTATGTGAGATTTTAATGTTTTATATAACACATTGAGATATTATTGTACAACTCTCATTATTTTTACAAATATATAATACAAAAAATGTAAAAAAGCCATTTAATACTATTATGAGGGAACGATAGACCCTCGGAAAAATTTTTGCTAGGAGTATTACAAATCCCCGGTGTGGATTTTACTGGGAGTGTGACAGACCTTCGGTGCAGACTTTATCAGAGTGTGACAGACCTCAGGTACGGACTTTACTGGAGACACATGGTCATAATAGTGAACTTTGGACTTTGGACAGTTCTAGCACTCAGGGGACTAATTTTACAAAGATATGCATATAGAACTTGTTATCCTCTTTTGATGCCCTACAATCCTAACCATGTCTCAACGCTATTCACTGGAAACTCAAGCTGGACATAATCCTTTATTATATTATTAAAATTATTATATTATTTAGAGAGAGAGAGAGAGAGAGAGAGAGAGAGTCCTTTGTTATCCATCCATAATAAACAAAGTAATGAAAAAGCCGTGAAGTGCCGAATTTCGAGATTTTTATTGCTGCACTTTTTCCGTGAGTCTGATTGGTGATCAATGAAGTCGAAAAGTGAAAATTTAATTTTGGAACAGTTTATTGACAGTTCGGTGAAGCGTGTGTGCTGGATGCTGCTTCCAAATAATAAAAATGATAAAAATGCATATTTAAGCAAATATAAATTACTATTTTACTATAATAACTATTATAATTTTATAAATAATATATTTAATAAACTTGTAAAATTTATTTATGTATTACAAATAATTTTTATTATACTATTATTTTTGCATCTATTATCGCATGCAAAACTTAATAAAATTTATTGGATATTATTAACCAATCAATAATATATAGTTTAACAATTTAATAGATTTAATATTAAATTAATATATTTTTCTTAATATTAATACATTACATTTATTAGCTCCACTTACGAAATATGACACTTCATTATTGTTCTTTTTACGCGTTTTATGAAAATATACAATTTGTTAAAGATTTTGCAATTATCAAAAGTATTTAGTTTTTTATACATATTTATACATAAGAGTATATCATATGTTAAAATAGAATTAAAAGAACTTATGGTTTTCGGGATTATAATATATATACATATATACATATATATATATATATATATATATATATATATATATATATATAAAATAGCGTTTGCTGAGCGTTTTTAATTAATAGTTTAATAATTATTGCGCAAATCGCAAAATGGTAGAGAACTTTTATGTTTAGTTTGACCTGCTCTATCTACCCTAGAGAGATGGAGCGGTAATTACCGGACACACTGTATATTCCAATTTTCTTTTTTTTTAATTGCGAGTAAAAATTCCACAAATTTATTTAAATTATTATTAATTATTATCATTTTTTGTTTACAATAAAAATATGTGTAGAAAATTGTTTTTGGTAAATTTTTCAATAAAATAAAGTACTATATTTTTGTAATTTATATACGGTTAGCAAATTTCTTTACACGTGTATGCGCACATACACATACACAAACAGACAGTTTTAGAATATAATTTCTTTACAATTCATATTTTATACAAAAATCTGTTTTGCATTTATAGTACCTTCTTTACGAGGACAACTTAATCTAATTAGCAAGAAAGTATAATTCTTTTATAATATATAGATACACTGATATTTTCGGTCATTAAGGATGATCGTATTCAAAATACAGCTTTAAAAGTAACTACTTAAGATACGATCTTACTAATGACTTTCGTATTTAAGGATTTAGCATAATAATGCGAATCTCATCTTACCATGAAACGCTTACATTAAAATAATTCGCAAAATTGTGATAATGCGAATCCGAGAATATTATCTCTTTGCACTCTGATCAGGAAATAACGTAACATTTAATTTTTAACACTTTTGAATTGCTCTTTTTATTTACATCAGTTTTATGTAATTTGTGAAAATTATAACAACCAGATCTGCTTAATTGAACTATACTGTTTGTATGTTATAAATTACATATTATTCTAAAAATTATTATTGATTAAAATAAAATAAAAATAAATTGATTAAAATAAAGTATAAGGATACGAATTGGAAATTTTTTAACATTTTAAAATAAAAATCTTAAAAACTTGTTTTTCGACATTCTTGACAAAATAGTTTTATAATTTATACGTTAAATTATAATTAAATTGATAAAATATATTTCATGCAAATTGAGTTTTCGCTAACAAGATTCAGACAATCGATTTTTTGTAATAATCAAATAGTGTTTTCACGATTAGAGATTTTAGATTGTCTGCAAGATACAATATGTAATCAGAGTAATTGTGTATTTGATGCAAAATAAATCCACCTATTTGTTAATTAATGCGTGTCGCTTTGAAGACGCGAGTCTATGGCAAATTGCATGATTCTCCCCTATTGTGTCCGATGTGCGTGCTACGAATTCATAAGTAAGGAATCGGTACGCAGGGCGACTGTATATACATCGAGCGGTTTATTTCATCAAGTTGGGTATCAAAACGAGAAGAGAAGGAAGAAAAGAGGCAAAAAACTTGCGTCTTGAAATGCAAATTCGTGCGGCTATACTGAGCTCTGTTTACGAGATCAACGTACTACTACTACTTGGATTAGGCTAAGAGCCTAAGTCTGCGGAGTGTGCAAAAGTGCGAATGTTGAGAGGAGATATTCTTCCAACTCGGAAAAGGGAGGACAGGCTCTCTATTTTATCCTATTCTTGTATATATATATATTTATGTGTTGTGTGTAGACTTGAAATCGTGAAGAAAGAAAGAAATATATAATATATCATAACAATATAATAATAAACCAACTGTTATTTGCATAATGTATAGTATATAGAGATATAATGATATATTAATAACGTTATATAAGATTACACAAAGTAAGAATATGTTTAAAAAATGTAACTTTATAACGCGAATCTTTCCAGACATAATACATTAAAAGATAATTAAGTGTATTAAAATAACATAATAAAATTTAATCAGAAAAATCTTTAACACAAATCAATAATAGATATATTAAATATATAATAAAATATCAATATATAAAAGAGAATCTAGAGATGGATATTATTTACTTTATATTTTTATATAATATATAAATCATATTATACATATATATATATTATATAATATTATTAATTGTTTTAATAAATGTTCATTATTTTGTGTCTTTCATCGCAATAAAGATAGGTAAATAAAATTTAAAGAGAGGAGGAAAAGTATACATCATCGGGTATCCGTTAATTGGCACGCTCGTTATTTTTTGCTCTGATCGCCAGAGACCACAAGCCGGAGCCGGTTAGCCGTGATATCGAAAAACAATCAGAGACTCACACTCGCATCACGACGTGACTGCTACGTGCGATCGCGTGGTGCGCCCTTAGAGAGGGTAAAAAGGAAGAGGAGGAGTATCCTCGTGCGACCTCGAGTTAATTGTCATCGTATATCCTCCCTTTCGATATTTCCTGAATCACTTTATCCTCGCTCTTTCTCCTCCCCTCTCTCTCTCTCTCTCTCTCTCTCTGTCTCTCTTCTTCCCTTCCTACTTTTTATCTCGGTGCTTCACCATCAACGCTTCTCGTTTTTCCTGTCGATCCGATGAGGAGGAGAAATGCGAGAGTCAGATGGCAGTTATCGAGAAAGAGAGTTGATAGCGATATAAAATATGATTCTCTTCTTTTCTCTCTTGCCATAAGTTAAGGCGCAGCCGTTCTTCACGAACACCAAAATAACGCACCTCGTTAACGTGCCGTCATATATCTCCGCGAAGTTCTGATTTTTCTTTTCCGCTGCGTAACTCAAACTATCTCATCGATGCGCTTAAAACTTGAACCGATCGATTATACGTGCGCGAAATATGCGCGACCGAGTTTCGACATGGAATAAATGGCGCCAATGATATTTTAAGAAGTGTATATTAATCTTGAAACGAGACTCCAAGCTCTCAAAAACTTCGCGAACGCGAAATGGAATTTTTTCGGTTTAATTTAAATTAAAGTTGACAGATATATCTCTCTATGCAACAAGAAACGATGCCACGCGTCCACTGTCCGATTGTGAGACACTTGGAAAAGAAGGTCTCTTTAATTTATTTCGTGCCTCGTGTTTCGAAATTGCTCGCGTGATTTAAGAGACTTCTAGAATTCGAATTCTATATCCAGAATAAATTACTTGCAAGAATTAATCGGGTAGAGATACGAGATTTTTAATATAAACTGTGCATAGATTAGTTGGGAGAAGCTGGGGAATCACTTTTCTTAAACCCTTCTAATTGTCTACTTATGTTCGCTCCATCACTTTGACATTATATAAAAATATATATACATATATATATATATTCTGAACACACAAAAAAATAACTAGAAGTTAAACAAAAATCTTTATTATTTATCAATCAAATTTATTAGTCAGAAGGTTATTAATGTTGTTGTTATTATTATTAAAATCAAAGTCTCTCTTTCTATTCCACATTACACCGTTTAAAAGCAAGCCTAAATTTTCTAAATTCTGATAAAGTAATTGCATAATTAATTTCGAAAATTAACTACAGATTTTACGGATCTTATTTCGTCTGTTTTTTATACAAAATATTTATCTTTTTCTTTTTCTAACCCTGGTTGTGGACCAGGAATTTTATTTTAATAGTAGAATATTTCATTATTCATCGGTTTCTAATAATACACATCCTGTATGGATTAGTATTATTAACGCAATGCTGTAATGCGACTACGCTACACGTTTCTGTTCATCAGACGCATTATCATTATCGGCTTCATCGCAAATGACGTTTCGAAATGGCATTGAGTCGAAAAGCGATCGATCGAAAGCGGAGCTGGAAATGCTATTCCATTGTCGAGCGCGATTTTAATTTTTATTTTGGCACCTACGGACTCTTCCAATTTCCGGTTCATCGGATAGGAAGCGCAGAGAGAAAAAAAAAGGAGAGAACGGAACCGTCCGATGCGCTTGCGATAAGATAATAATTCATAACGCTGACAAAAAATAGGGACGTTTCTCTTCGCGTCGACGGCGAGTAAAACTTGTACTCGTTCGGCGCCAAAATTTCGACGGTGAATTTTCTCTCTCTCTCTCTCTCTCTCTTTCTCTCGTGCTTTTATCATCGCGCAGACTCCTCCGGCGTAGTAAACCATGCTGACCTACTATTTCGCGCATTTCCACATCCGACTTTTCGCGATATTTCATAACTCGCAGCGCGAACATCGCAGTGGTTGACGTGCGTCGCGCGCAGACGAGTTATAATAATGGAGAGCTGCGCTTTCGGAAAAGCGCAATAAGCGGACTCTCCTCGGGTATGTATGTATTTTATGAAGTCGTGTCGGTTGAAAGGTCAGCGCAAGGCGGCGTGAAAACACGAGAGGGTAGAGCTAAAATTTCAAAAATATATACACATCAACACACGCTTTTTCCGAACTTAATACACATGACGTTCCTGAAATATATGTAAAATATGATACGCAATCACGAGAATGTTTCTAAAGATACAGCTAATGTATATTTTCCTTCCTTTCTTTCCTGTGTATATGCAATTGAAAAAAATCACAATAATTGATATAATAAAATAATTTTTAATAAAAAATTTATTTTTATCTTAAATTTATATTAATTATTTACTAATTAACTCTAGTCGTTATAATAAATGGCTTTAGTCATTAATATACTTAAACGTCATTTTATAAAAAACTTTTAAAAGATCTTTTTTTACAAAATACTTATTTATGAAGAACTTGCGATATATGTAAATATATCGTTTCCGTTCAATGAAATGCGTATTTTTGCGCAAATTACGTTTATTATGTCGACTGAAACTCGTGATATTATGCATTTGCACACATCCGTTACTTTCCATCAAATTTTTATTAGATTTTAAAAACCTAATAAATCTTTTGAAAATATATTATATATATGTAGTCATTACCATCATTTATTAATCATGAAAATATAATGTATGTACATTTCTCTCTCCTTTATTGAATTCTTTGAATTTTGAAAGCTAACACAATTTTATTCTTTAGTAGATTGATGTTTCTTATTCTATTTATGCCTATTACCTATCGAAGAAAAGAATTTAATTTCTCGAGGAAAATTGTAACGTGAAATTTTTTATTATATATAATAATAAAGTAAGTACATTCACTTTCTCGCGAAAACCACGCCGGATTTTGAAGAGTGCCAAAGCAAATAAGCGACGTGAGGAAACGAAGGTCTTAGGAACTTATATTGATCCACCCCGAAGGAGTACCCGTCAACACTCTGATAATGAATTCCGGCTATTTGTTTGCCCGACTGAGATTCTTTGAAAGAGAACTTTGTGGCGTCATCTTTACTCACACTGACAGCGCTAATTATTTAGACATTTATGTTTTTCTTTTTTTATAATAACGAAAAGAGCTAAAATTTTTTGAAATTTATCTTGATGTTCTCGAAAATCTTGAAATATCGTAGCAATTACACAATTATTCTTAGAGTAGAGCGACGTTAAAAGAAGCTTTCTACACAAATTCCAATATTTATTTTATAACAAATTTTTTGAAAAAAAAAACAGAAAATTTTATGCATATTAAATTTTATACATATTAAATACATATATCAAATTTTAATTACCAACATTATGCATAAATCAACACGGATTATGATTAACATCAATACAGCACATTTATAATATTTGAAGTTTATTTGTTACTAAATAAAAAGCTAAAGTTTAAAAAATAATATAAATATCAGATTAATAATGCGAGACAATTGCTACGTTTCATTCAAACTTTTCATTAACTAATGCATAAAACATAAATATAATTTTATTTATAACTATTTGTAACCCCTGTCGAGCGATCTCCCCTCCACCTTACAAAAATAAAAAATAGTGCGCAATTATGAGCTAATTATGAGCTTTCATTTCCCGCTAAATTTTAAAAATTTTGAGCTTATCACACAGGACAGGAATTTAATATTGTTTGTGCGGAAACTGAGTCGACGTCGAGTTAACCTTCCTATCACTTAAAAATAAAAATATCAAATCATTCTTTGCGGTAGAGTTAGGAGCTATTTATGTGCTTTTAAACTAACATAGTTTTGATTTTTGAGTCAATGGAGAGTTTTAAAAAAACCTATTGAAGTGTGGTGGACAATGCAATTAATATTGTTAAGGCTACAGTATCTCTTCATAATTGGATTCGAAAACATGGTCACAATGATGAATATGTTTCATCAAATAATGCCGAAAAAATATTAAGTAAAAGTTCAGATAATATGAAAGATACCAACATTAATTCTAATTGTAACAACAGTAGTCGGTCCGCAATAAATATAAGAGAAAAATTTTGTCGATTTTTTAATGAACAAGGTGCTATTCCCTGGCAATATGAGATTCAGTGAAAACCTTGCATAAATATTGTGTTATAAATTATAACATATTTATTACTGTAATATTTACACTAATAAATTCTTTTTAAGCAGGTCTAGCTTATTTATTGAGTTTTTCATTGACCAGGTACATTAACTTTAATTATAATAATTATTATTTGATAAACTTCTCATATGTGTTTATTTACATTAATAAATGTTTAATTATTAAGTTGTACACAAGACTTATTTACTTTTATGTATCATATATAATTATATAAACATTAACGTCACACTTAGCTTACAATACTGTCGATTAGTACTAACATTTTGTGATAATTAAAATATAATTTCATATAAAATTTATATTAAAAAATAAACGCTTATAATACTAATTAATAATTACAAGGAAAACGCAGTAAAAGGCAATAATATTATACGGAAAACATTAAATAAATGAAGCATCTAATCGTCCTCAATATATTGCTCTACTTTATGGTAAATAAATTGTAAAACATCGATTGCAGTCTGTATTCTTATATTGTATGATAGACGACGTAATTGCATATTTGCTGCGTAAAGCACGACGTCTACTTCATCGAGATTAGAAGGAGGAGTCAAGACAATTGATGGATCGTCTTTATTAAGGTAGTCGATTTTATTTAAGGCAGTAACAGTTTCATCAGTATTCTCACATTTTCTCTTTCGCGTATTACCTAGAAAATAAATTATTATTGTTTAAATATTATTTGAAGCATGTGGAATTATTGTTCTAAATCAATATATATATTAATTCTATATTATATACGAAGAGCTAGAGAGAGAGAGAGAGAGAGAGAGAGGGGGGGGGGAGAGGTAATAATCTACAGTCAATCAAAATACTTGAAATTCGAATATAAAGTACTATCATGAACCGATTGTATTGACTCGTCATCAGTAGAATCAGTTAAGAAACTGGAATTTTCTTCTAATTTTACGTCCACTGAATTATTCTCAATATTTGTAACAGTCCTAAAAACAAGTAATAATTGTAAACCTTAAAATGTTTTAGTTTTATCAGATAATTAGTGGAAATATTTTTTGTAATTTTATTCTGAAGATAGAAATGTTTCAAAAAAGGAATAAAAACAAAAAATAATTAAATCTAATATTATTAAATAAAAAATGTTTCCACCACAACTGTAATTTTTTTAATGGAATTAAAACATTACGGCTCTGTAAGATAAGAATCTCTTAAAAATTCCATTATATCATAATACTTCCATTTATCTTTAGCCAGTTTAACGAATCTACTGCGATGTTCAGACTGAATAATTTTTCTATGGGTGTCTTTCAAATACTTAAATTTTTTTTCGCTTCCTCACTACTTATTTTACCTACAAACATGTAATGTACTAATCAGTTATGAAATATATTGCACCATTGAGAATTATTTATAATATTAAAGATTCTTTAATACTGACCATTTAATTCACCCGAAACTTCGTTCCATAGTCGGTTCACAATATCGCGACTTCTCTGCTCTGGCGGTAATAAAGGTTTTCTTTTTTGAATTTCTAAAATGAGTTTATCTATTCCTAAATCTGTTAACCTTTCTGATTTAATAGTTTTGAACCAGTTATCAGAAGTTTTATCAGTCTATAAACATTAAACAAAAAGTAATTTTTTGTTAAACTTAATGTACTTAAGTGTTACTAACATATTTATATATATTAACTTTAAACATAACTTATACACTTATATATTAATTTTAAACATTATTATTTCATATATTTGCACACAGCATTAAGTATATTATGTATTAATTAAACTAAACATATTGTTAAATAAAAAATATCTATTTTTCAAATATTATTAAAACTTACTGCTTCTGATTCCATTTCTTCATTTACATTTAAATCGAGCGTCTGCACTGCAACAATCTAGTATCTATTGAGTTTCGTTTAAAAACTCATGCTGACATGACGTGTCTCGTTGTTCGTGTTTATCTCAAATTTAATAACCGTTGATTTTAACTAAGTGACATATTTAATTATTCCACAATTATGTTCTACTTTTAAACATGTCCCATTGGATTCTTTCTTCTCTTTCTTACTTACGTTTACACTTGAAAAGGACCACAACCATATGGTCGAAACGTCGTGTGAATAAATTGAATAATTTTGGCTAGTCAGGTCGTTTTAATTAACCTGTTGTTTATAATCTAATATCTCTTGGTGCAATAGATCCATATATACGTATAGTACAGACACCTGAAGGACGCCTGTAAGTTTTTAAGTGCACAAGTAGACATTACTTTTTAAATCACTGCCTCAAAATTCCACAATCTTAAATAAATCCTCATTAAATTGTTATATGTTAAGTGAATTAAAATATACTAATTTCGACATGCTCATAGCTCGACTATTATAACATTATTGATAATGTCAATATAATCTTTATATAATATAATCTTTAATTAATAACATCAATATCTTTATTCTAAATGCCAGTACGTCACGAAATATTTCATAAACTTTATATCTTATATAGTTAGTAGCTAGTAAATACAAGTTTCACACTTTCTTCAATTCTGAAGCGACTGGTAAATTTATCAACAATGTCACGCCCAGTGAGACAGAGTACATTGGTTACTATAATATAGCAAAATTAGTATATATTCAATATGTCGTAAGTAATGTACAAATGTGAATATAATAAATGTAACAGACATATTTCTATTTTTTATATAATAAGTATCTTTATATTAATGCTCAATACGTAACGAGAAATGCACATAAGGTATTTTCGTAAAGTATTTTTAATGAAGATATCATCTCGAGATATCTTATATATTATGAATTTCTGGCTTCGCATAAGAACTGTTGTTTTATTTTCACCACAATAAACCACAATATTTATAATATTTTGTTAATGACTAAATCACGTAGTTCAAATGATCTATGTTTCCATTTTAACTGATGATAAAAAGAGTATCAGAGAAAAAAATACTAAAAAATTTAATTATGTGCCTTTCTGTAAACTTTGTTTCTTAATTTTTATGCAGATTAAACGATTTTTTTTACTTTTACAAATAATTAACAAAAATATACATTCACAAAAAAATTAATATATACTAATGGTCAAATTAATGATAAAGTGAAGTAAAAAAAGAGAAAAAATCAAATGTAAATTCAAACAATTTCGTGAAATTATTGTAATTTGTCAATGGTATCTTAATTTCATTTCTTTTAAGTAAAAAAAATTTAAATTTTTTGCAGATTTACGCAAATTGTAAATTTAAGATATACAACTTAAAATTTATCTAATCTCTAAATGTTCGAGAGTATCGCGGAGGAAGATCAGCAATTGAATTATGAACGGCGCAATTTGTTCTTTTTGTCTTTTTATTAGTTTTTTGTGACACTCAAACAAACACTTAGTAAAACTAAGAATATTTACAGAAAAATGTACAAAAAATTACTCACGAGATTAGAATTTGTCGACGACGGCGACAAGCACTGCGCGAAAGCGGCGACAGAGCGTACGAAAAGCGGTGCAGCGAAAGCGGTGATTAACTAAAAAAAACTGGCGGATTTTTCGTCGCCGTTGATTTATAGCTGAGACAATTGGGATTGTGAGCCAATTATTTTTGAAATTTTACGGCGATGCCAGCGTGTCGCAATTAATTGGTTGCCGAAGGGCTGTGACGTGCGCTACGCGGTTTTGCCATGCGCGAGAGCCAATTCGGCGTTTGCCAGTGGCTGTTTGCGTTTACGTTACGCCGTCGCACATGCTTGATTAACTCGAGCGTTAAGCACTGGTAAGAATTGTTGTTGTTTTTTAGAATTACATGAGTGTCGTCAGAGCCAAAAAAAGACGTTTTTTAACTTTGTTGGTTAGATTTGTTTACAAGATTTGTTTTGAAGAGACCTTTTCGAATATTTTGAGGACACTCATGTAATTGATGGTATACAAAAAATAAAAATGTTAATTAATTGTCGTACTTAAAATCTAACGAAATTACGTTATTTCGTTATTTTTCATGATACAGCCTTGCATTTGTTCTTGTTGTCTTTTGTAATTTTGGAGGTAATTAATTTGTATCGAAATATTTTATGTGATTCCTAATATCTTAACATATGGATTATGAAATAGATATTAGAATAATATTAACAAAAAAACAATTGGACTATTAAAATAGTAATAAATTATAATTTTTGATATTTTTAAAGTAAAATATATAATATATAATTACAAAAAGCTTGTGAAACACACACACATTATTTTATATGTTTATATATTACATATTATACATTTGTATGTCTGTCTGTATATATATTTTTTATATATTAATATGTTAACAATTTTTATACATATTATTATATAAAGATATAATTATGTTTTACAAGTTTTTTATAGCATTTGCATTGCTACAAAAAATTAATTTTTCGAAAAAAATGGATTTATAATCATACGTGATCATATATCTTCATATATTATATATCACATGTCACATATATATATATATATATATATATATATACATATATAACGTAATAAATTTATTAAGGAATTATATTTAATTATTACATGATTTAATTTAATTTATATATATAATACTCCGTTATAAAATTTACCATTATAATGTCTCTACAACTCTGACAACAAATGTATTCTTTATAACTCGAGAGAAACCAAACTAGTTAGCATCCAGGAATTGAATATTATTACGCAGAAAACTGTCGCACAACTCATACAAATTTCCAGAGTTGGGAAAGTTACTTTATAAAAGTAACCTGTTACCGTTACTATTCTTTTTTCCAAAAGGTAACTCGTTATCGTTACTCGTTACTACTTTTAAAAGTAATTCATTACCATTACTGTTACTCAAAAAGTAACAAATCGTTACAATTTCCGTCATTTTTTTTTTTTTTGTATACAATCCATCTTTACATAAAATTTTTTTTTATACAATATTAAATTAAATGAAAATTTTACATTAAACAATAAAGATTTTTAAATATTATTTTATATTAAAATAATCAAAATAATATAATTTTGATAGCGATATCGCTATTAATATAAAGTGTGTAATAATTTTGATAATAATAAATTATTTTATATAAGAGAAATTTTTGAAAAAAAGTGTAAACAAGCTTTCTTAAACACTTTTAGATACTGTAAAAATAAATAAAGTGATTTTCTTATTGTTAGTTTACTTTCAATAGATTTGTAAATATGGTCGAAATCGCTTTCTTCACACCTCTTTAATTTTTTTTTATTTTAATATTCTAACACCATACGATAATTTTCATAATATCGAATTCCTGACTAATCATTGAATTATCTATCTACTAAATGTTTTTTTTACAAAGTAGAAAAATACGAGAAAGATTCCAGCAATTTCTACGTGATACTACATTTCAATACTGTTATCAATCCCTAACTTCTATTTCACGCATATGTGCATATGTATCTATAGTATATGTTACATATACTATATAAAATGCGCACATATGTATGAAACGAAAAATATCTGTGTCTCTTCATTTGAAAATTATATATTAAAAAATTATGTAGTATATTCAAGTATATTCAAGTATATTCAAAAAAAAAATTCCAGGGAGCACAGAAAAGTCAAAAGACATTTTAAAGATATTTAAAAGACGATAAGATGACTTTAAGTTGTCTTTTAAGAATCTTTTAAAGGTATGTGCTGTCTGGAAAGCAACGATAAAAGTAACTATTTGTTACTCGTTATCGAAAAATGTAACGAAGTTACTTTTCCGTTACAAACAAAAGTTATAACGCCGTTACCATTACAGTTACCGAAAAAAGTAACTATAACGACATTAATAATAACGCGTTACTTTCCAATCTTGTAAATTTCTCTGCACAAATTTTACGTAATATCTATGAAAAAAGTTGAACCACAAAACAAGAATGTTTTAAAGTTTTCCAACGAAACTAGGTTTCCATCAATCCTACTAAAACTTTTCTGATAGAAATCTTAATTGTCAGAAAGAGTTTTTTTCCACATCATATCTCTCTTTTCCTTTTCTATATTTTTTGTTAAAAATATCCTCTTATAACTTATATGGTAATCAAAGAGATTATTTCGTAGCACGTATTGGAGCAAAAGTTATGTAAGTTGCAAATACAAGTTTCACACTTTCTTTAATTCTGAAGCGACCGGTCAATTATTCCATACGCATCTGGATCATTTAATATTGTACTATAATAGTTACTAGATTCATGTATTGTTGTTCATGCTCCTTTAAATGGTAACGATTTTCCAAGTCAGGTAAGCACAACTACCTGACTTGGAACATTATTACCATTAGAGGATAAAATTTTGTAATGTATTGCAGCACTCGTCCTCCATTCACCAAAAGTACTCCACCTAAACCTAACAGATTAAATATAAAAAATGTTATACATTTATACAATATATAGATACATTATTTTTATGATATATCAATCTCATTATTTTAACTTTCTATCTATTTCGTTATACCATTTACACATATAGAAAGACAATTTCTTACCGACTCTACAAGGCGGAAACAATGAGACAGACAATGCTAAATTAATGATATGATGTCGTGAATTACGCAACATGAAATTACTTCAGTTCTGAGATACAGTATACATGAGATATTACGCTAATAAACTGGAATCTTAAAAATTTTTTGCGATGCTATAGATCGTAAATATTACAGAATTAAACAGCAAAAACAAAGAATATATAATGTAACATAAATGTATTAAAGAATTATATTTAATTGCTATTTATATTTTTATTTATTACATATGATTTAATTTAATTTAAATATATTTTTAATTTAATTATATTTTAACATTGGTTTTTGTTACTGAAAAAATTTGAAACATGAATAAATACTGCTACAAAACTTTAAAAGAAACATCACAAACTTCTCAACAAGTTTGAAGAAGTTTTATAAAGTTTTAATTTTAATTTTTAAATAAATGACATATTCTCGAATGTAAAATTTTGTATTCTTTAATTCTTCAATTTAAAACCATTCTCATTGTCACAGCAAGAAATATAGATATTTATTCTGTTTTCAAAACAAATTACATCGAATAATACATATATAATATATATAAATAAAATTAAAAGATTATTCATAGTTTAGAAACTTTCATTGGTAATTAAAAGATTTGAAATAAATACAATAATTTTATTTGTTTTTTTATAAGGCAACAGTTGCTGCTAGTCTGAAAAGATACAATTAGCAGAACGTTTATATTAAGAAACCATATGTGTCTATGTAATTTATTAAATTTATACAAAGTTTTATGTCATTCCAAATATATGTATACCTACACATATAAGAGGCAGACTCTCTGAAAATTATTCTCATCTTCTTATGATTTCTTTAACAACATTTTAAATAAATCAAAGTAAATACCTAATTGTTTATATAAAAGTGCGTAACACGTAATAGACTGAAAATATAATATCTGTGTATAATTTGCATATGAAGAAATTTAAATTGTTTATTATTTAAATAAAACTATTATGTTCTAAATTTGATAAAATTTGATAAAAAGTCTGAGTATGAATTTATAATATAGAAAATTGAAATTGATAATATTTGAATAATAGAAAATATATGCATAATATAGATGTCCCATAATTGTTATTATTATTATATATAAATTATATAGAATATATCTATAATATAAATGATATTGAAAAATATCAAGAAACAGTAATATTTTGCTTCAAGTTACACATAATAACAGCAAATTTTTACATTTTCTAAGTTTTTTAGACAGAAAAATTATAATACAATGTACTTCGAAATATGCACGTAAGTTGTTTTTATTTAAAGTTATATTTATTTGCGTCATGTGTCCAGTCTACGTAAAAATAACATATATTATAAAGATAAAATATATTTTTCACTGCATAATAAGACGCGCATATAGGATATTTACATAATTGCTTCCACCATCTAGACGTCTGTTATTGATCGAAAATAATGATAAGGATGCTGATTATACATAAAAGCGGTAATTTCCAAACATTGTTCAAAACTCGTATTGGAAATATAGGTGCATTTTTGACAATTCGTGGACTTTTTTCCATTCAGAATGTTAACATCAGGTGTTTTATACCTTTATGTTCTGTTATTCTTCGTGATAAAGATAATTTATTGTCAAACATCGTGTAACTGTAAGATAATCTGTTTTCTCTGCAAAATATTTCCTAGCACTATTCACAAACGTCAAACATACTAATATTATTTCATGTAATTCTTTATAGGTGACCAACCGGATTCAGACTTTGCGACTGGTGTCAACCTCGTCTATTACAAGTGGTTCATATCTGCGACAAAATATCTTAAAATAATAATTACTAATAATTACTAATCTAATTACTATTTTTCAGTGATAATGAAACTTCTGCAACAATTGACTATCCCATCACAACGCCAGAAGGGTTGTTGAATGTGTTGGAAGATAAACGAGTAATTTTTTATATATTTGGATTTAATCAAATTGCGAATGATTCAAATGTTCAATTAATGCTGAAAGGTATGGCGTTCTTATTACAATATGCAATTAGATTATTATTAAGATATTAATAAATTAGATTATTATATATTATAATAAATATTTAAAGAAAAGATACAAAAGGATAATTCTTTACATTATCAGCACTTTGTCATGGAAGAACGGATAATGTTGTATTACTCGATTGGAGCAGATATTCTAATGGCTTTTACTGGACTTGTTTCAAAAATGCTGAAAAAATAGGCAGTTTATTCGCTCGAAGTATACAATTGCTTGTGAAAAATGGTCTTGACGTATCGAAAATCTATCTTATTGGATTTTCCTTGGGTGCTCATATAGCTGGTTTTGTTGGCAAATGCAATAAATTTGTGATACCTCGCATAACAGGTAATCAGTTTTAAAATCTTGAAGACATATGAGAGTTTTTTAACTAGTGATTATATTAATAAATTATGTTAATACATGACAATTGTCTGCATGTGCATTTAATGGCAGATTTATATGTGTAAAATTACAGGTATTTTAATTTATAACCCGTTGCTATATTGAGTGCTTAATGATATATTATTATTAATAATATCAAAAAATTTATTTTATAAAAGTATTATACAGGGTATCCGGTAATTACCGCCTCACCTCTCTAGGACAGATAGAGCAGGTTAAACTGAACATAAAAGTTCTGTACCATTTTGCGATTTGCGCAATAATTATTAAACTATTAATTAAAAACGCTCAGCATATGTTTCATTATTGTTTTTTACGCGTTTTATGAAAATATACAATATGTTAAAGATTTTGCAATTATCAAAAGTATTTAGTTTTTTATACATATTTATACATAAGAGTATATCATATGTTAAAATAGAATTAAAAGAACTTATGGTTTTCGGGATTATAATATATATATATATATATATATATATATATATATATATATATATATATATATATATATAATATCGTTTGCTGAGCGTTTTTAATTAATAGTTTAATAATTATTGCGCAAATCGCAAAATGGTACAGGACTTTTATGTTCAGTTTGATCTGCCCTATCTGTCCTAGAGAGGTGAGACGGTAATTACCGGACACCCTGTATATATGGTGTTCTTTTTAAAAAAAATATTCTTAAATATACCAAAAACATCAATTTTAAAATAAACTGTTTCATAAGTTGTTTGACCTTAAAGGGAACATAAAATTAAACTGACAAAAAATTTATTAAATAATTTACAATTTAACATTGTATTCTAAAATTTTCTTAATGGAAAATTATCATAGGATTGGATCCTGCAAATCCTCTTTTTTATCTTCCTGGATGCTATCTCAAGTCCACAGATGCGACATGGATAGATGTCATTCATACGGACATGGGCGGATATGGCACTTTTACGTTTATGGGAACAGCTGAGTATTATGCAAATGGGGGCTTTCCTCCTCAACCTGGTTGTAAACTGTTTGGTATACCGTTAAGTCCGAGAGGTAATAATCAAAATGACTAAATATATTATTAAAATTCTTTACAATGTAAATCAATTTTAGTAAATACAAATCACTATTAAATATTTTATTTTAATATTATTTTAATATTACATTAATATCTACATCTTAAATATCAACAAATTCATATCAAAACCATATGTATCTTATTTTATATTATTTAAAGAATTTTATCCAAATGTAATACTAGTAATTGGTCAATTACGGTTAATTATTTCTTGGAGTGTTCGGAAAATTACGCGGAAAATTATCCAAAATTATAGCATGGATCTGTGTCGACATAAAATTATAAAGACTTAAATTACCAACTACTATAATTATTTTTCTCTGTTACTGCTAGATTTTTGCAGTCATGAAAGAGCAGTTGAACTGTATGCAAAATCGAAACGTCAACCTAAGGAATTTATTGCAGTAAAGTGTTCTTCGTATGATGATTATGAAGAAAATGAATGTAAAAACAACCTGCACACTGGTATTGGATATAATGCTTTGAATGTGTAAGATAATAATTAAAAGTTTATTTAATTAAATTTTGTATAACAAGCAAAGTACACACACACATGTATGTGTGTGTGTATATATATATATATATATATATATATATATATATATATATATATATATATATATATATAATGAGAGAAAATGTTTAGTATGTAGTAGCTGATAGTAAGAAATATTAATATATAATACGTTTTTTGCAGAACGGGAACATTTTATTTCAGTACAGGAGCTATTTAACACGGACCGATGAATATATCTATAAATATTTGTAATAATGTAATATATATATTCTCGTAATATGTATATTATTTAAGAATGTATATTCTTTAATAAATAACAAACAATATGCAATGTAATTGAGAAAAATGTATAATATTTATTTATTATTTATTGTTAGCATAATTGATTAATATTCTTATTTTTTATAAAACAACCAGATTTAAGCAAAAATTTTGGTATGATTAATATTACTATTTTATTTATGTATGCTTATTATCCTAATAATCCTATATTTACAGATCAGCCAAAAATCTTAAATATCAAAATATATATTTAATTTTAATTGTACTGTGTGTGTGTGTGTATGAGATAGAAAGAGAGAGAGAGAGAGAGAGAGAGAGAGAGAGAGAGAGAGAGAGAGAGAGAGAGACAGACAGACAGAGAAATAATTATTGTTCATAAGTATCGAAACGATAATTTATAATGTTTATTCCTGTCTGTTCGATTTTTATTTGAAATAAATAATCGCGCAGAAATAATACTCGTGGAAAAAAAAGTCATTATTTATCTGTCAACGGCGAGGAAAAAGCAAAGTATGGAATCCAGTTTGTATTTCACGTGGCTGCTTTGCACACGCATGACCGTGGAATCGTCGGTGGAAAAAAGGGGGAAAACTCGCACGTGCTAAGAATCTCGAACGCGTGTAAAACATGATTTTTTTTTTATTTTTTGTCAACATTGACGGAGTGTATTTGCTTAAGTGATATAGATATCGGTGAACTTTTCATTTGAGTGCGACAGGTTTAAAAATTCTAAAAGCCATATATATATATATATATATCTATATATATATATTGTGATACAGCTCATAATAAACGATTCCTTTCCAATCCCAACATACAGACAGCATCCCTTTTCTTGGCGTGAATCCTGGCTTTGCCACCGTTTGAGGAGCTTCACCTTGCTTTGACCACGATCTTTTTCGTACATTATTGTCGTACGTGATTCATTTTTCATCGCCCGTAATGAGCCGTTTCAAAAATGATTCGATTTCGTTCCTTTTTAGCAACGATTCACAAATGGAAATTCGATCTATTAAATTTTTCATTGTTAAATTATGTGGCACCCAAACATCGAGCTTTTTTTTGTATCCAGCTTTCTCCAAACGGTTTTAAACTGTTTTGTAGTCGATGTTTAGTTCTTTTCCGATATCATGACTGCTAATGTGCCGGTCTTGCTCAATTTTTTCTATGATTTCATCGACTTTTCCAGTGATTGGTCGACTAGAGCGAGGTGCATCTTTGACATTAAAATTTCCAGATTGAAAACGGTTGAACCAGCTTTGTGCTACACGTACTGATACTGCATCATGTCCATAAACATCACAAATTTTTTTAACAGCCTGAGTCGCATTCTTCCCTTTTTTGAAATAAAATTTCAAAATGTATTGAATTTCTTCTTCATTTTCACTCATTTTCAAGACGCAATAACTTTTGACTAAATAAACAAATATCACAACTTTTTTTTTATTATTCTATAATATATCACCTTTAAAATGCACATATTGCCAGATCCGTTTAAAATTACCGGAGTTATGCAATCCTGAAGCCATCTATCGGAAAATATAAAGAAACTTTTTCCCCAACCCATATATATATATATATATATATATATATGTATACTTATTTATTTATTTATTGAGAGAGAGAGAGAGAGAGAGAGAGAGAGAGAGAGAGAGAGAGAGAAGGAAGGAAACCGCGTATTCGAGTAGGCGGTTAGACTTTTGGGAGATATTATTCTTCTACTTTTTTATATTTTTATAATTGTAATTCTTTTTAATTTCTTTTTGATATTATTACTAAATAATGTACATTTTATACTGCCCATATATTATAAAAATATTATTGCATATTATAAAAACCGTATTATACTATATTATAAAAATTAATAAAAAGATAGTACGAATAAAGATAGTATTTCAAAATTTTAAAACGCAAACAAGCTCTTTACATATTTTTTACATAATATTTATAATTCTCGTATATATATCACAGGAATCAATATGTCTTCTATAAATCTGAAGAAAAAAACAAGCAAGACAGAATTTACGTTCGCATGATCGACAATCAAAATTCCTCAAGATCTTGAAGCTCCCTTTTGCAGTTTGACTCGTCTGTTGGCATTCGCGGAATTTATCACCTTCCTTTTATCCCTCTGCTCACTCTGAAACTTTTTCAAACCTCAATCCGCGATGCGAATGAAAAATACTGAGTTTCTTCGAGAAAAGGATCCAAAGAGAGAGAAAGAAAACTTTTAACTATGTATTTTCCACCTCATTATACTGATTAGATGGAACCAAATTACTTGTACCGAATACAAGTTTTATGTAAATTACTTGTAATATTTATTTTATTCGATGAGTAATGAAAATCCACTATTGAATTCAATTAATATAATTACTAGATTATTAAATAATGTGGTAATCAATTGGATGTTGAAAAAATGTATTTTTATATTTTTAATAAAGGCATTATTGTCTAAAGAGTTAAAGTTCCTCAATAATTTAACACTAATCTTTTGCAAATTATCTTTCTTATATACACATCTAACGCGAAATTTTCTATATAATTTAAACTATCGTTATAAAAATATATATCTAAAAATAAATAAATATAAATTATATAAATTTAATTTTGAAGCAGATTAAAGTTTAAATAAATAAAAAATAATTTTGATAATTTAAATAAATTTTGGTAGATAGTAGTTTAAAAATGCATCTATATAAAAATAATATACAATTACATAATTGATATAATCTGGGAAAATGCTGAATAATTTAGAATATGAATTGTTTTTAAAACGCCACACAACTCGAAATCACATTTGTAGATCGCGAAATTAATTGATATGACCGAGCTTAATTAACCTTGGCAATTCTTGTTCCCGAGTACCAGCGATTATTTCTGTGATTTAAGATCATCCCTTCAGTTGATACATTTTTATGATAATATCCGACGATAAATTTCCAGCTCAACAGCTATTACAGCACTGGCACTGGAAATGTAAACGCGCAACATGTAAATCACATTCGCATTAGAAGCGGATATTTAATCATTTAAAATTTAAAATATCGTGCGGCTGCAGGTGCGGCAAATGGCATTAAAACAATGGAAACCTAACGCGTCCGAGGAATACAGAAGTGAAAACCCGCGCTAAATCTTGCGTAGTAGTTTTTGTAAGAGAAGCGAGAAAGAAATAAGAATTAGAAAAGAACTCGTGCAAAAAGATGGCCTCGATAAAGTTCGCGCTCTCGGTAATAACGAAGTATATACATCGCGCGAACTTCTCGAACAGCCTTGTGACAGTTTCAATTTAAAGCGACCGTATTTCCAATAGTGATAAATCGACCGCGCCCAAAGACGGATTATCGAGGTGAAACGTCGATGATCGGTGCAAAATTAGGGATCTCAATGAGAAGCGAATGCAAAAGGTCGCGTGATTAATCGACCTCAGGCTAATCGTGCGTCGTACAGAGAAATGGAACGCAACGCACGAACAAAAGCCGGATTTACGCACGTAATACGCACGATCGCGTAATTGCGGCACCTCTCGACGATGTTAGCACCTCTCCGATACTCCGATACTCTTGTACATACACGTGCGAGCATTATTACCTGCCGTTCACATATGTATATATACATATGTAACGCGTATATGTACGCGTCATACGTATGTACTCTCGCGTTACCCTCGTACACATGTACGCGTGTGTAATGAGAGAACGCGGATCAGACAGTATATATGATACGCATCTAATCGTACATACGAATAAATATGTATATTGTATTTGATGCTTCAAAGAGGAAATTGAAATCATCCATGATAGAAAGATCCGTGATTCAGAAAATTATATCCGCTTGCGCGACATAATTTTATAATATAATATGATTTTATAATATAAGATTGTAAAGAAATATATTCGCGTTACATCGTGTGAATTATTCTTAAATGTTCTTTTCTATAATAGTTTTGTTATAAAAATTCGTTCGTTTTAATACTCGTCATATAATAAATAACTTTTTCTAATACTCGATGATATTCATGTTTCTAAATATCCATCTAGTTCGTTTGCATGTAAACTTAAATGACAGAATTGCATTTTATGATGTTCATGATTTTATATGTAATTAAAAATTAATCATTTATTTTTATTTTGCATCATTTTTCAGATAACCGATATTTTTAGTTATTTATTTAAAATAAAGTATACCCATACTGCACACATCATTGCAATTATATTGGAGTAACGTTGCAATATTGCAAATTGCAATGAAACATTACAAAGACATATATATATATATATATATATATATATATATATATATAATTATATGTAAATTTATAATATAATATTTTTTAGATAAAAAATTATTACAAACATTTGTTTAACAATAAGTTCAACTTTTTCGTATTTTATGTGTCCATATGTTCTAATATTTATCTATCAAAAACAAAAATATTCTTATATGCAACATTATTTGACGATTGCAATAACAATTCAATATTGAAAATTCATGGCATTATAATATTGCTATAATATTTCGTTGCAATCTTCCTAAAGGCGGACATTTTAACGTTGCTGCAATCCTACAACAACATTTCGCGGTAAATTTACAATATATTGCAATATTACGGTGAAAGATTGTTGCAATGTGTACATAATCTTTCTGTGCTGTATGGGTATCATTATTTTGAGACAAACTGTTATGCAAACGCATTATGTCGTACATTTAGCAGCATATCTCTCTCTCTCTCTCTCTCTCTCTCTCTCTCTCTCTCTCTCTCTCTCTCTTTCTCTCTCTCACACAATGTATGTATGTATATAAATGAATCTGTTCTATTGCTATACGAGTTGTTTGTTTTTTCTCTTCAGCAACAATAAAATTTAAAAACTCGAGAAGATTGTAATTCGATTTAATGTGCTTCTTCAAAAATAAATTTTGATTTTTTTACATATATACACACTCTACATATATTATATATATATATAATATGTGTGTGTGTGTGTGTGTGTGTGTGTGCAATTATCCGTAAAGTACATGTATTACTTCAACCAAGTTTCTCTCTCGCAAGATTACCTATGCTCTTTGAGGACTTCTGGATTTCTGAATAATTTCAATTGCCGCGCGAACCTCGTCACATGCTAATGAGACAGACGGTACCAGGAGAATTTAATTTGAATCAGGCAATTATTAAAAGACTCCAGCGGCAGTGAAACGCTTAAAATAAGGTACCATTTTATTATGTCGCCGCAATCATCATTTTTTAAATCGGATAAGAAAGAAAGAAAATTACGCATTCATGAAAGACATTTTAATCAAGCAAAGTTTAAAAATAACAATTAAAAATGTTTCTACAAATGACCGTCATGCAAATTATATAAATCAAGTAAAATAGCACATTTAATTCTCTTACAAATAAACCAATATGTATATATCTTATTTTAGAGAGAGCTAAAATTTAAAACACATAAAAATTTTCAATTATAATTATGCAATATAAGTTTCAATATCATTTTTCTTTCTATCTCTTTTATACTAAATGTTTTTCATTAAAATATTTCATTGCGTTTACTTTGTGCGAACATATTATACTTGTCATTTCATTTCCGGCTGTTACAGAATCGGTGATAATTATAAACGGTATATAACATCTCATCTATGCTACTACATTCAGAAATATTTACGACAAAATTTGATCGCTCTTAATCACATTCAAACCGAAATAATTTTACAAAATAACTTTTTCTATACGCAGATCGTGTGAAATGTTTTGTGAAACAGCGAAATGACGAATTTTAAGAAATTCTTTACTTGATTTTTTTTTTAAATACAAAAATTATAAAAATTTCTATAAGTTTAAAGTCTTAAACAAAAATAATAATAATTTTTATAATCTAGCAACTACTCTAGAGATAATTATAAAATCCAAATTAATATTAACAAGTCGTAAGTACGGCAATCTCGTTGAAATGAATGTAAGGTAGTTTTCGCGCAAAATAATTTAGCGAAATAAAACGATATTCGCTTTTGAGCGAATACCGACACTTTCAAGTAAAATTCTACAGACACGGTTCTGCTATTTTCGTTATATCATTGAAAAGATTGCAATAAGATTTCCAATTTTATGGAGAGTACACATTTTTCCAGATTTACACAGATCGACGTAAAGTCTGCCATGTCATGCGTGTATTCAGATGTGTGTATGTAAGTATTACAATTTAATAAAAATACTATGTGCCTTGACGGAGATTTTTAACGCAGGTGAATGTATTTACATTACGAAATTATTCATCCTTCGAGAGATCAAGTACATACAGTTTGCACCATTTATATCGAAAAAATATTTAAAATAAATGAAAAATAGAAATTATTTTCTCAACAAATTGTTCGTTTTAAAAAGAGACTGTTTATTAGATTTAGCTATTTTTTTTTTCTATTTTATTAATGGAAAATATTTCTTCAATCTATTTTTGCATCATTTTCTAATGAAAATGAACTTAATACTAAAAGACAATCTTTCTCGAAAGAAGAATCTTTGTGAATTTTTCTCTTGTCGCTCGTGATATTTTCTCTGCTGCCCAACATTTTCCATATTAATTATATATACTACGCATACATAGTCATAAAGTGTGTATATGTTTTTATTTTACATTTATGCTTACGAAGATAAAAATATTTTATTGTCAAGAATATTAAAATTGGATTTAAACTCTGTTTAGCGAAGATTCAAATTTTAGTGAAAAATCAAATCTTACTTATTTTTAGCGGAAACTCGCATAATAATACGCTCTCTCTCTTAGTGCAAATTAAAAATTTCATACCCTATTTAGCGGAGATTCAAACTCTGCTTAACTCAAGCCCGTTCAAAGAATGCGTAAACTTCACTAAATATCTCAATTTTGCTTAATCAAATAATTTCAGAGAGTGAAACAATTTTCTTTAAATAAAATATTAAAATTTACTTTAACTAATATGTTAATAATTATTATTAAAAGCTATTAAAGCTATTGTTATATGAAATAAATTCTATATATGTATGATGTAAAAGATGTCTATAATAAAAAAAATAAATTGTTTTATTCAAGGTTTTAAGCGGCATCAAATAATATTTTGTTGAAATAATTATAGTAAGTAAAAGAATTTTTAAAAACACACGATTTTTATATAACTTATTTTAATTGTATGCATATACAATACTTCTTTTCGTAAATTACAAACAGCGCATTCTTTTCACGTTCTTGGGCGTGATCGTTGCCTCCATCTCACCAACGAAGTTACTATTCTTCACAAGACGAGAGTTGAATTGTAAATTACAAAGTATTATATAAGCTAGTAAAAACTTTGTCTAAGAGATCTTTAGATAACGCTTAAATTAAATGTTAATAATAAAATAATATTTCTTACGCACTGTATAATTGTAATACTTGTGTTTTTTCTACAATAAGTTTGGATATTTGCTGGAAAGTAATATAATTTAATCGATATAAATATAGTATCTTGTAAGTATGGTTTATAAATAAATAATATAATTTAATAAAATTAAATTTAAAAAATTACATTATTAATATATTTTTAACAATTTCTGTTTTTTATTGCTTGGAAATCATATCAAGAACTACGGCGGCATCATTTGGGTAATGTTTTGCCAGCATTTCATTTGGTACGTAATAAGTGTCTTCAAATTTACAAAAATATCGACCAATCTCTGAATTATTGATCCATTTTGGTGTACGACATATTGCTTTTATGCTACCTAAAATAACAGATGTACTTTTTGTATTATGCAAATAATATAAATACATATGTGTCACAAAATATTCAACACACGGAGAAAATTTTATATTAAAAATTACTATGATATATAGTAACTGTGGACCATTAGAAACATTCCAAGTTAAAATGCTATGTAAAACTGTACAAATTGACGTAATTGACGTAAAAATTACGTCAATTACGTCAATTTGTACAGTTTTACATAGCATTTTAACTTGGAAAGTTTTTAATGGTCCACAGTTACTACATATCATAGTAATTTTAAATATAGAATTTTCTTCGTGAAGGGTTTCATCACATAGGAACGTATAAGTCAGAAAATTGCAACTTTACAGGAATGAGAAAAAACATTTTAAAATTCTTTTATACATAAGAGTACGGCTAAATATTTCTGCATTTCCATAACTATTAGATCAATTAGTACGTAGTTCTGTGATCAGAAGTGATGTAAAAGATGTTACTGCAAGGCGTATTTTTCATTTCCTATAATATCTCCCGTTGTAATGAAACCCTCGATATAAATTTATAAAAAAACTTTTAGATGCATGCTGTTTTAATGCTCATACTTTGTGGTATATAACATATTTCGTTATTATCATGTAAAATAAGATAATGTGGATCAAATTCCTCAGAGATTGTTAAACATTTACACAAAGACATAAGAGATTCTTCACATCTGTAGTAAATTGTGTTTTGATTCTTTCTGTCGTGCCATCCAATTATGACACCAACTTTATCATTTCTTTCATCTTGATGTGTAACTATCATTCCAACTGCAAATATTATTTCTTCTGACCTTTGTCTATGTTCTTTTTCTATTAAAATAGCGATACGGTCTATTAACTGAAAAATAATATTATAGTGTTACTTAACTGATGTTTTTTCAAGTAATTTATTAATTTACTTTTGTAGCATTTAAGTTATAAATAATTACGATTATGATAAATGTAATTAATATAAAATGATATGTACGATTATATATTATATTATATATTATATTATATCCTATATATTATATTATATTATATTATATTATAGGATATATGTATTGATCTATTTTTATTATGTAATATCTACCAATTTGTTTTCATCTCGTCTGTCTATAACATGTCCTTCAAGTGATCGAAGTGCTCGTAGTAGAGTTATTTCTAAATTACCTACGGTAAATACGCTCTCAATAAAAGGTACATAGCTCCAACTAGATGCCATCTTAAAAAAAAACTATGAAATTCCAATTATAAATAAAAAATAAAAAGTATGTTATTGAATTTAAAAAAGTAATGTTTGTATAGTTGAAAATCCATACAAAATTGTACACTTTAAGGGGAACAGAAGCTATTCTATATTATTGACCAAAATTTAACCTAACATGATAATATATTTGCAATTTATACACATAAAATAAGATAGGTTTTCACTGTAAGAATTGCATAGAGGAATATTTGTGAATTTGAAAAAAAAATGTCTGACGTGAGTTTGTGTTTCAATCTCGCACACTCGCACATGCACGAAAGCAATTTTTTACAGATTTAAAAAATCTTTTTTACTAGGCTTCTAAAGTCATTTTCAAAAGTTTACTAATATTCTGTTGTGTTATTCCAAATGCGAGTTCTATATCTCTTGCACAGACATACCATAGAACTTTTTATATTAAATAAATATTGTTATGACGTAACTGTCATTTTTTAATTTTTTATATTAGCCCCCGCATATTGTTTTTACAAGTACTTTAATTGTGAAGAAAGATTTATCAATTTTTGTAGCCAAAAAAAAAATTTTCAAAATCTGTAATTTATGTTTTGTCGGTAATTTTGGATCCCTATGATATAAGAAGATATTAAATGGTTTGTTTGAATCGCATTTTGCAGTCATCGAAAGGATATATTACAGCCCGTATTTATAAATAATAAATAAAGCTCAAGACATAAAACATTATTTCTATTAAAAGTGATTATTACTTCTGTGCTAGAGCTATTGTATCTAATAATAAGCATTTTTGTTTGAGAAGTTTAATAAAATTATTTATTTATGATAATTTTTAGTAAAGAGCAATATATTCTGTTCAATGCTGAATAAAAATAACTCCTTTAAATTAAAAATTATATATAAATAACTACTTACTTCTTCTAAAGAAATCTTTGAATATGATGTCTCAGAAGAAATCTGACACTTCTTTTGGATAACGATCGGCATATCGGGTACCCACTCATTGTAAAAATACTCGTCGTTGTTTGTATTACTGTAAAAAAATAAAAAATCACATACTATATATATATATATATGTAATTATTATGATACTACTAAATGTTCTTTCAAAAATATATTTTTTAGTCAATTTCGACTCAATCTTTTCTTAACAAAAGTGCTGAGAGAAGTCATTATTTATTATAATTTTCAATAAATTGGATTATAAATCTTTTGTAGAATTAATTGTAAAATTAAAAAATATATTACAGTAAAATTATCTAAAGAAGTGTAGTTTTATTATCTTTATTTGCTTCAAACTTATTTTTCGAAAAATTCTTTGTCTCTAATTATTTATAGTTTAAGAATTATTGATGCCATAACATTTTTGTTAAGAAAAAAGATCAATTAAAACAACAAAAAACTAACAATAAGATTATGCTTATTACTTTGCTTTCCAAACAATATGAATTAAAGAAGAACATTCATCAGCGTGAAGACCCATGTGTTGTACTAATTTGCAATGTATGCCCAATCTTCTAGCCACACTATGATATATTATTAACAGAAATGCATCTTTCCAAAATATTATATCTAAATTATTATTTTTTCTTATCTGTAATAGAATAATGAGTATTTGTAAGATATAATGAATATATAAATCGTATCATAATAATATAATTGAAAATAAGTACAATATATATAATTTATAATAAAATATACCAGATTTGCTATATCTAAGTCTTCTTTATTTGATTTAATCATTGGATAGAGTAATTCATAAGAATAATCTAAATCAAAAATAATTTTATCTAATATACACTTAATTTGCTTTGCTTCTGTTTCATTCCAATAATTGCCATTGATATTATTCTGTTTCAAAAATACAGAATTCTCACAAGACATCGAAAATATTGAATGCTGAGGATGTTCTTTTTCAAGATACATCAATATTTTATTCACGATTTTATCCAGTAATGTTTCTATATATGAAAAACATGTATATTTATTGGGTTGATACCATTGCATCATAATAAAAATTATTTCTTCTAAAAGTTTCTGCTGTTTGGGCCGATTTATAAAGATTTCCCACTTTTCTCTCAAATTAACTCGAAGCAGATATTGAAGAATTTTTATACTGTAATATTTTTGTGTTAAATCGCCTTCTCTGAAAATATGTATATATTATAGTTATTTGATTTACATTTATTATATTATATATTCTGCGTATATTATATTATATATTCTGCGTCTATTATATTATGATCTGCGTCTGTCGAGAGAAATATACGAATGTGTATGCGCGACAGAGGAAAAAAATTATCTATTTATCAAATTATATTATCTAAAACTCTATGTATATTTAATATATCTATGCTCTAGATGTAAATGTATGCTAGATAACTCCCTAAGTTAAGCCTTGTATTTTGGTTCACAATCCGAGAATTCAGTCCAAATTCTAGTTTCGAGAAATGTGTAGCGGCAATTTTATTAGTTATATATTCTTTGAACCGAGATCTCGAATCGAGTTCTATCATCGTGGCTTTTTAGAAAACAAGACTTTTTAAAGTACTCTCAAAAAAAAAAAAAAAAAAAAAATAATTATACTGTAGAGATTGTGTAAACAAGTTTCTATTAAGTTCATCCATTAATATATAATGTTTCCAAGAGTTGTTGACCAAATGACATTTCAAATATATATCTGCAATATCATTATTATAATAGTCATTATAGTAGTAGTTCTCCTCCAACAAGCTGGACATGTAATGCCTCATTTGTTTTATACATTCTATAGCTATTTTTATATGTTTTTTAAAATCAACTTGATTAAGTTTTTCGTTTCCATTTTGTTCGTCATAAACTTTCTTTGCAGAAGGCCATCTGAAATTAAACAGAAAATACTTTAAATTGGAAACTTTAATTTTTGAAAATTATACTAAAAGTAATATAGTATATATAGATTAATTATATAGATTAATTATTAAAAAGTTGTAAAAACAGATCTGTACTAATTGAGCCTAATCTCTATGAAAAAGAGAGAGAGAATGCTTCAACGCACATACACACGCACACGCTTATGTACAAATATTTTCTCTATTCCATGTGTTACTACTATTATCAAGAATAAATAACTGAGAAATAATACTGTTCAAGATTAATAGAATTCGCAAAGATTCAAAATTATGACTGACTAGTTATATGTTAGTGCATCACAATCTATTAACAGCTAAGTGCTCATAAAAAAAGGAATCACCCAATTTTTTATTAAAAAAAAGGAACATTTTCCATGTGAATGTCTAACCGATTCAGATTATGTGTGGTTGTGAAGGTAATAAAGTTGTGTGTTACAATGTAATTATAAAAGTTCATATGGTGTTTTTAGAATATTTTAGTATATTATTAAAAATATTCTATTCAGGCCGTGTAGACCTGAAAAGAAAAAAACATTAATAAAAGCGTGTTAAAAAGTTGATCTTTGCTAAGTGAATATAATGTAATTTGAAGGTAAATCCTCTCGACGCTTCTAGAATGTTCACTTATACATGTCATTTTTTGTATGGGTATCTTTTTGTGTTTGCACCGCGTCGCAGAAGAAACTCTTTTTAGATTTGAATGTTTTATCACGCGGAGTGTTATCGATTCTGTTTTGCCTACACAGCAGCAATAAAGCCAAAAGTATAAAGAATTTACCTTGGTTAATTGTTATCGTTTTTGAAAATTACATGAGTAATGTCAGTACCAAAAAAGTTGTTTGTGATTTTGGTTTTTAAGATTTGTTTACAAAAATTATTTGTATCTGGCGATAGAAAGACCTTCTCGAATAATTTGAGGGCACTCAAGTAATTAATCGTACAATGACAATGATTAATTTTGCGAAATGATCTTTGTGAATTAACTATATTTTCGAAATGATGAAAAATACTGTTTATCGCAATTATCGCGCGTGAGACTTCGCGTCTCAAACACTGTAATTGTATTTATATTTCGAGATGATCTCAAATAATATACGTTAATTTCATATCCAATCGAATAATTAAATACAATTAGAAGCTGTTTAAATCAATATATTGAAATGTATATAGAGATCATTTCATAAATGATCCGAAAAACGATTATTTTAGTATAAAATAGATTAGATCTTTTTTTAACTTTTGATCAGATTGTTGCAAAATTCTTTCTTAACAGACCAATAAATTAAAATAAAAACTAAATGAAAAATTTGTACATACCTCTGAGAAAACTTTTTCATCCAGAATATATTATTGTAGTTTATTTCCAGAAATTTCTTGCACGTGGAACTAAAATTCACGATATCCTTGATGCTGACTTCCTCGTTTGTAAGAATTGCTTCAATTATTTCGTCAGGTAAATTATATATTACAACCATTTTGAATAAATATATCGAAGTACAAAAAAGTTATATTTAACCAAAATTAACGAATCTACTAGCGTTCTACAATTATTTTCGTTTCTAAGTGTATATATAAGCGTACAAAATTTATTGCAAGGCCATAAATTATAAGCGTCTATTATGCTTTCAATGTTGGTATCACATAAAAAAATAGAAAATATAAAAATAATTCTTTTCTTTTTTTTTCTTGCTTGCTTCCAGAATGAATGTTCATAAGAAACTAATGGTAAAAGATTGTAGGGCTAGCATAACATGCCACATTTTACCTACCACTACTCCTTTTGATACAGTTTAAAGGAAATTACAGTTTAAAGAATGTTACAGTTTAGAGGAAGTTACCAGATTTTAACAATAAACGCTAGATATTTCTGGAATAACGTATTCCAATAGTTCTGTATATCCTGGAATAGTAGAGAAATGTTCATAAAATGTTCAAATAATTGTGAAATATTCAAAATATTCTATGAACATTACCTGTATGTTTATTAAAGAACATTCAGTGTAAATTTTGATATATGTATGGAACAAAAAAAATGAAATAAAAAATAGAATAAAACAGTATACGAAATGATAAAAAATCAAAACATTTTGTACTTATTTGAATATTCTTTATACATTCTTTAAATATTTCAAAATGTTTTGGAATAATTTTGGGATGTTTTTCTTGGATTTTAGGAACATCTTATAAATTTTTCAGGAATATCTAGCGTTTACTGGGTTCGATGGCTTACTTGAATTCGAAACTCTACAGTAATGTGCGAGAAAAATGTCTTAAAATTCAAAACATCTTTTGAATATACAGGCTTTAAATTAAAATTCTATTAGAGTAAACTCTACCTGAAATTAACGGAAAAATGTAGTTTTGACAATTTTTTTACTTCAAAAAGTTTGCGAGAAGCGGCTTTTTTCAATCGCTTATAACTCGGAAATTATTGATGCCTCGACATTTTCGTTTAGGAAAAATCGACTCCAAATGATTTCAAGAATCTGTCATTAACATGTTTTTCACCAATTACTGGACACCCTGTATATGCTGTGTGGGTATCTATGTTAAAAGTTTAACATTGTCTCTTACTCATGTTACATAGTACAGTTATCTTCTGTTAATATATTTTTTAATTGTGTATATATATATATATATATATATATATATATATATATATATACAATTTATATATATATATATATATATATATACAGAGTGTCCCGAATATATATATATATATACTTGTTTATTATATCAAAAACATATTAAGAATTCTCTCAAATATTTTTTAAACTTCTTTCTTTGTTATTATGCAGACATACATATATTTTAACACTTTGTTAAAATTTATAAACAATAATTTGATACAGCCAAGATTAGGTAAGTCTTTCCAGGGTGGAGCGGGCTTAGACGAGACTCCCGGGCCCTACCTACAAATACCTACCTTCCACTTCCAGTCACAACAACGAAGAAAATATAGCGGTGTGGTGTCCTCACTCTGCGATAGGACAAATTCCCAAAAATTGTATAAAGTGGGCCAAACACCACAGTTAGAGAGTCACCTTTAATATCCAGAGTACTTTGGCGAGAGGGGGTGCCAGGATAATGCCGCTGACGAGACTCGCATCCCCTCCTTTCCCGCCACAAATAATCACCAAAGTAGAATATCCCAGGGGGTTTTAGTGGGTTAAAGTCGCACATAAATCGGCCTAGCTTGGAGCTTGCGGGTTTTTATAATGGAATTCTCCCTGGTTAAAAAAAAGTTAATTTTTTATAATTAATAATAAGTTACAAGTTAAAAATTAAATTAACTTATTAACTTATTAAAATTAATTTATTAATTATGCAAAACTATATGTTTTTACACAATATTTTTTTATATTATCTTAAATTTAATTATATATTAAATTTAATAAGTATAATAATAATAAAGTAGTCTTTTATAAAAGAAATAATGTAAACCAGAGAAATAAAGAGCGAGTTTTTTAATTCGATTTGAAAAATTCATCGATTTGATAATCGATTGATCAATCGATAAATATAAAAAATTCGCTCAAAGTACAGATTTGTGAGCGTGCAAGTATTTAAAAATTATTTTAATTTGTATAAAAATAAAGTTAATACATTTAAAATTAACAACAATTACACAATTAAAAATGTTTCTACATATGATCATCATGCAAATTATATAAATCAAGTAAAATAGCACATTTAATTTTCTTATAAATAAACCAATAAGTATATATCTTATTTTTGAGAGAGCTAAAATTTAAAATATATAAAAATTTTCAATCATAATCATGCAATATAAGTTTCAATATCATTTTTCTTTCTCTCTCTATTTTATTAAAATGTTTTTCATTAAAATATTTCATTCCGTTTACTTCGTGCGAACATATTATACTTGTCATTTCATTTCCGGCTGTTACAGAATCGGTGATAATTATAAACGGTATATAACATCTCATTTGTGCTATTACATTCAGAAATATTTACGACAAAATTTGATCGCTCTTAATCACAGTCAAACCGAAATAATTTTACAAAATAACTTTTTCTATACGCAGATCGTGTGAAATGTTTTGTGAAACAGCGAAATGACGAATTTTAAGAAATTTTTTACTTGATTTTTTTTTTAAATACAAAAATTATAAAAATTTCTATAAGTTTAAAGTCTTAAACAAAAATAATAATAATTTTTATAATCTAGCAACTACTCTAGAGATAATTATAAAATCCAAATTAATATTAACAAGTCGTAAGTAACAAGTATTACGGCAATCTCGTTGAAATGAATGTAAGGTAGTTTTCACGCAAAATAATTTAGCAAAATAAAATGATATTCGCTTTTGAGCGAATATCGACACTTTCAACTAAAATTCTACAGACACGGTTCTGCTGTTTTCTTTACATCATTGAAACGAATTGTAAAAGATTGCAATAAGCTTTCCAATTTTATGGAGAGTACACATTTTTTCAGATTTACACAGATCGACGTAAAGTCTGCCATGTTACTCGTGTATTCAGATGTGTATATGTAAGTATTACAATTTAATAAAAACACTATGTGCCTTGACGGAGATTTTTAACGCAGGTGAATGTATTTACATTACGAAATTATTCATCCTTCGAGAGATCAAGTACATACAGTTTGCACCTTTTATATCGAAAAAATATTTAAAATAAATGAAAAATAGAAATTATTTTCTCAACAATTTGTTTGTTTTAAAAAGAGACTGTCTTTTAGATTTAGCTATTATTTTTTTCTATTTTATTAATGAAAAATATTTCTTCAATCTATTTTTGCATCATTTTCTATTGAAAATGAACTTAATACTAAAAGACAATCTTTCTCGAAAGAAGAATCTTTGTGAATTTTTCTCTTGTCGCTCGTGATATTTTCTCTGCTGCCCAACATTTTTCATATTAATTATATATACGCATACATAGTCATAAAGTGTGTATATGTTTTTATTTTACATTTATGCTTACGAAGATAAAAATATTTTATTGTCAGGAATATTAAAATTGGATTTAAACTCTGTTTAGCGGAGATTCAAATTTTAGTGAAAACTCAAATCTTACTTATTTTTAGCGGAAACTCGCATAATACGCTCTCTCTCTTAGTGCAAATTAAAAATTTCATACCCTATTTAGCGGAGATTCAAACTCTGCTTAACTCAAGCCCGTTCAAAGAATGCGTAAACTTCACTAAATATCTCAATTCTGCTTAATCAAATAATTTCAGAGAGTGAAACAATTCTCTTTAAATAAAATATTAAAATTTACTTTAACTAATATGTTAATAATTATTATTAAAAGCTATTACAAACTATTGTTCAATGAAATAAATTCTATATATGTATGATGTAAAAGATGTCTATAATAAAAAAAATAAATTGTTTTATTCAAGGTTTTAAGCGGCATCAAATAATATTTTGTTGAAATAATTATAGTAAGTAAAAGAATTTTTAAAAATACACGATTTTTATATAACTTATTTTAATTGTATGCATATACAATACTTCTTTTCGTAAATTACGAACAGCGCATTCTTTTCACGTTCTTGTACGTGATCGTTGCCTCCATCTCACCAACGAGGTTACTATTCTTCACAAGACGAAAATTGAATTGTAAATTACAAAGTATTATATAAGCTAGTATGAACTTTGTCTAAGAAATCTCTAGATAACATTTAAATAAAAAAGTTAATAAAAAGAATATCTCTTACGCACTGTATAATTGTAATACTTGTGTTTTTTCTACTATAAATTTGGATATTCGCTGGAAAGTAATATAATTTAATCAATATAAATATAGTATCTTGTAAGTGTGGTTTATAAGAAAATAATATAATTTAATAAAATTAAATTTAAAAAATTACATTTTTAATATATTTTTAATAATTTCTGTTTTTTATTGCTTGGAAATTATATCAAGAACCACGGCATCATTTGGGTAATGTTTTGCCAGCATTTCATTTGGTACGTAATAAGTGCCTTCAAATTTACAAAAATATCGACCAATCTCTGAATTATTGATCCATTTTGGTGTACGACATATTGCTTTTATGCTACCTAAAATAACAGATGTATTTTTTGTATTATGTTAATAATATAAATACATATGTGTCACAAAATATTCAACAACACGGAGAAAATTTTATATTAAAAAATTACTATGATATGTAGTAACTGTGGACCATTAGGAACATTCCAAGTTAAAATGTTATGTAAAACTGTACAAATTGATGTAATTTACGTAAATATTACGTCAATTACATCAATTTGTACAGTTTTACATAACATTTTAACTTGGAATGTTCCTAATGGTCCACAGTTACTACATATCATAGTAATTTTTAATATAAAATTTTCTTCGTGAAAGGTTTTATCACATAGGAACGTATAAGTCAGAAAATCGTAACTTTACAGGAATGAGAAAAAACATTTTTAAATTCGTTTATACATAAAAGTACGACTAAATATTTCTGCATTTCCATAATTATTAGATCAATTAGTACGTAGCTCTGTGCTCAGAAGTGTTATAAGAGATGTTACTGCAGGGCGTATTTTTCATATGCCTTATTATCTCCCGTTGTAATGAAACCCTCGAAATAAATTTATAAAAAAACATTTAGATGCATGCTGTTTTAATGCTCATACTTTGTGGTATATAACATATTTCGTTATTATCATGTAAAATAAGATAATGTGGATCAACTCCCTCAGAGATTGTTAAACATTTACACAAAGACATAAGAGATTCTTCACATCTGTAGTGAACTACGCTTGGATTGTTTTTTTCGTGCCATCCAATTATAACACCAACTTTATCGTTTTTTCCATCTTGATGTATAATTATCATTCCAACTGCAAATATTATTTCTTTTGACCTTTGTCTATGTTGTTTTTCTACTAAAATAACGTGATCGCTTATTAACTGAAAAATAATATTATAGTATTATTTAACTGATGTTTTCTCAAGTAATTTATTAATTTATTTTTGTAGCATTTAAGTTATAAATAATTATAATTATAATAAATATAA
Organism: Anoplolepis gracilipes; assembly: GCF_047496725.1. Lineage (NCBI taxonomy): Eukaryota > Metazoa > Arthropoda > Insecta > Hymenoptera > Formicidae > Anoplolepis > Anoplolepis gracilipes. The sequence continues at coordinate 6,776,497 of NC_132975.1, forward strand.
TTAATATGAAATAATATGTACGATTATATATTAAATTATATATTATATTATATATTATATATTATATATTATATATTATATATTATATATTATTAATTATATATTATATATTATATTATATTATATTATAAGATATATGTATTGATTTTTTTTCATTATGTAATATCTACCCATTCCTCTGTAGCTCGTGTAATCTTCTTTCGAAGTGATTTGTTTATAGGGTTATCTTCGGTAAATACTCTCTTAGTAATAGGCACATAACTCAGATAACTCTCTATCTTAAAAAGAAAATATAAAATTCTAATTATAAATAAAAAATAAAAAATATTTTATTGAATTTATAAAAGTAATGTTTATATAATTGAAAATCTATGCAAAATTGCACACTTTAAGAGGATGCAAAAGCTGTTTTATATTATCGACCAAAATTTAATCTAACATTACAATATATTTGCAATTTATACACATAGAATAAAATAAATTTTCAATATAAGGATTGCATAGAGGAATATTTGTGAATTTTTAAAAAAGATGTCTGACGTGAGTTTGTGTTTCAATCTCGCACACTCGCAGATGCACGAAAGCAATTTTTTACAGATTTAAAAAATCTTTTTTACTAGGCTTCTAAAGTCATTTTCAAAAGTTTACTAATATTCTGTTGTGTTATTCGAAACGCGGGTTCTATATCTCTTACACAGACACATACCATAGAACTTTTTATATTAAATAAATATTGTTATGACGTAACTGTCATTTTTTAATTTTTTATATTAGCCCCCGCATATTGTTTTTACAAGTACTTTAATTGTGAAGATAGATTTGTTAATCCTCGTAGCCAAAAAAAAAATTTTCAAAATCTGTAATTCATGTTCTGTCGGTAATTTTGGATCCCTATGATATGAGACGATATTAAATGTTTCGTTTGAATTGCATTTTACAGTCATCGAAAGGATATATTACAGCCCGTATTTATAAATAATAAATAAAGCTCAAGACATAGAACATTATTTCTATTAAAAGTGATTATTACTTCTGTGCTAGGCTATTGTATCTAATATACTTACTGTTTGTAAAGAAATCTTTGAATATGATGTCTCAGAAGAAATCTGACACTTCTTTTGGGTAACGATCGGCAGATCGGATACCCACTTAATGTAAAAATACTCGTCGTTGTTTGTATTACTGTAAAAAAATAAAAAATCACATACTATATATATATATATATATATATATATATATATATATATATATATATATATATATATGTAGTTATTATAATATTACTAAATGTTCTTTTAATAATATATTTTTTAGTCAATTTCGACTCAATCTTTTCTTAACAGAAGTACTAAGAAAAGTCATTATTTATTATAATTTTCAATAAATTGGATTATAAATCTTTTGTAGAATTAATTGTAAAATTAAAAAATATATTACAGTAAAATTATTTTAAAATGTGTAGTTTTATTATCTTTATTTGCTTCAAAGTTTACTTTACGAGAAATTCTTTGTCTTCAATTATTTATAGTTCAAGAATTATTAATGTCTTGACATTTTTGTTAAGAGAAAAGATCGATATATTAAAAGAACAAAAAGCTAACAATAAAATTATGCTTATTACTTTGCCTTCCAAACAATATGAATTAAAGAAGAACATTCATCAGCGTGAAGACCCATGTGTTGTACTAATTCGCAATGTATGCCCAATCTTCTAGCCACACTATGATATGTTATTAACAGAAATACATCTTTCCAAAATATTAGATCTAAATTATTATCTTTTCTCATCTGTAATAGAATAATGATTATTTGTAAGATTTAATGAATATATATATATATATATATATATATATATATATTATAATAGAAAATAAATATAATATTTATAATTTATAATAAAATATACCGGATTTGCTATATCTAAGTCCTCTTTATTTGATTTAATCAATGGATAGAGTAATTCACGAGAATAATCTAAATCAAAAATAATTCTATCTAATATACACTTAATTTGCTCTGCTTCTGTTTCGTTCCAATAATTGCCGTTGATAGTATTGTGTTTCCAAAAAAATAAATCTTTAGAAGTCATCCAAAATATTGAATGCTGAGGATATTCTTTTTCAAGATACATCAATATTTTATTCGCGATTTTATCCAGTAATGTTTCTATATATGAGGAACATATATATTTATTGGGTTGATACCATTTCATCATAATAGGAATCATTGTTTCTAAAAGTTGCCGCTTTTCGGGCCGATTTATAAAGATTTTCCATTCTACTGTCAAATTAACTCGAAGCAGATATTGAAGAATTTTTATACTGTAATATTTTTGTGTTAAATCGCCTTCTCTGAAAATAATATGTATATATTATAGTTATTTGATTTATATTTATATTTATATTATATTTATTAGATTATATATTTTGCGTCTATTATATTATGGTCTGCGTCTGTCGACAGAAATATACCAATGTGTACGCGCGACGGAGGAAAAAGATTATCTTTTTATCTAATTATATTATCTAAAACTCTATGTATATTTAATATATTTATGCTCTAGATGTAAATGTGTGCGAGATAACTCTCTAAGTTAAGCCTTGTGTCTTGGTTCACGATCCGAGAACGCAGTCCAAATTCTAGTTTCGAGAAATGTGTAGCTAATTAGCTTGCAGCTTTTACAGAAAAGTGGCAATTTTATTGGTTACATATTTCTTGGACCGAGATCTCGGATGGAATTCTGTCATCGTGGCTTTTTAGAACACAAGACTTTTTAGAAGTACTCTCAAAAAAAAAAAAAAAAAAAAAAAAAAAAGAAAACTATACCGTGGAGATTGTGTAAACAAATTTCTATTAAGTTCATCCATTAATATAAAACGGTTCCAACAGCAGTCGAGTAAATGACATTTGAAATCTTCAATATCATTATTATAAATGTCATTATAGTAGTAGTTCTTCTTTAATTTGAGGGATATGTAATGCCTCATTTTTTTTATACATTCTATAGATAATTTTATATGTATTCTAAAATCAACTTGATTAAGTTTTTCGTATGCATTTACTTCGTCATAAATTCTCTTTACAGAAGGCCATCTGAAATTAAACAGAAAATACTTTAAATTGGAAACTTTAATTTTTGAAAATTATACTAAAAGTAATATAGTATATATAGATTAATTATATAGATTAATTATTAAAAAGTTGTAAAAACAGATCTGTACTAATTGACCCTAATCTCTACGAAAAAGAGACAGCATGCTTCAACACACATACACACGCACACGCATATGCACAAATATTTTCTCTTTTCCACGTGTTACTACTATTGTCAAGAATAAGCAACTGAGAAATGATACTGTTCAAGATTAAAAGAATTCACAAAAATTCAAAATTATGACTGACTAGTTATATGTTAGTGCATCACAATCTATTAATAGCTAAGTGCTTATAAAAAGAAAGAATCACTTCATTTTTTATTAAAAAAAAGAACATTTTCCATATGGATGTCTATAACCGATTCAGGTTATGTGTGGTTGTGAAAATTATAAAGTTGTGTGTTACAATGTAATTATTAAAGTTCATATGGTGTCTTTAGAATATTTTTAGTATATTATTAAAAATATTCTATTCAGGTCGTGTAGACTTGAACAGAAGACATTAATAAAAGCGTGTTAAAAAGTTGACCTTTGCTAAGTAAATATAATGTAATTTGAAGGTAAATCCTCTCGACGCTTCTAGAATGTTCACTTATACATGTCATTTTTTGTATGGGTATCTTTTTGTGTTTGCACCGCGTCGCAGAAGAAACTCTTTTTAGATTTGAATGTTTTATCACGCGGAGTGTTATCGATTCTGTTTTGCCTACACAGCAGCAATAAAGCCAAAAGTATAAAGAATTTACCTTGGTTAATTGTTATCGTTTTTGAAAATTACATGAGTAATGTCAGTACCAAAAAAGTTGTTTGTGATTTTGGTTTTTAAGATTTGTTTACAAAAATTATTTGTATCTGGCGATAGAAAGACCTTCTCGAATAATTTGAGGGCACTCAAGTAATTAATCGTACAATGACAATGATTAATTTTGCGAAATGATCTTTGCGAATTAATTATTTTCGAAATGATGAAAAATGCTGTTTATCACAATTAGCGCGCGTGAGACTTCGCGTCTCAAACACTGTAATTGTATTTATATTTCGAGATGATCTCAAATAATATACGTTAATTTCATATCCAATCGAATAATTAAATACAATTAGAAGCTGTTTAAATCAATATATTGAAATTAATATAGAGATCATTTCATAAATGATCCGAAAAACGATTATTTTAGCTTAAAATAGATTAGATCTTTTTTTAACTTTTGATCAGATTGTTGCAAAATTCTTTCTTAACAGACCAATAAATTAAAATAAAAACCAAATGAAAAATTTGTACATACCTCTGAGAAAACTTTTTCATCCAGAATATATTATTGTACTTTATTTCCAGAAATTTCTTGCACGTGGAACTAAAATTCACGATATCCTTGATGCTGACTTCCTCGTTTGTAAGAATTGCTTCAATTATTTCGTCAGGTAAATTATATATTACAACCATTTTGAATAAATATGTCGAAGTACAAAAAAGTTATATTTAACCAAAATTAACGAATCTACTAGCGTTCTACAATTATTTTCGTTTCTAAGTGTATATATAAGCGTACAAAATTTATTGCAAGGCAATAAATTATAAGCGTCTATTATGCTTTCAATGTTGGTATCACATAAAAAAATAGAAAATATAAAAATAATTCTTTTCTTCTTTTTTCTTGCTTGCTTCTAGAATGAATGTTCATAAGAAACTAATGGTAAAAGATTGTAGGGCTAGCATAACATGCCACATTTTACCTACCACTACTCCTTTTGATACAGTTTAAAGGAAATTACAGTTTAAAGAATGTTACAGTTAAAGGAAGTTACTAGATTTTAACAATAAACGCTAGATATTTCTGGAATAACGTATTCCAATAGTTCTGTATATCCTGGATAAGTAGAGAAATGTTCATAAAATGTTCAAATAATTGTGAAATATTCAAAATATTCTATGAACATTACCTGTATGTTTATTAAAGAACATTCAGTGTAAATTTTGATATATGTATGGAACAAAAAAAATGAAATAAAAAATAGAATAAAACAGTATACGAAATGATAAAAAATCAAAACATTTTGTACTTATTTGAATATTCTTTATACATTCTTTAAATATTTCAAAATGTTTTGGAATAATTTTGGGATGTTTTTCTTGGATTTTAGGAACATCTTATAAATTTTTCAGGAATATCTAGCGTTTACTGGGTTCGATGGCTTACTTGAATTCGAAACTCTACAGTAATGTGCGAGAAAAATGTCTTAAAATTCAAAACATCTTTTGAATATACAGGCTTTAAATTAAAATTCTATTAGAGTAAACTCTACCTGAAATTAACAGAAAAATGTAGTTTTGACAATTTTTTTACTTCAAAAAGTTTGCGAGAAGCGGCTTTTTTCAATCGCTTATAACTCGGAAATTATTGATGCCTCGACATTTTCGTTTAGGAAAAATCGACTCCAAATGATTTCAAGAATCTGTCATTAACATGTTTTTCACCAATTACTGGACACCCTGTATATGCTGTGTGGGTATCTATGTTAAAAGTTTAACATTGTCTTTTACTCATGTTACATAGTACAGTTATCTTCTGTTAATATATTTTTTAACATTGTTCCTATTTCTGTGTAAAACATGATCATAACCTGTCCACTTACTATTATTTTCTTGTTTTTTTATCTCTCTCTATTAAAATTCTATAAATAATTATTTTATTGTTAAAGAATAAAAGAATATGTAAATTAATTTAGAACTTTAAAACTTTTTTTAAAATTATTTTTTTTTAACATAACTAAGCAAATTAGTTAAAGTTAAATATTTAAAACATTCAATTTATATATATATATATATATATATATACACAAAGTGTCCCAAATATATATATATATATATATATATACTTATTTATTATATCAAAAACATATTAAGAATTCTTCCAAATATTTTTTTAAACTTCTTTCTTTGTTATTATGACGGCATACATATATTTTAACACTTTGTTAAAATTTATAAATAATAATTAGATACAGCCAGGATTAGGTAAGTGTCCCCAGAGTGGCGCGGGCTCGGGCGAGAGAGAGAGAGACTGCCGGGCCCCTACCAACAAATACCTCCCTTCCACCTCCAGTCACCACGGCGGAGGAAACATAGCGAAGTGGTGTCCTCACTCTGCCATAGGACAAATTCCCAAAAATTGTATAAAGTGGACCAAACACCACAGTTAGAGAGTCACCTTCTAATATCCAGGGGACTTGGGCGAGAGGGGGTGCCAGGATAATGCCGCTGGCGAGACTCGCACCTCTCTCCCCCCCCCTGCCCCAAATAATCACCAAAGTAGAATATCCCAAGGAGTTTTAGTGGGGTAAATTCGCACATAAATCGGCCTAACCCGGAGCCTGCGGGTATCCATAATGGAATTTTCCCTGGTTAAAAAAAAGTTAATTTTTTATAACTAATAATAAGTTACAAGTTAAAAATTAAATTAACTTATTAACTTATTAAAATTAATTTATTAATTATGCAAAACTATATGTTTTTACACAATATTTTTTTATATTATCTTAAATTTAATTATATTTTAAATTTAATAAGTATAATAATAATAAAGTAGTTTTTTATAAAAAAGATAATGTAAACCAGAGAAATAAAGAGCGAGTTTTTGAATTCGATTTGAAAAATTCGATTTGATAATCGATTGATCAATCGATAAATATAAAAAATTCGCTCAAAGTACAGATTTGTGAGCGTGCAAGTATTTAAAAATTATTTTAATTTGTATAAAAATAAAGATTAATTTTAATACATTTAAAATTAACAACAATTACACAATTAAAAATGTTTCTACATATAATCGTCATGCAAATTATATAAATCAAGTAAAATAACACATTTAATTCTCTTACAAATAAACCAATATGTATATACCTTATTTTAGAGAGAGCTAAAATTTAAAATATATAAAAATTTTTAATCATAATCATGCAATATACATTTTAATATCATTTTTCTTTCTCTTTCTTTTTTATTAAAATGTTTTCCATTAAAATATTTCATTGCGTTTATTTTGTGCGCACATATTATACTTGTCATTTCATTTCCGGCTGTTACAGAATCGGTGATAATTATAAACGGTATATAACATCTTATTTGTGCTATTACATTCAGAAAGATTTACGACAAAATTTGATCGCTCTTAATCACAGTCAAACCGAAATAATTTTACAAAATAACTTTTTCTATACGCAGATCGTGTGAAATGTTTTGTGAAACAGCAAAATGACGAATTTTAAAGAATTCTTCACTTGATTTTTCTTAAAAATACAAAAATTATAAAAATTTCTAAAAGTTTAAAGTCTTAAACAAAAATAATAATAATTTTTATAATCTAGCAACTACTCTAGAGATAATAAAAAAATCCAAATTAATATTAACAAATCAAAAGTACGGCAATCTCGTTGAAATAAATGTAAGATAGTTTTCGCGCAAAATAATTTAGCAAAATAAAACAATAATTGTTTTTGAGCGAATACCGACACTTTCAAGTAAAATTCTACAGACACGGTTCTGCTGTTTTCTTTACATCATTGAAACGAATTATAAAAGATTGCAATAAGATTTCCAATTTTATGGAAAGTACACATTATTCCAGATTTACACAGATGGACGTAAAGTCTGCCATGTCACTCGTGTATATACAATACTTTCTTTTGTAAATTACGAACAGTGCATTCTTTCCATGTTCTTGGGCGTGATCATTGCCTCCATCTCATCAACGAGGTTACTATTCTTCACAAGACGAGAGTTGAATTGTAAATTACAAAGTATTATATAAGCTAAGTAAAAACTTTGTTTAAGAGATCTCTAGATAACACTTAGATAAGAAAGTTAATAAAAAGAATCTCTTACGCACTGTATAATTGTAATACTTGTGTTTTTTCTACTATAAGTTTGGATATTTGCTGGAAAGTAATATAATTTAATCGATATAAATATAGTATCTTGTAAGTATGGTTTATAAATAAATAATATAATTTAATAAAATTAAATTTAAAAAATTACATTTTTAATATATTTTTAACAATTTCTGTTTGTTATTGCTTGGAAATCATATTAAGAACCACGGCGGCATCATTTGGGTAATGTTTTGCCAGCATTTCATTTGGTACGTAATAAGTGCCTTCAAATTTACAAAAATATCGACCAATCTCTGAATTATTGATCCATTTTGGTGTACGACATATTGCTTTTATGCTACCTAAAATAACAGATGTATTTTCTGTATTATGTTAATAATATAAATACATATGTGTCACAAAATATTCAACAACACGGAGAAAATTTTATATTAAAAATTACTATGATATGTAGTAACTGTGGACCATTAGGAACATTCCAAGTTAAAATGTTATGTAAAACAGTACAAATTGATGTAATTTACGTAAATATTACGTCAATTACGTCAATTTTTACAATTTTACATAGTATTTTAACTTGGAATGTTCCTAATGATCCACAGTTACTACATATCATAGTAATTTTTAATGTAAAATTTTTTCCGTGAAGGGTTTCATTACATAGGAACGTATAAGTCAGAAAATCGCAACTTTACAGGAATGAGAAAAAACATTTTAAAATTCTTTTATACATAAGAGTACGACTAAATATATCTGCATTTCCATAACTATTAGATCAATTAGTACGTAGTTCTGTGATCAGAAGTGATGTAAAAGATGTTACTGCAAGGCGTATTTTTCATTTCCTATAATATCTCCCGTTGTAATGAAACCCTCCATATAAATTTATAAAAAAACTTTTAGATGCATGCTGTTTTAATGCTCATACTTTGTGGTATATAACATATTTCGTTATTATCATGTAAAATAAGATAATGTGGATCAAATCCCTCAGAGATTGTTACACATTTACACAAAGACATAAAAGATTCTTGATGTCTGTAGTAAATTGCGTTTTGATTCTTTCTGTCGTGCCATCCAATTATGACACCAACTTTATCATTTCTTTCATCTTGATGTATAACTATCATTCCAACTGCAAATATTATTTTTTCTGACCTTTGTCTATGTTCTTTTTCTATTAAAATAGCGATACGGTCTATTAACTGAAAAATAATATTATAGTGTTACTTAACTGATGTTTTTTCAAGTAATTTATTAATTTACTTTTGTAGCATTTAAGTTATAAATAATTACGATTATGATAAATGTAATTAATATAAAATGATATGTACGATTATATATTATATTATATATTATATTATATATTATATATTATATTACATTATATTATATTATAGGATATATGTATTGATCTACTTTTATTATGTAATATCTACCAATTTGTTTTTATTTCGTCTGTCTATAACATGTCCTTCAAGTGATCGAAGTTCTCGTAGTATAGGAGTTATTTCTAAATAATTTTCGGTAAGTAAATGTTCAATATAAGGTACATAGCTCCAACAACATGCCATCTTAAAAAGAAAATATGAAATTTCAATTATAAATAAAAAATAAAAAGTATGTTATTGAATTTAAAAAAGTAATGTTTGTATAGTTGAAAATTCATACAAAATTGTACACTTTAAGGGGAACAGAAACTATTCTATATTATTGACCAAAATTCAACCTAACATGATAATATATTTGCAATTTATACACATAAAATAAGATAGGTTTTCACTGTAAGAATTGCATAGAGGAATATTTGTGAATTTGAAAAAAAAATGTCTGACGTGAGTTTGTGTTTCAATCTCGCACACTCGCACATGCACGAAAGCAATTTTTTACAGATTTAAAAAATCTTTTTTACTAGGCTTCTAAAGTCATTTTCAAAAGTTTACTAATATTCTGTTGTGTTATTCCAAACGCGAGTTCTATATCTCTTGCAGACATACCATAGAACTTTTTATATTAAATAAATATTGTTATGACGTAACTGTCATTTTTTAATTTTTTATATTAGCCCCCGCATATTGTTTTTACAAGTACTTTAATTGTGAAGAAAGATTTATCAATTTTCGTAGCCAAAAAAAAAATTTTCAAAATCTGTAATATATGTTCTGTCGGTAATTTTGGATCCCTATGATATGAGAAGATATTAAATGGTTTGTTTGAATCGCATGTTGCAGTCATCGAAAGGATATATTACAGCCCGTATTTATAAATAATAAATAAAGCTCAAGACATAAAACATTATTTCTATTAAAAGTGATTATTACTTCTGTGCTAGGGCTATTGTATCTAATAATAAGCATTTTTGTTTGAGAAGTTTAATAAAATTATTTATTTATGATAATTTTTAGTAAAGAGCAATATATTCTGTCCAATGCTGAATAAAAATAACTCCTTTAAATTAAAAATTATATATAAATAACTACTTACTGCTAGTAAAGAAATCTTTGAATATGTCTCAGAAAAAATCTGACACTTCTTTTGGATAACGATCGGCATATCCGGTACCCACTCATTGTAAAAATACTCGTCGTTGTTTGTATTACTGTAAAAAAATAAAAAATCACATACTATATATATATATATATGTAATTATTATGATACTACTAAATGTTCTTTCAAAAATATATTTTTTAGTCAATTTCGACTCAATCTTTTCTTAACAAAAGTGCTGAGAGAAGTCATTATTTATTATAATTTTCAATAAATTGGATTATAAATCTTTTGTAGAATTAATTGTAAAATTAAAAAATATATTACAGTAAAATTATCTAAAGAAGTGTAGTTTTATTATCTTTATTTGCTTCAAAGTTATTTTTCGAAAAATTCTTTGTCTCTAATTATTTATAGTTTAAGAATTATTGATGCCATGACATTTTTGTTAAGAAAAAAGATCGATTAAAACAACAAAAAGCTAACAATAAGATTATGCTTATTACTTTGCTTTCCAAACAATATGAATTAAAGAAGAACATTCATCAGCTTGAAAATCCATGTGTTCTACTAATTTGCAATGTATGCCCAATCTTCTAGCCACACTATGATATATTATTAACAAAAATGCATCTTTCCAAAATATTATATCTAAATTATTATCTTTTCTTATCTGTAATAGAATAATGAGTATTTGTAAGATATAATGAATATATATATCGTATCATAATAATATAATTGAAAATAAGTATAATATATATAATTTATAATAAAATATACCAGATTTGCTATATCTAAGTCTTCTTTATTTGATTTAATCATTGGATAGAGTAATTCATAAGAATAATCTAAATCAAAAATAATTTTATCTAATATACACTTAATTTGCTTTGCTTCTGTTTCATTCCAATAATTGCCATTGATATTATTCTGTTTCAAAAATACAGAATTATCACAAGACATCGAAAATATTGAATGCTGAGGATGTTCTTTTTCAAGATACATCAATATTTTATTCACGATTTTATCCAGTAATGTTTTTATATATGAGAAACATATATATTTATTGGGTTGATACCATTGGATCATAATAAAAATTATTTCTTCTAAAAGTTTCTGCTGTTTGGGCCGATTTATAAAGATTTTCCACTTTTCTGTCAAATTAACTCGAAGCAGATATTGAAAAATTTTTATACTGTAATATTTTTGTGTTAAATCGCCTTCTCTGAAAATATGTATATATTATAGTTATTTGATTTACATTTATAATATTATATATTCTGCGTATATTATATTATATATTCTGCGTCTATTATATTATGATCTGCGTCTGTCGAGAGAAATATACGAATGTGTATGCGCGACGGAAAAAAAGAATTATCTATGTATCAAATTATATTATCTAAAACTCTATGTATATTTAATATATCTATGCTCTAGATGTAAATGTGTGCTAGATAACTCTCTAAGTTAAGCTTTGTATTTTGGTTCACAATCCGAGAATTCAGTCCAAATTCTAGTTTCGAGAAATGTGTAGCGGCAATTTTATTAGTTATATATTTCTTGAACCAAGATCTCGAATCGAGTTCTATCATCGTGGCTTTTTAGAACACAAGACTTTTTAGAAGTACTGTCAAAAAAAAAAAAAAAAAAAAATAATTATACTGTAGAGATTGTGTAAACAAGTTTCTATTAAGTTCATCCATTAATATATAATATTTCCAAGAGTTGTTGACCAAATGACATTTTAAATATATATCTGCAATATCATTATTATAACAGTCATTATAGTAGTAGTTCTCCTCCAACAAGCTGGACATGTAATGCCTCATTTGTTTTATACATTCTATAGCTATTTTTATATGTTTTTTAAAATCAACTTGATTAAGTTTTTCGTTTCCATTTTGTTCGTCATAAACTTTCTTTGCAGAAGGCCATCTGAAATTAAACAGAAAATACTTTAAATTGGAAACTTTAATTTTTGAAAATTATACTAAAAGTAATATAGTCTATATAGATTAATTATATAGATTAATTATTAAAAAGTTGTAAAAACAGATCTGTACTAATTGCCCCTAATCTCTACGAAAAAGAGAGAGAGAATGCTTCAACGCACATGCTTGTACACACGCACACGCTTATGTACAAATATTTTCTCTATTCCATGTGTTACTACTATTATAAAGAATAAATAACTGATAAATAATACTGTTCAAGATTAAAAGAATTCGCAAAGATTCAAAATTATGACTGACTAGTTATATGTTAGTGCATCACAATCTATTAACAGCTAAGTGCTCATAAAAAAAGGAATCACCCAATTTTTTATTAAAAAAAAAGAACATATTCCATGTGAATGTCTAACCGATTCAGATTATGTGTGGTTGTGAAGGTAATAAAGTTGTGTGTTACAATGTAATTATAAAAGTTTATATGGTGTTTTTAGAATATTTTAGTATATTATTAAAAATATTCTATTCAGGCCGTGTAGACCTGAAAAGAAAAAAACATTAATAAAAGCGTGTTAAAAAGTTGATCTTTGCTAAGTGAATATAATGTAATTTGAAAGTAAATCCTCTCGACGCTTCTAGAATGTCCACTTATACATGCCATTTTTTGCATGGGGATCTTTTTGTGTTTGCACCGCGTCGCAGAAGAAACTCTTTTTAGGTTTGAATGTTTTATCACGCGGAGTGTTATCGATTCTGTTTTGCCTACACAGCAAGAATAAGTCAAAAGTTTAAAGAATTTACCTTGGTTAATTGTTGTCGTTTTTGAAAATTACATGAGTGATGTCAGAACCAAAAAAGTTGTTTGTGACTTTGGTTTTTTGAAATTTGTTTACAAAAATTATTTGTTTCTGGCAATAGAAAGACCTTCTCGAATAATTTGAGGGCACTCAAGTAATTAATCGTACAATGACAATGATTAATTTTGCGAAATGATCTTTGCGAATTAATTATTTTCGAAATGATGAAAAATGCTGTTTATCACAATTAGCGCGCGTGAGACTTCGCGTCTCAAACACTGTAATTGTATTTATATTTCGAGATGATCTCAAATAATATATGTTAATTTCATATCCAATCGAATAATTAAATACAATTAGAAGCTGTTTAAATCAATATATTGAAATGTATATAGAGATCATTTCATAAATGATCCGAAAAACGATTATTTTAGTATAAAATAGATTAGATCTTTTTTTAACTTTTGATCAGATTGTTGCAAAATTCTTTCTTAACAGACCAATAAATTAAAATAAAAACTAAATGAAAAATTTGTACATACCTTTGAGAAAACTTTTTCATCCAGAATATATTATTGTAGTTTATTTCCAGAAATTTCTTGCACGTGGAACTAAAATTCACGATATCCTTGATGCTGACTTCCTCGTTTGTAAGAATTGCTTCAATTATTTCGTCAGGTAAATTATATATTACAACCATTTTGAATAAATATGTCGAAGTACAAAAAAGTTATATTTAACCAAAATTAACGAATCTACTAGCGTTCTACAATTATTTTCGTTTCTAAGTGTATATATAAGCGTACAAAATTTATTGCAAGGCCATAAATTATAAGCGTCTATTATGCTTTCAATGTTGGTATCACATAAAAAAATAGAAAATATAAAAATAATTCTTTTCTTCTTTTTTCTTGCTTGCTTCCAGAATGAATGTTCATAAGAAACTAATGGTAAAAGATTGCAGGGCTAGCATAACATGCCACATTTTACCTACCACTACTCCTTTTGATACAGTTTAAAGGAAATTACAGTTTAAAGAATGTTACAGTTTAAAGGAAGTTACCAGATTTTAACAATAAACGCTAGATATTTCTGGAATATCGTATTCCAATAGTTCTGTATATCCTGGAATAGGAGAGAAATGTTCATAAAATGTTCAAATAATTGTGAAATATTCAAAATATTCTATGAACATTACCTGTATGTTTATTAAAGAACATTTAGTGTAAATTTTGATATATGTATGGAACAAAAAAAATGAAATAAAAAATAGAATAAAACAGTATACGAAATGATAAAAAATCAAAACATTTTGTACTTATTTGAATATTTTTTATACATTCTTTAAATATTTCAAAATGTTTTGGAATAATTTTGGGATGTTTTTCTTGGATTTTAAAAACATTTTATAAATTTTTCAGGAATATCTAGCGTTTACTGGGTTCGATGGCTTGAATTCGAAACTCTACAGTAATGTGCGAGAAAAATGTCTTAAAATTCAAAACATCTTTTGAATATACAGGCTTTAAATTAAAATTCTATTAGAGTAAACTCTACCTGAAATTAACGGAAAAATGTAGTTTTGACAATTTTTTAACTTCAAAAAGTTCGCGAGAAACGGCTTTTTTCAATCGCTTATAACTCGGAAATTATTGATGCCTCGACATTTTCGCTTAGAAAAAATTGACTCCAAATGATTTCAAGTATCTGTCATTAACATGTTTTTCACCAATTACCGGACACCCTGTATATGCTGTGTGGGTATCTATGTTAAAAGTTTAACATTGTCTCTTACTCATGTTACATAGTACAGTTATCTTCTGTTAATATATTTTTTAACATTGTTCCTATTTCTGTGTAAAACATGATCATAACCTGTCCACTTACTATTATTTTCTTGTTTTTTTATCTCTCTCTATTAAAATTCTATAAATAATTATTTTATTGTTAAAGAATAAAAGAATATGTAAATTAATTTAGAACTTTAAAACTTTTTTTAAAATTATTTTATTTTAACATAACTAAGCAAATTAGTTAAAGTTAAATATTTAAAACATTCAATTTATATATATATATATATATATATATATATACACAAAGTGTCCCAAATATATATATATATATATATATATATATATATATATATACTTATTTATTATATCAAAACCATATTAAGAATTTTTCCAAATATTTTTTAAACTTTTTCCTTTGTTATTATGACGACATACATATATTTTAACACTTTGTTAAAATTTATAAATAATAATTAGATACAGCCAGGATTAGGTAAGTGTCCCCAGAGTGGAGCGGGCTCGGGCGAGAGAGAGAGAGACTGCCGGGCCCCTACCAACAAATACCTCCCTTCCACCTCCAGTCACCACGGCGGAGGAAACATAGCGAAGTGGTGTCCTCACTCTGCCATAGGACAAATTCCCAAAAATTGTATAAAGTGGACCAAACACCACAGTTAGAGAGTCATCTTCTAATATCCAGGGGACTTGGGCGAGAGGGGGTGCCAGGATAATGCCGCTGGCGAGACTCGCACCTCTCTCTTCTTCCCCCGCCCCAAATAATCACCAAAGTAGAATATCCCAAGGAGTTTTAGTGGGGTAAATTCGCACATAAATCGGCCTAACCCGGAGCCTGCGGGTATCCATAATGGAATTTTCCCTGGTTAAAAAAAAGTTAATTTTTTATAACTAATAATAAGTTACAAGATAAAAATTAAATTAACTTATTAACTTATTAAAATTAATTTATTATTTATGCAAAACTATATGTTTTTACACAATTTTTTTTTTTATTATCTTAAATTTAATTATATTTTAAATTTAATAAGTATAATAATAATAAAGTAGTTTTTTATAAAAAAGATAATGTAAACCAGAGAAATAAAGAGCGAGTTTTTGAATTCGATTTGAAAAATTCGATTTGATAATCGATTGATCAATTGATAAATATAAAAAATTCGCTCAAAGTACAGATTTGTGAGCGTGCAAGTATTTAAAAATTATTTTAATTTGTATAAAAATAAAGATTAATTTTAATACATTTAAAATTAACAACAATTACACAATTAAAAATGTTTCTACATATAATCGTCATGCAAATTATATAAATCAAGTAAAATAACACATTTAATTCTCTTACAAATAAACCAATATGTATATACCTTATTTTAGAGAGAGCTAAAATTTAAAATATATAAAAATTTTTAATCATAATCATGCAATATACGTTTTAATATCATTTTTCTTTCTCTTTCTTTTTTATTAAAATGTTTTCCATTAAAATATTTCATTGCGTTTATTTTGTGCGCACATATTATACTTGTCATTTCATTTTCGGCTGTTACAGAATCGGTGATAATTATAAACGGTATATAACATCTCATTTGTGCTATTACATTCAGAAATATTGACGACAAAATTTGATCGCTCCTAATCACAGTCAAACCGAAATAATTTTACAAAATAACTTTTTCTATACGCAGATCGTGTGAAATGTTTTGTGAAACAGCAAAATGACGAATTTTAAAGAATTCTTCACTTGATTTTTCTTAAAAATACAAAAATTATAAAAATTTCTAAAAGTTTAAAGTCTTAAACAAAAATAATAATAATTTTTATAATCTAGCAACTACTCTAGAGATAATAAAAAAATCTAAATTAATATTAACAAATCAAAAGTACGGCAATCTCGTTGAAATAAATGTAAGATAGTTTTCGCGCAAAATAATTTAGCAAAATAAAACAATAATTGTTTTTGAGCGAATACCGACACTTTCAAGTAAAATTCTACAGACACGGTTCTGCTGTTTTCTTTACATCATTGAAACGAATTATAAAAGATTGCAATAAGATTTCCAATTTTATGGAAAGTACACATTATTCCAGATTTACACAGATGGACGTAAAGTCTGCCATGTCACTCGTGTATATACAATACTTTCTTTTGTAAATTACGAACAGTGCATTCTTTCCATGTTCTTGGGCGTGATCATTGCCTCCATCTCATCAACGAGGTTACTATTCTTCATAAGACGAGAGTTGAATTGTAAATTACAAAGTATTATATAAGCTAAGTAAAAACTTTGTTTAAGAGATCTCTAGATAACACTTAGATAAGAAAGTTAATAAAAAGAATCTCTTACGCACTGTATAATTGTAATACTTGTGTTTTTTCTACTATAAGTTTGGATATTTGCTGGAAAGTAATATAATTTAATCGATATAAATATAGTATCTTGTAAGTATGGTTTATAAATAAATAATATAATTTAATAAAATTAAATTTAAAAAATTACATTTTTAATATATTTTTAACAATTTCTGTTTGTTATTGCTTGGAAATCATATTAAGAACCACGGCGGCATCATTTGGGTAATGTTTTGCCAGCATTTCATTTGGTACGTAATAAGTGCCTTCAAATTTACAAAAATATCGACCAATCTCTGAATTATTGATCCATTTTGGTGTACGACATATTGCTTTTATGCTACCTAAAATAACAGATGTATTTTTTGTATTATGTTAATAATATAAATACATATGTGTCACAAAATATTCAACAACACGGAGAAAATTTTATATTAAAAATTACTATGATATGTAGTAACTGTGGACCATTAGGAACATTCCAAGTTAAAATGTTATGTAAAACAGTACAAATTGATGTAATTTACGTAAATATTACGTCAATTACGTCAATTTTTACAATTTTACATAGTATTTTAACTTGGAATGTTCCTAATGATCCACAGTTACTACATATCATAGTAATTTTTAATGTAAAATTTTTTCCGTGAAGGGTTTCATCACATAGGAACGTATAAGTCAGAAAATCGCAACTTTACAGGAATGAGAAAAAACATTTTAAAATTCTTTTATACATAAGAGTACGACTAAATATATCTGCATTTCCATAACTATTAGATCAATTAGTACGTAGTTCTGTGATCAGAAGTGATGTAAAAGATGTTACTGCAAGGCGTATTTTTCATTTCCTATAATATCTCCCGTTGTAATGAAACCCTCCATATAAATTTATAAAAAAACTTTTAGATGCATGCTGTTTTAATGCTCATACTTTGTGGTATATAACATATTTCGTTATTATCATGTAAAATAAGATAATGTGGATCAAATTCCTCAGAGGTTGTTAAACATTTACACAAAGACATAAAAGATTCTTGATGTCTGTAGTAAATTGCGTTTTGATTCTTTCTGTCGTGCCATCCAATTATGACACCAACTTTATCATTTCTTTCATCTTGATGTATAACTATCATTCCAACTGCAAATATTATTTTTTCTGACCTTTGTCTATGTTCTTTTTCTATTAAAATAGCGATACGGTCTATTAACTAAAAAATAATATTATAGTGTTACTTAACTGATGTTTTTTCAAGTAATTTATTAATTTACTTTTGTAGCATTTAAGTTATAAATAATTACGATTATGATAAATGTAATTAATATAAAATGATATGTACGATTATATATTGTATTATATATTATATTATATATTATATATTATATTATATTATATTATATTATAGGATATATGTATTGATCTATTTTTATTATGTAATATCTACCAATTTGTTTTCATTTCGTCTGTCTATAACATGTCCTTCAAGTGATCGAAGTTCTCGTAGTATAGGAGTTATTTCTAAATAATTTTCGGTAAGTAAATGTTCAATATAAGGTACACAGCTCCAACAACATGCCATCTTAAAAAGAAAATATGAAATTCCAATTATAAATAAAAAATAAAAAGTATGTTATTAAATTTAAAAAAGTAATGTTTGTATAGTTGAAAATCCATACAAAATTGTACACTTTAAGAGGAACAGAAGCTATTCTATATTATTGACCAAAATTCAACCTAACATGATAATATATTTGCAATTTATACACATAAAATAAGATAGGTTTTCACTGTAAAAATTGCATAGAGGAATATTTGTGAATTTGAAAAAAAAATGTCTGACGTGAGTTTGTGTTTCAATCTCGCACACTCGCACATGCACGAAAGCAATTTTTTACAGATTTAAAAAATCTTTTTTACTAAACTTCTAAAGTCATTTTCAAAAGTTTACTAATATTCTGTTGTGTTATTCCAAACGCGAGTTCTATATCTCTTGCACAGACATACCATAGAACTTTTTATATTAAATAAATATTGTTATGACGTAACTGTCATTTTTTAATTTTTTATATTAGCCCCCGCATATTGTTTTTACAAGTACTTTAATTGTGAAGAAAGATTTATCAATCCTCGTAGCCAAAAAAAAAATTTTCAAAATCTGTAATTTATGTTCTGTCGGTAATTTTGGATCCCTATGATATGAGAAGATATTAAATAGTTTGTTTGAATCGCATGTTGCAGTCATCGAAAGGATATATTACAGCCCGTATTTATAAATAATAAATAAAGCTCAAGACATAAAACATTATTTCTATTAAAAGTGATTATTACTTCTGTGCTAGAGCTATTGTATCTAATAATAAGCATTTTTGTTTGAGAAGTTTAATAAAATTATTTATTTATGATAATTTTAAATAAAGAGCAATATATTCTGTCCAATGCTGAATAAAAATAACTCCTTTAAATTAAAAATTATATATAAATAACTACTTACTGCTTTTAAAGAAATCTTTGAATATGTCTCAGAAGAAATCTGACACTTCTTTTGGATAACGATCGGCATATCCGGTACCCACTGACTGTAAAAATACTCGTCGTTGTTTGTATTACTGTAAAAAAATAAAAAATTACATACTATATATATATATATATGTAGTTATTATGATACTACTAAATGTTCTTTCAATAATATATTTTTTCGTCAATTTCGACTCAATTTTTTCTTAACAAAAGTGCTGAGAGAAGTCATTATTTATTATAATTTTTAATAAATTGGATTATAAATCTCTTTTGTAGAATTAAATGTAAAATTAAAAAATATATTACAGTAAAATTATCTAAAGAAGTGTACTTTTATTATGTTTATTTGCTTCAAAGTTATTTTTCGAAAAATTCTTTGTCTTTAATTATTTATAGTTCAAGAATTATTGATGCCATGACATTTTTGTTAAGAAAAAAGATCGATTAAAACAACAAAAAGCTAACAATAAGATTATGCTTATTACTTTGCTTTCCAAACAATATGAATTAAAGAAGAACATTCATCAGTGTAAAAATTCCTGTGTTCTACTAATTTGCAATGTATGCCCAATCTTCTAGCCACACTATGATATGTTATTAACAGAAATGCATCTTTCCAAAATATTATATCTAAATTATTATCTTTTCTTATCTGTAATAGAATAATGAGTATTTGTAAGATATAATGAATATATATATCGTATCATAATAATATAATTGAAAATAAGTATAATATATATAATTTATAATAAAATATACCAGATTTGCTATATCTAAGTCTTCTTTATTTGATTTAATCATTGGATAGAGTAATTCATAAGAATAATCTAAATCAAAAATAATTTTATCTAATATACACTTAATTTGCTTTGCTTCTGTTTCATTCCAATAATTGCCATTGATATTATTCTGTTTCAAAAATAAAGAATTGTCACAAGACATCGAAAATATTGAATGCTGAGGATGTTCTTTTTCAAGATACATCAATATTTTATTCACGATTTTATCCAGTAATGTTTCTATATATGAGAAACATATATATTTATTGGGTTGATACCATTGCATCATAATAAAAATTATTTCTTCTAAAAGTTTCTGCTGTTTGGGCCGATTTATAAAGATTTGCCACTTTTCTCTCAAATTAACTCGAAGCAGATATTGAAGAATTTTTATACTGTAATATTTTTGTGTTAAATCGCCTTCTCTGAAAATATGTATATATTATAGTTATTTGATTTACATTTATTATATTATATATTCTGCGTATATTATATTATATATTCTGCGTCTATTATATTATGATCTGCGTCTGTCGAGAGAAATATACGAATGTGTATGCGCGACGGAGGAAAAAAATTATCTATTTATCAAATTATATTATCTAAAACTCTATGTATATTTAATATATCTATGCTCTAGATGTAAATGTATGCTAGATAACTCCCTAAGTTAAGCCTTGTATTTTGGTTCACAATCCGAGAATTCAGTCCAAATTCTAGTTTCGAGAAATGTGTAGCGGCAATTTTATTAGTTATATATTTCTTGAACCGAGATCTCGAATCGAGTTCTATCATCGTGACTTTTTAGAACACAAGACTTTTTAGAAGTACTCTCAAAAAAAAAAAAAAAAAAAAAAAATAATTATACTGTAAAGATTGTGTAAACAAGTTTCTATTAAGTTCATCCATTAATATATAATATTTCCAAGAGTTGTTGACCAAATGACATTTCAAATTTATATCTGCAATATCATTATTATAATAGTCATTATAGTAGTAGTTCTCCTCCAACAAGCTGGACATGTAATGCCTCATTTGTTTTATACATTCTATAGCTATTTTTATATGTTTTTTAAAATCAACTTGATTAAGTTTTTCGTTTCCATTTTGTTCGTCATAAACTTTCTTTGCAGAAGGCCATCTGAAATTAAACAGAAAATACTTTAAATTGGAAACTTTAATTTTTGAAAATTATACTAAAAGTAATATAGTCTATATAGATTAATTATATAGATTAATTATTAAAAAGTTGTAAAAACAGATCTGTACTAATTGACCCTAATCTCTACGAAAAAGAGAGAGAGAATGCTTCAACGCACATACACAGGCACACGCTTATGTACAAATATTTTCTCTATTCCATGTGTTACTACTATTATCAAGAATAAATAACTGAGAAATAATACTGTTCAAGATTAAAAGAATTCGCAAAGATTCAAAATTATGACTGACTAGTTATATGTTAGTGCATCACAATCTATTAACAGCTAAGTGCTCATAAAAAAAGAAATCACCCAATTTTTTATTAAAAAAAAAGAACATTTTCCATGTGAATGTCTAACCGATTCAGATTATGTGTGGTTGTGAAGGTAATAAAGTTGTGTGTTACAATGTAATTATAAAAGTTCATATGGTGTTTTTAGAATATTTTAGTATATTATTAAAAATATTCTATTCAGGCCGTGTAGACCTGAAAAGAAAAAAACATTAATAAAAGCGTGTTAAAAAGTTGATCTTTGCTAAGTGAATATAATGTAATTTGAAAGTAAATCCTCTCGACGCTTCTAGAATGTCCACTTATACATGCCATTTTTTGCATGGGGATCTCTTTGTGTTTGCACCGCGTCGCAGAAGAAACTCTTTTTAGGTTTGAATGTTTTATCACGCGGAGTGTTATCGATTCTGTTTTGCCTACACAGCAAGAATAAGTCAAAAGTTTAAAGAATTTACCTTGGTTAATTGTTGTCGTTTTTGAAAATTACATGAGTGATGTCAGAACCAAAAAAGTTGTTTGTGACTTTGGTTTTTTGAGATTTGTTTACAAAAATTATTTGTTTCTGGCGATAGAAAGACCTTCTCGAATAATTTGAGGGCACTCAAGTAATTAATCGTACAATGACAATGATTAATTTTGCGAAATGATCTTTGCGAATTAATTATTTTCGAAATGATGAAAAATGCTGTTTATCACAATTAGCGCGCGTGAGACTTCGCGTCTCAAACACTGTAATTGTATTTATATTTCGAGATGATCTCAAATAATATACGTTAATTTCATATCCAATCGAATAATTAAATACAATTAGAAGCTGTTTAAATCAATATATTGTTGCAAAATTCTTTCTTAACAGACCAATAAATTAAAATAAAAACCAAATGAAAAATTTGTACATACCTCTGAGAAAACTTTTTCATCCAGAATATATTATTGTACTTTATTTCCAGAAATTTCTTGCACGTGGAACTAAAATTCACGATATCCTTGATGCTGACTTCCTCGTTTGTAAGAATTGCTTCAATTATTTCGTCAGGTAAATTATATATTACAACCATTTTGAATAAATATATCGAAGTACAAAAAAGTTATATTTAACCAAAATTAACAAATCTACTAGCGTTCTACAATTATTTTCGTTTTTAAGTGTATATAAGCGTACAAAATTTATTGCAAGGCCATAAATTATAAGCGTCTATAATGCTTTCAATGTTGGTATCACATAAAAAAATAGAAAATATGAAAATAATTCTTTTCTTCTTTTTTCTTGCTTGCTTCCAGAATGAATGTTCATAAGAAACTAATGATAAAAGATTGTAGGGCTAGCATAACATGCCACATTTTACCTACCACTACTCCTTTTGATACAGTTTAAAGGAAATTACAGTTTAAAGAATGTTACAGTTTAAAGGAAGTTACCAGATTTTAACAATAAACGCTAGATATTTCTAGAATATCGTATTCCAATAGTTCTGTATATCCTGGAATAGTAAAGAAATGTTCATAAAATGTTCAAATAATTGTGAAATATTCCAAATATTCTATGAACATTACCTGTATGTTTATTAAAGAACATTCAGTGTAAATTTTGATATATGTATGGAACAAAAAAAATGAAATAAAAAATAGAATAAAACAGTATACGAAATGATAAAAAATCAAAACATTTTGTACTTATTTGAATATTCTTTATACATTCTTTAAATATTTCAAAATGTTTTGGAATAATTTTGAGATGTTTTTCTTGGATTTTAGGAACATCTTATAAATTTTTCAGGAATATCTAGCGTTTACTGGGTTCGATGGTTTGAATTCGAAACTCTACAGTAATGTGCGAGAAAAATGTCTTAAAATTCAAAACATCTTTTGAATATACTGGCTTTAAATTAAAATTCTATTAGAGTAAACTCTACCTGAAATTAACGGAAAAATGTAGTTTTGACAATTTTTTAACTTCAAAAAGTTCGCGAGAAACGGCTTTTTTCAATCGCTTATAACTCGGAAATTATTGATGCCTCGACATTTTCGTTTAGGAAAAATCGACTCCAAATGATTTCAAGAATCTGTCATTAACATGTTTTTCACCAATTACTGGACACCCTGTATATGCTGTGTGGGTATCTATGTTAAAACTTTAACATTGTCTCTTACTCATGTTACATAGTACAGTTATCTTCTGTTAATATATATATATAGAGGGTCCCGAATATATATATACTTATTTATTATATCAAAAATATATTAAGAATTCTTTCGAATATTTTTCAAACCTCTTTCTTTGTTATTATGATGACATACATATATTTTAACACTTTGTTAAAATTTATAAACAATAATTAGATACAGCCAGGATTAGGTAAGTCTCCCCAGGGTGGAGCGGGCTCGGGCGAGAGAGAGAGAGACTCCCGAGCCCCTACCAACAAATACCTCCCTTCCACCTCCAGTCACCACGGCGGAGGAAATATAGCGAAGTGGTATCCTCACTCTGCCATAGGACAAATTTCCAAAAATTGTATAAGGTGGGGCAAACACCAGAGTTGGAGAGTCACCTTGTAATATCCAGAAGACTTGGGCGAGAGGGGATGTCAGGATAATACCGCTGGCGAGGCTCGAACCCCTCCCCACCCCAAATAATCACCAAAGTAGAATATCCCAGGGGGTTTCAGTGGGTTAAAGTCGCACATAAATTGGCCTAACCCGGAGCCTGCGGGTATCCAAATGGAATTCTCCCTGATTAAAAAAAAAGTTAAATTTTTATAACTAATAATAAGTTACAAGTTAAAAATTAAATTAACTTATTAATTATGCAAAACTATATGTTTTTACATATTTTTTTATATCATCTTAAATTTAATTATATTTTAAATTTAATAAGTATAATAATAAAAAAATAGTCTTTTATAAAAGTGATAATGTAAACCAGAGAAATAAAGAACGAGTTTTTGAATTCGATTTGAAAAATTCATCGATTTGATAAACGATTGATCAATCGATAAATTTAAAAAATTCGCTCAAAGTACAGATTTGTGAGCGTGCCAGTATTTAAAAATTATTTTAATTTATATAAAAATAAAGTTAATACATTTAAAATTAACTAAGTTAAGTTAAAAACTAATAAATTTTTAATTGTTTAATTTAACTTTTAATTTTTTAACTGGTTACTCAACCCTGGATACAGCATACGAACTCAATAAAAAAAGTATATTAAAAATGCCATGAATTAAATAAAGATATAATAAATATTATTACCATTAAATTCAACAAACTGGAAAGAGCTCTATAGAAGAAAATAAAATAGAAAAATAATATATTTATAAACTAGTTTAAATCTAAGAGCACGTTTAGAGTGTATTTAGACCTTAGCAGAAAAATTATGTTCTATCTTTGTTTTTACTCACTAAAAGTTGAACAAGGATAGAGCACATTCATAATGCTAAAACATGCTGCTTAAACTTACAACTTTTTAATTAAACTAAAGAAATCTAATGTTTTTTATAGTTTCATAATTTTAATAAAATTTTACATATTTGTAGTAATTCAATGTACATCAATAATATATTTTGTCATTATTAAATATATCGATGCATATTTATTATAAGATTTTATTATTATAAATCCCAAATAGATTTTTTAAATTGTACTCTCAAAAATTCGACACAATCTCTCTTTTATTGTCGTACATATAATTTCTGAGATTAGAGATATGAAATTGAATAAAGTCACTAACTTTCTAAGTAAAGCAACAAATCTTTGCACATCTTTACAACAATAATCCATGCTTGGTTGCACATGGAGAGATAAAATATACATTATATCTAAATGTAGTAAAAAAATTAAAGTTTTATATTATTAACATGGATGTAAACTGAAACTTGAATTTGCTTAATATAATTAGAGAAAATTAAAACCCTGATTAACGAATTTTCGAAGTCTGTTTAACAAAGATTTGAATCTTGCTTAACGAACATTCGAACGAAAGAAGATAAAGGAATATATATCATTTTATTTTTACGATTATAAATGTATATATGTTCGTAATTTTATTTAGAGTAAGAGAAAAAGATGAAAAGAAACGGAAAAAGAAAGTTATTTAAAAACTACCTACAAAAGATATCTAAAAAATAATTTGCTCATATAATAACAAGAAATAAAAAATTAAATATATTTTTGATCGCGATATCTTAATTACTTAAAACCGATAAGCATCGCTGGTGCAAGATCGTCTTTATTCAGCATTTGTTTCTCCGCTGTTCGTCCCGGTAGCATTAAGAGCGCATTAGCGCCTTTACAACTAAGTAGCTTGCTGCTGATTTGGTTTCCCGTGCTGTATGCTACCGGGAATCCTTCATTGTCATTCCATTTCAAAATCACTCTTGCGTATTCAGGGCGCGGATCCAAATTATATGGTGACATCAACTAGAATATATACATCATGCATTTCCGTTTCGCGGAACGTAAAAATAATCTTACAAACCTTAGCTTGTACTACGATGGATTCGGAAAAATCACCGCGCATCTCGTTTAAAAGAGGTAAAAGGAATAAACGTGCGGTAACAGTAGAGGATACTGGATTTCCTGGCAAACAGAGAAAATATTTCTTTCTTCCATGATACATACATGTCGCAAATGTCGTCGGCTTCCCTGGTTTCATATTTACACGACCTAAAAGAAAATATACAATGTATTATCTCTAAGAAATCTTTAATTTCAATGTAATCTTTCTGAGAAATCTTTAAGTATTTAATCTTGATAAGTAGGAGAAAGTTAAGATACCAAAATGCATAGTAGCTTCGAAATATCTCTGTAAAATAGGTTTCAACATATCTCTATCGCCCATGGACACAGAACCTGTTGTCACAAGTACATCCACTTTTTCTATAGCTTCCTGGATTTTGCGCACCATAGTAGACTCACTATAAAATAATAATTATATTAATGTAATGTATATATATATAACATACCCATATATTTATAATTACAATATTAATAAATTAAATCGTTTAAATAAAATTATAACAATAAATTAAATAATTTAATTATTATAACAATTTGTGCAGAAAACATAATAAATTTCGATTTACTTACTCATCAATCGCAATTCCAAGATCCAAAGGATTAAAACCATTTTCTTTTAATAACGTAATTAAAGTTATTCTATTGCTATCATAGACATGTCCTGGTCTTAAAAATTCTCCAGCTTCTTGTAACTCGTCTCCAGTAGACAATATACCTACAGACGGAAGTTTAATAACTGTAACTTGTTTGCAGCCACAAGCTGCCAGAAGTCCTATCTCTGCTGGACCAATACTTGTGTACGAATTTAAAACTAAGCTTCCTTTTTTTATGTCGGAACCAATGGGTCTGCAACAACATGTGAGAAAATAAATAAATATATGAATCAATAAAATTTGTAACTCCGCCTTCGTGAGGTGCGGCAGCAGTCGACATCGCCGGTCCCGGATAAAGGAGGAGGATTTGCAGGCGAGGCTAGCGAGCTGCCTGCAGTAAAAGAAACTAATACTCTTAGAATCAAAGAGGCAGCCTCGGATAGGATGGATTGTGACGGTAACGACAGGGCAGGACCACGGAAAAAACGATTACGAAAGCCAAAACTAATTAGAATTGCAACATAGAATAAGATAGCAAAGGAGGGGAAGCCAAACGCTACAAGACCTCCAGGAAGACTGCCGAAACGATGGCGCGAGGCCTGGACATTGACGTCGCAGGATTGACGGGTGCGGATTTGAGAAATTACAGGACAAAGTCCTAAATTAAGAGGAAGAAGAAGAAGAAGAATAAAATTTGTCCCAAAGAAAATATTAGTTAAAAAATTATGAAAAATAATGAATTATATACCTAATATCTTGTCCTTCTTTTGGTTCAGTCATTATTTCAATCACCCTTTCCTCCATATTATCAGGACTCTTTAATATTAACCTTGTATCCTCAACTTGTACAACTGCTGTTGCTTCTGCAATCGGAAACAAAAATGACAGTGAATCCTTTATAGGGAATAAATCAATATAATTTGCAGTTAAAATCACTTACTATCGGGAATGGGTGCTCCGGTATTCACACGTACACAAGTGCCAGGTTCGAGGGAAGCTAGCGTGGACTAAAAGAATTTTTTCTTGTAGCTCTAGCTTGTTGCAATGCGCACTTATTATTACAACTTACTGTAGTCCCTGCTTTTACACCACATAGCACCTCTTTGCTACCTTTTCCATCGCTTGCTAATATCGCATATCCATCTTTAATAGAAGCTCTAAATGGTGGTAAATCACAATTAGAATATATGTCTTTGGATAATATTCTGCCATACGCATTATTTGCGTTTATAATTTCAACTTCTCTTTCCTTTTCTACAGAATTACGAATCATTCCTACTGCTTCCTTTACAGAAATCATGGGAAATGGAGATTCTCTGAGACGTGTTGCTACATTTTCGAAATTTATCTGGAATAAATTAATTAAAAATGCACAATCTCTCACGTACACATACATTATTTTACTAGAAACAATAATTATATATGTATATAATAATTATTGTTTATAATAAAAAATATCTTACCAAATTTGTGCAAGACTTATCATGTAAACAAGATGCAATATTTTGTTGCACAACGTTATGTGTATCCTTAATTTTTGTTTTGTTATCTAAGATCAAATCTACCGCATGTGGTATCGCAGGTGCAATTGCATTCAAGCATTCCATTGCACCTTTACTTGAGCCAGGCAAATTAATGATCAATGTTTTATTTCGTATTCCGCATACAGCTCTGAAAATACATTTAAAATATAAAGATTACATATTAAAAAAACTACAAACTGAATAAAAATAACTTTACCGAGAAAGCATAGCCATTGGTGTTACTTTCAAACTTGACATAAGCATTGCTAGAGACATTCCGGGAGCTTCTTTATGTATAACTTTTTTAGTAGCCTCAGGTGTAACATCTCTCTCAGAAAATCCAGTGCCACCAGTAGTGAGAATAACATCGGCTTTATTTCCATCACTCCAGTCAATTAAATATTTCTGCATTGTGCAAATATAATAAATTAAAATATCAATATATTATACAAAATAAAGTATATAAAATATATCTATATAGCTACCATTATTAAAGCTTCCTCATCTTGTACAGTTGCGGTGTGAGATACTTCTCCTTTAAGTAAGTTTCCTATTGAATCTTTATTGTTGATAAGTGCTTTCAGTCTAAGACCACTTTCGTCTACTTTCTCACCACTTGCACAGGTATCGCTTACTAAATAATTATAGTAGAATAATATATATATATATATTAGAACTTTTTTTTAAAGAAATATATAAGAAGCAATACTTTATATATATAATATATATTTGCAATTTAAGTCGTCATGTACAAATAATCATTAGATAACTGTATAACATAAAAAAATAGTCATTTATACTTCTATTAGAAGGTAATTATTAATAATTAAAAGTTGTAAGTAAAATACATTACATGTAACCTCAAACATATATGTAAGTTAAAAAATTGTATCATCTTTCATTAAAAGAGACTTTTATTAATGTATATATGTTAATAAAGTGTATATATATGTTTACAATACATACCAGTTAAAATTGCAAATCTTATTAGCCCCATTTTTGGCAATCTTTTCAATAGTCTTTTGACAAATAGGTAACCAATCTCTCATTTGTAAAAGTCAATGATAACCGATCATGCAATGATAGGTGTATTATGCAAAACAAGATAAAAGGCTAAAAACGATTACATGCAAACTTATAAAGATAAGAAAATATGTGTATGTATACTATATTATATAATATATACACATATTAATCCTTTATGAACACATACATACATAAATTTCATATATGTAACATAATAGATGATTTATGCTGCTTCATAAAGTATCATCAGCAGATGAGAACATGATAAATGATGCATCTCTATTAATTCACTTTCTTTTTCTTCTACAAAAATGTAAAAATAGATTTCCAATCCTTCAATCACACTATGCACACCAAAGCAGTCTTTGGTAGTATAAAATTGTTAATAAGTAACCACTTATACAATAAGGAAATACTATATGTTAATAAGGAAACACTTATGTAAGGTAAAGTAAAATTACTAATTAATAACTAGTAAATAATTATGTAAGTGGTTGTATGAAAAATAATCACTGTCTCCTTCTGAGCAATGGGCGTCTTTATTGTTGAATAATTATCTAACAATAATATACCTATAATAAGAAATAGCAAAGTGCATTCAATCCTAAAATACATTGGTATAACATCATATTTTCCATTAAGGATCCTTATTTGCTGACCCGTCCATTCTTACTTTGTTCATGCGAAATAAAACTTGTAAATATGACATCCTTGTAATAACATTAATTACTTTTATATAGCTTTCACTAGCACGCAGCATAAGAATTCTGCTACTTATTTTTACATTGGCTCTTCTAATAATTCTTATATATGCAAATATTTATAAATTATATAGAAATTTTCTTGCAGTTACTTTTATTATAATATGTATATTATAATATATATCATGAAGCAAATTAAGTCACGCTAATATGACGCATGTTTTATAACAATTACTCTTATTTGATATATTATTTTTATTTTTATATACTTTTCCTTCAAGATATGAATTTTTAAGCAATCAACAATGGCTCAAGGAAGGAATGCAATTATATGCAGCAAATATTTGCAATATTTCAAATTATTTGGATGGAAGATTAACTATACTCTGTTGAACTCAGTAGTCGACTAGGCCTCTGGAATAATGAAAAATATCATAATTAGCAATATACAAACTTTATTATATCCAGACGTACTTGCACCGACGTAATTACATAAATAAATGAATTGATCTATGGTTAATTTTTCTTTCCCTGATTTATGTGATTTATCTATGTGTATAGCTATAATTGATGGAAATATAATTGGCTAATATGTATACATCATTCGCGTATTCTCGGTGCAATTCGATTTTAGTGAAAATCCAGGCAAGACTGTTTACCGACTGCTCCTCGGGCTCAGCGAACGAAGCGGTGAATCTCTGTATTTCCTACGTGATTCAGTTCGACTCCGATCACGATCATCACGTCGATCTCTCTCTCTGTCTCGCTCCCGTTCACGATCGCCGTCCATATCACGCCTCTCACGACGTATATGATGTCTCGGACTACGACTCGGACTCGGTGTACGAGAGACAGAAGAACGAGTATCAGAACTGTGTCCTTCGTAACGATGCCTTCGCTCTCTCTGTCTGTGAGAAGTCAAATAAAATCAATATTACAATTCAAGTGGATGTATCTATATGTGAAAAAAATGAAAAAATACATGGAATTATTTACTTTCTACGAAGTTTCAAAGACATTTCTCGTATCTCATCTTCTCGATCTTGTCTCTGCTGTTCCATCTTCTCAATTCTTAACTGTTCAGCTTTCTTGTCCGCTTTATCTAAAAAGATACATCTTTAGTTTTTTCTATAATGTGTAATATATTAGATTATTGTTTTATTACTCATCATCAACTAACATTGCCTATTTAACAAGGCCTGCATTTTCTTTTTAAGCCGCTCCTGAGGTGTGATTTTCAATGACTGAAAAATTTAAACTCTTAAAAGTCTAATAACTAAGCATTAATATTTTTGGCATAATTTCAGTCTCTCTAATCTACTACATATGTAAATCATTATGTACTGATAATATTATATATTATCAGTTATATAAAACATAACTGTATGAATATGCATAAAAAATTTATTATTTCCTCTATTGAGTGACTAGTGAAATACAAATGCAAGCAAATTAAAAAAAAAAAAAATAATAGTAATGTATACAATAACTGGATTTAAATGTTAAATGTATCAAATGACATATATTTTAAAATAACATTTTGTGCACATTACTTCTTAACAATTCACATAAAAATTTCTTTGTCACTTTAATTAAATATATTAATATGTTCTAAAATATATTAAAAATAAAATATCAAATAAAAGTATAAAATGCACGACGTCAACACGTCAATTATGTAATACAAGAACGAAAATGAGAAGCTTTGTTGAAGCTCCTCGTTTGGATGGTACTTATTTAGAGACAAGTATGTTTTGTCTTTATTCTCTTTATTTCTCTGCGCGTTAAGTGACTAAGAAAGCGTTATGGTTCTTACTGACTTTGTGTCCGACACCAGAATTTGTACTTAACCCTGCTTTTGGCTTGTTCCTGAAATATTTTTAAAAAATTAAAAAGATTTATATACAATAATTTAAAATATATCAGAAATAAAAAATGGTATTCGCGTTACTTACGTGCTTGTATTAATTGGTATTTTCGGTGCCGTCGAATTGGATTTTTCTTCGTTATCAGACAGCTCCAGTTCAAGGCTTGACGATTTTCCGCGTCGACCATAATACCTATAAAAAGAAGAGAGAGAGAAAATAAAGTTTTGTACAGAGTTTACGTTAACGTTCGACGGAATCTGCAAAAAATTTTTACCTTGGCAGTGTTTGCATCTTGGCATCATCGCTGCGCGATCGTTTACAGCTAGACTGACTCCTCGATCTTGATCTAGATCTCGATGGAGATTTTGATCTCGAACGAGACTTGGACCTCGATTTCGAGGGTGAATAGCGTTTCTTTCGATAACTGTCCCTTGAACGGCTTCTGTTACGTGATTTAGACCTCGATCTTGATTTGGACACACTGCTAGGTGACGAGCTTCTCAATTTCTTCAAATGCGAACGAGATCTAGACCTCGAGCGAGAAATTGTATGCGATCGAGATCTACTGACACTTTTGCAGCGCGAGCGTGATTTGCTTCGCGTTCGTGATCGTCTAGAACGACTTCTTGTTCGGGATCTTGTGTACTTTCGAGCTCTTGAACGCGTACCTCTAGATCTAAAATATAAAAATGAATTGAAAACTCAACATATAACAGATTATAAAATACGTTTATTCTATTTTTCAAATTTATTCATGCATTAGTGATTTTCTTTCTCTCTTGTAACACTCACCTAGAACTTATTCTGGATCTACTTCGCTTCTTATCATGTGTCCTATAAGATTTACTCCTACTAATGGAGCGTGAACAACTTCTCGATCTAGATTTGGATATTTTCCTAGTAATAATTCTTTCGTTAAAAGCAGGACTATCAGATCTGCGTCGTCTGAGATATGAATAATTGACTTTTCTCGAATTCGACGAAGACACATGTGATGTACTACCATGGGTCTCTTCTTCCCCACCGAAGCTTGTTATATAAGTAATCTGTCCAGTATTTACAGGTGATGTGGATCGCGATCGCGATTTGGAAGAAGATTTTCTATAAGGATTGTACTCTGGGCTTTCTCTAGCTGCATAACTGAAGAAAGAGAAAGATTTAATTATTATACAATAACGTAAAATCTACTCGAGAACATATAATAAATTATCACCTAGGAGGACTCATAACACGACCTATCATTTTTTTTTCTCTAAATGCTCGCCGTTCTCTACGTGATCGTCGACCCTATTTAAAATAAAAATAAATATGAATCACAAAGTTTTTTTGACAGAATAATATTTCAAATATTAATTATATTATATAATTATTTATTAATATTTGAATTAATATTATTTACTATTTAATAATACTATTTACCGAATACATAGCTTTCTCTTCTTCCTGTTTTCGTACTTGTCTCATGGTTTCAGCTTCTTCAAAATCTTGTGTTAAAAAGCTAAAATAATCAGCACCTAAAAGTCCATATTTTTGAGCTACCAGATTCATTTCATGTGCTTGAGACGGTTCTATTTGAGATACATCCACGCATATATCTAATAAAAAAAGATCATATTTAAAAAATTATTCCTTTCTTCTAATATTGCTTCAAAATACATTAAATGTAGATTAAGATAAAATTAATTATACCTAAATCTATGTCGCTATCTTCATCGTCT
The DNA here is from genome assembly GCF_047496725.1 of Anoplolepis gracilipes. Taxonomy (NCBI): domain Eukaryota; kingdom Metazoa; phylum Arthropoda; class Insecta; order Hymenoptera; family Formicidae; genus Anoplolepis; species Anoplolepis gracilipes. The sequence continues at coordinate 6,810,666 of NC_132975.1, forward strand.
CCCTTTTCCTCCGATATCACTGCTTCTCCTGATTTTATCGGTTCGGGTATCGGTTCTTCCGTTTCGTAATTATACCCAATCGCAGCATTATTAGCAGATTTTTTCTTATCCTTTGCAGAATCCAGTTTTGTGGATGAACCAAATTGTTCTTCCAAATGTATTTGATGAAGAAACTTTTCCTCAGTTACTAAACAGAAAGATATCTAGTTAGAGACATGAAAAAACTATTAAAAAATCTTATATAATGGAGAGAACAAGCAACGTACCACCTAGAAATTCATTCTGTACAATTATACGATAGCGTTCATAATTGATATGTCTATCTTCACTTGTCAGAGCAATATCAACATCAATAGTATCAGGTGCTTCTGGTATCCAATCGAGATGTGCCCGTACATCAAAACGATCTATGAGATTGTCATCATTGTTCTGCCATGGCATCCTACCGATAAAAATAAATATTTTTTATTTGATTAACAAGTTAATTATGCTCCAGTGCTTGATTATTGCAATACTCACATGTTTGCAGGACTAGCACCTGCAGCAGCTATTGCTGGATCCAAATATATCTTGCATGGTCTACCGTGCAGTTGAAGAAATTGCGTAGGATCTGATTTCTAAAAGCACAAAAATATATCAATTATACAGTGGTTCCAAGAAAGAGATTTCCTTGTTAATTCAATTTTATATACAAAAAACAAAAGCGAGGAAAAAAGAACATAAAAAAAAATTTTTTGATAGACTAGCCTTCTATATTGAAAGTTGATGTAGAGTAGAAAGATATTCTCCGTAAAAATAACTTAATACCAATTTTTATTATGTTACGCGAAGCAACTTGTTACATATTGTGTCTTTCGCGATCCTTACAATTTTCTCATAGTAATCCCGTCTACGCTCCGCTCTACGACGATAATCGACCAGCATCCCACGGATCTTTTTTTCTTGCTTGCGTGCCTCGTGCCACATTCTACCGCCGGTCTTCTTCACGGAGAAGCTCATGTTCCAGCAGGATTAATTTCGCGCGGCTAACTTGACGTGAATGTCATTCGACCCCCCCGTGATTGTCAAAAAATTGAAGTGCTAATAATTGACACGCTTTCTTATCCCGCGAGGTGGACATATTGCTTTGCAGAAAACTGCACTAGCGATCTCTCTCGGAATCGACTAGAATTGTTATATCTATGCATGCCCCATATTTTTCTTGAGACACTTTTTCCACGCGGTATGTCATCGTAAAACCACGGATTGGTTTGTGTCCGGGTAAATATGTATTATAACGGCAACCTTTCCGTTTTTTTTGTAACTTTTATATTTTGTTTATTTTGGCCTCTAAATAAAATTCTGAGAAGGAAAATCGTCGCTCATATTTCGTTTATTTTTAATTAATTTTTAAAATTTCTCGATATCGGTAAGTAAGAAAATGATAAAAAAATGATAATTTATGAATGCATTCATAAATTATCATTTTTTTATCATTTTCTTACTTACCGATATCGAGAAATTTTAAAAATTAATTAAAAATAAACGAAATATGAGCGACGATTTTCCTCCTCAAAATTTCTCGATATCGGTAAGTAAGAAAATGATAAAAAAATGATAATTTATGAATGCATTCATAAATTATCATTTTTTTATCATTTTCTTACTTACCGATATCGAGAAATTTTAAAAATTAATTAAAAATAAACGAAATATGAGCGACGATTTTCCTTCTCAGAATTTTATTTAGAGGCCAAAATAAACAAAATATAAAAGTTACAAGAAAAACGGAGAGGTTACCGTTATAATACATATTTACCAATTAATTTCTGTCGGCTAGTTTCATATAAGTATATATATAGAAAAACATAGAGCATAGGTATGGCGCCTCTCAGATTTTTCTCTGGAAATACGTATACATACTTATGTGAAAATGCATTCGTATTGCAGTAAATGGCTCAATTGTTATAAATTTAAATATATATACAATAATTATCACGCACGTTTACTAAGAATGTTAACTATGACGAGAAAACGAGTATTGATGAAAAAGAGAATAAATAAATCAAGAACAGATCAAAGTGTCGATGATAAAAAAACAAAAACTTCAAGAATAAAATCATATCATCCTAGAGAAGAACAAATGTTGCGAAACTTGCGATGAGATTGCCGGGGGATGCGCAGAACCATCGCCGAATAGGATCCTCAGAGACGGTACCGTTATGTCAAACTCGTGTACTAACCTAAACCCACTCCCACTCGTACGTACAGCAATTTTTTGACAGACGAATCCTCGTGTAAGTGTCAATCAATTTGTTAAAATTGGACTTAAATCATATTTAATTGCTTCGTCTCGATAGCAGACTCGCCGGAAGAACTTCTCGTGAGTCTCTGAACGGGAAGGGACGTAAAGAGATCTAATATGGTCCAGTATCTAGCTCTGCGTTGATGTGTATCGTGTTGCCAGATCCTGTGGCAGGAAGTGTCTTTCATGTGAAATTCGTGGAACGAGAATTCGAGAGCGAATGCAGGACATCGTAGACAGGATCGTCGACCTAGAATTTTCATCTTCCTCTTCTTGAAAGAATCAGATAAGTACGTGCTCTGTCTCATTCTCTCCGATATATTTTCTGCGATGATGGAAGTCCGGCGCAGAAAAACGAGACTGCAGGTCGATACTAAATACGGCACACACGTGGAAAACAACGTCAATACGACAATAAGTGAATCGAGAAATCAAAGGGATGAGGTGAGTCGCAATATTCGAAATCTGACGACTTTGCAGCAAGAAACTCATAGAATATAGTTATGTGAGGAAAAAATTATGTACACACAAGAATACAGGAAGATATCTTTGCGGTATTTTTTGTATCTGACGGGTTAAAAATGTGCGCCTGTGAATCTGCAAATTCTTAACTTCAATGTAAAGATTGAAATCAGTTTGCGTGTCAACATTTTATTTTCCAACTTGTAAATTTTTTTAAAAGTTTCAGAATTTCAAATATTATATATTACAGAATATGTAATAATTGCTTATTGCTTTGATAAAAAATATTAAAAACCGATTTTGATTAATGCAAATCCAAAAATACAATTAAACATATTTTTTAATTGATTTTAAATTCACCTAAAAAGACATAATTAAAAGTACGATAGAGAATACAACATCTCATTAAATTTTATATTTGAAATTTTTCATATTTTTACATGATGAAAATGGAATTTTTGTTATAAATATAATATGAGCAACAAAAGAGTTCTATCAAAATTACATCTCTTGTTTATATATTATCACTGCTTTGATTATTAATTATTTTCTTCAAAATTATTTATCAGATTTGATTACCATATATATGTTTATTAATATTTGTTACTTTATTGACAGGAATTAGACAATCCAAAAGAAAGTAACAAAGCAAATACATCAAATTCTATTGAATCAAAGCAAGTTACATCGAATGATGCAGTTCGTGCTCGGATCAAGATCAGCTTGGAGATCGATCTAATAGCGACAATTTTATTAATTGCAGGCATCCTAACTCGTTTTTATCATCTCGAGGAGCCACGTAATATAGTGTAAGTATTTACTTGCGATTTTTCAAGAAATAACATAGTGCTAATAAGCACTTTACAAATTGATGTCATATCCATATGAAGATATCAACATTTTGCTGATACCACGAGATTTTTCTTATTTTCGATAACTTAACAATCATAAATTAATAAAAATGTGAAATAATTATATAATTGATAAAGATTTTAGTAAATTTTGATAAATTCTAGTTAATAAATAATCAATGAGAAGGCAATATTAACTTAAAATTAGGTTGAATGCAACTGACTGTTAAAATCTTTAATTAAATGTTATAATATGTAATTAATAACTCTTTCAAAAATTAAGTAAACTTAATTACAAAATAAATCACAAGACTATAGTTTTCAGAAAATTTCAATGAATAATTCATTTTTATAAATATGTTGTATATCAATACATTAATTATTGTATTATCACAGTTAGTTATATTTCTTTTTTAAAACCCAAATTATTAGAAATTTAAAATAATGAATTGAAAAATTGGTTATGACTTGAAGTACACTTTAAATTATTAGTTTCCCATTTTCTCAATTATTAATTGATTTATCATAATTATTTACAGATTCGACGAGCTGCATTATGGCAAGTACGTCGGCTTATATATGAAGAGAACGTTCTTTTTCGATTCTCATCCGCCTCTAGGAAAGCAATTAGTTTCCGCAGCGGCATACTTGGCTGGATTCGACGGACAATTCAAGTTCGACAGAATCGGAAGTTCTTACATCGACGCGGTTCCTTTATACGCTTTACGTCTGGTACCAGCAATATGTGGTAGTCTCCTGATTCCCATAGGATATCATCTCATTCTAGAGCTAGGTTTGAAGCAGTGGGCTGCGACAATTGGCGGAATTCTACTATTACTCGGTAATTTTATCTTGAGTGACGGAAAGTGCATTGTACAAGAGATTGCGACATATTTTGTTTATTTCCTTATCTTTATTTCTATTTTCTTAATTGAAAAAATGTTAATATGGTAAATAATGTAAAAATGTAATGATTCACATGATTCTAATCAAGTTTAAAGATAAATTTTACTGAGTTGTGATTCAAAGATGACAAATATTGCAAAGTATTATACTCTGCGTGTATAATGTAATTTACATATATGTTATTTAATATTTTAAGACAAATCGTTGTTCCGTGATATCTAACATAATTCTACAATGTATGGTGTTCTAGATTGAAATATTTTACGCTAATATACTTATTGATATTTTAGACAATGCATTGTTGACACAGTCTAGATTTATTTTGATGGAAAGTATTTTGATGCAATTCTCTTTGCTTGGTTTGTTGTGCATCGTAAAATTTCGAAAAATTATGGACCGACCGACATCTATGGCCTGGTGGATTTGGCTGATATTAGGCATCGCGAACTTGACATGTGCTATGTGGTACGATCTTATTCTTTATCACTTCCCGCATCCACACTCATTTTCGATCAAGTTTGTCTAATCAAAACTTTTCTGTGTAGTGTCAAGTATGTTGGATTTTACTCGATGATTCTCGCGCTCTTTTTGATCGCCCGCGATTATTGGTCCCTACTCCCAAAGAAGACTCTGTCGAGTGCAATGTTGTGGATCCATCTTCTGATAAGGCTCGTTGTATTGATCACTGTTATTGTCACTGTATATCTGAGCATATTCTATGTACATTTGGCAATACTTTCGAAAGCAGGGCCGCACGACTCCGTCATGACAAGTGCGTTTCAAGCAAGTTTAGAAGGAGGACTCGCCAGTATCACGAAGGGTCAACCTCTGGAAGTCACACATGGTTCACAGATCACTCTCCGACATACGTACGGCAGAGCTTGCTGGCTACACAGTCACAACCATGTGTATCCGTTACGTTACCCTGATGGTCGTGGCAGCTCTCATCAGCAGCAGGTCACTTGTTATTCATTTAAGGACGTTAACAACTGGTGGATTGTCAAAAGACCCGATAGAAACGATCTGGTGGTGACGAAGCCCAGCGAGCCTATCCGGCACGGGGACGTGATTCAACTAGTACACGGAATCACGAGTAGAGCGTTGAATTCGCACGACGTCGCGGCGCCGATGACCCCGCAGAGTCAAGAGGTGTCGTGCTACATCGATTATAATGTGTCGATGCCGTCGCAAAATCTCTGGCGGGTGGAGATCACGAACAGAGATCACTCCGGCGACGCATGGCACGCGATCCAGAGCCAGGTACGGTTGATACACGTGCACGCAAACGGAGCAGAGTTTGCGTTAAAGTTCAGCGGCAGACAACTGCCCGATTGGGGTTTCAATCAACATGAGGTGGTAGCGGACCGGCTGATAGATCAGACCAATTCTATCTGGAACGTCGAGGAGCATCGTTATACCAGGAGCGAGGATCAGAAGCAACGAGAACGGGAGCTGATTAGCGCGGAGATGATACCATTACAGGCAACCGCATTAAGCTTCTGGGAGAAATTTGCAGAGCTGCAGATAAAAATGTTATTTGGTGGTCAGGAAAGTCAGAACAGTCACATGTATTCCAGCGGACCACTCGAATGGCCATTGATGTCCCGAGGAATCGCATACTGGGTGTCCAACGATAGCAATGTAAGTCGAAAAATGGTACACTTGATAATGTATTTTAATTACGTTCAACTTGTATTTTGTTATGTCTCTTAGTTGTTTTTTATCTTTCTTATTTCAGTATTTCAATTAATTGTTTACCACAAAATAAATTCACTGACTTTTTTAACTTTTTATAAACTAAGTTTAAATTGCGTTGATTTTACATGATTTTTAGGCACAAGTACATCTTTTGGGAAACATCGCGATTTGGTATTCCGGCACGATCTCAGTAATCGTGTATTCGGGGCTACTAATATTTTATTTGATGAGAAGAAGAAGAAAATGCTTTGATATTACCGAGAAAGAGTGGGAAAAGTTCGTTAACAACGCTTACATATTGTTGGCTGGATATTTTTTTCATTTCTTGCCTTTTATATTTGTCGAACGAACTTTATTTTTGCATCATTACTTACCAGCTTTTATTTTTAAAATTTTATTAACAGCAGCCACAATTGATCATCTGTATTATTTAATTGGGTATGTTTTTCTAATTTAATAGAACAACATTAAATATAATTTGATCTCATGAAATAAATATTAATTATCTATTTTCTATTTCAGTACTCATCGACCATGGAACATTTCATTATATATTCTAACATGTGGTACCATTGCTTGGATACTGTTTGTCATTTATGTGTTTAAGAAATTCATTGTATTTAGTTATGGAACATCAGCTCTCAGTGCTAAGGATGTGATAAAATTGAGATGGAAAGATACCTGGGATTTTATTGTACATAAAACGTAAGAGTATCGGGTTAGATTTAAAAATTACAAAATTTATATTTCTAGCATAAGACAGAGATATATAATTTATATTTCTATCATAAGATATATATATATCTTGATAGAATTATAAATTATATAAATAAAAATAAAAATATATATATATATATATATACACATATAATATTTTTAATTAGAATGTTATGTTTGAAATGTGTGATATTTCACGAAACGAACATTTATACGTACAAATTAATGTATGTTTTTTATAGCGATTTAACAGATATTGTTTTTAATATGCATATATATATATAAATAACAAAGAATTTTTAACGGAACTATAAGTGCCACAGATAGACTAAATGACATAATATTTTGCTAAAGTAAACAGTTAAAGATGAAAATTTTTATAGACTGATTATCTATTTTGTAAGATTTTGTACGTTTTATTTTTATTGGTTTAATTTTTTATATATTATAAATATATTTAAAAAAATTATATAAGTATAAAATAAAGTATGTAAATTATATTTTATAATAGATAATTTAATATAAATTTTTTTAACAATATAAGTAGAGGTATAGATAAATTTAAATAAATTATTTTTTATAAATATCAGATTAAGATCGAGAAAAAATTAATAATGGAATACAAGAAAAATAAAACACTTAGTAATACATGTGCAAGATTTAATAAAAGCATTTAAAATACAGATTTTTCTTTTTATATCATAAAACTCGATATTCGTGCTGTATAAGTTAAAAGGGTTTTTATATAGAATAAATTATATCTTTATACTTAGAATCGATTATATTTGTACAATTTTTCAAAATTTACAGTGAAAGAATTTATTTTAAAAAAGAAGAAAATGTCACAACAATGCAATGCACAACAAAAGAGTAGATTCTTTTTCTTTTCATAAGTCCAAAAGTATGTATGCAATTCTTTTTTCTATCATCTAACATGATTGAAGACGCTAATGATATGTGAAAACTATAGATCGAATAAGACCGTCACGAATCGCATGTGCACTATTACCAACTCCGAATGAGAAAAACACAGAATCACAGGACATGTTTTGGGCACAAATTGCTACTGGATACCATCCAGCCTTATTAAATACCACACCAACTCGATAAACCTGTTGGTAACAAAGTAATTTTTTTCACGATATAAATAATTGAATACATTCTATAATACAATCTATAAACAATTAAATGTTTAACAATCGAAAATCTTTGGCATTTCAGAATGAAAATATTATTTTAAATATTATTTCAGAATAAAAATATTACTTAAGTTTTTGCAAAACATTACAATAGATATTAATCACATAATAGAAAAGCAATTATATTTCAGTTGTACAAACCTTGTGCTTTTGAATATAAACTGGTCGATTGAAAGTAATTTCTACCAGGGTACCGAAATTCGCTTTAGTAGTGAAATGTGTGTACGTCAATCGCGTGCCATCGCAGTCGAGAAGATGTGCGTACAGGATTTCGGTGTAAGACGTATCACCATGTATAGCGTGAGTAAAACTGCTCGTCTAATAAACGAATTGAGTTGTGTATGTGAACAGTAATTACTATTACTAGTCTAGGGGGCTTTTGGCCTCCGGTATTAGATGGATGTAATAACTAATTTCTCTAGCTTACCGCAGCAATTTGTGTGGGAACTTGTACACCCACTACACAAATATTTTTATCCACACTGAACGTCACAGAACAGTCCAGTACATTTGTATTCAAACAATCTGTCTGTTGAACTATCGATCTGAGACAGTAAAATTTTGGTCCCTCGCGTACGACCACTCCCGAAGAATTTGGTAAATTTCCAGAATCTTTATTCATGCCTTGTTCATGTCTCCCTCCGAATATCGGTGAAGTTTCCCGTAATGAACTACTAGACTCCCTATCATTTAGAAAGCCGGGAATAGTACGCATAGGAATATTTAATTGACCGCATGGGTTAAAAAATGGTCTTGTTTTATCTTCTTCTAAAAGAGAAAACACCTAAAAGAAAAAAAAATAAATTAGTAAAGTACAAAAATGTTACAATATATATACGCTTTTTCACTTTAATACATCTAATTTATATTTTCTTTTAGTAAAATATTCTTTAGCAACTATCTGGAGATCTTTGTAACTTACTTTAGGAAGTCCCGCAGTAGCACTATAATCAAAGCTTACAGTCCTTACTGGTTTTGCTCTGCTATTCGAATTAGTACAGAAACCTTCGGGCATAGGTGTTTTGTTATCGGTACGTAATATATTCATTAATATATCATAAGCTTCATCTTTTGTGAGCAGAAGAGACATGCCAGGACCCTCTGCAAACTCTTGTGGAGTCAAACTCAAAAATCTTATTTTTGAGAGAGCATTTCCAATAACAGATTTCAAAGATTTTCCATTGGTTGGATCAAGGGATTTCCTTGAACATTCTGCCTTGGCCCATTGTTCCACTCCAGTAAATAATTCTACCTCTGAACTGATCTGTAGATCATCTTGTTCCAAGACCTTGAGAAGAGTTCCCAACTCTACATCTTCCCAACTAGATTCCTTTAATACTTCGTCCGTCCTTGTGCGTATAATCTGTAGACACTTGTCCATCAATACAGGTTCTTCAAATAGTTGAGCAAACTCATATGCCCTGCATGCCTTCTTCGGCGAGAGATCTGACCAGAGATACTTTGTGCATTCCTCTACTAAACATGGCAGCATGTACTTCTTGGCACAATAACATAATTCACAGGCCAATTCAAAAGATCCTAGCTCTACCTTATCTGTATATATATACTCCAATAAAGCCTTAAACGCTTCAGGCTGAACATCCTTTATCGGTATTGGATCATTCTTCTCTGCCATGCCACCAAAAAACATAGCCTCAAAGACTGGACTAGACATTGCCAGAAACAATTTGTGTCCCTTGAGAGTTTGTTGTTGAGGCTCTTGCCCGACGATAAACTTGCAATCGGACCATTGTCCTGTCTCTAGCAAATACTGACCACGCTCTGAGAGTTTTTGTTTGCTGGTCTGCCAGTCACAGAGCAGGCTCATCTTTACGATACAGTGTGTTTGCTTGTATGTGTGTGAACAGAGGACTTTTCACTGCAAAATAAATGAATAGAGTGATGAGAGTAGATTATGATGACAAATAAAATGAACTCGCATGTCATCTTGCTTTATCTTATCTGCCAGATGGACGTATAAAGATTTGTACACTTAAGGTATGTAACTGTCACTGTCAATGCAGCATGAAATATTTTTAAGTAAGTTTTAAATATCGACAGCAGTCTGGTTCTGTAATATATGAATATGTATCATTCTATTTGACACACTCGTGTAAGAATATATAATATTACGTTGACGTGACATTACGTGTAGCATACATAGACCTTTATACGGATGGCGACAAAGATGCGATCCGCGTAGATGACGCACGCGACGTATGTACATATATACTCACCTATTTTTGAACGACACACAAGTTATCGCTATAAATACCGCAAGACGCACGCCGTGGCCAAAAAGAATAATCCACGTGAGATAGAAAGAGAACAGCCGTGTCCGTCGTGAATACGTCAAATACACGAGAAAAATCAACCACCTATCTTAGATCATCTGGACAGTACGTTTTCGATGACACTTTATACTTTCGCGCTCACACACGAAATCTGACGATTCAACAAACGAATCCCTCTTTATCGTCGTCGTCGTCGTCGTCGCCGTCGTCGTCGTCGTCGTCGTCGCCGTCGTCGTCGTCGTCGTCGTCGTCGTCGTTGTTGTTGTTATTATTATTATTATTGTTATGTTTTCTTCCAGCTCCGATGCGCGCAACTGTCATCCGGACGCTCACGGAACGCTACGCCATCTTAGACTGACTGACGACCACTGACGACGACGCCCCCTTCCCACCTCCCCCCTCCCTCCCTCCCTCTCTGTCCACGCTTCTTTCAAGGCTCAACCTTTCCTCCCTCCTCCTCTAACCGTCCCGTTTCAACGCTTTTCGGAGTGGTCGACGCTCGCTCTCCGCTCGCATCCGCGACGATTTTCCACGACACACAACGTGCCTGTCGCTCTTCCCCTTCCCCTCCCACCCTCTGTTCCTTCCTTTTTCTATTACCGCTAACGACACAACGCGCGCTCAAAGTCTCCTCCGGGTTCCGGGTGATTTCGGGCCGAACACGTTCACCGCGACGATCGATAATCCCGCAGCGCGGGAGCCAAAGCTGTAGGATCGAAGCCGCGGAAGTGCCTGTGTGCTTAAGTCAGTGGTGCTGTGTCTCTCCGTCGCGGATTAACCGTGCACATATATATACGTGTACGAGCGTCGTCGCGGGCAGCGAAATGCGCACGTCGTCGTCGTGAGTAACGCCGAGAGATCGCCGATCGGAGTTTGTATCGCTCGCGCACATTGAACCGAAGAGCGCGAAGGAAAGAGACGGATATAGTAAGTGAGAGAAGAGAGGGAGAAAAGAAGAAGCAGAGAGACAGAGAGAGAGAGAGAGAGAGAGAAAGAGAGGCGGATTCTCGCGGGGTCTCTTGGTGGCTGGCTTCGACGACCGTTGGTGAATCGCTCCCCGATGGTGCACGCACGGTTCGCTCGTTGTATTCACGTACACCTCGCGAAATAATGCGCCTTCTTCTTCCTGGGAAGACGCCCGTCCGGATGACATCGTCGCCAGCCAACGGCGGGACGACGTAGGGTGACGTCGCGACGAGAGGTATGTGTACCCCGCCTCTTCTATCATCTTCTTCGCGTCGTTGCCGGTGCGATAATCGCGGTCCGCGAACCCGCACGTAAGTATTCTCATCTTCTCGGACACGAGAGACGAGAGGTTGATTTTTCCCCTCCCTGACATAAGCGAGAAGATACGCGCTTTAGAAGCGAACGTCTTTTCCGTCGCCGTAAATTCCCGGACGACGATGATGCGAGAGAGGCGAGGCGAGGCCTCCCGCGTATCATTTGACATTCGCTCACGTCATACGTGTCCTGTCGTAAACGCTGCTACGGTGGTAACCCTCGCCTCGTTCCTTCGAAACTCATCTTCGTGTATCGACGTAGTTTGACGTTGCGAGGAAAAGGCGTCGAGATAACAACGGCATTGTCGAGATCGCTCTTTGTTACACGTGCATGAATCGTTGTCACCTTGTAAATTACGCGGCTGAGTCATTGTCCGTTAAACACGGTACCGCGATGTGCGGCCCGTATTTTTCTCGCATCAAAATGGTCTTGTCGCCTCATCTTTGTTTAGCAGCAAAATCCTAATTTTATTCTGAAATTACATTTATATTTATAAAACGCAAGTTACATTTGTTAATTGCTAGTGCAATTCCAAATTGTTTGTATTGCCAATGTAATGCTGTCATAATATTGCTGCTTTTATATATTCTATTATATAAGAACTGGAAATACTGCCAAGAGCTATAAACACATGCGTATTACCTGTTTTTATTTTTCTTACATTTGTGGTATATTTTTATGTCACCAGCAAATAAAGCACACACAGCGAGACATTTAGAATTCTACGCAGTGTTGATATAATTACATATTTGGACTTATAGCTTATTATGAGAAAGATACTTGTTTACTATATTTGCTTATATTTATTTACATTCTATTTACATTTGTTTATTTGTTTAGAAGATATGGAGGGTCCATTGAGCATCGCAGTTACACATTGCTCGAATCAATACAACATTTAGCCTTGAGTTTGGACAGTTTTTAATGCGATAGAAGCAGTACATTGTCGAGGCACAGTAGTCCAACTCCTATCAGAGGAGAGATGGATGCGATGTGCGATGATGATAGGCGGAGACGCCTACGGGCTTTGGAGGAGAAGATAAAGGATCCAAGAAGTGTCACAAATATCGATTGCTTATTGGATACAGTCCAGGCCTTGGTGTTAGATTGCGATCATGCGAGTGTGAAACGTATGAAAAATATAGAAGCCTACATGAATAGATGTAAGTATTGTTTTTTAATGCTTAATACAAATGTAATATTTTATTCATCTTTTTCAAGCAAATAGATGTGTTATATGTTAGGAGATTGAGAATATTTATTTGTTTTTGCAGATGACTCCGTAGCACAAGAGATTCATAGAATGCGAATGCGTACGGATGATTTTACTTTGATAAAAGTAATTGGCCGTGGTGCATTTGGTGAGGTGCAGTTGGTTAGGCACAGATCTACACAAAAAGTTTATGCTATGAAATTACTTAGTAAATTTGAAATGGTGAGAGATATATTTTTGTGCATATCGTGTAATAAATTTTTGTTCTCTATACTATTCTTTATTTGATTTGATCCTTATTTTATTATCTCTTTAGATTAAAAGATCGGATTCCGCATTTTTTTGGGAAGAGAGAGACATAATGGCTCATGCAAATTCTCCATGGATAGTCCAACTTCACTTTGCATTCCAAGATCAAAGATATCTCTATATGGTTATGGATTATATGCCAGGAGGAGATTTAGTGAATCTGATGTCCAATTACGAAGTGCCAGAGAAATGGGCAAAATTTTACTGTGCCGAAGTGGTGCTTGCACTAGACGCGATACACTTAATGGGCTTCGTTCACAGAGATGTGAAACCAGACAATATGTTGCTCGACAAGCATGGTCATTTGAAACTTGCCGATTTTGGCACGTGTATGAGGATGGATGCTGTGAGTTTAAGCTTTTTTTTATATATATTTAATTTTAATCAACTAGGTTTATATTTACACACCTTTAATAGAAAACATTTTAGTAAACATATTGTAATTATATACAATAAATCTTTGAATCATAATTTATTTAAAAATAAAAATAATAAAATTATTTTATACTCAAATGTGAAAAGATAATAAATTTAACTCAAAATAATAAAGATAAGTTTTTTAAATTTAATAAACTTAGAATATTGCGAGAGTACAAGCTCTTTCTCTCTCTCTCCCTCCCCCCCCTCTCTCTCTCTCTCTCTCTCCCTCTCCCTCCCCCTCTCTCTCTCTCTCTCTCTCTTTTTCTCTCTAATTGAAGTTTTTTAATTAAATTTAAACGTGTTCAAACGTAAATTTTGCAGGATGGTTTAGTACGATCGGATACCGCGGTTGGTACGCCCGATTACATATCCCCGGAAGTACTACAATCTCAAGGCGGGGAAGGAGTATACGGTCGTGAATGTGACTGGTGGTCTGTAGGCGTTTTCTTGTACGAAATGTTGTTCGGCGATACGCCGTTTTTCGCCGATTCTTTAGTCGGCACGTATTCGAAGATCATGGATCACAGGAACTCGTTATACTTTCCTCAAAGTGTCGAGATTTCTCACTCGGCGAAGAACTTGATATACGGCTTTCTTACTGACAGAACGAATCGCCTGGGTCGTAACGGCGTCGACGAAATTAAAGACCATCCATTCTTTAAAAATGATCAGTGGACTTTCGATAATCTAAGGGAATGTGTACCGCCGGTAGTGCCCGAACTTTCTGGGGATGACGACACTAGCAACTTCGATGATGTTGATAAAGAGGATGGACCAGAGGAGAGTTTTCCAGTACCTAAAGCTTTTTCCGGAAATCATCTGCCTTTCATTGGATTTACTTACTCGGGCGATTACCAGCTAATGTTCTCTTACGGCAAGGAATCCGTGGATGGATTGGAGAATCATGTTAATAACGGTACTACTGACGATGTGAAGATCTCTCAGCTAGAAAACTTGTTGGACCGTGAAAGACGGCAAGTAGAGACGATGGAGTCGAGGCAGAAGGCGTTAAACATGCAGTTGGAAGCAATGACATGTCGAGAAGCCGAGTTGCGTGAAGAAATAGGCAGAGCGGACAAAGAACTGACGCTGCTTAGGCACAATTACAAAGAGGCACAACGTAGATTCGAGCACGAGACGGAGACTCGTCGGAAAGCGGAATCATTGCTGGTGGAAGTGAAGAAGAAGTTTGACGAGGAGCAAACGAGGCGAGCGCGAGATGTTAGCAACTCGCAGCAGACGTCCGAGCGAGTAACGACGTTGGAGAAACAGATCAAAGAGATGCAGTGCAAATTAGAGAGAGAAACAGAAACGGTGACGAGATTGCGCAAGCAAGCGACAGAAGTCACTGTGGCACGTCAAGCCGCCGAACAAATGGCGAGCGAACTCCAAGTTGCCAGGGCACAGTTGCAAGCACAGCGTGATAACTTGCAACAAGAAGTCGCCACTCTTCAGGTATAATCTAGTTCCTTTTTCTAATTGGAAAAATTTTTAATGTTTTTTACAAGATGCGTGTAAATTTTTGAAAAATTATAAATGTTTTTTTTTCAAATACTTATAAAATAATATTCAAAGTTTTAAATAAAAACTAGTTAAAAACAATCTATTTTTCATGCACATGTTTTTTCATTTTTCTACAGGGCCAACTTTCCAAGGAACGTAGTTCGAGATCGCAAGCATCATTGTTGACGGCCGAACTGGAGACACGTCTTTCTGCCTTACACCTCGAGTTAGAACGTAGTCGTGAGAAAGAGGAGAAGGCGACACTGGATAATAGACAACTAAACGAAAGAATTTCCGCGTTAGAAAAAGAAGCTGCTAGTTTAACTTTGGAATTAAAAGCTGCGCAAGCCAGGTACAATCAAGAGGTTGTGGCACATCAAGAGACGGAGCGTTCGCGCATTCTCTCCAAAGAGGAAGCTAATTTGGAAGTTGTCAAAGGTACTTGTCTCGAATTTTACATAAAAATAGGGACATTATATTTTTGATGAAGCATATTTCATTTTACTTATGCAACACAGGACAAAAGAATGGAATTTTCGAAGGTAATATATATGATGAAATTTACACTTTCTTTTTTCATGTCCTGGAGAGAAATATATCCTAGAATATCTAAGTTATTTAATTTTATACTTATGTATAAACTCTGCATTTCTGTCATTTTGTGCTAATCTTTTATTTGTCTTTTCATTATTGCTGCAAATTTGTGTATAATGGCATATCTATTTGTGTACGTACACATCTAATCTTTGTATCTATAAATTTAAAGAAATGCATTTTGTATTGTTACTTATGTTACGTTATATTTGTTTTTACTATAAATAGCTCTACAAGCGAAATTAAACGAGGAGAAAAGCGGAAGGCAACGCGCGGAATTACTTGCGCAGGAAAAGGAACGTCAGACATCAATGCTCTCTGTCGATTATAGACAGATACAACAACGTTTGCAAAAATTAGAAGGTGAGCACAGACAAGAAGTGGAAAAAGTCAAAGTACTGCAAGGCCAAGTTGAGCAGGAACAACAGAAGAGAAACGTCCTTCAGACCGACTTAGGTCAGCAAACGTCCGAAGCGGGAAGACTTCGTGCTCGCGAACAACAATTGGTCGGAGAGGTTGCTCAGTTGAGAGAAGCTAAGCGGCAAATAGAAGAAGAATTACATCACTTAAAGACACAAAGGAACGTTGATCAACTACAGACGAAAGAATTACAGGAGCAATTGGAAGCCGAAACTTATTTTTCGGTATGCAATAATAAAAAGTTTTATCACATATATAATCTTGAATCTATAATTATCGGGTAACAAACAAAAAAAAATATATAAACAAGAAATGTTGAATATCAGAATAAATATGAAACTTATCAATTCAAAGTTGTATTACAACAAAATTATCATGAATTTAGATTTTCAGAACAGATTATATAACTATATATATTTAACTTTTGTGTTTTTCAGACTCTTTACAAAACACAAACGCAAGAGTTACGTGAAGAGTTGGACGAAAAAATGAGACTGCAGCAGGAATTGGATGAAGAACGTAGTTCTCTAGTTCATCAGTTGCAGCTGTCTTTGGCGCGTGGTGACAGTGAAGCGCTGGCCAGATCTATAGCTGAGGAAACCGTAGCAGATTTGGAAAAGGAAAGAACCATGAAAGAATTAGAATACAAAGACGGAGTGGCCAAGCATCATCAAGAGTTAAGTTCAAAGGAACAAATTATAAACAGACTTAAGGAGAACGAAAGCGAATTCAAAAAATCAATCGACCAAACTCTGAAGGAAAAGGAGGACTTGAATAAACGGTTGAAAGAATCGCAAGAGCAACTGGGCAAAGCGCAGTTTAACGCAGAAGAAATTGAAAAACTGAGCAGCAAGCTGAAAACTGAGCAACTATTGAAGCAGCAGGCGGTCAACAAACTGGCCGAGATTATGAATCGAAAAGATCTTTCATCGAGTGGAAAGAATAAAAACAAGGCGTCTGCCGCAGATTTGAGGAAGAAGGAGAAAGATTGCAGGCGCCTGCAGCAAGAACTCACTCAAGAGAGGGAAAAGTACGGACAACTGGCAGCTAAATGGCAGAAAGATTTGCAAGATTTGCAAGTAAGATATATATTTACTTGCATTTAGAATATTGTATAGAATTGCTTGAGTAAGTAAAAATAATTTTCTTTTTTCTCAGGCGCAACTCGTGGAGGAAAATCAAGCAAAGCTAAGGCTGCAAATGGAATTGGATTCGAAGGACTCGGAAATAGAAACGCTACAGATGAAAATTGCGTCACTCAATTCGGAAACTGCAAGCGTCTCTTCTATCGAGAACGACGACGCTGAAGATTCGGTTCTGTCCGAGCATGGTACGATGAGACTGGAGGGTTGGTTAAATGTGCCAAACAAGCAAAATATTAAGCGGCACGGCTGGAAGAAGCAATACGTCGTTGTCTCATCCAAAAAGATCATTTTCTATAATAGCGAAAACGATAAGATGAATGCCGATCCGGTTCTGATATTAGACTTGAATAAAGTCTTCCACGTTAGATCTGTTACTCAGGGTGATGTTATTCGAGCCAATGCCAAAGATATACCCAGAATATTTCAGGTATCTATTTTTATTAATCTCAATTATTTGAATTACCATACTTGGATCAGTGTTGCACACTAATTACTTTCATATACAGTTACTCTATGCCGGTGAAGGTGAAGCGAGGCGGCCTGGCGACGAAGGAAATACACTGCCTGGAGTGGATTTACCGCAGCTCACAGATAAACCTGGTACTCAGTCACTGAAGGGTCACGAGTTCGTGTCAATATCTTATCACATGCCAACGACCTGCGAAGTCTGTTCGAAACAACTTTGGCATATGTTTCGGCCTTCGCCAGCTCTTGAATGTCGAAGTACGTGCTATATCTATTATATCTAGTATATAATCCATTTATATATGATTTTAATTTCTACGTACATCACCGTTGTCTTCTTTTTGTATTAAAACAAAACGTCATTATACGCAGGATGTCGCATTAAGGTTCATAAGGAACACTTGGATAAGAAGGAGGATGCCATAGCTCCATGCAAACTGCACTACGATCCGAACAGCGCCCGCGAATTGTTACTGCTCGCGGCGAATCCCGAGGACCAAAAGTACTGGGTCTCGCGGCTGTCCAGGCGCGTTCAAAAGTGTGGCTACAAAGCGAACTCGCACGTAGACGGCACGGGGCAGCGCGTTTCGCCAAGGTAGCGTAGCCGATGCTGCTGCTCGAAGTGAGCGGGGACTAAGTAGCTCTCTTATTTTGTGACGTCGCATGATGTGGGTGTGGAGAGGTTAGACTCGTTTGATTTTTCTTTCTTTTCCTTTTGTATTATTATTTCTATACTAGTCTTGTATATAATTGTACATATTAGTATAATGCATGACACTGTTGTGAGTGGTATTAAAAATGATCAAACAATTAAATGAAATTAGAAAAGTATGAGTTGAAAGACAATGTGTATCGATTAAGAGTAGCATGTGTCTCACGTAAATATTATACTGCACAGCGAAATTTTAGCTTTCGGTGCTTGCTGCAGAAACGGGTTAGCTTGTGTCATTTTTTCCACACTCGTACTATCATATAATATACGTATAGTATCGAATTATCATGCTTGAAGCGTTTTACAGCTTTCATTATGCCATGTGTTTTTTGTGTTTTTGAGATTGAACAATATATAAATGACAGATTACGACAATAGTTTATATTTTTTTTCCAGGGAATCCACGAGGTCGACTCTGAAGCCATATTTATCGGTGCAGCAACGATCCGCGACATTGCCAGCAAACGCTAGTATGGGCAAGTGATCTTGGAAGATGCTAGTATTGGCGATAAAAAATTCCGCTCACGATCTGCTACCACGTTTTCCGCATTAATGGTAGTGATGTCAGTGAGGATCGTGATAAAGAATTCTTACAACCTCGTGATTTTCTCTGCGCACCTGGCAATTGAAGTAGACTGTTAATAATTTCTAGATCAATGTGAAAATAATTGAAATAGCGTTTGCGAGCGTAATGTGACTTTTGCAGCTAAGGGTAAGTGAAATTCAAGCTTGAGTATCGTTGGAGAAAACAGGGTTAGTATATATATACCGGGTGATAAATACAGATACGACAGTAAGAAGGATGGAGAAAGATAGGATGTCCAGGGTTACACACCATTGTCGTTTTCCCAGGACAATAATTGAATTAATTGAAGCGTGTTCCTCGTATTTGCTGGATCGTTTTATCGTGAGCGACATGTAATAATAAAATCTTTTCGATGTTCGTGATATTCGTGGCAGATTATAAAGTGTTCTCTCGAAGAATGATTGAATCTCTGCAGTGATTTTTCTGGATTAGAATTCTACATTGGACTTTGTATACGCACATTTCTTACTGCCTTTGATAACGATTATCGATAAATTGTGATGGAGACTTTTAGCTTAAGGCGTTTTTTCGATGCTTTAAACCGAAATTTCGGAAGCTTGGAAAAAGAGTATATATAGTATTTTGGAATTATTTTACATATACACAGAATGTTCTTTGAGAATGTATGTAGGCATGCGCGGGGATCTTTTGCTTTTAACACGAGTATTAGAGAGGATTTATTTAACATTTGATAGTTGAGATGTGTTTTTGGACGGAGTTTAATTTCAAGAAGATGTAAATAACTGAATACGTCCGAAGATCAACGTTTTTATCGAAATCGTGGCAAGTGAATTCATGGCTCATGTCGATGGACATTGCGAGGAAGAAGTAATATTTGCGAAATTGACCAGAATGTGACGTCTGTAAAGAACTATATGAGTACACAATAATGAGTGCCAGCTTGTATAGTAGAGATAATGATTACGGTTGTACTTTAAGAATTTTTTATTACAATACACAAGCTAACGACGTCCGCTGTATCCCGACAGAGAAAGAGAGACAGCCTACGAAAGGGCAAACTAACAAAAAATATCATGCATAATTCAGAAGCCCAAGAGCTTCGTCATGGTGCCATACGGCTTGGCCATTCTTGGCATTGAAAAAACCAATAGGAAGAAACAAAAAGCAAACGAGAAAGATATTAAGAATCGTGTTAGATATTATATTACCGCATCATCGCCGTCTGTGTTCTTTCCAAAGTACCTCCGCGAGACATTGCGTCGTGTCGAGACTCGTCGGAACGAACAGAGCCACTTCCATCGATGTTAGTCAGCTAATTATCATTGGTTAACATTCTTCTTTCCCATGCAAATTAACTTTTTTAGACAATAGTTGCAATTAAGTGAGTTGAGCGGAACTCTACATTATAATTCCCTGTCTCTTTTTTAGAAAGATAAAATCTAAAAAAAATTTATCTCATAGGTCTAACGAAGATTTTACATTTTTTTATGAATGAGATAAAGAATCATTAAATTAGTTACGAATGAGTTAGATTTAGAAAGCAGTAGGGAATCTATAATCAGATTTAAATTTAGCAATAGAGGTAAAAGCAATACAAGAAGCAAGATTAGTCCGACAAACGGGAAAATCTGATTAAATAAATTCTCTTTCTTTATTTGGATTATAACTGGAATTTCTAGATAGAGGAAGAAGAATTTCTAACCGAAATTAGTTAATTAAAGTCGGTGTAAATGGTTTCAAGAACTCAGCGAGACGTCCATCAAATGGTGCTCTTCTCACTTTTTCCTCCCTGTTCCATCCATCCTTTTGGTTTGATAAAACATTGAGAGCGAGTGAGAAATTTTGATGATTCTCAAGATGATAAATTGTGAGAGTATGAAAGAGAAAGAAAGAGAGAGAGAGAGAGAGAGAGAGAGAGAGAGAGAGAGAGAGAGAGAGATGAAATTGAAATAGAAAAAAACGTCATCCGATATACTGCTCCGTGCCTTCTTTACTATTTTAGTTCTCCACGAGAGCGAAACTTGGAGAAAATTGGCAAAATAAAAAAGA
This sequence comes from Anoplolepis gracilipes, assembly GCF_047496725.1. Classification (NCBI taxonomy): domain Eukaryota; kingdom Metazoa; phylum Arthropoda; class Insecta; order Hymenoptera; family Formicidae; genus Anoplolepis; species Anoplolepis gracilipes. The sequence goes on from NC_132975.1 coordinate 6,831,735, forward strand.
AAGAGAGAGAATGAATGAATGAATGAATGAATGAATGAATGAATGAATGAATGAATGAATGAATAAGAATGAAAGAGTGCGAGAATGACGGAGGGCGAGATAGAGAAAGAAAGAAAGAGGAAGGAGAAGAGGAAGAACTTGTTACAGCATATTTTATTGTTTAGTTATTTACAATCTGTATATTAATTAATATTACGATTAAAAGTATTTTGTAGATAATATGCGACTCTCTTTGATGATGCGTTTGCATGACCACCGATTGCGCGAGCATTCGCAATAATCCGCGTATTACGGGCGATTGTTTTTCTTTTATTTATATATTTTGCTACAATCGATGGCTTAAAAGCTGCCCTCGTTCTCGATTAATTGTGGGCGAGTGGAGCAGAGTTAATCAGAAATTCCCTACGACTGCATGATAAATTTATGATGCAATATTATTTGAGAGTAGGTCTGAATTGCCTTAAACACGTTAATTAAAATACAGTAAACTCGTTATGTCGTCTTCCCCTTTGATGAAACTGTCCCACTTTAAATAATGTAAAAGTTCTTTAAAAAAAAGTAGATATACTCTTAATCTGTTTGTTTGCGAAAGAACAATGTGTCAAAAAGAATTGATTTCTCTCATAACACACGCAAGGATTAGAGGTTTATTTGAGATTGACGATAAATGGTTAAAACGCATGAACGCAGTTCTTTTAGTAATGTTCTTTAAATTAAAAAAATTTTAAAATTAAACAGATAGAGATTAAAAAATTGAAATTATTTTCAAATTGCTGTAATTCTTACGTACATGCATGTTTTAATATACAAATATTCATTCTATATATATAAAATATATATAAATTGAGTACTTGAATTTATCACTGAAAAATAGAAATATTATTTCTAATCCAAAATAGATCTATTTATTTAAAATAAATCTTTTGTATTATAAATAATATTTCTATTTCGAAACACATTAAAGGGATGAGAGCCGGGATGTAAAAAATAAAGTTAATTATTTAGCTTTTAGTTTCGATGAAATTTATTTCGACTACATTTGAAAAATCCTGCGTGTGTGAATGAGATCGTGAGAGATCGACATGCAAAAATAACACATGATGCAATAACCGAATAATCCATATAAAGATGAATAATTTTGATAGCAAATTCGAAAGCTCTGTCTGCTAATAATAGCATAAAAACGAGTAAATTCTCCGTGAACGACGCGTTCGATCAAATATTTCTATACTCGATTACGTTTTCATAATTGTTCTAGATATGAACTAATCATTTTTTCTCTTGCATACTAGATCTTTTATTTGGATATGTAACGCGTTTTTCATTCTCCACGGTCGTTGCACTTTTCGTTTCCACCGGAGGTTTTACCTATCTACTTATCTATTATACCTCCCACTTTCCCTTATGGGCGTGTTGCGTTATTCAAGAAAGTACGTTGACTTTCTTCGTCGTTCGTGACAGATAAAAACTGGTTTATCGTCTCACCAATATCTTGCATATCCGAGTCAGGTGGAACGACGAATTTGTACAGTGAAGAATTTGTAAAATCAATATCTGACGGTTTTTCTATTGGCAGATCTAGAAATCTACTGAAGCAAGGATATACATGTCCGAATAATTATGGAATTATCAGTATCTAGGAATGGATTCAAAGTTGTTGTTCCAATATGCAATATTAAATTGATACGATTTTACAAAATATTAACATCACATCAACGCACGCGTGAACGACTTATAATGGACGACCGGAACGAAGCGCTCTTTAAACACTATATGGAATCTCGATATTGCAATAATATGATATAAATCTTCGTTATATGTACAACAGAGAAGGGATCCGCTTTTGCTAATGATACGCTATTATTTATAAAGGCGAATAATCGATACAATCGTAGACACATGCATGTCGCGGGACATAATGTGAGCTTAGGGGCCGAGCGAATACAGACGAGCAGGAGATAGAGACGGAGAATCTCTTGGATACAAACGAAGGATCGTTGCTCTGTTCGCTTACGCGCGATACGCATATACGTAAATCTCTACTTCCACGTAGTTAATGACGAAATTGTAAAAATTCTTGGAAATTTAGAGGAAAGAGATATGTGCTGCTTTCCTTTTATCATTAGAACGATTCCATTGTATTAAAGTTGATCATTATTAATATCTTTCAGAGTTTTCCATACGCATATCTTTAACGCAATTATTCTTCTAGTCTTGAGAATCTTTTCTTCAAAGAAAGGTTTTCTTTTATTACCCACTTCTTGAAAAAAAAAAAAAATTATTTTTTTCGAAGAAGGAAACTTTTATTTCCTTTTTCAATTAGATATTTTTTTCTCATTTGCCGCGAGAAAAGTTTCACGGTTCGTATTCTTTCATTCATCTTCGTTTCTGAAAAAGGTCCTTTTATCTCCTCTTTCAAGAAAGATTTCTTCTTTTCTTTTTTTTTTTTTTTTTTTTGTTTCTTTGCGTCTCTAAAGTTGTTCGTGGTACTTTGCTCCGTTCGGAGTTTAATTTCCGACGAGACTGCGTAGTCTCGTAGCGAAAGATTATTTTCTTACAAGGGCAACCAGACCGCGATTCAAATGCGTTAACTTTGGTTTCATAGACAATTTTGTTGGAGTTGAAGAGGACTGTTGATGATTTCGATTTGTCGTCTGCTGCATGCTTTGTTGCTTTTTCTTCAATGATTCTTGCTTGGCACCTCTGTTTTTTTGTACAAATAAATTTATTATTTTATTATTAAATTTATTATTTTAATATTTTAAATAATATTTAATATTATTTAATATCTTGTTTTTTTTAGTTTTGTATATCATATTTTTTTATATTGTTTAAATAATTTTTAAAAATTTTGTTAATTAAAAAAAAGGATGCTTAAAAATAAAAGTTTTAATTAATTTATTTACAGATACTTTATTATGCTTAATATGTAAAAATTTCAGTAAAAATTGAAGAAAAATTAAATAGATTACTAAACTTAATATACCGTTTTTATTATTGAATTAAATGTAATAAATTCTTGCATTATAAATATTTTAAAAGCACTTACAAATATCGAGTGAGATCCTCCACGTCAACGAGCATCGAATCTTGTTCCATGTGCAAATCATCTCTCCTCAAAAGTCCTTCAACGAGTGCTTCGTTCAAGGCGGCAATCCTCGCGTGTAAATCGTTTGCCACTACTTGCAATTGCGCGACGTTTAATTCCGTGAGAAGAACTCGGGACAATCTACGTCTATCTTCTCCCAGTTGAACACCGACCTGGAGGAAAATGCAAGAGTTAATTAAATTTAAACGACGAAACTAATGATTATAAAGTAAACAGATCTAAAAGATTAAATCTCTGGAATAAATATATTTATATGATTCTTTCTCTTTTCTTGTTAATCAAATAAATTCCACATATTATTTAGACGTTTAGTAAAATTAACAACTTTACTAACTTTTTCCAAACTGCATCGCACCATCTCGGTGATGGGACTCTGCTTCAACCTCTGCCTTTCGACTTCCATCTGCATGTGTGCCATCTCCTTTGCTTGTGCCAGGGCCATTCGCGCTTCAGTCTGTAGTCTAGCTTGTCGCGCGAAAAAGTCCGCTTCGTCAACTGGCGGCATGGAATTCGCGCCCGCGTCGAGTCTCAGAGACGGAAGACTCAATACCTGCGGCCTCATCGGTGCACGTTGCTTCCCCAGCTGCTTCGAACCGAGAGACGTGGGTGTGGATCCGGGAGATGTGTCATTTTCCGAGCCCGGGGACTCGGTGTCCGACGATGTTTCGTTCATAAAGCAGATCTGAAGGTTCATTCCTGTGCAAAGTAAATGCATGATTCCTGGTTTAGTATTTTAATTGGATGAAAACATGCAAAATAATTGGATTACTTTTCGTTCAAAGATTATTATTAGTTTAATAAGAAATATATAATAAAGCATATAAGCCATGTGAACAGAAATGAACATGACAGAAGTAACATTTCTGTGTGTACTGTTTATTAATTATTCATGCGGTAAACTATCTCGTTAGAAGTAAATTATTTACATTCGTATATTCGTGCATTCATTCGCATAATTATTATTTAATATCAGATGGTAAGAGGAAAATAAAATTCGGATCTATATACGAACCACTCTGGAGACGCGACTGAAGACTTGGCTTTCGACCACGTTCGGCGCGCAAATCTTCGGCATCAGGCCCCATCGCGAGTCTCCTTCTGATTTCTTCACGATCGTTCCGTCGCTGTAAACACAACAAAAAATGATATTAATCTTACATCTTGTACAGATGAAATCTTGAATCGTGATAATCGCTAAATACTTTCTTTACATGAATATTGTATGCTGACTAACACACGTTTATAAAGCGTTTAAAAATTCTTCAAGAAAAAATATAAAAAAGACCTAAGATTGAAAAGAGAAAAATAGCTAATTTAATATGTGTGTCTCAAATAATTAATATTGTTTTAAATAAATAATAGTATCACACATAAACTTCATAGTTCTCGATATTGTTGCTGTTCTCGGCACATTTTCAAATCATTTCGCACCTGCAGATTGCCATCAGATTCACCACGTATGACTCTGTCGAATCGTGCAATCAGATCTTCTCTTTCATTCTCTTTCGTTTTTTTCGATTCTTCAATTGCTACAGTCGATTTAGGGGGTTTATTCATTTCCTCGGTAGTTTCTTTATCACCATCCTGATGTCACACAAATTAACACTTTTCACTTTTACAACGCAATATGCGAGATAGAAACGACATTACTTTGTCTTCTTGCGAAGGACGACAGATTTTCACAGATTAGAAAACATATTATCAAGCATATGATAATCAGAGACAATATTTTTTAAATCTCTTAATATTTTTAAAATCGTAAACGCAAACAAAAATAATTTAAGATAAATATAGTATCGAAATATCTCTAATCAAAATTGCATCTTTATATAAGATGTCGATATATATAATTTAGATTGAATTAAATTAAAATATATAATTTAGTATTCGAAATTGTAAAATAATTCTAAGTATCGAGTTTAGAATTATTTTACCATTTCGAATACTAAATTATATATTTTAATTTAATTCAATCTAAATTATATATCTACATCTTATATAAAGATGCAATTTCGATTATAGATATTTCGCAGAGTGTATTAAAGGCGCTCAACATCCTCAAGCTTGAGTTTAATTACAGATTGTTTGACAAATAGAGCAAAGTAATTGTGATTGCAGGGGAACTTGCTTCTACGCTAAAAATCTGTTTGTTCATTAACACCGAGATTTCCGTGACCTACTTTCACGCCTGCGTCGGTCCGGAACCGTACCAAATCATGTAGTTCGTCGACCTTTTTGTCGAAACGACAACACTAGTATCTGATAACAGTAGGGATCTAACAAACGAATTAAATCTGGCGCATCCAAGCTCGACACCGTAATATATGTATATAATGCAACGGTTGTTCTCCGCACGTGCATCGGTCACGTGCAAACGGAACACGCATGAGAAGACATCGTAAAGAATAGTAACATTTCCTTACGTTTGCAATTTTCATATATTTTCTTTGACATCTGTTGGATATCTGTCACATTCGTTCGAACATAATTGAAAACGTGACAATTTTTAAACAATTTTTAATCGTTGTTTTTATCTCACTTGTTCTGACTCATAGAAAAGTTTGAATCAACATCTTGCGTTAGAATGTATGTGGCGACATTTCCGCTTTTTAGAGTATTTAATATCGAAATTAAGCAATAATCATTCGCTGCTATACAAGTATAAAAAAACTGTTGTAACGCGCTGTGAGTGAAATATGAGTCAGCATATCGATGAGAGAGTATTTCAGTAACAAAGTATTATTGCTCTAGATTCTTTTAAATTTTAGTGAATTTAATTGAGTTATTAAATTAGTAAATAATTTCGCAACTCATGTGTATTATTGTTGAAATATATTAAGTAAAATTTTAGTGTCTCTTCGACTATCATAACATTTTTGCAAAAAGTTATCAGCGGAAAAGTTATTTTATTCTTTCAGTTAATATCCTATCATTCAACAAAATGCAATTTATGTTTACTTTTACACTGTTTTTTATTGTTTTATTTATTAAATAAAAAATTAAAATTATATTAATCGAGATGAAATGACGATGTAATTTAGACCTTTTCTCCTGTTTCACTTGAAAAATACTATACAAGATTTGGAAAAAAGGCAAAATGCCAAGTTACAAAGTGACTTCGTAGATTTCGTGCACTATTCCTTTGTGTCTAAGTTACATCGGATTTGCGAGTCGCAGATCGATACACTGTCGTCCTTCGTTCTTCGCGATGAGCCCTTACAAAATCGAGATCGTTGTCATAAGTAAACGTATAGAGATCCGTGACAAATCTTGAATCCTTCTTGTAGTGCTTGCGCGACTTGTTGCTGCTGCCCATGATAGCGCACCAAATTCAATTATCGTTTCTATCCGTCGAATAAAATTATTCTTTTCAAGCAACTACTTATCTACAGAAGCTCTTTAGACTTTTTCCTGCAAATTTCTTATACTATTTTGTCCTTTCCACTTCATGAAGTCGCTTTCTCGCTATAGCCGCACAGGCCCGTGATCTAGAAAGGGAGTCGTCGATCGGACTTGGTCGAGATCAAGGTTGACGAGGTACAGTTGATCCCGAAGACGTCGCGAGACGAAGAGTCACGAGACCACTTGCTTACGCGAGACGAAGACGGCACGAGACTGCAAAGCGAGTCGAGCGAAATCCTTCGTTAAGGTTTGCTGGCAGCGAAGGAAATGTTCAATGGTGATGGTAGTGGTGGTGATCGTGGAGGTGGCCCTGTCTACCGAGGCCTAGCACCTAGGAAGGCTTCTCACAGAGACTCTCGGTGAAAGTGCTGGACAAGCGTGTGTTGGTTCGTATGTGTTGGCTCGGCCACATTTCCGAGTTCGCGCTCGTGTAATTCGCTTCATCTTCATCGCGGAAAATAGGTGGAGAATCGCATTCGATGCTGTGCTCGATGAACAGTTTACAATAGCTCTCGCTGAATGAATGATCCGATAGTGAAATACATTCTTGTAGTCTCATGTGCGATAGGGATCTCATTCGGAAGTAAAATTTCCAGACGCAAGAAGATTGATACATGATATATGTCTCGTTATCTAGTTTTGCATCATATTTCGAGTTGTGTAACATTGTATTATATTGTATTGTATTGTATTGTATGCCGGTTGTCATTCACAGCATTAAAGTTAGTACGCTTCGTAACTCGATGACTTTGCAATCTGATAACTTGACAAAACGCTACTGAACGCTACGATACGAAAGTAAAAGCACACTTTTTTGAAAAATTATACTTGGAAATACAAGAGTGAAACTATACTTTACAACAAAAATATGTAAAATTCTCGCCAGTCAAACACGCTTCTTTTACATAGAAAAATATTAAAGACTAAAGATATGATAAAAAGGACTGTTCAAGTAGAAATCTAATTTAAATATATTAATCCGCGAGAAAGTAACGAAATCAATTTCTAAATATTTTATGAAAACATTTTTATCTCGTTCCAATCTGCTGTGTATTCTCATTCATAGTCTCCTTCTCACAGCGTAGATAATTGTGTATTTCGCTAGAGATAATTAGAGACATACAAAATAGAAAGTTATATTCAATTTGCACAATCGTATTATGTCGTATTGTGTGGTGGAAAGTAAGCGAGTGATCTGTCGCACGCACAAAATCTTCAAATTTAATGCGCTATGCAAGCTGCAGCGTCGGCTGCGTCGCGTCGTTGCAACAAAAGATCGTTAAATCATCTTCGGGGTCGTGCGTAAAGCGTTTCGGTTGACCGATCATGCGTTACTCCTGACCTACGCGCGATTCAGCATTCGGTGCACGATCCTCTCGATTCAAGCGAGCAAGGATTGAAATTGTATTAGAAAAATAATACAAAAAATAACCGAAAAAAGCATATATATAAAAAAAATAATATATCTGGACGCAGACAGCTTGGTTATTTATATTGCATCGCTCTATGCACTTCGTCACTTGAAACCGTCGAACGCGTGTCAGGGTTTATCAATCGCCCGATAATATAAACCATTACGCCTGTTGATATTAATATAATCAGGATCTTCTTTATTTTTAATCTTTTTTCTTGATAATAAGTTCTTTTTTTCATAGTTTCGATAAATTATAAAAATTTTCGCAAATAGAAGGATGATTTTTGTAGATTGAGCGAGGAGGGTAATTTCGTTAAAACTAAAATTGTTAGAATAATTAAAGCTCGAAATGTTTCTTTGTATATCGTGTTACACACACATACACACACATGTCTGTCTCGTATCAAAGACCTACATATGCATCCGCCCACTATAGGTAGATGGCCCCGCAAAATACGTTCAATTTCGCAGACGCGAAACTTTACACATGCAGAATTAGTGCTTTATCAGCTGTTTACCAAATATCAAGAATCAGCGGTAACTTGGTAAGGTAGGATGTCGGAATACGCGTGAATGAACCGAGGACTTTCATTGACCCGAGAACTTGTGAATTAAGTTAAGGACTTATTTCTGGATAAGAGTAATAAAAAAGGAGTGAGGACATTGGAAATCGATCGAATCGCGAATATGGTATTATATATGGAAAAATTAGTAGATAAAAATATACACGTCGCGTGATTAAGATCAAGTCTCACGAGATTAAGATTTAATTCCTAACACTCTTTACGAATGATAATTATTATTCGCGTAAAGAAAATTGCTAATTACTCACCCGACGTTCCTCTTCGCGAGCAGCTCTGAGATGCGACTCGATCGCGTCTAGATCGATCTTTGGCATTGCCGTCTCGATGTTGTAAACGTCGAAGCCGCCTGTAACAGTGCACGAGCGCTAAACGTGAGAACCTTTTGCGGTCAGAGGAAGGCATGACTGAAACAGCCGAACGGAAAGCAAGGAGTGCCAGAGCATCGTACGCGTGCACGCGTAATCTCGAGTGGCCAGCCTAGAATTTACGATTTATCTCGTTCGACCAATACATTTTTCAAGAAACGCAATCAAAAGTATACATGTGTGTCCATTACATAGTATATATCCTAAATCGTTATGATTTTCATCGCGGATTTCGTCATGATTAATTATCAATTTTATATAGATTCTTAATTTGGAAGATTTAGTAAGTGTGTAAAATTAAAAAGAAAATTTTATTACGTTATATTCAAGACAGCTTTATTTTAGTGTCTATTTTTTTTTTTAATATTGAAAACCATAATCTTGTGACAAAAGGATACTTGTAAGAAAAGTCTTTTCAAGCTTGCATAACCATACGTCGATAATGCAATAGTAATTATTTTTCTAAGTTTGAAGTAAAAAAAACATTGTGGTAATTACCATGCAGTAGAGATAACGTGCCGTAAAGTATATTGCATGCATTCGTTAGAAAAAGTATAAAGAAAACGTATAAAAAATACGAAATGCTATAAAGTATACTATATGCATAATCGTAAATATATTTACGATTAAACATACAAGAAAGAAGTGTTAATACTGAATATATTTAAAAACTAACAATTATATCAAAGAAAGTATTAGTCAGTGCAATGAAAAGTATAATATTAATAAAGAAAGACAATAACAATAATACAAATAAAAAATAAAGTTAAAGGAAAACAAAATTAAATTAAAGGTGAAAATTGAAATAATAAAAGAGATAATATAAAGTGTCATGTATCGAAGTATTCACCTGATCCGTTATCAATGTCGGCTCTGCGCTTATCGGAACGTCTCTGAGAATTAGAATTTCGCGATTGTTGTTGCTGTTGCTGCTGCTGACGGCGCTTGGCCTGATTCTTGGCCATCTTCTCCTTCTTGCGGGCGTCCGCGCTGGAGGCCTCCGGGAGTTCGCGGTCCAGCAGCTTGTTGGTGTCCTCTATATGATCCTTGATGACCGAGGTGGATCGCGATTGACCGGCACGTATGCTCTCGATCGACTCCATCGCGACCACGTCCGGCACCGGCTGGGCGTACTTCTCGAAGTCGACGCCGATGTCACGGCCGATGCTTGACAATAAATCGATTTCCTCCAGCTTTGTATAGGTCGGTCGCTCCTCGGCGAAGCCCTCGGAGTAGTCGCTGTTGCTCTCCGACTCGTCGTCGTCGGCCGAGCCACCCGCCGACGTCGTTGTCACCGGCTGACGGTTGCCTATTTTGGACCGGTCTAAGCGAGGCAACTCCTTTGCCTCGCGTATCAGGTCGATGTGCTCCACCGCGACGTCCTCTGTCTGTCGAGATCGTTTTCGTATTTAATCGACCGTGTACGGGCGCGAAACACCCAGTGACAGGAAGTAGCATTAATTGAGATGGTGATTGTCATGCAAATTAATTGTATGACAATGTTACAGGAATCTTGCACAGAGGTACTGTGTGAATATTTTATGATAATTAAGTCTTAATTGTATAGATGAGGAATATAGATAATTAGCATGACTTAGGAAGCAACAGAAATCGGGATATATATTTAACTTGTGTCAGATAATAAACATATAAGTTATTAAACGCGCACGCGAAAATAGCTATTATTATTAATATAATAACTAATATTAATTGTAATTAAGCAATAAAAAAAACGGTTAAATCTAGATATTAATTAAAAGAAATTAGATATTATCAAGTATTATTTAAAGTCAAAATTATATAGATATCATCTCTCTTCAGATTTCTTGCTTTTGTCGCAAATTTTTAATTGTAATGTTACATGATTTATTTTGAAATTGACAGATTATTATCACAGACTTCATCACCGCCAATTTGAGCTCACCTCACCAATCTCGCTGGTCTTCCCGGAATCCAGGATCTCCTCGATTTCAGGAAACTGTAGACTTTCGTTCACACTGGTGGTCAACTCCACCAGCTCGACCTCGACGGGTACCTCCCTCTCACACTTGTCCTCGAGGATCGCTCGTGACAGTTCGGGCGTGCGCTCGCTTACCTGGTCGGCTAGACCCTCCTCTCGTTCATCCAGGAGCGTCAGGTGGGTCTCCGCCTCGACGATGCCGTTCACGACGACCTCCTCAGGTTCCGGTGACTGTGCCTTCTTCTCAGATCTAGAGACCTCCACGCTCTTGACGTAGTTGATGCACTTTTCCGAAGGCGGCACCACCGACTCGTACAGAGAGGTCACAGTCTGGAACGAGAGAGAGACGAGAGTGGTGATGATGATGTCACGCGAGAATACTCTCGTAGGAGTCGATTATTTTTACGCGTTGATAACTCGCGCCGGCTGCTCTCGTCCGGTTTTGTCACTGACAAGTTTGAGTTAGTCATAGAACGAGTTCGCGGGATTGTCATGATAAGAATTGCGTAAACCGAATTGGTTCAATATCTCTTTGTTGGCGATCAATGCCGACGCAGGAGTAAAAACATCCTTAATCAGTAGAGATAAATCGATCATTCGTCATATGCATTTTTTTCAGAATTTTATATAATGTTAAGTATAAAATATTTGTGAAGACGAAAGAACACTATCAAATGTTAATTATGATTTGAATTATTAATAACAATATTAATCGAAAGACAGTTTTTAAAACTTAATATTTTTGGAGTATTTTATTATTTTGAAAAAAAGGAAAGAATTTTTAAAATATTGAAAAGTTAATGTAAAATTAAATTTTATAATAATAGGCACGCATTGTCAAATAATTGTCATTTATATCTACAGACCTAAAATTTGATTAAAATTTAATTCCGACTCACGAATATAGTATAATCTATTATCAAATGTTCAATTACCTGTATATTAAATTTGGGCTTCTCGTAAAAGATCTTGCGGTCGTTGCGCTGGCCGCAAAGATGATTGATGCTGTCGTCGACGTTGTTGTTGTACTCGTTGCCGTTCTCCGGGGCTATCTCGCGGTGATGGACACCGTAGAGAGGCGGATAGTCGGAGCAGCTGTCGTGCTCGTCTTCGGTCAGATCAGTATCCGATAGCAGAGAAGGCGCCAGATGCTGGAAACCAGGATAGTTAGGGTTGACGATGCCGCGACAGCCCGCAAGCAAATTCCCTTCCTCGGACCAGTCGGACCACTCGGACGGCGTGAGTTCGCGCGACGAGTTCTCGTGCGGAGAGTTACGTCCTGAAACATTTCAGCAGTTGCGCTTGTTTCAACATTGGTCGAATAATTAGACAGCAGAGAGCATTAGATACTTGTCGTGACTCATCGCTATCATCAGACTGACTCGCACGCTCGTAAAAAGCATTCCCGATCGCTTCACCCACTCGCGAGAACCTCAATAACTTGATACGTATATACGATTCATCATTTGTATTGTGTGTATGAATAATTGGTCTAGCTTAATTAACTAATTAATAGAACGCATGCTCTTTTGCCAGTTCTCGATCTTGGAAAATTTTCGGTGCTAGATCTCTTTGATTGTCATTGGGCGGATCAGTGATATTATGATCAATTAAATGTATTCTATAAGATTTATAAGATCTTTGATTTTATACGATTACATAAAGACTTGATTGCATAGATTCTTGATATTACAAAGTCTTTCTTTATGGATCTTTGATTTTATAGAACAGATCATTATCTGAGATTACAGGTGCTGTTTGAATATTATTATAGGATTAATACAAGAGGTTTTTTCTTGATTTCATAAATTCTTTTGTATATAGTTAAATAATAAATTGTACAAATTATTGTTTTTTTTTTTTATACATAATTTATGTATTCTAAACTTAAATATGTAAATTAGATTTTTATCTATGCACCTGCTTTAAGTTGTGAAATATTAGTTATATTATTAATTCTAAATGTTTGTAAATAATTGACTTCATGATTGATTTGATATTTTACTCTTATTAGATAATTTTTAGAGTTAAAATTAACCATAAATTTTAAATCTTTGATAAGCAATGTAATAGTGTGATAAATTAATTGTCACGTAAGCTAATTTTCAACCCAACTACGAATAACTTTGGTTGAACTAAAAATTCCTGCTCTTAACGGTTGATGGTTAATGTCAAGGATGCATGCGCGCGTTATTAACGGCATTCAGTGGAAAATATCGAAGTTCGTTACATGCGCTCCTGCAACAAAACCTTCAAACGCCATTGCTTTCCAATAAAATCTCGGACATCAACATAGCACGGTACTTAAAACAAGCGTGTCTGAAAACTAGGCCAATCTATTGTTCAATATGAAGGAGCGGAGATCTATATTAATGGATCTAACGGTTCAGATGTACATCCATTTTCATTACTCATAGATATTTCTCGAATGACTTCAAAAATTTATTCAAAGATATGCAAGTACGTTTATTTTATCATTTCATTTTTCTGCAGCTTCCTTGCATTTTATCAATTTCTTTTTTTCAATGTACATAACTTTTTATTACATGTGACTTAATCGTATTGTAAGGGAAATTGTTATATTTATATATATCTTTTGTAAATTACATGTGGAATAATTCAGAACGAAGGAGCTCACCTTCGTAATCGGTGAGACTCTCGACGGAGCTGTTCCTTCGTATCCTCGACTCGGTCAGATTGTTGTTTACGTTAGCGGATTGCTCTTCGATTGTGCCTAACAATACAGATCTCTTACTTATACATTATTTTTCTTTTGTTATTTTTTTAGATCCTCTTTATCAATTCTCTAAATTTATTTCAGAGGTTTTTCACATCTCTCTAACATGATTAAATCGCATAAGAGAATTAATTAGATACGCTGTTAGCGTCAACGATATCTATTATTCAAATTGTGCTTTATATTTAAATAAATAATAATTGAGAGAGAGAGAGAGAGAGAGAGAGAGAGGAGAGAGAGAGAGAGAGGGAAGTAAAAATATAAATATTAACACAAAGTATAAAAAATATATCTTGTTGAATTCGTAAGATAAAAATAACTCCAACACATAATAAGTCAATACATACAATCTATTATTACTACAATCTATTATCTCAAAAAAGAAAAATAATTCTTGAAATATTTGCATAAAGCACAAAAAAATAATTACATCCTCCGGATGTAATTATTTTTTTGCTTTTTATTTCGGATCGATATATATTTTGTAGAACGACACTCACCCTCGTAGTCGGCGAGGCTTTCGACGGAGCTGTTCCTCTGTATTTTTGGCTCGGTAAGATTATTGTTGACGTTAGTGGACTGTGGATTGCTTTGCTGGACGTTGTCGCGCGCGATCGCCAGGGAGGACCACGTGGTGGTGTCCTCGGCCAGCCGGAAGTCCGTCGACTCGTCGACCGGGTAGTTCGGCGTGACCGGCTCCCGGGTCGCGTTCTCGTTGCGATCGCCGGCGATCTCGCCGGCACCGATCGACTCGTGCCTGCGGAGCTGGCTGCGGAGCGAGACCGAGAAATGAGTTCAGGTGGATCGATACTACCGTTGCCGTTAGGTATAACGTATAACACTCGGCTTTCCGTCGATGCTCGCCGAGACGATATAGGCGGCAGCACGCCTACGAGGCCGCCATGGATCAGACGTTTATATTTAGCGCCGACTTATAACTAGGAACCGATCAGGCAACTTTGTCGCAGTCGGGTAAATATGTTATATGTAATTGATATGCAATCTGTACGATACCGTTATGTATTTCCTGGATATATGTATATTGTAGGACGTGGAGAATCAAAACATTAAAAGGAGACAGACGAAGATACATGCTCGCTATAAATGAGGATATTATTAATAAATGCTAACTAAAATTAATAATGTAATAAAATTAACCGAGAAATAGTTAATAAGTCATTTTGCCGCTTTTGTTTAATTTCTTAACGATTTATTCGAAATTTTAAAAAAATTATTTTTAAAAACGATATTGTATATTTTTTTATTGTCATAATCACATAAAAAAAGCTATCATTGCAATTCTTTGGAGAATTCAGCAAAAATATATATGTCGAATCATGTTTAATTTCTAAGTACTTTTTCTAAAATTGAAAAAAAGATTGAATTAATCAAATATTCAATGATAAAGTAATTGTTATAAAAAATGTAAATTTGATAAAAATAAAACGTGTTGATAAAAACTGTTTAACGAGGACGATTTAAAATCATTAAAATCACACATTGGGCACTAAAATTAAAACGCATTACATAATATGGGAAACGAAGCGGCCAGGCAATTTTTCTCGCAAACGCTCCGTCATGTTCCGCGTCTCTTTTCAGGGTTTTGATTAGATGATCATTATCTCCGCACGTGATCGCCCGGCTGTCAATTAACCCCCTTTCGTGCGCTCGCTGAGGATATCATCTCATCAAGGTATACTTACTTGTTGTTCAGTCCTCCGGGATGCAATGGCACCGAGACCGAGATGGATTCCCTGAGTCGCATATCGATTCCTCGTCTAAAAAAGAATACTAATGGTCAGCTTAATTCAACGTTCTCCAAGAAGAAAAAAGGAGTCTTGCGTGCACCACTAGCACTAATTTTCTCTCTCTCGAGGAGAGAGAGAGAGAGGGAGAGAGGGAGCGCGCGGAAACGAGATCTCTTCTCCGCTTCCGAGTTCCGATCGCGAAACGACAATGTTGAGAAGCTGCCAATCGAGAACGAGTTGCGACGGAGTTGCGAATCGATCGCACGACACGCTCTCTCCGTCTCCGGCCGGCATTCGCGAGGCTACCGAGGGTAAAAGGGAATGGGACTCACCGTCCGCCATGTTGAAGCCGTGCGCAAGGGGTGCTCGCGTTCAGCCCCGCAGTTTATCGACTCACGACCGACACCCTCGTTTCACCCTCTCCGGCCCGCCCCCTCCTCACTCTGTCTCTACGTCTCGCTATATGTTCATCAACCCCCGCTACTGCGATGCGCCAGGGACGATTTTACATTCCGAGTACCCTAAGGGTTTTTGCATCTCTACGTCTTTACGTTAACGTATCGTTGAATTGAATAATGAATGTTCTCTCTATGTAATCTTTTTTTATATGTATCTCTTCGTACATTATATAATTTTCATATTATCTGTTTAGATATATATATATATATATATATACAGATGCATCGCAAATACAACAAATCAAATTAAAAGATATTTGCATGGAATAGTTTTGATTGCTGTAAATTGTTGAAGGGAAATTATAAAATTTTTATAAATAAAACTTAATGAAACTAGAGATTTATGAATATATTATATATTGCTAATTTAAATTAATCTTTTATTAGCACAATTATAATTAATAAATATTTTAAAGAGAAAGAAATATCTTTTAATATAAATTATATTATTTATTTAGATATTAATTCGCAGTTATATAAAACTAAACTTGTCTCTTTTTGATTTTTAATATAAATTTTTTTTGCAGAACAATCTACATTAGAGTTTCTTATTATAAGACTTACTATTTAAATTTTTTCACTAATCTAAAAAAAAAACGAGAGACATATAAATTTCATATAAACTACGAAGAAAAGATACTTATACTGTGAATGACGCAAGTGGTTTTTTTTTGTTACCCCCTGGAACCGGCACTGTCGTCTACGTAGTGTCATCTCCGTCTCGCACGTGCGCGTCAACCCTCAAGTAGCTTTGAGGCAACCCCTTAATCACCCTCATTTTGTTTTCCCTTCGTGTTCTTCTTTCATTATATGCACCATTCTTCCGCGTGTCTAACATATATAACGCGAAATTATTGAGGAACATACTTTGGCGACTTGCCAAATTGGCGAATTTTCTAAGATTTTTCACATATATGATAGAGATGGATAATTATCCGCATTCAATCTAATAATATGTAGCAATTAATTTGTCTTGAGAAATCGATTTCGAGTTTTTCAAAAAAGTTTGTCGCAAAATACTTTCTCGATAGAAGAGAGATTCAGAACTCTATATTTCTAAGATTTAACTCACTCCAGAAACTTGCATAATTATATATTTAAAATTTAATTTGCTGTGTATAAAAATTTGTACTCTATTCCAGACTAATTCCAGACTTTGTATTATTCTAAAATCTATGTTAAAAAAAGATTTTAATAATTTATATTTTTTTAATAATTTAATTTACCCTGCAAATTTTAAATTAACTCTATAAAAATATTTTATTAAAATATATTTCAATATTAGATTCTAAAGAGAGAGAAAATTTATTTAGAAATATCTCTCAAACAGAAATATTATGTAGATTTCAATTCGTATTTAGAATTTTTCATTTCTTAGAGACTGTAGTCTCAGTCTGAATTGATGATTTCGCAAGTGCGTTGCTGGCGTAGTCACGCAGAGTCACGCGTCGATCGATCGACTCGCCGAGTCTCGTCGGGTCGCACGGCGCCGCTCTTTGCGTCTTGATACTCGAAAGAGCGTCGCCAACGCATTTTTATACACGTACATTACCGTTGGCCTTGCCGTTAACGAGATGCATCTTTTTACGTGCATCCCACCCCGCGCTTCGAGGTCCTCCTCGTGGCTGTTGATCGCACGAGGAATAAGCGCACGCGAGCGAGGAAATGTACAGTTATTTTCGTTGAACCGTTATTGTAACACCGAGAACCATTTGGATCGCAGGGAAATTTTCAGGAAACGATCAAAAACAATTTGAGAAAGTTCATAAATCAAATAGAATCAAGTGCAGTAATTTGTCAGAGCTGCGAACAATTAAAACGATTCAATCCGCTCTTAATATATTTTAATAAGAAAATCAACAGTTATTATTTCATGTAAAGATTTTACCGCAATTATTTGCTAAATACCATACATGCTAGATATGTAAATGTCATTCTTTATAATGATTTTTAGAATAGTTATTGAAAAATTAATATATTCTTTCGATTTTCAACAATTTCAAAATTAACTTACACTCTGAATTTACTTAATTTATTTATTCATTAATTAAACTTTTATAGTAAATGATCATTATCATTATTTCTTTGGTAGCTATAGAAATTAAATTGTATCGATACATTTTGTTACAAATTTACGGCTTGAATAAAAAATGAATCGATACAATAAGCATATCATTATTTAAAGAGAACTCGAGAATTTAAAGAATTTAGAGTATTTATCGAATTAAACTATTGTTGAATTTTAAAAACATGTTTGCAATTACAAAAATATTCTATAAAAGAAATAAAGATTTTAAAATAATCCATTAATTTATTATTAAAAAGAAACTATAATCTTTGATTAATATATCTAAAACTTAAAACATTAAGCATGAAAACCATTAATCAGTATTATTTGCTGTAATTTTAAAAGCTTCTAGTAATAAAATAATAAACTCCAAAATATGATATTAATTATTATTAGCACATATATGTTTTTTTACAGTATCAATAATAATTAATAGATAATAATGCAAAGAGAGGAGACACTGTACTTCAAAGAATATTTAAAAAATAATTTAATTTTGCATCTCTCTCAGACATTATAATATTTTACGTCGGTATTAATATTCTCTGATCGATGAACCAGATAATTATTTAAATAGATTTGTCTGAGCAAATAGAGAGACTGACCTATACGATTTTCATCCTTCGTCAAGTTTTCGAAAAATAATCACATTCCCCGTCCCACGCAATCACATGTAATCGTGCACCTGCATTTTCTTGCATACTATTCGTATATTTATTGTTAGACTCGTGTCACTTACGTTTTCAAATCGGCAGGACGCAAGAGAGTCTCTTCGCTGTCCTTCGATGTCTTTTACGCGCTGCCTCGAGAGTCTCGCATCCGCCGTGACAAGAACGTGGACGGGGAACGTTGCACCAAGTGTACAGCACTTGGAAATGCACACGGTGAGCAGACGCAACGCTGTGACTCACTCGTAGAAATGCAAAAGGAAGCGCAGCGATGCGTTTTCATGCGCGGCGCGAACGAGAGGAGACTGCGAGGCCACGGTGTCGGCGTTCAATGTCCCTCTCTCTTTCTCTTTCTATTCGACGGATATCACTCTCTCGTTTTAACAAACGTCCTTGTCTTCGTTCCCCCTCTCACTTACCCTCTCGCGTCCAGATCACCCTTGGCGACGAAGAGACGAACGCAGGCGCAAGCCCCTCTTTAACGTAGGGGTTGCTGACTCGCTATGTCCTCCTCCCCTGTTTCGTGACGTGATTTCACCGAAAGAGAGAGATACTTGTCAATTATCGGTTCGATGGTCGATTTTGATTTGAGATGATGGAGGTGTCGAGAGATGTGTAACTGATATATTGTCGCATAATTTTACCCTTTCCTTCCATTTATTCGTGAATGAATTAATAATAAAGTACTAGAAAATTATCGATTTACATTTATAGATAACACAAATTTACTGTTTCTAATATATTTAAAATTTATATATATATATATATATATATATATATATCGAGTTATCTTTATACTAAATAAATATAACAGCTAAACAGTTTTAGCGCTAATGACAAACTATCGCCAAAATAATCTGATGAAAAATGACTTGCAACAGCGAGAGCTGATTAGAAACATTTATATATTTCATCATCAACAAGATATAGCTCTAGCATTATATATGTATATGACGTTTTTGTACCTTAAATAACGCACGAAATTTTGACAAGTCATATGATTGCAACACGATCAACTATGTTATTACAGTATATTGTGTAATAATTTTTCCTCTTTCCTTAAACAAGACTTATATAAGTATAAACGGAATATTGAAATATTTAAATTTATTTATCTTAATTTAAAACTGTACAATTTATAATTATTATTAAAGTAAATGTTCTAATTAAATTGAAATATTCTATTATAATTTATGTGTTATTACTTTTATTATCATATATCACTCATTATTAGTTGTTACTCTTTATATTCCTTTATTTACGTTTATTACCACCACCACCAGCCAATATGGATAGAATTCGTACAAAGATGTTGATAGTATCCAAATAAATCGAGATTGCACTGCAAGAATAAAAAATTATTAAATATAAATAAATATTATTAATTCTATATAATGATTCTTAAATATAGTTTAAATGTATAGCTATACATTTAAAATTAAAATTATTTTATAAAAAATGTTGATAAAGATAAATTGATATTTCATAGATCATGGTTTTTATGTCGAAAATATTATATCATTAGAAAAAATTATCCAATAATTCAACTTCAGGAAAGATAAATATTTGATTTTCATAAAAGATTGAGCTAATTTTCTTGTAAGATACTTTTATTAATATTAAAATTTCCATAGAAGCTATTAATTTTTTCCAACACAATAATCTTAAATAGGATCAAACTTTTAAATTACTTACTTATTAATCGGATCATACGGCCTGCCTTCGATGTTGTATGTCGGATACGTTTCCGCCTGTTTGATGATCTTTTGCGTATCATAGAGTAAGAATCCGGAGAACAAGAGGAGACCACCATAAAGCGCCATGGAGTGCAATCCTGATCCTAAGACAGTCGTAGGTGGCAGAAACATAGAACCCAGCGAGCTGACGAACACTACACCTAAACCGATAGCGAGTGGACCGCCCATCGCCAGAAACTTATCACTAGGCGCGCAAATGGCAACTGCTGACAAACCACCGACAACACCGGCGGTGTACCAAGCCGCCCGGATGACCAATGGTCCACCCAGGAGAGATAAGGGTGCCAAAACGGCGCCTACGATTCCAGTATGCACCAACCAAGCTATCTGTTTTGCTCCGAATCCTTCCTTGTATGGAATACTCTGTGCAATTATGCCGCTGCCGATCATCGCGGCCATTGTTACGCCCAGAGCGATCCATCCTTGACGCATTACCATGTTCATCACGGCTGGAGAACGTAGACACATAGCCGCGGATGCCGCGCTGGTTGCGATGGACGCGCCAAAGTACATATAAGTAGATTTCACTCTGTCCCGGACATATTGAGGCCATAAGCTATGTAAAAGAAAATAATTCAAAATTTTATTTCGTTACTATTAGTGTAACTAATTTTGCTTGAATTAAATTAAAAATGTTAAATAAATTTCATATTGATATAAATTTTAAGCTATAACAAATATTAAAATTATAATATAGTAAAGTGACCAGACGTCCCGGATTTTAGGTCTTTGTCTCGCATTACAAATGTCCCGGATTGGATCGAAATTGTTCCGGAAAGAGAGAAAGAGATTTAACCTTTCTAACTTTGTAAGATATTTGTAAACATAAAAAAATGTAAGCACGTGTTTTGTGATTTTATTTTTTTTTTTTTTTTTGCTTTATCTGTGATACGTCCCTCTACTATGTGGTGCTCTTGCCTATAGTTATTATTTAGTAATTGACAACAAAGCTATTCGTCTTGTATTTTATTATGAGTTTGGAAAGTAAACCTTTTTTTTTTTTGCTTGTTGGACACATAAAAACTCCAATTTTGATTATAAATCTCTTATTTTTCTTACACATTCAAATGCAAAAGAATTGGAGCTTACCTTGTAATATTAATAATTTGCATACCTTGCATGATCAATGACACCTGTTTGTGAAGACAGACCCAATCCATAATAACAAAGGGCACCTAATCCTATCACCGCTCCTCCAGCAATTGCTCCTTTTCCGATATTAAATGCTGCAAATAAAAAAATACAACAAATTGTAGAAAACACAACAGAAAAGGCATATACAGTTTTTAACAGTTTGCTTTAATTTTACAGTTTACTTAAATAACCCTACTGTTGGTGAGGCAGCTATGAGATTATTTTGTACAAGTCTCACATAGATATATTGAAGATAAAAATATTTAACACATCTACGATGTACCAGTTTCTCCGGCCGGTGCCATCGCTTGTTCTGTTGCGGTGACTCTCCTTCTCGCGGACCTTGTGTAAGAACTGCGTCCATCGTTAACGAACAGTCTCGCAATTTGACCCTTGGAGAACTGTGGTGAAATTGTTGGGACAACCGGCGTTTTGACGAACGCTGTCAAGCCTGGCGAGACACCAGCTCGACAGATCCTCGCGGCTAACAACATCCTGTTCCTTTAATATCTTTGTGGTCGCGATTTATTGACAATTCTACGGATGAAACAGAGACGCATATCGTTAAAACTGCGTGTACGTCGTTATAATGATATGTCAAATGTATAGTTTACATGAAAATGTTTTACGATGAAATTTTGAAGGTTCGAAGAAGAGAGAAAAAAGTGATCGTTCAGATCCACGTGAAGAAACGTTATAAAAATTCTCGTATTTACTCACATGATGCAATAGCGATGCGATTGTTTCCCCGAGCCTAAGCCAGCCAGATGATCAAAACGAATTTGATACAATTAAGTGACGCATGTGTAGACTACGCGAATTTAATTTGCGACATTGCGAGCGGTGTCGCCACGTGCTACTTATTGTCACGTGCGCGTGACACGAAGTTTCTCGATCAGAATGCGTTCGAAAATCCTATTCGTAGGATAGAATAACATTGAATTGACCAATCAAGACAACGAAATTTTTCCTTCCTTTGTTCTGATTAGTCAATTAAAAATTACCCCTTAAATTGAAATAATAAATATCAATCCCCTTTCCTATAAAATTTATAGTTTTTTATTAATAAATAATAATATAAAATTTAAAAATTAGATTACGAATATTAATCATTCTTTGAATAATCAAAGGATGTCTCTTTGAAACTTGCTTTTAAATTTGTAACTGAATTTCTTTAGTGAATTCATTGATTATTAGTCTGTAGAGCAAAGATTTATATTAGTAATAATATATTGATATATTTTTGTAATAAAATCTGAAATTAAAAATTCAAAAAGATAAAGTTTATATGTCAAATCTGTTAATATAAATCCATGTTTCATACTTTTGAACGCCTCACAGGTTTCTCTCTCTTTGACTACATAAGTACTTACATAACGTTTTTCTCTGGTCAAATATAGACAATGTAGTTTATTTTGTATTGTTATTGTAAAATATTGAAAAGTATCACTTTCCCTATTTGCATGAATTTTTTAACTTTTTCCACACATAATTTATTATAGTTGATAATTTATCATTATTATTTAACAATTTAATAAAAATTGTTTATACTTACAATTAATGTGGGACAATTATACTCATGCTTTAAAAAGGAAAAATAAAAGAAATATATAACTAAAAAGAATAAATTTTGAAATTGATTACTAATTATCACATAGTTTGTATTATCAATAATTTATTCTTTTTTTATGTATATCATTAGCAATTTAAACATTGCTTAAATAATGTAAATGTTATATAAGCGCATTTAACTATTAGGCAAAAAAATTATTTATATACTTGTTAAAAAAAAGAAAATTAATTCTTTCCTCAGAAAATTTTTGTGACTCCATCAGAGGATCTAAACCCAATGAATGGAAAGCGATGAGATTATCAGCAATAAAATTAAATGCACTTTATTGTCGTTTCTCAAGCATACTGTTTGAGAACAAAGTAATCTGCTAGGATAGGATATAGATATATCTTACATATTTAACGCATTCGAAGACGAGGCGATCATAAGATATGATCACCCTCGAATACATTAAGCTAAGGAAACTTAATTCTACAAGATACAGCGAGAAAAGGTTTGTTGATGCGAATGCATGATATTGTGCAATAATGTTACAATAGAATGGTAACTATGCGTGCCATCCGTGGATTAACTGAAGCATTTCTGATCGTTGTTTCTTGAGATCTTTTCCGAATAAAATCCTAATCCATCATCTTCTAGTTCTTTATGCGAAATATGAGAGAAGTCTTGTAGAGATGCTGTAAAATGATAGATAAGTACAGGCAAGGGCTTTATCTCTGATCAATCGACTTTTCTCTCGACTTTTTTTGAAAAAAAAAAAAGAAAAAAAAATTATGGAAAAAAATATTTCACAATTTCTTATGTGTGTAACGTAGATATGTTGCACCTTATTGCTTTCTTGTTAAGTATTGGTCATTTATTCGTTGTTTAGATTTGGATTTATTTTCAATTTATATATATATATAAGTATATATAATTTTTATTTAATAATAATTAAAAAAAATACATATACACATTGAAAAGAAAAAGATTATAGAAAAAAGAATGATTAATCAGAGACACTGTTTTATGCAATGCGATTGTAAATTCACAGCGAACGTTGTAAATGTCTTATGAATCACAAACGGAAGAGCATCGTAATAGAATTAATTCGAATTCCCTTAATTTTTCGGAATGTTAATCGATGACATAATTTCCGTGATATGTAATCCAATTTATCGATTGAAATAATTCTCAAATCTCAGGTCGCCTGTGTGATTATGACTTAATAATTTTTTAAGAGATAATTAAGGAAAAGTTATACATTCACACAATCCGGCTTGCCAGAAATCGAGCCGGCTGAGGACGAGGTCGAATGTCTTCTAAGATAGCCAGCGAACAGCTGTCTCGCCTGATTCAGAACACGGATCACATTGTGACGGCGAATCATCTTGTCGAAGTGCATCGCCATCTCGTTATAATCCATCTGATTACGCATAACAAAGTCTCGGTGTTGCAGCAGAAGGGTGATACATAGGAACATTAAAAAGGGATTGCCGCCACCGAATTCGTGCGGAGGTGGCAAGGAGCTTTCACCAAGCTGATCCTCGCTCGTTCCCGCGGGTATAAGATTAGTCAGCTCCGTGGCTTCCTCGCATTGCTCTTGAACAGATTGCTGCTGTTGCTGCTGTTTTGTCGGACTCTCCGAAACAGGCGGATTTTGGTGCCAACTCTCGGTCCCTTCGCTGTCCGACGCTGACTCGGACCTGAAAGATAAAAAGTGCTTTGATAAAAAATGGAAAACACTTCACTCTCCATCATGTGTATCAGCATCGATTTTTTGAAATTTTTATGATAGAGTTTTGACCTACATATGTGAATTTTATTCATTTTCAGACCTATAAGTTTTTACGAATAAAAAATGTATATATACCTAATGGTACATTTCAACAATCTGATCGGCGTGACGGATTTCACGCCATTCTGATCTTCCAAAATTTCACCGTCATATTCCAATTCTGCCTGCTCGTCCGGAGTCGTGGGGTGATGCTTCTGTTGTAATGTGTGTAACGGATTCTCCCATACGAAGACGTCCGCGGCTGGACTGCACCTCGCCAATTCCGTTTCGGTTTCGCTCTCCGGTAAGTCGCTTTCTCTTTTCGAGAGTACGCAATCGCACTGCATCTCGCTAGGCGGGGAAAGTCCAAACACTTGTCGATCCAGCGATTCCAATTCCAGTCTTAACTCTCTGGTCACCGATGTAGTCATCGGAAAGAAATCCGTGGAATCGTCCGGTGAACTCGGTTCATCCCTCAACACTCTGATGACACCGCTTTCGCTTGAGACACGCCTACAATGATGAAATATAATACTTTCGAATCGTTCATTCTTACAAAATATGATTCAGCTGTCACAGATGTCTTAATTAAAAATGATTACCTGAGTTCAGGTTCAGCATCGCTTGGCGTAACTTTGCTACGATTGAGACTAGTGAAATTCAAGAATTCGTTCAAATTTTTTACCACTCGCGCACATTTCTTTTCACCAGAACTGTCGCTTTGCTCACTGTTTTTAATTTGTTCTTTGTTCGAGGCAGACAATCTGTCTTTCAATTCGAGAAGATTCGAGTGTTTCGATTTAACTGGAATAGAATCTGTACTTAGGCACTTTTCTGTTGACTCTGTATTCTTTTTATTTTTTGTACTGGTCAAATCGTTTTCCGAATCAGAAAACGCTTCGTACGGCGAGTTAGATCTGAAAGTAAATATCTTATTAGTAGAATTAAAGTTATTAAATGCATAACTTTTAATTAACAATTTTAATTTAAAAAAGAATAAACAAAAGAATTTTATTTACTGAAAAATCGGAGAGTATTCGTATTATTGTTTACGAATATTTCTGACATTTCCATCTAAATCTTTCTTCTATACATCTATCTTGCTAAATCCATCTGAGCTTTATTTTATTCAAAAAGCATATTTTTATAGTTTCAAGTAACTTCAATTACTATGCAACTATGCAAACAAGAAACCTTTTCGTTTCTCCGTTAACCTCGGTAGCTGATTGTACAGTCGAGTCCTCCATGCTGAAGGTTTTCCGTTTTATCCTACTGGCTGAGGAACTCTGTCGTCTGATAGCGCAGACCTTAGTATATGCGTTTTCACGGATGTGCTTCACGTTTGGACTCGGCGGCGGCGACGGTGGCGGGAAAGGCACCTCGGCAAGACTGAGCTCGCCGGTCGGCGGTGACGCTGGTAAAGCGGCCCACAAAACCTCGAGCATCCTAAGCGCATCATCCAGTGCGAACTCACGTTTCATTTCCAACAACAACCAACGATAGCAAAATAGTAGATCGTCCGCTTGATGAGATTTTAAGTACGCGTAAAAGTCAGGGTCATAATGCTGAAGACCTGCGAGAAAAACCTTAGTATCATTGCAATGATATTTTTGTAGTGAAATTATTAAACACGTGGATGATAAAGACTAGAAATTTACAGAATAGATAAGGCGCAAAATGCATTTCAATAATTGATTACCTTCTGCAAGATGAGCAAATTTGGTGGTCATGGCGATGCCGTCGAGCATAAAGTTAGCCTTCAATCTTCTCATGAGAGCGCAGAGACAAATGTAGGCTTGAGCTTCGTCTCGCATCGTGACTAGAAGAGGCGAAGCCAGGTCGCTCATGCCCTGGCAATAACTTACGCTTGGATGATTTAAAGCGTACGTCGTCAAAATGTTGAAAAGACTCGCTGTGTTCTGATTGTCGTCTGAGCCGCCGTAAAACTTGTGATGTCTATCCGTTCTGAGGACGTCCTTCCTTACCATACCAGTGACGTAGCCTAGATCGCCGACATTTTGACTTTTTTGCACCAGCACGCGCCATCGTTCACGTAAATTCTGGTATTCCTGCGCCTTCCTCTTCATGTAATCCATCCGTTCGCGACCCGACATCCCTTCCGGATACACATTCAGAATATGCTTCCAGACTACTTTACGCAGACTGGGTTCGATCCCGCCAAAGTAGATAACAGCCCTCAGATCCTTAGAATGTATCACTTGACCAATCGGATCCAAAAATCGACGAAACTCAGCATCTGTTAACGGTGGTCTAGGAGGATGAACGTTTTGCTGATGAGACTCCTCGCCCAAGTTACCCAATGCACGTTGCACCATATTCAATGTCCTTTCCATCTGTGACGAAAAATTAAACGGGAGATAGGATACACCAAACAACTGTAATAAAAATAATCACAACAAACTAATAAAATAATAAAATAAAATAAAAAAAATCACAAGAAACTAATAATTGAAGAAATAATAAGAAAAATATATAATATAAAAAAAGAAGAAATAAAAGAACAAAAATAATTTTAATTACGGCAAAAATTCGTGTGTGATTTTCAATTGAATGAAAAGTATTCACTGTCGGATTAATTAATTTTTCTCATTTAATCCTTTCTGATATTTCTGCAGAAATATTAAGCATCTGTGAAATATTTTTAATATTACTTCACTGTGACCGATGTTGAAGATGCAATGGCACTTACCTTATTCATTATAAGACCGGGCAGCTTTGGCGTTTTGTAAGGAAACCCAGTTTCCTGCTGACGCGTCGAAACTTCTTGTGCATTTTGCTCCCAGTAACACTCGCAGTCTCCGGTTTCACCAAAAGGCTTTAGGTTTACTTGTAGATAAAGGTATGGCTCGGACGCACTTAAAGAACTCATGTTAGATTAAAAAAATGTTTGTGTGTATTTATCGAGACATATCTATTATACAGGGTGTACCATTTGTCTTATTTTTATTTAATTTTTTTATTATATAAAAATAGAATATTGATATAAAAATAAGACATAAATAATAAATACATATACAGGATGTTTGATTTAAAATATCTTATTGTTATATAAAAAATTAAATAAAAATAGAGTATTTTAGATGAGATTTCCTGTACATATATTTATTATACGTATACAGGGTGTCCGGTAGTAATCTCCCGACCTTCCATGAGCAGATAGAGCAAGTCAAACCGAATAGAAAAGTCCTTTACCATTTTGCGATTTGCGCAATAATTATTAAACTATTAATTAAAAACGCTCAGCGAACGATATTATATATACAATACAAAGTGTCTGGTAATAATTGCCCCACCTCTCCAGGGCTGACATAGCAAGTGAAACTGAATATAAAAGTCCTCTACCATTTTGCAATTTTCGCAATAATTATTAAAATATTAATTAAAAACGTTCAGCGTATGCCGAACGCGCTCATACGCGGAGCGTTTTTAATTAATATTTTAATAATTATTGCGAAAATCGCAAAATGGTAGAAGACTTTTACGTTCAGTTTGACTTGCTCTATCAGCCCTAGAGAGGTGGGGCGATTATTACCGAACACTTTGTATTGTATATATGTATAATATCGTTCGTTGAGCGTTTTTAATTAATACTTTAATAATTATTGCGCAAATCGCAAAATGGTAGAGAACTTTTCTATTCGGTTTGACTTACTCTATCTGCCCATGAAAGGTTGGGCGATTATTACCGGACACCCTGTATATATATATATATATATATATATATATTTAATATTATCTGTGATAATCAACTAATTGGTCGGTCACCTGATAAAAGCAGCGTCCAAATCCCAGTCCGAAAGTAAGAACAGATACGTTTCACAGCCATAGTCATCGATCGCTCGATACGAAACGGTAAATTCTCTGCAACACGCGAGCGATTTTTACGGCGTTCTGCTTAATATTTGATGACGCGATAAACACGATAAATTCAAGGATGTTTGTACGTTTGTGTTTCAAGAAAGAAGCTCTTTTGTATGTTATATAATATTTTGTGTCATTAATTGACTGACAATGAGTAATAAAAAACTGGCAATGGTGTATCTATCAATAATTATTTTATCATGAATGAAAAAAGAAAAGCTATTAAATTTTATCAGAATACATTTTACAGATTAACACTCATTGTTTGTAATATTTTATGTATTTTTATAATTAATTCATGTATTAATGAATTATATCCTTTTTTTCAAAAAATAAGATTTTTTCTTAAAAACTTAACTTGTGAATATAATATAACATTTTATCTTATATATAGTTTTGCTACATTATATTTTAATCATAGATAAAATTATTTAAATATTTTAATTAAATTTTATTATATTAATATCTCACCCTTTTATGTCAAAAGCTTTGATGAGAATACTCTGCAGTACTTCTATTGATGTTATTTGAGGATCCACACTAAATTTGCGGTATTCAGGTTGGTGTCTAGTTTCACACTTCTAAAACAGGAAAGATACATAAAAGAGTTGCGTTATTAAAATATATAAATTAATATCTTTTCAATTTTTAAAAAATATGTTTTTAATTAATTTATATAGCTATTTCTCATATATGTTATGTAATTACTATGTCTACCATTATAAATACTATGTATTATAATTTATTCTATTAGATTTTATGTATATTTCTATACTCAAATGTAGTCTAAATTACTCTCCATATATAAAAATCTAAAATTATATAAAACTCTCTCTCTCTCTCTGCTTTTTTTATTATCTTTTCTTATTAAAAAATGTTTGATTGTTTTAATATGTAAAATTGGAGGAGAGATGAAAAAAATTCTATTATACCTTAACTTTGACGCGTACAGCCTCTCTGGGACAACCAAACATGTTGACAGTGTATACTTTATTGGTCCTCCTTCAAATAAGTGTGATTTCAAGCTAAATTTCCAACTATCATGATTCTTGCATACTATAACTTCTAATTTCTTCTATATATTGATAATTCATATATTCATCAAATTTGAATATAACTGTCGTAGTAGTGAGACTGACTAAACTGAAAAATTGATAAAGCAAGTTCAAAATAGTATCAGTGTAATTAACATACATTGATAAGACTATATTAAACAAGAGAGAATATTTCTTGCCTAAGAATAAATTCTCTCATTTTACAATAAAATTGACAATAACACATATATATATTAATAAATTATAAAATATTATTATCAACCACAAATTATTACACAATAAAAGATTAAAGTATATTCAAAATTTTGTTAATCAAGATTGGATAATTTTATGTGCTATTGACTACATACTATATATTTTTTTGCAGCAGAATAAATAATAATATTACAATTAATGAAAACAGATGGAACAATAAATTTTATTCTTCATTATAAAATATATTATAAAGTATATTAATATGTAATAACACCACTATATAATTAAATTCCTAATTATTATTTATTTTTACTGTTATCGATTTGTCAAAATTATTTAACACTTTCCATTCTCGATTAATAATAAAGACTGTATGATAATTATTAATAATTACTGCGAAAAAGGCTGTGTATATCAATCCACGGTGTGCACACTAGAATGTACAATACACTCTCCACCACAACGGGTCATGCTCGTGTGCTCGCTTTCTAACTCGTCTAATTACACGTTCAGAGCAATCATATGTGTCTGGCAGGAGTAGAAGATCGGGAGGTCGACCTGGACGATGATCAGTAAAAACTCCGATCGCGGGGAAGACTAAAGCGGACTTTACCGCCAAAATTCCAGCCTGTCGTCGGTAGCCGTTGTTTATTACTGTCTGACGTCGTCCCGTCGACGTAACGCCGACGTGACAGCTCCGTTACAACGTTACAACACAAGCGTCAGTCGCGCGTTCCCCGAGCGCACTGTTCGATTTTTGCGTCTGCGACAGGAACGAGACATCACGTTTCATCGCCCCGTTCCACCATACATGACCTTCGATCTTTCAAAATGCAACGTGCTTTTGATTGAATCTTCTCTGCATCTTTCTAAGTATTTTTATCTTAAAGTATTTTTTTTCCTACACCATTTTTTATAATTTATAGCCTACGTAATATTTAATCCGAATGTTTTTTAGATACGTGGATAATAGTAAAAAAAAAAATTTTTGCAACTAAAGAAAAATTTCTTTTTGACATTTATATATGTCTATATGTATGCATGGAATAAAATACGAAATTAAATAATAAATAAAAACGCTCCGGTGATAAAGGATTGCAAAATAAAGCGCGATCTATAGAGCCCATAACCAACAAGGCGGGATCGCATATGGTCTGTCACATCAGCTGATACAGAGAACCGGTTGTCGTGTTTACGTCGTTTCGTATGGCTTTTGACAACGCACCTTGACATTTCACAGTTGGTGCACGATTATAAATAATATTACGCGTTCGCGTACGGACCGAGGGCGATCTGCTGTAGGATGAAAACAAGATCTTGTCGGTGATTTATTTCCTCGATTCGATCAGGATCAGGTTATGTCCACCATCATCGTCGATTCGACGAAGGGATCACCGAGGATCACTCAAGGGTACACGCGTTTTATCAGCTCGCCATGAGAACCGGCGGCATGCTGGACGGTCGCGAGTTTGGCAAGCGTGTACGTCGTCTCCTAGACGGCAATTATTCCTACCGTAAGATCCTGCTGATTGTCCTGGTGGTTGGCGGCTTCCTATTGTACTTCGGTCCATCTTTCGCACAGTGGCTCTTCTCCACCGCTAGAGAACCTATAGAAGGTAATTTTATTACTTTTAGAAGCGATATTTCATTATATATTGTACATATCAGAATTAACTATTAAGTTGGCTTGTCCCAAACGTCTTTATGCATTGAAGAGATTTATGTAAATTATATATTATTTTGCAATGATCTAGAATAAGAAATAACTGATTAATGTTAATTATCTACTTTTTTGTTTGAATATAAATTGTATTGTATAACATATATATATATATATATATATATATATATATTATATACAGTAAAATAATTGCTATACAAAAAATTATCTTTTTTTCTAAAGAAAAATGTATTTTTCAATTTTTTGAATTTATTTTAAAGTCACGCTATATAAATTTATTTAGATATAAAAGTCTCTCTTGTTACATAAAATTAAAAATTTCTATAATATTCATACATAATGATTATAGAAATAATTCATACATTTTTCTACAGCATTTGAGGATCACTGCATAAATGAAAGGTTGGCCAGTTTTTATTTTGACGCTATTGAATATAATGCAAATATTCTGCACAATCCACCTAAAGAGAATGAACATTCTTATTTGCCATATATTGGTAATGGTGTCTTTGGAGTCTCCGTTTCTCCAGAAGGCTGGCTGTATATTAAACATGGGAGAGCGCTTTTACTGCCTGTGCAATGGCAACCATTGATCTCACATTCTATACCCAAGGATAGCTCTTATCGAGAAGCTACCATTGTTCATTTTACAAACGGAATTGTTTATAAGTATCAGTGCCTTAGAGAAGGATATTACGTAGACTTTCAGTATTATGCTCATAGAGGTCTTGAAGGGATTTTGGTGCAGTCTATAAAAGTCTCCAATCCATTTTCACTCTCTCAGGAGGTTCCATTGAAGCCACAGGAATCCACTCATTGGAGTAATTCTCATATAGAGCCCATCAAGTAAGTAATAGCATTGTTTTAGAGTTAAAAAAATTTATAAACATTTATTTTGTCTAATAACTTACATACTTTTTAATGTATTCAGGATTCAAGTAGATGGGTTTAGTCATGAGTACACTGTTGTGTCTGGATTTGTATCAGTGCCCAATTCCAACAAGATAATAGTCATATCAATAATTTATAAAGTTCCACCTAAAACAGTTCAAGTGAAGGCACGTAGTTCTGTCAAATTGGAATTCTTATCGAGCATTCAATACAGTGAGCCAATCTCGTCTGAACAGTATCATATAGAACGCGATGCCACCAAGAAGAAGGCGATCGATGTAAGCAAACAAAAGACTTTTAAAATGTAATATTGAAAAAGATAATATATGTACCTTTTATCTTTTTCACTGTACAGTTAATGAAAAAGGCGATCGGACGCCAGCAACGAAGTCTGAGAGAGGAACATGTGAATCTCTGGCAAAGTTATTGGTACACAAGCCTAAGGATAAGCGACTCCAAGGCTGATGGTGCCATTAATGGCCACAAGATAAATTCTACCATGTATTATGTATTATCTCAAGTATCGAGAAGTACTCAAGATGTGGAGAAAAATGTTGGCATGAACGAGGGCTGCTATCGAGGTCACCACACCTTGTAAGATATTTAAAGTTATGTGTCTTATCTTTTAAAATAATTATTACATGTTTAATGTTACATACATTTCTCATTTATATAGAGACGCCCCTCGCTTGTGGAAAGACACATCGTTCATTGAAGCTGTGAATGAGATAGTCGAGGCGTGGTTGATAACATTAGAGAAACAAGGCTGCCATCATTTAGTGACTGGTGGTCCTGCGGCTGTACAGCAAGCAATCGTGTTAAGTCTTGGTAGTTTGAGATTCAGTAATCAACATCTTGAATTCAATATCGATCCTCAGTATCTCCATCGCGACTATTTGTTCAAGTATGATTTGCCAATACTGTTATATTAAATCAGATATTTAATTAGATTACATTAGACATAGTTTAAAAATAATCATAAATAGTTTATATCGAGAAAATGTGATTTATTGAAACAAAATTAATGTTTTCAAATCAAACTTATATATATATATATATATATATTTTTTTTTTTTATTTACAATACTTATAAAATAATATAACGTTAGGATTGTCTTTTTTTTTCAGGCGTATAAGTTATGGAAATTTAACGCATGTGAATATATCTGTAACAGTCGGTGAAGATAATCGTGCACTATTAGGAGTAGCCTTGGACAAGAGTGACAGTGTTTATTTTGGATGTGATGCTGGCTGTTTAGATGCGCCGGTGCCTCTGAGCCAGACCTATACAAACTTTCCCGTCAAGTTAACAAAACCTCTAACTGCAATACTTTATATAACATCTGATCACCAGCATATGCAGGAGCTTCGCAACGCTTTGCATGTGCACGAAGTGGATGATGGTATGTTTAAAAAAGTTGGTATATATTAATCACTAAGAAGCTAACGTGTTTGTTTCTTTTTTTTCAGCACCGGCGCATGATCACCAGGTGATGGCCTTGCATAAACATGGACATCAACTTGGAGGCTTGCCCACTTTATTCTGGGTGAGCATATGTTTTCTGATAATTGTGTTCCATCTCTTTCTATGTAAGCTAATTTGTAATGAATATTATAGCCATCAAGATCGGCAGAGAGTCCGATATAATAAACCGTAATATGATTGTATATAATTTTTCTAATTAACGTAATGTGTACATATGTATATTGTAATGTGTACATACATATACATATATTTTTTTAAGTGATGTATGTAGCTAATCATTTTTCAAGTGAAATTGATGTGTATGTGTAATATATAAATCTTATTTTTTTATAGTGATAATTACACAATGAATATATATTTTATGTGAGAAATTGAAAAGCAATGTTTTTTTTAATGCAGTTGAGAATCGGGCAAAATATTATTTTTGCTGCATATTTAACGCTAAAAGTGTTTCTATTAGTTTTCAATTCAATACAATAATATATTTTATAGGTAATTTATATTTATATGTATAGAAAGTACTATACACACGTAATTTTGTGATTCTCTATAAAAATCTCTAATGCAATCTCCTTTATAATAAAGATCTATAATAGAGACTATATGAAAAAAAAAACAAATTAAATTTTTTTTTATTAATATTCGTATAATTTTTATTTCTTCGTAATCAATTTTTGTACAATTCCTATTTTTTCCCTATTTATTATATTCTGAATTTATTATATTCTGATTTCTATTAGACAATTAAAATAATGAATATAACTGATATACAGCAATTGCTTTTTTTAATATTTTCTTTTTATTGAGATTAGATTTTTTTATCAAATATTTAAAACCCAAGTTCATTTAACTTGCAGCTCATTTCTTAAAATTTTTTGTGATAATTGGATACAACGTGATAAAAGGAAAAGGTTTTAAAATTTATCAGCACCATTAATGCTGATTACGAAAATGATTTATGTTGACAACATTTATTATAGAATATGTTAAATGTATAATAAATTACGCTACAACATAAGTATGAACGCGTACATAATTAATATATAATAACGTAGGATGACTATTGATTAGAGATCTGATTGGTATGATTTAACAGCAAGATAATAAAGGTTCAGTGGTTCAGTATGCCAGAATGTTTGTGAATGATTATTATCATTGAAGTCGCCGTTGACGAAACGATAAACGATAACTGATAAAATTAATCCTCACCTCACAGAAATATATGTATATCTAATGGACACAATCAATAAATAATCTTTTATTTTATTATAGAAAATATCATTGAAAAGAGTATTGAATTTTTCTAACATATCTATATGTTATTTTGAAAAATATAAGTAAGAAAAAATATATTTATATTTAAAATTAATTTTTTAAAAGATTTAAGAAAGTGTGAAATGTTTATTATAGAATCAGCCAATTTTAAGTGCAAAAATAATTGTTGAAATTTTTAAACCAATATGTAAAAAATTATTTAAAAGAACTTTATATGTATTGTTTAGCTAAAAATTGTTTTTTTTCTAGAGAATATGTATATTTTACAAATGAAAAAGTAACATAACGTTCATAGAATTTCGCTTCTTATTATTTCAATAAGGATTAATAATAAAAAGAAACTTTTTAAGAATTTAGTTGTTTGAAATGACAAAAAAATGCGTTGACAGCGACGTATTAAATTATAATAATCTTTTTTTTAAGCGTAACCATGACTAGAAACAATCATGAATTCTTGTATATATTTCACATGGACGAAAGCGTGTTGCAGATCCAACATCATAACGCAAATAATTCCGAACACGTTCGCGTTAACTTAAGTTTCTTATTAATTGACATATGACGTCGCGCGTTTTTCGATACGACGTGACGCTTATTAAAAAAAATTTCCACGAAGAGAGTAGCGTTAATCAGTCTAAGTTTGTTTAATCTATCAATAATTTAATATATGACGAGATCATACAGACGATATTAATATCACTAATTATTCTTACGCGACTAATCACATAATTTTCACTCTTTAGTCTGGAAGCGAATGTCTACGGAAAATAATGAAGATAAATAAATACATAATCTAGGCCGATAGAACTGACGGTTGAGAAACTAAAAAAAAATAAGGTTTCTTTTCTTCAAAACTGAAAGACACAAGTCTTTTCGCGAATAAAAGAAATTCTCGCAACGCAAAGGAAGAGAGAAACGTATTTCAGTTTCGAAAAAAAGTCAATTGCGTTACTTATCGATTTTTTAAACGTTACAACTTACTGCTGACTTTTATTTTCATTCGCAATGCATTACTATTTGCACACGATGCAGGAAACATCGATTTCACGATCGAAATGATCCGGCATTGAATTAATAACATGTATAAACATACAGTTAAAAAAAGGCAATCAATAGGTGATATAGGGCGTGATCTTTCTTAAAGTTCACAGGGTTGTTAGGAAACTTCCCATACACGGTTTCCATAAACAATCTAAGTTAAAAGTTCTCGTTCTATAATATAATGTTATTTACATAGAAAACAATACGTCGCTAGAACGATAAAATTGTACAATTTTCGAGTTATTCTATCTGATTTTTCGAGTCACACACAATTATATATTAGCATCACTATAATTCTAACGCAGCATCAACACTCCTTTATTTGAATCTCTTGGTTTTTAATTAAGGAAGAAATATTTTTAATATATATATATATATATATATATATATATATATATATATATATATATATATAACACTCAGCATTAAATATAATTATATAAATATAAAAAGTAATCTTATTAAGCTTAAGTAAGATTACTCGTAATGTGGAATTTGAAAGGAACCAGAGTTTCAACTCTATTTAGATTTAATTCGAATCTTATTCACGAAGATGTATTAATGTACAAGCGGCTTCTTCAAGCCGTCACTCTTCACATACGTTTAACATCACGCACTACGTACATATCGTATTATACATATATTACGGCGTCTATTTTATATCTTTTCTTATATTTACAAAATCTTATTTAATATATCGACTTAACGTTTTTAAAACACGACGATTCGATCGCTCTGTGTTTTCCTTTAGTTCTATGGAATATATATGAGAGCTCGTATATATTTATATATATATATATATATATATATATATATATATATATATATATATATATATCTGTTAGTTTTCCATTTGTGCACGCTAACATTGATTTGGCACCATGATATAAAACTTGATTTATTAATTGAAACTCTCTTCTGCAGTCGGAAAGGTTGTTTACGCGATAAATTGAGAATTCTCGTCCGCGACGTCATCTGAGAGATAGTATATACTTATTCATTTCACGATATTCTCTAGCTAATATCGATTTCAAACACGTAGATACATGCATCCAACTACTCGATAATCACGTTGTTCACTAAACGAATATGCGAAACTCCGTCGTAGATTAGGTATATCGCGCAACGGTATCACTAGTTCACATTATTTAATCACTCTAAGGTACGTGTTTGATGTACATTTCCGAGTACATTTCTGTCATTCACAAACGCTGAACGATACATATATTAATGTTTCTTGACCCGTTTTTTTTCTACAATTAATACATTTTGTTTCGAGAATAGAGTTTTCACAAGAAGTTGGACATCTCTTTTTTTTTTTGTTTTTTTTTTGTTTTTTTCTTTTTTTTGGCAACGTGTTATATCATTTAAGTAAAGTTCTCTATGACGTGAAGGTATAAGATATGATACGATGATCTGATAGGATCAGAGAACCTTTAACTAGGACAAAGTTAGAATAGCGTCTATCCATCTGGAGTTTAGAATGAGAAATCGCAAGGATTTGCGCTTTAGACGAGATGTTACCGTTAGACCTGTGCGAAAAGGTCTTTTCTTATTGTTAGACTAACACTGTTATATACAGAGTCCGTTAGTGTTTTCATTCGTTAATCGGTTTATTATCGCAGGCAGTTATATGTGAAATTATTTACGTACCCTCCTTTCTGATAATTCAATATACAGTTTTGTTATATGTCCTGTTAACGATATTTAACAATTGTGCATCCCACTACTTATTCTGTTAAGTCGAATAACGACTATTAATTTTTTTTTATTCTCTCTCTCTTGCAAACATTAAAATACTTATTTATTTATAATTTAAGGGCAAGAGAGAAAAATAAATCTAGTGTACGTTAATAAATAATAATAAAACTTTTATCTTCATAAAACAGAATAAAGAATCTCTAAGTTGCACATTTAAAAATTGTTGTTTAAAATTACTAAATTATTAAAAATGATTAACAATAAATTAAAATTTATACAAATGTTTCGTTAAAACGTGCAAGATAAGATTAATTTTTTAAATTTTTTAACAAAAAAAGTCTTGATAGTTTTTATTCGACTTAATCACGAAGACAACAATATACAGTCACGAAATGTAGCTCACACGATGCTAGGCACATAAGTACACACGTATAACAGCTAATAATATATGCACGCAGTCTTAACGCGCTATATACGTCTCTTTATATATATTCCAATATTTTATAATATTTTGTACAATTATTAATTAAAGAGTATCCCCCCCATTCCTGTTGAAAGGAAACGAGATCTTCCGTAACTATATGTATGTATATTTACAGGCGTTTGATTAGATGTTTTGTTAATTAAATTAATTGTATGACTGAAAGAGAGTTAGATTGACGGACCTGAGATCCGTGACATTTTTCAAATATATATGTTCAACACATCGAACAGTAGTTTGAATGTATCCTGTAAAAATGAGACTAAAAAATTATTTCTGTAGAAAATAATACTGAATATCCAAATTTATCTTCAGCGATGCAGATGTCTTAAATCGATACTTGTTTTAAACGGCGGATAACACATACAAATAAATAATAACATGTGTTTTAGGCGTATCGCGTATGTATGTACAATGCACGAAGCAGTCACACAGAAATTAAATAAGACGTTCGTTCTTTCGATATTCTCGAAAGAAAGCGATGATAACGAGTCGATAGAGATTTTTTGCCTTCGCTTACGTTCTACGCTTACGATGGCTATATAACAACATTAATATACATAACTACGTACTGCGCCGAAACGTTTCGTCGAGAGTCTTTCTTATCTAGCAATTCTTATCGTGCTGCAAGTAAAATCGTTTTGATTTTGCTTCCTTTGTATAGGAATACCATTATTCGTGGGGTCGGTGTGATATTTCCTTTTTTTTTTTTTTCATCGAAGTAATTTATCATTAGGCGTAACTCGATGTGTAACAACTAGCGCTGATGCATTAAAAATCAATTTATCGTTGTCTCGATCTTAGTGCATACGTTCTATCTCGAATTACGTCCGAGCTGAGATTGATGTACGTTTCATTTTTGTGAATTTATCGCAACTTCATACGTTATTTGTACCTAAAGTTAAGTGACGTAAAAGTTTTCTACATTGAGAATATAAGAAGATGAAATGTGGTATGAACTTGATTTGTACTTTTTTTATATTATTTTTTTTTTGTGTTTTTAATAGTTCATCAAAGATCTTTTTGAATAATTTTTAATTTACAAGATTGGCCAAATTTTTACTTTAAAGTCTAATTAAAGATAAAAATAATGGCGATGTAAATAATTCTTTAAAAACGACCGGATCACCGTGATCAAATTTCTGTGTTTCGAATATCTGACAGACAGACCTACGCAAATTGCTGTTGCTATTATAATGAATATTTTTATTTCTACTACGCCGACTATGACTGAATTTACGCTAATTACCTAATATTCGCATCTACGATTCACCTTCGAGTGGCAGGATGCGAAATTACTCGGTTAATTTTATTATTAAATTTCAATAGTTCCGCATAGTTTAGTACGTGTTCATATTCGTGTACGATTAATTAACATGTCTACATAGTACTCCAAAATCATTACTTAAATCTTCTCTTCGTAGTAGTAATTTATCATACCATCAATATCCGGATAAACTTGCGCAATAAATAGTGAAAAAATAATTACGCGGTTAAAATTAATCGTTAAATGATTTAGACACGAAAATTTTTGTGTAGAAGATACATTGTATATAAAATAATACGCTTGTTATTTTGCTCGCTATTTCTGTTTTCGAAATATTTGATATTTACCGAAAGTTCGATCAATCGGAAACTAATAACTCCATCGCGGTTATTGGTACACACGTAGAAAAAAGATTTTTGTTCGTCAGATAAAAATATGGACCAAAAACTCACACGCGTGACGTTGAAATGCTTGCGCTGAATGCCGGCAAGAGCGTGCACGTACGTGCGTCAACGACGAATAAAACACGGCATTTTCAGATACGAATAACTATACAAAATTGTAGTTTATAAAACGACCATTTTTTTCTCGAACATATTGCGGTCGTGTTTTCGTGTACAACCTTATTTGCGTGTGTGTATGTGTTGCAGTGTTTACTCTTTGCACTCTCGAGATTATTCTGATATTATTACAATAACATTAGCAAATTAAATTTTCTATGTATTATTTATAAAATATAACCAATTTTAATATTTATAGAATATAATATTCAATATAAAAAAGATATTGTTATTGTATCTCTCAATGTGTAATATTATAATAATATTAATGCTAATATGCAATAATGCTAGCTGCATTAATAATAATAAAAACATGAATTAAATTAAAATTTATAAGATTAGGCAGTTCAAAATTATTGAATTTCTATTGCTGGATTACATTTTAAAAATTCAAATAAGAGATTATCTTAACATAAATTTTATGATAATCATAAAAATTTGTATCTTAATATAAATTTTATGATAATCATAAAAATGTTGAAAAATTAATAAATTAAAAAAATTTTGGCAAATTAAATTTTATAATGTTAATAATAACAAAATTTTTGAATTTCAAGTAAACTTTAATAAAAATTTAATTCAATATTTATGACGTTGAGTCAGAAAGATATAATAAATGTTAATTTTTAATTAAAATATTCATGCATTATTACACATTGATTAATTCTGCATTTGTTAATGCAGAAAATTCAACAATTTAGAAAATAATTTTTGTTATCCAATTAATAAAAGCTTATTTTTAATTTTGATATTTTTCCAATCCAAAATATATATATATATATATATATATATATATATATATATATATATATATTATTTAATTAAATAATAGAGTATATTTGTCAGATTTAAATAAATAATTACATCATAAAATTACACAACAGATACGTGAGTGCAAAGAGTTGAACAAGAATTGTAAAATCACTCACATTTTATGGGAATGTACAAAACGTCTGGCGCTTATAAAATGCTGTCGAGTACGGCGAAACAGACGAGGCCCTTCGTGCTGGTCGATCTGTGAAGGGTACTGAAGGGAATTCGTCACGAATCGAGGTGACCGTCCGAATACTACGAAGAGAACTCGGAGAAGGTCGGCGAGTCGGTGTAGCTTAGAATCTGCTCCTCGTTCAGGCACAATCCATCTTTCCTCGCGCGCGCTTCTACTCTCTCGGAGATGCTGCTGATCGCGGCTTCATCGCGATCGCTCGGCTCGAGAGGGAAACAGAAGATTACATGGATTAGGAATCCCAGCGTGTTCGGAATACTACATGTTTCGCAATATTACGTGATGATATATAATCACAACGCTACAAAGCGTGATAATAAAAAATGATAAAAAGCGCTACAAAATGATATAAATATAAGATACAAATATATTATGAGATAGACAGCTATACAAAAAGTCTAACAATAAATGCGAGCAAAATGAAGAGTTCTATAGCGCAGCTAAACAAGCACTGCAACAAATGCACACTTTTTTTGCCAGTTCAGATTTTTTTCTTCACATAAATCGAGGATAAAAAGCCTAATATACTAACAATAAATATACTAAAATGCTGAAGCAACAGTATAGAGTTATAGAGCATTCAGATTTAAAAGGAGGGACTTTTCCGTGGAGCTTCTCTGTAAGTTAGCGAGAATCAGTTGCGTTCGTTCAGATGTTGCTCTGGTAATATATATGGTATCTCGCCCCCTGCTCGAAAAGCCGCTCTGCTGATATCTCCGTACTACGGATATAATCCGCTATTGAAAAGCGAGGAAAATCCGTCACCTGATCGGAGTCGCGGCGCGGCTCGCCCTGACTCCTCTCGCACGCTTGACACATCGCCAGACTTATCGGCGGACTGGCAGTGTCCGCGTTGAGTTCAGACAGTTCCTGAACGGTTGACAGCTTGCGCTCCTCTTCGTCGTCGTCGTCGCTGCTGTCACCGGCGCCGCCTCCTCCGTCGCTTCTGCCGTCGCCGCCGCCTCTGCCACCGCCGCCGTCATCGTCATCGTTGACATACACCTCCGCCTCGGTCTCGCGCATCCTCGCCCGATGCTCTGGACAGGGAGGGAGGTGTATGAGAGCGACCTAGCTAACGGAGGTCTCCTCGACCGACGGACTCGCCAACGCCTGGGTCTCACCGTTCGCGTGCTTCTGCTCATCCGCACGTCCCGGTCCTCCGCGGGAGAGCACGGGGCTGCTACGCGAGGCCGAAGTCACGCTCTGCATCGTCTGGCTGCGATTACCGGCAAAGCGCATGCTGTACGCCCCGCGATTCCCGCTCTGCAAACCGCCCGTCTGTGAAGGCCCGAATAGATTTTAACGCGTCGCGATGACAGTGAATCATACAAAGTAATATATATATATATATATATATATATATATATATATATATATATATATTATATACATAAAGGGGAGGTTCTGTCTTATTAATAGCGAATTCCGCTGGACGCATTTCCCGGATGTGAATTGCGAAAACTATCGTGCGATTTGCCAAGTTACACAAGCGTAGAATATATGTAAACATCTCGGATCAATGAAATGGAAACTTTGCTCAGCATAAATTCCACAAACAGTGTGGTAACTTATGCTGATGCGTTAAATTGATCGAGCCGTTCTCGTGTGTTAGCATACGCTTTTACATCAATTTGAGTCCGGCCTTTATGCGCTTCGGTGTGCATCGATGCATCCAATCGAATTCGGTATAACAATCACAATTATTCCAGTCTGTCTACGGATAACGCGTTTGCATTTATTCATCTGACTCGTATTTTCTCTCATGTTTGATTGAGATGACGATTAATGTTTGGTTTATTATTAATGTTTTAATGACTGCGTATGACTGCTACTTCAACATAAAGCATGTCACGATTCATCGGTTTTTTTTTATTATACTAGACGTTATGCATATGATTTTCTAAATTTCCACAATTTTAAATCTTAATGCTGAATTATTTTTTAATACGCGAATAAGATCATATTATTTCAATGTTATTGTTTAATTTTCGTGATTAGAAAAATTATTATTTCATTTCATTCGTAATATATTTTTTTTTAATTTAAAAAAATAAATTTTATTAATAAAGTCTACGACGTATAAAAATGAGATAATCATTAGAGTTAAATTTTAAGGTTTTCTATGATGTTTTACCAAAAAGTAAGACTTTTTTCGCGTGTAAGATAGTTATTTTCATAAATAGGATATGACCTAAATAAGCAACCTAATAAGCAATTTCAATCAGGAAATCTCTTTTGCTTTGATAACGAGTGCCCTGGGATTAAGCGACTTTAATGTTAATAAATGGAAGACTTTGAAAAAAAAAATTATTTATCCTTGAGAGAGAATTAAATTTATAATTCTTGCTATTAATAATCATTGCGCCATGTAATCCATAAACCATCTATATAATAATAAATCTTTATTTACATGATCTAACCTGAATTTATATTAAATTAAGGCGTTTATATTGCTGTGTGAAAGCGTAAAAAAAGTAATAGAAATTTATTTGTGAAGATGAAATCAGTAATTTGGATAAAATATTATTTGACAAAAAATCGCGTACAGCTTTGTTTTTTGTGAAATTTGGAATCGCCTCTTCCGCAAATTCTAGGAAAGACGTCTTGTATAATATTTCACATTTAAGCAACCTAATAAGTAATTTCAATTAGGAAATCTCTTTTACTTTAATAACGAATGCCCTGGGATTAAACAAAGAATAACAAAACCAGTATTTGTACATACGTTAGGATGTGCGGGACGAACGTTCTTATAGGGTTGAAACAGCACCAAATAGACCTTGGGGGTGAAGAGACAGCCGAGAGCGACCGAGGCGGAGATGTTGATGCACATGCACATACTCGCGATCTGTACCTGCAAGGTAGGCCGTCCGCTCGACTTTACATGTTAACAAATTCAGAAAAATGCGCAAATAAGGCCCAAATGTGTGTCGGGGACGTAATGTTTCTTATGCTTCTCCGATACAGACCTTGTAATCGTTGTTGGTGCCGAAATAGATGGGCACGAAGGCCAGCCAGACGATGCACGTCGAATACATGGTGAAGCCGATGTACTTAGCTTCGTTGAAGTCCTCCGGGATCTTGCGCGTCTTAAACGCGTACAAGGTACACATCAGGATCAGAAACATGTTATAGACGAGGGACATCATCAGCGAGAACGTAGATACGCGGCACGTCAGCACCGCAGACAGCGGATACGGATGGATCTCTGTGGTATCCGGCGGTTCGATCATCAGCCACACGATAGTGCCGATGAGTTGGACTGCGGTAATCCCTGCGCAAATAGGAGAGTGATCAGGCCCTATGACCCGTCGCACTTTAAAATAGTATTGTTTCGTATTTAAAGTATGACTATTTGCATTGCCATCGAAAAATGAATGAAGGTGTAGAAAAACTGAACGCTTTTTTTTCTACATGTATATCTAAAGTAATCTTTCTTATAAATTAGACGATTTTTTTTATACGACATTCTGCGTTGCATAATAAAAATTAGATTAATTTAAATAAAGATATAATTAAAGCAGACTTATAGTTACAGTTATAGATTTGTAAGTAATAAAATTCTAATTTATATAAAATTTAAAGCATACAGAGAAAAAAATATGTTAAACTATGAATCTGTTTCTCATG
The DNA here is from genome assembly GCF_047496725.1 of Anoplolepis gracilipes. Taxonomy (NCBI): domain Eukaryota; kingdom Metazoa; phylum Arthropoda; class Insecta; order Hymenoptera; family Formicidae; genus Anoplolepis; species Anoplolepis gracilipes. The sequence goes on from NC_132975.1 coordinate 6,876,619, forward strand.
TACTCTTTGGGATTTATTTTTGACAAAAAGCGAGATAAAATATGACGTTTAATTTCGATCAAAACTGCAATAAATAAGGATTGCGTCAAATCCGAATTGATCGTCTCTATCTTAGCGAGAAATATACTGATATGAAATTTTATCGTAAAAGTCGCACTATTATTTCTCTTCGTCGAACATGGTCCATGGCTTTTATTTCAGGGAAGGGGGGAGGGAGAGGGTTGCGCGTCAAGGATCGGCGTGCAATTATCCTCTCGAGGCCGTGGCTTGTCGATGTGTTTACCGAAGTGAGTGCAGCTCGTACTCACCGATAGCGATTACCACTTGGCTCTTGGGCGATGTGTAGGAGAGCCTCTTGATCTTCTTCGTGCCCTGGTTGAATATCCGCGATATACGGTTGGTCTTGGTGAGGATTGCGCTGTAACATATACTGAGACAGAGACCGAGGCCGATTCTGAGGTATGTGCAATTCCACGTAGTCGGCTTGCTCAGTATAACGAAGCTCATGCCGTAGCACGAGAGAATGCCCACCAGAAGGACGTAACATAGCTCGCGTCCCGATGCCATAATCACCGGAGTACGATTAAATCTAACACAAAACATTTTAAACATAGAGAAAAGAATCGAATGGACTACATAAAATATATTTTAAGCTAAATCTATTTTTTTTCTAATAAAGTCATTTTTTTATATATCAATTTCGTTTTATATTAATTTTCTTTTTTCGTATCTAAACAACTTACACATTAACTTAATAAATAATATAATTCTGCAAATATATAATATTTTTTTCACTTATATTATTTTTGATATTCGAAAAAAAGAATGACTTTTTCCCCAGTTTAATAATCCTGAAGAATATATGGTTAAGTTCAAAATCTATTCTCATACACTGCAATATTGAGTTGTGTAATAATTAGTTTCAGTTACGAGTTATAATTTATACGAAGGGTCTAACAACTAAATCTGTGTTGTTATCCGTGTTAACTAGATTCGTGTAAATCTAATAAACTAAATTAATTAAAATTAGTTAAGCTAAATAGAAATAAAAAATGAAAAATTAAAGTTCGAAAGTTCTATTCCTTTCTTGCATACCTATGTATAGTGGAATGCAGTAAACCTTTTAGTACTCTAATTAAGTAAGTTTAATAGGTCGCTAATGAAGCTTTTGATTAAATTTTCGCTTTGAAAGCATCGACTTTAAATCTTTTTAAGCGCTCTTTTTTAATGCTAATATTCCTCACTCAAGCTCGTTATCTTTTTATTAAAAAAGAAGAGATAGAGAATGTCTTTTCATTCATTTGTTATATCAATAAATTTAGAAGAATATTTTTATAAATTTTTGTTTAATTTAATTAAAAATATTTACTTTTTGTTATTATTATTTGTTACTATTTGTTATTATTTCTTTTTACTGTTATTTGATATTATTTGTCAATAACAAATGTGGAGACGATTTTAAAAACAATCTTCTTTATAGAAGAATTTTCTTAATAGAAATATTACATCGAGAAAAGTTATTTATTGCTTTCTAATTTTTTCGATATCATACAACTTTACAATAAAATCTTAAACTAAAAAGTTCATTTTGTCAAGCAAAGTCCACTTTTAAAATGAATCTAGAATAAAATCTATTTATTATCTTTGAAACTTTGTTTATTAAAAGTCTTTACTCATTGGTTATTTAAGATTTCTCTTACTACCTGCAAAATAAATTTTTCCATAAAAAAAACTAATGTCAAGCTTGCTAAAAATCTGTCGTACAATATAGAAATATAATAATGCATAAGGGACAAAACTCAACGACTCACCGCATGAAGACGACGGTGGTGAAGAGAGTGCTGAGAATGCCGATCGACGCGAATATCAGCGGTACCATCGCCCAAGGACTTGTCCAAGGTATGACCTCTGCGGTGAGCTTCACGCAGCCTGTCATTGTAGCATTCGGCGCATACCCGGGATAACACTTCTTGCATGTGTCATTGTACACGTAGGCATCCTCCCGACAAGCAACGCAACTCCAACAACAGGGTTCCTGTGAAATTGTTGGAATACAGCTTTATTATTCATAGGATCATACATCGAAACTGAATAATTGATAATTAATTGTTCATTATCTTAAATCAATAATGAATAATGAAGCTTATAATCATAATATCATCAATCATAATAAGTTAATAATCAGCATTACTATTATTGATTAATATTGACCATTATTAGTCTATGGATATACTTAATTTATCATTAATTGATTCAGAAATGATAAATAACAAAGCTGTAGCCAATGTTCTAATCGTTAATCTAATTACTATAATAATAATTATTATTAATATGATCAATTAATAATGACATATTTTTTTATTATTACTAAGAGAGGAAGATAATTACAATTCAAGTTAATTAACACTGTATGTGAATGATTGTATTATATATAAAATTAACAAAATAAGTAAGAAAAATAGAAAAATTTGTTATCGCATTTTGTATATTGATATAAATTATAAATAAATTGAATTTAATGAATTTAAAGCTAGTATATAATTCCAATGAAGCAATAAATGGAGTTTTACGACTGACGTACAAGTAAGCGATTACACTTTTGGTTAAGCGGATTTTATTGAACAAGACGTGACAGTATGTCGGTAACTATCCTTGTCTAAACGGTTGGAAAACATTGACGTAAAAAAAGCACATTCCAACATGACGTACGGTTCAGTGGAAGGAAAAATCCATTTTTTCATGCAGCTGCCAGAAAAATATTGAGCAAAATCGACTAGATTTCTGTCTGATTTTAGCAAACAAATAAATCCGAATTATTTACAGCATGGTCCATGGAAAAATGGTTAATAATTTTGCTTGTTACTTAAATTTCATTGTATATACATCGAAATAATATACAATTTTTGCTATAAATAAAAATTCAATGACATTTTAGAACTGCTCAATATTATTCGAATTAATACTTGCTCAAGTAATATCCATAGATAATATTAATGACATAAGCAGATAAAAGTAGATTTGTAGAATATATATATATATATATATATATATATATATATATATATATATATATATATATAAAAGAAATAAAAGGTAGAAATATAATTTAAAAATATTATATTAAAAACTAAAATAAGAAATTTTAAATGTATGTAAATGTGTGCATGTGAATGTATGTATATGTTTACTAAAATATATTAGACGTAAAGAGATTGGAGAATTGTATATAAATGGTCATTAAGAATTAATTATCTTATATTTAAATTACTAATTAATCTACGTGTTAGGATTAGTAAATTGCTGTACTAACTGATTCGTAACATTTTGTATATCATTTTAATTGTTCATAATAATATGATAATTGTAATGACTAATGATTACTATCATTATGTCATTAGCATTACCGCAATTAAAACTCTTGTAATGATTTTAACAACTATGGGCCGTATTATTCGCATCACGGATCAAACTGAGTATGCATGTGATCGCGCAGAAATGAGTGAATGCAATGGTAATTATCGTTTTAATTGCCATTACAGCGGTATTTATTAGTAGACATTTGTCAGAATACACACACTTCAGTCGAGTAGTGAATAAATCTAATTCGTGACACGGCTCATGCATCAGTTGTCACCACAGGCGTGTCCTTCATTAATTATTTAATTAAGTCGAGCTTAACGAATCGCATTTATGATCGTTTGATTGCTGGTATGTTTGCATTTTTGTTAAATACCTATGCTAACAAGAAAAGTGCAACGAGCCGCATTTTAAATGTATTATACATGTATAGATGCGTGTAATGTTTGTGTGTGTTTTCATGTTCATTTAATTAATAAAATAAAAAAATTTTTTTTACGAGGATATTTGTTGTCTTTAAAATTAAAACAGTAAATAAAATTATTGTTATAAGTAATATGTAAAACAAATTAAAATAATCAAACTTAAATTCATATATGGAATTTGAACTGAACATTGGCACTTTGTAACACAACTTTTATTTATATCTTAAAAGAGAAAATAATATAATATAAATATATAAATTAATCAAAAGATAAATAGATCACATCAGAATTCAATAGAAACTTCTCCTTTGATTTTTACTCGAAACTGGATCGATTAATTTAGTCGCGCACTATCGTATCAAGATATCGTAAGTTCGCTTCCGTGTAGAACACACTATAAAGTTTTTATCGAGCATTCATCAGAGTGCGATGCAAGCAATATAGAGTTTAATGAAGGCAATCGTAGGCACAAGACATGAAATTGTGCCATTTTCGTCAGCTTTTCGAGCTGCGAGTGTTGGACTTTGCTAATGAGAATCTATAATGAACATTGTGAAACTTTCATCACAGTCAATGAGCTCTCTTTCGTCACCATTGCAATTATCGATTAGGCGCGGATTAAAATTTTAAATCTCGCATAAACTTATCCCGGAAGCGAATTGTGGAAAAGTGATAAAACGGAAATGGCTGTGGCGATGAACAGATAGCTGAAAACGGAATTTAGGAAACTTTAAGACTTTAAATTTCTTCTTTTCAGGTTGAGTAGAATTTAAGTTAAAATCCTCAGTAAAAGTTTCTCAGTTTCATATGTACAGGTAAAAAAGTTTAAAAATAATGATAACAATTTTTGCATTTTTTCCTTAAAAATCTTGTAAGAGAAATATGCGTTTGCAGGCTAATAATATAAAAAGTATGAATGGGTAGAAGAAATGTAGAAGAAGCGAATAATACATAAAACATATGATTCGTCATGAATGATCGTCTTTAAATCCGGAAGCAAATTGCACAAATGATAACGTCAAGATAGGTGTGATGATAGAGAAAAAAAAAATAATTTAAAGGACTTGGATTAAGGTTAAAGAAAATCTAAATTGGAATTTGTGTGGAAAATTTCTTATCATCTCTATGAAATCAAAGTTTAAAAATAACAAATCATAAAGGAACAAAGTAGAGCAGAACAAATATTTTCATTTTCGTTTCTTTAAAAAGTACTTTGAAAAAAATGGAGAGATATCAAAACTCTATTGAGTGTTCCCGAAAAAAATTACAAGTTTTGTTTCTCCAAGTAACAGTTTTTTCAAATATTATTATGGAAAAATGTATGAATAAAAAAGAATTGCAAAAACAAATGGTTTCTATTTAAATGGTCTGGTATTTATAATATTACTTTTAAAATAAATACTGAATAATAATGTTTTTCACTATTCAAGTGAATAAAAATCATATTATATCTGATTTAATAAAAAAATAAAGGAAACACACAACTTTAATAACCTCTTTTTTTTTTAATAAGATTCCAAAGTTAATTAGTCGTCATGAAAGATAAGACTTGACGTAATGAGACGTTCGATAATGCTTCTGGCTACAGCGACTCACCATGATATCAAATTCTTCTTGTTTGCTCAATATTGATTAAGAGAAGCCAATTATCGGCATTACAGAGCTCTACAAGCAAACCGCCTTTCAATTAACAGAAAGTTTAATGCGTATGTCATTAATTACTGATAACGAAAGGTTAAATGAGCCACTTTAAACATTTCTAAGCCATATTCAGAGTCAACTCATAACTATGTGACCTAAATGAGTTATATCCCAAAGGATCTAAACGCCAGAAGATGTAGCTACATCCTTCATGAATATCTAGTTTTAATCCTAGAATATACAATCTAAACATATGGAAAGGGGAAAGGTTTCTAAATTAATTAAAGTAAATATTAAAACATAAAATCAAACAAAATATAACATAAAAATGTAAAAATAAAACATTAAATTTATAAAGTTCAATTTTAATGTTACAGAAAAATACATCGTTAAAATTCATCGGATTAAATAGGAAAAAAAACACAAGTAAGTAGAAAAGATTATTTATAAAGAATATTTATAAATAATCAGAAAGTTACATAATATTTGTAAATTTTTATAGTGCTGATTTTTATTATATACTATTCAAAATAGATTTTTTTACTTGATATTTAAATATTTTTGGATCTGTAATAAGACTGTATAAATTTTTAATTTAAAATCTGGAAATTATATTTTTTTGTAGTTACACCATAAAGATAGATAGAATACTCCGTTAAAAATGACAAATAAATATATATATGAAAACCGCGTTATGTACTATAATTTACTTTACCAGCTTTACCTATGTGTATTTATATCCAAAGAGAGTATGCGAGAAATGTCGGACACGCGGACGTAATCGCATATTTAGGATTAAACCCAATATTGGGGCACAATTATAGATCTACTTCGACTTGCATGAAATTCCTCTCTATCGGGAAGGCAGGAAGTGAGAAGAGATCAGAGAGAGGTAGAAGATAACGCGTGCACTTTATTAGACTATATGTAACTCGCATATTACGAAAGTTGTGGGAATTGTACAGTTAGTCTCTCGGTAGAATTTCAGTCAAAACGTGTGTTAGAATCTAATTAGAGAAACCACGCACAAGAGAAGCTAAACTGTTGTCAAGATAGCCTCATTGTTTCGTTAAAGCAGATTCAAATAAGTGCATATTAAAATATGCATTTACTGTATGTATTTGCTGCTTATTCCTGTCATATGAATTATAAATTGTACTGCAATCATAAAAAGAGACTTATAAATGTTGGAAATTATTAAATAATATAGCTTAACCTCAATGCATTAATAAGTTGAAATGGAATTTGAATAATCTCTTTTTGAAATTCATTAACTCCGAAAGCCAAGTTGATGAGATTAGAGATAAACCGCAAACAAATTTCGGTATGGAACAATAGGTAACCTGTAATGGGAATTAGTGGGCTATTGCTTAGTTAATGCATTGCACTCCCATTTTTAACCACTAATCTTTTGGTCAATCTGTTGAATTTTTTATAAAATCTTCATAATATTATAAACTTAATGTGTAAATCATAGTATTAATAAAGTAAAATATTTATTTAAAAACTGAAAAATTATATTATATATCTTCCATTATTTTTCATTTTATAATAATATTCATAATTCATTATTAATATTTATTATAGATTTTCATTAATTTTTTTTTCATTATTCGATGGATCGATAGATCCCTATGACTATATCCTATCAGCTAATAGAACCGTGCAGCACTCAGCGGTTCTGGTTATCCTCAGACTTTGCAATGTGCACTTACTACAAAATTGCGGACGTGTCCCATCGGGCAGTTATCGCTGCACATGCTACGTGGAATATGAAACTCGCCGACTCCGGTCGCCCATCGTGTCATGTTAATGTCCAGAGCGAGTCTGAGAGAGAGTAAATTAACCTTCAATTAATAAACTGGACGCCATCACTGATTTTATCTTATCGCATTATATTAATGGCACGGAAAGTGTTATGCAAGCAAAATTAATTTTCTAGATATTCTATTTATTTAAAGTAGTATAAATATAAATTGTAAACATTACAGTATAAAAATATTTCAATTTAGCATTGTCTGTATTGGAATTATGTCGATTTATATATATAATATTCTTCTCTTTATTTTATAAAAATATAATTAGGGAAGAATCACTTATTATAAATTATAATATGCAATGATAAAATAGTATGATGATAATCATATTTTGTAAAAAATAATGATAAAATCCCCCTTACCAGCTAATAAATAAAAAATGTAAATTTTTCTTTTATTGTATCCATAAAATTAGACATATTGTAAAAATATATTTCTCTTTAATATAGTGTGTAATAAAATACTATCTGTATTCAAACTAGATAATTTGTGGACAATGTGAACATTATCTATCGATTATGTATACATAGATAATATATGTATATATTAGATGTATAATCTAATCTAAATAAATAAATATATATATATATATATATTAGATTTTTAAAAAATGTAGTAACATTGATAGTCATATCACAATTTTGTAATTAGATTATAGTAGCATGTTATGCAAGACGTAAGAGGGTTGAAAATTAATTGTGCAACAGTTTGTGCAACCCGTATGACAAGTGGCAAAGTCTACAAATCTTTGTATATGAATCAAAGGCGGCTACTTACTCTTCCCTCCACGTGCCAATGAGGGTGTAATCGAAGCGACCCTCTTCCTTTCTTTGATACTGATAGATGTTGTAAAATCCGTAAGCATCCCCGTCGGCGTTGAACTTAATCTCCGTATTTTGACGACCTAAAATAAACCAACAACTGCTGTTTCGATAATCTAAATGCAATATTTATGATAATGTCATTATAACAAATGTATAGAATTTAATCTTTCTCCAAAAAAAAAATTTCTCAGAAATTTAATGTCTTTCCACTGACATTATTGCTGATTTTAATTGCATATATCTTTATAATAAATATAATGCATATACACATATATATACATACATATATATATATATATATATATATATATATATATATATATATATCCTGAATTATAGTGCTTATAAAAATTTATGAATAATGCATTATGCATAATTTTATTGAAATGTAATAATGATAATGTTACTTGATAATAATAATGAAATAAATTTCTGTAATATGAATCATGAATAAAATATGAAATATGAATAAAATATAAATCACATATATAGAATCAATTTCGGATATTTAAAAAATTATTAAAGAAAAAAGAGAGAGAAAGACAAAGAGAACAAAATTTTATAATATATATATATATATATATATATAAGTTATATATATGTATATATATAGATAAAACTTAAAAAAATTGTAAAATAAAAACAGTGACGTAAAAAGTAAAAAAAATATGCAAGCTATAATCTCGTAAAAAACATAGCCCAAAGCGTTAGTGATAAGCAAACGTTTGTCAGCCTGAGATCGAAGCGGGTTTGGACGTTCTGTCTGTGAAATTTATGTCAGCCATTTTACGCGGAGTTACGATTTATTTATAGGATACGGCAAGAAAAAGGATCCGCTTCTTTTTATCCTTGTTACGGTCCATACTTCTCTTAGCTTATCTCTTTTTGTAATAATTCGACGGAGGCACCAACCCGACAAATATAGGCAGATATACAGAATATATACAAAATGTTATTTCTAAACAACCGACGATGGAAAAAATAGGTGGAATAAGAGAAGCTCGCGAGAAAAAGTAGGTTGTTGAACAGGCGGCGATGTCGAAGAGAAAAGGGAGCTTAGGGTGCAAGGGTGGAAAAATTATGAGCAACTATGAGGGTAAAAAATCGCGAAGCAAGAGCGTGGTAATCACGGTAAAAAGCGAAGAAAAGATTACGAAAGCTGCGGCAATAATGTAGCAATATTTTCTCGCTATTATCTTCAGCGTTAAGCAAACCCTAAAATTTTCGTACTTTGCCTAGTTAAATCTCTCATTAAGACTTCTGTTTATTTCTCATGATGAAACCAGGAAAATGAGTCCAAAATCACGTTATAATGAAAGATATGAAGAGAGTGATAGGATTTCATGACAAATATAAAATGAAATTTATTGCTATTTCTTTTTTTTTTAATTTAATTTTTCTGAAATGGAGTATTTATAATAGAAGATAAATATTATTATTATAGGAATTTTAAATCTATAAAAATAAATTATTAAAAACTTATTTTAATAATATAAATAATAAGTTTATATATATAAGTATAATAAAATTGTAGATAAAACATTTTTTTCATTTTTAAATGTATTATCAGATATAGAATAGTATGATAATTAGTTTCGTTTATTATTCTCTATATTATTAGCAGATTTTATTAAAACTAAAAATAATATATATATTTTTTTCTTATTAAGTTATTGTTTTATCATCACAATCTTTTTCGACAAAGAAATATAACTATAGAAGTCTAGCACACTTAGTTTTGTAAAATTCACGTTTAGAAGTTTATTCGTTTCTCTCGTGGCACAGAATATATGTATGTACGAATATAAACAGGGATGTAAACAGGTATGGGATCGTCAGGGCTAGCAAATAAGTTTGACAAAGGAAAATACATGTACATTGTTATTCCGCGCGTGCGAGCGCGCCAGATTTGCGCTGTTCGCGAACTTACTTATTACGTAAAGCGCTTAAACAAGTTCATGACGCTTGTGTCAAGTTGTCGTCACTATTACAGCATATAAAAAAAGTAGCGCGTTGGTCAGAAAATTATGTTTCACACATTCATTTATCAATAAGCATATTACGACGATTCGTAATTCAAATTGCTATTGAATGTAATGAAGTTCGAGCGACAAGCTCGCAATATCGCGAAAAAAAGATGCGATCTTTCTGTAAGTAGGACTTTTATTTTTAAAAGTGATTGGATAACGTTGTCACGCGCGTAGTAACAGATCATGCATTCGTTTTCATTCTGTACCATCTGCAGATTTCCCATCCTCTAAATAATATTTGTCTCTGTTCATATTTACCTGCGTCGCAGGCAGGAATAAATTTTTTTTTTACGAAGGCAGACAAATTTTGTATTAGATATTTATCAAAAATAAACACTTGCTAAGTTTTATAAAAACATTGTTTAAAAACTTGTGATATAAAACGAAAAGAAAATATAATATAAGTTCAGAATAAAGAAGGAAAAAAAGAGAGCAAAATAAAAAAGGGCAACATGAAGTGAAATGTTTCGTTTTTGATACGGTCGGTTTTATTGTCAGCTTATCTGTGAAAATGCTGCGAGGAAAAATGAGAGTACTTGAGATGCATAGCCTTTCTCTCTCGGAGGTTAAACAACCGAGGGCGCGGTTTTCTTCGGATTGAGAGAAAGCCAGATAACGCCACAAAGTTTAAATCAGACTCTTTTCAGAGAGCTTGTATCCGCGGCTAAAAGTTTCTTTCTAAAAACCCAATTATTGAGAACAATGTATAAATACAATTCATTGTGCTTTATATTTGTAAGAGTACATGTGAGGCACTTGATGCACGTTGGGTTCGTATATTGTTCAGCACGCAATAATCTAAATAATTAAAATACTATAAAATCATTCCAGCGTTTTCAATAGTTGATATTTTTATTTCCGTTATTGTTTCACTTGTAGAGTTGTTTACATCAAAAGTGTAACAAATAAAATTAAATATTTGTAATATATTGGGAAAACAATATTTTTTTATAGATATCGAAACATTTCTGCAATTAGATTTGATGTAGAAACATTTATAGAGTAAATAAACTCTCTAATTTAACTTTTACAAGATTTCTTTTAAAAACATAGTACACGAGACCTCCAAAGGATCTCATTTCTCATGAAATTAGTTTGAAAATTATAACGAAAAATATAAATCTTTACTTGTCATAAGATTAATATTTCCATCTTCAAGTGTTTTAAAACTCAAATATTAAGATAAAGTACGTATATGTATTTTGATTAAAGTAAATTGTTTAACGATTAAGAAATATAGTTCTCTATTACTTATATATTACTTATATATTATTCTTTATTACATATATACTTTTATACAATTTAGTTAACACTTTCTACTTTTATGTAAACAACCTGGTATTTACGTCTCCAAGTTAAAGCTGTGCTGAGAAAATATTGGCTGGAGATTAAGCAAAGAATATACATTACTGTTATATTAGTTTTTGATGTATTCTGCAGTTTACTTTGAAGATTAATCTCCATTTATATTGCTAATATTGATAAATGAGCATTCCCTCTCTATTTTGAGATCAGATATTTTAATTATTAATATAAACTGTAGGAAATCTTGAGAGCGAGAAAGAGAAAGAGTAAAGAGTGAGAGAGACGGAGTGAGAGAGAAAAAGTTAATGCGTTGAGGATTGGAAGTGAACAAAGACGTAATAACGCAGGATTAAAAGATGAATCAATGGCGTTATGAAAATATTGGAAAAGTTACGGGAGGAAAAAAGTTTTACGCGATAATCGTTACGATAAATCTTGCCTGACACGCGATCATGGAATGGATGGTCAGGATAATCGCATTGCCACTTGATAGTGCGCCGTAACGAGGGACAGTCTTAATTGTATCACAGTACACCAACGTGAAAGTGTTACGTGCCATGAAATCGGGGAAAGTGTTTTAATTGCAATATCGATGGGGCGTCGAGATTGCCACCCTCTGACGTCACTGATAGATCGCTTTATACATACATGGGGAATGACGCAGTCGCAGCTCGGCACACATAGAATTCTCGCAAATACAATTGATTGATTTGTTTGAGTCTCTTAATTTAACGGCCTTTTTTGCATTCGAGACACGCAACGCTAACAAATATTTGACCAATTAATCGATACTGTAACACATAAAAAAAAAAAAAAACGCTAATATACGCGCGCAAGATACATTCAGTTGTTTAAATACACGCAGATGTTATGTAATTAAAGATATAACTTAATATAAGTAAAATTGTATATATTATCGCATATCTCATTTTATAATGATGTGTATAATTTAATTAGATTTGAATAATTTAAATGTTTTTAGCTACTTTTGTAAATGAAGTATTAAAAATTACTGAGTTTATCAGAAACCTGAATAATATGATATAATATGTATAATATTCTAGTAAAATAAGATAAGAATTATCGAGAGGAAAAAAAAAATTCCTTCAAATTAAAAATATATTGGTAGATTAAAAATTATTTAAAGAAAATTTGACGTAACTCACCAATGAAACTAACATTGCGAATATGTTGGAGAAGTCGCGGACCGTCCGGTGCTGGTGAAATAGCCTCACAAAGATAATGCGAGGTACCCAGATTATTTACACATTCTTCCTCGATGACATTATGAACACCGTGTGCCATGGCGTAAACCGCATCCACTAAAAATGATTTAAAAAATTCTGGTTTCACATAGAGCAATTCTTTAGCAAATGCATACTATTTATGTATCTGATTTATACATTATGTATAAAAGATTTTAAATAAGAAATTAAATAAATAGATATCATGTACTGTAAGGATATATATAATTTTATTAAATTTGAATATTGAATTTGAATTATATTTAAATTTTAAATATTTTTGACAATTTTTGTAAATAATTCAAAGTATTAAAAATTGCTGAGTTTAATCATGAAATCTGAGGAAATGTGATAATTTAAGATCCTAGTAAAATAAGAAATAATTCTCGAGGAAAAAAGAATATCTAAAAACAAAGAGAGAATCCTTTTTCGATAAATATTAATAATAATAATAAGAGCCTTTATATCACTGCATGTAACTACTGAATATTTTTATTCCATCTCACGATATTAATTCATTAAAAGCTCGTAATAAAATATAATTCCAATTTTTCTTCAATTTATCAAACATACTTCGCTCAATCGAACAAGTTTTATTGCTTCAATCTAATCAATCTCAAAGATTTCTGTTTTCTATTGTATACAATGGCAAGCTATTATTTATTTATTCAGGGATAAAGAGAATGCCTTGCTCTCTGAAGATGGAAGCATAAATTGTTGCTCGCGAAAATAATGCCTCGGGCGTAATTAATAAGATGATTTACAAGATTTATCTATCATTGATGCACTCAATTGTGCAGAATTTCCAATCGTTTCAAAAAGACCTCGTTATTTATCTCTAAAAGAATGAAATAAAAAAAGTAGAGAAAAGAAGAAAAAGCGAGAGAGACAGAAAGAGAAAAAGCCGATATAAGTGATCTAGGTAAACGTTGATCTTGCACAACTTTTCATGCGCCATCACACGGTGGCGGTGCACCGGACGTATTTGTTAACGCAAAAACTATAGCGGAGGAAAATTGCTTTTCTCAACTCGCGTCGCTGTTCCTCTGTTTTCTCCTGTCGCGGCTTCGCGAAAGTTTGTCATGAAAGTTTGTCCTGCCTGCATCGGAAACATGCAATCTAATCATCACGAACTGTAGTCAGCTGCGACATAATTGCAAACATTGGCAAATACTTACAGATAAATAAAAAAAAAAATATATATATATATAGTATATATAAAGAAATCTGAAATTAATATTTATATTTATATTTTTCAAAATTCTACGTTTCGTGAATAAGGAAATATAGATATTACTAGAATCACGTCAATTATCACGTGTACATAGTGCAGAATGAAGTGGATAATTTATAAAATAAGAGACCTCGCAGTTACGTCCTGATAAGAGGAAATCGCGCGGTAAATAATCGATTGAGATGACACGCAGTTATCTCACCGAATGACGTAAGTCTCGTCATATATTGTTGGAATTACGGTCGCACAGAGGCAGTCAAGTTTTTCCCGTTTCTGTTTTTGGGCTAGAAAAATGGTCGAAGAGTGACGAAAAGTTGGAGAGTTGCCGAGAATGCTTCTCTTCCTTTCACTCTTCCTCCGGTTCGATAGCTATCTTTCCGCTCGTCTTACTTCTCGCCCTACCTTTCGCACTAATCTTTTCTTTCGCACTTTGGGATATAAACGATCGTGAGTGTTCCCTCTCGCGCACAATTTGCGCTTTCCGTAATTAATTAACTGCCATGACACGAAAGAGAACAGTTTATCTATAACACATTCTCTTTTATCAATTTGGAATGATAAAATTGATGGGATAATTTAATCATACAATCAAATAATATGATAAGTCGAAAAGTTAAATTAAATTTTTAATAAAAATTAATAGCGAATAAAATTATTTCCAAACATTAGAATAGTAAATTCCAGTTCAAATAATGAGTTATCTTATTTTAGAAAAAAAATTTAATTAAAAATTTATCGTGTTAGTTGATACGTGAATTTCGATCATTATAGATTTGCGAAACTAGAAGGTATAATGCTAAAAGGCAATTTTCAATTGCTATCGAAATAAATCATAGCTGCCATCACATTCATTTTTCTTACAATTTTCTGTATGACATAAAAATGAAACAGATGATTCTCTCTCGAAAAGTATAAATGACGGTAAGAAAATTCTATACGTTACCGACAAAAGGCACCAAACCCTCCTGTTCGTAATCGACGAGGATCTCTTCGCCGGTGCAGCGCGTCACGTCGCTCGATGCATTCACGTTGAAAGTACATTTGTGATGCTGCGACCAGAACTCCTGGAACCAGATATTCCGACAATTCACTATCTTCCCCGACAATTTATGAGGGACATTGTTCTCTGACTGTCCGCGACACTCGTCGCCCAATCTTGGCCGCAAGTTCAAAAAGTAGTCGTCGAAACCTACAACAGAATCGAATCATACTTGTTACAGTCGAATCGTTCAATAGCTTCGATGCATTATGCTTTTTCGTTGGAAAAATCTTTCGACGTGATAAAATTGAAATACATAAGAACACTTCATTCGAGAAAGTTAACTTTATTGAATTTTAAACTTTGAACTTCTTATAGTGTGTCTGTGAGGCATACATAACAAGATATTTGATTATATACATTCAAGAACTTTCTAAATTTTTAAATCCATTAGTTTATAACATCTAAATTTTTGTTAGTAATAATCTAAATATATTAAGATTTCAGTTAATTTTATCATTTATTTATTTTCTATTTTATTATTATTCATTATTGTTTCGATCAAAAGTAGATTTGCAAAATCTAATTAAATGAGAAAATATTGGTAAATACTTCAGAAAATTATATAAATTAAAATCCGATGACAAAGCAATCGCAAAAATTGTATTCTTTGTATCTCACCACATTTGTTTTTTCAAATCTGATAATTTATAGAATTAATGAACATTTCATTTTTTTTGATACTCGAAAGACTAATTTCTGATAATTTGGGCCGACTAACGACAGTTCGACACTCCTGTTAATTACTTGGTACGAAACGAAAGTGCCGCTTGTTGCGTTTATTTTTTCGATCTGCAATTACATATATGTACGTATAACATACACAGATAACATTGCTAATGATGAGTCGTGGGTGATGCGACATAATCGGTGGCGCAAAATATTACTCACTTGTCGTGCAAGATTAATGAACATCAAGTCAAAGTAGAAACAATATCGCTACACAATGGCAACTAAGTTACATAATAAGCAACTCCGATAACAAGGAAACTCAATTATGGCACGATAAAGCGAATCAGATGTTAAGAACCAAAAGAGTTAATAAAATTAAACACTTTAAGTACTTTGAATATATATGTATATACATATAATGTAAAGTCAAACAAATTAAATAAATTTAACATTTTAATTAAATGAATTTTTTATATTAGAAGAATTTTTATTGGTTTTATTATAAATTTACAAACTTTTAAAATTTAAGTATTTTATTATAAAGATTTTATTTCTTTAAAAAAAGCTTCAAAATTTTATTTTACTTTCTACTCCACTAAAAACGAGATATCAGTTTTATTCTAATAAACAAATGCTAAAAGAACGAAATAAATGCACACTTTTTTCGAAAGTTATTAGATCATTCTTGTCGGAAAGATCATTATTACTATGAAAACAGCTTTTTTACGTTTTTTACGTTTTATGCGATATAATGACATTGACATATGAAAGCTTTCGTGTATATACATTTTTCATGCCGTTATTTGATACGCGCGTTTCCTTTTGTATCAGAATATTCGGTATTCTTAAAGCTCAGACTCTGACGAGCACGTGTTTTCTGGAATAAAGGAATCGAACTGATACGACTATCAAAAAATCAGCTATATCATGTATCTCTTAGCAAATTTATGTATAATAAAATATATCAGGATTCTTCAATATTTGCGACTCGTTGATAAAATACAAATTATAGAATGCGTATAAGTAATAGTATTAAAATATTATTCTCAAGATAAACCATTTTTTAGAGAAATATTATATACCAATTAACGCAAATTTTTAATTTGGCTGCAAAGATTGAATCCCTCTCTCTCTCTCTCTCTCTCTCTCTCTCTCTCTCTCTCTCTCTCTCTCTCTCCCTCTCTTTATAAAATTGTTAATCGTAAATTTTTTTTATCTTTATTTATTTTATATATAATGCAGTTTATTTAATTTATTTTTTTCATTAAGCTTACTCCTATTTACTTCTTATCATTCTTATTATATTTACACATTTCTTCTAGTTTAATATCTTACTTTATATACGAAAACGATCAATTTCAACTCTTATTACTTTGTTTGCTCCTGATTCAGAGGAAACTTGAGGTAAACATTCTCTTAATTAATCCGATTACAATAGGGTCACACGAGCATAGCAAGGAGTCCTTTACCTTTGAGAGCGTTTCTATAGGGCAGGATGGTGATGGCACCTTCCGCCGCGAACTCTTGATCTCGGACGGGATGAACTTTAGCGCCCCACGAATCGCTACCCACCCACATGAAATGGCCCGTGCGATTGGCCCTTACCGTTGCCTGAAGCAGCTTCCTGCAACGAGATAAGCCGAGCGATAAGGATGAATTATGAGCAATGATGATCCCAACTAACATTAACTCGCGACATGTACAATAGAGATTTGGTAAGACTTGCAATCAGTTGCTACAAATCATCATGTCACTATTATAATTAAACATTCTTGTTTTCCTTTCTTTTATCGTGCTTGTAATATTATTAACATTTTCCGTAAATAACGAGAGATGTAGCATTTATATTTTTTATTGTTATAATATAATATTTTAGAGTGGAAAAGTGTCTTAAATTTGTGATATCACATATATCGCATCTAATTAATAAATAATATCTTTGGATTTATAAAAAAATACGTATATAATCAATATATTAAAAAAAAGAGAGAGATGCTCAGTTGCATAATTGTTGTTTTGATATTGATTGTAGCTTTAAAATCTCAGTCTAGTTTATGTTAAATTTAAATTATAACATATATTATCAATAATTAGGCAGACCACACATTAATTTATTATTAGCAACATTAGGCAATATTTAAAAAACAGAGAGATACTCAGTGGCATAATTGTTGTTTCGATATTGATTGTAGCTTTATAATCTCAGTCTAGTTAAATTTATGTTAAATTTAAATTATAACATATATTATTAATAATTAGGCAGAGCACACATTAATTTATTATTAGCAACATTAGGCAAATTTATTAAAATATGTATAAATCCAAAGGTTGAGTTATACTACTTGTTTATACTGCTAGACTTATACTACTGATGGAACTGATAGAATTGAGTTATATCCCTTGGAATGGCTTCTGCATTTTATTGACTTATACTACTGAAAATGTCCCAAGAATCGTTGACTTTCACTACTTTATGACAAATTTATAGAAAAGCTAACATTTGATATTACTACAATATATTGTGTAAATAAAAATGAATTTTAAACATAATACTCAATCAACTTAATATTATTAAATAAAATAATTAATTTAATTAATGAATGATTTAATTAATAAACAAATTTTATCACCTGTGTAATTTAATTACTCATAAAAAAATAATAATCATCATTATCTGATTTATTTTAAGCAGTTAACATCTCTTTGTAATGTAAAATTGTAAAATGTAAAAAAAAAAGAAATTTCTTCCAAATTTCTCAATAATATTTTTATATTATTATATTAATTACTAAGTTATTTGGATTTGATACAATCTTAACAACATATATAGCAACTTTATAATATAGTAACTTTTCTTGTTAAAATTATAATGCTATAATTAAAAAAAGAGTATCATGAAGTTAATGCATAAACGTGTGACAATAAAATAATTGTTCGTTTCTTTTCAAGAAACCGATAAGATCAACTGGTCAATGTTCGATCTGATCGTGTCGATTATAGCAATAAGAAACTCGTAGAAAGGACGATTCCTATACATTACAACGCTATACACGAGTTCCTATATATTACAACGCTAAGCTTAAGTTCTGCAGGGAACCGCGATGGGATTCAATCGCATTAATCCGGAAAGATATCGACGGGGAAGTGCAGGAAAGAAGCACCGTTAGCGAGCCACAGATCAATATCAACTTATCACTTCATGGAAATCGAATCGGTAATGGCTTTTCTCCTATGTCGGAAAATTTCGCTCCAGAAGTCAATTATATGCCTCTCGAGGATCAAGCTGAGGCTCGTAAACAACCGGACGACATCGCGCTTGATGGAATCGGATGATAGACTTGCAACAGAATCTTGCATTATTTCCATAATACCCATGCGTATCCGGAAATATAGCATCGCTATTTCCATTTGTTTGCATCGGTGACCTGCACTTTTCTTTTTCCTTTTTCTGAAACTTCCTTTCTCGCTTTACTATGCTCATTTCAGTTATTGGAGTGTTTCTCAGACGTGTCAAATGTTGCATACAGAATGCGGTGCAATATCACCGAAGCATTCGCTTGTCGATATTACTTTCTTATCGATTCGGATCTTTTAAAAAAAAATTGTTAACGAAAAATATAAATTAATTTTAACTATTTTTAATTTATAATAAATAAGATTTTTAAATTTGATAAATAATTAAAAAAAATACGTGTCAATTTTAAATTATTACAAACAGTGTAAAGATTTTGGAAAAAAATATATATGTATTTCTTATAAGAATATAATGACAATTTTATAGGCGTTATATAAAACGTATACAAGTCAAATCTATACAGAAAATAAGAGGAATTATGTTTAGATTGAACATAACTAAATAAATTTAATAAACAATTACAATTGGCAATTTTTAAAAATCTCTTTCTCTATTTATACTTCATATTTAAGATTAAATATAAAATATGATTGTAATTTCGGGTTTAATTTATCTTAAATGAAGATCACACATACAATGTTATTTCGCTGCTAAGGGCGAAATTCACCATTAAATTTATGATAGGAATACGAATTTTAGTCTGCACACAATTAAGCTGTATGTATAATACTGCTGAAAACTAGATCTGGTTGATTTAGTGCTATATGGGTAGTTAGGTAGCAGTGGTTAATATTTCACGGCTTAATTACAACAGTTTCTCCAAATTGCTTGGAGAAAAACTTTTCATCTAGAAAATATTTTAAGATATTATACAAAACGAATAGACCGCATTTGAGCGAAAATCCGATTAGGTCTTATTTTTATTTCAAACTTAAGTCAATTATATTAAAGCAGAACTGTTATTAAAAATGTTCATCTTTTCTAGATATGATCAATCACAAATAAAATTATTTAATATCTATTTCAATCTATAAATAATTAAATATAATGGAACAATATTTATGCAGCTAGTAAAAACAGGATTAATTAAAAGCTACATTTGGAATTCTTTCTAATTAAAATTCTAGACTAATCTTAAGCCCTGTGTCGTATCTGTGTCTTTCGTGTCACGTATATAAATGTACGCGAGGATGTTGCGTGGAGATATTTAAATTTTTAATTTAGGTCGCACCACACGTCTTCCTCTCTTCGGTATTCCTACTTTCCTTTACTATGAGCTTTGTCACGCATAAGCCCCTTTTCAACTTGCGCCCTGATTCTACGTAAGAAGATTAGCTGTCGGAAAAAGTAACCAAAAATCTCTTTCAGCTAGCTATACTATAGAAAATAACATTGCATTGGAATAGAGTTGAACTAAAGGGTCCAATCAAACAACTTTCTCGTATTGCAAGAAACCGAAATGCGATCGCGCGCAAACTTTTCTGATCCCCTGCCCAATCCAATCAATGTCATAGTCGAGTTACTTGATTTATACTGCTGCTTTTGCACACAAGGAATTTGATATATTTGAACAATCAACGCCAATTTATAGCTCCGTAATGTAAGAAGAAAAATGTAATGCATTTAGATATACATACATATCATATTTCAACGATTTAATATGTCATGGAAAATATCAGTCTCAATATAATAAATAAAGTTTCTTTTAGTAAAATTTTAGTAAATTTATTAATCAAATTAATTTCTTAAAATTGCTCTGTTATATTTTATTATCCAGATTTAGATTTAAAAGATTCCTTATCTACAAATAAGTAGATATTTTCTTTTCAGATTATCAAAACTATGTATGTGTGGATATTTTTATATTATGTCTCGGACAATACCGTTTGTTTCAAAAATATTGAAGTAACTTATGAAAGTTGGCGACATGTCATAGAATAAAGTGAAGTGCAAAGGTATGGGGGCAGTCAAGCAATCGATCTTACGACGAAATATCGAAGTCTTTCCTATTGCTACTAGCAATTTAACTATTCACTTTGTCTTCTGTCCGATAAAGGATAAAGAACGAAAGCGAGCAGTTGTAACTAAACCTTCCTATCTCTATTCGATCGAAAGTTTGACTAGTTTCAAACGGATTGCAGGAAATATAAGTCGAATTACACTATCGATAACAAATTGGAAATAACTTCCTGGAGATTCAAATTACATCCAAAATTTTCAGAACGCGCCGCTCGTATACATCATATAATTAAACTCAGATAGATGTAACATGAATAATAATAAGATAAAATTTTATACGAACCAATATACGTACTTTTTAAAGTAATTAAAAAGTTAAAACATAGATGTAAATAAAAAAAGAGAAACACGAAGATAATTCTAGAATATCTTCTCTATATTATATCCATAATATTATGATATTTTTTTACGAGAATTTAAATATAGAGAAAGTAAAATAAACAAATCTTTAATTAAGAGTAACTTTGCTTAACTACAGGTTGATAAGCAAAAATAAAATTCCAATAAAATTCTTTCTTCACGAAATCATGTCTAATAATAGAAACTTTCTTTTGATCTGAGTCTTTTTTTGGAGAGTCACCTATGACCCCAATTAAAAAGCCGTTCTTTTATGGCGTTAAATTACCGTAATAAAAAAAAAAAAAACCTTTAAAGAGTAAACAACATACCTACTCTATAGATAGGATTGCCAGGAATAACGCGGCTTATGTTAAAAAATACTAAATTTTTCTAAAGTCGATGCCGATATTTCTTTTGAGTTTTTGGAGCCTCGCCAAAAATTGCGTCAACGTCGTAGAAGCGACGTCGACCGATGGCACGACTTCAAGGTATATCCATACTAGGTGGTTGTTCGATAATGTATCGTTTCCTCTTGAATACACAATAAAACCCTGCCGCTTTAAATAGACAGCCGCGCGCTTCTTTCGAGAAGGGAAAAAACTCCTGTTCGATATATCAACCGGGTGGAGGACGAGATAAATAGAGACAGAAAGGGAGAGGGAGAGGGAAACCGACTTTGCGATCCCGACTGGAAGTCTCTTTCCCTCCTCGTAGGACTACATCCGGCCAGTGAACGGAGTTCTGATCGATTAGGACAAATTTTCGCTCGAGTAATACGATGCACATGTGCAATAATGCCACGTGTCACCAAGTGAACCGTTCAGAATGAGAATGTAAGTCGGATAAATGTCACATGTATTCCAAAATAAACTATCTTTATATACACTTAAACATCTTTAAATTTATATGTTTACTTTGAATAATAGAATAATGATAATAATGATAAATCAATAAAGAAGTTATAAATAATATTTGTGAATAAACAGTATTTTTGCAAATTTATTAAGCATATCAAAATTTAAAAATATAAGCCACTTTCATTAATAATTTTAACAATCACTATAAAATGCAGTAAATTTATTAATTTAAATTTGTAAATTTTTGAATTATAAATTTATAAATTTAAAAAATACCATGGATATAGTTTCTTTTTGAAATGGATTTTCCTTCTCGTCTTTTAATACTTTCTTTCTAACATATATCGTATGAAATATAAATTATATATAGAACAAAGAAGTTATATACAGAACAAAGATATGTTATATAAAGAAGGAAATAAAAGAAAAAGAGAAGAAGTGAAAAGAGTAGTGAAAGAGAAATGGGAGATTTGATATTCCAGCAATTTCTCTAAAACTTCGAAATAGATACATATCATTAATCTTTCGCTTCATCGCTTCGTTATTTGCGGATACTAATCATGGGTTGTATGCATTCGCAAAGTTCGCGAACAAGGAAGTCTTGATGCTTAGTGTTATAATCGAAAGTTTCACACAAAGTGAAACCTCGGGCATGACACGAACTAGGTTGAAATATGTCGTCTGTGGGTCGACATGCGGAACACGTGTAAGATACGATTATCTATGTCTTGGGCCAAGCAAATGGAGAGCAATCGAGGAAGGTCGTAGATCACAGTTTCATCGAGCTTATATTACGAGGCAGAAAAAGCACGTCAGTGAGCATTTCACAAATCGCTGTCGATTCCTTCGAAATCGCTTCTTCGTGTCTCGTTTGTGAATACGTCACTCATGTAGTCGCGAAGGAGAAGAATTCTCAAAGCAATTTCGTAACATCGACATTTGCGAAAGAAACCAATAAAGTACAAAAGGAAAAGCGTCTCATATCTCACGGATAGAGAGAAAAACATGTAAAGCGATTGCCGTTAAAATGCCGACGTCTATAACAAAAATAAAAATTTGAGTCGACAAATTTACAATCTATTTGATATTTATAAATAAAGATATAATTACTTTAGTCAGAGATCTCTATTTCTCTTTTCCTTATAAAACATATTTTGAAGAAAAACTGACACTATCAATAATTTCAACAAAGTTAATAACTTCTTTATTATATATTTATAATAAAGATATTTCTATTATATCGTGTCTTGCAGACATTTATAGATGATATATGCGGAAATAAAACATTATAACACTCTTTCAGGGAGACTAGAGAGTTTCTTTTAAAAAAATAGTATCGAAAGATATATAATTTGTAAAATATTGAAGATTTTTTATAAATCAACAGTTCATTGAAATAGTTTGTTCTTTTCTCAAGGGATCAAGTGTACTTGCATTTAGAAGACACACAAGACACACACACACACACACACATCCGAAATAGTCTCTCTCCATACGGTTACTAAATCTGTACGATCCACTACAGTTTCAAAGTACTGCTTGTTACGTGTCGAGATGCTGCTTGATATGCGAATATACAATATATGTACATATTACGTACGGAGAATACCTATAATGTTTCTATATATATGCTCATAAAATACAATTTATAATAAAGTATTTCAAATTTGCTGAAAATAATAATTAAAACTCAAAATATTATTCTCAAAATAAACTCGACTTCAAATAAATAAATAAATAAAGAACATATAAAATATCATGAGCGAATCGACCTAAAAAACATATTTGATAGTAATTATCTTTTCGTATCAAGTCTTCAAGGCAAACAGGCAATTAAGTCTATTTTTACGTATTTTCAGAAGCGACGTACGCTAATCTTACGGATTTTCCAGCATTTTTCGATATTAAAGGAAAATGCGCTCCCTGAGTAATCCGTAACGAATATTATAAAAGCACACAATATATCTTTGTTCTTCCTTCTGATGTTCTCAATCCGTTCCACTTTTTCTTGATGAAAATAGCTTCCTTCGCTAGTTTCTCTGTGTCAACTGCAAGGGCCTGCACTGCGTTTTATCATAAATGTTTCTTGCATATCACGTAATCATCAAGACTTGCATTATTTCACTGTTATCGACGCTTGTGAGAAAAGCGCTCTTGCAACTGCTCGTCGCAGCTGCTCGACATTTAATACAGCGCCTGTTTCTTTGTATTCAAAGAAAGACCAGTGGGATTGCACGCTGAATATCAGGCCGTTTTGGATTTATTCCTTTTTACAGTGTAAGTGCGCACTGTGACGTTCTCAAAGTGCAAATGTTGCGGCGAAAGACGTTGGGAGTTTCCTTTCCAGATATTAAAAACATTAGAAAATTTCGCGATACTATCGTCGCGTAAAAAAGTCTCGGGAAAGTCTCGCGGAGATTAATAATAGCGTCAAGATTTAAACGAGAAAGAATGCTTTTAAATAAAAACGGAGAGAGAGAGAGAGACAGATTTAAAATAGATTTGTTATATTCCGGAATAGCAATATATTTTTGAGAAATGCAAACATTTATGCATTCATTAAATAGTCATGCTGCTTTAACAGCTAAATGAAAACAAATAAAGAAATAAATATTCAAATAAACATTCAAATAAAATAATAATAAGAATTATATATGTGTGTTAATAATTGAGAAAAATGTAAATGATAATAAAGATAACTAACTAAAGTCAATGTTTTGTATTAAATCCAACGTTTCATTTTCTTATGCAAAACTATATTAACTGTCGAGTGTTTGAGCATTTAAAACAACATATGTATTACACACATAATTCACAAAATGAGAGTAGGAAAAGTCCGGTAATGGACATCGCGTAATACCGTTATCTGTGATCGATTAAAAACCGAAACGAGAGCAGAGTTGTTATCATCTCGCCGCGGGAATAACTCGTTAACGCGCTAATTCCGTGTTTTTCGTTTCCGCTGGGGAGAAACGATGGCGTCATTTATTTCTATGCTTTTTAAAATTCTAAAACATAAAAGCACGATATAAAGTCTGTGTTACATTATTTTAAATTGCGTTTGTTAACCGTCACGAGGAGCACGCAAAAAATATTACTGCATTTCTTTTTCTTAAAGACGCGCTTTACACGCAAAATATGCAAATTCCGCGTTTCTTTATATTTAGAATTTTTTTTTAAATCGATTTGTAATTTAGCAAAAATTATACCTATTAAATATGAAAGCTAAAATAAGTAGTGAAGGATCTTTAAAAGAGTCGATAACTATAAATAACTTTTTGCAATTAATCTCAAATTATATTGTTTTATTAATGTGTGTTTAAATATTTAAGAATTGAATAAAAATGAGATTTTTCTATAGCTAGTCACTGTAAAATTTCATTTCAGGAAACTCCTAACTTTTTTTATTACATATAACTCGGAAGCTATTGGTGGTTCGCCAAAAGCGTTAAATTAGGTTTATGACCAAGACGATTGCCATAATTTTTCTTTATAGACGCAAGGTGAAATTATATCAAGCTACAAAAGGTTGCAATGTTCTCTGGAGAATTTCCAAATTCTGTTATAATAGTCGCATCTATATATAATATTTAATATATATCCCAGAAAACTTTATATATGCTTGCATTATTTGTTTATTTGATGTAATACATATGTGAAAGAATTCCAATATTGAAAATATAGTACAAAAAAAAAGACTTAAATTTCTGAATGTTTGCGTCAATGATTTATGTCTATCATCTTTAATTCTTTTCATGCTTTAAATTGCTGGCATATACAATATAATAAATATCATATTTATTTTTTTTAAATTCTTTAAAATTATGCCAATTAACTTTAAACAATATATGCTTGTGTATATACATATATATCTAACATATTAGTTTCAATATTATAATATTGCCTTATTGCTTTACATGTTGAAAATTTGACATAAAAAAGATAAAAAATAAAATAATGACATTTATGTAATTTTAATTACGGAACTAACTAAATTTATTACGATAAAGTACAAAATTTTAGAATTTTTATGCATTTATTTTTTAATTATGATAACTCTGCGATAGGATACGTTATAATTTATTAAATTTGTTCGATAAATATTAAGCGTTCGAATAATCAGGAAACTCGACTAATGAAGTTTCCGTTGGCTGAAAAAGCGGAATATTTTAGCCGGAATAATGAACATAGCATAGGAGTAAAAAGATTTTCGATGGTATAATGCAGGCTATGTTCTTTTTCTTCTCTGCACTTTCTTGCTTTAGTCGTCTATTGTTAAAGCCACTGAATCGAGCGGAGTCTGGCTATTTCAGCAGTAATATATGGCGCGAAAATGTCCGGTTGTAGTCGCGCTGCGGCGAATTTAGTATATCTTCGACAATTTCTCTCGCGTTTTGCTTGCTCTCCAATATTTGCTCAGCGTAGTAAGCCGTTTAGTACCGTCGAAGGGCTTCAACAGCCATTTGCGACATCGCGAGAAACTTTCGAATAACACTCAATGTTAAAGTACATCCTACGATCAAACAGACAACTTCCGGGTGAAGATCAAGAGTCTTCTGAGAATAAATTGCAATATTCCGTGCTACAGCAGGCTGCCGAGACCAGTCTGCCGGTTCCGGCTTTCCTCGATGACAGCTGTGATGATGAACAGCGTGATCTCCTCGGAGAGCCAAAACCGCATGTTACTTCCCGTTATGGTTATACGTGATATAGCACGAGCGTATAACACGAGCGAATGCACACCGAGAAGGCGATATTTTATATATATATATATATATATATATATATATATATATATATATATACTGTGAAGTTTATAAGATATTTCCTTATTTAAGATAAGACATAAAGATCAGAGGTTATTTCACACTGTCATTGTCATGCGAAATTAAAATGCTTGCGTTTCTTTCAAGATGTGATTATCGTGTGCTATCAATTTCTTTCCTCCCCCCAACAAAAATTTCTATTAAATTCCTTTAGTTTTTATTAATTATACGCTTAATGAACCATGAGCGCAATGCTGGTATAAATGATCAATAAGAAGATCAGTTTTTTTTGCAAAACATTTAATTATTTTTGCGTGGTATAAAACTTTTTAAACGGATCTTTTTGCAATTTTCCTTTTTTTTTCAGTATAGGAAAAAGAATTATAAAGTATATTTTCGTAAATTGCATCACAAATAATTTAAAAAATTTTTTTGTTTCTTGAATTAAAGAGAAGTTAATATTCCTGAATCTAATATTGTTCCGCTGAGCGGTTCAATTAATTCCAAATATAAATAGAATATTAAAAAAAAAATGAAAGTCGTCTTACGATAATAGAAGAACGTTTTTCTTGCAATAAAATTTTGTAATGCAAATATTGGTATTCTTACATAATATCGCATATCGTAATGGCACCCATTATTATTCGCATAACTATCATTTAATAATTATAACACACACTTACATTTGCAAATTGTGTCCGCGCTCGTCAAGCTTCGATATAATTACGATTAACAATTATATATTACTTTAGCTCGCAATGGCTTCTATAACAAATGGTTTTCCATTGGGATTTGAAAGCTCATATGAGATTTCGAATGAAATGCGATATGCATGTGTGCACGAATATCAAGCACATATTCTATTGCAATATTTTGCTATCGATGTATAAATGATTAATAATGTTGTTTTCCTGAAATCTCTCGTCTTCGATGATTAATTTTATGCTGGATCGTTTTATTCCATTGCGGTAATTATTAATTGCAAGAGAATGAGAAACACAAAAGTGATACAAAACTAATAATATTCATTGAACTTGTATAATATTTAAGCGTATATGAATGTGTAAATTAATCTATTTAATTAAATGAGCATATAATTTTATTAAATAATATTATATATTATGTATTATTAATATACAATATTAATAAAACATTGTAAAACTAATTGCATTGTTTCAGAACCCGAGAAAAAATAACTTATATAAGAAGATTATACGTATATACATGGTCAAAAATATGATTCTTTTTGTTGCGGGAGTCATTTATCATTTTATTACTTATTTGAAATTTATGGCAAAAACTGTAGAAGATAAATTTGAAAAATGCATCTAAACAAAAATGATCAATTAACGATAACATGATATATCTTTATTTGTTAATATCAACAATATATATTTTATTCATTTATTCATTTCCTATCAGATGCAACGTAAGTGAAAATTTATTTTCAAATAATACGTTTTACTTATACAAAGTTTCTATACAAAAACCACTGGAAAAAAATATCCAAAAACATTAATGGTTTATTTCTCCACGGTTATTATCGTTCTGACTTTAATGCGGATTATTCAGCAATGGCGTTACGGCTTTTTATTGAACTATTCAAGCTCGAATTTTTCGAATTACAAACGTGCAAGCAAATCGATTGTATGTTCGTCTTCATTTACGCTGTTGCCCGTTTCTAAAAACCGAGAAATATCGACTTGATAAAGCGTGAGATTAATTGCCGCTCTGTTATCTCGTTCGCTTGGTTACGTTTCGATTCCCTCACAATTCACCAAAACGCACGTTTAAACGTTCGTTAAAAAAAAACCCAGCTCTTTATTGTTCGAACAAAGGTCTGAGAATTAAATTCTAATCTTTAGTCTTTTTCCATCTTTAACGAACAATTAAATGAACTTCCTTTTGAGCAATACTTTAGGTTAAAAAAAATTATAAAAAATGTAAAAATCTGTTTGATGTAGAAATATATATATATATATATATATGTATATTTTTTTAAAGGATAATAGTATTAAACTGCTTTGATAAGATATGGCATTTTTCATTCGTTCATCTATAAAATTTTCTCGTTGCGTAACGCAAAAGGTCTTAACATTCTTTTTATCTTCCTTTATCATTTGTCCAGTCGCATTCTATAATTATGCAAAAGACGGATAAGCTTGTCCTGTCATTCTCACAACGTTTAGCAGCCGTAATTAGCTTAGAATGTTAGACACAAACGCGATAAGAGCACGTAAATTTGAACGTGTGTC
Organism: Anoplolepis gracilipes; assembly: GCF_047496725.1. Taxonomy (NCBI): domain Eukaryota; kingdom Metazoa; phylum Arthropoda; class Insecta; order Hymenoptera; family Formicidae; genus Anoplolepis; species Anoplolepis gracilipes. The sequence continues at coordinate 6,905,798 of NC_132975.1, forward strand.
TGTTCCTAATTGCGGGCGTTGATTGGATTCGATATTGTTTCTGCTATTAGATCTTAGTGTTAAGATAATCAGAAATTATGTCTCCCTTTATCCATTTAATCGGAAATTATGTCTCCCGTTAAAATTATATATATATATGTATTACTTGCTAGATTTTGACTTAAAAATTTGAAACAAATTTTCTTAATTACTTGCGTATCGTAATTTTGTATCATTAATATTAAATTGATAAAATAATATTAATTGTTAAAAATTTATTTAATTTTTATTGATAATTTTCTTATCTATTGTTTTCGTGTAATTCAATAATTATATCAAATTTTATATTAAACGCAATTTATATGAAAGATTGTTTCTTTAATCAAAGTATTATATTTTTAAATCTAAATGCTAAAAATATACATATTTTATGTAACGACGATTGCATTTAAATGTAAGAAAAACAAATTTGCCTTACCTTATGTTATCCTCGTCGACGAATATTATAATCCCTCTGGCATTATGCTTCGAGCTCAGTCGTTCGATTATTCTATCGAAGTCCTCGGTCTTGGAATTTCTCAGGATCTTCTCACTGACTGCGACACAGATGTTGTATTCAGCCGCAAGGGCAATGAAACTGGCGATGCCCTGAAAATAGAATTTCAGCCGCAAATAAATTGTTCGTCTGCTCATCGAGAAATCGTATTCTAGCGACAACATATGACACTGTTTTCTTGGTAAACAATTGGAATACAGTAAAGAACGCTTGAGAGACGCATCTACTAACTCATATTTGCATATTCATTTAATGTTGACGGTAAATTTTCAAAATTTGCATAAAATATTGCGGCTATTGTTTGGGATACCCAAAGAAAATACATCACGATATAGCAGTAAACTATACAACAGTAAGTCCTCACTCTTCTGGAAAATTAAATTTCACATTTTTGCAGTAAAAGTTTATTCCGTAGTATTTTTATTGGAACAGCTCCATACCTTATGTTAAATAAAAATGCAAATCTTAAATCAAACTTCAAATATAAACAACAATCAATACTTGAATAATTAAATCTCGAATAAAATTTGAAACCAATCAAATTTGAGTTTTCGTAATTAGTCAACTTGATTAAGTTATAAATAATTTCAAAATAAATTTGCAGTAATTAAAAACAAATTTAATATTGTAAAATAAAGTTTTAATTAACAACTTTAATATTATATAAATGTCTATACATAATTGCTACTGTATAAGCTACAACATGATAAATATTTAGAATGAACCGCGTGCACCTGTCTCTTGTGTTTTCGCACCACTCTATATATATATATACAAATAAATACATCCACCTAGCTCATCTGTCTTCACGATACATCCGGCATTTTGTGATATATTCCTACTTGTATATGTATGTAGATGGAGAACCCGCGTAGAAAGAAAAGACGATAGAAGAATAATGCAGAATGCAACTGCAGGTGTTATGGCCGTGTTTTGCATAATAAAAATCGTCACGATTTATTATGGTATGCCAATTGATGATGTATCCATGTTTTTCTGCAATAATATTCGACTACGTTATCATGATTACATAACAGAGCAATTTCCGCAATTTTCTACCTCGAGTAATTTAAATATTTATTAATAATGACAATACCATATTCTCTCTCTGATTGAAAATACGGCGGAACATTGATTACACAAATCCCGATAATTCAAATTGCCTGTTACCAAACTCATGGTGCAATCTAGACTTTTTGAAAAGAAAGAAAAAAAAAAGAAAAAAAAATGTTTAAAAATATTTATTTATATAGTTACATTACAATTTTTCTTATATTTTACTAAATTCAATTTTTTTATTATACTATAAGAAAATAATAATATATGGCTTTTGAATTTTGTTCATTAATCCAATCAAATTAAATTTTCATGAATCAGTACATTTTTGATAAATTAATACAAATTTAATTATGTATATCTACACATATATCTATTCTTTTTCTAAAAAAGAATATTTATTTTATTATACTTTTTACATTTTAATATATTATTATATTTTTTATAAAATATTATAGATATCTTAATAATTAAGTTTTAAATAAATCTTAATTTTCCAACGTATATCATTGAATTTTTTTGACTACTATTATTCAATGTAATTATAACAAGAGTTAACACAAAGCTTCTATTTTTATGACAATACCCGGAACTAATTTTCTAGGATTAAGACTTTTCTTTATTGTCTATTGTAAGAACAACTAAATAAGAAAGAGAAAATTGGTAAGACTGCCCCAACACCCCGCTGTGGAATAAAAGGTTACAATTGTGTTAAAATAAACTCTACTTCAAACTGTACGACAAAATTGTTCCGCGGTTTATTTACTTTTACTGTCAAAATTTTTTTATTTTTAATACTTAAAAATTATTAACGAATTAACATTTTTGTCGAGAAAAATATCAAATTAAAACTTTTCAAAAAATGTAAATTTAAAATATATTCTATCAAATATATAAAAGCAATTTAGAGATAATTGTTTTAATTGTAATTTAAAGATAAAATTATATGCAATTGCAAAATTGAACAAATAAATCTAAAAAATCGAATATTTTATTATTCAAAACAAAAGATCTCGAAATAAAAAAATTAAATTATTATTGCATCAAATCTTTAAATTTTTATGTTACCGAACACAAAGACATAAAGGAGAAAAAAAATGTTAAATAGCATTCCGAGGAAATAAAGAATTCAATCAGGGAAAAAGCAATAAAAAAAATTAAAATATCTGAGATGCCAAACGGAGATGCAATACAGAGATAATGTGAATTCAATTGGTACTATAACGAAAAGAACAGCGACAATGAGAAGAACAGACAAATGACGTAGTTATCCAAGAATAATGAGAATTGCTACAACAAGAAAATGTTGCTTTATCGAACGATTTACTTAACGAGGCTCACTTCCTTTAACAATTGATCGCGATCTCGTTTTTTTTATTTCTATATATATATAATTCCGATTCTTTTTTTAGATCTCTCGGTATATTATAAGCTTCATTATGTGTATTTGTGTCTAGAAGATAATAACCTTGAGTTCTTGATGATCCAAAATTACATATGATTTTATTCTTTGTCGTCTCTTTAGTAAAATTCAGTAGTCATTTCTTTAATGTGATTTTAATTGTAATTTAAAGATAAAATTATATGCAATTGCAAAATTGAACAAATAAATCTAAAAAATCGAATATTTTATTATTCAAAACAAAAGATCTCGAAATAAAAAATTTAAATTATTATTGCATCAAATCTTTAAATTTTTATGTTACCGAACACAAAGACATAAAGGAGAAAAAAAATGTTAAATAGCATTCCGAGGAAATAAAGAATTCAACTCGTATTAGTAATTGTAAAATACGAATGTAAATCGTTGAAAGTACTTAGAAAATGCTAGTGTTGCAGAAGAATCCCATATATACCGTAGTCTCCTTTGACCGCAGTTTGTACGGCGTTTTTCGTTCCTTAATTCGTGATATAAATCGTCCCATGCATTTTATCTCGTGCCGTTATAAGGATATTAACGAAGCCACGTTCGTATAATCGCTTTAGGCGAGCTTACGCCTGAAATATGCATCGCATTTTGCAACCGCAAGTGTACTGAGAGCCTAGCATTTGGCGGAAAAAAGGGACTCATAATTTCCTTAAAAAACCAAAAGAAAGTTTTATTATCCTCTTGATCACCATCGTAATAAGATTAGATTTAAGATCAAGCCTTAAGCGTTTCACACACGTAATATATGTTTTTTTAAATCTACTTCCAAAAAACATTACATTTAAATATCTCATTATTATACAAAACTTATTATTTGTTTCATTTTATATTATAAATGTGAGAGTTCAATTTATATATGGACAAATATTTTTCAATAAAATATTTTGCATAAATTTTTGATTTTTCTTTATATTGAATATAATTATTTCCTATAATTAAAATAGATCAACATTATCGCGCGGTTTCTATATATTTATTATAGGAATCGCGCGCGCGATATTTATTCATGCGAAGTAATCGTTGGACTATTGTGATACCTGATAGAGATTAATTAGACTGATCACTGGCACTGTTTAATTACTCGGAACGTGATTACCATCATTCCGTCTGGTGTCCTTTCGAGAGCGCGCGCAGCCGGTACAATTCACGACGTCGGTAGATTTACACGTTCCAAGACGCGGAACATTCCATTGTCACGGACATAATCGTCAGGAATCGACCGTCTCGCTAGTATAATTGGGCCATAAAATCGTATCTCGATCAATATTCAAGCGAATATGAAAAATTCTTACGCGACGCTTCCTGAACATAAGAGAAATTATGGGCATTGTCAGTTGAGTTACCGCGCTCGTTAAATTATTATACCTACCCGTTCGGTTAGTAATTATACGGCAATAATACAAAACGATATTGGAATTTTAATATTAAAGAAAATTGCATCTATTCAAACCGAAATTTAAAAAAATAGGTAACAGACAGTGTAAGTAATAAATGATGAGATCGAGTAAAAGAGATTTGCGAAGATTTAAAAAGGACTGATACGATTAATACGATAAATTAATCGTTAATAATAAATTATAAATATTAGGAATGCTTAAAAAATTAAATTTTTTAAAAAATTATTAATATATTAACTTTATTATATTAAGAAATATCCAGGTTTAACGTTATATTTTAATATTTTATAAGTTATGTATTATTATAAATTAAATATGTATTACTTTAAATTAAATATTAAAATATATTCGGACTCTTTTATATATTCCAAACTTTTTCAAAATTCATAAATTTTATCATAAACTTTTATATATATATATAGTACTCAGCATAGTACTAGCATCAGATTATTGACAGAAAAGAAATAAATTAAAATTCCCATTGCATTTAATAATTTTTTCACATTTCTAATATACCTATATTTTACATAATTTCTTCTAGAAAGTTTGCAATTAAGAAACAAAAAATTCAAGGAGCACAAAGCGGGCCGACCAGAAAGTTTTGTTTCTGCAATTTTTATAAGATTGGACTGCTCTGGTAATCTCTTCACGTGGAATTTCCCGTCGCATACTAATCGACTAATTTGAGCAACGGATGGTGCTGTAATATCACGTTTTCTTGCCTGATTGCACAATTAGTTTTGTCTTCGCTTGTTAACGCGGTCGCACATATAACGATTTCATATCATAATTACCATCATTATAATAACTATTATTCAACAGCATTAACACGATTGTGCGGTGTGATCTAATGAGATAATACAATTAAGTGTTACATTGCGTTATTATAATCGATATTATGTAGATATTTTCTTTTTATTAATTTTTAGTATAATTGGATTTTAGAATTAATATATATTTAATTAATTTATATATATACATATATATATAATAAAAGCCAAAATAATATTTTATACAGATTATTTTTTAAAAATCGACGAATAATATTACTATAATTGGAAATTTTAAAACTTTGTTATAATTTAAAAATATTGAAACATGAAATACATACATGTTGCCAATAAAGACAAATTCACGTATGTGAAGTTGGCTCCTTATTATTAAAAATTAAAAAAAATCGATTAGAGTTCTGATTGCTCCCTTCTACAGTTTTCTATTCCATTTTAGAAATAATTCCGTCGTTCCGAAATAAAGTTCCGAAAATGGCATTTGAAAGTACGAAGGGTCAACTTTACATTTTTCGCAACTTTGAAACGGTATAACTTTTTTATTATCAACTTTAGAGTTTTAATTATTAAGGATAATTGTTAGAACTTTTTGGGGGCCATCAGAATTCTCAACAGAATTATCGATTTCCGACAAAAATTTTCACCCCTGTTGAACTTAAAATTAGAAAATTTCCGAAATCAAAACTTCGACCAGCAAGTGTCAAAAAAAGAAAAGCGAGGATTTTTTATTTCGCGTTATATTAGCTCTTCGAGTGTTAATTGTGAATTGTCGACAAAACTGTCGGTTATCAAGAAAAATTTTCACCTCGATAAGACGAATACTTAAAGTCTTATAGAGGGACAATCAGAACCCTAATCACTTTTTTTAATTTTTCATAATAAGAGGCTAATTTCACATATGTGACAAATTCATATTTTCCTTTTACAAATTTTATACACTACGATATTTAATAGATAATTATCGACGAATTATCAAAAGAATGTTTGTAGTTAAATACAATAACATTTTTATAATTGTTGCATATTATTAGAACAAGAATACGTTTTCTTTGCTAAATGTTTAGAAAATGTAATAATAATAATTTTTAAGAATATCTTATAATACATTAAAAAAAATACCGTTCTAAAATTATTGTTCCAAAAGAGAACAAAGTTTTAATACAAATTTAATTAATTTGTTAAATACGACAGGGAACTTCGCAATAACTTATATCTTGCCTATTTTTGAATTGAATTTACGTATATGTTGACTTTTTTTAATATGTATAATTTACGTATAATGTGTTGACTTTTTCAATTTAAATTCAGCACTCACCTTCTCGCCATATTCGCCTTCCACTGCAACCGTAGAAACATATTTCCATCCGAGTAGATGGATGACCTCGACGATCGCCTGTGCTTGAAAATTGTCAGGTGGTACCACTCTACTAAAGTACTCAAATCGACTTTTATCCGAAAGTTCTGTGCTGGTGGATGCGTAACTTATTTGCGGTATCTGCAATCATATAGGTAGCAATGTAATAATAGAGGAATGAAAAATATCACTGTTATTACTTATGTGAACAAATATAAAAATAATTACGATACGGTAGAGAGAAAAGAGAAGAAAGTTTTATATGCAAAATATTTTTCATAAAAAGATAAGTATTATGTTTACTGTCTATACACATACACTATTTATATAAACGTTATTAAATTTCGTGTTTTATATTGTTTATTAAAAAAGTTCTATTTATTTTATTTCATGCAATAACTAGATAAAAAAATACTCAATAACGTGTATATATTATTTATATATATATGTATATGTACATATACGTTATTGAGTATTATTTTTTATCTATAGTTATATTGCATTAATTTAATGTAACGGCTACGTCTATATACATATTATATTAGACGCAGCTGTTGAATATAATATTTTTGAATATAATATTTTTCGAAACTATTTCTTCTCGCAATATTTATTTCAAATGTAAATCATATAAAACACGAAAATGCAAGTATGTATTTCACAGAAGTGAGGTGAATATCCTGCGTTACTTGATACACGATCCCGTTTCTTGTCGTAAATACGGCTCGTAACTTTACAGCATCTGTGCGCAGGCAGTATCGCGAATCTAATAATCTGTTGTCTGTTGAAAGTGACTAAGTTTCCATCTCTCTCGAGCTTCTTTGGCTGCAACGGATAATTCTATTTTTGCACAAAGAGCGTGCTCCGCTTAGACAGTTTCCTGTTGATAGCATTGTTCCTTAACAGATGTTATTGGCATTATCACGTGTCCTTGTCGAGCCTATAGCGACATATACGTGAAGATCGACAATAGCACGTGAAAGCGGTGCCCGTATTATCGCCTCCCTATTAATTTGCATCCATTTGTTTCGATGGTTGCCGTTGTGATACCACTGACGTGACGTAAATTACGATCGAGACTTTATTACAGATCAGGTCATCAACACAACTCGCAGGAATAATAAAAGAAAATAATGTGGTTGACATATAAAGAGATCAATAGAAAATTCTTACGTTCTATTGCGTTTCATTACGACTGCTGAGATAAAAATCTATTAATAATTAAAACAAAATAGCATTTTTCGTTAATTAATAATATTAGCTTATATTGTGATCGGCTAATAAATATAATTATTATTCATTAAATAATCTGCTACATTTATTGCATAATTACCTTTAGTTTAATTTGTTAATATGACTTTTGCAAATAAATAAAATTATAATATAAATGTAACTTGTGTATATATACTTACGTAACATATGTATATATATATATATATATATATATATATATAGTTTTTTTAAGAAATGAAGAATATTGATTTATGAAAATAAATTGTTTTTCTATATAACTTAAATTTAAATTAATAAATATATTAAATATATTAAAATTATATTGCACATGAGTGTGTATGTAAGTGTCCTAATTTTATATGAATAATCGTAAAAAAAATAATATAACAATTGCGCGAATATTTGAATGTACATTTCAATATTTTAATAAATTAATTTAAAATTGAGTAAATTATACAAATTTATAATTCTGTCTTTTTTTATATTGTCTACTAAAGCAAAACTCCTCTGAAATTAACAACTTCACATTTCTAAGGCTAAAACTGAAAATCGAGACTTTTTTAGTTGATAATAATTAGAAAACATATAATTAGACTAATATTGTATATATATATATATATATATATATATATATATATATATATATATATTTAATTGTCTATATCGCATTTAATTGTGTAAAACATTAAAATAATTTTTTTTAAATGAAAACATGTGAGTCAAGATATTAATATCTTTATATATATTATACATATACATGTTTCTTTTTTTCAATTATTTTAATGTTTTACACAATTAAATGCGTATAAACACATCCTCTTAAAATGTGCCTACATTCTTATCATATTATCTGCTACAAAAGATCAATTCAAAAGATGTATTCTAATATATAAAGATGTTCTGTTTATATGTTGGAACAGTTAATTGTAATCAGTAGTTAATTGTTGCTTTGCGAGAATGAAATTGAAAAAAGTATATAATATTTTATACAGCAACGATAATAGCGCTCTCGGCATATATTTAGCGCAAAGCGTGACTGTTTATTTTGAGTTTCTTTTATTTATTGTTAGTATGCAGATTGTTTCGTATTTTGTGTATATGTTTTGTAACAAGGAAAGTTGGATGACCATCATTTACAATTAAATGTCGAGAGAGAGAGATTTGAATTCGTCGATTTGGTAATTGTCTAATAATTGTACTAATTAGAAGCTTTAATTAGGAATCCGAAATCAATGGAAATGGTTTGATGTTACAAACGGTTTGCAGATACCTAATTACCAATCGGTAGCAATTAAATCCCTATTCGATCATGCTCACTGCTTCACTTCGTAAGCTATTCAGTATGTCATTTATGCAGGGCCATAATTTCATAATGGAGATTTTTATAAAATGAAATTTATATGGTATGAGTATCATCTACGAGTATATTCCTCTTACTTTTCAAAAAATATATTGTAATTCATTGTAGCTTGTAATTTTGCTACACTCGCTGTACTTATACATCATTTATTTCTCCTTTCTTTGAAGGTAAATGAATTCATTGAACGGACGATTTTCGATGTATTCTCTAATAAATGCGGTCAATTATACGTCGCGATTGAATTCAAACCTAAACCAATAATTACAAACGCGCGGTTCATAATTCTATGTAAATTATTTATTAATTCTCTCTCTCTCTCTCTCTAACTCTCTCTCTCTATCTCCCTCCCTTAGGAATAATTTACAGTTTAATTGATTTTGAACTCAATTAACGTTTTGTCTCTCCGCACTGCGGTTGCAACTGTGTGTCATGGCCAAAGCTCAAAACAGAAATGTCTGCACAAATAATCTAATTATAAGAAAGTAATCCAGTATTCTAAGAGTATCAATATATAAATATATGATATTATAAAAGATTTTATATCAATACGAAAATAATAAGTAGAAAATATATGAAGATATTTTTAAATATCAATAAACATATTAAATAAAGTATTAATTATCAAATAATTAAAAGATGGTAATTACACAATAAAAATTTTAAAAAATACTACAATTCTACATGCATTAATAAATAATTTGTTTTTTAAAAATATTCAAATGTCTGTATGTGTTTAATTTAAATCTTCTCAGACAGGAGCGGTTGGAGTTTCTCTATTCATTAAATTATTATTAATTGTCTATAACTAAATTATTATTAATATTCTCGGTGTGTCTTTTTTCTCGAGCATTCTTAACATTCCCGACAAAGTGATGCAATAAATGACTCGTTGCAATTCTAATGAGCGCCGTTGCAATTCGCGGAACGATGCACAGTTTGCCTTCAGAATAGATCGGAGTACTTAAAACTGCCCGGCAAAGAAAAGAATCAGAATGAATGAATTAATGGATGGTTGGTCGAATAAACAGAGCGTTTAATGGGATGAATCATTATGTATGTAATTAGCCTGCAAATTGCTTGTAATTGCTTTTGATCAGCATTAAAACATATCGAACAATGATGTAAAACGAAAAATTGTGATTTTATGTAAAATAATGTAATATTTATAAAATAAAATAATTTGAAAAAGCCAAGAAGGTATATAAATTGAAAAAAATAAATATATTATTGTCGTATGATACATAAATTAGATAAAATAATTGAAGAAACTACATTTATTCAGAATATTGGAAAGCATTTTTAAAACCGCTTCAAATGTTTCAATATCAATAGAAAAAAAGAGTTTAGGAACTATAATTTTATAAAATTTTAATTCATATGCATTAGAATGTTATTGAGATATATGATACTAAAAATAATGAGTTTGTAGAAAAAAACATGAGCCGGTTCAATTTTAACGTTAAAAAAATGGTTCTATGTACATGAAGTAATCTAGAAAAAAGTTTTCTCTTCTGGAATTATTTTAATTATTCTATTCATCCTATAAAATGACAACGGAATAATCGTTGTAAATATTATACTGCCGCTATATCTTTGTTCGTGTCTAATTTATTTGCTTTTAATTTGTTTTGTACTCCGTTATATTGACGGATTTTTAAATTTACTCTTTACTACGCGTAGTTGACGTAATACGAATATACATATACGAGGCACAAAGGGTTAATTGCATCCCGCTCCATACAAAGGAAGAGAGCATCGCATAACCATCGAATGCAACGAGCGGCTTCATACCGGGAATCCTAACGAACGAGTTACGTTTACTATGTAAATTAAATGCAACGAGCGCGCGAAAGTCTACGACACGGCAAAGATTAACTCAAGTTGAATAACGAGTAAAATAACACCGTCATTCTTCTGACACGTTTGAACATGTGAATCTGAATTTTTTGTCACGGTATGTCACCGACGGCGACGTTACAATAAAATTCTATAATTATTAAGTTTGTAAATATACTATATAATATCATAATAATAACATATTTTAATAATACTTATTTTATATAATAAATTTGATGTTTTTGATTTTATTATTTATTGATAAATGTTGCGACATTAATAAATTGCATAATAAAATATAAAATAAAAATTAATACAAATAAATACAAATTATTATATCTTTTTATATTATATTTGTTAACGTGTATACGTAAGTATATATTTAATAAATTTTATTAGTTAATGTCATTTTCGTGCTTAAATTGATAAAATGTTAGAAAAAATTTAAAAATTTTAAAAATTACCATTTAATTTAATTATAACTTTACTTTAGAATTTAGACTTTCTATATAATCTCGAATCACAAGTACGGTTCTAAAAAAAATTAGAATAACTTTATTTAGTTAATGGTAGGATTTTAATGGAAATATTTAGATATGTTAAATCACATAGCCGTTAGATATTTTCGGAGTATCTCCTACGAAACCAAGGAGAAAATCGCGAAAACATTTCGCGGATGTCTTTGCCGTAGTGAAAACACGTCAGCGGAAAGTGAACTGAAAAGAGCACTTGGTTTCCGCCGATAAACAGAAAGAGAAGTAGTTTTCAAATTCAAGTGGGTCGTTATAAAATAATGAGACGAGCGATAAAAGTGTACATGAAATAAAATCCGTACTTCATTCAGAGAAACTCGTGCATTTCGTGTCCCTTCTTATCCAATATCTTTTCATCTGCATTGATGGTATTCAAAATATTTATACTGCTTCTTGAAAAATCTTAAGCTCTTATGTCATATAAAACACATCGATTAAAACTATATACGTACAATTAATCAAAAAAGAAAGAGAGAGAGAGAGAGAGACAAATAAAAAATCTGTAAAATTTTTTCAATCACACATAAAAAAAAATATATATATATATAAATAATATTATATTCCAGCATTGTGAGTTATCCAATGCGAAAAATGTGAGACGTAATCGTTCGTATTTCGACAAAACCCGTGACATTCGCGAGATTCATTCATGCGTTCGACATCGATGATGGCGGATCGATATCGGCAGAAGCTTCTTTGGCGCAAGTCGATTTCGCACGGATCACCTTTCAGTAAACTCGTGCTGTGCGACGTCTTTTTGAAGGCGTTATGAACGCCTGGGATCTTATCCGAGCATGATAGGGACGAAAACGGTGGCGCGAGAGTGGTTCTTCTCAGCTTGAGCTTTACGGATGGATGACTATGATTGATTGTTGCGCTGTCGTTACCGGTCACGAAGTTTCGGCAGTGCCATCCCATTCACGAAAAAGCCTTCGAAATTGTCTGTTCGTTGTCGTTATCTGATTGTATTTCTCTCTCTTTCTTTATCAAGCTTATTCTTTGTAATCTTCAAAAGAAGCTACGTTTTCACATCTTGTACAAAGACTTGTCGATACATAGTATATAAGACCGGCCGTACTTTTTAAAAAGCTGCTTCTCAAAAGCTTCGGCTAGTTTTCGTCTGTCAATAGGGATGGACGCACATAGCATAAATCTCTCAATCGTATGAATAAAGAAATAAGAAACGAAACGTCGTATTTTTGGAAAATCGTCTTTTTAAAACTATTTTCATATTTTTTATTTTATATAGATTGGTCCTCAATTTTTTTAAAAATGCATTATAAAATTGTCACTAAACATAATGTATGCAAGAGATTTGTTTCTGTATATCGTTGCACTTTACAATTATAATGAACAAATTATTAATCTACAAGTCTACATTAATGCAACATCTGTCTCTATATTATGTTTTAGCTTATAACTTAAACAAACTAACAACAAGAATATTGTATATATTCCATATACATATTCCGTATATATCCCGTATATATAAAATAGTTAACTGTTAGATGACTATAGTTACCTTGAAAAGCCGCAAGATATTGGCGACCATGATGGAGACCACGCTGAACGCGGCTCCTATTACGCCTGACACCGGCTTGTGAGGAACGTAAGTTGGTGTCTTGCCATTTTCACATTTATACTCTGATATATCCTGAAATGAAACAAAATGTTGAGATATTTTACCCGTTCTGAAATAACAATATATTACAAATATATTTGAAAAAATTTATCTTTTATGTATTTTTGTTCAAAACAAATATTTCAAAATCTTGCCCAAAAACTTTAAATGAAATTAAAATGCTATCTTCAATAATACATTTACGTTTCTGCCGCCCTTAGGCATTTTTACTAACAACGTCCACCCACGATCTCTAAAACTCCAATATTTAATATTCATGCTTTTTCGATTACAGCCGAATATATTGTGCGAGTAATATTGGAAAAAAATTCTATGGAATATATTTGTATCTCTTTATATAGTGGCATGTATGCAGAAAAAAACAAAATATGTTTTTGGAGAAAGTTAAAAAAAAAATATTTTTTTTGCGTGCGAAGAAAAGGGAGGATAAAATAATCCGCTTAACTACTTTAAAGTAGAAAGTAATTAACAATACACGACATATTACAATACACACACACACACACACACACACACACACATCTTTGTCTACTTGGTGAAGAGAACACGTTACTGAATTGCCATATGTTTTCTATTCTGTTTCTCCTCCATTCAAACGAAGATTTACGAGTATAATCGTCATGACGAATGAAATTCGGCGGCAAAGTTAACGTTTTGTCGTGTGCGACTCGGTTACGCTCGGTAAATCCTTTCTACAGACTATAACGTTTTGCGGTTCGCAATTAAGGAATCCTGTGCAATTTCAATTTGTATCGGAGCGTATTTGCGCCGGACAATCGTGCTATTCCACTTCCATATACGAAGTAGTACATAGTCTATAAACAAAGAATTACGGAAACCATCCGCTAATAGAATTAATTCTTTACACCTAGCTTTTATGACAATTTGGTTTGCATTGAGCGCGAGAGCAATAATACAAAAAATCACTGATTTTTTGTATTGACTGTCATATCAATGGCAATAATTTTGATATTTTGTTATTTCACATGTTCCTTCAGAAAAAGCTTATATTTATTTTTTATTATAATCAAGAGAATTGAAAATATTAGATATATAATGTCCAATCCAATAAAAAACAATACAATTTAGTTTCAATATTTAATACAATTAATTTTCAACATTTATAATATATATATTTGCTTCTATTAACCTATTTAGAAAATTAATATATTTACTTGAGAGAACGAGAAAATTTATTAAAAACTATTGTAAATGTTGTTAAACGTTTATAAGATAAACACAAAACAATTTGTAACGTTTATAAATTTATACACAATTTCTCATATTGATTGCATGAACAAGTGCAAACAATCATTACTAATAAATTCAATTTGTGAATATTCACAGAAAAAAACTCGCATTACATTGTGACTCTATATATACGATAACGAAGTGCAACACGAGTTTAATAGAACCAAATTGTCGTATTTAACACGTAGTTTGCACTACGTGTTATAACAACTAGCACTCGTCCAGTAACGTTTTCAGAACCAATTAGATTTTGCTGAATGTAGCTTTTGAATGGGTGAACACACGGTTGGACTCGGTGTACTCAGTGTCGACAAGAATTCTCGTCCTCTTTACAGTGCCAGATGTGTTCCGTTCCTTCGCGATCTTATCGTTAAGCCGGCCATTTAGCGCAAATCGCGGTTAATACATTATGCCGTTTAATTGTTAAACCACTGGGAAAGTATTTTTGTAAATATCTGCAATCCAAGAATTTTGCTTTACTAGAAGAAGATAAGAGATTATTTTGATAAATTTATATAAATTTTGATAAATTTATAATAGAGCTAAAATTTTTGAACTCTTTTGTCAATTCGAATATTACAAGCAGTTCAAATTTTTGGATCTTCATTTTACTAGTTAAACTTTCTAAATTCATCGCAATATTCGATGAATGTTTTATCAGCGACATTGTACATGCAATCAATCGCACACTGAAACTAGTTTTCGCGAACGAAAATTCGCGTGGCAATTAAATTTGATTGATTTTCGAGTTTATATGTCCGAACGATTTATATTTACAATTGAATTTCGCAAATTTAATTCGTAAATTTTGCAAGGCTTGTCGTCACGAGATTCGATCGTACATTTCAATGTAGGTACTTGAAACGCGTATTCATGGAGACTCGAAGCTTTTGGCGAGAAACTTGAAGGAGGGACACTATTCCTCGGCGAGTGATTTAAATATGGTGAAGCAAACGGGTGCACGCATTATGTATTTCTATGAGGATGTTTTCCGCACGACTGCATAAATTCCGAATGCATCACATTGTCACCTCGAGTTATTTAAATATCGCATGTGTCTTCAGCGAACTCATGACATATTAATGTAGTTTTTTTCCAAAGATGCCTTGTGTACATACACGTATATGTGTGTATTACAGGGTATGTGTATATTAACGGAAACGTTAAGTTGTGTAAAATGTCGCTACGAGAAGAAAAGGAGCCGGCGCATTTATGAATGCATTACGCACACGTTAATCCATAAATAATCCATTTCGCGTTATGAATAAATGCATATTTCATCCACGCGCATTTTATCAATCATTTATGTAATAATACCATGATAGTGACATTATTAAAAAATTATTTCGTCGCTTTCGCTTGTATCACGACAGAAATTTATGACGCGCAAAATAGCACAAGTTGTATTATTAAATATTAGTTGTATTAGTTATATTACAAAAATAATATGGCCATACTGTGACAAGCTAAATCATATGTGCATCAATGCAGTATCATTAAATAAATTGACAGATGTAAATCATCAAATTTGCCAATATATTTTATTTTCATTAAAAATGTCATATTTATGTTTATATTATATTTAGATTTATATTTCACCGGATTATTAATTCACATATATGACCTACAGTCAAATGCATAAAATGCATATGTAATGATATGGAAATCTAGATATAGAGAGAGCAAGAGAAAATAAAAGAGATATATTAAAATATAATTTATACTTGCTCTGAAACATAAATTAAAGCTTGAAGATTAAAATTTTTAAATATTTATATAAAATGTGCTTTATACCTTTTAACTATCGATATAAAAATGTAATACAATCTTTATAAGTCTCTCATTGATACCGCCTAGCGAATTTTTCAAGTATCTAATTTACGATTAATTATTATCAGTATGTGTCCATTATCTCTGTGTGTGTGTGTGTGTGTGTGTGTGTGTGTATGTCTGTCATTCGGGTATCAGTTATATTTGACATGATGAACGATCTGAAAGATACAGAAGGCTATCAGTTGGTGAAATGTGATGGCTCTTGAATCATGGCATCATTCCAAAGTGTTCGGCAGCCTGAGTGAGTTTTGAAGGAGGCTGGAAGGAGCCAGAAAAAGAGATTCGTATCTTTGGATCCATAGATCATTCAAGGCGGCGCGTTTTTTTAGCGAGGTAACCGTTCTCGCTCGAACGTGAGAAATAAATCCAAACATCGGATTTGCGCATGCATTATTCACGCCAAGAAAGACGCATGCAGTGCGAAGTGGAAAATAGAAAAGATGAATTTGTTTCATCGATGGCAATAAATTAAACGCATATATATTTGACATATATTTCCAACAGATTCTGCTTAAAAGACCCTTGCATTAAAAATATGCTTCAACGAAGAAATTGACTATAAATTTAAAGATATTTTTGGGGAATAATAAAATAATATTTTATTGTACATGTAATTTGTAAAGACGTTTTCGATAAACATTTGAATAAACACTAAAATATTAAAAGAACTGTGTGAAAATTTTAATTTTTAGAATTAAAATATTTATATATTGATTCTTATAGATGTGTATAAATTTAACTAAAGGTTTCACATGCGTTACACAATACATTTTTAAATACACAAGATGTATGTGCATAGGCTGAATTAAAAACAGAAAATATTAATTCTGATAAATTACTTTTCATGCAAAGAGTAATGTATTTCTAGAGATGTTATAATATGTGTAATAACAAGAAAGATAAATCAAATTGAAGATGCTTGTAGAACGTAATGTGTAATTGTGACAGTACAGGATCAATGAATATTGCGTACGCAAAAATGTTCTTTTATAAAAATCTATGATTCCCACTGGTACTTCATGATTTACGAGTCTCATGTGATAACTGTTCCCAAGAGCGCAGTCGTAGCGTTGAATAGGAAGAGCGAAGGCAATTGCTTGTCACAGGATACGTGGGAAATAAATGGCTTCGAGCAAGTGTCGCGTCGCGCAAAATCAAAAGATGGGACTTTTGGCAATTGCGCGGACACCGAGGTGATTCTTCAAGAGCGTACAATGTGTTGCTCGGACAAGATAACGCGATCCAATTTCGCGGTCTACGCGGAAAGCTATTGCATCTCTCCGGCAACTCTCACTCTATTATTTGCATTAAGGGAATAATTAAAACTTGTAATATGATAGAGTATAATTAAACATGATAAAGGAGATGATATTTTCGCATCCCAATTAATGTAAGGAGAGCTTGTATCTACAAAGATTCAGATTTATGTTAATATTTTAAAATGTTTATATTGTTTTAATCAATATTCGTATATTTACAAGAATTTAAATAATATTTAATAATTATACTAATTAAAAAGTTTTTCCTTCTCTCTCCTATCTCTTCCTGCTCTCTCTCTCTTTCTCTCTTTTTCCAGGTATGTTATTTATAAAGTTTCATATTTTATTCGATATATTAAACCACATTAATATTTTAATTTAAAGTTTAGAAATAAAAATCATTTTTTCTAAACCCATTTGTATGCTATAATAATATACTTATTTATATACTTTAAATGTTAAAAAAGAATAAAAATTTTCATTTTATATTAAGTTTTAGAGATAATGGAAATAAATGCTACTGAACTAACAATGAGATTTGTATGCAATTCTATGCAATATAGTAATATGTCAATCTCAATTTCTCTTTCCAACGTATAGAATTTATGCCGTACTTCGTTCCTCGCTTGCGGCAACGCAGACTTCTCTCTTTCAAGTTCGCGAGATAAATTTCCAATGTGAATAAAAAGAAGTCGGAGAGTGACTTATACAAATTTACTACGATTCCATGAATCTTACTCGAGAAAAAGTGCTACTTTTCACGATACATTCCATGTTGAAATATTTCTCAGAATATTAAAATGCTCTGTGGTCGCAAAAAGAAATCTTCAATAATGATGAAATTGTTTGTACATTTTATAATGTAAATTCAACATTGTAGAATCAATACTGCGAGAGATTATCTCTTTACATTTCTTTCTTGCAAACGTGACTGATGTATAAAAAAATTAAATGCCAGTTTTTGTACATACATAATTCGTATCAAAAAACCATTAGAAAACAAACTATTTAAAACTTCATCTAAAAGGACATAATAAAGCTTGAAATTTACATTTTTAAAAAACATTTTATATTTACAAATAAATAAATAAATAAATATAAATAAATAAATTATTATATTGAGATACTTTTTCATTGCATAAAATAAATTCATGTACGAAACGTTGAAATATAAATGCAACTCGAGGAATAAGTTTCTGTCGAAGAGGAAAATATCAAATCGTAATGGTGAAAGCAGCATGTCCTTAAAATTATTTCCGCTCGTAACTAACTACAGTTCGTGAACGTCCTGTTCTATGTCACGTTCGGTTGCTACGTGACTCACAATTAGAGACGTTGCTCTATTTCGTTGCCGCGCAGTTTTTCTACGTAAAGTTTTACCGATACGCCCCCGTGTCAATTGAACGTGACTGGCATTACGTGAGCCAAGATGAAAAGTGAGTTCAACAAATACAAAGAAATTCGTCTATCAAACTCACGAATTCCGATCTGTTCTCTTCGGAATTTTGTCGGTCGGCCTTTTTACGCTCCAGTCACCTAATGGTTCTTATCGAGGGGCTTCCTGCCGATGGTATAATCACGGTGAACGATCCTAATCCCTGGCGCACAACATCGAAATATCGATTTCTATCGTAATGCAATTTTAATATTAAACGGATAAAGCTTTTGAATTATTGAGTTTGCGATATCTATTCCTTGATAATATTATTATTATACATACATACATATATATATATATATATATATATATATATATATATGTATTATTATAATAATAACCATCTTTATATAGAATATCTTGCTACCTTCTTGTGTGTGTGTGTGTTATTGCCTCAAATTTTTCTTAACTCCGTTTTTAACTTTCACATATTTTAGAAAAAAAAATTAAAAAAATTAATTAAGAAAATTTTCGCGTTATAAACATATATTTCAAGTTTTATATCAAATTTTATTCTTACTAATATAATAATTGAGAAAAATTTTGTAAAATCAAAAAATACGTATATCCTATTGGATCTCAATTCTACACATGTGTATTGTATATTATTTTAATGTATTTATCGTCTTTAATAATCATGTAATTGTAAAGCCTTGGTGTGCTTCATTTAAAAGAGTTAAGTTTAAAAGCTTTACATTTTATTCTATTTTTTAACGGTGTCTAATTTGTTTTTTACTTTTACACCTCGACTTCTTTTTCCCATTAATGTCACACACTGTGACAACGATCCAGAGAATCCTGTTCGAGTCTTTGACCCTCTGCAAATCTACAGACTTTATTACGGCTCTTCGTCAACTCGATCCAGCAGAGTAATAACGTTAGTTGCTGGCTTCGCAAAAATTCGCAGCCCGACTATCATTTGTCACGCGGCTTACAAAAAAAAAAAATATATATATATATATATATAACTCATTCTATATATGAGTATCGGTAAAAAAGTTTCTTACATTTCTATTACGACTATCATACAAAATGACAATGACTCTTAACTTTTTATCATAAAATATCTTTCACAATTCCCCTGTAGATTAATGTAAAAAAAATGCAGAGTTTTTTCAAATGCAAAAATTTTGTATACTTCGACAACTTTCTTTATATACATATATTTTCTATCAAAATTCTCACAATTCTTTTTACTCTTGTGTGAAAATTTATGTGATCAGCAACTTCTATGTTACGAATTTTACGTTGCGTGAAAAACAACAATATCTCTTTCTATGTTGCGTGTTTTGTGCTCTCACACACTTGCTTTTTCGCAATAAAAAACAAAACCATTAATCAGTATCCTGCGATGTAACACGTTCTACTATACTTTCAGATAGATAATGATAATAGGAATATTGTAACTTCAAGTGTAATTTTTATTATTTTTATAACAAAACAAAATTTTATGAAAAAATTTTTTAAGAGAAAAATATAAAAAGATTAGTTATTTTTAGAAGTAGTATAAAAAACGATTCAAATATACACCATAAACACACACACACACATTAATTAATAAAGATTAATATATTCTTTTAATTTTGAAATATATGTGAGAACATATGAAAATATAGGTATAGTAAAAAAAGCGAGTAAAAACAAACATAGAAAAATCGAACAAGAAATAGCCATTACCGTGGAATAACATCTATATTCATTTTGCTTGATTTGTTTGATTCATCATGGATGAAATGCTACGTAAAGCTTTTGCGAAAAAATATTTTTGCAAGAAAAAATTAAACTTTATTATTCCTGAAGTAAAGAAAAAATATGGCAATGAAAGTGTGAGATAAATTCTAGGTGATTTAGAGTTAATTTATTATGGAAGGAAATACGACATTTCCCTATCAATTGTCGTCACATCAATTTGAATGAGTTTACATGAACCGAATACTTCTCGTCTATAAGAAATTTACTTGGTAGTAGAGTCCGCAATTTCCGATTCATATCGGATTCTTTCGCCGGCAGTCATCCGTATAGATATCAAAAAGCGCTAGCTGGCGAATCTCAATCGCCCCTTCTCTCTCTTTTACCCTCTTCGACACATCGCACCCTTTCGAGCTCGAGGTTAAACTGGACCCAGCCAAAGATCGATCGATGACGAAGAATAGTTATCAATCTACGAATATTAAGGTTAATGTACATTGTAGATACTAATAATCAATAAAAAACGGAAAAAACAAATTTTTTAAACTAATTTTTCATTCAATTTTAATAATTACTGTATTAATGTTCTATTATAAATTACTCGAAACAATTAAAATAATTATTTTCTTCTTTAAGTAATGAAATAATTAGTTAAAGATTAATAATATTTAATTGAGTAAATAATTGCGTTAAATAATCTTATTTCTTCTCCGTATAAATAAAGTTTAATGAAGGATAATTTCATAGTCAAAAAACGGTTATTATTTTTAAAAAATATTAACTTTTGTGTTACTAAAAAATAGAAAATCATCTATTTTTTTAGAGATCATCATTAAAGAATTCTTGCGATGCTTATAAAAGTCGTTAAAAACATATCATGCCCTCACACAAAGCTTATCATGCTATAAACTAAAGTCCAACGTCATCCTTGTCAGTCGCCAAGCCGTAGTAATAAAACTAGACATAAAATTCTACTTAGCGCAAAAATAGCTACCATAAAAATATGTTCATCGTATTGTATAGTAGGCGATTTCAAATATTTTCGGGGCGTATGAAATCAGTTTATTAAAAAAATGCATTTATTGAATTATATGCTTATTCCTTCCTCCTTTTTGGAAAAATTATTTATAAGAAATAAAAAAAAAAAAGAAATAAAAATTTCGAATTTCAAAAATATCTATTTTTATCAATATATCCTTTTTTGAAGTATCATATACAATTCGATGAAGTCGCAATCTAATGGTAATATAATAAATTCGACATATGAACTATTAAATGTCACTTCCCTTGGACGCATGGACTGTCATCAAAATGTCGTTTTTATTGAGATTGACATGGGTTAGTTTAAGCTCGACGGTTGACGGCTGATATATTTGATTCGTCAATTTCAACAACAAGATAGTTTCGTAATATATACTTGTATATTGGTCAATCAGAACGAGATATCAATCCCCAGACAATAACCAGACAGTGTGTTTTGAAAGATTACTTTATCGTTTAGTTCGATTTGTTCGAAACATGCGAGCGACTTGAAAACAATAATGTGAGATAATAATCACAGAAAAAGTTTTATTTTTTCTTTCAAATAAAACTAGTAAAAATAATTATCTTGTCTCTCTCTCTCTCTCTCTCTCTCTCTCTGCTCTCTGCTTACGTAATTAAAAAAAACTCGTCACAAAACACATGAAACATAAAGCTCGTTCGAGCTGTTGTGAATATTTGTGATAATTTGTAATACAATCAATGTAAATCTTTGTAATATATTATATAAACAATCAATTAAATAATGAAATTACGCAATGCAAAATTTATTTGCTCAATTGTGCAAAGGAAGCATCATATTAAGAGTGAATTTACTTAATCGTATGGTCTCTATACGTAGTTTTATATCAACTTCGAAGTTAGATAGGAGTGTTAATCATAGGATTACATTGCCTGGTAGTAATTTTCGGCACTTAAGGTGATTAGAGAGCGATAAAGAAGCGAAGCGAATAGAGAAGCATTAGGATGATCAATAATAATGTCGCGTTAGGATTCGATCGTACGCTATTCTCCATTTTTCATCATTTTTTCTTATGTCCCAAGTTTTCATCGTTGAAATGGTTTTTTACAATTTTTCACGGTTATCAACGTTGTCATCGCGAAAACGTCAAAGTCGTTCAGCTTCTGAATTGATAAAGTTGTCTGAATATTAACTTTAGTTTAGAGCGGATTTTCAACGGTACTGAATCTTGATGAGCGAGAGGTATTTTCGCTTTGTAGTTCAATAGAATTTTTCTTGATATCGCAGCTTTTGCGATGTGTGTGTGTGTTAAGCCATTTTAAAATATTACCATATAATATTCTTCTAATATTTTATATAATGTTGTATAAGAGAATATGTGATATAATTTGCGCTAATATAATTTGGTAATTAAAACATAGATAAACTATGAATCTAAACACAAATCATATATGAACATAATTCATTATAGAGCATAATCATCTTTTCTTCTATGTATTTTAATGTGCTTATATACTGTATGCTTATGTACTATATGTTCAGTAAAACACGTAAGAAAATTCTTCGCTATAATTCTTAATTAATTTCAGTGCAACGTATTACACAAAAATAATAAAAAAATCTGATAGAAACATTTCGTTCTCACCAATAGAACTTTCTTTAAAGTCGTCTTTAAATACATATGTAAAAGTATGTGATCGTAATGATATAATTTGCACGAAACTTGTAGTTAATTTAAATTACTTTTCCTTAGCAGTAAATAATATAAAATATTATATGCTGCAAAATATGTAAAATTTCATTTCATTTCTTTGACTAATTTAGATTCAATCCTTTCTCAATAAAAATTTTAAAATCCTAATATTTTTATTATGTCATTAAAACTCATTAGTTTTATTAATTTCTTTAGATTCATGCTTTTTTCTGTCTTTTTGCGTTTTGCGAATAAGCATATCTTTAGACATTTGTCTCATAAATATTTGCGAATTTTTGCAGCTAGCATTGCGCTCGCATTTTAATATCTCTTTGTAATTTGCGTTGAAATCTTCATAATATCGAATGTTTGTTCTTAAAGCTATATACCTCAAATTTTCAAATTTTTAAATCTCGTTTAAGCAACAATTTTGTTTTTGCGGCAGCCTTTTCTCTCTCTCTCTCTCTCTTTCTCTCCACAAGGAAGTAGTCGGTCAACGGCGTGCAAGTGCGGAGAGAGAAAAGCGGAAAGTTCCTGAAATTGCATTCTACGCAACGCGAGAGGCGACGTCATAAAACTTGCATTACAAGTTCTTGCACTACAAGAATAGCCGTCAGCGAAACTAGGTGGTTAAATCAAATATCGACAAAACTTGACGAGTTCTCTTGTGACAACATGGGAATACAATGACAACAGAAGGACTCTGCAAACTTGATTTCACTGTTTTGAACAATTGAGCTCGCATATCGACTCTGTGTGTGTGTATATATATATATATATATATATATATATGTACGTGTGGGTTAATTTATTAATATCTTTCATTATCGATAAAATGCGCAACATGCGTGATCTGCTTCGTTGTATAAGTATTTGCGAAATTAAGGTTACATAAAACAAAACATTGTGCATATGTGATATTATATTATTCCAATTAAGTGTTTGATAAATCGATTATTTGTTAAAACGCGAGCAAGAGAAAAATTAAAGTTTGACAATATATGACGTTCAGATTATTATTTCATCACTGTAGATCATGTGACATGCATTGTTATTTAATAAAAACAATATGTATGAAAACATGAATATTTGTTATAAATAATCGTAAATTGTAAACATACTTTTCGAATAACTTGAATATGTATTTCTATTATTCTCAATCAACTTGTTGATAATAATTATATGTACTTTAAAAAAAAAGAACTATTTCCAGGTTTATTATTATTTTGCAAAACGTTTAGAATAAAGTTTACCAGTCCATTTGTAAAATGTAACACTCTAGCAAAAATACTCACTATACATTGCTTTTGAAACTTCAGAATACTTTGACGAAGAAAAGAGCGCATTATCGAAAACCGATATCCATGCAAGGAAGGCAGACAGACTGTAATTACAAGACGTTACATGATACTAGTGTACTTTGGCAAACCATTAAGCAGATTTTTTTTTATAACGTAATACATAAAAACTGCGTTTCAATTTAATGTTTTTCTGCAAATAGCACAGTTTCATCTGCTATTTTGTGTGCTCCCCGGATTGGTTAGAAATTAATTATTTCTCAACGGATAAAATTTTAATATTTCTTCTCTGTCAACACATTTCACGTGACTGAATACTTCCTTGTGTTTGCTCAGCCAACCGTTATACAATATAGCATAGCTTTACTTCCAAGATGCAACGTAAATAAAACATCGAAATAGTGAATTCGTAAATAAGACTGAAAACTAGCATTGTTTTATTTATCTTTTCTACCCAATGTTTTCTACACAAATAAATGCAGTTTATTTTCTTTTTATAAATTTTGAAATAACTCCATTCACGAAAAACTTTGAAAACATTAATATAAGTATTATCTTATATCTTTTTTCGTTGGAAAATATATAATTATAATTATGTTAATGTTATTGAAATTTATTATAATTTATTGTAATTATTATCATCGTTATAAATATTGACTTATCGATCTTTATGTAAAAAGCTAAAAATTCTTTAAATTAATTCTTTTATTTTTAATTTGCTTTCAATTTCTACATTTCAATTTTCATATTTAATTGAATACACATTCAATAAAAAAAAGTAGCAAAATAATATTAAAAAATATGCCAAAATAAAATAACGAAATAATCCTTTTTCCAAATAAAGGCTCTTCATTATAAGACAATTTGTCATTATAACACAATACAAATTATCAATATTAAAATCATCTTGCAAAATATAACTCGAGGGAATTAGGTAGGTAAGAAAGGGGTAAGCATGCTGAGTTGTGGAAGTAATTAGTCTTATCCATCATCGCGATTGATCGTGACGCAGCAAGAGGTGAGAGTCTTTATCTTCTCCATTTTCCAAGGCTCGCAAGTACATACATATATATACTCGCGCGCTTCCGTCAGTCTTCCTTTCCTTTCATATTCGTACTTTCAATTTGCGGGTTATCCATTCGCGGTGGCTTCATTAATATTTCACTTTTGAGCGATATGTATATCACGCTCGACGATGGAATTCGGGGTATTTTCACCGAAAACCTGATCAAATTATCATAATAACTTTTGTCTAATTATTGCTCGGGTTTGCGAACGGATACAAAGGCAAAATTTGCAATATTACAAATTAATATGAGTAATGGGATCGAGGTCAACACCGTAGTAAAACGATGATTTCGTGATAAATCGTGCGGCCGTTCCAGCGATTCGCTAGTATGATAGATCGTCATCAAGTAAATGACGTCGCCAACAACACTTCATTGGCTGTCCGCAACGTCGTTTTATTGATGAGCAAAATTTAGTAGTGAATAGTAGCACCACCATCCAGACAAATTCATTGTAATTTTCGACAAACTTTCGTTAATAAAACTTAATTTCGAAGCATTTATCTTTATATCTATTATTTAAGCATTAGATATAGCAACATGAACTGGGATTATATAGATCGGTAGAAAACAAATTTACATTACCATAGTGTTAATTAAAACTGAGAGAGCACTACAATATATAATAATTTCAATAAAATATTGAATTACGCAAAAAATATTCCATCTCTTTCACTAATATTATTAATTATTAATTACATTATAAAATTTTAATATAAGATATTTTGCTTTATATTGTTATAAATAACTAAAATTTTTAATTAATTTTAAAATTTAAGTAATCGAGTATTATAGTTCTTTTATTTTAAAATCGATTTCACACATTTTTTTCTCTATTATTTCATATAAAAATAAATAACTTATTAAGTGTGTTTGATATTTGATCTCGATATTAAACGTTTCAATGATTTTGCCTTATCTACTAAAATCTTTTGATAGGTGCAATTTAATATATAATACGTTATCACAAATGCGGAAATGACGTTTCTAGGAAATGTAGCCGTATGTTATCGCGATTATTTCTACCTGGAATTTTTTATCATTATAAGAAATTCCAGATAGAAATAATCGCGATAACATACGGCTACATTTTTTATTTTATTTATTACTAACAATAAGATTACTTAAGTATATATTAAAGTTTGCCACATTTCATGTACAAAATTGTAAACATTTGCAATTTCCACCATGAATTTTCATGATGACGTGTGCTTCCGACGTTTACCGAAACGCGAAACGCGGTATTGCGGAAGCTGTCTAATATTTGCGAGCAAATTTCGACACAGTACACGCAGACAGTTGATAAACTAGCGCTTCTTCCCGAAAGCCCTCTGTCCTCTGTCTAGACTAACGAACAGTACAATACACCTGTAGAATTCCCTTCGTAACTTTGCATTTCGTCCTACGAGTTGACATACAATATCCCGTGATCGAATTTAATTTCGCCAGAATGAACGAGCTAGCAGTGCGACAGTGATTGTTGAATAATATTTGATAAAGATTACACGCGCGTAATCGTGAATACCGATCTTCTAACGGATTTACGAGCAGAACAATTTACAGTAGTACATATAACTTACGTATCTCACAAATATCTCGCGCATATGAGAGATTATAACGATAATAGCGTATTGGTAGAAATCATTTCAATATTTTAATTTTTACAAATATTTTTAATATTTTAATTCGAGAAAGAGAGATTTATATGCTCTTTTATTGTATATCTGGATGATATATTTAGATTAAAGAAATCGTTTTGTACATTTGGCGAACGTATGCATTTATTAAGCGTTTTGATTTTTATATATGTGAAGTTTATATAAATATAATATTATTAATATTATTAAATTATTTATATATATTGTTTTATGAATATAAAAGTATAAAATTCTTATATTTTTAAACTTTTACATTCAATAAGTTATACATCTTAAAGATTTGCTTGCCACAAAACTTCCTATATTCGCTTCTTCGATTATGAGTTCTTCATTCTCGTAACTTTGAGTCGTTAAACTCTGATAACTTTGAAAATTTTAAAATTTTTATCTTTAACTTTCGAAAGTTTATTAATTGTAACAAATAGTTCTCTATATATCAACTTAATTGTCTAAGTAAAATATGGAATTTGAAATTAAAAAACAAAAAATATTTTTTGAAGAATAAAATATATACGAAAACATACTGAATCATTATTGAATAATCATCAGATTAAACAATTGATAGCGTGGCATTTATCACATGCTAAATTATATATTCACTTATTCAATCTTTTAATCAATTCATTCTTAATAAATTTACTTAAAATTATGGATCATACTTGTCAATATTTTTGTTAAAAGTGCATATATGAATTATATAATTACCATGTACTTCATATCGTATTATAATTATATATGATAACATTAAAAATGTATAATTTAATGGCATACTTTCCAATGTAAACCATGTAAACTGTATTTTTATTATGATATGATAGTTTAAATGTAATGGAGTTTGATCAAAAGTGATATAAAATTGAATGAGAAACTGTAACGTTGGTTATAAAAAATTATGAATCGTTCTTCTTTTTTTCACCGAGCAATTTCATAATGTTAATTAAAAAATAATAAATAAATAATGCATGTATGATGCTCGATAGTTACTCAAAGAATTTTAAAGAATTTTAAAGAATTCAATTTTAATCTAACAAGTCAAGCTAAATTTTTCTCGAAACGGAAACCAAGCAGGACATGTGCGCGCATGCTTGCATTGTCATGGTTCATTCTCTTCGTTGTACTTTCCAACTGCAATTTCTCACAGCTGCCGGAAGTGCTGGCACTATGTTCAATTCACTCTATTTGTTTTCCCCTATAACTTCCGTTATTGATATATGAATAAAATTTGCTGAGGAAAACCAATTGAAAATCAATATCTTTATACTGCGTTTTCTCTGATAAATCATTAAGTTTTCGTCGCTCGTTCTTCATCATAAGTGAAAAACAAAAATGTAAGTTAGATATTTTTAGAAAATGTCTTTATCAAAGAGGTTTTACGTGCCAAGACTGAAAAGAGCATAAATCGCATTTATAAAATTTTCGGCACTTATAGCCTCTTTTATGTTTCATTTTCAATTAAGTCTGAACTCTTGATTAAACTTTCAAATAACCCTTTGATAAATTACAACTATCGAGCATAATGCACGCATTAACTATTCATAATTTTTTAATCAACATTGTGTGAAATTGTTCAGTAAGAGAAGCTCAATAACTATTTATAACTTTTAAATTAATATAATAGCCTTTCACTCGAGTGTCTGTCGCTTTTCTAATAAAGTTTCGTTACGCTTAGATTATTATATAATGCTAACGAAATTTTTGACGGGAGCATAAAATTGCGTCTATTAGTGAGAGCTCGATAAATAATCTTTGCACGTGCGTCCTCACTGTTCTATCAGGCTCGTCCACGCACTTGACATAATAATTTAATCTATTTCCTTTCATTTCCGCCACTGGCGACCGACCCAGTTATAACCGCAAACCCTATTTAGTTACGTCATGACGCTGACGTTGCGGCACGTGATTTAGAAACAGACGGCCATTGTCCGCGAGACAGAATCAGGTCGATTTCCAGAGATTTTATCCGGACATTTGATGACGGGATATTTGATAAAAATTTGTACAATTTAATCTGACATTGCTTTGCGCACTTTAAACGAAGTTAAATTATAAATTCGATTCTACGAAGTATTCGGATAAAATTTTGCTAAATATAGAAAATGCACATGATATTATAATTTGCGGACAGATCTGACATGAATTAATGTGGATTGCTTTTATGCTATCTGGCATAATGTGTATAAATTGAGCAAAAACAAATTTAAAAAGTAAAATTGTGAAAGTTCGAATTTAATTCATTAATCTCTTTGGCAATTTCAGTTTTTGAAATTTCAAACACATAAAATGTCAAAATTCTTGCTTTATAAAACGTCAAAACAGTTTTTGCACATATAAATTTATATCGTAGAAAATTTCTCGCTAAAATATTTCCAGAATACTTGTCGGATCCTTCCTGCGGTTCACGATAGCGTAGCATTATTGGAACATATATTATACAGACGAAATAAGCTAGTAAATGAGATAGTGAGAATTTTTCTTCATGGGACTCTCGCGGGTAATTTATTTCGCGAGCACAACTTTACGGAAGGAAAAGAATCACTATATAAAGAAATGAGAGATATGTGAAAGACATGTGAGATTTTGGAAAGAAAAATATAAACAGATATATATCTATATACATATACATATATCTATGTACATATACATATATGTGAAACTCATTTTTTTGGTCAGCTATCACGTGATTGGCAATCATGAAACAAGTTTCTCCTCCGCACGACTTCTGAGCACCCTTTATCATCCCAAAAAGCAATTTGTTATAAGAAATGCTTGTGTGAATTATCTCGTGGTAATTTTTCAATATGGAAAATCAGCTCATGTAGGAAACGTGACCTTTTACAAAGCTATGATTAATTATTAGAATTTATCAAATTATTATATGTTAGATTAAAATATTGTAATTTAATTGCATATATATAGTTTCACTTTTGATACTATAATATTATAAGGTGTCTACTTAAATCTTGTAAAAAAATTCCTTGAAAATATCTTGATTTTTCAGATATTTTTGTTTAAAATTCTAAGAAAATGTAAAGAGAATATTTTCAAGATTTTTTTAATACTTTGTCTAAAATACATTTTTTATTAAATGCGTTTTTTAATGTTTTTCATTTATACGAATTGAAACAGAGTCTCTTAAATTTCAAGCGCTAGATTGATAAATGTAGTAAAAAAAATTAAATAACTTTTATAAAATAAACATTTCTTATTAATATAAAATTTTTATTTCTTTATCATTAAAAATTATTAAAAAATATGTATTTCAAATTTAATATTAAAATAAGACATTTAAAAGTAGATATTTATACGTTTGATATTTGACGTTTCGAATGATCTAACTTGTTTAATAAATATTCTAATAATTTTTATAGAGATGAGACATTAGTTGTATTTCGATAGTTTTCGACTTTAATGAAATTTCGTATCAGTCTATAATCACTTTTAATTTCCAGAGAATTTACGTCTCGGGCGATCCAATTTATATAATAAATGTTATAATAAATATTCTAATAATTTTTCACATATAACTTTTTGTACAATTATACAAAAAATCACGCGCAATATTTTTATTTAATAATATTGTATTATATTATATACGAGTATTATGTTTTACGAAGGAATATTGCAATTATTCAAATATTTTGATGGACAAACAAATATATAATTTATTATCCTTATAATATGTATAGTAATCTTTATAATATAGAAAGAGTCATTAATACCTTTATATATGAATTTATGCACATATGGGGACACATTTTCCATATATGTACAATATATACAATATATATAAATGTATGTGCATAAATTCATAAAGGCATTAATGATGCTTTCTATATATATGCACAATTAATTTATTAAACCACGGGAGATGCGAGCGTTTCACCTCGGTACTTACATATCCGACATCTCGGATTTAATTTATTTAATTAATATTTTAATAATTTTTACCCATAGAACTTTTTGTGAAATTATTAGATTAGAATTTGGAAATGCTTAAAATTTGGTAAAAAATATTAAAGAAATTGTCAGCAAACAAAGTAAAACACAGCATTAACTTAGTGTCTCTTGAGTTTGTCTTGAACCTTTTTTTTTTTTTGTTTAAAGCTAGAACTATTTGTTTAATCTATCACAAGAACTCTAAAACTATTAAAAATAAATTCTCAACAAATAATGAGTTTCTACGGAAATGAGATGCCAGTTTCACACACACGGCTGACTGTTTAAAATTTGAGAGTAAAATTATCAAAAAGAGAATTTTCAAAAAAATTCCTTAAATCCTAATAAAATTTTGTGAGACTTTCCTGATTTTTCCAGATACAAAATAAATCCCTGAATTCCAGGTTTTCCATATTTTTCTAAGGAATAGATACTCTATTATGATTTAACAGTTTAATAGATTAATGTAAGAAGAATATAAACTAGACTATATAAACACTCTACAAGTATAAAAAGTATCTAAAAAATTAATTTAAAGTAAAATTAATTTAAAATAAAATAAAATTTTAATATATCTAAACTAATATTTTTTTTAAATTACAAATGAATGTATCGTATATATTCTGTAGAATAATTTCTAATTTTTATATAAATCCTTTTTGATGTAGAAAAAAATTTAATCGACTTGTATAATTTTCAAGGAAAAAAATTTATCAATCGACATATCTTCTCTTTAGCGTGTTTAATCTATTATGTTAGATATAAGAAATATTATGAGTGTCTTTTGTATTCTCATAAATATTTTTTATAAGAAAATTTTACATATGTGTAAATTATAATTTTTTTATAATAGCCAAATTTTTACATTTTGTTTCTAATTTAAAATATAGCCGCATTATATTAAAATAAATAACTCTATCTGATTAATAATTAGTTAATTAATGATAAAGGTTTTTATGTGTATCTTTTATTTCTGGGGAGAAATATGTTATATACCGACGATTTTATAGAACAAAAATAAGCATATTTGCTGTACATATACATATGTAACAAAGAGAAAAAAAATATGAGACATGGTATATTCTTAAGTCTTGTAGTTAGCAATAAAATATTAAATATGCTTAATTTCGTGGTTTATTGTATTCTGTAAACTTTTTCCTATACTGTACATATGTACAGTTATTTATGAATACAATTTACTGTTCATTATATAATATATTTATCATACATTCAAAATACTTTGTAATGTGTCTGATAAAAGTCACAAGAATATTTTTCGGTATATCTTTCTTACAACATCTCTCTCTCTCTCTCTCTCTCTCTCTACAATTTATTTTGTACTATGATATTCATAGTTTTACATTGAATTTTATGGTGGATCACACACATACCACAATTGGGCGATAAATTGTGTTGGACTATTACTTGAGGTGATCTTATCACATATAAAAAAAACCACCATCTATGATATACTCTGTATAATAGTATGGACCAGCTGACAGCTGACTCACGGTAAATAAAGGAAGAAAAAGTGATCGATCGATCGTGTGTCTCCTCTTCAGCGTGCGACCTCAACTAGAGTGGCTTGATCTCGAGTAGCCGTGTACAAAAAGTGGTTTGTATCCACTTTCGCTACGTCAATAAATATTTACCTTGTTTTCACCCGCCATCGGCATTCGCTGTAATCGCGAGTGCAAGGATCGCACATAGATCGATGAATAGAAGTACGTCACGAACGAAATCGACTCGTTCTCATTTGATGCGACCAAGTGATAAATATTTACGGGCTTTTCTACCTTGATTTTGCGACACCATTGTACTTTGTAATATTCGTAACGGGGACGCGGCATACTGATTCGGATTCATCTCGCGGATGTATAATTTCCATCGATACATATTTATGCGTCCCACACATTCAGATAAATCGCAATAATAATAGGATTACCGACGAGATTAAGCTTTGAACTATCAAATAATGGTTATATGATTTCCCTATTGTTTACGTAATGTTTATATGTATTTTCTATTATATAAATCGTTATGATTTATTTATATATAATGCTCTAAAATTTATATATATATATACATATATATATATATATATCCAACTATAAATTAATTTTTAAATAAACTTTGATTTTATTGATTTTAATACAATCCAAATTCTGTTGATATTAAAATTTAAAGGTATTAAAACAAGCATACTATTTTGTTTTGAAGGTTTAAATTCCCTATTAAAAAGTTAGAATAAAAAAATGTATATCCACAAAAATATCTATTTTAATAAAGATTGCTCTCTTTATTTCACTGTTGGTTTCGATATGTGTATGTGCGTGTCACAACTTTGATGCTATTTCAACTCTTTCGAGTAAAATGTTTTTTTTCAATGATCAAAACTAACATGCCTTCTGAAAACTAAAAAAATGTGAAAAAATACATAAAGAGACAAATATAAAAAAGCATTGCAATAAAATGTGCAAATGATAAAATTTACAATTCAAAATTATTGAATTTTTCGAGAATTTTTAGAAATAAAATTACATTCTTTCTTAGTTATAAAAATAAATATTTTGAAAATAATCTTTTTATCTAGCACATTTTTTGGATTATTAGAGTACTGCTTCAAAACTTTTTTTTGTTCCGCAAAATAAACACACAGAACAATTAATTTATAAAATTCTACAATTTTTGCGAAAAACTTAATTAACACATTTGATTCAATTTAAATGTGATGTTTTATTTCAATATAATTTTTGAAAAAATTAAACAAATATTTTCAATTATTAGAAATAAAAGTTCAGAAAAATATTTGATGAAAATTGTAGTTTTACTGCAATTACATATTTATTTTGTTAACATAATCATGTAATGTGTAGAACAAACATTTTTTTTCTTTTCCAATTTATGTACGGAAATATGTCATAAAATCAATTTTACATTTGATAAAGGGGAAAGAGAAGGAAGGAAGAGAATAAAAAATTAACTTAATAAAAAAATGATAAAATCTAAAGAAAAAATATCTTTCGTGGACGTGAAAATAAATATGTAATTGAATAATGAATAATGAGAAATGTATAACTATGTAGATATGTTTCCGTATTTTACTTTGCCCTAATTTCTACTTTTGTATAATCCCTAATTGGATTACTGGTAACATTTCATAATATATCAATTGGACAGTCTCATTTATTTTGCAGGTTTTGCTATATAAATGTGTAAAATATGTGAACATATGTAAACACATACATACGTACATACATATATATATGTACACTGCCCAACAATGATTCGTTCTGTTCTCTTAGCAAGCTAAAAACGTAGAATTCCTATGTTCACCTAGGGGAACGAAACGAATTATTGTCGAGAATAGTACATACATACACACATATGTATAATATATATGTATGTAATATATTAAAGTAAAGCCAAGTCTACAATAGATGTTGTAAGCTTTAAGCCGTAAGAAATTGGCCAATTACAGTTAAATATGAAGAGACTAATCGAATATGATTGGTTAATTTCTTAGAGTTTAAGGCTTATTAAACTTATTGTAGACTCGGTAATATATCAATATATGATATATTATAATATCAAACCAATTATAGTTCATTTTATGGAGAAGACTTTGGTGTATGTACGTATACTATACACTTTTCTATATTTATATTATATATTACAATATATTTTCTTAAATCACACACATTTTTTTTTAAAATTTGAGACTTTTATATACTGAATAGTTTTTTATATTTTATGATGTATATTAATGAATCTGAACATATCTAATTTATTAAAAAGAATTAATAATCAATTTAATTTAGAAAAAGAAAATCAAATAATCATATATGTATATTCTGATTATAATATCAAATAACCCATATAATATTTTTTCACAGATTAGTATAAATTTCTTAAAAATTCAAATACGGGAAGATGTTCAAATTAATTTTAAATTATTGTAAAATGTAGTTAATATATTCATAAAATATAGATCAGAATATTATTTCTTTAGCTGAAGTAATTAAATAATAGATTTCTACAAAGATATAGTTAAATAATATAGAATCATTGCATGTAGAAAACAATTATAAAAAAATAAAAAGTATCTTTGAAAGATAATCGGCAAAGCTTCAACTGCGAATTCTCATTAAACATTAAAACAAGTTCTAGCGTCAGTTATTCACTGGGTCAGAAGTGGCGAGAGCACACTGAGAGTTGTTGCATTTAATCAGCTTTGCGGAAGATGTTATCCAATCGTCTCTTGCTGCCGCATCGGTGTGGATAACCAACCAAAGCAGCCCATCGTTACAGTTGCTAAAGTTTAGAAACTCCCAGAATGTTGGCATGCGAACAACCGTATCTACTTTCGCGAGATACTCATCTTGCTAAGAAACTAGACATAGCGCCAATATACGAAGTGTAAAAATTCGAAAAGAGAAAAACTAATTGCGAGACTAAAAAGTCACAAAACTCCTGGTTTTTACTTTTATTTCTTATAGTTTTTTTAACGCTTTGTGACCTATTGCTATTGACAGGAATCGTAGTACAAAGTGATATCACAAGCTTTACTCTCTTTTGGCTACGAATTTTTTAACGTATTCGCGTTCAATCTTTATAAAAAAAAAACTTTCAGCAAATTTGTCTTTTTAATTCTTGTCAAATCTATACTTTAATAAAATTAAAATTTAATTAAAGTAGATTTGACCACAAAAAACTTTTATAATTATACACTTAATATCCGAAATAATTGAAAAAAAAAGAATCAAAGAAACGAGAATAATATAAGTTTATTGTTGCAAATAAATTTGCAATAATCATCAATATAGAAATGCAAATTTTTGAACCTTTTGTCAGATCTATGAGAACGTTCAAATGGCACCTTGGGGAACAAAAAGGCATACTAACTCGAAAGTATACTGGCGAACGAGCTTCGACAAGGTAAAGTATATATCATTGAATATAAACGGAATAAATGTCCAGAAAGAGGAAAAAAGAAAGTAATGCGCGATTATGCGATCCTGAGCGTTGTTCTCGATCAAATTTCTATCTTCTATATTCTCGCAAGATCATAAATTTTTCCCTTGCAGAATCGCGCAGTCTATTACGTTTAAATATATTGAATCTTTTATCTTAAAATTGATATAGAATAATGTAATTTCCGCGTTGGAATTTAACGAAATAATCAGTGATAGAGTTCGCGTGTAACAGACTGCGTCCAAATCGCGAGAACAATTGAAATATTGATTGTGAAATTTATTTAAAGATTGTACCTATTGTTTTTTTTTTCTTTTAAACGAATATATATTGAACTACTGTAATTTGATAAAATATATGTTATGTAAAATGTGTGTCTTTATAAAATACGAAACTGAGTTTCTTTTTCTTATTAATCGCATGAAAGAATTAGCAATTTACAAAACAGATGTTTATCAGCAATCTCTTTTGTCGATTTTAGAATTAAAAATTTTAATTATTTATTATTGCACAGCATAAAATTTTGCAGTAAATTATTGCTATTTTTAATATTATTATATCGAGAAAATGGCGACTTACCTGATTCATGTACGACCTGACGAACTCCATGCTTTGATCCAGAGCATAAGTATCGCTGCTACAGGAATCGAGGATGAGAGCACCCAGCGTTGTGTTTGGCAGGAGTTCTGTATCATTGTTAATCTGATCCAGAACATACAACATAGCTTCCAATCGTTGCATGCCCTTCTCTTCTTTCACGGCCCCGCATGGTGATGCGCCAATAGAGCTTGCGATCTGAACAAATAAATGTGTATATGTATTTCACAGAGCTGTATTTTATTTCACTTCATATTTTGAGAATTACGAAATATTACGAATTATTAATAAAACAATGTATTATAACGTAAAAATAACTTTTTAATAACAAGTTTTAACTAACAAATATTTTCCCTAGAAGCCAAATTTCGAATAAGTTTTTTTAA
Source organism: Anoplolepis gracilipes (assembly GCF_047496725.1). Taxonomy (NCBI): domain Eukaryota; kingdom Metazoa; phylum Arthropoda; class Insecta; order Hymenoptera; family Formicidae; genus Anoplolepis; species Anoplolepis gracilipes. Next base: position 6,943,043 of record NC_132975.1, read on the forward strand.
TTTAATCGAAGCTAGATATGATTTAGAAATTAAAAGAAATTGGATAATTTTATTTTTCCGCTATATTTTTCTACGCATTATGTTTTGAATATTGCGTGAGTAATCTAAACAGAATAAAGGCACAATTCGAAACTGCATTGTTTTCGATCGAAACAATGCAGCTCTGTGATATTTTAACGACGATAGTGCGAAAGATAAGGTAGACGTTCAATTTCCATGGATTAATATCGTACTTTTCCCCAGAGCCATTCACTCCCACAATGGCTACAATGGCGTATGTATAACCACGACTTGCGAGACACGAGATCGAAGGGGATCAAATTACAGGGAACTTTGACCCTTCGTCGTATCCTTGAACATTATGATCGGATGCGCTGCTGTTGACGTCAAGTTGAAGGAGTATGAGAGAAGTTGTGGTACAATACTATAAATCCGCGAGTCGCTACACTGATCGTATACGAGAATTTCGTCAACCCCCGAAAATACACAGTCCGGCCAAACACGCTCGTAAATTCTGGCGACAACACAATTCCACCGCTGATTTTAATGTTTGCGAAATCAGCTGGGAATGCTGATCATTTGTTTTCGGGGTCACAGAGCTTTCCCGGAATGAAAGCTTTTAATTCCAACAACTCGGAATTTGTTTTGGTCCCAAAAGTTCGAGTTATAAGGGATGACGATACCCTACTGCGTGCTTGACCTATAAAATTAGGCGCTTAATTTGTTACCATATGTACATATTTTGTATATTTTATTTCAATGAATTCTATGAATTTTATTTCATTTCATTTTTAATTCCATGAATATTTTAAATTTAGATTAATGAACCTTAAAGTCTCCCCAGTGATATAAATGTATATATAACAGGATATTATAATTTATAAATTTTATTACACACTTAGCGCTTTTTATTTATTTTTTAAAATTAGCATTATAATTCGCGTTGTCTCGAATTAAAATATCTTATAATAAGCTGTTGTACCACTATATTTGCAAGATCGTATACAAAACCTAAAAATATTTTTAACACAAATATCAACCAGTTTGTTAACGTTGAAGCCTTAACTGATGTTTACATTAGATATATTCATAATATATTGTTTTCAATAAAATAAAATATTATATTTATATTAATAATTAATATAATAAAAGAATGGTTTTTGGAGACTTTCTTTAATTAAGAACTTTCATTTATTATAAAGGTGGAAAATCAATGTTAACGTTATCACTGGAAACATTGTTACATTGCTTCTTTAGAAATTCAGCTAAAGAAAACTAATCACCCAAGCGAGTTCGGGTCACTCGTTATTTAGGAGTCACTATATCGAGCAAGAACAATCGATGTAAGAAAGAAAGTTATTCGTTGGCGGAAGTTCGGTGAACGACGTTATTTTGCACGAACTAGTTGCGCGACAACAATAAATCAGCTTAAAGTTTTCGATATTATTCCACCTATAACTGAATAAAGAGGTAACATTTCACAAGAATGTTTACTCCACACTTTGTATAGCGATTGAACTTAGTCGTATTTAAGAGGAAGAAATCGAGCTTTTCTTTAGAGAAAATAGGTGGAACATTAATATAAAGAGAATTTTCCAGGTAAAGTATTGGAATACGTATATAAAATATTTTGTATGTATATAAAAATGTCTTCTTAGAAAAAATGTTAAAAGTTTCGAAATTGCATAAATATTGTACATTTTTATATTTAAATTATAAATGATTAATTATATAGCGAGGTTAGGTTTACACGTATTTTATTTAAATTTGATGATACACATTTTTATCAAATATTTTTATTAAATTTTATTAAATATTGTTAATATTGATAAAATTTACTTTCACGGAACGTAACTAAAAGTTTGAAAAAGCTTCTTTAAAAATTCACAAACTACATGTATATTATATATAGAAATGGTACAGTATATGATTATAGTGTGTGTGAGTGGTCTGTTATTTTTTAATCGTATAAAATAAATATTATATATTTTCGTTTTTGCACATCAAGTATCTCGCGATATTGCGCATAATTCTCCAAGAGAGTTCTCGAAAGTCAATTTTTACGAAAAAGTTCAGACTGCCTTGATATTCGAGCTCAACTTTTGCAATTTTTGCAGTGCTGCGCTTATATATTCTCTTTATTTCTTATGTTCTTTTTCGGCGAAATATTTTGCGAAGATAAGACACTTGATATCTGCATGGCACTTAAATGGTATTAGGGTTTCTCACTATATTTTGTCAGAATCGCGCGTGATATGACGTCAAAGGCGAGATCTGGGGTTGATTACGTCAAACTTTTGCGTAACATATATTAGATAATTTCGAGAGTTGGCTTATTTTCTGCGCGTCAACATAATACAAAATACAGTATTTCTCGCAAAGCAACAGAACGTGAATATTAAATATGTCACCGAGTTCGTGTTTGTGATGCTCGAGATAAAATGAGGTCATATGTGACTTAATAATAATTATTAGTCTCTCTATTTACTTTTCTTATTTTGTTTTTAAAATATATTTTTTCGGAAAAATATATGTATTTTATTTTTGACTGTATGAAACATAATGGAACTTCGAAAAAGCAATTTTAATTAAAACTGTTGATTTTGATTTCTTATCAGTTTTTATAATAAATTGTGAAATGAGATAAAAAAGTGCTAGAGCGCAATAATTTTAATACATATAACTCACGTTATAAGCTTAAATTGCATCTATAAACATTTGCACTATTTATCTTTTTATTAATTTTTTTATTAATTAGCAGAGAAAATGAAGCTACCTTTTAATAACTAAAGGTGCAAAGTATATGTATCTATGTCTATAAATTTATACTTTTTCGTCGATTATATTAAACAAAGCTTTCGTTATGTCAGTTAATATTGGTAATAATAACGAATGCAAGAATGAATTTATTTATTTCTTCACCATCAGCAACGGACGTTGTATTTTTATTTAAAATATTCGTTATTTTTAAGTGGACAAATTGCAAAGACAAGAGCACGATTTCTACGAGGTAATTTGAGAAGGAAGAATGAAGAAAAAGATAAAAAAATACAATTTCGTGAACACAAATACAATGTGCAGCAGAGTTGTGATATATGCATATTGACTCGCTCCGGGGCAAGTTCCGACAAGGAAGATTTCATATTAATTTAATATTTACACATAGAAGTAAAATGTAAAAGCAGAAATGTATAACATTTAATTTATTGTGTAATTTTATAATACTTATTCTTCATATAACTATTGTTATACCCCTATGTTAATATACTTTTTTTACAGTGCATATTTTCATATAAATTGCTCGAAAAATCTAATTATAAAATATTAGTTTAATATCGAAAATAAAGAGTTAATTACATATGTAAATGGTCAAAGAAATTTATCTTTTATTTCATTTTACATTTAATTTATGAGTTCTATTATTAAACAATTACTAAAATATTTTAAAAATTTAAAAAATAAAATATTGTAAATCTCAGCTCTCTCTTCTGCTAAGAAAAATTTGAATTTCAAAAGTTAACAAGAAGTATTGTTACATTTTGTGTAAAAATTCTTACCTGCTCATGCATTGGAAAGATCCCACCGAGAATGATGTCACCACTGATGCGTATCAACTTCGAGCCGTCCTCACCTCTATTCTTTGTGCTGTAACACTCGCTCGTAATCAGGAAACACCACATCCACAGCAAGATTTTGCGCAAGTTCATCTTGGACATGGAAACTGAACTATTCGAGCGGCTCGTGGTTGATACCTCACTAAAACGTAAAATAACATTTACAAGTTATTTTGCGAGTATGAAACTAGAGTAACGCATATGTGTAAATATATTTTTTTTATATGTGATAATATAATCAAATTGTAGATGTTACACATTGATTACATTAAAATAATAGGAAGATGTTGAAGATATTAAATATTGAATTAGCATTAAATTATGTTTCCGAAGAAAAAACAATACTGATGTACTTAATATTTTATTTTAATTAATTAAGATAAATGTTTGTCCTATACACATCTGTAATAATTGAGTTCTTTATATTTTTTTATGACATGATTTATTAGTATTAGTATTGCAGCTACAATGTTTTTTAAGAATTATTTTGGAACGATTTATAAGTGGATGTTTTTTAAATTAAAACTTTCAATAACTGATAAGCAGCGTCATATATAATTCCCTGCTTGTGCGCTGAAAATATGAATTTATGGCAAAAAGAGATAAATCATACGTGCACAAAATATTTACAGAAATGTACATATATTGTATGTTATATTTTCCCCTCTCCCATTCCTGCTTATTTTTTAAAACTCTTTTATTCGAGTCACGATTTTTCTGAACTTATGAAATAGCTTTTCCTCGACAATAAATCTCTGTCCGCGTTATGTTAAAACTTTTATGTTCAGAGATCAAATTTTTCAGATCATCGCTCTTGAATTGTCTTTTTAAAAAATGATCGCAATATGTGTTGTTGCATTAGAAAATAATAAAGAATAGGAAATATATATATATATATATATATATATATATATATATAATTTTCAGCATTGTGTATTTCGAACATTTAAGCCAGACATAATCTTTCTTTCTCCCTGATCCGACCTAATTCGGCTTAGAGTATTGCTGTCGCACGAGGATCAAAGTAACTCACACCCTTTTCCTTTAATTACTTCGTTGCTCGTCGGCATAGTATGGTCTCACATCTTTATTGCCCAATTTTCTTTCCGTAAAAAGCTCGATTTTTATCGTTAGATTCTTCAAGCAATTATCTTAAATTTAATCATTGTATAATTTATTCTAAAACGACGAGAAAAAAACGATTATTAATACATTACTCTTTAATTTTTTTCACCTGCTCGCTTTGAGGTGCTCATTGCTTTTACATACTCTGGCTTTTTCAAGTACACGTCATTCTCTCTCAAGGAAAAGTTGTTGATCGCGTACCTGCTTGTGCGCCTGTAATTTCATTCGACGATGCAGATGAGAAGACAAGAAAACACTGGCAAAATTACTTTGTTAAACAAATTTCACTTTTGCTTACGGCGTGCTTCGATTTTCTAATGTCTCTCTTTTGTCTTCTCTGAAAGCTATTTGAGGACGTAATTTTGCAATTTAATTCGAGTCTTTCATTTAATTTAAGCTCGTCGTTCGAGAGCATACTTATCGTAGGTTCTTTATGACAACGATTAGAGGATATTTTAGCGTAGAAATGTATATTGTGTAATCGACTAACGTAATTATTCCAACATTTGTCTTATGATTGAATTCGTCCTACTTGAAAATATTTCTTATCGCGTGAACAGCGTATGCGAATAATTATCTAAATTTTTATCTAAAAGCAGTTAAAGGCTGTAGACGGAAAAAATTTGAGAGTATTGAGACATATAAAATATTCTCTGAAAGTTTAGTGATTGAACTTCGAAAGGAACATGTTAAAAAAGCAATTTCTTAATTTCATTCTTTCTTTTAAAATAGATCATTTATTCGAGATTAATAAAAAAATATTTTTTTTGTGTCTTTTGTTGATAAATGTTCAGAAAAAATCGGTATGGGATCATCTTAAATATTTACAGAAAAAAAAATAAAAACTGAAAATGACGTTTTTCTCGATAACTTAGGAAATAATAAAATTAGGGAGCTGAAATTTTGAGGAAATTTTTTTTTACAGTAAGGACATGACAGGCTAAATGTTATTTAAAAACTCATCGGGGGCATTTTTAATATGCTTATCCAGCTGTAGCCTTTTTAATTAAACTATGAGGCACATAAGACAATATAATCTATTATTTAATCTACTAAAGATGGAAGACATCTTCGATATGAAATATTTTTGTGCACGGATTTCAATAAAAACAAATACAATTAACTGAATCTATCAATAAATTTCGATAAATACGAATACATATATTTCTTTATGTGATGTCATTTTACCAGTTCACATTCAAGAACACATGTAATACGCTAAACATTCAACGCCTCAACTGAGATTGAACGGCATTTTATCGAACATGCCAGAATTCAGCGAAGCGTGCCACTGCTCCGAGAAAGAATGTAGAGCATTGGTGCAACCTATGACAGTAATCGCCATGCAAATAATTTCGCGGAATTCTGACGCATAATTGAGATGCAATGTTTAATCGGTACTTTGAGCTCACTTTTATCATTAAACTTATATTGTAAGAAATAAAATAGTCCATTTTCATCTTATCAGGGAAAGCGTTACAAAAATTGCTTTCTATTAAAATCAATATTAAAATATTAATTTTAAAATCAATACTTTAATATTGACTTTTATTAAATTAGAAAGCAATTTTTAATTTATTAAATTATTAATTTATTAATTATTTTAATTTATTAAAACAATTGTATTGTATCTCGACACGAGAACCTAGCTTTAAAAGTACTTGAAAAAATGGACTTATGTGATTATATAGGATCATATATAATTACATATAAATTTGAAATTTGAAGCAATCTGGTCATATGTAATATGATTTGTTCAAATATAATTATCTGAAATTTGGCGATATGATCTAATCATATATATATATATAATAGTATCCAAAATTTGGCGTGGTATGATCTTATCTTTATATATATTCGGCTAGATCTGTTTTCATATCTAGCCGAATATGATTATATATAAACATATATGGTCATATAAAATCATTTTTATTATATATAATCACATAGAATTACATATGTTATCAGATCTTTTCATATCTAATTATGTGTATTTACATATGATTGTATTACATTTTTCCTCGCATAATTCTCCTAATTTTCTTTTAAATTTGTAAATTGAAAGAAGAAGAATATAAAAGGAATAAATTAATTAGAATTTATATTTTTTTTCTCCTGTATTCTTTTTCTTTCAATTCAGAAATTCATATTAAAATATTCTTGTAATTTTGTTATTATCTTTTACACGACGAACTGTTCAAAGATTTAAAAAATTATGGTTTAAATTTTTTTAATAAATAGACCACTGTAATTTAATGTTATTTTGTTAAAATTTGTTCAAAAAGTAAAATCAATTTTATATGAGTAATATCAATTTTTATGGCAAAGATGCTCCACCATTTCCCTGCTTTGTGAGTAATGCGCCTTGTTCGCGAGTAATTCAGCGAAAGAAAAAGCTTTTCGTCAACAATAGTGCTTTAGAAATAGTATGTTTCACGTCTTTGATTTGATCCGCGGGTACTTGCCGAAAAGTACCATCGAAAAGTGTTACGGAAGATAGCCTCTCAAGCAAAAATATCGTTTTACTCGGACGAGAAAGTTAAGAATAATGTATTGGTTATATTTAGAAGATAGGCGAGAAAAAGAATTTCGTACTATATCGAATAAAGGGACGAAATGAAATACAAAGGAATACAAACGAGTTTGAACTACGAATAAAAAATGATCGATTGCATGCCGCTTACTCGTTCAACGAATTGGTTATACAGAGCGATAAAATTTTCAGAAGAACGAAATATAATCTATGCCTTCTCTAATTTTATTTTTCAAATGTGATTATATATAGAAGAGAGATAATATATTTGCTAAAGAAATATTATGTATGAAATCAAAGAGCTTGGATTTTAAACATACAGTAAGCTTATAAGCTTTAAATGTTACGACTAAATCACTCATAAGTATAAGTGCGAGTAAATGCTAATATTATTTTAATATTATTATTATTAATTATACTTATTTTACATGCATTATGAAAATATTAAAAAATTACAATCTAATTTCATTAAAATTAGTATATGGAATGTTATGAAAAAAATCTTCACGCGCAGAAAGTATATAAAGTTTTTAAAAAATATTAAATCAATATTATTTTGCAAAATTCTAAAGCATTTAAAAAATTACATTTTTACTATTATAGTTGCAATATTTAGTTATTCTAATTGTAAGAATCAAATATGTTTAGTACATGCTTAATTTTTACGAGCTTTACAATATATTAAAATTGATAATTATGTGTTTTTGTTGTCATGTATTAAGAGCTACCTAGTTTTTTTGATTGACAACCGAATCGATAGCTTACTGAAAGTTGCTTATTGAAAGCTATGGGAAATGTGCCAAATCCGCAATCAAGCTTTCAATCGCATTCAGAAAAAAAATAAAGAAATATGTATGTGTTTAACTTACAAAGACTTTTATAAAATACAAGATTCAATATCTCTTGAAACTTTTTTTGACATATCGCTTAAAAGACTGATCGGTATCCATTTTAGCCAATGTGTATAGATCAATCGTCAAAGCAAAAGAGAAAGTGGTCGTTGTGACTCGTTCAATTCAAATATTGATTTATTCGACTCTTTTATTATGCTCAAGGGAATAAAATTCATAATAAACAAAAGAGAAAAATCGCTTGTTTAGATACTCCGTTAGTAATTGGATTTGTCTTACTGTCCTTTTGATATTGAAATTTTAACGAAATGTTTTAAAGAGCAAATTATTAAAGAATTAAATTATTATAAGATAGTATATTATTATAATGTTGTATATTTTTTTATTTGAAAAACATTATGTTATGATATAATATAGTATTTCAAATATGACACACACACACATACAAAAGTGACATTTCAATATCAAAAGTATTAAAACTGCTTTTTATACAGCTTTTATTTTTAACAAATTTGTATGCGATTTTCTGTATTATAGTTCATTCTTTTAATTTTAATAGACAAAAGAATGATCGATTGAATGTTTACAACACCCGATAAAACTTCTTAGAGAAAGCTTCTGCTTAGTTTCATCTGTCAATCTCATACCGGTTTACACTCGATCAATGACACACTGTTCGGATTCTCCCTAGACGCAAAGAGAACAGAGACAATAAAAGAGAAGCTTCGCCACTATCCTGGTAAAATTCGAATGATTGGGGTCGAAATTGAGATATCTACCCGTGCGTGTAATCCTTCGATATACTTGATTCTACTCTATCCTAGCTCTGCTTCGACAGGACAGGTCAAAACTCCGACTGTTTTCATTTCTGAGACGATCCGTACCATCCTTTACAATTTCTTAGATATTGCGATCGCAGAAGTGGCAAAAGCAGACTCCAATCATCAGTTTCAAGATAGAAAGTCCTTCTTCCAGCCATCCTTGCAATCTGAATGTTTACACACATACAGACACGCACAAAACACACAACACTTTCGTCATTCGAAGTATTTCAAATATCGTGTAATGCATTATAAACAATTTTTTTAAATCACCTTGGAAACATTAATTATAGAATTTAATTATTTCTCTTTGTTATTACTTATTATGTTAATATACATGCATCTGAAAAAAGAAATAAAATTCTTTTTTTTCTTCCGCGAATAAAATAAGTATAAACAAGTAACATATAATTGTACAGTGTTATTATAATAAGTAAGTATATTATATAATTTAATGTTTTAGCATTTTTTATATTTTGTAAATCCAATCTTTTTCAAAAAATAAAAAAAACTGTAAATAGATAAACAAATAGATGAACAAATTAATATCACTATTAAAAATCTATGCATAACTTTCAAATTGTACGAACAAAATAAATGTATTAGGACGTATTCAAAGTTCATAATGCATTATAGAGTGAAATCTGAAGTTTTCTGATAAACGGGGGCCGAAGCAGATAGAAACGGAAAGTTAAAGGATAGGAATCGCGTAGCTGTTGAAATCGAGCAATTTGTCACCGTCATGGTAGTTCAATAAAGTTTCACGGAAGTCGCATAACTCTTTATGCTATCGTACGTCTCAGAAAATCTGGCGATTATCGTGAAAGTAATCAAAGAGATCAGCAATAAGAGAATAGATATTTCTGATGATTTTTCAAGATTGACATTGCAGCCTGAAAATTTTTAATATATTAGTTTTCACGTTCAACTTACTTTCATATCCATAGTGATATTCAGAATATTTTTTACAAGTTTGTTATTATATAAAATTATATTTTTCTATTATTTACATTTATGTTAATGATGCTTATAAAAAAGATATTTCTTTAAAAAGTATTTTTAAGTATATATGTATAACATTCTGTAATATTTTTATTCTATAAAAATAAAATATTATAATAAAAATGCATATAGTTTTCTTTTTCACTAATAATGCCAATGTAAAGCTGTTGAGTTATAAATATTTCTTTAGACTCATCTTATATATGTATATGTGCATGTAATGCATATTTAATAACAAATATTATTTCTTTATGCTTTGAAAGTAGAAGCAAATTGTGTGCTTGAGTTTAAAAAAAGGTAGCAAAAAATATAAAAACAGTCCTTTGACTATCAAAGACTTCAAGAAATTCAATTGGTGGTTTTAGCTTCAGAATTGGTATAAAACAAAAAGCACAATTGTAGATACTGTTACAACTATATTGACATGCTATCAATAAATATGCTTTTATATGTTATTTAAATTTCCTGTGATAAAAAATACACATATATACAGTCTTTTATATATATATATAATTTATTTTTCAAAAACAGTTTGTGCTTATTAACTTGTCAAAATGTGATAAAATTTTTATACTTAATAATAAATTTAAAAAATACGTAAGCTACACACACAACCGAACTATAGTTTGCAAAGTGCTGCTTTAATAATACGCAAAATATGTGTTGAAACATATAAGTCAATTAAAAAGTTATACTATTAAAATTGACTGTATACGCGTATATACACAAATATACATACAAATACACAATAAAAGAACAATATTCAGAAAAATTATTAAAAAATATTGTCTTATATTATTTCTGTAGAAATTATTGATATTGCATCTTTTCAAATTTGCTATTCACAACTCTTATTCAAGATTTTATTGATAATATAATCTCAAAGTCGTAAATATTATCTTACATCAAACTAACTTTTTTATATAGCGCCCACATATAGCGATTTTAAACATACAATAGGTACAATAGTATAAAAATTCATGAAAATAAAAATTTTAAATCTACAAAGCAAATCTTTACTTTAACTCACAGATTAATTATTAATTTTATATTTTAAAAGACCTAGAGAATGCTTTGTGCACAATGTCAAATTCTATTATAAATCCCAAAACGTATTAGATTTATTAATTTTTTTATGTAACCATCCAATTTCCGCATAAATGGATATAAGAGTATATATAATCGAATACTTACAAAATTTCAACATAGAAAATTGAATTTATGTATAAATTATTTGTTTCATTATGAATACAATCAAGATTTGCGTTATTTTATAACATATATAATTTGTGAAACAATATACAATATATATTTTAAAAAGAATTATATATATATATATAAATTTGGAATAATATGTCTTTCTCTCTCTCTTTCTCTTGATTTTCCACAGTGCTGTAAATGGCTTTTGCAATGCATCAACAATAGTATCACAAGTGCGTTTCTAATCCTAATAAACCCTTCTTGGAAGGATACGTATACATTTCCGCATTAACAGAACATCACGAGTTAATTATCTGGAATATGCACGATAGTAGTAGAGTTATATTTGAGACGCAAAATACAAGGCTGGTGCAAATGCAATGCGCATCAACCGTAAATACGACTTGAATGAATAAGGTGAAGTTAAACGAGCGTAAAAGCGATTGTATGGTAATATCAGCGAATCGGAAAGGTGGAGTATGATTGAGAAAGATAGATCGTTGGAGTGGAAGCGCCACCATAACGAGACTCGATAATTTCATTCGGTATTGTGAAAAAATTCAGCGAATTCAACAGATCGCGAGACAAAAGGCGCGCTTCTCATCGAGGTTTCCGCACGTTCCAATCCACTGGCGAAAATTAATTGTCCGATTGAAATCGTTGCGGGGATTTCTATTTCGGAAGCACGATTGCTGCCAGCTGTTTTATAAAAAGAATTATGTCCGTGGTAAAATAATGTAGCGCCTTCATCAGCTGTTTATTCTGAGAGCATAAATTAAACTTGAAAAGTGTATATTTTTAAGCCGCAAATTTGGCGCTCAAACATGGCTATTTCAGTCATATATGATATATAATATGAGATTTAAACAGCTCCGGTTAAATATAGAAAGCACTGAATTTAAACAAGATACTATCAGAATTAATGCATTCTACTGCTTTCAATGAAATATCGCGATTTATGTGAACATTCATGAGTGTATAAATTTTCCATCATGACCACAACTTTTTCATTAATGAATCGAATAGATTAAGTGATACTATCAATTTCAATAAATGTATACGCGTAATATATGTAAATTACGACATAAATTTTGGAAAAAATTTACTTGGAAATTTTAACTTTCAAATTACTATCAATGCCCTTCAGCATCTCGAGGCTGCAGACAATGAAAAAAAGAGACTTGAAAAATCGATATTACATTATTCCCGATGTGTTCAACCTCTATCTTTTGCATTATATACTTTCTATGTTTCTTTTCTTTTTCTCTCTTTCTTTCTCGTTTATTTTGCACTTCATACTCCGCCTTCCTTTTTTTAGCTTTCATCCGCACATTTTCTGTTTTACCTTTTTCTTTATGCCTCTCGGCCTTCGCCCTCCAGTAAAAAAAAAACCAATCCTTCCAGATATTAAACTCAATTCACCGAAAAGAGTCGAATGCGACTTTCATCTCTTCGTATGAGATCGATCATATCTGACGATGTCTCGTCTAGTAATGCAAGATAGATTTTGCAATCGTGAAATCAGATATTTGTAAAATATTATAACAAGGAATAATTCATATGATATTCACAATTCTTTCAATCCAATTATTCATCTTTTGCATATAATTTTCAAATCTACAATTTGCAATTTATATACGATTTCTTTAGAGTTAGCAAATTTAGTCTTGTGTGTGTGTGTGTGTGTGTGTGTGTGTGTGTGTGTGTGTGTGTGTGTGTGTGTGTGTGTGTGTGTGTGATATATAATAATTAATTCGAAATTAATTCTTTATGTGTGTGCGTGTGTGTGTCTATTCTATATTTAATTCTATGTATTTTTGTTCACATAAATATATTTCATTATCAGTACCATTATTTTTTTTATAAATATTTTTTTATCGCAATTATTAATTTTTCAGCTCTTGATTGTTAAAATATGATTTTTAATTGGTTAAAATTAGTTGACCCGTAAAAAAAGCGGGGAAAGGCAATTTAATTAGTTTTTAATTAAAACACCATACGGTAGACATGGAGACATCACAAAAATAAAATCGCGAAAATTTTAATTTTCGTCCCTAATGACATTGAGTTGTTTGCGAGAGTTCTTTAAGCTGTTTTTATAATAATCTCATAGACTAAGTTATTATAAACGTTTCGCAAATTTCCTGCCACATATACATATGTATTAATTTTAAATAAAATATTAAAAGTATTTGTTAAATTTATCATTTTCTTTCCTCTCTGTCTCTTTTGCTCCTTAACATGTAAACCAATAATTTCCAAAAAGACACTGTATTAGAAGATATGTACTTGTAAAATCATTTATATTAAATATCTAAAAGAAAAAAAATTATAAAAAGATTATATGCAAATTTTACATTTGTAATTACAATATATCTTCAACATACGCTAGCTCTTCATTAAAACGCAAGTATATTGAAGAGAACAGAAGAGAGTTGAGTGAAAAAGCATCAACACGTTCTTCAAGCTAATAAAAAAATAGATTAATTAAGCATATATTAGTGGAAATTACATCATCATAGTGCATCTTTGAACGTACAAGTATACCGTTTATCAAGAAAATTCTCACACGTTAAAATGTTTCTCTATAATTTTTAGTTTGTACAAATAAAACAGTATATTGCATTTTGTATGAGTATAATGGTAAGAAATGTTAATTTTATAATCTAATTTTAGTTTAAATGGTAAGAAATGTTAATTTTATAATCTAATTTTAGTTTAAATGATAATCGAAATTATTATACTTGAAAATTTTTAGTCAATTTGCAAAAACCTTTCTATAAAATCAAACAATATAAAATAATATAAAATAATATAAAATAAGCAATTTTTATAAATACATGTTAAGAATTTAAATTTGTTGTTTTTTGTAATTATCTGTGTGTTTGATGTTAATGCTTTATGTTTTAATATTTCATCTTTATGACTTAAATTAAATTAGGCAATTAAGTGGTTTTATGCTAAAATGTAAAATATGTAATATATATTTTAATTCAATAACTGCCCATTAGTAAAAATAATAGACATATAATAACTTTTAAAAGTCATAAAAAATAAATATAACTAAAAATATTCAATGCATCATATGTCTATTATTTTACTAATAGACGGTTATTTAATTAAAATATATATTTAATTATTTGAAATATATAATTTTTAAAAGTTATTTAAAGTTATTTAATTGAAATATATATTTAATTAATTGAAATATGTAACTTTTAGAAGTTATAAAAAATAAATGTATTGTAACTAGAAGTATTGAATGTATTATTGAGTAAAATGCTATTATAAAATATAAATTATTAAAAATATTAGCGTTAAAAGTATATATATATATATAAAACATCGGTCTCTCCGCCGACGTTATACGTAAAAAAAAAAAACTAAATAAATCGAAATTTCTATTTCAGTAATAGCATGAACTTTTTTTCGGGGAAGGTGGAATGCCCTCCCTCGAGTTCCCTAAGTTCTTCAAAGTCTTGGCCTAAAAGTTTTTATAGAAATAGCCTTCAAAGAATTTAATAAGAGCAATCAATGTAGTTTTTCGAAATTTAGATATAATAATTCTAGATTTCATAATTCGATATTTCAAAAACATTGCTATGATTCATAATGCCTTCAATAATCTTATTTTTGTTCTAATAATATTTTTTAAAGTTAAAAGGAAAATGAAAAGAAAAGAGAAAAATAACATGAAAAATAGTAATATATGAACTATAAATAATAAATATTCCTGTGTGTTTATACGTAGTAATCAAAATAAATTAAAAATATCAAGATTTTATCTTATAATATTTGTTATGAATGTTGTGTAAAAATATAAATATGTCAAAATATCTGAATGGTATTTGTTACTTAAATATCTAAAACATAATATATTAAATACTTTTTTAATTTATGAAAATTTACTATTATTTATGACACTAAAAAATAGAAAATTTAAATATCATTACGAAATGTCATACGATATCTCATACTCTTCTCTATATTTATGCATCTTGTAGAAAAGTGTTGCACAAACATTGCATATACATGTTCGCTTAATAAACTTTTCTCTTTCGTAGGTCAAGTTGCAAAGAAAATTTATGTATGCATTATGAAGACTGATCTTTAATGGTTTAAAAGAAAAGTTGTGAAAGTCGCGACTGTGAAGTATAAAACGCAAAAAGGACAAGGTATAAACTGCGAGAAGATTCTCGACGGCTGTCGTCAGTTTGTTCAAGAATCATCGCCGTAAAGACGAGGGATAATGTCAAAGATGATATTTTATATCTATAGGGGCCTGTCGACAGCCAACCAAGATCCTTTTATTTTTCAATGTAAAATCAGGATGTACGATAAAGGGTAAACATTTGTCCCTCTGTTCTCTTCTTTACCTCTTTAAAAAGTCAAGTTTAACAGTGGATTTAAACAGAATTTTCCAAGAGAAGAGTTGTCTTTTAACATCTTAACGCGTTATGCTAATGTTTATTATAGAAGGATAAAAGCAAGCTTTAACACTTTTTTTAAACTTTTGGATTATTTTTCTTATAATTTTAGTAGAATTGTTATGAAACTTGTTTATTATACATATACCATATTTCACCTGCTAAAATAATGCAGATTTATTTGTATGTCGACCGACAAATCTTAGCGTTTTTTTTCATCATAATTAGAAATGTCACGCAAAAATTGTTTAAAAATATTAAGTTTTAATATTTATTATATTTAATATAAATATATATATATATATATATATATATATGTATATATGTTTATATATGTATATATGGGTGTGTGTGTGTGTGTGTGTATACATATACACGCATTGATTATCGATAGCTACGTCGAGTGTCGAAGCTTCATCTAAAATCTCATTACTCGTCAATTTCCCATTCGTTTGCGCTATCCGTTAAAATCCATCTTTAAAACGCAATTCATAGCAACTGTGCGCCACGCGGATCGGAAATTATTAAAACATCAAATTCAAATAAAGCTATTCGTATCTACATTCGTCTATTTTTGTTCTTGGCCACCCCTTTTCTCTGTCCATAAGCTCGGCGCGACTCCTAATGGATTCTTCGAGTTCTCAAGCGTACTTGCTCGCCATTAAATCCTGATGTGCGGTGGAACTTAGTACTCCTTGCAAAGTGCACGGCGTAACTCAGATAGAAATGCACAAAGCAGTTCGTAGAAAGTCGTAGTGATAATCATCTTGTTGCACTTCAGTGCAAAGATGCTATTTCATTTCTGTCATAATAATATATATCATCAAATACGTCGTAATAGATTACGATAAGTAACGTTATGGCTCAAATAATGTTGAAAATTTTTAGTTGACCTCTTACAATCGTAATGCAGGTAGAGATACAAAAATTAAGTTGCTCATAATTTTTTCGGATCCAAAAAAATTTCTGAATAAAACTGTTACTGAATCCGCAAAACCCGCTATTACGATACAAAGTCGGCACATCGATCATAGTTGAGGGTTACTTTGAGTAATCCTCGTTAGCGTGTGCAAACCGATTGCGAATCTTCATTTCCGCTTCCCATAGGAAGTAGCCATTAGCATAAGAATACTTTTTAAGTTTTCATCATTTTCTATATTTTACTAGTTTATATATTATGCACTTTTATTGTGATTGAATCATACTTCTTTATCTATCTACATTACGTTATCTCACTAATTAATATTGAATATACAAATTAATACAATAAAAACACTTGTACATACAAAACAAAAATATGTGATACGCTATTCTATCTGTTCTGAGATAATTTTACATAAAACGGAAATATATGAAATAGAAAAAATATAGCTGCAAGATCAAACATATTAATCTTCAACGTATATTAATATACAACTACAACATATAATGTACATATTTTTTGATGGAAATATATTTTGCATTTAACATAATATATTTCTCTTTGACTCTAACACTATTGATCCAAATTACAAAAGCCACGTATGCCATTATATTAATAATTTACATAATGAGTATGTTGGATTAAGAGGATGATTTAGCATTAGTCATACTATGTAGCATCCCACGTTCTAGTCTACCAGCATAATACAAGACTGGACGCTTCGAAGCGATTTGTCACATGTGTACTAAACATCGCAAGTCGTTATTGTCAAGCGGCTGCAATTCCACCTAGCTGGATGAGTAAGCACAATTCCCACGTTCCTCCTTGCTCACGTTGCCTGTTGGGATCATCGAGAAACACACGCCAGTACACGGAAAACCAATTAGGTAGGGCATACCACGGAACTTACACTCAAGTGTTTTCCCAAACAACCCCTGATACGAGTCATGGTACAATTTCTGAGAGTAATGTAAATCCCGTCCGACCCAATGGTTTTTTTTTGTCGACAGAGAATGTCGACAAGCGTGGCAATCGACATGATTAGATCAATATGTCAACGAATTCTACAAATGTTTTCCGAAGAGAATAAAGTACTAAACTAAATGTGCTTGTATCACTCTCCAGTTTAATCTCGAATCCTTTACTTCCTGTCACCCTATCTACATCAGATTTGTTCGGAGAAAACGTAAAAGTGGTATTTCAATTGTATCGAATCGAGAACTTTAAAGGGGAAGAACGTTTGTAATACAATACGATCTTACACATAATTTTTTTACTGATTTTTTTTCATTTTTATAATGTTTGAAAAATTTTTTTTACATGCAAAAAAATCTTTTTCTCTCCTAATTAATGCATTTGTCTTTTTATGTTAAATTTTTAAAAAATTTTTAAATTCTATTTTTTGTATTTTAAGAAATCTTTTAATAAAAATTTATACAATTGATATATAAATTTCAAAAATTGTATTGCGCCCTATCTTTTGTAATTATTAAATTTAAAAAAATCCAATTCTATTCGCTTGCTTTCTATTGAAATATGTAAACATTTTAATTTGTTTGGAAGTTTATAGAGTACTCGTATATCTTACGCAGAGTGTATATTGGGGGAACGAAGCGTTAATAAAGTACTACTTGCTGTTTGATCAGGAAAAGCCGTATAATGCAAAATTAAATTGGCGCATTGGTGATGTATTGAGCCGTTCTCTCAGTAAATTGAATAAGAAATTGGCTCATTCACATCTTCAATTTTCATTTCATAGCACTTCCGATACCTGCTTCACGTCGTTAATTTTCACTTTTACGTTTTCTTGGTTTCCGTTTACTTTTTATTGATTTTCCTAACGATATGCTTATTTTATACAACACGTCAAAATGCAATAATATTCCATCTCTAACATCGCAGCTTAGTAAGAATTGTTTGGGTACAAAAGCACTGCTTCTGGAATCATCTCCAAATAGCGATTATCTCTTCATTCTCATCCTAAGAAAACAAGCTAAATACCACTTCTAATGTATTTTATGAAAATAATCGCGATATTATTTTAGGCTAAGGGCAGAGGTAATTTCACTTCAAACATACTAAACTTTAGAAAATAAACATCTTATTTGCGATCATATACATAACATTTATCAAAGTGATTAAAACTGCTTAATGAGATATGTAGATTATAAGGAATTGTTGTAATACATATGTATTTTTTATACAAAGATATAAAATAATAAGAAAAATTAGATATTAAAAAAATTAGATATTAATAATAAAAATGTGTATTTCAATTATTTAACATTAATGATATTTTAGTGTAAATAATGTGTAAATAAATAATATTATTTCTTTAATAATATATCTAATAACATATTTATTTCTTTATATATTTTGTGTTACTGTCAAAATGTATAATTGCAGAAATTAATTTATAAAGTACAATAAAAAAAAAAATTTCAATTTGATCAATATAATACGAAAATATATATATAATAATAATCAACAAAAATCTTTTTGCTAACTAGAATTCTCTTTTTCGTTTTTATTTACATAAAATGATAGATTAAATAATTCACTCCTAGATGTGCTCTACTAAATATTATAAATCATTTTTGCCATTTCCGCAAATGTGAGACTAGAGGAAGGTATGGGAGGATATATCACGTGAGAGTACGTTATTATCTTTATGATCGCGCAGGAGCGACTGCGCGAGAAAATCCTAAGACTTTCTTAACAGAAATGCGAAGCGACGAGACTTTATCGACGTCCCGGAATTGAAAACTCGAGGACAGGGGTGCGAGCAACTTCCCCCGTGGAGACATTTCCGCACCTTTTTTCCAAGCAGATTACTTTCGTGACCGAACGATCGCACGATCACCGAAACGCGAAAGATCCGTTCATATCTTTATCTTATATCTTCTTCGTGATTTGCAGTAAGAAAAATATCTGCTGATCATGCATGGAATGTCGGTTTAACACTTGACTTTTAAATTTTGAACAAACTATTTATCTGATATTTTAAATTTTTCAATTGACATGCATTGTAGCCGCGATAATCTCTTCAGTTTATCTAAGAAAACAAGTTGAACGACTTTCGATCTATTTTATAAAAACAATCACGATATTATATTTTAAATCAAACAAAGCTTTTTGCAGCCTTTATTCTTTTAATACCGCATTAAATTATAATTATTATAATTTATAATTATTTATAATTAAATTACGGAATATTGATTAAATTAAACTTGTCGATAACAAAAACCGATAAAGCTTTTGTTATCGATAATTTTAATTTTAATTTTAAATCAAAGTTAAATTATTTAATTGTTACAGAAAAAATCCTTTTTGTTTTACCTTCAATATTTATCAATATAAAGAATAAAAAATTCAATTTTCATAAACTCTCAAAAATCTTTAGCAATAAACTTTTAAAAATTGTTATAAAAGCATGTTTCGTATGTATATAATGGTATGTAATACATGCAATCAACAGTCAAGTTTACCTTACTTTTGTTGTTATAAACCGTGTAATTAAGGTTGAATTGTTAATGAAGTAATTAATAGTGTTGTATTGCATTTAATTAACCTTGCTCTTTGAATTTTCCTCTCTTACGTATAGTAGTAATATCGAGACGTAGTTTCATTTCGATCACGTTTCTCTTGAAACCTAAACTCGACTCTCTCTCGCAAATAGAACAGGAAAATGTCTACAAGTAACAATGGTTAACGAGTTGCAACAAACAAATAGCTAGAGTATCTAGTATGCTCTAGAGAATCTTGAAATGCAAACAGTCAAGTTTCTGACTGTAAAATTTTCGACAAAGCTAGAAAGAAAATCGAAAATATAAATGAGAACAGCGCGACAAAACCCTCGTATCTCCGATATTTGCATTCCAACTGTGTGTACACCGAAATATTCTCGTCGATATTCACGAGGAAAGTAACTCGTGCGTTTCGAAGATTTGACCGAAATTGCATCGAGGTTGGCTAGAAGTTCTAAACGAGAAGAAAAGACATTTGCGGAGGGATTTAAGGATTTTATGCGCGCGCGCGTGAATATGCTGAATTTGAAAAAAGCAAGAAAGTTTCCTTATGTCAAATTGTGTTTGGTAGAAATTGCCTGGTAATTGACGCGTATCGCTGGTATTGTGAATTGCGGACTATGCGAACGCCCTATGATTGATCGACGCGAAACGGAACAGAATTCGCGCGTTCGTGTTTCAGATGAACGCCGGCCAGTGGATTTCAATTTCCTGTAACATCCCTCCGATAATTGTCGTAGTTTACAATCAATGCGTCAGAATTTAATATTTGCGGCATTAAGCTTCAACTGATCGTACCCGATACATCATTGTCAATTAACATTATATAAGAGCATTTTTCGAATCATGATTAATTTGTCTTTGATTTAAAAACCGAGTGATATTTCGTAAATATGATGTTTAGTGCAAATCAGTAATTATTCTGTTAAGTAAAAAATTAAATAATGTTATTTAACAATATGTAATCAAATACATGAGTGCCAATTATTTAAGATCAACATTTAATCCCTACAAACAAATTTATGAACAAGAGATAAAGAATTCATGCCAAAAAATTGAAACAATCATAGTACATACCATTTTAATACATTCAAAATTTCTATAATCTGAAAATTAATTTAAAAAACCTACATTCTTCTCATTGCAATAAACCTATTGCAATGAAATATTGAGAATATTACTCAAGTTGTAAAACGCATTTAAAAAATTAATATATGTAATATTTTTATCTAATTTAAAGATTACAAAAGTAATCGCTACTATTTTTTTAAAAGAATGTTAATAATTTAGTATTATTAAAGAACTTGACATCAACCACTTACTGATGAATAATGAGAATAGTAAAAATATAGTCGGATTTATAATCACGTATTATAGAGGATTATGTCAGAGATGTAAGATAGACAAAGGATAACATTAAAATGAGAATGGATGTCCGAGTTGAGTGAAGAGAACCGCGAATAATATACGAACTACGATTTTCCCTCAGATAAACCGCCGTTATCACCAAAAAGCACCTTTCATGGAATATGAAAAGCGGTGAAGGATTTATTTATAGATCGAGTGGCGAAAGTCCTCTTTCGCTCACATTAGTCTTCTTTCGTGTCATCGTACATATAAGCCGGTTATCTTAAAGTGACGTAAGGTTAACTTTCAAAACCTAATAAATTTATCTACAACAGACGAGTACAAGTTTATACAATGTACTCATTTTAAGAAGTTTTAAAACATTTAACCTTATCTTCACATAAAACAGCTCATGAATAATTTATCAAGAGAATTTATTTCACTTTTTCACAAAATATATAAAAGCGATATGTTCAAATGTATGTTTCGCGCGTGATAAATTCACATGCAATAAAAACAATATAAATACAATTTTTGAGTAAAACGCTGGAACAAAATTTAATTCTGTTCACGCATTTATTTACACATAAGAAAACATGCGGAATACATTATGAAAAAGGGAAATAGTATATACTTTATATGAATATTATTATTTTGTACGTTATTTTTGTATAAAGCTAACAATCACGTTTTTATGTGTACGTTTGTGTTGTATATATGGTATATGATGACTTTACAAATTCAATTTTAATATTTTATTATTTAATATAATTAAATAATTTTTAAATTTCCGTGCATTGCGATAATATAATATACGATCTCAATATTTGCTCGTAGCTTTCACAAAATTTTTAGCATAACGAGGCCATTACATACTTATTAGCATACGAGCGCATTCAATATAAACCGATCTTTTTTCTCTTTTCGCTCTCGTTGAACGAAATCTGACCGCTCGCGATAAAAAGGAACGATCAGCAGCGAAACGTAAACTGGAATAAATTCGGCCGCGAATTAAATCAAGCCATTGAATCATTGAATGTGCCAAGCAAATCGGAAATTAATGGATATTATAAATGATATAACTCGCTGGAAAATTACTGTATGGTTCAGAATTTTTGATGCGTGAACTATTAACCGTTAATCTAGTCCAAAATCGCTCTGCGTTTAATTGTCTGTGATTGTGCTATGTGTAAACATGCATTATACTCAGAAATAAAAAATTGTTTCTTATAATTAAACTATATATATATATATATATATATATATATATATATATATATATATGGATACAATAATTTATTAGAATTATTATATTATAAAAATAAAAATTTTTCAGTTTGTCTGACAATAAGATAAATGTATACGTATCTATGCATTTATGTATGTTTGCGACACAAGTGTTTTAGTAGTTTATGTAACAAATTTATATATTTTTTTTATTTTTTCTTCTTATTTTAAAATTTGTAATAAGATTATCAAAAGAGCTCTGAATTAATAAATATAAATAAGTAAGTAAGAAAGAGGCTCCTCGCTCCTATTGCCTCTTTCTTACTTACTTATTTAAAATTTGTCTATAAAATTATATAATGCTAAAAAAACTAAATTATGTAAACTAATTATTAAAATTATATTGAGCCTTATTTAAGGATAAATATAAGAATAAAATTTAAGTGTAAAGTATTTTCTTCAATTTTCGGTTCATACTGTCAAAAATCTGTTTCTCTCTTTCTCTCTCTCTTTTTTGTTTTAACAATTTTCATTTCCAAAAGCTTATCATTATTTTATGTCTCTTTATGTAATAAGAGGCTTTAGAAAATGATGTCAATATCCAACAAAGTCGCAAGTGTGTCGATAAGTGTTAAAGGATTAAGAGCTTTCATCGAAATGCGGCCACTTTGATATGCAGTGCCATGAAGCTGGTACAGCGGCTCCCGGAAACCTGAGACGACATACCATAATCGATATACCCATGGCTCCATTTTGGCCGGACGTGCAACTGCGAGTTATGCATCTTGTGTACTGTGCGGCCTGCTTGCGGAGATGCAGTGCAACCGCGTACTGCAACGTCCGCCTCGAGATCCCGTGATGTTTCATCCGCGAGTAATTGGAGAGGACGTTTTGCCGCCAAAAGATATTTCTCCTTGCTTAATCCATCCAACATCAGTGTGACATATATATTATTCGAATGTATTGAAGACAGAAAAAGAGAGAAATTATTTATTTATATGTAATAAAAACTATTTTTATAATAAAATTTTAGATATATAAAATTGCAAAAATTTTAACAATTATACACTATTATTCTAAAATATTATTAAGTTTAAATTACTTTTTTATGCCTATTTATTATATTTTAAATATAATATCAATTTTTCATCTTATGTACAATATCAAAAGAGAATAAATACTAATAAATAAACTGTATAGATGTATAAATAAAGAATCTTATCTTTTTTTTTACAAATTCTGTCTGTTACTTTTTATAGTTTGTCTGTTATCTTTTATTAACCGTAGAATTTTATTTTGTTAATATTATATATTTTATAATATTAACAAATAAAATTATGGTTTTTTTTAAGTGCCTACAATCTTATTTATAATTATTATTATTAATTAGATTTAATCTTATTTTGTCAATAATATAGCAGCACGTGAACTTATTAATTAAAGTTGACAAGCAATTATCATCTACTGCACGGATATTAGCAATTTATCCGTGGTATCCAGTAAACCTATAGCTCGATGCACTGTTCGAGTATTTTAATGCGGTTCTTGTCCATAGCGTGGCGTCAGCTGCATTTTATATTTGCATTTGCAATATATATTTGCATGAGGCAGAAGGATTATGAAACCAATGAGTTTCCAAACAAACGGAAGCATAGCAAACGGAAGATTGGCACGTTATTATACGAACATAGAGGACAACATGTTTAAGTAAATATTAATAATACTTGTTTTTAATTTTTTAGCATCGGATTTAATAAGATTTATACTTTGTATCTAAAATTATTTAAGGTCCTTTGATTTAGATTGATATTTAAAATATTTTTAGCTAAATATAAACTTAAAAAAAAAACTTAAAGAAATAAAGAGAAATTTAATTTTCATATTAATAATTTAAATAGTTATAAATCTTTAAAAGAATGTTGAAATATTGAATTATTTATTTTAAATTGTATATGCATATGTATAGACATACATACATAATATAAGTTATATAAAGTTAATTCATCTCACGTTTTCTGCGTACGCCGTTGTTTCATACATCTATGGACTTCTTTTGAGGTTCATTCTTTGTTGCCTCTTCATAAGACTCATAATATTCACTCACGGAAACATACTTAATTACAATCACACGCACTAATCATTAGAATAAATATATGCACTATATAATTTGCCAAATATTTTTAATGCTAACCGGTTAACGGGAGAAACGTGTATATATATATATATATATATATATATATGTATGTATATAAAACTAGAATCTGTTTTACATACATTCAAAAATCAAATTATATGCCACCATAACAATACTGTCTCTATTGTTAACAAAAAGCAAAAGCTCTCATGTTTTAGGATAATTATTATTTTGTATTACAAATAATATATATAAAAATATAAGATATAATAAATATAAAAATATAAAAATATACGCATTAATAAGATAAATATCTACAGAATGTAATAATTGTTGCTAATTAATAATCGTAGAAAATAATCGCGTTAAACGTCCTCTAATATCATCACGTATATCATTATGATACACAATTCACATCACTATACTTTTCTGCTCGACTGTCGCCGCGCGAATGACAACAACTCGCATAAACAGAATGTTATGTATATGCTGGAAAATTCGACGCTCGTTCTGTTTATGATGCTGTTGTGTTGTTATAACTTGCGCAGTGACTGGAAGATGGTTACGCGGACCGCTCTGAAATATCGTCTTTATTGATTGCTCGCACGATCTCGATTAAATAAATTATATATCTCGACAAATCATCGATGTGATATAAACGCTGAATTTTCATCGTTATTTTTTACTGCAACAAATATAAAATATTGTAAAGTATATGTATTAAATGTATTAATTAATTAAATCATAGCACCGTTTTGATTCAAAGTTGTTTTACCCTGTATTCACAATGTAATGATCGAGAAATTGGAAAATAACATATCGATAATTTCATTCCTGAAATTGCGCGTAGCGAAAAAATTAATTTCTTATTAAGAAGAAGAAGAATCGTGTGAATTGTTAATCATCGTATTAATTGTTGACAATTAATAATTGTAAAAAATAATCACATTAAATATCAATATTTATCATGACTGTATTATTGTTATAATATACAGAGTGATTCGCACCGCGCTACCTTTCTGTTCGCCGCGCGAATGAAACACACAACAAGGTGTGATGTAAACAGAATGTTAAGTGCTGGTGAATTCGACGCTCGTTTTGTTTATACTGCTGTCGTGTTATGATCTGCGCAGTGACACTGAAACGGGAAGGTATGTAGCTACGCAACTACTCTATCTGTCATCACAGTAGCCTCTCTCGAGAGATGCGACTCCGAGAATTACTGAGATATCAAACACGCGATTATTTTCTCTTTATAATTATATAATATAATTATCAACTACTAACTTTCACGATTGATTAACTTTCGCGATAAATGACACCCGATAAAAATATATCGTAGCAATTATTTATTATCCAAACACATATTTCGCATAATATATGTATACATAGTGTTCCATAAAAAGTTGCTGAAATTGATCAGCTGTAATTTATAAACGTACATAGCGAACAAAAAATAAAATATCTTCTAAAAAAGAATATTTAGCAGTTTTATTTTTATATGGACTAAAGATAATTAGAAATATTTTTATTATTTAATAAATCTTTATCAAAAAATGTCAAAACGACAACCTTAATAATATATATTTGAAACGCGTACCATTAAAATGGAAATCAAGTCTCGAAATAAAAAAAATTTTTGTAATAACTTTTTCGAGATGCCATTCACTGTTTCTCTCACAGCTCTGGTCAATTCTCTTATTGTTTTGGGCTGTTCAAAAAGAGAAAAAAAATATATTTTTGTATATCATTGAGATTATCAATATTTAGCATTTTTTTATAAACATTTATTAAAATAATAAGAATATATTCATTTGTCTTTAGTCCATATGTAAATAAAACTACCAAATATCCTTTTTTAGAAGATATTATATTTTTTCTGCTCACTATCTGCATTCAAATTGACAGCTGATTAGTTTTGGCTTTGGGACACTCTGTATATTCATTTAAATATCAATGTATGTTCATTTACAATAAAGATCGAAGTGATAGGAAATAGGGATTATACAATATTTTATTGCAATATTTACATCTGTAAATATGTTCAAAATCAAATTATATATCTTGTATCACATTTTGAATTTTTCATTATTATCATAATATGTTTATAATTTTCGGATTGAAAACGCAAAATGATAAATACGAATCAAATACTTCAAATAACGAAAATGGTTTAAATATCAAATCAATCTTAATCAATCATTTAACAATAATAGATTTCGCGAGATTTACGTAGTTTATTCGATCAAAATATATCACGCAAATGATCAGCAAAGTAACGTTTCAAATATTACATTCTGTTAAACTTTATTTTCGTATATTTATTCACATTTATATTATAATACAAGATAATACAATTATTTAGAACAAAATAATTTAATATTTGTTAACAATAGATAATGTAACGTAACCGCAGTGAGTGATGGACTTTAGTATGATTTTCGAGCGTCAGATCGTAGCTTTGTACGATTGTAATTTCCGCGTTGTTCTTCCATTGTGATATAATAATGTTCGCGTCAGTGTATAATAAACGTTAGTATAGTGCCGTGCGAAATGCCACTACAATCTGTTGATTAGTGCTCTCCCGCGGTTGTAGTTAATTATATTTTGACAAGCAAGTCGAGTTTTCACGAACATGTCGAGTAAGTGTTACAAAGAAGTAGTAAAGAATAAACAAGAACGGAAAAAGTCAGGAGAAATATCGAATGGAGTAACCATGAGCAATTTAGAATTTATCTATTTCTTGTAAAATAGCAAAGTATTCGTGAGCAAATTAATTCATTTTTTGTTACTTATGAAATTAATTACTCATTGTCAGTATTTTTCAATCCATCTTATATTATTATATAAAGCATGTAAAAATATTTTAAATTTTTTATCTTTTGGACATAATTAAAATATATTTAATATACGTATATATAAAATAAAATAAAATATTCTTTATTATAATATTTTTATAAAGATATATAAAAAATATATCAACATTATGCGAGGCCGCCGCGTGTGTGAAAATTTATAATTATCATTTCTCATTATCTGCATAAAAATTAAATTGTTACTTATCATTTTCATAAAGTTTATTATATCTAAAAAATCTTTCTGTGCATGCATCTTTCGTATTACACATCTATTTAAAAAAATACAAAATTTAATTGTGAGTAAAATTTGAATATATTTTGTGTTTTATAAATTATCAGCTACTGTTGTCGTCGCTTAAGCATTGTATCAATGAATGCTTATTTAAACTATTTTTTATTTTAATTTCAAGGGAACATTATATCAAATTTATACATAAATGTTTAAAAATAGAAGACGAATAATTGATACGAATAATGGACAAAAGAGTCAAATTCTTATTCAAATCTTTATTCTAAACTAAACAATGACTAATTAAAGCAATTTATTTAATTTTTGTTAGTATAAATAGTTCTTTAATTACTTCGATTTCGATCTTAAGCAATTCCACAAAATTGTAAATTGAAAATTCGACTTGGCAACTCAAGAGACATTTGGATAACTAATTACTAGTAAACTTCATGATTGACTTAAATTAATTTTAATCCAGTTTAAAAACTTTGTACAATGATTCATTTTGTTTACATCAAAAATCGCAACTATAGTTAATTGAAGACTAGGAAAAATATTCAATGTAAACCTTTAAAAGACATAATAACAATTTTATAAGTCTGAAAAAGCGATAGCATATAATCGACAAAAGAAAGGAATAATAATTTACATTAAAAAATATATATTTAAAATTTTTTTGACATATATATAATATATATGATCTCTATGTCTCTTATATGTGTATGTGCGTGTATGCATATATATATATATATATATATATATATATATTGCGTGAAAGATGTAAATAAAAATGCAATAAAATGTGGATTTGCGTAAGTTATCACATCATGTGGGATTTTCTCGCTAACCTCGAGATAGAAAGTTGATTTTTCACCGATAAAAAATTTAAATTTATGCTGAATGCAAACAAAAGGAATCTCCTGCGTTTTGAATTACCTTTGTACTTTCTGTACATTTCACAAATTTGCATATTAACATGTGGCATATTTCTGCTTTGCTCTTTCTGATAGAATAGCCGATGATTCCGCTGAAATAGCAGTTGCAAAAACAAGAAAAGTATATCAAAAACTATCAAATTTGAATGTAACTGTGGTATATGAAAACGTCGACATATTTTAGCGTTACATTTTATATGAAAATGTCGTGATTAATGTTAACAATGATATTAATAATAAATTTATGCTACGTGAGTTATAATACAAACAATAATTAGTCATTATATTATGTTGTGTGCATCACGTGACTGTTTCTATTCAGTATTATGTTTAACAATCAATATTCATCTAGCTTTAATGATAGCATAATTCACTATCAAAATCCGATTTATAGATGTATAAACCAATCATGCATGATTGATTGAGATACACAATGCGTACATTACATGCAAGATTCGTAATGTATCGTTACTTGCGCGAAAAAGAAAATCAAATTTTAATACTTTGCATTAGTGTGTTGATAATCTTTATAAAATATTAAATGCATACACGTACATATATCTATATATTACACACACACACACACACATACACACATATATATATATATATATATATATATATATATAGTATATAAAAAGAGAGAAAATACAGCGATGTAACAAATTGAAGATACGATAGTATGTCGAGATGCTATGCAAGTGGAACGTGACGACCGCATAAATTTTACGGAGATGTCACGCGATAAATCTCATGTCGTTACATTATTATCTGTCGCGTTACATTATGGTAGTACTGGAGCACGAGGCAAACAGGCACCAAAAGAAACTCTGCGCCTCTCTATCTCCAGTAAGTTATTTCGAGAGATAATTTGCGTACGTGCTCGCTTCCGTATGACGTATGTACTCGTGTGCAGTTTACGAATTTATAAATGCGAATTGCTGTTCCCTTGTGCATAATCCAACCTTGAAAACAAATTTGCACATTTCAGCAGAAGCAAATCTACGTAAGATAACTCAATCAAATGTTTTTAACGCATCGCTGTTATATTGAACGCAATAAAACGCGATGAAGAAATTATGATCAATCGTTGCCTTGATAAATTTTGATATTTAATAAATTGAGATAAAATTTTTCATTATTTTAAGTACAGTGTATAATAAACATATTTAAACATTGCATGTTGAAAATTTTCTTAAATTAAAATAGTATATTTGCTTCATATATTTATATATATGTTGCAAGTTCTTTGCAAATATTCAGCTTTTAAAAAAAAATCTAAGCTTTTTATAAAAAAATTAATTTGACTTTTTTACAAGCATGTATTAAAAGTTTAGCACTTTATAAAAAGATTAAGTCTTTTCTTTTAAAATTGATTTTACAAAACATCTGTATATATGGTATACATATCTAAATGTATATGTATATGTATGTATGTATAATATAAAATGTAAGATTCTTATAAATTTTGTGCAATTATATTTTTGTAACAATTTAATAAATTTTAAGTTACTTTATCGAATTTTGAGCGTTTCAAAATTTCGTTAAAAATGCAACTTATAAGCTTTATAAAATGTATCTAATTATAAAATAAAATTTTAGCATTTAGAAACTTATTAACAATTAATATTTAAAGACAAACTCTCTCTTTGCACAATATTATATATATAATTGTACTTTTAAATATTATATAATACATTTTGCATTTTTTCTGAAATGTACATACATTATAAATATGAAAATATATTTAAAATCTATAGATTTTGGAGTATCATATTTAAAAGTAATCTTATACATTTTCATCTTAATCCACTTGAGTGTGCGCCAAGTGCATCATTTTCTTCACTTCTAACTTTCCTACTTCAATATGAGATCGCTGATCCGAAAGGAAAGCAAGCGGAATCGCAAAGCGAGTTCTCTCACGGCGATTGCTAACAATAAGTGGTTTAACGGAGATTTAACTCGGTCTCCGACCTCATCTTGTTTTGTCCGAATGTTCTCAATGCGTCATTTTAGGATTAACATTGACCTGATCAAAATTTATTGGAGCGATACCGAAATTGGTGACTTCTAATGTATCTTTATAAAACCGTGATAAATGTCTCTCCGACGTCTATCGAATTCGTACAGCATTTCGTAAGCATGAAGTTTCCCTCAATAACGATGCATCTTTTTCGAAGGGTTACTTACTATTCTATCTTATTACCCAATAAAACGCTCGTAATGTAAATAGATCGTAGCTCATTATTTAGTTAGCTCATTAATTATAAAAACTATACTATTTTTAAAATTTTTATTGCATTTCAATTTCTTCGTGCAAAAGTCGAAGAATACTAGTATTAACAAAAATATTTAAAAAATTTTATAAATTTAAATATACTTTATTGATGTACGCCACATAAATTAAATTGTATATATGTATATTTTAATTATTTAATTCTAATTTTCTCAGGATAAAAAATAAGCTTTTATAAAGATATAAAAATAAATAAGAAATAAAAAAGTTTAAATATACACACACATATAAATATGTAAGAAAGTAACTTTTGAATTAAATATATTATAATGTTATACAAAATATGTGTATATGAAAAAGAGAGAGAATATGTGAAACAGATTTGATTTTATTCAATATTTATTATATTAACAATAAAATAAAGGCAAAGATATTTGCAGTTCTATCATGTTTTTGAGATCTTAACAAGATGCTAATCATCGTGATCGCAGTATAGATACGTTGGTAATGTCATAAATAATTTTCGACGTGGATGAACGCCGCGACTTATGGTTACTCAGACATATTTCTCCTGTCGTATATTGCCGTTGCATACGCAATGTTATGAGCATCTGTCATATGCAATAAATTTCTAGCATACTTTAAGCAATAAATTGCAGCATACATACAGAAAAAGTTATTAAAAGCATTAATAATGTCAATCTTTGACATGCTTTGTTTAAGCACAAATACGTAATTTAAAATTAAAAACAATTTTCGAACAATTATTTTTACAACTTGAGCTTCAAAAATACAATGTATAAAATGTTTTACTCATTACTATTAATGAATGCAGTAATAAAATGTAATTAAAATTTTTGACTTTGTTTTGCTTTAATAACAAAGTTTTAATAGTTTTAATGTAATTTTTGAAGCTGTGTTAAGAGATACGTATACAATAAAACGAACATTCCATATGTATTCAATTTACATATTAGAAAATCCTTTCTGTTCTGGAAGGAGATAAATTTTGAATTTTTGTTCAATATAAATGGACTACATATTTTCAAGTAATCTGTAAGAAATGTACTTAAGTACATGAAGTAACTTTCTTTAAGATATCTCTTTAAGATAGTCTTCATATTTCACTATTTCAATCAATTATTATTTGCCCTTGTAACAAACATAAATCATAGATGTTCCATATGCTCAATAAAAGCTGGGCTTCATGTTATCAATTTGTTATATTTTTTGCAGATGCACGCTATTAATATAAAGATGAAATACGAAGACAAATCAATATTAATTTTCTCAGACGTTTTCTCGCTGAATCCGTCAAATATCGAGATGACAAAAAAGGCACGAAATGAGTACCTGTCGTCGCACATTTTAATGCGACAAATTGTTGCATTAAAGAAGAATACGTGCATGCAGTAACTAAAATTTACGACAAATTGAATTGCATGCTGACGAAAGTTCTAAAATTAGCAAACAATGTTATCAAACAGCGCAGTCAGCCCTCGTTATAAATATGAGTATTTTGGTAGCATTTTATTTCCGTTAAATATTTGTTTTTCATCTTGATTTAAATTCAGTAGTTAATTTTTAATTTAATTTTTTAAATATTATAACTTTTCAGGATTTTAAAGCATTTTACGCGAAACGCGTATAGGTAGATATTTGGAAAGTTAAAATTTTAATTTCTCTGAACATTGTAATCAATAAAACTCGATAGAAAAGAAAACAAAACGCTATTAAACGCCATCTTTGCAACGGGATGCTTTCCCACGCAATTGATATCCTGCAACAGTATCTTACCACTTATCGGTGGTTTCTCAATAGGCGAAGATCTCCTTCGTTTGCGAGTGATCCACTTTCGTTTTTTCTAGCTAACATATCCATTCGATAGCGGAGATATTGCTGCCGAGATATTATCACATTTACTAAGTTAATTGAGAGTATATAAAATACATTGGCTTCTCCTTAGAAATGTCGTCAAATCAAATATGACATTTTATTTAAGCTGTCAAATCTTTAGCTATTATTATTTATTAATTGAAAATACTATAAAAAATATTAAGACTTTTCTACTTAAAAATCTTAACAAAAGATACTTTGAAATTATAAATTTAACAAAAAAAAACAACGATTTAAATTTGGACAAAATAATTTTATTTATCTTGAAATTTATCGTAGATATATTATTTCACTTATATAACAAATATACGGATTTATGTATTATTTCACCTATAAATATACGATGCATATAGAAAATTACAGAAATGAATCTGAATCTTCCGCAAGCAATGAATTTATCTAAAAAAGTTAACGGATGCAAACGATATCAATGTTATCAACGCGACCGACATTGCGGTTAATACGTTAAGCATCACGGAAGCTTCACTGGTGCATGTATCACAAAACGAAAAACGAACTACCCATCCTCGCATTCGCTGCAACGGGCAACGGCGACATCAACGAAATACAAAACGCCAACTGCACCTCTCTTTAGTTTTCCAGCTAGAACTGAAGAGAGAGAGAGAGAGAGAGAGAAAGAGAGTGCCCGATATCCTATTTCCCTAAATCTTTCTGAACGCCCGCGACATGACTAACAAAAAACAAAAAAAAATGTTTAATCTTTTTATCGTGTAATTATATAAGCTCATATTAAGCTCAAAATAGTCTAGGGAAAGATAAAAGCTTAACGCTATGGTTTAATTAATTGGATTAATTCAATGGAGACTGCTGTTCTTGCACGCAGCTAATATTCAAGAAATTCGCAATGTTGAAAAATAGGCTTTCATATATTTAAATTTCAGAATTTAAGTAGGACTAATATAATAGTCTATATTGATAATTCAGTGCATTAATTTCTATATCAATATATATATTGCATTTTATTTAAGTATAAAATATATTTTAAAGTAAAAAAAATACTGTCTTATTTTTATATATCTTAAGTGTTAAATATATTTGTATTTTACAAAACTGTTGGCCAAGAATATAATTTTTATTTAAACAACTAAACAAATTCAGAGAATTAATTATTAATTAAAGTTTGATATAACAAAGTTTAATAGTATCTAAACAACGAAGGAATTTGTTCATCACAAAATAACAAAATGTCTGCATTCCATTATCAAACAATTATTTCAACAAATTAGCATCTAACAATAACATAAAAAAACCTCCATTTTTCCCTGGCTAACAACGAAAAACGACGATATTATTCATCGTAAAAAAAAAAAGAAACGAAAGAAGACATATCTATTGCGCACAAAATATACAATAGCTAAAGATAGCTTCGTCCAGAGTTTACCAATCAGATAGTTGCATATCCGCTATCGAACAACGAAAAATGATTGTGTTCCATCGACGCACTATTTAGCAACATAAAGAGGAATATCCACCGTAAAAGAGAGTTGCGTTTACTATTAATTAAATGCACACAAAGACACAACCACATGCCGCGAAAGGGGTAGGGAGAAGGGGTTCCACAAAGAGCAGTTCTGAGGAGCCGCTGCCACGTCCGCGCAACAATGGGCAGAACTACTGTATCGTTCTCTTTTTATATCAACGTACGCTGGTCGTTCAGGAGGAGCAACGTCGTTGCTGACGTCGACGACGACGCTGCTTGGCTTATCGCGATGGCAGGAGGAGGAAAGGGAGGAAAAGAGGAGCTCTTCTCGCTCGCTCTCTCTTTGTCTCTCTCTCGCTCTCTCTTTCGCTCTTGCTAGTCGAAACCGGGAAGCATCATGATGGGAATATATAGTCCTCGAAGGGGATGATTCGTAATAACGCGCGCACGACAACCGCGTTGCCGGTACCGCGGGACAGACTGAAATCGGCGCGAGAGGCGCTCAGCCTCTTATAGGAGGCATCGGGGCGCAAGCGCGGTTCATGGGGATGAGAAGGAAGGGTTGTCGGTTGTTCGAAAGGGATGGGCCACGTTTCGAAAAGAGTGGCTCCCGTCGATCCACCCCCGCGCGAATCGATCGACTTTTCATCAGCGTCTGTCGAAATGGAAGCAACGTCGGAATGTCGTCATCATCGTCGTCACCGTTGTTGTCCTCGTTAAGATTATTTGAATTAAAAAGTATACAAAGCGAAACGTAATTATCGACGTAACTCCGAACGTACACCAAAAAATAGCGCGCAATTAGATCAAGACGATCGTGAGCTCGAGTACAATTAGACTAAAAGGAGAAAATTGTGGTGGGTGTTTAATGATGTGTTAATGTAAGCTAATTTTCTTTTTCTTTCTTGAAAAGCACAAGTTTTAACGAATTTTATCTTCTCACGATCACTTTGATCTAATTGCGTTTTTTGCTACACGTTTGAATTACATTGGTAATTTATGTTTTGCTTTGTATGTTTTTTAATTAAAATATAAATAAATCTAACGACGACGACGATGTTCCGTTGATGCTTCTATTTCAACGAGCGCAGATGAAAAGCCGATTGATTCGCGTGAGGATGGATCGACAGGAGCCACTCTTTTCGAGAACGTAGCCCATCCTTTTCCAACAACTGACAACCCTTCCTTCTTTCTATCAACCGCGCTTCCACCTTGATGCTTTCTATAAGAAATAATAATAAAAATGATAAAAGAAAAATATGGTAACATAAGAAATAATGTTACATTGTATATATATATATATATATATATATATGTGTGTGTGTGTATATGTATGGTA
This sequence comes from Anoplolepis gracilipes, assembly GCF_047496725.1. NCBI lineage: Eukaryota > Metazoa > Arthropoda > Insecta > Hymenoptera > Formicidae > Anoplolepis > Anoplolepis gracilipes. Next base: position 6,978,707 of record NC_132975.1, read on the forward strand.
TGTATAAAATTTGTCTCTTATTTTTTGAGAATATAGTTATCGTAAAGATACGAATCTTAACATTAATTCTTATTCATTCAACTTTAAATAATTTTTCAGAAAATTCATAGAACATTATACATATATCTTAATAACAAGAGAAGCAGTTGTCAAATTGCATAATAATATTTCAGAAATCCGATTGCATAGTTATAAATATTATCATTTTTCGGGTTATATACTCTATGGATTTTCATATTAATTAAATTAAGTTTCTCTTAAAAAGAAATAATAATAAAAAAATGACTTAGCAACAAGTAGTTAATGAACGTGGAGGAAACTGAGTAAGTAATTTAAGGACTAGTATCTGAATATATAATTTAGCTTGCGTAAATCACACTAGTGTAATCCGGAAAGCTTATGATGCAATATGTATAATATGCGGCTAGGTATGAACAGCGTATACATAGTTTGTTATTCATCCACTATCAACCAACCTTGTTGTTACACGTGTTTTGTATTCGAATGTCAGTAAATTTAATTTGCAACTCTTATAAAGAAATTATCAGATTGCTTGTTGCACAATAATGAAACAGATGAAATAAACCATTCAGATTACATATGTAGCAAATCAATTAATCCGATATTAAATGTCGTAACTATGTTATTGTTATTATTTATTTTATGTAATACAAAAATATAAATACTTTTAGCATATATATTTTTTGTTAACATTTTATCAATAGTAAAATTGATGCGCAAAAGATGTCAGATTTTGTAAAAAAATTTCTTAATTTTCCAGGCAATTTTGTTTAAAATTCCAAGTAAAGAGAATATTTTCCAAATTTTTTAATACAACTTTCTCTAAAATATACATATTTTTATTATATATATATTTTCTAATGTTTTTTTATTCATATGAAGGAGCTTCTTTAGTTTCAAGTGCTAGATTTCTAAATGTACTAAAAAAACTGAATAACTTTTATAAGATAAGCATTTTTTCTTGCATAAAATTTTCATTTCTTTATCATTAAAAATTACAAAGTATGTACTTTATATTCAATATTATATTAAAACATTGAATATATAAACAGAAATAAATAAATAAATAAATATATGTATATATATGTATATTTTTATTTATTTATTTATTTATTTATTTATTTATTTATTTATTTATTTATATTTAATATTTTAACATAATATTGAATATTAAATATATATTCCTTGTAATTTTTAATGATAAAGAACTGCATAAATTGTACAAAATATGTTATACGATAATCGCGCCAAAGAATAATTCCGCGAGTAATAAGTAATAAATTATCTCATACGTAATAAATTATCTGATTGCTTCCACAAAGCCCGGTGCATTCCTAGACCTGCTCATTTTCTCCTAATCCTTTGATGCATCTTCAAAAGCACTCACAAGACTCTCGCGCGACATTTTGCACGACACTGCCAATTTCGATACATGTTATGTTTATTGATACTCGAAATCTATGTCAGACTGGTATTTTCCCGCTTACGTATCGTCGTACGAATGATAACAAAATCATCACGTGCAGCGCGTTACATATATACGAAAAATTCGATGTGTACCTTTTTGCGGATTAATAGATATGTATAATGAAATGAACGTCCGTCTTTCACTTCGACACTTCCGACACTCGTTCGCGCGTATTTCACTTCCTCCCGAATCACTGTTCACGACGAATTCATTGTTAGATATATCCTTTGACATGCAGGTATCCGTCGACACTTTGGTACTCCTCGAAATGTTACAAAATTCGCGACGTTCGTCAGTCAAGCAAATAGCCGTCGAAATATAGGCGCGAAAGCAATTTTTCTTTACACGGAGAAAATATAATAATAAAAATTAGAATATATTTAATCGTTGAATACGTACAAGAAATGGTTCGCAATATTTTTATTCAATAATAATTATATATACAAATATTATAGAGTATTATGTTTTACAAATATTTATAATTATTCAAGTCATTTTGCTGTACAAATAAATACATAATCGAATATATAATTTATCATCTTTATTATATAGTAATGTACAGAAAAGGTCATTAATGTTTTTACACATGAATTTATGCATATAAATGTATTGATATCTGCATAAATTTTTTTGTAAAAAATTAATGACACTTCCTGTACATATATATGCGTAATTAATTTCTTATAGACGAGCGAAGATACAAGTGTCTCATCTCGGCACTTATATGTCCGGCATCTCGATTTAGTTTAATATTATATATTATTTAATATGATTTGTTTAATATTATTAATAATGTTTACGTATAGAACATTTTGTATAATTATTGTAAAATTTTCAAACGTTTAAAATCTGATTAAGAAATGCTAAAAAAATCGTCAATGAACAAAGTAAGCAGCGTGAACTCGGTGTCTTGGTTTATTCCAAGCTATTTTTTTGTTTAATAGCTAAAAATATTTATTTAATCTATCAAGAATTCTAGAACTATTAAAAATAAAACTAGATCACTCTCAACAACTAATAAATTTCCACAAAATAAGAACCACGCCAATTTTAGACACACGGTTGACTGTTCACAATTGAGAACAAAATTATCAAAAAGATAATTTTCGAAAAAATTTCCTGAATCCTAATAAAATTCCATGAGACTTCTCTGATTTACTCAGATACAAAAGAAATCCCTGAGAATTCCTGGTTTCCCATATTTTTCCAGAGAGTAGACACCTTGGGTCTAAAATTTATATTTTTTTTGCTGTAGTTAATGTTTGTTATTATTCTTTGTTACGACTGAGTTTTGCAAGAAAATGTTGGCTCGATAAAACTCAACATACTGATTTATAGAAACGTGCATGGCTTAAATATATCTTTGTATAATGTACCAATCTAACATAATGAAACTATAATGTAGAGAATGTAGTGAGTAATCCATAATTCTCTTTACCTTGCTATCTCTTTACAAGTCGGTTCAGTACGCGAAGACTTTAACCTGGCTCAATTAATTCAGCGCTAACAGTTTTAAAGAGATGTACGTGAACGTGAAATCGTCTGCTTTCCTCTCACTGCAGTAAACTCTCAGACGAATTTATTACTACTATAAAGATATTTTTATTACCAAATCATTAATATTATAATGATGATTAAATTTAATAAAAAATTAAAATAAATTTTGAAAATTGATATTAAAATGCATCGCTTAAAAAGTGTTTATAAAATAATATTTTTTAGAAATATAATTTTTACAAGTTAAATGCAATGTTTTTAATATAAATATAAAAATACCTTATAAAATTTTTAAATATTGAAGACGTAAAATGAATTCATAAATTTATTAATATTTCACATTTTAGATATGAAAAGCAGAAGCTTTATAAACTAGATTAAGCATGAAGGACTTAATTGTATCGCGAACAATGCAAATGCGTGCTTCACCTAACAAACACAGCATGTAAAACGACAAATCGTTTACAATACAAAGTTTACGCTCGCTTGGGTTGTCCATTATAAACGGCAGTCAGTGCGAACGACGCGAACAGGAACTTAATGCAAAATAAACCCGGTTTTCTTCGCCGAACTTCGCGTACGATACGCGGCCAAGTATTCATTTCAATTATTATCTGAATTTATCCCTGCTATTGCTGTATCTGACGCATCACGCCAGTCCTTACTACCGAAAGTTACTTCCTTAATTTTTAAGTTCAACACATCCCACTTTTGCAATAAGAACAAACTAAAGATTGAGATAAAAGACTACTAAATCTTAAAATACTAATTTATACATATGATTGTTAACAAAGCATTTTCTAATGTAATAATTAAAAATTAAAATACATGAATTTGTATTATTAATGATCAGTTTATTTTAATGGGTTTACTTCTTATATATTTTATAATTTTGAAATATTTTTATAGGTTAAGAAACAATCCTGTATTATATGACATCATAATGAAAGAAATAAAATTTAAATACAAATTTTAGAACAATAATGCATTGCATTTTTTTTTAATTTATAAGTATTTGTTTTTAATATATTTTATATTTTTCCGTAAAATATTATTGCAAATAGATGAGAAATCAATTTTATAATAAATGTATTCACTCACCGACTACTGCAAAATGTATTCACTTCACCGTTTTCATTGCACTGTTCACTTTGCCTGCATCACCTGAAAAAGATTTAAATATTTTATTGTTAGTTGACTTTGTCATTTTTTTTCTTGTTAAAATATAATTTTTGATTTTTTCTTTTTTAATTTAATAGATAAATTCAGATACAATATTTTTTGTTACACTTAAATAAAAAATAAAATAAATAACATAAAGCAGTAAATAATACTTCAAGATTACAAATATATTCAATAAAATTTAAATATTTTGCAATCTTTTTTTATTATAAAATATTAAAATCTTTTTATTATAAATATTAACTTATTGTATGAAAATCTCAACATAATAAAAATTATAATAATGTAAGGATTACACAATAATATATCAAATAATCATTATATGCAATTAAGTTTTACTGCGAATAAAAAATGAACTATTTCTAAAATAAGAAAAATCTCTATTAAATAATAAAAAGTAAAATAAAAAATATATAATACATAATATATAACAAAAATGTAAATATAATAATATAAAATCCAAAAATATAAAAAATGTAAATTTAAAAAAGCAAAAAAAATATTAATTAATTACTAATGGTTATTTATGTGATTATAGATCTTATTAATATCTATCATTATTTCTTTAGCCATGATGATAGATATTGATAAGAAACTAATCGGGAAACGTAGATAACTACAATCACTTGGATTAATAGTGCGATGTAATGATCTTCTGACACTTTTTATTAATACGACACTCCCAATATTTATTCACACGCACGAGTCGTTTTGAAAAGTGCGCAGAAATACGGAACATCGAGCAACTCAGTTAGTCGATCAAGAAATCCCATATTAATTTACCATACTAATTAACGACAAAAGACGCTTGCTTCATTAGCACACCCGATACTCTCGATCGTACGAGTTGAAAAGTTGCAAACAAAAGTTGAAAATAAGAAGTATCGATATATGCTTTATTATGAGATCACATAATAATTAAACTATTAAAAGAATTTTTTTTTTTATTTAGCACGAATTTATTCAGACATAAAATGTAAGACACGAAATTATATTCTATAATTATATCTATAATTAAAATATTAATTATATCTATAATTAAAATATGAAAAAAAATATATATATTATGTAATGCGAAAACACTGTAATAAGAAATGCGACTAATCGCAATTGCAAGTTATTATAATCTGAATTCCGATAATTGCTTTATATTATTCGATAATTCGCATATTTATTATTACTCATACATACGATTTATGATTGAAAATGCAATACGTAATATATTAAACAATGCGCTCATTTTCTGATGAATGATAATTAAAGTTACAATAACCATATCACGTTTTATTTGATATTATACTTTATTTACGAGCTGCGTATGAAAAATGTAAAATTTCGCTGATTAATTACGATACCTCTAGTTTATACTTGTAAAATTAATAGAACGAGAGAACGCGGTATTTTACTCTCATCTTTTTAATACTTACTCATGTCACAAGTTTGACAACCGCTATTAAAGTATCGAACGAGATGAGCATAGTTAATCACGGTCATTCCAATCAACACGGCGAAAGATAATCGAGACATTTTTTTCCTCAACATCGCGTCGCGTCGAGGCGGGAAACCTGGAGGCTGGTTAGGCAAACGCGAATGAACAATACCGATTTCGATTCTAAGACGCGATCAGTTGCGTTGATTAGCGCGAATTAACACAATACGATACTTTATTCGGCACTACTGGTAACTGATACTTGCTCGCGTAGAAAAATCACTTGCAACGATGTCTAAAAACAATAACAGAGGGACGATAAACGGAGCGACAATTTCGACCGATGCTGCTTGCTCTTGAGAAACTCACACAAGTGTGAACGTAACTGCGCATGCGTATACATTCAGAGAGGCATGCTTTTTGGCGCTATAAATGTGCTCTATCTTTGTTCAACTTCAAGAAGGAAAAACAAGGATATGCGACCTCGAGTTATGTGACCGATTTGAAAGCAATTAAATTCAATTTTCAGCTTATACCTGCCTAATACAATGAAAATTTACCTGAAAACGATAAGAGAGACTTAATTGTACAAGTATAAAATATATAGTAATATATAAAAACATCTTAAAACCTATAATCTGCCTTATAGATTTCGAATTGACAAATATATGTGTGCCGATATATTTATATATATTTTGTAAATATTTATAAGCTTATCTATTTTTATATCCATTTTATCGCATACCTGTATAGTTTTTCTTGTTAGCAGTAATTACGGACATCTCTGGTTTGTGGCTTATTATGTCGAGAACACGATATTTATATAAAAAAAGAAATACAAATGTACAAATAAATCATTAGTAATCAGTTGAAGTAGCGACATCTTTAATTAACTATGCGAAACTTGAGGCGCCACTGATGCACGTACAGAGTTATGTTCGAACCTTTACCTCGTCGGAATAAAGGTATGTACATTTGGTTGACCAATCAGAAACAAACTTTGTTTATTCCGATTGGTCAATCAACACTACTTTACTTTGGCAGATTTTGGAACACTTTCAGAGTTTTCTCTCACCCTTTAATATTGTTTGATATTACATACGCCGCGTAATAGCTTGCCGAGGTGATCGTCGCCGCTCCTGTCATTTAGATTCCAAAACGAAGAAAACTACTTTGGTTGTTATGCCGCATCAAATTATGAGTTCGAATATCAGTTCGTGCATTGAAAATAAATGCCGTGCATGTATGAAGGAAGGCGGCAAAATGTGTCCCATGTACGATGACAAAACTACCAGCACGATTAATTTACCTTATAAACTTGCAGAGCTCACATCCATTCAGGTAAAAAGATTGTTTTCAGTTGACATTTAGTTTTAAAATATCACTCAGTTTTACGATATTGAATCAATTATGCAGGATAATAAAAAAGTGCGCACTTAACCTCTACGAACATTTTCAATAGGAATTGTAATTGAAATAGCAGACATAATTGCCAAAGAGGCAACTACTCAAATTCACAACAAAGATTTAAAGGTACCGATAACAGATTTTAAAGAAAAATATGAAAAAAAGTGTTTGATAAAATTAACCACGATTTTATAGTGTAATTTAGATTTGAAGGTAAACAAGATTTCCAAAAGTTTTACAAGGAACGCATGAGATACTCTTGGTTTAATGATTAATCAGTTGTGTAAATTTATAACTGATAAATTGTATTACAGCGAATCATTATAATCTTAATGAATCTCTAGCAAGAAAAGGATATGTATTATCACTAGATAACAATGCAGACATGAAAAAGAGGATATTAATAATTTTGGACTGTATTCTCAGCTCACATTTATTATTAAATGTGCCTCTAAAAGTATTTTTATACATGTGTTTGTATACATTTAAAAGCACATTTAACGATAAATATGAGCTCAAAATACAGGCCTTTGTGTTTATTGTGCTGTTTATATGATGACATAAGAGTCGATTTTAACTTAAATCATAAATTAAACCTAGTAAGGATCAGTAAACCAGATTTGTGACTAGAATTGAATTAGAAGAGGGGATAAGAACTCGATAAGAACTCTCAAAATAATATACAACTTTACTTCAAACAGATAGAATTATATATATAGTTTATAAGTTATATATATATATATATGTGTATATATACTTTTCTTTATTATGTTATATATAGATTTTTCCATTAGTTAATTTTATTCTATATTATCATAAAGTTTTCTATATTATCATAAATATATTTTTGATGCTCAGCTATACAGCATTTGTGCAACATAATCTATTGATTAGAAACACTTTGAAAAAAAATTTAACAAGATTATAAAGTGAAAGTAGCTAACTACATATATATATATATATATATATATATATATATATATATATATATATATATGTAAGACACTTGTAAATGCAAATAACTTCTAATTTAATTTGTTACTCGTTTGTTATATTAATTAATTTGACTTCATAAAATATTAAGTGATTATTTTACTTTGCATATTTTAATTAAAAACTGAAAAAATTAAAATTAATATTTTTTAATATTCTTCTATCTTTCTTAATATTTTGAAAAATAAAATATAAAAATAGACCATTAATAAAGTCATTTGTAAGTATTAAAGCAGAGAAAATATGTATTATACAAATTGAAATTAATTACATTAAGCAAATATTATCCAGTTTCAATTTTGTGCTATAGAATTTTTCTCAGTGGAATACATTATATATATATATATAGGTATATATATAAATAATAAATAAATTAAATTGTTATATACATATAAATAATAAATTAAAGAACATGAAATATAAAAAAATCCTATTAATATATCACATATTAAATGTTAAAAACATTTCATTAAATTTCTTTTTAATACATATTATTTCTATTTTAATATGTACAAAAAAGATCTTTATGTTTTTCAGAGTTTATGTTGGCCAAAAAAAAAAATTGTTTTCGTTAAAAAAAATTGAATTTAGTATTTATAATATAAATTACTTAATATTACTGTTATTGTAAAATTATTCTAACTTTTAATAAATGAATTCATTTAACACGCATAAAGAAAGAGAGAAGAGTGAGAAATTAAAGGTCAGAGAATTTAAATTAAGTCATATGATATACTGTTTACATGACTTAATTCAAATTCTCTAATCTTTAATTTTTTTTAATTTTACTGACACATGCTCGATTTTCTCATTTAGATGTATGTAACGATTTCATCTATATTGTATTGTATTCCACTAAGGAAGATTATAAAGCATAAGATTGAAATGTCTGGTAATGTTATTTACTTAATGTAATTTATGTAATACATATTCACACACTAATATATGTAGTTAGTTTTGTTAATGATCTATTTTTTATATTATATATTTGTTTTTTTTTTCATTTATATTCTCAAGCTTATGTGAAAAATTTTAACTTTGTTTAAAATTTAATATTTTTTATAAAATTGATTATTGAAGATGGAAATATTTTGTACAGCTGCAATATATTAATAAGATTTTTTTTCAACAGATTGACAAGTTTGATGGACTGCCCAACATGCTCTGTACTAAGTGTGCTTATCGAACTCAGGTTTTGTATAACTTCAGGCTAAAAGTACAAGAGTCGGACAAGAAATTCAGGATGATGCTTGAAAATCAAATGATCACTAGCGAGGTAATAGATAATATAATAATAGAGAATAAAAATAATATTATTATAATATTAATTTATAATTTCTCTTTCTTTCTTTCTTTTTTTCCTCCTTCTCTTTCTCTCTCTTCTCTCTTTCTTGTTTGTTAAATGAATTAAAATTAGAATAATTTTACAATAACAGTAATATGAGGTGATTTATATTATAAATAATAAAACTCAATTTTTTTTAACAAAAACAATGCTTTTTTTTACAACATAAATTCTGAAAGACATAAAGATGTAAAGATCTTTTTTAAACATATTAAAATAGAAGTAATATGTATTAGAAAGAAATTTATATTATAATATATATTAAAAAGAAATATATATTAAAAGAATTAATGAAATTTTTTTAATATCTAATATGTGATATATTAATGGGATTTGTTTAACTTCTCATATTCTCCATTTTTGCTAAGTATTTATGGGTTTTTTTTAGACAGAAGAATTAGATGATAAGGACAGTAAAGATAACAATGTACAAATAGATGAGTCTGTAGAATTAAATATATCAGATGATAGATCTATACATAATGCTGATTTTTTGGAGAATCCAAAGATTGAAATAGATGAGACAATTAGTAAGAGTGAGCAACAATATGAATATCATATACCTCGATTGCTCGAAAATGGAGGAGACAATAAAGAAAATAATAATAACTTGCAATTGAATGAGCTCTTTCATAATATTTTACAAGGAATTAACGAGAATGAAGCGGATGGACAAATTGTGAAAACAGATATACCCGAGGAAATTTCGAAAATACTGGCGTCACAAGATATCACAATAATGTACATACCACACGATCATGAATCTATGATTGAACCAATGTCTGAGTCAATATTTGTGGAAAACACAGTGTCTGAACAAAAGCAAGAAGAAATCGAAAATAACACGTTTATTTCTGCAATAAACGTATTAAAACTTGAACAAAAAGAGGACATTTCAAGCAATATACACATTTCCAATCCTATGGACTCTAATTTGACCAAAGAAAATAAACGCTGTTGTGAAAGTGTGGACGATGAGGTGCAAAGCAAAAATGAGCAGCTTAACAATAGCAATTCCAACATTGAACAATCAAGAACGGAAGACAGTGATGAATCTGATTCTGATTATTTCATTGATACCAAAGATAACATATTAGGGAGTGTAAACGACGCGATCGTACGGATAAAGGAAGTGAAACAGGAAAATGGGATCGAATATCAATGTACATTGTGTCAACAGAACTATGAGGAATTATCGTGTATATTACTACACACCGTTGATAATCACGTTTCTAGCACCGGTCCATTCTTTTGTATGGTGTGTGAAAAGGATTGCGAGAGTCATCGAGAGTTGCGAGCACACGTGAAAACACACAGCGGACAGGAACCATATTCCTGCTTTATTTGCAGCAAAGGATATACCAAAAAGAGATATCTGAAGAGGCATATGATGTGCCACTCCGACTTTCCGCGGCATCGCTGTTCAAAGTGCGGTTGTCGCTTTAAGGCCAAGTCGGAATTGGAGTCTCACATGAAGACGCATAGCGTACCCTACTCTTGCAATCAGTGTCCACGTGTATTTAATCATAAAGGCAATTATAAGCGACATCTGGTCAGTCATCTGGATCCCCAAGGTCTTTATTTACCTAAATATCCGTGCAAATATTGCGGCAAACGCTTTCCCAACAATCGTACGTTAGAAACACATATTCGCGTACATACTGGCGAAAGGCCATTCAAATGTCAGTATTGCGAGAAATCATTCTCACAACGAGGTAATCTGATAAATCACACAAGGATACATTCAAATCCACGCAGCTACACATGCGAAGTCTGCGGTAAAAGGTTTGTAGTACAATTATTTGCAATTTATACTTGAAAAAAGTAAATATATAATATTAAAATGTTGACTATAAACCTTCCCTTTATTCTTTGAGAGAAGCAAATTGACAAAATATAAATTATATTCAAATCACAATCTAAAGAAAATATATAATTAAAGTTGTCATGAAAGGATCTATTTTTTATAAGAAAATCTGAGTATTAAAAAGAATAATAAAAATGTATTAATATAATTAGTTTAATTATTCATTGAATAATATTTATTATATTCTAAATATTAGTATTGTGTGTATACAAATTCTTAAAAAATTAACGAATATGGAACATAACAATATTAATATTTTTTGCATGATGATTCTAGCTTTAATCAACGTGCTACTTTAAGAGATCATGGACTGTTACATACGGGTGAGAAGCCTCATGTATGTAATGTTTGTGGCAGAGCATTTACAGTTAGTGCAGCATTGAGAAGACATATGTTCTATCATGCGGAGCATAAGCCATTCAAATGCGAAACTTGTAATATGGGATTTGTCGGGAAGTATGATCTACGACGACACATGAAGGTACATGAAAATCGGTCTAAGGAGAAACGAAGAAGAAATACTTTATCAAAGTCAAGCGATTTAGTCCAACAAGAATCGGAAGAAAGTGTTGCCATAATAGAGGAACCGGGCACTGAAACTATTTTTATAGAACAAGTGTTTTTACCTCAAAATGTTGCACAAATAGTGGTGAATCAAGTTGAATCAGAGAAAGAAAATGAAGATGCATTGTTCAATCTTCACTGTTACAATTCAGCTCTTATACAATACAGCTAATAATACATAATAGATTATAGACTATACAGGATGAATAATTTAAATAAAATGAGATTTTTATTTTGAATAACTAAAATATGTTGCATAAGAAAGTTTTATCCAAGAATTATAAGACCTCGATACTTTTTTATGTTGAATGATGGAAAAGAATATATTTAAAAAAGCTTATATCATTTAAAAACGTATAAAGATATTTTTTTTGGCATAAATCTTTGTAGCATTTCCAATGTGCTGATCAAAAAGTTCTATTTGGAATCATTTAACTCTTGTAAAATATTCTTTAATGCATATTTTGAAAGTTATTCGAAATAAAAATATAGAAATAGTAATATATCCTGTATAAAATAAGAATTGCTATTAATAACTATTTTCTTGTTTTATTTTTGTATACATATGTACAGCCATTTCCCTTCCTTCTTAAGTCACTTTATCTGTTGCAGTAGTGAAGTATACAATAATTTTATTAAGATATTTTTTATGTACTTTTACTTTTTACTTGAAAGCTATAAACAATTATACAAATCAAGTGCTTAAATTTTTTAAAATAATTTTTGTCTAAAAAAAATAGTATAAGCATATTATTGTATACAAAAATGTAATTATTTTATAATTATAATAACTTGTATACATAATATAACTATACAAATATAAAATTAATAATTATAAATTTAATTATATAATAATTATATAACATTAATATTTATATTTATAATAATATATTCTTATTAATATTATAAATAGAAAATTATATATTTTTATTTGTATAAGTTATATCAAGTTTTATTTGTGTGATATCCTGTGACGAGACTATTTTCGAAATTGGAAATGTATATATTGCTTGAAATTTCCTTTTTCAAATTTTGAGACTTATTGCAAAAATGAATGTTATTTCCATTTTCGATATCTTCTTGCTTTTGATCAGACACTAATGTGTCTTTCACAAATATTGATTTAGACATCGATCATATATTCATGCTCATGTGGTATATACATTATTGTGATATCCTGCGACGTCAGTATTTTCGAAATTTCCTCTGGTATATCTGTTTTCATAATCTATGTATTCGTTTGATTCTCGTTAATTCCTTGTAAAATATTATGAAAGAGCTCATTCAATTGCAGGTTATTATTTTGTTTATTGTCTTTACCATTTTATAATAATAATATAATTTATGTAAATTTTATTATTATTATTAATTTATTATTATAAATTATATTTTTATTAATTTATAATATAATATATATACATATTATTTTTATAGTATGTATGTATGTTATATTTTTTAGAAAATTTGTAAAATATTTTATAATTTCTAAGATTTCAAAAATTTTTAATATTCAGTTATTTAAAATCATGACATTTAGGCATTAATAAATTATGATATAAAAATCAACATTTGTAATAAAGTTTTTTTAATTATATGTATATATATGTATATATACATATATATATATATATATATATATATATATATATATTGTTTTTTTTAATATGATTTATCATTATTATTTAATCAAAAACTGCCAACTAATAATATTACTATTAATAATAGTAATAACATTAATATAATAATAATAATAAATGTGTATAGTATTTACATTAATCTCTCTTCTTTCTAAAAAAAAACTTAAATGTATAAAAATATATGGTGATAATATTTGATATTTTGGAATTCAAAAGGAAAAATTGTTTTTATTTGTTCAAAGAAATGAAATAATTATGACTTATTGCAATATAAAATACAAAAAAGTTATATAGAACAACTACGTGCGAAAGCTTTTCCCCTTTTTATTATAGAAAAATAACGTATAATATTGTAAAAATTCTGCTTATGTAAGGCGATAACAGACGATTAATTAATAATAGCTTTTAATCATTTTCAATTCACATTTGTGTTACATAAACAATATTTCAAAATTCTATTTATTTTTTATAATTATTATGTATATGATAATTGCGTTTTTAAATTTTATCATGGACAGAAGTTGTATAGATTATCGATTATAAAGAAAAGTATTTCTACTCTTTGATCACAGAGAGCACCACAAATACTATTTTACCCATTGACTAATTGTAAGTCTGGATAATTTTTAGGACGATAACATTGTGCATGGATGATAAAAAAAAAAGTTTATTTTTATATGATTACAGTAAAGTAAGATTGCAAATAAAAGAATGTTTTCTTCAATTATTTATTAAATGGATGGAATGTCATAAAAATTGATAAATAATATATACTAGATACACTACAACTTTAATTAAATATATGTGTGTTGGATTAGTTTGTGTTTTTAATAATAATTTATAATTTTTTTATGTGTATGTGTGTCAAATATATTTATTTTTTATAACAAATTTAATAAGTGACAATATAATTTTTAAATTTTCCACTAGATGACGCGGCCTGTCTACAAAATTGTGTAGAATGATTTTTTGTGATTAGTAGCATTTATACACGATATATTTCATCTATATTAATTAATAGAGCTATTATTAATGGTTCAAATGTTGTTGCAGGCATTAGTTTTCAGCAGGTAAATTTTCGGCAATTATTTTATAAATAGTTCATAACTTCGAAATATGATCTTGAAACCATACATAGACTTACTAGTTGGTAATATTAGACAATGATTCAATTAATTAATTTTCGATGCGTTAGAGTGTCAGGAAAACTCGAACAGGTTTCAAACATATATAAATACATTATTGTATAAACTGAATAATTCCTTTATAAAAATGTATTTATAGTATTGATTGCAAGCATTAATTAATTATAATCACAAGTCAATTGTTTTTGATAATTTTTTTTAGTGTCAGAGACAAAAAGTATCTCATATAATATATATATATATATATATATATATATATATATCAATTTTATTTTGAAACCTCTTTTTACAGTAAAATATTAGAAAATTTGTGATTGCTTAAACTCTAATATTATAAATTATGAAAACTAAATAGATTTTCGCGCAAAATTTCAACAATACATGATTTAATGCGTCTTAAAACTAATTCTATTTTCTATTTCTTTTATATATTGTTTATTATGCAATAATGGTGTGCATGTAAGCAGTACATTACTCGTTTTAATTAAAATTTGAATTTTGTATCTTTACTATTGAAATTTTGAAATATTCATAAATCTCACGGAACTCTAACAAAAACATGTTTTCTGGTATATGAAAGTAATGTTTTATTTAATATGTGCACAGCGCGTTCACTATTCATACATGAGAATCTGAGTCACACTCATTGTCAGGGCTAAACACATAAGTGAAATATGATGTTTCATTTTGGATTTTATGTATTTCAGTCCCCCCCCCCCCCCCCAGAAAGCAAACAAACGAGCAAGAAATGAAGCAACATGAATCAAGAATATCTTCTTAAACAACACATCGCAGAGTGCATCGAAACGCTGTCAAAATCGGAATGCATGAAAGCTACAAGAGCCGAACGAACGCAACACTAATGCTGCTGGCTGCGCGTCCCGTGCGCGATTGAGCCTCCTGAAAAGAGTCGCGTGTGGCTGCGCGGCGGGCGACTGCGCAGATGACGCGTGCGCGCCACCGGGCAGCCGGCAGTCACTACGGTGGCGCCAGTCATGGCGACGAAAACACACGCGCACGCTGTTACCACCGCCGCCGCCGCCGCTGGTCGGTGCCTCCACGCCTCTACCTCCTCGCCTCCGCCACCGCCACCGCCACCGATCTCGCGACTCGTGGGTAAGTACCCTCACTCTCCATGCTCCAATCAGTCTGCACTCGCATGTCCACGAGGTTGCTCGCACGGGCCAGGCGGCATCCTCTCTCTCCCTCTCTTTCGCTTCGCCCGCTCGTATTCCCTGTTCTGTCATTCTCTGTCTCGCTCGTTTCCCCCTCTCTCTCTTTCTCTTTCCCCTTTTCTCTGTCTATCATTGTCTCTCTCTCGCTCTTTCATTCACCTGACTCTTAACGCGAGCAGTGCGTTACACATCCCATACGGGGGTGATACCGATCGCCAGTCGAGGTACTGGTCGCGGACACCGCAGCCGCGGTTGAGGTTAGGTCGACGGACCTGTCGATCGTAGTGGCGGGACGCGGCGCGGCGCGGCGGATTTGAATTTTCGAACGCGGCTCGATCCGCGCCGTGACTTTGCTGTGGGTATTGCACGTCGATTCCGGGACCGAACGCTCGCGGACAACGATCTTTCACGAGAGGAGACGGATCATCATTTTTCCTGTCAAACGGGTTGCGCGGGATTTTGGTGATCATCGTGTTTCACGCGATTGACAGACGTTGCGCACGCCTGCCAGGTTAGGTGGAGCGACGTTAGGCGGACCGCGCGTTTTTCGAAACAGCGGACACGTTTGGGAGGATGATGCATCGCGAGTTTTCATCGCCGCCGTCGTCGTCGCCGTTGTTGATGTTACTGTTGCCGAAGCTGTCGCACTCGCGTCTCGTGGAAACGCGCAGCGACGGAGACGAGCAGCGGGTCCTGTGAGGTTCTGTGAATGTTCTCGGACAGCCACACGCCGCGGTTAACCGCGCACCAGTTTCTCAGTGCACACGAGGAAAACGTACGCGCACTGGTGATCAGTCTCTCAGCATATCTTTTCTGCGCTTGGAAGCGTCGCGTGTCATCGGGTTCGTGTTGCGTCGCGTCGCGTTTCGTCGATGGGGCAATGAGAATGACATCGTGGTTTGAATTTGCAAAGAAACGTCACTTTAAAAGTGAATATTATTGTATCTGATTATTTTGAAGTTTTATATGCTCATTTTGGAATACAAATGTTGTGGCAAGAGTGTCGAGTATTAATATTAGTGATAAGAATATCGTCGATTTCGTTTTTCGTATTAAAAAAATGGATTTTGTTGCACATAAAGTTTTATAATTAGTGTAATCAAATATATATATATTTGATTATACTACATTATTTCTTAACATCACTCGTATTGGATCGTTAGATAAACTTGTTGAATTGACAGCTATCAATCAGCTGATTTATGAACGATTGGCAGGAGATATGTTTCTGTGTTGCAAAGTACATTAGTAAAATTTATGATATGTAATTATAGATATTATTGAGTTTTCTTATTCCGCAATATAACGATTTGACGTCAGAAATGTATAAATATGCAGCAAACATAATAACGCAATACGTTTTCTAAGTTCGAAATATGAAAATTTGCATAAGTATTGCTTAAGCATTCAATCCGCATTTCATCCGCAGGAAATAAAAGGATTCATGCGAAATCTGTTCAACTAAAATAACGTTTATAATTAGTTATCGATTCGATTATCTTTATCATATTACATAAAATGCGATAAGATTCTGAATACTAATTCATTATTTACATACTTTTAATACTTTGGTCATTCAATATTAATAATAGATTGATAAAGTTAATATTCTAATTTTGAATTTGCACAAAATAAATTGATAAAAACAATTAAGGAATTAATATTTTTTGCCAATCGTACAAGTAACTGAATTCTCCATTGCTAGCCTGAAAAACGAGCATTTACGTTTTACGTATACATAGTCCTGTTGACATATTCATCGTTTATCATTTATTGCCGTTTATCGTACGCGGCCTTTTCTATCGGTGAACAATCACTCGATCGTACGCCACAAAAGAGAAAGAAGGTGGTCTGGCATCGATCGCAATTACTCGGGGATCGAATTCGATAGCTTTCTGGTTGAAAGGTTAGAAGTAGCAGAAATTGTTGGCGAATCGACATCCGACCCAACACCGGTGATTAATTGACAATTGCGATAATTAATGATACACACGGTATACCGCGATCTCATGCCACGACACACTGATGTGTTCCATTAAATCGCGTTTTGTGAAAGAAAATATCGAATGAGCAGATTTGCTCGTACTTGTTTATTTTTCAGAAATAATTCAGAAATAATCGTTATATTCGACATTGTTGGATATTTCTGTTATTTTATAGTCTTCCTAATATTTTAATCGCTCATTTTTGTGTATTTTGCACACTTCAATTGGAATTTTTGTTTTTTAAACAACAACGAAAATATTTAAAAAAATAATAGATTTTAACGTATTGATAACGTGTTGATAACGGTGAAGAATGCTAAACTTTTAGAGTATTTTCAATTTAAATTATTACAGAATGTCAAAAATGTGAAATGTCATTAACATCCAGAAGATTGTTGTGTCTTAATGATTTAAAACTTTAGATTACATTATTTGATTTTTTAAATAATTTTATAAAGTTAATTTTAATAGTTGCACGTATCATAAGAGTGAGCAACCTAAGATTCTAGAAATTTTATTAGATTTCAGAGGTACATCTTCATTTACATTCAGAATTATAGTTTTTTATATAAGAAACCACTTATCTATAATAAATTGTATATTTATATACACATATACGAGTAGATTATTTGTAAACGTTAATTATTGATTTTACTCTGCTATTGATTTTACTTTACTCTGCTGTTCTGCATTTAATTAAATTGTTTTCGTGTACAAAGTGAAATCAAATAAGATTATAATTTCATTTCGCTCAGGAAACACGACGTAATTCTCATCGATGTAATTAATGTGCCACGACGTAATTCTCATTGACGAGCGAGCTAATCTATCGAATTCATTTCTCGATCGGTGATTTTTATACTCGATTTTACACTAAATCATAAAATTCGCGTTTTCGACAAAGTTTCAAATAAAATTCATAAAAAATGAGAATAGAAATTAACAAGTTAAGAGAAATTTAAAATGTAAATTTATATGTTTAAAAAACACGCTTATATTCTTTGACAACAGAATAAGATAATTAATAATATTTATACGTTAATATATTGTGTATAAAGTACATGATTTTGATTAAATAAGTACTTTGCATTACTGTACAATTTACAAATATTTTTTGTTAATAATTAAAAACTAGCTACTTATTAATTTTTAATATCTTCGAAATTAAAATAATTTAATAATTATCGGTGTTAATAGACATCGGTCAAGTAAAATAAATCCATTTAATAAATTTTCGAAAATGTATCGAATTTTATGCGTATGGGAAACCTTGAGAAAATAATTGAACTTTTCAGACGTACAAAAATAAATTAAATCATATTAAAAGGACATGTAAGAAAATAAAAATCGAAAAGAAAATTCACCGATCGAGGAGCGTAAAAATAAATTGCATACGTCAGACAGTTTATTCATAATCATGTCCACGACCATAATTATAAAAATCGTGAATAGTTCCAATAATTTATAAATTCAATTAATAATCAATAACTATTAATCGATATAAATGTATGATATTATCTTCTCCGATCACTGTCGTTCGCGATCACGCTTCCGAGACTTATAATTAGTTTATACGAAATTTCCTTCGAATTTTTCGCGTCATCGATCGAATATTTAGAATAGGGAAACGATTAATCGACACGTAGAAGGAAGAAAACGACGATATATGTTTTAGATGGATAATTCTGCGTACGTACCGAATCATCTACCGCCGCCGTCTCTGGTCGTGTTCTCGCAGGCCGGAGGGCTGCCTGAGGCCCTGAGAATGCAAAGACCTTTCAATCCACAAGTTAGTGTCCCATTGTCCTTACCCTTACGCCTAAGCTTCCACCTCAGCTTGCACTTATACTTGCGATTACATTGCATTTCGTTTGCTTGCAACAAAACATGTTGAAATGCGATTTAACTCTTTTAAATATAGATTTTTTTGTGCTCTAAAATTCTCATATTTTCCTAAAAAAGTATAATTATGTGTGAATAAATGTGATCATCCAAAGTTATATCATTTCAATCATCTAAATTGGATGTATTCACGTTATATTCAATACAATATTAATTATATTGTAAATTAAGTAACGTAGATGTTGCATAATTATATTACTGAAAAAATTATTTGAATTCGTATAATTTTTATGTACGTTGTAATCGATGAGAATTTATCGGAGAATGTAGAGAGTAAAATTATTTTCACGCTTGTATCGTATGCAATGAAACTACACTGCGGTAATTCGAGTATATCGTATTTGACGCGAACACGCACGTCACTATTTGGCAGAAAAACAACACTCTTGAAAAAAAATGTATAAAATAAAAATAATTGTTAGCATTGATTTCAACAAACGCGGATATCTCGAGTTACCCCTATTTCGCTTTGCATGTTTATGTTGCTTTATGCACGCGAGTACATACTAATTAATGTGTGCAATGAATAGAAACTTAGTTGTGTGTGCGTGTATATGTGACTATGTTGAGTAGCAGATAATGTTAAATCAGTGATGCGCAATCTTCTTTCGAATCCTTTCTCGAAATTATTGTTAATTATTGCTTTTAAAAGGAGAGCTTGTATTTAAAAATAATGTAATTATAAAGTGAAAAAAATCTAATCAAAGATAAATTCAAATTAAAAATTCATGATTTATTAAATCTGATTGTTTCTATTTAAAATACAGATGTTATTTCTATTAAAAAGTCTCTCTATTAAGAAATATATAAATGTATTTTATCTTTTGATCATGAAGAAATATATATAGATTGTGCATCACTATTATGTATAACATATGATTAGTTAAAAAAGAGAAATAAAATCTATACTATTAGAGAGATACAGTAAGTATTTGACATTGGTGATATGACTAAAATTAGTAGAAATATTGTTCGTGGAATATACAATAATTGTGAAATCTTTATTAATTTTACAGGAATTATTAATTAATAATAAAAATTTTATATAGTATTGTAGAAATTAAAGTACATAAAAATAGGTATTTAATTTTTTTTTGCAAGTGATTTTAAAGTAAATTTTATATACTACAATAAAAAAAACATACCGATAACACGAATTATGGAAAATATTATTATTAAACTCCCGATAATAACAAAAAATTGTTTTACGTTTTTATATATCACACACATCTTTGTCTCATAACTGTGATTGCCACAAACATTTAACGAATGGGCATCGCGGTTAATTATAAGCGTATTCCACAGTGTTTTTAAACGCTTGAATATTTTTTATACGTGCGGAACATCAATCGGGTCCGGATAAAACACGTACAGATGTGGAACGGTAGATACGACATAGAAAGCAGTAGAACGAGGATGACAGCGAGATAACCGGTTGCATCAAAATTCAGCATTGTTAAAAAATGAGATAATTTCGGGACGAACCTAATTGCGATGGCACGGTGACAAAATGCGCTCGTGTTTTGCCGCTCGCGGGAGCGCGAGCGAAAGAAAAAAATGATAAAAAATTATTGCAAATATGCAAGCGGCGCGCGTCGCGTCGGTCGCGAAAAAAGGGCAGGGGCCGCAATTAAAATAATAATGAATATCTAATAAATCACTGATTGGACCGCGGGCGCAATATATGTCGGGTCGTCGAACACGAACCTCATTTCCCCGTATAAAAGAATAATAAACTAATCGCGGCGCGTACTAATACCCGCGCGTGTAACTCATCGCCCGCGTCATTATCGGCCGAATGAAATGTTTATCCGGAAACTGTGGTTGTCCATTCTCGCCGATGAAATCATTTCGTACTTCCGTTTCGCTCCCTTAGTCGCGCGGTTTATATTGACCGGTGACGTTTCACACTTTACGTTTACAGATGAATTTGTAATCTCTGTAACAGATTTTTGTAAGAATTTTATGCAAACTATTTATACTGAAATTAATCTTCTAACATTTATATTAAGAACAAAGTTGGCTTCGTATTGCTGCGTTTGCGATTAAAAACACAATCGCAGTTTAATTGAATTAAGTTGGAATATTAAACATAATGATAAAATAATTCGAATAAACTCGTTTGTGAAACAAAATCTTTTAAATTTTTAGAAAACACTGCAAATATGTATATAGCAGAAATGTTTTTTATGATGCCTTTAAAAAATAATTTTCTAGTTACTTATGAAATATATGATGTTATTTCATGACATATGTACTCGTGCCAGTAGTTAACATTGAAACACTCGTATCGTTTCCCCAGAAGTCGATGCGTAGGAAACAACGCACCGTTATTACTTCAGCTACGCTTAATAACGGTCCGATAATTCTGGCATTATAAATGTTACAAAACCCAATGCGTAGATGTTTCAACCGAGCATTCAGTATGCGGCTTAATAGACTCGTCAATCACGGTGAATTGAATGATACAACTGACATACGGGGTTGGAAGGGAGAATCATGGGGTGTGGGAGGAGGAGGAGAAGAGCTTCAGGTTTTGACGGATTATTATAACACAGTGGTTTCGCGTTATTAACAGTATACCGCCACGCTGCTTTGATATTATATGTATGCCATTCAGACGTACCTGAAGCACGGAAATATCCACGCTGCAAATGAGCTATCTAGTTACGCGTTTCAAACATTTTTCCGCTTATCGCATACACGGAATAAATTTGTACTATCGAACTTGATAATGCGAGTGTAGCTTCTCGATACGGGAGGGAATGTCAGGAGTGCTTCTGCAAATATCAGTGTACCAGTAAAATGAACAGAAAATTAGATGTTAAAGATATATACAAAAAAAACCTTGTAATTGACGATCTGAATTAATTGTAAAATTTAATAATGAATAAAATATAAGAAATATCTATATGATTAAATAAAGAACCACTTATAAAGTTTCAATATTTAAATATATCGCATATTTGGAGTATTTAATATAAAATATAAATTATCTCAATAAGAGTAAATGTCGCCTAAATCTTTCTCTTAACTCTAATAATTATTTAATTTGAAATATGTGTGAATATATATAATTTATTTTGATAAACTTACTTTTCATATATTACATATAAATTTTTGTTTATCTGTCAATATTCCACGAACAATTAATTAAGAACAATTGCGAGTTAACAACTAATTATGGGAGATGTGTGTGTCCTTTCTCTGTTTATAAAATATATTATTATGACTCATATTTGCTTTCACTAAATCTTAGTGCTTTTATGATTCCGAAATAAAAAATTAAGCTGCGTATAAATATTTAATGCGCGTCACGCATTTAAATGTCAAAATCCCTCTATTAGAATATCTTTTTTGCTACAAAATAATAGACGAGCTTGAGAAGCGAATATAATAAATGTACGTGTATATTAAATAAAAAAAACTGAACATTTCACGAGAATTTTAATAAGGAGAATTTTTTCATACACATACAAAAATAATGCTTGATTAAAAAACAAACATGCCATGAATCGCAAAAAATAAAAAACCTAAAAAAAAAACCGCAATCTTTAATTTATTAAAATTCTCATGAGTAATGTTTAATTTTTTTATTTAATATATTGTATAACGTATCTATGTGTATTATTTGCTCCTTGAGCTCATTTATTATTTTCATCGGAACCTTTTATTTATTTTGATCTATTAATTTTTTTCTCGCTTGTTTTTTTCAGGTGACCGATTCGAAGGATCTACAGGTGCCATTCAGCACGGCGGCGTCGCTGGGCTACGGACTGCATCACATGCTACATCTGCCACCGCAGTTCCTGCACCCGCTCGACCATAGACTACCCTTCGGCGGCTTCCGGCCCCTGGTGCCGTCCGCGTTCGCGCCCCCTAGCAAGTGCCTCAAGGTCGAGACCGGGAACGGCGCGGTGCCGGGGAACGGCGGCCTGGCTAGCATCGGCTCGCTTTCGAGCATGTCGAACATGTTCTCGCCCACGTCCCTACCGGGCGCAGGCGGGGGCGCGGTGGTGTCCGTTTCCGGTGCGGCGGCCGCCGCGGCCGCCGCCGTCGTCGCGGCCAGCCAGGAAGTCGGCGGGCCGCAGAGTCCGGCTGGTTCCGCGAGCCGCTCGCCAACCGGTACCGCTGGTACCGGTTCCGTGCCGAATCGCGGCGCAACTCCCGACGAAGAGGACCGTGACGCCAACGCCACACCCGGCTCCGAGAACACCGAGCGATCCACCCCGGAGGAGGGACGACCATACAGACGTGAGTACTGGAACCCTTATGCATGTGATTTTTGCTTTTTTTTTTTCTTTTTTTGAGCAAATAATGATCGACAGCAATGATCAGCTTTATATAATCTAATTGTAAGTCGCATTTCAGTGATTTTTAATTACTGTCAATCCTTGATAATTACTTATATATGATTTTCAATTACGCAAATATGCTTATTTTATACGTAATACTTGATTATTTCAGTCGATCATTTTCCTATTCTTTATGCAATTTTATTAGTTTATAAAATATTAATATCCATGAATTTATATGCATTATATTTATTATGCACAGCACTATTTGCTGTCTTAATACATTAACGAAATATTGTCCCGAGAAAATCTTAGAATATCCTCGAGATATTTACGTTAGATAGCTTCATTGACGTAACTTTAAAGATAACTAGGCGGATTTTCATCATATACATTCTATTCCTTGAATAAACTTGATACCAAAACTTTTGAAACATACGAGTATATCTTAAATGATAAGCAAAAGAAATATACGTTGAAAACATATTGTTGAAGAATGCAATCTTTCTCGAATCGCCGGCGCTTGGGGTAAATCCCGTATATTTTTCCACGTTAACCCCGACATACGGGCGGGTTAAGGCCGATTACACGACGAGCAGAGTCGTCGAGATTTGTATGCTTAATCTACCTAAGTCGTTTATTTGAGCCCCTGGCGACGTAACAGCTGCACCACGGACAGTCCGGAAAACGCGCGGAAAGACCACCCTCTTTCTTTTTCTCTCTCTCTCTCTCTCTCTCTCTCTCTCTTTCTGCCGCGCGTTTGTTTATTTTTCTTTGTTATCTTAATTACCGAAAGATAGAGCCATTCATTTTTCCCTCAGCGCCGCCGCCGCTTTTTTCCATATTCCTTCTCTGAATTTAGAATGCTGGAATAAACTATTATTTATAAATAATATAAATTTCTTACGTTGCGACATATTAAATATATGGAAGGTTTGGAATAATTCTATTTTACGAGATAATCATTATTATAACCATACTATTAGTATTCTTTATAATCTTGACCAAAATGGCTAATATTTCTTACATTCCATGCAAATTATAAAATGTGGAATTATTTCCTGATTCTCATTTTTATCAGAAATAACAGATAAACAATATGTATATATTTTTTTCTTTCCTCCCTTCCCTTTAAGATAAAAAGAATCAGGCCGCGAATCAAGCATCTTTGTGATGAAATTTTATACATTTCTGACTTCTCTCTGTGCAAATTAACCATCGGCGAAAAAGCGCACGATGGTCAGTTCGCTCTCTTTTCATCGGCTAATTTTCGTTTGATTGCGAAAGAGAAAAGGGGTTGGAGACACACGGAGAATATCTCTCTTTAGCTTCGTTTTTCTTTTTTTTTTTTTTATCTCTCGACACGGAGATAACGACGCTCTTTGACCGTTTCAGGTTGACGTTAGCACGTTGCTAATTAGTCGATAGCAACTTTTGTGGCGATACACGCGTATTATGCGAAGCGACAGAAAACAGTCATTGCGAAAAATTACTCACGTAATTGTGAAAAGTTAATTTTAATTACGAAAATTATTGCAATACGTGCGTGCGTCATATCTTGCACTCTGATAATTTTTATTTTTATCGGTGAAAAAAAAAAATGTAGCTATATAAATTTTTTAAAAATTACAATCGTTTCTGCGCTGGTTATTCAATGTTTTGAAGTATAAAAAGATGAAATATTTCCCAGCATCGTTGTATTGAATCTACTGTATCTCTTTTGATTTCACGAAGCCCTTTCGCTGTACTATTTATTGCTACCGCGAATCGGTGCCGGATACATTATTAACATATTGTTTGATATCTCGAATGTCGATGCTATTATGCGAATTGGCCGCGCGCATACCTATTTTATACTCCACATAGTGCGGTATTTTCATTACACACTCGCGTCCTTTTTGAGCGGCTTCGTGAACGGCGCGTATACACGTGAGACGCGGTTGACATACGCTCGCGCTCGTGCTTCATCGCTATTTATGGCAAATAACCATATGCGACTGTATCGTGCAATTTACATTGCGTTTATTTGACTCTAATGGCGCGGCAAAAATATCGAGTTAATATTGACTCGCGTTTGTAACGCGCGTGTGTTTGACTGCTTCCACAAGTTGCTATAATCGACTATCATCGTTTCAATAATGGTTATCGTTTCTGAATTTTATTATTAGTAGATAGATATGCGATATATATATTTCTATGAGTTAAAAATCAGCATCTACAATCTTTCGACAATTTCACATTTGTAATAATTATTAAAGATATAAATATATAGATATATTATTTTCTTTTATTTCTTCTTTTCTTTTTGAAAATGTGTTTTAATAAAGAAAGTATCTTTACACATATTGATCTGATTATTATAAGGCATGATAATTTCTCTAATCGCTGTTAGTAATAATCACAGTTTAACTGCCGGCAACTTTCGACTCTAGGTCGAAATAAAATCATCCAGCAAATCCGTTCGTAATCAGTTCGCCGGTGCGGAGAATACATACAGAGGTGGACAAGTAATATACGTATTGTATCGGTCGTGCTCGCATCACTCCCGCGAACGTATGTACAGCCGTCCTATCGAGGGAGGGATATGCGGTGTTTGGCTCGCAACCGGGGGTTGGAGTGTGCAATCGTACCGTTTGGCAGCCTGTTTGAATGTTTTGCGACGAGTTTATTCGAGTTATCAATTTCCTGGCAAATATCTGTATTTCCGCGTACCCATGTCCTCCTTCCCTCCTCCGTTCTCATTCCTCTGTCATTCTCTGTCCCTCTCATCTCTACAACAGTAGCATCGCACAATTGCAGTTTTGTCAAAGATGCAAATCGAACTTATCCGTGAACCAAAATTGACATATAATATATAGTGAATAGAAAAAACGAAAATACGCGTCTCTCTACATACATATTTGTATATTTATAGATTGATGTTATAATATCAGATATTATACGAAATAAATAAGGGAATATAATTTTAAATTTCACATGCAAAAATAATATACATATAACAAAAAATTTATTGATTTTTTTATACATATTTAGATATTTTTGTAGTAACTCTGATGAATCATCGTGCATGTTCGGAAAATGTCATACTAGTATTATTTTTTTCTCGCTGTATTTTATTTTATATTTTTATATTGTTATTGCCGTTTTTAATTACATTTTGGAATTTGCAATCTTTATATGGCGTCACCAAAATTGCACCCACATATAAAATGGATACGTAATGTGAAAAGTTATGAAACAAAATCCAAAAGGTATAAAGGGTCATCAAAAATCATTGATAATTTCGAAAATAAAAAAAAATACCACAGTTTGTTTTCAACATACACGGTCGTTTTAAAAAGGCACTTATTCATGTAAAAGCATATGATGCATCATAGGGGCGTGACACACGAAGGGTCGCGCGTGTATTAACGCGTTATCCACGCGTGTATTTTTTTACGCGCGCATAAATATGCGATAGTAATATAACATAGGAACACCGTGTTCACGTCTCGACGAGGGATGACGGTCATGAAATGGCGAACGTAAACCGGAAGTGTCGTGATTTTTAACCGCCACAAATGTATGACATCGTTTTTTCGGTTTTGCGTATTTACGTTCACGCAATTTTTCGCAAATCTCTCCGAGAATCGTTTTCGCACACGTTGGCTCGATTTGTACACCTAGTAAAAAATTCAAAATAGGAATCTTTGAATAAAACGTAAAATTATTTGCATGGCTTATTCATTACGATTTTACTTTACTATCGAAAAATCTATTTAGATAATCTTTATTTATACATGTAACATTTAATTATAATAATAGATTGTTTAATCTTTTTGAAAATGTTTTATAAATATCGAATTTATAAAACATTTATAAAAAAACAATAACACATTGAAATTATTACATTGTATTCTCGAATATATACTTTATAAGCCTTCTTAATAGATATTCATAATAAATAAGAATATTTTTTACATAATTTTTTTAAATACTTTATTTATAAATTAAATAAAACTATGTATATACTTGTCGAAGTTTTAATAAATAAAAAATGTTCATTAGTCAAATTGTTTTTTGTTATTATTCATTGAAATTAATAATCTCAAATATTAAATAATATAATGGTAAAATATTCTATTCAGTATATATTCTTACATGTTAAGATCTGAAACTACTACTGTATTCTTATTTCTCTGTTAAACTAAGAGGATTCTTTTGACGTTTATTTTAAAGAAAGATATAAAGCTAAATGAAATATTCTTAAAATGAGAATATACTTTTTTGGTGCATTGTGGATTTAGGAAAGGTTGCCGAACCTTTTTAAATATCTTTAGATTCTTGTCAAAACATAACTTGTGATAAAATTTTACGTAATTGTATATATATCATTCTTTAATCTTATATGCATGTATAACATATAATTACTTTAGGAATGGAAAGTTAATGATAAAATATGACATATTGATATTGACATAAATGCAACACTGTTTATTATACTATAAATAATAAAGAAAAAAAAATGCGAAGTCAAGTAATATTCCGCAGTAAGTATGCATAAGAAAATGCATTGCTATCAGCGAAAAATAAAAAAAAATGATCAAAGTGTCAAGAGGGTTAATACATGTGCAACGAGACGGTGCATCGTGCATTGCGTAAATTATTGCTTCTTGAGGAAAACAGTTAGTATAGTGACCGTTACAACTTTGTCGTACGTCATGAGTAAAAGCCTGTATAAACGTCAGTTGCGTCAATCATTCTTTAATAGGAATGAAATTTTCACCGGCCGCTACTAAATCACTATTGGCCAATAACGTTTATCGTTAACAAAACATCGCATACGTCGCTGGTACTGAATTGATGTACCACTTTGCCAATGAGATATAGTATAAATACTCGCAGACGTGATGCTGCAACTATGTTAAGCAATCGAGCGAGCGGGATAAAATCGAATTTGCGTGTAACGTGCATAATTGCTATAGCAGTAAATCGATTGGAAATTAATGTCCCTTCAGTTTATCTATTATTAGATAATAGCAATGGAAAATTGTATAATTCTTTTAGTGAAAGATGAGATATTTTAAATACTATTTTAATTTATTAAAACAATGTATTTTTTTATACATAAAATAGCGTAAAGAAAAATAATTTTTGTTATTATAAAATTAAACTTGGCTATATTATTAATATTACATACACATTGAACAATTATATTTTTATCTTAAGAATGTTTTATCTATCTCTATAATATCTTTCTGTAAAATAAGTAGTAAAAGGATCTTCTTGATTTAAGAGAGAAATCTGTCAAAGTAAAGTAGTCAGATATTCTTAACATGTAAGAATATATATTGAATGGGATATTTTTTATCATTATATTATTTAATATTTGGGATTATATTAATCCCAATGATATCAAAAGCAATTTAAATAGATATTTGCTATTTATTAAAACTTTGACAAATTAAATATACAATTTTTTTTTTAATTTATAAGTAAGATATTTCAAAAAAATATCACATAAAAAAGAAAATATTCTTATTTGTTAAGAATATCTATTAAGGGGACGTTTAAAGTATACATTTTAAGAAACAATATTTTTATGCAGTATTGAGATTATCATTTTAATTTCAAATTATTTTATATGTAATTTTTAAATATTATGAGAGAGCTTTAAATACAATCTTTCTTAGATTTCACACACACACACACACACACACACACACACACACACACACATATCTCTTGAATATTATTACTCTGATAAATTATCATAGTACAGTGTACATATATGTATGACACAAAACGATTAGGATTTTATTGTACTTTTTAAAACAATTTTCAAGGATACCTTTCCCACAATGAGTGATGCTCGAACACATTCGCGCGTAGAAGTTTCGCTCATTTGTATTCTTAGAGCGATCCGCAAGCCGGCACCCACGATTTACTATCACGTCGTACGAATTATTTAGTAATCAAATTTCGCCCGTTTACCGAGGCTTCGACGGCGGTATGGAAGGGTGGTCGCGTCGTTGCTCGCTTTTACGATGATTTCTCTATTTTACGGTGGCTGCGTGAGAGGACCATTAGGCAACCGTTGAGATCCGGTGTAAACGTGCCACGAAAGCACTTTAAACCACGAATCAATGGTTTCTCATAGTCTCAGAAAATTATTGCCCTAAAGCCCCGAAAAGGTGATAGAAGAACATATATTCGTCCGATGGTATTTCTCGATAAAATGTTTCTTGTGGTAAAACGTACTATAAAAGAGAAGAATTTTAATTTAAAAAATATAAAAATATAAAAATATGAAAAACTTGTGGAAAAAATTAAGACGCTCATTTTGATAATGTTATAAAAATTTTAAACCTTTTGAATGTTTCTTAATTTTGGATTTATTTATATAATATTTATATTTCTAGATACACGCATGTTTATTCTTTTACGCTTCTGTGAAACTATGATATCTATATCAATTTACGTGATTTTTCGAAGATGCATCGTTACATCATCTCGATACAGTAACTTTTAAAAGGGATGAATGGGATTTGCCCACTGATAATATGCGTTTCGTTATTTTATTTTATTTTTTTTTTTCGGTGCTTATATCGCGACCCAGATAACTGCGGCATCGGCTATGGTTGAACCAACAATTCGTTACTGCGGATTATCCAGCTGTCCGCGTCGAGAAAAGGCGAGTAACGCGAAACTCATTATGATGCAGGAATAACGAGCCGCAGTATAGATTACCGGATTACAAACGAACTGGAATTATTGAATTACAAATGATTTCTCCGGTTCCTCCTCTCGCGCTACGCTCGATATTTTGTTTCTTTGTTATTTTAAGATATGACTTTTCGCGTTGGCACGCATTTAATCAGCCGATTCTATTAATACAAATTTGATTTTGAAGTAGTACACTTTATTTATTATTATACAATAATAGTTATAGTCAATTGTTTATTATTTTTAATTTGATATTTAATTTATTAATTAGAAATTTATTTATATTAAACGTAAAAATTATACAAAGCAAAAAAATATTAAAGATAAAAGAAATAGATATTGAAAATTCATAAAATGAAAAATATTACAATTAGATAAAAAGATGAAAATAAAACTGAATTCATGACTGACGATTTGACCGTAATTACAATTGACTTTATTGGAATTTTTTAATTACAAGTTATTTTTCTTAGATTTCTCTAAAAAAATTACAAAATTCTTTTTTTTTTGGTCGTTTAAATACAAGTTTCAAGCATATACACGTAGATGCAAACGATTGCACTGTATGCAATCTATAGAGGCCTTTTCCAAATCGAAGTGTGCAAAAATGGACGAGCGGACAGTCTGTGACCCATATTACCTGGCAAATTTTTAATTGCATTTTTTTTCCATTGACGAAGAGGACCAACACACGGTGTGCCTTATGGGTCGCGTTGCGTCCATCGTGTTCGTTTGTATTCGACGGGAGCGGCTCGCGAACGAACGACATTGCGAACGGACGCGCAACCTCGACGCGACCAATTACCAATCACTCTCGCGGAACAATAAAGCAAAACCGTGGAAAAAAATTCCCGTCAAAAGTATCGCGTTTCATATGCACCTAGCGCGTCTCCGCGCGGAGTTCGCGGTGGCGTATAACCGTCGCGCAAAAATAAAATTAAAAGCTGAATGCTGCGGAAAAAAACGCGCCATCGCGCCGCTCTCTTCTTTGTTTACGAAAAAAACAATTCGTCACCAGGTATTTTTAGTTCTCGAATAATACGGAATATTATAATATTACAATAATTAGCGAGTCTTGAAAGGAACACCAATGCAGTTTTGGTATATCGGGCGATGTATGTTTGACATTTTTATTCTTACAGTGACACAGAACGATAACGAAATTGATACTCGGTGTTAACAGTGAGTGTTGATGATTCAATTAAGAGTTTTATTTTTTCCACATAGTTTTTGTATTTTATTGCCCAATTTCTCCACATGGCATCATTTATGACGTGATAATGTCTAATGGAATTAAATATGAATCTAATAAGTAAAATAATCCGGCGCAATATTAGATAACATCACTTTATGTATATACATATAACTATCGATTTAATTCCGGAGATTGGTTATTTTAAAAAGCTAAAAAGCTTTTTTATCATATACTTCCATTTACTTTCTTCATTAATTACGTATCACCGCGAATTTATTAGATAACAGCTTTTTTCAAAAATGTATGAAAGCTTACAGAATATAAAAGAGGTGAAATAATTTTTGAAATCAAAATAGCAAAAAAAGGAAAAGAGAGAGAGAGAGAAAGAGAGTAAACGCAAAGCAGTCGCCATCGATCCCGCGAGGGTAGTTAACTCGGGGAGACTCGTGTGAGCTGAAGGAAAGAGCCCCGCAAGAAGCGAGGGGAGGAAGAAGGACACTATTCATCATGGCCCGAGTGGTGCAAAACTGCAACTGCGGCGACGTGAAACTTGCCGCGCCTCCTCGGGCGCACAGTCGTCGTAGAAAGGTGGAAGAAGCAGGTTGGAGGGTTGGAGCGGGAGGACAGTAGGGGCAATAGAGGTGGCGCAGTATTGGCGGTGTCGTAGCATGGAGTAAAATAACTGAGAGACCAGCTGTTCTCCTTCTTCTCCTTCCGACTGCAACCAGCTAGGCGGAGCTCGCGAATCGAGCTCTATATAACAGCTGCATGTGCATTGGACACCTAAAGACTCCTCCGCCTGTATTCTTGCGCAATAGAAACGATCTTTCTTTCCCTTTTTCTCTTTCTCTCTCTTTGTTTATCTTTTTGTATATATTTGTGTATGTGCGAGCCAAGTTTGCGACTCGTGCGATTTATACATGGTATTCGTAAAAAGATATACGATATACCTAGTAGTTTTATCCTTAAAATAGTTTGTACAGACTTTATTTTTTCTTTTAACTTCAAACCATTGAGAGTATCATAATTATTTTTTTATTTTTAATGGTGACGTAATGGTATTATTTTCATTTATGATTATATTAATTATTGATTATTTTCGAATTTTAACATGAAATAATTATCTGATATACTAATATAGTTTCACGTCGGATATATAATGAAATGATATATTAAATTTTAAATGATGTATTTCATAGGGAACATTGAATTACCTTTTACAATTAGTACATCTTTATTTTTAATGAATGGCAGATAATCTCTGCAAAATATTCGAATTTTTAATAAAATAAAATTTATGCGAGAAAAGAGGCATAAGAACTAAAACAAAAAATTTCTTTTCCTTATTAATATGTTATTAATACATTAATAACATATAGGAATGGATCTTTGACATTAATGGACCTTACTAGGAGACTAAGACATTTTTTTTTTTTTTTTTTTCTTTGTAAACTCACTTTGCGTAATTAATCTTTGCACATCACGAGCAATAAAACACGTGGACACGTTTCTATCTCAGGTGTACTGTAGATACATAACCCTGTGCATTTGTTACCTCGCCATCAGGTCGATGACTCCTTTCTTGACTACCACAATCTCCATGTGGAACTACGATCGTTTTACCTTTTCCTCCCAGCTACCTAGTCGATGTATCTTCCGCTCTTCATCCTCCCCGAGGAGCGAGGATACTTCGTTTGCGAGAGGGGAGGGGGTTAGTGATTTCCTCGTATGTGTTGGTGATTCTCTCTTTCGTCTTCCGTCTTCTGTTCCATCGTTCCTATGCTCGTTTAACGATCTGGCTCTCGTTGCCGCTAGAAATAGAAGCTCCGCCTCCTAGACCGGAAGGAGCTGAAGGCTGAATGAGAAGGAAAGAGATAGGAACAGCGAGGAAACATGGATAGAAGAGAAAGAGAGAGAGATAGAGAGAAGTATCCTCCTCTGTAACGTGGGAGGACGAGATTCCTTGTGAAGCTCTGGGCGTGGTGAGGGAGGAGCTTCCTCTACTGTATACGAACTCGTTTATATCCGGCCGGAGCTTCTGCGCCCGGATGCACCTGACGTTGGCATCGACGTCGTCGAGACTGTCGAGATCGTAGATTTGCGTTCGCCAAACTGTGCATCGTTATGTTTGATCTTCGGTCTTGGAATATATTATTTTCCGTCAAGGTTATTATTATTGCGTAAAATAATTTTTTTTAACTGCAAACATTTTTAACAATTGTTTATTGACTAAATAATCCTACCATCATTATTTGTTGTATTGTCTTATTAATTGTAAAGAGTGTGGTAGATAATAATGTTATTTTATTTATTATATATTTATTATACATTTTTGTTATTAAATAATTGTTTTAAGTATTGCTAGAGCAAGCACCTCAATACCGTTATCTTGCAAGTTTAAATTTGCTCTGGACTGCTTAGAATTTTAAACTCAAATATTGTAAATATTCTGATAAAAAGAGGTACACACACAATAGGTTCGACTATATTACAGACGAATTCTACATATCAGTTGCGTAGAATACAATGGAACATAAAAGCTCGAAATAATTTTAATCAAAGACGTTAATTTCAATTTATGATTCACGGCGGATTCGACTGGGCTTTAACATAATTTAATGAAATTCGGTGCTAATGCAACATATTTGGCATACGTATTCCGCCGGATGGAGTAGAGTTTCCCTGTAATTTTAATTAAAAGTATTGATTTAAATTTATGCTACATGGCCCTCCATATTAATTCGATTCATTTAATACACGTCAATTTTATTCTCATCGAGTGGTCTGCGACTATAATGCAATCGCGAGATATCTTTTGCATAAGGACACAGTTATCTTTTGACTTGTGAGTTATCTCTTGCGCGTTTAAAAAACTTTTTTCGCATAATAATACTATTGCTTGTGAGTTGCAAGGTAATACAGAAAAATTTGGAGTGGTGGTATATATATATATATATGTATATATATAAAAGAGAGAAAGAGAGAGAGAGAGAATATAAAATTTACACGGAATCCGCCAATTTCGTGTAACTTGATGAACACGAGACTTCGTAATGAATGTAACGAAGAGGGTTAATTTAGATTCGCAGTGGATTTGACCGAATTTCGAGCTTAATGAAACCTGGTAATAGTATATATATATATATATATATATATATATATATATATGTACATATATATATGATTAATGTACGATTTAATTAAAATCTTATTTTTGTTTACATCAATTGCGTGACATATCTCTCTTTTTATAATAAAGAAACGAAAAGATATTTTATACTAGATGAAGACAACATATTTTCATTGTTAATGTTCATTGTTGTGAAATTTTTGCTACAAAACTGCTTGAAATTCTCTCCAAGTAAACTGTATAAATATTGTCGCATCCTTATCATTCACCTTCTTAGCGAAAAATTTGTGACACAATTTATTTATACATTCTCAAGGTAATATATATATATATATATTTATTTATTTATTTATTTATTTATTTTACGCGTGAAAAAAGACATTTATCATGTTCATGCATTGCTTATGCTCGTGGCTTGATTTCACGTGGCATGTGTTACGATCGACGCGGCTCGTTTACGTGACAATGACGTGAGCACGGGCGTAAGAGA
Organism: Anoplolepis gracilipes; assembly: GCF_047496725.1. NCBI lineage: Eukaryota > Metazoa > Arthropoda > Insecta > Hymenoptera > Formicidae > Anoplolepis > Anoplolepis gracilipes. The sequence goes on from NC_132975.1 coordinate 7,014,139, forward strand.
GGAGCCGCGGACGTGAAAGGTGGACGTCGCTCACCAGGAAGGAGGGTTAAACTGCGCAGTTTGCCAATTTGCCGCAGGCGTCGTCGAGTGACGCGTAGATGCCTGCCGGCCATAGCGCGCAAGCCGCGTTTAGCGGACCGGAAGATGAAGTACGCGAACGAACGAGATTCGGCGAGAGGCTGATGTGCGGTTGAGGAGATTAATATGCGCGCGAGGCTCGCGCACGCCAACCCCCCGGTGTCCTCATCCTTCACCCTCGTTTCACCCGTGCCCGCGGCTTTGCCGCCACACGCGTCGTTTTGTTCTTCTCTCTTCCCTGTTCCCTCTCTTCTCTCGCTCGTCAACTACCCCTGCTTGCTCGTTCCACCCCTCTCTCTCTCTTTCTCTCTCTCTCTCTCTCTCTCTTTCTCTATCTCTATCCCGTTGCACCCCCGCAGTCCCATTTGCGAGTGGCGGCGATATATACACACGTATAAATCCAGCGGCGCGCACACGTGTACCGACGTATACCGCGGCCAGTCCCGGGCATTTAGTAATTTCTGTCACGAGCCGAACGTTCCGCGTTCGGAACGTCAACTCACGTGTAACTGCGGAGCGAATGGCTGCTCACGTATGCGTCGAGCTTAGCCGGCTATCGCGAGAAGAGGATGGCCTCTGCGAGAAAATTCGTGCGCGCCGCGACGCTGATGGCCTCGAAGCCGCCGTCGCCGTCAGGCGCGACCACGTTCGTGCAAATAGTCCGCACGTGGAATATCGAAACTGTCATCTTATATGCGCGATATAAGTACACAAGCAGCGCGTTCAATTCAACGGTTTTTCTATAGAAGAAGCTGAATGTTTTTTGCATATCAATATCGAAACATGATTTTTTCAAAGTTTTTTTTATCGATAAAGAAGTTAAATTCTATATTGTACAACGATTAGAGATAAAGTCTATATTAAAAAATGATTAATAATAATATTTGTAAATATTTCTGTATCGATATATAAAAGAGATAAGTTTTCTTATCATGTATAGTATAATAATAAAGTATTATGCTTGAGAATTTTGTTTTTGAAATTGATTTTTGATAGGAAAATTTTCTTTCAATCTTGTGCGCCGAATCATTAAGCGAATATGTAACCTTAACTTGGGATAATCATAAACTAACGATTACATATTCTAGGCATAACCGACCAGCACTGATGTTTGAATACGTCATGGCAGTTTAAATTAGGTTTACTGGTCGATATGTACGAGGGTTGTTGTTGTTCCATATCTCCAGATAACATGATTGCACTCTCAGATTAATTTAATTTAATCGTAATTTGAATAGTGTAAAAATGAAAAAGATTCTACGATAACAAAGGCTAAATGCTATTGTGACATTTAGAAACGTGTTACTTACAATCTCTAATTACGTTGTTTAAGTTTTTGTGCCACTTACAATTAACATATTTCGATCTCTATATCATATAATTTGTTCTCATAAATTGAATAATCGGACGACGCCAGAAACATCATGAGCCAGCAGTTTTTACATCCGGTGTAGGCATCTGAGAGTGGACTGTTGGGCGTTCTTTCTCCGGCATTCCGAAGGCATTCCGCGTGCCATTCCGCGGAAGGGTTGAGAGGGCGGCTGCAGAAATGTAGAACCGGTCGGTCATTCGGCGGGGCGCAAAGAGCGGCAGAAATCACGCGTGCGGTTTTGCGGGCTGCGTTCCTGACCGCCGAACGCCGAAGTTCGGATTGAACTGTCACCATCAGCCCGTACGCCGCGACCGCGTGACGTATATTCGTTCGTAATAACTGCGGTCGACCAGTCGAGACACTCGGTAAACGTTGTTTTACGAGCCGCTCCATCTCTTCTTTCTCGTGCCTCATCCTCTTCGCGTGTAACACGATGTCTCGATGCCCGACCAATTCGCCGTAACTAAGAACGTGCTCGAGGACCCTCCGAAGCGGAGATGTCGAATACGCGACGCGTCAATCAAGCGGCTTTAACAATTGCGGCTTTGCATTTCAAACATAAATAATGCTACAGCTCGTTGCAGCATAAAGGCAGCATAAAAGGTTACATCTTACGCTTACATCTTTGTTATCATGAAGAATCATAAGCTATTTTTTTCCATAAATTATTTTATTTTTTTGATATGACGTTTATTTAAATAGATGTGTGATTAACATTTATTTTTTTAATGTTGGGAGATAACGAATATTAGTAATATTATTTTAGCGTATATAATATATACATTTAAAGTAAAAATCTGTCATGACTAGAATTCATTTCGACTGTAACTTCTTTGATTAGATGAACGAAGACATATTATATAATTATTGTACAACATTATTTATATGATTATTGAAATTTGACTTGTGAAATTTATTAATCATTATAATTTTGACGATTTTCAAAAACATTGCAAAATAGATAGGAATCTGTCTTATCTTAATTCAAATATGTATGAAAGAGAACAAATTGTTCAATGGACGAGTTAATAAGTTAAATTACAAAAGTGACAAGAATGATTGGTTGGTCATCGACGCGCGATAAAACGATCCGGCGAATCCTACCGCGGTAACACGTGGACGACTTGATTTATGTTTTGGTCACCCTTCGCTTAGAAGTGCGCACGTACATACGCACGTCCACGTACATATACGCACAGATAGAGAAAGAGAGAGGATGAAACGTTTCGGCGTCGCATTATATCGTCGAAGGCGTGGGTGTCGCTAGCCTATCGGCGGTTTTTGGGGGCTGGAGGCTATTTGTCCACCGGGCCAACGTTGTTACCTTTTTATTTGCCCGCCCGTTATATATGGCGGCACACATATGTATGGATACGCGTCCATATGTCCGGGCTGGGCCATAAAAATACCAGCGAGAGCCGATACGTCGGGTATTATTAGAAGCTCAAAACAAGATTGCCCGGACGACTCCGACTTTCGTGGCCCTCCACCTTCCTCGTTTCCGCACCCTTCGTCGATCAGCCCTTCGCACTGTCGCCACTCGCCCCTTTCTTATAGGGCGATCTCGGGTGCGGACAGTCGTGTAAAGGACCTCCTAACCCGAAACGTATCGCCGTAGGTAATCGTCTCGAATCCCTTTTACGTAAAAACGTTGACGAGTTTCAAAATAATGCGATACAATGTTTCTCAATCTACATCTTTGCTTGATCTTTACAACATATGACAGCTCGCATATTTGTTTTCAAACATTATTGAAAGATACTAAAGTTTTTTAATACATGTAATATTTTTATATATATTTTAAAAGGTAGGATTCCTACTTTAATTAAATTTTATTTGCTCTCGACATTATTCGTTACTTAAATTCAATTGATTTTGTAATTAAACGCTAATATAACTTTTATCAATAATTTAAAAAAATAACAAATTTGGATTATCAGCAGTGCTAGAAAACATTGAAATTGAAAAGAATAATAAGATTTTTATTCTAAGATTAATTTGATTCCATATAACTTTACTTATGAATAATAATTATTTCATGCGAACTGTATTATATATCTTATGACTATATCGCCGCGTCTGACAGATTTCACGTCAGCAAAAATTATCCGAGATCTCTTACACGGTGTTGAAAAGGTATAGAGAGGAAAGAGGACGTCCGCCGTACGAGATCGTTCGCACAAAAGAATACGAGAAAAGGAAGAAGCGGCTTACGCGCGCGCAAGGTTAGAAGCTTAAGCCTACCGTAGTAAGACGTTCCACCTTTAGCCCTTTGCTCTCTCTCTCTCATGGGCCTTCGTGGATATTTACAACGTCGTCTCCCGGCTCCGCGTCGAGCGGAAGCCGAGGAGTGAGAAATGGCCGTGCCGACAATTAACTGAAATCACAGCAGGCCAAGGCGGTTTGTCACTGTCTGCACCCTCGAACTACCGTGCCCTGGCCGTTATCGTTAGTTGTCGCTAATGCCACACATCTATGACTATCGCCGGGCAATATCGAGAAACGAACGTTCATAGTTCAATCTTTTCGCTCTTTGCTCTTTGTGACTTTTTTTAACGCAAAGTTACGACACGTCGTATTTCAACTCGAGTGCACGATTTTTTTCGAGGAATTGCATTTGTCCAAATCATGTTACAATTAACGCTTCATATATGTAATAAAGTCGCGGAATTTTATTGAACGTTACGGATAATGCAGCAAAGACGTAACAGCGATAGAAAAAGAGAAAAAAGGCGTTACTCCCTTCGAACGCGAGCGGAGTTCTCTTTGACACAGATGTATGTAGTCGGGTAATGCGATTGAGTAATTAAAGAAATTTTAATTTTGTCCTGATCTCGCCAGACAATATCGGGAAACGAACGTTTGTAGTTTAACTTTTTCGCCCTTCACCCTTTGTGATTTTTTTGTTTTTACGCAAAGTTACGACACGTCATATTTCAACTCGAGTGCACGATTTTTTTCGAGGAATTGCATTTATGCAAATCATGTTATAATTAACGCTTCATATATAATAATCGCGGAATTTCATTGAACGTTACGGATAATACAACAAGGATGTAACAGCGATAGAAGAAAAGAAAAAAGACGTTACTCCCTTCGAACGCGAGCGGAGTTCTCTTTGACACGGATGTATGTAGTCGGGTAATGCGATTAAGTAATTAAAAGAATTTTAATCTTGTCCTGATCTCGCCAGACAATATTGGGAAACGAACATTTGTAGTTTAACTTTTTCGCTCTTCACTCTTTGTGATTTTTTTTTTTTTTTTTTTTTTTTTTTTTACGCAAAGTTACGACACGTCGTATTTCAACTCGAGTGCACGATTTTTTTCAAGGAGTTGCATTTGTGCAAATCATGTTATAATAAAATCACGGAATTTCATTGAATGTTACGGATAATGCAACAAGGACGTAAAAGTGATAGAAAAAAAAAAGAAAGACGTTACTCCCTTCGAACGCGAGTGGAGTTCTCTTTGACACGGATGTAGCCGGGTGTAACGCGATTAAGTAATTAAGGGATTTTTAATCTTGTCCCGGTCTCGCCCTCGTTTTAGCGCCGGTCACGAGCCGGCGAAAAAATAAATAAACTCGAAGCCGTTGCCGTTCACGAATTAAATCGCTGATGAAGAGCCCGTACCGCGCTCTTTTTTCGCCCCTCTATCTCTCGGCTCGTCTAAATCGATAAATTATCCACGGTGAACCTGTGAGCCTCCAATCTTGCTCTCGCGCATCTGCCCGTGTCCTCTTTTAAATCTCAGTTCTCATTCGTTAATTATCAAAGATACATTTTCCACTAAGTATTTATTTATGTACGGTGAATCGCATCTTGGTCAAATGTAACGTTAATTTTAAATTTATCTTGAAGCATCTGATTTTAATGCGAAAATAGAATTGAACTAGATTTTTAATCACAGCAAGAAACGATCTTTATTTTATATTAAATAATATTATTTAAAAAAATATTTAATAAATAATTATTTTTCAAAATAATATTATTTAATAGAAAAAAAAAACATCATTTCTTCCTAACTATATAGATATTATAATTATACTAATCACATATAGTGAAGACGTAATTTGTTTGCATATAGTGGAATGATTTTAATAGAAAGATAAATGTATATTCAATATTTTTCTAATTGTGTGTATCAGTTACGCGGTTAATACGATTCGAAATAAAGTGCCTGTAATAGCAAGTCGATTCAAGGTGAGAGAGAGAGAGAGAGAGAGAGAGAGAGAGAGAGAGAGAGAGAGAGAGAGAGAGAGAGAGAGAAGGACGAGGGAGCAAGTGGCTGCAGGGAAGGGAAAAGTGGGGAGATGACGTGCATGCAAGCGTGTTCGGTTACAAACATCGAGACATTTATCCTCGCCCTTTTAGCATTGCTCTGCTCGTCCAACCGCCCACGCATCGAGTCGTGTGCGCTGTCATATTTCAGCCGTGAAACAGGCCAGCAGTCTGCCTCTCGCCTTTCTTTACATGTTATTTCTTTACCTCGGCAAATATTAATTGTAATGATTCTTTTAATTTGCGCGTAGCAATCCTTGTCACAAAAAAATTAAACTTGACTCACCGAGGAAATTAATTTAATTTAATTTTCCTTTTTGTAGAAATGTAACAAAAAGTAGGTGATTTTAAAATTCTGTTATAATTCTTTGAATTTAAAAGCAATGAAAATATCAGATCAGAAAATTTAAATGTGTTACAATAATGTTATTCTCAAAATATATCAGGGTGTCTACTCCTTGAAAAAACATGAAAAGCCGGGAACATTGAGACTTCTTTTGTATCTGGAAAAATCAGGGAAATCTCATGGGATTTTATTGGGATTCAGGGAATTTTTTCGAAAACTTTTTTTTTTGATAATTTCACTTTTCATCTTGTAAACAGTCAACCGAGTATGTGTAACTGGCGTTTCATTTTGTAGAAATTAATTGTCAAATTTTACTTTTTTGTTCTAGAGTTTTGGATAAGATTTAAACAAATAATTCTGACTGATAAAACAACAAATGAATTTATGCGCATATCAATACATTTATATATTTTGTATATAGGTATATGAAAAATATACGTGTTCCAATGTGTGCATATATGTGTAAAGGCATTAATGATCCTTTCTGTATAAATTATAAAAATGATAAATTATATATTTGTCCGTTTTTGTTTATGAAGATGCATCAACGAAGGATTTTAGAAGATGAGCAGACTTGAGATCGGACTTTATGAGAACAATCAGATAATTTATTATGTATTATTCGCGGAATTAATTTTTTTGTCGCAGTTATCGCATATTTCGTACAATTCTATTTGAATGTACGTGAAACTGACGTCTCACTTCGTGGAAACCTATTAATTGAGTCGAGAGTTTTGACTTTATTTTTAATAATTCTAGAATTCTTTCCTTCGCGCGAATGAAAATATTAGAAAATGTATGTAATAAAAAAATTTATTTTAGAGAAAGTTGTATTAAAAAGTTTTGAAAATATATACTTTTTACTTAGAATTTTGAACAAAAATACCTGGAAAATCAGGGAATTTTTTTACAAGGTTTGAGTAGACACCCTGCCTAATGCTATTAATTAGTAGCTTTGTTTATATTATTCCTCTTTTATTTTATATATTTTATATATACATATGTCGAAATATATTTTATATTATGTACATTTTACGCATGTTTTTTTATGCAACACTTATAAACAAAAAATGATACTGATTACGAAGTTTTCTTTCAATTTTCTTTAGAGATAGGAGAGAGTGTTTGTCTGATTCTTTAAGCGCTGTAATCTATATCCGTTAGATTGGCTGTGTCCGAGTTGACCAGTCTTCTGCTAGAATAGAGTAGGGACGGTCGATGTACTTCTCACGTGCTTTCGTTGGTCCCTGTCTCCTCCAAAGCCGTTCTGTCGACTTCGTCGTTTTCTAGCATTTGACAATTATTCGGTAATTTATCAAAGCGTCGACACACAATGGTTCGGTGCAAGAGCAATCGCGGACGGCTCTTTCTCTTTGTGAGCAGCGCACGCAATACGGTGTCCGCAAAATACTCATTCACGAGATTCTTAAATCTTTCATTCTTGATAGCAAACATTGAGAAATATCCGACACTCAAGCTATATTATAACAATAGGAATTATAATATATTAATATAAGTATATTATTAATCTATATATTTTTATATTGTATTTATATTTATATGTGACTGTAATACGAGTTTTAATTCCTTACAAAAAGTTATTACATATATTAATAGATACATACATTATATTAAAAATTATTACATATAATATTTAAAATAATTATATAATACATTGTTTGTAGTTATATATAATTAAAAATTTTTTAGAGTAACACTATATAAATGGAAAAATTTTGAACGTATGATTTTTCTATTGTAACTCTTAATTTTCCAATATTCATGCTCTTCCATGTACTGATTTAAGAAATTGACTTTTTAAAAATCGGAATTCGCACTAATCGCTACTACCGGCTTTTTATTAAAATTAGATACGCTGACTCTGACGTAGCTAGAATGATGAGCCTGGTGGTGAGACCGCCTCCAATTAGCGACGTATGTCGGTGATATAAGTACTAACGCTCTACGAATCGACACCGTATTCCATCGTTGATTATCAGCCCGGTAGACTTAAGATTGCCGATCTCTGTGCGTTTAATTCTCCCAGCAGCCACTTAGTAGTGGTAGTTCGACTACTTTGTAGCAGTCGGATCAGTGGCGTTAAACGGTCCCATTGCTCGGTTTAACGAATAAACTATCGCGGAGATGTTCGACGGAGATGACGACGATGGTCGTTAAAAACCGGCGGAGTCGATAATTCGACTTTAAATATGAGCGTGCGGGAAACTGCTCCTCCTCCAAAAGGTTTCTAATTTTTCTTGTCCTGTAGATTTGCACGATTTTTTTTTCTTTTTTTTACAATTTCGTTTAATTCATTCATTTGCGATCCGGATTCTATAGCGCGTCATTAGCGTGCGAGTGTTAACGTCGCTGTTTACAGTTGACATAACGCAGGAGCACGCGTTACTGCATTGCATATTTCTACGCATCGCGTCCGACTCCGCACATGAATGCACTTGATGTAGTTCGATAAAGTGCGATTATTTTCCTCTGAAAGTAGATTTGTAATAAATGGATGTACAAAGTAGGAAATAAATTAGTGTCGTGCTTAACAAGATTAAAAATAAAAAACAAAGTTGAATGCTCAGATGTTAAATATCCACAAATAGAGGAAACGAGCTAATTAAAAGAGCAAAGCGCAAAAATAATTCTTTTTTTTTTTTTTTTTTTGCCAATACGTTATTTATTAATTATTCAAAGTGATACAAAAATTGGATTTTGTTGAAAGATTTGGTCTTGCCGGTTTAGACCAACATAGAACGCCGAATAAAAATCTCGTTAACGCGAGATACGAGACATTTCCTCGCGCGAGCAATCTTTATAGCTTATTCGCGAACGCGATTTATCGGACAATTTCCACCAACGCGAAGGAGATAGCGCGATTCATACGCATGTGTGTACGCTCGTAAACGTAATCGTATTCGTGGCGTATAATTCGTCGATGCGTAACGAGCGCACCCGCTTTCGCAACGCTTTTTTTTGCCCTTTATAACGCGCGTGGAATTATCAGGACACCCGGTGCACCAGGTATCCGTGGTATGGAACGTGGCTGCCGACATCGAAACGAACAAGCGCGATCCCGCATTCGGAGCGGCAGAACAAAACTATCTCATTGTGTGTTAATACGTATACCCTGCTCTCTGCTTGCCCGCCTGACTCGTGCAGCCTGCAACTGCGATACGCCGTGACTTAAGATGCAGTCTTAAGTTGTGCTCACATCGCGATCCGCTCGATCGCGAAGAGTTTTGTTGCAGTATGTGAAAATAATGGTAAAATTTTCATGCTAATTTTTGGTTCCCACGTTTGTGATGAAAAATTGAAAGAAGTCCTGTTCTTTGAAAGAATCTTAATTTTAACAGAAAATTCTAAAAATACATATGTATAATGAAAAGTTGAATGTTGCATAATTTACACTCAAGTTTCTCATTACGAAAATTTAACTAATTTTCTAATTCAAAAATGATACAAAGAAATAAAGAATTTCGAAGTTGTGTATATATAAGATTTCGCATTATTATTATCCTTCCATGATTTATTTAATTATTTATTTATTTAAGTACTATTATTTTTATTACTTTTTAATTGTAACTTTTAAAACATGTTATATAGAAAAATAAGAGACTGCGTAAATATTACTATTAGTGGCAATATTACAGTTATTTTTGAACATAATTTTATTATATTAATGCAAAATTTGTGAATGGACAATAATTTTTGGATGACGCATTTTATTTTTTTTTTTAATTATATCTTATTGTTTTAAAATTTTATAACATCAATTTAATCTCGAAAATTTTCTTATTCGTTGTAAACACGACTTTACACTTGCAACGTTAAAATCGGTGTGCTTGTCGAAAGAGTTGTGGACACTCGAGCATCTCGCCCATATACGCAAAAGGGTGCGTAAAGGCGCGTAAAGTTGCGAATGTCAAACTACCTGGAAACTCGCTCTTGGCGTTTTTATGCCACTTTACTTTTTCCAAGAATCTCTTTCCCCCTCGATCATTCTCGCCACCGAAAACTCTTGTGAGTTTTCCACGTGAACTCTAAAGCGCTCTCTGTAAAAATGTTCTTTTATCAAATTTTACCATCAAACATTGTAATTTGATCTTTAACGAATTGATAATTCTAGAATAAAATATTTGTAACAATGTTTAAGAGATTTCCTATATACATATTTTTCTCTATTGCATATTGTTATTTATCATGCTTTAATATTTACAGTATATTTGCACATTTATATTGTACAAAGTTTTAAAAATATTTAATACGCATTCTTTTTTAAATCATTTCTAGTTCTACTGATACCTCATTTACTTCGCTTTAGCGTTACGCAACAACCTTTCCGACCGTATTTGCATGTTCTTACGAACCGCACAAGTCGTACCTCTTTAAATATTCAGAACTCGCGAAGCCCATATGGACCGACGATAGTAGACGCGCAAACAGGGAAGAAGAGAAACGGTAATATCGATAATACGTCGGCGCGATTACACGCTGCTCCGACCGACTCGTAGCCGCGAGTTTGCGAGGGAAACTAGCGAGAAGCGCGGCATCCCTTGTATTCTAAATTACGCGAAAATTCGAGGACCAATTTTCGGCAGCTTAGAGGGTTCTCTCTCGCGCAGGTTTCGTCGGCGGTTAGTAGGTATGGGCGGGCACACATATTGGATCATATCGTATCTTCTCACACCCCATGAATAATGCATCTCTAAGGTCGTCTCCCCCTCTCGGCTCCTCTTCACCCTCTTCCTCTTCTGCATTTCTCTCTCTCTCTCTCTCTATTTCCTTCATTTCTCTATCTCTTTTTCTCGTCTGCTTCCTCTCGCGCGAACCCGAGCCGAGTCGCGTTCCAAAATCTCTTCGTAATTAAAGCTGCCATATATTTTACTTTAATCGAGAAGATCGGCCGGCTACCATTGGCCGCGACGATTTATCACGACCGGACCGGCTCTTCGTCCGCCTCTCTTTTCGCTTCCTCACCTCCGCAGAAGATTATAATGCCGAGGATGTATGTACCGGCAGTGTAATTGCGGGACGTTCTCACGATTTCGCGTCTTCTCGTCTTTCGAACGTAAATGATAACCTTAAATTTTCAGAGGCAAGAGAAAAATTTTTATTTCATTAGTATTTAAAATATTTATTTTATTATTATTATTTATTAGTAATTTTTAAAAAAATATTTTTCTCAAAAACCTCAATAATATTTTCCTTAATTATCACGCATAATATTTAATCATCGGTTTTGCTTTTCTTAAACTATTGCAAGTAGAACGAGGGAAATGTTCAGATAAAGTCATTCTCTTTCCCCGGTTATATTTAATTATTGAAACGTGTTATATTCCAACAGTTTGCACTACCGGGGGACCTTCAAATCTGATCTCGCAATCGAGCTCGGAGTCGAAGCGTTGGTCGTGACTCGCCTTTCTTCTGCGCGAATCGCTTCCAGGCCGCGAGGGATCCGGTAGCCCTTGAAGTAACAGAAGCAAGAGCAGTGCCGGTGTCACAGACTAGGAGATAAATCTTGGATTACCACGCGCTTTCCCCTCATTCTCCTCCTGCTCCTCCTCCTCGGTCCTGCTCCTTGAGTAGTAGCACCTCGGCGTCTCGATCCTTCTCCGTCTACGACGTCCACCTCCACCTCCTTTTCCTCTTTCTCTTTCCCTCTCTTCTTTCTCTTCGTCCTCGTACCGGCGACACAGGCTTAACACCGTTTTACGCTCGGAAGTGAAGGACTCGGAGACTACTGTATTCCTGGATTTACAACCTTGAAGACGCTGTTTGGTAGATCGCACACGAGAGCTCAGTATTAATGAGCGATTAGAGATATAAATCTGACTTTAGCTCTCACCCCTTTTTGTCACGCGCGAATCTCGTTATTCTTATTGCCCGCAGATTATTAACATAGATGTGATACCGGTAGATAAATAACTCGAAACTATTTTCGTCGCAGATACGTAGGGATACGCAGAGATTAATTAGTTAAATTTTTATAAAAACTATGATTCAGGAAAATATTGAAATTTACTTTAAAATCAAATAATTTAAGGTCGTAAAATTATTATCTTGTTATATATGACTGTTGTATACATAATAAATAATATAAATATTTAATATAATATAAATTATTATTAAAAGAATTACTTTTTTTTCGCGGATAATGAGAATTGATTATCATGAAACGTAGTGGGCAAAGGCGAAAAAGTGGCGCACAGCCACTGCGTTAAGGGGGAGAAGATACGAGAAGGGCGACGAGAAACGAGGGACCCCCCTCGTCTTGTCGGTGATCCGCGAGACGCCACCGGGACTCTCTACCCACCGGAATAGCTCGAGCGAGCCCTCTTAAATTAATTACAGGGAAAAGATCCGCGCACATCCCTCGGCAGCAGACGCCCTTATTCGAGAGGGCAAAGGATACGCGCGCGCGCGCGCGCGCTCAGTCGAGTGTCTAACGGTTGGAAATCCTCGCTAAAGGAGCGGAATGCTCGCCGAAAAAAATTCCTCCTCGTACGCCTCAGACGCCGAGATTTTAAGTAGTCTCCCCCGTGTTTCTTCCCTTCTCCTCCTCCCTTATTTCCTCTCTCCTGTTCTAGTATGTCCTATACTCGTCTATCCCTTAAATCTTCTAGTGGATTCCTTAGACTGGTTTTCCTTCAAATTGGTTCGGTAAATTTACTCGATGTACACACGGCTCTTTTACTTATATACATATTTTACGACGAATAGGAGATAAAAGTCCCGAGATGATAGAGGATATCTCTGTCAATTCATGCGGTTTTTATATCATTAAAAAAATTAAATCAAAGAAATAATTTATTTTAATACTTTTTATAGAGTTGTAAGGATGTAATCGCTATCAAGTTTAAAAAAAAAATTAATACGCTAAGGATGAAGAAGGTTAGACGAGGTTTAGAAATGTTACATACTCGTTTGCATTGGATTCATATCGAATTCGAGGGAACATAAACGTATTATTATCGAACAAATCTCTAAATAGTTGCGAAGTTTCCGGAGCTGACTCGCTAGAAATGCTGCTTGTAACCCGGCTTTATATCGCGGATCCCGCGTATAGAATGGTAGAGAACAAGCTCTACCGACTAATGCCGTTGTAATCCCATAAGCGGCATAAGTCCCGATGACTGGTCGGAATAATTCCGATAGGCCGTTTCACCCTCTTCGTCGCGTTCGAGTTCCCCATTCCTTTCTGTTCCACAGAATTTTGCCCTCTTTTAACCAAGTTTACCATTCGCCGAAAAGTATAACTTAAAATGTAAAAATTTGCTTCATTTTTCGGCAATTAATTGATTATATTTTTAAAAAATTTTTGTTAATATTAAAATAATTTTTTCTTATAACAAACACTTAATGTACATATTTTTGAATTGATTTTATTTATTTTTTGTATTACCATATATTATCATCTAATATTGATATTGAAAACTTGTATTGTTATATTTTTAAATAACTCTCGTGTTTTTTAATAGTAACCAAAGTGTCGATAACAAAATTTTGATACGATGAAGAGATAATCTCTTTTATTCATTTTCTATGGCTTCTCTTCTCCAATTACCAGATGACATCGTCTCAGAGATTCAATCTCACAATTCGTGCGTGTATGCAGCACGATTATTTGCTTTTTCCTCTCACTTGTGTATCATGCTCGTATTGGTTTTCTTTTTAAAACCGACATATTTCCAAAGCAATTGTCTTTATTGCACGATATTGCGTTCGACTGTTTATCGTACAATTTTACGATACGTGAACGTGCGGCGAATGTTAAATTTTCGTCTCGCTTTTTATCGAATCGTCCACTACTCTGTCCGATATTGAGCACAGAATTAAACAGTTTGCTTTTATATATTTTACTACACATTCTTTATATTTATATTATTCATAAAATTCTATACACGTAACGACGAGAATTATTATAATCTATTTTATTTATAAGCGCAAAATGTTTTAATATCATAAAAATGTAAAGACTTAATAATACGAAGCATATAGCTCTGCGAAATTAGTAAATTTACATTTATTTTATAAATAAAAATTTGCGGAAACCATGATTTAGAGAAATAAAATTCTACAATTTTTATTACATTTCGCATTACGAATGTACAACAGTTAATGGAATAAAATTAAAACTCAAGACAGCATCGGAGCTTGCTAATGACAACATGGCTCGTAATGAGATCGAGAGATCGCGCGAAACACAGGTGCTATTAGCGTCAACCGGAGAAGTCGCTGAATCGCCGGGTGAAACTCGCGGGGAGCCGAAGACAGATCGTAAAACAGCCGACGCGACAGGAGCAGAAAATACAAGCGAAGCGAAACACAGGCGACTTGTGTCCTCCTTTGCATTAAACGCGCATTCCGTGCTGAACGATTAAGACTTAAGAGAAACCGCTGTCCTCTGGCACGCACACATAGTGCGGAGACACGAATGAATGTCCTTATTGTTCTACCGTGAGAACCCGAGGCACGCGCAAATCCGATGTAATTAAATAAAACGATACGCGCCGCGTGAACCGCGTTCTCGCGATTTTTATCACCGCGTTTACGCCTATTTTCGCAGATGACGTCAATCGGAGACGCAATTAACTGTCTTCAATTCTGAAGGAATCCTTAATATTGATATCTTATAATCTTGTTATTTTAAAAATATTGAGATATAGAAAGCTTAATAGAATGCATATTCCCTGGAAAACCTGAATTTTCAGGGAATTTTTTGTACTTGGAGGAATCAGAGAATTCTCATAACATTTTATTAAAACTTATAGGGAATTTGAAAAAAAATTAATTATAAATATACACACACATACATTTATAAAATATAAATATACATATATTTCTATCCCTGGTTTATATATTCAATGTTTTAACAAAATATTGAACGTGCAATATATATTCTTTATTTTAATTTTTTAGTGATAAAATAATATATGAAAGTTAAAAATTTTTATCTTTGTGCTTTTCCTTCGTATAAGTGAAAAGCATATAAAACGCGTACAATAAAAAAATTATTTTAAAAAATTGCAGCATTAAAATATTTTCTATTTGAAATTTTGAATAAAAGTACCACCTGTAAGATCAAGGAATTTTTTAAAAGAGTAGAGTAGACATCCTAGATCAAAATTTTGTTGATCTTGTGAACTATTGAAGTTTTAGAACTTTGAAATTTTAGCATTAAGAGATGTAACTAATGATTTTAAAAACTTGCAAGATTATATCGCTCATAAACACTGACCCATTTTTACGCATCGCTTCGTAAAGTTTGCACATCGAGTATCTCGGATCCAAGAGGATGCTGAGGTAGCGAGAGAGAAGCCCCGCGCAAGCCGGATGTTAAACCGCACTTTACTCAATGGGGTGTACACAGATCGGGGAGCGTACAGTAATAACAAGCGAGAGAGCAATATATAGGTGATGCTATACGCGAACGACGACAAGGTACCCACTCCGTTACCTACTTTGTATGAAATATCAACCACCGTGAAACTTGAACGCCCTGAGAAACTTCGGGCGTTCTCTCGCCGGTACTGGCTCGATCACCGATCTCGAACGTGCGGGAGGGCTAAAAATCTCGGGAATCTCCGTCAAAAATAGCGTATAACTCGCTGACCAGAGATAGCGAACGAAGTAGAAGACGACGAAGGACATGCGCGAGTACATCAGACTCCTTGTTCTTTATGGAAAGTTGTAAAATTAATAAAGAATATGTGTATAAAAGTTTCTTATAAAATTGCAGTTGACGTTGATCTTGACGATGTAGAAAGGATGTGATGCAAGAAAAATATCTGTTTATTTTTTCTATTATACAATATTTAATTTCCGTCAGAGAGATGTCTGTATTAAATTACCCGCATCATAAAATACAATATCATCGTTGAAGCGAAAATAATCCTCTCAATAAATGTATATCATCGTCTATAATTACCAAAAATAAAATCTGATATTCAGGATATTATATTAGAAAATGTCTTACTGTTAAATACATCACGCGTCTCATGTGACTTCTATTTCCAACGTGTTAGTTAATATTATACTTTAAAGATCTTGAATGATGAAAAAGCTAATTGGTAGACGTCTGAATGATCTATCTTTCAATACGCGACAAGTGAGATCACATACATTCTTATATATGATAAATTGATTTATATTGTATCTACGACACTTTATAATACAAGGAGAGTAATTGAGAAAATTCTCTGCCGATGATTATTAAACTAATATCGAATCGGACAATTCGAGACTCGCCGCTATTTATGTCCTCGTTTCAACCGGTGGACTTCCGCTGTGGGATAATACGGTTAACCGCGCTGCCCATTAGTCTTTCCACAATCGATACACGCCGGCTGCTACGCTGAAAATCGATGTCGATTATCGCGCAGTGGCCGTCTCCATCCTTCCTTCATCCTTCCGTTTCCTCTCCTCCTTGTCTCTCTTCTTTCGATTGTAAATTTTATCTCCCGTGATAATACATATAATGACACATGACACATGATTTACTATATTATATGCTACAAAATTAATTAATATAATTTTGTTATAATTAAATTATCTGCACGAAAGGACTTTGTTTTTCTATTCAGATCGGTATATAATTCAAATTATTTATTTTTAATATTAGAAAAGAGTTTTGGAGAACCTGAGGTATTTTATATAAATCTAGATTAAATTTCTTCTTATTATGTCGTCGCATATTTAAATTGATTAAAAATTTGATTTTTCTTGTTAAGTTCTTCATGTTTCCCATAAGGCTAAGTTAACATTGTAACTCTCGACATAATGCGGGTTAATTAATAGGATTTAAAAAATTTATATAGGATCACGATTCTCGCGCAGGAGCTATATTGTCGCATATTCCAACAGATTATCCTTAGTAATTACGAGTGCTTTGGAGGGGTTTGCTCTGCTCTTTCTTACTTCTCCCTCGGTTCTCCCAACATTCTCGTCTCGCTTCGTCTCGCTTCTCGTGCATCGTATCGTCAGTTTGACATCGTTGTATAACAGGATCTCACGCCAAGTACTGAGCCGGTTAACTCGCTGCAACCCAATCCACTCTTTCTCGTTTCAAGTCTCTCGAGCTTTCTCACTCTTCTTCTTACTCTTCTTATTTTCCTCTTTCTTTGCATCATTATTTATGCGAGGACAGTCGCATCTTTTTATGCATCCCAGATACGTTTTCATTATAAAATTTAATTTTGATTGATTAATGAAAAAATGTTATCTATATATTTTATTGGAGTTGATCACATTTAAGATTAAGAAGAGCAGTGGAATAATTTATCTTTTTCATTGTTTTCCAGCGAGTAATTATTTTTGTTGCTACGCGAAATACGATTTATGTCCCTCTTTTTTTTTTATTCGTGATAATCGTCACACAAAAGAGGGGGACGGGGGGGGGTAAGTTCACTTTCGGCATCGCGTTGAGGGAAAAGGATAGGCGCGCAGGGAGAAGCAGCCTGTCGTGGGACCCGGCGTTCGATTCTGGCGATGAATTATTCAGGGTGTCTTGATCTCCGGTCGGGGCCGCGCGACCGACAGACAGACGGATTCCGCTCGATCACCGCGGTGGTACCCCGCGCGATTTTTTCCCGGCTACTCGACAGATCTCCCTTCTTGCTAGCGAGCGAGCCAGATTAAGATCGCAAGGAATCGCCTGTCAGCTGTGACGACTCACCGGCGATCGCCTCGTGCGCCATGTACGGCAGTCGTCGCCTTCCTTGCTTCTTCATTCATGCGCGGCTCCATCGTCCTCGAACGACGTCGATCCACCGGGTAGACAGGTAGACACACTTGCAGTCACTTCGGTCAAGCTTGCCTGCGGTGCGCAACCATATTCAGTCATGTTAAAGCCACAAACGCAGACATATTGTACGTACAGGATTACTCTAGAAATTAAATCTCAAAATTAGAGACTTGGAGCATATGGATGTCATAATTTTAGAGAATAACGTTTTTTATTTTTTATATATGATAAAAAAGTAATGTGTATATTCGACAATATTTTAGAATTATTTTGTACCAGCGAGTTTATACATAATACCGTTTTACAAGCAACAACCGATTTTTGCGTTTTTTGATCCAAAAATAAAAATTGGTGTCGCGCGATCTAGTAACGGATAATTAAAATGTTCACGAAGTAATGTTTGTAAGTGAAGACGCTAATAGCGCTTTGTACGCGACGGGTGATGCTAATTCCCGATTATCTCTGAGATGACGATTTCCACGCTTATAATTGGCGAGACGACTCTTTTCGACCGTGAAGTCGAGCATGCACGGTAGTCCCGCACGAGGATTAACGTTAACAAAGTCCGAAGCGTTCATCGTTGACTTGACTCGCGTGACTTAAACGAACCGATTCGTCGCGCTATACACCTGACTTTATCTACGGGGTGTCCGTTAATAAAGGTTCTTTATATTTAAAAAAAATATACAATATAATCTTTATCATATTTTTGGCATATTGAATTTTTTTATTGGAACTAAAGAATATTTTTACTTGAACTAAAGAGGATATTGATTATCAATATTATCGCGCTAAAATTATTTTTATTTGAAATTTATTTGATTTAGGACATGTCAATTAAACGTAAAATAAAATAAAATCTAAAAATTCTACGATTCAGAATTTTACATAAATATTTCTGTAGTAAATATAAAATTTTGCCAATTAATTAAATTATTTGATTCTTGATATAACTTTTTTTTTTTTTTGGAATCGTTACGGTATTTTTTATTTTTTTATGATGTAGTAAGTTTTTCAGTTCGTCGATTGCAACTACATAGGTAGTTCATAAATTTTCACTATTTTCCAGTAACTCGTTTGCAAGACTTCCGTTATATGAACTTGTCGGAATTACATGGTTTTCGAAAGTGATATGAACGCGACGGGATAATACTCGATCATGCTGCATGATCGTGCTTGACATGCGTGGGAGTTTTTCGGCCGTCAGTGCGGATCATCGAGCGTGATCATTTCGCGAAACCGAGTGACGATCGATCGGCGTGGAATGACGCGCGTCACCTTTTTCGAGGTGCTCATTGGTCCGTCATCGTTTGTGACGTAGAAACCCGCAACTGCTCGTCATCGCTCGTTTATTTGACAGGGCTGACTGAACGCGCAGAATTAACCCTTAGGCATAATTTTTTTTTAAACAATACAATGATTTGTACACATGTATTGCTCACGTAATATCAAGAATTCTACAAAAGCATTTATTTAGGAATCAATTATTTAGGATTCGATTTATAAGAAAATATCACGACTGTAAATATAAAAAAACTATAGCACTTTAGATCTTTCAATATTTAAAAAACGTATCTTTTTTAATTTTATCTTTTTAAATATTTTAAAAACGTATCTTTTGACCAACTATAAAAGTGCGGATAAAAATAGGTTTTTTATTTTTTTTTAAATATAAACGCTTACATAGCGATAGTTCTATTGTTCAGTGAAGCTACTCATCTTCTGAGAGACTTTTGAAATATATGTATAAGAAAAAGCGAAATTATATTTTGTTTTATACCGTCTAATGAGATCTTAATATTTCGTACACCCGTTACACACGTCCGTGGGCATGCAAAGGTCGGCGGCTTCCCCTCACGCGCTTCTTTTGAGGTTCTTTTCGCCGCCTAATTGTATCGGGTGTCTTAATCAGCGTGTAAGCTACTAAAGCCAAAAGGCCAAAAGTGAACGAGAAAGAGCGGAGAAGGGGCTCGCCTCCGCACGGTGGGCCATCGTTCTGCATCTCAAAGGCGCAATTTAAAAAGTATGTTAAGTCGTTGCCATTATACTCAATGTACTTATCCGCTCCAGGATCCCGTCAGACATGAATTTAGATTATGGTCTCGGCATTGTGCGTGCTTCCTCTTCTAAGATTCGAATAGAATTTGGAAGTGACTTTTGGCATATTTTGACCTCGCTTTCTTGAAAGAGAAAAAAAATTTCGCGCTAAAGGTGTTATAAATCAAGATATAATGCTCTGTACGAGTTAAATTTTCTACTTCTATTTTCTTTTTAAATGTTTTTTTGTTTATCATTAATCTCATACAGGAATGAATAGAATTTTTCTTATCTACAATAATTTAAATTAAGAATAATAAAATAATATTTTTTATACTGCAACATTTATTATAGTAATAATTAATAATACTATAAGATTACAACTTTTTTAATATATACGTGCTTTTCATTCTTTTATTTATAAATTTGTTAATTCTCTAAATAATTTTTTTTCACTAATTATGGATAATTATATTATAAATTACGTTTATTAAACAATATTTAAGAGCTTTATTTTTCTTTTTAGAAGTTTTTTCAAAGTGTTTCTTTTTTTTATTGCTTGTTTACAAATGTGGTCAATCTTTAATGTAATAACTTTGAACATATATGAAATGAAAATTTTGTTATCTGATATGTATGTGTCGATTCGAATATGAATTTCAATTGACGGAGAGAGGAAGGACAGAAGCATAGACGATTACACTAGGGTTAAAGTGGGTTGTCGTACGCGGCACGTGCTGAGTGTGTACTAAAAAGCAATAAACTCCTTCGGGAACTTATCTCTTGTAATGACAACGCGCGGTAATATCTATATGAGATCATAATAAAGCCACCTACGTTTATGGGAAGCAAAACGATGAGGGCCTTTGAGGGCATATTGGTGTTCCATCTTTTGATCCTGCTCGCTAATTCGCTTCGTGTATTTAGGGATATACGAGTCACACAAGTACGACGCGTAATTGAATCGAGCGAGCGCGGGAAGCTTTATAAACTACCCTACTAGAGAATCTTGACGATTGATAACTGAAAATTATACATTTTAAAAATATCAAGTAGAAAATAAAAAAAATTAATTTGATAGGAAATCAATTGTTATAAATAAATAATGTTGATAGATTAATATTAACAGGCTGTATACAATAATTTTATGAGAGATTTTTAAGTTAATATCCTATGGTTTAAATAATATAAATTTATTGATAGATTAATATTATATATAAGCAGTCTATATAATTTTTCGGAGAGATTCAAATTTATTATCTTATGATAGAAAACGACTAATTGTGTTTACAGATGCATGATATGATAGCATCTTTTGCGATCGACACAAGTAATTTATATCTCTTTTTCAATTGCATAATTTTTGCAAAAATTTAATATTGTTTCTCTATTTAATCTTACTATTTTCGCACGATTTTCGCTATACTTATTATTAATGTTAATCGATAATTATTAATATTAATTATTAAGCCATATGAGTATAACAAATATTAATAACTCAATTATATCTTACATAAGTGTCAATTAAATATATGGGAAGCTTTACTAAAGAACATTATTAATTGAGAATGATTATATGTGGGCGAAGGACTTTTCGGGATTTTCAGGCTTCGATGAAAGATCTCTGTTTACTGTCAATTGTAGAGTCTGCCAGCCTGAAAGTGTCCGATCCCTTCCTCTGTGCATGATAAACTCTTTGCTAATTGATGATAATTCTCTGTGTCTCTTTACCTTGATGATGACGATGACTGATGACCACTGTTATATGGGTGATTCTAGTGGGGCCTGTGTTCGGGGGCCGATGCGGCGCGGAGGCGCTTGGTCTGGGGCTGGGGCTGTCGCCGGGCCCGGCCTACAGGTTCGCTCTGCCCCCGGGACTCGCTGCCAAGACCACCCGCTGCCTTGTATTCGACCAAGGTAGGCCCACCAGCCATCTTCATTGCCGCGATCATCGTATCTTTGATCCTTTCAGGTTCTTACATTCGTTTGGTAATTTTTTCTCAAGTTGTGTTATACAGATTACATATAGATCCAGCAAAAAATATGTTTCAGTAATGAAATAAAATTTGGTTGATGACGTAAGCTTTTGAAGAACCGAAATGATTGATGATACTGACTTTTTATACGCGCGAATTAGTCATGTAATTAAATTTCGCATTTCTCTATATGCGAAAGCACATAAGATCTGTCTGTCAGAAAGGTTACTTGCGCATAAATTGTGCGCCACACTGCTTAAATATAAGATAAGAAAAAATCGTACGATTAAACTTGAACATGAATTTGAATGAATTTCAACGCATTCGAAATGAAAACTTATTTTCGACTTATACCATGCCCGAATATTCCCAAGAGAGGAAGAACGAATGAAAGCATAATTAACGTGAGGAACGACCTGCTCGCGTCATCGCGATAATCAGATCCGAAATGCATAATTAATTTTCGTTAAATAGCATCTAGTTGCATCGGTAATTTTCGGCGAATCGCGTAATGAAAAAATAATAATAACAGGTAATTTGATCGAAGCAATTTTGGTAAGAGTAATTTTAATTTAATTATATTGATTGCAATTTAGTTTGATTCATCACAATCATTAAAATTTATGAGGTTATTTCAACTGAATTATTTTGATTAAATTAACATTATTTTATTTGTAGTCATTATATGTATAAGGACGGTTATATTCTCATTGTTTGAAAAATATAATGAGTAAATTTGATACGATATTCATTAAGAAAATACCTGAAATTTTGAAACATTTTACAATTCAAAGAAACTCTTTATTCACATGTAAAAAACAGCATGATTTGAAAATAACGCAAGTTTATAATAGGTTGCAAAAATTGATTTTTAAATTCAACATATAATAAAGTTTATATTCGCATGATCGAAGCTTACAAATTGGACTTTTCAAGATTCAATTTGTATGTAGGCGTATCGCGATTTTGTCATATTTCGTCACCACTTCCGGTATCACAGCCTCGATGTAACTCGATACAACCGCGTGTGCATTGGCGCATCAGGTGCGCCGGCAGGCAGCTGGCGAAAGGGCCGGCGGGTCTTAGGAGATTTGTGGACAGGAAGATGAGCATAGCTCGTAGGCTTAATTCGTGCAAACGTGCAAGTCGATCTGGTAGCTGGATTTGCGGGATCGATGGACCGCCGTGACTGACCGGCACGCCGAATTCGCGAGAATGAACAGACGGATCGATAACTTGACCCGCCGCAGCCGCTCTACGGCGTCGGCATTCCCCCGACTTAAGCCCGAAATCGATCGGAATCAGTATCTACCTTAGCCGTTCCCTGATTCCGCTCTGTTAATTGGCCGGCTCTGCGTCCCTCAAGATTAATGACTTTCATAAGGTGAATGCACCGGTATCTGACGCTTTAAGCCAGTGACTCTCAGTCGCATTGTCAACTCTTCCAGCTAAATGAATTGTAACTGTCACACGTGTGCATGCAAAAAAAAATAAAGTTTTTCTTTTTCTTTTTTTATATAAATAGAATGATAGAAAGTATTATTTAAAGTAAAGATTTAGAGTAATAATATTTTAACACTACTGTGCGTGTGTTACAATAAAATAAATTCAATATATAAAATCAAAATTGAAATTATCTAGGAAATTAATCAGCACAATTATATATGAACAATACATCTTTAACATTGTATCGTTGTTTCGTTGCCATTTATTTGCGACACGGTTACAGTGCACCGCGATCGAGATATACCACTGAAAGTGGAGAACAGTGGTTAATGGTAAAGGTTAAGTGGTGACATGTTCCGAGTATCGGATGATATATATTCGAGATTTTTTATCCCCCGCATGCGCAACGGTAATTCCCGGTTTTATTGCCATGAAAAGTGAGTGTTTGCTGTTGGTTTAGCGCATTCGCTTAAGCTTGACTGACATGACACTAATTTGGAGATTGCTAGCGCCTCTAAAATATCTCGCATACATTTAGAAATTTTTTATAACGATAAATTATTGACTCTCTAATACGTTGCTCTTACTTTTACTATTTTCATTTCCAAACCATTTATTCAATTTTAATTTTTTATTTTATTTAATTTATTTTCATAATTTGTAATAATGTAATAAAAATGACGAAGTAAAATATATTTATATGTGTACATTTATATATGTTTGCATTTCAGAAAATGTAATTTATATTTGAATTATTTATAAATAATACTATTAACTTTGTAGCAGTGCAAACATTAAAAGTTATATTGATAAAATGTAATATGCATATACAATTTGTGTAACACATCTCGCGGGATATTTCTTCAGGCCAAATCACACTACAGAAATCCCCCAAGCAGAGAAAGTATGTGTTACGCCAAGAAAACATAAGCGTTAGCCAGAATTATCGGGCTCAACGCGCGCATAAATTCATATTTTATCATGAAATGCATAATGCATCATTTCAGCATATTTTAGGTGATGCTTTTTGGATGCTCTTATGCATATTGTTCGTACGTTTAAACTCAGTCACGAGGATTCAGTAAATGGATATAATCGCCGTATTTCCTAATTTTAATATCAGACGTGAAATTCGGTTCTACCTATATAATCACTTTTTGTTAGTGTCGAATTAAAAATTCACTATGCGCCTTTACTTAGCACATTAACATTTCAACATACGTAGACTTTTTTTGATTATATAAAATATTTTATATATTGATTATTAAAAACATGAAGCATTTTTTAACTTGTAATTATTAATTTGTTATAGTGAAATTTTAGCGGTTATGAAATGACGTTTATTAGAAAGCTTTAATCGCTGAAACAATGTCGCATGATGTTGACGATAAAAAGATTCGCGAATTGAAATTAAAATCATTTAATTGATAATCCCGTGATAGAGTATCGTCCGAAACGTTCAACTAATTAAATCGGTAATTAAAGGGCGTAAGAAAGGTGGAAGGAAACGGGGACGGCAAGAATCTTCTCTTGGATATTTTTCTAGAAGGAAATAAGCTGCTGTTAATTTATCGTAATCGCTCGGTGTGACTAAGTAAGTGAGCGACGCCTCGCAATATTCTTTATTAAAATATCAAGCTACTTCTTCGCGCGCCTGCTTGATTTCATTCCCGAGACGCAACTCATCCCCGAATGTACCTCTTCGGATAAGAAACGATCTCGACATTATTAGTCTCCGTCGTGTATCCGATACTTGTACATAACGCATTTTTAGTTTACTATTCTCATTTTGCATTTTTAAATAATAATTTATATTACATTATTCCCAAAATTCTTAGCGAATTATTATTATAGAATAAAATATAGTTTTCATTGCATGTATAGTTTATTTTCTTACTTTGTTGTAGTAGTATTAATGTAAGAATTTTGACTTAAATAGAATCTATTTTGCGCTGTCGTTAAAATCTCTTCGACCGCGTTCACTCAGGAAATCAGGATGAACGAAAGGTTTTTTCGACTATTCTTGACATCCGAAAGCGGAGGTGACGTTAATTCTCGGCGACAGCGGTAAAACGTGCTTCCGGAAGAACACGCGTGACACTGTTTCAATCGATATACACATATATGGGGGATACGACGGTAGACTCGTAATCGTATCACCAGGCGATATCTCGATTCGTTTAATCGAACAAAGATGGCAATGAGCAAGAGTCACATACACATTGCGAAAGTTGTCCTTTTTATCCTGTTGTCCTTTTACAGATTAATTATCTGATCCATGAGTCAGCGTGACGAATGGTGACGAAAACGAGAAGTGACATTGACTTTCCTTAACTCGACACGAAAAGATTTGCCGAAAATGAGAGCAGCACAAATTAGATTTCTGTATTTTTGTCTTATTCGATTTTTTTCTGTATAATTTTAGACTTTTTAATTTGTGTATTTTTCACATGTTTTCTTTTATTTTTCCACACATGAACATACACGAGTAATATTCTTAACTTATGCAAATTTAAA
This sequence comes from Anoplolepis gracilipes, assembly GCF_047496725.1. NCBI lineage: Eukaryota > Metazoa > Arthropoda > Insecta > Hymenoptera > Formicidae > Anoplolepis > Anoplolepis gracilipes. Next base: position 7,039,942 of record NC_132975.1, read on the forward strand.
GTAAAAAAATCGAGAGACAGAAGTAGAAGTAGTCTAGTGATAAAAGTCGTGCTTCGCCAGACAAATAATCGCGTTTCATAAATAACCATCGTGATAAATCAGTCCAGTGCCGGGTCTCTTTAAAGTTCCAAATAAGCAATAACTGCCGCAGTGCGGGGATGGGAAAATGGAAAAAAGCACGGAGCAATGGATTTTTTTTCAAAGAGGAAAGGGAATGAGTAGGGATAGGGATGAGGCGCTAAGTGGTCAGTGCCGGTACAATACGGCAACAAAAAACATGTTGTTATACAGACCGCAACGGAGATGCGCTCGGTGCATACGCGTTTTATCCGGACCGATATACCTGATAACGAATTACAAAAAGGCGGTGCTGAAAAAATAACTCGCTCTACACAGGAAATGGATATTGAAATGTGTATTTCGGCGAGGAGGCTGAAGTAGGGCCGGATATTGAAATATGCTTTCGCACTCGGGGGATCGCTGTAGAATTCAATGGAGGCTTGTACATTTTAAACAAAGGCGATTTTTTCGCAAGGAAGGATTTGCAGAGATTTTAAGAAGAGTTCAATATTTATTTTTTAGCAACACTAAGTTCCAAGAGTAACTATATGGATTTAAAAAAATTCTCAACACAATTTTTTTCCTATCTAGTAATGTTTTATCATGAAAATGTAGTTTATTAAAATAGATATAATTATTGTTTTCTTTAATTTTATTGTTTTATTTAGTCATTATTTTAATTTTTTTATTACATGTTTTCCGCTTGATGTATTAAAATTAAGAAATAAATAAGGAACGAATGAAAATTAATGCAGACTTTTAAGAGCAATATATTTTCGTATACTCGATAAAAGGCAATCTCGAAAAGAGAAATGGAAGATATGGATCTAGGACGTCTATCTCGATCTTGATCGTCTCACTAGCCGTTTCTAGCGAGAATTCTCTTGCGCGACAGAGATATTATTTTTCATAAAATGCGGCATAAATGGCCATTCCACGTGATTGCATGGAAGAGTACGTGCACGAAGATACATTCTGAACAAGATCTACAGGATGATTTCTAGTTATGCTTTCATGAAAGTTACAGTGAGCCATTATTGAGTCTAATTTTCCGCGCGACATTTTTTTAGGGAATTTTATTTCTTTATAAATATACTAAAATTATATAAAAATATTTCTGTATGCAGTTTTAAATATAATTTAATATAATATTTTTAATACTTTTGATTTCATGTAAGTTTATATTTAGCAAATAGTGTGTGTTATTTTTAAAAATTTGCAAAGCTTTCGACATTAAATATTATGGATATAAAAAATAAGTTCAATTATTTAGTTATATATATATAATATATTTGATAGATTTTTCTTAGACTTGAGAGCGATAACACATCTATTAGCATTCTACTAGATTACTATTTTTGGCTAAGACAATTAATTAAGAGCAAAGAGAGAGAAAGATCTAAAACTGGAATTATCTGGTCATATAAATATTCCCGCGACGGTATCCTAAGCATGCATTTAATCGCCAGGAGCCAGAGAAAATTCGTTTACTTTCTATTACTCCTCGTTTTTATCGGGGGATGAGATCATTATACACGGTCCCTCTTACCACTCCGCGTGACGTCTTGCATCGCCATTTTTTCGGCCGGGCTTTAGCTGGAGAGAAGCTTCTCGCCTCTTCGCATGCGACAGTAATTTTACTTAATTAAATTCCGTTCTTTCCGCCTTTAGTGGCACGACCCCTCGTCGCGTTTCGGGCCGGCCACCGACCAACTTCCTCCCTTCACTCTGGCGCGAATGCTGCCTTTTCCTAACGCGTCACCCTGTATCGCCACTGATTTTTCTCCTCTCGCTCCGTCGCTTCGTTCTTGCTTCGCCGTCGCAGCTTCAAACGCTTTTTCTCGGTGGACGATCTCAGCCATCAGCAGCGACAGACACTCTTTGAAATACCAAAGATGGATCTGAAAAACTTTTAAGAGGGCTGCTGGTTATATTTTTCAAAAGATTTTAGTCGCATTATTATTCGAATTTTTTATTCTCTGATGATGAGATGATTATTTATATTTATTTTATTTATATTTAATTTTTCATATTTTGTTCTCTAATATGAGAAGTAATTATTTATACTTATTATTATATATTACATTACTTGTATTGATTAATCTAATTTAAACAAATATTTATTATTTTTATAATGTATATATGAGAATATTAATTATTAAAAAATATAAAAATATAAAGAATTAATAGAAATTAAAAATAAAAATTTTTTAGATTATATGTTTGGACATCAATTATCGGGGACATTGTATTTCAAAATCTCGCGCATAGCATATCTTTTATATACAAAGAAGAGAAAGGCTCCTAGGAAGATTCCTTCGTCGTTACATGCGTTATTAAAGCGTTACCTTTTCTCTCGTCAAAGCGTTTGCCGAATAATATCCTCGCGATGATTTACATTTAACAAGCGGGTAAAAGCGTGGCAAGATGTCAGCGGAGTCGTAACGAGGGAAAAATATGTCTATCGCGGCTTTTGCAGTTGGGATAACGTTCGCGGCTGCTCGTTAAGCGCCGTAAGAATTAAGGGCTCGACAAAGAAGGGCTCGGCAAAGAAGGCAAGAGAGGGTAAGCTTCTTATTGCCACTTCATCTGCAATTAACATTTATGGGCGCGGGCGAGTGCTGTTGGAAAAAACTAATTAAATATTCTGTGACACCCTAGGGATCTGCGGACCAATACTTGTACGTAATATTATATCGTTTTCAATCCTTGAAAGCCAACAAGAAGAAAAGGAGAAGACGAATATATAAAGAGATAAGAATTCATTGATAGAAGATGTTTTTTTTTCGAACCTAGTTAGAGCTGCATTTAATTTGCAACTTTTGCATTAGTATTTCTAATAATTTACTGTACGCGATTTAATGCAGGTGATTAAATATATAATGTATAATTTATAATTGAAAATAGGAAATTAATTTTTTATATTTTGATTATCCTATATAGTTAAGCATAAAACTATTAAATATATTATTTTCAATATTTTTTATAAATTTGCAACTTTTGCATTAGTATTTTTAATAATTTACTGTACGCGATTTAATGCAGGTGATTAAATATATAATGTATAATTTATAATTGAAAATAGGAAATTAATTTTTTATATTTTGATTATCCTATATAGTTAAGCATAAAGCTATTAAATATATTATTTTCAATATTTTTTATAAATGCTATACTACATTTTTTCTTTATAATTTGTTTAATTAAAACTCTTTACTATACAAAAGAATAGAGTCTATATATTTCTTAACAAGTAATCTCTGCCGAAAAATGCGCGAGCATCAGCTCTCTATATACAGTTCAACCGACCGTCCATGACGCACACTCGTTTGCGTAAAACGTACGTCATCTTTCGGCGCTGATGAACGCCGGTGTAAACGTGGTATAATCGCGACGTGTTACTACCTATTTGTCGGTCGGCTCGTAACGCGGGTCGGCCAGCTAACCCCCGTGGTGGGACGGGATAGACGAGAGAGCCGGTCGAGGGTTAGTTCGGGCGAGAGAGAGTATATCTGGTGGATTCGTGTGTGCAAACCACATAGGGTGGTGGTTGTCGAGCGCGCGATCCGCGTGTAAGCCCCTCACACACGATAAGCACCAGCCGATAACGGAAGAGCGTCCCTCCCCTCACTCGCGCGCGACAACCGTTTCTCGCCCCTTCACCGGGTTAACCCCTCGTCACGAGGACTATCCCAGCACGGACGCTTTAAATTTTCGCCGATTTTCTTTAAAATCTTCGGGAGGGACGCGTGCGCGCGCGGACAACTCGGGATGGTAAAAGGGGATAAAGGCGAAACAACCCCCGCGCAAGGCGACAAGATAGCGTTGACGGATAGGGGTGGCCGCCGCGCCGACTGGGGGGCGATGAGAGCTGTTTAGAGATTTTCGAGGTGATAACGCAGAAACACGGCCGCGAACGCGCATTTAAATCCACGTGCGCGTACGTACACATGTTGTCGAGGATTTTCACTGATTTAGTTTTTTTTTTTTTCACCATGCTTTTCCGACCCGGTCTGATCGACTGATTCTCATCGGCGACGAAGCATCTTGAATGCGATTTGGCATTCAATCTTATTGTTAGATCAACCGATCTTGCATTTGCAAACTCTTTATACAAACACTTTGATTCTCTCTATATATATAATATTTATATTTCTTCGCAATACATAGAATTTAAAGTTAGATATTTTATATAAAATATAAATAATTTTTAATAATTTTTTTACATATTATATTATGTGTTGTACACATTTCAGATAAATTGATGAGAGCTCATAAACAATAATAATTATTTTGAAATTATTTTTAAATAATTCCTTGATTTTTATATTTTCTATTTTACTATCATTTAATCATTATTGATTGGAAATTTCCCAAACTTCCGAAATCCAAGAAACGAATTCCTACAACAAATTTAAAATACCCACTGTTTTTTAGTGATCGGTTTGGAGGCTATGGGCATCTGTTGTTCTCCTTCAGATTTTTGTTAACGATAACACGATACAGCGGCGGTAAGCGGCTATGAGGATCCATCCGGATTTAGTTTTCTGGATGCGTTTTTCAGCAGCCATCCCTTTTTGGCAATCGATTTACAGTAGCACTCTCCTACGACGGGCGGCTCGCACAGATGGGTCCGTTTAACGCTATCGCGCTGTCAACATTTTCCGCCGCTTCGTTATCGATAATCTCCCGATTGACGAAAAAAATCACGCATCGTTTGTTTTACCGTATTTACGATAAACGAATCTCAGCCGACTGAATTTCTACTTTTCCGCTTGCAAACGCTCCCATGTTTCTTCATGCTTTGTCGTGGCTTGTTGCGATTTATCACCGCACGATGAATCCGAAAAGTAAAATAGTAATGTAACTAGCGCCAATTGATTTTAATATTAATAAATTTTGCAAGGAAAGTGCTGTATTTTTTATTCCTATTTAATAATTATAATTATTATAATTATAATTATAATTATTGTTATTTTGTTGTAATGTTAATAAAACTAGTGTAATGCGCAAAAGAATATGTTTCCATTTAACTATTTTTAATAAGAAACGATCTTAAACTAATTAATAACATTATTACAATTATAAGCATACTTTTTAACTCTAGAATTATTATACAAATTACTGAGAATGATGTAATTATGAACAATCAATATCAATACATATTTACAACCCAGTACATTTATCATGAACAATGCAAAATCAGCCATTTTCGCAATGTCATATATCTCTTCTTTCTAATAAAAAGAGTTTAAATAATATCCCGCGTGTAACCAGAAGTAAAACTCTCCGAGATTTATCCGCACCCTCGCGTGTAGCGCGACGCATACCTCGTGTCACCGTTTTTCCCACCGCTTCATAACTTCTCTCCTCTATCGCTGTACTGTTCCCTTTATTCTTTTTTTTTTCTTTTTTTTTTTTTTTTTTTTTTTTTTTTTATTAAACCACTGTGTGCTATTTGTAGTCGACTACGAACGACGCGAAAAGTAGCAACCCCGCCGGTAACCCTGAGATATTATGTAGCCGTGCAAACCGCGCGATGTGACAAACGTCTATCCGCCCCCCTCGCCCCTCGTGCCCTCTCCACAAGCACCTGCTTCTCGCGCCCGCGCGCTACCTGCCGTTGTCGCGCGTGAATCCGCGAGGGGTGTTTGTGAGAGGACACGTTTTTGCGCTCGCACACGCACACGCATAAACGATTTGCTAGTGTACGCATCGCTTGTGTGTATATGTGTCCCGCGGCAATATGGAAGATCATATGTCATGTCGGGGGCGGCGGGGGTCGCGGACTCGCCGGGGGTGGCACGCACACCCCTCCGGAGAGGGAGGGCCGGCCGCTCGTTCGTCCGTTTGCACACGCCGTCCGTTTTCAGCTTGTGCGTACACATTGCATGACATTCAGGGGTGGATGTGGTGCTCGAGAAAGGACGTCGTTCGCGGATGGATGAGATCATTTTAAGCCTGATTTGTCCGGGATATCTTAATATATTTTGTAATTCCCCTCTAGGATGGCTATTTTTAAATCTCCATATTCTCCACGTTGGAAAATTGAACACATGTATGTATTTTAGAACGATCGTTTTATTCAATAGTATTAACTATTTTTATAATATAACTATTATTATATATGTATTTCATGAACCATACACGCATACAAAAAATTAATCAAAGTTAATCAAAATTATATGATATTAGTTTTGTGATTAAAAATAGAAATGATGAATTTTTATAATAATAATTGACGTCGTCTTCTACAATTTCTTAATCTAAACGATATATATATTATTTTCTTATTTATTATTTTTATTAGTTACATATTTAATACTGTTATATATATTATAAAAAATATGCTATTTATTTCTTTAATATATTTACTTTGATCAATTAATTACTTTAGATCAAGCACTTTACTCTGATTTCATAATGGTTAAGATCTGACATCCTGACATAACATCGATACATAGTTCGCGGGGCGATATCGAGCACAAATTCCGACCCTGCGCGCTCACACGCGTTCGCGTAGATTGAATTTCCGCGGACGGCGATGTAACGCCGCTGGCGGAAACGAATAAGCTAAATAAAATAAATAGTAAGGGCTTTCCACGCCGCGCCGCGCCGTTCCCCGAGGTGTGCGTGCCCCGCGTGATGTACGCGTCGTGCGTGCGCGCGAGCATGTGCGTCGCCGCGCCAGGCCGTGCGTCGCCCGGTCATATACGTGCGGCTTATTAATCTGACGCTAAAGCGATATAAAGCGGCCGCCTGCCCGACAGCTACGACGGTACTTCATGCTTGCTGCAATCCCCCGTACAAGCAGCATTGCGATAGTAGGATTAACCCCCTCTCGGTGTCGAGGAATCTGAAGGGTTGAATGACAGTGTATATAATAGATGATGCGTGTTTGGAAAGTCATTTTGATTTAAAATTGTGTGAATCAATTACTAATATATTAAATTAAAAAATATAAAAATCTTTTCTGTTATATATAATATATAATGTAATAAAAATGTATTATATATATTATATTACATAATTATCTTCAAGGAATAAATTACAATATAAGCAGAACATTTTAAATATTAAGGAAAACTTATTCGCTATTATATATATATATATATATATATATATATATATATATATATATATATATAAATATTATATTGTGTTAAAAATATATTCTTTGTAAGATATTCAATATTTTTAAATAAGAGAGGCTCACAAAGTATTTATCATAAAAAGGTTAGATATACATTTTCGAGAGATCAGCATGTATACACAGCGACTTTGGGGTATATAGTCGTGCGTGGGAGTGGCGCCGGGGGTAACTGGTTGATATAAAGCGCATAGCGCAAGTCGGCCGTGGCGAGACTCTTTGTTCGGGCAACAATATAAGGGTGAATCGCGGTCGAGGATTGTTTGCGCCATATTGTTAGGGTGGGAGGATGATTCGACCATTTATTACGCCGGCATTCCAGTCTGATAATACTAGTAACACGACTGCTAACCGGAATGCTGGGTTTATTCCTTATATCGTTGTAACTGGAAAGATGTTTTCAGAATTAAAGCTCGCAATTGCCAATATTTTGTCACCAGTATTTTACGAGCTAACACATTTATTTATTTATAGCCGTCGATAATGGAATATTTTAAATATTGTTATTTCTTTTTTAATTAAAATTTTGATCCATATTTACATCTCATTCATCACGCTTTTTGGCTAAAGTCAAGAAGATTGAATTTTGTCGACGCTTCTCCTCGGTTCGAAAATTACGCAGATCTCAATGACAGTGCCATAAATTTTACAACACTCCCGGCGCAATCGGAGAGACACCACCACCCTCTTCCCTATCACCATCGCGGACACAAAGGGCCGTTCGCGATATCCGCCTGGTAAGAGCTAATCGATGCACATTTCGCCAGGGTGATTTCCGTAATTGCGGCGACGCATTAAACGTCGTGTGCATCGACGGTGGCGGACGCTCGCTCATCAGGGGTGAGCACTGACGAATTAGAAGAATTCCACCATAAAAACTGAGGAATGGCGGGCGCGGGCGGTTGCTGGTCGAACTCTCTCGACAGAGCTTGGTGGAATACCGTGGCGGCGGCGGTATTGTGCGCCACCCGATATTAAAATGCCGGTGATTGATGTGTGTACCGTGCCGGCGGAAAGAGTGAAAGAGAGTAAAAAGAGAAAGAGAAAGAGAGAGAGAGAGAGAGAGAGAGAGCGTTACACGATACGTCGGGGTAACCAATGGGACGCGCGCTACTCTTCACCCCCGAAGCGGCACCTTACTAAAATACGAGGCTGTCATAACGGGGTGATATTGCGTCTTCCCGCGGGGACCACCCTGCTTCTTTGTGACCGTTGGCGCGGGATATCCGCGGCGCTCGGCCGGCTCGGAAAGAAAAAAAAAGAAAGGAAAATAGGAAGGCATCGCGCAATCGGTGTATTTATATCCGCGTAAATCATCCGTCCATTGTGCCTCGCCTGCTTCCGAAAGAACGCAACCTGCGTAAAAATTTCGCGATTTTTGTGATCTTTCTTCTAGGCACAAGGGGATAAAACATGCGGAGGGTTACAGCGAACATCGTGTTGAGAACGTATCTTGTCGCGATTTATTTTGATTATTAAAAGTTTAAATAATAAGGGGAGTTTGAAAAAATTTTTTATTAAAATCTAACAAACACAATTATGTATTAGAATTTATTAATATTGTTATTTTGTATTAACATCTAATTAAATGTTATAATAAAATTAGATTTTTATTTTCTTTGTATCTTTATTTGTTTAAGAGAATTCGTTTCATAGAATGTGTAAAAACAATTTTTTTCTCTCCCCCCCCCCTCCTCTCGCGATCTAATTTGCGTAGCTGAACTGTCTCGGTGATTTTCGATCGCTAGACTTGTCTCCTCTTCAGCCCTGTCGACGTTTACATCGATTTATTACACGTCGTGGTTCTCTCTCTCCGAAAGCTCGCGGAAATCGAACGAACGGTTAAGTGTGAGTGGCGAGACACCGCGGAAACCGAGTTTTGCGGTGCTAAAATCAATTCCGTGTTTGCCTGTCAATTTGTCGCTAATGGCCGGCCAGGTAACACCTGATGATAACGCGCCGTTCCCTGGCAGTTTACCTCGAATGTCGATTTTAGTATTGAAGCATTCAGGCAGGACGCAACTAACTCTCTTGAATTAACGCTTGCCAAGCAGAATATTAGCAATGTCGTATATGATACATTTTTAAGATATCTAATATCAGTAATCGTTTTGCAATCGTTGCAAAAGATATTTAAAATCGCTTACGTTATTTACATTTTGAATTTACATTTTTGATGCAGTGATAAATCGCAGATCCTGAAAACGTATAATTTTTTAGTGATAAAAATTAAAATTTTTTGTTATAATATAACTAAAGCGTAATACTATGTAATTAAATTATAGATTATATTTAAATCAAATAATTCTAAACATTTTTTTTGCATTTTTAATTCTGAATGCATTATGCATTTTCTTCAACGCGCGCGAAAATCATCGACAAAAGCGAATTCATCCAGTAACGCGATAAACATTTGCTGTTGCGAGAAGCAGAAACAATAATAATTGTACAGACGGTACATTTAACGTGATAATTAATAATATAATGTCGTAATTACGTTCGATGTAATAACCAATAGTGATGTTGAATATCGTACGAGTTTAATGTTTGAGCCATCCATTTTTCCATTCCGCGCCTATTAAAATAAAATATTAACGGTGAGAATGTAAAACGGGAATCATTAGCGAGATTCCTCTATAGTGATGATGGAAATAAATTTCATTGTGAACAAACGTTCATTCATAATAAACGTTTGTTGCGTTCGAAATTTTTTCTCGCGAATATTCGATTACTTTTTCAATTTTATCATTTTCAGCCAAGTTTTACGATTTTTTTTTTAAATATAAATTATTAACGTTTAATATAATATATTAGATATGCACAAAAGCAGGAATTTTTAGAATGAGGAGTTTTACTGAAGTTTAACAGTACGTATATGTCGATAGAAATGCTAAAAATTGGAATAATAATGAATGAAAAGTGAAATATTTTACTCATGTTACACTTATATATATTTCATCGATATTTCTATAATATTTTATATTATTCTAAAAATATGTTATAATACTATTATATTATTACATAATCCACACAAACCTAATTAATGAAGCATTACATACGTAATGCTTTCTCTTAATATTGCAAATAATTTAGTATTAAAAAATAATGTTTAATTAAACACTAGACTTTAAGTCTAAACTAAAAGATGAAAGCAATATATTAAAATATATATAAGCAATATACTAAAATATAAAAGTAATATATTAAAAAGTATACAAAAATGGAACAAACACAATATACACTTCGGAGAAAATAATATATAAACTTAATAATTGGAATGTTAATTACTTAGTAATTGGAATGTCATATGTCGAATAAAAGTGTCGATAACCTGATAAATTTAGACATTTCTAGTGATAATGTATTATACAATACAAAATTTGGACGTATATAAACAAAATTCGTTTCATACAATTTTAATTTGTTGTTTGATGCGTTTTTCCATAACGTCTGATTCTTCGCCTACCGTTATTATTTTTAATGAAAAAAATGCGAGATATAAGAGTCGGCGTTAACGCGTCGACGGTCTCGTAATTTCAGCAGCAACCAGTATGTTTTCCTCGCGTGCGTATCTTTTAGAGCTCGCGAGAGAGCGAGTCGTTACGTAATAGCCGCGCGTACAGAGCGTATACGGTTAATACGGCGCCTATCAGTTTTTCATGGAGAAATAATCCTCTCAGTGGAGCTAGGTACGTCATATCGCGCGCGTCACGAGGCGGAAAAAGGCAGCACGTGTTCCACGACCGAATTTTACATTTCGCCCGGCGAGCAGCGAGCTCGCGATGTGAGAGAGCGCGCGTGTACACGCATGCGGCTTCTCACTCTCTAGCCAAATATAAAAATGAAAATATGACGTCCATGTAATATCTGGATTACAATGCGATCGGTCGGTGTTGGTTCGGAAAATATTTGCGTTGCTTTTTTTTTCGAGAAAAACGCTGCCAAATTTCAGTGGTTTATGTATATGGAGATCTTCTCGCGTTTCTTTGTTTGCAATTTATTTCCTATTTTTTATACCAACGAATTCGAGAAGAAAAAAATCATTATTTATATCAAATAGATATTCTATATATAATGATCGGATATAACGATCGTTTACACAAAAATTAAGATAAATTAAGATAAATACACATATATATTAGGTAAATTTTAAACCTACATTTATTTTTTTCTTATAGTGTGTACCTGATTGAATGTTAACAATTATACATGTATTACGCAATGTATAAATTAAAATTTGTTCTATTTTTTATGAAGTAATTAAACTGGAGATTCGATTTTTTCTAGTTTCTTTATTCTACATTTTTTTTATAATAATAAAAAATAAAATTAGAATTTCTATTACACATGTAATAAAAGTAAAGTCCAATCAACATTATATTATTGAATTATTATAAAGAATATTTATTTGATAATAATTTCGTGTTTTTAATTAACGAGTTAAGATACAGAATCCAAAAAGAACGATTTCCTGGAAATATTTTTGTGCGAACAATCGAGAAGTCGCTCTTTATCGCGCCCTTCCATGTGACAAGCGAGGATATGCAAAGAGGTTTAAAATGCGCCGCGTAAAGGCAGCTTAACACCCCCGTAACCCGATTGCCGGAAAAAGACGAGAAATTTGTATTTGTCGGCTCGTTTCTCGCTTTTACGGGAAGCATCCATCCAACCTCTGCTCTCTCCTTCTCTATCCGTTCTCTATCTCCCCGATTCTCGTCGTGTTGTACATCGCTATGCAAACTCCTTTGCGATCTCATCCTCGATAGGATGCAAGCAACAACCCTCGCGACACCCTACATCCCACGAGAGTTCTCGATGTCTCTTTTCATTTTTTCTTCGCAAGGTTTTACGAGATGTGCTCGTAACACCAGAAAAGCGAGCGAAAGGTCTGAGAAATGTGGAACCAGCGATAATATGAATAGTAACAGTCAAACGTGAAGGTACAGCTAATTTCGAATTTTAATATTATTATTGATCAGATTATCTTACAGAGTTAATTCAATTTTTTATAATTATAATTTTAGAAGTTTTCTGAAGTTTTCAGTTTTTCTGAAAGCGAAGAAAACGAAATAAATTATCGTGAATTATTTCGCTCGATTATTTTTACAACGACGTTAATAGACAAAGTCGTTTTCACGTCTTTTGAACACATCTTGTCACATTATTCTCGTTTCCCTAAATCACCCGAAAATAAGTTTTAGCTTTTCCGAAGGAGACAGAATGGGTTAACTCACTGTTCTATTTCCAGAGTGTCTCTATACGTAAATAGAAACAACATTTATGTATAGAGGCTCAAGAGAAAACGAGAAAATATTTTATTTAATAGAATGTACCGCTTTTAAAAAATTACATCCTGTTACAATTAAATTTCGCTACAAAAAATTGCAGCAATAAAGTGATATCATTATATTTCAGAGCGTTAATATACAATATATGGGATAAAATGTATATCCGTTAAATAATTTTACAACTTTAATTATTATAATTTTCGAATACTTTCCTTTAGCGTTTCTGATTAAATCTCTCTTTTAATATTTTTTCCACATAAATTTCGGAATATATTTTTATTGTCCTATGTTGATAATCAATCTTAATTTTGCATCTTCCATGAAATGCATAATTATCCTTGTAAAAGCAAGTTTAACTCTTTGAAACAAGTTAAACTGCCATATATCTATACATAATCCGATTCTTGCAATGTCTCTCTATTCCACGGTCGCCTGTCATTATTCGCGTTTTCGCGCGCAATAAATATCAGCGATCGCATGATCTCCTCCCCCGTCGAATGTCACTCGGGGGGTATCGGGCTCCCAGCTCGAATTTTCCGCTTTGATGCCGCGTGCATCATGCCGAATCATGACTCTTCCGACAGTCACCGTCGCCGTCAACGGTCTCGATATTATCCGCGATGATGCGCGCTCGCATGTATCAGATTTTCGACATTTGAAATTCGCACCTAGCCGGAGGGCAGGTGTGACGGGGCCCGGCTCACGCCCGCACTCGATACTTTCGGCAAAAGCTTTCGTCGAAATATAATCCAGCGCGGGGTTAAATTACAGCCGTGGTCGTTTCGGACGGATATTTCAATTGACAACGTTATTCCGAAACGGTTATGGACCAATGCGAGGTTGCATACGCAGATATGCCTGTACGTGCCGCTTTCGTCGTCCCTTTCGGATTCTACGAACGTGTCCCGTGTCGACGAGAGCGACCTGTCCCTTTCTCTCCTTCTGTTTCTCCTTCTCTCTCTCTCTCTCTTTCTCTTTCGCTCTATCGCGTGGGTGTTGGGTGATTTTTTTTTACTTTACTCGCCACGCGTATCAATCGCCGGCCGAAACGCGATTTCGATATTCCGCCGCCGTATGGAATACCTTGTAACGATGTTACGTCGTTCGCCATTTAACGGTGGGATTTTTAATGCGATTGCAACGAATGCGCCCCGAGCGAACGGGTTGCAATCGCGCGCAAGTCCGCGGAAATGAAATTTGTTTGAGATGGATTGTAAGATGATTGATGCGGTTGTTACCCTGCAATTTCGTTCATCGCGCATTCATTGAATTTATTTACCTTCTTTTTTCCATTTTTTATGTTTGAAAACAAAATCCATATCGCAAGAGATTTCTTTTTCTTTTGCTCCTCGTCTCTTTAATCTTTGTAAAAAATTATTATATTATGTTTATATTGAGCATTGTGATTGGCGGTTGAATTTAGAAAAAAGCAAACTTATTTTATTAAAATTTACTTATAATTATTGATTGTTTAAAATTTATTAATTGTTAATTACGAGTCTTGTCACTATTTCAAAATTAAATAACGTTAACAGATTAAATTAAATAAATAAAATTTAATCATGATTGAAATAGTCACTTATTAAAATCAATTATTAAAAAAACATCTGCAAAATATTCTTATAATATCCTTTAGATCAGATTTAGAAATGCTCGTATCACTATAGTTGAATTATAGCGATAAACTATAATAGTGAATTCGTGGAGAATATTCAGGATATTCACATGCGATATTCGATGAAATACGTGAAATAATAATCAGTAAAATTGGCAGGTGGAATGTCTCACTGTTGCAAAGTGTAAAATACGTTAAATCACAAAAAAAATTCCGGGGTTGGAACGAGAAAAAACATATCGTTGTCATGACGCTAAATTGTCATAATATTTTTTTTTCCAATATATAACGGATATCTCACTCGACTGTATGTCTGCCAGAAAGATCGTGCATTATTGTATCTTTGCACACATAAAATACAAATGCAGTTAATCTTCATGAAAACGGCTAATACGAATAAACATGAAATATTAATGTATTCTCCTGTCGTTTTTGTACGGCTCGCATTTTTCTATCTGTCATTCATTGCGATTGCACATCTCTTTCTCTTCACCTCTTTGTCTCTCTCGTATTTCAAAATTTTATATAAATTTTTGTAAAAGTATTTTTTTTTGTCAATATATTATTTATTATAACAGAATTTGAAGTAAAGCTTTATACATTAAATTTTTTAATATTTTTACCAAATTGATATATATTGACATATATATATATATATCTTGTAAAATTTTTTAATTTTAATTCAATTTTACTATGAAATGTGTAAGTAAGGATTTTGTTATTAATATATAATGTTTTTGAAATATCAATTACTGAACACGGAGCATATAGGAATCATTAACTTGACACGGATCGGAAAAATTCTGCAGCAGGAAAGAGCGCGATCGGAAATTAGCGTGACTCGAGAAAATTTGTATTTTCCACTGTGAGCGGGAAATGAGCAGTCGAGCCATCCCGTTTACGTTTGGACGATCATTCGTGGGTCAATCAACGTTCGCGCTTGCATAGGAGCAGAGTTTGGTTACCGGGAGACAGATAGATGGAGAGAGAAAAAGAGAATGGGAGGGGGGAGAGAGAGAGAGATATGGTGAAAGAGAGAGAGAGAGAGAGAGAGAGAGAGAGAGAGAGTGGGAAAGAGGCACTGTCGAGAGCTTGCTTTAAATCTGATAGCTCTGTGTGGGGCGACCACTGGCTTTTATTAATTAATAACAAATGTATCCCGGAATGAGTTCAACATCAAATAAAATGATATTCCTGTCGGGTAATCCGGCCGCTCTCTCCCATTCTCCCATCGACGAGGGCCTATTCATATCGCGGATTTTCAGCTGCGAATGTCCATGTCGAATTGCGAACTGTCCAGAATGCGCAGACAACAGAAACTCGAACGTTAAATAATAACGAACTAATAAATAACAGCATCTTATTTTATATACTTATTATTCGACATTGCGATATGCGTCAGATTTGCAAAAATTAAGTAATCTTTGTATAAATAATACAGTTTTTTAATATTATAACAATTTAAATCAATTTTGAAAAGCAAACATTTATTCTTCAAATTACAGAATCATTGCTTGTGTTATATTTTCTTAGATTAAAAAAAATATTCTTTTAAAATAGATATTTTAAAATAATTATCAATTAATTCAGAAAAAAGATTTGGTAATATCTGTTTGTTGGAATAGATTTTAGTTGTAACGCTAGTCTTTCTCTATATCTGTTTCTCTCGGGAAATGTCATCTCCCAGAGGTGCAGATTACGCGAATCGTTGTAAATATGATGCGAAAAATAAATAACGCGGACTGGCGTGTAAAATCGCATCGGCGGGTAGAAATAAACGTATGAATCCGCGCGTAATTGCACGATTAAAATTTGACCGCGCTCTCATTATCGTTATCGCGTTACCGCGATGGAAAATTGCGGGCCTCCGCGTAAGTCATTTATGTCGTCTACAATTATTTGCGTAATAACCGACGTTACAAATCCGCGCGTTTAATGCTCTGAAATACATATATTTGCGAGGTCTTTTGACGCGCGTCAGAGAGAGAGAGAGAGAGAGAGAGAGAGAGAGAAAGGGAGGGAGAGGGGGTTAATATTTTTGAAAATTACCGCAATGTGATGAGAAAAGTCGAAATTTGCCTCGATACGATTTAAAGAACGCGATCAAAACTTTGTGTTGATCTGTACTTGTCTCGTCCATTAATTACGGACAATATTCGGTCAGCCACCCCCGAGGGGGATATCGCGTGAAATATACGCAGGATAAACGCCGATTTCGCGAGCGCAAAATTACTGTGTGCTCGTCGTGTAAAAACATCGGAAAAATTATTCATGTCGTTTTTATACGGCGCCTTGTTCGAAAAGCCCGGCTAATTTCGTAGACGCGCGCGCGTGCTAATTTGCAAAACCGTGGAACAATACGCGATTTTTAATACGCGGCTGTATCAGACAACGATACGCTTCGTTATATTCTGCGATTCATTATTTGATGGTATGTAAATGCGCTGACGTATACGTGAAAAACTTTGTTACGAAATTTATGTTCGATCAATCAAAAATTATGTACAATATTCCGAAGAAATTACATTAATTTCTCAAAAAATTATTAAATAAAATATATATTTTGTGTGTGAGATATCTTATAAAAACAACACACATATAGGTACATATACATACATGTGTGAAAAAAATAAAATTCGACTTTGAAGATTATCTTTTCAAATTGGACAACATTACGCGAATCTGTAACTCGTCTTCACCTTTTCGTACATTGGATTGGATCCCATCGAGATTCAATTTGATCCATGGAGATTGACGTGTTTTCCGAGGAGATCAAGACGCATGCCGATCCGTTGAGGAGGGTTAAAGTGGCGGATATCAAACCTGTATAATAGCGAGAGTGCGAGGGAAAGGACGACGAAGAGAGAAGAGGAGAAGGGGTGAGGAAGGGCGCTCGACGACGGGGTGAGCGATGCCTGGTATAAGTCAGAATGCGGACAAGCGTGTGGTTTCGGGGGTGAGAAGTTTAAATGGCTCGTCCGTATGGTGCTTCTCCATCCCTTTCTCTCATCCTGTCCCTCTCGTGCGCTTTCTCTCCCTCTCTTTTTCTTTCTCTCTTTAACTATCCTAAACCCTGAATACGAAAAGCCCGTTCAACTATTCAAGCTACCTTTTGCACCTCCGAGCGAGTTCTGCCAGCAACAAGATATCGAATCGGCGTTGTGTGTATATTGGCTTTTTCGTTTGATTTTTTTTTTTTTTTTTTATAAATATTAAAGCCGGCATACCTCGTATAGTAACGTTGTTGCTGGTTGCTGGTCACGGGGCGGGCATTTATTGCATGACCGAGTTCAAGTTCGCTCGCGCTCGAGCGACCACGCGAATAAAACCGTCGAGGAGCATACGTTTACGTAGAATTAATCGGAAATCCAATAACTCGCCTCTCGTCGCCGATGTAGATTCAATCATGTTTGCCTGTGCTACGCGTTTCTGACCATTTACATGGATTTACATGGACTTAATTATTGTCATCCGATGCTCGAACCCCGTTGTTCCAATTCTGTTTATTTCCTTTTTTTCACGGAACCCTTTGCGATTGATCAACCGAAAGAAAAAAAAAAACAAATTGCACTTTGGGAACCCTAAAAGAAATTTGTTATTATTTATTATGACACTTATTTATTATGATACTTATTTGACACTACAGAGTTGTATGTTATGAACAAATTTCAATCTAAGTTTTATATTTTATTCTATATATATATATATATATATATATATACATATATGTATGTATAAAATTCTGAAAAAATATTGATAGGTGATATTGACGTTTGACATATATTGCTTGCATGAAGTATTCATTTCCATGGGAAGTATCAATTTTGCTATGTATTTTCTGTGAATGTCATCAAAATATTTAACACTCTTATTACAACATTACTCCAAATGTCAATAATATATATATATAATTCTAATTATTGAAATAATTTGTGATTTGAAAACAGAAAGATATATAGAGAGAAATATGAGATCTCTGCTCTTTTATCCCCATATTTATTGTTATCTCTTTCGAGATATTTTAACTGATAATACAATAAAATTGACATCGTTCTATTGCGTTCTACCGTTATAGTTTTCATGCGCGATCAAGTTTTCTCTCAACAACAACAGAGCACATATGTAAACGAGAGTGATCCGTTCGCGGCGAGGAGGAGCAACGGAGAAAAAGGAGTCGTGGAATTTTCTCGCCGACGATTTGCACCCTTCGCGCGAAAATCGCACAGCAAAGCCCCTCTCGTATGCTCGTTCTTCCGCCACGTTTCATCCCCCTGCTGTCAGACAACTGACAGTGCGGCCGCCCCTGCTGCCTCCCCCTTCTGCTCTTTCCGCTCCTCCGTTGCTCTTCTGCATCTCCACTCGAAATTTTCCCTTCTTTTTCATAATTTTATTCATTTTTCTTGCCAACCATAGCGATCCCGCGGCCGTCTGTTTGCCTATGCAAATGCAGCGCGTCGGAGCGAGCTGTTTCTTCCGTCTCGGTTTCGCCAACCCTCGCCTCATGTACGTTTTACAATATCGACCACCGTTCCATCCTCCCCGATCCTTCTCTTCCTTTTGTCTCTTTCTTCTCGTACTGGTGTCTGAATATTATTAGTAATTAACGAAAACGTCCGAGTACCGCTTTATATACGAATCTACTGTACCGTTGCTTCAACGAATTACATTGCTCGCGGCATATAATTCGATGAATAAATCGCGCTCTCCTCGAATTAAAACTTTCGGGACCGTCAAATTTCGCAATCGGATGATATTGAAAATTAATCTCTAAAACTATTGCACGAATTGAAAAGCGACGAATTATTATAAAACAAAAAGCTCTTATAAAGCACTTGATTCGTCTTGTATTTTCCTATAGAAAATATATTTGCCTCTTATTAAACTCTACATTCGCATTTTAATCATAAAAAATAAGTCATCTTTTCTCTTACGCAAAAGATCTGCAATGTGAGACAAAAAAGTTTTGCTGTTTATTGAAATTTGAAATATTTTTCAATTAAATTGTTAATGAATTAGAAAATTTGTAGAATTTTATATTTAAATAAATCACTGGAAAAAGCTATCTTTGACTGATCGACGTAAAATATTATTATTTAATTCATCTAGAATTTGTTTTAACAATTTAACATATATATAATTTCAGATTTAAGTCAATTTATGCACTTTAAAATGTGCTTGTTTCAATATAATATAAAATAGATATTTTTAAATATAAAATATATAAAATAATAAAGTTCTTTCAGTTAAAAATTTTGATGCAAGTGTACTAGTTATGCGGAACGTTTGTTTTTAATCGTATAACAATGGCTTATAATGTATAACGTTTCGTGCTGATGGCGAGATCAACGGACAAGAAGGACGAAGACGCGACTGCCAGCGCTCTTACGATCTACCCGCACAAGTTCCGTCGATTTACCGCATCTGTGCACGTTTAGGAAGTTACTACGTTAGCGTGCCGCTTAAATCACTCCCTCACTCAGGGGCCTTTCGTATGGGGCATCGTCACGATGATGCCGTGCCACTCCCGAGCTTTTGCGGGAACAACCTCGTCATCGAAAGTTCATCCCCCGCGCGAGTCTTTATTGCGTTGCCAAGTTTCTCCTCGAGAGACATGTGTTCTTCGTAAAGGATCACGAATGCGCGAATATCCTTCTCCGTTCAATTTCTTGCACAATTGCAAGATTAATCTTGAGATGATCGTGGAGAGAGATTTAATTATTAATTAAAAAAGCTTTTGAAAGTAAATTTTTATTGGCAAATAATTATTGTTTTAGTTAAACTGAAAAATTTGGATTTTACGTTATTATATATAAAGAAATCAATATAAAAAAAATAAGCAGAAGTTAATAATATCGCGAATTGTGTTTTATGTTTTTAGATGTAACGTCATGTAACACGGCAATTTATATTTGTGTAGATACAAAATTTATTTAATTTTTTTTTAATATAACGATAGAAGAAAAATAGGTGAAAGGACGTTGTTAGTGATATTTTTGTCCAATGCTAAAAAAATCACGTTAAATCGGCAGTATCCCCGATTATATCGAGAGTCATCAATCACAGGACTTCCTGAAATCCTTTGATATTAAATATATAAATTGGTATCGATTGTAAAAATGTTGGAAAAAATACGTCGATGTAAAATACAGAAAGGTTTGCACTGGATAAAAATATCGAGAATATCCATGGAACGATTTATTCGGTGATAATTCGCAAATTTTTTCAAGGCGACTGAAAAAATCGGGAAATTATCGCTAAATAATAAATAATATTGTCTTTGATGTCAGCAGCTAAGTAATTTATGACGCGAAATCGGGAGTTTTCAGTTGTTAAGCGGCAGCCACATCGCACGATAGGCATACACTTGCGTTGGATACGAGCGATGATCGACACGGCGGTGCACGTGATAGCTTTATAAATTCGTGCGCGTTTTCCGTGCGTATATGCGTGCGAGGACGCGCACACGCAAGCGTGCGAGCCCTAGTAAATAAATACAGGCACAGCGAGTGAGAGTGCGCGCGCGTATTATTCACCGGGATCGAAGTGGAGAGTATTATGGAATTTATTTAATCCACCCGACGCACTGGCTTTGTCGCATACGAATGTTGGAAATTGCGATCGATCATTATATCCGTCGACTCTCGTAAACGGCAGCTAACGTTCGTTAGGCGGATCTTGAACTCTGGAAAAAAAGGTTTGTCAAACATTTTTGTTCATTCCATGGATCTTCGATTTTGGTTTAAGCCAACTTTGCAACAGACAGATTTAATTATTTCTTGGAATCGATATTAATTATTTTGAGATTATAAGAGAAGAAAAGCAAATATTATACATAACATATATTACACTAGATATAAAAAGAACGTATAAAACATATAATAATAATAATGTAACAGAATACGTGTTGTATCACAGCGTATTTTAAGGAGAAAGAGACGTTATATCTGCGTCCCGTCAAGCGCGGATTTACAATTTCATTCCTTTTGTTCGTCTGTCATTCCTATGTCTTGCAAAAGCTACGGTTCGTATTCTTCTCCTGCCAATACAGATTTTATGCTATTTCTGAACTTGGATCGTTACATTTTGTTCGTGATTGTTCCTCACTCGATATATTTTTATAATAATTCAAGATTTAAAAATATAAGAATACTAGAATGCTGTAAAAAATTACTTTATTGCATTATTAATATTTTTAGTATTACATAACTATTACGTACAATTTTAAAGAATATGCTATATAAGATTGGAATATTATTACTGTTTTAATACTCGAGTCTTATAATTATTATATTAAAACCATTAATTTAAAATTATTATTGATAATTACTTTTCGTAATATGTGTTATCATAAGACTTATCGAAATTACAAACGATAATAAGGGGTTTAACGAAAGGGTTAGGGTGTAAAACATTTGACATTTCTGAAAATAAATAAAGATTGTCAATTTCAGACGATTTTTATCGTTACCGAGATCCCCTCTCGTTGTGCAATTCGTCGGCAAGTGACGCGTAGTATTTGTAAATTATCAAGATGATAGAAACAAGTGTATTACTTCCTTTGTTGAGATATTTATCTTGTGGACGGATGTGCGAAATTTCCTTGGGATCGAACGAGAAATTGGAGGGGAAGTACTGTATTTCAAATTAAAGTCGAATACGTGTATGAATAACCTTGATGTGAAGCGAATACAACGAACTTTTATTTTACGCTTTACGTAATTACTTTATCATCGTTGTAAAATTCTTTTACGAAATTTGTAATATATCGATTCTCCGGATATTAATTCTCAGAAGTTTTTTTTATCTTATTCTTCAATTATCGAGATATTTCATCAGATGAAGATGCCGTAAAGAAGTCAAATAATGTCCAATGAAATTTTCTTTTAAATAAAACTGACAAGAATTTAACGAAAGAATTCGTATAATCGAGAGAAAGAGAAAGAGAGAGAGAGAGAGTTTGCACATAAAATCATATACCATATAAAAATCGGTAAAAGGCCAAATTATCAGTGGTCGACGATCCAAAATGTTACGTCATATCATTGACATAGCAGGCATTGCTGCAATTGTATTTACGAGCGAATGCCTTGAAAAGGCAGGGCCTACGAAATATTTAACCCGCCATTACACCTCGTTAATATCGTTTCGAGAGCCGCCACGGCATTTAATTATCCCCAGTTTCGCAATTTCGCAAGAGAGACCACCGCTACCACCGAAGCCGAACTCGTCTTAGATGAAAAGCGCAAGAAGAAGTCGACCGAGGCGAGGCGAAGTGGCGCGGAAAGTCGTAATCGGCGGCCCAGAGAGTGAGAGAGGGGAGGGGGGAAGGGGAAGGTGTCTTCTAAAGAACTTCCTGGCGAAGAGATTCTTCGCCAGAGAACGGTAGAGGATAGGTCGTCGCGACGCTACGGGAAAATTAAATGATTATGGATAAACGATATCAAAGGGGCGAGAGGGAGAATACGTGTATCTCAATTCTTCAGCTTGACGGGGCTGCGAGATTGCGTATTTTTAAGCTCGCCTAACGCCAGAAAGAGAAATTCCCTTGCCCTTGCTTAAACGGGAGGAGAAGGGAAGGAGGGAGAGCGCCCCTGAGCGGATTTCGTCCTTCGGGTTTCGTTTCACGCCACGACGGGCCCGACGACGTTTTCGCCTCGAAGGCGTCTTCGAACTGTCATCCGGTCGATAGAGCCGAGTCTTTTCCTCTTTCTCCGCCCGTATTTTCACATCGTTTTCATTTTCATAGATCTTTTATAAATAGTAGAAAAATAATGGATACTAGTACACTGATGTCAATTAATTCTAGATTTAACTCTGTTATAATTAAATCGTCTATTTATAAGTAAAAATTGTTATATATGCAAATTATTTGCAGAGTTTTAATTGATTATTTTTAAATCAAGTTTTTTTATAATATACATGAAAATTATATTGAGAATACTAATAACAGTAGACAATTGTCTATGAACTATTCTTTGTCGCTTTGTTGTATCTTGGGACGAAAATGTTAACGAGTTTCATCCCCCGAAACCGTGTTACCGCGAACGCTATCGAAACATACACGGGGATGGTCGGAGGTTGAATCCAGTTACGCGTAACGGTATTTCGATGCATTAATATTTTCGTGCGAGCGAATCGTATAATGTCACTGCGGCTGGACCGCCGCATCCGGATTACGAATTAATTGCCGCGCGATGAAATCAAAACATCCACCTCCGTTTATAATTAATGTTATTGCGTCGTGCAAAGGGCGGTTCACCGCAGGTAAATCGCCGCGGCCAGGCGCGCAAGTAAATTCGAGTTGATCTATGATCGTTTTCGAGAGAATGGGGACACGCTTGACGGTAGAAAAGGGAAGAGGTGGGAGGAAAGCTTTCGAAGGGAAAGACAATTAGCAGAATAGCTCCTCGAAGGGCGATCAATTGGATAACCGGATTAGGTTAACTTGTTTTGTGGCTGGATCTCGTTCCTACATCGTTGCTCCTTGTAATGGAGTGCTATGCTATCGTTAGCGAAATTAAAGGAGCAGCATTCTAGGCGGAAATCTTTTTTGTACCCTTTTTTTTTTTTTTTTTTTTTTTTTTTTTTTGAAGAAGTTATGCATCTCACAAAATAAACATAGAGAAAAATAAATGTATTAAAACTGAGAAATATATTAAATATATTAAAACTGAATAATTTTAATCATGAAAATAAAATGCAAAGTAGAATGAAATGAAATTAAAAATTAGATATATGTATTGAATATATTTAGAATTATTCGCATATTACAGATTTTTTATCTCCTTATCAATTTTTAATACTGTCTAGATCGTCGAAATGTCACGATTTTTTTCGTCTTTTAACTCTTATTAAAAGTACATAATAATCTGAAAAAGTAAAATAATTATGGCACAAGGATTTTTATTTAAAAAAATACTTCATATTAAATTGTATAATTATATTCATTTTTATTTACGATAAATATATATATAAAATTTTTTTATACATATTTGGTAGCATATTTGAAAGTTTTCTCTATCATACCTTCAGAATTTAGCACGAATGGGATGTAGTCAAAGTGTCTATAGCGCGTTACAGATTTGATTTACATCTAGCCCCGCGTAATCGAGGAAAGATTAGACAACGGCCAGCTGCCGGGTCAGCGCACCGGCGCGGCATCATGATGGCGATCGTGACGAGGGTGTGCGCTCGTAGATGAGGCTTGTCGAAGGGCAAGCACACGAGCCGATGCTCACACTAATCACCCTGACTCGGGCGCATGAGCCCTCGCACTAAACCCTCCACTGCTTTTTGCCGCGTCATTCATAAGAGTCCCGAGTTTTCCGCATGATAAGTCAAGCCGGCTGATTTGGTCGCTGTATCGATTATTGTACTTTGTGCAGAACGAGACAAGAACGTGAAAAGATGTTGATATTGAAATAAAAATAAATTATTTAATTGATATAAGAAAATAACGATCTTGATTAATAATAGCTTTTGACGAAAATATATGTTGACATTACATCATTATATTTTGATAAAACAGAACAATATAAAATCAGTAGGTCAATAAAAAATATACGAATTTTCAGGACGAATTATGTCCTGTTTATAATAATAATTTTTTTTTGCATTGACATACATTTCTTTTTCAATAAATGATTTTTCACTTGTCTATGTAAGTAAATATCTTGAATGCAGGATTCGTGAACCAATCATGTTAGAAAAATCGATCGCATGTTCCATAAACATCCGCAAACTCGTAATACTACACACACTCGTCGCGGGGATGACCACAGTCGAGCAATATCGCGAACAACATTGCACATACCATTTAATTTTATTCGCGGCCTCGGCGAGCCGTGCGGCGGAAATATATCGGCGCTCGTATCCGCGGAAGCTTTATAAATATTGTCGCGGTGATATCTCTGTCGCGCCTTATGCGGAGTCCCCGACCCCTGGGATATTCAAATGTCAGCCGGGATCAGCGAGCTCTGACAACGTTTTAGCGCCTCGAAATATTATTTGCCACCCCATCGCCGCTTTTGCCCCTCCGTCGCCGTCGCGGCGACGTCCATCGTCGATTCGCAAGAAAGAGGAAATACAAGGCTTTTCTCGACGAGGGTCGATCGCGTATCTCTTTATTCCGACGCGGCTTAACGATTCAATAACCGATCGGGCGCGATCGCAGATCTGAAACCGTAGTTTGCATGGAAAGTGTCTGTGACATTCTTCTTCCCCTCCTCCTCCTGTTCACATTGTCAGTCGCTCAAGAATAGCACCCTTTTTAACGTATCGACGTTCTATAATGTGTCTGTTTAAAGATGGTTTTTTGACCAATGTTTGCATGATTTGTATCTTATATTTTGCTGAGACTTATACTTCTTTGCTAATTTTTAAATATATATGTAACTATTAAATTAAATTACATCTCTGTATTAATCAGCTAATTAGTTTTTTTGTAATTATGAACCGCAGTAATCATTGGAGTGTATACTCTTTGGAAAAACAAAAAAAACTTGGAATTCTCGTGAAGTTTATTGGGATATAGGGAATTTTTTTAAATTCTCTTTTTGTTAATTTTATTTTTTATAGTGTAAATTATAAATATATCTATCTTTATTTATATATTTAATATCTTAATCAAATATTGAATATCCAGTATATATTTTCTTTGTTTTAATTTTTAATGATAAAAATGAAATATTTAAATTATGAAAGATAATTTGTAGAAAATTGCACCAAAGAAAAATCTTTAAAATATTCTCTTTGCCTGGAATTTTAAACAAAAATATCTGGAAGATCAGGAAATTTTCAGAGAATTTTTTTACAAGATTTTAGTAGACATCCTTAATCATTTTGTGGTGTATAAATGATATTCTACGTAGGGAATAAAATGATCATTCAACGAATATACCATTTACTCGGCAAAATTTATTTAATCATTAAATAATCAAACCAGCAGCTGTTGCTTGTTGACAAATAGATTTCGATGACGTGGATTGACAGAATCCGTCGTACGGTAACTTTGGGGCGCGCGAACGGGATTAAATCGAACGCTGGATCTCTGACGAAATTTAATTGACTTGCTGAAATCCGTGAGGCTTGTCCGCGGCTTTCGTAGACGCGATCTTCGGAAACAGAGCCGATCCTTCAAACCTTTAAGAGAGCATAAAACCGGCCGACTTGGGGTGCGTCATTTGCGTTTGAATTATGCATTCGCGCGGTGAAAAGTTACGCTTCCACCGCTCGTTCTGTCGCGCGATAATTGGATCTGTAATTTTGTGCGGCTTTTCAAGATGACAAGTAAAGCCGCGTGTTTGATCCTCTAGTTTTTTTATGAACGCATTTTTCCGTCGGACTTAAAGAATGATATGATTGTCGTATATCTTGTGATAAGAAGCTTGTTGAACGTATAAGATAAAATTGTAAGATGCTTAGTATGACAAATATGGGTAATGGATTTTTATATAACTTCAAATATCTACTTGTTTACAGTTTATGAGAGAATAGTATATTCAACTCTCAATTTTTAACTTTTAATTTTCAGTCTTTTTTTTTAACATCAATCATCAATTTTTATCTACCTTTAAAACATACACATTAATTTGCGAATACTTTTTATTATTTATTATGTCTTTATATTCAAAACTTTTATCCTTCAGATTCTAATTTTTTCCTCATTTTTAAACTTCAATAATTAAATATTTACAATTATAATAATTTCTAACTTACTGCATATATTTAAGCAGTTTCTTCTTTCTTCATTTTTGCAGTAAAATTTTTTTAAAGGAAGAGAAGATGTTATAACTAATTTCTTTGTTTTAATTTAATTAAAAGCGTTAGGTTTATTAATAAAATTGCATGATTTATCATTTATTAAAAAATGATTTTTCATAAATGCAACAGACTGTCGCAATGCAAAGAATGTTACCTCGCGGTCCTTCTGTCGAACCGCTATCATAGATCGCTGTTATTTCTCAGTCATACGAGTTCTCCAAGCAGATCGTCACAATACCCGCAGTTCTGCGGATCTCTACAGGAAGTGGCTCTTACAACCGCAGAAATAAGTTTGGCGCCATTACCAGCGTGAATCGTAGATCGTAAAATCTGAACGAACAATCGCGCATTCGCTATATAACGACGCGAGGAGACTTACTTTTATTTATTAAAGCATTTTATCGCAACACTTATTATTATCATAGGGTGCTTAAAGATTTTTCCAAGTATTTCGTATTTCGGAAATTTGGTGATCAAGTTTACAGCATTTTTCCTCCTTCTTTAAATTGAGTTTTTTTTTTTTTAATACAATCGAAAATAATGTGTATGACTGTATATTTAAATTTTCTAAATTTCTTACATTTTATTACAATTTCTTATAAATTTTATTACATTTATTTATTACGTAAACATAATTAAAATTATATTTTTGTTTACAGACAACAATTTTATAGCTTCGTAAATATAAGTTATAAATTTAAAAGTATTTTTATACATTTTAAAGAAACAGAGTACTTTAAATCTCTTAAGGAAAGTTATTTCTTAACTCGCAGTTTATAACTCTTTTCACATTTTATTTCGAAGAACGATTTACATGCTCGCGTTAATAAAATACAAAGTTACCATCCTACACATGTGTGCACGCATACGCACGCGCGGATTTTATTGTCGTTGAGGAGCGGCGAGGCGAAAGACTCGTATCGCGGATTGTAAATGTTACAAGATCCACCGCGGAGAAGGACGCGGAATCGTTAGTTGCAAAATCGTAATGCATCGCAGCCGCGAAACGATCCAGTCCCTCTCTCAAGGAAATTAGCTTGGCAATATAAGTTTACAGCATTCTCTCTCTCTGGATCGCCGATTATAGTCCGGTCTTAACGATTCTTAAAAGTTGCAGCGGACCCGCGGGGCCCGAGACGACTCTCCTCACGTCTAGTGCGAAGGATTTCGTCGTGAAAGCCACCGCGGAGACTTTAACGTCCGACGACGAAGCATTCCCGCAGTATCGACAAAATACCATTTTGTAGAATATTTTTTGTAAAAGTTAAATCATAGATATTGTCAATTATATGCAAAATATTTCATTAGTAATACATAAGTTCTTATGTAAATTTAATATTTTTGATGAAAATTAAATGGAAAGCCTAATCATATAGATAAAATAACAATGGGTTTTAAATTGATACAATTTATTATATTAAAAATTAGAGAGATCATATTAAAAAGGAATATACCTTTTCAGAAAAATTTTTACACATCGTGAGATATGTTATTAACGGCTGGAAAATGAATCTCTTTATAATATCTTTTTTTCATATTACTAATTTTATATTTTAATTTCAAGTGACGAATGATTGAAGTAATAAAGATTAATTTTTTTTAATTATCCTAGAGCATAATTGTGTTGCACCGAGCAAGTTGTAATTCTCGCGCATTTCTCTGTCGTTTCTTCACTTTGTTTCACGTTATATATGCAAAAACTGCGGTGGATCGTTTCGCTCGATGTTTCGTGAGAGAATGTTGAGAATTTTGCAAATCCATGTGTTGTCGCGAGACACACCCGTGTCGTCGCGAGCGAGCGTCATCGGGAGCTCGGGGAAGTAGTAGAAGTCGGCAGTATAAGTTTACAGCACTGGTTTGACACGGCAATTAAGCCGGAGGTTTAACGATCGATCGGACCGAAGTCTTCCCCGGTTGAAAGACGGGCGATCCGATATATCGTTCGATCTTTCTGTAGCTCGCCAATCCATAGACAGCTGATCGCATGTTTTATAATGTAGACGAACTGCGCAGAGATTCTACGCGAATTTCATTGCGACTTGACTTTCGAGTTTATTACACGAGTTTATATATAATTTGTGCCATTATACTAGATGTTCTCTCTCTTAGGTATTTAAATCTTTGAAAAAGTTTATTTAATAAGTAATATCTAAAGAGAATATTTCGAAGTCAATGATATATTATATTTCAGTTAGATTGTAAAATATATTTAACAAATTATTATTTATATTGACATTTTTCAAATAAAAGATTTGCATAAAATAATTTTTATCTTAAATATAAATTCTAAAACAAATCAATGATGAGGATATTTGGATAGATGCCAATGTATAACACAAATGTAAACTTCAATGCATCTAATATAGCATAAAATATATATATATATATATATATATATATATATATATTTCATATAAAATAAAAATGTAAATGATGAAACTTGCCAATGTAATTAATAATCTAGCAATAAGAACCTATGTTTCAATCAATTTTATTGCGATTCTTCGAATGCCCAAGTAAAAGGCGCGACTTTAATATAATAATTAATGTGTTCATAAATCAGATTAGTTGTCATTTGTTCGGATGAAAACATTGTGATATTGTCTAAATGTGCTCGAAGTTGTTCAGCAAGACAAACTGTGCGTGGAGCATATAATCGTGATGAGAGCGGAAAGTTTGCTGCTACGAGTTCAAGTGTCGTTTTTATCACTGGCCCGAAACCTCAACGACCGATCGTAAAGCTCCGATTTAAATGCCTCGCCTTATGGCGTTATACGTTCGGCTCTGGTTTCGCTTAATGCTCTCGCAACCGCGCGACAATGTTTCCCTTAAATTTTTACAAAGCAAATACTGCAACAATGTCACCAAATATCTCGCCAAGACTTATCTGAACAAGACCATTTTATTTCAATTTACTAAAATAACACGAAATAATACAATTAACTCATTGTCAGAGCATAATCGATTTTAGGTAAAAACAAATCGCATTTCCGTAAAAAATAAAAGATAACGAAAATTGAAAAAATAATTGCAAAATTTTGTTCACTAAAAAAATATCTTTGATTAAACTTATATTTTAATAAATGATTTTCTATTTTTATTATTGAAAATATTAAGATATCAAATTGCTATATATAATTATTTATTTATTTGTGTGAATATTTTTGACATTATTATTAAGATTAAAATTTCTTAATATTTTGCTTATAAATTTTGTGTATTAAAGTGTACGCATGATGTGCATATTTGTTTATGGACAATAATTTTAATCAACTTTAATTAGCACGAACTGTTTTTTACTCCCAAAAAATTTCCCTCTCACCTTGTAAGAACTTTGTAAAATCACGGCATCGTCGCTTTCTCGCATGTATGAAATTCTACGCATATGGACAGAATTCAATTTCCAGGCGTAGCTTCGGTAGCTTTCGCATGCGCGATAACTGCGAATTTACATTCGGATCCCGTCAGTTTCTCTCACGATTTCACGCGATCGAAGCGTTTTACAGCGACTCAAGATTGAATTCCACGTTGACTCTCACGTTTACACGGACGCGTAGTCTTTTTCCTCTCAGGGAGCTGGATCGCGAGAGTGTTAACGGTAGACTCGATCCTTGTACGACGGAGATTTCTGCGCCGCTCGTCTCGATACGCACGAAACGGTTCATAAATAATTCGTAAGGAGAAGTTTACGCCGCGGATCCGAAGGAGGCGAGTCTACGCGTCGCTCATTATCGCGAGGCGGCGCCGAAATAAG
This sequence comes from Anoplolepis gracilipes, assembly GCF_047496725.1. Lineage (NCBI taxonomy): Eukaryota > Metazoa > Arthropoda > Insecta > Hymenoptera > Formicidae > Anoplolepis > Anoplolepis gracilipes. The sequence continues at coordinate 7,070,571 of NC_132975.1, forward strand.
CACAAAGTCCTCGTGCGCGTTCGCCAGGTTGAGGATCTCTCATTCTATCGTCGTCCTGCGAGACGACGATAGGCGTGTCGTGACCGTAATCCACGGGCAGACGGGATCTTAATTGATCGCCGTCGATTAATGTCGGCGTGCAAATTTTGCTCGGTCACCAGCTATCTCTTCGAGTTAGTTAGCGAGCTCTTTCGCCGCGATGATATTTTTTCACGACGAGCGGGATGGAACGATGAGTGACAATTCTTGTTACATACTCCGTGACGGTTTTTTACGGATTCTTTGGACAAGGAGGATTGACTTTTACTACCTGGGTGGCCGAAAAGTGCGAGATGTTTCCGGATTATTTAAAAAAGAATTTCAAGACGCAACAGCGCAATATAATGCAGCTGATATGTTGAGTTTTTCGTTAAATGTTGATCGCTATATTTATATCGGCCATTTAATGCTAAGTCTCTATACGATTCTCCGGTTATAAGAATCAATTGCGGATATATTTTCTTCTTGGATTAATAATGTTTAGTTTCATAAATATAATATTAAATTTATAAATTATTTTAGAGGAAACTAAACTTTTAGAGCTACAAACAAGCGTTTAAGGACTGAAATTTTTTATTCTGAAAAATAATTTTATATTTTGTAAAGTATAATAATATAAAAACTTTAATACAAAATTAAAATTCTATAAGGATATTATATGAGTAGAAAGTCTTTTCTTTTCTCATATAAAAGAATTTCTATAGTTTTAACAAACCAAAATGTTAATGAGCATTCTACAGAAAAGATCTTTTTTTAATTTTATAAAAATCCTTTATTGTAAATACAGTTTATTAAATGTCAATTATTTTTAGTATCAAAACTCTAGCTAAATATTGCACAAACGCATAGACATTCGCGTATGAAAAAAAAACATATAAAAATTTTCTCAAAGAATTAAATCCCACATATCGCACTGCATCTTTATCTTGATTTTATTATAATGCTCCCACAAAATTTTTTTTTTTTTTCATTTTACTATCCGCTCGTCCCCATCGAGTGGAACGTGAAACGCGATTTATTTGCGAAACACCCGTTAGATAGTCGCTGTCGATGCAGAGAAGAGCTCGCTGCGTGCGTGTACGCATGCAAATTTGCAACTTTGTTGCTAAGCACAAACGGGGCCCGGCTTGTCGTTGGTCGGCGTGAGATGTGGTCCGTCAAAAAGCCGTAAAACGCCATGGGCCTCGTCGTTCCGAGCCCTCCTACCCGCGCCCGCTCGCGTGTAAACCCGCACACGCGTGCATACGCGTACACGCACGAGCTTTCGCGCCCATTCACTGCGTTTATTTGCGTCCGGCAGGCACCCGCTCTTTAAGGCCCCGCTGGTCGTTCCCAGGCATCGCCTTAAGCGGCACTCGGCGAAGATAATAAAAGGCGGGCCCGCCTCGCGGGGCCTGATCGACCCGGTAAACTCGGTGACAACAACGCTCGCATCTCTTAACGCAGAGTATGCGTCTCTGTTTCTCTTCGTTCTCCTTGTCCCTCTGCCCGCTCTTCCCCGTCTTGTCTCGCGATCGACGGACCTCGACGGGTCCTCTCTGGCTTTCTAAATCTTATCGGCCGGCTGTAAAACTTTATGTTCGCGCCTGGACAAGAGATTATTTCGAGCGGCGACAATAGCCTTGGAAATAGCGCCGCGAATCTTCGCAAGCAAAATAGAAGTAGAAAGAGCGAAACGATAAAGAGAGGACAAAATAGAAGATATATTAATTCTTTCAACCGTTTCTAGTGTACATTATAATATGTGTATATATATATAATATTTTTTAAAATAATTTCAATTTATTTATATATGTATATAAAATATTAGGAGAATAATCTCTGTTATATACAAGGTATCATTTAATATATAATATAATCACTGATTTTTTTTAATTATAAATATTGCGTGATATCTCTCTAAACAAACTTTTACATTTCTATTTTACTTTTATATTTTTATAATTTCACACAAAATCGCAAACAGAAAAGTGTTGGCTGAAAAGATTAATTTTATACTGAAATTGAATCTTTTAAAATTCTGCAAATATTTCCAAAATAAATGAAAATAATAAAATAAGAATCAACTGAATATTATCAAAGAAAAATATTATTAATGTCAGAAATCTTTCTAATTTCTTTCTTATTTCCAAGACATTAAAAAAGAGCGAGATTAACAGACATCTGGTAGCGATCAAGTTTCTCGCATAAATCTACCGCGTTTACGTTCGCCATGATGACGAACTAAGCAAAAACAGTCATACTCTGACTACGAGAGTTGTATTGCGCCGACCGCAGGGTGACGGCTCGAAAGTCGGCGGCTGTGTAAGGGTGGTCGCAAAACGGTTCTGTTCGCGCTTGCCGACGTACCGATGGATCATCCGTCCGTCGTCACCCCATATCGCGGACGGTCCTCGAGCGTAATTTATCCCGTTATGCTAATCGGGACGATTTGTCTAAATTAAAAGGCGCTCGGCCGTTGATCCGCGGTCAGGCCCTTCCCTATTTTCGACCCTTCCGACCTGTCGTCCTTTCCACCGGCTTTCATCACACTCTCTCTCTCTCTCTCTCTCTCTCTCTCTCTCTCTCTCTCTCTCTCTCTCTCTCACCATCATTGCGCGCGCGTGTTCCATCATTATTTCTGTCGTCGTAGTCGTCGGGGGTGGCGAGAAACGACCACGCCGGACACTTGCCGACCTCTCGCCCACCTCCCTGAGGGAGACGACGACCGTGTTATCGCGGCCAAATCCCGCGGATGATGAGACTTTAGTTTATTGTACGTGCGACTCGTCCCCGAAAGACAAAGACGTGCTCCTGCCCTCTCCGCTTTCCCTCGTCCACAGCGAAGAGTGGGCTCTCTGATGCCCACGGATTTGCTTCTCTCCGTGTCGACGAGGTCCGAATCGAAGTCCGCAAATCCTACATCGCGCACGAGGCTAGCCTGCGAAATGAGATTCCTTTGAGAAAGGAAAAGCAGAGAAGAAAGAAATGGCTCCCGGCTCGGACGCATCGCCCGAGAAACGGAACGATTCCCGGGTCTCGTGGGACTTGCTATTTCTAGATTGATGGAATTTCCCGCGTTTTATTATTCAGTATTTCTTATTTCGTAATTTCAATATTTCGTAATTTTGTTCAAACAGTTTAGGAAAAGTTTTACGACTTTTGACAGCGTACTTTTTTTTTTAATTAAAAATTTCTTTTGTGAAACAGCTTTCGCGTAGAGATAAGTAAAAGCTTTCATAAAGACGTTATGTAGAAGATTTCTTCCGAATGATAATTACCACACACAATATTATTTTATTAAGAGAACGAATAACTTTCAACAATTTTTCGAAAGAATCAAATAAATAAAGATAAAGAAATATATGAAGAGAGAGAGAGAGAGAGAGAGATAACAAAGGATATAATAATAATAATAAAACACCCTTAAAGAGAGCATATCGTAAGAAATATACATTATCCGTACTAACATCACTCAACGTTATGTCGCAACATTATGTTTCTGCTTTTCCCCTGTCTTCTTAGGGCGTTTCATCGTTCATCCTAATCATCTCTTCCAGGTGGGAAGCTGGATAACTTGCGCGTTGATGACGCCGATGACGATGATGAAGGCAATGATGCCGCCGGTCGCCGATGATGATGGCGGGTCGAGCATTAGAGGCTGCAAACACGGCACTGCTAATATCCAATCACATCGCTTCCTCCGGCAGCGAGCGTTCGATCGGCTAATTTTCCATAATTAAACCGCCATAAAGTTGTCACGGCTGGAACGCGTTCGCGAGTTTCACGTCGCGGTCAGTTCGGAATCGATCGGAAGAGAAGGATTCGGTAATTATCCATGCTTGATGGATCTAGTCGTGGCAATTCGCGAAAATCGTGGAGATCCGACCGTTCAATGACACGTTTGCTTCGAGCTGAGGCATGATGTTTACTACGAGATCTCGTTTGCAGTAGAGAATGGTCTTACATTTCGAGAAATACTTGTAAGAAATTATGAGAATTAATTTCTTCTTCGTAAAAACAAATAAATTTTCTTTTAAAGCGTAACTCTTTTGAAATATTCTGTAAGATATACGTAGGTATTATAAATGTCAAAAAGTATACTTATCTTTAGAGGAACACCCTCCTGATATTTTATATCTTCATTTATTATTTCATTTGTATCTTTTTATCAAAATTTGTATTTAAAGAAAAATCACCGAGATACTCGCAGTTGCTGAATCGTTCGCGGATGATCGGTATAACGTAACGCGCGGGCGGACTAAGCTATACGCGCGCTGGCATGCTAAGCTATATAAATCTGAGCATCTTACGGCGGCATAAGTCTAAGGATTAACTGGCGTCCTCTCCGCCGGGTACCAGCATCTTGCCTGGCGCTACCACCAGAATTGATCCCCCGCCGACTTTCTTCTCGTCCGAAGAATCCTTCTTATATATCCGCGATATTTCTTTTCTTCTTCGAATCAACGCGCCAGTAAATGTTAATTTTTCGAGAGAGAGGCCATTATTATTCGGTTGAGACGCCCTGATTAAATCCGTTATCCATCTGACTATCCGGCTTCCTTTTCAAGGAAGCTCGATTTCTTTGCCATAATCTGTCTTTCTTTTACATTTAAAAAAATATTGGAAAATGTGAAAGATAAACAGTGTTATTATTAATTTTATTTAACGAAAATGAAACAGTACAAAACAAAAAATGTACTGAAATTTTTATTTTTTTATATATTTTTTACATTATATATATTTTATATTGTTAACATTATTCTATTTTTCACATATATGTTATTAAAATATTTTTTTTTTTTATTTTATTCAGAGCATACATTTCGGAATGCTATAATAGAATACTGTGAAAGAGTTAAGCCGCGAGTATCCTCGAAAATGTGCGAGTATTCCCATCGAGGCTCTTTAAAAACTATTTGCGACTCGAGGCGAATCGTTGACCAACTTTTGTGTGTTTCCACCTTCGAAGGAAACGGCTGCTTGGTATTCGCGTCGGTTTCGAAGAGGGATGGTGAGTAGCTGAAGGGAACGACGGTGTGTGTGAGCGCAAGAGAAAGAGACAGGGGGATACAGGTTTCCCGGGGGCGGCTGATGAGGTATTGATGATAGGATCGCGTCAACACCAGCTGAGCCAATTACACGCCTAAATCTCCACACTCTCTCTCTCTCTCTCCCCCCCCCTCCCTCCCTCCCCTCTTCACTTTCCTCCGCGAAATTACATCTCTCTTGCATTTATCGCTTTCGTGTATCCTAATGCTGATCGATAACTTGTGACATATCGAAAATATGTTATGAAACTTACTTGTCAGATTTGTCAGACATTATAAAACTTATAAAAATATTTTTAAAAAATTGGTTTAGCTGATTTCTATAACTGTGAAGTTATATTACATATTATTGAGTTCGTTTAATAAGTTGACTTTACTAGGTGTCTTTCTAATTTCAAGAAGTATACACTTCGTTAATCAAAACTAAACTTATTTTTTAGTAATTAAATATATGTTAGGATAAAGTTTATTGTTTTTTATTTTAGATATTAGTTAGCATTGAGGCGTAAAACGAAATCTATAATATATTAGCATTTTCGCACTCTGCTGTTGTAACATCGATGTAAATCCCGAATTGAAATAATATCGTTAGTTCACTCATTCTCCGATGTGTTAAAAGACGAAGAAGGGATTTTTCGCAATAAAATCCATGCTAAAGTTCGCTCTCGTCACCTCGGCGATACTTTATCTTGCTTAAGTTAGATGTGATTCGACCTGCTAATAATAATACCGTGTTTCTTTTTTTGTTCCAGGTAAGTGTAGCCGCTATCAGCCATCCAAAGTAGTAGAATGTCTTTTCTCATCAACGGCTTTATCTTTAACGCCGTCTGCGTATAGGCTCGTAAGTAAGAGGATGTTCGTCTTAGACGAAGAGCGATAAGAGACGCGGCCGCGCCCTGCAATAATCGTATATGAAAGTGGGCCCGCAAAGAGGTGCCTCACTCTTTTATGTCGCTCGTAAGTTCTCGTCATGGCCGATATGGAATGCCTCGATTCTTATTACCCTCGTGACGTTTGATTTTACTCGCTGATCGGGAGATTTTCTTTATTTTTTCGCCATTGGATATACTTACGGATTTATTATATCTAACAAAGTAACGCGAGACTGAATCAGGTCTGATTATAACGAAATGTTTTTCTCAGGAAAGAAAATTTTTTTTCCATGATTCATCGTGCGTTTAAAATTGTAAACTTTAGTAAAAAATAATTTTTTTTCAATATTGAATGTATATCATTTCCAGGAATAATTTTGATTCATAAACTTGAAATCAAGAAGAGAGAAAAAAAAAACACATGAAAATTTTTGTTACTTTCACATGGCTATCAAATATCGTCAAAATCGAGTGTTAAAAATTGTAGTCTTGCATTGATCGAAATTGACAGTTTCTATATTGTGTGTATATAAACGTGCGCAACACGCGTGAAGTCCCGGGGTGCGAACATACGTTATTCCTGGCGGCAGTTTTCGTTGAGGGACGCGCGTGGGGGTGGGGCTATTTGTCGCGGCATCGTGGTTCGCCTCACCACCTTCGAATAACAAACTGGTAGGAAATAACAAACGCGTCGCTACATTGAAATAGCCCCAACGGGTCATATCTCACGGCCGAGATATAGGAGGGGAGAGGAGGAAATTTTCGCGAGAAAGATGCGGGGCTTTTCGAAGGGGAATGGAACACAGAACAGACAGTTCGAGAACGGGCGCGAAGGAAGACGAACGGGGGCGTTCTCTCGCGAAATCGCCTCCCAAATCTCGCGTGAAAATTACCCTATTGTGTCGGGCAAGGAGGGGGGGGGGGAGGGGAACGGATGGCCCGACCCGTTTCTCTCTCTCCCCGCCGCGGCGACCTCGTATTTCATCCCTCGGTTACATAATCGGCTTTTTGTTTCACGTTTTTATCCCCGAAGCGAATCCCAACCCCCCTCTCTCTTTCTCCCCCTCCCCATGCGAGCGCCGCGCGGCTACCTTTCTGCCGATGGGATAGAACGGGTCGACGGATCCGAGGGGATGGTGAAAAAGTGCCCCGAGGATATCGTAAACCTTCTTCTTGGTTTTCCTCTTTCCCCCCCCCCCTCTCAATCCCTTTCCCTTTATATCTACTCTGCCACCAAACCGCGCTCGATTTGTTTCTGAGCACCTCTTCGTGGTACGTGCGCTGTCCCTGAAGACGGCCCGGCCTAAATCGACCGGCAACGAGCTTCGTTTGCGGACCGAACAACAACTTATCCTGGCTTTTATCGCCCCGAGGTTAACCCTTAACCCATCAAATGTGTGGTTTTTATTCTTTAACTTTTAAATGCCGCGGAATATTTTTGAGCAATTTTATGACGATGTTTGAAAAATTGCTACTCGTATGTATTTTTCGATATATAATATAAAAGTTATGCAATTTAAATTAAGTTTGCTCTATTATGCTTGCCTAATAATTTGTTGCTTTAATTAAAAATTCGTGAATGAAATTTACAGAGAAAAGATACTGAATTTCTTTCAAGAGGATGCAAAGTATATATTTTTTAATTATTGAAAAAGAAAAACAGCTTTTGTTTAATTTCGTCATGACGTTTTAAAATTTTCATGCACCGTGATATGGACAAAATTTATTGTTATTATTTTTCAATGCGCTTTATCGACGAATCTTGCGTAGTCTCTCAAAAATGACGAATTTCCGCATTCGTTGTAACATCTTCTCTGATAACGAGCGCCGTCACCTTGATCAGCCGCCTATCGGATATCGCGTCCCAATTAACCCGGTTTTAACAATCCGTTGCTCGACCTCTTCTTCGCCTCCCCCCTCTCTCTCTCTCTCTCTCTCTTTCATCGTTCAGTCGTCTCTTTTTTTTTTTTCATAACCAGTCTGCTACACACTCGTACTGAAATGTCGAAAAAAGGCAAAGCACACCGCTCGGTCATTCGGTACATAGCGTTGAGTGGTAGTCAGGTATTATCAGGGGTTATCGACGTATAGTCTGTGAAAGGGTGCGGGCGGGAAGGTGGAACGAGGGAAGGGAGGAATGGATGGACAGAGAGGAGGCCGATGTGGACCATATGCCACCCAGTATGTTCAACACTCTCTCACCGGGACAGTCCAGTCCTCGACTCGAGGCCTCTCCTCTCTTGTTCCCCTGTTTCTCCTTTCGCCCCATCCCCCGGTATTACCGCCCTTTTTACCCCGCTGCGCTCCTCGTCCTCTGACCTTCTATCATCATAATCGATATATTATACCGCGGTCTGTATTTTATTCACGTGTCACATCGTGGAATGCGTTTGTTCGGGATATTGTGCGCTTCCCTCTCTTCTCCTTCTCTCTTTCCGTTCTCTTTTTCCCATCCTCTTCCCTCTTTTTTTCTTTCGATTATTTGATCGGCGAGAGACTGTTTTTTCTTTTTGCTTTTTTTTAATACAATACATTTTTTTGGGGGATTTGATTATGATGCCGAAATTGCTGGGAATTATCCTCGCGAGAGGACGAATTAGACGATGCGTACATGAAGTTAACGAGGCTTTTTGTCGACTCGCATTTTTGACAGTTCTCGTAAAAAATATCGATTTTGAGATAAATTAGACTCAATTTATTGTGACAAAAACAAAAATATTTATATATTTATATTTGCAAGTATGTATATAATATGCATGTAACATAAGAGAATTTCAATTTATATTTCTTACAATTATCTAAAATCATCCTTGAATTATCGATCAATCATTTCATCAAATCTTGTCCAGCCGCGAAGACCGTTATCGTCCTTTTGTTACCTCAGCTTTTCTCATCTCCGACGGCGAGTATTCTTCTACACGAAGTTTCTTGATTACATCTCAGTGACATCCAGTGATGTAATAACTTCGAACTTTGTCAGAGATGAATCGGACCGTCTTCTTTCTTCGTGAAATAAGTAAGCTGTATGAGAGAAAGAGAGAGAGAGAGAGAGCGAGAGAAAGATTTATCAGGGCGCTCACGTCTTTTATTGGGAAACTTGTGCTTATCTCGCATGCAGAGTGGACATACGCGGCATGGGGTAGGGGGAGGGGGAAGGGGAGGGGGAGATCAGTTAATGTCGCGTTAATTTACAATTTGCGCGACTAGCGCGACTCGTCGCGCGAGGAAACGTCGATACTGGCCATCTGCTGCCGATTCACTGCGGTCATCCCGCATAATTCTCTGCGGTTGTCGAAATCGTTCACTATTATATCCCGCTTGCGGCTGTAAAAACCGCGTCGGTTAATTGTTTTTTGCCTCTCCCACGGGGAAAGGCCGAAATAGATTACGCATGCCAAGTTGCGGTTTTGCCGAAATATTTCACCGTCGGTGTCATAGAATCGCGAAAAACTCTCGCGATAATCGAAATCGCGAGTGATCACTCAGGATCACATGTAGAGCAAAACTTTCAAATATATGATACACGAAAGTATTATTCACATTTTGTTACCAAATTATTATAGTAGCATCGTATTAAATTATTAATTATTAATGTCACGCTAATTAAAATTACAAATTATTAACATTGTTCTGTGTTACACTATACATATAACTATATCAGAACTTGAAATTACTAACAATGCATTTTAACAATATTTCAAATTGTTGACCTATTACTAAATTAAAATTCCTAAAATTGCATCACATCGCAACGAAATTCCAGCTCATTTTCACTCATTATAATTGAATTTGATATCAAATCTTGATTTTATCAGTGCATTTTTACTTGCTGCTATCTGACGCTCTTATTATCTCGGATTATCATCTATCGCTACCTCAGTCATATTTGCTCTTCTGTCATCGCTAAATGTGCAAAATCATCGCTCGGGAACTGGTTTACTTTCGATTGTTACGAAAACATTATGACGAGTATATTTTGAGAAACCCTCTTTTAATAGCTGAGAGTGCGTAATAAAATTTGAAAGATTTCGACGTAAAAGAAACCTACGTATTGTGTCTTCTGCGAGATCAGAGCGCACTTCTTCAGCTTTGTACAGGCGGACAGCTGTCCAGAAACATTTCTCTTTCCACTTCTACATCTCTCTCTATCTTTCTGTTTTCTCTTTCTCTTTCGGTTTGCTCGAATGTTCCTCAGTTTCTCCTTTTATCACTTTTATTGGACTCCGACCACTGTCGTCATTGAAGTCGACCAGGGTTTATGGACGCGATGCCATTCAGTAGGCAGGAAATGCCACAGTCGATTCTCCTGCGCAGGATCGCGACTGCTGGAACTCTTTCACGCGCTCTCGCGAGCTCAATTGGAATCATAAATTATCGTCGAGGCTACGCCTGGTGCTGTATCGTCGTGAATTATCGGCGCGGATGCTTGGCATCATAAATGACTTTCAAAGAAACGCAGCAATCTTGAGTTTCGGTCCGAAAGAAGTTAAGTCGAGTGATATGTTTTGAGCAAAACGTGACTGAAGCAATTCATTAAAAAATCAGAATATATATACAATATTTTTGCTGCCTGCCATAGAGAAAGCATACGTGCGGAAGAGTGCGTTCTGCATTTCAATATGTTTCAATTTCATAATAGGGAACAATGGCAATTCCTATTCTTTCTGTTATGTATACATATGACATATTATATGACACGCAATAAAAAAAAAGAAATATATTTTGATGATTTTCCGCGCTTTCAAAAATATCTCTCTTGTCTGTCTATCAAGTGTTTCAATTTTTGAAATAGATATAAAAGACGCATGTGTATAAAGAGTATCACAATACAAATACAATCGAGGTTTGATAGTATTCACCAAACATGAAAAGCTCTTAATAAACATCGGTTCAAAAATCGATTACCATTGTCAAAACATTATATTTGTATACATATGCTGTTACTTTGGAAAAAAAATGTAGCCTTGTGAATCGTGTCTTGAATGAATGAGGTTGAATTAATAAACAGCGTCCTACGGAGGAAAAACCGACGATTTCATCCGATTAAATTATAACGCGCGTGCAAATTCGCTCGTCTTCTAATGCATTATAAAAAAAGTCATAGTTTGCACATGGAACTTAGAGTCGATTTGATCCAAAGGAAAAAATGAGAAAAGATGCCGCGCGCGCGCGCGAGCGCTCATGTACTCGGAGGTAAATCATCCTGAAAGCAATCGGCTGCGGGGCACATGCGAGGATGATTTACAACAGTTAGGTGTTTACCGGCGTTTTGTGACTCGCGACTACGACGACCGACGCGAGGTAGAATAATCGATTCCGTTCAGGAAGGACCCTTTCGTTCGCGCGAGTGCGTTTCGAAGTTCACGCGTCGCGATTATTTACGCCTCATGTTGTTCGCTTTGACGAGCGTAAACGTCGACGGTCTGATTTACGGCCGGTGGTCTGCCCTGTCCGCGGCTGGGTCGCGGAATCTCTCTCCTCGCGGCGATGTCTGCATCAGGTCGACGATTATTGCGTTATTAGTGCGGCTCTTTGGGGATGCTTGGTACCGGTTGAAGGTACTTTTCCTACGGGAGGTCCGAAGTAAAAGACAGCGTGTATCAAACGAAAGATGATGTTCACCATGATAGAACTTTAGTTTCTCAGATTCTTAAATTCATTTTTTAAAGAGAGAGAAATTTTCTCTCCCTCTCTCTCTTTTTCTCTGTGAGATATTGACTAAAATCGGGAAAAAATTTTGAAATTCTTATTATTTTTTATAAATATAACAATATTATTTTAAATCTTTAGATAAATTAATATAGTAATTTAATTATATATAAATAGGTATAAAAATATTACTATTGTATATTTTAATATTATTTATAATTAAATTATATTAATTTATTTAAAGTTCTAAAATAATATTATTATAGTTATTAAAATAATAAGAATTTATGTTAAGTTTTTATTCAACTTCTTCGATTATTCTATTTAATCTTATATTTCGTCAACTAATATTCATGTACGCATTATATGCGCATTGATAGACTACCGAAATAGTTAACGGATTTCTTAAATGTCGCATTCTTCGCCTTTGGTTTGTCTTGTACACTCATAGTTGCCGGAGATTCTTCTGAGTGAATGCATCCGCAGCTGCGGATGACCGCGATCGACCGGTAAGCCTCCTTAAGTCCGTAACTCTGCCGTGATTTGTGTCCTCGCTCTCGCTCTCGGTTCGTTCGTTCCTTTCCTCTCCTCCTCATTCTCAGTCTCTTTGCAGGACTCACTTCTGTCCCCGGAGCCGGTACACCCACACGTCCGCGCGTCCGCCTCGCCGATCCCCTCTCTCTTCCTCACTTCTTCCCTCCGGTGCCTACCGAGCAATTAACAAGTCCCCCTCGAGGGCTAATCCCGCTAATCCCTTGACTGATGCCCCCGTTTCCCTCCTCCGTCCCACCTTCTAGCTCATGTCCATGACCCGCTGCGCTCCCGGGACGAGCTCGTTCCACTACCAGCATCCTTCGAAAGGATGCTGGATGCTGGAAGATCGCGAGATATATTGCCCAGCCTCTCGACGACTCTATTCTCGCTCTTTTAGTCGCACGCTTTCGCATGGGCGCCGACAGAATTTTTTGTGAGCACTCACATCGGCAGCGGCAACATATTTCTTACGAATCTGTTTAAGCGTAAATAATTTCAAGATATGTCATATTTTTTAAATAATTGTTTTATTGCATTCTAAAAAAATAATTCCCCGAATACTTAAATATGAAAGAAATGATATACGAAAAGAAATTTAATATATATAATTATAATGCGAATTATAATTCAAGAAAGAAAAAAAGAAATATAAATATAAATTTAAAAAATTTTTAATATATACCTATATATATATACATTATGTACATTAGGTTTGAGTATGTGTGTCTGTTTCTGTAGAAATAAAATTACACGCTATTTGTATTTTTGTATAGCGTCTCATAGATAAAGTTTGAGACTGGAATTATATTTGTAAATTATTGAATTATAGGTATCGCTGACAATATTCACAAGTCAGTCATCGTCAGAGTTTTATGCTAATTCGAGCGGACGCGATGACGCGGCTGTCACTTTCGCAAAAGAAAGTATCGGATGCTGATAAATTAAACGCGAAAGCGTAGCGCGTCAGGACGTGCTTCGCGGGACATTTGTCATCCGTGTGCCCGCGAGGTGATTCCGCCCGGTGACTGATGAACCACTTTGTGGACAAACAATGGTTGGCGATTTATTCCTTCGTCGTAAAATGCTAATTCTCACGCACGGTTGCAAAGCCACGATGGCTTTGTGGCGAAACATAGTGTACTATTTTCGATTGTTCCGTTATCACAATCGTTACTGATTAATTAATTCCTGACATTCCCGCAAGATAAATGCTCCTTTCTTCACAACTTCAACTCAATTGAATAGAGTCTGTTATTTAAAAAATATACAATTATATTATTATTTTATTAGTATTGAATTTTATATTTTGTATAATTATTATTATCTTGTTAATTATACAAATTCTTTTATCAGTGATAATAAACGGGAAAAAAAAGAAAAAAATAAATTTATTATTTTATTTAAATTTCATTATTTTTAGCAATTTTCCAAAAAAAATCTTTTTAGTAAAAAATAGAGAAATTTTATTTCAGTTACATAAGTTAAACATTTTGCACGCTCGAGCAATAATTGATATCGAAATAACAGTACTTTTCCAGAGCTGATAAAATCGGTAATTGGTGTGAGATTCTTTGTCGGCAACGTCAATATTCATATTGTATTACTAGGTATAGTCGTTTCACAATTCATCTTTAAAGAACACAGCTAGTTAAATTATTAAATGTCAAGAGAGTTGGAAAAATAGTCCGTTGGGCTTACTTTCGCGTGAACCGTGTCCATCATGTTACTCAAGTCGTATTTAACGTCAGAAGAAATGTTACGTTACTTTATACTTAATTATTGAAACGTCACGGATTCATAATGAAGGCTACCAACAAAATAATGAGCGACACGATTCTCGAGTATATGAAAATTTTTCTCATTTATTCTTGACGTATGCTTAGCCTTTCACGGCAATAATTTAAAATAATGTAAGAAAGTATGAATTCTTACATAAAAATCTATATTAATATAAAATATAAACTTAACTCGTCAAATATTAAATAATTAAATTAATAATTAATAGTTAATGTTTCTTATTAAAAATGCTCTTTATCCTTATAAAAACGGTATTTATGACTTTTTTTTTCAATTACGACTTTAATCTGCTAAAAATAAACATTTTAATTTCTGCTCGTTAACCGACTTCTTAGCCATGTAAAACGAAGTGGCATCGAAAAGAGAGTAATTCGCTCTTCGCGATTTTTACGTGATGTTACGACCGGAGAACACTTTTGATCAATTTTCCATGCGTCGCTGAAAACGGCGAAACGAGAGGCGCGAGGAAACGGGAAGGGATGAGAGGGTGAGCCACACTGGACCACTGCAACGGAGCATGAGGAGGGGCGGGGGGGGGAGGGCGGCGGGGGGATTGCGCGCACGCACCAGGGGTAGGTTACATCGTGGAGTGAATGTCATTTATACCGAAGCGGTGCGGTACACATTGTTAGCGCGGCATGACGGGGACGCCACCACCCCTTGTCAGGCATTGTATATTTTTTGGATCGCGATTTAGCCGTGATGTACGGCTGCGGCTTTACGCGTTATGCTAGTCATACACGCCCGTCCGTCAGGTAGCGTGCTGCGCTATTACGCGCCCTCGCAGAGACACTCGGAGCGGAAAAGTGCAGGCTGATCATAGAGATCAAAAGAGAGAGAAAGAGAGAAAATGTGTGTGCATGTATGTGTGCGTGTGTGTGTAAGAGAATAGAATTATATAAACGATGATAATCGAAATGATAAAGAGATTTTTTTTTATTCAACATGTGATGATTACAATTTATCATATCACACTTTTTTATTTGACAGAGAGAGAGAGAGAGAGAGAGAGAGAGAGAGAGAGAGAGAGAGAGAGAGAGAGAAATTTTCATCACCACAAAATAAATAAGCCTGAAAAACTATATATTACATGCTTTTTTTACATATATAAATAGATGTATTTTATATGAAAAAAAAATTTTAATAAAATGTTCTTTTCTTTTAGATAATTGCATTTGAATTATATACATTTTGAATTTTTCTAAATTGCTAATAAAATATTTTAATTTTAATAATGATATAATTTTAAATAATCGTATAACAATGCTTTAATTCAAATCTAACGATACTTTAGAATAGCGATGCGCTTAAAAACAATACATCCTGAGAGAAATTAATATTCCCGCTACAAACAAAAATTATTTAACAATCTTTTAAACAATATGTATACATATGTACACATATATATTTCACGCAATATGTTCACGACATATCGGCGGCATTTACTCCGCGTTGTGTAATCTATCTCGTTGTCAATGGTTTTTTTCACTCTCTACCATGTTCCTTTCATATCCGGGAATAACACAGCGACACCGAATCCCTGTTACACGTGCGGCGACTATCGTGTTTTCAAAAGCCATGCGATTTTTCGAAACGCAATATCTCGATTTGTTCGCGCGTAGCGATTATCCCTGAAAATTATTGTTACTGTTACGCGACAATTTTTGGCGCCGTTTCGCGCTTTACCGATATTCAGATTCGTCAGAGTTGCACCAGGATTTATAGATATCACGTTCAATTTATCTGTAAAAATAAAAAAAATGTTTATAGTTGTTATAAAAATAGTTTATAGTTGTGTTATAAAATATCATGCCAGTATATTAGATAAAATTGTTTCAACTTTCAAACACGATATGAAATTTGAAGGATAAATTAGATTATTCTTATTGTTGGATTAGGTTTTTAGTGACAAAAGAAAATTATAATTAAACATTTAGCTATTCTGGAACATTTTACATAACGAAAATACTAGATACAAATATACTATTAAACAAACGTTTCAACAGAAATAATAATATTAGAACAGCCAGATATATAAAAGTGACAGTTGTTGTGTGATTTGCATGCGGGTAAATAATTAACCGCTTTACGACATAATTGATTCCCTTCGAATCTCAAAATGCTACCGTGTAAAAATTTGGCCCAATGGGGAATATCGCGCGCGATACGCGTCGCGGAATTAATGGTAAATCAAACATACCCCTTGTTCACCCCGTGTCAGTAGTCTTGTCGCGTTATTACAAGGCTACAATGGACCGGGGATCCACTGCGAGCTATTATGTCGCATTTCGTTACGTCTCCCAATACAAATACCCCCGGGACGATGGCGAGTGATAAATCAGACTTTTCGTACAAGATCCGCCATTGTACTCACCCCACTGACACGAATGGATATCGTTTTTTTTTTTCTTCTCTCTATCTTTCACTCTCTCTGTCTCATGCCCTCTGAGTTCTAACCGGTCTCATGTGTTCGCGTCCGAGTTCTTGTAACTGATGGGACTTACCGGGAATTATCGTCTGCGGTTGTGCGGATCGATCGATGCAAATTAAGGGCTTCGCGCGGTCGAGTGTATCCACTGTGAATGAATGCCTTTATGCGCGATTACGATGACAATGATGCTCGCGATGCTAATTAATAGCAACGTTTTTTTGCTTGCATTTTTATTTCTGTCGTTTGATGAAAATGCGTTAATGAAGAATTATTATTTGGTATATATTTAATCTCATTTGTCTATATTTTCTACTTATTTTTTTACGCAGTTAAAGAATTTTAAATTTAGTGAATATTATGAACAATCATTACACAATTTTTGAATTTCTTCTCAGATTTTTATAGCAGAAAATACTTTAAATAAACATTTAAAATAAATTATTTGTCTAATAGATTCTTTCAAAATTTAACTATTTTGTATGATTGACGGTGGAAATAATTTTAACTAGTTCAAAAATTGAAAAATAATACGAATAGAAATAGATAAAAAAAATAATAATTTATGTACTTAAGCTTAAAAAAATTGCGCTCACACACACACACACACACACAGCTACTATTATATTAACTATTATATTAATAAAGTTTTTATAAGAAAAGCGATAGTTTAAAAGCGAATAGTTTAAAAACAGAAGTGCGTAATCGAACGGTCGAAAGATGATCGCGTATCTCTCGTCGGACGTAATTTTTCTAAATGTTTCCGGTTTTTTCCTCGGCTGACAACGAGAGACCGGGGTGTTGGTTACAAGGCGGAACAGAGGGAACGACAGGTCGAACTGTCGGCTAAGTGGAGTAGCAGAGGAACAACAGAAAGAAGTCGAAGGGAGCGACATGAGTGACACATGGAGCGTTGACAGCTTTCGTTCTTTTTTCTCTCTCTATCTTGATCCTTTTCCTTCTACTTATTCTTTTGCCGAATGTCATTACTCCCATACTACTCATCCGGAATATCTCCTGTCGAATTGGTTTCTCTGAGTCCCTAGAAAGACTTTCCGGCCCATCTTTGCCGATAAAATATTATCTAAAAAGTAATATTACGCGTGATTTGACTTTAGTATGATCTTGCACCTTGATACAATTAAAGGAGAAATGTAATTAATATGATATAATTTTTTTAATGCAATTAAAATTAACTTTTTTTTATGTTAGTACAGATTTAATCTAAGATAAGTAAATAATTTTAAAGTATTTTTATTTGTTTTTTAATAATAATTATAATAAGTTGCCCTATTTTCTATTTATATTAACTTGAATGAAAGATTAAGAAAAATATACATATAAATGTTTAACTGCTCAATTTGTATTTTCTAAAATTATATACAATTTACATTTCCGTTTCGACATTACATTTTAATTTTAAATGCTCAAATTGATAAAAATGGATCTGTCGAATCAACGAGACCTCAGGTCTCTTTTCTCTGAGGTGAAAGCAGCAAGTATGAAATTCGTAGGAAAGTTCGACAGAGGTGAGAAGCGAAACGGCCAATTTATTCTCTCTCGAGAGTAAGACTCGCAATCATGGCTTCGGCGAAGTTTGCTCGCTTAAATGGCCGTAGATTCAAGGTAGGGTGGCTAATCTTCCAGCGAATGAGCATGAAGCCGGAGACGTTTCTCACCGATTCGCCGCTTAAACGACTCTCTCTCTCTCTCTCTTTTTCTCTTTTGAGAATGAGAGAGAAAGAGTGAGCGAGACGGAAACTTTACTGCGAAGGCGAAAAACGACACGGTATTACCTTAATTACCCGAGGGCCCAGAATATTGTTTCAAACGATTCGCTATTTTGACACGTGCGCAAATTAATATAATCATTTTTGATGACATCGATTTTCTATATGTTTACCAAATTTGATACAACTTTAAGTGGTTCCTTTTTACATTGAAAATTTAATCAAACCTATAAAATAAAACTATTTTCCAAAATATATAAATGTTAAACATGTATTTAGAGATAATTAATCCATAAATTTAAAGTTTTCTTAAAGTACACATATGAAATAATCATATATTATTAAAAATTATATATATGATGTTGTATATATCATAAATATTATTATAAATAATTTTAGTAATTTTTTATGTATATATAGATTGTTTAAAAAAGTATCTTTATTAATTTTTGTATTTTTAATAAACATTTTTAAGTAATATTTTTTTATTTTGATACATTTTTTTATCTTGCTAATAAACGATTTTTCAAATATCTCAAGAGTAACTATTGCCTTTTGTGGATATTTTTAGACTAGGATAACTAATATAAAAGAAGCATGGCAGAGACGGGTAGAAGGCGAAAAGTTTGAAAAATAAATAACAAGGTGCTAAGCGGTTATCAGGGGGGTGGACAAGCTCTTCGTTGGGGAGCACCGCAGGCAGCTCCAGCGGTAGAAAGAGGCTGCTTCTAGGGTGAAATGCGATCAAGTGAATGAGAGACAGAAAAGCACCAAGCGAGAAAAGGAGAATAAAGTGAGAGAGGGGAATGAGACTCGTGGTCGAAGAGAGGCCTGTTTAACAGATTTAAAAAATCACCAATAAGTCCGAGGGGGAAGGAAAGGGAGCGGCTGTTTGCTCACCCGGAGAGATGGGATGTAGCCACTGGGAGAGCGAAGTAAGTGAGATCGTCGCGGGGATGTCAGCGAGAACGTCATTTTTCATTTTAATGGTAGGTCTTCTTCCATCTCCTTTTCTCTCTTGGACTTTTCTATCGTCTCCCTCCTACCTCCCCATTTATTTGTTTCTCTTTGTTTCCCCCGACGGGGATTCTCTACCGTGGCTTCTTTATCCGCGATCCCAAGTTTCTCTCTCTCTCTCTCTCTCTCTCTCTCTCTCTCTCTCTTCCCGCTCTCATCCTTCGTGCCGCTCTTATCCCCGTTGCTGCCGTTTCTTCTTCTTGCTCCTGCCGACTCGACAGCTTTCTTTTATCTCGGCGCGAACGTCTTAATAGCCTGCGGCCGCTCTTCACGCCCGTCTCACGTTCCTTTCCCCTCGGTTTCATCTTCTTCGTGGCTACTTCGCGGCCACCGACCATCGAAATGGTTACGAGTAGTGGTACGCGTCTCACACATTTGTACTTAAGATTTAATACCCATAAGCATGTTATTCACATGACAAGGATTTTATAAACATAACTAAAAAAGATAAAAATTAGACTTAGTCTTTAAAGAATGGTATTATTACATTTTCAGTTTTTATTTTGTGTATGTATTAATTCATCGAAACGATGTTTAAGTTTCATAAATGAAAGCAAATCTAAAAAAAGTTTTATTAGCATTATAATATGTATATTGAAAAAATAAAATTACATGTTTAAGTTAACTTAGAAATTAGTTAATATATACTTTACTTTTATATGCTGTAACACAAATTATAATTTTGAGTTTAGGTAAAATAAATGTGCGAAAAAAAAATATTCTTGACTAAATAAGTTAAGCTTTATATTTATATTCATTTTGAAAATTATTCTTGCTTTGAAAAAAGCGATCACTCGTCTCTCGATACCATAAGACATAAATGGATTTATTCGCTGCCATTCAAAAAAACTCAAATCACGATGGACGTAAGATGGGAAGAACGACGAGACACGAATCTCGTGAAAAAAACGCCGATGTAAAAAAAACGAAATGGCAGCAATGGTCGCGGAAATGGAGCGATTCGCCAACGATCAGAAAATCGGTCCAAAGGCACACCGCGTGTCCTTTTTGCTACGATGTGATCGCAATTGGAAACAGTCGTGAGACTCGATTCGACGTAACACGGGAACCGGTCGGCACAAGAAAGATAGTCGGGGACAACTGTAAGCTCGACCAATGGCAATTACATATCAATACAGAATTTAAAAGCAGTTCTGCTTTTTTTCTCATTTTTTTTTTATTGTTTTGCAAAAAATATCGCGAGGACATGTTCGCGCTAACCGGTTTTTAAAATTCTTCTATGGATATTTCTTTTTCTCAAAAAAAAAAAAAAAAAAAAAAAAACCGAGATCGAAATTGCAGATATTGTTTTATTCAGTTTGATTTTTATTTGAGATAAAGCTTGTGTAAAATGCATACTGCACAAATTAATTATCACGGTATGTAATAATTATACGATATGCGTTGATCGAATGAGTTTAACATTTATTATGAGAAGCCTTGATAAGATACATATTATAACATACGAATAATCATTGTTACTAATAATAGCAATGCAGGAGATGATTGTATTTTATTCATTGATCTTTATCTTTTTATTTCCTCAATAGTCATATTGTCATATTCTCCCTCTTTCGTTTCCGCCGATAGAAAAACTATCAGAAGAGACAACACATACGCACCCTATAGGCAGGACAGTTTTAAAGTTTCAGCAAGGCGATGCGACTGTCAACGATGCTTCGACATCGGTCAGGTTCTTCCTGTTTTGACAAGCCTCGTAAACTGGCGACGATTTTTCTCGTTACGAATCTGTCAGTGAAACTTCCGAACCGAGAATATTGACGATCGTTTTGAACAGAAACTTTTTTGGAGACTTATATTCTTGATACGAGAAAGCAAAAAAGAATCACAAATAAAGTGATAATGATGATGGCAAGAGATAGATTTTATTCTTTCAAAAAGTTAATATTTTTATTTTACATATTTTTCATTGTTTGACAATATTAATTAAAGTGAAATTATTATTATTAGTACTAAAAATTTTTAATGAGAATTCTTTGATTGGATCTGGACTTGATTAATCGTTTGATTAAAATTTAAAACAAAATAAGAGATGATAGTTGATAATTGACTGGTATGGCCGTGTTAATTACTTTGTAATCTGTGATGTCCGTCTCAGGATTTGCGGTTATAAGATAATTATTCGGATGATAATTTCTGTGTCAATTCTCCGCGGCGCTAAAAGTCTCACTTTACCAGGTATATCCGATTACATCAGTGTCTTCTGTTACTCGGAATCGCTATATTCGTGTTTCTTTCATCCTTTTGCGCCGGATAAGAATCGGTTGGTAGCGAAAAAAGAGAAAATTCTGGTCGCGCGGGCGGAGAGGGAAATGTGCGTCGCGCAAAAAAATGTGTGTATATCATATAACTTTAAATGAGGAAATAATCTCGACGCGGCCAACGAGCTTTTTGAATTAACAGCCACCCGCACAACGGGCTGCGTTTTATTGCTAATGCTCGTGCCACCTTCGTACCATGCGACGTATAATTATTCACCTCTGTTAATGAACATCTGATTTCGTTAACGCTGCCACAAAATTTTGGAAACGCAAACCATAACTTTACTTGACGTTTTGTCGTAAAATGGGTTTATGTGAAATGCGTTTTTGTTTCTGCAAGTAAAAAAATGTGTCTGTGAAACGAATTCTGTTTCAACAAGTAGCTAATTATATAGTTGATTTTGAACTATTTTTTCATAATCCTTTTTAAAAAGCTTCATAAAATTAGCATTGAGGATAGAGAACAATATTTAGTTTAGAATTTTTAAGATTTTTATTTATTTATATTATTAGTTTTTCCAATATAAATAAAAATTTTATTCATAATATTATATTTACGAAATAATACTAGGAATAATTGTATGATTTTTAATCAATTGTTATACATTTCTCTTTGTTTAGATTTCAATATTTTAATTTTTTCTTTATAATTTCGAGAAGAATTATTTTTTTAAACGTCGTTTCTTTGTATAGTTTGTCTGCATATTACTATTGCACGATGTGTTAACGAGTCTTTATCATAGTATGAAATTAATTCACAATATTTAAAAGCATGCATAAAATCGTTATAAATAAGACTGAACGAGTTAACCGACGCGAATCGAATACTAAGTGCGAGAGACTTGAGATTTAAGACGTGAGAGAGACACGGCTGCGTTCTCCTTTTGCCCGTTACATTTAATATCACATAGATACTTCCGATAAGCATCGTTCATTAAGAAATACAGAAGGCAGCAATCGAGGTACGCTTCCTCATCAAGCGAGAGGATCCCTTCGGTCGAAGCTGCAATGCAGGCAGGTCGAGAGCGAAGGGATCGGGACGGAGAAGGGAAAATACCGAGCGAATGGGGAGACGAGACGGGAAGAGGAGGAGGCAGGTATGACTGCTGCTGTCATATATAATAACCGCATAAAACAGATACGCGCGAACCAACCAGCCCACGAATATATTATGTTGCCGCGGCTAATTTACGATTATAACGTACGTGTATAACTATCATTGTTGATATACTGCCGCAACGGAGAGCGAGCCGGGAGCGAGCTTGCGGATAGCAAGAGAGAAAGAGAGAGAGAGAGAGAGAGAGAGAGAGAGAGAGAGAGAGAGAAAGGATATGGAGAGAAAGTGAAAGAAAGAGAGAAGGGACTGCGTCGAATTATTTTGTGGCCGTAGGAACAGTCTCCGAATCTCGCCGCAATATCTCGCGGTGAATATAATCGTTCGCCGAGAAAAAAATGATTTATCGATCGCCAGCTCTCCCCTGCTTCTCGGCAGATGCGTCGCTCGCGTGTTCGCGATATTCAAATAACTCAACATTATGAATTAATTATGACGGCGAGTCCGGCGATGGTCGTCGCGGGATTTATTTGATTCGCGATTGCGGAGCCGAATGGATTATGATGATGTCACCTTCTGATGTAAGATGATAGTGGTTTATGTTTCCGGATTTAAGAACTTTTAAAGAGTTTGTAACTACGTAGGTTTGGCAATATAAAAACGAATGTGTTTATTATTATACAAGCAAAATGGCAAAGATGCAGAGAAGATACGTAATGCAGAGAGGTGTTACGTAACAAATTTTTATTAAACCAACAAGATAATTTTATTTTATTGCAATATATGTATAATTATTTCTTTTTTTCCATTTTAATGTTTTCTGTCATCTTGATTATGTTAATATATTCTCTTAAAATTATTAATGTATTATTAGAGCATAAATTATCTTAATTACTCGAGTAAGATTCTATCCTATATAGGATCTAATATTATCTTAATAAGAAATATAAAACTATATCTAAATGACTTCTTATAAGAACTACTTTAAATTCCACTAAAGCAATTATAAATTCCTTTATAGAGAAAAAAAACCAGAAATGTTATCTTGATGTATGAAGTAAAACGAAGCGGTCACACCGAGTCACTTCGTTACTCATTCATCTCATCGGTCCAGTATGTTTTTCGGCGATGCCTCGACGCGATACGCGAGAAGAACGACGGACGGTATCGATGCCAATGGAAGATTGCATTCAGTTGCACGCGCGCCGAAATTTGAGAACTTCCGCGAAATCGAAGGAGTCGCCCATGAAGGAGCCATGCACTGTCTTTACATGCTTCTTTTCGTTTTTCCCCGCATACTTTCGCGTAATTTCGCCGTAACATGTCTCCCAAGAAATTTCAACTCCATCATCTTGCCTGATCAAATTTTATTGCACAAAATCGCGAAGATGATTGATATATATATGCACTGGCAGAGTATATACTCCTTAGAAAAATCTGGAATTCTCAGGGAATTTTTTTATACCTGGAGAAATCAAGAAATTCTCAAAGGAAATTTTATTGGGACTTAGAATTTTTAATAAATTCTCTTTTTGATAAAATTTTGCTCGTTTACTGATGTAAGCTACAAATATAAATTATATATATATATATATATATATATATATATATATATATATATATATTTATAGGTATATTTCTGTTTAATATTTAATGTCTTAACAAAATATTAAATATGCATATGTCTTTATTTTAATTTTAATCATAAAAAAGGTTATAAAAGTTATAAATATTTATCTTAACGAGAATTTCTTTCAACACATTTGCAAATCTAGCACTTAAGACTTAAAGTAGCTTTATGTTTCTTTTTTTGTATAAAAAACCTTAAAAAAGGCGTATAATAAAAAATTTATTTTAGAAAATTACATCAAGAAATTTTTAAAATATTCTCTTAACCTGGAATTTTAAACAAAAATATTCGGAAGATCAGGAATTTTCAAGGAATTTTTTTTACAAGATTTCAGCAGACACTTTGACTGAAATAAGCAATCTCCAGTATTATACCTATATATCAAACAATAAATTAAGTATTTTCTTTCTATATATTATTTTTAAATGGCTTTAATGTTTGATATTCAAATATATTTTCAAAGACGCAAGTACTTCATCGTTTTTCATATCACCCGGCAATTTCTGCGGGACGTATTAATTCCGCTCTCGCATGATCGTTTCCTAGAAGGGCATAAGCGTGTAAACGATCGCGCACACCTGATCGTCGCGCGAGAGAAACTTCTTAATCCGGGTTCGGCTGGAGAAATGATGTCCGCCGTATCGGCGGGACGGGGTGTCAGAGTTGCATATATATATACGCCGACGTAGTTTACAGCCGACGTCGGCTCGTACGTGGATTCCCGAGGGAACGAGGACCCTTCCATCCCTCTCTCTCTTTCTTCCCTTTCCCATCCTTTACCTCGCACGGACGACGGCGATATTTTAGAGACCACGTAACGTGCACGGGGCCCTGCACGGGCCCCGTCGTCATTAAATTATGCTACTACCTCGCGTCGCGAGCCACAGGCTGGACATCGCGCATCCTCATTACGGATTATTCATTAATCGCATGAGTCGGCGTGTCTCGCAGGTATTCTGACTTATAGGGCCGGTAGGGCTGAGCTACACCTTAACGCGAGCAAATCTTTACGTCTACATTCGCGACTGCTTGTATATACGAGTGTGCATATAATGGTTTTTTTTCTGTTTAAGAATTTCTGTTAAGTATATATAAAACTGATTGAGACGAAATATTATGTTCTTTTATGATCATGTTTTACAATATCAGTTACTTGAATATGAAATCTCTTCCAGAGAATTTTTTAAGGAATTGATTTTAAGAATACCAATACAAAATAAGAAATATGTTATTATTTATTCTATGTATTTTTTTTAATTTAAACAAGGAAAGAATTTTGAGTGAGATTTTTCAGGTAAACCTTTCTCAGTTGGTTATTATATTTTTAAAATTAAATTTAAGAAAGTTTTTTTTTCTTTTAAATTTACATTTGAGAGTAATTTAGGTTTGAATTTTTTTGTATAACTAAAAATTTTTCTAAAAATAAAAAATTAAACGTTTATATATATTTTCTAAATTTTACATTCCAGAGAAAATCTTAGAGAAAGAAACTTAAATATTTAGAATACAAATATGAGATAGTCGACGAGAATTTTACATATTGCACTACTTGAGACTTACATTCTTAGAGTCAAGTAATAGTTATATTATCATTCGTGTTATCATTTTGATAGAAGAGGGAAAAACGAAGAAGAAACGGAGAAAAAAATTTTTCTGACAGAGGAACGCGCGAGTGTCCGTTAATGGAGCGACATATGTACGTAGGCGATGTGTACAACGAGACCCTCGAGTACAAGGCCGATCGATAAAATACGTCCGTAAATGGATAACGGCTGAAGATTTCACAAGAGAACTAAAATCACGAAACGCTAGCAGCTGCCGGCATTCGAACGGCCGTGCCATTAATGATCATCATCATCCTCGCGAGAGGATCGTCCCGTCGTCGTAAAATCTTTATTTTCCGCCAGTCGATGCTTCCGCGCTATTTTCGTTTATCTTGACTTAGCGACAGCATGTTAATAACAACAGACCGCCGGAAATAGTTGGGCATCGTTAACTCTTTCGCACCCGAATCTTCATTTATTAAGAGAGAGCAGAATCTAAATCCTTTCGCTGTTTATGGACAAGAAAATCTTGCTATAACGAAGACATCGAATCACACGCACGCAGAATATAATTTATAATTCATGATGCTGAATATTAATTATGAAAGGATTATAATTTCTTATTTCGAAAGATGTTGAGAGAAAAAATTTATGAGACTAAAATTCTTTTTCTTTTAAGGTTACAACAATGATTAGATAAGACTTTAATGGTGGACTTTTGATTAAGGTCCTGTTAGATATTTCATTTTTTTAAAGATAGTCCTGGAGCTGACTATCTCCGAGAGATTTGCTTCGATACTCTTTGTAATAACGAGGAGTACCGACGCGATAGGAAATGTTTACGTGTGGGTTTACGCAGTTGTACGATTTACGATAAAACGGGATAAATCGATTTTTGCACTTTTCGGACTGATAACGTCGTCTTGCGCTTTATTGTCGCGCGTTAAACCGGACACCTTAAATCGAGACGCGATGGAGTCGCCTCGACGGGATTGGCAGTAAAAACGAGTCAGCAAGTCGGATACTGAAAACGATGTTGTGGATCATGGTTGACACTGCCATTTTCTCCAAAGGTTTCTTCTTCTCTTTTAAATAATTCCGCGAATTTCTCTCTTCATTTCCCATTCGATATTAATCGAAAATTAGATAATTCTCGAATTTTTTCAATTTTAAAATTCCGAGGAATATATATACTTTTTGTTATTAAGAATAATTATTACGTATATTTATTATATCAATTTTCATATAATTCAACTTCGCTTCTCTTATTAATTATCAACATCCTGATATATATGTATATGTATGTATTGGGGGAAAAAAATGTATTTATATCTCTGAAAAAAATATTGATAATAAATATATCGAAATCGATATATTAATTACTTGCACACAAAATTGAATCGATAAGATATCGTTGAAATTTGAGCTTTCAATATTCTCTGCGCGATTTCGTCGCTGCGGTTACTTCCGATGCCAAGGCTCGACACATCGTACTCGGTTACCAGGCACTTCCGTGGTCTACTAGTCACATGTTTCGATATCCGACATACCGGCGCAATTAATGTCCCTCGACAGTACTATCGGCGCGCGACGCGTTTCAGTTTCCGGCGAAACTGGCCATTATGGCGAGATGATTCCAGCGCGGCCTTTAACGGAATCTCCCTACAAGAGATTGCAGGCTTTCTCGATCCACCAACATCTCCATTGTGGCCATCTGTAATGCTCGCAATTTTCATCTTGCATGCGATGTAATGCAGCCGATAACCGGGCATCGCGATTTTATCGTCATTTTATTTATGTGAGGTATCAGATGATAAATATAAATATAAAATTATGCGCGCGACGAGATAGTCCAGGCTACATCCGTGACAGAGTGAATTATTAAATGTAGGATAAAATTAATTTATTTCGATTTTTTTTCTAACAATTGTTAACACAGCTATTTTAAAACGCCTATAATATAGAAAATAAGTTATGCGACTTTTAATTCTTTGAATTCTCGAATACTTGGATACTTTATTTGTGATCATTTGCCAATAACTCACAGTCTTGAATTGACACAGGGATATGCTTATCCCATGCTTAAGCGACTAGTATACATATACATATATCAAGGTATCTGGATAACCATTAATTTAGCGTAAATTACAGGCGACACGTAGTATTCTCTTCATTATTCGCGCGTTTACACATCGATTCGATAGTGGTACTTGTTGCGATTTTGTTATAGTGATGTTAATTTGTATTCTATTTATACACAGCTCTCTCTCTTTCTCTCTCCGGGCGAGAAATGTCAATTGCGAACCAACTTTATTACGCCAAACACAATCCGCGAGCACATTTATCCCAGTCACAATAAATCGTTATCTCGCAATATTGCGTGAACATTCAAAATATGTACGATTACTTTTTTACAATTTATTCGCCGCGCGTATCGCTTGTATTACTCGACGCAATTAATAGTTAACACCGATGTTTATTTTTTATGTGCGTGAGAAATGACTAATGGTCGTTCGTGCTCGATGCATCATGAGACTCTGTTAATTTCGCGTAATATGATGGATATCGAACAAAATTGTATGCTGTAAAGAAGGCCTTCCTTAAATTACTATATTAATTTATTACCATTACATGTTCAAACAAGTGTCGTGACAAGATTCTTTTGATGAGTTCAATTCAATGAAATTTTAATATTAATATTAACTTTAGAATTTATTAACTAATAATTTATATAAAAAACAATAAAAATATTCTATAAAATCAGCATCTTTTAAATATCGATTATTATATAAAATGTAATTAATTGTACACGCCCAAAATATTTTTTTTAATTTTATATTTGTGCATATAAATAAAATGTTTTTTAAAAACTTATTTTTGTCAATTCTCAGGTGCAAATTCTACATCACGGTAGAGGTTTGAAAGTTAAGTAGGGGAGAAAATTCTGCGGCAGATATGAGAAGATCGAAAAATTCACAAGAGATTGCCACGAGATCTCTTTATCTTCTCGGCGCACATATATTTGTCTATTGAGGAGAGAATGACGTTCTGTGATTGGAACAGTGAGCCCGAATTGGTTGCGAAAATATTACAAGAAAAAGTGTGTTGCCATTAAATTTTCTAACCGAATCTTCTCTGTGCGAAAGACAAATCTTACTTAAATTATGCAAGTACGCGTCCATATCTCCACCGTAATCTTTCTCGGGATCGAAAATAAGAAAAGCGTTTTGCGAGTGCTTTTAATTTAGCAACATAGGTTGACACAAGCATTCTGTTTCTTTTTCTTAACATCAAGTGATAGAATGACGTTTGTGTCGATTTTGTATGTGATTTTTGTCGCTAAATGGAGAGCATCCTGCATTGACTGAAGTTCAAGTCGAATTTTTTGCTGTTTTGATTTGCTACAGGAAAATAGTAGAAAGTTCAATCTGGTCTTTATAAAAATAAGCGCGAGAAGGACAAATATAGTTAATTTAATTAATTGAACTAATTAAACTTAATATAAATTAAAAATTGTGAAATTAATACAAATTAAAGTTAAAAGTTAATATAATAAGTTAAGGAAAGCTATGTTACTTACACATTTTTTTTCATAATAAAATGGATAGGACTAAAGTGCCATTATCTTGGAAATTAATTTTGAGAGATTATCTACTTCAACCAGACGTAAGGTGATATTATTACTAAACTGATTATTATAATTATAAGCTGATATATTATTACGTCTGCAATCTATATTATTTTTATCGAAGCTCTTTTTTTGAACCGAGTTATTTTTTTATCTTTTTTTTTTTTTTTTTTTTTTTAATCTCATGTATATATTATTTTGTTTGATGATTAATTAATACGATATTGATATTGTTTTTTTTTTTAATAATAGGCACGTAATTAATCTGGAGTACACTCGAAGCGATAACGACGATATTATTTTTGCGCAATATAGTGAGAGTCTGGAATAAAAGCGCATCGAGATTTCGCGAACGGGTGAAGATAGGCTGGTAAAAAAAATGTTAAACGCGATATGATTCGTTTTCGCGGCGGCCGCGACCCAGCCGCATATCGTGACTTTCCGGATCAGTGGGCGAGAATCGCCCGTTACCGTCAGGATCGATCAATTGCTGTTTTTTTCGTTGCTGTATATAAATACTGCGATGAAAGCGCGTGGCGGGGAAAAGAGGTAATTTATTGCCAATAAAATCTCGATGAAAAATTGCCATCGGATACATCTAACAATGTTATATGCGTCGTCTTTTTAAGTTCATTTAAGTGGTAATTTTAATTTACAAACGTAATCTACTTAAAACTAGAGAGATAAAAATTGCATGATTATACGATTCTCTGTTTGTCATATGCTTTCATACATTTGTAAAATAAATTTAATTTATAAAATAAATGATAACAGCATAGTTTTAACACAACCTGACGCGCTATATTTATAAGCGTTAGTCATGAAGAAATTATCTACAACGATTGTGACACGTGCAGTAGGTTTCAGCAACCGAAAAGCGATCGGCAGCGGAATGCCAGAAACGTTCTGGTCAATAAATAAGTCGACAAGGTATCTTTTGTCGTGTTTTACTTTGTTCCCTATGATCCGCTAAATCTTTCGACAGAAGGAAATAAAAAGGCGGGCGCGGACAATTAATAATTTGTGCTGAACCTCATGCCAGCCAATTTGTCCGGCACGAGACGAATTCCGTACGCACGTACCACTTTTTTACGAGGGAGCAGAACGCGCGGGATCACCCTGCGAATGTTGAATGCAGTTTGAAGAAACGAAAAATAAAATTGTCAATCCTCAACACTTGCAAGCATATTATGTTTTTTACGTAATAAATATATGTGTATCATTTTTAAGAAAACAACGCGCGAATCGGATATTTTATAAATAGCATAGTTTGCGCTATACATTAAAAAAAAATGCACATATATACTACCAAAGAGTACAATGAAAACTTTACATATTTCGACACAGTCGATGGGACACCGATAGGCGTAATTTTGCGTGATCGACGTGTCGTTGGGATTGTTTTCGTCGCGGTCTGAATTAATATTGAGGCCGATCGGTTATCGAACAATCCGGCCGCTCTCACCGAGCAAAAGAGATAGATGCCGCAAAAACACGCACACGCGCGTATACACGTCGGAAACGAGCCCGAAGTAGAAAGAGACATTGTCGGTATCCGCAACAGCGGAAAAGGACGCGCGCGAGGGTGGATGGGCGTCGACAGGGGCAGGATCGGGAGGTAGGGGGTGCACATTGACACATCGCCACAAAATTAACACATTCTTCTCACTCCACCGGCGGCCCGGCGACAATCACGAAATAATGTGGCCTGCGCGAGCGCGAGCGAACGCCACCGAAATGTGTGGCTGCCGCTGCGGTTTGTTATAACCCACCCCCGACGCGCAAAACCACCCCCGAGCGTTGCCACTTGCTGTATGTCGCTGTACCGTCGACAATTATCAGAAACGTCTACACCCGCGATTCCGCCACAGGTTATCGGATCGATCGTCGCGAGGCCGTCGCGGATTACGCGGATTCATTACGTGATAAGGCGATAGAGCCACGGAAATCTGGTAGCGATACGTGTGGCAAGATTATAATAGTAATTCAATAACGAAGATAAAAGATTTAAATAAAACACTGAAGCTCTAAATAAATTTAAATATTTTTTTTATAGGACTATAATATAATTTTATAATATATATTAATACTATAAAAAAATTTTGATAATTTTTTATAAGTTATTATTTTTATAGATATAAGATTATTTTTTTATTATTATTAGAATTTATATACTATTATAATATTACTGATATAGTGTAAAATGAGATAATATAAAAAATATATATTACTTTAATATATATATATATATATATATATATATATATATATATATATATATATATATTAAAGTAATATATATTTTTTATATTATCTCATTTTACACTATATCAGTAATATTATAATAGTATATAAATTCTAATAATAATAAAAAAATAATCTTATATCTATAAAAATAATAACTTATAAAAAATTATCAAAATTTTTTTATATATATATATATATACATGTATATATATATATATATACATGTTATATACATATTTATACATATTATATACATATTACACTGATATATAATATAACTGATATAACATTACTGTAACAATTTATATTTTAAATGTAAATTACTCAAGTAATTTATACTAATATATAACATACTATAATTGTATAAAAATATAAATTACTTTTATTTCTATAAAAAAGTAAATTATGAAAATTTACCAAAATTATTTTATAGTATAGAATTATATTATAGTCTTATAAAAAAATCAATGAATTTATTTACATCTTCAATATTTTTCTCTACATTTCTCTATATTGCATTACTCTAGTAATTTATATTTTTTATACAACATTATTTTATACTATTTGTTCCATTTTGTAGTGTTAGGGGATAAACTCTTTGCCTTGAATGATCTGATTTATTCGCGCGAAATTGTTTCTCCGTCGGTTGCGCTTTCGACGCAAGAGTTTGCGACTTAGCGGACAATAGATTTACAAGATTCATGTCGATCAGCTTTGCATGCTATTTGACTCGTGGCCAGTTGCGAGCGTGGCTTGGGGGAAAATTCAGCGAGATTTTGAATTGCGAGTGCATCGCGGTTACGTACTCGGGAGATCGAAATTAACGTTTCGCGTTAATCGCCCGCAGGCTGCACGTGAAGGCTGAAAGTTTAATTATCCCGATAATTAATTGATTTCGAATGGCTCGGCGATCGGCTTTCGTTGATCGTCCATAATTCGCTACTACGGTCCATCTCCACGCTCTCTGCGATCTTTCCCGCGGCAGAAGTAAAACTCTCGCCAAAGTGCTCGGATTTATACGGATTCGTACGCTAATCTCGCTATTGCGCCGTCGATCGCGTGTAAATGTGTGCTTAATCTCCATCGCTGAATGTTCTGTATAATGCATTCCATTAATGCCCGCTTAATAACATTATTCGTTATGCTTTTATCAGTTTCAAAATACGACTGAAAATTATTTGATCGATACTACTTGGAAAACCAACCGACATCATATCCTTTTATATACACATATCTCATCACACGATAGATAACCTAATAACTTGCGATGTGTTTTTTATGTTATATATAATTAAATAATATAACAATTGAGAATATTTGTAAACTATATCTTTGCCGAAACTTAATTTTAAATGAGAGATAACATTTATTTTTTTTTTTTTTTTTGCTTTAATTACTGGTTAGCCGCTTCTAATATATTGGTATTTACTTTTAATTATATTTTTTTATATTAGTATATTTTATAAAGTATATATTAAACATAAAAAAGCTTATGCCTTTAATGAATTTCAACTCTTTATTGACAAATTTATATATAGAAATATGATGATTTAATTATCAAGATCTGCAGTCGTGAGGCATAATCGCGAATAGTGTGCTTCAGGAATGGAGAAAGAGTCTGGGTGGTATATGAGCGATAGGGAGATAGGGTTTCGATCATCTTTTCCCACAAGAAAGAGCGTTTAAGAGAATCGTTCGTAGTACCAAATGCAATATTTCACGAGTTTCATGAGGCAGTCACTCGGCGATGTCTCGGTAACGTATACCTGACGACAACAAGGCAACTATGAAACGATACGAAAATCTCCGTCGGATAAGGGGTCGACCTCTTTGTTAATCTCTTTTTCTCTTTCTTGCCTAGCTAATTGTCGCTTATTAAAAACGGTCCTCTTTAGAACACTGTCGAAGATAACAAGAGCGAGACAAGGAGAGACAGAGAGAGGACAACAGCGATCAAAGCGTCTTCCGAAGGATTCTTGTTGGGCTTGTCTCGGACTCCTTAATCTTCGCAGTGAGCAATTTCCGCCTCGGGAATGCTCGAGGGAATCATCGAGTCACACTCGACGCCTTTCTCATGAAAAACACAAGTTTTGGATAACAAGGTCGTTCTCCAAAAGGCCATCCTTTTATTTGATGTGATTAAAGAAATCGCACAGTTTAAGAAAATTTAATGAGATAGCACAAAGAAAATTTTATATTAAAATTAAATCAAACATATTAAAATATCTGAAATTTAAATGTCAAGTATCTTATGAAATATCTTAAATTTATATAAAATTACATGAATATTCTAAGTTTCCTTTTTTAAATTTGTGCAGGATTTAATTAACATAGTTCTTGTTTTATAAATTCTTCGCTTTGAAAAATAAATATCGTTATTTATTAATCTTTCATTATATATCGATTAATAATCAAATATTACGGATTCCTCGTTTTCGTAACGAGAATCTTTTGCAAGAGAAGTCACTCTCGTCGTAAATTAGCCGGCTTATTTTAACCGGACGTAACACAATTAACGCGCTCACATTTTCACAGCAAAATGATACGGATGGCGTTAACGAGGAGAGAAAGGGAACTAACGTCGATCGATTGCCGGTCGATTTCACCCGACACACCCAGTAGAACGGCTCGAGGCGCGCCGTCCGACTCTCGATACTTTCTTGTAAATTGTATTAAAACGCTCGTCTTTTACGACCGTGTCAAACTACCTACACGAGCATTCTCGAGAGGCAGGGAAAGGAGAGACGCCTGTCGGTCCACGCGGGAGGGAGGAGGAGCGAAAAGGGAGCAAGGGGGTGAGGAGGATGCTGCGTGCATCGACGGACACGCAACACGTGTGCGATTTTGCTTCACTGCGTTTATATGCGTTTACATGTGTGTGCGTTATGCGTGCCGTGATCGTGCGAATGCGCAAGAAGTCATCCTACTTCGACGGATTTAACCTTTTGAACACGATTTTGCGGCAATGAAAGAAAACCATTGAGACGCATTGAGATGTCGATCATCTCTGCAAATTATTCACTTGGGCTAGAAATAGAGAAATTTAACGTGCATTTCATCTTTTGAAAGATTATTACATTTTAATATAAATATTTGAATCGGACAAAATATATCTTGAGGAAATGTAGAAAATTTTTAGGTAATTTATATTAAATATATCTTTGTGTTCTAGTTAATTTTTTTAAGCTATGAATACACATATTGTTTACTACATTGATTTGTATTTTGGACGTACATTTAACGTTGAATGTAAACGTTTGCTTTTAGGATATATTTACGTAATATAACGATTACATCTAATATGAATACGAGATGTGTGTGAAAATCAAGCTACAATATTTAGAACTAAATATATAATCAAAATCATTGCACCATATTCTCACCACATGTAATATTTGGCTTAAATATATACGGTTATCTGATTTCGATTTACATATTATATAATACAAATAATGCGTATACAATGTGTCGAAGCGGGTTACTAATTGCAAAGTCGCATTTTAGGATTTAGACGCACTGTAAGAAAATAATACCGGACCGGTATCTGTTTGACAAAAGTCTAACATGGCGAGAAAATTTCTCGCAGCTGCCAAGACGAACGCTCCTCGCGTTTTTTCGTTGTGCGTTTACGACTATATCGCCGACGTACAACGCGTGCACGCGCGCTTCTGCGTCCCCATGAAAGATCGGCACCCCTCGACATCTCCGTGACACGCACGACGTGCCCCGTCTCTGCTTCGGATCCCCCATTTTTTCCCCCTGTCCGCCGCTTACGATATTGAATCCCGATTTTATGATGCCTCTCTCGGTGCACCCTCGCGACGCCGGTCGCGGTGTAAACTTTTATTCGCGAGTTTAGAGGAAATCAGGCTACGCGCGTCAAAAGCAACGTGCCTTCCCGATGGGGAAAGACAAAGGGTAGTCGAGCGTGCGAGTCAAGATCGACGAGAGGGGGTCACGTTTTTACGCGGGAATAAAAATATGGTTACTCGATGAATTTTCTCTATCTATGCCGTTTTCACGCGAATCCGAGCAAGAAAAAATATAATAAATCCACGTGTTCGAAAATTTAAAAGCATTTAGAATTAGAAAGATTTTTTTATCTTTTTTTTTTTTTATCATTTCTTCGATATAACCTGAGAGGGGGGCTTTTCGACTCAAAAGAATTTTACATATCTGAGAATCTCTCTTGAGATCTTTAATCCAGCCAAAATCTTCTGAGGATTTTATTACATTTGCCGTATTCTTACTCTTCTCTCAAGTATCTTTCGAAGATATGCTTGTATATAAATTTTATTACTCTGTTTATTCCTTGTGATTTTCTACTCTTAATTAGCATCATCTCGCATCTCCATCCCGCGTCCTGTCATAATATCACGCTCGATTGGCGAAACCTCTATCGATCGTTAAAATGATTCGAACGGTACATCGTACGACGACAAAGTTGCCAGAAATATTTCGTTCTGGGAAGAAGAGAAAGAGAGAAAGGGATAGAGAAGAAACGAACGGGAAGAAGACCGGCCGGTCGGTCCGGACTGAAAAAACGAAAGAAGTCTCACCGCGACGAGTCTGTCTACCCTCCCTCGTGACGACTTTTACGGCCCGAGAAACGCGCGGTGTGCTCGCCGTGGAAAAGGTATATCCTCGAAACGTTCTGTATCCATAAAACGAAGATAGCCCCGGTATACCGTAATACCGTTTCGAGCGAGCGAGCAGTCGCTATTAATTAATGCTTTAGTACCAGTATTGCCGCTCTTCTTTTCGAGCCGAGTGGTAGCGGTCTCGAAACTGCGGCCAAGAGGGACGAGGATGCGCGGGGAGAGAGAACGGCAAGAGAGGCCCGTAGAGAGAATGTAGGGTTGCTCCTTTTCTACGTTTCACTTTGTAGCCACTCAAGGGCGGCTTCCAAGCCCTCTAAGAGCCGCCTAATCGACGCTACTAAACCCACGCGAGCATCACCCGAGAGATGCCACGAGGGTCGTCGTATGTCCGACGTTTCTGCATAACTCCCCGGGTTGGCGGCGGAGGGCGGAGGACTCGTAAATCACGCGCGGCGAGATGGGAGGGGAAAAGAGGAGAGACACGCGGCAAGCGAGCGACTCTTTTCGCGCGTGTTACTTTGCTCTTCTTCAGAAACAATGGTTTTTTTTTTTTAATGCATGGAATGACCCATTTTTTTCTATGGCATTTAAATTTTTAACGACATTCTTTAATTTCGAAAACTTTTCAACTGCACGAATTCTAATGCTATATGATCTAATTAAGATAACAGAATTAAAGGTAATAAATGAGAGGAAAAAAGTAACTGGTAAATAATATTAGGAATAAATAAGAATTTTTTTTAACGTAAAAAGGGGCCCAAACATTGTATTTTACGATAAAGCAACCTCTTCATGAAATTGGATCCCATGCTTTGTGGAGGTTAAACTCCGGTTTAAAGGATCATCCGGCACGTAGTTGGGCCCTCGCGTAAAATTAGTACGAAGGAGGGGGAGAGGCTAAGGATGTGCTTTAATATCAGCCGACGCTCGGTTAGCAAAACGCCTCGTTGCTCGAAGTAGTCGCGCGTTTGGAGCGCAGTCGAAGGGGAGGATAATAATAAGGATAAGACTAAAGGATATTATAGTTGATACAACCGTGCCAGACCCCACCTCACACTCTTATCTTAATCCTCCGAGAAAAGAGATTCAAGAGAGAAGCGCCTGTATTTTGGACTAATTGTTTAATACCCCGCCGATGATTGCCAATTACTGTCGTCGCTAATTATGTACAAGACGCGAATAATTTTACACAATTGAATTTAAATTTAATTAGAAAAATTATCACCGAAGATATCTTGTGTATGCGTATTCGCGGGATGGAAAGGAGAAGAGAAAAATAAAAAATTTGTCAATTTCTAGTAGCTTTGTGAAAAGTTGGCAAAGATATGTAGAGCATAGATAAAAATCGAATAATTTCTTTCGATCAATCTCTACAACAAATAAAGGAAATATATTCGCGAGTGATACGGGAGTTTTGAAACGCTATAATATAATTTAGCGGAAATTCGAAGGAGGATCGGGAAACGTTTCGACCGCCGCACAAAAGGGTATTATAGAACAGCCAGGCTCAATATACGGGTAATAATAATATTTTGTGGATTAACTAAATCATCGCGCTCGCGGTGTGCGCTTTACGGTCATTAACAATGCGCATAATCTACTTACTGACGGGAAATCCCGCGTAACGAGCGGCTCGCATTGATGGATCGGCCGCATTGATCACTAAATTGATAGAATAAGACTTTAGGCGCTGGAGCAATACCGTACAATTGCGAATATATAGAATTTACGGTCGATCAAACTTTTGTCTCTCCCTAATACACGCGATATTTCTTTAATATAAATACAAAAATTCTTCATTTACTTAGACTTAAAAATTTTAATTATTTATTATATAAATGCTGTTATATATTGTTTTAAATTTTATATCTTGCTTTTATCAGTATTTTTTTATACCGTTTAATATTATATCTGAAGTTTTGTGATAAAAGAAAGAAATTTCAATTTTTTAGTTAAAATTTTGAAAAATAAAGAAATGAGAAACTCTTAATACTCTAACAAGTCATATTATTAAAATAAAAATATATATATTTTTTTTTTATTTTAATAATATGATTTGTATAATATATATAGAATATAATATTTATTTATATTCACTTTGCAACATAAAAATTTATTCTTTTATAATTTTATTTTACTTCTAAATTTTAATTTATAAAATATATTTTTGTATTATTATATTGTCCGAGAGAGATATTCAGGAGGATTCCAGAGTTTCAGAAGGTTAAAGTTTATTGATTTAGTATTTCTGACTTAATATTTCTCTATTAAATACATTTCTAAATACTTTGTATCTTTCGACGAATTTTGATTACGACACGATTCCCAAAGTCATCGAGGACAGGATGTGTCTACATTTTGTCTGGCGGTGGAATTATCATAATTTAAACATATCCTTTGTGCATGAACGCAGCGTGAAATTGGTCCGCGCTACCGAAGAACGACATCTTGCCATGCCGTACAAACTGGCAGGTGTGTCGAAACCGGAAGCCTTTGGGCCTCACCGCGCGCTCGGCTCAATGGACCGACAAATTCGAACTGTGACTTTTGACTGTATAATCCCATCCCCAGAGTCCCTTTTCATGCCACTGGGAAAGTCTTGGAGAGCGGGACTAGCGGGTTTTCTCGGTGACGACGGGTATGCGACATACCGCGACCACGCTTTTCGACCCGTGAAAAGATTCTATCTAGTCACTATTTAATATAGACTTTTATTACAGTCAAAATTTCCTTCCCTATCAATTTGTGTCCAATTAAGAAGAATGATAGCGAACGCATTTCAGATACCATGAGAGAGATTTTGATGATATTTAAACTATATAATAGCTTTCCTAAAAAAAGAATGTTTTTACTTGTGTCAAATCAAGATCAGCATTTAAGTTAAGGATAAATTTTAATATTTAATTTTCGACTACTTTTTTTTTTATAAAACACAATGTTGGATATAACACTGATAACTCTTTGTTAAAGATATACTTATCATATTAATAAAAGAATTGACAGAGAAAAAAATATTGAACTCTTTCGATGTTGATAGGATCAACTAATATTCGCGAAAAAATCTTAATATCGTTTCGATTTGATGCATATAAAGGGATATAGAACGAATAGAGCGCCCATATATAGTCCGGGGTATATATTTATTTATGTAAAACCGATCGCGCGCGCGGCGAGGAAGGATATATCACGGGGTTCGACCGCACTCGCGATTTATGGCGGTGTCATTTTCGGTTTTGCACTGCTCGACGTGTAAATCATTCAACCGACCGACCGACCGACCGCTCGTGCAGATCGCCGCAAGAATAATATCGACATGAACAGCCGCCCATAGGCGATTCCTTTCTTCATGTTACAATTATCCCTCGCGTTGCCATTAAATGAAAATTTCAACATGTCAAATATCGCGATGTTCGACGAAAACGCACATGCATTCACACGCATTCACGACACGTAACGGCAAATTATTTACAACTAATTGCGTGGAAACCAGCTGCCACTGATTTATCACAAGTCAAGCGCAGATGAAAATACATGCAATAATAATGAGATAATAATAATAAACTCATTTAATATTAATGATTAATTAATATCATTCATGCGAAGAGAATATTCGGGACGAAGGGAAGAGGATCTCAGGAAGATTCTGTCACGCACATTGCATAATATCCATCAACCCTACAAGCAATGAGAATCTATAGGTCATTGAGTCAGTCGGTCAGTAATGCTCCGAAGGGGACTTTACATCATCATTAAACAGAAATGTCACTCTTTCATTCGAATTATTGATATATGCAAATAGAGATTGATATATGCAAATAGGAATGCAAGTTTTGTAAATTATAAACGATAACTGCTTATTTTTCCTCTTTGAAATATTACATTATATAACTATACATACGATATGCTTTATATAATAATATTCCCACTTTTAAAAACATTTTACAACTATAAATAAATATATTAATCGCATACGAATACAAGTGAAGAAAATAGTGCAAAATTTATAATTATACTAATTAAATTAATATGACTCTCTATTAACTACCGAATGTATTACAATCTACAATGTATTTATGCTATTTACGCTAGATTTTGCTGCCTGACCTTAGAATACCGAACAAAGAAGAGGCGCAGGCGAGTCGTGTGTTATTCTCGCAAACCCTCGGCGCGCAAACAACCCCTAAATGTGTCAGCCCTACGAAGCGACTACGAGCTAGCCGAGGACCACTGACTGACTGTTCTGACTGACTGGATGACTGACTGACTGCCGTGCTACCCGCGGACACAAAGGGCCGGCTTTGTGCGTGCCTACAGATTAGTGGACTTATATACAAAGTCATTCACGGCGTGCGAAGACCCGTATCGTTCCTCTCTCGCCGCCCCTCTCGTCCTACTTCGCCCCTGCCCCGCGTTCCGCGCCCCATCGTCGTCCTCGTTCGCACCTATTCCGTGTCCGAAACCGGCTGTGCATCACGTATATATCCGATCCCTTCTGGATCCGGGGGAGAGAACCATCCGGTAATCTCGCTAATACAGATGTCAGAGCGGCGTGTATACGAGACGAGCATTCGACGCTTCACGCCGCTTTGATTCTTCATTCTCCCTCTCTAAGCCCCTCCATCTCTTCCGCTTCCTTAGACAGGCTTCTCATTTCAGTTGCTCTTGCTCGTAAGTCACAGGATCGATTAGGATACGTTCGTCCAGTCTTTAAATTTGAAAAAGATGAAAATACTACCCGAGAAATAATTCAGTTTTTTGTATAAATAGTTCTTTCTCTGATCATAAAGTAATATATTTTTTTAGATAAAAATGTATAAAAGACAAGATCTGTAATGATATTCACAATTATTTATTCATGCTTAAATGCAATTACTAAAACGTTAATAAAATTGCAAATTATTTACAATATTATTTGTAACTAGCGTATACACAATTAGTACACATTATATATTATACATTTATTATTTGTAAAAAGAAAAACAGTTTTGATAAACCATAGAGAACTGCGGTAATTTTCATTAAAAGATATATATTATGCAAAGAGAAAGACAAAGAGAGAGAGAGAGAGAGAGAGAGAGAGAGAGAGAGAGATTGTTTTACTAATACTGATAATTTACAATCCGCGTCTGGTCAAGTTATTAATTTTTCACAGCTCATTTAATTAATTTAAATTAGTTATTCAATTATCCATTTCTTTTCATTTATTGTGATAATGTACGCTACAATATTACATTATTCGTATATTGATTTATAATTTATCATTACACATTAATTTGTATATTACAAAAAACTTTTAAATAGAAAGTGAAAGTAAAAATGCAGTTTTATAGAAAATTTATTACAGTCGAAAAAAAAAACATATATACCTCTAAAAAAAAGTCATCAAGAGGTGGATAGAGCCTGCCTTCGCAAAGGATGCAGCTCTTTTCACCCTCAGATAGTTTAATGTGCCCCTCCTCTCGTGTCGACACCCGAGGCAACTCACCCCAGGCTTACTAAGGCCGCTATTAGTTCGGTTTCGGTGGTGCGGTAGTGAGTTACTCGGTACGACGCGTTCGACCCCTCGATGATCGACCGGATGGCCACTTAAAGCTGCGTGCACACGCTCATTCGCTCATGGACCGCTCGAGAGATGTATCACAATCATGAGAATTTTGCTTTTCTGTGGAATCTATGCTGTGAGTACAGGATTCCTGACGTAACCTGTTTTGTATGTCTTTGTCTCGGTCGTGAAAATAAGGGAAAATGAATAATAGGAGCAACCCCATGAAAGAAGATACCTTTGTTGATGTTTTGGATGTAATTTTCAAATTAACGAGACAGATAATCACACGTAGTGTCAAACATAAACCACAAAACAGTTGAATAAATTTGTTGAGCAGTGTAAAATTTGTTCGCATAAAAGCTTGACATTTCGGAACAGTTATTAATTACAGTGCGGTCGTAAATTGATTAAAATTATAATATAATAACATCAAAATACAAATTTGAAGGAAAAGGCCTTAATTAAACTAAACCATAGTTATAAATTGCGCGTGCATATATTAATATAATGATAATCGAAACAATACAGACGTTTCGATCCTTACTTCGGAATCCTCCTTAGTACATAACAGAATTCAATTATATTATTTCCAACAATAAACTTCAAATTTATTTCAAACATGACTAACAGAATTGATATAAATAAAATCATGTATTATAAATAAAGGAAACACATAACCTAAATTAGTACAAATATAATAATTATGGATATCTTGAGCATTATTATAACTAAATATTAAATAATGAACGTCTTAAATATATAAAAATATTTCCTTCAAAAAACTTTTCCTTTGAATTTATATTATGATTTATTATCATTAGGCTCATTTTCATAAATTTAAATTTATAATAATATTGTAATTGTTATTAAAATATTCCAAACAATTAATATCGCAATTAAAATGATTGAGAAATATCATTCTACCAAACAGTGAATAATTTGTATAAATGTGTGATAAAAGCAAAAAATAATTTCTAATAAAAAATGCGACAAAACGGAAGAATTAAGATGTTTTTACCAACTCAAATAAAAAAAATGTTACGAACAAAATAATATTTCAATCTTTGCATTTAAAATCAAATCAAATTGAAAATAATTCGTAGATGAAAAAAATGAGAATATTTTTATGACATCTCTCAATGCAATAAGATTATCATTACGATCGAATAGTGCGCGCATTATGAATCTCTAGCACTTCCGTGGCGGAATTTCCGCTCGGAGCATTCGACAAAGCGGGCGGTTTACAACTAAAATGAACACCACTCGACTGGTTCGTTAGTGGATAGTCAAAGTGCATTTCACTCGAGCAGTTGCACCCGCTCCGGGCCGTCAATTATTTCCATTAGGCTATTGACATTTCGGCCCACAAACGATCTATCTAGTTTTACGCGACTTGTACTTCCAGTTGCGCGCATTTATATGTAACGCTCTCACGTTTCACACTTTAACACATCGTTATTTACGCATTGATTCACGTGTTGCAACATTAGTTAAAAATAGCACACTTGTCACTATTCAGTCACTATTTGTCAATATTTTTTTATAAAATATAATAAGAAGTTTTTGTAAAATTTAATCACACTTGTTAGATAAAGTCATGCAAATAGTTGGCCATATAATATCATTTAAGCAAATACTTATAAA
Source organism: Anoplolepis gracilipes (assembly GCF_047496725.1). Lineage (NCBI taxonomy): Eukaryota > Metazoa > Arthropoda > Insecta > Hymenoptera > Formicidae > Anoplolepis > Anoplolepis gracilipes. The sequence goes on from NC_132975.1 coordinate 7,113,842, forward strand.
TAATTTATTTAAAAAAAAACGAAGTAAAGGTTTTATCTTATTTAATTCGAAACCAAATAAACTTCTCATAAATGATTTTTAAAATTAGGTGATTTCATTAAATCGATCATATTAATGTCTAAATATGTAAAATATATTAATATTAATGTGAAAATATACGTAATTATATTTTTGATGATTTGATTAGCTGACCTGTGTATACGTTTTCAGGGATCAGGATTAAAAGTCGCGAACCGTCCCGCTGATAAATCTTAACTATGCTCTAACAAATTAATATTTCAGTAAAATCGCAATTATTCTCACACACGTTCTTATCGAAACGATCTTGCTGCGTTCATCCTACGTTGCATCCAGGTGTCCGACAGAACACGTTGTCGTATGTCTCAAACTGGTTTGCAAGGATAACGTCGACAAGGACGAAAAAGGGACAATAGTACTATATAAAGGGGGATCAAAAAATTTCTTCCTCCTTCTGTTTTATAGATGTATAATTAAATGACAATAATTCGCAATTTTTGGAATTTAGAACAACGAATGACACTTTGTATAGCCGAGTGAGAAAAAAATAATTGATATATAGAATCATTTTCTATATAGAAAAATAAAGATTGAAGAGAGAGAAAGAGAGAGAGAGAGAGAGAGAGAGAGAGAGAATAAAAGAGAAAGAACAAGATGAAGAAGGACAGAAAAAGGAAGAGAAACTCTTGGTATTTACGATGGACATGCTACGTATGTATCAACGCATATAGGCATTATAGGCCTTATGGTATCAAAGAGACCGCCTTTACAACGAGCCATATACAGCCGTTTACAGCGTCGAAAATCTGACTGACGTCTATATAAGTATACTCTTCTCGCTCCCGCTTCACGAGCAACCGTGAATGTCGTCGAGCTACATGCCGTGGTAAATGCGTCCATCTTGTCTCTTCGTGAGAACGGGAAGTGAATGACAATGATGGTTTTCATCATTCCGATATTGTCGTCGATATTGTCACGTGCGGCCTCTGATGCTACTACAGAATGTTCTATGGGAAGTTGCTGAAACTAATCAGCTGTCATTTTTAAACGCGCATACAAAGCAGGAAAAGTAAAATATCTTCCAACAGAGAGTATTTGACAGTTTTATTTATATATGGACTTATATATAAAAACAATCAGAGATATTTTTATCATTTAATAAACGTTTATGAAAATGCCAAAACAATAATCTTAATAAGATATATTTGAAGTACGCACTATTAAAATATAACAAAAATAGACATCAAGTTTCTTTCGGAAATTATAAAAAAAACTTTATGTAACATCTCTTTTAAAATGCCATTCACTGCTTTTCTCACAGCTTTGATCAATTTTTTTACTATTTCGAGCTGTTCAAAAATATATACTATTAAGATTGTCGATATTTTGGCATCTTTTACAAACGTTCACTAAATGATATTTCCGATTTTAATCTTTAGTCTATGTATAAATAAAATAAATATTCTCTATTAAAAGATTTTTATTTTTCTTGCACTCTATAAGCGTTTAAAAATAACTGATTAATCAGAACTTCCCATGGGACACTCTATACAGTGGCACATTTTAACGGAATAATATCGAAATGCATTATAATACCATTTTACCGATTTTTCAAAATGTTGTGATATTTTGCTGTCAATCGTTGTAATTAAAATCTTGCATATTCGCATGTCATGAATTACTCCGACATCCTTTGCGCGAAACACGCGTGATAACGCGACGTGCGAATTTTCCCTTGTGCTCCGAAAGGAGTCGTGTATCTGGATATGCGGGTGCTTTAACAATACCTCAACCGAGTCGCTATCTCGATAACGTGTTAAATTCACGGTCGCGGTCTTATCTTCTCGCGACCTGTTCTCGTTTGCGACGGTGGTGTATCGTTTTATCGCACGGACACACTCGATTTAATTATTCGATATTGCGGAAAACACGTAGTATCTTGAGTTACACTTATTGCCGCTGCAAATTGGACGACACTCGCAAAGTGTCCTCGGCAATGTTTTGTTGTTATTTACGAAACTAACGGGAATGCTAATCCCTTCTTTTTTTAGAGAATCTTAATTTGGAACGTGGATATAGAAAAAAACCCTCTTTTTTTTATTCTGAAACATTTAATGCAAACTTCAGGAATTGTAATTTTTACTTGACGACTCTATTTGTTATTATTTATCGACAAAAAAAATTGGCAAATAAAAGAAGTTTAGTTTTGATTTTCTTTATTTATTTAATTACTTTCTTACTCTACTTATTTTATTTATTTTTTTTTCGACTGTTGCAAATCATCGTTCTCTGTCAATTTAAAAAATCTTACAATTAGAACGATATCATATCTCGAGTATTCATATAAATCATAAATATATCAATAATTTATTCAGAAAAAAACTTGTATAAATTATCATTTAATAAAGTCTTGGGGTATTCTAATATATTTCAAAGTTAGAAGAAATAGAGAGAAAAATAGAATATAGATAAAGAGTATTTTGAAGAGAGAAAATTCTCTTTCCCGGAAAGAAATTATCTTCGCATTTGGTGTTGAAAGAAAATCTCCGTTTCCTCAAACAGAATCATTGCTCGCAGGTGTAACATTCGCGGGCGCGCGAAAGCGTAACATATATGTTCTCCCTACCTCTCGCCCTCTTTCCCCTCTTCCTTCCCACCCTGCGACCCTCTGTGCACGCTATTCAGGCGTAACGGAGAGTTTAATTAATATTCGCACAGCGGGTTGGCCCGTTTGATTAGCTCTAGGTTGCGCGGCCTGATGGGCAGGCATGCATCCACGTAGAATGCACATAGGCGGAAGGGGATGAGACATAGATAGAGAAAGACAAAGAGAGAAGCCAAGAGAGAGAGAAAGAGAGAGAGAGAGAGAGAAGTAGGAGGCTACGCATTCCGAGAGCCTACGCGAACCAACTGTAATATCACAATCATAACCAGACCCCCTCGTTGGCTCGCGTCCGTCCATCCGCGTCTGTCTGCCAAAACGTCCTCACGCTTCAGCGATATCAAAGAACTGCTGGCCGCTCGTGACGTTTACGGTACGCACGGTGTCCCGCAACCGGTTAGCGTTTTCCGCTCTTCGCCGACCGCGTGGTCGGTTATGAGCGCGATACATGCAGTCGATACGTGGGTCTTGCCTGTGAGGAATTATTCACTAACGAAGCTTGTCGTTAATTAATCGCGTCATTCTCAAGCAATTCCCGTATTCTTGCGTTCTTGTAAAATTCAATATGATAATAATATAATAATAGTAATAATAATAATAATAATAATAATAGTAATAATAATAATGATCTCATTAATATTAAATATTGGTTAAAATTAATTTCATTTGTATAAAATTTCGATGAATATTAGTTAAAATGTAAATAAATATAAAATATAAATATTTAAATATTTTATCTATAAAATTTTAGAATTACCGGGCAATTTTTCTATGAAAAATATCTAGTTTTTCTTAATTAACGCTTAATAATATAACAGAATGTGTGCAGTAAAAAATTTTCACCGACGTGTTTCGGAGAGACCTTCTAGGAAACGCGCGGATATAATATTTTGCAAGAGCGATGAATTTTCTGTGACACACACACGCGGACTCCAACGGGAACGGCAAGAAATAAGGCAATGAATGCGGGACCCCGAGAATCGAGGGATTTACCGGCCCGAAACGAGTCGTTCGTTTGGCAAGGTGAATCCACGGAAGCTTCACCGTATCTCTTCCAACCCCCCTCCTGTTTCCCTCCACGCTGTTCTTCTACCGCGTTGCAAGGTGGTCAGCGGAATAAAGAAAATAAAGATAAAGAGATGAACCGAGACAGCATCAGGACGTATGAGTTGCGCCAACGCAATAGCGCGAGCTTGCTTTACGAAGTGGACGCCTACGTTTATTGTCGTAGTATAATATCCTCGGTGAATCATTCACTATGGCCGAGAGTAGGTACTTCTTCTTCTTTTTCTTCAGTCGCAGCGAGTCGGGATGACTTCTCATGCAATCCCATGAACGCTGCCATAGAGTTATATTTCGTGCGAAATGTATTTTTGTACCAAGTTAGAATAAATCTTTCAATAATATATAATATTATAATCGCAATATTGGTATAAAATAAATGTTTTACATATGATAATAATGAATAATGACGGATATACACAATTAATAAAAAATTCGTATTTTATCTAGGAAGATCTAATTTATTGTTTACGAACATTCGCATTCGTCATATAAGTCGTTTTATTTAAAATTTATAATAAATTTTTTCTCGTCAAAGACACCTGAATGTAAGTATTCGACGGATTATTTTCGTATAAAATAGAATCGCATTAGTTTCTTCAGGCAGAACTTTAGTAAACCTTTGTGTGCGTTTCGACGGAGATAAACACGATTCTTTTTATAAGCGAGCTGTCCATTCGCGTTGTGTGTTCCGAAAATAATTCCAGTAAAACTTTCACAAACGTGTCTGAGCACGCCAAGTTAAACACTGAGCTGCTACCGCTCTTGTCGCGATTCGCGCGCGTCTTTATCCACCACCCACGGGCTGGCATAAAACTCGAACTTTCGCGTCCTGATCTGAATTCGATGTGGCCGCCGAAGAAACAAACGGTACGCCCGCCATTCCTCACGACCTCTTGGTCCAGATTCTTCTTCTTCTCGTGGCCGCGAAAGAGCCAGAGAGAGAGAGAGAGAGAGAGAGAGAGATCATGCTTGCCGTTGAATAAGATATCGGTTAAGGCTGTACTGGACGTGTTTATGAATATTGGCACGTTGGCGAGCGGGTCTTTCGGGCTGCCACAAAGGCGAGTGCTAACATAAGTTTCGTGCTCCGCCGAGCTTCGAACGCGCAGCCCCTTTCAGAATCCGAAGCACAGAAATTATTATATTAGCTCTTTGCTCTGTCGGATTAACGAGTTACTGGAACTCTTGTGTTTCGACTAAACGCGATTATCAGCCTTTGCAAAAAGATAGACGAATAAATTGTTTTTTTAGTTCAATACTTGAAAAATCTTCAAAGATTAGTATAAAAAAATTTGAGATATTATTCATGTAAAATAAAATATATTTAAATAAAGATTTTGAATCAACGTCGCGAATATTTATTTTCCAAATACGACAAATCGCTGATTGTCGAAAATATTATGTATAAATGATATAATGATAAGTCTCAAACCCGTTTGTGGCCCCAGCACGCGCACGAAATCGACTCGGGAAGTTCGCGATGGATAAGAAGAGAGTGGGGCCCGACGGTTGGTTTCCTTTTGGATAAAGTCCGACTACATCGGCGGTCGAAAGATTACAAAGCAACCTGCGCGAGCTCCGAATTGAAATTGATAGCCGCCTCGTTTAGGCTACCACGTGCAAACTGCATCCAGGTGCACTTATAAAATGAGAAAGAAAAAGATGAAAGGGCGGAGAGAAAAAAAGGAGAGAAAGAGGCATGGATTTTGGCAGGAAATGAACGATCGATTAAGAAGGAACATTAAGCAAAACGATATGAAAGTGAAAAAAGAAACTGAGCGGAACAACATCTTGTAATATGCAAGCAGGGAAGGATGCATCATAATTGAAACGAAATGTGTAACCGCGCGGAAAATGGCAGAGTAATCAAACGCTGTTATTAAATGTTTTGATAAATTTATATATAACCTTAGAAATTATTTCGTAGAATATTCATAATGAATACCGTCTACTCGAACCTCTGTGTTTACCTGTTACATTATATCGTTACTAATTTTACTTTTATTGTTACTTTCACATTACTGCTTGCTTTTATAATAATTAAAAAATTAAAATTTAATTTTATATACCTTTTTTTATTTAATTCAATTTTTTATGAATATACATATACTAAATATATATTTTTTAACCTAATATGGTTCTGTAAAATTTTTTATTACCTAAGTTTTAAAAATTATATATTTAACATATAATTGTTAAAATACTGAAAGGTTGTAAGTCTAATATAGAATAATATATTTAGAAATTCCTCGCTAAATGGCGGGGAACTAAAAACATCCGGGACACACTTTTATGTCGCGGGTCTCATTTTTTTTCGGAGCAATGGCATTTCCGCGTCTGGGCGTAAATCGCAGCCGCTTGTCGGGACATTTCGAGAAGGTAGGGAGGCGGAAATCAGTTCGGCGAACTGTGGCCCCTGGGTCCTGTTGTGTAAATGAGGGATCGTAAAGAAAGCTACACAGTATCAGCTACACACCTCGGACACCTACCGAAACGTTGGCTGGTGCTCCGGTCGAGACCCCCCGTCGCACGGTCTCCCTTAAATCACGGCTGTTTGTAATTAAGTGAATGAATGGCCTGTATCAGAGTTAATATTTGCAGCATGACGTATGACGGTGCCGCGGAGACAAATCCCTTATATATCACCGCGCTTTATATAAGTGCCCCCTTCCTTCGCACCCCTTCTCGACGGCTGACGACTGCTGTGAACATCCATCGACACCCTGACGATAGCCTTGTTCGATCGCGTCGCGATTTATTTCGTGGACGAGTGATCGAGAGATTTGAGAGTGGTGCAAATGGTTCTCCTTTTGTATCGCGTATTTTATATCTTGCTGCTCGTAAATCGTGTTGTTAGAATTAAAGCATAGCTTAGTTGGAATCTGAAAATTGAATTCACGAGCTCTTCGATTCTCAATTTTTAACATTCTTTTGTCAAACTTCACTAATTTTTAGATCTTAAAATCCTTAGATTCGCCGAATTCTGAGATCTTAGAGAACTTTAGGAGCCCAATCTAAAATTCTGAAATCTTGAATTTTTAAATTTTCACCATTTTCCAATTTTTAACTCTGGATTTCTAAAGTTTCGCTGACTTTCTTTCACGTATTCGAATTCTTAGAATTTTGAAAAAATTATACATATCTTTAAATGCTCAGATTCTTAATTTCTTAATATTAAATATGTTCCAAGGAACTTTAAAATCTTTTTATGTATAACTCCAGCTATAAAACTTCTGAATTCTCGAAATCTTTAACGATCGCATCTATATCTTCTCGGATCTTCACATCCCCCGTTCTTGACAAGCTTCTCTTGCCACCTGCGAGCTCGTAGGCGCGTTCTTATCACCGACATCGGCATCGTTCCGACGAAATCCGGCGCGACGGGAGAGCCGCTCTTCCTGTTTCTCGTTACACCGGGATTTACGCAAATTCTCGGGCGATAAATTCATTTCGACGATCCGCAATCTCGAGAGCGAATCACCTCGGGCGAATGAGGGGGACCTCGACGATCTCTCTCTCTCTCTCCCTCTCTTCCCCGCGTATTCCCAGATTCGCACGCACATGTATGTCGTGCGTGAGTGCGTGCATGCATGCGTGCGGGTGGCCGGAAGGGCAAAAGATGCAGGAGCAAGCACGACGGAAGGCAGAAAGGAATGTCTATATGAAACGACCGTCGACGCGGTGACGCGTGATTCTGCACATCGGCCAAAGGAAAGATTACCATCGCTCTGCTTTTTCCCAAAACTACAACCCCGCGTTTCTCTCTCTCTCTCTCCCACCCGCTTTCCGAAACGCTCTAGATGCTCTACCGTGTGTGCCGCCGGAAGATTCTTTGATATTAAGCGCGTGTGAGAGCCCGAGGGTTCTGGACGGCATCGCGATATTAACGGCTCGATGGATGAGCAAGGAAAACAGACAGGATCAACGGAATATCCGAGGTCCTGAATGTTGATCATCCACTCTGCTCGACATGATTTATTTTCTTATTTGGAAACAAAAGAAAAAATCATTGAGAAATCAATATATGTATTAAAATGAGAAGCTTTGATTTTATTATTGAATTTTAAAAACATAAAATACTATTTTACAAAAAATATATTTATATTTTTATATGAAATAGAAAAAATTATCCAAAATTACATGTACAAATACATATTATTATTATTGCTTCAACATATTGAATTACTGATCGCGGTGTAAATTCTTGCAGAATGCCGAATTATAGATTATTAGAATTATTAAAAATATAAACACGAATTATATAATTATTCACGTGCGCGAGTGTACTATGTGTCATATGTATTTGTATACATATTATTAGACAATACTTTGTATTTCATAAAATTTTTTATACTAAAAATTTTCTTATCCTGATACTTAATTCTTAAATTCTGCGATTAAAATTTTAAGTTTGTATCAATATTTTTAATAAAATATTTTTGAAATTGAATGACAAATTATATTTAAGGTTATATCACAAAATTTCCTGTTTTAATACACATTCCTATCTTTTTTAAAGTTAAGAAAATTGAAGATAGAAGCATTTCTTTTATATCTAAAATTCAACGGCCTTATAAGCGGCCTTACAAGCGTCCCCTTATATGATCGTGCAATTGCAAATCGAATGCTTCTCTTCGCGCAGCCATCGCGACCGTCCCTCGGCTCTTCTCTTTTTTATTTTTCCATCGCACTTCTTACGTCTTGAGGCGGCGAGAACTCTCGCGGCGGCCCATAAATCTCTTTCGAATTACCGGACGACCGTCGCTCCTCGCCTGCGATTGCCGTACGCAGGTGACGTTTTTTGATCAGAGAGCAAGCGAGCTCTCTCTTTCTCTGCCTGCCGCGGGGCTGTAAAAGCGAATTAGGCGACCCTCCTACAGGTTTTTCGCTTCGTCCTGTAATACGTCTTCGTCCTCGCCCCTCGTTCTCTCACGAATGTCGTTTTACGTGCAAACGTGCGACGTGAAATTCATACCGTGCGATAACTCGCGGTGGAATACACCTCGCGCTTATGTCCTTCGCACAGCGAAGGCGTCGTCTACGACGACGACGACGACGACGACGACGAGAGAATGGAAATTTGGCGGGAGCAACAAGGTAAGATAAAAGGACAACGTGCTGTTGGAAACCTGGGGAAGGCGGGGATGAGACAGGAGAGGATACGTAAGCACTAAAGATACTCCGGTATGCATGAAAGGACTCTCGTCCTCGGTCGGCGGAGCCCCTTTCGCGCGAGTTGCACTTACCGAGGCGCACCCTCGTGCTCTTATATCCGTAACTGCCGAACTTATGGCACGGTATCTAGCGTAACCTTCTGGGACAATCCACGGCTACTGCCGTCGTCTACGAACGGGAGAGACGTAAGACGTGCTCGTCTTGTATTATCCCGACTGTTATGATACTATCCGTATTCGATATATGATTTCGTAGATGATAAGAAAAGGGACAGAGAAATTAAATTGAGAAATTTTAGGTGTGAAAAAAGGATGGAAAGGCAAGTGAAACCTTTAACAGAAAGCAAAGCTAATATATCTTGAATTCTCAGATTAGGATAAATAAAGCGTGAATAATTTTTGAAATTAAATAAACGATATCGAGATTAATATAATTTTTCTATCGAATTGCATATAATGTATATATATTTAAGTAAATGTATACAAACATTATATATAATATTTAAGAAAATAAATATATTAAAATAGATACTGTTGAAAAGTAGTTATCGACACAAGGGAAAGTCAACGAACAACTTTGCTTCCGCCGATTATGCGAACAAATTAAAAGAGAGAATGAGGAAGTTGTTCGGGTGAGATACACGACAATAATATGATTTTACTACCTCGCGTACCGCTTCGTCCAGTGTTTGCTAATTCTTTATTCTAATGCATGTTGGCTACGTAAGTTTTCTTATAGCGATGGACAGCTGACATTAAAATACGATATGCCGTGTATACGTGACAGTTACTTCGATGTTTTATTGCTCGCTTTATTTCCTATAAACTGCAACTTCTCCCTATGAGTTGCGCCATGGCGTATAACACTACATTGCGTACCGATTTAAGATTGAATGACGATGTTTATAATTCTATTGAGATTTATTATGAAATGCTTCTCTCTTCAACATATTTTAAATCCTTATTATCTTCATTTATAACTCAAAACCATTGATGTACCAACATTTTTGTTAAGAGAAACTTTACTTTAAACGAACAATCTATCGATGAGAGTCTCAGATGGGTTGTGTATTTACGATTTTATCATAAACGTATATTATTTACGTTTCTCGCAAGAAACTACTTATTCAAGTAACATTAAATTAAATGTCAATTTACGCAAAGATGATAAAATGTATGCAGTGGTATTTAAAAATGTAAATTGAAGATTATATCAAAAGTCAAAAGAAACTGATAACAAGTTATTCTATTATTCTATTATAATTTTTCTCTATAAAGAAAATCTTTCTACATCATTAAAAAAGTATTATTATCTTCTTTTATGCTCTGCATATAATTTAATTTTTTCTAGAATCACTTTTGTACGCGCGATTAATTCAGTTAACGTCCGAGCTAGTTTGCATCAGGAACGGAGATTTCCAAAAGGGTGCAACGTGATTGTCGGGAGCAAGTCGTTATCGTTTCATTACGCGCGTTTAAGCCAGTTAATTGTTAAGAACGCTTACTTCCATTGTTTTCATGACTTAAGTTATTAATAAAACGAGCACATCAACCTTATATGATGTCCGAAAATCATTATAACCGAAAGAAATCCTTTTATTAATCAATTTGAAGTTTCTCATTCTTCTTGAGAGCTTTTTTTTACACATGCACAAGTTTCTGCATTATTTAAAAAAGTTGTGCTTTTAATTATTATAAATAGAATTTAATAATATATAATTCGCATCTATAGAAAGTAATATACATATAATAATAAATAATCTCGCAATATTATTGTAATAGTGATAAATCGATAGAAATCTTTAACAAGGTAAATAGAATAATTATTGACTTGTTGATCTTTTTCTAGATATATGCGTGACTATCTTATATTATTATTGAAACGGATAAATCGCGCAGAGAGTTCGCGCCTTTCACTTTGCCCAACGGCACACCTGTCGTCCCGATGATACCGATCTTAATTGAGTGCTTCATTACTCAAAGACTTATCGCACGGGGCGTGCAAAAAAGCGCTAAAGCGAGTGGCGAAAGATGCGCGGCGGCGATACGTTAACGCAATATCCGGCGCAACAATCGAGTGTATTAACATACAAGTGAAACCGACAAACAAAACTCGCGGCCTAATTAACATGGAAATATTATCTACTCACAAATCATACGGAGACCCGTTTTTTTTCGACCTTCTTTTTATTCTCAGGAACATGTAAGGCTTCGTCGAGAGCGAAATATCTTGAATTATCCACGATCCCACACACGCTACCTCCGAGATTGCGCAAAAATCTTGAATCTTGAATAATTACATCAGGATGGTTATAATTAATATGGTAATGTAAAAACTTATATAAAACTTCAATTTCTGCAGTACGATGATTTTGATAAAGGGATATTGCATTCTTATCACAATTCCATTTAGCAATAATTAATTACGAAAAAATCCTTGACACACAAAAATCCAAAATATTTTGGATAAATTTTTAAACGAGAAAGAAAAGAAGATAAATCAAAAACATTTTCTTTCCGTCCAAGAGTGTGATCCAAGTTCGTGCGAATAAGAACAGAAACGAAGGATTTCGCAATTTCGTTTTTTCGATATGTCACTCACCTCGTCCTCGACGAGAGGGAATGTAAAATCGCTATTAAATGCTTGGCCCGGCTCTAAAAATACGCGCGCGCGCAGCGATATGGAACGTAATATAAAATAATTGTCCGATCGCCGTCCGGTTTTAAAGCAATCTCGCGAATCGACGACTTGTCGCTTGCGTATCTGTGTCGTTCCAAGGTTTTACTGCCGGTCGACAATATGTTATCCCTTACCCCTGGCAGCTGATGCGACGGATACCTCTCTCGCTTAGGTTGATTGGCGCTGACTGTGACGCCGTAGTTAAAAGGAACCAGTTCTTAAATATGTCAGAGATGATCGTGCGAATCATCGTCGAGAGCAACTATGTGCGCATCTACAGGCTCTTTCAGACTTACAGACTCTGAACAAGATCGCGATCGTTCATGCACGATGTAATATTTGTGTTATTGTTGTCCAACTATTTATTTTAGTTTACTTTTATTAAATTTGTTTTAGAAACATTTCCCTCGTGCGTAGATCATATAAAATAAACAACATCGTGAATATATGGAAAAATTTATGTGATGATTATTTAAGTGCTTTATGATATTTCGAGACTCGTAAGAATCTCTTATGTTAATAGCCATAAACATCTTCGATCCTTCGTCACGATTTAAAATAATTATTAATTGTCGATAAAATCTTCCTCTGATTTCTGCGGCCAGATATCTCAGAATTTCTATCCCTTCTCCGAGTTCTATGTGAAGCAGCCTGTATAGAAAAAATTCTGAGGCGCGTCCACTTACTTAGTTCTCTACCTGCGGCGACGAGAAGCGTCTCTTAAGGCGCGCGGGTTATTAAAACCGCATCCGCGGAATGACGGTGGGAACTTTTAATACCACTAAACGCTAGGATTTACGCACAAACTCACCGAAAAGATAATATTTGTAAACTCGGATTTCATGCAATTCCACACTGTGCATTTAATTAAACAAACGGCTTTTCGCGCGCGCGCCGCCGCCGCTGGGCAATCGTAGTATGATAATTAAAATTATACGAGACAAGGGTCAAGTCATGTACTAACAATGCGACTGTAATTAAATCGATTATTACTCGAGAGGCACAAGATTTTGCGCGAATCTATTTGAGAATAAAAATATAACGCTGCAACAAAAATTTCAAACTTCTATGAAATAAATTGAACGTGATTATGTCGTGATATCAATCCTAGATAGAAATTTACAGTGAGATTTTATTTAAGATAATTTTTCAACGAGAAGAATTCTGTCTAAAGAGATCTAAGTACTGAATGACTCGATTTATGTGCACGATTACTTCGTTCGAGTTTTACGGTTGTTAATAAATAAGCCCGAGATTCCCGCGAGAGTCAGGTGCAAGGAAAGCGATCGCACTCGTTAAAACGCGGATTGTGAAAGCACGGGGTATAAAATCGCGGCTACTCCCAATGTAAATCCAGCGTTTAGCGCTAATTAAATGATCCTTAATCCTCGCCCCGGACCCCATAGTAATTGCTCGTCGCATCGCGGGCTCTTTTAGTACCTCGCGGCGACAGGTGCTGACCGTCGAGACGCGACGCGAGGCACCCGTCGCACAATGTTACATGCCTAAAGCTGAATTTACACGGTCCGACGTGAAATTGTCCCGTCATCAAATTATACCGAGTAATCTTCAAAAACAAATCTTTGTATAATTTTAATAGAAAAAAATGTATAATATACATGTTTTAAAAAGTAATGATATTAATTAATATGTTTGATCACTTTTATAGCAACATTGTATCCATTCTTCTTTATTTATAGCAAGATAAAAACCATAAATCTATTTTAACGCGCGTTGGCGTGTTTAGGAACTGGTCCCCGTAATGGTAGCGTCAAATTGTGCCCAGGTATAATTCTGGTTTAAACAAGCATGTCGGAAAAATCCGATAGTATCCTCCCCGCGGCGCCCATCTCGCTGCTGCTCGTACAATAAATATCGACATAATATTGGGTTGTTAAATTTTTTTAACAAGCTTGATGAAACGCGACGAGAATGTTTATAGTCGCGTTTAATATTCTTAGGGCATATTTAGCCACTTTACATTTATTTAAGATTGATGAAAACGTAATCTCTTGATAATGACTTTTATATTTATATATCCTCTCTTCGTCATATATTTTATACTATAATTTTATTTATTTATTTATATTATAATAAACTTATTTTATCATTTTTTATGTATATATATTTAAAATTACTTTTCTGCTTTAATTGTATATGTATATCATGACTTCTATGACGCAACAAGCGAAATATAAAATAAAGATTTAAAAAAGATACAGTGAATAACAAAATGAAATATAACTATATCTTTTTTTGCATTACTAAGGGATGACATAAATCTTATAACATTTGAATAGTCAGTAAGGTTAATATCATTATACGTGAGAGAATGCTTTGTATCGTCATTCACCGATCTTTTTCTGACCTCCGGCCGAGAAGCACCGCTGGAAGTCTACGATTTCTATCACGTATCTTCTTTCCGCTATTCCAGGCATTCCCGTTTTTCAATAGATTGCCATACAGCATTATAGAAAATTGGCGAAACCTAGGTTGAGAATTTTGCAAATAACTGAGAAATCAGCGTTCCATCTCAGTCCTTATCTAATCGTTAATGAAAGCTCGCACGGATATAAATTCAGAATTTAGTGTTAATTAAATGTATTTTTTAGAAGTGCTCTGTGAGTTTGTACAATTGCAATTTCAGTTTAAATATCATAAATTTTACACTTTAATTTAAACACATTTACTATCTTAAATACATTTATGTAACTCTCTCATTTTATTTATACACGTATATTGTATGCTTTTAACGAAGTTAAAAATCAAAATACAAATTTTCTTAAAACTATAGATTCAGCTATGTATATTGATGATATGATTAATTTATTCCTTCATTAGTGGCTTCGTTTGGCAGAAATTTATGTTCTAATTGTTCAAAACACGTTGCTTTTAAGCTAACAATAATTTAATCCGATGAATTCCACAAAATGGAAGACCGATCTAATGGTGGATGTAATTGCCATCGTCGCTGAGAGAGCGATTAATTATTTTCGTCGATCGGCTGCCTGTGTAACATCCGCGCTCGATAACGCGTTCAATCTTGCAGAGGTGCATCACGTGATTCCATAATTTTATTTAATCATGCTTCTCCTCGAAACTTCACTAACGCGGCTTTCGCCATTATCGATGCTCGAACGATGGTGCACGTGACGCGTGACAGATACATACGTGAAATTTTCAACGACTGCAAAGAACAACGTAATCAGACATACATCTTTTAAAATATTATTGCCATCTTAAATAAATGCACTTTTCAAAGCAATGATATATTTTACTGCGACAGAATGTCAAGTCAGTAATAATCAAATTTAAAAAAAAATGATTATTTGACGATGTACTTATGAAATTTGATTAGAATTTCAAAATTAAAGAATCACATTTTCTAGAAAATATTTTACTAAAATATTCTCTCTTTCTCTTTATCAAATATTCCTTTTTAATAAGAAATATTTACATGAAAAAGTGTTGTCTGAAATTATATGACATATATATATTCTTTAATTAAAATCACTTATCTTTGTATCGTAGAGAAAGTGTTCGGCAACACTTGTCAGTGAAAGCACCGGAAGGGTTACATCCTCGCGCGAATAAATCTCTCGCTGACGAAGAGATCACGTGTAGGACACACCGGGCCTTTGGGGGGAGATTCGCTCGCGCTTTCGACTTGCGGAACCTGTAACCCACGCCGTCGGAGACAACAGTTGCGGTAAATGCCTGACACCCGGTGGTCGTGGTTGATCCCCACCGCCCATCGAGATTTGGCTCCGCGTAACTCTTTCGGCTCCGCACGACTCCGCGTGAAAAGGAGGGTGCAGGAACTCGTTTCAGAATTCGCGCTTTCTCTCTCTCTCTCTCTCTCTCTCTCTCCTGGTTTGAGGGCGAACTCAGTTATTTAATTAA
The DNA here is from genome assembly GCF_047496725.1 of Anoplolepis gracilipes. Taxonomy (NCBI): domain Eukaryota; kingdom Metazoa; phylum Arthropoda; class Insecta; order Hymenoptera; family Formicidae; genus Anoplolepis; species Anoplolepis gracilipes. Next base: position 7,129,344 of record NC_132975.1, read on the forward strand.
AACCGGATTATATGTATACGTGGTGGCATCACGCCGTTATACTAGTGCCTACACCCTACGTCTGTAACCATCGGCGCTATCGATATATATATACTAATTGCCCTATCCGGATTTAAACGTGCGTAAATACTCGCACCGCCATCGACGGACTAATTACTCGCGGTTTGTATTTCGTTGAGAATTAGCGTGCGTTGAATTTTTGACAGCCGCGAAATCCGAGACAGATTCCGTGCGCGAAAAAAATAGACGGGCGAATTCGCATGGTAAACGAACGTCTATCATTGTACATATCTATAAAGTAATATCGGGAATTTCAGGTTATTATTATCTTAAAATAGATTTTTAGTAAAAATATTAACAATTTATATTCTTTTTAAGTGTTGTATAATTATTTGTTTAAAGTATATCTACATTATTACATACATATACATGTAACTATATATGAATATAATTCAAAGCCCTCATGAAACTTGAGAAATTATATAAATTAATTTCGAGTCTAGATTTATATAGAGATTGTTGAATCGGTACTAAATTAGAATAAATTTAATCTAGTTAAACTGATCCTAATATCGGTTTCACATTAAAATATTGTGATATGTGTATAATAATCTTTTTTAAAAAAAATTACAAAACCTAAGCGTTATGATTATTTTATCTTCTTTTTTTTAGTTTTATGATTCTTTGCGAAAGATCTTTTTTTTTTTACATTACTCTTATTTATTAAAATTTATTAAAATATAGATTTAGATTGACAATATCGTAATTATCAAAAGAAAAAGAACGATTTGTGTTGCAAAATTCGAAAATTCAGGTTGGCTTTTCATCCCCGTCGGCAAACGTACGCTTTAACCCCTTTGCAGACGCACCGTGCCGCGCTGCCGCCCTTCGAGTGTTCGCGTTGATGTTCTCTATTAAATCAAAGGGGCATTCAGATGGCGGCCGATGCGCCAGGAATCCAAATCGGGGCCATAAACCCTCGAAAGGCAGCGCTCGAATTGCAGCCAAATGTCTCTCGTCCTGCCATTACGCGGCCGTCCTGCTTCGCCCGCGAACTGCTACCGCGTACTTAACATTGAAGCAAATTCTTTCTTTCATTTCCAGAGAAGCGATCAACGACGCGAGATTAATTGTCATTCGAAACGCGAATTTTTATTATTATTGATAACCAGATTTTACAAATTTTATTGTTCAATCATATATATTCTCCTACATGATTTTTCGCGATACGATTATTTTTCCAATCGAGACTGGTTGAGGGTGTCCCTTTCAATAAAGGCAGGAAAACGGAATATCGAGTACAGTAACGGGCGCGGACATAAATTTGCAAGCGCATCTAATTGAAAGGGGAATAGAAGAACGGAATTCTCGGAGACGCTTCGCTTTTTTTAGGACAAAGAGGACGGGAAGGAGGGATGCATAAGTCGAGATAGAAATACGAGATGTATAGGGAGGGAGTATCGAAAGAAGGGAAGACGAAAGGCACCGTGTTTGCCGGACTGCTCTACGGGATATGTTAAACTGCTCGAGAATGTCGGCATTCCCTGAATAAACGACGAGTGAAGAGCGTGGTCCGGAAACGAGATTCCGTAAAAAAGAAGCGCTCAAATGTGCGAATTTCAAATATTGGATTACTTTGCGCGGTGGATTTTACGTACTTATCAATCTTTTCATGTCATTTCGTATTTTTATTTGGAATTCAAGTATTATCGCTTTTTAACAATATATGAAAATATAAAATATAATAAAATTAATAATTTTTTAGGTCATATATAATTTTAATTTTAGAATTCTATATTTTATTTTACTCTCAGTTATTCTTATAAGTTTATCTACTATTTCTAGTTTAAATCTCGTGTAATTAATAAGGAAAGTTAATCTTTATAGGATTTCTTGGAGAAGAATTAATGTTTCAAATATACAGAAAATCATTTTTATATCATATTTTTTTTATTGAGTTTCTTTTAATGCGTTACTTTTTCATTATGTATATATTAAGATATATAAAATTAACACACTTAGTCATCAGAAGTCAGCTTTGTCTTGAAATAATTGAGCGTATATGATTAATGATATTAGATTGTGTTTTACTGATTTCATTAGTGATTATAAGTATTAGCTGTAACGTAATAATTAAATATCATACCTTTGAATAGACTTTGATCTATGGAAGTATAATTTAGTTGTACTATATTTCTCTAGAAATTGAAATGATCGACGTTTAATTTGATTGATTGGCGATAGTCCACATTCGTCAGATGAAATTAGTGAGCTGAGAATATTAAATCACTTAAATCACCTTTTCTCGTCTTCTATATTTTGATTCCTATTACAAATTGCAAACATTCATATCTATAATCAATATGAAAAAGATATAATTTAGTCGTTTCAAATTATTTGATGTAATCGATAAAAAAAATAAAATTTGAGAAACTGAAAAAGACAAATCTCTCAGAAATGTGATTAAAAAGTAATAAAATTCTCATCTCTTTCTGTTCGTATGAAAAATATAAAAGTTTTTTATTTTTAATTTAGAAAACACATAATTAATTAACATATTTAAAACTAAAGTTTAAAAAATTGACATTAGTATGACATTTTTATCGCAAAAAATTAAAATTTAAAATCAGAATTTTTTATTATTAAAAAAATTTAATTTTTAATATTTAAATCACCTTTTTAATAATAATCGATTAACCATCTATATTCCTTTCTTTAATTCACGAAAGGCGATGTTTCTGACGACGTAAGAAGCCGTTGTGACCTTATCGCCCGTTATCATTAACGGCCAGAAGAATGTTGAAGGGGGTGATTCGCGTTTAAGGACCACCGTCTGCTGACATAATTAACGGAAGCGACGTCGTTTTCTCGCGGAGTGGTGGTTCGCAGAGGTTGCGAAAATAAAAAGAAAAATCTAAGATAGAAGAAAGAAAGAGATGTCGACAGCTGGCTAAGTCGTGTGTTCTTTCGTATCTTCATCTCGTCTATTCTTCTCGCAGTAGCTTCCATCTTTGTTGTTTCTTCAAGCTACATCTGTGCTCTACGTCTTATCGCACGTTCACCATTTTCGTTAAATGTTTTCACTTCTGTGGGATTCTCGAAAGCGCGACATACGACGGCGCTTTCCAGCTTTCTCTGGAAAATATTTTCTCTTTGTTTCCCCGACTCTCTTCTCTTCGTTAAGAACTAGAAGAATGTGACATCTGCCATCGTATGTATTTCTCCACGAGGTGCGCTCACAATTTTCGCGCTCCTCATGTCAGTTCAAAAATTCTTTTTGAATTCTTTTTTGGAAAGAGTCTAATTTATGGTTATATCCCTTTCTGTATATTTTTAGTTAGCAATTTTTTTTTACATTTTATTTTGAGAGATATAATTTTAATTGTCAGAGGAATTTTTAAACGTATAATATCTTGTCGATGAAAATATCTTGAGACCAAGAAGTTAACAACTTTCAGAAACCGCAAAAGAATGAGAATTTTTTAGTTTTGATCGCGACTGCCGGGATTTTGTTCGCCCTCGACTTCCTCCTCGACGCGAAGTCTTTTCTTTCGATTAAAGGACAATGCCTTTCCGCCACCGCCGTTCTCGGGTCCTCTCGCGAGGCTATCTCTCCGGCCGTGACCATAACTGTGCTATCATTTACACTTAGTCCCCTTTAGAGCGGCACCGGGGTAGCTCCGAGATAGAGCGGTCGCGTATCTTTAATTAAAAGAGGCGTCCGCTACCTATCTGCCTCTACCCTGACGCGAAATAAAAAGACGCGACCGTGTGTACAGAGGGTGTCGCGATATTAAAGCACCGCGCGAGCCAGCCTGAAAGACTCGGGATAAATAAAGATGTTACATTGTTCTTAACGGCCAATCAAGGTGCAGATAAAATCCCGCGCGCCCAACTGATTCAGAATATCGCTTTTCTTTACTCTCATTCACTCAATCAGGCTTTTTTATTATCTTATTTAGCGATTTTATTTAATTAAAAAATGTAACATCATAAAGCGATATGAAATAAAATTAGCTTTTTAATATTTAAAAGTTAATAAATTCTTTTGCATTTTGGTTGCAAGTCATATTCTTTACAATAAAACAAAAAGATAGACAGGGTCATTATTTTCGAATCATGAAATTAGATTTAAGTTTTGTATTAATTATTTCTATAATATGGCGTAAACCAAAAAAAAAACGCATAAATCCTTATATATTGAAAAATTTTAGTTTTTTTTAAGAAAGTGGAAACTCTGTACTTGTGGATATTTCAAATTTTTATTACCTAAATGTTATTTGTTTCTTTTCTCTTGTTATGCATAATCGTGTAAATTAATAAGGTATTAAGTATAATAGATACATTAACAAGTGAATTAGTGATAATAAAATGCATGATAGCGGAAGATATACGAAACAAAGATCAGATTGAAAGAGATCCGACGGAAACCCATAAAAAATTACGCCTGTTATCTTCTTCCGGTCACGCCTTGCTTATATAAAGACTATATTAAAACGAATAAAAATGAATAAAAATAATGTTTTTGGTTCAAAGAATTATTTCATGGCTTCCTGACTTTAATTTCAACCGCCCATAATTTTTTTCTCCCCAGCGTGGCTGCAAAATATATATTGTCCGACTTATTTTCTTCATGCATTAATTTTTTGCTCTATCTGTTATTTATATTATTAGAAAATGTTTGTTAACGAGAAATTATTTCTCATCTGCATTATATTTTGATACTTCGATATCTATTTTTTTCAAAAGAAGCTTGACATTCGTATTCTTCAACGTTACAGTGATATTCATCTTTTTTTCTCTAGTTTTTAGTATTCTTTTTATGATTAACTTTTAACAAAAATTTTTTATTTTATTTCTAACGCCTTTATATATCTTTCTCTCTCTGAAAAATGGTTCATATGATATGATATCATAAAGAAAACGAATTACACATATAATTTTGTGAAATTTTAATTTGTCATATAAACGTTGATTATATCTATGTATGTTAAATATCATAATATTACAAATCTTGCTTGAATATATCAGGCTTTTCTTTTTTTTTTTTTTTTTTTTTAGTTATCGAACTATATTGCGTGCCTTCATTTATTCGCATAAAAGTGCTATAATGAGGCTGCAATGCGAACACAGCGCGAAAATTACAAACGTAGTTATAGACACTATATCGAATAATGTCCGCGTCTGCCAGAGGAAATCACGGCAGAATCATCCAATTAACGAAATACCTAATTTTCAATGAAATTCCCATTATACTGCATACAGGGATAAGCTTTAATATTAAAGCATTTTATTAAAACGTAAAATATTAAAACACTGTAATGCATCCAGACCAGCTCGTCAAATAACGTCCGTGTTTGTACTGCAAACGTTTCGTGCGCATTTGCAGTCCGGAAACAAATTATATCATTTCCGATTCTGCTTACCACCCTCGCAATCAGTAAATATTCCGCCGTACGAGCAGGAATTTAAAAGTCATCATCAGTTAGTCAATGACATTTATCGATATTTTAATTTTTATAATAAGAATTAGGTTGTTACTTACGTAGCCGGATGAATTCCATTATAAAATAAAAATTATGTTATTTTTTAACATCATATATTAATATGAGTTATTAAATTTCAGTCAAAATTATACATATTTGATATTCACGAGGTATATAAAAAAATATTACAATTTATATATATATATATATATATATATATATATATATATATATATATTCTATGTGATTGGTACTGCACAGTAATTTTTTTTTATCGTGATATTTTTGAATTTATAACTTGACAAGTAAAATATTATAAATGGTTTTATTAAAACGTCAATATATTATATTGTTTTTTTTAAATCAAATATAAATCATAGGTTATTTATACGCATTTACTTGAATTGCAGAAAACTCATCAAGAAATTTGCTAGCAAATAATTTTTTGACAAAAAACCTGTATATGTATATATATCGAGATTTAATTTAATTTATTTTAAATACAAATAATCATTATTACGAAATATAGAATAATAAAATGTATAATAAAAGCAAAAAGAAGATAGTGAATCAGACTTTTTTTATTTTAAGGATGTTACTTTGACACGCAAACAAGCCGTCTCTTCTCCGTCCGGAAACCGCGAGAATCTCGCGAGTTTCCTCGTCTATTTTTACAAGTCGATCCTTAGGGGTCAAGATTTGTGAGGGCGAGGGAGACCCCTTCTTTGCGCTGTCGACGTGAAACATTTGTCGCGATCAAATCCTCGTGGCTTCGAGCACCGGATCGTCGTCTTTTGTCAAAATAAACGAGCCAATCGTTCAAATGTGTGTTTAAAAGAAAAAGTTGAAAAATTAGAAATTTATTTGTTTTACGGAAACGTGTTATCATTCTTCTACGTTTTCTCTCGTTCAATATGATTTTGGTTTCTTGTTCTTTAATAATGTTTCATATCCTGTATTTTTTAAGTTACTTAACTTATTGAATTTAAAATTATAGAAATGCAAAAAATTAATAACGCTGATGGGGATTGGGAATTTTGGGTTGTTCATGGAAATTGTTCCATTCTATTTTTTGAAAAGACGTCACTGAACGTCATTGTTGGAAAATAGCAAACAGGTGTGAACGTTCAATAAAGAACGTTTATTTTCGTACGCTCTATGGAATTCGCGTCGGGAAGTAATATTTTTTCCTGATTCACCACATTTCTATTCGCATATTATGTTATACATTTTTATACGATATTGATAAAAGAGTTCTGTTCGAACGCGGAATTAATGCATAAAAAATTTACTCTTTCAAATAATTTGTCGATTAACAATAAGTATACAGACGATAATTTTCAATGGACCAACTATCGCTAACGTCAAACTATAGCAACGTCTAAATCAAGTAATAGATAACGATTAAAAAAAGATTAGAAAACAAAAACGCAATGAAACTTACAGTGCTGATTAAAATATTCCAAAGTTTGCGACTGGCGGTTTATCACCGGAAGGAAGACATGTTTTAAATGTGAGAATTTAATTTGTCACTCGTCTTGACACTGATGTCATTTAAATAGACATGTCTGCCTAATTAGATTTCCATGATAGCATCCATCGATTTATCGAATCTATTTATGACCGCTGTCGCCAGATGAAGAACGATTTATTATTACAGGATAGCGAGATCGAGATTTCGTTGTGTAAAGAGGCTAATTCTGAAATGGCGATAATTTGAAAGCTATTCAAACTAGAATAAGTACGATGTAGTTTAAGCCAGTAATATTAATGTGCTGCAATTTTTTAAAACTTCTTTTCTCTACAAATATTTTAACTTGTCAAACATTATCGCTACATATAAAGTCTAAATTTTGATACAATTTAATTTTTAATTATATTGGAAAATAAAGTTTGATTATTTATGTTTGAAGATTGTAACCGTTTATTTTTAATAATAAATATATTTTAACAATTATTTTATAGTAAATATTTTTTACGATTAATAACGTGTAAATTATTGTGCAATTTATAGTAATGATTTTTATTTAATTTGGAAATTCAATCTTTTAAAAGAAATATATTACGAAATATATAAATATTTCTACACCTAAAATGTTGAAGTTACTAATTTAAATCCCTTAGTAAAATAAACTTTTTTGTAAATATACAAAAAATATATTCTGCCTGGAATCCGTCTGCACAATATTTACAATAATTTAACAAATGAGCAAAGAAAATTCAGTCGCAAAAAGATGATCTCTTATGAAATTATCTGCGATGGAAATGCAATGTAATTGATAAATCTCGTCATTCCTAATTTTTTCGACTTTCTTCATTGCATCGTCGCGACGTTAATTCCGCCGACTTCCGTTATCCGACGATACCATGTTTGCAAGGCAGACTGCGATTATCATTCAGGAATTTTAAAGTACATGCAAAATGCATATACGCATTCACGCATCATCGATTCTGTGTTATTTTATTCCAAAGTCGCAATAGATTATAACCGATTAAGACTGATGAAGGAAATTCGAGGCACCTAATTATGCAAAGTACACCTAGATGTGTATGCTTTGCAATCGAGGTAAAAATCTATCTTTATATTTTACATTTTAAACTATAGTGTATTGCATAGAATATACTGAAAATTTGAAAAATATTATAACTAAATAGCAATTGTAGTTATAGAAGTTAATTATACAATGCATACATAATTTTTTTATAGTAAGAATACATTTTTTTATAATTATAGCTTGTTACAATGTTTTAGGATTAAATGTTTGGATAATTATATTTTAAGTTAAATATTTTTCGGTTAAAATATTAAATTTTACTATTGCCACATCCCTATTACAAATTAATATTATTCTCTAATATATAGATTATTTTTTAATAGTTTCCGTTAGAAGTAAAAGTGAAAAATATAATTTTGTGAATATTTTTGTGTGTTTTTTTACACACACGATCTTATACATTATTATTATTACGATATGTAAATTAAGATACAAGTTTAAATAGTCGTAAAGATAACACGTTACATTGATCGTACGGTGTGCTTTAATGTGTTTCTTCAAAATTCGTGGCAAATTCCAATAGATGACGAATGTTCAGTCTAATCTATAAATTTCTTCTAAATAATTTCGGGCGTTATTCTTAATCCCATAGATTAGAACTACAACTATAATATTATTTATAGGAAAGAACGAATGTTTTTTAATAATTTTCGATAATTAAAGTGCTCCACACAAGACTAAGAAATGCCGAGAAGCATCGCACGCTGAATAAAAGAAATAAATAGATGCAACTGAATAAAACGCAGCTTGGTGTATCCGGTCAAGGATGGACGATCGCGCGACCCCTTTCGTCTGTCTCCCCTATACGACTGTATGGCGACTCGCAATAAATATTTACCACCGTATAAAGGCTTTCACAGCATCCTCCCAGCATGGCGATGTTATGAAGCCGCTTTGAAATACGGTTACGATTAACGCGTAATTAAAATCAACCGTAGGAATCCGACACGTCGACGTCGGTACCGCAAACTTTTCCTATAAGTTTATGCATAGTTTACTTCTTCGAGCCGAACCTCTCGACACTATACGAGGTGTGCAGGATGCAGTTTTCACAGGACAAGTTTTCGCGATTAATTATGCATTCCCGTCAGAGTGCAAGACATGAGATAGAAATATTTTGCTGGAATACCGCGGGCTGTTTGCGTTGCTCTTTTTTCTCTCGCGTTCTACTCCCCTCTCGCGCAGGTATCTTTTCTCTTTTTCCCCCTTTTCTTTTACTCGCCGTTTTACGGAGCGATAAATTGCGAGTAAACGAGCCGGGTCCGTGTTGACCTACGGCGGTGGTTTTCGTTTCGCGACTCGTTTCTGGGCTTAATGCGATGCGCGCGTCTCGACGGCGATTCGTTGCGGAAAGTAATTACGAGGCAAGTTGAATACTTTTTAAATCGTGTTAGCCGATATCTTTCAAGAAGTGGAACGTCTTTTCCCCTCACTCTTCGGATGATTCTATTCTTTGACCGCGCTCGAGACGCTAAACCCTCATTTTCGAGAACATCAAAGACAGCCCTCAAATGCATTTAATTGTCAAATAAAAAAAAGATTTCTCTCTATTTTTACTTTCTTTGTTGCTAAAAAAACGTTTTATACTTTATATATTGCAGTATTAAATTTATTTTTATTTATAAAAGTTTAAAAGAAAATTAAGAAAAACTTGATTGTCAATGAATTTGGTGCAATTATAATTTGAAATTGTTTTTGCTATTATTATTATAATTAATAGGAAGAAGCAACTATATTGAGATAAGAGCTTGGATATAGCACGTTGACAAAATAAATTGAAAAATATTAAAAAATATTTTATATGTTTCCCTGTAATATTTTACGAAATATTATTACACTATAATTTTCTCAATAATTTGTTAATAATTCATATTGATAGGTACACTAACTAAATATTTATGCGATAAAAACAATCTCGTTATGCCATTTTTAATTATTTTGAATATTCTTCTGTTTTAGGCAAGAAGAAATTTCCTTCAGATCCATCTTGCTGTCCAGTATGTGGAGTGACAGTAAGGCCTCAAGAATTAGAACAGCATTTTGCTCAAGAACTTGATCGACTGTACAAGGTTTCGACGCCCTCAAGACCTCGATCTTCAAGATCAACCTTGCCGCCGACGCATCCCCAAGATCATCCCCATGGCCCGATGTTACATGCCCCATCGGCAGCGGATGGTACACCTCAAGGTAGATGGGAGACGTACAAAAGGATTAAGGCTAATAGACAGGTAATTTATCGATTATGTACTGTTTTAATTTCTTATTGATTACTATTTAGTATTTAGTGATATGTTGATGATTTCTGTTTAAGAACAGTTTGGAACATAATAGAACTACTAATTATTATATTATAATATGATAGAAAAAGCTTTTTAAAAAGCAAATTATGTACGCCAAGTACATAAAAAATATATAAACTTGAACAATAAATTGAAGTAATAAGAAAAATAAAAGATATATACTTACATAATGTGTCTTTACTATAATATAAAAGTTTCTCACTCACCAATCGATGCGCAGCAGCAAAATTGATAATATTGATCTATAACATACATATATAAAACATTATGTCCGAAATATAGCAGCGCACAAAAAGTTAACATTTCCAAAAATATTTAATAATATAATTTTTTAATAATAACATAATATAAACAAATATTTATTGGATAACAGGAATTTATTGGGATAATTTTAGAAATCTAAAAAAACTATTAGTTTTAAATAAAAACTTTTACAGAATTATAAATTTTATGTAAAAGTTTTTTTCTAATTTTCTCTAATAAATCAATTAAATAAATTAATTATTAATAAGTATAACGCACAATTTTCCCTGTTTTAATCTTTATTTTAATCCTGCGATAAGTACGCGTGAACTTAATCTAAAAATCATTTAAATCAAGGAGAAAAGACAATGAATAAAAGAAATCGATTTCTTAAGAAATATAAAGTAAGTTATATATGTTTTCTTATAGGTTTTGTGAGTGTTGAATATGATATATATGATGATATATATATCATACAGTTTTATTTATCTAATCTTATAGGAAAATCTTAAAAATTCTTAAAAGAATCGAAAATAACATAAATATAAGATTTAAATTAGAATTATTAAGAATTAAATAGTGCTTCAAATAATTAATATTTTGAAAAATTATTATTGTACGTATAAGAGTTAACGCATTTTTCTTCATTTCTGATTGATTATTAATAATTATGAAACCGAATCAATACATGACTATTTTCTCCTTAAAAATTAATATAACTTCTTTGAATATAATTAACAAAAAAATTGATCCAACGATTCGGATCACATAATCTAGAATCTAGAACAATTTGTTATTTTTCATAGATTAAATCTCGAGATTCCAAAAATGACTACAGTATTATTATAGTAATTGTATTCGAGTTGATAGCAGTCAAAACCTTATATAAAAAATTATATGAAAAAATATTATTAGATTTTTTATTGTGGTTCCAATTTTATAGAGATATTTTAACTAAAGTGACATTTTTAACTGATGAGTTTGACATAAGAAATTCAAGCAAATTAAACTTGATAGTATCTACGAACGATATGCCGTTAATCAGTCAGTTTTTATATACTTATATTTAGCGTTGCATCAACGCTATTGCATCATTTGATATAATATTTCATACAATGTACATGCATTGCTATCTTTTTTTCATGCAGGCTAGAATACGCGTTAAGAATCGGAAGAGAAAGGCGGACGAGGCGTCCTGTCCGGTTTGCAGCGAGAGGTTATCTGGCACCCCAGAGGAATTGAATCAGCATGTCGATCGATGCTTGAATAAGCAGAACAATGGAAACCCGGCCGGACAGAACGCGAATCTCGACGAGGAGGAGGTCGACGTCGAGGGTGATGCCGAGACCTTTGACGAATACGAATGGGCCGGCCAGAGAAGAGTGCGTGCCTCTTCTATGCTCGTCGGTGGATTCTCCGGTAAGTCTGTCATTTGTCAAATTATGGGAATTTATTATATATGCAAAGACAAATATGTACATTAAATGTGCGGTTTTAAGCACATATAATGTACAGTTTTATATTTATTTAAGAGTACTAAATCAATATAGAATATAAATGTACTTACATGGAACTGTAAAATGAAGTTTGATAATTATGAATTGTGTGATAGAATTTAGTTCGTATTCTGACACGAAAAAAAAAACATTTTATACTGTTCAAGATTAATATGGAACGTTATTTTAGTAGAATTTTTGTAGCGAAAATTTGTTTCACATTATTTGCGAATTTACAGACTTAGTAAAATTTTATCGACATTTTGACATGTGTATGTGAAAAGATGACTAAATTAAGGTTAATCTTAGATTATTCTTAATAACATTTTTTATTTTGTATGAAATACTTGATTAAATGTTGCATTTAGTTCTTCCAATATTGCATAATTACACATATTCAACTTTAGCAAAAACTCTCTGCTTTTAAGGTCTATATTATTGACATATTATTTACAGAGACAAATTATTATAAAAAGAAATATTATTTGTCAAGCATATAATAGCGATTACGTAATATGTTCTCAACTCTACACTTTCGCACAATCGTCATCAACGTGATAAGAGCTCGTGGTTCTTGCGCTTCGCAGCCGCAGGTCTCGCGACATCCTCAAGCAACCGTTCTAGTGGCGCCGGGGGCGGAGGCAATCAGGAGGACGAGGACGTGGACCTCGTGGTCGATGGCGACGATGTCGCCGAGTTCGGTCCGGCTCAATATTCCGAGGCGGACGTGGTCGCGCCGCGAATCGACGGCACGTCACGTGAACAGAAGGAGCGGGACGCCCTTCGCGAAGCTGTCATTTCGCCCAACACGCCGCACACGCCGCAGCAATTGACGCCGGATCCTGGATTGACGGCGCAAGGCCTGGTCGAGGTAAAGCCGGAACCGGGCACCACCACCCCCGTCGGCCAACAGAATGATCCTGACGAAGGCGCCTCAGTGTCGCCCAGGAGGGACGGCGACACGCCGGTCATGGAGGCGCTTCGCGGTCGAATCCGCGAGCTCGAGGCCGAGATGCGCGGACAACTCTTCAAGTGTCTCATTTGTATGGTGAGTTAATTAACGGACACTTAACTAATCTGAATAAGTGTATGAGTATAAGATAGTAGCATGTTTGCAAAACTGTGTCTCTGTCTGAGACATTTGAATCTTTAATTCTGAGGAGCAGAAAATCTGTAGTGTAAATTTGTTTACACAAATAAGAATTTCTATGAAAAGAAATCGTATAATATAAACATATAATATTTTTAAAGAAATATTTTATCAAACATGTATGAGCATTAGAAATGCATTTATTATTGCGCTTTAGATTTTCAAGGTAGGAAAATAAAGTCTCAAATTTAAATATTGCTTTTCGCTAACTAAAATTTTAAAAATAAAGAATAAAAAATATAAACAGTAAATAATAAGTTAATAAATTAATAAAGAAATAAATTAATTAAAAAAGAATAAAACTTAATATTGAAATAATTCACAAAAAATAATCTATAAAACAAATGAGTAAACGTAATAATGAAAATTGGTTTAAAATTCTGAAAAAAAAAACGATTATTGAACAGCTGCGTATAAAAATTGAATCGATTAACTTTCGAACGCTAATGGAGCACACGGTTATAATCGAGTCATCAAAATTAAATGATCGTTATAAATAACTAGTCGGTTTTAATACGTGAAAAATCAAATGGAACGAATGGTGAAAAATGGTTCGAAAAAACAGGTTTATCGTATTTTATATCATTTTTTACGTCCTTGTATTACATTAGACGCATTATTTCGTCGCGTTTTATCCGTATCTGGCAACGCGCGTTTCGTAACTCGTAAATAATTGTAACGATGTAAAACCGGCCCATAAAATTTGACCGCGTTTCCATTCAGGCAGCGACCTGAAATATTTAGATCGCCGAATAAATTATTCCTTAACACTGGTCGTACGAATTAACGAAGTAGCAAAGGAATATTATGTGTAATACCACCGCCGAGTGTTTCCATCGTTTGAGACGTAATATTACCTGTCCCCAGACTCGCTGCACTTTGTTATATAAGTTTCGCGATCACGCGAAATAACTCGTCGCGCGAGATAAGACGGTGATCTCGAAACCGTAATAAAACGCTCGAGCGTATCAATCAGCGGTTGTTATTTGTCAAGATAGATAAATGGCGAACGTATTTTCTATACTGGAAGGAATGTCGTTTATGTAACGACCGCTATAATAATCGTTTTAATTCATTTCACGAGACTCGCCGAGAGAGAGATACTGAACGAATGCTAGCTAAATGTCCGATTTGATTCTCGACCTCACAATCATTAAACCTACTTTATTCTACCTTGTCCGCGTTAGTGTTACCGGCCACACCACACTTGTTGCATCTTCGTCAGCGAGAAGTCGAACCGGATTAAACTTCTACACCGTATTAATCTAATGATATTAAAATCCTTCGATTGCAGGAACCATACAAGAAGCCAGTCACTTCAGTGTGCTGTTGGCATGTACATTGCGAGCAATGCTGGCTGCATACACTGGTAGGTCTAGTTTCTTTTTATAACAAATACTAAATTCTCTAAATTATCCTTTACATATATTTCAAACGATGAAATTAAATTCTTTCAAATGGAAAAGAGAATTTTCAGATTATTTTCGCAAAATGTCTAATTTTAAACTAATCGAGCCGTTATTAAGATTTTCCATACATACTACATTATTACACTCAAATAATTGTAATTGATAGATTAAATTCTGAATTTAATTTTTTTTTCTTTTATAATTATTTTGATTTTATCATTGATCAAAAAATTAAAATTTATTTTAATTAGCATGTATGTTGTGTCGAAATTAATATACTATATAAAATAATCTCTCACATTCTCAATTCTTTAAACTATTCTTACTACACATAATAAATAAGCATCTGAACAGTGAGGTGATGGTACCAGTTTTGAAATCGATCAAGAAATGAGATTTCTTGCTAATGTTGCAGGGTGCGAAGAAACTCTGTCCGCAATGCAACATGATAACGTCGCCGTCTGATTTACGGCGCATCTATATGTGAATGAGTCAGCCCGACATCCCTGTGAGAAATCCGCGATTCTCGGACAATGTTATCAGCGAGCGCGTCTTGCTCTTGTAAATATTTGTATATTTTTTGCGTTACGTAAATTAACTCTTTAGAATTAATATGTACGTTTATGCATCATAGAGCTAGTAAATTAACTTCGTTAGTTCGTAACAATCGTCAACCGAGCGTTGCTCTAAGATCATCCGATACAATTTTGTGCATCGATAACTATCGCGACCGTATTCATCTACAAATTCGCCGTCTCTCCCGAAAAGTTGTGAGGTTCGCGTTCATTTTTACATGGTTTTCTTCCGCACGTATTGTCAAAGTCGCGATTATTAAACAATTTCTTATCATATCAATTTGATGACTTTTATGATTCTGTCAAAGTGGAATATATATTCTGAAATATATTCCACTTTATATATATATATATATATATTCTGTTTTAATATTGACTTTTCAAGTTTGACTTTTTTTGATACTTTAAACACTTTTGCGACAATGACTCTTGCTATGTTCACAATCACGAATATGTTAAAAATAATTTCCTACAAATGTAATTTATAATTCTTTGAGCGTCAGCAATTACATCACATTGTATTATAAACTTCATCTATACGTTTGGATTAATAAATCCAGATGTTCGTCGTTTGTTAAACACGCGGTTAAACTGTCAGCGATATAATCGATCTTCATCGATAAAAAAGTCGCGCGTGTCGTGTACGCTCTACAATATCTTCGTTTCACAAACGAGATTTTACAGATTCTTAAGATTACGCGAAAGGACGACGCGAAAAAAAGCCGATCGTTATTATAATTTTCCTTTCGAACTTGAATGTGTTTCAATAAAATTTTGACAAAGTATTCTTTTGAGTGATCGGCCTTTTACGCGTCGGCCGTTCGATATAATTACCGAAACTTTTAGATCATCACCAAACCAGTCTCTCGCGATGCACCAGCGAACTAATGTAAATACACTAAACGGATCAAGAAGAGAAAAGTAAGTCCTTCGATCGCTGTTCTGTAATCGAAATAAACGATCATGGAATGTACAAGTATTGTCACGAATTATTTTTCTCCCTCGCCAAATATCAACGATTCAAATATTTTTGTCAAAGAAGAAGACTCGAAAGGTACGTGCAAAATAATACTTAATATTATTTTTGAATTATCAGTCTTGCTTAAATATATCAAAAAATAAATATTATAACGAAGAAGAATTTAAAAATTTTATAACATTGTTTTGCAGTATTTTCTTTTGTATGAAATTAAACGTCAATTAATATTCAATAAGATGTTTTAAAATACATAATTGATTTTTTTACTTAAGAATAAGTTGCAAAATAAATACAGATAAATCGCAAAACCGAAAGAACGTGATGGTATCTGAAATCTTTTAAATCTTTATTAATCGCTGCATGTTAAAACTTTTGTTTCGATATACAAATCTTCTAAACAAATGCCAAATGCGATTTTTAAAATAGGATTACAATTGAAAAATTGAAATAGTAAACAGAAAAATAGAGGAAGAGAAAGAGATAAATAATCTTTCTTTTTTTTTCCTTGAAGCGTGAATAAAATTCAACTGCATTGATACATCAATCGCAGTTCAATAAACAAATTCGAATGATCTTTTAAAAAATGCATTATGCGCGAGTTTTGCAAATGTCTAGCATTTAATTTCCGTTTCTTATCTCTGCATTACCGCTCTGATTAAAGCGGACGCGGCACCGGCGAGAAGGCTCGCAGGGAGAGAGAGAGAGAGAGAGAGAGAGAGAGAGAGGAGGTCATCGCGCGGAGGTGGAAAAAGGGTCACGCAAAATGGCGCGTCGGGTTTACGAGCTACTATGTAATAGGCGACGGGAAGTGGCGGCGGAAGTGGAGATGGCGAAGACGGAAGTGGAGGAGGTAGCCGACGGCGGTGAAAGTGGCGGCGAAGGTGGAGCTCGACATTGCGTCCTGTATGGATCCGCGCGGCGGTCACGAGAGGAGAAGGGAAAGAGTGCAGTCTGGGGGGATGCATTTAGGGTGCAAGAGAACGACGGGGGTCGTTCGACAAGATGGTGGCTCGGTATGCGAGCGCAACCCCCTGCGGCAAAAAGAGAGTGTCTCTATGGAGTCCTCTCTCTTACTTCGTCGAAAGATCGTTACACGTTAAATAAATGACATGTCATAATCGTGGGGGAGGTGCATGTAAAAGAGATGTGTCGTTTATAATATTTATAGATTATTAATTTAATTGATAGTCGTAGGTGTCACAATGATTAAAAAGGTGCTTTTATTTGGTTAAAACTGCAACTTTTCTAATTTTCTAAAAATATTAGATACGTAAATAAAGATAAAAATAGGAATAAGGTGTATTAATTTTTTTCAGTCGCTATAGTAAACTTTATTATTGGAATTTATTCTTTAAAACAATGTTTATTATTCGATATGCCTTAAGTAAACAAATTGATGATCGTATATTCGCAAACGTGAACCATGGGTGAATAATTTTTACGACATTCTTTGTTACACACTAATAATCCTATTAGATTTATACTGCGCTTTTATCGTCATTCCAATGTAGCTTAATGATGTTTTCCAACCTCGCTCCAATTCCTACGCTCCAGTTTTATCATTATCATTAATCTAATATTCGCGCCTGCTGGATCGGCCGTTTTGAGATCCAACCGGTATCACGTTTCCCATTTAGCACTTTTACCAGCCACTTCAAGTTACCTCCTATCGTAAATGCGTTCTGAAGAAGGTGAACTGTAGAAAAATCCGCTAACTGTAGGTTCACCTCGATAGGAGATAGTCGATAAAGGAAAATGTCGGGATCGCTCCCGGAGGTAGATGGTGGTGGTGGGAAAAGGAGACAGAAACAGAAAATGAGAGAGAGAGAGAGAGAGATCCAACAAGGCGCGGTTGCGGAAAAGGTCCGGGAAATCCGATCCAACGACATACCTCCCGAAAGATGGGCTCGTAGGTGGAAACGGTGAAAGCTCCGCCTCTCTCTACGGTATTTTCCGTCGCGTCGCGACGCATTTTCCCACTTTACGCGCGAATTCACGCACGAGAAGCTCGTTTCCCCGCAGTCAATCCCGTGAAATGCTGTGAGAGAAAGAGAGAGATATGTTCCTTCTCCTCCCTCCGTCTCCTTCTGAGTCATTGAACTCCATTCCAACCCGCTGCATAGAAATGAAACTGTTCAGCGTATCGTCAAACTGTCAGCGATACTTTGTAGTGAATGAAGGAAGAAGAAATATTATTGTAAGATGTGAAAACCGATGGAGGAAAACAGGAACAAGATAAGCGATTGTAATAATGGCAGATAAAAGAGAAATATAAAATGTGCGAACAAACATCCAAGAGATACCTAAATGTTTAAAAAAAGCTCTGGTTGTAAAAGATATCTTGGAAAAACTCTGGATATTTTTTCAGATATCTTAAGATTTATTAGAGCCTTTTTGCCTGATATAAATTTTTTAAAATTTGCCAAGAATAAATTTTCATATCTGATATCCTAATTTTTTAAAACAAAAAAGTATTTAGCAATGTCAACTATAAAATATATATACGAGGTGTCCCAGAATTCGCGGACACGAAATGTACAGCGTGATTGTCCGTGTCAAAAGAAGCAACTTTTTCCTCAGCGAAAGTGTCGAGAAAAGTTATCATTTTATGCTGTAGTTTCCACAAATTTTGCTACTATATATTTCTGTAACTGAGTCTTAAATAAAATTTTAGTAAAGTAAACGCCACCTAAAATTAGCTGAAGAATATAATTGTGTTAATCTCTTAATTCTACAAAGTTTGGTTTGCGAAAAACCCATTTTTTTCAATTACTTATAACTGAAAAATTATTGATGCCTCGACATTTTTGATGAGGAAAAAGTTACTTCTTTTGGCACGGACGATCACGCTGTGCATTCCATGCAAATTCTGGGACACTCTGTATGTATATCTACCGATAGATTGTATATTGAATATTTTTTCTTTCTCGCGTTTCTCAAACGAGATCTTTGTATTCTTCGCGTCTCTTAATAATTCCTATCTCGCTGTAAAGAATAGATTCTTCAATCAATCATAACATCAATCGAGTACAAAAAGAGTGTAATAAAAGAAAGTTTCTTCTTATTATATGATGCAATACATCTTCAATTAAATCTCTAAAAGAATCTATGCAACTTGCGCAACAGAATTTTCGTTTGTCAATGAGCGAATTTATATTATACTTGATTTAAGGTTTTCTCTCTCTAAAAAAAATTCCGCCTATTTAATTAGACCATTTTTTAATAATTGATACTTGATAATAAAAACTAACGACTAAGAATTTTATTATATAATCTTCCGAGAACGTAAATTTGAGTAAATGCCCGTTATATTAAATCATCTGACATTATAAGAGACAGTTTTTGGCTGATAAAGTCGACACTTGATTTGCAACCTTCCGAAAGATCAAGACTAATCTATTATTTGATGGAAAATCTGTCATTAGATCGAATCATATTCGTGATCGTATGGAACAAATGTCGCGCAGTTTGAACCAATCGCAGAATCATGATCACGATTATGACGTCGAGTCAAACAGCGATGCGACTTGAGATACAAGAGATACTTGATGTCAAACCCCCAACACATGCATTGGCACCTACACGTGGCAGCCGTCCGGAAGCGTCTGGCCGCATCCACGGCGTCGTTGGTCCCCCCGGTGGAGGCTGATCGGGGCGTGTTTTTCCCTCGACGAGGACCCGCGGGCGGAAGGGATGACTGTGCTCGCAACACGGCGCAAGTCGGCACCCGTTTCCGACGCCTGCGGACTCGACTGGCATCGCGCGCGTTGCCGCCTACTGTTCCGACAAAGGGGGGACAGAGCGCGTCTGAGAGGTCTTCCCGTTCCTCGCCGCTCGGTCCTCTCACCGTGCGGCACCTTTGGCGGGCGTCGCCGCCAAAGCCGGACGAGAGCTCCAGGTGCGCGTTGCACTCTCGCGGTGTCTTCGCCGCTCGAGCCCCCCACCTCTCTTCAACGCCACTCTCCTTCCCATTCGTATACTTGGTTCTTTCTTTTCTTTTTCTTCTTTTTTATTTTAGCACCACGGTTTGCGTCTCTCTGTTTATGAATTTCTCTCCCGAGAGAGTGGAGGAGCACGCGCAAACGCGTGCATGGACTGAGAACGAGAAACGCGCAGTCGACCGAATATTTTTGCGCACAGGTCAGGAAAGTTTGCCAAATTCAATTTCTGCTTATGTAAGATAATTGGAGGCGATAAGAGACGATGAGACGGTAGCTATTGCACCTATAAACGTTAGTGATATTAATAAAAAGAAGCGTTAAATGTTTATATATATATAGAATTATTTTATTAAAAAAAAAAATAAAAAGATGAATCATTTTTTTTATGTTTATTTGCTGTTATTTTATTTGATCGTTCATATTTACTCGCTTGATCTCAATTCTTATGAATATGAATTAAAAAAGAATTAAGAGCATCATTAGATTCAATCTATCAAATTATTAATACTGTTTCAATTTTTTGAAAGATTAATTATATTGTCATATATATATAATGATGGCTATTTTTGTATATGTTACTCACTTAATTTTTATAATTGAATTTTTTTATTTGAAAATTCCACAATTCAAAATCTTAAATCTTGTCATTTATACGATAGAATAACATAGACGGCAAAAACTTGGATATTAGTATAAATGCTAACAGAGATAATGATTCTAAAAAATGTAAAAAAGATATATTCAAAATATTAAAATAATATTATTAATTAAATTATTAAAATCTATATCTATATGATATCAAATCTTATCTTTTTTATAATCTCTCTCTCTCCCTCTCACTTTTCTTTCCCCTTCCTCTTCTTCTCTTTTCCTTTTTTTTATACTAAGTTAAATACTGAATTGAAATGAATAAGAATATATTCCGAAACTGTAAAAGAGAGAACGGGTTCAAAAGAAACAGCAATATTGATATTGCTAAATATTGAGAAACTAGAAAGAGAAGAAATCTCATATATCATTTAAATCTTAAGTATCTATATAAAAAAATTTGATATAAACATTTTTATTTGATATAAATATATTGCGACGACCGCAAGGCACCAATTAATTAAATTATAATTTAATTATTAATTAAATTAAATTATGCTATTATGCTATTTATTATTTTCTTACAATTTTCAAAGCAATTGATATGTAAATTATATTTACATAATAAGAATCCACAAAAACAGGTCTTGTACCTTGTATTTCAAACTTTCCGTTTATAAAGATAGGGAAATGCGCGCAATTACGTACTCACCCGATAAAGATATCGCAGGTAAGTGAACGCTGACGAATTAATTTATGCCATTGCGAATGCGCAGCTGTAGCGTTATTCATGGTCTACAGGTGTGACACAGACGACGACAAGTTACCCGCAGTGCACTTCCTGTTGTATGCAAATACATTCGATGGAAGTTGTCTCAACACATTAATTTTCAATATGATACTGACAATTGTGAGCGCTTTCGTCACGTTTGCAAATAGAAAAAGACTGCCTCCGTTTCATATAAATATGCGATATTAATTATTTGCGAGAAACGCGACGATAAAGTTGCGATTGCATTGTACTTATCCATCGGCATTCACTTTTTGTCTTACCATCTTAACACGCGATCTATTCAATAAACGACGAGAACAAAAAAGCAAAAAGCAACTTACGATAAATGCGTGAGAATGCCTCGAAATAATGTAATATTAATGAGAGAGACGCGCGCACGGAAGTATGCGGCACGTAAAATATGTGATCTGATAATTTCACAAGCGACAGTTCTTATAAAAAGAAGTTGAGCTAGTAATTATATGAAAAAATTTGTTGATTTTTATAGAAAAATATACGTAAAATATCGGAAAAAGTAATGGGAAGGAAAATTTGATGAAACAATTATTTTAATCATTTAATATATATCATCTTTTTTCCTCATCACACATATACATGCAAATGTATTTTTTATTCATATACTATGACTTTTTAAAAAATATAATAATATAGAGTTAAGCAGCACAACATATCCAAAAATTGATGATCTATTGATCAATTCATAAAGTGCGCTTTTTAACTTTTTCTACTGATTTTTATTCAACTGATACAATCGATTAACGCATGCATTAAAATAAGCAAGTTTTTTCTAAATTTTAGAAAGTTAAAATGCTTAAATCATAGAATTTTTAAATTTTCCATTTGAGAATTTCTCTTTTAAAATTTATGTTTCTTTATTCTAAATCTCCATTATGTTTAATATTTTTTATTATTAAGATTTATAATTAATTATATTTTAAATCTTAATAATATAATTATTATTGCATATTTTACAATGTATGTCACGCTTACCAGTTTCAAAGCTGCAAAGGATGGTGTGTGAACGAAGAATTCATATAAAATATAATAAATATATTATTTATTTAACTTCTATATTATTATTATAATAATCAATTGCAGTATATTTAATCTATATACTTAATAACCGATGATATATAACATAACGTAATGCAATCAGAATCTGACTTGTATGTGGGGCGTCTTTGTACGTGTCTTTGCATGTGTATGTGCATGTTGTATATACTTTGTAAATGTATTTGCATTTAATCAAAGGCACAATTGGTGTTTTTGAACGAACGAGTAATTGACCTACGTATTTTTTTTTTTTTTATCGTCATATTAACTGTCGTCGCTTCTATTTGCGGCTCTACTGTCTCAACAAGAATTGACAATTCTAACATTTCAAAATTGTCCCCGGGAAGGATGAGCGAATTGTGTCGATAAGAAGATATTGCGATTTTATAGTCAGCGTCAATAGTTGTCTCCTAAATACAAGTGTTGTTTCAGAAATCGAGCAATGTGTCGTTTCGACATAAACATAATTTTTAGATAAATCTTCGCCAATAATTTTCAAATTGAATTACGTATGCACAACCGGAAGTCTAGATTGACACTTAATTCGTTTCTATTTTGGCGAAGTTTGATGCAAATTCCAAGACTCCAATTTACATCGAGACGAAACATAGCTCTATCTTGCACGTGGCGTCTGATCTAATCTGGATGCTGGCTATTCGGCTTAAACTTCGACCTTGTAGGGTGAGCCGGGAATGTGCTCGTCGCCCCATTTGACGATCACGATGTATTCGCCCCGCTCGCGCACCAGATAACTAACATTGTAGTTGTTGCGACCCGTGTGCTTCATGAATACCTCCTCGCACGGCCCTTTGGGCCCATAGACGCCCACGTAGAGAATATTGTTCCCTAAAATTACGACATCGATTGACGCGCTAGACACAATATATAATTATATAAAAAGTGTATAATATCATATAAAAATATAATTATAAAAAATATATAATTTTATAAAGATCTATAAAATTAATTAATGCTATAAATATTCTTGAAGTAGTTATTAGTATTATTTAGATGCGAGAAGATGTAGATGTGCAGTGTAATCGACGGATTAATCGTTGTTGAATTAAATTTTTAGATATCTGAACGAGTTGATATACAACAAATATAATAATTCCGATACGTACCGGCCTCTCCCGCGCTTACGGTGAATTGGTTTTGCTTTCCTAAATAAGCCTTCTTCAGACCCATGCCTTTGCTCGTTACCTTACTCGCGTCTGATTTGAACAACGGCAAAACCGGGCCAACTTGCTTGGATTTCGATATTTTTTGCACAGTCTCGACGACGATTGAACTCGTCTCTTGCGCGCCTCTCTCCGCCAAATCCGCACCTGGAATAAATTATATTTATTATTTTCTATACGCAGCTTTCTTGGATAACATAACTCTCATATTATTTTAATTATTATTAATTCATATATTATTTAAGTACACATTTATTAAAAATAAGCACCTGTGCAAGGAACCTTATACGGCGAGCCCACGATGTGATAGCCGTTATATTTGATGCTGATGTAGTAATCGCCCGGTACCAAAGGCGTGTACCTGACCTTGTAGCCCTCCTCGACCTCAGTACAGTCCATGGCGACCTTGCTGGGTCCATCTACGGTGACGCCCAGCGCACCACAACCCGCGTTGCAGGTATCGATGATGAAGTCTGTCTTCTGTCCAGTCTTGATCTCCTTCAGGCCATTTCCATAGGCATGCAATGCTGCCGGATCAGCGTCTACCTTACCGACCTTGATACGGAAAGGGCTGCCCGTTATGTGTACTCCGTTGAACTTCAAATGGATTTGGTGGATTCCGTTCTCCGTCGGCATGAATCTCACCGAGTACGTGTCCGCGTCGATGCTCTGGATGAAGCAGTCGTCCTGGATACCGCTCGGCGACACGATCTGAAAAGGTAACAAATCGATTAATACGACTCGGAAGGTCAACCTTTATAGTTGGACATTTTCTAGCCAAAGGTATTATATCGACTTTTAAGTAATATCTAAAATATAGTTTCTAAAAAAGACTATATTATTTAATATATTTTAAAATATATAAATTCTGTAGTCTTGGTGAAATCTTCATTATTTTTTATGTCAAGATTTTATTTTTTTATTTCGATGCAACTTAGTGCTTTACAAATTTTTAAAAATTGGATAGTATATAATTATGCAAGGCTTTCAATGTAAAATTACTGGCCCTTAAAAAAGATCCAGGATAAAAATGAGAAGGCTAAAACATCGCTACTTTCAAATAAACGGACGAATTAAGAGAAATTATTACAAAGTCGTGAGATGTTACTTTGTGTCGAAATCATCTTCCATGTGACTCATCCAGCTATGTACACATGGTCGTGCACAGTAAAAATACGTTCGCGATCCCGCCTACGCGGTCCGATGGTTTCACAAGCGCGCGAGTTATTTACGGCGCGCCTCTCCTCTCTTTCGCAAGGAGATTTATCGCGGAGAGTCACGCTCTCGCGGATGTTACGGCACTTCGAATCACGCTTGTTACCAGCGGAAGAAGAGCCGACGTATTTACCTTGCCGTCCAGTTCACCCTTGGCACCGTTCTTGCGCACCAAGAACGTGTACGGTTTGTCAGGTTGCACTCCGCTATCGGGGAATTGTGCGACTTCGAGCTTGTGCGCATCGCCCATCGCCGGCGAGATGTAAACCTTGTGCGGCGAATCAGGAATGTGCTGATCGTTGAACTTGATTCCCACCCTGTATTCGCCTGAAAGCAAGTGATACACGACGGTAAAAATAAATAATATTAATTAATATAAATAATAATATAAATTAAATAACATAAATATTATATGCAATATTATTGCTATGATAGATGTACAATAAAAGAAATTTGATATATATAAAAGTTTCTGTAATAAAATAATCGTATAAAACAATATATACCTAAGAAATGTAATATATATATAAATAATAAAGGAAGGAAGGAAGGAAGGAAGTGGAATTTTTATTTATAGTTTCTGTTATAATTCCGCTTAAGATTAAATTTTAATATCCAAGTAGAATGATAATGATGAATATCTTTTGTAGAAAAAAATTTACGTAATAAAAAATAGAATAAATTGAGATTGCGTGCACAACAGCTATTACTTTACGAAATTAATATTTACATAGATCAGCTCACATATATATAATGCAATTTTTAAAATGATTTTTGAGTAAAACGCGGTATCTGTATAAATCACGAAACGTTTAAGAATTGTGTCTTCTGCTCCATGATGTTCGCTGAAAAGTCGAACTAACCATTTTCTTCCTGAAATTCTTGCGGCTCGTTTCCTGTCAGGATGATCTGCGTGGTGGCTGTGAAGGTAGCCATTGACCCTGAGTTTATGTCACGAAAGATTTCGCCGAAAGTAAAAATCCAACGTCAAAGGAACCTTGGCTAAGTAGGAAAGAAAGAAATCGAGGATGGCTAGAAGGGTTCGACCGGGAGGGGGGACAACAAAGAGTGCGAAAAGAAGTAAAGAACGAAGAGAGGAGGAAGTAAAAGGAAGGAAGAGAGAAAGAGACAAACGATCGCAGCTGCAACCGAAGGTTGGTCGCGTACCACTACTTTTCCACGGGTCGATCCTGATCTCGATTCGTCCGCGAGCTTTCTCCCTCTCCCCCTTTCGTACCCCCGTGTTTCTGTTTTCGCGCCCCTATGCCCCCTCCGATGATCGCCCCACCGCGTCGCGGTCCGTTCTCCCACGGGGCCCAAATATAACCATCGCGCGTTAATCCGCGTCCAGCCGCGAGTGGCCAACCGAGGCCAAAATATGGATCCACCTTAACAAATATAGACGGCGATATTTCGGGATCGAAACCGAGAGAGCTGGATGATCAACGGGACGGAAGAGAGGGTTGGAGGCAAGGGAGACATGGAACGATGACGGATCAACGAGCAGCCGAGCCGGATTCATTAACACTTTGTGGACGGCCAACGTTGATCTACGTCCGCGCGACCATGGTGCAAACGTAAATCCGACCGTGCATAAATACACGGTGTCCCATCAACCAACTGTTTCAATAGCGACTTCCTGACCAACGAATTTAGTGTCGAAAATTTGCAAAAATCTTGTGCAAGTATTATCAAAGATAATACGTCGCTTTTAATACTTTTATCTAGGACAAATTATATTTGTGATTTTAATATTAAAAAAAAAGATATATTTTTTAATTACACTATCATTTTACACTATCAGAAATTTTAAAAAATATAAAATTTAACAATGTGTTCTGATCGATCTCGAAATAATCTAATGTTAAAATATTAATTCTCAGAAAATATCAAAGGTTGTATGCGTAAGCATAATGTTTTTATCTAGAAGTTATATAGAATTGTTGAAAATAAAATGATACTCCGTTTCATCTTACAATTAGTGAAATATTATATTAGTTATCGCGTGTAGTAAAGCCAACAGGCGTCCGCGTTGTAGATGATTTAACTCGCGCGAGTATCGTTGGCGATCTACAGAATTCGAAACGGAGATAATTTTGGACGAGCTTTGAATGTGAGTCACTTGAACGACAGTATGCAATCGATTATGTACACGCGGCGGATAATCCATCGCAATACAAAGTGTACGCGCAATAAATCGCCAGACGATCCGTCTTGTAGCGAAATTATTTTAACGAACGAGTCTCTTAGGGATCGTGGCATTACTGTCTCAAAGTACAAATGGTTTTCGACAACCGTGACGGCACCGTCCAAGCAAGAACAGTGTATCAACTTTGGCGAATA
This sequence comes from Anoplolepis gracilipes, assembly GCF_047496725.1. Lineage (NCBI taxonomy): Eukaryota > Metazoa > Arthropoda > Insecta > Hymenoptera > Formicidae > Anoplolepis > Anoplolepis gracilipes. Next base: position 7,156,651 of record NC_132975.1, read on the forward strand.
TCCATCTTTGCCATTACTTTGTCGCATTTTATTGACACTTTGAATGACAGCCCAGTATCTTGTGTGCTGGTATTCTTTGAAAGTTGCAGTTTCAAATTAGCGATCGGATATGAATATGTGTAATATATTAACCATTTACAGATGTCCTTTAGACAATTTGTATCTTTCATTGAATTCTGCGACAACTGATAAATAATCGTGGAATATTAACATTTGAAACTCGTATAGCTTATATTATTAATTTATAAGCTTGTATATAAAAAAATTAATTAAATCTACTAATTATTATTTGGCAAACTGTGTATGTGTTTCTCTTTCAAATATGAGAAATTTTAAAAAATGCTAAAATCCATGAAATTGAAAAAGAGAATACTTTATTAATATTTTATTTAAAACATTTGCTTTATATTGTAAATTTAAAAAAAATATTTATTTGTGAAAACTAAATCTTTTTAATTATAATTTAATTACTGTTTACTCCTTATTTAGACAATATTAAATTTTTATTATTTTGTTTTTTTAAGTCTATTCATAGAGCCAACAAAAATTGAAACATAAATTGAGAAATTTAGATATTTGAATATTGAGATATTTAACAATAAATATATCGTTATCAATTTAAACACTTTTATGGCATAGTCTAATTAATGTATTATTGCTTTTCCTTAAAAAAAAAACGTATTATAATACATGCGTTTCAGTTTTAAAAGCAATTTTAATAAAAACACATGATTTTAATAAAAATAAAATGATAACTCGTTTCATTTGCAAAACAATTGGCATAAAAAATCACTCTCGTGGCTTACCAGGTTCAGTAACGACGTAGCTAACGTAACAGCTGCCATCCTTGCGATCTTTGAAATCTATTTGCGCCTTGCTAGGTCCCTCGACGGAGACAGCGAGAGTGCCCGCGCCTGCTTCTCTAGTCCAGATGTTGAATTCGCAAGGCTCTCCTTGTTCTCCTCTCTCCAAACCAGGTCCACCCGCGTGAACCCTGTGAGCTCCACCATCTCTGAGCGGGCCTACCGTGAACTGGAAGGGCGAGCCAGGGATGTGCATGGACTTGTAACGCACGGATACCGTATGCACGCCGAGTTCCTTGGGCACGAATGCCACCGCGTAGATACCATCTTCGGCTTCCTTAATCTCAGCATCCTCGGTGACACCGCCGGGGGACGTGACGGTAGCGGCAAGATCGAAGGAAGTGATTCCGGGCATTTTGAAGGTCAGCTTACATTGACTGCCGACCTCGGTAAGGGGTACGGCCTCTCGTTGCCTCTGAATCTTCTCCCGCTGCCGATTACTACCCTCGCCGCTGACCTTAACAGTAAATGGCGAGCCCTCAACGTGATGGTCCGCAAACTTGAGATTCATGATGTAGTAGCCAGGCTCGGTGGGCTTGTAGGAGATGTTCAGAGTGCCATCTTCGTTATCCTTGCATTGGATCTCGGCCTTACTCGGACCCTCCATTGAAAGAGAAAGACCGCCGAAGCCGGCGTTCCTTGTGTCGATAGAGAAATTGTTCTCCACGTGGGTCTTGCCCTCCTTTAGACCAGGACCGGAGACTTTGACCTTTTTCGCGTCGCCAACCTCGCGATCCTTCACGTCGATCTTGAAGGGAGAATTCGGTATATGCTTGCCCATTCTTTTCACGCCTACTATGTGCTCGCCCGCTTCGCGCGGCGTGAACGACACGCACATATTGCCGCTGGGCATCTTTTTTAGGAAGCACGGTTCTTCGAGACCGCTGGGCGCCGTAATGGACGCATTGAGGGACTTGATGTCGGCATCGGACACCTTACCCGGCAGTTGCACTTCGCTGGAAGAACCCACGGAGATCTGATTCCTTTTGCGACCTTCGCCTAAAAACAATGTTCAATTTTATCGGTATTCTTCAAAAGTTTGGAGAACATACGATAAAGTGAAAATTTAAATTCTAAAAACAAAAAGTTTATGAAATATTAACGATATATTATAAAAATTGATACAACGAGAGTCATACAATAAAACATTTTTTATCGCAAATTATTAATCTTTCCATTAGAAATATAATTTGTAACGCCAAAACAATCCTGATGTACTTACCCGTAATTTTGGCGACAAAAGGACTGCCCTTGATGTGCTTGTCGCCGAATTTAACTGTGATCTTGTATTCACCGGGCGCTGTGGGCAGATAAGATACCGACACCGTGCCATCCTTGTTATCGTGACAGCATATTTCAGCTTTGCTGGGTCCTTCGACAGCCAGTGAGAGACCGCCTGCACCAGCACCCTTTGTCGAGATGGTGAAATTTCCAGGTTCACCGCAAACACCGTAGACTAAACCTGGTCCATATGCCGTCACATATCCACTTGCCAAGGAATCGACATGGAATTTAAAAGGAGAACCTATAAATAAAAAATTACATATTAATATAAAATAAATAAATAAAGAGATTAAAAAGAAATAAAGAAAATATTCTAATAATTTATATAATAAATAAATAAATAAATAAATATATATATATATACATATATATATATATATATATATATACAAATTTATATTTGATTCCCTTATAAAAATTATATAAATTAAAATGTAATAATAGTAATAATAATAATAAATATTATGTATAATATTTATATAAATAATACTTTGAAAAAAACGTATATATAAATAATATAATAATAATAATATAATATAATATAAAGAAAAATATAATAAAAATTTATCTATGTGAAGGTAATAGGAAAGTTTAATGATGATCGCGTGAAGTAAATTAATTTGCTGCAGACGGGAAGAGATTTATTATTAGCGCAAATTGGCGCTCGTGAGATCCATTACACGGAAAATGAATTTTCACATAGCCCGTCTGTTTCAGGATCGTACGAATCTTATACGCATCGTGGATCAACGCGTTATTCTTGGAAGCTACCGTATGATCGATCCCGTCTGATAATTGCGTAATCGCTATTAATTCGCGTGATAAATGGATTAATTTACCCTGGACGTGTTCGCCGTTGAATTTTACATAAATCTCGTGAAGACCCTCTTCCCTTGGCTCGTACTTGATAGATACCGTACCATCGTGATTGTCCTCGATCACCGGTTTATCTATATTTCCACTCGGCATCTTTACTTCGGCTGAAAATGAGTAGAGAGCGACGTTTATCAGGCATAATCTAAGGACACCTACGCGACATAGTTTCCTCGAGTGCGTCGCGATTGGTTGGCATTGGTGTACAAAATTATAGTTTTCGCACGATTTCATATTAAAAATAACTACTTAATGTTTGTGTTTATCCTGTTGCTTGCTATTTCATATTCGAAAACATATAATATCTTCCAACAAATAATATTCCTCAGAAATAGAAAAAGTTATTTTTCATATATATATCTGTCATACATATCTGTTTTAAAAAAATTAAATAAGGTTCCTATTATTGATGTATCTACATTTTTCAAAAACGTATAATAATAATCAGTGGCTTGTACACATGTAGACAAAATAAATTGTCTACATATAGATAAAATTTGAAAAAGTGTATATGTGTGTGTTGAGCAAATGAATCAAAATATATTTTTCAATAATAGACATATAAAATAATACACATATTAAAAAAATGTCTTTTTAATAAAAATTTAATTTTTCACAAATATTCACTAATTAATTTTTTAATTAATAACAGGTCGATAATTTAATTATGATAAATGATGAGTTATTTAATATATTTTTAAGTATAAGTATTCGTTAAAAACTTGGTAACAATTTTTTTAATTAAAGTTGTATTCAGAGATTTTTTGTAGGCGCAACCTTTTCTCGTGTGAATATAGAAGAGACTCTGGAAGATGAGTGGGGCAAAGTCGAGTCCGGGTCCTGGTATCTCTTCTTTTTCTTGAGTAACTTTAGCGTAACAGATCGGTCCGCGCTCGGCGTAATCGAATTCGCTGCAGGATATGCTCTTTAGCCAAGCTCTATAGAAGGTTGATACCTCCTGCCACGTGGTTGGTTTTTCTGGTTCCTTTTCCGCCCAAAACATCTCCAACAAATATACTTCAAGATCACGCAAATTATTGTCGACGCACTGAACGAATTGTATAGCGAATCGATTGTGAACTCACTTTTTAAGGCGGAAATCTTTCTAATTATTGTCAAATTTAATAATTGTCCTTTTCTTTTTTAATCCGAAAAAGAACTATATTTTTACTTCATCAAAAGAACTAGTAATCTTTTGATACACAAAAATTTTATATTCTTTAATTAAATGATTTTTCGATTCTCGTTTGTAAAGATCTTATTCTTCGATTTCTTATGCAAGAGAAAATTAAATTAAAAAGAGAAAATCTTATATCATTTCCAAATATCGACCGCGATGATTCAACGTAAGTAAAAGAATCCAGTTACAAGCGCGACGTCACGTGCCGAAGGCAACACTCCGAGGACAAGAAACCCCCGAATAGATCGGCGGCGATAAATCTCCAGTGTAACGTGTTTGCGCTAAAAAAAAAGTCAAAGATCTCCGAGGGGTGCCGCGGGGTGACCCGAGGTGACCAACCGACCCACCGACCGACTGACCGAATGATGACGTCTTCCGACGTTTTCCAGCGACTTTGTTCTCGAGGTCTCCAGCCTGATGGCGTCTGTCAATCGACCTCACGAGGGCACATCTCTGGCACGACTGACGGTCGCACGGCCACTAAAGTCGGTCGACGGTGAGGGCGAGAGAGAGGCCGGCCGTCGATCTGGCTGGGTGATCTTTTTTTCCAGCATAGAGCTACCAGAAGAAGCCGACATTAAGCGTCGCTCGCGATGCTCGTCCGCCAATCTATCTCGTCTATCAAGATCCTAGCCTCTCTCTCTCTCTTTCTCTCCTTCTTCAACAATTCCAATCTCTCTTTCTCTCTCTTATTTTCGGTCTATCTTATTTTGTCGTTCTCCATGAGAAGATTTATCCTTCTCTATAGGTCGCAACCACGTGTCTATACACGCATACATGATCACAACGAACCTGTGGAGGTTCACGCACGCGCTAATCCGAGGATTCTGAGGCTGGTGGGAGGAAGCGAATAGTCGGCGTCGTGGCGCCCGCACCTGGTCCGCCAAGATTTATGGCGCAGGTGTATCGGTGTGGAGGACGACACAGGGATGGCGGTACATTTTATATACATTATATATATATATATATATATATATATATAATCGCGTCGTTTTCTCTCAGCGACGACGACTTGCGTGGCTGGTACAGATCAACGCTGAACGAGACCAGCTTGATCGGGGTAAATCGGGAACGGGACGACCATCATTAGGCGCGCTCGCGATGACGTTGTTGCCGGGCGCTCGACATATTGCTGAAGGAGACGGCTCGAGGCCGTCTTTGGAACATGATACTTTCATGACGAGGACCGTCGGATAGATTATTATTATCATTATTTGATATTACTTTTTGGCCTGAGAAGAGATCTTATTCTGAAATAGAATCTTTTTTATATCAAAGTTTTTTTTTAAGCTTTTTGTAAATATTTCTTCTAATCTTGCATGTAAAACTCTCTTAAGTTTGTCGTTCAATTTAATAGTTATTTTCTTTTATCCAATTAAAAACACAACATTAGGCAAAACCAACGCGGGTGTAAAGCGTGAGATAATTTCAGCAAAAAATTGAATCAATGATTTATCCCATAATCCATACGTTTCGGATTTCTTTCGAGCTTTCTTCAGTGACTTGAAAAATATAAAACCAATCATATAAGATAAAAATAAAACTAAAATAAAATAAGAGAACTGACGAAAATTTAAGTGTAGCAATATTATATTAATATTGATACAATTTTTTAAAAGAAATATTCTTTTATCTATTTTGATAATAATACAAAATATAACGATCTATTCTTGATTTAAAATATACGCACAAAGCACTTGTGATGCATTCAAAGAAACATTCTCGAGTATAAATTCTTAAGATAGTCCTCTTTATATCTTCCTTTGATTCTTTCTTTTATTATTTTCTTTGATTCCTCTGTTCAAACGTTTTGGTTACGTAAATTGTTATCATGTAGAATGAAATGCCGGAATTCTCATGATAGACTAAACGAAAATTGTAGCGTGTAACATTCCAACTATGTTTCCGTGATGGCTGTTTCATTTACCGAAGGAAGTTGTCTTTAGCAAGTGAGCCGGCTGGTGCACGTATTTAACACGCATCGCAATCGCTGTGACGAAGAGGAACGGGTGCCTCGGCCGAGTTTGACTAATTGCGGACAGGCGTAAGGATGCGTTGAACCACCACCGTGTAATCCATCGTTCTCACACGCATCAGTGCTCAAAAGTCACCGGAGATGTCGTAAATAATCTGTTAGAATCACAACGACACGATTTAAAATTATTCCCCATTCTTCATCTCTATTCGGTGCCATTTGCCTTCTAATTGTGATACCATGTGCTAAATGCATTGAAATGAAAGCGATATATATTTTGTAAACGAGAAGCGCAAAATTTTACCGCGGGAGATTTTAATCACGAGATCTCTTGGCAAGGTAAAACGCGTCCGCAATGGAATCGCGCGAGTTCGTCGACCGGAAAATCCGAGTTCCAGTCAGATTTTCGCACGCCAGCGCGAGAGGCTGAGTCTGCTCCGGAGGATGAGGAAAGAGTCTCGAAATGGCATTGGAAGGGACCTCTCTTTTTTTGGACTCGTCCTCGGTTCGGCTCGGAATCTCGAGACTCGGCTTTGGACCAACCGCGAGTATCATGCATCCGGAGCTACTTAATCACCCAATATTAATATCGCGGGCAGTATGTCGTGCTTATCCGTGCGATATACATATATACTCTTCTTCCACGTATCGGCCTGTTTGTCCAGCTCGCCATATTTTTGGCGAGGTGGTGGATAAAACGCGATGTGTCCGTCGTGTCTGTCATTTGACGCTCTCTTAACGCGTGTTGGTCAACCGCGGAACATTATGTATAATTGAATCACATTACTCGTAGTCTCTTTATTTATTAACGTCAACCTATCCGGAGAAAATTTAATTATGTTATTTAAGAGAGCAGAACCTTGTTTTTTCCCTTTGTTGTTTGATACGAATATTAAATATTATTAATTTCAACAATATTATACATACATTGAATATTTATCTATTCAAATAAATTTAATAAATAAAAATAATAAAAATAAATTTAAAGTCCAACTAATAATTATTAATCTTATTATTATAAAATTATTATGTTATTCTATTTATTTACTGATTTATTATGCTGAAGTTTTTCAACTGTTAAACTCAAAATATTACATAACATTTGATCGTCGAACAATTAATCACACGAACTATCAAATTCACGCGAGTACAAATCGAGTTAAATTTAATTCCGCTGCGTACGATATGATTAATGATAATTTCTTTGTCATAATGTTTATTAATAAATAAGTTTAAAGACAATTAATTTTTTAATTTTATTGTGAAAAGAGAGTTTTATCCAGACAAACATTTGAGAGCGCTTAAGAATCTGTTTCGCACAAGACAAAAAAATCCGCGTCGTAAAATCTCAAGAGCAACCATGCTCACCATGCTATATGTTACGCAGTAAAATTCGAGATTTATTTCTGCGTATCAAATAGGTCGGTTTCATGACGACATCGTTACCTTCGGTCATTGTCGTTAAAATAATAATAGCAAATAAATTAATAACTAAAAAAATATATATCATGTCGAATTAGAGTTCAAAGCGATAAACAAGTTTGTCAAATAATTATACATATATTTAAAATAATTCAATCTATAATTTCGAAAGTGCATTATATAAAAGATATTTGTTTGAGAACACTTAATAAAAATTTAATGTTTTAAATCAATTAAAAATCTTTATCCGCTCATAATGAGATCTTCTTGCATCAAAAAATTATTTGTAATTTTACAACGATATAAATAAAAGTGCATTACTCTCGCAGTGGCTAGTAATAAATTAAACAATCTTGCGAATCTTTGCTTGTCATCTGTTAATAGTAATTTTATCTTAATTAATTTTGCACGACACTTTATTATTTTGATATTTAATTGTGTTTTTAAATAGTTGATGTTTCTTTGTCACAGTTGTATGTATGTACAACAAGAAATAACAATAAATCATATAGTGCATTATTCTCATTATTATGCTGAAAGATTATAATTGTAAAATTTTTTCAACTTTTTATAAATAAATTTTTTTTTCCGATATGTATTATCAATATATTATATATAAAAAATATTATTACTATTTCAATTTTATGAAAACAACTTAAATACAAAACAATTAAATGCTCGATAGATCACAGATATATTTTCCAGTATCCAACCAATCGTACTATGCACTCGAAAATCTACATGATTGCATATACATATATCAAAGCAATAATGATAAGTAATCGTATGATTAAGTATCATATTTTTTTTATGATGCTTGCATGCAATATATGCAAAATTCATATGAAAAAATTGTATTATTTTTCAAGCAAAAATAATCTTCATTATTTTTCAATTATTTTCACGAAAAAAAATTTTTTAAATATGAATTTAAAATATTCTCAAAAATGTACTTACATATAACTGTGCCACCGCTCGCAAGAGGTAGTGGGATAGAATTCAACCGGATAACGTTGAAATTTTTCTTTGATAGCTCTTGCTGGCTACTGCGCTTTGTAGTGACAGTAGAGCTTTCTTGTAGGGTTGTACTACGCTGCTCAACGAGGTGTTGATTTTGTCTCTGTCGTGACTTACGAGCTCGTTGAGTTTTATGCGTGCTATGTTCCCGATACTCCTCGGATGCCTGAAACATCATTGGAATTGAGACACTAATTTTAAGACTATCACTAAATATCTTTCTTTAATTTGTTTGTATAATTATAATAAAGAAAGATTTAAAAAATTATATTTATAGTATTATATATGATAATTATTATAACTTAATAACGGTTCAGTAAAATATATTCAATTGACTTTAACTATCCATGATAACTTTTATTTTATTTATATTTACAAAAAATGCAGATTGTGCGAAGAGTTGTTCGCTGTGTTAATAAAAATGTAACAGGGGGGTTATGATGTGACAAAGGTGTATCTCTGGTGACAATCGCATGATAAGATATTTTGGTGCTGGAACGAAGCCAAGCATTAAAAAAAAACACTTTTTTTCATTTTTTGCGGGTGCTAATAAAATTCTTACGAAATCTTCACGGCAAAGAGGAATTTTCGAAATCGAGAGATGGTGTACGTTACACCTCATTACAGATAGAATCTACGTATTTTGATTCTGGTCGCAAGCCAAAGTGCGATGAGAGTAAAGAATTTATTATGTAACGTCAAAATTATTGCAAAATTCTCATCATAAGAAGCTTGTATAATGAATTCACATTAGCTTAATTCGCAATTGCGATAACATTGAGTTTAATTAAATTTCGTTTTGGGCCAAGTTATGCTTTGTCCAATCATAGTAACGATATTTGAATCAAAATTTTAATTATAAACGAAAACAACCCTTAGTATTAATATAGCCTATAAAAAATAGTTCCTAGATAGGAATGAATTAATTTTTTAGTCTCTGCAATCAATTTTAATATATATATTAATAGAATAACCTTTTATGTATATTTTATTGTATTTCACGTATATAATTTTCATGTATATAAAATCATTTAAAAATCGGTATTTCTATTTCTTTTTAACGAAATAATTTGCAAAAGCCGATTTAGTAAAATCAAATATTAATTTCCTCTATAAAATGTCAATTAAAAGATATGAAATACTACGCCAAGCGTGTCAAGACGCAATATTGCAGCTGAAACCAAAATTAGCTTTCGGAGGAAGATACGTGCTACGTAAATAGTTACTTTCATGGTGCAAAATGTGATAGGCTGATCAAAGCAATATAACCATAAAATATTTCAATCCCAAAAAAAATATTAATTTATTTATTCTTAATAATATCATATTTTTTGTATAAATATAGCAAAAATATGTGTATGAATTTGTATAAATTAAAATTAAAGATTCTCTTTTAAATCAATTTAAATTTTAAATATATTATAATTAATTTTAAATATATTGTCACCAGGGTTGTGTAGTAACTAGTTGAAAATTAAAAGTTAAGTTAAACAATTAAAAAGTTAATAACTTTTAACTTAACTTAGTTAATTTTAAACGTGTTAACTTTTAATTTAAACTAGTTATTTTTAAATGCATTAATGTTAATTTATTAACTGTTTTTACTAGTTAAAATAATTTATCAATATGAAAGTCACGTGAAAATGGTTAATCGCAATGCGTAAAAAAATATCTATTAAAACTAATATTTCATTTGTCGAATATATGCATTTGCTATTAGATAGAATATTTTATATGCATAATTAACTTTTAACTTTTAACTTTAACTAATAAGTAAATTTAATTTTTTAATTTAACTTTTAACTGAGTTAGTTTTTGTTTTAACTTTTAACGTAAACTTATAGACTATTAACTTTAAATTTAACTTATTATTAGTTTTAAAAAAATTAATTATCCAACCCTGATTGTCACATGTAATCTGTTTCGATCTTACTTTCCTCTATCTTCTAAAGAAGTTACAAAGTAGTAAAAAAAAACTGCAAAGCATTCTTAAAACTTATTTATCTACAAAGCAAAACATTATCTTGCCAATTAGATTGCTAAAAAAAATTGTGTTATTTTTTATTTTATCTCGATAATTTACCGCGGATCACTCGTATCACTCACTCAGTCCGCGGACGGCCGCGACCGTCATGAGATCGGTGTCATATTTTAAGCCTTCCGGAGATCCGCGGGCCGTTTGTTTCCCTTTACAAGAAGTTACTTGATCGGTTGGTTGCGTACCTGACAACCAACTGTCACACTTTGACTTCACCGATTTATGAAGAAACGCCCAGCTACGTCGGTGGCCGACACGAAACTCGCGCTTTGCTGGTATCCAACCGATAATTCCGGCCACAATGCTCAATTTCATGTACTATAATAGATACTCAGCCCCCACTCGTCTACATTACAAAAGAATAAAGAGTGCAAATAATCGTGACGAGGACGCGATTGTGTTATATAAATATGATTGTAAATTTATGAGCACAGTTGATGAGACATTGAAGATATTACCAACAATCAAAGAAATCGATTTTGGAATTACAAAAGTTTACAAGATTATGCTTGCAGGATTTTTTCATGGACTAAAAAAAAATTACTCAACAATAATTTTTAACTAATATAATCACTGACATAATTAAAAATTTAATAAATTAATTTGCTTTTTAAGAGCAATTATAAATTGATAGTAGTTATAAGTTAACAATTATAATTGTTTAATTACAATTAGAATTGTATTTTATGTGTTTAATGTTTATAATTTATAAATGACGATATGGATTGACCAAATATATGCACACAATTAATAATATTTTAAATACATACATATGTATAAAATAATTTTGCGAAAAACCTGAAATACGCAATCGTGTACGAAACGATAGTACATTTGGATAAATCCCAAATATAATATTACGTTTTGTTTATAACCAGTTTAGCTATATTAAACTGACATTAAAGCAAGAGATTTACAAACCTCTCAATGTCCTACGGAATGTTTTATTTATGCAATTATCACATAAACACTCCAAGTGCATATCACTGTTTTTTTCGATTATATATATATATATATATATGTGTGTGTGTGTGTATGTGTGTGCGTGTGTTTGACATAATTGCATTATTAATAATAAACTAAACTATCCGATTTTTCTTTGATAAACAAAAAAATTTAAGCAATTTTAATAATCTTCGATCATCAAAACAATCGCAAAGATTATTTCAAAAGTCGACTTTTGATTAAGAGCTTTTGCGGAAAAAGGAAAGAAATAATGGCAAACATCGATGTCGCCCGACAAGAGGAATGTGTCGCACAAAGCCGCTGTTGTGAATCGTGGCATAGAGTTTAATTTAACTCACGGTATTAATTCAGTGCCTCATCTCTTTCGACCACCCACTCCGTTCCTGCTTATAAATTTGGGAAAGCCTGAATCGCACTCGAAATAGTCTAGGAGCTCTCGCTAAAAGATGGACGACGACGAAACACGTATTGGATTTCAAAATCCAGCAGCTTTATAATTTCCAGTATAAATTTGATGTTCCAACGGCATGGAATTTAGTAAGATTATTAAATGTGTCTTACTAGACCTAGACAATAGAATGATCACCAGGCACGTCGTACACTTCGAGACATATTATTTATGCACGGTAGTAACGAAGAGAGTTATGATGCGTTATACGGTCTCTTTTTCTCTCTCTGTCATTTTATGCATACAATAAACACGGTGCAAAAAAATAATATTCTTGTGAAATAACATCACACTCTCTTTTCTGATTATACTAAATTCTTTTTAAATTGTTTTAACTTTTAAAATCTATTTAACATAATAGAAGAAAATTTATTTTGGTTTTTTTAATAATATTATTAAATTACTATTTTTTTAAATATATTATATTGTAAAAAAACACATTAAGCTACTTTTTGTATATGGCTCGTTTAAATATTGTGAATTTCGTACACTTATAACAATCGAAAACAGCAAACACTTTATTCGATCAATATGTCAGGGAAAGAAAGCAATGTATCTTGAAACAATAATTTTCTTCAAGTGTTGAAATTTAATAGACTAATTAAGCGGGTAACATACAAAGCGTTGTCTGAAGCGACCGCACGAATATGCAAGCATTTATATCACCGGCTTCACTGTTCTATATTCTGTAGCACTTTGCTTCGCGACGAAATAATCGAATCTCGAGATAAAAGATGATTAAACTCTACAAAGATAATAGAAAGATTTCAGAAAAAGTAAACTTTCTGACACTTTATATATAAAAAAAGAGAGGGAGGAAGAGGGAGGGAGGGAGTGGAGAAAGAGAGAGAGAGAGAGAGAGAGAGAGAGAGAGAGAGAGAGAGAGAGAGAGAGAGAGAGAGAGAGAGAGAAAAGAGAAGAGAGAGAAATGTCTTGCTATAAATATTAGTTTTCTTTTATAGAAAAAAAATTCTTTAATGAAAAAAAATTGATCGAACAATATCTGACCATATTAATCTGTCTCTACTGACGGAGTAAGTAAAAAGAGTGATAATATAGAGTAACGTTTGATTCATTTTAGCTTTATCAGTTGAAAAAAAATGGAAAGATCAGACCATATCCCTGTGATCAGAATATTAACTTAATTTAAATATTCATATTTAAAAAATAAAATGAAGAGTTTTTAACAAAATATTTAAAATTAAAAAATTAGATATTCGGGAAGCACTTGAAGGTAAAATAGCACATCATATGAATTAATAAGACTTTCTCATAGCTTTCGACTTTTTTTTAGTTATGGTTCCAGCACTTGCGATCGGAGGCACTTTGGACCACTTGATGACGAAAGCACTCACACGCGTGCGCACACACAGGCATACATACATACGTAGTTAAAGGAAGTCCATGCACGTGAGATGGGGAGGAATATACAGACTGTAAGAGAGATATATAGCGATAGAGATAGAGATATTTATGCGTGCGTGTGCGCGTGAATGTTACTTGGAGAGGAATTCGTGTTACAGCGCGACGGAGTCCACGTGTTGGGCGAGGATTCGTGCGATAACGAGCTGACGAATGCGGTTCCGATGAGCCTTCGCAGTGGACTGTTTCTCTGGAGACTACGCGACAATATCCTGCACTACGTGTTGCCTCTATAGTTAGATACACCTCGCGCCCCACCCACCCCGGAGCTCGTCGATGAGAGCACCGGGCATCCGGATCGGTATCGAGAAGACATGATTACGAGGAGAGACACATGCCGCTATTTATCCATCATTAATCTTCGTCTTGCGATTCTTCAAAAAAAGAGTCGATCCCCGCAAGACGAAATATTTATAATCACGCGTTAGAGGATAAAAAAAAACAGAATATTATAATTCCTTCTTTCTGTGAAAGTAGTCCGTTACTTTGTTTTGGCATAAGTAATTTTTGCACCATAAGTATAAATAAATAATTAAAAAGTATTTTGATATATCAAGAAATTTAAAAATCGATTCTCCAGTTTCTCAAATTTTATCTTTAAAATTTACTTTTTCTCTGTGAAGTTTTTGTATACATAATATAAACTTTCCTAGAACATTCTTTTCAATGACATTAATTAAATATATTTTAGAGTATCGTATATAGCAGAATTTTTTAAATATTTAATTAATTTATATAATTTTATAATAATTAAATATAACGAATTATATGATGCATTAGCCTTACAAATAAGTAATAAATAATAAAAGAAAAAAATTATGTCAAGCAAAATATAACGCTTTCATTAGCGCACACTTCACGGTCTAGTTTCATATAATTATTCCGTATATCATTGCAGAGATGAACTCGGTACATATTTACTCAGACATTTTGTGATATAAATATACGAGGAAATTAGAATGTCTACTCATAGAAATTCTTTCGTATAATAGATATAATATAAATATAAAACAAAGAAGTTTTCAAAAAACCAATTAGTAATGAATAAAATAATTAATATTAAATTCTTATATAATATTGATAACATTAAAAAATTTCATAAACTTTTTTAATATTCTTATTTTGCATATATATGAAAGTTGTATCAAGTTCAAAATATTTCAAGCATTGTGTACAATTACCGTGAAGGTGTAGAATCCATCAGGCACCGGTTGTCCGCCAAATTTGATGCTGAGGGTATAGTCTCCGGCATCAGCGACAGTGTAGTAAATGTTAACTGTGCCATCGCCGTTGTCTTCTATGTCAATATCAACGACTTCACTGAAATCACCAACCGAAACGTATTATTCATATTATAAAATATATGTAAAACGGAGATTCATTCAACAAATTTTCGAATAAATTCTCATGATATTGCTGCAATTTCATTCAAAAATAAATCATTCAAATATTTTAAATAGTTCCTTACGGTTTTATTCTTAATTATCCAAATTCGACTCAGAGAGGGAGTTTCGAATTTTTTTCGCATTTAATACTATCTATAAGATTTTTAAAAACTTGAGAAAATTTGCTGTTTTTTTTTTTTAGAAAAATATATTTTTCTTAGTGGTTATTTGAAGAAACTTTGATAAATAATATATAAAAAACTAAACAATAAAAAAAATCTCGATGGTAAAATTTATTTTCAAGAAATACTTACGTTCTATTTTGAAATATAAACAATTATTTGTCACAGGACGTAATCTTATGTAATATTGAAAAAGATGTTTATTATAAGAGAAACTAAATGTAACATGGCATTGTATCATCCGGTGTATGGGTACACGGGGTAAAAAATTTGGCTCGTTCTGAAGACATGTCTTTTTGACAGAGAAACACTCTCAACTGCTTAAACAACGCAGGATGAATTATGAGGTAGCAGCTGTGCGTGTTACTGTCGTGCGTAAATGAATGCATTTATAGTCGATTAGATTAGAGTTGTAATAAATTTTTCCTAGAAAAACATACTAGTTATGCGTAAATACACGATGTATCAGTAGAATAGGAAGTGCAAGTTTCTCTAGAGATCCCGAAATATTCACGAAGGACATAATTGCGCGAATGCATAACACTATTATGATGTCTCCATTTTGATATTGCGATAAACAAGTTTCACAACAAGAAATTTTTGATAATAATAAGAAATATTTCATACCATTATATGATTTATCATTTCTAATTTTGTCATAACAATGTGTTAAGATTAATTTCAAGTAATTGTCGTCTCTCTTGATTTCATGGATTTTTAAATTGAATTTTTAGATTTTTAATTAAAGAATAAAATGCTGTATAAAAATATAATATAAACTTTGGATATAATATTTGGTAACTCTTCCTGTTATACTGGAAAACTTTCGTTGAAAAAATCTGTTTATGAAATGATTGTGTGATCATCATATGATTATTGATCATGTGTCAAATAAAGTATTATAGAATTAAATTTAATTTGATCTCAATTATCACTATGAAATAAATTAATAAACAAATAGTTAAAGTAAAATGACTAATCATAATTTACGGCAAAAGTCCAATGTGGCTCCTTTTCAAAGAAAGAACATAAAATAATTTATAGCTTGGCATCAGCTACGATAATTAGAGAAAATATATATATATAGTTCATTTAACCTTTATTATTAATGAAAGTAGCTTGATATAAACTATTATACTGCTATTGTAATTGCATATGTTTTTTTAAATTAACTTTGAGATGTATATCATAGTTTTAATTCAACAAGCTATTAAAACGTATACATATAATTCAAAATTAAAAAATTTGATATAAAATTAAATAAAAGAATGTAGCAAGATTTCACGATTTGTATGCACGATAATATATATGCTACAATAAACATGAAAATATAAATAAAATAAAATATAAAGTTAAAATTAATTAAATTAATAATTAACATAATAAAAACATACAAATAATAAAAATATACAAAATATTATAAGAAATAATAATAAAATATAGTATATCTGTATTTCAATTTTCGAAAAATTATTGTTGCACAAAAAGAATTCCATCAATCAGCAATCCATTACTGCTGAAAAATTATTTCTCTCTATATATTATTGATATTCTTTGCCGTCGACATCAAGTATTATTAAATGGATTAAATATTCTTAGATATAGATACTTTTTCTCGTTCTCGGATTAAGCTAAACCGACATTTGATTTCAAAGTTACAGTAATCAACGAGGATATTGCTTACAGCTAACCAGAGATATGCAACGAACCACAGACGTGTTATTCTCTCGTACATGATGTTCGTAATGGCAATATGCCATGATCCTGATTCCTCTTGAATTTGTTACAAGATTTATGACCGACTAGTCATTAACACCTTTACACTCTAGATACTAATCCCGATATACCGTTATTGATCGTTATCGTATACAAAAACATGTTGTTATAAATTTTTTAATGCATATAACAAATGCGTTGATTTATCGCAACTCTTATTAGTGACTTGAAACACACGATAAAATTTTGAGAATACTTTGTTTATTATTTGGAAAAAATAGAGTTAATGATAATTGTATAAAATAAATAGAAAATACTTTAACATTTTATTATTACTAGCGTATTATAAAATTATATAACAATAATAAGATAATAATTTCTTGTACTTTATTTAACGCTTATGCAAAAGAGAAGCATAATAGTAGTAAGAGAAATTTCTCTTAAATTCGCCTATGAATTAAAAATAAATAAACCGCGATGACGCGATGTATTTAAAATAAGATGGAATTTTTGTCTGGAATCTTTCTACAAGATTGAAAAACACAAGTGTGAGAGATTCGGTAAAAATATGAACCGCTCTCACATAAATACATCAATACAGATATAAAAATTATAATTCATGAAAGATTGTTATTAGCAAGTAGAATAATTGCGAGAACATAAACATATTAAATATATGTGTAAAACAAAATATTTCCGCGATAAATATCTCACATTTTTTTATGAGAGAAATATTTTTTATGTATATGTTACAAATAGACCAGCAAGAAAGATTTTCAAAAAGAACATTGTATCATTATAACACGCTATTCTCGATTTGGCAATAATTTTCTGCGAGAGTGAATTTTAATGTCTTCCGCAGTATCCCATGCCACTCTGATTCATCTCTTCCGAAATAACCGGATTTAAATCGGGTGCTTACCTTCCGGAAGTGGAGCGGATGCGGCAGGTCACTGCACCGCGGCCTGCATTCTCCGTATCCACGGTGATGCAGTACTCCTCACCCTGAGCTAAAGTGTGCTGAATGCCCTCTTTGATCTTGCACTGGTCCGCCTTGCCGGTGGAGACGCTTTGCACGCTCACCGGACTGCCTGGCACTTCTTTGCCGCCGTATTTCACGTTGACCTTGTAGCGGCCGCAATCGTCCGGCAGATAGGTCGCCTTGTATTTACCGTCGCCGAGATCCTGGACCTCTACTTTGCGCGGTACTTGGTCCGGCCCCTTTAAAAAAACAATTCAACCAATCAAAAATCAAGAAACAGAGAATCGAGAAATCATTAATTGTAATATTGCGATTTATTAATTGTTGGATCGGTGCTTGACATTCAATATATCCGTTTGTCTGGAAAAAATCATATGTACTATTATACATATATGTGTTTGTGTACATACGACCGACCAATTGTATAGTGATTTCGCAAAGCAAAAGCAAGATTCTGATAGGTATATGACTGGTTTCAAAATAAGTTGAGAAATTTGTCAATATGATAGGTCAAATTATTTTAGTGATATTGGAAACAGCTCATATGATGTTTTTATACACGTTCAAGATTCGTGAATGTACTAAAGTATTGTGTACTGTGCTTAAGATTTTCAAATAAATTACGTGAATAAATTAAGAAGCAGAAGTTAACAAAATATTATAAATCGCCAAGTAACGAAACAAATTATAGTGAAAAGAAATAAAGAATTTATATTTTATCTCATCGCTTAAATCTGTTACGTGATATCCTTGCGTAATTTAATATTTATAAGAAAAAAAAGAATCTAAGAAGACTCTCTACATGTTACGTACATTGTTACATACATTCACATATTTACATATCTTTTAATTTATTATTTTACGCACTTTTTGAACAGGTAGTATTATTAATTAGTACTTATTATCCGTTTTTATGTACTTGTATCAATGTAAATTGTGCGAAGATAATCTACTTATTTATTTTTAGATTATATAATAACAACATTATTGACAATAATAATAATATGCTAAAATAAAACTAATTGCAAGTATAACCGGATATAAAGGATATTAAATTCTGGGTTACCATTCTTTAATTTATACGATATATTTCAAAAAAAACATAATATAATAATAATTTAATTTTTATTTATTGCTAATACTATAAATTTGTGAGATCATATTTTGAAAATTTTTTCGACTGGAGATAAAAATAAATATATTTTTTTTTTCAATATAATAATAATCTTCTTTCTCTAAAAAAATAGCAATTTCATCTGGCAGGCGTCCAGTTTTGCTTATTGTTAGTTGTTTCAAGGTGGCGAAAGCTCATCATCAGCATCCGTAATTATTATTGAAGGCTTCCAAATAAATAAAAAAGATAAAATAAAATAAAATAAAATATACAGATGCATTTAACAGAAAATATATGTAAATTATAATAATTTTACAACTTATGTAAAAATATTTATATTACAAAACTATAATATATTAGAATTTTCTGTGACATCTGGAAATATTCAATTATAAATTTTTTTGTAACAAAAAGATTTAATTATATTATATTTCAATATACGTAACAATTGAGTGTATCAATTGGAAATGTTACGATTTTTACTCGTTATCAGATAATTATTTCAATAATATCAATAACAATCAATGTCCATCGGCTACCATCACACATTATGGATTACTTTCTTTTTATAAAACTCATTTTACATAAAATTAAATAAAAAAATATTGATACATATAAATAAGCTAATTTGTATATTTACATTTAAGGAACATTACTTACCACAACTTGAACCTCGAGATCGCCGTATCCGGCCTCGGAAGTATCCACAACGAAGTCAATGGGGAAGGAAGCGGTACAGACGGGCGACACGCCGGGACCTGACAGAGTCACTTTGCTGGGTTCGACGGTGGGTAAAACTTTTATCTTGTACGGACTACCATTGATGTCCTCGCCATCGTAGGTCACTCCAACGTGCACGTTACTTCCGGCGGGCGGTGGTTGATACGTCACCTCATATAAACCATCGCCTTTGCTCTTGATCTGTGGCTTTTGAGCTTGTCCTTTGTCGGTCGACAATCTGACATCCAGTTGCGCCGCTTTCGCGCACTTTGACGTGTCTACAGTGAACTTAGCGGGCACACCTTCGCGTACCATCTCGGGTTGCAAGCCGGGCCCGTAAGCGATCACGTTCTTCGCCTCCGAGTCCGACACCACCTCGATTTTGAACGGCGAGCCGGGAATATTTTGTTCAGCGAACTTGATGCCGATCTCATAGTCACCGGGTTCCGTAGGAACGTACTCGACGGTGCAGGAACCGTCGAAGTTATCCTTGGCTTCGACCTTGACTTCCCCGTCACCAGTGATCGACAAACCCAAGCCGCCATTGCCAGCCTCTGGAAGAACATCGTGCCTACATGTGTCATTTCCTGTCCAATTTTTACTTTTCTTTTGCGCGAAAATATATTTTTTATTCTATATCAATTTTTTCAATTATAAAAATGTCTGCATCTAGATACATTCCCTTATGTAAATACAAATTTATAAATTTGATAACTGTTATTTTATCTATATTTCATTTTTTTTAAAATCTATTTAATTCGTAAAAAGATTAATGTCGAAAATTTATCGAATCGAAATATTGACTTACGGACCTCTGGTTTCCACTGTGAAGCGATTCGTTTTGTTCACGATGCCTTTTTCCAGCCCGAGACCATACGCACGACACTTGCTGGGATCAGAGCTGCGTTGCACGTTCACGGAAAAAGGCGAACCCGGGATAGGCACGTTGTCGTAGAGAATGTCGATGGTGTGACAGCCCTCTTCGAAAGGCGTGTAGCTGACGCGATAAGTACCATCACCCTGGGGAATGATGAGCTTCTCGGTCTTTCCACCACTGGGATTGCTTATGGTGCACGACACCTTACCATCATCTGTCTTTGATTTGGCGACGTCTCTCGCGTCTATCGTGAACGTCGCTTGCTTATTCACATGTAAACCTGCAAGATGTGATAAGGTATGATGGAGAGAAAATGCTTGAAAGTATTTTTCTATAAATGCACTTATTAAATACTAATTGTGTTTCCTTGCAATTTAATCTTGTCATCCCAAGAAACTTATTTTTGAAGTTAGATTTAATCATATGTAAGAAAAGTAAACATTTGAAATCGATTCTTTTGCAAATGCAGTCAGAACATTTTTAAAATAGAAGCTGCATTCTGTTAAAATTAAAATTTATAATACTGGAGATATTACAATCTTCTTTTGTATTTTAAAATACATTTTCTTATTTATATTAATATCTGAGATTGTAATTTAAAACATTATAAATTTTTGTATATGATTTATCTTAGCACTTTTATATTATTTTATCATAATAAATATGTACGGAATGTATACGATCATTTTTAAGTGTGTTTTTATAAGTATTACAAATCATTGAATTCATTATCACGAATCACACATCTAAAATATCATCTACAGTTTAATTAAATATCTATTATTAATTAAATTAAATATCTAACGTTTCAAATAAATAAAAAAAATATGCCTACTTAATCTCGAAAATTATTTGTTAAAATATATAAACGTATTGTAAAATAATACATAAAACGTAATTGCAATCTTTTTGTGTTATCGACTAATGTAAAAATCAAGATAATATATTATAAAGTTATTTAGGCAAACTAAAATGAGGCCATGATTGTAGAAAGAAATAAAAAAGCTTACAAATTTTAAAATGCTTGCTCTCTATACACTTTCTACGACATGTCAAATATTCTTCTAGCATTTAAATATCTTATAACACGTGCGCACGGTAAAAACACTGCAGCAGGGAATATGATAATCAAAAAAAGGATAATCACAAAAAAAAAAAAAAAAAAAAACACATGCATCGCTATATATATATATATATATATATATATATATATATATATATTAGATTTCGCAACGCGTCTCAGAATAGTCTCCAGGATTTTTCAATCTTTCTCAGACATGGCAATACGCATGCAACTTGTCAAACAGATCAACTTAGAAGATTCATTCATTTCACATGCAATCATTTCAAATCACCCCTGTAAAATCCTGAAACACGTTAAGAAATTCGCCGCGCAAATCAGAGATCAACAAGTCATGGCATTCTCTCAACTTCCAAAATCGCAAAAACGATCTCCGTGCTGACGTCCTTTAACGGTACCGTGTGGCTGGATGCCGTTCCCGGTGACTTTGATCTTGGAGAGGTCCGCGTCCGGCACGATAATGGCCTGGAAGGGCGAGCCCGGTACGTGCTGTTCGTTGAAAGTGATGTTGATGCCGTAATCACCGGCTTCGGTGGGCAGATAAGCGACGGAGCAAGTGCCATCGCCGTTGTCCCTGCAATTTATAGCGGCCTCGCAGGGACCCTCGACGGTCACGCCGAGACCACCCTGGCCAGCACCGCGTGTGTCGATCACAAACTCGGCTGGCTTATTCACCACCCCGTGGGAGAGGCCGGGACCGGATGCCCGCACCTTGGCCGGATCGGAACCATGGACGCAGGTGAGCCGGTAGGGCTGGTTCGAGATAGGTTCGCCGCCGAAGCTGATGCCCAGCAGGTACTCGCCGAGCTCGGTGGGCGTAAAGTTCACCAGATAGCCCTCGTGGGTTGGCACCACGTGTGCCTTGACGCGGTTGCCGGACGGTGCCGTGATCGCCACCTGGAAGTCCGCCGCCCTGCCCGCCTCCTGCGTTATCACGCGGAACTGCTGCAGGCTGTTCACCGGGGCCGCTGCGAGGACGTTTGCGGGTTTTCTCGTGGTGAGCCACGATGCGCGTTTTTCGCTTTGCGCGACGGGACGACGGCCCGCATGCGGCGAGCGGACGTCGCGTCGATTTGCCGGTTAAATTAATTAATTAATTATATTATAATTTTAATCTACCCATCGAAGAGAGGATTTATGATTGTAGGAATTGACACGAGAAAAGATGAATAACCGTGAAAGAGTCAAATAAAAATTGCGATTCGTGGCAAACACTTATATCTATTAATAATTTCGTACTCTAATGAATTATATCAAATTGAAAATAGACAAAATATTGTCACCAGCAAATACGACGGGACATCCATCGCACGATATTATACAATAACAGTTAATTCTGCATTGAATCGTGAGAGAAAAGCTGTTTATTACATACACAAGCCCGCAATGTGCGTGTAAATTAAGCAGAGCATATTCCAATTATAATGACCTCGCGCGATTATAAAACATATTTCAGATAAAAATGCAGTTTTAATTAAAACAATTATATTATTTAGCGCGTGCAGAAATAATTATTTAGTACTTTTGAAAAAAAAAAAAACATTCATATATTGATTTTTCAAATTCACTATTATTTCATTATTATTCGTTCCGAATTTTCTATCTCATGGAAATTGAAACTGTTACGTTTCTCCGCGAAGTTCCAGATAAAGTTTACATGAAAGACGCAATGTGCACGTAATAGAGCACCGAAGCGCAATATTTTTAGACGAAACGCGAACTGTGTGCGTGTCAATGTGAGGAATTCGCGAGCGCGCTTATAAATAAACCATCGGTTTGTGCGCTCCAGCGGAACATCTATTCGCAAGACCTTGGCAGCGCGTATTTCGAAAATCTAGGATAAATGTTTCGATAATAATCCTAAAGGTCCCCGAAAAGAATGTCGGCTGTATGCCACGAGACGAGAATTATTTTTTCGATTGCCGGAAGCGTAACTCTACGTGATTTATTTTCAAGTTAATGCATTGCCAGTGTATTATTCTACATATTCGAGAGATTTTACTTCAAGTATAAAACTAATTACATTCATAAATTCTTCTTTATGATCGCATTTTAATGAATTACCAAAATAGTCCGTACTAAAAATTAATTATTATCAAGTTTATCTATTAAATTATTAAATTAAATTTTAATCTAAATTATTAAGTTTATATAAAAAAGATTTAGTATATATTCTATGCATATATATATAATAATACTTTTAAAAGAATTTAAAATAAAATATCTTCTTTTATCAACAAATTATGTATTATACATATAATAAAAAATTGCTAATTGAGCAATATATGCCATCAATTAACATCTCATTAAAGTAAAACTATAATCTCAAATGACAAACTTAAGAATATTCAAAATAGTTCTCGTGGAATACGATATTCTATTTCATAATTTGCAATTATTAAAATATTTAGCAAATAATTAAATTTCAAATAGAAATGTGTTTTGTATTCGTAAAATTGAAGTATTAGGCAACACTTAAAAAAATGGGGATTGTACTCACTTGGTTCCAAGCCGTCCACCTTGACCTTGGACACGTCTACGTGAGGCTGAACGTTGACTTTAATGGGACACTGGGGTACCTTCAGACCGCCATAGTTGAGGTTTACAGTATAATTTCCTGGTTGAGGTGGCATGTAATCTACAGTGTACGTGCCATCCTCGTTATCCGTAAGCGAAAGCGGCAGCTCTCGATCTTCAGGGGACAACAGTTTAACGTCCAATTGACCGGGACCAGCCTCTCGACAATCGACATTAAAATGTGTAGGAACATTCGACTTTACGCCTTTTTCGAGACCAGGACCAAAGGCGGAAACCATAGCAGGATTCAAAGGCGAGGCTATTTTAACTCTGTATGGAGATTTTTTCGTGGCCACTCCACCATAATTTACCTAAAAAAGATGACATTTTTTAGAAAATTATCAAACTCAATTAATATTTCAATTATCAAAATTTTAATATTTTTATCGTTTATTTATTTTAGTTTATAAGTCAATTTTATTATGAAAAAAAAATCTACTTTTATTATTTTTTTAAATAGTTCTGGCTTAAAGGTATCGTTTATTTTATAAATGTGCAATTAATTAATAAAATATGATATAACGCCTCATTAAAGTAGTCGTTGAACATTCTGTTTTAAATTTCATATTACATCAAAATTATATTAAAGTCAGTATGTGTTCTAATCATACAAATAATATGAAGCGAAACAACTCTTTAGAAATTAATATTCTTACCATCACAACATGTTGAGAACTAGATGTAGGTGTATAATGTGCCTGAACAGTTCCATCTCTCTTGTCCTCTAATTTGAGAGGAATTTCCCTTCCAAGAGTATCCTGGATGGAGACTTCCAAAGCCGCATGGCCGGCTTTTCTCGCGTCTACCGTGAAATGCGTCGGTTTATCTTTGGCAACACCTTCCGGTTGAATTCCTGGTCCATAAACTTCAACCTGAAAAAGAACATATTTAACTCACACATTTATTTTATTATACAGATTAATTAAAAACGACATATATATTGTTCAATTGTTACTGAGTTTATCAAATACATAAACTGGAATCTTTTTTATCTCATTGCTGTATAAAATGTTTTAAAATGTATAAACAAAGAAGGATGCAGAAGATCTAAGGCACTGTACACATATCTACAAACAAACTGTATAAACAAATGTTAAAAAACCTGATGCCAATACGATGAAAAACTGTAGTAAAAACAATGCAATGAAGATTCAAATTTACCTTTTCTGGATCGAAGTCCGTCTTCGGCGAGATAATCGCGATGTAAGGTGACTTGGGGATATCCTCGTTATCACAGAGGATGTGGACCGCGTATTGTCCCGGTGCGGTAGGCAGATAAGAAACGTCGGCAGTTCCATCGCCATTATCATTGCATTCGATCTTCGCTTTGGACGGGCCCTCAATAGAGAAGCCAAGGGCGCCGGTCTCACCGTTCGTGTCCACCGTAAATTTCGCCGGATGTCCGACGATGCCGGTGTGCAAGCCTGGTCCAAAAGCTCTGATGTTGGATTCTTTGTAAGGACCAACATTGACCTCGAACGGCGACTTGGGGATTTCCTTGCCGCCATATGTGATCATCACCACGTGACGACCTTCCTTAATCGGCGTGTAGTGGCACGCGTAAGTCGTAGCGTCGACCTTGGACATTCTGGAACAATTTAATATCGTACCCTTGTTAATAGTCAAACTTTAGATACAATATTATACGAAACCCCGTTAATTTCTTTTTCTTTAATTTAAATAAACAAAAAATGTTTTAAATAATTATTTTATTTTTTGATAAAATTAATTATCATATTGACATTTGAAAAATTACATAAAAATAGTAAGTAAAGTAAAAGAGAGATAAGCAGTGCGATAAATCGAGAAATAAAATAATTCCAAATCAGATAACGCTGAACTTACTGCACCGGTCGATTGACACCTCCCGGGCCGATTACGCGGATGTCCGGTATACCCTCACCGGCGTCTTTAGTGACAACGACAAAATCGGCGACGTCCTGAACGCGAACGCCGGTAGGTAACAACCCTCGTCCGTATGCTCTGCATTTTTTCGCGTCAGAAACCGGTGCGATGTTGACGCCGATGGGACTTCCAGGTATGGGTTTGCCGGCGAAGAAAATATTAACGGAATGCAGACCTGTCACTGGCGATACGTATTCACATCTCCAGACGTCTGGCGAGGTCTGACGCAGTTTCACCGGTACCGCGGTTTTGCTACCCTGTCAGTAAAATCAATAATAATACTTTAATAAAATAATATTTAATAAGAAAATAGCGTCTTTTGAGTTCATTATTTTCAATAGCACATTTAATGAATGAGGATTTTTACCTGAGGATCTAAGATGATGACTTCTGGCACACCACGACCAGCATCCTTCGTAAAGACATCGAAGAAGGTAGGTCTGTTCACCACGACTCCTTCCGGTTGCAGACCCGGTCCGCTCGCCGTAACTTTGCTCGGATCACCAGCGTGTCCTTCGACATTGACGATGTACGGACTCTTCGGGATCTCTCTTCCGGCGAAGAGCACTTTTACTTTGTGCGGACCCTCCGTCTTCGGAATGTATGACACCGAGTATGTAAGGTTCCTGTCCTTGTTGAACCTGATATCGACCTTGAAAATGCAATTGAGATTATCAAGATACGCTTTATATGAAAAGCATACGAAGAGACACAATGGCGTTCGTTCAACTTGCACTATATCACGAATGATTATATATATATTGAAACAATACGTAATCATCAACGCGGTACACAAATAGCCATTGCATCACATCGTGTCCACGTTCTGCGGCGTAATTATCTCCCGATAAACATCTCTTCCGGCTTTACACTCGATAATAGGCGCCGTTAGCACGTATCTATTTAATATTAGATACAGGTTGCTTTGATTCAGAAAAATTTGGAAAAAAATTTATACTTGTAATTTTTTAATATACATACATTGAAAATCATCTTTTCTCAGTTGTTCAAATATCTTGACAATTAAGTTTTTTACATGTTATTGAAACACACAAATAATTAAATATAAAATTCTTACTAACAAGTTTATTATTATTAACATTTTCATTATTCTCATTCTTCTGATCAATATTTTAAAAGAATATTCAATTTGAATATTTAATATTGTATAATTCAATAAAAAGTATACATATGTCTTTATCGTTATCAGTAGAGCATGCATTCAAATATTGTGTACGCTATATTGTGTATATTTAATATTATGTTTGACAAAAAGTTTTTACAGATTTCCTTATCATTATCTAATAGATACAAAAAATTTCTTACCGGTAGTTTGTTGCCTTTAGAATCATCGACGATGACGTCTACGTTACCCTTGCCGGCGGAGAAGGTTTCCACGGTAAAGTTGGCTGGTGCACCGACGATCGGGCCGGTTGGTTCTATACCGGGACCATAAGCACGTACTCTGTATAAGAAAACATTGTGAAAAAAAGGCTTCCGAGCTGATCAGCCAGCGGCCTCGCAACGTTGTTACATCAATACGTTAAGTAAACTCATTTGCCATTCAACGTTACAAGCGTTGCTTTCTTGCTACGGTGATTTGCGCGAGATTTGCGTCGTTCTCTTCTAAAACAATATTGCAAGCGCGAAACTTCTGCAAAACTTGCGGCCACTCACTATCCGGTTAGTCCAATTCGATGCGTCCGTAAAACTTTCATTCATTTACACGTATGTGTATATACAGAGAGAGGATAATTAATGATGGCATTATAATATATTTGTTCACAAAACTCTAGGAAAATATGAGGAATTGATGTTGAACGCTAATTAATTAAACTCTTGCTTGTTTTCTGTTCAACTGCAAATAATAAATTCGCCAGCCGCTGACTATCTTCATTTACTCTATTAGGCTTTTATATGTATGTATATACAAAAAAATAGCGATTAGGAATGTTGTGTTAAAAGATAGATCTAAAACGCTACGATCAAAGGCGGCGAACATTAATTGCGTAAAAACCGTTATACGTCAAAATACATGATCATTGCGCGACTTACCGCGGCGGTGGGATGCTGCGACCGAGAAATGAGAAATAAATTGGTTAATTAATCACAATCACCATACCAACGATCTAAACGAATATTCTTTATTTCTCATATTTTTATCATACGTTGGCACGCGGAAAAAATGGAAAGAAAACTATGATTAAGATCATAATAAATAGTACTGATTGTGTGTTGTAGCACTTTAATCTTAGAAAACGAAAATCATGTAAAGTAATTACTTAGTTAGTTTGGTACATTAATTACTTAATTTAGAGTATCATATTCAATTGTTATTATTTCACAAATAATAGATTTGATAACAGAAAAAAAATTAAATTTAATTATTCAAGTGCTATCAAGTGTTTACTTTTCAGCTACCTTGAAGGAAATTCTCAACAGCAAATAAGAAATACATTTTTGCATTAAAAATTCACTTTAAAAATGTAATACAAGTAATTTGTATACAGTAATGTTATTAAGAATATTATTCTTACCTGTTTGGATTCGTGCGAGGACGCAGAGGTGCACCTGTCTTCAATTTTGCGTTTGGATATTGCGACAGGTATGTCATCATCGACATCTCATCGATATTTGGATTTACCATCTCTTCGGGTTTAATGAGCTGCAATAACAATGATTTATAAGTATAATTCATATAAATCCGTATCCAAAAATAATTAATTTACAAATATTTAATTTAAAGATATTAATTTACAAAATAT
Organism: Anoplolepis gracilipes; assembly: GCF_047496725.1. Taxonomy (NCBI): domain Eukaryota; kingdom Metazoa; phylum Arthropoda; class Insecta; order Hymenoptera; family Formicidae; genus Anoplolepis; species Anoplolepis gracilipes. The sequence continues at coordinate 7,185,443 of NC_132975.1, forward strand.
TCCATTATATATCTCTTAGATTCTTATCTCACAAATTAAGAAAAAAATTACATTTTAATACTCATAAATCATAACAGAATTGTAATCAATTTGAAAATAGTTAGATACAAATTGATAAATTTTACCATCTCGAATAGAACTATATATTAAATTAGTATTGAACCTGAGGAATATTGAGCCAATCGTCGGCGAGGCCCATCGCCTCGGACGCGTTTTGGATCGCATCCTTGGGATTCCAATCTTGCCAATCCGGACAGAGACCAGGTGCGACCGCATCAACGAGAGCGCCCACCGCGCGGCCGTCGTTCCAATCGGAGGTGAAATTCGTGATCGGCAAATCTGGGACTTTCGATTGAATCCAGTGCATCAGTCTTTGCTTTGGGGTAGCGCCCTTGTCTTCGCCATCGTCGCCGTCCCACATGGGCATGGAGATCGAATAGTGCAGAATCAAGGTCCATATCAAGCCGAGAATCAGTTTCAATTTGCAGTCTACGATGTCCGAAGAATCTGCACAAAAAATAAAGAGAAAAATAAATTTTCTGCGCACAAGCGATCTTAAATCATATAATATACATCATTACCAGATGGACAATGTTGAAATATTGGCGACAATTCAAAAATATGTTTACGAATCTTTAGTATTTTGCGTCTTCTTAGATTTAGTAATAATACTAGATTAACCAGAGATTGTTATTTATTTATCGATTGCACATACAAAAAGAAATATATATACTTTATAATATCAGAAAAAATTACATGATAATAATATGACGTTTTATAAAAATCTTTTTCCTCATTTTAACTCTGTGAAATATAAATTTATACAGAGAAAATTCATGAAGAATTTTGATTTCAGAATTTTCATTTTACATACCTACAACTCTACTTCATCCTTGAGTATATAATAATTTATTAATGAGTGAGTAATTTCCTTTCTTTTCGCAAGAAGAAATTCTATTAGGTTTTTCCTTCCTGTTGCGTAAAGTCTTATTATTCATCCGATCTATCACATCGCTCAATTATCTAACATGAGTAAGAACAAGTGGGCGTTATTATAGAAATATTTTCCCGCAGTTCGTTTATGGAATCGAGTCGATGCAATCTTTCATAATGCACGCTTCAAAGAGATGCTAACAAAAAGCGCAATGTTTGTGCAATGAAAGTGCTAATAGATATCTTTGACATAGTGATTCATGTATTGAACAATCGCCAAATATCATATATGTATATATTGTAGAAAATTTTGAATTTTTTATATGCTTTTATAAATTATGATTACATAAATTATGATAACATAAATCATTTAAATACAAAAATATGTATACATATGTAATCAGAAAATATAATCCACGAAAATATAATCAACTTGTTAGATACAAAGATCATATTATTCTTGAAAAAGAACCAATACTTGATCTTGAGATTTAAATAACTATCATATAAACAGATCTCTGTAGTGATAAACAATCACGTACAATAGAGTCATTTACACATGCCAAGTCACTTGTCTTTCAATGTTAATAACAGTGCTTTCGAGAAAGCTTTCTCGACTATATCTCTAAAGATTAAGCAAAATAATTATATAATTAAAAAAAAATACATTTTTCTTTTTTGTCAATATTTTTTAATATTCCAATAATTCGTGTATGTAGTTCGGTGAAAAAAAAATTACGTTTTTTTAGAATCACGCAACAGTCGTGAGGGCGTCATCGTTTCCACGACACATCATCAGTAAGAGTAAAAAAAGCTCGGGGCTGTAGATCTTTTAAGAATGTATATATAAATAACCCACGTAAAAATGCATTCATTCGCGCGAATTTAACTGAATCTGAGCTGCCGCGGCTATTTCTGGCATTCAACGGCATTCGACATTGTCTCGCAATCGGTGTTGTAAACGTGACGTGGAGTCGCCACCATGGTGTGACGATTCATCCGGACTATTTTCAGCAATTACCGAGAGCTAACCGAGTGATGTCAGCAAAAACGTAATTAATGCCGTGACATGCGGACTGACCAAGCGCCAGCTAATTCACCCTGTGACGCCGAGTTTCCGAGATTCTCGAGTGCTCGTACAATTTTCTCTGCCCACGTGAATGTTACAGCTTTCTCATGATGAATAATTTGAACTATCAAATGTAGACTGACGTCTTTATATCAAAGCTGATCAAAATTAAAAAATACATTTCTAAAATCTACTATACAGAAAAGAATTAAATATTGTTTTGATATATTTATATCTGGCACTATAAAAATAATACACATATAGTAGAGCAAGCACACTCAAATGCACACAGTATTTTTAAAATTTAATGTTGATAGATTTCGATTATTAGTTTTTAGATATATTTACATTATTACATATATTAAGCTGGCAGAGCCATTTCGGCACATTTGAATAAAATCTACACAGAAATTTTGAGCTCTTTTGTTGTTCTATTACAGATTTTGTTGCTCCTGTCATTTCGAAAAAAATGATGGCTGTACTAGCTAAAGTATAAAGTTAGCACAGCCACTCTAAAAAATAAAAACAGATTCTTTTCATACTAATTTGTTGCTCCACCCATTTCCGAAAAACTGCTAACTTTATACTTTGTACTTTAGCTGAAATGGCTGGAGCAACAAAATCTGCAATATAGCAACAAATTAACAACAAAAGAGCACTAAATTTCTGTGTAGGTTTTATTCAAATGTGCCGAAGTGGTTGTGCCAGCTTAATATACGTTACATTATTGCGAAACTGTGATTACACGCTTTGTAATGTTACCAGTGCCACAACATGAATAATATGCGTGACAAAATGAGAGTGAAATGTAAGATGTTACTCTTTTGTTTGAACACGCTTGAAATGGATACCTATTGTCAAACTTCTCCTTGGAGTCGCAATTCACTTGACCGTGATGCAAAAATGCACGCGCAAGTTGCAGAAAAAAGTATGTGTATGATGCGTATTGAGAGTGTGACAAAAAAATGACTGTAAATAATACAAAATTAGAATGTTACAATATATATTTTTTACTCTACATATTTTAAGATGTAACTATATAGTTATATACGTATATATAAAATTAGTAGTATATAGTTATATTAATATTAGTAGTATATAATATATGCAATTCAAAAATTAAAAAAATTTTTTTTCTATTTAAAATATAAATATAAAATTTAAGAATTAGCTTTTAAATATTATTAATTATTAACTTAATTATTAATTTTATTATATTATTATTTATTAATTAATTATTAATTAATTTCTATATTTTGAATGGAAATCTTGTATCAATCGTAACTTTATGTAGTACAATTTTTAATTATTATTTTAATTAAAATGAAAATCGTACATAATTTCTATTATCAAGATTTGATCAATACGCGAGACTCAGATTTAAACAAATCTTGCATTGCTTTTCCGTATGTACAGTAATCGGCTTGCTATCGACGCATCTTAATGAGAAATAAAGTCGGGGAGACCAATTGCATTCCTCTTGATATTAGATAATGGACATGTTTGCTTCCAACGCTATAAATTTATAGATGCTATAAATCTTTATAAAGAACAATTCTTATAAAGAGATATGATCGTTCACAATAATTACTTGTAAACATCATTAAGTAAAAAAAAAAGTAAAAACTTCCTATTCCATTATATATTAATTTGTGTTATAATATTGTTAATAATATTGCATATATATATATATATATATATATATATATATATTTATATGTATACATATAGAAATAATGCTACATGACATAATATAAATAAATTAATACTAGAGAATTTCAATTAATTAGGACTTCAAATTATCTCTTATATACCGGACTTTCCACTATTTTACATAATTAAACGTTATAATAACCGTCACTATCTTGTATGTAGCGATCATTAATCCACCAAATAAAAAGTGGATGAGTAATTAAATAAAAATAAAAAAAAAATTAATGTAATCATGTGTCAAAATTGCGCTGCTATATTATTTTTGAAAATGTCGATAACAATATCGGAATTCGGGATTTTAATGACTCAACGCAACGAATTTCGATGTTATTAACACCCATGTGTGCAAATACGCGAAATAAGTAAATCTTCTTTGAAATAAGGTACAGTTGTAAATACGAAATCTAGTATTAATGAAATGATATAACTAACCATGTATTTTATTCTCTCAAGTAACAAAATATGAAGTAATGCTGTCATATAAATATTTACTATATAGTTATATAGTTTTATATTATGCAAATTAAAAATATGTTTAATAACATGTATTTAAAATCTATCTATATTTATATTTATATTTATAAGTTAATATTGTGTAATGATATTTATATCATAATTAATTTTAATGGATTATTTTTTTATATTTATCAAAGATCTAAGAATTTATACAAATCAATAAAAAAAGTAAAAATTAAACATATATAATGTATAAGTACTAAAGTGTTAATTTACTGGAGATTAAAAATTTTATTGTTTGCAAAACGTCAATAAAAATTTATTTTCTTAATGCAGTAAAGACTGTTTAAACATTTGTTGTTAAATAGTGAGCTTCAAAAAAAACTTGACATCAATGATGTTATAGATATACAGTCTAGTCCCCATCATAAATATAATACATAGCATCAGAATATTGGAATCTTCCAAAGGAATGGAAGGATCTTAGACATTCCAAGAATCGGAGGGCTATATATATATATATATATATTTCTTTTAAAAGAAGAAATAATCAAAATTTGCAGATTTAGAGACGGACTTCTTATTCTCTTTCATCTGACCGACAGTAATCGGACTGATTTATTCTCGGATTAAAAATTTTTGTTGTGTGTAAAACACGAGATTTCTAAACGAATCTTTACAAACGCCGCTTTCGGCGACGTTTGAAATAGAAAAGAAGAATACAAACTTTCAGAAAAACGAATCCAAATAGAGTACTTTTTCCTATCTTTAAATTTTCATATTGAACATTGAATTGGATGTTATAGAAACAAGAAAGTCTAATATAAAAAAAACTAAATTTCGTAAATTTCAGAAAAGATATGTGTCAGATATATATCGTAAACAGAGAAAACTTTAATAAAAACTAAAGTAATTAATTTAATTATGTCTTACACATAATCGGTTTTAAAGGTAATTCAATAATAATAACTATCAATAATTAATAACGACACACAATTATATAGTTGTTTTTACTAAAAACATGTGTCATATTATAAAAAGCTCATTATTTATATACGAGAAGTTGAGTCACTTGTCAGTCTAATGCATAATTAAAAAATTCGGCCAAGTATCGCTCATATACTTGCCCATGTGTCACGTTTTCAACGGCATATATCCCTTGGCGAGTTTAGACGGTGACGTCACTCGAGAGATTACCTCATTGGACCGAGGATGCCAGGTAAGACCTCCGCTGATACGATCTTCTCCTTTCAATCGTCAAGGTGTGCCGTCGACATGTGTCAAACTGCATCTTGGATGCAAATCTTTGATTGAATATCATTTGAATGCAATTATTTGTCTATTTTCGTTTTTGTTATTTATTTATTTCTATATATTTATATGTGTATAATTTATATATATTATGTGACTCAATTAGTCGTAATATGAAAAAATGTCGTAAATATATATATATATACACGAATATAATGCATTATTTACATGTCAAATAATCGAGTAAAGTATATTAATTATATATTTCTGTTTATACAGGTTGTAGTTAGAATATAATCTTTGTAAAATGTAGTACGAAATAATCCAATATTTCTAAAATTTATTTGTTAGTATTATATAAGTATTATTAAATATTAAGTAGGTATATTAAAGATTTTTCAGAAAAATTTCGTTATGAGTTTAACCTTAAAAGATACGTAAAAAACGTAACATCCATGGATTTAAATATTTACTTATAACTTGTATAAGGAATTTTTTACGAGTTATAGTAAAAATGTGATAGATAAACACATTTCGGCAATAGTAAAAAACTTGACTTAATACGTATGGAGACACACTTACACACAAACAACATAGTCTCTTAATGTCAAGGTTGCGTTTGAGAGTGAAAGTAATCGCTCTTAATACATACACGCACAAATTATGCGCGGAAACACTATAATTTCAGAAATATATTAAATGACATCATTGTTTTTTTATGACAGTCCATTGAATTTATTTCATATTAGAAGTAAATCTCTCAAAGCAATGCTTTTAATATACTATTTTTATCAAAGATAAAAAATACTTATGTATGAAAAATATAACAATATACGGAATAACACAATTATTATATTTTTAATCTATTTAAGTATCAATAATTTCGTAAGTAACACATAAATGTTTATCATTTTTTTAACAAATTTGTAAAATCTGTGTCCTAATCCCAATGTACAATTATATATTATTAGTTTATCAATAAGTAAAATATAAAATTAATCTCATGAATAATTGATTAAAAAAATTGTATCTCCCCGCCTGTGCTTAAATTATTCTTAGCATAAAGTACTTTACATTCGTCTTTCCATCAAATTTGTTTAGAAACCTCTTTCGTACATTATACATACAAGCGTAACCTTTTGCATAAAAGCCCTGTCAAAATATTGAAGAGATATTTCAAAAGAGACAATTGAAAAAATGTCGAGAGATTATTTCCGCTCGATGATAGGCACGCTAGGGGAAGAAAGAAAGAAACGAGAGTCACGCAATAAACGCGAAGAAAGACGTCCGTGGTGCCAAGGCAAGCTTGACCTTCACCTGATCTATGTAGGCCCACCCATTCTCTTTCTTTTGCTCCTTGGTAGGCCCCGAAATACTTCCCAAGAGAATTTCAGGGTGTAATAGCGCGAGCGTGGTTTCCGCTGATATCTGATAATCGAGCGGTTTTAATTTAACACGGATCTTGTGGTTACATCTTGACCGAGATTGCGATGACTTAACATCAGGCATTTTAGTTTCTTGATTAATAAACGATATAGCTTTTTGCAATTTTCGAATGCAAGAATTTCTCAGCGAGAAAGCTCTCAATTTACCGCGAGTATTTTTTTTTTATATCAGTTGCAGTATAAGAAATAAAGAAATAAATAAAATAATTTTTTTAAATAAAAAAGAGATAATTTTTTTTAATTTGATTTTTGGCCGATTTTAGAAATTTGAAATATAAATCTATAAACGTCATATTTATAAAATTAATTTTAACATATAGGTATATTTTTATTTTATTTTTTTACATATAAAAATAATTCTTTTTCCTTTTTAGATGTCAAGATTCATAGCAGTATAAAAAATGATATTAATATATAATAACGATAATACTTGCGATATTTGAAACAAATATATTTAATGTTTAAAAAGTTTTCCTAATAAATAAATAAATATCATTTAGAAAAGTAAAGATGTTATTATATTTTAAATCTTTATGTATATTTAATTTAAAAAATAATAAATAATTTATGTCCTTGTTTTCATAATGCACTTGAAGAAAATAGTTGTTAAATTAATTACAAAAACCATAAATCATTATATTTGTCGTATTTGCTCTGTCTAAATTTGTAGACAAGTAAAGTGTTAGAAACGATAAATAAATCAATATTTCCTCTGGAGAAAAAATCTCTGAAGAGAAAAATCTCTGGAGAAAAAAATATATTTCTAAATTTTTATGATTACAGGCGATATGGTTCCGCATTTATGCACATATGTTTATCAGCACGTTTCTTCCTTTTGCGATGTGACAGTTGCAGGTTAAAGAACGTAATGACATCATCGATAATTTATTCAATTACGTCACTACCAGTCACAAGTATTTTGCTCAAGGATGCGACAAATTATAATGACATAGTTGAGTAAACAGTCATCAATCTTTCAGTACAAATATGAAAATTTCAAAATTATATAGGAATTATCGTTTCTCAAATAAGCTGTTTTACAATGCTTGATATTTTATTTGATTATATTATAAAGCTAAGAATTGTGCGAATGAAATATCAATCGGCACCTGTCTAGATTCTTTTGCCAACAAGTGGTTACAGACGCACGTGGTCTGACTGATAGTACGGATTCGACAAATCATAGACTTTTATTGAAAACTTTACGAATTCAATATTTCCTCTTATAAACTTTTTAAATTTCTATTTTGAATATTTGTAAAACTAATCCTTAAAATTCTGTTAAATAAAAATCTTAAAAATAGGTTTTATTTACTTATTTGCATTTTTAAAGGTAAAATTTTAGAAGTTTATAGGGCTGGTAAGTAATTAATAACTTAAAAATTTATTGATGCTTTGATATAATTTTTTTTTTAGTTCAGAGAAAAGTATATTCTCCAATCGCTCCAGAAATGTCTGAATAAACGTACTAATAGCCGAGACATATCTTGTACATCAATTGGTTTAATTTAAAAATTACGTCATATTAGTGAGAGAGACCTTTAATTAAATTTGAATAAGTAGATGAAGATGGATGATAATGATGTCAGTTTGTTCATCCGCGAAAAACACGTGAACAGCATTATCCCATCACTACCCTCTGCTTTCCCGGGTAGCTCGGGCGAGCGTCATCGATCCACAACCCTCTCGCCATGCTCTACAATCGCTTTTATTTTGCCGCTCGATGCATTCATGCTCTATAGCGGTTGATCCCGAATCTAAAAGCGAGAACAGGCAGAAATATTTCGCATACCATTATATCAACCGAGTGTCTTTTATTCAGTAAAAAAGAAATATTTTGAAACACGATTTTACTATTCGTAATCTCGTCACGAACAGAATTGTTCTTATATAGCATTATTCTTAAAAAATTGTATACATTTAAAACTTAAAATCGAGATTTATATAATTTAAATTTAACATATTATTAAAATTTAAAAATAAATGTGAAACTAAAAGAATTCAATGAAATTTTTGATACGTTCAAAACCTTGATATAATACATATATCTTCGAAGAGCCAGTAATAACTTTTTTATCAATTTCACGATACTCGAAATTATCAAACTTAATGTGTCGCGATATCACAAGATACTTTTTATCAGTCAGATCTACATTGATTTCCTCACGAGCGGAACGCACGATTAATTATTCGCTGACGCCTGTCTTCAAATTTTGTCGACTAATCCCTTATCACGACTTCTGACATTTTTCATCGTGCAAACAAACACATATTTAAAATAGATATTACAAATTTTGTGTAAAACTGTTATTGTGTTAATTTGAAATGAAATATAAAAAAGGAAAGAGTAAATACACATACTATATTTTTAGAATACGGCATGTAAATATATGTGAATGAATGCAATGTGGCAGATGAATGAATAAATATCCTACTGCACAACTTTGAAAGTTTAAAATTACTTCTTAAAACTTTATAATAAAAAATGTAGAAACGTTCTATAAAATTTTTCAACGTTTTAAACATGGTTATTTTGTACCATTCTTCTATTTCTATTATTAATTTTGTATATATTTTTAAATAGTGGATATTTACTTTTATATTTGTTTGTTTTTTAATCTTTTCAATTATTTTATTATTATATTTTAATGATATATTATATCAATTTAAATAATATTTTTTTAAATAAAAAGAGTGCAATATGTATTATTGCATCGAAATAAATTGAATTAAAATTCAATTAAATTGAAATAATTACATATAATAGATTTAACGTTGATATTTAATTATTAATGTCTATTGTAATATTATAATTATATGTTTTATATTATGCATATAAAATAAATTATATAATTATTTTTATAATGTATTAAAATTGTGTTATTAATTGTTTATGTATAATTGTAATATATATATAATTATTTTAATTTATTATAATTGTTTTACTAACAATTATAATATATATTAACAATTATAATATAAATTGTTTTATTAAATAGAAATCCGACTTGATATTTCTTGCAAATAAATCTTTTTATGTTCTAATACGTGGAAAAAACATAAAAAGCATCTCTAAAATACTTATGTATATTGTTTCATATATGTCACTATCTATATTTTACAATTTTAGTTTTATGATCAAATATTTATCTCATATAAATTCATACTGATTAATTTAATTACATATTATCCTCTTACACATACACAATTCTCTTTATATTTTCAAAACATTTGCGCAAGTCTCTAAAATGCAGAAATCTAGGGATCGATAAATCCAATCTACGTAAAATCCGTAGACCATGCAGACTCGCGGTAATCACGTGGTGTAACGTGGTGTATCGAGAGATTATAAATGGGAAATCTAAAGATTAACCATAAATTAGGAATTACTCATTTGTGTATCACGAGTTCGCCGAGTGTTATAAAAATAAACATGTTATTGTCTACATATTTGTTTCAAACATAAATTTCGTCCAAATTAAATCAACATTGGATACCACTTGGTAATAAATATTTCCATCAACAATTATCTTACAAAATAATCATTACACAAACATGAGAAATCATGACGATTATTTTTCAAATTTACTGTTTCTTTTTCTAATTATAGGAATTTCAAAATAATATTTTTGTTTCAATGACATTTATATATTTTACATATCTTTTTTTTATTCAATTTATTCAAACTTGATCACTTCTTAATCACTTTGTTTAAGCATAAAACATCAACATTTCCTAGAATAATTATTTTTTTACTAATAAATATGTATATTAATGCTCTTGCACCTCTCAAATAATTAATTTCACTGTTTTCAATCATTAAAAGGATAGGACGAATCTATTTTCAAGCGTGGTCCAGCACGCACATGGTACTTACCGATATTGACGATCCTGATGCCCTCATCCTCCAGGAACTTAAGAGCGACGGATACGTTCTCCAGCTTCTGGGAGCGGAAGGTGGGCCGTTGGTTGTGTCTTGGTAGCCGCTTCTGCGAGAGTACCTCGATAAGGCTCACCAGTCGGAGACCGTCGGAGAGGTCGCATTCCAGGTCGCCGATGTGCTTGTTGATCGCCTTCAGATGTTCGTTCGCCCATCTCGTAAAGGTGTTTTGCTGAATTCGCTTCCACTGCGCGTCCTCGGCCAACTCGCGCTCGAACATCTCGTCCTCCTCCTCCTCGGCGGAGTTCTCGCACTTAACTGACTTATCATTCTCATTCATTTTATCGGCCGGTCCGCTGCTACGCTCTCACGGATAAGGGTGGTGGGGTGCGCGCCCCTGTGTTAGTATCTGTGGATCATAGTGTTGGTACTTGCGAGTACTATCAATGACGAGAACAAGACGTGGCTATGTTGGTGACTCGAGAAATAGCGATGGGCACAAACTGTCGGCTTGACTTTTAAAAACAATTTTGCTCCAGTGGTATGAACGCCTGTTATTGTTGTCTGAACGTGAAAGCTGGCTTGTTTGTCAATTTATCAGGTGACCTTCAAACCTATACGTGACTTATTTGGATCTCTGAATTTATTTGGAATTTATGTCAGTAGATATATTTGAACATAATTTAAAACCATGTCAATTTATTAATTTTAAAAATTAATTAAATATTAATGAAATATGATAAAAATTGCAAGATATAGATAAAGTATAGTTTATGTAAATAAAATATGTAAATCTACATAATTGTAAAAATATTTAATTATTGACTTTACACATAAAAAATATAGTTTTTTATTCTGTAATATTTTATATAATTGATTATTAAATTAACAATTAATAATTGAATTAATATTTAATTAAAAAAGGAAAACTCAGTTTTAACAATTTAAAATGTTTTAATTTGTTAATTTATAAATATTGACAAATATACACAAAGGCAATTTATATATGTCAATATTTAGCTTCTTTATTTTCTTCATCATTATTTATTAATTACTCTATCTATTTTATTTGACAATATTTAATAATAGACATCGATATAGTTCGAAAGCGCGTTGTACCCATCACTAACGCGAGTACGCACACCTGTGAAACAATCGAAGAAGAGGTGGATGTCGGTGAACCTACCTGCACGGCCGTGTGCCGGCGAATCGAATGTGTAAGTATGCGTGTATACGAAATGCTGACACGATCAGCTGGAGTGATTCTGTCTCTGCGCGAGTCAACAAATCGCCGGTAGATTATTTTGGGTCACTCAGGATGCGTTAGTCGAGAGATTTTCCTTGGGGCCGGTATATCGTCTCCTTGAAATGCCTTTTAGAGTGATCACTCGTCCTGATTCACAGTGACAATTCACCTGCGAAATGTCGCGATTAAAAGAACTGTCGACATAGAAAAAAATAACAAATTATATTACATAGAATATATAATGCGTTGTAATATATAAAATAAAATTTAAATTATTAGTTAATTTTGCATAATTTTTTTTAAATAAAAATTTATAACTGAAAATTAATCTGCGTTCACAAGTAAAACATGAAAGTATTTAATTTAAACCTCTATTGGGGAAAATATAATAAAAGATTTAACAGAAACGCACATTTAAAGATGATAGAAGATCAATACATTATTTTGTTGTTAATAAGAATCTTAACTTCCACTTGTTACATTGATCAAATTAAGTTTACAAAAGTGTATCAAATCGCGATTAGTTTCGCTTGAGTGAAGACTCGCGCACGTGTTTGACTAAATTGTCCCGCTGTAACATAACTTATTCAGTCTTCAGAAATAAAGTGCCTAATTATAAATAGTGGCACGTTTAGAGTAACTTTTACGTATATCTTTTTGTTTACGCTCGCGTTCCGATACATTTATTACAGTTTAAGTATATTTTATTATCATATATTATTTTTGTTGGAAAGTATTTAAAATTATTGTGTCAATAAATAAAATACGAAAATATTTGATTTTACTAATACATTATTTAGTTACATGAAATAGTATTAGAAATATATTTTCGTCTTCTTCAAAGGATATCACAAAATTTTATATAAAATAGCACATAATAGAAAATTAATCGGACGCATGCTAAATTACGATTCGCGACGCACGGCGAGATGCCAAGTTATTTTTGGTATGCGCATGTATACGTGACTTTTTTCCAAGGTCTAATATTACATCCGAAAGATGAACTTCATAAACGCGAACATTGTCTGAGAGCTGAATAGAAAGCTACTAACATTTTCTTTCAACTAGCAGTTATCTTTTTACAGAAGAACAGTTTAGTTTACAAAACATATTGTGGAATAAAACATTGAATAAGTTAATAATAAATATAATGCATACAATGTATAGTTGCGTAAAGTACACTTTGATTTAATATATTTCGTCGTTGCAAATGAATAAAAAATATCTCGTAACTAGAAGTAATTTTCTGGATTAAAATATAGAAATTAATAGAACCATATCATTTAACACACATACATTTAAAATAGTATCTGCGAAAAAGTGTTATAATCGATTTTTTTCTTTCTATGTAATTAATTAATTTTTCAATACTTTTGTTTAGCATTATATATTATATCATAAAATAAAAATGTATAAAATAAATTGTATAATATTAAATTGCTAATAAAATTTATAGTAATGTGTGTAATATATATATTTATATTGTTGTCTATAATTATCTCTGTGTATGAAAAGTCATTGTGCGAGATGACGTGATGATACTAAAAAATGATTTTTTTATAGCGGCACTTCAGTCAAGAAGATTCGGGATACCACTCTACTCAACATGATGAAGCGATCAAGCTGTCATCGAAGATTTCACCTTTTATATTTTTCGTTATATCACAATAATTTATAGTCTTTCGAATCAAATTCTATTCAAATAATGTGTAAAAAAAATAAAAAAAATTATTAAATCTTACATAATATAACATGTTTTTTTTCAATATTAGATTAATTAATCGGTTAAATTAATTAATCATTGAAATAATTATACAAGATTATTTCTGAACATGTATATTAATAAAAATATTATTTTAAGAATAATAAAAAAATGCTGATTTATTTTATACAAACGCACGCATTTTAAACAATTTTTTTTATCATTTAGTATTTACTAAATTTTCAAAACTTTACTTTGCACAATCAATAAAATATTAAATTACACATAAATTCGTAATAAAACAAATTTAAATTCGTGAAATGAATATAAAATTTGCAAGAAATAGACACCATTCACTTCACGATAAACTAATATTGAACACTCTAAAATTATTAGAAAATAAAATTACGTCACACATATAACGTTGATTAAATTAAAAGAATTCTCTATCTAACAATCAAGTGATTCTTTATCAGCGGTCCACGAAAAACTGTCGACAGAGAGTCGCACGCCTTCGCGAATTTCGCGTTTCGTTTAAAACCCTTTCCACATTGCTTTCTAAAAGCACTCGCAACCAGCATCGATAAATCGCAAGATGGACTGCAAACGATTTTTCAACAAATTTCAGACAACTACGAAAACAAATTTTCATTGCGCTCAAATTATTTTATTGAAAGAGTAAAGTGATAGAATTAATATCTTATAATCGTAAAGAATAAAAGGAAGCACTCTTTTATTCAATGCGATTATTTCGACATGCCTGGGAAAGTCGAGACGTAAATATGACATATATATACACATTTAAGACACTTTTTATCACTGTAAAATTATTTTTTTAACACAACATGTAAAAGACATATATCTAAAAATTAAAAAATATTTATACTCCTAATAATTAGTATATTCAAACATTAAATTTGGATACGCTCTTTTTTAGAAATGTAATATCTTTTCTTTAAATCGAAGCTGATTTCGATTTATCAAAGACATACTTCTTATTCGCCAAATCCTCGCTCGACACACATGTGTAATATATATTTAAACTAACACTAAGTGTTTGACTAATGAACCTTGAAAGAATCTTAGAGAAAAGAACACTTAGCAAAATTATCAGCATTAACATAAAATTGATAAATTAATTACGTGATTGTCTATTCTCTGATCATAACACTAAACCTATAAGATGTCCCATGAAATTTTAACAAATTCTTCAGCGTGAATTTATGATTAAATTCTTCTTAATGAGAATTTAAGGTTTAATATGTAGATGTTTTTATATGTGTAAAAAAATTAAAATTTTTTTTAAAGTTTGAAGAGATAAAACTTTTATAGCTAACTTTTGGATTAAAATTTAACAGAAATTTTATTTTTGAGTTGATTTAATTAACATTCCATATATGAAATTATATTAACATTCCACATGGCATAAATAGTAATCTCTCAAATATTTTGACTAAAGAAGAAAATAAATATAATATTATGAGAGAGACCTCTTATCTAAACACAAAACGATGGATTAATTCAAGTAAAACAATCAATATTCTTTGACTCTAATTCTATGGAAAAAAAAATAATTTTGCATTTAAATTTTATACCTCGACGTTTTGTTTTTTTCACTTCCACCTCGCGAAATCTGACAGCAATCTTCGTTTTAATTGCGAACCGGTGTCGGTGCAACCGGGACCGAATGCCAACGCGGATTTTACATGCACACGTCAACAGCAATTTCTTCGGATAGACGCGTCTCTCGATCGACACGGTGCGGTTCGTAGACTACTGATTACTG
Organism: Anoplolepis gracilipes; assembly: GCF_047496725.1. Taxonomy (NCBI): domain Eukaryota; kingdom Metazoa; phylum Arthropoda; class Insecta; order Hymenoptera; family Formicidae; genus Anoplolepis; species Anoplolepis gracilipes. The sequence goes on from NC_132975.1 coordinate 7,200,924, forward strand.
ATATTTACGCTGTCCGCGAACCAGGAGTCGAACACCACGTCTAAAGAAGTTACTCGGATTCGTGAAGTTCGTCCGAGAATAGTACGCGTTCCCTCGCCCGTACCCTTGGGCGAGGGGCAGGGGGTCGGTCTATATATATACGCACACGCATTGGGACCACCCGGATCCTCCCGTCGCCGTCCACCCTCCCAGAGCCGCGTGTGAGGGGAACGGGTTTATATTCGTATGAGAGAAGAGAAAACAAAGCGAAACTGAGCCGGTCAACCGCTGGCTAGCGTGACACTGAAAAGGAAAACTAAAACAATCTTTGTTAACGAGCCACGAATGCTATTAAGTTCTCATTATCTAGATCTTTATCGCGCAGTTTTAGCGGTCGTCTCTCTTCCGCGAAGGAAATGAATCCCGTTTCCTAGCGCGAAATCTCACCTAATCGTATTACAAACATTAACAGTTTATAAAATTTTTTACAATTGCATCATCTCAATCAATTTCGAAAGTTATCTAAAAGATTATGAGACATTTTTTGGAAAATTAATTATTTATTATATATATAAAAATTTATTATATTTTAAAATTAATTTTCAATAAAATATTTTTTAATTTATTATTATTATATTATATAAAATTTATTATATATATGATATTATTTTAAAAAACCTAATTTTCTTATACATATAGGTCTTTTAAAAAATCGTTAAAACATTCAGAGTGCAAAAAAAAATGATGAAATACAACGGTCTAAAAATTACAAACTGTTTTATTTTGAAAACGTCTTTGTTTTCATCCTAAGCATTTTTACGTTTTAGATATATCGTGCAAACGATCCACATGTCTATCTGTAAAAAGTGCGATCCACTAACGCGCGTCCTGTATAATCGCGCTGTAATCTTATGCTAAAAATCGGCGTCCGTATATGGATCGTTCTCTCAGCGATTGCCGTGCGTTCAAGGCGAATTATATCATTCACACCAAAAGAGTTTCTACTTATAAAGACGCAGCGACCATACATGGATTAAAAGTCGATTACGCGCGCGACTTTTACTCCTTCCTTTCGTTACGCTACGCGCAATCGGTGAGCCTTGAATGCGAGATTTAGTCTGATACAATCGACGCAAAGATTCACTCATTCTCCCAGAATTCAAAGATTTGATTTTGTATCAGGCACTTTTTAATGACGGCATTAATAACGGATTAGTACAGATGATTGGAAGCGACGTTGAATTCATAGCTTTACCTATAAATTTTTTTCATATCTTTTTTCCTCTTTTTTCCGATAGTATATAATTTTATGAATCATTAAGTATTAAGATTCATTAACATATAACACGATGGATGTATTAGAAATTATTTCTCCCCGTTAGCTTTATCTCTCTTTTGAATTCTTACATTAAAGAGAAAGAAACACTGCCAAACTTTTTCCCTCTTTCAAAAAATGCGCTTTGCTTGATGCTATTTTCGTTTCGAAATATAAGATTCTTTGCCCTGATTGATTCATTAAACGCTTCAAACCAAAAATAGCATCAAACGGAGTGCATTCAATGTTACAGTGTTTGATTGAGAGAGAAAGAAATATGCAATCTATACTTATTATGCCTACAAACCTGAGATAATACAATAGTTAATAACAATAAAAAAACATCAGAGAGAAACCTATAGTAGAAAGAAAGAGTATATTATTTAATATTATATTCAAACATAAAAAGATAATTATATGCAATAAAATAAATATCTGATAAACCTTCTGATAAGATATATCAATATATACACACACATATTATTTTCATATACATACATATGTAAATAATGAAAAATTAAAACTGTAACAAGAATAATATAATAAAATATTAGAAAAAAATATACAAGAATAAGACTAAAGAGATTTAAAAGAATATATTTATTTTTCAATATAAAGCAATTTAAGTCTAACAATAATAAATGTATTTACAATAAAAATGTATATATACATGCTAATTAACTTCACATTACTTTCAATTTTAACCATGATAATTCTAACCAACACAAAATAATTTATGTTTATTAGAAAGTGACAGAAGCAAACCATGTAATAATCACATAAAACAACGTAAACTATAATCAAATATAATCATCTATTTTGCCTGCTTATGCACAAAGTTTGAATGTTATATAATACATCATTCATCATACAATATAAAATAGATAAATAAACAACAGATATTCTAAATGAAATGAGTTAAAATAAGTGTAACAAGATAATAATAAGAACTGATTTTTTTTCCATTAATCTAAACCTCTACCTAATTTCAATAACATTCTTCAATTCTTATTCTATGTATATGCATAGATATATGATTATATATTTTCACACATTCAACAATTTAATACATAAACATAACATAAGACAATAATATATTTTGATTTAGTTTTAATAAAAAATTGAGACTACTTCAAAAATTTATATATAATTTAACTTCATTAATAAAAACAAAACTGTACTTTTAGAATTTTAAAGACGTTAATAAAAATGAGAACAAATATATTATATATATCAAATGTCAGCAGTGATCAAATGAAAAGGCTACAGGTACTATACTTGAATAATAAAATGTAAAAAAATAATAAACATTAATATTATTAGGCAGTATTTAGATGCATATTTACATAAAAGTATCCATGTTATAAAAATATCCCAAAATGTGATATTTTAGTATGAAAAAATTATATAGTACTTTCCCACTTCAAGTTATTCCTAATTATTGTTATCTTGTATCAAAACCACAGATTTCCAGTCTTAAAAAGTCATATAAACCGACCGATGTACGTATGATATTACAATTATGTATTTACAGAGATTACCGCTTTTCTCGCTGCTTCATCTAAATTATTCGCTGTTAGAATGGGCAATCCAGATTCAGCCAAGACTTTTTTGGCTTCTGTCACATTAGTGCCTAATAAAAAATAAATCACTACAAAAATATTTGAAATTTATTTGTAAATTATATAGCAAGAATACAAGCAAAATAAAATATATAATAAAATATTATAGAATTTACGAATAATAAATAAGAAATTAAACATAAAAAAAAAATTGATATGTGTTTTACCTTCTAGCCTTACAACAAGTGGTATTTGAAGTCCTAAGTTTCGTGATGCTGCGATGATTCCTCTTGCTATCGTTATGCAATTCACAATACCTCCGAAAACATTAACGAGAATAGCTTTTACTTTTGGATCTAAAGAAAGAAAAGAAATTTATGTTTTATACATACTTAAATCATTCTATTGTATATTTTACACCTACCTTCGCTGAGTATTCTAAATGCTTGAAAGACTTGGTCTTCCTTTACGCTACCTCCAACATCCAAAAAATTAGCTGGCGATCCTCCATTTAACTTAATAATGTCCATTGTAGCCATGGCTAGACCAGCTCCATTCACTATGTATGTAAAGATTTATCTTTATATACTTTAGTATCAATTGATTATATTATTCATATATTGATATACTCATTGCTTTTCATTAGTTTTTACTCTTTTCTTGTTTATATATTTAATTTACTTATTGCAATCTTATTAATAGAATGTATTTTACCTAAGCATCCTATGTTGCCATCCATTCCAATATAATTCAAATTATATCGCGATGCATCCACTTCTCTGGGATCTTTTTCACTGACATCCTCTAAAGCAAACAGATTTTGCTGTCTAAACTGAGCATTATCATCAAAAGCAATTTTTGCATCTACCGCTACTACTTGTTTATCCGTTGTCTCCACCAGCGGATTGATTTCAATTTGCAAAGCATCAATATCCACAAACAGCTTCCACAAATTTTTCAATTCAAATATGGCTTTCTTAAGGATATCCGGATCGGAGAATCCCAGAAAAGTGCTCACGACCTCTGCTATTTCATCATCGATTCCATGATAAATATCCAATGGAACAGTTTTTATTTGCTCAGGATGCTTCTCTGCAACTGTCTCGATATCCATTCCACCTGCTGGAGACGCTATCAGCACAGGACCGTTATGTTGTCGATCCATGAGGATGCAGACGTAGGTCTCACGTGCAATATCCACTGACTCGGCTATCATAATTTTCTGCACCAATATGCCGTCCTTTGAAGTCTGTTTAGTAATGAGACGATGACCTAACATATTCTTCACGTAATTGGTAACAGCATTACGACTATTAGAAGGGAAAAGAAGGATGATAACGAATTATGTACATAACATAAAATAAACATTACCTATATTTTATACATGTGGAAAAATATGATGTATATTATATATACATGATATCTCTAATATAAAAAACTAAAATATAATTTTAAAAATTGTCCTTTATTATTTTTTATTAATTGATATTTCTTTTATATAATACGCACTTGTAAATAAATTTCATTATGATATGGCAAATTGTAAAAAAAAATTGTTTATTAATAGATAAAATCTTTTAAAACTGAATGCATAAGAAATAGTTTACAAAATATTTTTACAAAAATCTAATTATCAAACTTACTCTTTGGTAAGATGCACACCTCCTTTGAATCCATTATCGAACCAACCCTTACCACGACCTCCTGCTAAGACTTGAGCTTTAATAACAAATTCATCTGCATCTACAAAAATAAATAAGCAGCAAATTATAAAATAAGCATTATATACATACAAATAATGTATAGGTATACAGTTACTTATAATGATTACGAGTAACTTTTAATATATTGGCACATGTAAGTATTTACCTATCACTCACATGTTCACCTAGAAACTTAACTTTTTATTGAAAACTCCTTTATATATTTTTGTATAAATTGATTATATATATTTTATATATCAATATATGTAAAAATGACGAGAAACACTGAGATACTCACGTAATTTTTCCAAAGCAGAATTCGTTTTGGTTAGGTCGTCGACGATGGCAAAGTTTTGTACTGACACGCCCGAGTCGCGTAGAAGCTCTTTGCTTTGATATTCTAATAGATTCAAATTCCTCACGCTTGACACGCAGATGACCTCCGTGGTTTTCTTGAGAAGATGCGCTGAGCGCATTGAGCGGCTAAGAATTCGCAGCATGATTAACCTCTGAAAGTTAACACAACACAACAAACAAAAATATTCCTTTCCTTCTCGCGATCAATGCTTAAATGATTTTTTTTTATTGTACATACATTCGCAGTTGTATGTATCGTTGAATGTTGTTATCTCGTCACTATAAAGCTTCACGGAAATAAATCACCGGCTATATACAATCACAGCAAGCTCGACAAATTTATGTCCATCGTACGTAATCATATGTTCGATATCTCGACACGTGCAGATACACGTGTCTGTTTATAGCGGTACATATGAACAATATAAATATCATTAGACAATTACATTTTGTTCTTTTACATTATTATGAAAGAAAAGAATAAGAAAAGAACAAATATGTCAATATATACAGAGTGGCATTTTTTTTTTCATCAGCAATGTATACGCGCCTAAGAAATAGTATATAAATTTTGCCACCGAAATATATATATATATATATATATATATAAAGCACACTAATTCAAATATATTTAAAACAGATGGAAAATTTTTAAAATATATATATACCTGCAAATTCTAAAGCTGTAAAAAAAGCAAAGAATAATTAATGTTAATATTGTAAAAACTTATTGTATAATGCATATTATATATTTCTTTGTGATACAATAATATATAAAAAGAAAATATTTGATTCGAATAATTAATGTAGTGCCTATTGCATTTATTATCCTAAGCAACCGATATCAATGGTTTTTCTAGCGACAATTCTAGTATACGTGCATACACATACATACTAGAATTTTCGTTCTTCCTTATTTGTATTATGTATATAAAAATTATTAGTTATACACAATATAAATAATAAATAAATTTGTAAAAAATCCTTCTCATACACTACTATATAAAATGTATGAAAATTGTAAATGTGTTTACATTCTTTAAAGAATGAGGTATGAATACTCAAATATATATATTTCTGAGACTTATATCTTGTAATGTACACACTTGTTTGAACACTATAGGTTTATATAAACTTTTCTTATATAATATCTCTAAACTATTCTAATACTATTATAATATTATTATACAATGTATCTGATAAAATACATATGACAAAAATCAAATAAAAAATTTGTACAAAAAAGATCTGTAGAGAGTTGGTATTGATAACTATGATAAAGTATGATTAAAAATTAATTATTAAAATAATTCACATAGTATTAGAATAGTTAAGTGATTAACAAATATTCGCAGCATTATCAAAATTAGTGTTTATTATCTACTTTTGTATACATGGACGGAAAATTACGCTGCTTTATACATTGTGATATAACATAGTCCTTATTTCTTACATAATCCTTATATTCTTTGTTGTCATTTATTCTTACTCATTACTCGTAAATCATAGCTTATTAATGTATAATTTAGCATTGAATATATATTTTGCACATTTAATGCAATTTATTATATTATATATCTTAGATTTTTATTTTCTTTCTTGTTTAATATAATTGTAGATTTATATAATTGCATTTTATAGATGCATATATTCTTGTTATTCCAAGTTTACATAGCATAATAAAAATTTCGTCATTATATGCTTTTTTTTTTTTTGGCAAACAGAAATTTATAGTACATATAGTACAATTTACTGTACGTTGTAAAAAACAGTAAATGTGTGTTAATACATTTTTATATAATTGCTCATTTCAATCTGTAAAAATCTAAATGTAGAGAGAATTCTTGTGTCTTTAAATTAATTTTATATATTACATGATTCAATATACGTGTACATATGATTTACTTCAAATTATTTGTTTATACTTCGAAAATGTACTGTAGAATATAATTCTACAGTTACACATAACTTGGCAATTTTTGAATAAAGTGTGAATGTAATATTTGAAATAACATTCGTTTTACGATGAGAGATTAAAAAGATATACATATATAAAAATACATATATAAAAATAGAAAAACATATATAAAAAATTTTGCATAAATTATTCAGAACACTTCATGTATATATAATAATTAGTTATATAATAAAAAAATAATATATTGTGTCCATGAGAATTTTCAAATGTGATTAATGTGTCAGAAAAAAAAAAAAAAAAAAAAATGTAAGCAAATAAAATATTTTTTTTCTATCATATAGAATGAAAATTATGCTTACCACACATATTATTCTATATAATGTTGGACTTAAACACAGATCGATTTCAGTCTCTTTTGTAGACTCATAATATCATGATGTTCTTAAAAAGAAGTGGAAGTACTTAAGCATTAAGTTATTCTTGTTAAAACGTTAAAAACGGCTATATCATTGCACTATGTAGCGCACTAGTGACATAGCAATATTAATTTTTAAGAAAATTAATTCATTGACATGTGAGATTGCTTAAGCAATTTAAGTGTATACAAATATGAAATCTATTTTATAATATTTTATTATAAATCTCATTTTAAAATCTGTGTTTAATTTCTGTTAAGTTTTTTTTTAGTTCGTTCACTTAAGAAATCTGTATAAAATTTACAGCCGTTAAATCTTATTATGGCCTATATAATTATTAGGTTTTCTTTACACTACATATAGCCGTAGATTCGTAAAAGTAGTAAGAAAATTATCCCCAGAGAGGCGTCTAGAATCTTGTTCCCGGCGCTGCTCCTGAAGGCTGCGGCGTCGCCCATTTGGAATGTATGGGTGGGACTCGACATCCGACCGTCGCCACCGTTACTGAACGCGAGTACTCTCAAGTGATATGCTTTGCCCGGGCTCAGATTCTTAATATCGGCTTCCAGCTTGGAACCGCCTGGTATTATTGTATCGTTCGCCGTACTCATGTCTTGGTCGACCTCCCATACGCGTATTTTGTATCCGATTAACGGTTCTTCCTCTAAACTCGGCTGTACATAACGCCAAACAACTCTCACTGTCGACGGGTTAATGCCGTACACATTCACCGAAGACGGCGGTTTCTGCGGCGCCATGCGATAAGTTCGCTCCAGATATCGCTCGCTTTCTGGACCTTCCCCGGCGGAGTTGTAGGCCATTACCTTTACAAAATTTATGATCTTTGTTTAGATATAAATTTGTCATAATTTTTCAAATATCTTTCCTTTTTATTTTTTAAATGATTAACATTAAATGATTAAATATATAAAAATATTTGTTATACAAGTATGATTACAAGTAAAATATTTATTTATACAAGTATAAATAAATATTTTTAAAACAAATTAATTCTTCAGTTAGTTAGCTTTTAGTAAATTTTTTTTGTATATATTCTAATAGAATTCAAATAAAAAAATTTTCTGCACTTTACCTTTACGTAATAATATGTATCTGGTTGCAATCCAACTACTAATGACCAAGGACGAGTGGTACGCGATAAATAATAAGTAGCATCTTCTTCGCGAATGCTTTCCTTCCAATACTTAATCCTATGTCCAATCAGTTTGCCTCGTACTCGTTCACGAGTTTGTTCAATCGGCAGCCAACTGACATTCAAACTGGTGCTGTTATAGCTCATAGAGAACACTTGTTGCGGTGCGACTTGTGGCATATCCTCCGCACTATATATTGTCACGTTTTCTGATATAGGACCCTCGCCTATCGCGTTAAACGCTTGTACTTTCACTTCGTATTCCGTGTAGTAATACTTCGATTGGATCGACACGACGCTGTTACCGACATTGCCGTACTCCTTCAGAGATAACGACTGATACTCCGTGTCGTGTCCTTTGCGACGCCAGAATATCTTGTAATAGATTCCAGGACCATTTTGAGCAGATGGACTAAGAGGATCCCACGTGATTGTAAGGTCTCCAATCTTTCCTCCACCACCACTAATATTTGATGGTGATTTTGTGGGTTTGTCGGACGGAGTACTATATTGAGGTGAAGGAGATGATGGTGGACCATAACCAAGTTCATTAAAGGCTAGCACGCGGAACTCATATATAGTGTAAGGATTCAAAACGTTTTCTAGAAATGCTTCTTTTCGGCCATTGTATCTATCCATTTCGATAGCTGTAATATCTACAAGTAATAGTATATTTAAAACAATAAGCATAAATTGGCTTCAAAGAATTATAAATACATATATAGTCGGACTTCTTATCCTACGACAAAAAATCCTCTCATGCTACGACCGCAAAAAGGGAATTATACCCCCACTCTCAAATTTTTGTCGTAGGATCAGAGGTTTAAGGGGAAGATTCCGGACCGAAAATTTCGTAGGATAAGAAGTCCGACTATATTACAATGATAATTAATAAATAAATTTAATTGTCAAAATAATTCCTATAAGAAATTGTATAATTATTGGAAGTGGAACTTACTTTCTACGAGAGGAAACCACGTGCGATTCCAATTTGTACGCGCACTAATTGTGTACATAGTTATTATTCTGCCATTCAAGGCACCATCGGTCCACCGTAATGTAGCTGAAGTTTTAACGATATTCACAACCTGAACTCCACCAGGTGGCCCGGGTGGTCCATGTACAGTCAGAGTGGTCTTGGTCGATATTTCACCAACAGCGCTTTTCAAGATACACTCGTATTCGCCGGATTCAGCGAACGTGGCATTTATAATGTCTAGATATTCACCATCAATGTGCCAATGCGGATTATTTTGGAAATCTTTATCGCGGATACGCATACCATTATGCGTCCAAATGTACGCCACATCTAACATTTCGTCTGTGCTACCCAAGCAACGCAACGTCTGATTATAATTATAAGACATAATTAATCGTGGTGGTAATCTTTCAACAAATTGTGGTCCGCCTGGATAAATAATTTTAAATAATCAGTTGCTGAACAATTTTAAATATGCATAAATCCGGTTAATTGCTTTGATAGTTTAACTTAATATACATTTTGTGTAATGTCCTGTTCTTACAGGGCAAAATGTTCTTTGTAAACTTATCAAAATATCTAAAATATAAAATAATTAACTTACGTAGTACAATTAATCGTCCACGAGTTTCATCGCTGCCGTACTGATTCGTTGCCGTGCACACATATGTTCCTTCGTCGTCTCGTGATACTGGGCTGATAATGAGGTTTCCAGTTTCCAGAATTCTTCGCCTACCACCTGATCCTATCACGTTTCCATCTTTCTTCCATACGAATTTTGGCCTGGGCGCTGCTTCGGGTTTGCATACAATTGTGACATTACCACCTTCTGCCGCGTATGTCTCAGATTCCATAGGCCGCTTCTTAAAAGAAGGTCTCAACGCTGAAATGTTAAAAAGACATTACTTTTTATGTAATTCTCATCGTCGCGATATTAAAAGATATTTGAAAAAATAACCACTCACATAGCACTCTAAGTTGCGCCGATGAATATGTTGTCTTCAGCTGATTTCTCGCACGACACTGATACATAGCCTGATCTCTTTCAGGATCCAGATGTCTTATATTTAGTACATTATCTTGTATAGTGTAACGATCTCTATCTTCAGGCGGTAGAGTATACATGTCCAAAAGTTCTCCATTTCTGAACCAGCTATAAGTAACGTCTGGTATGCCAAATGCTTCGCATGTCCAAGTTAGATCTGCCCTGTTATCCATGTGTTTGTCCATTAACGGAATAGTAAAATTAGGCGCTGCTTGTACGGTCAATCGTACGGAATTCTCGATTGATAATCTGTCGTTGTACACTCGGCAAACATATTCACCCTGATCCTCCACACGAACACGAGGTATTATCAATACCCGATTGTAACTGTCTGTGTGCGCCCCGCGTGGCAGGACGGAACCTCTTCTTGTCCAATTGTATGAGGGAACAGGACTAAATGCAAATAAATTATTAATTATATTAAAAAAAACGTTCATAAATAAATATATATATATAAAATAAAGTACCATATTGTGTAAACTTACTATCCGAACGCGACGCATTCCAATCTAACTTCCTCTCCGGCTCTTGGTGCTTCTGGGAACGCCTTTGGGAAATTATTAGGAAACTTTAGCTGCTGAAATGAAGCTAAAAAATTTAGAAAATGATTAAATTTACTATTTTATTGTTATGCGGATAATTTTAAAAAATAATTCAAAATAATTACAGTGCATATTCACTATTAATGGAAATACTGGGCCGCTGCGTCCCGTAGATGCGACACTTTGAACGGTGCAAGTATAGTTTCCTTGGTCAATTGTTTCCAATGTGGAGAAATAAAGCGCTCCATCATGCGAAACGAATACGCGTTTATCCTCCTCGACTAAATTGGGAAAATAATCGCGAGCCCAATAGTACATTACAGCCGGGAAATGTTGCGGTGGATCGCAATAAAGTGTTTTGCCCCAATGAATGTCTCCACGTTCTTCAGAACGTTTTAAATTAAATTCTAGAATATATCCAAATGACAGTTCAACACTCTCAGATATAATTGTACCAAAGTCATTAGTAGCCTTGCAATGATACGAGCCACGGTCATCTGTCTGTAAGTAAATAATATAATTAATATAATATAATCTATAACATATATATATATATATATATATATAGCATTAATAAGAAATAATCTACATATTCATTATAAGTTTGAAAAGAATCTAGAAAAATCCTTACTTGTTCAGGGTCATTGATGATCAATGTTCCGCCGCTCACAGTATATTTCTTATCTAAAAGAGGATTTATTTTTGTTGCAATAAGCCGATCATTTTCATAATCTTCTTTAAACCATTCATAGGTTGGAGTAGGGTAACCGCCTGCTAGACAACTCAATGAAACATCATTATTTGTTTTTCTCTTTGATGCGTCAAATATTTTACTCGTAGGTTGTTTTATAAAATATGGTCCTCTAGGTATTTGAAGAGGGTTATCAATATCAATACCATATTGATAAGTACGATCATCTTGTACCAAGTTATGGAGAGTAGCGATGGGTGCTTCACAGATATACAAGAGCTCTTCTCTACCAGTGACTTTTTCTAATCCCCAACGCTGAAGATTATTAGAGTAGGAGTATGCTAAATAATCTCTTCCTATTATATTGTCATTGGGTTCAGGTAAAAAGGCATTATCCATATTTATCAAGGTTGTACTATCAGCCTCATTTATCCATAAGCCACTCTGTAGTTTTGCTCCAGTATACCATCTACGATGTTGTGGATCCTGCCATAGCAATTGATAGAGTACAAAGCCATGCTCTTCTATTGTATTAATAGTAAGTAGATCACTTTGAAATGCTTGACAGTTCCTTCGTGCATCTTCCCGCGGTCTCAGTGGACTCTTGATAAAACGATAGCACGATTCTTGAAATCGTATCCAATGTTGAGGGCAATCATAAACTGGTTCTTCGTACAAAATATTTTGTGCAAACACGGGTAATAAAAGAATAAGCGAGAATGCTACGCTATTCAATAAATAAGACATCATTCTGAACACCTTTTGTAACGTATTACGCAATAAACATTTTAGAAGTGTCAAATTATAATGCACACTATTGACCCCGATTAGGAATATTAAACAAAAATGCAATTATCGCAAAAGCAGAACTGACAAAAGTCTGCTCTTACGATTAGACACTCCCTATAAATGACCACCCTGTTAACCTGTGTCACTTTGTTCATTCACATATATAATAATTCGTTTGAGATATTCACTGTGAGAGTTATCAAATTAAAATATTTGTTTAAATACTGGATCAAATACGACAAGGCGCGAATCAAGCGTAAGATAAAATAAAAAATGTCAAATATATATAAAAGCGTTTGATTACAAACGCGACGCTACATTGCCGGACACTCCCTATGACGAATAATGGAATCCGAAACCCGACGAATAATGGCGGAAAACGACGAACCCTGATCAGTGATCAGAGAGAAGAGAGAAGCCTGAGAGATGCCACGGCCCGGTTTTATCCCTGAAAGCGATACGCCCTCTGTGGACATTGAACTACATAACCAATGTCCAAGAATGTTCTCAATGGATAATGCATAATGTGCACAGTTTTGGTTGCGATCCGTGCTATGTCCACAAAATTTATTAACACATTTTGCTTATTCACTTTCACCTAAAAATAATTTGTTATTACTCCACACTGGCAATAATTTACTTTTAATATCAAATAACCAAGTAAATATTGTCAATATTCTAATTTTGCCAATAATATCTTGATTTTTTGTAATTCTTTTTCTTTTATTAAACGCTATTTTTACATTCTACATTTTACAAATTAAAATTTATTTTATATGAAAAAAAAAATTTCTTACAACAATTTAATAATTTAGAGTATTATATTCTACAAATACAATAATAAACTTTTAGCTATCGATAGATTTAATTAAATGAAATAAAGATCATATATATGATATATAAATACATATTTATAATAAACTTTTATTTTATTTAATTACTGTAATTCTATTCATCAGTTGACTCATTTAATTTATCTATTTGTCGCTTTGAATTTACAATCTTAAGAGCAGGACGTTTGATATATTAATTTCGAGAAAAGGAACTTTATTAATAATTGATAATTAATGCCCATTATGTAATTGACATACTCGTACGCGATTAGTAATATGTGTCTTGTAATATTGTCGAAAATTCAATTTTTATTAATAAAATATTTTACATAAATATCGGCAATGTATTTCACGAGCAATAATGTAGCTTAAAATGCTCGAAAATTCGCTTCTGAATGATTAGGAAAACATGATTCGCAAAGAAGGTATCGCTGCAATCGGCGGGAAGAGCGATACCTTCTTTGCGAAATATGTTCTCCTAATAACTCAGAAGCGAATTTTCGAGCATTTTCAGGTACATTATTGCTCGTGAAATACATTGCCGATATTTATGTAAAATATTTTATTAATAAAAATTGAACTTTCGACGATATTAAAAGACACATATTACTAATCGCAAACGAGTATGTCAATTGCATAATTGGCATTAATTATCAGTAATTAATAAAGTTTCTTTTCCCGAAATTAATATATCAAATCATGTGCTATTAAATCCTGCTATTAAAATTGTAAATTCAAATCGACAAATAGATGAATTAAACGAGTCAATAGATGTATAAAATTACAGTAATTAAATAAAATAAAATTATATTATAAATATGTATTTATGTATTATATATATAGTTATATAAGAGTATTGCAACAATGATCTCGGTTAATTAATTTTGATAAGTAATATTTCATTCCTTTCAAATCACGATTAGTTTTTACAGAAAGTGTCTCGCATCAATTTTTTTATTAATAATACAAAAATTTATAAGATTAAATATTATAAAATAAATTGCTTGTTTCTGAAGAAAAAGAGAGAGAGAGAGAGAGAGAGAGAGAGAGAGGGGAAGAGAGAAAGAATATAATTCATCGTTGTGTTTTCTCAATTTTTAATGTTATATATAATTGTTAATGTGAAATATGGGAAACATATCTCTACATTTGTTTTTAATATGAACCATATAATCCCACATATTATATCATCTCTCATATTTGAATCACAAAAATGTTAATCCATTAAAATTACTTTTAAACTATTAAAATGCAAAGTGGAAGTTTGATTAAAATGATACGCTTTATAATTCAAATAATTTTTATTGTACCGCAAAAGTTACGATAACTTTAAAATTATGTTTTCAATAAGACGTATAACTGATCGTGAACAGCATTAGGAATATTTATACATATTGTTTTATTAATAAAAGTCAGAAAGACGAACTACTAATCGCGCACAAGAATGCCAACTGCATAATTGGCGTTAATTAGCAGCAATTAATAAAGTTTTCCTTTTTCCCGAAATTAGTATATCAAACGGATTATGTTGTTAAAATTGTAATAAACCAAAAAGGTGAATTAAATTGTTGAATAAAATTATAATAATTAAATAAAATAAAATAAAATTTAATTATATAAATAATATGTATTTATATATATTCTAATATAAATATATATAAAATATAACTTTTCAATCATTAAATAGAATCATTTAATTTTGTGCTTATATACACATATATTACTTCACTATATATACTAAAGTGAAAAAGACTACGCGCTATTAATAATATGTAATAAAACATACTAATATAAATCCATATGGTTTCATATTTTGAGTAATAATAACTCAGAAACGAATTTTTGAGCGTTTTAAGATACATTACTGCTCGTGAAGTACATTGCCGATATCTATGTAAAATATTTTATTAATAAAAATTGAACTTTGGAGGATATTAGAAGACACATATTATTAATCGGGTACAAGTATGTCAATTGCATAATCGACATTAATTAACAGTAATTAATAAAGTTTTTTTTGCCGAAGTTAGTGTCAAATATATTCTGTTGTTAAAATAAACTAAATAGATGTATTAAACGTGTTAAACTGATGAATAATATTATAATAATTAAATAAAATAAAATTATTAATATGTATTTATATATATGTATTTATATATATATATATATATATATATATATATATATATATATAAGGTTACTATAGAAGAATATAATATGTTGGATTATTTGTTTCATATTTAAACAAATGTAGAGATATGTTTCTTATATACATATTTAGCATTAACAATTATATATATAACATTGAAAATTGACAAAACACAACGATGAATTATATTCTCTCTTAATCTCTCTCTCTCTCTCTCTCTCTCTCTCTCTCTCTCTCTCTCTCTCTCTCTCTTTCTCTTCCTTTTTTCAAAAACAAGCAATTTATTTTATGATATTTAATTTTATAAATACTTGTATTATTAATAATAAAGTTGATGCGAGACGCTTTCTGTAACAACTAATCGTGATTTGAAAAGAAAAGGAAAATTACTTATCAAAATTAATTAACCGAGATCATTGTTGCAATACTCTTATATAACTATATATATAATACATAAATACATATTTATAATATAATTTTATTTTATTTAATTACTGTAATTTTATACATCTATTGACTCGTTTAATTCATCTATTTGTCGATTTGAATTTACAATTTTAATAGCAGGATTTAATAGCACATGATTTGATATATTAATTTCGGGAAAAGAAACTTTATTAATTACTGATAATTAATGCCAATTATGCAATTGACATACTCGTATGCGATTAGTAATATGTGTCTTTTAATATCGTCGAAAGTTCAATTTTTATTAATAAAATATTTTACATAGATATCGGCAATGTACTTCACGAGCAGTAATGTATTTTAAAACGCTCGAAAATTCGCTTCTGAATGATTAGGAAAACATATTTCGCAAAGAAGGTATCGCTACAGGGAAGGCCGGCGGCAAGGTCGGCGGCGAGAGCGATACCTTCTTTGCGAAATATATTCTCCTAGTAACTCAGAATAAAAATTTCCGAGCGTACCGCTTGAACTGAATTATTTCACGATCTCTCCTCGCAAAATATTTTCTAATAATTCAGAGAGGAATTTTCTAAAATATTTGACGGCATATTATTATTGTTCGATATGCATAATAATTAAGCTTTTAGATCAAACGTAGCTGATAGTCTATCACGACCAAAAGAATGATTAATAAATTTCGATTACATCTCTCTCAATTAAGAAAATCTGGAATTTAATGAAATTTTGTGTTATTGGACGTGGTTTTTCAATTTCGTGTAATTTACAACTGAAATTTTTCACAATAGATATACATAAATATAATGTGAACGTAATTTTATACAATAATATCTTATACAATCTTAATAAATATATAATGTGTACATAATTAAATTAAATTTTATTACAAATATAAATTTAATTTTTATCCAATAATCTTTTTTATAATTGTTTTCTTTTTCTTTTTTTATATATTATATTTTATGATTTATATATAATTTATATTTAATAATTTCTTTTTATTTCTCTGAAAAAATATTACATTATTTTTATATATTTTTTCCCTTAAATTTAAATTTAATTTTAGAGCTTTAATTTTATAGCGTTCGATTTAATTTTATTTTCTTTACCAATATCCTAATAACCATAGCAGACCAAGTAGACCTCACTCTACTTGCTGGTTACACTAGCAAAAATACCTGATAAAACGATTTGGGGATCTTAATTGGGAATTCGCAGTAAAATTTAGGAAATCACGATCATATATATTTTTTACGCCATTTTGCCAGTTTACCATTTTGATCACGTATTATATTTTTCCAGCCAGTTGGACCTACCTTTTGTTGCTCCTGGCTATTCATTCTGACTCGATTTCTACGAGCCAAGAATTGAGGAAGAAAAACAACTTCTTCTACTTCCGGTAATAATTATCACCGCAAATAAGACGACTTATATTCATTGAGGATCGTGTGATATTATAATACAATTGTTTTGTAAATGCGTATCATTAGTCGTCGAAAGTTGCAAAAGATATATAACAAATTATGTATATACCGAAAAAATTGTACTCAAAATGTAGACTTTATGTAAGCCTTCTTAATACATATTCTTAATAAATAAGAATAATTTTTTACCGTGATATATTTTAAAAAACCTAATTTATAATGAAATTAAAACTATTGTATATATTAATATATTATGTATATTTAACTTGTCAAAATTTTAATAAATAGCAAATGTCCATTTGTAAAATTGCTTTTTTTTGTTATTGGGATTCATAATCTCAAATAATATTAAATACTAAATAATATAATGATAAGAAAATATTCTATTCAGTATATAAGTATATTCTTACTTGCTAAGAATATCTGAAAGTATTCTTTAGAAGATTTCTCTCTTAAACTAATTGTAAGAAGATCTTCTTAATGTTTATTTTAAAGAAATATATTATAAAGTTAAATGGAATATTTTTAAGCTGAGAATAAAATTTTTTCGGTGTATGTAAAATATATTAGCATGCATATCAATCCCTCTGTCGGCGGGTCATTAAACATTTGTATCTTTAAAATTGTTTTATAAAAATCTAATATATATAATTAAAATAAATATTTCATGTATGTCTTGCATAAAACTGGAATAAATCATATATTTTTATTTTTTTTAATATTTTTCTTTTTCTTTCAATTTTAATATACAAATGGTATATCTATTTTAACAAAAGTTAAAAAAAAAAGTAAATGAAAAATGTAATATAAAATTTTCTCTTGGAATACGTACAACAAGAAATTTTTTTATAATTTAAAATTGACCCAGAGTACGACATGCATGCATTCCGCCGTCCGAAAATTAAAGCAACGAATTTATCTACAATCTACATCTTTATCTACAAGTATATTAATCTACATCTACAAATCTCTACACAAATCCGTTGCTTTAAAATATAATAAAAGCTTTTTGTCACTCACCGACACTGATGCGCAACAGCGGAGTTGTCGATATTGAAGCTATATGTATTATCTGTAACATACAAATATAAAGTTCAAATTATAGCAGCGATTTTAAATAATTAATATTAAAGAATTTATTATTATTCTTAATAAATTTATATTCGATGCGTACAAATAATAAGCAGATATATATAAATATGGAACAATTTTGTAAATAAAAAAAAAAATTTTTTTTTAAATAAAAACTTTATAAGATTTATGTAAAAATCTTTATCTCTGAGTTTCTCTTTATTAAATCATTCAAATAAATGAATCGAATTCATTCGTATAAAGGATTTAAAATAATTAATCTACAAATAATAATATACAAATTATATTTACCCTGGGGTTGCTCCGCCGATGCAGGATGCCTCTCCTAGGCCTCCTCCTCCTCTCAGATTGTAAGGCACATCAGGAACTATTGTTTTATACGCGCGATATATTTTTTTTAATTTGCTGAAACGGCACAAAAATAAAATCGCGCAATATTTTAAACCGTACGAAAGTAAAAATGCCCGATAGTTTGACGGCACTCCCGTACTTTTACGCGCGATACTTTGACGGCACTCCCGAATTTCGAAACGATCGAAAATCCCATTTTATCACGCGCGAGAATCATACTTGAAGTCGACAGGTCGGGCACGATCAAGCTCCAAAGAAAGATCAAAATCGGGATAAATGAACGAAAACACGATCGCGATCGCGACGAATGTCAAAAATAATAGCGCGCTATATGTCACCAAGGTCGAATGTTATTATTTTATTTCGAAATCATTTTAGACGTATTTTAACGCGTTAAGATTTATCGTATTATTATTACGTATATTATATAAATATTATATAAATAAATGTTCTCTCTTTCATCGTATATTATCGTCGCGAGAAACGTGTACGGCGCGCTCGACCTCGAGGTGACCGAACGCGAAGCGCACGTGCCGACACCGGCGCCGACATCGGAGTAAAAACACGTGCGCACACTACGCCCGCCGGAGTAAGAATGAATGACTCATGGCTGTCACTAGTCACGTACGCCGTACACGCCGGGCTCCCCTCTTTTACTATGGAATGCGTGACGTCAAAGACAAGGTAGAGTATGCTCATTCTCTCTCTCTCTTTCTCCTCGCGCCAGACAATAACAAATACGCACTATACTACGTGATATAATTTAACGCGTTGAAATATGTACAATCAAATGATTCTAAAATACATATAAAATTCCTTAACTAAAATAATATTATTATTCGATTTAATGCGATATATTTAAAATACATGAAACGCGATTACGAAATTTGTAAAATACTTCAACGAAAGCAATCTTATGATTTACTGTATGACTATTATAACTGCACGATTTATTTATTATATTCGTTGAAAATTATATCAATGATGTGTGTGTGCGTGCGTGTGTGTGTGTGTGTGTGTGTGTGTGTGTGTGTGTAAACAATTATTGGTAAAAGCGATAGAAATTTATATTATAGATACACACACATATATTTATAGACGTATAATAATTAAATATAAATTAATAATGCAAAATATGTACAAATTTACTGCCTGTATTTATTACATTTACTAAATATGTATAACTCTCTGTAATTATAGAAATTTGTCATATTATATTAAATAAATGTTCTCTCTTTCATCGTAACTATTTAATTATTCATTTATATATATATTAAGTATGTTTGTTTTTTTCTATCAGAAAAAGAAAAAGAAAGAGAGAAAAGAACAGATATTCTATCACTAAAAATTAATGTATTAAATACAATTTATTAATATTTTTAATATTTGTTTATTATAAAAAAGTTTTTTATTAGATGTGCCTGTTCTTATTATAGCTTATTCTATTTAATTTATTTGATTAAAATATGAATTTTTATTAATAAAATATTTTACATAAATATCGGCAATGTACTTCACGAGCAGTAATATATATGTTAAAACGCTCGAAAATTTGCTTCTGAATGATTAGGAAAACATGATTCGCAAAGAAGGTATCGCTGCAATCGGCGGGAAGAGCGATACCTTCTTTGCGAAATATGTTCTCCTAATAACTCAGAAGCGAATTTTCGAGCATTTTCAGGTACATTATTGCTCGTGAAATACATTGCCGATATTTATGTAAAATATTTTATTAATAAAAATTGAACTTTCGACGATATTAGAAAACACATATTACTAATCGCATACGAGTATGTCAATTGCATAATTGGCATTAATTATCAGTAATTAATAAAGTTTCTTTTCCCGAAATTAATATATCAAATCCTGTGCTATTAAATCCTGCTATTAAAATTGTAAATTCAAATCGACAAATAAATGAATTAAACGAGTCAATAAATGTATAAAATTACAGTAATTAAATAAAATAAAATTATATTATAAATATGTATTTTAGTATTATATATATAGTTATATAAGAGTATTACAACAATGATCTCGGTTAATTAATTTTGATAAGTAATATTTCATTCCTTTCAAATCACGATTAGTTTTTACAGAAAGTGTCTCGCATCAATTTTTTTATTAATAATACAAAAATTTATAAGATTAAATATTATAAAATAAATTGCTTGTTTCTGAAGAAAGAGAGAGAGAGAGAGAGAAAGAGAGAGAGAGAGGGGAAGAGAGAAAGAATATAATTCATTTGTTGTTGTGTTTTCTCAATTTTTAATGTTATATATAATTGTTAATGTGAAATATGGGAAACATATCTCATACATTTGTTTTTAATATGAACCATATAATCCCACATATTATATCATCTCTCATATTTGAATCACAAGAATGTTAATCCATTAAAATTACTTTTAAACTATTAAAATGCAAAGTGAAAGTTTGATTAAAATGATACGCTTTATAATTCAAATAATTTTTATTGTACCGCAAAAGTTACGATAACTTTAAAATTATGTTTTCAATAAGACGTATAACTGATCGTGAACAGCATTAGGAATATTTATACATATTGTTTTATTAATAAAAGTCAGAAAGACGAACTACTAATCGCGCACAAGAATGCCAACTGCATAATTGGCGTTAATTAGCAGCAATTAATAAAGTTTTCCTTTTTCCCGAAATTAGTATATCAAACGGATTATGTTGTTAAAATTGTAATAAACCAAAAAGGTGAATTAAATTGTTGAATAAAATTATAATAATTAAATAAAATAAAATAAAATTTAATTATATAAATAATATGTATTTATATATATTCTAATATAAATATATATAAAATATAACTTTTCAATCATTAAATAGAATCATTTAATTTTGTGCTTATATACACATATATTACTTCACTATATATACTAAAGTGAAAAAGACTACGCGCTATTAATAATATGTAATAAAACATACTAATATAAATCCATATGGTTTCATATTTTGAGTAATAATAACTCAGAAACGAATTTTTGAGCGTTTTAAGATACATTACTGCTCGTGAAGTACATTGCCGATATCTATGTAAAATATTTTATTAATAAAAATTGAACTTTGAAGGATATTAGAAGACACATATTATTAATCGGGTACAAGTATGTCAATTGCATAATCGACATTAATTAACAGTAATTAATAAAGTTTTTTTTGCCGAAATTAGTGTCAAACATATTCTGTTGTTAAAATAAACTAAATAGATGTATTAAACGTGTTAAACTGAAGAATAATATTATAATAATTAAATTAAATAAAATTATTATTATGTATTTATATATATAAAGTTACTGTAGAAGAATATAATATGTTGGATTATATGGTTCATATTTAAACAAATGTAGAGATATGTTTCTTATATACATATTTAGCATTAACAATTATATATATAACATTAAAAATTGACAAAACACAACGATGAATTATATTCTCTCTTAATCTCTCTCTCTCTCTCTCTCTCTCTCTCTTTCTTTCTCTCTCTCTCTCTCTCTCTTTCTTTTTTCAAAAACAAGCAATTTATTTTATAATATTTAATTTTATAAATACTTGTATTATTAATAAAAAAGTTGATGCGAAACGCTTTCTGTAACAACTAATCGTGATTTGAAAAGAAAAGGAAAATTACTTATCAAAATTAATTAACCGAGATCATTGTTGCAATACTCTTATATAACTATATATATAATACATAAATACATATTTATAATATAATTTTATTTTATTTAATTACTATAATTTTATACATCTATTGACTCGTTTAATTCATCTATTTGTCGCTTTGAATTTACAATTTTAATAGCAGGATTTAATAGAACAGGATTTGATATATTAATTTCGGGAAAAGAAACTTTATTAATTACTGATAATTAATGCCAATTATGCAATTGACATACTCGTATGCGATTAGTAATATGTGTCTTCTAATATCGTCGAAAGTTCAATTTTTATTAATAAAATATTTTACATAAATATCGGCAATGTACTTCACGAACAGTAATATATATGTTAAAACGCTCGAAAATTCGCTTCTGAATGATTAGGAAAACATGATTCGCAAAGAAGGTATCGCTGCAATCGGCGGGAAGAGCGATACCTTCTTTGCGAATCATGTTTTCCTAATCATTCAGAAGCAAATTTTCGAGCGTTTTAACATATATATTACTGCTCGTGAAGTACATTGCCGATATTTATGTAAAATATTTTATTAATAAAAATTCATATTTTAATCAAATAAATTAAATAGAATAAGCTATAATAAGAACAGGCACATCTAATAAAAAACTTTTTTATAATAAACAAATATTAAAAATATTAATAAATTGTATTTAATACATTAATTTTTAGTGATAGAATATCTGTTCTTTTCTCTCTTTCTTTTTCTTTTTCTGATAGAAAAAAACAAACATACTTAATATATATATAAATGAATAATTAAATAGTTACGAGGAAAGAGAGAACATTTATTTAATATAATATGACAAATTTCTATAATTACAGAGAGTTATACATATTTAGTAAATGTAATAAATACAGGCAGTAAATTTGTACATATTTTGCATTATTAATTTATATTTAATTATTATACGTCTATAAATATATGTGTGTGTATCTATAATATAAATTTCTATCGCTTTTACCAATAATTGTTTACACACACACACACACACACACACACACACACACGCACGCACACACACATCATTGATATAATTTTCAACGAATATAATAAATAAATCGTGCAGTTATAATAGTCATACAGTAAATCATAAGATTGCTTTCGTTGAAGTATTTTACAAATTTCGTAATCGCGTTTCATGTATTTTAAATATATCGCATTAAATCGAATAATAATATTATTTTAGTTAAGGAATTTTATATGTATTTTAGAATCATTTGATTGTACATATTTCAACGCGTTAAATTATATCACGTAGTATAGTGCGTATTTGTTATTGTCTGGCGCGAGGAGAAAGAGAGAGAGAGAATGAGCATACTCTACCTTGTCTTTGACGTCACGCATTCCATAGTAAAAGAGGGGAGCCCGGCGTGTACGGCGTACGTGACTAGTGACAGCCATGAGTCATTCATTCTTACTCCGGCGGGCGTAGTGTGCGCACGTGTTTTTACTCCGATGTCGGCGCCGGTGTCGGCACGTGCGCTTCGCGTTCGGTCACCTCGAGGTCGAGCGCGCCGTACACGTTTCTCGCGACGATAATATACGATGAAAGAGAGAACATTTATTTATATAATATTTATATAATATACGTAATAATAATACGATAAATCTTAACGCGTTAAAATACGTCTAAAATGATTTCGAAATAAAATAATAACATTCGACCTTGGTGACATATAGCGCGCTATTATTTTTGACATTCGTCGCGATCGCGATCGTGTTTTCGTTCATTTATCCCGATTTTGATCTTTCTTTGGAGCTTGATCGTGCCCGACCTGTCGACTTCAAGTATGATTCTCGCGCGTGATAAAATGGGATTTTCGATCGTTTCGAAATTCGGGAGTGCCGTCAAAGTATCGCGCGTAAAAGTGCGGGAGTGCCGTCAAACTATCGGGCATTTTTACTTTCGTACGGTTTAAAATATTGCGCGATTTTATTTTTGTGCCGTTTCAGCAAATTAAAAAAAATATATCGCGCGTATAAAACAATAGTTCCTGATGTGCCTTACAATCTGAGAGGAGGAGGAGGCCTAGGAGAGGCATCCTGCATCGGCGGAGCAACCCCAGGGTAAATATAATTTGTATATTATTATTTGTAGATTAATTATTTTAAATCCTTTATACGAATGAATTCGATTCATTTATTTGAATGATTTAATAAAGAGAAACTCAGAGATAAAGATTTTTACATAAATCTTATAAAGTTTTTATTTAAAAAAAAATTTTTTTTTTTATTTACAAAATTGTTCCATATTTATATATATCTGCTTATTATTGTACGCATCGAATATAAATTTATTAAGAATAATAATAAATTCTTTAATATTAATTATTTAAAATCGCTGCTATAATTTGAACTTTATATTTGTATGTTACAGATAATACATATAGCTTCAATATCGACAACTCCGCTGTTGCGCATCAGTGTCGGTGAGTGACAAAAAGCTTTTATTATATTTTAAAGCAACGGATTTGTGTAGAGATTTGTAGATGTAGATTTAATATACTTGTAGATAAAGATGTAGATTGTAGATAAATTCGTTGCTTTAATTTTCGGACGGCGGAATGCATGCATGTCGTACTCTGGGTCAATTTTAAATTATAAAAAAATTTCTTGTTGTACGTATTCCAAGAGAAAATTTTATATTACATTTTTCATTTACTTTTTTTTTTAACTTTTGTTAAAATAGATATACCATTTGTATATTAAAATTGAAAGAAAAAGAAAAATATTAAAAAAAATAAAAATATATGATTTATTCCAGTTTTATGCAAGACATACATGAAATATTTATTTTAATTATATATATTAGATTTTTATAAAACAATTTTAAAGATACAAATGTTTAATGACCCGCCGACAGAGGGATTGATATGCATGCTAATATATTTTACATACACCGAAAAAATTTTATTCTCAGCTTAAAAATATTTCATTTAACTTTATAATATATTTCTTTAAAATAAACATTAAGAAGATCTTCTTACAATTAGTTTAAGAGAGAAATCTTCTAAAGAATACTTTCAGATATTCTTAGCAAGTAAGAATATACTTATATACTGAATAGAATATTTTCTTATCATTATATTATTTAGTATTTAATATTATTTGAGATTATGAATCCCAATAACAAAAAAAAGCAATTTTACAAATGGACATTTGCTATTTATTAAAATTTTGACAAGTTAAATATACATAATATATTAATATATACAATAGTTTTAATTTCATTATAAATTAGGTTTTTTAAAATATATCACGGTAAAAAATTATTCTTATTTATTAAGAATATGTATTAAGAAGGCTTACATAAAGTCTACATTTTGAGTACAATTTTTTCGGTATATACATAATTTGTTATATATCTTTTGCAACTTTCGACGACTAATGATACGCATTTACAAAACAATTGTATTATAATATCACACGATCCTCAATGAATATAAGTCGTCTTATTTGCGGTGATAATTATTACCGGAAGTAGAAGAAGTTGTTTTTCTTCCTCAATTCTTGGCTCGTAGAAATCGAGTCAGAATGAATAGCCAGGAGCAACAAAAGGTAGGTCCAACTGGCTGGAAAAATATAATACGTGATCAAAATGGTAAACTGGCAAAATGGCGTAAAAAATATATATGATCGTGATTTCCTAAATTTTACTGCGAATTCCCAATTAAGATCCCCAAATCGTTTTATCAGGTATTTTTGCTAGTGTAACCAGCAAGTAGAGTGAGGTCTACTTGATCTGCTATGGTTATTAGGATATTGGTAAAGAAAATAAAATTAAATCGAACGCTATAAAATTAAAGCTCTAAAATTAAATTTAAATTTAAGGGAAAAAATATATAAAAATAATGTAATATTTTTTCAGAGAAATAAAAAGAAACTATTAAATATAAATTATATATAAATCATAAAATATAATATATAAAAAAAGAAAAAGAAAACAATTATAAAAAAGATTATTGGATAAAAATTAAATTTATATTTGTAATAAAATTTAATTTAATTATGTACACATTATATATTTATTAAGATTGTATAAGATATTATTGTATAAAATTACGTTCACATTATATTTATGTATATCTATTGTGAAAAATTTCAGTTGTAAATTACACGAAATTGAAAAACCACGTCCAATAACACAAAATTTCATTAAATTCCAGATTTTCTTAATTGAGAGAGATGTAATCGAAATTTATTAATCATTCTTTTGGTCGTGATAGACTATCAGCTACGTTTGATCTAAAAGCTTAATTATTATGCATATCGAACAATAATAATATGCCGTCAAATATTTTAGAAAATTCCTCTCTGAATTATTAGAAAATATTTTGCGAGGAGAGATCGTGAAATAATTCAGTTCAAGCGGTACGCTCGGAAATTTTTATTCTGAGCTACTAGGAGAATATATTTCGCAAAGAAGGTATCGCTCTCGCCGCCGACCTTGCCGCCGGCCTTCCCTGTAGCGATACCTTCTTTGCGAAATATGTTTTCCTAATCATTCAGAAGCGAATTTTCGAGCGTTTTAAAATACATTACTGCTCGTGAAGTACATTGCCGATATCTATGTAAAATATTTTATTAATAAAAATTGAACTTTGGAGGATATTAGAAGACACATATTATTAATCGGGTACAAGTATGTCAATTGCATAATCGACATTAATTAACAGTAATTAATAAAGTTTTTTTTGCCGAAGTTAGTGTCAAATATATTCTGTTGTTAAAATAAACTAAATAGATGTATTAAACGTGTTAAACTGATGAATAATATTATAATAATTAAATAAAATAAAATTATTAATATGTATTTATATATATGTATTTATATATATATATATATATATATATATATATATATATATATATAAGGTTACTATAGAAGAATATAATATGTTGGATTATTTGTTTCATATTTAAACAAATGTAGAGATATGTTTCTTATATACATATTTAGCATTAACAATTATATATATAACATTGAAAATTGACAAAACACAACGATGAATTATATTCTCTCTTAATCTCTCTCTCTCTCTCTCTCTCTCTCTCTCTCTCTCTCTCTCTCTCTTTCTCTTCCTTTTTTCAAAAACAAGCAATTTATTTTATGATATTTAATTTTATAAATACTTGTATTATTAATAATAAAGTTGATGCGAGACGCTTTCTGTAACAACTAATCGTGATTTGAAAAGAAAAGGAAAATTACTTATCAAAATTAATTAACCGAGATCATTGTTGCAATACTCTTATATAACTATATATATAATACATAAATACATATTTATAATATAATTTTATTTTATTTAATTACTGTAATTTTATACATCTATTGACTCGTTTAATTCATCTATTTGTCGATTTGAATTTACAATTTTAATAGCAGGATTTAATAGCACATGATTTGATATATTAATTTCGGGAAAAGAAACTTTATTAATTACTGATAATTAATGCCAATTATGCAATTGACATACTCGTATGCGATTAGTAATATGTGTCTTTTAATATCGTCGAAAGTTCAATTTTTATTAATAAAATATTTTACATAAATATCGTCAATGTACTTCACGAGCAGTAATATATATGTTAAAACGCTCGAAAATTTGCTTCTGAATGATTAGGAAAACATGATTCGCAAAGAAGGTATCGCTGCAATCGGCGGGAAGAGCGATACCTTCTTTGCGAATCATGTTTTCCTAATCATTCAGAAGCGAATTTTCGAGCGTTTTAACATATATATTACTGTTCGTGAAGTACATTGCCGATATTTATGTAAAATATTTTATTAATAAAAATTGAACTTTCGACGATATTAGAAGACACATATTACTAATCGCATACGAGTATGTCAATTGCATAATTGGCATTAATTATCAGTAATTAATAAAGTTTCTTTTCCCGAAATTAATATATCAAATCCTGTTCTATTAAATCCTGCTATTAAAATTGTAAATTCAAAGCGACAAATAGATGAATTAAACGAGTCAATAGATGTATAAAATTACAGTAATTAAATAAAATAAAATTATATTATAAATATGTATTTATGTATTATATATATAGTTATATAAGAGTATTGCAACAATGATCTCGGTTAATTAATTTTGATAAGTAATTTTCCTTTTCTTTTCAAATCACGATTAGTTGTTACAGAAAGCGTTTCGCATCAACTTTTTTATTAATAATACAAGTATTTATAAAATTAAATATTATAAAATAAATTGCTTGTTTTTGAAAAAAGAAAGAGAGAGAGAGAGAGAGAGAAAGAAAGAGAGAGAGAGAGAGAGAGAGAGAGAGAGATTAAGAGAGAATATAATTCATCGTTGTGTTTTGTCAATTTTTAATGTTATATATATAATTGTTAATGCTAAATATGTATATAAGAAACATATCTCTACATTTGTTTAAATATGAACCATATAATCCAACATATTATATTCTTCTACAGTAACTTTATATATATAAATACATAATAATAATTTTATTTAATTTAATTATTATAATATTATTCTTCAGTTTAACACGTTTAATACATCTATTTAGTTTATTTTAACAACAGAATATGTTTGACACTAATTTCGGCAAAAAAAACTTTATTAATTACTGTTAATTAATGTCGATTATGCAATTGACATACTTGTACCCGATTAATAATATGTGTCTTCTAATATCCTTCAAAGTTCAATTTTTATTAATAAAATATTTTACATAGATATCGGCAATGTACTTCACGAGCAGTAATGTATCTTAAAACGCTCAAAAATTCGTTTCTGAGTTATTATTACTCAAAATATGAAACCATATGGATTTATATTAGTATGTTTTATTACATATTATTAATAGCGCGTAGTCTTTTTCACTTTAGTATATATAGTAAAGTAATATATGTGTATATAAGCACAAAATTAAATGATTCTATTTAATGATTGAAAAGTTATATTTTATATATATTTATATTAGAATATATATAAATACATATTATTTATATAATTAAATTTTATTTTATTTTATTTAATTATTATAATTTTATTCAACAATTTAATTCACCTTTTTGGTTTATTACAATTTTAACAACATAATCCGTTTGATATACTAATTTCGGGAAAAAGGAAAACTTTATTAATTGCTGCTAATTAACGCCAATTATGCAGTTGGCATTCTTGTGCGCGATTAGTAGTTCGTCTTTCTGACTTTTATTAATAAAACAATATGTATAAATATTCCTAATGCTGTTCACGATCAGTTATACGTCTTATTGAAAACATAATTTTAAAGTTATCGTAACTTTTGCGGTACAATAAAAATTATTTGAATTATGAAGCGTATCATTTTAATCAAACTTTCACTTTGCATTTTAATAGTTTAAAAGTAATTTTAATGGATTAACATTCTTGTGATTCAAATATGAGAGATGATATAATATGTGGGATTATATGGTTCATATTAAAAACAAATGTATGAGATATGTTTCCCATATTTCACATTAACAATTATATATAACATTAAAAATTGAGAAAACACAACGATGAATTATATTCTTTCTCTCTTCCCCTCTCTCTCTCTCTTTCTCTCTCTCTCTCTCTCTCTTTCTTCAGAAACAAGCAATTTATTTTATAATATTTAATCTTATAAATTTTTGTATTATTAATAAAAAAATTGATGCGAGACACTTTCTGTAAAAACTAATCGTGATTTGAAAGGAATGAAATATTACTTATCAAAATTAATTAACCGAGATCATTGTTGCAATACTCTTATATAACTATATATATAATACATAAATACATATTTATAATATAATTTTATTTTATTTAATTACTGTAATTTTATACATCTATTGACTCGTTTAATTCATCTATTTGTCGATTTGAATTTACAATTTTAATAGCAGGATTTAATAGCACATGATTTGATATATTAATTTCGGGAAAAGAAACTTTATTAATTACTGATAATTAATGCCAATTATGCAATTGACATACTCGTATGCGATTAGTAATATGTGTCTTTTAATATCGTCGAAAGTTCAATTTTTATTAATAAAATATTTTACATAAATATCGTCAATGTACTTCACGAGCAGTAATATATATGTTAAAACGCTCGAAAATTTGCTTCTGAATGATTAGGAAAACATGATTCGCAAAGAAGGTATCGCTCTTCCCGCCGATTGCAGCGATACCTTCTTTGCGAATCATGTTTTCCTAATCATTCAGAAGCGAATTTTCGAGCGTTTTAACATATATATTACTGTTCGTGAAGTACATTGCCGATATTTATGTAAAATATTTTATTAATAAAAATTGAACTTTCGACGATATTAGAAGACACATATTACTAATCGCATACGAGTATGTCAATTGCATAATTGGCATTAATTATCAGTAATTAATAAAGTTTCTTTTCCCGAAATTAATATATCAAATCCTGTTCTATTAAATCCTGCTATTAAAATTGTAAATTCAAAGCGACAAATAGATGAATTAAACGAGTCAATAGATGTATAAAATTACAGTAATTAAATAAAATAAAATTATATTATAAATATGTATTTATGTATTATATATATAGTTATATAAGAGTATTGCAACAATGATCTCGGTTAATTAATTTTGATAAATAATTTTCCTTTTCTTTTCAAATCACGATTAGTTGTTACAGAAAGCGTTTCGCATCAACTTTTTTATTAATAATACAAGTATTTATAAAATTAAATATTATAAAATAAATTGCTTGTTTTTTAAAAAAGAAAGAGAGAGAGAGAGAGAGAGAAAGAAAGAGAGAGAGAGAGAGAGAGAGAGAGAGAGAGATTAAGAGAGAATATAATTCATCGTTGTGTTTTGTCAATTTTTAATGTTATATATATAATTGTTAATGCTAAATATGTATATAAGAAACATATCTCTACATTTGTTTAAATATGAACCATATAATCCAACATATTATATTCTTCTACAGTAACTTTATATATATAAATACATAATAATAATTTTATTTAATTTAATTATTATAATATTATTCTTCAGTTTAACACGTTTAATACATCTATTTAGTTTATTTTAACAACAGAATATGTTTGACACTAATTTCGGCAAAAAAAACTTTATTAATTACTGTTAATTAATGTCGATTATGCAATTGACATACTTGTACCCGATTAATAATATGTGTCTTCTAATATCCTTCAAAGTTCAATTTTTATTAATAAAATATTTTACATAGATATCGGCAATGTACTTCACGAGCAGTAATGTATCTTAAAACGCTCAAAAATTCGTTTCTGAGTTATTATTACTCAAAATATGAAACCATATGGATTTATATTAGTATGTTTTATTACATATTATTAATAGCGCGTAGTCTTTTTCACTTTAGTATATATAGTAAAGTAATATATGTGTATATAAGCACAAAATTAAATGATTCTATTTAATGATTGAAAAGTTATATTTTATATATATTTATATTAGAATATATATAAATACATATTATTTATATAATTAAATTTTATTTTATTTTATTTAATTATTATAATTTTATTCAACAATTTAATTCACCTTTTTGGTTTATTACAATTTTAACAACATAATCCGTTTGATATACTAATTTCGGGAAAAAGGAAAACTTTATTAATTGCTGCTAATTAACGCCAATTATGCAGTTGGCATTCTTGTGCGCGATTAGTAGTTCGTCTTTCTGACTTTTATTAATAAAACAATATGTATAAATATTCCTAATGCTGTTCACGATCAGTTATACGTCTTATTGAAAACATAATTTTAAAGTTATCGTAACTTTTGCGGTACAATAAAAATTATTTGAATTATGAAGCGTATCATTTTAATCAAACTTTCACTTTGCATTTTAATAGTTTAAAAGTAATTTTAATGGATTAACATTCTTGTGATTCAAATATGAGAGATGATATAATATGTGGGATTATATGGTTCATATTAAAAACAAATGTATGAGATATGTTTCCCATATTTCACATTAACAATTATATATAACATTAAAAATTGAGAAAACACAACGATGAATTATATTCTTTCTCTCTTCCCCTCTCTCTCTCTCTTTCTCTCTCTCTCTCTCTCTCTTTCTTCAGAAACAAGCAATTTATTTTATAATATTTAATCTTATAAATTTTTGTATTATTAATAAAAAAATTGATGCGAGACACTTTCTGTAAAAACTAATCG
Organism: Anoplolepis gracilipes; assembly: GCF_047496725.1. Lineage (NCBI taxonomy): Eukaryota > Metazoa > Arthropoda > Insecta > Hymenoptera > Formicidae > Anoplolepis > Anoplolepis gracilipes. The sequence goes on from NC_132975.1 coordinate 7,233,565, forward strand.
TGATTTGAAAGGAATGAAATATTACTTATCAAAATTAATTAACCGAGATCATTGTTGTAATACTCTTATATAACTATATATATAATACTAAAATACATATTTATAATATAATTTTATTTTATTTAATTACTGTAATTTTATACATTTATTGACTCGTTTAATTCATTTATTTGTCGATTTGAATTTACAATTTTAATAGCAGGATTTAATAGCACAGGATTTGATATATTAATTTCGGGAAAAGAAACTTTATTAATTACTGATAATTAATGCCAATTATGCAATTGACATACTCGTATGCGATTAGTAATATGTGTTTTCTAATATCGTCGAAAGTTCAATTTTTATTAATAAAATATTTTACATAAATATCGGCAATGTATTTCACGAGCAATAATGTACCTGAAAATGCTCGAAAATTCGCTTCTGAGTTATTAGGAGAACATATTTCGCAAAGAAGGTGTCGCTCTTCCCGCCGATTGCAGCGATACCTTCTTTGCGAATCATGTTTTCCTAATCATTCAGAAGCAAATTTTCGAGCGTTTTAACATATATATTACTGCTCGTGAAGTACATTGCCGATATTTATGTAAAATATTTTATTAATAAAAATTCATATTTTAATCAAATAAATTAAATAGAATAAGCTATAATAAGAACAGGCACATCTAATAAAAAACTTTTTTATAATAAACAAATATTAAAAATATTAATAAATTGTATTTAATACATTAATTTTTAGTGATAGAATATCTGTTCTTTTCTCTCTTTCTTTTTCTTTTTCTGATAGAAAAAAACAAACATACTTAATATATATATAAATGAATAATTAAATAGTTACGATGAAAGAGAGAACATTTATTTAATATAATATGACAAATTTCTATAATTACAGACAGTTATACATATTTAGTAAATGTAATAAATACAGGCAGTAAATTTGTACATATTTTGCATTATTAATTTATATTTAATTATTATACGTCTATAAATATATGTGTGTGTATCTATAATATAAATTTCTATCGCTTTTACCAATAATTGTTTACACACACACACACACACACACACACACACACACACACGCACGCACACACACATCATTGATATAATTTTCAACGAATATAATAAATAAATCGTGCAGTTATAATAGTCATACAGTAAATCATAAGATTGCTTTCGTTGAAGTATTTTACAAATTTCGTAATCGCGTTTCATGTATTTTAAATATATCGCATTAAATCGAATAATAATATTATTTTAGTTAAGGAATTTTATATGTATTTTAGAATCATTTGATTGTACATATTTCAACGCGTTAAATTATATCACGTAGTATAGTGCGTATTTGTTATTGTCTGGCGCGAGGAGAAAGAGAGAGAGAGAATGAGCATACTCGACCTTGTCTTTGACGTCACGCATTCCATAGTAAAAGAGGGGAGCCCGGCGTGTACGGCGTACGTGACTAGTGACAGCCATGAGTCATTCATTCTTACTCCGGCGGGCGTAGTGTGCGCACGTGTTTTTACTCCGATGTCGGCGCCGGTGTCGGCACGTGCGCTTCGCGTTCGGTCACCTCGAGGTCGAGCGCGCCGTACACGTTTCTCGCGACGATAATATACGATGAAAGAGAGAACATTTATTTATATAATATTTATATAATATACGTAATAATAATACGATAAATCTTAACGCGTTAAAATACGTCTAAAATGATTTCGAAATAAAATAATAACATTCGACCTTGGTGACATATAGCGCGCTATTATTTTTGACATTCGTCGCGATCGCGATCGTGTTTTCGTTCATTTATCCCGATTTTGATCTTTCTTTGGAGCTTGATCGTGCCCGACCTGTCGACTTCAAGTATGATTCTCGCGCGTGATAAAATGGGATTTTCGATCGTTTCGAAATTCGGGAGTGCCGTCAAAGTATCGCGCGTAAAAGTACGGGAGTGCCGTCAAACTATCGGGCATTTTTACTTTCGTACGGTTTAAAATATTGCGCGATTTTATTTTTGTGCCGTTTCAGCAAATTAAAAAAAATATATCGCGCGTATAAAACAATAGTTCCTGATGTGCCTTACAATCTGAGAGGAGGAGGAGGCCTAGGAGAGGCATCCTGCATCGGCGGAGCAACCCCAGGGTAAATATTATTTGTATATTAATTAATAAATGCCTTATACGAAATAATTCGATTCTTTTAGTTGAATGATTTAATCAAAAGAAATTCAGATATAAAGATTTTTGTATAAATCTTATAAAAGTTTCTATTTAAAAAGAAAAGTTTTTTTAATTTACAAAATTGTTTAATATTTAGATATCTGCGTATGTTTGTACGCATCGAATATAAATTTAATGAGTACGATAAGAAATTCTCAAATATTAATTATTTTAAGCGCTGCTATAATTTGGACTTTATATTTGTATGTTACAGATAACATAGCTTCAATATCGACAACTCCGCTGTTGCGCATCAGTGTCGGTGAGTGACAAAAAGCTTTTATTATATTTTAAAGCAACGAATTTATGTAAAGATTCTGGTAGATAGAGATGTAGATTGTAGATAAATCCGTTGCTTTAACCCTCGGACAGCAGGATAACGTATTCTAGTGAATTCTGTGTCAATTTTAAATTATAGAAAAATTTCTTTTGTATCTTGATTATATGTAAGATAAAATTTTATATTTTTTATTCATTGTTCTTTTTAATAGAAAATTTTGTTAAAATAGAAAAGTTATACATATAAATTGAAAGAAAATATTTTAGGAATAAAAATATGTAATATTTATTTCAATTTTATGCAAGACACGTATTATAAAATGTATATGATGAATGAAATATACATAAAATATTTATTTCAATTATATATATGTATATATGAGTTTTATAAAACAATTTTAAAGATACAGATGTTAATAACCTGTCGACAGAGCGGTACCTATCATACATGCTAATATATTTTATATGCATCGAAAAAATTATATTCTCATCTTAAGAGTACTTTACTTATAATATCTTCTTTTAAAATAGATATCAAAAGAATCTTCTTAATATATTAGTTTAATATATTAGTTAAATATAGTTTAAAGGAGAAATCTTCTAAAGAGTAAAGTAATTTTAGATATTTTTAACATGTAAGAATGTATACTAAAATGGATATTTCTTTACCATTATATTATTTAATATTTGAGATTATTAATTTCAATAATTACACAAAAACAATTTTATAAATTGGTGACATTGGCTATTTATTAAAACTTTGACAAGTTAAATATATATATATATATATATATATATATATATATATATATATATATATATATATATACATAGTTTTACTTATCGTTACAATCGGCGGGAAGAGCGATACCTTCTTTGCGAAATATGTTTTCCTAATAATTCAGAAGCGAATTTTCGAGCATTTTCAGGTACATTATTGCTCGTGAAATACATTGCCGATATTTATGTAAAATATTTTATTAATAAAAATTGAACTTTCGAGGATATTAGAAGACATATTACTAATAGCGTGCGAGTATGTCAATTGCATAATCGGCATTAATTATCAGTAATTAATAAAGTTTTTTTTCCTGAAATTAATATATCAAACATCCCGCTATTAAAATTGTAAATTCAAAGCGACAAATAGATTAATGAAATGAGTCAACTGATGAATAGAATTACAGTAATTAAATAAAATAAAATTATATTATAAATATGTATTTATATATATATATATATATCTGATCTTTATTTCATTTACTTGAATCTATCGATATCTAAAAGTTTATTATTGTATTTGTAGAACAATATTTTAAATTATTTAATTGTTGAAAGAAAATTTCTTTTTTATATAAAATACATTTTAATTTGTAAAATGTAGAATGTAAAAATAGCGTTTAATAAAAGAAAAAGAAATACAAAAAATCAAGATATTATTAGCAAAATTAGAACATTGACAATATTTACTTGGTTATTTGATATTAAAAGTAAATTATTGCCAGTGTGGAGTAATAACAAATTATTTTTAGGTGAAAGTGAATAAACAAAATGTGTTAATAAATTTTGTGGACATAGCACGGATCGCAACCAAAACTGTGCACATTATGTGTTATCCATTGAGAACATTCATGGACATTGGCTATGTAGTTCAAGGTCCACGTTTTTATGTCTACAGAGGGCGTATTGCTTTCAGGGATTACGTAAAACCGGGCCGTGGAATTTCTCAGGTTTGTCTCTGCTGGTATTATAATTATATATATGAATTATAAGTATTATCAGGTATTATATATATTATTACAATGACAGGACAACACGTGACAATAGTACGTCCACAAAATAAAAAATAGCGCAAATGCAGAGAAGTTGAATAATTTTTTGCTCTTCTGGAAATGACATAACGGATTTCCCGGAAATGATACAAATACATAATAATGCGTTTTATTAAAAAAAAATAGATAAAAGAAAAATTAACATTTAATAAAATAAAAATAAAAGTAAATAATTGATTTTAAGTTAATAAAAATAAAAGTTTAATATATGTATGTATGTAGCAATTTACATTTATATTATCTATTCACCATCCACTTGTTATCTTTGTTTCAGTTACTTTGTTTGAAAGGAAACTTGCAATAAAAGATTGTCAATATTTTGTCAGTGCACGTAATGTTGATGAATAAGTTTTAGACAACAAAAGAAAAAAGAAAGAAAGAAATCAGAATTTTATGTTATTGATATAAATATGGATGCTGATAAAATATTGTGTCCAATATGTGGCAAGGAATTTGCTTCCTCTGTTATCGAGTCTCATGCCAACAAGTGCTTATTCTTTAATGAATCTGTGCAAGACGAAACCATGACTTTGCTTAAAGACTCGAGTCCTATAAATAAAAAAAACAAAGTAAAACCTACAAGTATAAAAAAAACAAATCAAGTGACTATAAAGAGAAAGAGTCCTTTAGATCAGTCTTTTTCTCAAAAGGAAGAAGATGTTAAAGATGACATCCTACAAAAAAGTGTAATTATTATTGTTAACACATTTAAATAATATTGCAGTTTGATAAAATATGTTTACATAATCACATAAATAACATTTCCTTTAGGTTGTAGGGATCGAATATTCAAATTTGCTTATATTTTGTTAAGTAGATAGTTTTTAAAAACTATCTATTGCATGACATAAATTTTATATTTGCAGATAAACAATGGATGCAAGAAATTGCGTGGAAATGAACATATACCACTTGCAGAACAAATGAGACCTATATCATTATTGAATTTTGTTGGCCAGAAACATGTCCTTGGACCACGTACTATGTTGTCAGAACTTTTGCAAAAAAAGGAGATACCTAATATGATTCTTTGGGGTCCACCTGGATGTGGCAAGGTTTATATCCTTAAAATGTGTGTACACCATACACACATGTATAAAACATAGAAATATATATTTGTTTTCTCGTTTTGTAGACATCTTTAGCTAATGTTATTGCACACATGTGTAAAAACGATCCTAGTCGTAAACTCCGATATGTTAAGCTCTCTGCAGCGATGGCTGGTGTTCAAGAGGTAAAGGAAGTTATTAGTGTCGCCGCGAATCATGCCAAATTTGCACAGCGAACGATAGTATTCATGGATGAAATACATAGGTTTAACAAGGCGCAGCAGGACGTTTTTTTGCCACACGTCGAATCAGGAACCATCACTCTCATCGGTGCTACGACAGAAAATCCTTCATTCAGTCTGAACAATGCATTATTAAGTCGATGCAGAGTGATTGTTTTACACAAATTGTCTATCGTAAACTTGGTATCGATTTTAAAACGCGCTGTTATTTCATTGGAAGGATTCATAATGCACATGTCAGATAAAAGCACGTTGCAAAGTGAAGAATGCACTTCGAAAGGAAAGATGACCGAAATGGAGCCATCCTATAATACAAAGTTTATTGTAGACGAACCAACGATAGAGTGGTTGGCTGAAACTTGTGACGGTGATGCTCGAATAGCTTTAGGAGGGCTAGAAATGGCTGTGCGATCTAAAGTACCGAATGAAGAGGAACTACTGGATGTCGGACCGGCCATAATAACGCTGAAAGATGTCGAGGAAAGTCTGAAAAAGACGCACATGTTATATGATAAGAAGGGTGATCAGCATTACGACACCATTTCTGCGTTACACAAGTCAGTTAGAGCCAGTGATGAAAATGCTTCTCTTTACTGGTTGACTAGAATGATCTCTGGCGGAGAAGATCCAGTTTATATCGCACGACGATTAGTGAGGATGGCTAGTGAAGATGTCGGCTTAGCTGATCCAAAAGCTCTCGGTTAGCAAATTATTCATAATTTATTTAACTGTCAATTTATAATTACTATAAATCGTATACTTAATAATAATTATATCAGAGTGTAAAGAAAATACATTTGTAAAATATGATTAATTTTGAATGTAATTTATAGATTTTACGAGACACATGGTTTGAATAGTTTAATTAAAAATAATTTACTTGAAATGTAAATGTATATTATTTCTTAAGGAATAGCGATGAATACAATGCACGGTTGCAAAATGATTGGGATGCCGGAATGTGATGTTCTTTTGGCACAATGTACAGTATATTTAGCAAGAGCTCCGAAATCCAGACTGATGGAAGACGCACTTAGAGCAGCACAAAAAGTTGTAGCTGAACACAAGGGCCCACAACCAGGAGTACCCTTACACCTAAGAAATGCTCCTACAAAACTCATGAAAGATTTAGGTAATTATTTGAATTTTTTATCTCGTTTAAAAAAATATAGTGAAACATGTACAGTTTCAATAAATTCAATTGTGTTTTATAGGCTATAGTAAAGGATATAATATGAGGCAGAAAGATGAGTCTGGATTGAGTTATCTGCCAGAGGGATTGGAAAATTTAGATTTCTTTAGCGATGATGAGGACAATACAATGTAAAAATATGATGATAGTTGTTTTATTTCTAAGGTATACATTTTGTCATGTATATGTATATATTTCATATTAATGAAAAAAGATTCACATACTACTACTAAAATAATGATAATTTATATATTACTTGTTACAAGTTTCTCAAAGATATAAGAATTACAGATCTCTTAGGGATTAAAGTATCATAAATATTAATAAAATTATAGAAATTTTGTACAACGTATATTGTAATTAAATATAGAAATTTTAGATACGAAAAATATATAGCAATATTTAAATATAGCATGTTATGTGATTATTCACTCAATTAGAGAAGTAATTCAAATCAATGAAAGCAATTTATATATATAAATTTAGAGCTTAACAATAATTAATTTTTCATTTAACTACTGAATTATATTTGAAATTTGCTAATTTCAATTCTTACGAATGCACATTTTTTCTCCAAATTAACGTCTTATTATTAGCAGGCATATCCACAATCTCGATTAATTTAATATTGTGGTCCTCAGCTAACTTTTTCAAATCTCTTACATCTCGTAAACCCCAACTCGAATCCTGCCATCTCAAAGACTTGTCGAAATTTACATTACTCTCTGGTGTGATCTGACCGTTAAAGGCATATGGTCCATATGTAATTAACAGTCCATTCGGTTTCAGCAATTGTCCCGCGTTACTAAATAAACCGATGGTGCACTGATACGGCGAAATATGCATCATGTTTGCGTTATATATATATTCTAAGCTGTTCGGCTTGAAGATACCATTACCCCATAGCCGATAGTCCGCGGTGACATCAATTCTTATGGGGTTTTTTATATTCGAGTATTCGTTTGCGTATGCGGCAATGCTTTGCAGAAGTCGTGGCTCGTATTCTGAAGGATAAAACGTGACGTGTGGAAAATGCGGCGCGAAATGCGCCACGTGTTGTCCTGAACCAGAGGATATCTCCAGGAAGGTTTGATTGGTACCATGTAGAATGTATCGTTTTAAAACCGATAATATAGGATCCTTATTACGGTCCGCCGCAGGATAAATGAGCTTTTTAGCAGCCATAGTACCTTAAAGAATTTATAGTTTCACTTCTTGGAAAACTTATGGCTGCATATAATGTTACATATATATACATGTCTTGAGAAAACATATGTAAACACTCAACAAAAAAATGAAGTGCTCATTAGTTATAAGAGCATATCTCACCTGCGATTAATAGTGTCATGAATGATATTCATTCTTATGCTAGTTGTGACATTATTATTGTATTTATAGCAAAGAGAGAGTGCACATATCCTGAAAAATGCAAATATTTTTTTTTATTATTGAATGTTGATCGAGTTATTTTTTCTTTTATAGAAATAAATTATTGCAATAAGTTTTTATCATTAAAACACTAAATTATCTTATATATATTATAATATATATATATAGAAATATTATATATAAATATATATATTTTGATAAATTTAAAATATTGTCGGAAAAGGAAAATATAGAGATTTATGGTAAAATAAATTCAATATATTAATTTAATAGGGTATTATTATATTTATTGATGAATATATGATTTATTATAAAACTATTTGTGGTATGTTTATAGTATGGTGACATTATAATTTTAATTTTTTTTGCTCCTGTTAAAACACAGTAATAACACATTTATAATTGTTAATTTCCATTTCCGAATCAATATAATAAAGGAATTAATAGAGCTCGACATCTCGGCATCATCAATTTAAACTACAGTATATTAATATTTTTATACTTTGTACAATATATACACAACAGAATACAATTTCTTTTATGATATATTAAGTCATATGTCGTGCATAAAAGGCTGTTACATCAATCATAATAAATTAACAACTGCAATTTAAATAATTAACTACAATTCATGTGCGCTCAAGATTTATTCTATTAAGTTTAACGTTTCTTTTTATCTGAAATGTCTTTTCCTCTGGACATTGTCTTTTCTTTTTTTTGCTGATCTTTTTTATGTTTCACTAATTCTGGTATATATACAGAATGTCCAGTTTTCTTTAAATGTTCAAATAATTTGTTTTTACTAGGAAATTCCAATGAGCAAGAAGCGCAGCAATGAGATAGGTCGTCAACATTCCCGACTAGATCTTTTTTATTTTTATCTTTCTTATTCTCTCGTTCCTCTTTTTTACATGCTTTCTTTGCTTTATTAGCTATCTTCGCTTTCAGTCTTTCATCAACAATATCTGCTTCTTCTACTACTTCGCTTTCGTCCTTTGCCTGTTGTTTCTCTTTATTGTGCGTCTCCTCATTATTTTGTTTATTCATTGCTACCTTCTTCTGCTGTAATTTTTTGCGTTGTTTTTTCGAGAGCCACATTTCTTCATTAGTATTCTCCGTGTCCTCGTCACTAGCATAATCCACAGTAGGATTCAGAATCTCCCGCTTTTTCTTCTTCTTTTTTTGACGATTCGACAATGGAATTTCTTCTTCCTGATCAGATATTAATTCGTCTTCTGATGTTATGTTATCATCCTCATTTTCTATCCTAGATGAGAACGATGCACTTTCGCCCATCTGTGGTCCTGTAGCCGGTGAAACATCTCCATTGTCCTTCTTTCTTTTTTCGCTCGTCGATCCTGAATTTTTTTCATCGTCTGACATTAGTTCGGCTGAAGAGGTATCCTCATTATCCTCTTCATCAGGTCGTCTTACATCATTCTGAGGATTCAGTAAGAAATCGGGCATCTGCGAGTTTGTTGCTAACTTAGGTCCGTTTAGAGAAGTAGATTCTGTGCTTGAATCGCTTTCACGAGAACTGTCTTCATTATCGTCCATGTTGATGTGCTTGAGCACACTGACATTTTCTTTGTGCTTTTTCGAGTTCTCATGATTCGTAAAAGCCTTGTGCGTCTTAAAAATCTTATTGCAGGCGATGCAATAGAGCGTGCTGTCATTCTCCGTGGCATCCATTTCAAATTCCGCCGTCAGATTCGCCTCGATGCTCTTCAGTTCCGTCTCGATATTCGAGAACTTGCACCACTCGGATTCTTTGTGATCGCGCAATAGTTTCTGCCTCTCCAACAGATGCGTCTTTCTACGCTCTTCCGCCTTGCGAAAGTTTTCACGAGCACGTTCGGCCAACTTTTCCGCGTAAGCTTGCACCCGCTTGTCGCGTTTGCGGACGAAAGCGACCAAATTGCGCACTTGCTCATTTCTTTCGCGTCTCGCCTTCTCGCGTACTTTCTTGTTTTCCTTTTCGGCGAGCCTGAAGATACGTCGATTTGGCATCTCACGTATATCGTACGGGTCCAACCAAGCGTAGGATCTCTTGGTGCTGTAACTTTGCCAGTAGGCGTAAAAATCATGCACCACGTCCTCGTAAGAGCTCATAGAATCGCCGAAGCCAGGGATCTCTTCGTCGGATTCGCCGTCTTTAGCGAATTCTGCATCCTCTGCGACCAATTTCTCGAAGACATTTCGGTAGACAGTATAAAAACCTGTCTCGTCATCTTTATAACCCTTGAAGCATGAAGCGGAGAAGTATGGGAAAAGATTGATAGATTCGTCCTTGTAATTCTCGCCAATACCACCCTTCAAGATGGCTTCTCGATGATTGTCATACCAAGTACGCTCATGAGGATCACTCAGTATCTCCCATGCTTGTTGGACAAGTTGAAATTGTTCCTTAGCTTCATCTGGATTATCAAGATTCTTATCTGGATGCCATTTCAATGCTAGCTTTCTATATGCCTTTTTTATATCATCGTCAGAAGCATTTCTTTCAACCCCTAATACTTCATAGTGACACTTCATTGTTGTATAATAATATATAACTGGTGGAATTTCCTTATTTAAACCACAAATTGTATGCTAAAAAAATTTAGATTATTACTTATTAAACTGTGAAATCAAACAATTTTTAAATAATTTAATGTTTAGTTTAATTCAATTAAAAATAATTTAAAAGTTTATCAGTAATTCCTATTGTGTATAAATCTATAATAAAATAAGATCTGCAAAATAAAGAAATATACAATTATCCAAAAGTATTACAAGTATATAGAACATTACAAAATATCTAATTATAAATATTAATAAATACATAATTGAATAAGAATAAACATTATTAATATAATAATAATAATATATAAATGTCATTAATAAATCATTAATAATATCATCAATACATTTTATTAATCATCTAAATATTATAATTAAGTAATAATATTATAAAATATAATCCAAATATAAATTTATAGAAATTCATTTAACTATCAAAATTAATTGAGTAAAATAATCAGATATAATGATCTCGTAAATTATTTTGAACAAAATATTGTGTGCCTTTTATTTATCAAATTAAGATTTAAAAAATAAATTGTATATACTTATGTCACACAAACAGACAATTGTTTTCTAATGATCTGATAAATTATATTTTTCATCGATATTTGTAATGTGCTGAGAAAACAATGTGCTTACCCAATTTTAATGTTTATTGATCCTATTATTAATGATGCTGCGCGTAGCAAACGCACAGTTAATGTGAAATGACAAAAATTCGCGTAATCATAGGAAAAGATGCAGTCAATAGTGCACTTGTACACAATTAATACATAATTATATATCCTAATAATTATTATATACCATTGACGTTTATGTACAAAGAGTCCGATTTTAGATTACTTGCAGGTTATGTACTCTAGAGGTTCTCTCTGGTGCTAGATAAATCGAACAATCGATTTTTTCATAAGATCGATTCGTAAAATCGATTTATCTCGTTGAGTTGATAATTGGATCAATTCCTATATGTTCAAACTCATTATTGAAAATTTTGTACGTATAGTTGATATTTATAAAAAAATGTCTCTCTAAATTTTTTGAAAAATTTTTTAATTATCTAATTTAAAATTGAAAATTTACTATTGAAAATAATAATTCACCTGCGTTTTCTATAGATATCGTCCGAACTAACATGATTCAGAAACTTTTGAGGCGGAACAGCTGATTACTCTTGTGCGCACTGTCGGACTGTCGGGCATCGTCCTCGATAGCAAGATGGCGATGGTTTTGAGAGTACAGTAAAAAGTGAGAGATTTTCGGCAAATATCGCCAGCTGCAAAGTTCTAGGCGGTTGTCTGCGGTATTTATTGGCTTGTGGTAATTATCTTTGACATATCTATCCGCATAATTACTCTTAGCATCTTAAAACAGACATTTCCGGAACTTACAACGTCAGTAGTCTTGTGACATTTTGCCAACATCATGTGTAGCAGACGCCTTTAATTACTTTCAATCAATTCCCTTTCTTGTTCCTGATTGATTTTCAGGAGTTGGCGATTTTTCAAACCTTACCCGAATTAATCTTGATTACGTTTATCGTTAATTTACTTTACTGGCTTATCAGTATGCTATATAGTAATGAATCATAGTTAATAACAGTTTTGTCATTTTATTGGGTAGTTATCTCTTTCTATTCCATATCAATGATATGTGTGTTGTTCTTTTCTTGGATGTAATTTATTAGTGCCTGGAAATTATCCTTTGCGCTTCAGATATTTTTCAGATTGATGACATGGTATTGTTGATATGGTTGACAGTGTTAATTTTAAAACAGTCATTTCAATTTGCAGTTTTGTGATCAAGTTTTTTTACTTGAGACTTAAATTATTTTCTGTTATCATATGATGAAAATTATATTTTAATTAATTAGAGAAATATTAGCATTAGAATGATAAAAAAAAAATACAAGTTTGCTTACTACCTTATAATAATAATTTTCAGATTGCTCGCAGAAATGACTGCAGGTACCAGTTTAGTGGTGCCCATAGTGCTATGGGGGCGTATAGCACCAACCCATTGTATTTCCTGTGTCTATCTATCTCGGGATCAAAAAACATTGGTGACAGGATGTTACGATGGGCAAATATGTCTGTGGCAAGTGGATCCAGAAACATTAAAGGTAGAGTTATAATGTTGAAGAGTGTAGAAAATATAATTTTTTTTCTCTTCTAACACATATATTATGATCATAATCTTTATATAGATGACTCCAAGATGTCTACTCGTTGGGCATACTGCTCCAATAATGTGTCTCAGTCGCGCCAGTGTCATAATGGAGCAAAATTTTATTGTCAGCAGTAGTGAGAGCGGAGAGATGTGCACTTGGGATCTAGTTGACGGAAAGTGTCGCGAAGCAGTGAAGCTTAATAGTGTTCACACACAAATGTTGCCCTATGTCTCGGCAGGTGGAGAGGATGTCAGGTTGTTTTGTTCCGGGTAAGAATCTTCCTGTTCATCATTGCATCGTGATAATAGTATCAAGTTGAAAGAATTTTTTTTTCTATTTAGATATTATCCAGAGGTTCTGGTGATGGACCCATTCAGTTTGGAAGTGCTATTTACTCTGAGCTCTCGCGTTAATCCAGATTGGATTAGCGCTTTGCACGTTTTGCGGCCGGCCAAACGGAAAGGTCGGTTCTACGTGCATACAAGTTAGTTACACTCCATCACACCTACGCTTACCATGACTCTTCTGTTACCTTCTATCAGTTTCATTGCCAATAGATACTGTATAAATATGAATTGCAATATTTATAGCTTTTATATATAGGATTTTTCCTTTTTCTCTTTGCTTCCAAGTTTAACGTGGTAATTTAATTTAAATCTGAATATATATCATTTTAGCTTAATCTAAAATTTTTTCTTTTGTCTACAATAATTCATATATATATAATTTATTTATTTAAAACAATCAGTATTAGCTTTTATATGAGTCAATAATATCTCTTACATGAATGAAAATTAACAATACATTAAACAGTATCTTTTGACATTTCATTATCTTATATATTTACCTGTTCTTTTTTAGTAGAGAACTTTTGGATACTAATGGTAAAAATTCTCTTTTTTACTTAGTTTTTATTTGAATGAATTTAAATTGAACAATAATATTTTTATAAAGTTTATAATAAGCAATGACTTTACTAATAATAATGATTTGAAAGCAACTAACGATATCAAAGTCATTTTTACAGAGATATTTTTTTCATTTAGAATTTTATAATCTGCTGCTCTTTGCCAGTTTTTAGACATTAACCTGAAGAAGCTTTATGCTTTGGGATAAAAGAGGGATTTTTTTTTAATGAATATTTCACGTATTAACTTTTGATAATTCTATTTTGCCGAGTAAAATGATTTATACGATTTAGATGCAATTTTTTGAATAGCAGTTTTAGATCTAATATTTTTGGACTGACTATTTAATAACAATTACATTGTTGCAGCATGATTAATGAAACTGGACAATTCAGTGCTTATGCACTGATGGTCAAGGCTCTATTTCACTTGTTTCATTTTTTTCTATTATCTAAACGTTGTTCATACATATCTTTTTTTTGCATCATTTTATGAGCAATTTAATCATTAATATCTCTTGTTTTATTTCTCTTTCTTTTTATTTATAGATAATATAATATACATATATTATCTATATATCCTGTTACTTGTACATGAATGATATATCATAATTTATACACATTGCATTTCGTTCAATATTCACTACATCTTTATAACATCTTTATTACACTTTTCATTACCTTCATAACACTCTTATCTTGGTATAATAATCTCTATTCGTAAGTATATGTATATTATATATTTACTCGACAACAATCTATTAAATTGCATGCTAATAATAAGTTTAATTTCTTGATTAAATGTCTTTTGATAGGCATTCAAATTATTAATTATTTATCAAAATATAAAAATAATTATTAAAAAAATTATTCAATATTTAGAATATTTTTTTTATTGTGTATATTTTTGTAAACTATGTTGTAAACTATATAACTATAGAAAAAGTTTTGCAAAAAGATGCTATTAAATTTTGACTTTTAAATATAATTTATCGAGTTATTAAAATTAATTTTTAATTTTCATAGTATTATCTTATATATTTAGAGCAGTTATGCCATAATATTAATGTACACTTTATTGTTTAACTATGTCTTATTAAAAATTATGCATTGCAATCACAAAATAGATATTTCGTATGCAAGGTCAGACTAAGTTATAGATGAAAACCTTGATGATATTAAAAAAGAGAGCAAACAGCCTGTGGAAAATGCAAATATTCTTATCAGCACCAATTGAATACAACTAAGCACACATTAATTGCTATCTGTTAATCAGCACTGGTCTTTGGATTCTGCTTGATTGAATAAATGAAACACTGACATAATTTCTGCAATAATTTGAAAATAAGCATGACTGCATTGTAACTTAATACGTCGCTTTTCTTTCCATGGAAACATCTAGCATGCATGTACATAATACTATATTTTACGCATACGGAAATTGTTATTAGTTAACGAGTGTAATCTGATACTCTTGTAATGTAGTAGAATTATGTTATCTCTAATCACTTGTCTCATAATTTTGTTTTTCGGCCACTTATTCGGTCAGGTAAATAATATTATTTGCATTGATCTATCAAGGCTGATAAATTTTGCGTTTATAACGAATATTAAACTGTTCGGGTAACTCTAACGAAATGTTGCTTAAAATGCATCTTTCTTGGATTTATTTAACGCGCAACAGATGCTTCTATTCATTTAAAGACGATGTCGTACTGGCGCTGACAACCACGGGCACAGTCAAAGTGTGGACGCTTTTAGGACATGAGAACCGAAACAGCGAACCTCTGTACGAGCATGAAAGTAAGCAGATCCGCTGCTTGAATGCACTCGCGATGACTTGCTGTCCTTATAATCAGAGAACGGTGCTCATTGTATGCTCCAAATATTGGCAGGTAATTTGCTGGTATCCTTGTTACTAATAAATGTTTAATTGGAGTATATTTTAATTCCAAAAATATATCTGAGATATGACTATGTAATGCGAGAAGAATTGATTCCAAATACTTTTAAATAGGATTTTAACATTACTATGTATCTTTCTTAGAACATATACATATGATTAATAATTTTAACGTAATATATATCAATGAAATAATTTTATAGATATTCGATGCTGGTGATTTTTCGGTTCTTTGTTCGATAACGGCTCCTCGTGGTGAACGTTGGATGGCAGGCGACTTTTTAGCCGCCGACAGGGTCATTTTGTGGAGCGACGAAGGTCATGGATATCTGTACAAACTTCCAGCAAAGTACGTATTCGTTCGATATTACTTATCGATAATAAGTTTCTTTGATACACTGATACTGATTTTTAAAAAAACTTACACAAATATACATATATCTTTCCCCTGACTGATAATAATACTATTTAACAAACGAATAATTTTCTCTCTCTTACGTCCCGAATTCAATATTTACGATTGAATGACACTGTGACAATTTGACTGAAATACTGGATTAGTAAATCTTATTGATTAGCACATCCCTTTATTGCTTCTAGGGTTCTGGTACAACTTGACAGGTAGTTTCTTTTTGCGTATACATAAGTATTAAAATTCTATTGCAAATAATATCTACCAATATCTATGTTCAGAAAAAGTTTCCTAATAGTTTTAGTCGCATGATTATGTTTATTAAAAAATTTATTAAAAATTATGTTTACTAAAATAATTTATTAACTATAGTTTATAGTTAACAATTCTGAAGCAACGATTAAACGAGTTATTAATATGTTTTTAACAAAAATGTAATTGTAATTTTTATATGTGACACATCTTTGAGAAACACAATTTCATAGGTGTTTCATAGATATTACTATTTTAATCTTTAGTTGTATTTTTTCGTATACTAAGGAGGACAAAAAGTGTCATTATGATTACCCAACATTCATATTGTTTTCCTATAAATTTCTAATACATGAAATTGTTGGGCGCATTAATTTACAAACATGAAATGAGTTCTCCTGTTTCAATTTTAGGCCTGAATGCTGTAGAAGCACTTGCTGGCAATGCACATTTGATATTTTATTTTTTATCTTGTTTGTAATCATTTATCATGCGCCTACACATTCGGAGTCATTATCGTTTACTAAAAAAAAAAACATTGCATTACATTTAATAACCGATTTTCACAAAATATAGGAGTAGTTGTTATAACATATTCTCTTTACTTTCACATAAAGTTATTCTAATACTCTTTTTATTTGAGATTAAAATAAAGCTATCTCAAATATAATTATTAAGAAACACAGTTGAGAATAGAAAATACATAACTATTAGTCTTTATGTGAAAATATTGATTAATAAAATTCTTGTTGCATTTTATTTATTTGTAATTATTTTTATAATACTAAAAATAATTACAAAAAAATTTTTTTTTGGGGGATGAAAGAAAGGGAGTTCCGAAAGGATTTGAGGCTCACTATTTATAATATAATCCCAAGTTTCATATATGCACATAAATTAACAATTAACACAATGGTCCATTTTACGGTGATGTCTTTTTCATATTATTCACATCTACTGCATTCTACGCGGGATCTGGTGTTCTTCTAGCAAGCTGAAGGGCAAGGCTCTCAGCAGGTAACCCGCATTATCACTTGTACATCTCTCTTTTTCTTTTCATCTCTCTTTGTTACTCTTCTCTCTCTTGTTATTCATATTGTCGTTTTTTTTTATTTTCCTTCGTATTCGTCTTCGTAAATATACATCGTAAATAGATATCTTTCGTTTTTATTCTTTTTTTTTTGTGCAAGGATGTATGATAAATTTAGCATACATTTGACGTACATATGTTGATGTTACTGAAAATTCATACTGGATACATTTCATTACTTTCTAACGCAAATTAATTTATTATGTCGACGTGAATTACGTTCATCATCGACATCAAACACACAGCGGTTTTTTAAATCTTTTCTCATATATATTCACAAAATTATCACAATTTCTCATTCGCATTTATATGCAAGCTCTTATACATACATGTATACATTCTGTTGTACACGAGACATTCATCGTATACTTAACGTAATCATTGTGACAATTTTTAATCGCAGAATTCAGATAATATAAACAAGGTGAAAATGGTAAATGCGAAAGAAGGTAAATGTGAAAAAGGATCCTATATATTGCCATTACTTCATTACTTATCACTTCATTTCTTCTTATATTCTGTTTGCTTTAAGTTGCTTTGCACTGTTATTATTAACTGTGCGATGAGATAAAAGAAACGTGACACAAAGGTAATTAATGAGGAAAAGAAGTTTTTTAAAATCAAAACATTTCAATATTTATCTTACAACTTAAAAAGCCAATGTTATTTTTTAATTCAAAATTGAAAGTAAAAAGAGATGTATTACATGGTTCAGAAAAGTTTGTTGTTTCTTTGATTCAAATAATTTAATTTGAGAACTATAACGAGAATTGATATTAGAATCATTAATTTTTTTTACATAATTTATCGAAGTAGAACTAGAATAGTGATTAGAACTTTTACAGATATATTTCTACCTTTGTGCATTGTTTATAATAAGAAGGTGCTAATTGCTTCAAAAAAGCAGTTTACTTGCAGCGTTTGCTTACTAGTAAACATAGTGAGCAAATAATCAATATATTTGAAGTATTCAATGCAATTTCAAGCTTGTGCAATGTGATAAGACAATTACTATTTGTGAACACATTTTCCAGCGCATAAAGATTTTTGATTTTAAAATTGATAACTATGTTGTATTTCGCGATATTTAAATAGAAAAAAAAGTGTCCACAAATAGTATTTAAAGTTTGAAGTTTCATGAAGAAGAAAATAATCGCTAACCATAGGTTTTTTTGACATGATATGCAGTAGCGTCGCGGACAACAAGAACTTCCACAGCGCTGGCACTGAAACCGATCAGCCGTATTTGTACTGTACGTTAACGCAACCCGGAGATAAGGTATGAAAATATCCCATAACAGTAATAAAAATAAGATATCTGGTCGTAGGATTTTCCTCTTGTTCCTAGTTTTTAATCCTCTCTTCTTAAGTTTCTCGATTCTTTTAATTTTAATATATATGTGTATATATTTTTTTAAATCCGCAAATTTTGATATATGAATATTTTTCAGCCTCTTTCATGTCCACCGGCCATGCGATTGGTGACCGTACAGCGTCAAAATAAGACCCTGAAATACTTGTTACGAGGAGATAGCGAAGGTGTCATTATTCTCTGGACGGTGCCCGAGATGATAACGCAACAGCTCGCCCAGATATCCCAAAGCGACGGATCCACACCGCCAGCATTGCCGCCGACCATAAAGACGAGCCTCACTGCTGCCTGGGATGCGATGAAACCACCTCCCGTGGGGATACTTGATCAACTAGATTCCGGTGACGGTCAAGGTATCAAGCTTACCGCTTGCATATACTTGCCCCAGCAGAGCCGACTGGTCGTCGGTCGTGAGGACGGTAGTATCATCATCGTACCGGCAACGCAAACCGTGATGCTGCAACTGCTTCACGGGAATCATCAACAGTACGATGGTATTACGTCTTTATTATTTTTCTATAGATAACTTTCTAATAATTTTTTTTAACTTATATTTATAATTAAATTTTTAATTTTACTTCACATATGATATTTAGATTGGCCACCACATCAAGTTCTTCTGGGTCACTCGGGACGAGTAAATTGTCTGCTTTACCCTCATGGCGCGGCACCTCGTTACGATCGCACTCATCTTGTTTCGGGTTCTGTGGACTTCGCCGTCTGTCTCTGGGATCTGTACGCTGGCACGCTGATTCATCGATTTTGTGTTCACGCCGGTGAAATTACGCAATTGATGGTGCCACCTGATAATTGCAGTGTACGATTATTTACTTATTTTTACGATAAGAAGTTACGATGATTAAATATTCATGAGAAATATTACAATATTGGATAGATTAATGTATATAATACATATAATGTATATAAAAAAAATATGTATATTTCTATTTTAGCCCAGGATACAGAAATGCGTATGTAGCGTTGCGTCAGACCATAGCGTTACATTACTCTCATTGGCCGAGAGGAAATGTGTCGTACTTGCTTCGCGACATCTTTTCCCAGTTGTAACTATCAAATGGAGACCGTTGGACGATTTCATGATAGTTGGATGCTCGGACGGTGCTGTGTACGTCTGGCAAATGGAGACTGGTCATTTGGATCGCGTATTGCACGGTTTGTTAGTTCCATGTTATTTCAGTTCCTTGATTGTGTTGTTTTTTTCATGAATATTCTGATTAATTCTTAGCATCTCCAATCTTCAAAGGCTTGGATATCTTAATCATGAGACACATTTTTTTATATTACTTGTTTTTCTTAAATTGTGCGTAAAACATTTTTGCAAAAAACTTTTTGCGGTGACTCATGTTTTTCCTTTAGGCATTATCGCGGAAGAAGTGCTCTACGCGTGCGACGAGAACACCATAGCGGCGGCTGGCGGATCCGCCGCTGGCGGTGAATTGGGACTTGCCAATCCTGCCGTGCATTTCTTTAGGTAAATGAAATCTTGCAGCATGGATGGTGAGAATCTTGCGTGTTCCTCAGCGAAGAAAATCTGTCGAGATAGCGTTCTCCGTTACAGTCCGTCCGATTTCTACTTCTCAGGGGTTTACGTCACCGAAACCTGTCGGCGATCAGACACGCGACGCAAAGAGGGCTGCACCAATTGCAACAGCTTCACGGTGGTCATGGTCCTGATCATGGGAGTCAGATAAAAGCCAAAGGTTCTCCACTGATGATTCAAGGTTTCAGGAGTAACCCGAAGGATCCGGAGAGTCATATTTTATTCTTCGACATAGAAGCACTGATAGGTACATAAATGCTTTGATTCACTGTGCGAAATTTTGTTTAGAAAAAAAGTAGTTTAGTCATTTATTAATAAATCTTTGCATTTATCTTTTATGAAATAAAACGTTCTAATGTAATTTTTGTGGGAATAACTTAATTTTTTTCCGCTACACAGTGCAATTGCTAAGTGATGAATACGGTGCCATGTCGCCTGGTTCTTTAGAAGCGCAAGGACTTATCTCTGCCGCCGAATATCAGAAAGTTGCTGCACTCACTCAATCTGCCAGCCCTGATGCCCATAAGAAAATTGTTGGTAAGGTAATCTTTTCATATATATTCTTAAATTATTATATTAGATATATATGTATATAATGTGAAATGTTATACATATATAATATAGATATGAAAACAAAACTTTTCTGCAGTTCTATTTGTTTAAAAATTATCATTAAAACTATCTATTAATGTGCCTTTGTAGACTTTTTCGGTCGAGTCAAGGATAAAGCAGGCGATGTTGAGCGAATATTAAAGGAGAAGGATCGTCACGGTATCGTGTTTTATTATTGTTATTTGTGTCGCAGTTTTATTCACATGTGAAAGTTTTTTTGGATCACTGAAGTCTTATATAGATAACATTTTTTATATAAATTTTTCAAAAAATGTCAATTTTTTTTCTGGAATTTTAAAAGTATTGTCTTAACGATATCGTATGTATATTCTGCTAATTTATACGTATAAGTTGGTATTGTTGCATACCTTGATTTGATTAGTGATTATTTAAAAAAAGTTGTTTAACGTGAATTTTATATTTTATTTGCAAAGAATGCTTGCGTGAATTTATTATAACATCGGGTTTTATGCTTTTGGTGTGTTGTCAACTTTCTTTATTCAATAATTGTATTTTTAGGCCATCCTATCTTTACGGTTTTCATCCCGATCTTCTCAGATCTTGCTTTTTATACATCTTTGAAGACTCTTCAGTTCCATAGTTCTATTTGTTTAAGAATTATCATTAAAACTATCTTTATTAATGTGCCTTTGTAGACTTTTTCGGTCGTGTCAAGGATAAAGCAGGCGATGTTGAGCGAATTTTAAAGGAGAAGGATCGTCATGGTATCGTGTTTTATTATCGTTATTTATTTCTCAATTTTGTTTATATGTGAAAATTTCTTAAATCACTAAAGTTTTTATATAGATAATATTTAATTTATAAATTTTTCGAAAAATGTTAGTAATTTTTTTCTAGAATTTTGAAAATATTGTCTTAATGATATCATATGTATATCCTGTTAATTTATAAATTTATACGTATAAGTTGATATTATTGCATACTTTAATTTGATTTATGATTATTAAAAAAATATTGAATGCATTTTATATTTTATTTGCAAAATGCTTTCATAAACTTATAATTTTGGCTCTTATGCTTTCGACCTGTTGTCAGCTTTTTTTTATTCATTGACTGTATTTTTTTCACCCTAATCTCTTTAAGTGCTTTTTATATTTATATCTTTTTAAATATTCAAGTTCCTTAATTCATGAATTTTTTTTAGTTAGAAGAATAGCTTATAGCTAATAATTTAGTTTATAGTCCTCATATGCTCTTTTTTTAAATCCAATTTAAGATGCTTTTAAAGTAAAATATATTATACTTTTCTGTTCTTATATAATAGAATATTGTACTACAATAGTATTAGTAGTGCTCCTCTGTAGACTTCTTCAGTTCTGGTAGATGTTTTGCTATAATTATTTTTTTCATATAACATACTGTCTAAAAACAGATTTCTTTCTGTAGGTATATTGGCTAAGATGAAGGAGGGTGCGGAGAATGTGCATACTAAATTACAGGCCAAAGCGGAAAGCGTCGGCCTCAAGCCGTCGACATTTGACGGCAAAGGTTAGACATGTATTCTTGACAAAGACAAGTTTTTGTAGTTCACGATTACGACGTGTCTCGCACGGGGACTTATTTTGTATTCTAGGCTTTCCACTTGTGCTTTATGATTTTCGTGTGTCAGTAGATAGAAATCTTATAGTTTCTTCAAGGCACTGAATAACCATTATTTGTCTACATTGTATTTTTAACAATTCCCATTAGGATTATAAATATCAAATCAGGAGTCACACCAAGGAGCTGGATATTATTATTACTAAGCTTTAAATTTGTTGATATGCACGTTTGAGAATTTTTAAACAGCATTTAATGTATGTTCACACGAATTACCACAATTTATATGTTTTTGATTTTATAATAAGTGTATCCGTTCAAGAATCAAGTAATTAATAATTATTGTGCGCATATACGTATTCACTTATGCTATTTTGTGTTAAACACTTTTTAGGAATTATTTTTTATTTTCTGTTAATGTGTATTTATATGTATTTATTATATTTTTTGTCTTTTCGTCTTTCAGTCATATTAGCTGTTTTTTGCTGTTTGTTGAATATTCTTCAGATTTATTTGCATTGCTCATATCTATCTGATGTTTTACAGGCGACAATTGGAATAATAGCGATGCGGCGAAGAACAGTTTGAAACGAAATGGTACGTTCAGCGAGCCAAACGCGACAATGGAAGTAGCGCAGTTGCTTCTGAGTCTTTTACACGCTTGGGGTATGGATCCAGACTTGGATCGGGTCTGCGAGGGAAAACTGGGTCTATTACGGCCTATGGTTCCTGTCTCATTCGGAGTATTATCTAAGGGAGGTATGTTCTAATAATATGATAGTATAGAAAGAAAAAGTATCTGCTACAATTCATACATCACTATTAAAACATCCACTACATAAAGGGATATCTATGCACATTCTTTAATGGATTTTTTTATAGTATTAAAAAAATTTTTCTAATATTAAATACATTTTAAAATTAAATAATATTGAGAACAATTTTTATATTTTCTTTCTTTCTTATTTTTTAATATATTAAGTATTTTAAAGGGCTGTATATACTGTAGGTTACATGTCATTGCTATTACCAACTTGGCAAACACACCTTGAACCAGTCGGTGAACCTGCAACTCAATTGGAACAACGATTACCAGCTGAACTAGTTCGACAAGAGAGGCTTACTAGAGCATTCACAGCAAGAGCACATTGGGAATTATCGACTACCTTAACGAGTAACCATTTACTGGCGGTAATTGCTTTAGCAAATACCTTAATGTCGATGAACAACGCAACATTTGTACCTGAGCAAGAACGAAATCGCAAGATGCACAGGTAAATTTTGTAATGCAAAAATTGAAATATTGACAAAGTTAATGATGATATTATGCAATGTTAATTTAATTATGATAGTGTATTATTTCATTATACATATATGTATATTATATTTTTTATTCATACTTTACATCAATATATCATATATGTAATAAAGAAAATAGATCTAAACTCATATATTTAATGTAAGGTATATCTAATGTAAAGATCAATATGCATGAAATAAAAATCTAGAAACACGTCAATTTTTATAAATAGGCCAGGTAATAGAGCCGCGGTGAATTGGAATAAAACAGAAGAGGAAAATGAGGAAATGTACACAGTACAGCAGGCGCAAATAAAGCAGGGTTGGTCTCTCCTGGCTACATTACATTGTGTATTGTTACCTGACAAAGTCACAGCGCAGGGTGCCGTAAAGACTTTCAAACGGCCGCAAGTAGAAATGATGGCACGAAGGTGGCAACATCAGTGTGTGGAGGTTTGTTATTATATCATCAAAGATATATTCTCAATTTTACTTAGAATCAATCATTATAATTTATTCATAAAATATCTAATACTAAGAGTTTACTTACCGAATTATTGAAAATTAAATGAATATTTTTTTTGTTCAATTTTAACATATGTAATTTTTCATTGCTGTTTTAGATTCGAGAAGCAGCGCAGGCCTTGCTGCTCGCCGAATTGGGTCGGATGGGCTCAAAGGGTCGCAAAGCGCTTGTCGACAACTGGTCGCAGTATTTGCCAATGTATAGTACTCAAGAACCCATTGCGCCGCAACCGCAGAATCAAACTTCGCCGGCGCCCGGAAGTCCGGTGCCGCAATCTGAATCACAACCTGAAGAAGAAGACGAAGAAGAAGAGTTAGCTGAAGGTGAATTGTCTGTAATATTTCGAATTGTTACTATTATATCCTATATGGATAATACATGAAAAACTGTTAACAAAAAGTTAAAAAAAGGAGAAATATAAAAATAATGATTCGAATCTTTTTTTGTTAGAAAAAAAAAATACTTTTTCCAAGAATAAATATTTTAAAAAATTCAATAAAAATAAATGTACAGTATAAAAATATAAAATCAATTAACTTATAATATGCATCTTTCTTAGCAGAGATGAGTATAGCTAGGAAACCATCGAGCGTGGCGGAACTGAAGCGAAAGCAAACCACGGCTGTGGTGCTGTTAGGCGTAATAGGAGCTGAATTTGGTCAGGATGTAACCACGACAAACCAAAAAAGAGACAACGAACAGAGACGAAAGAGCTCTATTGTGGAAGGCTTTGGCATAGGAAATAATAATCTTGCTAGGCATACTAGCATGGCACTCACTCATTTATTGCACGCACCTCATTCTCCAAAACTCCCATTGCACACGCCACTACGAAGAGCCGCGATTGATCTTATTGGCAGAGGATTCACTGTCTGGGAACCCTACCTCGATGTATCAAAGGTAAAAGAATTCCAGATGATCGATTTCGCAATTTGTTAGATTTGCATTTTATTTTTTGTTATGGTTTTAATGAATTTTTACAAGATAACATTATTATTAAAAAAGATAATATAATATTATTATTAAATAGAAAATATTAAAAATTGAATAAAAAATTAATCATTGTAAGATACTAAAAATATAATCTTATTTTATTATATTAAATATGTGAATGAAAAATTAATTATTGTAAGATACTAAAAATATAATCTTATTTTATTATATTAAATATGTGAATGAAAAATTAATCATTGTAAGA
This sequence comes from Anoplolepis gracilipes, assembly GCF_047496725.1. Taxonomy (NCBI): domain Eukaryota; kingdom Metazoa; phylum Arthropoda; class Insecta; order Hymenoptera; family Formicidae; genus Anoplolepis; species Anoplolepis gracilipes. The sequence goes on from NC_132975.1 coordinate 7,259,194, forward strand.
TACTAAAAATATAATCTTATTTTATTATATTAAATATGTGAATGATGTATATTAATCTATAAATATTCTCCTATTATGCTTAATTATAAATTTTTACTGTTTCTTATGATAGGTTCTGTTAGGCCTACTGGAAATGTGTTGCGATGCGGACAAGTTAGTTCCGAGTTTGACATATGGCCTTCCTCTCACGCCACAAGCTGACACTTGTCGTACGTCACGTCACGCTTTGACACTAATCGCTACTGCCAGGCCAGCTGCCTTTATCACCACGATGGCTCGCGAAGTAGCTAGGTTTAACACTCTCCAACAGAATGCTCAGACCTTAAACGTTAATCTGGGTGCGAGTGTCTTAACTAGAGCAAAACCAGAAATTCTCAGGATTGTTGAACAATTGATTGACAAAATGCAAAGCGAGATGAGTGATCTTCTTGTGGAGGTATTGCGATTTAGTTTCATTTTAAAATAAAATTAACAGAAAAATTGAATTTATACATAATGAGTTACACACACTATATTTACTGTACATTTATAAATGGAACGGTACATATGCGATTGTTTAATAACTTAATGTATAATTAATTATTATTCGTAGGTCATGGATATTATTCTACATTGTCTTGATCCAGGTCACCTAAAAATGAAACCCTTAAACGAAGTATTTCCAGCAGTGTGTAGATTTAATCAAGTAAGCCACCCTCATGGTTTTTGTCTATAAACTATTATCATGTTCATCATAATTCAATCTTTTGTGAATTGTGCACAGCTTAACATCATAATTTTATGATTATAGTTTCATCGTTTATTAAAAAAATTTATTAAAGGTTTATTAAAGAGGATTTTCTAACGTTTTATCATATAATATTTCGCTTTTTATATATGTAGAAAGAAATCTGCAATCTATTTTTTTATAATTTCTCAATTATAAAATAGGTCAGTCATTGTCCAGCAACACGCAGGATAGCAGTTGGCGGTCGCGGTGGTCAACTAGCATTATATGAATTGCGAGGTAACGTCAAATGTCAAACAGTTTCGGCACATTCGGCGCCGGTTACCGCGTTGGCATTTTCACCAGAAGGAAAGTTCCTCGTGAGTTATTCTTGTTCCGAGAATAAACTCTGTTTCTGGCAAGTAAGTAAGCATGGAAAAACTTACCCTTATAATATATCTAATTCTTTGTTTCTATTCTCGTCAGTAACTAATCTCATATCATTTTTATATAATAAGATATAAAATTTTTTGATAGTATTACATCTTGTTTTTGCTTGTCTTGCTGGAAAATGACCCGCGGATATTTCAGCAAACCAGCAGCGGCATGTTCGGCCTGGGCAACTCGCAGACTCGCTGCGTGAAGTCCTACAGTACCGCGCCCATCAACGATGTGGCCCGATTGAACCCTATGCGCTTGGCACGGTTAATCTGGATCAACAATCGTACGGTCACGTTAATGCTCGCCGATGGTTCGGAGACGCGTTTCAACGTCTAAACGCCATGCGAGACCAGAGTCTGTCGAAGTTATCAACGACTTCGTTCAATAAGCGAAAGCATTCAGTTTGCTTGTCATGTAGCGCCGATTGCATCGATCGAGTCTGATTTGTACACTGTTTCTTTGATTTTTTTTTTTTACAAAAGTACTAAGGATAGTTAACACAATAGTAAGATAATTGACAATATTGTCATAGCATTGTTAAAGAATGTCGCTTTATGCTGGTAGATTCTTTGAAAAGAATTTTATTTATAGAGCTAATAGATAGAAAAGAAACAATTACATGTGTGTACATAAAACTTATTATATTGGTCTAGTATTAATTTAAAAAGAACACTGTACAGTCCAGGCTAACTGTATTTATTAGACTTTCTTGTTCTGTGTCTACAGTATTGATAAAAATATAATTAATTTAAAGAGTTAACTGATCGAAGCTGTCAGCGCAACTTTAGTCGAAATAATTCATGTATCAACCAGGAGCACTATTGCCGACTTTGGCACGCTCATTGGTACTTAATTGATAATGCTAGTATTGAATTGGATTTCACTATTTCATTATATATATTACTACTGCATACGGCTGTCTGGTTTTGTAATCACATTTACCAGATTTTTATTTGAGATAAAATCAGAGCTAGGCAGTCGTGCTTGATGCTAAATACGCGTGATGAAAATACTAACTGACAATAGTTTTTCACGCAAATTACGCGAGATTAGAGATTACGTGATCCGAATTAGTTCCTGCTGATCCCCCGAAGGTTGCAGTATTTTTAAAGTACATAATTCGTTTCTCAGAGCTACAAAGAGTTTTATATCAACGACGAATATTTTGTCATACTTAAATACTCATATAATAAAAATAGAAAAGTATGTATTTTCAATCTATTCATCTTTTTATTGGTTATCAAAGTCATGGATAATATTCTACACATTAAATTTTTATTTTGTACATATTGCTCTTTTAAAAATATACTGTGCGACTTTCGGAGGAAGAAACTTGAATGTTTCATCGCATTTTTCATTAATTCTCTGGGATCTTTTAAATGACCAGAATTTTAAGTCCGTGAATCTCTTGCGCGTTTTGCTCGAAAAGACGTTTAATCCGAAATCGTGCATTTCTATAAATTTAAACAAAATATAAATAAATTTATAGATTTAAATAAAATGTGAATAAACAAATATTAGGAAAAAAATAGCTAAAAATAATGACAGGGTACAGTGATTTTTTCATAAGTATCGCTCGAAGCTCTGTCGTATCTAACAATCGTAACGTTAATTTGACGAATATTCCACGATTAATTGATCGACATGAATATTTATTTCATCACTTAGGCTAAACAAGAAAGAAGAGCAAGAATTTTGGCTCTTCGATAAATCGGTTAAGATGCCGTATCACTGCTTTTCTGTCGCTGCTTCTATCGAATGGAGATCTTTCTCCGTTTGCGAGAGACAAAGCGTGCATAAAAGATGTAGAATAATTTATATAATTGTTATTGTGTCCTGTACGCGGGTTAAGTGTATCGCGCCACACAAACGCGTGCCATAAATCGCGTATACAATTCTTCCTTTCTTTTATAGTCAATCCAGAGAAATGCTTCTATATATAGGATAAGCACGATATTTATTTGCAATTCTGTAGTTTAATTCTTTCATCTTTAAGAGATACGCGACTTATGGTTTGCTGTTCTCGCGATTGATGAAGAATGGTGATCCTGTTGTCGAGATTCGAACAATGCCTTTAATGATTGTCTTGAAACGATCGGTAAATCAGTAGTAATAAGGATGTTCTCGATTTATCGCGCTTTCTTTTATGAAAAAATTTAGCAAAAGAAGTCGAAAGAATATGTGGATATATAGCTTTAAACTGTTCATGTAGGGCGGCGTAAGATTGTGCCAGCAGGAATTCTGCATCAGACTTTGTACTATTTTTAAGAATAATTATAGTTCTCTGATATTTCGAAGTTACCATTTATAATGATTATACGAGTCACTTTAGACATTTGCTTCTATTGTTGTTGCGTGTTTAATTGCCGACTAATGCGGCTATTTGATTTTAAATTTTATTAGTTTAATATACAGCTTACTAAAGAGTAACTTTTTAGAGCGGATAGCCAGAATTGGTCTTCCTCGTAACAACATTCCTTAATCGTTTTAGTTTGTATTAATGTATTATTAAATACCTTGTAATTATATATATAAAATTTAAATTTTTAGATATTGTTTAGCTCTACCTAAAATTAATTGTTACTTGTTAGCTTATCAATTATTCTACACATTTACACAGTTTGTGAAAGATGGCCTTTATGTATAATGTCTTGTAACTAAAAAAATATTGATATTTTGAATTATTAGGGAAAAATTAATCCAAAATTATATGTTTAAGAGAGTAGATTCACACATTTTACACCGCGATAGATGTTCCCACACAATTTAAGAACCCTTTCTTTTTAGTGCAAAGTCATTTATTTTGATTATTTTGACATTGGTCTGCTAGCGCAATCGTACCCAATCTTATGGTGCACCATAGTGTCGATCATATGTCGCGCAGGCGTGTCTATGATCGATACTTTAGCGTAAAGCTCTTTTTCCTTATCTTATCTTTTTATGGGCTTTAAGGAGAATTTAACCCTTCGATCAGTAGTTAAATCTATATTCTTCCTACACCAAATTGTTTCTCGCAATTTTATTTTCTCTTTTTTTTTTAACAATTGGGTTTGCTTGCAATTGTGATAAACTCAGTACATGTCCTGTGAAATTGATGGACGATGAGAATTTGGTAACATTAGTTTGAAGGGTTGATGATTGACCCCAGAGGAACGAGTTATCGCTACTAATTGTGAACGACATGTCGAGCATAAAAATCAACTCGACACGTCGTTTCTATACATCGTGTACATAAAATCGAAACTGCGCCTAATTGTATCTATGTAATTATTTATGTGTACATTGTATCCGATATATGCACCAGTCTCCGGCTGATATGCGAGCTCAGTGATAGCAGATTATAGCGGGTAGCGCACAAGTGTTCACCCGTCTCGTTTTACTTGTAATTGTCGACGAATGTAATAAAAGAAGAAACCCTGAGTTTTATTGTTTTCTTGAATGCATGGAGTCTATTACGTTTCCTTGAGAATTAATCGCTTTATGCGATAATTGGAATCTGATGAAACGCATGCTATCAAGAAAATTAAAACAATAAAAAGATGAAAAGAAAGAATAGGAATGACATATTTGTAAATTTATACACATATGCACATGCAATTTAGAAATATTCAGTTATATATATTGGAAAAATTATAATTTAATTTATTAATATAATTTAATAAAATTAAAACATTTATAGATATTTATTAAAATTAAATAGTTTAATAAAGTTTAATAAGGTATTTTATTATAATCTCTTGCTAAAATTATACACTACAAAACCGTGTTATAGAAGTTATATATATATATATATATATATATATATATATATATATATATATATATATATATATATATATATTAATATCGGTTTTATAGAATAAAATGAAATAAAAAATCAAAAGCTTATAAAATATCGCTACGATAACGATAAATATTGTAATTATCATTATTCTAATAAAAAGTTGAATATTCTAAACTGGTATAACATGCGCAATTAAAATTGTTTAATTTTTCTTTAGATCGATTTGAATCGACGACGATAAAATCTCGATATTATTCGATAATTTTAAATTGGATGTCAATCGTTTTAAAGCGAATTTTTATTTCTTTCAAAAACAATAAATTATTTTTTTTAGGTTCACAGATTTTAATAGACTAATAAAATATTACATGACTGTATATACATGTGCAAGTTTAATAATGGAATGTATAGCGATATGTTAATTTAATCAATTGTGTAGTGCTATCGATAAATGGATCCATGACCACATAATATATATATATATAGACTACGCATTCCCTATCTTTCCCATTGTGAAGCTGTGTATGTAATGTACCAAAAATAAAAAGAGACAGACGCTGTTAAACACTAGAGTCCCTATAATTATTATAGGGACTCTAGTGCACAAAGCATGTTGTCTCTTTCTATTTTTGGTACTTCTCTTGTTCCAAATGCGCAGGCGTAGTCTATGGCTGCGTTCCGATATTCACTGCCAGTATTGAAAATCTATAATTTACGTCACGTACACTATAGATTTTCAGTACTGGCAGTGAATATCGGAACGCAGCCTATATATTATTACGTCTATGTCCATGACATAAGACGTGAATTTCTTTCGCTTTTCGCTCCATTCTTGCTCTTGCATCGCTTCTAGAGATTGCTGGATCGTTCCATTCCTTCTAACCCTAACCTTCTATTCGAGCACGTTGTTTGATACATAACCCTGGAGCATATCTAGCATAATCTTATAAGCTTGACTGAAAAATATCTTGAATTTTTACTAAAAAGGTAAGTTAAACATGTTATTCGAAATATTTAATAATATTTCATATGCGAAAGTAGATCTTCTCTATGTATGTCCGGCAATCAAAATTTTTATAAAAAGGTTATGTATTATATGTACATATATATATTAAATTAAAGACTAAATTTTGTAAAATATATTTAATTATAAGACTTAAATATGTTTTAATGCCTTTTAGGATTTAAATACGTATCAATCTACGTATTGATTACTCATCTTTACTTTACATTGCAAAATATAAATTTTCAAATGAAGGCTAAGGTAGACAAGAAAGGAAAGAAACGATCTCTCAGTGAGAGTTCTCTTTCTGTGAAGCCAGGTCTGAAGCAAGAGAATGTTACTGAACCCAAGAAAAGTCTGAAAAAGACCAAACTTGCCAGCTCAGTACAAAATGGAAGTTCTACAAATAAAGAGCAAATTCTCAAAAAGATGTACAAACAAAAAGAGAAACAGAAAGCAAAACCACAAGGACCATTAGCAAAGATAAAAACGGAAGAAGAAATTGAATTATCTATTGCTAAACCCAATGAAGAATCTACTAATAAAAAAGCGACAACAAAGGAAAAGAAATTAGTAAATTTGAAGAAGAAACAAGAAAAACGTGAATTACAAAAGAAAAGAAGGAATCGTTCTTTTAAAAATGCTGCATCCGTTACACTTAGCATAGAAAAGATAGAAGCAAAAATAGAAGAAATCAGAAACAGAGAAGTGTTGTCAAAAAGGGCAAAAAAAATTTTGACTGTACTTAATAGAAAGTTGAGATTGGAGAAAGGAGCAGATAAATCAGAGCAATTAAATATAACAGAAAAGAAAAATAAAAAAAATAAACAACAAATTGATACACTTGTGCAGATAGAACAAGTATCTAACAAGGATAAGAAAGATAAAATAAATGAAAAAGTTAAAATCAAACAGAAAATAGATGATCAAGATGACAGCGATATTATGAAAAATGAAGATGACGAGAATGAAAGTGACGAAGATCAGAGCAGTACTGAAAATGAAGAATCCATGGATGATGCAAATGAACAATTTGATGATGAAAGTGATGATGATGAAGAAGATGAAGAGACTGGGGTTGATGAAGAAGATGAAGAGGATGAAGATGATGAAGATGATGAAGAGGATGAAGATGATGAAGATGATGAAGATGATATAGATGACAAAGCAAAGATTTTAAACGTAAAACAGGAAGATGGAAAAAAGATGAAAAAACAAGCTACAGAATCTTTGGAACATCAGAAAAAAAATCGATTTGTTCTTTTTGTGGGAAATTTACCATTTGAGTAAGAGCATATATTCTTATATTTTAATATTTTTATTGTTTAATTTCTTAGATAAATTCTAATGATGTCTAATTTATAGTGTGACGGCAGACGAGCTCAAACAACATTTCTTGACCAAGGTTGATACAGTATCCAGCGTTAGGATCCCAGTTACAGGGGATACAAAAAAACCTCGTGGATTTGCGTATGTGGAGGTGACTAATAGTACAGATTTCAAGGTAAAAGCATTTTACGATACTCTTTATCACAATTTATTTGATGATTCTTACTGTTACTTTTGTACCTTTAACAGAAAGGACTCTCGCTACATCATACAGTCCTCAAAAAAAGACGGATTAATGTGCAAACATCCAATGATAACAAAAAGAATGTTGGTAAAAATGTTCCATTTGCCAAAAATAAGATACAAGCGTTTCAAAAAGCTAAAAAATTCACTAGTGGGTACCAGGGAAAGAAGAAACCTTTCTTGAAAAAGGAGAAATAATATTAAAGAATAAGAAACTTATAACACAATAAAAGTTATATAAAATAAATAAAATAGTTAACAAAGCGATTATATTTGCAAGCTGTTGTTAAGACATTTAGTATTATGAATGAAAAAGCAACTTTATAACAGAATTTTCATTATTAATTAGAAAGGGTTATTTTTTTCAAACGAATAATTTTTTATAGCTATTTTGGTTTCAAACGTAATCTGTTTCATATATATTATAATTATATTTTATATACATTTATCATATATATATATATATATATATATATATATATATATATATATATATATATATGTATGTATGTGTGTGTGTGTATTTATATATCAGTTATTGAGAAAGTTTTATCACATGAGAACGCGTATACGTATAATAAATATATAAATATTATTTATACGTCTATACATGAGAATTAATCACGCAACAAAAATCTTTTTTGGACTAATTACATATAATACCCTTGTAAATATATCGCAAAATTTATCAAACTTATAACTTACTATTGTAACTTAAATAATGCATCTTTAACTATAAACATGATCTTTATTATGTATGTGTAGAACAAACGAGTGCATATATTTGTAGAATAACATTCACATTTTTATTCAGTATGGACATTTTGACATTTATCATTGACAAACACCCGCTCAACGCACGCTGAATAAAATAAATCGTCACTGCTAATTTCGTATTAATTTCGTTTTATATCAGTAATGTATAATTCTGCATAAAAACAAAATTCTATTGGCAGAATTTTATTTTACAAACACAAACGGATGCAGTAATGCATGTGATAATATATTCGAGATTGTCATTTCACAAGTATAAATCAAATATTTTTTATTAAATACTTAATGTAAGAATAGCAGATGGTATGGCTAACAATAAGTTAGAATCAAATAATTTGCTTGATGATGAAGATGTATCATCAAAATTCGTAGAGGTATTTATACATTTTTTCTGGATATTTATATATGTATTTAATATCAATGGTTAATATGGGAGTTTCCAAATACGTAATAGACCTTTTAAATATACATATCGTCAATATTTTATTTTTCTCATTGCTCGTATTGTATATATTTTATTTTCTTTACATCTACGACATTTGTGCAGGCACAGTTTCCCGAACGTATCATATTCCCAAAAGAGTTAAATAAATTTTTACAAGATCGCATTAATGTAAGTACAATTCTGATATAATTCTGTACACGTAAAATCCCCAAAAAATTAATAGTAAAATAAAAATGTATTTGCCCTATAATGTGCTTATATATAGCTCTTCTATTTCTTATTACAATCTCTTGTATTATATATATTGCAAAGTTATAATATCACTAAAAAAAATATCGGAATAAAAAGGAGCAAAAATAATTTTTTGAATATAAATGTAGAATTCTCTCTCTTGTATAACGACATATATTTTATTTTTACAAACGTATTATAAAATGTTTAGTTTACTTTTATCCTGCAATTTATAGTTCAATATCGTGTTCAAACAATAATATATATATATGACAGGATTTAACGGCGGAGAATGAATGTTTGCGACAAGCGTTTGAGCAAGCCGAGGAGAAGTTGCATAAATTGTCACAAGAAAAAATAAATTTGCAAAATACAGTAGGGAAGCCAACCGAACAGGCCACGACAAAGTTAATCGAACTTGGCAAGAAATATAGAAATCAAACTGCCGAAGTAGAAATTTTAAAAACAAAATGTAAGAATTTAGAAGCTACTCTGGTCATCAAAAATGACGAGCTGGAGCGCCAAAAAGTAGAATTACAACAAATTCTCAAATCTGAAAAATATAAGAATTCCGACGATAGTAAGTTCATATTTTCTTCTCTTTTGCAAGCCTATATAGATAAATTGCAATTCTGAAATAAATTTTAGTTATATCCATCAAAAACTGTTTGAAAAAGATAGATATTAATTTTCTTTCCTTATATATATATATTTTATTTTAATTAGTAACTGACTTATATTACATGATTGTTTTATACATCTTATGTGTAATTGTAATGTCGAAAAAGATAGAAATCAAGATAACATAGAGGAAAAAGATTCGTCGAGTAAAGATGAACAAATTAAATGTTTGAAAAACAAGCTGCAAAGAGTACAAACAAAACTTTGTGAATCCAGAAACACATGTGCTGCTCTTCGGCAAGAGATTAATAAAGCACAAAAGGTATTTGTGTTCTTGTTGCTATATAAGTTTATTTAATATTAGATAAGTGATTAATTTTTACATAGAAAGAAAGAGCAACGTCAGTGTTCAATTATTTTTGTAAAAAATGATAAAAATTTTAAGATTTCTTTGTAGCTCGCAAAATTTATAATATTTATATAAAAATGCGAGGCATGTTATATTTATTTTTTATTACTTGATTGAAGATTTTAACTTTCTCTATATGGAGTTATCACTAAGAACACGAGTCTCAGTTATTATACAGTGAAGTGGGTGAAAATGTCAACATCAACACGCTTTCGAGTATACCGGGTAGTTGGCGTGGACGAGCTGAGCAAATTCGAAATCTACAACAGAAAGTGTCAGACCTGCAAATCAGATTATCTGAACATGAAAAATCGCAGAAGGAATCTTCCGGTAGGAGGAAAGAATTATAAAGTCTCGTCTATATTTAGATTGAATTTTTGTAATTACAATTATTTTTATTTTATTAATTATTTTGCTTAATTATTATTATTATTTTATATTATGCCTAATTTGTTCATATATATAGATTTATATTTATACTTAACGTTACATTACTTATGATTTGCACAATTTAATTGTATAATTGAGATTCTTATAATTGTAATTTATTTATTTTCTTGCAACCAAGCCATTTATTTAGTTGCTCTAGATCGACAAAATTTGGCAAATCTCCGAATTGTTGAAAAGGAAAGACGGCAACAGATCGACAATACAGCGAAGGAACTGAGACAAGCGGAAGTAGCGTTGGAGACTTCGAAAAGGAAGCTCGATGCATCCAAAGCGAGAATAAAAGTATTGGAACACGAACTAAATATCGCGAAGGGGAATATTGCGATTCTGAATGAAAAAAGATCTCACGATGATCGGCTGATCGACGCGCTTAATGTGAGTGATAGAAGAGATTTGATCTAATAAAGAATCAATTGTGCAAATAAGTGCCTATTTACTATGATAAAAAGATTTGTTCGTAGCACATAATATATTGTTGAAACTTTTCTAATGCATGGAAATGATATAATACGTTATCAGGAGCGATTAAAAATTGTCGAGGCAAGATATCAAGAGTGCGAAATAGAAGTGCAGAATAAAGAACATAAGATCGAAAGAGAAAATGCGAATATCAAGAATGAATTGCGAGCAACGCAATTGCATGTCGATCAGTTAAGCAGAAGATTGGAGGAACGCGAAATCGAGCTCGACAAGTTAAAGTCAGTACAAATCTCAGGAATAATATTATATATATATATGTGTATGTTATGTATTCTATATTATATACATAGAATAATAAAATGACTTTGTAATATATTTAATAATTTATATATTTATATATATAAATTATTTTACACATTACAAAATTATTTTTTATGTGTGTGCATATATATGTTTTATTTTAGTGTTCGAGAAATAAATTTAATTTCAGGCAGAAAGAGAAAGAGAGAAAGAGAGGCATTTATTTTTGCGAGGGGAAAATAAATAATTTTAGATTATGGATAAAATAAAACATATTTATATATGTATACACATATAAATATGTATATATATATATTTACATGTATATTTAGAGAATGAATTTGTAATGTGTAAAATAATTTGTAAATAAAATCATTCTAATTGCGATTTTAATCTGAATATTAGATGAGACTTTACGATTTTTTCTCCTACTGGAAAATTTTTTTGTATGTGATTTTTCATATTCGCATATATAATCTGATTTGCAGTCATACTATTTTAATAAATAAAATTATGTGCACATTCCTCAATTTTAGAAATGGCATTATGTCGGATGAACCTTTGAAGTGTCAAACCTCGCTTCGTTCAGATCTCCGGCCGAAACAAGAGTGCCAGATCAGTCTACTCACTAGTCCGCGAAATTTAGGCGAACCAAACGAATATATTACTTTGGCTTTAGCTGCCGAAGCCGAAAGGGTGAGACTATTAGAATTGGTAACTGTGCTCAATCAACGATTGGATAAGGAAAGAAACGAAGCAAATGCTCTTATAGTAAGCTATAAAATTCCGTATTGAATTTGTTAGAATATACTAGGATAATTTATTTGACGAAAAAACGCTCAAAATTTATAAAGATTTATTAATCTTTCTAATTAATATATTAAAATATATCTATGCAATAAAAAAATTTAACAAATTTATTTATTTTATAAGGAATAGATGAAATTTAATTGACAGAGTATTATTTGACTAATTGTTAAATGGATGTAAAGGAGTCGAAATTGTATTTAAAACTCTATATGAAAATTTTTGTAGATTTTTGTGTTGAAATTTCTTGAGTTTGATTGTTTATTTCAAGGAATTGCTGCATAAAGAAAAAAGTAAATGTGCAAAATTAGAGTCAAAGGTTCGGAATTTGGAGAAAGAAAGAGTAGGACTTGCTAAAGTGGATTCTGGATATAGAGCAAAATCTTATACAAAAATGTTGAATCTGAAACCGGAAGAAGAAATCGTTAATTCCGAAGAAATTCGTTTTAAGTAAGTTATATATGTTATGATTAAAAAATTTGCTATTTCTTTTTTTCAAATTCAAATACGATTTTTTTTATGAGGAAACGATGTGTCCTGGGCACTTTTTATCTGTCGTTCCCTATCTTTATGTTTGACATAGAATTGAATTATTAGAAGAGGAGTGTCTCGCCCTGAAGGCCAGATTAGATACTGTACAACAAGACAAAATCTCGGATCTTGCTATGTATAAACGAATGCTCGATCAAGCTCGGAAAATATTCAAAGATGCGTGCAGGTAAATCTTTAAATCACGTTCAAATTTAAATTTTCGTAAATAAAATAAATACACAAGCGAAATCTAAAATTCTGTTTAATAACATATTACGTACGTACGTGTGAATATGCATACATGAGTATACTTTTGCAAAAGACAATTAGCTAATCTCACGATTCCACTTTCCAATATGGCCTTCTAGGAATAGACTCTCGTGTAAGAAGTGCAAAGACGAGACTGAATATCTATTTTTAGATTTTCATGCATCGCTTCTATGAGATATATAACGTGTAAAATATATGTCAATTTTTTTTTCTATCGAATCACACAGCAATTGTTAAAAACTGTCATTATTTTTTAAAGTAATAGATAAAAAATATGTATTTAAAATCTATTATATAGTTATCCCTTAGCAAACACGATATTGCTGAGAAAATATTCGTTTTAAATAATACATCATTTTTTTCAACATTTATAAATTTTTCTCCCCAATGGTTTATATTTTTAATCAAAGTAATGTAAGACTAATTTAACTTTGATTTAATCAATTCTTTTCTGTTATCTTTCTAGAATCATACATATTTCTTTTTAGGAATAAATCGTCGGTCGCTGGTGGAAGTCGTTCTACAATAACTATTTAAAGAAGAAAGAAAGGAACGAGCCAGGAAATAAATTTCAGACTTTAATCTCAGACAGACCTATTTTTGCGGGAGAAAAAATAACTCTATATTACGGATAAAATAAAATATTCTTACACACGGCAGACGGGACAGTCGCTTGTGATCGGAATAGATGTAGTAGCAACAAAGCCGCGGCGCGTGGTGATGTAACTAGGACACGAGATAAGGTGCAACGCCTCCACGTAAACCCGCGTGACACCGTCGGAACAAAACTCACAGTTTTGTTTCCACCTCGTGCCTCGTTCCTCTCCATTCCCTCTTTACACCGCTTTGATGTTTACCTCAGCCAATTCGTTTACTCTCGCCATTGATATCGCGACGGCTGTAAATTCATCCCGCTTCTCGTTACTCAAGAGTAGAACGCGAGACGACTCTTAATCTTACGCTGGAATCTAGTAGGGAGTTTAAAAGTTTCCGACGATAATGCGTCCTCAAGAGCGTTCAAATAGGGTTATATATATATATATATATATATATATATATATATATATATATATATATATATATCGCGATACGATATAAATAGTAAAATGAAAAAATTCCACATACATGTTATATATACATACATGTGCCTATATTTTTATATAAGACACTTTATAACGTGTTATATTCGTATGTATATATGCTTATTCTATATATCTACAAAACAAATAAAATTGTATATCTAAAAAGTTGTTCATGAACAAGAATCAATCATTTTGTACGCCTACATTTTGATTTTTATGTGTGTTTATCAAATATGCAATTTGTCATATATTCTAGATTTGTAAGATAGTACCGTGTGTTTCAAAAGTTAAATCGTTCATTGAATCGCTAAAGTTTCTGATGTTCTATTTAGCATTGTATAGTTATAACTACATTTCCTCTACATCAGAGAGAAAGAGAGAATATCCATTTTACATAACGTTCCATCAATAGCAATACACACATGCCTACAAAATGTATTCTACTATTTTGATCGCCAAGTTCCATCATCGTCTTAATAATTCCTGTTCTTGTACAATTGAATTCTTGTTTTTGTAAGATGATTAATACTCAAAAGTGTATAGGTATTTGATTTTCTTATATAATCAATTTCTTTATAATACATTTAAATTTTCAAAAATTTATAATATACATTTTTTATACATTTCAAATAATCACAGAAGTTAAAGCCGTGTTAATTTATTGTTATTGTCGTAAACGTTTTCAAGTGAGTATTTAAATGTTATCTAATTTATGACTTTTAATTTGAATGACTATTCAAGATCAAACACACATTTTCCTCTCTTGTTTGATATTATATTATAAAGCATTACAAATAAAAGATTAAAATTTAAATAAAAATATTAGAAAAGTAGATACCTTGGCATATTTCTGAAGGATAAAAGTATCGTTAAACCGACTCCAAATACCGGATGTATATCGGCGAATAGCGGGTGGCGCTTCACAAGAACTTTTCGTCACCGTCATCGTCGTCGTCGAGCGAGCTGGGCGTGTTTCCGATGGTGCTTAAGCTCGCTGCCGACAGGTGTGGACTTTACAGGTGTTGGACCTCCTGGCTGATAAGGAACGCACCCGTGACGTCGGCGCGGGTAGAGTATATGAGTCGACGCCGTGGGATGTCCACGTCACTCGTTCTTGAACCTTCTCCGTCCGTTCATTCCGTCAAGTCGTTCGCCGCGAATTTTTTCACCATATCGTCGACCGCGATCAACACCCTGGCACCTCGCGCCGATCATCATCATCATCATCCGGAGGTTCGCCGGAAACCGGGGGGATCCGCGGACCCCGCGGTGATTGATTCTGCGGTTCCATCAGTTTTTTCTTCAGGTAAGCTAAATGGATTGCGTCAGTGATCCATCATTGGAATCGGGTATCGGAACGGATGGCGCCAACGACCTAATCAAAGCAAAGTTTATCAAAGCGAATGGACGAACAATACATTTAACAATATATTTAAAAACTATTCTAATTTTCTATTCACGCATTTTTTTCATAATGACTTTCATAAGTCTTAGATTTCTCTGTGGTTTGAAAAGTATGAGAGGATGAAGATAGATATCAATCGGTATATACATCGATACGATAAGCCCTCCAATTGACCTTCAGTTTTATCGTTAAGTCTCATGGGTTTACAAGATCGGTACTCTCTTTTTTTTCTGGAAATAAATTTTCTCACTTGCTCCGTATTCGTCTTTTCATGTGCAAATTCAAGGAACAATCGTGCGTTCGGGGCAATATGAAACGTACGCTCCACTTTCATTACGTAACACGCAAGACCGTCACTAATATTCATCAGTCTATGGAGATGATAATTTCGAGATATGTGCATGTTAACCCTAACAATGCCGAAATATTTTTTTACCAGAACCGGTTAATTGCGACTGATTTAATATTCGATGATGTACAAGTAAAAAAAAAAAGAGATAACTTTACGACAATTATTGCGGTTCTATTGTTATAATTATTTATTGTATATCAATTGAGAAATTAAATTAATTATACTTAATTAGTCAGATTACCTACTAATTTCTTGTTTTGTTAGTTAAAAATAAACAGGATTTCGAAAGGATACTAAGATAAACTTTAAGAAAACTTTAATCATAGATATTAAAAAAATTATTATTTCTGATTTTGTATATTTGCGTAAAATGTTATTTTTATCTTTTAAATTAGATTCGAAGTAGTATCACTCTTTTTCTCTGTAGTACTGTTAGACATTAGCGATATTTGCCAATAAAAGAGCAAAAACTACTAACGAATAATTAACTCGGTTTTCGTCAATAATAATTTGCTTAATTGATATAATACTTATTGAAATCAAAATTCAGATCAAATATTTATATATTGCTGCTTGACAATTACAAATTAAATTCTAATTTATTAGCGAGCATTTAATTCCATATCTATTGCTCATTTAAAGTTTCTCAAAATACAACCAAAAATTTTTTGTGTCATGTAAATAAAACTTGAAATCATTTATAATAGACAGACAAATACGAAAAAAATGATAGGAAATATTAAAATCGTATGGAATACATTTACAAAAAATATATAACAACATTATTTAGTGCTAAATGTAATATAAAATATATAGCTTAAACTAAAATATTTTAATGTCTTAATATATGTATAACTGTCATATTCTATTTAACTAATAAATAATAATTTTAACAATTCTTCTGTGATATAAAAATTATTATTATATTCATGTTAAAAAATGTACCACTTGAAGCCACTAACAGTAAGCTGCACTTCGTTTTTCTTATTTTTATAGAGGATTGCATATGCATGTATATATATATGTATATATATTGCCTATATTAAAAAATTAATTATATATACATATACATATTGATAAAATAGAATAAATTGTTTATTAAAAAAACTTATATGTTCAAAGAAGAAAAAAATTCGCTTTCTGTTGGTTTCAGTCTATGACAAATTATTATGATTTAATGACTCGTTAATATTCGATGAAGGCGATGTCAATATGATTGATAATGCCTATGTAACATTAATAGGCAAAGGCTTTCCATTAAAGTATCAAAATTATTAGATAATCAATTCAGATAATTAATAAATTTTTAACAGTCTTGACTTGACGCAAGAGCTCTATTATAAAAACTTCGCGATAAGCATAAAAAAATTATTGCATATCATAAATTTACAATATTATGAAATATGAAGAAAATGAAAAATCTATATCTTTTGACTTTTCAAATAATGTAAATTAAATGAACAAAGAATATAATATAATTTCTTTTCTTTCATAATTGTATTTGGACTTTTTACGATATTTTTAATAATAAAATATCAATTAATAATTTTGAAATAATCGAATTGAAATAGAGATATAATTAAATCTTTTGCAAAACATATTTCACGTGTTATACGTTTTATCAAAATAAAAAAAAATTTAAATTGTATATTAATAATTTTTCTCTTATATATTTATAATTTTTCTTATATATAAATTCTTTACATTCTAAAGTTAAATATCTTATAACATAATAACCATCACAGGACGTATAATAAAGTCGACTATTCGTTAAAGTAATTAAATATTTGAATTAAGCATTTTGTAGAAAATTCTGAAAGATTCCTGTATTTATACAGAGTTCTTTTGAAAAACATTTAATTATTTTGCTTCGTTATTCGCGATTAGACTCTTATTGCCCGTAATTGCCATTTGATATTAATAGCATCTAAAGAGTTATGTTTGATTTAGCTACCAAATTAAAAAGAGTGTACGTAAAATAGAATTATATAGTACATAATATATTAGAAAACATATTTATTTTAATCTTTGAAAATATAGGAGATTTTTAATATATTTTAACAATAATATCTGTTATGTTTTATGCTTGATAAAAAGATTTTCAATCTATATAATTTTGTTACAAAGTATTCATGTAATATTTCAAATTATTGATAAAATACCATAAAATATGAAGTTATAAAAATACATTTATAATAATAAAAATTAATCATTTTTTTTTCATAAAATGTGAGAAAAATATCTACTGCCTGTTTATGGTACTATATAAGTAATGTTACATTATCAAGGATATTATTGATATAAATAATTATTACAATTATATATATATAACAAATATCAATATAATCTAATAAGTATATTGAGAAAACATTAATACATATATCAAGAGTCTAATCACGGATGACGATGCAAAATAATTAAATGTTTTTTAAAAGAACTCTGTAAAATACAGGAATCTTTCAGAAATTTTGTACAAAATGCTTAATTAAAATATTTAATTACTTTAACGAATAGACTCGTATTAAGCCGTGGTTATTTAATGTTGATAACTAAAGTTTTTCAAATAATACACAAATAATATATAGCCAATATACATATATCTTAATTGTTGGTTTAATTACTTATCAGTTTTTAGATTTTTTTTCTATAAATTGCAAAGCGAATGTTTTTACCGTAAATAGAACAAGTGCGACGTAATTCACATTATCGAGTTGTTTCATTTTACTTCTTTTATCTTGTAGTGGGACAGTTTTACGGCAGTCTTTGCGAGTCTTCTCAAAAATAATTCGTCAGTGAAGATAAGATTTCGTCGTGAACACTCGCATAAGATTAGTTGCATAGAATATTACATCATCAATTGAAAATTTCAACTGTGATCGTCTTGTATCAATTATAAAATCGTTTCAATAATATCGCGTCGAGATACCTACATAGTAATGCGTCTGCTAATTGTTTGCTCATTAATTTAATACAGGTGATTCAATTCAATTATGCTTAATTATGTCTAATGTTTACAAATTAACATTCGGAAATCGCAAACACTCATATTAGGATAGTCTGTATGGCTTATATTTTGTTGGAAAAAAAAATGCGACACATGATCTCGTGCTTCATAATAGAAAAATATTGTCCACCACAAGCGACGAGAAGAAAAAATATGCCAACTGCGGATGAACTAAAATCGATTACATAATGCAAGCGTGTAAACTACCGGAGAAGACGTGCAGCCACTTGTAAATTAACGCGGTTGTAATTAATGCAGACTGCTGGCAATTGCGACCGCAAAATATGTATCCCGGTGAGCGAAAACGCTACGTGAGAACGAAATTTATTAAAATTTACTACTCGGGAATTATATTGCCGAGGATTTTCGGTAATAACGAAGCGACTCGCTTCGTTATCGCCTTATCACATCGTTCGCTGATAAGGTGCAATCGCGGCTCTCAAAGACGATACCTCGTAGGATTCATCGCATGTTTATCAAGTAATAGAAAACACGGCCTAACAACGTTCTAAACTGTGAACGTTATAGTAATAGTTAGTTAATTTCAAGAGACGAAATATTAGATATACTTTTTCCATTTAGAAATTTTTTATGTTTTATATATAAGAAATATATTCGTACTTAAAATTAGTAATATTCAAATCGGCTTTCCATACTTATAAAAAAATTAATTATACCTAAATTTTTTCTTCCAAGGTATTCTTATTTCACAGAATAGTAAAATCTCATAGTTTATAACATCATTTTATATCGTTATCAGAGAGCATTTTATTCACATCTTATACTATTTTACATTATATATAAACCATTTTTATTATAAAAATTATTTCAACGCTAAAAAAATTAATTATATATAACCAACTCAACCATATTTCTGCATGTAAACTAATCTAAAAATAAGAAAAAACGCGTTAAAAATATAAAAATGCTCTTTAAAATCCCGGTCAAATTTCAATACTTTTCGCGTTGCAATTGCCGAATCGACGACTGTTTAAGCAGTTGCTTGTAACCGCGGTGGAAATGTCATCTGAGTAAATAGAACGCAGAACGATCTTGCTCCATCGGGAATGTCGTCGCGACATTCGTTTATGTCGTACAGGTTTGTACATGGATTAGTTGAAACACGTTAATTACGGGTGACGCGAAGTTGGCACGTCTTCAGAATCTTACGAGCATCGAATATTAACAACCTTGCAATTTCATTGCCCACAAAGAAAAAGCTAAGAGCGTAAAAAACAATATGGGTTTCGTTCTTTTATATATATATAAAAAAATGCATTATGTATAGTATCATTGTTATCACAATATAAATTATTTGTAATTATGATTCAAATTTTATGGCATTTAAATTTTTAACACCAAAATCGTACGGATTCTTGAATTATTATAAGATGAAAAACAATATCGAAAACATTAAAAGCACATACACACTCACACACATAAATTACTACAAAAAAATCTTATATCTTTTATATTAAATTTTTGCGTCTCGATAAAAAAAATGTCATGAAAAAAGAGCGCATTTAATTCGACGATTAATTTTAGGGGGCACCGAACTGTTTGCAATTTCTCATACTTCGCGGCATTGTTGGTTGGCCAAAAGGATGTGTTAACAAGCCGTGGCACGAGCTGGTAGCAAAGCAGTTATGTTTGCGGTGCAATCAGATGGCGGCGCTAAAGAGGAAGAGACTCCTCGCACCTTCCTGATAACAAGTCATGCCGCTAAGTTGGAGCAGCCACACTTTTGCGTGAGGAGCTACCTCCTTCCTTGAGTCGAGATTGCGGACCAGCTATAATAGTAGCAGGTCGCTAACAATCGCTGGTACATTACAAATGAGGCAGAAATGATGAGCTTTGCAAATGAAAGTGGACACTCATTTGCATAACAGATATATTGCAGCGTGATATGTACGTATATTTTCATTGAATTTTAACAATATTACCATTAAAAAATTGAATTAAAGAACACAAGTTTATAATAAAACACTCATCAAGCATATGAAAAATTATAATTAAATGACTTAAAAAAAATTATAAGATGACTTAAAAGAACAAAGGTATATACATATATATATGATAATGTTTTGATAGATTAGAGGATTAGGAAAAACAGAATCTAGAGAAAGAAAGAGAGCTGAGAATTGAAAGTTGCCGGTTGAGAACTGCAAAAGCTGAAAATCTTTAAATATATTCTGTAAAAACAAAGATTATCTCCAAACATTTTATTTTTAGAACTGTCGAGAATTTTGCTTCTGAAAAATGACATTCAAAAAGTATATAACTTCCTGAAAAATATACATTCAGTATTATATTATTATTATATTATTATTATTTTATTATATTATCATATTACTATATTACTGATAAACTCTTAATTCTTATTTTTTTAATTTTTTTACTTTGTTCAAAAATTATTAATATTATAAAATAACTATAAATATTTCAGAAAAACTGAACTGGATCATTCTTTTTTATACCAGGTTAAAATCTTGCTGATGAGGTTACTCAGGGCTCTCGTCTTACAACACCATGGTATTGCGTATAATGACTTTCGCTGATAACAGTTATCGCGCAAAATTTATTGAACCTAGTGAATAGACTTTTTTCTTCAAGGAAGTTTCTTTCGCATATTATCTAAGAAGTGAGCGATACTTAAGTATAACTCTCTCTGTCTAAAAATTAAAAAAAAATATATATATAAAATATGTAACTATTTGAATATTTAAGGAGCATTCTGTAGATACTCTCTTTCTCTCTTGTCCTATTTCATATTTATAATATTTATTATGTTATATTATAATATTATATATATATATTTATATTTATTATATATATATATAAGTCATATAATATTAATATGTTATAATCTTTCTATATTATCATAGAAATATTAATAAAATGGAAATGGAAGAAAATTCTAACCCGAAGGATAAAGCGTTCGCTATGAAGAGAGCTATCCATCGACAGTATGGTAATGATAGACACTGTCATGGAGTTGCTCTCTTTGTGGACGCCGCTTGATTCAACGCTTCAACGAATTTATGCATTCTTACGAGCATAATCTACAAGGAGGAAATTGGGTTTTGATGTATTTATGCATTGATTATCTTGATTCCAATAATTTTTTCTAATTTATACATATAGAAAAGGACGTTACATATATGCACATTTTATATATATATATTTCATATTATAAATAATGACATATTAAAAGCGTCTTTTATAGCATACACAGAGAGAACGATTTGTTTGAATAATTTGTTTGGATTTATTTATTTTAGTCAACATTATGTCATATGAAACATTATCTTTATTAATTGAAAAAAAGTATTATTTCATTGAATTAAATAATATTATATGATACATGTTATTTTAAAAATCTAATAATGTTATTAGTTTCTTGAAATAAATAGCTTTTTTCGACTATTTCAAGCATAAATTTTATTAAATCTAAAGAAATTTTTTTCTCTGTGTATGCAAAAATATTCCATAATAGAAAATTTCATAATTTATTTCATATTTCTATCTTTAATATTTAATCTCTATGTTCAAGAATTAACATAAAAAATATTTTTTTCTTTCATACATGTAAATGCTTGAAAATTTCCTTTGTTAATTTGCACGCTATATTATTTTTTTATTGCATAATTTATGAGCTGTATTATAAATTCTACATTATTATTATATTATAGATTCTCTAAAAAGATTTTATATTAAAATATATCATATATGCATATATATGCAGTGGCGATATGTACGAATGTAACATATGTATAGAAAATCGTGAACAATACTAAATTTATTAGTTGAATGAAGCTGTTTAAAGTTTTGCGAACTGTATGTGTTTTGTAATTATTATAGTCACTTTGATGATTACAGATTTATGCATTGAGAAAAAAAAGTCGTTAACTTAACTAAATGCGTTTAGTTAACGACTTTTTTTTCTCAGTGTGGAAATTAAGCTGTTTTACGTAAAAATTGCGTGATCTATAATTAAAACTGATTAACTACTTCACGGTCATGCAGCGAAAATTGCGTGACACTTTATAAAGAATTAATGCTACCACTTATGTACTTTATTATTCCGCTGTGTTTCAATAGTGCCGTATGCTGTGCTAGAGCTTGATCGTTATTAGTTGTACGAATAGTGTATCGAAGTACCTTGTACTCAATCGATAGCCATAACATTCCTTGCAGATATAACTACGAACATAGAACAGTGAACTCCGGAGGACGACGACCTTATAGTTGATTAAAACAGCGCAACCATTGACATTAGAATCATGAGACGACATGTTTTGTGTCATAAATTTACCAGGAATAAAATTTTTTGTGATGTTATTATGATTTTAATATATACATGTCAATAGTTGAATAAATTTCAGAAACTTAAACTAAAATATTATGATTTAATAATTATATTTTCTTTTTAATTTCAAGTTAGCCGAAATTTAATGCTTAAAAGAATTTCAGGAATTGTTAACATTAATTCTTCTCGTCTATCTTGCAGACAATATATAGAAAATATATATATATATATAAAGAAATAGTAGAAAATATGTACAATAAATATGTACCCAAAAAGTTTATAAAGTTTCGGATATCAAATTGATTACTATCAATTATATATAAAGCATTCTCAAAATAATTCAATATAATTTAAGATATTTACTATATCAAAAAAATATTGTAGATTGACTTAAAATGCTTTAAACAATCCTTACTTTTTATCATCTATAGAATTGTGATTATACCTGCTTCGCCATCTGTAAATATCAATAGAAAGTGCAAAGAAAATATCTAATAATGATACGAATTTGTCATGATCTAAAAAATATTACTTTAAAATATCCCAAACTTAATACATTTGTTTTATACTATGTCTAATATATGCAAAAAATAATATTACTAATATTTTGTATTATCAAAATACTGCTGGTAAATTAGAATACTGCAATTTTGTATGGATATTATATACATTGTAAAAAACAATATATATATATATATATATATATATATATATATATATATATGTACGTATGGATGTATGAATGTATATATAAAAAGAGAGAGAGAGAAAATATTCCAAACAAATTATCATAATATATATTATATACATTTTTTATACGTATAAAATAAACAGATAATTAATTTATTGCAACAAAAAGTTTAAAGATTTAATAATTTAATAGGATAAATTGTAAAAAGAGAAGAATTATTGATATGTTATATATATATATATATATATAACATATCAATAATTCTTTTGTTATATGTATGTGTGTATATATATATATATATATATATATATATATATATATATATCTATACATAATAAAAAATTCGAATCAATAGCTTCGAAATAAAATCAATAAATTCTTATCAATAGTTTCATTCAAGGTTAAATCGTGAGCAAAGTATATAATTAAAAAAGATTAAAGGTCTCAAGAAAAAACTATAATTAAAATACTATCTCCAGAATGATACGTCTAATGATTAATAGTGGCTCTTTAAAGAGGGTTTTAAAAAAGATGCGCGTGCATGCGCTTGAAGGCATGCTCCATTTTTAAATCGTTCCACCAGGAATCTGCAGACCGCCGACGTCGACGGCGGTGACTGTCAGTAGGCCGGCGTCATGTCTACTATTATTCGACGAGCCATCGGAGAATCGGGCTCAGTCGCGTGATAAACGTGGAACATCCAGGTAGGTGGGTACCTGCACAATCATCAAAGCTTGACGCATCCTCGTGCGCGCGGAAGAAAGCTGCTTTTTTCATTGGATCTATCTAAAGTGTTGTGTGACCGAGAAAAAAATCATTTTCTACTCTATCCTCGATTATGTGAACAAAGTTTGACAGAAATTATTCTTCAATCTTAATTTTTCTACCTAATTTTTCAAAATATTTTATACAACACACATATGTGTATGTGTACATGTGCGAAGAGAATATAATATATTTGATATGTTTGTTTTTTTTTTATAAATAATAGGATGTATCATTTGCTGTAAATAATTAGTGCGCATATTACTGTTAATGTGTCAAGTTCAATGAAGACATGTTAATAAGTGCAGTATTATTATATATCTCTGAATAATTGCTTTTTGAATTCATTGCGTTTAATTCGCTTGACGTATTTCTGCTCTTATTAAATTAGTTTAACGTTATTGATGCGTAAGTACGCCTCGATACACAATTATCTACACACTCGATACGCATGGCCACTAGTAGACCGAGACCACCGTTAAATCTCGAACATAATGCTCACTTCTGCTCTGAATAAAAAAATTTCGCACGCGTGGGTGCTTCCCAACATTCAGATAGAGATTTCACTTATTATCTCAAAGAATCTTTTTCTCCAGAGATGTCAGAATACAACACTATTCCAGAGTGTTAAAACTGGCTTGATTTTGTTATAACGTATAATTAAATTGTTTTTATCAAAAGTATTCATTAAAGATAAATTATCAAAAAGATTCATATAAAAAACGAGTTATATAAAATAATAAAAGAAAAACAAAAAATATTTATGCAAATTTCACAATTCTAGCATTTGAATTAATATAAAATATAATTATTAAAATATAACTACTAATATAAAAATATAGCTACATATTATCAGATATATTAAGAAATACAACAAAATACGCAGTAAAATTGTAATAGAAATATTTATAATATTGGATAATTAACATTATTGGGTGAATTAACAAAAATAATTAAATGTGATTTCGTTGATAAATCAACATTCGTATAGTAATTTTATAGTAATTTTTGTATAAAAATCATTATATAAATTTCGTCCCCTGTGATGTATGTAATGATTGATTTCATGATTATAAAAGTTTTATTTTTTAAAACGTGTAATTGTCCTTACTGACTTTGACATTGAAAATGTAAATTTGTACGTTTGTTACAGTCGACGTATAATCTAAGAGCTCATAAATATACATTTATTATGATCCATAGTTACATCTCACGCTTAGCCGCAAATGTGGCTATCATGATTCTTGGTCAATGACAACCGCATTGAATGCGTAAATCAGATGGCCACATTTAGTACCAAATGTGCGGTGTAAATATGTGTCCGTAAATTTATGCAGCAGCAAGGAAACCAAAAATGAGTTTGCGCTGGATTCACGAGAATCTAGAACCACCAACATGCGACGAGGAATGCAGCGATATCGACGATAGTTGTAGCAACGATAGCTATGATACGGAACTATCCCTTCAGGAAGACGACGACATAACGGAAAATGGGGGAGAAAAGACCACTCGCGGTATCCGAAAGAAGAGGGAAACTAGAAGACCTCCGACCACGACCGTCACCTTTGATGAGAACGGGTATAATTATCTGGATATATAATTAAATCGAGAATATCACACACATACAATTAATGATTTTTATTTTCATTTAAGAGCGTAATTAAAAAATATCTTAATGTAAAATGCGCGAAAATTATTATCTGACCCACAAAGAATAATTAACTTTAATACATCTCTCTTGCATTTCATCTACGAATCTCCTGGAAACGTGTAATTCGCGTAGATGGACGGATTAGCATAATTAATGGGACAAGGTAAAATGTCTAGCTGTCACTGGATACACGGCAAATACGTTTGTCTACCTAGTCGCCCTCCAACGTTATAACGTACATTCATTGATCACTTGACTCGATTAACTTTCTGCTCTATATCGCCACAGGGTCAGCAGATGCATTAGGCGTAGTTTGTGTTATTAACAGTATCAAACGAGTATAGTGTCGTATGTGATATCACGATAATTTCCCGTGAATTCAGGAACGTTTTCACTATAACATGACGTGCGAAATTATGATTGACATTCTAACGAATTTGGCGAAATGCAATTTGCACCACTCGAATAGAAACGAAATTTCATTCCGTTCACAAAAAGGAGTTATCTTTATTTTTATCTTCCTATTAGAAAAAAAATTTTGCATTGCATAAAGAAATATTTTAGAACATCTAAATAATATAACTAAGAAATAAAGATAATATTATAATATTATAATTAATTTGATAATAACCTGATGCTAATACATGTACTTTAATATAATAGATAATATCTCTCTCTAATAAAATATCTTAGAAAATATAGTAATAAATAAGAGAAACATAGCAATAAATAAAGACCAAAAAATGCTATGAAAACTAATAAATTAAATTTTTTGTTTGTAAATTGTATATTGTTGAAGATCTTTAAAAAAAAATTTATAGAAATTCATTCTGTCTTTGAACAAAATTTGGTACATTTAATTATAAATTACATTTTCTGATAAATAAAATAAAAATAAAAAATAAAATAGCTTCGTTTGCGAATATAACGTTTATTTTCTCGTAAAAATAAATTTTGTTTACACAGGTTTATTGGGAACGGCTTGTATACGAAGCCATATAAAATTAGCCATTTTAATGCTTTATCTTTCTGATGGCGGCCAAACTGTTCGCGTAACTCTCTCACACAAAGCCTATTGACATTTCGTTTCCTCTCCTCGAGAATCAGTTTAAAATTAACGAAGTGCACAAGAGCGTTTACAGTATAGAGTGTGATGCGCTTCATTCACGAGGCTTGCTGACCTGAAAAACCAGCTGACCTATATATTTTCCAGCATCTATATTACGGTGTGAACACCCTTCATGAAGGCAAAGATAATTCTAACATGACTGACAGTTTAAAAGACACAATAGACTTAAAGTTTCGAAAAAAAATATCTTTCATATATAATGAAATATTGATTTAGTTTTAAGCTATTATTTTAAACTATTATTTTTCGCGGATTGTGTTATTATAAGTGAAAGACTATTACAATTTCTTTTTATTCTATAAGTATACTATTTTAAAAGCACGATAATCTTTTATCTTTCTTCTAATTTTGTTTTCCTATTGTAATTACAGAACTAATTTGCGATACCGTTAATGTTCTTAATTAGCACAATCTTTATAGCTCTTATATAATTTTGTTTTTATATATGTATGTGTGTGATTTCATATACACACTCATAAACAGACATATATTTTTTCCTATTTTTTATTTATTAGTTGCAGTTGTTTAAATTATTTAAATTATTGTTTCGATTTGTATTATTTTTCTATTGCATTATTTGTGCGTGTTAATCTTTAGGTGACTCTTTTTGTATAAAAAAATTCTTTCTCTCTTCCTTTCTTTCTCTTTTACATAACATATAACTATATGCATAGATATTTATGGATATGTGATTGTAATTATAGAACGCCACGTAACGTCGAACGCAACTCTAAATCACGCAAATACACGCCATACGTAATATGGGATCCCCGACAACCAGCGAAAAATCCGGTCTATAATTGTCGGATAATAAAATTGTACTGCCGAACAGGGTATCATCTGGCAATTACACCGTCAGGACGAGTCCGAGGATTATCTGACAACAAGGAGTCGCACGGTAGTTCTATTATTGTTATGAAATGTTACCCACGAAGTAATGACGATAAATATAATATTGTAAAATAAAGTTCCAGATATGTTATATATGTCATAACTACTATTTATAATTATAATAATTATTATTACTTATTATTATTAACATTATTTTATTATTATTTTTGTGAGAGCTTATATTTTTGCAGCTTTGCTTCACGTGACGCCGGTATCTTTCGGCGTTATTAGAATACAAAGTATCGAAACGAGACTTTATTTGGCATTTAATAAAAAAGGACATTTATATGGAGAGGTAAGATATAGATATAAAATATAGAGAGAAAAAAACATATTGTCTATATAAGTGTAGTGCGAAATGCCTTTCTACGAATTATTATGAAAAGAGCTTTTAACTACCAAGAAAAATAGAGCGTAACACGTTGTGCAATCTACATCCGGAAAGTTTATATACATGTAGCATCCTGCCGTGGGTAAAATTCTACACAATCCTATAAAATTATCTCAATGAGTCTATTCAACCTAATTCTCACAATAATTTTGAGCAAGAGACTAATTCTATTTAATAATAAAAATATAATAATCATTATAATTATTAATTTAATAGTTATAAAATTATTTAAAAAAAAATTCTTTTTGTTGGATAATAAAAATTATTTAAATATAATCTCCATCTAGTTGATAAATCACATCTTCAAATATTTATTAATAAAAATTTGAGAATGATTTTAAAATTGATTATAAATCTGATGTGTTTCTTATAAATCTTGATTTCAGATAAATATGACTAATGATAATACCGAATGGGAACAATGGAGTATCGGTTCCTACGATGCTTTTCGATCACGTAAATACGTGCATTACGGATGGTGGATAGGGATAAAGAAGAACGGACGAGCAAAGCCGGGACCAAAAACATCTTGGGGACAAAAAGCAATACAATTTTCAGCTATTCAAGAGGATTAATCAGAAAGTTTTAGCACACACAGGCATGCTTCTCTTATAATTTATTCATTCTAAACTAATTGTCCGGAAAAGGAACTCAGAAGGAAATTAACGAATATTTCACGAGAAAAAAAAGATGATGAAAAATTAATTCGAACAAGGAACTAATTGAACAGCAACACGTTCCAATAGAATATAATGTTTATTATAACACTGTGTTTTACTCAACAATGGGATAATTTGGAATTGTGCATTCTGCTTGTGCCCTCAAACTGAAACTCTATCGCAAGTCGCAGTTTTTCATTTGCAGTAAATATATATTTATTATTATGCGTCAATCGTGTCGACTAGATACGCTTACAAGCAAGATGATTGCACATGTGTGTAAAATCAATTCGTTCCGTCATAAATAGCAATCTTTAAACTAGCTGGCATCTTGCTCGTAACGTATACTATGTACGTAGCGTATCAATTTTTCATATGTCATCAATTATAGCGTATTGTAATTATATATAATTATAATATTGTATGTTAT
Organism: Anoplolepis gracilipes; assembly: GCF_047496725.1. Taxonomy (NCBI): domain Eukaryota; kingdom Metazoa; phylum Arthropoda; class Insecta; order Hymenoptera; family Formicidae; genus Anoplolepis; species Anoplolepis gracilipes. The sequence goes on from NC_132975.1 coordinate 7,288,717, forward strand.
CTCTTTTGTACATCTACATACAATGCATATATATAATATATACGTTAAAATTTTCAAGCAAGAGTTTATATTAAAACAAGAGACACTTCGACGAAATGTACGTGGCTTCATATATTTGTTAATACTCAGCTTAGCAAATGTTAAAGTGTGCATATTGAGTAAACTTTTGAAAATGTATATAAATGCAAAGAGCAAGTGTATGAACAAGATGTATTAGTTGTATATAAAAACAATTAAATGAAGTTAACAGAACATATATTATATATATAAATAACAATAAAAAATATTCATAATTGTCAAATTATTTATAAATTTTTTTACTCGATTTTATATATTATTTACTTTAGACAATAAATTATAACATATAATTAATATTATATTATGCATTAGTTTTAAATAAATTAGTTAATCCTAAAAAATTAAAAAATATTTAAAAAATTTGTATTGCATATAAAATAATTATTTAGCAAGTTTCTTTAAAAATATAAAAAGCATTTATGTTTCATAAAAATTGTAGAAATGCAAGACTCTTTGGTGCACACAATTGTAATATAAGCGTGTTTCAAGTCACAGTCACAGTGAATGCATTATAGTTTTAATTATTTTAAAAAGATATTTGATTATACTTGACTAATAAAAGTAGATTGTTTTATCAAAGATATTTTGCTTTTTTTATAGAAAGTATATATAAACTATCACAAATTGCAAATTGCAAATAATACACTGAACAATACTTTTAAAAATTTTGCAGTATCCTTTGATAAATAAAAATTGTAATTAAATGCATATTTAAATATATACTTTCCAAGATAATCAAAATAATCACAATTATTTCAGGATTCTATATAGCTGGCTCATAAATTTATTTAATTTAATAATTTAACCTAAATTATTTAATTAATTTGGTTGTTTACTTCTTCTTAGTGTTAGGACTTGTTGACTGAAACACGCTTGACGCTGACATTAAATTCTCAATGTATTGACTCAGAACTTGATTCTCACTTCTCAGCTTGAGATTTTCTTCCTTCACGCTGTCCACCCTTTGTGACAGATCTAAATAGAGCACATATAATTGTATATTAGAAAATATTAGTACATATATCTATCTGCAACATAAACTCTTGTTAAAATATACACTCACCATCTAAAGTATTTTGCAATTCGAGAACCTGTGCAATCAGTCTAGCTTTCTCCTCCTGTTCATCTGGGCTGATATCAGGATCTAAACCTATAATTAGTTTCAATCTTTTTATTCATATTGCTTTTTGATTTGATTTTATGCATTATAATCTTATAAAATCAAGATTGAAGTTATTTTTAAGTAAAATTCATATAATAAAATTAGACAAAAGATTTAGAAAAGAAGATTTAAAAACTAACTCCTATTTAATCAATATTATATATTATATTCATTTTTATAAATTAAATATAAAATATTAAAGCAAATTATATATTTTTTTTATATTATAAGAGATCAATAATAATAATATTATTTACTATTCGGACTACAGCTTCCATTAGTAAATGTCGATGGAATAGAATCCATACTACGTCCTCTTCCTAGTGCATCAGATATATGCGAAGCATTGTCCAGGATTTCTTCTTCTGGTATTATTACTATGAATATGTCAGAAATAACTTTAGCACTATTTATACAATAAAAATCAAAGAACTACAATTGTCACAGGACAAACTGTATTCACAATGCATAAAGCATGTAAATTATTAAGCATTCCCAAGGATTTGCAGGCAAAAAATATAATCAATAAGTAAAAGAAAATGATAATACTCAGATCTAATAGTCAGTGTCGTTTTTATATCGCAAAATCAAGTTCTTAGAAATGGGGAAGACATTGCCATTCAATACACACACACACACACACACATACACAGTGTGTTAAATAGTGTGACTGATTTAATTTTCATATTAATATCAACAATAATATCAATGTAGATAGATAAAAGTCAGGTGGATTAAATAAGCAAAACCAAGTAAATAGCGCTAAATAAAGATTAGAATTCGGATAAGGGCTTGGCTTGCAAAGTTCGCAACAAACTAGCTAGGTTATCGATAGAAACAGCTGAGACATCACAGAATTAAACAACTCCAAGTACTCACCCTGAGGATCATCGTCTGCGAGAGGTATACTATTCATATCATCCTGCAGTTTAGCTGTCATCGTGGCTGACATGTCGATACCTACAAATTAAGATCACCAGGAGTTACACACAATGCAACTGACGAACTGACGCGACTGACGACTGACTTAACTTTATCGATTCCCAAGACGCGAGAACCAATCGAGATATCGAGATATATTCTTCGAGACAGTTTCAACTTTACCGCCTATACAATACATATTGTGATAAATTTAGATAACAATTAGATAATTTTCTTGTTTATATATTTTTCGTGTAATTTACGTGAATTTAAAGTTTATGCAAATGCACCGAATAATAGACACGTACTTTTACATACTTTTACAAAAGCGAGTATATGTTCAATATTTTTACAAGTGTTTCTGATATTTATTTAAACGCGGAGTTTATTTTCGATTAAAATTTATCGATATTGTCTTACAAAAAAAACTCATAATTAAAATTTGAGCAGAAAATATGTTATAACATATATATATATATATATACACACGTATGTATAATTATAGCTTTGAAATTATTTCATTTCATTTTTCACTCTAACAAATATTTCTTACAAAAGAAATTATTCTTATAGTAAAATACGCAACAATTTTTAAAAATAATGTCATAAAAATAAAGAAATCTTTTTGTAAGGCAGTATTCTCTATTTCTAAAAATTTGAATAAAATAGATCAGTTTTCGGCTTTTACGCGAATACTCATCCTCTGCAATAAGATTTGTAAACTTTGCAAAAGATACTCGCAATTGAATTTTTAACACTTACTTTCAGACAGTAACAATTGTGAAAAATAGTATGTAGAATGATTCTGTCTCTTTCTCTCTCTCTCTTGAATATCATTGATCCAAAAATATACGTTTTGTGATCGATTGTAAATTTTAAAATCAAAATGTAATATAGTAGTTTAAGAAATATTGAAATCAGCGAAACAATAAACTGATTGCTATAATTACATGTACTATATGTTTTCTTAACAGAAGAATATAAAGCATATGGTAGTATTGCTAATTGTAATTAATGACCAATTATATATAATTAAAAAAATAATTATATAAAAAATTATTTATAATACAGATATATAACAGACTGATGCATGCACATATGTTATAATCTTGTATAGGTTGCATTGATTAATTTTTAATAATTAAAGAATAGTATGATCATTATTATGTATGACATATATAACTTAATGATAATTATATGATCATTAATAATGATCATTATATGGTTATTAAGTTGAACCTCATATGCTTCTATTTTATTCTGCATATTAAATTTTATGTTTCCTGAAGTTTTTGGAAAGAATTGTACCTAAAAAAACAAAAAAAGAATGTTTAGCATTCAAATAAACAGTAATTTATTCTAGTATATATCAGTTTGTGACCTAATTTTTAGCACAATTAAGACAAGATAGTATATATCATACGTAAATAAGCTTTTTCATATTGTGAACTATATTGTTGTTTCTGAAGTAAGAAACAAATCAATAGTTGAACAGACTTAGTGAAAAAAATCATATTCTTTGTGCTGGCCTTGTACCATTTCAATTGTTATTCAATTGCTATCTTTATGATAACTTTTGTTCGCAATGGATGCAACACACATATATATATATTAAGTAAAAAAAGCCTGTAAAATGAACAAAAGTTAATTGCAAAGGAAAAAGAAAAAAATTTGAATTTATCAATAAAATCATTGTTTAAGAAAAGTATAATATTATCAAATTATTGTGCAATGTAGCATATTAGAGTAGACTCAATAATTATTTTGTTATTTTTAACATTATCATCTCTAATTAGCCCAGATTTAATTTTGTATAAATATCATAGCCTGCCCCATAAAAATCATTGCTTTAATTCCTGACTTGTACCAACGTAAACCAATTTACTCTTCACCAACTAGTCAGTTGCAAAGTGCTTTATACTTTTTTTATGCTATTGAACAATATAATTTTAATGTCGAGTTTAGAAGAAATATTAATATCTTCAGGCCTAAACAGTGAATAGATATTTTATTCCAGATACTTGAATAATTCTGGATACCTGCGAGATATAAGTAGAATGGCTTACCCTGCTGCTGGCACACTTGCAAAGTATTCCATAGCTGCTATCTTTTAGCCACAGGAACATTGTAAGTTTGTCAAATGAGAGTAGATTTACCAATTAGAGCCATTGCAGCGTTTAAGTGTCTCTTATTTTTACTGCTGTAAATACCGTTTGGCTGTGTTATGCAGATAGTTAAATCTGAAAAGACATGTAATTCTTTGAATCATATAACAACAAAATAAATAGAGCAAGATAGCACGTGAAAGAAGACGAAAAAAAAATGTAATTATTAGATAAACGAAAAGTTCAAAGAGAAACGTTTTATAGTAAATGATTATTACACCTATGTTGATTCCACAGGTTAGCTACATACTTTGACATATATTTGACGTTTTCACGAATCTTCCTGTCATTTGTCATGTCAGTCTCTAAGGGGGCGTTCGAAATTTCTACTTGTGGAATAGAGTAACGTTGACGAGAATTTTTACCGCGAAAATTTTTCGTTGTATTTTATATTTGTCGCATTTATATTAATTTAAATCGCATACAGTAGCGCCATCCACCATCATGTCCACTTTTAGGATGCGTTCAAAAATCCTACCAATGGAGTGAAGTAACAAAGAGGAGCAAAAATGTCTTTATTGTGATTGGTTAATTCAACGTTACTCTATTCCACAAGTAGAATTTTCGAACGCATCCTTATGTGACGTCACATCGCCGGGACGCAGTGCTACGTTCAAACCGATTGACGTATTATGCATTTTTACGGTTTCCCGCCATTTCCCGCATCGTCGTCCTTTTGGAGTGCCACGCGCGAAACACGTCCGCGTTATCTACTCGTTTTGCTCGTCAAAAATAAATAATTCCGCGTTTAAATAAGTGTCGGGAGTGTATTAAAATATCGGTCGTATAGTGTAACGCACATAATTAAACGCGTGATATTGTGATTAACTGTCTAGTCTATAATTGTGTTTTCTCAATTATCGTTCGTTTTTCGACGTTGGTCATCCATTAACACGGCGATGGTTTGGCGTTAAATTCCGTTGAAAATATTTTCTTTTATCTCGTATTTTTATCCGCAAAGTATATCGGCGTTTTATGCGAATATTAAAATGTCGAGCTATAATTACATGAATTAAGGTATGCGAGATAATTGTTTCATAATAAAAATATAGTATGATAAAAACATAATGCGAGATATTGAAATATTATTGTATTTTTCAGATGATAAATGTCTGAGAATGCTGACAAAACATCGCACGTTGAATTTTTCAAGAAATTTTACCGAAAGCAGACGGTTAGAAAATAGACGAAACAGCGATTGGTAAAGAAATTTATTTTTTATTATTATACATAAATATTTTAATTATCGTCTCATTCAGGGTGTTTACTCCGTGGAAAAAATGGAAAACCTGGAATTTTCAGGGATTTCTTTTGTATTTGAGAAAAAATCAGGGAAGTGTCATGAAATTTTATTGAGAATCAAGGAATTTTTTCTCTTTTTAATAATTTTGATTTTATAAATAATCAGTGATGTGTATAAAACTGGCATCTCACTTCGTGGAAACTCATTAATTATTGAGAGTTCTGGTTTCATTTTTAATAGATTTATTTTTAATTAATAAATTTCTAGAGCTTTTGATAGATTAAATAAATAGTTCTGATTATGAAACAAAAAAAAGTTTAATTTAATGCTTACTTTGCTATTATTTTAATCATATTTCAATATTATTATTTTTATAAAGTTTAGATTGTAATCAAACTATTAACACATACATATTATATTACATATGTACAAAATAAATTTATAAAAATTATTTTATTATTATTTTATATATTATATATTTTAAGATTAAAATTCTTTAAATTTTTTTCATTTTATTTTATATATATTAATATATAATATAATGTAAAAAAATAATTTTATGCTGAGTCTGTCATATATGTATAAGCTTATATACATATATAAACATTTTATGCTTTAGAAAAATAAAAATTAAGAAATTTACAAAAAGTAAAATTGATTAGTTTGATTTCTGAGATAAATTCATGTGTAAACATACAAATATGTATTATATTTAATTAGTATTTTGCTGTAAGAAAATAATTGTGTAAATTTTGTTTGCAGTATTTGATGAGATGGCAATGCAGCAGATCAAGTAAGTAACTTCTTTACAACTGAATATAATTTTATATAATTAAAACAATATATTTGCATAACTGATTGTTTATTCTATAATGGCCACTTAATATTATTGCGTTTCGTTGTTCTCTTCGTTTATCTAAATTAAATAGTAGAATAAAATTTATTTGGACTTACATATACACAATCTAGATTTAATGTAAACTGATTTTATTCTAATTTTTTATTAAAATTTAAAAATCGTGTAATATTTCTAATTAAGTATCTAAAAATGTAAAATTATGCAAATCAGATTTTTTATATTATTAATTTTTATGTTATTAAATACTTAAATTTTAATATTAATTTTAATATTATATTTACATTATAATGAAAAATATTATTGTTATTATATATTAATATTATAAAAACAATATAAAAAATCTCGAAATATACATATTAAATTTTTATATATTAGAAGATAAAATTGGAAAATTTTAAATTTCTTTTAATAACTAGTACAAGAAAATTGTACTATTTTATTTTCAAACAAATTGATTAATACTTATAAGTTTAATAATAATCCTTAAAGAAATGTGATTTTCTGTATTCTTGAGAAACGTTTCAATCTGATAAAGAGATTCATAGTAAATCGTGAAACGTGGGTGCTTTTCATGCAACGACATAACTTCTCGAAGAAGAACTATCGTATTCGTTACTCGGCTGTAACTTTCGACAAAGTAAACGACTATACAGGGAGATAGCGATACAACTTTTGATAGGATCGAAACTCTTGGGAAACTACGTTGCGGACACGTAGAATTCCGCGATAGGACATGAGATTCTTGAAGCCTTTTGTACCTTCAATACTTCTGTTGTCTTCGATGCTTTTGAATAATCCTCTTATAAGATTTATTAAATTATCTATTAAGTTTTAGAGCTTACAACTAGTGTGTTAATCACGATATTTATGATTACTTGCAATCTATTTGCTTGAATTAAATCTTTGCCTCATGAAAAGTAAAATTTTAAATGCAAAAATTTGATATAGAAAATTTTATTTTTTGTAAAAAGTTGTAAAGAAATCTATTGTAAAAAGATATCAGAAGGCTTTAAGTAACTTATCAATTGACTCTGAAAATCTCCCATCAAATCTTTGCTTTTTATTAATTGACTTTATTATATTTAGAAACAATATATATGTATAAATAATTTTGTAAAATTTGCTTTTATAAAATGCGTATGCATTTAATAATTTTAGAAATAATTAAATGTTAGAAGCTTAGAAATGTTTCTTTTTATATAATTGATAAATCTTTTCAAATAAAAATATTGGGTTAACCAATCTAATCTAACCAAAAAGTAATGTTTTTTTTTTGCAATAAATGACGTTTTTGTGTTTTTCAAAAGTATTGTTTCTAAGCTATAAAATATATACATATTCTGAAATGACACTTCAATGCATGATTTTAAAAAATTATTTCGTTTGATTAAATTTTCTTGAATTGATCTTATTTTGAAAATGAGTGACAAGGAAATATATTTTTGAACAAGTATGCTTTTTTATTTTCGCAAATAGGAAAAAACGCAATACAAATTGCGGTAGAAAATCTTTTTTAATGTTTGTACTGCGTTATATCTAGAAACAATATACATGTATAAATAATTTTGTAAAATTTGCTTTTATAATTCCTTTGCGAAAATAAAAAAGCATAATTGTTCGAAAAATATATCTACTTGTCACTTCCCAGACAGCACATGTCTCTCAAAGATAATTAAAAGACGACTTACAGATGTCTCATTATCTTTTAGATATCTTTAAGATGCTTTTTGGTCTTTCTGTGCTGTATGGGTTATTTTTAAAATAAGGTCGCTTTAAGAAAAATTTAAACAAGCGTAATAATTTTCTTTTAAATCACGCATTTAAGTGCCAGCTTTTAGAATATAGATTTTATAACTTATTGTTAGGAACAGTGTTTTGTATTGAAAAATACATAAACGTCCATTATTGCAAAAAAATATGACATTACTTGTTGGCCAATCTAACAATAAATAAATATTTTATATATTTAAAAAGAATTTAAATTTATATAAGCAGTAAATAAAGGGAGAATAAAGATATTGTTATAATGAATGAAGTGTTGAAATTTAAAATCCATATAATTAATGAATAACGTATCATTAACCAATAAATTTGCACCAATAAATATATTAAATTCTGAAATTTTTGTTTACAATTAGTATAATTTTACGGATTAAAAAAAGAAAGGAAAGATTTGGGATTTTTAACGACCAGCTTAGCAGTGGACTCGGTGCAATTAGCTGGGTATTTCGCAGCTCCGATGGTAGCTTGGCTTTGTTCCTGTCGAATAATTTCACGTCTTTAATTCGTGTTGATCTTTAAGGATAAAAGAGGCCAGATTCGCTAGCTATGAAAGCAAATGATTTTTTTTTAATGTTTAGTAATGTTGTTTTTGGCAAAGTATCACGAAAAGATCTTATTGCAAAAATATATTCGTATGTTTCTCGTGCTATTTTATAGAAAATATTCTAATATACGTTGAATAGATTTATTTAAACAATGGTTTCTTTATTACAAAACGACAATATACAATTTTACATTTTATGTATGATATAAACATTTCATATATAATATAATATACATATATATATATAATATATTAATCTCATATATAATATATAATATAAATCTCTTTTTTCTACTTTTCGTTGTTTTCTTCTTTTACTTAATAAATGTGTGTTTTATGCAAGTTGTGAAAATGTTCTCCGTAAATAATAAGGCTTTACATATATAAGCGCATATATGTATGTGCATATATGCGTGCATTAATAATTTTATGTATGAATATTAATGATCCAAATTTTTCAGTTGTTACTTGCAAATGGGATATTTCGATAATGGATAAATAATAATTAGATAAATAAATAAAAGTTGCATATTAATCATAAAATTTACTTAATATAATATAATTTTATTTATTGCAGAAATTTTTTTTAAAACGCGATTATTTTAATTTATAGTACAATAATATATACAATCGGTGAAATGATGTAAATTTTCTCTTTGTCTTTTTCGCCGCAATAACGATAGCAAAAAACTGTCGACAAAAAACATCGTCGATTACATAGGGAAATACGACGTTAATTGAAAAGTTCTGTGTGAAAAAAGAATGGAGAGAAAAGAGAAAATACAGAAAAGAGACAGATCCTCGTTTGCAGGAAATACTCGGGAAAATACACGGCCGCAGATCCGAATAAGAGTTGTATTTGCAAAATCCACTGGAAAAAGACCATATTGCGGCGCATCGCTATTTCCGCCGCTTTGTGTTCCAACTCTAGTTTACTTCTCGTATATAATCTACCTTTTTATTGGCGATTTTTCAGGATTTTTTTGATGGCGGTAAATTATCTGAAATTACTATTGTATATCTATGATTAATTCTAGAATATATAAAAAAGATATATAAAAAAGAGATATATAATAAACATGCGCGTTCCGTTTTAAACTAAACTTTGTTCTAGAAAATAAGAAATAAAATATACCGTATTAAATTAATAATCGTATTAAATTAATATTTTTATTTGTATTGAGTAAAAATATTTTGTTACATGTTTTTAGTATAATTTACATGAAATTTATCAACAAATGTTGATTATGCATGATTGACATATTATATTTAAGCATCCTATTTTTAATTTCAGCATTTTTTCGCAATTTTGTTTATTTATTAGTAACTTAGAAAACCGACTTTTGGAATAATAGCTATTTTGAAAAGGATTTTTATATATATATATATATATATATATATCGTATATTTATTGGATATGATTATTAGAATGTATGATAAATGCGAAATTAAATTTCATAACTTTGATGTGAAGACTTTAATTGCATTTTTATGACTTTTATTTTTTTAATTTATTATTTATTATTTATTTAAGTAATTTACTTCTAATTACAAGCGTAGAATAAATAACAGACAGTAAAAAGAAAAAAAAGAGTGAAGAAACGAATACCGCGCCGTCAAGTAAATTCTTGACTATAATGAACGTGCAAAAGAGTATATCTTGAAAATGAAAGTGTACATCTTCTGGTTTGAGTCAGTAACTTTACTCCATAAAATGTCTCTTTTGTAAAAAAATTCGCGGAATATTCAGCAAATAGCTATAAAAACTTTGCTATGGATATACAATGTTAATATTCATCTTTTTAATCCATCTGTATTACTTTTGGAACATGGCACATCCATTGCAAAGTTTTTATGGTTATTTGCTGAATATTCCACGAAATTTTTCAGAAAAGAGATATTTTATGGAGTAAAGTTATACTGACCTAAACCGGAAGATGTATACTTTCATTTTCAAGATGTACTATTTTGCACGTTCATTACAGTCAAGAATTTACCTAACGGCGCGGTATTCGTTTCTTCGCTTTTTTTGTTTCCTCTTTACTGTCTGTTATTTATTTTACGCTTGTAATTAGAAGCGAATTTCTTAAATAAATAATAAATATTATCAAAAAATAAAAGTTGTAAAAATGGCAAGTAAAAGTCAGCACATTAAAGTTTATGAAATTCAGATTCGCATTTATCTTTTTAATAATTATATACGATTTATTATACAATCAAAATTGCGTTATTCTTTAATCAATATTAAATCATTTATTTTCGTGTATAATTCGTATTTTCAAACATTACACTGAATTGCTTAATGGTGACGATGGTGAATTAATCAATGGTGACGATTGAAAACCTATTATGCATTATTTTGCCTCAACGAAGAGCTATCAGACTGCTTGACAACAAGGAAGAGAAACATGAAGCTAACTGCGCGTTATTCTGTTGAAGACGGATGAATGGAGTTTAAACGAAGCGTCTGTCTCACTACTAATAGGAAACTGAAAAATAACGCAACACTTAGCGGATGAGCAAGGAAGACGTGTGAGACTTGCAATAATGAAACCGAAGAGAAGTGAAGAAAAAAAAAGAAAAAGAGGATCTTTTATTTCTATTTGGCGCGTTTGTCAGATGAAAAAAAAACGAGAAAAAACAGAGATTAGTCGTGATCTATAGAGTTGGCTCGATGGTAACGAGCAGAAAATGATACAGCAGAATTTAATGGAAAAAGCGGCGAGAAATTGAAAGCATCTACTCTTTTTTGAAGTCATCAATTAAATAAGCATTATTGTCACACGATTTAAAATTTTTTTAAAGTAAAATTAAGATTAAATAATAATAAGGATACATGGAAAGGATGAAAAATGTAAGAATAAAAGATGACAGAAATATCGGAGATAGAGAAGAAAAATTGATAAAAAGAGAGGAACAAATAATCCGAAAGTATAGTTCAAGCAGAAAATATAAAAGGATAGGATGTAAGTATGGTGATTGATACCGATTGAAGCGGAACGGTAGAAATATAAGAAAAGTAAACGAAAAGAACATCGAAGCGAATAGGATTAGGCTTGGCGAATAATACGCGTAGGTAGAGTAAGTAACGGAAGAAACAGACAGAATGGAAAGCCATTGTTCACCTCGGAAACGGAAGATGAGAAGAAACAAGGAGATAATAGGACTGGATTAGCTGTATAATTGTTCCTTCAGCATTAACGAGCACGAGATATTGAAGTAACATAAAAACCACTTTACTTTATTTACTACGTTTATTGTACGCGCGCGAATTAAGTAGAAATAGAATAATGATTCAATTCTTTTCAACTTTAAATTAATCGTCTGAAAAAAATGATATGAGAGGTATTTATTTCTCTGTCTTTTAGTTTATAACAATAATGTAATATAAAAAAGCCAAGGTAAAAGTTAATTGAGGAGATAAACTTAACTGGCTGTAAGTCCGGAGTAAGCTCGATTACAGTGGGTACGCTTATGTGAGAAAATAGTAGAATAAACTAGAATAAATATCGTTTTATATTAAAATATATAAATAATAAATAAGATTTTTTAAAAATAAGTGTAGAGAGAAGATAAATACGAGGATGATTCGCGCGTACTAGAAGATTGATCGCGCAAAATGACAAGAGGATTTTTGTCGACAAGAGCGCACGAAGAGTTTAGGATGGGATCTGTGCGAAAAATCGTAACAAACAACACGCCAGTAATGAGAACAAAGAATGAATGAATGCAAATGTAGGAGAAACCGCAACAGGACGATAAATACGAGAGTTTATGTGAAAAGAAGAGGAAGACTCCGCGGCGAATACCTTTTGTCACTCTCTCTCTCTCTCTCTTTCCCTCTCATTAAGAGAATCATGCGAATGGAGCGAGCGGGTGAAGCTGAAAGCCCGCGTTCCTCAAAGCGTAAGTAGGCTAAAGTGGAAATATGGGGACCAGCGGCGGCAGACCGGAGACCGGAGACCGGAGGCGGAAAGACGACGACGGGGATGGTGGTGGGAACTATGACGTCATCATTGAGGGGTTGCCCGGGCAACGGGAAACGTTTGCCACGTCGGGACGCCGACGCGCGTCGCCACCACCGCCACCGCCGTAAAAATCAATTTAGACCTTGGCTAGGTGACCGCTCCGCGCTCTCTCGGCGCTGCTGCGACGCGGTCTCTCTTCTGCGAGGCGCGACGAGAGCCACGCTTCTCTCTGGAGGTGCCGGGCTACCACCACCGCACCACCAGCGAATCACATAAACTCGGTGCCGGGGACTAAGCTCTGGCAGTCGCGAGCGGCCAACTCATCGAGCGGGTGCTACAGCGTGGGTGCTTGCGACGGTGCAGCGCGCGCAAAGGCGCATTACACACACACACACACATACACACACGCACAACATACATAATACATACACGCTTATTATACACGTACACGGCCGCCACGTATAGACACGAGGGTGTCCGCGCGCGCGCAGCCACGCGCGCGTACGCACTGCTCGCGCGTGCGACGCGTCGCATCCCGCAGCGGGCGAAGCGACGGAGAAGCTTTAGGGAGAGCGACGCGAGAGAGCCGTGTACTCGTGGATGAAGTAGCATCAGCCGGGCTTCATGCAGATCGTAGTGTGCGCAAGCTTACGGAGAATAGCCGAGACGGACGCCTGAGGGGGAAGATCGACGTGCGAGCTCACAGTGCCGGAGCTTGCGGAGACGCGCTACCTTCTCGGGGGAAATACCGTCGTCGTTGAGGCTTTTGACCAACTGGAGCGCTTCCCGGAGTGTCTCCGGGATCGGCGAGTCGACTCGTCGCGAGGAATGTACGTGTAGAGTCTGACAGATTGGATGCGTCGCGGGAGAAGCACGCACGTCACTTGCGTAAGAGAATTTTGTGATCGCGCTCCGGCGATTGCGAGGAAAGCCACGAGGAAGAAGTCTGGGACCATACCAAGATAGACGCTGCGCGGAACAGACTCTTGCGCGATCGAAAAGAAAATTCGCGTACGCTGTCAAAGTGCTCGATGATCGAATGACAAACGGGCTCTCTTTTTGTTCTAACGCGAAGCATGGCAAAACTTTAAAAAAGCAGGCCGGGAAGCTGCGAACGCTCTTCTTTCGTTGACTGTTTGGTGTCTACTCGTAAGCATTTTCTCCTCTATTCTAAAAGCAGCTTCAGCGAGGCTTTATCTCTGCGAATTTCAATTTCGTGAACGAGTGAGCGAGTTTACGATTGTTCACCCGGGTAATAATACCTAAAGGCTTCGTAGCAAGAAATTCTTCTCATCCTTAGCCAGCTGGCATTCACGAGCGGACAGCGCTTTGAAGGAAGCTGACATCTCGATACATAGTGTCTTAAATAATATTTTGTAAATAGCTCTCTATATATAATAATAATAATAATAATAATAATAATACATGAGCTTTATCTGAAGAGAAATTTTAAAGAAACTATAGTCTTTTCGCAATTCTGAATTTATTGTCGCGTAATCATCTTCAGCCTTTGAAACGAGCCTTCTCATCGTTAATAAAAAAAGTTTTGTTACTTGTTACTGATAAAGCTTTCCCGACTCGATAGGATCACGTATCGAGTCCATTTCATTGACGAACGATGTCGTCAATAATCGCCTTTTTGGAGAGTGCACTCGAAAAATTTACGTAAGGTTCGGACGAAGAGCTTGCAAGCTCGAGAATGTAGTGTTTTAGGTGCTTGCTGGCGGAGATTCAAGCTCAGACTGTCACACGGTGGCCAAGCGAGCCGAAACAGGTGGAAGATTTCCGGCGCGATATTTCCGAAGAGCACCACGAAGAGCTATCGTGCGACTATCGATGATGGTGGAAGGCACGTTGCCAGAACACGATTGGTTAGCCCGGCGCGCGTCTCCGTTCGACTCGTGCTTTGCTGCTACGTGGCGGTCCTCATTTCGTTAAGCTTCATTTTTTTTTCTCAAGAAGGAAATACGGAAGGAGAGAAATTCCTTGAAGAATGCCAGGCGTGAAATGACGAACCTCGGGCTGGTGCCCGATCTTAGGCTGCCAACGCCTAAGTCGTCATTGTCGTCGTCGCAGCGTAAGAGAGGCAAATGTTGCTTAGCCAATTGTTAATGCGTCTCTTCGGGATATCATTGCGACGCGCGAAACTTATGACGACAAATACGGCAAAGTCTTGATTTCAATATCTGCATCTTGAAGAGCAAAAACGACGACAAGAAATTTTTGAAGAAATTGAAAATTTATTCCCTGGAAGGGAAGAACTTCGTTTGAAAGATTAAATGTAACCACGACGAGTAGATAAATAAATAGATTCGTAGATAAATAAGTAAAGAAATAGATGGAAGTAGAACGGTTGCCGATCGCGTGGAAGACGTAGCAAGTAGAGTTCTAAAATGTAAGAGAATTAAGATCGGGCTAGAGAAACGGTTTAGAAGCTGAGAAGAACTTGAATTAAAAATAGAGATTAGCAGCGTGATTCTTTGAGAAATGTAGGCTAATAGTCATACTAGTGATCGCGCGGCGGACTTGAAGAAGCATGAATCAAACGAATGTCAGCTTAAGCTGACCTAAGAAGAGCCGAGGCAAGAAGTGGCGTGTTTGCCATAAATTAGAGAGAGAGAGAGAGAGAGAGAGAGGGAGGGAGGGAGAGAGAAGATCTTTAATTTTAAAGAATTTATTGGATCTGAACTTAGAAGAAATCTTTGGAGAGCTGCCAGTTGCAAATGCAAAAAATCGTTTCAAGTTTATTGCAAGAAAGGTATTTAGAGATCAAGATATCGAGATATTGACGAACATTTGAGCGGTGTCATAAATTTCATTTTATAAATGCCGAACCGGCGAAAAAAAAATATATTCTATTCAATCGAAGAATCTCACTTTTACTCGAAGAAATTATTTGCGATAATAGAATCGATGCGACTCAAATCGTGGATTTTAGATTTGTCGTAGCTCTAGATCGCCATTCTAAAGAAAGAGAGAGAGAGAGAGAGAGAAAGAGCGAAGATCTGCAGACATATCGTGAGAGTCGATTCGGCAAGGCCGAGAATACCGCCGAAGTTTCGAGTAATATCGATACTAGCTCTTCCGCTATCCTGAAGAAAGATTCCACCATCAAGTATGGCCTCGGTGGCAGCGTGGTTGCCATTTGCCCGGGCTGCGGCGATCGGCTGGGTGCCGATTGCCACACATCCACTGCCACCGCCGCCGATACCTAAGGATCGGCGCAAGGCCGATGACGAAAAACTGCTAATCAACGTGAGCGGCCGTCGCTTCGAGACGTGGCGTAACACTCTGGAGAAATATCCGGATACGTTGCTCGGTTCGAACGAGCGCGAGTTCTTCTACGACGAAGATAGCAAGGAGTACTTTTTTGACCGAGACCCGGACATTTTCCGGCACATTCTCAATTATTATAGAACCGGCAAGTTGCATTATCCGAAGCACGAATGCCTGACGAGCTACGACGAGGAGTTGGCGTTCTTCGGTATCCTGCCGGATGTAATCGGTGACTGTTGCTACGAGGACTATCGGGATCGCAAGCGTGAGAACGCCGAACGGCTGATGGATGACAAACTGAGCGAGAATGGCGATCAGACCCTTCAGCAACTGCTCGATATCCGGCAGAAGATGTGGCGGGCATTCCAGAATCCGCATATCTCCACCGCCGCGTTAGTCTTCTACTACGTTACCGGATTCTTCATCGCTGTGAGCGTACTGGCGAACGTGGTGGAGACCGTGCCGTGCGGGAATCGTCCGGGTCGCGCCGGCACCCTCTCTTGCGGCGAACGATACAAGATCGTGTTCTTCTGCCTCGATACCGCGTGCGTGATGATCTTCACGGCCGAATACCTGCTGAGGCTGTTCGCCGCGCCCAGCCGGTGCAAGTTCGCGCGCTCCGTGATGTCGATCATCGACGTGGTCGCGATATTGCCCTATTATATCGGGCTCGGAATCACCGACAACGACGACGTATCGGGCGCGTTCGTGACGTTACGGGTGTTCCGCGTGTTCCGTATATTCAAGTTCTCGCGCCACTCACAGGGACTACGAATTCTGGGCTACACCCTGAAGTCCTGCGCCTCCGAGCTGGGTTTCCTCGTGTTCTCGCTCGCGATGGCCATCATCATCTTCGCCACCGTCATGTTTTACGCGGAGAAAAACGTCGACGGCACCAACTTCACCTCGATACCATCCGCCTTCTGGTACACCATCGTCACGATGACTACGCTGGGGTAAATATTGTTTCCTATTGAATTTGTTACAATGAATTGTGATGAATTTTTTACATGTCAATTGCAAAAATTATATCGCTGCAAGTATGATACATGTTTATATATTAATCTTTGCGCATTTGTTTCTCAAACGTTTTATTTCTCAAATCTTTCCTTTTTTATTATTATTTATTTACTTGATGAATTTATTTTGATATAAATTTTTTAT
This sequence comes from Anoplolepis gracilipes, assembly GCF_047496725.1. Taxonomy (NCBI): domain Eukaryota; kingdom Metazoa; phylum Arthropoda; class Insecta; order Hymenoptera; family Formicidae; genus Anoplolepis; species Anoplolepis gracilipes. The sequence goes on from NC_132975.1 coordinate 7,305,879, forward strand.
ATGTTAATTGCAAAAATCATACTGCTGCAAGTACATGTTTATTACTGTTTATTTCTATTTATTAATCTTTGCACGTCAACATTTGTTTCTCAAACCTTTTTCTTTTCAAATCTTTCCTTTATTATTATTATTTTTTTATTTTAATCGATGTAAAAATCGCACAACTATTAACGTTGGAACAATTATAAATTGTGCTTTTTTTTCTAAGGGCGAATCATACTAAATCTCGTACGCTCATTAGAAATTGCGTTCTAGCATTGCAATTGCAATGTTTTTTCCACATTTTTTCTTTTTCTGCATGTCAATTTATACATGTCATTGATCTTATTATATAATATTTATAATTTATACAATTTTATTTAAACACACTTGTTATCTTTAAGAATAAGAAATAAGATGAGTTTTTAAAATAATTTTTTAAAATGTTTGGAAACACATTATAAAACGAAAAAAATGATATCATAGATGTTGAATTTGAAAAGTTATTCACATGAGAGAACTGTTCGATATATCGATTCATGCAAATTTTGCTCTTACAACCCTCTCAACACAGCAATAGAGTATAGCATATAGTGTATTTATAATGCGATAAGTTATGTGCATATGATACGTAAGTGAGTTGTCCATCGAAGCATGAGAGTTCGAGTGTTCGACACAATCTGGCGACCAACTTTAGCGTCATTATAACTTTTTAACGAGATCGTTGCAATCCCTTGTCTCTGTATAGCTTTTTGCGCGAAACTTTGGCAATTCGTATTTCGCACGCTTTGAATTATTTCGGTAATGCTAGCTTTGTCGCGTTTCTTTTCTCGAATTATTGTTACTTTGAGGGCACTTGGATAACTCATAAATCTTAAAATTTTTTAAAATTAAAAATTTGGATTTATAAAAAACTTGAGATTTTGTTTAGAACTTTGAGGTTTTATATTCTTTATTTTTTATAGCGTTGATACACAACTTACGTCAGTTTAAAATCATTTATATACGGTTTATATAGAATATATATATGTATGTACACATATATAAGTATAGATTTGAATATAGACTGATTTGCATATCTGTTTTTTGTCATATTTGATTTTTTTTGAATTATTATACGTTTGATAAATTCGATTTTTTATAATATTTTTAGAAAAAGGCAAATTAATTTGCACGACGTTCATTATATAACAAGCTTATATACGATTATTCACGATCTATAATATAAAGCACGATTTCGTTATGAGCCGAATAATTATCCAATCTATCGGATAACGAGCGTAATAAATTCCGTCCGGCGGAAAAATTAGCGTGCCCTAAAAGTACCATATTCGTGTGGAATTTAGTGCCTCATAAAATCTCGCTGCGTTCGTTAAGCGTTTCCTTTCTTACTTTCTAGGCTCGTTATCGGAATCGAGCGCGGAAAAGTCTCGGACGTTTTTCTTTCGCCCCTGCGAGCGACGCTTCGGAAGCGCCGTTTGTTTCTTCTATTTCACGACACGGCCGCTATTTTTATCCGACCGAATCTATGCCAATGTATTTTTGTTGCGTTTTCGCTCGGACAGCTGACAATCATGCTGTAATTCGAGTCACCGGGGACCGCCTGGTATAGTTGCACCTACTTGTTACCAGCCGCGCAATTTTAAACAGGTTTATCTAAACCGTGTTCCGTCGGCAGCACTTTTTCTTTACATTGTTGTCAAATACTGGACGACGTCCAGACTATTTCGAAAATGTTATAATGCGGGAAGTTGGAAAGTTCTGTGCAGTTCGTATCGATCATTGAATGCGAGCACTTAGAGAAAGAAAAGGTGAATTAACACTGATGATAGTTGAATTGACAGATGTAGGTCGTATTTTTTTTCTTAAAGATGAATCTTCCATAAAAATGACATAAAAATACACATGATAATAGAAATAAATCTGTGACTATAATACTAAAATCGGTCAATTTGACATAATTTTTAGTATTAAAGATGAAAACACGTTTGTGTAAATTATGTATTTCAATGTTTAATTTTGCAATTCTCTAATTTAACTTGATTTATAAAATTTATTTAAAACTTCTCAAGGAATATTATTTATTATTTTATTTATTTTGAAAGTTTGATACTTTAATTGTTGTAGTATTTATACATATAGCTGTCTCATATGGCAAAAACTTATTTTTAGTTTTCCTTCAGAATTTAAAAAGAAGAGCATGTCAATAGTCAAAAGATACTTTGTATGCAAATTACACGTAAATTATATGTAAAACTATCTTGTGTTTTTCATGTAGATGATGTGTAAGCGCTAAATTCCGTAGAACGCCAAGGTTTTCTTAAACCACCGGACACGCGCGAAGCTCGTAAAATAGTGCTAAAGATAATCTCGGCATAGATTCGAATTTAATGGATAATGTAATGTATATTCATGCCAGGTCCGAGTAGAAAAAATCTGATTTGTTGGCAAAGCCGATAATGTATGTATTTGCTATCTGCTACTTTTTCGTCTGTCAGAGCTGCCTTAGAATTTATCTTGCGTGTCTGCAGGACAGGTCACTTCCTTCAAACTTTAACGAGAAGGATCAACAGGTGCTTCGAGGGTTCGCCTAGTTTGTACCTCTAGTGATCCTTTTTTAATCTATAACGACCAAATAGGGTCTGTCGATACGAATTAACTTCGATCAAGGCTTACGTGGACATGGGTTAAAAAAAGGAGAAAATTGTGGTATAAAAACTACGCGAGAATTTTCCCAAATGAAAGCATGTGCGGGATTAGTTTCGCGAAACTTTTCGCTTATCATAGGGATTTTACGTGCCTCGTATATTGACGAGACGCCCCAATTCTATAACTATATTTTTAATTTTTCAACGTTCAAATCTATTTTGATTAAAAACGCAGATATTATCTTACGCGTATGCGAAGCACAGATTTATCGAATTAACTAAAAAGTTAAAATAAGTTGAAATCATTTTTGCAATCGAAACTATATGACTTAATTTTTCACTAACACTTTATATAATCATGATACTATCTTTCTAGAGAAAATGTATACCTACTTACAATGATATACTTACAATTTATACTTACAATGATTTGAATAAATTTTGAATGTATCATTTAGTGGCACATGTAAATTGGAAATAGGCCTAGTATTGATTATACAAACGGTTTCTATAAATAAAAATAAGTACGTATATTTTTCGTGAACAGAAATAGAATCTTGTAGAAATATTTCTATATATTCTTCTCTTTGATTGTCATAACTTAATAATGTTCTCTTTCTTTTTCGAGAAATACGTTTCAATATAAACCAAGTTTTATAAACTGTAAACTAATAAACGGGTCAACACATTTGAGATGGCAATAAAAACGGCCATAAGAAAATAGCGGTCACATTTAAGTAAATGATGAAGTTCCCAGAATTGTCTTCTTGCCTCGTTTCATATATTGCTTCGACCTGCAGGCCGCGTGAAAATTTATTCGACCTTTCTCGAAACAAGCATCGCGTGCATCACCAGCGTACAACAAGGTGCGATTCTCGAGTAGCTGGTCGCGTAATTTATGCAGCGCTATTCAACCGCGTTATTTTTAGTGCAATAACCCGTCGTATCTTACGCACACATCTTTTACACATACGTGTGAATTCAATGATGGACGTTATAATGCAAAAGTGTGGAACAGCTGGTGAGAGCGGATCTAGAACGGAGATTGTGAGAAATTCATGTGTGGCATATGGTAAAGCGAGCAAATTTAATTTAACATGCGTCTGTGGTCAGTGCCGCGAATTTATCGTCATGGACACGATTCGTTCATTAGGAATTCTTTTAATGCTTTTTATTTCGCATATACGATATAACATACTTTGTGCATGATATAGGAAAAATTATCATTTTTGTGGACGTAGCTATGTCAGTCGGAAAAAAGTCATGATATTTTTCAGTTTAATCCGTTGAATTTAAAATGTGCAGTACGATTAAATAAATACTTGTATTTCTCTGTCAACAATCTTTTTCTTCAGAAAACAAAAGAGAGAAAGATATTAATATCATAAAGTGAATTTAAAGCGGAGAAAGGCGACGAAAGTTTAACACCATCCAATGTCGAGAAAATTAAGTAATATATAACGGGAGTATCGTGAATATCTAACAAGTTGGGTATTAACTTTCTTGGGCATTAAATCACATACTACGAAACTTTACTTATTGCGGTACTAAGTCTATCAGCGCAATCTAAGTCTACCTTTATTGTCTTATCTTCATGTAAATATTTTAAATTTATGCGCGATTAAAATTAAAGCGATTACTTTGGATGCATAAAATGCGTTTATCGATGGCTCCTAGAGGTAAAACGTTGTTGCAAGTTCACGTGAAGCGGATAACGGTCGTCGTAAATGAGACTTTAACAATGAAAAGAGAAATGTAGGAGCCTTTAAAGGGTCTATTTAAGATCCTGAGAATGCCGGCCGAGTGACGTTATTCAGTCTGCTGTAAGTGGGACACAGTCTCCCAGATCTCAACGAGTTTCGTATCACAGTGCCTTATTCAATCTACTCGGTGCACTCTATCGGCCAATCTCCCGCCAATGGAATCTATCGAGTGTGAATTCGCGTCGCGACGTGAATGAAAGTTGCGTTCGATATGACAACTAGATGCGTTTCGCGATCGTACACTATCTAAATGATAATGCATGTAAAAATTTTGAATCTTTAGCAGAATAAATATATTTATTGATAAATGTAAAGTCATATTTCCTTCCTATAAATTTGTCAAAAATTATTGATAAATTTTTACCGTAACACATGTTGATTTTTAATTGATTTTATGCAGATTTTTACTGTAAAATAAATTTCCATTGTATGATACACGTTTATCGCTGTCTTTCTTTCGCAATATTTGATATTGATTTGATAATTTAAATTGTGAAAATATATTTTCACGATATTACAATATATTATAGTATATTTTAGCAAACGTGATATATATTATTTAACTTTTTTTCGTCGTACTCTGATCGGAATTTCTGTGTCGATATTTATTTGTCTCGCAAAACAACGAGAGCGTGACAAATTTTTTAGAGAGAAATTATCGAGAGAAAATGGCTCGGGCATGCAGCTTTACTGCTAAAGCCGCTATGGATGTAATGTGCCCTGAGGCAACTGCATGATTATATTATAATACGTGATGCATATACAAAATTGCGCACAAATCGGAAATAATGGATAGTAAAATATGAATCAACAGGCGTTAATTAAAAATTAAGTGACTCGAGAGACATAATACAAATTATTTCATACCATGTTATTAAGATGAAAATATTTATATACATATTGCAAAATGTATATAAATATGTTTATCTTAATAATGTTATATGCATACTGTTATACAATCTAAATTTTGTTGTACGTACTCTCATTTAATATCTAGTAATTTTTTTCAAATACGTGTAGGATGTCGTAAAATAAAACGAATCAAATTTTAGAAACAGAGGAATTCTTTGAGGAATTTGGAATCATTTTCGATTCGTCTGACACATTCATATTATCGCAAATCGATGGACGTGTCCACTTTCCGCAAGAACGAGCTTAGGAGAAAGAATGGGTTATACGACGGATAGCATAAGGATAAAAAGGGTTATCTCTTTTGAAAAATCCCTTTAGTCTAAGGGGCAAACTGATAATATCAGATTTTTTTACGGGATTTTGAGCTTTGCCAAATCGACGAATATTCATCTTTCTTTAAAGAAAGCGAAAGTTTCCACGATTGTTCGATTAATTTTACACGACACGTGCGTGCGTGCGTCGTGTAAATCATATCATACATAAGAGCAACAATGCTATTTCTTTTCGGGATCGAATCGTAGTCTCTCTCTTTCTTTCTTTTGAGGAAAGTTTTTTTCTTAAAACGCACAGGCGCGGCCGCTTCTCCTCGAGAGTTTATTTAGGTCGCGAGACGGGGGTGGATTAAGGTGTGCACGTAAAAAATAAGTACAAGGGCGAAGTTCCTCGAGTTTTGTATCCGTCGTCATTGAGCTCCGAAAATAAAATCTCTCGAGTCTATACGTTATACACTATGAGCGCGAGATCCTCGGGAGATCATAAAAGGAGAATCCTCGAGAAAAGCAAAATTACGAGATAATATAATGTAAAATACAGTGAGATGTTATAACAAACTTTTATTTGAAGCTGAAGTTATTCTGATTGAAGTTTTATAATGCTCAATGCATCGTCTTGATGTAGGCATTGATGTAAAGATTCAGTTATAAACTCTCTCTATAAAATCTTTGTTCATTTGAATTGCACATTGCATTAAATTATTTATATATTTTCTGTAACTTTTTATATTAAAGTATTTCTATATTATATTTTTTATGTGCTTTTCACTTAAACAATTTTATTTATTTTATATAATTTATTATTTTATATAATATTTATATATAATTTGAAAATTTATATGTTATATTTCGAAACAGTGGATCTTCTAATGTTATATATTTTTAAATTGATGAAATTATTTTAATGTCATTAAATCAATTATAATAGACTTTCAAGTAAATTTAGTTGAAATTAATTTTAGACTCAACACAATTTTAGATTCTATATATTCTTCTTTCTTTTGTTTAAATAATAAACAATCTCAAAGAAATGCACAGCTCTTCTCGGTTAAGTAACTAATATAGCACATGAATAAAAAATTGTGTTGATCAAAGACAATGACGGTAAACGATGATGTAAAAAATTAACCGTTGTCGCTTTTAAAGATTTTTTTCCGGGGATTAAAAACTCTAGATACTATCGAAGATTCGTTCGCGCGAAGTTTAATACGAGGTGGCTTTAAAGTGACGTTGATGCGTACCTTAAGGGCGGAAAATAGGTCGGAAGGTAGTGCAGAGAAGAGAAGGGATTGCAGGCATCGACAAACACTTTGCCGTGTCGAGAAGTCTGTGATTGGCGTATCGCCAAAACACAGACTTTCCAGTCATGTTAATGCGCGCTTTTTTTCTCAGCTCAGTGCACTTCCTACAAAATCACCTCTATTCTCTCTCTCTATTGTACGGCGTGAAAACCGCAAGATCTAAGAGTTGTTTGCAGATTAAATTAAAGAGAAAACTACAAACTGTAAGACTGTAAAGTTATAACGTTTACTTTAACCCTATAATTTCTGATTTCTTTTTATTTTCTCATTCTTAATTTTCTACGTATTACGTATCTTATTATTGATATAATAATCAAAATTTTACACATGTTTTATATTACGCGAATTATAATTTTTTAATAAAATGTTTAAGAAAAAACAATTAAAAAAATAAGATAAGTTTTCTTGATATTACGTTTTGAAACTATCTTTGTCAATATAATGTGCAATTGTCAAACATTAATCATTATCTTATTTCCTACAAAATCGCCTCTATTCTCTCTCTGTTGCACAGCGTACAAGCTGCAAGAGTTGTTTGCAAATTAAATTAAAGAGAAAACTACAAACTGTAAGACTGTAAAGCTATAACGTTTACTTTCCCCCATAATTTCTGATTTCTTTTTATTTTCTCATTCTTAATTTTCTACGTATTACGTATCTTATTATTGATATAATAATCAAAATTTTACACATGTTTATATTACGCGAATTATAATTTTTTAATAAAATGTTTAAGAAAAAACAATTAAAAAAATAAGATAAGTTTTCTTGATATTACGTTTTGAAATTATCTTTGTCAATATAATAATGTTTAATTGTCAAATATTAATCATTATCTATCGAAATGAATGTATTGCACATTTAATCAGGAGTATTATCGTAATTGGTTCGTCGAATAAACATACCGTTTGTCTTTTTAATCATTTATATAGGTATATTTTCACGAATCACAATACATTTGCTTTTATGTTAAAAATAAAATGATATGACATAAAGCCCTTCACGCTGATAATTGCGCGGCCAATTTCTCCGTCGTCCATCATTCTGTATTATGCATTGAACCGTTTTACACCGTAGTGGCCGCAATATTATAGCTAATTGGCTACATTTGCTAAATTTGTTGCCAAATTATACAGACGGCGGGATTTGTCGAAGTTTATTGCCTTACGCATCGGTTCTACAAAACTCCAAAGAATAAAATGATTTATGCATTCTGATTATATTTTAAATCTGTTTAATCATTCTTGAATATCATGTCGAACAGGCTAATTGTTATTGTGAATTCTTTTATATTTCCGATTACAATTCGATTGTAATATGACAAATAATTAATTAAAATTATTTTAAAAAATTATTTAAAAAATTGATTTAAAATTATTTAATAAGTTAAAAATATATAAATACAACTATATCTAAAAATCTAAAAGAGTAGGCTTTGATAGATCTCTAGCCTATATACAAAAATATAAAAATATTTTTTTCTCTAAAAATACATTTCAGTATTAAGCTAATTTACTTGTTTATGTCAGTTATTAAGTGGCCATAAGCCAAAATCAAAATTGCACCCCATATGGTCGCAATGGTGATGGCAGAAAATTATCACGTTATTTTCTCACCGACCCTTTTCACCAAGGCGTTGCTAACCCTCTGAGCTTCGAGCTCCGGCGTTCTTTAAAATTCTCTCGCTTTCTAAACGTTGTAAGTACATGCTGTTAGTATTGGCATTTCGTGATTGGAATAATAGAGATACAACACAATGGAATGCAGCGATATCAATTAATTGGAGCTAAGACTAATCGAGATTCAATGAAGAAAATTTGGTAGAAACATTTTTATGTCTCATCGATATTTTTGTAGCAATAAAAACATAGAAATATATAAATTAATATATTTTATTGTTATATAAATAAAAGCGCAAACAATTTGAAATTATCAATTTAGTTTTAAAGTAATTTGATTTTTTCTTAACGATACATTAAACAACGGTTCGCTAGCATTAACCAGTTTAATTAATTATGACAAGTACTGATGAATATGAAAAATATCGATGTTTCACTCCTTAATTACGTAAATTTCTTATTTTTGAAAGGCAGAGAGATTGCTCTTTTCTCTTCTTTACATTTTATCAACCCTCACCTACTTTCCACGAGATTGATTACGATTTTGTATCACGTGGCATATATGTAAGCCTTGCCAGAAAAATACTTTGTTTTACGGAAGCATTAAACATTTTATAAGTTGGTCAGCCATTTTTCTTATTCTTTTCTCTGCGTGATTAATTGTATATTTTTACACAATTTCTTCGAGATAGGATTGAAATCGCTGACATGATATGTATTATATATTGTATTATGTTTTACACCAACACGAAATCTCCATTTTGTATTGACCATGACTTAATGAACATGACTTAATGAAATTAGTCGTTGAATACATAATTACGCTTGCTTGTTAACGTTCCAACCAATAATGATATCTACGCTAAATGCAGTAAAAAAATGCAAATTATTTACAATTGAATTTACAAATGAATCCTGTAAATGTAATGATGTATATAAAATTAATATAATTAATAGATTAACTATTAATATTGTGCACGGTTCCTTATATGTATAAAAGATATGAGGATCTTAATTGCAATTATATTGAAATGAAGAGACAACAATCTTTCTGTGATTTGCAAAATAAACGAAATAACATTAAATTTATTTCTCAGAAAGAGACTCTTAAAAGTAGTTTTGATAAATATTTAATTAGAAGCATTAATTGACATAAGAAGAATAATTAAGCAATATATATGATTTTATCCGATAATAAATCTTTAGTAATTTTTTAAATTTTGCGACAATTTATAGTATTCCGTTTAAAATATTGACTAAAATTATTATTTAACGGCCACTTTTGAATCGTATTTCCGTAGTTTAGCCTTAGTCGACGTTATTTTTCGCAGCTCAAATAAAGCTTTCGCGCTAAATTTCCGGAAATGTAAGGCCTCCATAGTTTTGCCTCCAATATCCAATCTCGTTTTCTCTCTCGTTCCATATTTCTTCCTTTCTACTGTGCTTCGCGCTCTACTCGAAAATATCTATCGTATATCTTGTTCAATGGAAAATCTCGTATCTTGTTGATAGAACAAATAAAACAAAAAATGTATGATTTATACTTTCAAATTCGCAAAGATAACGCGAATATACATGTCTTTAACAATAACTATAGTTTATACAAATACACAAACTTTATTGCATCCTTTGCAAATTTTATCTTTGTCAACATCAATGCAATATTTTACTTTGCACATATATTTTATATAGTCAAATTTTATTATAAAAATTTGTTGTATTCTGCTGTTATATTATAATATATTAAGATTATATTAATTGTGAATGTTATATATATTGATTTACATTAATCACGAGGGGTTGGTCACTAACAGTTATAATGTACAAAAATTATCCTTTGATACGGATTACCCTTAAATTATACCTCGAATTACTTAAGATTACCTAATAGTATCTCAAATTAAAAATAAATTTTGAAAAAGAAATTTTACTTTAAATTATTTTAACGCTAAAGATTATTTAGATTTACCAAAAATAACCTTGGATTACCCAAAATTTTGCTGGGATTGCCGCTGAATTACTTAGCCCTTGTACAAAAATTACTTCAGTGACTAACCCCTCGATTAATTATTATTAAACATTTAAATGAGAAAACTTTAATGAGAAAAACTGTACTAAATCTGTTATAATTATAATAAACTATTAGTTTAATAATTAAGCAATTACGAAAAATGATTTTTGCCAATAATTTGAGTTCTAGAAGTAAAAAAATCTAACATTACCGAGATTTGCATAAATTGTAAAATAATTTAAAGTATAAACTATTCAAAATTCTAAATATTTCATATTTTTCTTACATTATATAATAAGGCGTGCAATATATTTTTTAAGATTCTTGAAATATCATGATATATTGCGAGATTTAATATACTTCCTTTTCAAATTTCATCAGACTTCGTTGAACAAAATGTGTAGATAGAGAAATCAATGGTTGCGCGTGATCCTCGTCGTTTGTCATTAGCGTGAAACATTGAAAAATGATTTCCGCAGTCTTACCGAGACGCTTGACGCTTGTCAGGCAAGCAGCGACGACATGGTTTGATTTGTAATTCATGAGCTCAACGGGATGGATTACTGCTCGCACTGATCCAAAAAAAAACACCGAATGAAAAAAAATTGTTTCCTTAACTTCCGCGTTAACGCTCTGTTAAATTCATTAACTTCGGGAAAATTCATTGCCTCGGCTACTTACATTTTGTTGCTAATAGAAAAGAGAAAAACGTGGAGACAAAAGTCATCGGTCCGTACTTCTATTAGAACAAAGAAATTATCTTGAAAATGTAACGAAAATGTATTTCTATTTATATTAAATGTTGTTCCACTTTTTACTTCAGTAATTTAGTTACAATTTAATAGGTTTAATCTTCTTAAAAGTTTACTCCAATTTGATCATTTTTAAGAATTTGTATATTTGGCTTGAATCTGATTTTGATTCAAAATTAAGTTATAGCAAGTCGTAAGTTATGTTATTTGAAAGTTTTATAGAATCTCTGATTGTCCTTAAGGGACGTAATTCTCAGGAGAGAATAAATCTCGCCGTTTCTCTCTATCTTTCGCCCTACTTTAAGTGTATAATTTTGTAAGAATTTTTTAATTTGCATAGTTGAGTAGGTGTATGAGAAAGATTATGAAAAGTAGTATAACTTATAACTCTCTCTCTCCTTTTCTCTTTATCGCGGTTATCAAATCTAATAATTTAGATAGAGAAGCAAAGAAAATGAAATCAAGCGTTTTGATTTTAATTTTTATCTCATTTCATGCCTGTTTGTTATATTAAATATAAGTTATATATCAAACGTATATTTTATTAATGAAATTTGTTTTTTTAATTTACAAATACACAGAGATTAATATTTATCTTAATTTTGACTATAATGCATATTTTGCGTGTCTTTAATTTACACAAACATTAATCTAAAATATATGCATTATATTTATTTTTATTATTTTTAATTCGATTGCATAATCAACTTTTATATTAATTTTTATATTTAAAAAGAAGCAAGTGTCTGTACATAAAAGATTGAGATTTCTTTCGGTAATTTTTGTGCTGATTAAGTTGACAGTAAATATGTTATATTTGACTCGTACAATGCTTCTATCTTTTTTTGTATTTATATATTTTCTCATTTTCTTCAATGTCAACTCTTCTTTTCCCATAGAATCTTTTCATGGCCTTCCGGCATCTATGTCTCTATCGATCTGCCCGGCCGAGGCCGTGTACAAGGCCGGTTTGGGCGGGGTCATATCAGGAGGAAAGAAAAATTGACAGCGATGAGTCGATGCTTCAAATAGAGAGTTTCGAAACTTGATTTTGAGCACAAGAAAACAACTTTTTTCGTTGGAATCCACTCTGTTGTTTTCAAAAAATAAATGCCATGCGCCGATACGAAGCGCCGTTTTTCTTGCGAAAAATTAGCAAGAATTTCACACGCAGTATAATAGTAATTTCTGATAATATCAACATTTAAAAAAATTTTTGATAGATTATTTAACTTAATTTTTTTTCTTATTTAACATTAATAGGAAATTTTGTTTAAAAATAAATTGATTAGGATTTACATAAGAGTTTATATCTATTAAAAAAGGAATACTATTGAGATGATTTTTTTAATTATTATATTCATATATTGAAAATAATATGTCAAGCGCATATAAAAAATGTGAAATTAACTAAATAGATTCAAATATATTCGGTCGAAATGAGAACTGCGGGCGACATAATCGAGCATATTTTTGATGCAATTACTCTCGGTTATATATGCAAGGCAATCTGGAGAAACTTTCGAATCTGGAATAAGTCGGATTGCCCACGAAGTGACCCAATTGCTTGGTGCTAACATGCTCTTCTAAACTATGGTATTAAGTTCCAGTCAAATCTCAGCTTGCATTTGACAGAAATTTGGTTCTTGGTCTTCCTATCCTTCTCTCTCTCTCTCTCTCTCTCTCTCTCTCTCTCTTTCTCTTTTTCTACATTTTTCATATAACTTTATGTCATTAATATAAATTGCATAACTGATGCTGATTTATCATATTTAATCATGATCTGGGTTGATATATAATTTCAGAAATGTTTTTAATAACTTTTTCTATTGAGAGGAGTATAGTTATATACTAAAATTACGTCGCAAAAACTTTCTGTTATATAAAAAATACAAGTTCAAAAGTTGTTAAAGAAGTTGTTGTTTCAAAAAAACTTTATCTTAGTTTTATATATCTTTTGTTATAAATATTTTTATATAATGCAATATTGTTCTTATATATACGATAATTATATTGTTTAAAATTTTCCCTTACGCGTGTGTTTAATTATTTTCTCGTTAGTTTAAAAAGTATAAATTTATTTGTTTGTTAATATAAAAGAAAAACAAAGAGAGAGAAAGAGAGAGAGGGGGAAAGGAAGAGAGGAAATCAAATGAAATAATCGCTAGTCTGTGGAAAAAAAAGAATCGATGGAATCTCATCGACCCGGGATTTCGAGTCCAATTCCGCGACAATTTTTCACGCTTGTCCGATATCGCTTTAAAACGGTTATCGCGTCGCCGTTTCCAGCCGATAGTGACCGACTAAAAATAATATTTCCACTCGCGCACCAGGCGTGACATTTAACGGTTACTCGCCCACGAATCGACCTGACTCTCTCAAACATAATTACCTTTTCTCATTAGCCTCTTTCATGGTTTACGGTCCGATCGGCCCCTCGACGTCGCAGATAATCACCGCAATAAAAGGCTCACGATAAACTCGAAGTGCTGGCCTACAATGATATTCTGCCATAAAAGTGCTTCACAGCAGCACATTCTTGTATACTTGTTAATTTGTTCCATACAAAGTGTATTACGAGTGTAGTATTGTATATGCTATATAGTAAATACAACACGCATATACACACACAATTATTCTTTTGTACTTTTTTGCTTTAATAGTGTTTGCTTTTAATTTTTATCTCATAATTTTCTGTCACATTAATTTAATTTATATTTTCTTATTAAACATTACATTGTAGTTAAATGATTACATATTTGATAAGAAAGTATAAATTATAATAATTTTGTTCAATAAAATCTCAGCTTATACACTTGGTATTTTTCCTAATACATCTTTTTATCTTTTAAAGGGTTTTTAATTGAGGCTATAATGAAATCGATAGCTGAATAAGCTAACAGTCTCACACGGCTTTCTATTGTATAGGTTAGCACGTTATTGCTTCAAGCCTTTCAATTATACTGTAATCCGAACAATTCTATCTGTCTACGTAGAACGTATATATATTTATAGGTAGAGATACTGTCAATCTAATTTTAGATCATTGTATCTAAATGCTATCTAAATGGACGAGAATTTATAGAATTTTGACATTTGACAGATTACAGGTTACTATGAACATATCAATGTAGTATCGATATATTACATATAAACTATTTTTATTTTGAATAAAATTAAAGATTATATTTTTGAGAAAAAAATTACATTAGTTTTTTCTCACAAAATTATTAAATCTATAAGAATAATTTATTTTCTTTTTATATTTTTATTTTAATTTAATAATTAAATCAAGAAATCTTTCTCTTTTTATTTATTTATAGTACTTGTATGATACATTGTTTTCTTAAGAAGTAATAATCAGTTTTTTAAGAAGTAAAAATCATTTATATGTCGCGTTGTAAAGCGTTTAATTATGCTTTGGTTAGCCTCTATGACATATTGGCGTGAACTAAACAGCCGTAGGGTCAAAAACACGCAACGCAATTTATATGCGCGCTAATTGTTCAAGTTTGGGTACTTGAGAAATTTCCGTACTATCTGAAATCTCGTGAATATATGGAATTACGCAAACAAATATTAATCTGGTTGACCCAAAACATCGTAGAATATAATTTGATATAATAGCAGCTGTATTCTACGTATATAATATAAACTTTTGTAAGAATTTGAACATTTATTTTTTTATTTTATACATTGTTTATTTTTTTTATTTTATCTAAAAATTTTGCGCTAAGGCAGTCATCCTGTACATACACTGTACATTATAATTCGAAAGTTAATGAAAAAGGAACGCTAATTTAATTAAAGTGCAAAAGTAACTAACGACCGTGAAAAGATCTTAATTGCTTTTACTAATCTTGTTGCGTGCTTTCGGATAATAGCGTCGCAATCGCATGGTACACGCCATCGTGTGAACTCAGATGGTTGCTAATATATTACAGGATTATGTCACTATATCCGTAATTCGAAAATAATATGGATTAAATTATTACGTGTTCAGCACATTGGAAATAGTAATTATAACAAACGAGACCCAAGATGGAATAAAAAAAAGTGCAACTCATCAATTACTTAAATGTTTAATTTCGATGCATATTCTCTAACTGAAACTTGTTTAACGATGTCAAATATCTTAGAGAAAATTAGAAATAATATATAATTATATTAGAATGGCATTTTTTAATAAGGTATTCTTTATCAAGCAAAGGGGAGTTTGTTTATTTTTACTTCAATGAGATAATTTTGCGGAATCGATATTTTTATCGCGGAAATTTTGTAGACTATATTGAAAGGCGTACAATATATTGATGTTAATACAATTTTGACCTTCGTTGCAGTCAGAACCAAATCTGTTTATTTGACTTGAGTTGAAATGCGATGCTAACATCGTGTGTCATTAAAGTGTTTTCAGGAAATCGGTATAGGAACCATCTCCCCCAAGTACGGTCCGCGCCTTCTTCGGATTTCTCTAAAATCTTTTGGTTGTCTGCCAAGGATTGTTAAATCAGATCTGACGATTTGTATGTACGTAATATAATCTAGTTGTATTAATACGTAACGTGGTGCAATGTCGGCCGTCTGTTTATCCGTTTATTAGAATATTGCATTTCTCCGCCGGGATTTTCTCGCGATAAACAACTTGCCTTAAATTAATTTAGCTTCGTGATCTTTCTTTTTTCCGCTTCGAAATAAGATTTTATTTTTTTTGCTAATTTTTTTGTATGCGAAAAAATAATTTCTTCATTGCTGTTTTTTTTCATGGCAATAAGCGTATATTTCAATCATCTTTCTAATTTTTTTATGCAATTATCTTTCTCCTCTTCTGTTGTTTCTTTCTCTGATAATCCGATTGAAAAACAGCTTTTATTTTAATTGTAAAATATTTTTTTATTATTAAATGATATTACGCTTTTGCGTTAAAAGCAGATAAAATCAAATGAAGTAAAATTTTATTTTTCAGCAACAAATTACAATTTAGTTGATTAAATTATATGTTGAGGTTCTTTGCTGGAAGTTTTTTACAGTTTTTAGCAGAAAAGTTAATGAATATAAGTAATAATTTGTTTTTAATTGTTTAATCGTCGAGGTAAATAATAACTTTATGAAGATCACTCTTAAGGGAGCGCTATATTTTTCCTTCCTGATAGAGAATACGAGCATTTCAAGGTTGTCCCAAAATTATTTCACGAGGCAGAATTTCCCTTGAAATTTATTTTCCTTTCATCAAAACTCATTTCGCAAAACATCTTTCTTAAAGATTAGCCTGTGAAGCTATTATTTGCACCAATCACGATTAAGAATAAATTATTATCTTATTAACTATTTTGCTATTAAGAATCATAAAACTGTAGTAAATATTTTTTATGATACTGAATGCTATGGAATGTTATAAAACAAAACCGTAAATAAATAAAGTGAAACTTTCTGGCATAAATAAAATTAATAGAGTATAATACATAGGGTAAATTCGGGTAAGATAGCTATAGTTTTTTAAAATGCAAAAAACATACTTTTATTTTTGTTATTTTTTAATAGTGTTTGGCATATTATCTTCACTGAAGCTTAAATTACGTAATATTGTCGAAATAAAAAGAAAAATATTTAATAGAAATTTCATATTATCAAAATAGTACAATATAAGCATTGGCCATCTTATCCAACTTTTAAGGAAAAGATGACCATAGTGACGGAAAGGCGGCCATAATATTTATAAAAAAATGGTGAAAACAAAAATAAAAATTATAAGTCATATAACAATTTATTATATATCTTTATAATATGTCTAACGTCGATTACGATAGCTTAACTGTAATTTATTCGTTATAATAGTTTTTAGTGGACAAATGAAAAACTTTGCAGGTAGTCAAAAGTACAAATATGATATAAGATTTACAATATTGTTATTTCGAATAATGTATACACATAAACTACTGTAAATATCGATTATCTTTGATAATGACTAAAAAAGCGCACTATGTAGCGATTCTTGAAAAAATTACAGCTTATGGCCATCTTTTCCGCATGGATCATATCCGAGTTTACCCTATATTCTTAATATTTT
Source organism: Anoplolepis gracilipes (assembly GCF_047496725.1). NCBI lineage: Eukaryota > Metazoa > Arthropoda > Insecta > Hymenoptera > Formicidae > Anoplolepis > Anoplolepis gracilipes. The sequence continues at coordinate 7,323,200 of NC_132975.1, forward strand.
TGACTATACTATATTTACTTAATATTTTCAAGTGTACTGTATTACTTGGTTGTAACATTAATTAGCTCGTTTTACTATTTTTCGATGATTTCTAACTGTTTATCTAAAATGGGAGCTCTGATCTTGATCATTATCATATTAAAATACGTATGAGTTTTGAACAAGCTAGTAGACTTCAGTAATTAAAATATATCTGCAAAAAGTATATTAGAAACGATGAAGTTACTTCTAATAAAATATAAAAGTTCTGCCTTCTGCGAGTTTTACGACTCATACCATTACAGCAATAATTTCACGGGAAATAAATTCTAAACGCCGTAAAAGTTCCTTTATACGACGAGTGAGCGCGATAGACGTCAATACTTAAGCCGCGTTATAAAAAATAAAGTAGTATTTAACCACGGAATTTTTTAATTATGGACATTTCGAACATATTAAAGGTATATTGATACTCAAAGTTCAGAAAGTTATTTTAGAAAAATAACTTGCGTCACCGTGCGCACGTTACTTTTTTTTACCTTGTTATCGATAATTTGCTTGAAATATTACTTTCTTGGATTTGTTATATTAAATATCTTGTATTGAAAGAAAGAAATATTATATTATATATCCGATAATTCTAATATCTTTTTTTTTCAAGGTGAATTCGTGTTAAGTGACGAATATCAAATAATAATCGTTTTATGAGAGATGTTTTATCGCAAGAGAAAAATCTGCATACATAGAAATCCCGCAGGAAATTTGTGCACTCGTGATATAATGCGGGCATCGCCCGTGTAATAATCCTCATTCATAATAACGCGTGGCTGCAGTTTTGCGGGCGACGAACGAAGTATGCTATTGTGGTTTCGCATGTATCGCCTAAATTCCTCGTCGTTGACTCCGTCAGGTATTTGGAATCGCGACGCGCATCTGGTGTGCGATTTTGATTAACGGCAGCAATGGCGGCGATTTGTTGCATCCGGAAATAACGCGCGGCGAAAATGAACTCCGATGCACCGGTCTTTAAATAATTTACTGCGCAGCAAAAAAAAATTTGTGAGAATCCTGCGATTTCGCACGATGACGTAGCTATACTTTCCTGTAATATATATGTAAATATTATCGATTGGTTGTTCAAAAAACAAGACAGTTTGTTACGAAATAATTAGTAGAGACTCAAACTCCTCCAGTAAGTTGTGACACATTTTACGATGTAGTATTTACGATATGATTTGAAAAAAAAAATCGTTTATCGTATAGATTTAAATTGCGAGAGAAAATTTATATTTGATTCAGTTTCGCGTATCAGGCGTCATAATATGTGATTTATGCAATAAACATCAATAAACCTCTTTTCGATAGTATATTATCATAATAATGATTCGAAAACAATTACGTAATAGGGTAATAACGGAGTTAATCGATTGCGAGATAGTCGTGAATTCGCGGAACCATTTGAATCCTCGATCACGTAACTATATTCTACTAATATTCTGATGCTTTCGGATGCTGGTTTACTCTTTGGCGATCATTCTGACCGGTGAAATAGGTTATTGCATGACTGTTAAAACGATCGTACAATGGCGTAACCGATGCAAGCAGGATCTGATCTTGCGCTAATAATCAATTTCGCACGAAATCGAAGATGATAAGATCATCGTGTTACTGTCAATCAAACAATGGGGGATTGATAGATTTTTTAACGACATCGCAGATTGATGTTGACGTTGACATGGTGTGTTGGTATAGCACAGCAATGAGAATTAAAATCTATCTTTGGAGCGATTTTATATTAAATTTATTTTAAATTTATATTTATTAGTACAAATTGCTCTTATTTTTAATTTCAAATACGTATATATTTTTAGATTTTTTATTATACTAAGTATTGTAACATATTCTTCAGTACTTTAATATAAATATAAATTAATATAATATAAATATAAATTAACTTTTTATCTAGCGGACTCCTAATTTAGACCATGTTATTATTGTTTTTCAGATTCATTCAATTAGTTGATTAAATTAGATTAAAATTTGTGTTCTTCAATAAATTTAATAAAATTTATATCATAAACCATTTTAACTTCATTTAAATTGATTAATATACATAGATATAATATACATAAAATACAATTTGCTTTATATGTTGTATTTATTTGTTAATAAATTAACGTTTCGACATTTATCACATACTTGATCTAAAATGCGAAACTTTTAAATTTGCACATTTGTCACTTATTAAATATGAAAAATCATCTCTCTCTGAATTGTAATTCTGATGTATGAATTTGATGACAGAAATTTATTTTTATCTATATTTTTTATTGGAAAGGAATCTTTTACGTCATTGAGAATTATATGGGGATAATCATGATTCAATATCTTCTTGCAACTCAATTTCTAAAACCATCCCCGTCTTTTATTACTCGATCTCCTGATAACATCTCAATAAAGCCATTATCATGCTACTCGATCGGCAAAAGTTTTTAACTTGAAAGAAATTATTTACGCTTGAATTATCAACTCTAAATTGTATATAAATTACTTGTTTATAGATTTAAACACATAGACAAAACATATCTTTTTGTTTTCTCTATAAATTTATTTATGGACATAGAAAATTATCTTTCTTTTAAATTCCAAGTCAATAAATCTTTTTTTCATTAAATGTAGTAGTGCCTATACATTATTATTAAAATTAATATTGTGAATAAAATTCTTAATTGAAAAATATATAAAATAATTTGTTTTTTCAAAAAGAAAGATATAACGATTGCATTGAATGCATTTTACAACAGCAATTGATAAAAATTGTAATATCTTCTTGTCAAATCATTATTAACAGAGATTCACATCCATTGAATTTCCTTGAATTCGCAATTAGGGTATCATAGATCGTCGACATTGATGTTGAAATAGTCTTTCCGCGGTAGACCGCATTATCCGATTAATCAGGAACTTTGCATGATGGCGCTTATAACATTCTGAAGTTAGACAACTGTGACAGATGGAATTAGGATAGTTTGCAAGGCGATTATTATACATATTTCTATACTTTTGATTCTATTTTTTAATCCCAAATATTATAAAACCTGATGAAATAAAACTATGTTAATAATATTTTAAGAGAGAAATTTTCTCTTTGTATGTTAAAATAAATATAGAGAAAGTTATTTTTATAAAGACAAAGTTTTTTTCCTGGTACTTCAAAACTAGAATTGTGTTAAAAGGATAATAAATGCTTGTTTAAATTCTTAAAATTGTTATGAGAAATGAAGGTTATTTTTATTGGAGAAAATCATATTGTTTCATTTACGTCTTTGTTTAAGAGTTTCAATTAGATTAAGAGCAAATCGCAATTATACCTATTACTTAAAAATTAAACACCGCTCTTAATTAAGTTTTAAAGAAGAAATTAATTTTTGTTGCGGATCCTTTTATGCTTCCGTTCGCGAACGCTGAAATAATCTTTGCGAAGGCGCAGGTGTGGATTCGCGTACGGCCTCGGATCGCCTAGACCTGATGCTAAATCCGCTTGTCGGTACAAGCAGACAGGTGCCAGCCGATGTCAAGCCAATCCTCTCTTCCATCTCCTTTTACTCCTCATTCTGCTTCACGTGCCGAATAAATATATATGGATATGCCATGGCGAGCGATAGCTTAAAAAAGAGAAGCGAATATGTTTGCGCGATCGTGCTAGTTGTCTTTACCTGCGAAACGAATGTAAAATTGTCATATTTTCTCGATGCTTTAGTTAAATCGATGATATTATAGTAATAACGTCTCTTATCTCTTTGGTAGAAAAAAATAAATTTTTAGATTAAAGTACAAATATACTGTTAAGTCATATATAATGCATTATTGAATTTATGCGTGTTGCAAGAAAAATAAGCGTTGCCAGAATATCTAATAAGAAAATCGATATATTAAGCGGCATTTTACTATTAAGTTCATTCTTATTATTTATGGAAAAGGAAAGGTTTTGCTTTTTAGTTGTGTCTTCTATTGATACGGTAATTTTTTGTGAATTGTATAAATTGATAACTTTTTTTATTATATATAAAATTTATGTTTGATTGATTTTTCTTAATTAAAAAGTTAGCTACAAAAAAAGAAAAAAGTATATATATATATATATATAAGAGAAAAAAAATATTTTAAAATATTCGTATGTGTTATAATGTTTTCTGTAAAATAAAGAAAAACATATTTTTTCCTACCGCCCTCTTTTAATATAAAACAAGGGTATAATATAATATTTATGTAAATATTATATTATAGCCTTGTTTTATATTAAGAGAGGGAAGTAGGAAAAATGTTTTTCTTTATATTACAGAAAACATTATAACACATACAAATATTTTAAAATATTTATATAAATATTATATTATACATTTGTATTGTATTAAGAGAAGGCAGTAGGGAAAAAATGTTTTTTCTTTTATATTACAGAAAACGTTATAACGCATACAAATATTTTTTTCTTTATTTAACAAATAAAATATGATTTAATCTTGATGTGTTTTAAAGACATGTCAGCTTTAAATAACAGAATTTCTTTTTTATGGCGCACTTGAGAATGGTAACATATCTTCTCTGTGTTAAAGCTGTCTTTTACATGTTGATTAATTTAAAGATTACGAGTCCATGTCAGTTAAATTTTGTTGCACATGGCCGATTCGTAAATAGCGAAGTTTTTTTCTGGGCAGAAATTCTCGCCGTTTCTAGGACACTCTGTATATCGATTAACTCAGAAATAGCTGCAAGTGCGCTTAAAACGCTCATATAGGAAAAATCTTCTTGCTGCAGATTTTCATGTATTATAAAATATTTATATAATATTTATATTATCATTATATTTATACAATATTTGTCAAATTGTTTAACGATTCAGTGTCATCTGAAATAATGAGAACAGCTAATCAATATAATTTTAATACATTTGACTTATTCTACTTATATACTTATTATTTTTATGTTTTTAATTTTACCTATCATGACAGAGATGTTATATGCAATCATTTTAATTATACGAACCATTATCACATATTGTCATAGAAAAATTCCTTATCATAATACCATCGATTATTGTTCAGCCCGCGTATTCAAGTCCCCGTGCTCGTCTTTGTCTACGCCTTTGTTGTTTAAGCTATTACGATGGACGAGTCAGAGCGAGAATGCACTTTATTTTCAGACAAGGTACGCGAACACTTCGCGGCCAACGTGGAAAACCAGTGGTTCGTCTTTTAATAGCACGTTGCATCTCGGCAACAAGAGTCGCCGTCCGCGGTACCCATTCGTATACTGGGTGGCCCGAAAATGTCGTTCCATTTGACAAAGGTATAGCGGCGATCGAATAGTGATGCCGGCGCTATGGCCGATTACTTCACTGTAAATATAGATTCGTTTATTTGTGATCGAGTCGATCAGTTATTGACCAATTGGGAGATAGTTTACATATAGTAGTTGAAATAGCATCAATGCGGTCTCTTTGTGCCAACAAAATTACCATCACTGCAATAATTTACATCAAGAATAATAATTGTTACACGCGATACCTGTATGGAATATCATTTTTGGATTATAGGTTTTGATGAGCATACTCTATAGATATTTTTGTCTCTATTTTTATTAGAAATATTATTAAAAAATATGACAAATAACTGTAAACCGTATCTATATCATGTACATACACATATACACACATAATGAATATAATTATTATTGATTTACATATAGAAACTAAATTTAAAAAAATTTTTATATTTAATTAATCTTTTTCATAAAATTATATAAATATATAAAATGTATAAACATAAATCTCTATTTATATATATAAATATAAATCGCATAATGTGTCGATTGTTTTTTTATTCGGAACGAAAAGCGCTATAATTTCATCGATCGACGTACTTATTGAGTTGTCTCTGTAAATGTTGACAACGAGGAGTAAACAGCTCGTAGCAAATCGATTTTCCTACTACTTTTTTCCTTCTGTCAAACAATATAATTCATTACCGCGGAAGCAAAAGCAAATTCATTAAAATTGATAAAATGCGTCTATGTTGACGTTAATAATTTCATCATGCATGAAAAAAAAAGAGATCTTGAATAAAATATATGTTCAGGATTTGCGAATTACGTCAGGTAAAGAAGAAAAATATATGTAAAGTGATACACATACATCTACTTCATCAATGTACATGTAAAAGTGAAATCATATTAGATCCGTTATTTTTAACTGTTCTTTATCACTCTTTTTGCATAAAGTACATATATTTATGCTTTGAAACGGAAAAAAACTTTTAAATATGATAATTAAACAGATTGATAAAATTTACAATCTATGAATATAATTAGTAAAATATTTATATTAATTATATATATATATTTTTTTTTATAAACTGATATATTTTGTATAACGTCTTTCTGTTTTACCCGAATTTATGAAACAAATTACATAAAATGTTTCAATTATAGACATTAATTGCCTATAAATAAATGTTTCAATTAAAAAAATAGTGAATATTTATTAATAATAAAATACTGATATGCATTTTGTAGTGGAAGTTATTATAAATCAACTTGGCTTCTATTTAATAACTAGATATTATTCTGGAGTGAAAAATATTGTGCGATTTCTATATTTTATTATATAAGTACGAAATATTGAAATTATTTTGATACATAGTCCTCTATTATGTTCCTTTTGCTTCACGAACTGTTACTTGAAAAAGAAGTAGGTCACTATGACTGTTAAACAATGACGCAAAGCAAAGAAAAGTACGCGACCATGGCAAGGTCGCTACAACACGATGAACCGGTGATGCATGGATGTCGCGTTAGAAGCGTATTCATGATTGTCAACGTAAATCAAAGCTACGTTCATAAATACCGAGTTTTACTAAAAAATCATATTTCAACTAAAATCTGTTCAAGGTAATTCATTGAGCAAACTATGATTTGAAAAAAAAGAAATCTTTTGTTTAATATATATTATTGTTCTAATTCACGTATATTTTTTTCTGTATTAATAACAAATTAAATTTGATGCAGTTGTATCACCTTTGACAGATAAAATATATTTTTCATTAATTTAGTTTCTTATTTTTTTCGTTTTTGTTAATTATTAAATTGCTTTTTATACAATATAATTACATTCTTTGGAATATTTTTTATTTATATAAATAGTAAGTTATTTAAAAAATTGATAAAAATAATATTTAACACAATTGCAATATCACAATTGGTTTAATCGATCTTACGTCTCGAAATGATCTGTTATGAAAATATCCGGAAAATATTTCTCACGTTACGGTAATGCGCTTCAAAACTACCAAGCCGATAAAACGGAGTCATGTAACATTTGTACATTTTTCTCGAAGTCATCGAATATTCTATCGTGTCGGTAGAATCATATTATTGGTTTTGCACAGCTGCATCTGTGATGTAAGGTCATGTTATTTGCTTGATTCGCAGTATGTATTTCCTTTGCCAGCAGTATGTTGAAAAATAAAACAATTTAATACTTTTCATACATGAACCAGCGATGTTAAACATGTCGCTTTTATACCTTGCGGCTTTGCAGGTTTTGTTTCGTAAAAGCATTTCTTTCTTATAATATATTTTATCGATATTATAGCTACGTGCAATATATGTATATGTGTGCGTGTGAACAAAAATATTATCTAAAAGATTTAAAAAGAAGAATATTATTCGGTGACAAATTTAAATTCAATGTTTGTTTTATATTTCTCTAGAAAATTCTAGAAACTTTTCATTTACAGAGTATAAAATATTTGATGACTTCGAGAAAAAAATAAACGTAACGTTTTATTTTTTTATGACTGATAATATAAAAAGAGGAGAAAAATATTTTATTGATTGATTATTTTATTTGAATGGTATATATATATATATATATATATATTCCTTCTTGTTAGGTGTATAATTGTTTTATGTTATTTGCATGAATTATGTAATTGTACTTTCTTGCATTCTTTGCTTCCTTAATATTCTCGCGTAGCTTTTGCGTACATTATAAATGTGCGCGTGAAATTATTCCCGTGACGAAACGAGTTAAGGAAAATCATGAAAACAACGGTGTCATGCGCGAACTTTACTTTAATTCGCAGAAACTCTTTAGTATTCAGAAGATACTCGTTGTAACGAAAGTTTTATCTTCGTTAAACCAGCACAATTCTCGCCAGTTGACAATTTTATTATATGTGACATAAATTAATTGTAATATTGTTTTTTTCTCGTTCCATTTTATCTATTGTAAGTTTAATATAAAAATTTTCCTTGAAACTTCATATAAAATTAAGTAAACATTAAATCTATAATATCTACCGAAAAATTTCCGTAAAAATTTTATCGCACTTATTGAAGTCTGAGTTAACTTTAAATGTGATTAAATTATTAGATAACATGCCTAGGTTTCTCACTTTTCATTTTATCTTTCTTGGATTTGCTAGCTTTTCTAGATAATAATATCGCAAAGATGATGGTAAGTTTATTCTCATAAATTAAGTTAAGAGGAATATAAATGAAAAAATAGTTAAATTTTAATTTTTATATAAATAAAACTGTAGAAATATAGAAAGCAAATAACGAAATATTGTTTTTATTTGTTTGATAATAAATATTAAATAAATTTAAAAAAATTTTATTAAATTTTTTATTAAAGAAATCGATTTTGAATTGTTCAAAAAAATTAATTAAATATATTAACGACACAATCACGGAATATAAATTACGATGGAACGCATATTGTTTTTATCATATCACAGGATTAAACTAAAGCTTCTCTCATATTGTTTAAAAATCTCCGATACATGTATGTATCGGAAAACTTGTGAGAAGTCAATAAACGTGGCTTGAGCACTTAATTAATTAAGATTAATTTTGATTATTTTATATAATTTCGAAAAGGGATATATTAAGTTTTTTTTGTTTATGTATTTTGACAATGGTTATTTATGATTTAACTGCGGATTCGACCTGGTAAGTCCTACGTAGTCACTCGGGCGACCGCCCAAGGCGTGCTTGTCTAAATATAGATTACGAATCCTAAGGTTTCCAAACTCGCTACCGTCGCGTGTCCCGGCTACATTGACAAGTAAGAAAAGTCAGTCTGCATCGGCTCGACAATGTTTGCCTTGAACTCATGCGCCCTAATCCCTTACGTTCGATATTTGTCTATTTTAATCGTACGCTGTAATTGTAGAACAAAATAAAAAAGCAGTTTTTCTACAAATCTATCTATGTATTTACACAGAAATGGTGTAAAAATATATTTTTAATTTTTAATTCTTTTTGAGATAAAAAAAATCTTAAGTAATGAGATATTATATAATTTATGCAATTCAATAAATTTAATTTAGTGACATTTTATTTTAAATTATTTTTCTTGTATTTCACTCAAAAATAAAAAATTTGTATCAAGGCATTAATTTTTATGAACATACTTTTGTATTTTTTTTTTTGTAATGAGTTTATTAAATATTTCTCATGATATTTCATAATATTCAGTTTGATATTTTCTTTTTTAATGCAGTACTAAAAATCAACTAATATATTAATTATTTATAATAATATACATTTAATATTTATTATTTTTCTGTCGAATAACAGTGTTTTTATTTGATTCAACTGATATATTTATTAGTTTTAATATATATATATGTATATATTATATATATATATATATATATATATATATATATATATATATATATAAATTTCCTAGCTTGTTTACATTGAAAAATATATTTATTCATATGGAAGATATATTTTCAAAAACCATATAAAAAAACAATAAAAAACTTGAATAACAATTGGCATAAAAAATTATTTTTTAAATAAATAAAAGGCGTGAAAAAGGAGAGAGATCGATAACATCACGTGCAATATCACGTGCACGAAATACGAGAAGGCGAGCATCAGGTGAGATCCCACCAGGACGAGTTTCATGGTCGCTATAAAAGTCCGTAGGAAACGTAAATCAAGGTCGAGGAATGGGCCCGGGGGGCTATAGGGTGCAGAAAAATTATTGCCTACCGGGATTATTGAGCTCAGGCGAAAGTTTGTGTGACCCGCAATTTCGGGTCGACTTTCACTCTTTTTTATACTTTCGATAGAGACGGGTAATGATCATACCTGCGATAAAAAAAGATTTGTTTATAAAATAGAGCAGTAAAATAGTATAATATAAAATTAATTGCATAATAAAAAGTTACTTAAGTAAAGCTGGCAATAAAAAAAGCCATGCCATATTTATTCAATTTTATTGACACATAAGTATTTGAGGACTTGGAAAAGATTTAATATTTTTATCCATATTTTTAGATTGTCAGAGAGAGAGAGAGAGAGAGAGAGAGAGAGAGAGAGAGAGAGAGAGAGAGAGAGAGAGAGAGAGAGAGAGAGAGAAATAGCAAAACGTAATTTTTTTTTAAGTAAATTTTATAAAAAATCTAATAATATAAAATTTGAATTTTATGTCTTTTTATATATTTTTTATTTTTAAGTTTATATAATTTAAAATTTAAAGATATTAAATTTAAGATATTAACAATCATTTTATTGTCACAAAATTTTAACCTTATACATTTCTTCTCCAATAATATTAGAATAAGATAAAATAGTAAATGGCAGGTTTTTTATGATAATGTTACGCAGGATATTGCGCGATCGATCATTTTAGCGAGAACATTTTTTTCTTCAAACGCGTGTCACGTCATTTGCAGAAGCTTTCCTTTACTTTGCCCCGTTACAAGCCAAAATTGCGTGCGACCCGAGAAATTCGCTGGAAAAAGGAACGATCTGTAGCTGTCGAGAGCGATCCATTACACTTCATTTTATCCTCGGTTCTATCGACGCTCTCCCTTTCCGCTTTAGCCTTCGTTTGATTTTTCGAGTAAGGCATGTCGGCAAAATAAATGATTGCCATTGTGCACAATATAATATTGTTTCTGTGTCTCCAATAATAATGTGATTCTCTCTCCATATCAATTTTTGTAGGGAGTGTCAAACAAAGACATTATTTTTCTTCCTGGAATTTTTGAATAATCGAGATAGAATAATATATCTTATAAAATTTTAGATAGGAACATAAAATTTTGAAAGTTAAATTTGGCAGCATGTTTATATAACTATTTGTTTTATCTCTGAATCCTCCAATAAATTCTATAAATCTTGAACTTTCAAGTTTCTCAAGGAACTCAATTCTTTGCTTTATTGCATCTGCAGGTTACACTCTGCTTGAATAAAAAATACATATATGTTGCGATAAGATAAAATTAGTGGGAAATAAATGGAAAATTCTGACATGCATAAAACAAATACATGAAAATCGATGTAAAAAGATGAGATGACATTTAGAAATGTCAGTAGGAAATATTTTGCGTATGAGGAATTATTGAAGCACAAAAAGATGCTCGAAATTGCTCGTCAGCAGAGGAACAGTTTGACAGAATATTTCAAACATCTTTAGATGTAGAATCACAATTTAAATAAAAGATTTACGATAGATTGCGAGCGAAAGAAATAAAAAATTTTTTATTTTTATCTGCTAAATATATACGCTATTGCTTATGCGTATATGATTTGGAGTAATATTTTATTTTAGATAGATGATGATAAGTGTTTTCTTTTCGAACGTTCCATTTTTATTTCTATCAAATTTTGAAAAATATTTCAATTTTTATAATTATAATAATATTAATGTTTTTATCACCTATAATACTATAATATAATTTTCATTAATATGGAAAAGCAACAGAAAAATATAAGCATCCTACTTCGGAAAAAAGCTTTCGTATCTCGTATCGTCGCCGCAATCCCAGCGGAATGCAAACGTTCAAGTACGTCGCAAACTCGTCATGAGAACAAGTTAAACAGATAGCTACGAGCTCGCGCGTATTTGTTCGACCGTGTGTTTACGCTATCCGATATACGGTAAATATGTAAATGGAGCTAGACTGTTAGAAACCTTGTGGGAAATGGTCAGCTATATAGGGAGTCACGTGTAGCCGTGGAAAAGTTTTACGGGCGGACATTCGCACAGCTGAGAAACGAGGACGGGATCGGGTACCTTTTACGGTTGAATTCTTCAAGCGCGCCGTGAATTATCCACATTCTCCTATTTCTCTCGCTGCGATGCGAATCCTCTTAACCCCGCGGGTGACAACGTTGGTTATACATAATTTCATCATGCTTTCTGAACATTTGGCCGGATCGTTTGGCTAAGCTGCCGCCGTTTTGTGTCGCTAACAATGCCCGTAACAATGTTTCGCGAAGGTATCTCTATTGCGCGAGGCATGTTCGCGTTTGGAATTAGACACAATATTTCGAGATAAATGAGATCACACGACAAGAATCTTTCTATTACGCGATGCATGATATTTGCTTGGAATTATTACGTGGAAATTGACTTTCGAGAAATTTTTCTAGAAACTCTAGAAAGTTTTCTAGAGTTTTCACTGAATGTTATAATATGTTATTGAAAAATTTAGGATTTTATTTATTAGAATTTATAAATTCTGGAATTTTTTTGCAATTCAACGATTTGTAAATATAGTTGCATTTTAAAATGTTAGAATATTTAATTTTTATCAAAATATAATATAATTTTAAATATTAATATATATAGAAATATTAAATATCAAAATTTTAATATAATTTTAAAAGAATTATATTCAAAAAAAAGATATATTACTAGAAGAATAAATAATTAAAAAATGTGCAAATTTCAGCAATGATTTTTAAGATTTGCGAATCAATATGTTATATTGTATATTATAGAGTTAGTAATTTAAAATGTTTTTTTTTATCTGTTTCAGCTACGGTGACATGGTTCCGAAAACGATTGCGGGAAAAATCGTCGGGGGTGTATGCTCCTTGAGCGGTGTCCTAGTGATCGCTTTACCGGTACCTGTTATCGTCAGTAATTTCAGCAGAATATATCATCAAAATCAGCGTGCTGACAAACGGAAGGCGCAGAGGGTGAGTACATTTTTTAATTTTTACATGTTATCTTTAAGAAATTTGCTTATAACTTATTAATAAATTTTAAATTATGATCATATATTGCTGTTTTTGATACATTTTGTATCAATTATAGTTTGTTATATATGTATATTTAATTATATTGTACTGACGTTAAAGAAAATTAATTAAATCCATTTAAACAATAATTTAAAAAACTATCTATAAAGAGAGTAGAAGATAGTACGCTAGACTGGTTTCGGCAACCATAAATCGGAATTACTGTGATAGGCAAAGTTATTATCGAAAGTTTGAACTTTAGTAGTACTCACGTTTAATTTCAAACTTGATATATAGAAATAATCTATATACAATTTTGATAATATCCAAATATCTACCATAGAAGTGAACAAAGACATCGCTTCAAGATTTCCTAAATAAACTATCTAGGACTTTATAGATTTATATTTATTCTTATATCTATATATTTATAATTGTCTGTTAATTTGCAGGCAGCTTTTTAATCTAATAAAAACCTAAATGCACTCTTTTCGTCAGTTCTATATAGAACATAGAAATAATTCTATGTAAACATAAACTAATCTTAATTTAATCGTTAGAATAACTAATATATTTTTTCAAATTTCAATATATATATAAAATTGAAATATTTATATTTATATAAGATTATTTATGTGTTCTACATAGAGTTTGCGAAAAGAATGCATTTGGATTTTATGAAATTAAAAAGCTGTAAATTAAGAGACAATTATAAATAATTAAACATTTTTTATTCTTTAATTTAAAACGAACTTTAACGTAATTTTAATTTTGCCTTTAATCTTGAGTTGTTAAGATAACGAATATTAAATTTTTTGAAAATTATAAAAACTTTAATAACTCCTAAAAAAAATTAATTTTAAATTTTATAAGAAACAGAGCTATGTGTATTTATATATCATCAATTCTAGAATACATCATATGTATTAAAAATGATATCTGCTTTAAAGAAATCATTCGTGAAGTGCATTTTGTTATTCATATGCAATAATTACTTTCGTAATAATTACTTTAGTAATCTTACAATATCACGGCATATAAATTAATATTTTACATACCGCACTTCTCGAAACGTTATCGTTTTCTTCTCACGTGTACAAGGCGCATCTACAAATAGCTGCGTTACTATTCATGCATTCGAGAAACGTACACTTTATTCTGGTATATTCTGGATATCGATATTGCTGAATGCAGTCTTCGAACTAGAAAACTCGCTTTGCTGGCTCAGAGCCGCTTCATAACAAAGTCGCTAAGGCAGAACACTAGAGCTTTTCTCCTATGTCCAAAAACAGAAATGGATTTCGATAAAAGAGAATTGATGCTGATGTTTATTTGATACAAATTGCAGTATAAATGTGGAATATAAAATATATATAATTTAAAATTCTAACAATGTTTATCTTAAATTTGTACCGTATAATACATTTTATTATTGTTGGTAATAAAATTGAAAATTTGCACGACACAACTTTCTCTATATCTCGCTTTTCCAATAAATATTAGAATATTAGATTTATATATATATATATATATATATATTAGATTCAAAATAAACTGCAATCTGTATTTATGACGAAACATATAACAGTAATATTTGCAATGCTAGCTAATTATTATTCTCGTAATATTTTTTTAAAATGATATCAAAAGTATCAGTCTACTAAAAATTTGCAACTTACGTAAGTTGACCTTCATACAACAATATCACGGATGACAACAATAGCAATGGACCGAACATATACATAAATTTCGCGACCGACATTCTCAAAGGCGAGGAACTCTCTCGTCGCCATTTTCGTATCCCCCCAATATCGACGTTTCGAAGATATTTCTTCCATTATAGGGAGGAAGTGGCGGTCCCAGTCGGGTCGCAGTCGATGACACGTTAGCTCGTTTCGCGTCGTCGTTTCCACAAGTCGGACGATTTATTCTCACCCACGTGTAGTCTGTAACTTTGTCCCCGTGGCACAGTTACGACTATTTAACCGAACATCATCGTTTCACAAATCGATGTCATCGGGAAAAAAATAGAACGAAATTACTCCGCATGGGAAAATTAAAATTTTTTTTATCTCTTTTATGTTTTGAGCAATTCTCCTTTCCCTCGAAAGCTCTGCATTCATCAAAAATTGAAAAAAGATTGAATTATGTATTTTCAATTAAAATTTAATAAGAAACAACTTATTAATTATAGTTGTTAATTTACGGAAAACAGACAAGATACAAATTCATAATTTTTTTTATAAATTTAAAGTTTCTCAAAACAAGTATCCTCCATAATCGAATCGCAATTACATTAAAGAAATTTTATATCCTATGTAAAATTATAGCTATTTGAATAATTTAATTTTTCCTCTTAATATGAAGCAGAAAACTTTTTCATGATATTTTAGAGTTAACTTCTTATAGCATCAAGAACAAACGCGGACGGTTCTCACACATTTGCTTCGCTCCCGTGACACGATTACCATTTTTAGCATCGACATTTCGGCAGCGCATCGATCGATCCATAAAAAGAATTCTGGCCGAATTCGCTTTGTTTCGAAAGAAAGAGAAGGAAAAAAATCACCGCGATCTTCGCGTGAGACGCTGCGTCTACTACTCATGGCCTCTCAGGCGGAATATCATTCTTTGCGCGATATTTTTACAAGAACTTGCAGACGAATGTGTAAGTGAGATTTATTCTGAAAGGCGAAAGTGATCTTTTAAATCTCTCTCGCGTACACGAACGAACGATTTATTTCCACACGTGTACGTTTATGCGTCTACTTTGCTCGCGCCGATACGCTTGGGACGATTTAAGCAGCATCGACGACGTGTCTGGATGGATCTCGCGGAGAAGAAAGATGGCATCATGGCTAGCCGAAAAGGAAGTCGGCTGCGATCTCCTAAATCTGTTCTGTACGCTCGATTTCGCAAAAATGCACCATGTTACAAATAGAAAGGATTTATGTCACAGTTATAAATCGAATGACATAATTCATTTTGACTTGCGAAATTATATCATTAAGCGAAATTTTTTAGAAAGTAGTTTCTTGAACATTAAGAATTACACGCAATTAAACTTGTAGAAAGAAGAAAAAATTAATAATTCTATTTTATATCATTACATTTTTTAAATATTACTATTTTATATAATTTATTATATTTTATTTTCTATTATAGAAGCTTATTTTGATTGAGAATATTTTTAATTTCATAAAAACGAATTTTTGAAAATGTTTCGTTAATACAATTTTACGTATATTTATCATAAAAATCATAAATAAATGTATTTGTTAATGATTACAAAATAATAATTATGAATAATAGTTTATAAATGAAATGGAAAATTTGATTGTATTATTTTTATATTTCATTCAAGATTAAGATTTTTATTTGAATTTATTTATTAATATATTTACATAATTTTATTTTTCTTTTGCTTTCTATTTTTGCAATTTCAATTTATTTTGTAATTTTTTGAATTATTTTGCAAAATTACAACGTTTTGGATCGCTTGGATTCGCGAAGGTCGGTTCGCTGATGCCGCGCAGATCTGCATTGCAGATGCAGTCGCATCTACATATGCATGGACACGTTTGTTCTGATTCTCACTCTCGGACAGCGATGGATCTTTCGTCAAGTTTCTTTCCTACGCCTTATCGACATTGGAACTTTTGTATTGTTAGTTCTCGTGACGCTTTCTGGAGTTTGGTGTTGCGCGATGCATTTCGTACGTCATAGTAGAATCTTAAACACCATATAGGGTGTTTTAATGTTATTGAGATATTTTGAAAATCGAGTCTCTTCGTAGAATTTGATACACAGATTCTACAATATTTTTTTAAAAGATTTTTCCTTCGTTGAACTCATACTCAACTCTTATCTGAAATCTTTGTAGATTTTGCTGCCGTGAAAAATGCGAACTATGAGTCTCACAAGATCAATTAAATCTAAGAATTACAAATTCTGAATTGTTCTTAGAGTTTAGAAGAACTAACAAGGTCGAAGGAAGTATAACTATTCAAGCGAATCACCGGCACTATTCTGGTTATTTCCATAATTCGGGGCGTTTCACAATTGTTCATTGCGTATTCCAATGCGCTGTGATTTTCAGTCTTTGCAATTATTCTCACTACATATGAAATAGCGGTAACGAACCAATGATAGCAGCTGGTAATCATACTCAATTCTTAAAATTTAATGAATGTGAAAATCTGTGGAAATAACAGTCACTAATAATTTTGCCAATCATACATTTTGAATATCATATAAAAGGCAAAATTTTTAATATAATACGAATGTTAGGTCAATCACGAGAGATTATGTTACACCTGGTAGAAATTTTGGCCGCTTCAAGAAGAGAATCTTTCTTGTCCTTCTGCCCTATTGCAGGTTTAATATAAAGTCATTCATGCCCCGCATATTGCATGATCTGCCGATCGAACATGGACTATCGTAATGCCTGTGTGATTTATGGCCGCCATGGCTGCTATCGATATACCTACATTGTCAGTAAACGCTACTGTGAACTTTGCATCTGCATTTAATGTCACGTCCGGCGTTAACGGGCAAACAGGGCTCTAGATCGATTTTCCGCCCTGACCGTCGCGCAAACAGCGACACGAATCTCCGTTTAACGTCGGTTACCGTCCGTTGCATCGATTCTTCTTGCTATGTGTTTGTCTATTCAGCACATGCTATATTGCGCGATAATAACGATATCATTTTTAGAAGCGTTAAGATGGAGACGATCTCTTTTCTCTTCAGTCGTGGAGTTTACTTTGATTAACGAGTGAATTCATCGATTTTGATTAAAATTGTTTTGCGGTCATTATAGATCCAGGCACATGCACATTTTATAAAAGTTTATACAATTTTTTTATATATTTTGAAAAGTGCGTCAAATAACTGTATGAGCATTTTTTTTGATAATAACTGTTCATAAACAAATTTTCATTAAAATCGATGAGTCAACACATGTGAAATCCATTTGTAAGTGCTTTATATGTTTATACCAGAATTCTTTCGACCGAGAAGTTAAGTGAATCGATGACAGCGCACATAAACAAAACATCAATAACAGACAAAATTTTTTTGAAGTATAATAAAATGTGCAAAAATAAGCTTAACGCTTTATCCGAAACTTACAGTTAATATTTTGGAATTTAATGTTATACACTTGTCAGATTTTATTTTAAGATAGTTGCAATTTTCAACTTTACATTTATCTACTTTATAAAAAATATTTAATTCATAAACTATTTGTTAGGTAATTTTTATTTATACATATAAAAAGTCTTCGCTTTTTATCTTTTTCACAACATATATGAGTTATAAAAAACTTGACTGTTTTATATATGTCAAGTTTTATTTCATGTCAAATTGGTCACATGTTTCTGTGTTTATTTAAGCTGTTAGATTTATCGCGCTTGTTGATCGCTGATAATTTTGTCGTATTTATCAAAATAATAACAGCTGATTACATTTATTTAATTGAATAATCCTGGATTATATGGAACATCAAAATTTAGTTAATTTATTGAATAACATTCATGCTAATAAAGTACCTTGCAGTCATACAATTCAGTAAAGATGTCAAAAGCGTGAATGTTATCACTTTTCTAGTCACAAGTTATATTTATTATTAATGTCAAATTATATTATAATAGTTATGAAATTTATCAGTTATATATATTGTTAGATTTAATAATTTTTAAAAATATTATTAATTCATAAAGTAGGTGAAATTCGCCAACAAGTTTCTCAGATAAATATGCATTATTTATGAAATAAAATGAATTGTTAAAGATTACGAAGGAGAAATTTAAATTTATTTTAAATAGAAATTTTTATGGTCAATTCACATTACTGACTTAGAGATGAAGGCTATAATAAAGTTGTGCAAGCTCATTGAAAGTCAAAGTTTGTTTTATTACAAATAGCTTGCTAAGCAATGAAACAGCTTAGTTGTATAAATACACTTTCGAACAGTCATTTACCTTTAACAGTTAACTTTACATATAGAATTGATTCCGACAGTGGTGCCTGAGGGAAAAACGATGAAAACTCGTAAAGCCTATTTCAACTTTTGCACGTGATTTTTAATGTCGCGCCAATTAACAGCGGAAACTTTGCAAATTATCTTAACGTGAAACAAAAATTGTGAAATTGTCACTTTTATTTTGTGACATACATGTAACATGCAACTAATCTTCATATATTTATATATATTTATATTTATATTTAGATATATCTATAATAAGAGTCACACATGTATTTCTATTGGTTTTAGTATAATATAATTGAAAACTTAACAGAAGACCTTTTATTAGTTTTAATAAACGAATTTAATAGAATATATAGTCATAATTTTTAAAATTTCTCTGTTTTTATATTCTCAATTTAAAATCGATTTTTTCTTAATGCACATTTTTTTGTTATCTAATTTTCTATTTTTACTATCTCTATATTTATCTATCTTTTTGCAATGTACAAATAAATTTAACCTATGACACCAAAAATTTCTTTCCCAATTTTGTACTTACAATTGTAACATTCTTATCTTATTTTTTTATGTTTTGCAATTGAAACTATTTTGTGTCGTAGTTACATTATTTCCAGTTTATATTTATTTTTTTAATACTTGAGTCAGTCTTATTATTTTTTGATACGTAAAGTTTTGATAAATCGGTATTTCTACTTTATGATGATACACAAGTTGAGCGTTTGTTTATAAGCGACGTAAATAAGATGGCGAGTATCTCTATTATCTCTTGCTAGATTTTTCCCTCAAAGTGACCACTGACTCACGACCCTCCTTCTTTCGTCCCCTAAGAAGTAGACATGCAGTTAGAAAAGACGTGAAAAGAAAACGAAAATGTATGGAGCATCAAACGTGCTAAGGATTCGTTCCAAAAATAGATGAGAAGGATGCCCGCGAAAATCTTGACAAAGCGAGGTTGGCAAACCGAGAATTATTAGCGGCAACACATTAATTTTTTAGGCTGCAATTTAACTAGAAAACGCTAATTAAAAAGAGTTGTGGATAAATTGAAAACTATCGGAGATATATAACGACATTGGCTTTAAATTATCAACTTTTCATTGCTTATATCCAAACATAACATTTTCCGTGAAATACTTTTCTGCTTTTAATATATATATATATATATATATATATATATATATATATATAGAGAGAGAGAGAGAGATACTGGTTTTTTAAAATTTTTATTTTTTAAACTTAGATATGTCAAAAGAAATGTCAAAGTTATTTTCCTTTGCTACAAACTTGTTAAATTTTATCAAAAGAAAGATTTATTGGTCAAATGTCGATTTTATCACATCTCGAATTTAATATCTTTATATGTTCGGAACTTTGCTCAAATATACTTGTCATCTCGAGGTTTATGGTAATACTATTATCGACAAAGTTTGGAGTTGACGAATAAAACAGGTTCAAATTTAAACCTGATAGATTTAAGTAAACTTTATATAAATAATTTATTTGAATAGAGCTTATTGTTAATGTTTTATTAGAGAGTGATTATTTAAAAATATATTTCTATCTCTAATTTTGCAGTTAAATAATGTAACAATTTTATAATATAGACGATTGTAGTAAGTAAATTAATAGAATCTATTTACTTGAATTATCAAAAAATTTAAATTTTTATTTAAATTATTTATATTAAAATGCATCCTGATATTTAAATCTTTACTCTCAGGCTATCATATATTCATCAAATTTACAAGAATATCTTTCGATGATTTCGCAGACCAATTTTGTGATTTGTTCTCAATCGAGTCGATTGTGATATGAAACAATAACATAAAAATAATCGCCACATTTCAATTGCATGAGTTTTCACAGAACAGATTTTATTTTTCTTTTCTCGACAAAGAGAAAGAGATTTTCTGTCGATCGGCGATTCTTCTGATTCATTCGCGACGTGCGATTAAATCATTGACGTCATTGGCCGGCTGTCGAAGTTTATTGCGCCGCTTCTTTTTCATTAAATAAACAGCCGCGCGTGGCTGCAGCAACAGCAATCGGCGCGGTTGCGGTTATTCTTAACGCTACAAACAGTTCCGAACAGTTCGTGTAGGTGTGTTAATCAAGATTGCTTCGTTCAATCAATCACCAAAGAAAAACAAAGCTATAGGTTTTGTCTTTTTTTTTTTAATTTCTTGATCAAGATGAAAGGAGGAATTTCTTTTATCTTTTTTTATCAGCAAAAGCATCGAAATTAAAATTAAATATTTGTTTGACCACTATCAAAAAGTGAAAACTGGATTTTTGAAATAGTATCAAAATCGAATTGATAAACGTTACTATAAAGAAATTACAGATCATATAGTTTAGACTTATATATCTTTCAAAAACATGTGTCAAAAGTTTCTTTTAATTTATTAAAGTCTTTTTTTTTTTTTTTTTCAAAAATTGCATTAAAATTAAATAAAGATTAAATATTAGATTGCTTGAGTATTTCTTTGCTTTTTCATATTACTCATAAAATTTATATTGCTCGTAAATCATTATGAATTTTAATGTGCGGGCGTTGATTAGCCCGAATTATGTATTTTATTAAAGACATTTAGCTACGGCTGCAGTTGTAGAGATTCTCGAACTTTATAATGTACTGCGTCCCTGGAAAATCCGATATTAATTTTTTGCGAATAGCAGTAATAGTGCCAAGTAACGCTAAGAATATAATGACAACGATGCTGTAGTATCTCTCTTTTTGCAAAAAACGATATCAAGTAGACAAAACCGCGATTGATGCATAAAGAAGTAAGTACGTAAGGCAATCATGAATAATCCCATGTAATAAACGAAAGTTGATTTTTTATAATTATACTCAGGATGTCTGCTCTCTAAAAAAGAACATAGAAAACCTAGAATTCACAGGAATTTCTTTTGTATCTGTATACAAATTAGGGAAGTCTCATGGAATTTTATTGGAATTCTAGGAATTTTTTTGAAAATCTCATCCCTTTTCGAGAATTGTTTTCGTATTGTAAATAGTCAGTTGTTTATGTGAAAGTGGCGTCTCATTTCGTAGAAACTCATTCATTATTGAGAATTTTGACTTTATTTTTAAGAATTCTAGAATAATTCTTGATAGATTAAACAAATCGTGGCAGCCATTAAAATAATGGCCCAAGAAAAAAATCGGAATAAATTGAGAGATCCAGGTTCATGGTGCGTCTCACTTTATCCTTCGCCGTATTTTTAGCATTTTTGCCAGATTTTAAGCGGTTGAGGATGCTGCAATCGTTGTTCTATGTATAAAAATTATTAGAATATTATCGCTTGAGACGCTAGACATAAATGAGATTCCGTGTTATACTGGTGATCTAATTTGTTTAATAAATATTTTAATAATTTTGCATACCTAGAATTCTATTTAGAAAGTATAAATAATTGCAGAACGACAAAAAATAATACGAAATCTCATTTAAAGTTGATAGAACAGTACAATTAACGTTTCTAGCGGTAATACTTGTATGTTTAGTGTCTCGGCCAATCTAATTTGTTTAATAAATATATTCTAGTAATTTTTATGCATAAAATCCTCTCTGGAAATTAAAAGTAATTGCAGACCTGAAAAATAACATAAGAATAAATCTCATTAAAGTTGATAGAACTATTGAAATATGACCAACGTCTCATCTCGATATTTATACGTTTGGCGTTTTGGCAATCTAATTTATTTTAATAAATTTATTTATTAATAAATATTCTAATAATTTTGATGTATAGAACTCTCTCTCTCTCTTTCTCTCTCTTTTTTTCTCTCTCTAGAAATTAAAAATGATTGCAGAATAATACTAAATCTCATTAATCGATAGAACTATCGAACTATCAAAATATGACCAGTTTAATTTAGTAATTTAATTTATTTAATTAATAGTCTAATAATTTTTACGCATAGAATTTTTTATAGAAAAATATTTTAAAAATCGTCGGCAAGAAAAGTGAGACGCAGCATGAATTTGGTATTTCAGTTTGTTCTACGCAATTTTTTGATTTATTTGTTACAACCATTTGTTTATTTTGGGAAGAACGATTAAAGAACTATTAAAAATAATTAAAAATAATATTCTAAAACTATTAAAAATAAAGCCAAAACTCTGAACAATTAGTAAGTTTCCACGAAGTGAGACGTCAGCTTTATACACACCAGTCAGCGAGTTAAACAAATTATGCGTTTAAAATATATTATAACTATATATATTTATAATTATATTTAAATATAATTATAAATATTAAATTTATTAATTATAAATATACATATATTTTTTTTGTTTGTTTATATATTCAATGTCTTTACATAATATTGAATATGAAGTACATATTCTTTATAATTTTTAGTGATAAAGAAATGAAAATTTTATGCAAGTAAAAAATGCTTATTTTATGAAAATTATTCAATTTTTTAGTACATTACAAATCTAACACTTGAAACTTAAAAGAATCTGTATTTTTCCTTCGTATGAATGAAAGCGTAGAAAACGTATATAATAAAAAAATTTATTTTAGAGAAAAATTATATTAAAAAATCTTGAAAATATTCTCTTTACTTAGAATTTTGAACAAAAATACTAAGAAAATCAGGAACTTTTTTACAAGATTTGAGTAGACATTCTGTATATTTCATTTTTAATGCCGATAAAAATATGCATAAGCCTGCTTTTTAAGATAGCATATTTCGATGATTCAATTTATATTAATTTCTTTCTTCTAGGTCATACTTTTTTGTTCCTCTGTCCCTCTGGTCACATATGAGTCACAATACGTTGTCGCACTTTTAGGTGTCTCATAAGTGCTTGAATTTTTTGATATACTCTATTGTTAAAATATTGATAGTCAAAATGACTGTATGATCTTTAATACACATTAGTGTGTTTGAATATGTGGGTATTTTAATACACAATAAGATAATATGTAGAGTTCATTAAAATCATATTTCTTTAATTTCGCTTACTTATTGTTGATGAAAATTTATGTATAAAAACTTTTTAATAGTACATGATTCACACAAGAGGCAGTCTTTGTTAACGCGCCTACGGGTTAGTCTATTAAACTTGTTTTACGAGCATTAAGAATGATAATACACGAATCCTAGGATAAATAATCTCTCTATTCTTTTAACTTTTTAACAATCGCGTGCATATACGGCGCACACGAATTTCATAATAAGGTTAATTCTTTTGTAAATTGCTTTCATGTAATCCATTTTTATTTTACGGTTAAAGGACCACAGAACATTCTACAAAGAGTATTGGTATTCAAAGTTGTTGTTTATATATTTAGCAAAACAATCTGTTTTTAAAATTATATATTTGTAACATCCTTATTTATTTACATAATAACTTTATTAATCTTTTGATTGCTAAATTATTTTAAAATATTGTTATTACTTATGATTATTATTCATTTGTTAGGATTTATTTTTTTGTCAAAATTTTATTTATTGAATTTATAGAAGATAGTTTATTTGCACATATTTTTTAAAAAAAGCTCTAGAAAATTTTCCAAACACTAATATACAACATAATGTAAAATAAACGAAATGATTATATCTAGCTATGTATATTCTAATTGATATTGGAATTATTGGTATATATTATTTTATTATGTCAAATGTCAATTTATCCATTAATATGTAATGTTTATAATCCATTTCAAATGTTTAATATAAAACATACATTTGTGCTTAATATAATTTAACTGTCATTTAATTTATGCGAAGGAAAAATTAAGATTTTATTCTTATTCGTTAATTTGATTTTGTTTTATGTATGTATATATTATCCACGTGCGACAGTTACGATTGATTTTCATAACGAAATATAGCAGCAACAGTTATTTGATCTTTCGTGTAGATAAAACCTTTACACGATTTTCATATCGACATGTTGGAACTTGTGATGCAGTGATACAAATAACGAGAAAATGGCAGCATCATAAAATAAATAAATGTGTGGAAATAAAATTTAATGTTATGATATGCACATTCATTGATTTAATTTTATTTACAAACTGCATAAATTATTATGATATAATTAACGAAGCATCTTGGTGACAAACATATGACTTTTGTAATGAGTCTCAAAAAATATTAATTATTAATTAATTAAGTACTTTATTAATTATATATTCATTTTTATGATCAAAAAGTTATAAAGATAAGATCCAGGAAAAGCTACAACGGAATATAGAAAAATAGGAAACAAAAACGGAAAATAAGAATAAGAGCACTTTTTAGCTTTTTTGGCGAAATAAAATTCTAAAATAACAATGTTCGTTTGATTGTCTTCTAAAATTTATGAAAATAAGAGTAAGAAAATAAGAATAATCTTGCGCTTATTTTTATTTTCTTATTCTTATTTTTTTCCATTATTAGAAGCTTGCGCTTATTCTTATTTTCTTATTCTTATGTTTATTAGATGGCAATCAAACGAATATTGTTATTTTAGAGTTTTATTTGCCTCGCCAAAAAAAAAGCTAAAAAGTGCGACGATGACGCGCTTATGCAATACTTCCCGACGCGCCCAATAATGCAAATGCACCGATTAGCTATTCGCCGAGCTGGTTATTATATAAGCGGCAGTTGAAAACGAAAAGCCCAACAAGAAATTTGGGACGACGCTTACAGCCGACGATGTGAATTATCGCGGAGCTTCCGCTTGTCGCGGCTTTAATTAATTGCGAATGCTATGTAGGTTGTAATTAACGCACTATTGCGGATATTAATGCAAATAGTAATCACCAATAACTGGACCGACTAACGGATGTACGCGATGTAAATAACTGACCTTAATTTTTCGATGAATCGCGCGGGAATTTTTAATAAATAGAACCTTGGCTTGCCAATGAATAATCTTTAATAGATCGTGAATGAAACTTATCAATGTTTATTGAAATTAAAAAACACGCGTAAATTTTTATAAATATTATATATTAATAAGTATATATTACACTTTTTAACATATTTTTTAAGAATTATAATTTGATGTAAAAATTTACTATATTCTTTATTTATATATTTATTGATTTTTATTTAAAAACATCACAAAATATTGTTAATAAATAAAAACAATATATCTCTTTTGCGTAAAATTATATGTGTAAATTGTTATTATCAACGAAATAATTGGAATACAAATATTGGTACTTGCAATTCTGTCGTAATATTTTTTTATTAAATATTTAATGTATGTGTATTGCGTTATATCAGAATTTAATCATGAATAATTTAAGAAAAATTAAAATTATATAATAAAAGTACATATTTGATGACACAATCTAATATTAAGGAGAGAATATTTACATGCATATATAATTAAATCAATAGTGTTTAAACTATTATTATTGTATATGATTTTTGTAATCGTTTAGATTCTATTTCTATTTATTAGAAATTTTAATTATAAAATATTTATTATTAATTAAATTATTATTAACTCTAATAATAATAAATTACCAATTGCTAATACTATTGAAATTAATTGAACTGAAAGTTCAAGAAACTCCAAGCAAAAGAAATGAGTGTATGAATGAATATTTAACATAATACTTAGATCTTTTAATATTTTTTTTCCTAATCGAACTAATATAAAGTAACGTGATATTTTAATCATATATTAATTATTTTGATATATTAACGATTAATTGAAACAATTTTATAATTTTATGTAAAAACTACTTTGCACAGCTCTATCGGTTAGCGACTCTTCGACGATTTGAACTTCCGAATTCAGTTAAGTAATAAAAGCCAACGTGAACACAATACGGATACACGCGATGATCTTTGCGTGATATTCGACAATTAATTTTAGCTGCCGACGATAAGGGGAAAGGGTATAACGCAATCGGTAACGATCGTGAACTCTCGCCCACGGCTTATCCATCTAAGTTAATTAGGCGAATGCCATGAAATAACGCGGGTCACGGACAAGAGGTTGGTCGGCCCTAAGCTTTCGTGTTTTTTCAAGAAAGCCCACAAGCTCGCGATACGCTATGCAAGACCTACTTCCTGAAAAGGGTATAAGTAGTTTTCAGAATTACATTTTTTTTTTTTTAAAGAAGAGAGACGATGAGGATCCTTCTGAGATTTCACCGGTAGAAAGATTTCGACAGATATCAATGAGTGTGTATCGCGAATCTCGCAAAACAAAATTTTCTTAAGAGAGAAGTGGTATCTGACGTTTATGTAAACATCTGATAATTTTTGCGAATCGCGTATTCGACTGTATTATTCTTTTTAGAGATGTGCATATTTACAGTTATATACAAGCTTCTGCGTATCGTCCATTTTTACATTCCTGCAACGTTCTTTCGACATTCGCTTAAGTGTAATTTATTTTCCGATAGCTTTCGGATTTGTTTTCTCGCAGTTTTAAATTAGAAATCGCTAGGTTTGGAGAAATTAATTGGTCGAACGTTTGATTAAAACAGAGGAACTAACATTTGTTGTTACAGTTTCCGGCGACACAGTTTTCTGGTAATTGCGCGGAGGGATTGTTATACACTTTTTTAATCACTCTGTCTACAGTGTCGCGCGACTGTGCAATATTGTTCTCGTCGCTTTTGTTTTCTGCGCACGCGTCTATTTAGCGACTACCTATTCGAATATTCGATTGTGTCCGCCTTGGTCTGTGAAACCGCTGCGAGCTGTAGATACGTTTCAGTCAAACTTCTACTTTCTCTCGTTTCACGAGCGATACCGTACCGGCGGGTTGAATGCATTCACGAATCTATGTAACTTCCGTCGGCGACGCGCTGCCAGACGCTGATAACCCTTTCGCGGTCCCGAAATGTAAAAGCCTCTTCGGAAAGACACGTTTACAATATAACAACGATAAGAAAATTAAGTGACTTTATATGGCAGAATATCTTTTATAGGCATTCACCGTTACATTGGGTGCCCAAGAAAAAAAAATTGTTGCTCTTCTTCTTCTATGAATTCTTCTTTTACTTGGAAGATGAATAATATTTTGTTTAAAATTTGATTAGAAACAATGTGACAGTATTATCTCTTTTTATTATATATACGCGCGTTTTTATATATTTTTTTTCTCCATATAATATTTATGTTAATATTAAATATGTATATACAGTACCGGCCAAAAATATATCACTTTTAGGATTTTTAAGCATAAATTTAATTTAATTTACTTACTTACAAAATTAATTTTTTATATTATTAAAATTAAGTTTTTATATTATTTTATGAAAAATATTTTATTCGGTAAGTTGTATTTACTATCAAAACATATATTATGATATTATAAATATCCATGCTTTTTGAATAAAATTATACTCAAAAATACTAAAGGTGATATATTTTTGGCTGGTACTGTATAATATTATGTAAGATCACACGGTAGAGTACTTTTTTATCTTTTATAATGTGAAAATTGATGCACGATATTTTGGAAGTCAAAATGTGTTGTTATAATAAATTACTTAATACACAAATACAATCCTTGCATAATATACATCGAGGTAGATACCTGTTGTTGCTTAGAACTACAAGCAAGAACTGCAGCAAGTTTATATGCAAATGGTTATTATTAAGCGGCTAATTTGTTATATAAAGTTTGTCAAGCGTGCAATTCGAAATATATTTGACACAGTATGTATGTCAATATGTATTATTTGTGAAGTTGGTGCAACATTTCGCCGTCTATTTTAGCGATTGCAATTTATGCGATCTAAATTTAACTGCATCATCAGATTGAATAACACATTAATTAATTCAAATTAATTTTTTGCTTTAAATATGATTAATTTTATCTGCTCAAAAAGAGAGCATTCGCGATGAAATTGTACGTACGACATAAAATGAAATGATATATAAATATACTTAAACTTTATTGAAACCGATGATTAGTAGCGAATGCTGGAAGCATCGAATAAATTCGACATATCAAATAAATTTGAGACATTTTGCGTCGCGACGTCGCGGTTTATCGTACGTGAAATAACATTGCTATGAATTTCCTCGCTTATACTGGGCATCTAGAAAGCTCGATTTCGCTCGCTTTACGACGGTTTCATTGCGGTGCCATAAAGACGCGTTTGGTCACAGCTGACGATGATCTGACAATTGTCAGATCGCGCTCTACCCTCACGATGGTCGTCATCATCGCCACGTGACAGTAAAGTACAGTTCAGTCATGGTTGATGTATTCGAGTATGGCATACTGATGTTTCGCAGATGCCTCGATCTGTAACGGCGTAAACATCCGCGAGTGTCGAGCGAATACACGTCGCGGAAACTCGCTGTACTTCTGGCCCGAATTGCACCGCGCGAAAATATACCGAGGCAAACGTAAATCGGCAACCAGGCTTCTGTTCCATGAAGGCGACCTTGTTTGCAACTTTGCTTGCATCCTTGGCACTCTTATCGCAAATTTGCGATAAGCCAAGAGTTTCATAATCTCAGTGCGGTTTTAGTGGCTGTTTGAAATTTGTTAGGGCACAGACAGCGAAATTAAACTTATGTAACTCTCTATTACACAGTTTATTTACTGCAAATTTGTTTGTCTAATTCCAAGTATTAGATATTTGAAAATAAGAGATAAAATTTGAATAAGTGGTTTCTTCCCCAAGTAATTTTGCTATGAGTATATGTAGCTTGATGCTATATAAATTTATTTTTAACTTTAATTGCACGAAATATTTACGTTCTACTGACCATGATATTTTGAAAATAACAAAAATGATACGATCTCTAGTGCTAATATTTTCATCAACGTATATTAATTAATGTGACTTTGATATAAATGCAAGTACAAAGTGATGTAAATGCAAAATAACTGTGTTATAATATTAAAATATTGTTCATATTTTATTTAATGTGTGTGTGACATTTTATTTAAAAAAGTATTTTATAAAAAATTAATATTAATTTGTTATTAATTTTATATGTGAAAAATAACATACGCATTTACAAAAATAATCTAAAGATCGGAAAAAATAAATTTCTTTAGAAGAGAAAAGTTTTAACTTCCCGTGTCTATATACTTTTTATCGATTGAAATCTTCCAACCCTCTAGTTGCTGCAACACGTGCTCCTACCCCTTTTTTAACAAAAATAGAACCGATGGAAACACACACTGAGCCTCCTCACCTTTCAATCTCTAATCAGCCGATTAACGGTTACTATCGATATCGTTCACAAAAATATACACATCAGCGTATCCGGAAAATCTCGCAAGAAAATAGATATATTTTAACTCGTTATATGTATTTTCATAATGATTACGCACGGTAATTCGAGATACGGACATTGAATTAGCGCCTATTGCCGTCTGTCGCAATTTCCGCAATTGCATAGCACAAGTTGCGAAAGTTACAAAATTAGCACGATCGATATGCTACTGCTCGGACGCCGTTAATCCTCGTTTGCGGCCGGAAAAGAGTCCCTCGAAAGTTTATTCGTGGTATAATATCACATAAAACCACAGAAAATCCAATATTATTCTAATATTATATCGAAACTTTGCTGACATTGTATTCAAAAGTATGTTTAATGCTCAGCTTATGTTTTAATTAAATATCATACGTTATGGATTTTACGTTATTTATTTTTTGAAAAATAAAATTTTACTTACTTCTATTTATTGTTATATACGTATTATTAGTATATATGAATCATCTGACAATTTATCGCACCGTATATATATATAGTAATAGATTCATTCATATTTAAAATAAAATTATTTTAAATATTTATTTCTATGTTTTGCGTAATAAGTTTTCAAGTTGAAAATTTTCATTCTGTTATTCTTATAAAATTTCTTATTTTTTTTAGAATCTTTTAATATTATATGCTGATTAAGAAGAAAAAAGATATTTGGCAGAGAAGGGATTAAATAGATCCAATATCTGCATAGTAAAAATTAATTGCTCATATAAAGTTCTAAAAAAAAATTCGCTTATTAAATTATAATACTTTTTTTTATTTAAAGAATTTGAAACCAATTTTTTGTTTATAATAATCATAATAATATGATAATTTTTTTATTAAGAGAATAGCAGAAAATTAATCGTTAAGATTATTAAAGACAGATTATTACGGATCTAGGAGTTTTTATTGATTAAGAAGTGCGAACAAAATTCTTTTTATTAAAATTAATTTACTATGTTACTTGTTAAATTAATTTATTTTGAAATTTTAGAAATATTTTATTATAATATATGAATTAAGATATTGTTACATACATAATAAAGGTAATAAAATGAAGTGTTAAAATGTTACGAGAGAAGATAGTATTTATTTAAATTTCTGCTACAAAAAAATGTTCATAATAAAATACTTTGATAGTAAACTTTTTTATATTTTTAGAACTAATTTTTTAGCAGATATTAAGAAAGTAAACTTGTAAAAAAGACGGCATTTAAAGATAGTATAAATGTCTTCTTATAACTTTAAAGTACATTATTAACAATAAGAAAAAAATCATATAAGAATTAAGCAACACTGGTTAAGGAAATTATTTGCGTTCACTGGTTGCGCGCAGATTTCTTGCTGCATAAAATAGCGCTATGATTGTTGCAGGTCAACCGTAAGAAAAAATAAAAGTTAATCATGTAGTTGTATACAGCGTCAATAAGGTTGCATAAGGTCGTTTATTTATAAAGATGCTTAGAAAAATACAGGGCGAAAAGAACTACGTTTATTTATAGTTCCTTCTTTGTCCGGGATTATAAATAAATGATTTGAAGTATTTCAACTGCTAGTAATGTTATTCGCTATAACTTAAAATTTACGAGGTTCATAAACTTTTATTTTGCATTCTGCTTGCATGATTCAACTTTATTATAAATGAAGAAGTACATAAATGTGAAAGATATACATACATATATGTACACACACGTTTGTCATATTTTTTTTGTAGATTATAACATATGCCATTAAAGTTATAAAATTGAACAAATTACACTATACAATGCATAACAGTGAAGTTATATTATACAATGTTGGTCCGTAAAATAATAATAAAAATCCAACTTATATATACCTAACATATAAATATAAATATATATATATATATATATATATATACAATATATATATGCGAGTACTCGTATGTAAATATATAAGGCAAGTATTCAAAACAATTCATATTTAAAACATTAATTACTATTCATAATGGAATATTTTATTTATTCTTATAAATATTTAATTAAATAGGATAATATGTGTTACAAATATGTCGCTGTATTGATTACTCGTACGATATATTTTGACCAAATAAATCACGCAAAATATGCATTATTAATAAATCATCAATGTTTATACATTGAATTTTTCCTACATAATTAAGAATATTAAAATACATAACTGATATTACATACATATGTGTAAACATGTTAAATACTGTACTAATTAATTAAATGCGTCATAATATTGTTCGAATCAGAATCGACTCATCCTGTATTACAGGATACTGCTTATCGAGTACAAATATTTCGTTATAAGACACAATAATCGCAGGAATCAATTAAAGCTCCAGACGTACATAATCGTTGCAATTCTAATAAATAATCGTACGAAATAAGTATGCTTGGCCTATTATCACGATCATATTTCAAGAGATAGGATGATGACGTCTTACACTATTACCTCTCTAGTCTTATTGCGCAAACTGATAACGAGATGTAAAGAAAATATCATACAAAATCCATAAGCATAAATGTAACCGTAAGCATCAACCAATATGCATCCGTTAAATCCGTAATATTTCAACGGTCCGCTCGTTATTGGTTGAGTCTTATGGTTACGTTTATGCTTATAGTTATGGATTTTGTGTGATCTTACGGTTACGGACTTTGTGTAGTATAGCCTTAAGCCTTGGAAACGTAAGCGTGGAATGTAAACACGGAACGTAAGCGTGGAATGTAAACATAGGACGTAAGTGTGCTCTTGTTGACATTGGGCCGTGGCCTTGTCATTTGCACGGCGACAGCTCGAACGAACAGACAATGGTCTGAGCGGCTCCGTGTGTCGCAGTATTACTTTTTACGTATGTCAAGTTGGCCCTATCAAACATTTTAAAAAATTATTAGAGTTCTGATTAGCCGCCTAAAAGCTCTCTATCAGTTTTATAAATAGTTCCGTCGTATAAAGCATCGAAAATAATACTTGAAAGTACGGGAGCTTTCATATTTTTTAGCAACTTTAAGACGGTATAACTGATGTGGTTTTACTTTATATAATTTTTACTTTCTTTTTTATTTTTTTTTTATTATATTTTTTAAGTTTTCTTTTTTAACTAATTTTATTTTTAATTTACTGTAAAATTAATTACATATTTATTGTGTTACCTCTAATTATTATATAACATATCTCTTATATACATATTATTATATTTTTCTCAATTTTTTATTCTTTCTCTTTTGTTTTTTTATTTTTACATTATATGTCCGTCTATGTCTTTTGTGTCTTAATTAACGATTACTGTATAGATTACAGCATATTCAAACTTTATGTCTCCGTTATTGTTACGGAGCCAGAACATTTAATCATGTTTGCTCCATTATTTAATCGTTCTGAGCGGTTCAAAATTCACCAACATTTTATACTTCATCTTTGCTGTCTCGTCTGTAACGTTATTAGATTCAATACTCCATCATACCTTTGCAACTTGTTTCACTTTTACAACTTCTATATCGATTCCGTTTCATTCATTCGTCATCAGTCTCAACTTACCTTTTCGTTTCATCGCACATCAAAATTCCGAAACTCCTTTTCTTATTTAACTATGAAATATTTCAACTCCTTTCTGTTTTCTATTCGTTCCATCTTTTCTCTCCTTTAGAGCTACGGTACTTTTCACATTGCTCATAATTTTATACAATTCTATGCACTTATCTGCTTCATTTTCTTCATTTCTATCTACTATTATTTTATTATTTACTTCTTATTTGTTATATTAATCTCAATAAATTTTGTACAATCACCTCGTGTCAACTGTTCTTATGTACTTATGTACTTACTTTTTCTTTAGTTCAATCGTTTTATTTACACACGTATGTATGGATTATCATATCAGCTGACAACTGTCACTCCGGTCTTTGTTGAAATCGTTTTCTTTTTCTCTTTTATCATTGCTCACAATGTAATGTATCAAATTGGTTAATAAAGATTATTATTAAATACTAGGCCGAACGCGATCATATTTTTACGATTATGAGAATTAGCAACGATTATTACGATTATTACTACGCATTAATTCCCGTTCGTCTTAACGAAACATTAATTCGACGGGATGTCATTAGACAACGATAGTAATTAGTAAACAAATTATTTTATTATTTACTAATTGTAAAGTCAATTAATAAATACATTAGTTTACATTTTTATTTATTGAACAAAACCTATCTGCGGAGTTTTAATGATAAAGTCTAACTGTTTCATAATTATAATATGTGTAACGATTATCATCTTCCTGCAGTTTTAGTGAATGTAACTTACCTTTTTTTATTAGACATGCGATTAAAAAATTAGATACTAAAACGAAGCACATATACAATACATAAGAAAATAATAATTTATTAAAAATAACTTATAATTTATTTATAATTTGCAGATTTTATTTATGTATATATATATATATATATATATATTTGTAAATTATAAAATATAAGGTAAAAAGGTAAAAAAAAGTTTTGCTGTTAAAAAGTTTTGTAGTTTAGGGGAGACAAAATTATACCGAAAAGAAGATATTGCTTTTCGTTGAAAACAAATCTTCTTGAGAAGAATCTTTTTCATCGGCAAGAATTTATGTAAAATATTTGCGACGGCAAAATTCGGTCATTTGTCAACTGAAAGCTTTCCCACGCGGCGTAAAATGGGGATTTAAAGAGGCACGATGAAGTCCAGGCGCCGTGTGTCACGTCGCTAAGATAAAAGTTTATTCTGGCCTTAGCAGGAATTTATCCGCGGTGAAAGCTTGCGCACGTACTTAATCCTGAAATACTATTACAAATATTTATCTCATAGTGCGATTAATCTTCATTCTAATCATTCGCGTGTTTCTTCACGATTAAAATTACTACGTTTATGTTTCGAAGCAAGCATCAAAATAATTATATATAATATATTAGATTCTGTAAGAAACAATATGAAAAAGCAATTAATTCTTTTAAAATACATTACTGAATTAAAATTTTCAAGTCTTGGAACTATAACTGATTTATGATATTCTTGATATTTATCATATTTTTTAAATTCTAAAATTGTGTTTTTATATAAATTTGAGTATGATTATATATGGATACATATTATAAGTAAGGTGATAAAGAGTTGATTAAACTTTTTTGTGTCTTTTGTGTTGAGACCACGAGATAAAAACAGAAAAGTAAAACGAATTTTCCTTTTTTTGCTGTTACAGAAAGCCAGATTGGCGCGCATTAGAATCGCGAAGGCGTCGAGCGGCGCCGCCTTCGTGAGCAAAAAGAAGGCAGCGGAGGCGCGCTTGGCCGCTCAGGAGAGCGGGCTGCAGCTAGAGGAGTTCTACAAAGAGGAGGATATCTTTGAGCTGCAGCATCATCACCTACTTCGTTGCTTGGAGAAGACCACGGTAAGTATTTACTTTGTCTACTAACAGCTGCATGGCGCGTTTTCGTATAGGAAAACTGAAATCCTCTAAGTCCCTGTCGGTTCACCCCAAAGCCCTTCAAATCTTCATCGATAAATTAACTTCCCACGTAAAGGCTTTGTTTAGTATGTCATTTTAAGGTAATGCTAGATAATATTCTGTCTTTATAAATTACGTCATTTAGATATGTCAAAAGAAGAGATTCCAATCTCTTAATGAAAAAAGTTTTTTTTTAGAACGTTACATACGTTATTTCGACATTATACAACACTGCATATTTTATTTGTAATATCATTTTTTAGGCTCATAACAGAATAACAAAAAAATAGAAATAATACTGACAACTTATATAACAATAGTTAATCGATATTCGTTAATACTATAGAAAGAAGAATGATATTTAACGAAATTAAGAAAACTTTATCTTAGAATACGATAAAGAATTTTGCTATCATTATTTAAGGTTTTTCAAGTTTCATATAAAGTCTCGAGTGACAAAGATAGATTAATGAACGAAATGATAATTAATTATTCATGAAAGCGGTGTTCCTTCACCGCTGGACGCGAAAACAACTCGCACAAAAACGTAGTATATCTTGAGCATCCGTCATTAATCCCTCTGACGCAAAACGACAAAGCAACTGCATCGTCGCGAATGCATCTGTCGACAGTTCCACTTCTCGCGCTAGGAATTCAATGGGTACCTCGAAAATCCGGTAGACTGTTTCGTGAATACTGTGTGCGAGTAATTTGAATAAACCTACGCCCCGTGCTCGTCTAATTTTAGCCCGGCGGGAGGGTGCTTGATTGTGCGAACAAGGGTTGCCGCGTACGCTTGTAGTCGCTATCGAGCCCGAATATATTCGCGTACCAATCCTCGTTTACGGATTTGTTACAGAAACGTATGTATTATGAGATCGCATAAATTTAGGATGTCACATCTTAGATTTCCCGTGTAATGCAGATACAGGATCAAGATGCAATAAAAATTTAAATATGAGATATAAATAAAATGAGAAATACATATATGCATGAAGAAGATAAAATTGGAGAAGAAAATAGAAAAATATAAAATAAGATATTATTCGCATTATGTTGAGTTATTTTGATTTTTTAAAATATATTAATAATAGTTTTTTATATATAATTTATGCTTGTATCACTAGACACGTGCACAAATTAAAATTATAACATAAGAATAATAATCTAACTTTATATATAAGTCAAAAACACATATATTTATACTTTATATTTTAATACTTCATACTTTTTTCTATATCTTTTTCTACATTGTAAAATTATAAAAGTTATATATAATAGATATGCCTAAAAAAAAAGAAGAAGTTAGAAGCTAAACAAAAGGGTTAATACAAGTACAAATGTATTTTTTAGAAAAATTTGAAGTTCTACTTTTGTAAAAAGGTTTGTAATTACGAACAAAATTTTTTTAGTGCATCTTGCCTATGTTGAGCATATTTGTATATGTGCGCACAGTGCATATAGAAACTTTAGATATGCAAGCTTAATTAAATCAATCATGACGTATATATGTACACGATCGGCACATCGAAGAAATTATAAAATACGCGTCGTAGTTTATACGAAAGTGTAATGGCAGACTGTGCAACACCCACTAGAGAAATTGGAATATAAATAGTGAAATTTTGTAGGAGGGAAAAATTAATTTATTATATCAAAGCTTTTGAATATGCGTACAGAATGATATGGGTCAATCTGTGGAAGTTGAGTGTAGGTTGATTCGCCGAAGTCGATATAATTCGATATTCCAAAATAGGAATATGCTTTTAAGTAATACAGGTATACATATATATGAGAATAAAAGTGATCCTTATTAATTAATTTCTCATGCAATAAGGTCTTAAATTTATTTTGTAAAAATTCTTATGTGTATAAGGTTATATATTTACTTACGTGCTCTTAAATTTTAAAAAATTGAGAAAATAGACTTAAACTTAAAATCATAATATTTAAAATATACAATAAAAAAATATGTAATAAAATTTATACAGAAGAGAAATACAAAATTTATTGTATTTCTGTTTAATCCAATTGTATAAAAGTTTATAATTAAATTTCTACAAAAGCTTCAGAAATTATTTAGTCACACAGAGGAATATCTCTCTCTCTCTCTCTCTCTCTCTGTCTGTCTGTCTGTCTGTCTGTCTGTCTGTCTGTCTTTCTCAAGCCTTTAAAAAAATAGTTTATTTTTATTTCAAACTGATATATATATGTATATATATAAAATTTATTTGTAATTTTACTGATTTTTGTAATTTCTATTTTTTATTTCGTCTATTTTTATATGTTTATATCAACTTTATATTTATCAATTATAGAAGTTACATTTCTGAAAAAAATTAAATTGATGAGAATTATTACGAATAAAAAATATATATAATAAAAAAGATTGTGTAATTTATTATTACAATTTTCTCGTATAAAAGCATTTCTAAAATAATAAAGATATATATAATAAAAGAGAGAAAAAAAAACGACTGCTTGGTGTAACACTGGTTATTCATCTTTCATGGACAAATGCCAATAGAACAAACTTGTATATTTGCTCTATATATCGCAACCGTACATCTATAAATAATAATATTATGGAGTTTGCTTTTAGGTTGCTTTTGTTCCTTTGGGAATATCGCTTATACATTAGTTAGGGGGATAATTTTGGTTACATATGGTTGTATCACTTGTGTTACATTATCGGGCAATTTATATTTTGTACAAACAATAACTTGAATTTAAAGAGAGTTTTTGATATTTGATTGTTATATAATTAATTTTTAATATTAAATTTTTAATTAATGTATTTTTATAATTTATGATATGCTTTAACACACGTAAGTAATTTTTTACTATCTTGGAAATTAAATTTTTTACTACCTTAGAAATTATACAGAAAATGCCTGGTAATAATATAATATATTATGTACAATTTATTTTTTATATAAAATTTATTAAGAGAAAAAATATTATATTTGCTCGTTTTATTAAATTATTTGAAACATGGTAAATAAAAAATGTTATTGTTACAGTCTACTCATTGTCAGTCAAATAATTAATTTTAAATTCAATTACGTTGATAATCAAAAGCAAATGAATATATTTAGCTATTAACATGCGCAAAATGTTTGTATTTAGCTTGACATAACTTTGACAGGCAGGTCATCATTATGTAGTTAATTTTATCATTAAAGTCAACATTTCTGATACTGCAACGGTAGTGTCATTTAACGATGGATACTTCCTATATTACAGACAATGACGTCGTCGGGTTACGGGGTCAGGTTTTCGATCGATTCGTTGTCCACGTCATCCATCCACAAAGCTAGCGAATCTTTAACCCAAACTTCAAATTTCGCGCAAATCGTATAGAATGTTTCTGGAAAATGCAACTTTCGCGTGATGTTTGACACGGAGATGTTTCCCGAGAAAAGATTTCTGCTGATCAAAGAAGAACGTGGTGAATTTGCTGACCAACGCGCGAACTATACTCTTGGACGCGGACGTGAACCGATCTAGATACTTGTTTTAAGCCAAATACATGTTTCCCAGAAGTGTGATAAATTAAGCATGCATTTTCTATTAACATGTAATATTAACACTTGGGTCTCATGGTATTAAAATGTGTATCAGTTGCTCGTGCCAAGTGTAATATACAAAGTATTTCAAGAAACGTATGAAAGTGCCAAGTATTTTTGATGAATTCGGAAATAATCTTTCTTAAAGTTCGTAAAGAGTGGAGATTTAATTTTCTTGGATTTTTTTTAAATATTTTTTGAAAAAACTAAAAAAAGAAAATGTGAAAAATCAATTAGTTTAATATTAGTATTAATATTTTTTTATTGTATATGATTTTGATAAAAATATAAAACATGATAACGTCAATACACAATGTCGATAATATGTCAATAAATCGGAAAATAAGTAATGCCAAAATTTCCGATATTGGAAATTTTCGTAATGAATGGTTTAAACAAAGACTTAGGAGTTATTTTAAATCAAAGTTTATAGAATGTAATGTCATTTTACAGTAAGTAATCATTCTTCTAGAAAGTAAATAACAAATAACAAATACTTAACGTAATACTTGACATAAATAATAAATTACCTTTTTATTGATTTAAACTTAACCTTTTAACTAAAAATAGATTTGAGACTTAATTGAAGGGATAATTATAATATAAAAATAGACTTGAGACTTAATTTCTAGAGTGATTATAATATAAAATAAGTCAAAGAATGAAATACTTTTAGTTCACATCTTTTATATACGTAACATGCCATATTTACGTATTATACGCAGAATGGAACATATGGCATGTCACAAGAAACAGGGCTACAAAGTTATTTAACAAAATTTTCGAACAATAAAATAAAAATTATATCTATTAAATATTTTTTGTCGAGGAAGAGAAGAGAAACAAAGAAAGATAAATTTTCAATAAAAGAACACATTTTGCGCGATTCGTCATAAAAACGTCCGCTCAGAATTGGATATTCTCACCCAGACCCGTCACACACAGATGCGCGGACTACCAAAGTGCATACTAGATGAGCCTCTTTACGTCATCGTGCCGCTAGCATTCGTACAAACGCGAAGATATTTCGAGAATCCGACAAGAGATAGAGTGGCTCTCTCTTCTTCACGTGGATATTCCAGCGGAATTCTTGTGCCTCTCGTGCGAATTTGCATTGTTACACGTGAAGGGAGCACATCACGGTTGCGGTTAAGACGATGAAATAACAGTGCAATCACCATTTCAATTTATGCACTGCCTTTGTGAATAACAAATATGCAATTACTGATTTATAGTTTGTTATTATCGTATCAGATATTTCTGCATAATACTTAAATAAATCTAGATATAAAATAGGTTTTATATATTACTGGAAAGAGAAAAGAGTTTGGGATTTTAATCTTTTTTTTATATAACAATCATCTATTGACCCGGTTTTATTTTATTTTGTCTTGATTTCTCCTCTTAAAAGAAAGTTCCTCTTCGTCTTTGATGGACGCGGCCAATCGTCGGTGTCTTCGGAACGGCGTATTGATTTCTTCCGGGCCGCAGTCGTGGGCTCGATCGAACGTCATCAGGATCGTAGACGTGGTACGTCGTCACCGTGACTAATTATAGTCCGTCACGATATCGAGAAGCGATTCGATGATAGCGACTGTTAGCTTTTTCATTTTGCGTAGTGCAATCGTCAGGCGAAAAATCATCAGTAAAAAAAAAAATTAAAGTGACTGGAAGATATATCGAAAGAAGGTTGAAAATCTCGAAATGTAATGAAATAAGGTTACAGTCTATTGATTTTGTGGAAGCATTGCGGGAAATTTTTTTAGTTTTTTTCTTTTCAAACCAGATAGTTTTACCAGTAATAATAAGATGGTTGGCAAAGAAAGGATAGATGGAAAGTAAAATCTATTCGAGAATGATATAATGCTTTATAGTTTCACATTAAAACAAATACGCGCACTATCTTCTCGAATTGCAACGAAATCATTAAAGTTAAAATAAATTTGGGAGTAGAATTGAATAAATTTGTAATGAGATTCTTGAAGAGATCATGTAAATGAATAGAATCAATGCCGGCATTTGCCTGAAAAAGTGCGTTAATAATTTTTAAATGGAATAAAATTGTATGAAAAGAATATTTTTTGCTATAAGACAGTAATCAATCAATAAAATGTATTAAGTGATTAAATTCTGATAAATAATTGACTGTAGATCACGATCTTTAATGTTAGAATTTAATTAATATTATATTTGGTGCGTCTTGAAAAATCGTTGCAAAATGACATTTTCCATTAGGACTGAAAAAATATTGACAAAGATTGTGATGTATGTTTTTTTTTTTTTTTTTTCTTTTTGAGATATATATTTAATTAAATTTTTTGATAAAAAATAGTGAAAAAAAATGACAGTACGCCCGAACAATTCGTGAGAGTTTGCGAAATGTCAAGTATTATTTCAACGAAAAATATACAGTTCAGTTAATACTTGACGTTTCGAAAAAATCTGTTGTCGTAAAATATTGTTTTAGTCGAGATAAAAAAAAATGTCGCATCCGTGTTTCCTCTTTCTTCCCGTTCATTAGATAAATTTTCAGTGAGTTTCGCCGCGTGTTTCGTAGAATAGCACATTTCTCGCATAACAAATGTTCCTCGGAAATCAACCCCGAAGAAATAGGTGAATAGAATGTGGCTAGTTCGCAGTTACGTATGCATTGCCTGCCGAAAAGTAGTATGCATGGGCGCTCCTGAATTTAATATTAGCCAACTGGAAACAAATCTTCATGGGAAAGAGTGAAAGTCTAAATAGAGAACACTACTGGAACGGAATGGAGCAAATAAAGTAACTGACTGTATTCTGACTGTCGCAGCCGTGACCTGAGCTTTTTCGGGTAGATTTTTATATCTTATTACATATGTATATAAAATTTTTGACCGTGAGACATCTGCCACAGCGAATTAAGATACGCAATATTTTGTGACGATTTATCATTAAGTGTCAGATACTAATATTTTATATTAATATTATTCTTATGAAAAATTATTATTCTTATCAAAAATTGAGAAATTGTGAAAAAACAATAGATCAAATCAGAAAAAAGTTTTCTTTGCAACCATAGTAAATACATAAGTTTGTGAACCTCTTATATATAGTACATTTGATGTAACATTCATTGCAACACTTTTAACACTGAAGGATTTTCATCTATTAATAATTTTTTCAATATTTCCAGAAATGTTTGAAACTTATCATTCTTTTCTAATATCAATATAGAATTTATCCGGTTTACATCTTCAAAGGCGTCTCGGTATTTTCATTATAGTCGTAAAGTCTACAAAATTATCGTGTAGCGTATTCGAACGTATCGCTTCTGATTATCTTGATGAATCTGACGATTGGTCTAGGTATCGTTGGACAGACGATGTCTGATATGCAGTATGTCGTCGGTTTGCGGCTGATATCGACGTATGTATGTGCAGCGGTCATTCCGTTGATTCCACAGATACCGTGGCATTTAGACAATGCATGCTCGCAATTCCGTCGCTGTACTTCTGACAATGCGTTTATTCTTGATTGTAATTCTGTACCTCGCCACGGAATGTTGTAAAATACTGTGTCAACCAAACAGTTGTTCGCTTATATGTTTATAATTATTGCATTGGGTGTCGCAGGTATTTTACTTGTTATCATTTTTATTCGAGAGGATGATTTATCATATAATTACAACTATTATTAAATATTGAATCCATTTCAACATTTATCACTTTTAATTTTGAGAATTTTTATGTACGATGTTATATAATTAGTTTACGCGGATAATTTTATTATGACATAAATATGTAGAAATGAAATATAAAATCGAATGCAATAGACAACCACTTCCACGTCGTGCCATCCAATATTTCCATCATTAATGATTGCATAAAATCGTCGTAATTGCCGTATGTTCCAATTAATTTCCCGCAATCGCCATGAGAGTTGCATCGTTACATGTGATGTAACGCATTGTTTCACTGTCAACGAACCGAAACCAGGAGTTATGATCCATTACATTCCCGTGACGTAGAGTACTTCGCGTAATAAAATCGTGATAAAATCTCCGAGATCAAATGTAGGAGTAAAATTGTCATTTAAACTGACATTCGTATATTGTATTAAATACGAAACTTATTTTACGCGATGGTTTGTGTTGCATGGTACAAGACGTATTTGTAAAAATAAATAGTGGTGAGTGATTTTATGCGCACAAGAAACCTAAAGAAGACTTTCTCGAGAAATTATGGTATGCATACACGATATTATACTCGTTCTCGAAGAAACATTGCGGGAAACTATATCTTTTATGTGAGTGGATGTTTAAAAGTTACTATTACACCTCTCTCAGTTTTCAGTGTCGCTCTAATATTTTAAAAACAACTAAATTTTTTATTATGACGCAGGTACACGGTTGTAAATATTATACAGGAAATTTGAATGGATATAAAAATAAAAAGTGATAATATTGTATAATAACTAGTTCATCTGCTATGTCATTTTATTGTTAAAAGCTATATGTCTATTTTGAAAGAAAAAAATAGCAAATAACAAGAACAAAAGTTTATCAGTATTTAAGAGAATCTAAAAGTGACAAATATATATTTTCTAATATAATTATATTAAGTTTTTAAAAGTCTTTATTATATATATAATTAAAAAATAATGTATAAATATTGTAGAAGTAAATAAATATAACTTAATTATTTAAAAATAACTTTAGGGAGATAAAATACAGTATGAAATCGACAGTAATTATATCTTTCTATATTTTCTGAGAAGAAGCATAGAGAAAATCTAAAGATCTGCAAGTTTCCGAGAGGTCATACGGAGTTACGTGTTGACTTGCCCTTTCGCCAAGTAAGGGAATCGCATGAGTATATCGATATGCCGTTAGGGTCGTAAAATCGCGAAGCATGGCAGGTCACGATGCCGTATCGAGTTATTTATGAAGCAATGTCACAATCGCTGATTTACGAACGCCGGGAATGTGTCACGTCCGGAATGCATATGCATCCCGATCGCGTCTTACGATCTTCTGATCCCGTCATTGCAGCTCTATATTGAATTATGACATCGAAAGACGAGAAACGACGTCGTGAAATAAATTGACGCATGTTTGTAAAATTCACTGCTGATTTTTCTTTTTAATTTTAATATTCAAAGTGTAGCGTTTGCACAAATAAATTAAATCATCTGATAATTTACTGATGAGTAAAATATTCTAAAAAGCGTTCAATTCTATTTTATTAAATGTAAATGATCGTATGTGAGAAGCTTGTCCGCTGTCTAGAGCAAAAATGGAACTCATACGATTTTCGTATAACGCTATAATTATTAAATACGATAATCGATGATTCCTAAAATCAGTTTATATATAAAACTTTGATGAAGCATGTAAAGCGATACGCATATTGAAGGGA
The DNA here is from genome assembly GCF_047496725.1 of Anoplolepis gracilipes. NCBI lineage: Eukaryota > Metazoa > Arthropoda > Insecta > Hymenoptera > Formicidae > Anoplolepis > Anoplolepis gracilipes. The sequence continues at coordinate 7,367,841 of NC_132975.1, forward strand.
TAAAAAGCTGTTGATAAATCTGAAGAGATTCAAGTATCGCGTTAATTCTTTGCCCACCAGAGTACGGGATTGGCGAAAGTTTCGAGGGATCGATCGGTCCATCGTACACTGGCGCATCTAACCCATCCATCTTTCTGAAACCGTCATTAGCGGCGTTCCCTTTCGCGCACTACCCGCGTGAACAATACGATACGCGCAGGAGCGTATCGCGAGCTCTCACGAGAAAATAACAGGGATAGGGGAGACGAGCGGTATCTTTTATTGGACAAATATCTCCGCCCTCATAGCGGCTCTTCGTTTTATTTCTACGCTCAGTTACCCTCCCGAGGACGCAAGGCGATAAGGACGAGTCTAATCTGGTCTCCACGAAGGCAGCAAGAAAGATCCTGCCACATAGAATATAGGTCTTTCGTGAATAATCCTGCAGTAGGGTTGCCATATCCATATATGTAAATGTTCGTCCGAACATCATTCTTTCCCTAAAAAAGAATGAATAAAAGAGATCAGCAAAATGATTTCCATTGTATGAAAAGAATGCGTCCGCGTTTAAACATTGTATTATTTATAGTATACGTGTATAATATTATTTGTAATATACATATTTGTACGAGCTCTTTTGAATAAATTGCGGGATTATTATGGATAATCCTACGCAATGTTTCTTGTACAAATTGCATAACTTTTGCGTCAGTATTAGAATACATTGGCTCGAATAATGAGGGTTTTACGACGACAAATCGCGTCTCTTCAGATAGCTCGCGCGTTGAAATACGAACAGTCTCTTGTGAGTAATCCTGTGGTTTTCCAAGATCGGCTATGCTCGAATACAAGCCATCTGTACCTTTGAAAGATATGGCTTCCTCGGGAATTCTTCGAACAGCTGACGAAAGCCATTTCGTACATGACACGATAACTTTTTGACATCAATACTTTGTATCGATCCATATTATATCATAGTGCGAGAATAACAGACATCTGTAGTGCTTTTCTTTTCTTCTTTTACAACGTATTACAATAGAGAATTTGATTTTTTATCATTTAAAGTCTGTTTGATTTTTTAATAAATATTAATGCATATTAAAAAATAAAACGTAACGTGTAATTATAATAATATTATTAATATATTAAATTATATACCAAACAGAGTAGTATATTGGAGTAAAAATAAAAGGCATGGATTTTTCATTCTAAACGCTAATCAATGTAATCTGCTAAAGCAATCTGTCAATTATGTATAATATAGTAGCGTAAACCTGCTAATTATGTAAAATGCCGAGAAAATAGTTACCGCGATTACGATCATCAATTTTCGCACGGAAAAAGTGTTTCCCAGTTTGCGTGGATCACGTCGAGTCGTTTCGAGGGCGTTTATCGCAAAGGAGATCGAGGTGCTGCTCCATTCTGTACGAGCAATATCCTTTTGCGCGACATGGAAGAAACGGCGACGTTCACTCGGCCGACATCAAGATCACTCGATAACCTCCCATTTTCCGAGCATCGTCCCCACAGGATTTCTTTGAGACACCTCGTTTTTCACGCGAATCACAGAGAGAGAATCTTCCATTCAGTTTTTCGTACATCTACTGGAGCTTTTCAAGTAATTTAACTAACAATGAGAAATATCTCGCGAAGAATGTAAAAAGAAAATCTATTTGATATTAATTTTGAAAGGAAAGTTTGAGAAAATATCTGAAATAGAATACTTTCTTTTTACACAATTGCATTTTATTTTTATTTGCATGATTAGCAATAATAGTGTTAAGAATTATTTAACATGTTAAGTTGCAAATGTGAACAATTTGATTAAAAGTTATTCAAATAAATTATCAATAAAATTTAATATTTGTAATAAAATTTTGTTACATCTATCTTTGGCTATTTCGATATAATTTTTTAGTTTATAATAAAATATATATATATATATATATATATATTTTCTATCACTCTGCCAGATATAAAGTTAAACAATTTATGATGTTCTGTATCTTCAAACGCGTGTGATATTTATTTTATTTTGGTACACTATTAATTAATTAAAACGAAAAAAATTTTATTGAAAAAATAAAGTATAAATTCCACGAGACCCAATACGAAATATTATTTTCTCTCAAAAGGCGCGATTTTTTCAGCTGGCGTTTTTCTAACTATTTAATAAGTAATGTATAAAAAATTATAAAAAGATAACATGAACAAATATTGGATCAAAGTTACCATTGATATTATTAAAATCCCAGTATTGATTGGAATTAAATTTTTCTGAAGCAAATAAATAAACTAGTGTTGCTAATTATTATATTTCATCGATTGTTATATTACATTTGACCTATTGTAGCTTACTTATGTGATAACATACAGGTGTAATTAAAGTATTAATAACTGCCTTAGTACGAAATACAATGCATTCTAAGCAGAAATTTGTAGATGAAACATGAACATGAAATAGTGCAACGACGAGGTGGCTTCGCTTTCTCTGTTTGTTTTCTCGTCTCACAGTAATTCGGGTTAACCAGAAACTTTGTATATAAATTAAACAATACATGACAAGCGAACTTAGGTTGATAACATGTGGAGAAATACATTTATTTGTTTTGTTTGCCATAGGAAAATCAAAGTATATGCAAAAGTAGATTAATTAATTATTTAGTTGTAATATGAGAATTTTATTATTCGTTAAAAATTAATATTTAATAAAAAATACATTAGGAAAGTTCTATATTTTAGACAGAATATATATTATATATGGTCAAGAAAGTGTAAAATATGATTATGCTAAAAACGTGCTAACATATTTCTGCCGCGACACACTTTATACACGATTAATCATTTTGATATATTAATATAAGATATATTTAAAGAAGAAAATAATTAATTAGATAATAATTCTATTTATGTCAGGTTAAAACCGTGTGTGATGATGACTCTATAGATACGCTTCCGCTGTAGCTAATGCAGATAAATGTGTCGTAGCTAACGCAGCAATGTTTTTTAATCATTTCTTCTGCATGTCCAATATTACACGGAGTTACTTAGGTAATAATTCCAACAACAGCGCATTTATCCATGTCCTATCTTGCACAGCTTAAACCAAGCTTTCCAGTAATGCCACTCGTTCTAATTAATGTGTCCCACTTGAAAATTGGTGCCATTTTCAACTTCACAACTCCTTGCTCTTTTTCATAAGATGAATGGAACTAGGAGGATCCGTACGTCGTAGTTTTTCTTATTACATTCTCTTTATCCGGTCCAATGGCTTATTTCCGTCCTTCAGCTACACTATTCATTGTGAATTCGTTGGATTTTCTTTTCAACATTTGCATCACTATACTCTTTCAGTTTTTTTTCCAATATTTCTTTATTCTTTTTTTTCTCATCTCGATTTCTTCAATAGTTTATTGGATATCCATTATGTGTCCTTTAACATTTTCTATTTTCTTTTCCTTTAGTTTATCCTGCTTGTTTTCTTATTTGTTATTCGAGCTTTTCACAGCTCGACGAATATTTTCATCAACATTATTGCGCATGAATGAACCTTATGTCCCGCCGCAAGGCCCTTCTCTTCAACGTAAGAAACCTCTCACTCAACAGTCTCGTCTGTTATTGTTTTTTCCAGGACCGTGAATTCGTGGAGATGGAGGTGCCGTACAACGGTGCCCCGAAGAGGCCGGGCTCGCCGTCGCCCCTGACCTCCCCCGCGCACAGCACTGCCTCCAGGGGCGGCCTGCTGCAGTCCTGCTGCGGGCGCTGCTACCCCCAACGTTACCAGGTACGCGGTCGACGTATACTCGCCTCGATTACCTCCATAAGTGAGACCGCGCCCTCGTCCTCCTCCCATTCTCATCAATCACAACCCGGTCGATCGCATTATCAGCAGGCCCCGGTCGATCCGACGACCGTGCCGAATGTCGTGTTCAACGTGCCGGGCGACGCTGACCGGCAGCGTCGTCAGGGCGCGAGCTCGTCCAGTCCGTACAACGAGACCAGGGTGTGAGCCAGGGGTAAGGACTATCGGCGCTAAGAACTTATATCCTAGCTACCCGGCGGCGGAATCGATCGCCGGAAATCGATCGCCGGGCGCGAAATACATCGCACAGCGAGACTCGGTTGCCTCTCGTCGAAATCCAGTTGAATAGACTGTCTAATTGAATAGATTGGGATTTTTGTTCTTCCTGGATGTTGAGTGTTTCTGTCGAGTTTTCAGATGCCGGTGAACGATCCGACAGATTTCTGCGGATATTTCGCGGATTTCGTACGGGACGAGACATTGGTGTAGTGGTGTATTTTCGAGTCTCGAGTTGCTGAAACTAACGGCTCCAAGCGCGACGAAAGTATTATTTATAAGCTCTCTTCGGCTCGCGGGCCGAATTAAAATCGACATTTTCGGGCGTGTAAGAAGTAAACCCGAGATGAGAACGCAGCTCGTAGAAGACTGCAATTGCGGCCAGATTACGGAATCTTAATTAAACTAACGTCTTCGAGGAGCGTTCAGTTTGGATGGAGCGCTTTTAATCACCGCTGCTAATGGAAATCAGCTGTTCCCAGCTCAATGAACGACTTTACGGTCGCAGCTCAGTTAATTCTTGATCCTTCAGGGTTGCCCTAGTCGTTTCCCAGCCAAAGTTTACAATTAACTAGGGCCTCTGGCGACAAAGACTATCTGCAATGCGTATTGCAAATAAAGAAGAAAACAGATTACTACATATTCTGTCTCTTTTTATAGAGCACTGCAGGTACTCTATCTTCGTTTTTCTTCTCGTTCATATCTTGTGCAATTTTCTTCTAGCTAAAATATTAATTATCATTACTGCGCCATTTTTCCTTCGGCGCGATTAACTTTCCTGAAGAATAAATCGAAAAAAAAGATGAGTTTCGAGAGATTAGTAAAATTGATGGAGATTTTATTCATTCAGATCGAATCTTTCGATTCTCAAGATAACTTCGTGAAGATTCAAGAACGATTGATTATGCGGATTGAATTAAATCTATGGATTTAATATGCTCATAATTCACGACTGGCTGTGCTAACAATAAATAATGAGATTAAAGCCTTTGTTCTTATCCAGAGATTTATAGAATTATGTCATTTTTGTTGTTTTATTTTTTTATAAAGCTGGGCTTTTATATTCGTCGATATATTAACATAATATTTAATTTCAAAATTTTATCTTATTGTTCTTTTAAAATAATAGTTTTATATATATTTATATAACCATTATTTTAAAAGAATAATAAGATAAAATTTTTGAATTTCTAATTAAATATAAAATATTATGTTAATATATTGATAAATATAAAAGCTCAACTTTACAAAAAAAAAAATAAATAAAACAACAAAAATGACATAATTTTATAAATCTCTAGATATACATAAATACACACAAGCCTTATTTAAATAAATATAAAACTTATTATATTTTAAACAGATATACAATTAAAACTTTACATGTCTGAACAGTATTAAATTTAATAGGTATATCAAAATGTATCATTTTTAAACGTATAAGGTTACGATGGAAGTGTTTAATAAAAAAAAAGAAACTTATATCTTTCTTTGAAAGAGAAGAAAATCAAAGTTCAAAGAATATAAAAATAGCATTCATAATGAGAGGAGTTGGAGTTAGATTGGAAACAGCAAAGAAGAAATTTAATAGGTAATCGATCTTATTTGCTCTTAATACTTCATTACGGATTAAAGTGGAAAGTGAATCTTACAATTAGAAATATATCCCGACTGTCGAAGAGAATCTAAAGCTTTGATCTGTGTTGTCCGTCTCCCTCTATTTGTCGAGGTTTCAAATTCTGAATTGGTATTCTCAGGAATCAGGCGATAATCTCGGTTCTAATCTTCATAAGGGTGCAGCGATTAATCGGATCGCCATCGTTTTGCTCGCTTGGTTTCCACAGATTTATTGTCGAAAATGTCCGGATTGGTTGACCAATGAGATGTCCCGTATGCGAGTGTTCCGATCCGCTACATTACTGTTGATTAATCTCTAAGATTACTCAGGTACGCATTTGGCCGAAAAATCTTCTCGCACATTAATTGTGGCGAGTTCGGATTTTCTTGTAGATAACTCTTATTGTTAGCAAAGGTCTAAAACCGTTATCTTATAGTCACTATTACCTCCTTGCCAAATTCTAAATCGATGTGGTAGTTATCAAGGTAGAATAATGACAAGCGCACTGAAAATTCTTTGCTCTTTCTCTCTCTTCATAATTATATTTTGCCATTTATATTGATTAAATTCATTATAAAAAATATTATTTATACAAAAAAATGAAATAAATTTTATTGAATTAAATAATATATAGTAGTTTTATATTTATACCTATGTGTGCATTATTCTTTTTCGATAATATTTAATTTATATATTATATTTTCGTGATTATTTCAAAATGTTTCCTTTTTTCTATATAATCTTGAGGTTTATAATTTATTTAATTTATGTTTATAGAAAATATTTATCTTATTTTTGTGCCGATACGATTTATTCATTTATAAAAATTTCCTTCCAAGAAAATTACCATGGTCAAGTGTCTGTTAAATTGAAATTCGTATTTATGTCTTCCTGCTGCGCAACTTAATTTTCTCAAGTGTATATTTTTATTCCCAATCGGTGTGTGTGTGTGTGTGTGTATGTGTGTATGTACTTATGTCTTGATCGTCTCGAGTATCTCGTGAAATGAATAATATTATCATTCGTGCGTCCGGGTATGTTTGTGCATGTATGTGGGGTGTGGGTGTAATTGTCTTCCTTCGTTATTTTATCGATTCTTTCTAATGTAGCATCATCTGTTTCCGTTTCATCATTCTGAATACCGCACAAAGTAAATAAAGTCGTCTCCCCGGATCACTTTTGCGCTTTAAAAAAAAATTAGGAGAGTAACGCGATTTTCTAAAACTTTTTCTTTCATGATCGCAGGAAAGCTATTTTAAGATTTTACATTTTCTTATATTAATGATTTTAACTAGTTATATATTAGTCATTATGACCTTTTATTACAATGAAGTTTACGGGTATAAAGTTTGATAATTACATTTTCTTAATAACATTCTAATAAGTATGTTGAAACGCGTTTAAGTTGTTTAATTTTCATTGTTAATTGTTTATTATTTATCTTACTTGTATTACATTACATTTCGTTTTTTGATACCTCGATTTATGTTTACATTTATGAAGAGAAACAATTACGCTATTCATCAAAATTGATGTTATTATTATATGATGTAGAAAACAAATTAATTATATTTTTCCGGATATAATATATATCTACATCATTACATTTTAGAACATAACCACATTAAATATTTTATTAAAGCATTGAAATTTTTTTGATATCGTAATAATTTGACAGGATTATTTTTTAATTTTCGAGGAATTGATTGAAAATACTTTTATATTATTTTTTTGTGTCGAATAGCGAAATTGGGACAAATTTCAAAAACAAAGTGCATTATTCGACCATCTCTATGGTAATGGTCGACAGCTCGACATGAATCTACACGTAAATCGACCTTCACGTGCTACCGAGGCCGATATTAATGAGAGAAAATGAGAAGTGATGAACGGCCCAACTGACCGACAAATCGAGGACGAAATCTCATCGAAACCCCATTAACAAATAATGTTGTTGTCTCGGTTTTCATGATTGCCATTTTTCAACTGTCCCACGATGATGCTTCAAGCTGTTTGATGTCTTTTTAGCTTTTTCTTTCGATTTTGATAGATTCTTTCGTCGTTTAATCATATTTGCGAGTGTGAATCTCAAATCCTTATTGTACTCTACTATTGTATAAAAGATTTGCAGTGGCCATTCTGAATGAGGACATTTTGAAATTTAATTTCTAATATAATATGTAATTTTAAAAGTATTAGATTAAACTAGGATTATTATATTTTAAATTTTTTGAAAATTTTATTTACGCTCTCTAAAAGAGCTTCGTATTTTAACATTTGAAAAATTGCATTGAGTTGCTTATAAAATAATAGACAATGAAATATGAGTTATTTAATAAATCAATAACTTTATTGGAATTTTTTCTGTGTATTGTATTTTATTTATTTTGTTTTTTCTCGAACATTTATTTCATATTGATCATATCGTATGCATAATGGAAGAGTGTTATTCTTGATCTGAAACTTTGTCTTCCGTTGAAAGAAATATCGTCTGAATTTCAGGAAAATTTAGCGGAACAAGTATCTCCTTCTCTTGCCATATCGTAGAGTCACGAAGGATCCCAAATCTAATAAGATATCTTCGCCTTCCACTGATCTAAGGTTTAGGAACAAATCGCTCTCTCTCTTTCTCTCTCTCTCTCTCTCTGTATTATATCTCAGATTGCGACACGCAACCTTTCCCTTGCAATCTAAACAGAAGAATTCAACAATATTTTTGATTTTACGTTTTTATTAAGTCACCCACTGATTTATAATATAATTATAAAGAATTGCAACAATTATTGTTATATAATAATGTTATAATTATATTTAATTTGTCATGTTCGTTAAATTGAGATAACAGTATCACGAGTTTGTACAATTATTAATCGAATATACATATATAATTTTTAATTTTCCAAATATATAAAAAAACAGAGAAAAAAATTTGCAAGTTACGAGAGTTGCGCGTCATTATATATTTAGATCTAGAGGATCCAGATCCGGTAGGATTGATCCGTCTTCCAGAAGAAATTACCAACCTCATCTCTCGCGAAGCGAGTCTCTCCGAAACCCCGTGTGTCCCATGTCTTCCATTTTTAGATTAACTCGAAATATATATCGCCGCATTGAGTCCTGCCCCGAGCTCGCGACCACCCCGCTCTCGTCTAATATAATCGCTCATATTAATAACCCGTAACTCGATCTATATAATCCCCGTTCCATTACAATCTATTGAATCCGCCTAACGCGAGCACACCACGCCAAAAGTTCAACCACAAACTCGATCCGATGTAGCAGATTCACGAACGAACAGTTAATCGATATGCTGAGATAAAAATCCAGCTCATGTTTTATTATTCATAGAAATTATAACTGCTATTTTTGCGAACATGCTGGCGTAACGTATTTTGATCGAAACGCGATGATGCAAAACTGCTGTACTTTTAATCTCGACTTGTTTTAATTATTCGCAACTAAAAACGTAAAAAAAAGGAATTACGCACAAAAAATAATCTTAAAATTTTCAATTTTATAATTGAATCAGGATTTATTGAAATTTTAACATCTTTTTAAAACATTATATATATATATGTATTATATATATATATATATATATATATATATATATATATATATATTTAAAAATTTAATTAAATTTTAAAAAATGTTAGGAAATATATATTGTATGCTTCTATTCGTATTAAACTAACAATAAGTCATATAATGACAAGTTTATAATCGTTGAAATTCAAATAATATCAAGATTACATTTCACTATTAATTTTGTTCGTTGATAATGTTCTCTATTTCAATCTTAAAATATGCATTTTATAAAAAGAAAAAGAAAAAAAAATAGTGTCGCATTTCTATCTAAGATCTACGTGACGCTAGTAATCGCGATCAGAGCTGGAAATCGCGAACGCCATGAATGATATCAACAATGATTATCTACGATAATTAATTTCCTTCAAAAGTGGAAAATTGCGGGAGAAATTTTGAAACCTTTTCTCATAAAGATAGCGACATTCGTCGTAAAGAGAAAAACGAGATTTCGAAATTAAATCCCCTAGATGTGATGAAAAATTGATCAATAGGGGCGAGGTTCTTTCTGTTCTGAACTAGTTTTAAGATGAATGAACCCTTCCTCCGTAAGTAGGTTTGACGATAACGAAGAAGCGTTCGAATTATTACGATTAATTATCGATCGATAGCGATAATGCAACCGGTAACAAGTAGGAGCTCGCATGGTGCGAGATGTGTACATATATATAATATTCATTAATACACAAATCGTTTCATTGAGTCATCAAAGATTCGTTTGCGTTGAAGATAAAATAGGAAATAATTTTGATTTTAATATTTTATTTCTGCGCGTTTTTAATTTTGCATAATTTGAAATCTCTCTTTGTAGCAAGAAAATGATAAATATAATAATTTAAAAATTTACAGTTATAATGTCATTAGTAAACTAATAAAGAAATAACTAGAAATAATTAATGAATTGTAGAGGATAAATCAAATTTTTTTTATTGACTTTGATAGCATCTTTAATGTAGCATTTTTAACAAGTTTTTTTAATAAAAATTTTTAGACGAAAAGGGAGAGACAGTTTGGACAAGAGAGGTTATAATCTTAAATTTTTAATTTTATTATATTTTCAACTGTACTTAATTATCATTGCCTTATTGTAAAGAATTTTAATTGATATTGTCGATCGATCGGATATCACGATCGGCATCTTTCGATTTCGAGCAAAGCTGTTTCACGATTTGAAGGGGGTAAAAACCGCATGCCGCAGTGATACAAATAGATTTCCCACAGTGATCGATTCACGTGGAAATACGGCGTGTTTTTTATTTATTTTTTTACTCTCGTGGAAATTCGTGTCGACGTCATTCATTCGTCATGCAATCAATTCTACGAAACGATTAATGGTCGATCGCAAATCAACGTGTAATTTTCAGGAAAAATAAAAATGAGACGCTGTGACGTATCATAAGATATATTTCCTGAAGAGTATAAAAATTTTTAATTTTGTTTGTCTAAAATGAGTAAAGGTATTACCTTATAAATCAGTATTTATCTCTTTCAAGATGTTTTTATTTTCTAAATTTTATATTAAAATTTTTTATTATTTGAAGACTTTTACATCTTGGTAAAATATTTTATTAATGCTGATTTGTATGTTAATTGTTACATCAATAATATTTATGTATTATCAAAGTTTGCGATTGGCCTTTAATTATATTTTAGCTACGAAATACTTGCCACATTCCAGAGCGATCTGTTATTCTCGATAATGCGATTATTTTCCCACGTATCGCGGCCTAAGCGCGACATGATGAAATCAAATCAACAAAATCAAGGAAATAAAGAAACTAAGATTTTTTTAAAAAGCTCCTTTATTTCTCACACAACTCTTTTTGGTGCAAATATAAATATCACATTCTTTATATAATTAATGATGAATGTGTACACAAAAGTATTTAAAATGAAATATATAATCATTTTATAAGGATTTTTATACAACAAAATCTCTCTTCACACAAATGTGATAAAGTGTTGTGTGTTTTGTTTTATCCATTTTTGTAATATTTTGCAATATTTTAACAGATTATATCGGATGTGTGATATTTATATTTGCGTCTAACATAAAAAAACTTTTTTTTATACAAGACAAAAATCACAGGATCTATATTGAAAAAAATCTTGCAATTTATAACGTTAATACAATTATTTATTTATTTACAATTATTTAGCTCTATTTAGATATCATAGGAAGAAACATCAAAATATTTGTAACATGACAAATTATTTATTTGTTTTTTTATAAAATTTTTAAAGATATGCTCGATGCAAACGATTGTTAATCTCGGTAATAAAGTTCGTATTGTGCGTGCGGAAGAGGGTTAATTTATTTACGTTATTTACTAAGCAGGAAAAGGGATGGGAATCGATAATGCTAATTATGGCGGACAATTAAAAGTGTGAAAAAATGGCGGAAAATGTTAGTCGGACGGACCAAAAATAAACGTTTGACGAGAAAATCGCTGTCCCTGCACATAAGTTTTTACAAGTCGCTGTACATAACCGCGTGTGGTCATCCTTGCACAATTATCGACTTCAAGTTGATCCAACAGCCCTGACCTTAGGGCTACGCCACGTGATGTCTAACGCCTTACAAAGCACGAATAAAGAAAGTAGGTTCGATCGTTTCTCCATACCTTTTCATAAAGCGACTCTCACACATTGCAATTATCATTATCTCGTCGAGATACAACTTTATGGGAACTAAGCTATTATAAATGCATTCTTCAAGAAAAAACTTTTTGATCGAAAATGTACATTATTTTGTAAGTGTACATTTTAATATATATGTATGTATATATATATATATATATATATATATATATATATATATATACATATTTTTTTTACTTAATTTAATAGTTGTCAGAAATTGAAAAAAAAATTGTGTTACAAATTAAAAATTGCTTATTTAACATATATTATGAAAACTGAGATGTGGGTAATTAGCTGTTATTGATTATGCATTTTTCAGAACTCACACTCTTTTCGTCATCAAATAATTTATTTGACATTTGCGGTAATAATAATTTGTTGCCAAAGTTAAGGAGAAAAGCAAACATTATTAGCTAGAAAATATTAATATTGACATAGAAAATGAGAGACACAACTCCAATACATACTTTGCACAAAGACATCTTGGGTCTAAGTCTTTATTATAAAAATATATATTTATAGTCTTAAATGCGTCACGCGCGACAAGCGTCGCGTATAATTAACGACTGGATTGGTATACAAAAATAATGTAGTATGCCAAGAGGCAAAATTCAGCGAAATAAAATTCACGATAATTACAAATAAAAAAGTAAACACACTATATACGATACTTTTAATTGATTTTCTTTTATTTCATGATATTTTGTCAAATTTACATTGAGTGCTACGATTTTTAATTTCCGATAACAACATGCGGTACAAATAAAACCGAGAAATTCAATTATTGGCAAGCAGCATTTCGAATGAATTAATTTACTCTCGGATGCTTCGGAGGGGTTAATACGAGTGATTATTTATACAATCCGCAATCGCGCAACTGTATACAGGTCGCGTGCGGCTTGCACATCTGTACGCGGCATACAGTTTGTATACGTTGAATGGTAAGTGGCATATCCACGTTGCAAAACGATGATCGATCGGTTGGTACAATTCGCACGTGACCTCCTATGTAGGGGCGATACAAGCATTGCGAATGCACGTCGTGTGAGAAACGTTTGCGTAAACAAATCTGATGGGCAAATTAATTTTAATTGTGGCAATATCAATAACAATGCAATATTAGTATCGATCAATTTTGACGTTAAAGAAGTTAAACTCTGACAATTATATATACACACATAAAAACGATATAATATTTTCTTTATTTATTTTTATTAAATTTCTAATAAGATATTTTTTACATAATGTAAAACTATAAATATATATGTAAAAGATTTATTTCTTTAATTCTTTTTTGTATATGTGATTTTTTATAATAAATATATATATGACGCATTGACATCCCAACTTGTTCAACTTGTAAAATTAAAAGCTTAAAATTAAATATAATTAAATATAAATTAAGTAATTTTTTAATAATATATATATTTATATACATACATAAAATATTGAAAAGATTTAAATATTTTATATTCCGTGAATCAAAGAGTAGAATAAATGAGCAGAAAATGTCGACGTTAGATTTAATAATCGAAGATTTTATCAATTCATAGACTACAGTCCGATATTAATTAAGTAACAGGGTGGTCGAAGCATCGTCAATTTAATCGCTCGTGAAAAGTGCGAGGGATTCTAAAGACAGTTTCCGGTCATGCGAACATGCCACGTGAATAATTCATTCCTTAGAATCGGAGATTCGTTTTCTTTTGTCTAAGCCACCCGCGTTCCAATTAGGGCAAAACGTTTCGATCGACCGTTCTCTGCTCGTTACGAAAACTCTTGTTGATCTTTTATGTAGACACGAACGAGAGGGAAGGGTAGGAGATGAAAGGAATGGCAACATGAAAAATACACAGAAAGAAGACGACAGACAGCCTCAGTAACTCGCGGACTCATTAAGCTCCGTTTTTGAGCTTGAGCTTTTCTCTAACCTATCGTTTTATCATTCTTCTTATTTCTATCAACGTCGATTTGCTTAAGAAGAAGAAAAATATTGCATAAAATCCATTGAAATCGGCATTTGTCATTCTCGCATTTGCATCGTTTTAAATTTTTTAAATATTGTATTATTTTCGTTTTTAATGATGCTTTCTGGTGGAATTAAATATATATTCCTATTAATATCCGCACGCAATATAATATGTTCACTCAAGAAAACTTTAAAAATATTTTTAGAAGTTTAAAACAAAGGTCGAATTTTGTTAGAGAAATACTTCAATTTGTGTGGCAGTAATACTTTCTTTAAAATATTCGCGCGTGTGTTTCAGAGCATAAATTCCATTATTCTCATATACTTAGAAGCTATTAATTAATCAATATACGAGCAGCAATCAGGTTGATAATTAGCTATATCCGAGTCTATTAATAGTAACAATAAGCAACAGCATCATATTTCGCTGTCCGCTTCGAGTAATCCTCTATTACACGATGTAAAATATCGATTCCGGCAAATTGTAATTCTCTAACTCCAATCTGTGCGATTACATTCCGCTTTATGCGATTACGAGTAGTAACAGATGGTTTACAACTAAAAATATTTGAGATTATTTCAATCTGTGTGAATCTTTAATTTATTAACATACTTTAAAAAATATGCATAATTTAGTAATTTTGTAAATAAGATACTACATAAATTAAGTAATTATTATATACTTGTAAACGACAATTTATTTTAATGGACTCTTAAGTTGTTTTGACAAAGCAATCATGTTAGACATTGAAAACTAAAAGGAATCTTTATTGCAAATATATTTCGGTTAATTTGAGACATTTTTATAGGAAGTAATTTACTACATGTATATGCAAGATTGAAATACACGTCATCCGCAAGATATAAAATGTTTCTTAGTAACAAATAGAATCATATCTTATTATGCAGTTACTTGAAAGAAATTGATTTGACTTAAAAAGTTTTAGTTAGTTTACATTTTTTATGAATATTGTTGTTTAAAATATTCAAGTTCTATGACAACTTAAACTTCAGTATATGAATATATAACAAAAGAGTGTGAGGTCCGAAAGACGATACTTTGTGTCTTTACACAGGTATATATATGCAAATTGATTTACACGTGTAACATAAAAGTGCTATATATACAAACATAATTGTAGATAGCTATGTACGAGTCTATAATCAACGAGTCATGTAAAGTATCGATGTGCTATTACGTTCTTCGAAAGAGACATATTGTCGATACAGCTAATAATTCATATTTTCTGACTATCTTTGACAATGTTACGTGATAATGAAGTTCAGAAAAATAGAGAGCTTTAATGATTCTTTTTTCGATAATAATGGTATTAGAACAATAAAAGTTATTAACTTTTTTTTTTTTAGTATTCGCGATTTGCGATAACAGAGATAAATTTAGAAAACATGAATAAAATTCAGAGAATGTTTGCAAATGACAGACTGTCATGTTTAAGAAAAGGTTCAACTTTTGAAGATTCGGGTGCACAACTTTTACATTGCGGGGGTCTTTGGATTCGCTTACAAATCCCAGTCTTCATCGGAATTTCCTTCCCGGACACGGGAATTCAATTAAGGGTTACGTGCAAAAGTTATAGAGTATATATATATATATATATATATATATATATATATATATATAATATATATAAGAGTTCTTTTCAATCCAAAGATATTTGACTGATAGAATATATATATATATATATATATATATATATATATATATATATATATATATATATAAATAGGGAGGTACATAAAATTCGACAGATTTGCGGCAGATTTGCCAATCCTCAACGTCAGTTTTATCGCGACATTTTAATAACATCTTAATAGCTACGTAATATTATTATCAAATTATAACCAAAGCTTTCGGTCCCTTAATAAACGTAATTAATTTTAATTATCCTAAACGACTATCATTTTTTATCATAGACATTCAGAAATTAATACAGATCATATCGTTAAACCTGCGCGTTAATATTTATAATTTCCTACTTTCCCGTTCAAAAAGTCATCAAAGTTCGCGCCAATGTTGGCGATGACGTCGCGCCGGATTAACCGGCGCATTATGCACGCTATAATATAACACGAGTTGCTTTTATGAATAATGCATAGCCGAAGGAACAGCGGGAGCCTGTAGTGGAGCACCCACTTCAGATCAGCCAGGCAAGACAAAATTGAATCTTAAGTGTACGTTCTAAAAAGCTCCGTCGATCCACTACTCGTCGTCGACCTAGTAACGAGCACCGCCTTTTTGATCTCCGTCCCCGGCTCTATTACTATTAATTGTTAACCATACAACAAAAGAGGGTCTAGCACGCTCGATCGCGTAATTTTAACTCAATATCGCGCGCTTCAATAGAAAACAGTAATTTGCAAATTTATAAACTTATATAGATTTATAAATTTTAAATTTAAAAACTATGGTTTTCTAAAGAAGCGTTTATTGTAGATATTAACATGATATTTTGAAGCATAATACATGTTAAGTTTGATATTAAATTAAATTTATGTATTAAACTGAAAATGATTGAAAATTTATTAATTCTGAAAGAAATATCGATAATTTGAGGATAAATACAATAAGTGAGAAATTACAGTTAAATATCTTTAAACTTGCTTTAAATAAATAAAGAAATTGTAAAGGTGTGGAATAATAACATTTTGTGTGCAAGAAAATCATTACAATGCTTAATAGTTTAGAAAATTGAAAGATAGGAATGATTTATAGAGCGAATAGTATATCATATGAAAGTCAAGGAAGCTGAAAATTTGAAGGATTGGAAATATATTAGGCAAGTTCATAAATTAGCATATTTATAAGATGTAGGGTTAAAACCATTTATCGCAAGTTATTTTGATATTGTTGCCCAAATATCGTTCTAAGCTATATCAATTTAATTTTTAATAAATGATGTCGCCATGACTATCATATTTGTCATGATATTAATTAATTCAAGCGCCATGCAATTATTTGGAGCTGCGTTGAAATTAGGATGAGACGCGAAAGTGCTGTTAAATCCTCTCAGTTGAAAATACCCGCTCGAGCGTGCCGAATTTCTTCCCCAATATACCAACATGTCATTTAATTTATGTGCAATACATGTAAACGCGTACTCTACAATTCGAATTTATTCACTTTGTCGTACATAACTATCCTGTATATAAATTCTATCAAATATTTCCGATCGTGTAATTGCATGTCCAGTCGCAGAATTGTTATTACTTTGCATAAACATCGGAAATTGTATTTAATTATGTATGCGCGTTACATTTCTATTCTCCATTTCTATCTCAGTTATTTCTAACCTGAAGTATATTAAATGCATTAGAAATATAATATCTTGATTATACAGGTCGTCGCAAAGTGTTGTTTTTAGGAAATATTACTTTTTACAATATATTAACTTTTAAATTTTGCGTTTATAATACCGTCTCTTTTTTTAATGTTTTTATAAATTATCCAACTTTTAAAAATTTGAATTTCTATCTCAATTATTTCTAGGTACAAGTATATGCATCAAAGATATAATATCTTGATTATACAGGTCGTCGCAAAGTGTGTTTTTTTAGGAAATTTTTCTTTTAAAATGTATCAACTTTTAAATTTGAGTTTATAATATCAAGTCTCTTTTTTTCTGATGTCTTTTTAAATTTCTAAATTTTAAAAATTTGCATATAATTTACAATGTTTTGTTTAAGTTTTTTTTTCACACATTTATTTTAAAGATTTCGAATTTCTTTCTGCGACACAATAGACTATATTTTCTGCTTATTATTTCAACAATCTCATGCCTATAATCATGTTTTATTTCTATGCAAAGATCGACGTCGCTCGAGTTACAGGTTTTGCGACATCCTGTATAATTGTCTGTATATATGTATATACACTATATCATCCTCTACTTTCCGGCTTGAAATCTTATTCCTTCATAGTGAGCAAGATTAATTACGTATTACTCGTTATCCTGTCGAGTCGCGTCGATTACAGCCGGCCGGATGATTAATCGATCTGAAAATCGAGCGTTTTCTCCTTCGTTAATAACTTGCAAAGATTCTTCGCTACGTCCATCCACGTTACGATTTCGCCGTCAATTTGCATTGATTAATTGGCGTCCAACAGGTACGATGAGATCGGCTGTAAATGTCGCGGCTGGGAATATCGCGCTGCAGTTTCGATCGATCGTTACGAAAAAAGTGCGATGCAATTTTTTAGCGACCTCAATCGGAATTTAAACGATGCGAGAATAGCAGTATCAAAATTCATAAATACACAATATTTTTTGACGGTCGATGTTGATAAAAATTTGAATATAGCATCATTTCAGTTTATATCACCTTTTTGTAGTTATTTTTTGAGATTAACTTGTTATAAACGTGATGGCTTCCAATATGTTGTCCAATACATTTCTCTGTCTCTGCAATATTCATATTCATAGTTGTTGTGTTTTGGAAGGATTTAACAAGACAGAACATTCTTTTTTAAATCTGAAATTTATTAGTTCCAGAATGTATATCGCATTTTTTTAAATATTCGCTAGTAACATGTATTTTTTTTAAAGCAATTAGTTTGTTAAAACTGACTCAAGCTCTGCTCAAAGAAATAATGCAAATGACAACTCACATGTACATATCTAATATAATATATTTGTATATTTTGCATTATAAACATGTTGACTCTTGTGAAAAGTCCTTAGGAAATATTTCTTTCTGTATAAGGTAAGAATTGTGATAATGTGTACGGATCGTTTCTCTCTTCAATTCCTGACTTTGTTTTGTCTCTTATTGTACGTTTTGTACTCCCGTCGTTGACAGCACAGGATATATTCAAAACATGCACTTATTTCCTTGCACTTTTTGTGTAAATGTGATATATTAATTTATGTGTATGTAATTATTAATCTTTAATAATTATATTAAATAATTATATGTACATATATAATTTTGATTAATCTTTAATAATTACATCTTTTAGTTTACCGAATAAACAAATTTTGAATTTTCCAAAAAGAAACTTGTCGAGTATAGAGAAAATATGTGAACATGTGTTGATCTATATTTCGCACTATAACACCTGTTATGACGATAGCAATTTGACGGAAAATGATTGCGTCGAAAATCGCGTTGTCTGCAGGCACTCATTAGTTTACCGTTTTGCCGATCAGCGAAAAATATGCGACTCGTTCGAACGCGAAATTGTCCTTCACGCTTTCGAATACGAATCGTTTGATTCGGTTGACAGAACGCACGCGATGCGTCACATCGACGTTTGCGAATTAAATTCGTTTTCGCCGATGATGCGCGCAGTACGCGTGTCACTTCGTCAATTTGCAGGCTTTTCCGTGGTTATTGGATTGGAGTCGAAACCCTATGAAGTCTATGATATATATTTCTTCGAAAATTGGTGAAATCAATTTTATTACGCGCACTAAAAGATCGAACGAAGAAGATTGGATCGAATTTAGGAAGTTATTACTTCCTTCCGATATACATAAGCTTATATATAATGATGCATCCGTCATGATTTTTAATGGAAATGTCAATTAGGAAGCGAAGATTACGATAAATAAGGAAGAGATTAAACATATCTTTCGAAATTATTTTTCATTTTTATTTGAGTGTAAGACACTGCACTATGAAAAAACTGTTTTCTTTTTCGCACAAATAAACTTTCAATGATATACTTGCAATCATTTATTGCTAATTATATATTTAAAAAAACTGTATTGTGTAAAAATACATATTGTAGAAAAATAAATAATTGCAATAGGTTCTAGACATCTTATATGGATAACTATATCATAAATCAAGCTAAAAAGTCTAATGATTTGTTTGGCTAGATAAAACTAGCAAACGGTATTTCTGCTAAAAAGCTTCATTTCCACACCCATTCACACACACATACATAGATCGATAGATCGCGAGAGTAGATGAAAATTTAGGGAGAGCTCGTAGGAAGCATTAGCATAGGTATGCCTAGTGTGCAACAATGTAGTGTGTGCTTGTGGTTGTGGATTTCAGCAGGCGTACAGTCAGTACATCCCGGCTACAAGGGCCCAAGTGTCCGAGGCCCAGGGTGGGCAGACGGGGGTCGCCATGGACGGCACTTACCTCGTCGAAGCCTCGTTCTGAAAAAACCCCTTCGCGCGCTGTAAATCGACATTTTAAAATTGAAATTGAACCGGATTTTTCGACCAAGCCAAAAAAAAGTAAAGAGTGAAAAATAAAAATGATAAGCAAAAATATATCGAGACCGTGTTGCATTATAACTCGATTAAAAGTAAAAATCGAGAAATGCATTAGAGGATGCGTCGGCAAAATAAAAATACAAATAAGTGTGCTAGAAATTCAGACGTCATTGCGGACGTATAGCAGAGCTGAAACATGCTTGTTTGTCGACGTAAAACAGATGTAACCTAGAGTAACCAAAGTGAAGGTAAAAGATATAATGTATATAAACGTACGCGTTTAAGAGAACGAAAGAAAAAACGAGAGAAAGTGACGGATATATGCGGATGAGTAATCGAATGAGAGGGAGAGCGAGGGAGAGAGAGAGAGAGAGAGAGAGTATTTAAGAGTAAAAAGATATATATATGTATATATCATATATATTATAGAGCTAAAATAATATATGTATATCCGATTCTCGCGTCAACAAATGTACGCGATCTAAGAAAATCACCAAAAAAAAGCACAAACAACACAAGTAAAGACACACACAGTCGCGCAAAATCTACAAAGTCAATCAATCAAATTCTTCTATTTCATCATTTCCGTGCTACCTTCTACCCCCGACGATGTCAACAACGACCACAACGATGATCGCAATGACCGGCCGCTGTTTGGGTCCATCGACGACGATTGGCGCCCGCTTCATCATTCTTTCCTCTTTATCATCGTCCTTGGCATACTTGGTGGACGAAACCGCCATCGATGACGACGACGACGACGATGTGGACGAAAACATCGACAAACATGGAAAAACAAATTACACAAATTTATGGCGACGATAATAACGCGATCGACGTTACTGCCTTCATCGAACGATCGATCGAAAATCACACAGAGTCTGTCCTATCAACTGACCACGAACGAGAGCAAGGACAGAGTGGTGATCATATATGGCGACCGTATACAGGTGCGGAAAAAGGTAAAGAAATAATGTTGCTGGCAGACAATTGTGAAAACGATAATAATAATAATAATGATAATAATGATGGTGATGATGATAATGATAATGATGCTGATAAGAAGAATGTGATGAGACATGACATAAATGTGATAGATTTATGTGTGATATATATATCAATTATTCGGAACGCGCTTCTACGTCTTCTGCCATGATATGAAGAACACATCAGGATCGCCCCAGCAGTCCCTATCCCTTCCGGTGCTCGATAATGCCTTTAAGAACGATTTCTGGATTGGCTTCTTCGATGTCCGCTTTCGAAAAAAATCCTCTTTTGCTACGCTTGTTTAGGGATTCTTGCATCTTTCAAAGATTCGTCACTGAGGGGCTGTGCATTTAATACTCTATTTAATGTGCAATTTGCTTCTTGTGATTATGGATGTATGGTTGCCATGCTTTTTGGGGGATGGTGTTGAATGTTTTTAGAGATATTTATACGATTTTTTTTTAGGATGATTGATGGCTTCCTGCGCTGATTGAGCTTTGTTTCGAATGTTTTATTGCATATCTATGAGAGAAAGTCTGTGATTTGCGCAATTTATATACATATAAATATATACCTATATGATATAAATATTCTAAATGTAAATTTAATCGGTTTTATATTCGCATATTTTTTTACTAATATGTATGTCTAATTCTATACACACACATATGTATATAAATTTATATTAATATGTTACATTGAAATATAATTTTACTTAAATGTATGTAATATTATATATGATACATTTTTTTTAATGTAAAATATTGTGCAACTCGCAAAAATCTTATATATTAAAAATTAGGATTTAAAAATATATTTTCTATTTTTTTCGATTTATAAAGAATTTATAAATTTAATAACATAATAAAATGTGATATAATGATAAATTAATTATTATCATTTTATTCACAATGA
This sequence comes from Anoplolepis gracilipes, assembly GCF_047496725.1. Classification (NCBI taxonomy): domain Eukaryota; kingdom Metazoa; phylum Arthropoda; class Insecta; order Hymenoptera; family Formicidae; genus Anoplolepis; species Anoplolepis gracilipes. Next base: position 7,389,806 of record NC_132975.1, read on the forward strand.
AATTTCTTGGTTGATCTTTAAAACAGTTTTTATTTAATTAATTTTTGATATGCTGCAGAGTATGTGGCAATCATTCTTTTTATGCCTATCTTTCATTAAATCTTTATTACGCTCACAAAATTAGCAAAATGAGATTTCTACAAAATGAGATTTATTTATGAGATTTATTATGAAAAAAAGCTCAGGAAAAAATTATGTATGTATTTTTATCAAATTTATATATTATATACTGTAGATAAAAAAATTTGTAATCTAACTTAATAAATTTATGCTATGACACTTATCAATATTTAAGTGTCGATATATTTTATTTAACAGATTTATTATTGTAAAACGAAATTTTTACTTTCCGCATTCGTGTGAATATATGTTGCAGCTATAATTCAGTTAAATAAGCAAAATATATTGGAGAGCTATTGTTTTTATTAGATACAAATATTTCTATGAAAAATCCCCGAAATTTGTCAAACTTCAATAATTTTAATAGTGATGAATATAAAATTTGACGACAAATATCAGTATTATATGTAATATGTATGTATAATATTTTGCGTTTTTTTTTTTTATAATACAACGCCTTATACATATAATATGTACATCTCTGTAATCTTTGCGGTTTCATTGTATCTTGAAACTTGCAACAATCTCGATGCCCTCTTTTTTAAACTTTATACAAAACAAGCTAAGGTTATTCGAGCAAGAAAGGTCGCACAGAAAAAATTGCTCTTGTTTTTTTTAGAAATTACGCTCAAAATATTTTCGCTATCCTCTTCGATCTTCAGCCTTCTTTTTACATGGTTTATCTGTTTGGATTGGATTTTTCTATCTTTATTTTTTTGAAAAAAATTCAAAAGTTATTATGAGCGATGTAAAAATTGTGTAATATTTTTTAGAACTCTTTTTCAAAGAATTTTTTAAAATTTGATGTTTTGGAAATGTAATCTTTTGTAAGCATACATAATATGTGCTTACAAGATTCTTTGTAATTAGAATAATATTAATTATTATGGTTTGGAAATAAAAAGACAAACGTCTTATAAAAATCATTTTATAATTGCCACTATTGATATTTCAATAACATTCTTTGAGATCAAATCGAATTTTAAAATGAATTTTACTTAACTAAAGCTTTTTATTAAAATTTTCATAAAATAAAAAATAAAGAATTTTGTTATATTTATTTTTAGCTTTTGATGATAAATAAAAATTATATCTTTGATATCTTTCTGAAAGAAAAATTAACTTTAAATTAAATAAAATGTATTTTTAAAATGAATTATGGAAAACCTGAAACAACTTATTTATATGACCTTATGTATACTATCTATTCACTTTTAAAAAAATTATGAGATAATATAAATAATATTAGTTCTAATTTAAATATCGATATTTTGCCAGCTACATAAATAAATTTGAATACCGCTGACTGGCTTTCGCTTCTCGTATTTTTTCAACTAAATAAAACCGTGAAAGAAAGGGTCAGAAGGAACAGAAGGTAAAAGGGACGTAAACGAAAGCAACAGCCGTGGAATAGATCGTTTGTTTCTCTCGCTCTGTTTCTTTTTTCCGTATCTGCGCGATTTTCTTTCGAGGCGATCTTTGAAGGCGTCGTTGATTGGAATACAAGAGTTTCGTATTTCTCTCTTTTGAGATTTTACGGTCTGAAAAATACCATCGCAGTCGAACGCTCACTTTTTTCTCTTTTATGCTCCTGCGATACACTTCACACGTGTACCACGAAAATATTTTTTTAAACGTTCTGCAAACGGGTGGTAGAGGACGAATCGTTGTTACAGCATTTGCATTCACGGCAAGCCTATCCGTGTGTTGTATCTCTTTTCTCTCGAGTTTTTTATTTTACCGATAAATTTATTCCGCAAGTACATATTCAACACGATGGATTTTTGTTCTTGCTGCATATTTTTTTATAAAGTTATATTATTAATGTTATATGTACACAACATGTAGATATATATATATATATATATAATAAAAAAATGATTCTAGAGAGGATATTTTGATGTATAATTAATTAAAAATTTTTAAAAAGCGAGAGTAACTGTAATTTTATATGTTTATTTTTCAAAATAACTTAAATTTAAAATATAATCGTTTTTCTATATAATTTTACAATTTTATTTATAAAAAGTTCTTAACAAAATACATCTTGAATGTCATGTAACGAACGAAACTATAGTTAAACAAGTGAGTTTGCTGTGTTTGTATTATACATAACAACATTTAATTTGAAATAATCGAAAATAGATTGAGTGACTATCTTAACACTGCATATTTGCAGTTTGGGTTACAAAAAACACGTGTTTGCTTAAATACATTTTGTAAAACTTGTAAACGGTTGTCGAAGCATTTGCAATTTTAATCGAAGTCTTGTGGCTACCTTGTAATTCTTCTTTTTCGCCTTACTGTGAAATGAACTAAATAAATTTACTTTAGTTTTTGTAAAATGAATTGGAAGAAAGCAAAATAAACTTCAAATTAAAACAGAAAGATTTTTTATATAGTAAATTTTTTTATTTTTTATATTATTTTTTGTAATATTTTTTTCAATATTGTTTATGTGTATTTTATATTTATTATAGTTTTTATATTAATTAAATAATTCAATTATTTGGATTTATGTATTTTATATCCATTAAAGTTTATAAACTTTATTATTATAGAGATCTTTTACTTTATGTATATTATCAATTTTATAAATATGTATATATTATGAAATAGTTTTACATCTTTTACATATATTTTAATTTATATGCGCGTGCTTTTTTCTGTTCTCTTTTAGTGTGAAGATATTTTCTATACATTTTATATAAATTATTCATATTTATTTTATTATTATTTATATTTATCATTACTTTATACGTATACTGATTATATTAGAGATTATTTAATCCCTGTTATATTTTATTATTACAATGTAATATATTTTATTTGTTATAACCGAATAAGTAAATAGATAAATAAACGTTATATATAACATATTATATACAACGTATAACTGAAGATAGAAGATTAAAATAATACCTTGTTCAAATAATACTAAAACATTGCAAAGGAAACGAAAATTAAACAGACTAAACTAATTTATTTGTAGTGACTATAGTGTTTCATGTGAAACGCAATTAGACGTTATACGAAAATGACTAACTATATCAAAGAACAAAAGCAGCGCATTTATTTCGGTGGGATTTACTATTGCTCGCTCGCAGCTGCGGTGCATTAAGCAAATCCTCGTATAAATGTCTACTAAATTTCGCATAAACCCGTTGGCACGTCAATACATCGAATAAATTTAATCGTAAAAATGTTTTTACAGCCATCGTTTAAAACGAATGCATTTAAAGGCGTGACGTAAAGTTTTGCTTAAATTATTCTCAATGTTATACCGCAGATTAACTTCATTATGTTATCAATTCGTCTTTAATTTCCTTTTTAATAAGATGAAGTTATTAAATCTTCCAAACTTAACTATATAAATATAAACCTAAATTATTTTTGGCTTATAATTTTACTTATAAAGAAATATTCTTAATACAAAATAAATTTATAAATAAAACTAAACATAAAATTATAAGTAATGTAAATATAATGTAAATGAGAAATAATTTTGTTATAATTATTACTTTTAAATTATCGATATGTTGTTATTCAAATTATGTAAAAAGAATTTTAATATTGATATATATAATGTTTATATATATATATATATATATATATATATATATATATATATATATTTCTTAATATGTGATCTTCTAATTTTGCATTATCTTCTGCAAAATTTTAATTAACACAGTGCTTGCTTTTGCGTTGGTTTCATAAAGAGTATTAACACAATTATTAAGCGCGATGTGTTTGCGATAAAACAAGCACTATATGCTTGTATTACGTTCATCGATCGTACTTTCTGCATTTGCATTTACATATCATAAATTTGCTTTCGACAGATTATATTATGTATCAGTATTACCACAGATTACACGTTTTATCGCGATCGATAAATTACGCTGTACAAGGTATTTTATTGTCAGATCATATGTAAATCATGTTTTATATTTATGTTTTACACATTAAGATATCGGTACACGCCTATATGAAATTGTCAAAAATTATCTCGGAAATTCAATTTTAATTATAACGTTGCTACCAGGTACTCTTTTTCTGATTTTCTTTCATACACTGTTAAATTACATATTAAAGAATACACAATTATATAATTATAATATATTATAATATATACTATAATAATAAATTATATAATAATTGATTTATTAATTATATAATAAATAAGCATCGAAATGCAAGTCACTTACGTTTCTATCTTTGAAATCCAAAAAGTATACGCTTCAATAATTTTTAGTATCTATATAATTTATATTTTTTCGGCATATAAATTGCTTATACATTTTATCGCGGTTTTATATACAAATAATTTTGGGCTGTATTCTACGTTGTTCTTGAAGATTCATAAAGTCACTCTCAAACTCTTGAGCGTTTTGTTGCATTAATAAATTCGTCGGATATTATTAGAAGAATATGCCTTGAATATTTGCGGACGTTTACGTGCCACGAGAGAAATAAGAGATGCAAATAGCTTCATCATGAATCTCATTTTTATTTAAATTCCAATAATTTCGTTTTCTTTTTAAACTATAACGAAAATAACGATTTATTTCGTGTTTAATTGGACATTTTGGTTTTATATTTTATATTTATATAGAAGTAGCTACGAGATTTTGTTATCATGCAATTGTAAAAAAGATTATATGTACACGTATAACAAAAATCACATTATTATTATTAACTTTTTCTTTTAGGAAAAAGAGCAGAGGGTTAAGTTACATTAATTTATATAATGAATTATGAACTGTTCAAAATTAATCTTTTGATAAAACTAATGTAAGTTTTACACAGACACACACACACACATACACACACACACACACACATATATATATATATAAAATTTCAAATTTTTCTGTTAAAAAAGAGTTAGGTTTTTCATTTTTAAAATAGGAAAAAAGAAACCATATTATTATTCCCTTGATGATGGTTTACGAGTCTAACTACATACTAATTTTGCTTATTTTTCTACAAAATATTCATCACTTTTCTTGTTGCTCTGGTCTCGGGGGACGCGTGTGGCCTCTACCATATATTAGAACACACTATTCTACAAGTATCCATTTGATACACGCGCGAGATCTGGCAACACGATTTAGTAGTTACGCGTGCATGTATGCAAGGTGCAACTGCACTGCGACGCAGCATGAAGTCTCGCGATGTTGGAATTATCAGGACTTGTCGAGTAGTAGAGTAGAAATTATTGGGTCGGACGCTTTTCAGGATTTCACGACGGATTAAGGGTCGCACGTGTGTGGCGATATGTTGCGGTCGATTTACGCGTCTTAAATTTGTTGAGAATTTACTGCATTGCGGTTTACGCGATTACATTTATCGGTGCAGATAAGGATTTTTAATTTTTTAGCAGAGTGTATTCAGTGAGTTTTTTTAAATATATTTTTGAGTTATATTGTAATTATAATATTATATTTACAATATTTTGAATATATTAATAATACCGCAATTTTTTACTATATGAAAAATTATTGTAAAAATTATAAATAAATATTAATTGAAATATATATATGTATATATATATATATATATATATATATATATATATATATATATATATATATATGATATAACATATTAAAATACGCGTTTAATTAAAGTAAACGCGTGCATTAAATTATTTATTTTTGTTATTCTTCAGAATTTTTTAAAATTAAAAATAATGATATTTTAATATTATACAAGCATGTAAATTTGTTTTTCACGTGAAACATGTGCTTTTTAAAGAACAATAAATAACAGTAATAAATATCCAAAAATTTGTTGAACGTTACAGCGATATTTGAATATTTATAAGGATATAAAAATATCTATTGCATATCTATATTGCACAAATCTTGATGTGCCACGTGCAGGATATTCTTAAATATTTTTAGCTTGCGAGTCTAAGAAAGTACGTGTGAAATTGGCATATAGTTAAGAATAGGATATGACATATGACATATACGTATGTATATGTTTAACGTTTCTATTCTTTCTATTTGAATCCTCTTAGGAACTATTAACAACAATGGAATACATAAATTATATTAAAACTCTAAAATTAAATATAAAATTTAATTAAATTACGTATATAATATTATAACTTAATTCTCTCGATAAGTATATTAATTTATATATTATATATCCCTGTTTTGTTATAAACTGTTAAAATATAAAACAGGAAAAATGATATTAATATTTTAATATCCAGAGTTAATTAATAAAATTGTTTCTGTTTAATAAAACAAAATTACATTAGATTACATTAGAGATTTACAAAGTAATTTTATGATTTGGTCTTACTATTAAATTTCCAAAGAGAAATTTACTCTCTTGCTTTTCTAACAAAAATTTTGCGAGCGCTTTTGACATTTTTAAATATCTCATGATTTCTTTAATGTGTTCATATAATAGATTTATCTATTGTATAAAATTAAAAAAAAAATTAATTAAACATCCACATAAATTTTCCAAAGATTTCATTCGATAGATAAAATAAGACAGGAATGAATCGTGCAGTAATTGACTGCGTTTCGTTTTATCTTCCTCTAATCGATCGTTATCTTGGCACATTCACGCTACTAATTGCAAAATCGATTTACGATTACCACTACGCTGCGCAATTACTAGTATAGTATAATTAAACTCGGATAAGAGCGATCTGCTGTTATTAATCACGAAAGACGTAACGTAGAAAGTTACGTTGGTTAAGTGCAACACAATAGCCATGCGATTATTGCGATAAAGTTCTGTGATAAACGTTTGAAAGGATGCTGCCAGGATGAGCTGTAAACTCAACTTTGAAACGATGTAAAGTATGACGACTGCTTGTTGTAACTGTTACGCTGCGTTATCACGACTATTTAATTTACAATTTGCGCTTGTAAGACTTATAACGCACTTCGCATGCGCATCATAAGGATCTCCCGCGATATTTTTACTGGAGGCCAAATATCCTGCAGTGAATCTTTGTTTCTAAAAGGATACTACAGGTTCTTCTGACTATCTTGTATACGATAGGAGGTTACAGTAATTATATTCCGTTTTATATTAATATATAATATATTTATATTACACATTTTCTTTGAAGAAAGAAAACGCGAGCATGGTAAATTATAATCATTTAAAAGTTATGATTATAGAATATTAAGATTAATTATATTTTAGGCAGAAATTTATCGCATGTGTTATTTTTTTAAAGACTTGTATAAATTTTTATACATCGCACGTCTTCTTACATTTAAATTTATTCATAACTCTTCATAATTTAACGGTTAATAGTGACTTTGGTAAAATAAGGATACACACATACATACATATGTCATTTTTATATTGTTAAAAATTATCCATATACAGCGTTGCTGTGTATACATACGTATAATTATGTCTTTATCTTGAATTAAGATATTTTTGAAAGAAAAGATATATTGAAGAAGAGATATATTGGCCGCTATTATTATTAATCTCTAAATTAAAGTTACGTTATTTTCACAAATAGAATAATTCCGTCTAGTGACTTAAATTAAACTGCGCGTTTGAATTAATTTGAATAATACATATGCATATATCTCAACAAGCAAACCGAACAAATATACCGTGTTATCACGCAAAGCGTCTTGATTCGGCTCTGTGCATCGTTTGTGCTTCCTTCTACCTTCGTGTTTTACATGTAATGGAATGTTCGAATTGTTCTTGTTGTTGTTGTTGTAATTGTTGTTGTTACCCCTCTTATTGTATTGTGTCGTTATGCTTCGTATCTTGATTTCCTCTCGACTACTCCCGCTCGTTATGTCTCTTTCTCATTCGTCGCATGTTTCTCTTAATGCACGCGTGATTCTTTCTTCGTCTCACTCTTTACATCCTCATCTTTCGATCTCTCTTTGTTTTTTTCTGTCTTTTTGTGACGGAAATCATCCAAAAGTTTTCCCGAACCTCTCGTCCTCGGGAGATTTATACGTGTCTTGCGAGCTCGAAGATCGTTTAAAGTCGATCATCAGTTCGGGCCATGTCAGTTCATTTCCAATCCGTCAAATCACCAAAGACCCTTGAATCTCGAAATCGGAATGTAATTTCATACGATCGACATCTCAGCTCAATTATAGCATAAAGGATCATTTCTTTCCCGAGGAGGACGAGGAGTGAAGAGAAAAAGAGAGGAAGAAAGAGAGAGAGAGAGAGAGAGAAAGAGAGAGAGAGAGCGAGAGAGAGAGAGAGAGAGCGAGAGCGAGAGAGAAAGAAAAAAGAGGGGATAGACGTATGTATACGTACTTGCTTAGTCTGGATCTAAAAATTAGAAGCTAGAGAACGATTGAAAGCTAGAGTAAAAGCGGCGAAAATGCAAGTGTGAACGAGAAGGTGTGAGAGAAAATAAGTGAGAAAGAGAGAGAGAGAGAGAGAGAGAGAGAGATAGAAAAATAGAGAGAAAGAGGGAAAGAAAGAGAGCGCGAAATGACAAATAAAAAATAGCAATGAGAGAAAGAGCAGAATAGAAGGGAGAAAATTCAAACATGTTCGAAATGCCACTTGTTCCAGGACCTAAAGAAGCGCGATTCGCACCTCTGCGACATGCAGGCCCTACAGCCACTTCCGGCCCCCACCAACACCGCCAACACCGCGCCCGTCATGACTACTTCCGGTGGGCAACCACCGCTCCCGGTATCGGAGACCGTTTGAATCGCGACGATCACGAGAACCGATCACGATCGTCTGTGTGTGATAATGCGTTAATCATGCATTATCACACCACCACTCACCTATAAACTCACCGCCGTCCTCCTCCACACCTGTGCTTGCTGAACCCGATGAACGAACCACGGTCGACTACGGTCGAAGCAACGGTGAGCCATCAATCACGATCTTTAAAGGGCGCAGTGCGAACCACCGGAAGTAGTCGTGGATCTTGTTAACCCGTTAAAATGCTACGCATTTTTGTTTCGCATGTTTCGGAAGTTTCGTAAGTGATATCGCGATCGTTTGTTTGTGCAAAAACTTGCATTTATTCGAATTTTCATGTAAGATTTATTGAAAAAATAATTCTGATAAATACATTTAATTCTTACTTAAATTAAGAACTTTTGTTTAAAGAATTAAACTGGAACACACACGCGCGTGTGATAAAAGCAAAATAAATTTCTATGTATTTTTCGACGTGAAATTTATAATAATTTCTTTAAAGTATATATATAATTATATTAAAAGTTTTAAGTTTTATTTATTTATTTTGGAAAGAAAAATTATTATTTTGAAAAAGGATTTATTTTATAAATAACTTCTGAGAAAGAGAATGAAAGGGAGAAAGAAAGAGAAAGAGAGAAAGAGAGAGAGAGAGAGAGAGAGAAACTATGCTATTTTTTTGTTGCTATTATATATGAAACTTTAGATAGGATCGATTTGTTTCAAATATACTATAATACTCACTGGCACAATCTCGCTAAATTATCGAGATTGCAAGTATATCATTGAATTCACGCGCCATTAGTTTTGCTTACAAAATCTACAAATTTACTTCCGGCGATTCGCACTACTACCCTCGAATATATATATATATATATATATATATATATATATATGAATCGATTTTTATAACGAAAAAAACTTGGTATGATGATTGAGATTTAAATGAATTCCAGTCTTATGATTGGAGTTGGTTTATTCATTTGAAAAACGACGGCATCAATTTTTTACACTAAAATAGTTTTCTAATATTTTTTAATCATTCTTTTTTATACATCTTTGACGTAACAACTCTTTAATATAATCAATAATTTAGGACTTTAAGTTTCTTAATAATAAATATTAAAATATTTTCTGTAATTTGTAGCGATAATGCAAAATTTGTGTGTTTCTCGTAAAAAGTTCCTATTTTAAAACTTCGCTGCATTTAGGAAAAAGCAGCCTCTCTTTTTTTCTATCATGAGAAGATTATGATGAAAAGCAAACCAATCGAATCATTCGAAGCCGGATTGACGATCGGGACTAGTCAAGAGGAAAGGTGATTTATGATCGGTCGGCGAGCGTAAGACAATTTTCCGAGATTACGTTCGCTTCGTTTGCCTTGAAATACGGCGTGAAGCCGAGGGCAGGCCGTTTGCGGCTCGAGGTCGCCGGATGAACCCTGAGTGCAGGCAATTTTTCCGGATTTGCGTTCGGATTTCCACGACGCAGCCTAGTTTCGTCGTAGATGCTCGCTGAATCAAACTACGACAAAGCAATCTTCTCCGGTGAATCGCGGACAAATTTATTTCCAGTGACATGCATCCTAAGAGTGAATTGAATAATTGAAAAAGCCTACGTGTCTAGTATTTGGTGAAGTGGGCGAATTTATATACATAAATCTCTTGCACCTTTTTCACTTTTTTTTTCAAGCAATTATATATAAATATAAATCTTATTTTGTTTGCAATATTTTTTTCTTACAAATTTTTAGTCGGAGTCTTTTTTCTTTGGATAAATTGCCGTTATTACAATAATAATTACAGTAATAAATTGGAATTATCAACTGTTACATAATCTCAATCATCATACAGTTGCTATGTATTTTTTGTGAAGCGAATGTTTTGTTTAAATTTCAGACTCGACATCTTCTAATACAATACACAGTAACATATATCTTTAAGTACATCTGCCGTAGGCTTTACTTTATATGTAGATTTAGTTTTTTTTTTTTACGATCTAAGCTTTTTTCAAAAAAATTAAGTAATTATTTAAAAAACACTTGCAATAAACAAATAAATAAATGTAAAATAATGGTATTTTATATATAAAGGGTGTCCTGTAATTGGTGAAAAACCTCTTAATGGCAGATTCTCGAGATAATTTGGAGACGATTTTTCCTTAGCGAAAATGTCAAGGCATCAATAATTTCCGAGTTCTAAATAATTGAAAAAAAGACGTTTTTGCAAATTAAACTTTTTGGAGTTAAAAAATTACCAAAACTACATTCTTTAGTTAATTTCAGATAGAGTTTACTCTAATAGAATTTTAATTTAAGGCTTAATTACAAAGATATATAATGATAAAAATTGAAAACTTACAAATAATGATGATGTCCCTCAAAATTTTCGCTGAAAAATCGACTTCAAATGATCTTAAGAATCTGTCATTAACAGGTTTTTCACCAATTACAGGACACCCTGTATATATATATATATATATATATATATATATATATATATATATATTTATATTTATTTATTTACTTATTTATATATTACTTCGAATTCGCGTAATTATGTAGCTATGAATTTTTCGCGTTTTAATTCCAGTAATAAAAATAAATTGTTCGCATCGATGTGCCACGCGAGATGGAGATCATCATCAGGTTCAACAGCATTCTATTCGCGATTGATTCGCTCCTCAGAGGATGTGATCGTTGGTTACTCGGAATTCACGGAGTATCTGCAAGGAAGATCCAAATTATCATGGATATTCTTTTGCGATCTACTCCGTCGCGAATCGATTGTTATCGAAGCGTGAGGATCGACGCGCGGTTTATCCTCTGTGATAATAATCCTATTAGGATTTGCGTCGTTTCGCAGATTTTCGTTTAACAGAAAAAACATCTCATGTTAACAACACGTCCTCGTTGCAGTCGCATATCGAATGGATTTCTGCGGGAATAAGAGAGCGTCGGGCCTTTCGTGCGGAAAGTGCCGATTTACCAAATTAATTGATTAATTCACGCCAGCAGCGAGAGACGGGTTCGCGAAATGGATAACCCAGGTGTGGCTGAGCGATTGCGATTAGGGTTGCGAATTATACGAGATTTGTTCGTGTAGGATCGTGTTCTCGAGGATTTTGCACTACTACTTTGCGTCAGGCCGTTCCATAAATAATGTTCTTTCTTAAGAGATTTCTGAAGGGAAAGAAGAGGCGCGTCGTTTATTGTAATCGTTTAAGTAGTCAAGGAAGATTTATTAATTAATCAAGATTAATTACAAGTTTACTTGGGTTCTAACGATGTTACTTCACGTAAACTTCACGATTTTTAATGTTTATTGTGGCAGTTGTGAACGCATAAATAATCACTGTTAAGCTGGGCCTATATGAAGGCGTTTTCTTTTATTGTCTTTGTATTAAAGGGTTTGTATTATGTGATGTTTTTTTGCTTTAATTCAGGTGAATACATTTGAGATTTGGTATACATTTAGTGATCAACAGAAGAAAAATATGAATATACTTAAGAGTTATATAATCAAATTTTATTTCCAAAGAGTAAAATATTTTTATCTTAAGATTTCTATATAATTTTAAGATCGAGAGAGAATAAAACTCTCAAATATCAATCTCATTGTCAGTATTATATGAATTCAATTTCTAATACTGTATGAATTACGTGCAGGACACACAATTGTGAAATGTATATATATATATATATATATATATATATATATATATATATTATATAAACACTAATTGTTAACATTAATTGTTAAGTTAAACAAATCTAATAATTTTTATTATGTTATTTTATTTTGTTTTAAACGTTTTGATCTCGAATATTTATGATTAAAATGTTATTTGAATATTATAATTAAAAATGTATTACATACATTACGCATCTTTATCCTAATATTTATTATTTCTACATTGTTTTCATTAATATTAATATATATATATATATATATAATATTTTTGTAAAGACATGTATGTTTTTATATAAAATCTTATTGTTTATCGCATGATGTTTTAAAGAAAATTATCATCGTTTAATGATTTAATGAAAGAACAGTACTTTTAATAGTATAGTATTATTTATTTCACACATATGTTATTATAAGAATTATGATAAAAGCGAAAGAGGTCAATTCGAAATTAGGAGACAGACAGAACATATCAAAAATCCAAACAAAAGGAAATATTAATTAATCTAAAGTTGTTGAAAAATGTTGATAAATGTTATAATTTTTATGACTGTTTTTTTAACTGTAGAAGAAAAGTCACGGAGAATTTCATTATTTCAACAAATATAATTACTCCGATTTGTTCTTATTTTTTCATATTTATATATTTGAAGTCAAATTATGTATTTTAAGCAAACAGTAGTTTTTCAACAGAAAGAGAAAGATGCATGTAATATACATATAATTTTTAATTTTAAGCTTTACACAATTCTTTTCTTTTTATTGATAAATGAATAAGTCGCAATGAATAAGTTGCAGAAATTATTATCACATTATTTTTTTAATGAAATTTGTAGCGACTTTTGCGTCTCTCTATACTTTGTCTTACACATTTAAGAATGGATAAAGTGACGAATATTATCGTATTATCTCTTGTTATGTTTTTTAATATAGATTTACGCAAAAAAAAGGTGAACATTATTAGCAAGACGGTTTGACGCGACATAGTTATGTTGTGATTACACGAGTCGATGTAAAAATGGAGGTAGGGACCTACGTACCTTTATACTCTAACTTAAGATGATGCCCTCGTTCTTTCAAAGCTTCGTGGCCGACTTTAGTCGATCTCGAGGACTCTTAAACAGTAATTAATTAAAACGAGATATCTCGTTCGATCGTATATTATGGCGTTATCGTTAGCGTTACTCGGCTGTAACGATCGATCGTCCGTTTTCTTTTGTTATTCACAAAATAAACTTGGTCTGAGTGCTATCTTATGAAAGATAAAAAGTATCTTTTATTTATTTTATTTTACTTTGTTTCTTTGAGATGCGAGAGAGAGAAAAATCACAGTTTTCTTAAGAGCATCTAATACTTTGTATCGTGAGAACAATATCGGAATTATATTTGAAATGCCATTAATAATTTTATGAAAAAAGAATTAAAGCAAATTTAATATTGTGTATGTATATATATATATACACACACACACACAACACACACACACACACACACACACACACACACACACACACACACACACACACACACACACACACATATATATATATACAACGGTATATATTTTCACAGTTTTCCATTCAATATATTGATTTATTCTTTGATGTGAATTAAATTATTTATTTATCAATTCAATAAAACTTTTAAGACATTTTAGGAAAACATTATAATACATTGTAATATTTGTGGCATTACTAGTATGTAATATTATCAATTATCGGAATGAATGCATTATGTGAAGTTATTAAAAAACGTTACATCAAATAAACTTTGCATAAAGTATCAGAGTTACATAAACCTACATGATTCTATTATACCGCGGACGATTGACTGATGCAACCGGATACGTCGAAAACAAATGAAAAGAAGGGAAATAAAAATACACTATGCTTGAATAACGGAAATTGTTTAACAATAACGAAATGTAAATATTTACGAAGTTTAGAGATGAGAGAGGAGAGAAGAATACACAGCCTGTAATAAATCTTTGTAATTATAATGGTATGATTCGCCCTGAAACAGAAGATTAACGGAGAGAATATATATATATAAATATGTATAGAAAAAAAGATTATATTATATAACGTAAAAATATAAAGGAGGAAATATACATATGAGTCTATGATATACACGACACACACGATACACGTACGTGAAGAGTGCACTCACTCATTGCGATAACACACTCACATCTACTTGCAGCACCCTTGCATTGCGCAATAAAATAAATTCTAAATCGTTCCGTACTAGAAAGCGTGCCTGAGTGTGTGAGAAACCAAACAAGCGTTTAAAGAAAAAGATTAATAAATGAAGAAATTAATAAATACATAATGCATCCGGTCTCTCGTTGTTCAAGGAGCACCGGTTATATTTGAAATAGCGTCGAAAACGCGACAGTTTAATTAAGGAACGGCAACCGCGCGAGTCAAAAATGGAAAAAAGATATTGCAAAAATCGTCGCATGAAATTCGTTTTCAAGATTAGCCGTTAATAATTCACTTCATTCGTCACGGACGATCGCGCACGTGCGCGCGTTTTCGCCTGCATTTTTATCAATAATTAATTTATTCGCGGGACATACATCGTGTACTTTTCCTGCGTGTGTGCCAAACTTATGAACAAGTTACTTCTGAGCTTTGAAATATGCTGAACAACCGTCCTTTAATATCACAGATTTCACATTTACATACTTCTCAATTTTTCAATAAATTTATGATGATATAATTGTATTGTTTTATTGTTATATTATCTGATATTTACTTAATAAAAATTGGATATAAAAATTCAAGCATTATGTTAAATAATAAAATTTATTATGTTAACGTAATTTCTTCATTGATATTGCAAGTTTATTGTAATTTAGATTAATCTTTCACAGGCATTTTATTTTTGGAGATTATTTTTGATGCTGTTATACATGTATGTATATTGTAATTTTAATCTATTAAGCGATCTATTTGAAACACCTGGGATAAATTTTCTCATAAATCGATGTCAGGAGAGAATATTGAATTACTTTAATTAATTTAATTAACACGCGACATAGTTTAAATATGATATCAGAGAGATCGACGACGCGGCGCGTCGCGATGCAGTCGATCGTCCTGTGAGCTAGCCTGTAATCAATAAATAAATCGTAAGTAATTTAAGCGTGCAATTAAGAATAAAAAATTTGAATAGAGATTTTCGTTGATGTTGTGACTCGTAGCGCGTGTGTGTGCTTGTTCGTGTGTGTGTATGTGTGTGTGCGCGCGTGTGTAAAAACTAACGCGCCGAGATAAAATTTCGCGAATTTCAGGAATTTCGCGAAAGTATTTGCACTTACATCTCTCGCCTTCTTTTAATGCAATAATTAAAATTTTTATCTAAATAGGATGTGTTACCTTTTTTTAAAATTCTCTACTTACGTTTTAATTCTTATTGTTAGTGAAAATACCTTTTGACATATTTTTAATAAATTTCTGAAAAAATTTTTATTGATTCTTATGCAGATGTTTATATTTTCGTATTCTTGTACACGTAGACATTTATGCCACATAATTAATAATTAGCTTCAATTTCATAATACTCATCTTAAAAAAAAAAAACACAAAATAATTTTACTTAAATTTGAAATTAAATAATATATTCTACAAATTCGCGATACATTATTTCGTTGGCGCGTAGCGGGAAGAAAAAAAAAGGAAAAGAATTGATGTGTGAATAAACAGCGAGTAGCATGACAACAAAAACGCTACTATAAACAACAAGTATTAAAGAAGCAGGAACAACCAAAAAGCAACAATACTGAAGCAGACCGAAGATGAAAATGAGTCTTTCACAACTTACTATCGTACTGCCAATATTTTCCGAAGCAACGTAATAATTTTAATAAGGATATTAGGATGAAAAGTTTAAGAAAAATGCGCACTCGTCACGAGTTTTTCCTTTCGTTTCCTTTCGCCGCTCCAAGCCTTTGCGAATTTATTTAGAGAGAAGAAATATCTAACAAGTTTCGATCTATTGTTAAAGATTGATGTCGGCGGATCGAAAGATATAACGAGTACACGTCGCTCAGCAGGAAGTCTTTAAAACAATAAATATACACATTTCGATATTAAAGATATACATTTGCAATCTTAATTAAGACAGAAACATATTCTAACGTTTTGTGTGTAGTTGTAAATGTATTTATTAAATATTTGTCATCTACTTTCCAAGAGAGCTACTGCGTGTTTCTAAAGAAAAAAAGGAAAATAAAAGTTTAATAAGAAGTTACATCTTTTAATTAAAAGTTTGAAATCTTAAACTATTTCAAATCTTTTTTTAAAAAATATCTTGTATTTAAAGATTTCTAGATTTCAATGTTATATGTAATGATATGCATATCTATAAAACACTAGATTTTTGTCTTAAAAACGACGGATGAATTTATATGAAGTTTATGAAATACACACATTCGATATCTTCATTAAAGTTCTATTTAAATTGCTGACTTACTGCTGAGCAACATGAATTTGTAATGGTTAAAATTATATCTTTCTTGCACGATCAGTACTACAATAAGTACTACAATTAGTTTGTCATTGGGGTGAGTATTCTATTTATAGTATGTGTTTCACGAAATCGATAATATAATTAATCCCTTGACATTAAAAACTTTTCCGGGAATAGCAAAAATCAAACTATTTTCATTTAATAATAAAGATAGTGCACACAAAAAATCCCTTGTGCAATCACATGACAAATAGATAAGAAAAAATATCACAAAATATCTCATAGCAATAATTTCGTATGATATCGTTAAATGAAAAAGGAATTGTCCTATATGTCTGAGATAATTACGATATAATTACTGATCGTGCGAGACGTGTTCACGGCAAAATTCCCACGTTATCTTTTAATAACCCTGTAGAGAACTCGCGAGATCCGTGGCACAAAAAGCAACAGAGAGCAACAAAGCGGCGAAGATCCGTTTATGCTTAGACGTTAATTCTTTTCACTGTGCAAAAAAACACGATTATTTCTCCTTTTTTTCTTTTTTTGCTTAAGCTAGACACCGTCCACGCGGTCTCGTCGAATCTCGACAGGTACCGATAATTGTGTTGATGCTCGGCGGATAATGATAAATTAATATTACAATTGAGCGATCAAGTTCTTAAAATTATTCGATCGGTCAGAGAATTTCTCGGGAAATCTATATATTCATGGATTCGTTGCATAATACAATATTATGTATTATGAATAAGAGCTTTATACGATGTGCTATTATATTGAATAAGATACTGACGGGGTTATGTTAAACAAAATATTTTTAAACCAAATATCAAGATATTTTAACATAATTTTAATTATAAATAATTTGCCATGTTGTTTAATATATTGCAAATACTATTATTACACAATTTTTCTATTAGTTTAATAATCCTTTTGTATTGTTTATCAATAAACAATTAGACATATTTTGAGACTTGATTGCTTACTTGAAAAGCTAAGTAAATAAAATTATTATATAAAATTTTTCAAATATTTTTACACAGCACATTGATTTTTTAGATAAATTATAATTTAATTTAATATCGCTTATTAAGTGAATTATAAGAACTACAATAGTTTTGCCAAATTGACAAAAGACATAAAAAATTTTTCATTATTGATTTTTAACATATTACTTGTAAAAAAACTTACAAACAAATATTTTAAAAGTTTATGATGTTATATAGTATAATTTTATATTTATAAAAGCAGCAGATAAAAAATATATATGCATCTATCTTTAAATAATAATAAAGAATTGTTTTCTTTATTTTAAAAAATTAAATATGTTAACTAAACTGTGAAATATAATTTATATAATATTATTCTTTTATACTATATAATAATTAATTTAATGATTGAATTTTGGCAAATTTATAACATAATTATTTTGTTCAGTTGGCTTTTCAATTATTAACTTGCATACTTTGCACGTTACAAGAAGCGAATGTACATTCGCACGTTTTTACGTAAATGCAACATTCGTATACGCAGTACAGCAGAGCTTGCATCGCATATTCCTAAGTCAGACTAATTAAATCAGGAGATTACGACTCGTTCAGAACGTAACACGACCGGCGTCGAAATAAATGTGCGCACTGCTTTTTTACGGGATGCTTCATTAAATCTAGAAATTATTTTAATATCAGATTTTTTACCAATACTAATAGAGTAATCATAATTTAAAAAATTTGTATTTAAAATTTGAATACGATTTTATTGGTCTTTTTCTTTCTTAACAAAGAAACTAAATTAAAAAATTAATTGCCGCAAGATATTTGACATAAAACAATTTTAGTGCATGAGATTTTTAATGAATATGAAAAATCTATTTTCAATTTATTAAAGAGTTAGTAAAAATATTTTCTGATGATATATAAAATGAGACATCCTGTATATTTTCTTGATCCGTTTCAAAAGTGTCGATGGCCACTGAGTCCACCGGCGTGTTCATAAGATTTATGAAATCTTTGCGTGAGTCATAGATCTATGAGAAAGATGATTCTTGATTACTTGTTTGTAAAGTTACTTGAAAAAATGTTTAATTAAACGACTAAATTATCACAATAATTAGTATTAATGTACAAAATGATATGCTGTCGTAATAATGGGAAAGTTAGTTTCCCACGGTCCACAAAGAGTTGATGAAGTCATGATTAATTGCATCGGGCGATACGTAGCATAATTTTAGAATAATTAAAGAAAACTGTGTTTAGCGAAATTTAACAAGAAATCTCTTAACGTAAAAAAAAAATTAATTAATGTAAGATATCTCATTTTTTTCCTATAATTTTACTACTTCTATGTATCTGACGCGTATTGCAGTTTTGTACTATATATTATTATCATAATTGGCATGTAGTAAATATAAACAAAGTGAAATATTATAATGACGTTTGCAACTGACGCTCGGAGTATTTATCGGCAAGGAGCGGTGGAGCTTTGACTTTTTTGCATTCACAGATGAAAATTGAAATTAATATTAGGAGGTAGGAATGAATTCACTCTTGATCGATCCCTTGTACAATATTGTTCTCGACGTACTATTTTTAGATTTATAAAAATGTACGCTAATCGAAATTCAAGAAATGCGCCGCATGAGCTGGGCCGTCGATATTGTTATTTGAATTGAGATTAATTCGGAGTACGAATACTCGAATAACGATTACGAACTCAAAGATCCAAATTTTTAATGCACCGAAAGTTGTTAAGAGCATTAATAATTTATAAATGATTATTTTAATATTGTTATAAACTATTAGTGCAAGCAATATGTAAATACTCTGTATAATGTTAAAAGGAAGTTTTATATAAATGTAATAACATACGTTACAACACAATCGCCGTAGAATTTATTCTTTTTTTTGCATTTGTAATAAAATTTCTGTTTCGTAATTATTATTATCTCGAAGAAACTTACATAGCGATATTCAAATGTACAGACTCTAGGATGTAAACTCGTCGGATATTTGAGCAACGACGGCCTGGCAAAATGTTAATGTATCCAACGACAACAATATTTTTAATTGAAGCGTCTGGAGAGAAATTGCGATATTCTAATTTCCGACGATTGTAATTAGAGGTGAAGACGTTTTAGCCAAAGGTGTTGTCCATCTTCGGTAGCTTCCACGCCTTATTCAAAGAGAAAATAAACTAAAATTCATATTTCCAGCTCAATTTACTGTCAACCCCATTAGTTTTTCTGCGAGAAACCAAGATTTTTATTTCACAACAATTATATAATATTAACGATTATAAATTGTATTTAATCCAATTTTATGAGAAAGTGAATACGGGGAAAAATTAAAGGAAACTCATCCTTAAGAGATAAATTATAATTCTTATTTATAATTGCATTTTATTATCACTTTGTTTCTTGTGTTTATTTTCGAATTCAGAAGTTATCTCCCGAATATTATGATAATATAAGGTATAATTATAAGGTATAATTATAAAGTATTGTTCTTTTGCATTGTTTGCAGGAAACATAAATAAAAGAAAATAACGGAGATAAATGAAAAATAAATAAAGAGATATGTAATTCTAAAAGTAATTAGAGAAAGATAAAGAGAGGCATTTATTTAACGCTGATTTATTGCCAATGTTCCATGTTTATTATCAATATCATGTTTATTAGCAAAAACTTCAACGTTTTTTGTGAAAATTACATAGCTGACAATGAAAGATCTTGTTTTTACATAATCCCGGAAATTAGAAGAGGTCAAAAATAAATGAACGAATAAATCTAAAGGATAAATTCATATTTATAAATCATTAGTTTTATAAAATAAAAATATAAAAGTTTTTTTATCGTTTTTCTATCACGATTAGATTTTATTCATACTGGATTAAATATAAAATTAGAACAAAACATAGAATACAGAAAAAACATACAGAAAGCAGGTGATAAATTATAATTTATAGTTGAAATTTATCTCTTTTGGAGAGCAATATTACGTTTCCAACAATTAAAATATCGTTGAATCCAGTTTATGCTTGATTTCCATAAATATCAGAGCTCTATTTGTCAAGTTCTGTCTTCATCATTTATTTCGAAAGCACAATAGATTGGCGAATCGTATTCGTATCTATTTGTTAATAATGTGAAATTAATTATTATCTTCTTTTGATCGCATTGTTGTGTTTTAATTGAGAACAATTTATTTAAATATATCTCGAGTTTTGCACTGTTTTTCTATTTAATGTGAAAAAAATACACTGGAAGTCGAACGAAAAAATTATTTTAATGTCGCGACAAAATATATTTTTTTAATTACAATTGAGAACTTGACATATTTAATTTATGAGCATTTTAATTAAATATTTTGAAGGCAGAAATAGATAAAAATTATTTTATATCTTATTTATTTTAAATGGACTTTATTTTAACGAGAATTTAACTTAATGTTTAATTACTATGATAATTATTGTCAATAGAATAATTATAGCATAATTATGTCATGTAAAAATAAAAAATATAATTTCTTTAAATAAAAATATTTAATTTTTTGTTAAGAAAATAATCGTAAATTCTGAAATCTCTCTCAAAAGACAGTCTGCTTCTAATTAAAGGAGCGTGGATAAACTTGCGATAACTTGTATAGCTAACTTTTGCAATTTAGAGTTTTGAACGTAATGAGCGACCCTTTAACCCATTCATTAAAAAGTTTCAATATTAAAACACATGACATTATATCGATACTATTTTCTTTCAAAGCTGTCAAAGCTAAGTTAATTAAATATAAGACTTTGACATATATAATAAATGATCTAGAACATTTCTTTCATATTTTATATTTTACAGGTTATTAAATTCTGTGAAAATTTTGAAATTGGTAACAAATATTAAAATAATTTGCGTGTACGAATTATAAATAACAAAGGTTAAAATGATCCGTGAAGAAATGACGTGAATTTATTTAACTATTTTATTACATAACTTTGTCGTAGTTTTTACATAACAATTCACATATTTATATGTCAAAAAATAGTTTATATATTATTCTTTTACCCTTTTATTATTTAAATTCAAGATTATATCTGTCTAAGATATAATTTTCTCTAGACAATATATTCAGAGTTATTTTAATAAATATTTGTATGATATAAAAGTGATAATGCAGCAACTTATAGAAAAAGATAAGTTTTAAATGTTTTTTTAGTGATTTCCTATTTACATTCAGTTTGGCTATATTTTTTAAGATTAACTTGTATGTAACTGACTATATATGAGTGACTGGCAATTTGTACCAAGTATAATAATTGTTTAGCCGCTTCTCCTTAGAATCCACCTACGTTATCTGGAATCTATTAGCGATTGGTGGGACGCTCGTTAACTGCGCTGGCGACAGAAAGTCGATAGTTAATTACGCAAATGAAGGGATCTCGTTAACAGCCATGGTGAACACGGTTACGATAGATCGTTAAGTAACATGCCCACTGATTCGATCGCCATCGAAAGTGCACAAATCAGTGAACTGCGTGCGAATATCCGATGCATTCCCATTTAAATCCCGGATCCAATCATATTAGATTGCATTTGGCTTTTCAATCGGACAATAACTTTTATCGCTTTTATTCACAGTATTTTCATGAACGTTTATAAAACGGCTGTCAAGAGCAAAATGCTAATGACAGTATCAGAATACAATTTACGTTAGCTTGATTGGATTTTATAGCGAATTTGTAAATGATTATTATATGTACATGGAGAAATATTAATTTAAATAAATTTCTTAATGTAGAGAAAGTAGAATTTTTTTATCAAAAATGTTATCTAATTTTTTGTATTAATAATATTTTGACACAATATTATCTTTTCAAATAAATTTTTCTCAATATATATATATATATAAATTTAATTCGAGAAATGTGTAGCATAATATTTATGTTAAGAATATTTAATATTAAGAATATTCAAAACTTCTTAAATTTTTACACAGTATTTAAAATAGGTATTGCTGATTTAATTTATTTTATTAAATATAAAAATTAAGATAGACCGCATATGATACTTTTATTTAAATATCAATAAATTAATGTCGATCAGACATATATGGGCTGTCGGTTGATAGGCGATAGGCAATTGTATTACTCATAATGGATAATTAAACACGGCACGCTCGTGACATGTGTCACGCGCAGGTGACAATCCACGACGAAATTATCATCTGCGTTCTCGCGGAAACGACAGCTCCGTGAAGAAAGACGGCGTCAGATTGAAAAGACAGGATGAAAATGAAGAGAATCGGTATGAATGGAATATTTTGGACGCGACGTACAAACGAGAAACGATCTAAAATAGCAGATGACAATTATGACGTTTCTTACGTGAATGTAATTATTCGCAGTGCGAGTGCGGTTCCCTTCAATTAATTGCGTCTTGTCGAACAATTGCCGGATGATAAGGACCGACATTTTCCCGGCTGCAGCTAACTGCTGCAATTAAAAGAGAGATTAAAAGGACATATCGAATTCAATGCTCACCATATGTCCTCACATATTAGAGGGATTTCGTTATAACTGTGGTGAACATTTACGGACGCAAAGATGTGTAAGAGATATCGAAATTCTTCGAAAAACTAAATTGAAAAATATTTTGCTTTTAATTTTGTTTTTTTTTACACATTAAATATTTTTATAAACTGTTACTTTATATTGCATTAATATAATATTGATATTGCAATGTAAATCTAGAAAATCTTTTTATCATAAGAAAAAAGTTAAATAATCATCTCAAATAAATCTACGAAAGTTTTATCACGATATGAATTTTATTTGAATAAACTCTAACGTCTCGATTAGAACATTTTTGCATTAAAACACTTTCAATGTTCAGCTTAATTAAGTTTTATCGCGCGAGTTGTGCTGAAAGTTGCAGTTAATTATCTATTTAATAAGTTTTACCTAATTAGTAATTTTATTTGCCCCAAGAATTCTGAATTAATATACTCAGAGGAAATATATATATATACATTTTTAATAGAAGAAAAATTGCGACTTAAAAGTCGAGACGCCCAAAAAAAGAAAACTTTTTTCATTGTTTCATTAAATAAGTTTAAGATATATGAAATTCAATTACATTTAATTAATAAAACATTTAAGTAATAAAAACAATGAATATCATTGAAGAAACTTGTCACTATCTAGTTTCCTTTCATTTCCATTTCATATCCTCTATTATCTAGAATATCTAGATAATATTATTGTAGGAAACTACACAATTATCAGGAGAATATAATTTTTACAATACAAAATAATGCTAAGCACGTGGAGAGCTATATTTAAGACTGATTTCGAGAGTTCTCATCGCTTATTGTAAATAAAAAGAGTATCATTATAACTAAATGTTCAAAGAAAAATATAAAAATTACAGTAAAAACAATACAATTTTATTTGGTTAAATTACTTTAAACAATTAGATTTAAACATTACATTATGTCTCTAATACTGATAAATATTTTTTTATTTAATTTTGATTGCTACTATCGATTATACACGTTATGGATTTTATTTTTGCACTTGATTTCATCTGTTTTATTGCATCTTATTTCTGTATTGCAGTATTGTGACTGTTGATCTGCGCTGAGGATCCGTTGCAAATTTGCGATCGCTGCACGTAAATCTTCGAACAAAAAAATGCTTGTGCAAGGATGACCCGGAATTTATTTAAATAATGAACAAAAAAGCGATCGTAATATAATCAAAAGGTGCTTAGATAATATAAATAATAATCAATTCTAGTCTTACATTTATTAATAAATAAATATTAATAATTACAGGAATAAAAAAGTAAATATTTTCCGTAACTGTAATATATTTTTATCAAATATGTACATAAATTTTCTAAAATTCTCAGCTTTCTTAATTTTGTTAAATTTCTACATTAAATTGTATAAGTTAATATTCGTACTTAATATTTTTAATATAAAATATTATCTAACAACCTTAAATATACTAAAGTGTGTTTAATTTATATGTAGGTCTTTATTTCGATAAATTCTTTTATTTATCGATTTCTCAAAATCTTTATTTAAATTTTATTTGTATTTTTTTTTTAGTAAAGTTATTATAAACGTTTTAAATTTATTTAAACAATTATTTACGTGTGTAACAGGGTACACTACACATATTGCATTATTGGTTGAGAAACACTGATGCAAATGCTCAATTTATTAGTGTACCAGACAGTAATGATCTGCCACAGTGGTACTACTCCGTAATGTGTCAGACAATGCGCTCCATTATCTCACAAGGCAAGGTTTAGTTCTGCTGGATAAAATAGCTGAACGATGTTTGTGATATTTTTGATAATAATTTAGTACGTCAATAATTTTCGAATAGTATATTTTGCAAGTTACATAATTATACATGTTGTATAAATATCAGTTGAATTTATTAATATTATTCTGTTTTCACGTTATTCTTCTTTTCTCTCGCGATTATCTTTTATTAAATCTCTTCCAAAATTTTTTATATGTACATAGTTTTTTTCTTTCTTAATCGAATATCTTTTATTTTAATTGAAATTAATATAAATATGTTTACAAATTTTATTAAAAATTAAACTAATATTATAATACTTTCATATTAGTATTACAATTTTTATGTTTAATCATCAATTATGTCTACGTATTTTGTTTTATATTGTGGCTAAAAATGTACAATGCCATAAATATATATTATTATAATCTAACCTTTTCTTTCATTTCGACATTACGTCATGTAAATAAGCATGAGAAACAGGTAATTCTTGTATCTCAGTTAATCAAAACATTACAA
Organism: Anoplolepis gracilipes; assembly: GCF_047496725.1. NCBI lineage: Eukaryota > Metazoa > Arthropoda > Insecta > Hymenoptera > Formicidae > Anoplolepis > Anoplolepis gracilipes. The sequence goes on from NC_132975.1 coordinate 7,415,602, forward strand.
CACACTTATAGTATAAGCATTACATAATATTATCGGTATATAGATTAAATTACTGCGTGCATAAAGTTTTTTTTATATAAAATTGCATTATTTAAATGAATTTTTTATACAATAAATTATGGTGTTTGACAAGGAAGTCAGTGATATAATGCCACATATATAAAAATTAATAAAAGTTAAAGTCACCAGAACATATATACGGCACAAGTTAATTATAAATTTTCGAGACAATATGTTCTTAATTGCATTTTTATAAGAAACACAACATTATATATTAAATGAATTTATATATAATATAAAATTAAATTAGTCAATGTTTAAAAAATAGAGCAAAATGTTTTTAAGGTGTCTTATATGTGTATGTAACTATTTTGCAACATTTCTTATGTTATAACTTGTTACAAAAGTTGACTATATATATTTTATGATTTGTATAAAGGCTAAAGTTTATTCTATCATAATCTATTAAACATATCTTCAATAAATGTGCAAATTTAATTTCACATTTTTATTACATTTATTTATTATGTCGTTTTTTTATACACGATAACTTACACAATTTTTATTAGCTCGTTTTAAGAAATTTATTGCTGCGTATGATATATTATATTCTATCTGAAATTCAGTATCTATGAAAATACATCTGACTTTGACTGATAATGAGCCGGGTAGGTCTCGTTAAGTTATATTACAGGAAGGTGCTCCAATAAACGACGTTAAGGATGAAGAACGAGAAAGGGAAGAAGAATCTGGAAACCTTGTCGATGTAAATGGCGGTGGCTCGTCCTTGGCAGCATTGCTCGTACTGAATCGTCGGTGTTCTTATTGGACTTCTATTTCTTTCAGCATCCGGTCTCATCGGCGTCTACGGAATAAAATTATTAATATATCACAAGAAATGACATACAAATATAAAAAATTAATTTATGTGTACTATTTATTCCGACTTTTATGTTTTTTCTTTCCCCTTTTAGCTTATATTATATTAATCAAGACTGTGTTGAAAGGTAAGTGCGTATATTAAAATATTATATTTGTCTTATGCACATTTAATTGTTATATAAAGAAGTGATTATAATATGATCAGAAATATAGAAAAGAAAAAAATTAAATTTTATTTATATTAAAAATTAAATTTATATAAATTTTTTAATATAATGTTAATGTAACATTTAAATGTAAATAATGTTAATATAATTTTTAATATATGATATGTGTCATATATTAAATCATATATGGTTCAGTATTGATTTCATAATTTACATTGCATTGCTAAAGTAAATTGAGCATACTTATTAAATTCGAATACGTATTGTTTTTTTGTATAAAAAGACTATATACTTATTTTTTTTCACTATGGATATTATATAATTCTTATATTTGCATGTAATATGATAGTATATTTTAAAAAATGATAGATAATTACACTATCTGAAAAAATAAAAATAATGCGATTTAATTAAATGTTGCATGATATCAATTTGTCTGCGCAATTAAAGGACACAATACATAACGATAGAAATGCATTTAACTGTAAAGTAACTTTTGTTTATCAGCTGCCAAAAACAATGATGATATATATTTTGCGTATGAACGATTTAGCGTTGTAGAACTAGTGAAAGTAAACAATTGTTACAGTAGTACAAGCAAATATCATGCGCAACGGATGCAAACAGGACAGAATACATTCTATATATAGCGCTCGGCGAATTGCAAAGTTTGCATAAACTGCTATGGGGAAAAGGAGAACAGATATTGCTCTGCGAATTGAAGCGGGGGATGAATGTATTGCAATAAAATAGAACTTCAAAACTTATTCAAGGGAGGAGTTACCGACGACAAGTTACTCGCTAGGCTATACGAGTGATCGTCTAAAAGAGTGGTTGTATTTTGAATGGCACTTTCTGTTACCGATGCCATTTGTACATTTTCGTATGAAGTTCTTTATGTATGTAGAAAGAGAATTATAATCTACAAATGGAAAAATTTGACTCAAAATAAATTTTTAACTCTTATTCCGTACTGATGGATCATTTTTATCTGTGATTTTTCTAACAATGTCAATTTCTCGAAAACAAATAATCATAAAATAATATATTTATAAGTAAATTATTTTTCAAATTTATTACTTTAGTCTTTATTTAGAATGTTCAAAGAAGGTATATACATTTTTTCAGATTTTTTAAAACACTTTTACATATTAATAAACTTATCGAAAATACGCTGATCCACCTGTACAATTAGAAGGTGCCAAAAATAACAATACGGAGTAAGGGTTAATATTGTTAAACTGTCCATGAAATATTTATTTTCTCACTTTCTCTTTCTTAAAGCGAAAAATGATGTAACTTTAAAATTTGTTATAACAATTTTCACGAATGTCGATGATTTATCACAGTCGCGGTTTACAATGTAGTGTCATTTATTTTAGGCGTTTTTATTCAATTGAGCGATATCACACCGACGGAAAAAAATCGCATTACTCTTGGGCGATAGCCGCGTATTTCGTTTTATCTCGACTATCAATTTCACAGAGCCAGCGAAGCATTTGCAGTAATAAATATTGTACTGCTCTTTTTCTCGTTTACCTTGAAGTCGTCGATGGTCTCTCGAAGATCTTCGTCCGAATAACCTTTCATGGCCTTCGTAGCAATTGGTCCCATGTAGTTGTTCACTACTGCAAATTCCATGAGGGATAGGAAAACGAATACGCTGCACGATGACATCCACACGTCGATCGCCTTTACGTATGAAACTGGTGGCAGAGATTGCTGAGATTGCGTGTTTTGAGTTGCTGAAAAAACATTAATTCTTAATTTTTATATTGATATTGTATATAATTTTATTATATAACAATTGGTGTCTGTCTTTTATTTATATATGTTGGGAATTATTTTTTTATAAATATCTTTCGCGAATTATATTAATATCAAATGTCATTTATTTGTAGATTATAAGTATTTTTATTTTTAGAACAAAATCATATTGACGTTTACTGCAAATAATTTTATTTTATTATATAGTATAAGTTAAACAGGAGAAAAAAATTTATAGAAATTAAAAATTTTACTATAAAATCAAAGGATTTATACTAAAGTTTTTTTATAATAGTAAATTAGTTGATATTCATATCTTGTTATATCCCGACAAAGGATTTTGCCGTAATCACAAATATCATGAATAGTTAACGCGAACAATGGAGGTATAGTAGAAGCGGTCTTACCGAGGGTCAGCAGTGACGTCACACCAAGGGTGACACGTGCCGGGATAGCTTCCGGCTTGATCCAGAAGGCGATCCAGGACATGACGACGATCAGAGCGGATGGGATATACGTGTGGAACAAGTGATAACCCAGTCTCCGACGCAGATTGAAGACAATCTGTATGCACGTGAAGTTTCCGGTCGAGTATTCGATCGTGCAGTCAGTCGTGTAGTTGTTCGATATGTCGAGTTGCGGTAGCTCGATCTCCGGATTAACCACAAGAGGATCCGTCGTATTCCATAGGAATATTAAATCTTGAGTCGTGTGCGAAACTGCAAGAAAATTAAACACAATTGTATGAAAAGTGATGAAGATATTATATACAAAACAATACTAAAAATAAATATAAAACTCATATAACTTTGAACAGATAAATGAATGTTTAAATATTTTTAATAGTGAATATCTCTCTTATCAGTTATAAATATTTTGTGTGTTATAATTAATTATAATTAATTATAATTACAGGGGCAAATGACTAAGTAAGAGAACGTGTCATAAATATCATATGTTTTTTCCTGAAAACTTAACTATAAGAAATATAATATTATAAATTGTGTTGCTGTTATTTATTATATACTTACGACTCTCGATCATCATTGAGCAAATTTGTGTGTCATGAGGGTAGGACTCGAACTTCATCGCGCAGGAAAGCACCAATGTCAATCTAAAACGAGTATTGCGTTTTTCGATATGTGATACAATCCATTAATCAAATTGCATTTCAATCTCTAGTACGAGTGAATTATTCGACAGTGCTATTTTTGGACAATGACAAACACCATCGAAACTTTTATTATTTTTGTTTTCGACGATGCAAAGCATTCAGAACAAGAGACGGTAAATTTGTATCATTTTATTGACAATAAAATTTGATAGAATGGATGACAACAACTTGTCTATTCAACACGCTGAATTAAAATCTACAGATGGAAATAAATGTGAGGTCGAAATAGAGAGACGTTTATAAAGCGGAAATGCGACATATATGCGAATTGAAAATACATCAATATCCGGATTGAACATTTAAGTAAATTGCATTCCTGAAAATTCTTGATTAATGCTTCAGTATTTTAATTACCAATAAACTGAGTTGAAAAAACATTAAAAATTTATTATTTAAATTATAATTCAGTTTATAATTCTTTGAGAGATACAATACTTTGACATAATCATAAATATTTGAACATCTAATTATATTCTAACATAAATTATATTCATAAACATAATTATATTCACGGTACTACATTATCTAAAAAAAATTATATGTAAATATAACAAAATAAATTTCACAAATTTAAAATATTTTCTCTCTCTTTCTTTCTCTCTCTCCCGATTTTAAACAATTTATACAAATGTTATAAAGTTTAAAAAATTTTAAAAGAAAACTAAAAGCCACTTGTGTATGTGTGTTTATGTGTGCGCACTTATTTGAACAATTGAAACTTTAGAGTTGATAGCACTTTGCACATAAAGACCGCTAAAGCTAACCATAAATTTGCTAAATTCTAGTAGTTTTTCTTCAGGTGTTCTAATGCGTAGTGTTATGTATGTATTTCATTTGTGATAGTTTTGTTCTCTCAAAATAGAGTGCTTTTATAATAAAGGAATAGAAAAAGAGACTAACAATAAGCTAATATTTTTCAAGGTATTATTGCGTTCTTTCTCGAAAAAAAGAGTATATGCAGAAAAATTTTTATTTATATTTAATTTATGCTATTTAGCTAATAACACTGTAAAAATAACTTTCAGCATCATGAAAATTGTACTGGGATAAAAGGTTTTTCTTTCAGACTCTCCTACTAATAAACATAATTTTCGTACAGTTGCAGGAAACTTATTTTACCGCATCTTTAGTACTACATATAATTATTTGTTTCCAACTATTAATAAATGTTATGTAAATATTATATTACATTATAAATATCTTCAATTCGAATTATTTAATCATTGAGCTAATAATTTCTCTAATTAATCATTATTGATATTGATATTATTATTAATTATTATTAATGTTATTAATATTATCTATAAACTCTATAGATTGTATGTGAGTGTATATATAAAATTTAGACAATCAGACACATTTATCACTAAATATTCAACAATAATGTTAGAATTTATAACTCTTACTTGGACATGTAAAGTAATGTCTTATCGTGATACAGCCAGAGATAGTGGTTTGGTATTGACATCTCATGGAAGGTAACTTTTTTTGCGTTTTTAAAGAAACAGTCGGGTCTCCAGATGTTATGTAACCAGTCCACGTCGAGTATTCTGTAATCTTCGGACATGTTCTCCGGTAACCGCAGTCTAGAGTCTCGCCAACTCTGCGCGAGAAATATGTCGGCCACGTACGTCTGTTGCCGTGAAAAAACAAGTGAACACAAATACCACGCTTTATATGTGACCATAATAATTTTCAGGTGACATAATCAGGTGTTTCATAAAGAACCTAACTTATTTGGTCTCCACAAGTTACACGTTGGCCAAATTAAATTTGATATCCGTAGAAAATTAAAAAAGTGATTTGCGTAACAAAGTTACTTTTATATATAATATTTACCGTTATCTTATATTACTTATTCTGTTAATTATTTTGTAAAAAAATTTATATTTACATATATATTAAAATGACTAAAGAATAATTTAGCTGATCAATGAATGCATGTGGAATCAACTCTTATTTATTATTTTTATTATATATATTATTTTTATTACTCTTATTAATCTATATATATATATATATATATATATATATATATATATATATATATATTATTTCACATATATAAGATATAAAACATATTTATTTATATTCTTATACATTATACAATATTTATGCTTTTTCAAAAAATATAAAAATATTTTACTCTCTTTATATCAAGATTAATGCAGAAAATAATCTAGCAGTAGAATTTAATATCAAAATAGTAAATTTAATATTTTTAAGAGAATTTAATAAACGGAGAATTAAATTTTTCGATGTGTCGGTTTTTCACTCACCATCGATTCTTCATTTATCGAGTCCAGGCTGAGCACTGTCACATGAAAATAAACGACAGTGGGTTGCCCGAGGAATTTTGGTGCTCTATGTTTGTCGTACTTCTTCGGATTTAAAGGTAGGATGTCCTTTAACGACAAGGAAGATTCTTTTTTACCGTACTCGTCGAAGTCTAGCTCTCTGAAATGTCAGAAGATGCGAGAAGCGATCTCCTAATGAATACAGCATGTACACATTCTCCTATTTATCAAAAATTATCTTGACTATGATAAATTGCATTTAGATGCAATCTTTGGTGCGATATTTTATGTTCATAAAGAAATAGGACTCGAGTTTATTTATAATTAAAGTATTCTTCTTCATATACTATTTGATTAAATATTCTTGTTAAAAAAACAATTAATTTTAAGTAGGCAATTAAAAAACTGTGCAAATAAATAGAAATGCTGAAAAATATTGTATATTATTCTAGAAACATTTGTTTTTAACTTTTTTATTTTTTGAAATCCTTAAAAGTTATCAGTTAATGTATTTTTTTATTTAAAATCTTGAATAATGTTAGATTTAATACTTATGTCGTTCGAGAAAACAATTCCTCACTAATATTAATATGATAATTATATTATATATATATTATATATATATATATTACATATATTATATATAATATTAATATAATAATTATATAATATATAATTAATTACGTTATTATATTATTATATTATATTTACGTTATTATATCATTGTATTTTACATGTATTGTAGTTAGCATATAACGTAGATTATAGAAAATATGTATGTCAACGATTAAAGATTACTTGATTCAAACAAAATATATTTAGATAAATTTGCCTTAAAATTGTTTTATATCATTATGAAACCTTTCAATTAAACCAGTTAATCTATAATAAAAGCTTCCAAGAATTTGTTGCCTATTTCTAGCTTCTTTGAAAATATTGTAATTTAATGCACAACAATCTCGAAACAATGTCAGTATATTATTAAATTTTCCATTTGATAGTTTTAACCAAGAAAATTAAATTATTTCAAGATATTAATTATTATCAAGCATATCTTGTATCTCTCTCTTTTGTCACTGAATTGTACGAGATGAATTGTTAATTACTAATCGGTTGAAAAAAAGAACTTTTCATTGTGACTTTTAATTTTAGATTGCGACCAATTTACAGCAATGACCTTAAAAGTTAAATAATAGCTTTGGTAACGGTATCATTGGTATAAAGATTTTTATTGCAGTATCGACGAAGCTCATAAATTATTCACGGACTGCAAGAACCAAGCACAGTCAGTCGGTAGTTTTATTATTACAAAGAGTAAATGTTATATATATATATATATATATATATATATATATATATATATTTATATATATACGTATATTTTCTTTAACCAGGCCGGTTATATTAATATCTGACTGCATGACTTTCTTTGTTTAATTAGGATATGATTGCAGCTATTGATTGAGACACACCAATATGTAATATACATAGGCTTGATATATGTCATATTCGTTATTAAATCGAGAGATATTTAGCGTATTATATGTGCAAATATAAAATATGACGCAACGTGATAAAATAAGTAGTCATAGTGTGAAAATAACAAAGACAGCTTATGAATTTATTTTACAAATTAAAGAAATTTATTATTATCTATATTTAACTAATTCTTTTTGTGAAAGTAGCAAAGACAGGTTATAAATTTATTTTACAACTTAAGAAATTTATTATTATCTTATTATTATTATTATGTTCAATTAATTTTTCTCTTTACGAAAATAGTAAAGACAGTTTATAAAATATTAAATTAAAAAATTTATTTTTATTTACGTTTAATTAATGTTTCTTTTTACAATTATTATTATTATTATTTTTACATTTATTACTGCTATATGTATTCTTAGCAATCTTTTCTTAGTATTTACTCAATTTTTTCGGGATAAAAAAGTACTTCTTTTCTTCTAAGATTTTATATATATATTTTATATATATAGATTTTATAATATATTTCAATATATTAATAAAATCTCTTACTTTGTAAGATCGTTCAGCATAGAAGATATAATTGCGTACTCACGGAAAATGTGGAGCAGTCATATCAAACAGAGTGTACAAGTAGCAGCATATGAAGCATATAATCATCAGAGAGTGTCTTGCCATTCCTAAAAAAAGGAACAAGTGGAAAAAATTACGAGTGATGTTTGCAGGAGCGTTATTGCTGACACCCAGCGCGTGCGTAAAGAGAAAACAGCGCACACGTGCAACGAAATGAGAGTGTGCAACGTAGAATACGCTATAAAGAATTCATTGATATACGAAAGAATTAATGAGACTGTTTTTAGCTCGCATTCATTAAAGACATTAATAACTTTTACGCTTCTGAGCATGTTCGTTTCGTCACATTACGCTGCACGATGTATTATAAGTCTATTAGTATTTCAACGTAATTGCATAATTAACTCAACTAATATCTCGTTTGCTTCTATTGTTCCTGTCAATAGCGTCGCGTGGTGATGAATAATATGAACAATTCATTATTCCTTCAATGTGGAAAAAGACAATTCATACAAAGGCGTACGAATAATAAATCTATATCTATCCCAAATAGCGATATACAATTTGGACGTATGTTTTGACGAAATAATAAATTAATATTCATTGTCATAATAAATAAATTACGTAATGAAATTGAATATTATCTGAATTAATATACTATTTAATAAAGGCACTCTCTATTATAACTACGAAAGTATATATTAACTAATAAAAATTTATTGTTAATACATTTTTTATTAGTTTGCAATCTAAGAATATATTTTATGGGTAATTTCCTGCGTTGCGTTTCTTATTTTAAAATTGTTATGGTCCTTTGCACAACGGTTTTCCGATTCAATTTTCCACTCACCGATCAGCTGCACATTCTATCGTTCGGAAATCCGGCGAATGCTCTCGACGAAGATCGAACGGAAGCTGTCAGCCGCCCGTCCGAAAATCTCCCCCACCGGATCTTGATCGCTTCCGGTTTCTCGTGAATCAATGAGCATCTGAATTACATATGAACATGGCGTTTTATGAAAGAAACCATTGATGCAAATCGATGTTAAGGACCTTGATGAATCATGTTTTCGACATTAATCATCGATTACGATCTATATTAACCCTTTAAATTATCCATAACCATCGCTCTTATAAATGTATTGAAAGTTTAACCAAGAATCTTATTATATATCTTACATAAAGCTTATAACTTCATCAATAACTTTTATCGATAATATTAAAAAAAGCTTTAGCGATAAGGATGTCGCCTCAAACTTTTTGATTGATATTTTCTGACTGCTTATAATAATCTCTAGATAATTAAACCTCACTGTCGTTGTTCAAATTTCCAATTTTACAATCACAAAAAGGAATATTTATAGTTAGTTACCGAGAGTTGGGTTTACCCATCCGGTAAAAAAGTTTACCAACGAATTTATAGCTACAGTAACAGCATAAGCTGACTTTAGGAATCGTCTTAAATCACCTATATAAAATGCAATAGAAAGATTTATTAAATAGTAATTTTTACGACTAAAATATCATTTCCAGATAGCGTTTTATAAAAGTGAAATAAATCAGTTCAAATTTGAAACTTTTAAATGCATAAATTTTAATATGAACATATACACACAAGATGTTTTCAATTATTTACTTCTTAATTATATAAAATTATATAATAATAAAAAATAATATTTGTATTTTACAACAGAAAATTGAAATAAATTTAAGGAAAAAAAATAAAAATTCAAATTTTACTATTAATTTTTTATTAAAAAAATAGTTTCTTATATATGATATAAAAGTTTATAAAGAATAAGAAAATAAAATCTGCATGTCAAGATGACAAAATATTATGCAAATGCTACATGGTTTTTAAAGATAAGATGTCAAAGATTTGATCAAACATATGTTTCTGATTTTATAGACGATTAAATATATTATTTTCATTAAATAAATAAATAATTTTAATAAATACATTAGACCTTTGGAAATAACTCTCTTTATCTTGTTTTTAATATTAAACTAAAAATGATGTGAAAGCATTGTTGCACTAATTTTTGTAAAAAATTGATTAATATTATATATTCTTGATCTTTGATAAAGTTTTCTAGAAATCTAAATTATGGAGACTACGAACCTGTTTCTTGATTGTCCTTGCTTTTTGTTAGCTTCGATTTAAGGCACGTTAAAATATTACCAACATCTCGATAATGTTTCCATCAAGATATCTTTTGCAATCATGACTTTCGGAAACTATTGAATTGTTTATATATATATATGTAGATAAATATATAACTTAAATAAACTTTAAGGAGTCTCGTTATTGTCGTTGTTAAACTTTTTCGCGCGGTAGATGCGCCTGATAGGCTTGTCAGAAGGAAACTAATCATACCGTTGCACTGTCTTTCCCGCTGTATAACCACCCCATCACACAGTCGTCTCTAAGCCAATTTGTTTATCGACTAACTGATTAAGCCCTACTCTCTTTCATTGGCAATATCGTATGTCAAAGCATGTGATCTTAATTAAAGATCCTGTCATTTTTCAATCAAAAACATGTCGGAAAGAGCGTATAATAAAAAAAAACGAAGGAAAGTAAAAAAGAATTAGATTATATCTCGAACGTCAAATCTACATAGTTAGTGTAATTCATAGGTAACCTGATACAAGTCCACATATAGATATGCAACATAAAATTTAGAGAAGTTAGTAGTAGCAAATTTTATAAATTATATTTTTGTATGTATAATATATATGTATAAAATAGTTTTTATTTTTTACTTAGAATATATGTTAGACAAGTTTACTTACAATTAAAAAGGACATTTTTTTTCACTAAATTTAAAGATTGTATTATTATATTTTTATATTATTAAATATTTTTAGTCAATAATTATAAATTTTATAACAGCAATATATATATATATATATATATATATATATATATAATAACCAAAATATATATAATAAGCAAATTTATAAATGATTATTTTTTTTTCGTTGTAATACAAAAAACTTTTAGTGAAAATGTATAATTTGTGCTTTTTAAGTTATATTATATACTATGTATATATTACGTTCAGTATATATATTACAATTAATAAATTTTTAATATATAGCAAAAAAAAATATATATGAATAAAATGTGAATATAATTTAGTTATTGAATGTAAGAATCTTATCGATTGTAAAATTTATTCTAACCATTTCTTAAATAGCACATATAGTTTGAGAAAAAATTAGAATTCTTTTTTTAAGCATAATAATATAATAATGATAATAATAATATAATTATCTCATATGTAGAAAATCTAATATACATTGAAAACATATTAGAATTGCATGTTTTCCTGAATATTTACAGCTGATACGGAAGCTTCCTTCTTTTACTGAAAGCTGTTAATGTGCTTTCTCAGCTATACTGTCGGCAAGAGATTTTCACACAAGATACAATCGAATAAATTTCTAAAAAAAGTCAAATTCGAATTATGTATCAATTATTTTTAATTAATAATTAATCTTTAACTAAATGTACAAAAGTAATTGTTTAAGTCTTCTTATTTTAATTATCAACAAATGAAGAAATTTTACTTTATCAACAAATGAAGAAATTAAACTTTTGTTGGTAAGATCAAATTTATTTAGTAGATCATAAATGTAATACAAGAGGGCCATCAGAGATATTCTCTATAAAATCGATTATTGTTATCTTCACTTTTTTTTACCAACTAGCAAAAAATAATCTTTAATGATTGTAATCAAACTACTTAGGATAATATTACAGAGTATTTGCTCCCTAGAAAAACATGGAAAACATGGAATTTTCATAGAAGTCTCATAGAATTTTATTAGAATTCAGAGAATTTTTTCAAAAATTTTCTTTTTGACAATTTTGCTCTTAAATAAACAGTCAACCGTGTATATGATGTCTTCTTATTAGTTTTTGAAAATCCTGACTTTATTTTTAAGACTAATTCTATAGTTCTTGATAAATTAAACAAATAGTTTTAACTATTAAACAAAAAAAGGAACAAATTAAGACACCAAATTTACGTTGCTCTTATACTTTGTCCGTTGACGATTTTTTTAACATATTTTTACTAGATTAAGCTTGAAAATTCTACAATAGTTTAACAAAAAGTTCTATTCTGCGTAAAAATTATTAGAATATTAATTAAACAAATCGTCCGAAATGACGGACATATAAGTATAATAACTAACCGAGTGTGAAGATAAATATCAAAATCGATTAAAATAAATCAAAAAGTGATAACAATATTATAATCTCAAAAATCATAAATTTTTTTATTAATATTCTATTTTAATATACTCTTATATATAAATGTGTGAAAAAATAACTTATCTTTTTATATTATAAAAGAATTTTGAAGAAAAAGAACTTTATATATATATAGATATATAAGCAGAAAGATAACGGAACAGTATAATATTGTATATATCAATAAACGTAATATTTCGAAATCAGAAGTGTGCAAGATAAAAGATGAAGAACGAAAGATTAGGAGAAAATAAGCAGACCGGGATCGCTTCGCGAGAGCAATCAGATAACTTACGTTATTACGTATATTATTACGTATCAGGTAATTCATTACGTATTATTCGCAGAATTAATTTTTTTACCGTGATTATCACATAGCATATTTCGTACAATTTGAGTGTATGTAAAGTTGGTGTCATTTTATGAAAACTTATTATTTATGCATATATATATTCTTTATATATATGTATATATATATATATATTTTTTTTTAAGTAGGGAAAAAATAAAAAAATAAAAAAGATAAAAATTCTAAATTTTAATTTATATAATTAAATACTTGTATTATATTGTTGTGAGATTGATTTAATAATTACGGGCAATAACTGTTCCTTTAAATAATATAATTAAAAATATGAATATATTTTTTATGCTGTAAATTTTTACTAATTTAGATGTAATTTGTTAAAATCATAGGAAAAAATTAAAATAAAAAACCGATAAGTAATAAACTAGAAAATATAATATATATATATATATATAATTAGACAATATATCATTCTTGTGATAAATAAAAGGAAATAATTGGTTGTGTGAATAATAGATGGTAAATAAATAAACAACTCCAGTGGACAGGATTCTCTTGTATATTTATATATCATATATTAATTTTCCCAAGATAATCCTTGGAAGCTGCGCATTATCGCGCTATCGAGCCGCTTTGCGAGCTCTCATATGTGTTTCTTATCGCGAAAAGAAGGTTCGAAAAAACGGAATTATGCAAAATCAGAGTAGAAATTTGAATATTCTTTTTCGACTAATCTTTTCTACGAGGCTTTTGATATGTTCAGTTGGAAACTCTTATCTTTGTCTTCGGTTTTGAACAGTAAAAATAGTGAAACTGTATGCACATTTATACATATAATTCCTTACCTCTTTTAATTATCGTAAATATATTTGTAAAAAAATGCAAATATCTTTTTATAATAATTAGTATAAAATGTCAAATATATCAAAAAATTGAATTTTTTAAAATAAAAATATTGAAACTAGTATATTGCTTATATTTCATATAAATATTAATTGAAAATTTAAAAAGTGTAATATTACACATTTACTTCAATATGTTGAATTCAGTTATCATATTTTTCAATTTGTTTAACTTTATTTATTTATAATTGTAATTTAGTTCAAAATTGATATTCTGCTCAATATTTGGCTTTATTGAAATTCTCTTTTTCAAATATTTCGACAATTTAATTTTATGCAACTAATTTTGGATAAACTTTTTTTTAATTAAAATAAATTCGATATAATGAGGCAAGGAATTAATTTATTCTAATAATTAATAAATAATCAAGTAATCTTTTCAATTCGTTCGTTTCGTTTTCCAATCTCATTTGCAAAATATGGTCAAAATTGCTGGCATAACCAATTTCGCGGGTCTTCGTACTTCGCAATCGCCTAATTACTAAATTAATTTGTATTTTATAACATCTTAACAAGATTCCCTAATATTAATTATTTATCACTTACAATGTAAATCTCAAAGCATATGGCTATAAGAGAACGACGAATCGTTGGATATGACATAATTGACGGTTACAGACAAATTGTTATATTCAGACGTTTATAATGTAAAGTTATAGTACCTTAAACCATTATGCATTCAATGCAAATATTAGCTATTCTCGCAAAAAAATAAATTATAAGCTTAATATTAACATAATAGAAATCAAAGGATTTTTTTTGTATTAATGAAAAAACATTTCATCACAAAGAATACATATCTTTATAATCTTATATATTATAATCTCCAAACTTAATTGTAATATGCATGTAATAACATGCGTGTAATGTATACTAATATATAATGTGTTTTTAATTTGCCAATTAATCAAAATCAATATATACATATTGACGTATATTTCAATTAAATTTGATATGTTTTATTACTAAGAAAATGCATAGTGCAATATTTTATACATATAATCGATGCATATGGCTTAAGGACAACGCACGAAGAAAGTAAAAGTTTTTTAATTATATAATATTGTAAAAACTTTTTTATATATATTGCGTTTGACGCAGTTTTTTCTTTTTTTCTTCTTTTTTTCGAATTTGTAGATTATTTCTTTAATAGCATTACATAAATAGTAACAAAGTCATTCTAAAATTTTAATATGTAACTCTATTTCCACGTTGTAACAACTTCTGATGAACATTTTCATACATTAAAGCACTCATTATAAAACTACCAGTAAACTTGTGTAACTTTGTTACAAAATTCATGACATTTTGATCGTTTTAACGAACTAGAAACAATGCTAAATCTTCAAAATCATTAATTTTTGAAAATATTATATATAACTGGACTTGTATGTAAAATTCTTAAACTTTAAAGCCAATATGTGGCATTGTAACAATTTCCAAAAATTTAACTTTACACCTGAAGAAAGATTTCTACTTAATTAAAAATATATTTTTGCATTAACTTAACTTCAGTAATTCATTTTAAAGAAACACTACATCGAATTGTAATAGAAGTGCGATATTGCTTGAATGAACAATTAATATGATTGAGTTATTTAATTCGAACATTTTCGATTATTTCGTGCTCGAGTTGCTTTTTGAAATATTTCGTACACATTTTTTAAAGTAATTCATCAAATTACGACGAAAAATTGTGGAATATCTTACAAAAGAACGCATATTCTCACGTGAATTTTATTAAATTGTTAGATCAATACGATCAAACGGTAATCACGCAGATAGCAACGGTTGATATACAGTATAATACGCGAGAAAGTTAGAATTTATACGATTTGTACGAAGACCCACGCCCGTAGTCTATTTGGAAGAATTAATAACTTGAAGAGAAATCACATACCTTGTAATCGTGACATTGCTTCGTTGAAAATTTTGCTTGAAAGAGAGACAATTTATGAATAATTACGGAATTTAATTTACCGTAAATTGATATGACAAATTTGTCAGGCTGTATGAAACTCTCTGAAATGTGCATTATTTTAAGAGAGAAATTATTAAGATAATTCATAATAGAATCTATAATGAGATACCAATAGTACATTGAATGGAGCAGTATTGATTTCATAAGCGCGGTACAATTAAATTACTAATTAAATCTTTTGTTCCTATGCAAAAATTAAATTAAATTTTGAATCATGTAATTTATTATGTATAGATTGTCATTTTATGACTTTTTTCCATTCATTAGTAATTAATTTATCAACATATTTTTTCGATTTAACAAATAAGATTCCTATTGATAAATATCGTGACGTTCACAAAACACATCGTTTTGTAAATTTTATAATTAAACAAAATATAATATAAATTTTATATTAAACGCTAAAGGGGCGACCAAATATGAGAAACATGGAAGTTTGTCAAAACTCTCTCAAGCAAAATTATCGTGTCAGTCACTTCCTCACAAAGTAACGTCACAAAGCGGGCTCTTTATAATACATGTCCTTCGACGCATCGGTCACACATACTCACACACATGTGCGCGATCTCGCATGCATGCGTAATTATTGCATCGCCCTCGTGTCGGTTTTTACAATTAAGCAGTCATTCTCATGCTCACACGAAACACGGAAATTATAATGTAACGATGATACGCGGAAAATATTATTAATTAAAAGGAAAAAAAATTAATAAAAATATAATTATAAAGAATTATTCGGATAAATGGAAAGCGAATAAGAAGTAAAATTATAAGTGAATTATTATATTTGTCTGATTAAAAGAAAAAGAAATTTTCCTTTAGCAAATTATATTATAATATAAATTTTTAATAAACTATTTTAAAATGCATTTATAATATGATAAAATATAGCCGGAACCATATTTATGAGATCTATAGTGAATTAGATATCATTATCATTATCGCTTCGGACCGCCGAAATCGTGCTTTCTCGACGTGCACGTATCTAACGCGCAATATGTTACGGAGAGTAATTAGGCCGCGTGCAGTCTCCGAGACTTTGGCGTTGGGTCTTTGATTATCTGATTCAGTTGGACCGTATGAGATAGTTACGAATAGATACACGCGCGCGTCTAGCATAGATTAATAATGATTACGCGAGTATATACGCTACATACGGTCAGCATATTAATTAAAAAAAAAAAAAGAAAATTGCAAGAGCATTTGCTTATGCAGAGCTCGATTTTGCAGGAAATTGAAGGAGAAATTAAATTTAAAAAAAAAGAGAGAAAATATTAAGGAAACAATACGTTCCGTGCAGGGAATATAAACATATAGTAAAATCTTCAATAAAAGATTTTGTGTATAATATAATTAAAGGTATAAGAATTCTCTGTGTATTTAATTTCGTAAGAAAAAAAATCTCACGTAATAAAAAATAAAAGTTGTTTGCGAATCGAGATACACATCGTTCTGCGAAATGTCCGTGCTTCGCGGAGGAAAGTTGCATCCGTCGAACGCAGCAGTATTAAAGCTACTCGCTCTCTTAACGAACAGTGCGTCAAAAGTACCTTGCCAGTGAGTAGTAATTGAGCGTAATGGTTCTTATCGGCTGATTCGTGCGTCTATAATCGGCGTTCTACGATCGCCGAGAGGGGAGAGGGCGTTATTTTTGCGCAAGTATTTACATTCTGATGCAGCAAGCGCCTTCGAGCAAACGCCGTCGAGTCCGCGAGAGTTATTCTACTCGGGCGTATTTTCGAGACACCCCATTGTCGATCAAGGTCGAATATAGAGAATTCTGAGAATAACGATCGTGCGATATCCGAATTATGCTTTAAATCCCCAGCATGATTTCGAATTCACGTTTAATTAATTATTAATTTATAAAAATATGTGAACGCAATCACAAATATGCCAAATTAATTGACATACGACATTTCTATGAAATATAATTAATGAAAACGCTCTATTAAATACATTGAATTAACGTAGACGTTAAATTAATAAAAGCATAATTCAAGACAATAATAAAGTATGTAATTTGCATTTCTATCAAGTGTCAAGTCAAATTAATTGAATTGAGTCCCCGTTAAATTTTTCATACATGAGCATAATAATTGGGCATGCATCTCAACTAGATTTATATTTGTAATGTAATAATTAATTGCAAAATTCGAAACACCAATGCATTCGTTTAATGCGCCATATTTTTGCTTTGCGGATTGAAAAAAGATCTCTCAATCTTGATTCTTCAACCTTGATCCACTTCTTGCGAGATCCTCGCATTTGGTCCATGTCTTCGAGATTGATCGAGATTGAGGGATTTATCTCACTTCTCGATCGATTTTTTCCGAAGAATCCATCTCGTCGCCGCTGAAACGATTAGCCTCGCCGCTTTTTAACTAGTCAACATATATTCTTACTACGTGCGTGTATGTATAACGTGACATTAACATCTGCTGTCTCTCTTTGAGCGATGTGCCCGCGGTTCCTAAACTTTATACATTATTGCTTTTCCACGTCGCGCACGCACAATTTATCCTGCGCTCATTTTCCTCTCTGTTTTTTTATATAACACAATAGGTTCTATTAAATTGATCAATAGAAAATTTTTCAACATTGCTCAATAGAATATTTTTTTCTGTTTCGTTAAAGAATAATTATTAGTCAAAATTAACAAATACATCGGAAAAAAATTAATCAATATTCTTAAACTATTATACATCTGACAATGAGTGCATTTCTCGTTTTGTTATACATTTGAAATATGAGAATATTTATCTAATTTCTATTTATTTTATATTGCAAATTTACAAATATCACGGACGTAAAATTTTCAATGTTATAATTTTCTACATCAGCTTTTAATTAATTTGATATTTAAAAAAAATACGAAAGAATCAATATCTGTGTTAATTATTTCATTATTTGCTATAATTTATCAACTACATGATAACTTTTAATAATTTTTTATATGGGGAGAGAGCGCAGAAAACAATTGGCTTGCACAAACGCACTCTCGCATTTCGCACACGCAGGACACAAAAAAGACGCAACTCACATTCGCGCTAAGATCGACGAATGCCACCTAATTGAATTATCGTATTATAACTTGTCGTCTTATTCGTACTTGTCGTCCATGTACAAACAATATGACAGCCAGAATGCGCTGGCTGTCCGCCTTTATCTCTCGCGTTACCTATATTTATATTTATATATGTATATGCACTTACATAACGTGTATTTATAGAGTATATCGTACGCATAGAAGGGCTCTATTTATTTGCCGTATTGTTCCTGCCGCTACATTGTCTAGCGAGTTTCCGTTAGTTAACTCCGGAGGGTCACATGGATTCGCCTGAAGCTTCAGCGCCATTATAATCCTCGGGATCCCATCTGACGGATTCTCATTACTTTGTTCAAATGGTGAAAGTCGCAAGGATAACGAAAGTCCTCATAATTAATATTTCATTCGTTGCATTTTCATCGACTCTTCTTGTAATCCGTAATCTACTTTTAAGGATTTATTCTTTTCATTTATCGATTGCAATTCTTTTCGGTAATAAAAATAGAAAGATAATTAACAGGTAAATTATAGAAAATGGAAATTTTTAAATAAAAATATATAAAGAATTATAAAATTATTTTTAAAACATATTTTTATATGATTGAGATAAGAGAGAATGGGATTAAAATATTATCAACGATATATATTTTTACTTTTACTTTTTTTTCATAATTAATTGAGCGCTCAATTATAAAATAGAACTAAATATATATCAAAACATATATATATATATATATATATATATATATATATATATATATATATAAGTAATTATGTGGTTTTTTCACTTTTTAGCATAATTAAAAAATGAAAAAAATATTTTAAATCTTAATTAAAATCTTATTATAGAATCTATATTTAATTTTTCTACTTCTATGATTTATATCTACGATAAATGAATCTTGATACGTTAGAATTAAATATATTAAATACTTTAATTATTCAAAATAGTTAAATAAATTTTATTATTAAAAATAAATTGATGTCATTCAAGTTTGATAATATTGATAAAATTCACGATATTTTCGAGATCCTTGAAGTGCACTAAATTCATTATATTCTAGTGCCATTTGAAAAAAGTCTGATAGTAGTGACGAGTCCGTTGCAAGAAAGGATAATTATAGGAATCTCGGGGATTATTAATCGCCAGTATCGAGATTATAATCGAGTCAGTGGAAGGACTTCTCCAGCCTGCTGAATAATTCCAGTTCGTGAATTTCTGAGTAATTTGTAAATGTCAAGCATTCGCCTACCGTTTACAAGTTTTCCGCTTCGTATCGTCCTCTCATCTTCCAAGCTGACAAATCGACCGTTTATACAGAATACCTTCCATAGTCACTAACTATATTGACATTGCGCATCGTAATTACGGACGCGAGGCGTCGTTTCGTATTGGTATTTGTCACTCTTATCGGTGTCATCCGCTGATAAAATAATCAATGACACGAATACGACAGATAAAAGAGCGAAGGGAATAAAAGTATACCCACATTATGAATAATTTATGTTATTCGGATGTTAAACGCATAAATTATCTTTTTTTTTGTTATAAGTAAGAAAAAAATTATGCCTATCTTTCAATGATATGGTTGCTTTTATTCTAAATAAATTAATAAGTCATATACCTATTAGATTTGTGATAAATTTCTTATTTTTAAAAATATAAGTAAAATATAGAATATGTTCGAAAATTTATGTAATGATAGTAAGGCGATAATAATTATCGAGTTTTGAGGCCATCTTTTTTATTAGCAAAAATCTGATTGGACGATTCGCCTTTTAAATTTTCTCAGACACCTAATATTTCTAATGATATTTAGATATAAGTACGGCTCTCAATAAGATAGATAATAAAAAAATTGAGAGATTATTTTTATTAATAAGATCGATTTGATGCGAAATACATCGCATGTCGACGCGAGGAAACTTGGAAACGCGCGGGCCACGATCGATTCTCTCGTTCGATCGTATTTCCAGCCTACCTCTATTACACACTTTTTTTTATAATTACGTTGCTATCAACAATCTACATTTATCTACACATTCGAACCTCTTGCGACGCACCGCAGATGCACGTATGGTTTCGGGTTTAGGTTTCAACTTTAACAAACACCTAATGGTCCAGTACGGGAGGAGATTTGCGTTGCTTGGCCATTAATTATACAATAGATCAGTGCTTAGCCATTTATACAGACTGCATCTCTCGCGCTATGATCGATTTATTATACACGTCATATTCTAGTTTTCCAACGATCCCGAATCGCGCTCACCGTTCTCTATTTCGATATTTTTCTTTCGGACGTTCCTCCCGGAAGGCTAATTTCAAGACTACAATTTTTTTTTTCATTTACTTATCGATTTTTTGTATTCAATTCATTTTTCGATTAACTTGCCGAGATTGTTACCTGATCAATTGCATTAAAAGTGCAGTGCTGAAAACTTTACGTGAAATGTTTGGTTTACGTTAACATTATGATGTAATATCAACAATTATATAATCGCGAAAATTTTTAACATTTAAAAATAAATATTTTGAATATATATGTAATATATGTAATATCCTTCAACAATTTGCAACAAAGTATTTTCATTCAGTAGCTATCCGCAAACTCTGCGTTAATTGTCTACCTCAACATGATTCTAACAAGTCTAATTTTTCTGCCAGTCGAGATTAGGCAAGAGAAAAAACTTTTATTCTATATACATTTTATATAGAATATATATCATTTATATTAGCTAACTTTATGTGTTCAAACGCAAAAATTTTAATTATTTAGTTTTCAATGTTTTCCAATGCTTGCATATCTCATCAATTATTCTCTACTAATCATTCGCTTGCAAATCACCATGTAACCAAACATCATCAGCCTCGCGCACAATTGTTAATGCTTGTGATGCAACTCATGTGTTGAAGTTACGTCGATTGCATGTCGATCGCGCGACAATCTCGTCACAAGACACTTCTGACGGCGAATTACATACCGAACGCGTAAAATGAAAATACGGTTGACCGATGATTTCCATTTGATTTCGCGCATTCGACAAATGTATTCCGTCAATCTTGTTCTCGTATCAAACTCGACCTCAAAGTGACGTCAATTGTCGAGAGCATCATCGATCATTCGTCGCTAACCCTTCGAGCACCGAGTAGTATAACAGCACTACTTTCTATGTATACAAGTTAGTATTATCCATTATAGTATTTTTATTTAGACGGAGTTATCCATTAATATCCGTATATAATGTTTTCAAAATACTGGAATTTGCAATGAATATATTGTTAGTAGTCTCATGTGAATTATCCATTTTCATATGCATTCTGAAAATAAAACAAGAAAATTTTCAAATCGCGATTATAGTAAGTGTTTAGTGCAACTTCAAACATGTGCAGTTTTTCCAAATATCTTATAATATTCTTTATATAATTATATAGCAAAAAGTGTATAAGTAAAATAAAATAAATAATAACAAATAGACAAAGTTATAACAGGCTAAAAGTCGAAACATTTATAAATTTAACATTTCGTATCTTCTAAAGAAAATAATAATAATTTTCTATACAATCATTGCATGTTCCACTATTAAATTCGGAATTATTCGGATCGCGGTGGTTGAAGGGTTAAGAACGAGACTCGAAAAGCATATCGAGTAACAAAAATATCATTAAGCATTCATATACATATTTTGAACGGCGCGATGAGCGATTCGTGATCGGCAAGAAACGTGCAGAAATGAATCGTCGAACGGATCTGTCATCAATTAAGAGATCAACACGACGATCGAGAAGAAAGCGAAAAGCCCTTCTCTTCGTTGTTCTATGGCCTTCAAGGCCACTAGTCCTCCTTCCTTTAGATAGACTCCGCTGTCGGAGTCGCAGTGATCGCGTACGTTCGACACGTGGCGATCCTTCGCGAGGGAGACGTTCGATATAGGCTTCTTATGATGTTCCGATGTCCCTGTCACGAATCGAAGAGACATGTCGAGCCGAAAAGGCCGACTGTTAGTAGAACGACGAGAAGCGCTGACGATGACCTGAAGAGAGTCGCCTTGTTACTGTATGGCATTTTTACCTCGACCTCGGCCATCTTGAAGATCGAAAGCAGCGGATGCGAATGCACTTCGTGGTGCTTGTTATTGATCTTGTCGCTGAGATCTTGCATCATTGACGCGCATTCCTCCTGCAAATCGAGCATCTTGATCAATATATATTTATTTATAGAAATAAAGTCACCTAATTTAAAGCAACATTAATTCAAAACAGATTCTATTTTAATAAATTTTAGCTTTTATAAAATATTATGTAAAAGTTAAAATTTATTAAAATAGAATCTAAACGTTTATATAATATTTAATCGAAAATATCTTTTTATATATTTATTATAATAATTATATTCTTATTTGATACGTAATGTTTCAATATTCGTAGACTACTCTCATTCGAATTCATGTATAATACATGTTTTGTTCTGAATTTTAATTTTTTTCGATATTTATATAATTTTATACATCAAAAACGCCTTATGCTAAACAAATATTCTAAATAGAGAGAAAAAATAGTTTTTAAATCAAAACACATACTACAGATAAAAATTGACTATATATTTTTCTACATAAAACAGTATTGTCATTTTGGCAACAAAATGTTGCGGTTAATAACTAGTATTTAGAAATGGAATCGATGATTTGGATTTAAAAAAAAATTATCTTGATTAGAAAGAGTTTACAAATAAAAGAAGCAAAGCCATGATAAATTCGGTGTGTATGTGAAACGTTATATAATGATTCAAATAAACGCTTTTCGCAAAAGCATCATCTCCGCAAAAAAAAAAAACACGTATTTTCCGCTTCACTATCGATAGTTGTCTTACAGAATTCGAATTTCCCTCGAATACGATTTAACGACGTCGAATATACCTTCTCCTTCCCCCCATTTTCTTCATTCCCTACTTTCTCCCAGACCGAATTCGGCATCGATTTCCATTTTCAACTCTCTCCCGCTACCCTCCACGCGCAATCCTTGTTCCCCGTCCCCAAAAATTACCCTTGGCTCGTTGAATCTTTAATTTCCGGCGTAGAAATCCGTGAGGCTAGGAGCGATTTTTGGTGATATCTTTCTGGTGCGCCACGTGGCCCGACCAGATTTCTCGTCGCCGGCGTTTCGTCCGCTCGTTTCGCGCCGAGCGAGGTTTTCAATGAGATTAAATTCCGTGTGGAAGCTGGAATCTTGCGCGAATAACTTCGCCGTGACGAGCCGACGTAGCTTCTAGCGTGGAATGAAACTTTCGACGAATTCGACGAATGATATCTTTGGCGTCCATGGAAGAGAACATGTGGACGAGTTATATAATTTGAGATACGTTTTCAAATGATCTATTAAAAAATATGCACTCTAAGCTTATATAATTATATACATTTTTATTTTAACGCATAATGTTTTTAACAATGATTCCATGATCTTAATTGTAAAAAGAATTTTTTTTTTTTTTGCAAGAGGAGAAGATTTACTTAAGTAATTTTTGTAATTATAATATACATCTAACATTTACATATCAGATTTACTTTTTGACATTCACATAAAGCGATGTTTGTTCCTTCAAGATATAATACTATTTTACAGAATATTTGAGGGGCATGTGGTATGCACATCACTAAAGATATCGCGAACATTGCGGAGTATCCCGTATATTCGATAATTAACCCGCAACGCGCGAGAAACTCGGGACTATACAATTAGTACGAGCCAATACGTAAAATGAATTATCGCACTGGGCTTTTGTCCGACCGTGTTTGGGTGATTACTGCTTCGCGCAATTCCATTCAATTAGCCCAAAAACCTGGCCAGACACATTCTCAACATGTTTCGCGGTTTTTTTTCATTTATAGCTAATAAAATGGCAAATCGCACAAAAATAAAGAGAATTAAGTTGGAATTTATAAGTCACACAACGGTATAAAAAGTCTTTAAAAACATTTTTTAAACTTGACAATTTCATCCGCTATACTAAATACTATAATTTAAATATGTGTAAGAGAAAGAATAAACATTATAAATATGACGTAAGTAAATGGAAAAAGAATAATTATTATATAATGTAATTTATAATTTATAATTTATTTTTGAAGATTATAAACGTCCTGCTGGCGTCAAAGAATTTTCGATCATACGTAGACGATCATTGTTTAGCTCATTGTTTAAATTTTCTACGATGTATAATTGTGCATTAAATAGAATAGTTGAGTGTGTAAAAGTTGCTGGTTACTTATTTTACATTTTGCTATATCATCATAATTTTGTTACGACGAGAAGTCGGAGAGGCTTTTAATTGCTACGTGTGTGCTCGGTTTCCCTGCCAGAATAATCCAGCTTTGAATGCAAATGCGCGGCGTGACTTTTTTTTCCATCGGGATTATCCGGCAGATTCGCAACAGTATTGTATGCTGCGGATATGTAACTCCTACTTTTTTACCTCGTGGATTGTGCTGCTTATCTCTCGTCGTGTTTTAACGTCAGCCGACACGTGCTTAATTTTTTCCCTAGATAATATTTTATTTAATCCTGTCTCAGAACATAAAATAATACATACATAATATACATAGAATGATCTTCCACGAGATTCTCGTTTATTTCTTTAGCGAAAAATCAGTCCCACAGTGCCAGATAATTCAACAGAGATTTTAATGAAGTTAAATAAACCAAAATCTTTTTTTAAATTAGATAATTTAACTTAGATAATTTTATAAAGCTTTCTGTTCATGTTGAATTCCTGGTTAAATTAATTAATTAGAAATTTTTGATAAAAAAGACTTTATTTTGTGTAACAATAATAATTCTATTTGAAATGCAATCTTTTACAATTAATAATGCTTTTTTAATTAATAATACATTTAATTAATATTATATATAAAAATATATTATACGTTAAATATTTGATGTTATATTTAAAATATTAAATAGTTGATATTTAGAATAAAGTTTGCTCAATAAATATATAAAATAATTACATGCACAATAATATATTTCATGTATCGATTTGCTTAATAAACATTTTCTGGCTATTCAATTCTTCTTTACAATATTGTTAGCTGTCGTTCATAATTTTTTTTTTTTTTGAAAAAATATTCTCATTATAATAATTACATTGACCTACTAAAATAATTAATGGTGATCGAAGTAATCAAATCGATCGTGAGCTGCCGCGATTTCGTGCTGAATGTAACATTCCACTGTTTACGCTGGTTGTTTAACGTTATGCTTTAATTAATACCGAACCGTGCCACACGACGAAACTCACTGGCAGCTCGATGGCTGTTCTAATTTACGCTCTCTTGTATTATGCGGTACGTGCCTCTTCTACCATATTAATCCATGGTTAGAAGTACATCCGTATTACGTCGCGTTTCGAAATTGTGTTCTGAAATAATTTCGCTTTACAAGCAGATATACGCGCTAATACAATTATTCGAATATTTGCGAATGCATGAGTAAATATATACAGAGAAAGCTAATAAATTATTTACATAAATATCTAATTTTATAAGTCTGTTACGAATAATGTTGAATTTATTCACAAACATTCAAAAGATATCCGCAATGTAAGCGATCCTAAGCGGCTTAGACATGAAAATTATTAAGGCCACGTTTAACGATCACAAGTGAAAATAATTTTCAGTAAATTATTATTAAAGCTATTTTTCATATATACACAAATTTATACATAATAAATTTGTAGAATCAAAATAAAAAATAATTATCTCGATATTTCGAAACATGATAAATTTTCATATGCAAAATTTTTAAAATAGCATTTATATAATTTTTAAAATAATTGTTAAGTTATTATTATATTTGTAAATTGTGTGTTAAACATTATGCATAATACGATAAATATATTAAGAAATAATAATCAGAAGAATAAATTGCAGAATTATTTTCATTATCGATACGATTCAAAATTAGTTTCTTTGTGAAATATATATTATTTGAAATACAATTTACTGGAAGTAAGATAAAAAACATATAAGATATTATTTAGTCTTTAGTATATTAAAATTTAAGTTAAGAGTATTTAAATTGTTTAACTGCTTATATTTAAAAAAAGTTGCTTATTAAAAACAGCTTTTTTTCAAGTAGTATAAATCAAGATTGAAAAAAGTTTAATTTTAAACGAAACTGTTAATTATATGTAAGATATTAGTCTCTAGAATTTATTAGAGAGCAAAATAAGAGATTTCAAGAAATAAAAATCAATCTTTATATTCAGTAGTACAATTCTAAATTAGTCAGACTTTTTCCAAGCAGTGCAAACTAAAATTAAGCAGCAATAATCATGCTTATCTTAGCAGGAAACTGTTCAATAGCTCCAAAGAAATGTCGCGAGTTAAAGTGCAGCACTAAGACTCGAGCATGATTGTGCAGTTCTCGACAAAGGACGATCTCAATTCGCGATCACCGGAAACTAATGGTTCTCCTTACAGCTGGCATCGTCACGGGATCGGCCATTTATCCCCGCGTGAATGAAGACAGGTGCAAGACGCGTAGTGCAGTGCACCAGCAGGTGCAACTACAGCTGACGATGGGGCAGGTACTATTATCTCTTCCGTCAGGAGGAATCCCTTATTAATGATCGGCTAATTGGATTTCTGAACGTAGGAGTGATTACGTCAAAACGTGGCGTCCTGCATGTTGACAGGAAAGGGAGGAAGAGAGGTGAGATATACAAGGTGTCCCCAGCTTTCTCGTATTTTCCCTCTCTTACACTTTTTTTGATTGATTTAAAAGTAAATATTTTTTAATAAGCAATTTTGTTAAATATAAGCAGTTAAATACTTTTAACTTAAATTTTAATATACAAAGATTAAATAATATCATATGTATTTTTTATCTTACTTTCAAGTAAACTGTATTTCAAACAATATATATTTCACGAAAAAATTTGTTATAAAAAAATAATATTCAAAATTAAATATTTATGTAAATATTACGCGGAAATGTACGATATATCGAAATTTTTTGTAAAAAAAACCAATCAGCGTACTGAGAGCATACGTATTGAGAAAGTAAAGCGAATTCTGGAACACTCAGTATGCAGCTAGTAGCAGATAGATCTATCATATAACAGTGATCTCTCCGTTGGACCTTGCATCTCGCCCAATACCATCCCTTTCAATCAGGCAAATGCATTCGATATCGAGGAACGCTTGTACCTGTCGTCCCTTAAAGATGATTCGTAATTGCAACTTACAATGATGAAACAATAGCACCAATATATAATACGCACAGATGTAGACTTCATATGACACGACGATAACGCCACTTATAAATGAATAATAGATAATTACGGAATAATTGTGCTAATTTGTGAGGATTAAATGTGGAACGAATAATCAATTTCTCTCTCGAAATCGTACTCTTTTTACACAGTGGCGAAAAATTCAAATATATAATATTTTCATAGTATTTCTCAAATATTTCTTTCTCAGCAACATTTCTCTTCGAACATTCCTATCAATTAATTCATTTTTTAATAATATTAGTTATACTATTTTTAAATATTTTGTATATAGCACACATTATCTAATATATGTGTATGTGTATGTGTATCTTTTTATCTCTCAAAGAATTTTTATCATAATTTTTATATATATATAATTTTTTAATAAATAATTACAGGTATATAATTATTTTAATTAAATTATTATTAATTTAGTTAGTATAAAAGAGAAAAATTACAATTTTTAGAAGCAACAAAATAATTTTTGCAGATAAATTGATAATAATTTGGTTCGCCAGTGATGAAAATTAATCAAGGAGATGGCTAGTAATCGACCAAACTGGCATCTATGCTTATAAAGTTTTATTCGGTGTTACAACGATGTACAACGACGTTTCGACCTTCAGTTTAGGTCCTTTTCAAGTCTATAACGTAATTTGAAATTTTACAGTAAATTAGTATAATTCTAACGTTAAAACTGTATAATTATAAATTTCTTCAAACAGGAAATTGATATTAATCAGTCCTCCAATTAATAAGAATATTAAACATACCTTAATTTTATCATGATTCGATTAGAAATAAATTTCGAACGTCACATTTACACGTCAGATATTAGACTGAATAACTAGATGCCAGTCTGGTCAATTACTAGCTATCTCCTTGATTAAAATAATTTTTGGTATAATAAAATTTTGCGTGACAACAGAATTTTTTGGCATTAAAAAAGCGATACAATCTAAGTTGTCCGATTACGTGGCGTCGCGTTTCGTGTCTTGAAATTTTTCGCCGCTTAAGTCGCCGCCAAGTCGAGAGGAGGAAAATTGCCGTCGCGAGTTAGCCGCCAATAAAAATTTCGCTATTAAAGAATCCAGGCGCGCTTTCGCGTGGCCACTTAATCAATAACGACGTCGAGAAGTCCGCTCTACGTTACTCGTTAGGAGAGAGGGACGTGAAAAAAAGGACGAAGGGCCGCGAGCAAGCAAAATCCGCCAGGATAAGAACGGGTAGAGTCGCCGAGAAAGGGAGAAGGACAGGGAACGAAGAAAAAAAAAGATTCTCGAAGAGAGGGAGTAACGACATGCAACGCACACTGACTTTATAACACGTAAAGGCTTGCGGAAAGCGGGCTCGTCACGCAATGCAAATGAGCATAACGCTCGCGAAAAGCGATAGCAGCTTCTCCCTTCGGCAGGCGCACTTTCGTCAGGGGGCCCTTTAAGAATATCAAGTTATCTCTCGGTTATAAACACCGGAAAATGAAACCAAGTAAAATAGTTTGTGATGACTTGTGGGGAACTTCGTGGTTTTACAGTATTATTCTATATTTTTATAAAGGTGTAGTGATTTATAGGAATTTATAAGAATTTATAAGAATCTTTAGTAAAATAATTTTTTTATGTAGTAATTATTTTTATTTTGCATAATTTAATATTATTCTACTTTGTGTAAATTTATGACTTTTTGTTAACTGGTTTCTTATTTTGTGTATCCGTTTAGTTCGATTAGTGTATTCGAAAATGTACGTAGAATTCTGTGAGAAAGTCTTTTAGAAGTTCTAAAAACACAAACAAAATTATATTCTTTCAACTTTGTTCTACGCTTAATGCTGGTGCGTGAAAAAAAAACCCTCGACACTCACGCGTTAAAGAGTTCGTTCCCTTTTCTTGCCAGGGGATGCATCATTAACGAGATCCCCATTCATATTTCATCCCCAGTGTATCTCATTGAAGCGAGCAGGAACTCCAACTATCCAACGATCTCGCCATTTTTCTGCGTCTGTCCTTACTCGAGGGTGCAAAATCTCGACTGCTGTTCTCTCGAAAGGGCTAACCTTTCCCTCCCTTTCCCTATCTTCCTTTTGCTCTTCTTGCGAGCGAGCGAACGGTTTTCGCTCGTTCGAGTAATCGCCAGATTTGGCGGATCTTACATCTCTCGCACGTCGACGCTAATCGTATCCGGTTTAAAAGCCCTTCCGTTCACCCTTCAAGGGGCTAAAGGGGAGGTAAGAGGATTTGCTGCGGCTTGTAAGTGGTCGAAGTGTCGACAACTCGTCTTCGATCTAGTCCGTCACAATATTTCTAGCAATTCACGATAATACAGAAAGAGAGGAAGTTCCATTCCTCCCCTCGACTTCAGAGCGAAACGTTGACGATCAATACGGGTAATTTCGTACCACTGATATAGTTGCTTCCTTTTTTTTGTCTTTTTTTTTCATCCATCACAATTCCGAGCACGTACTGTTATGAATTATTAAAATACAAGGAAAAGTTTTTACGAGACTTACTTATTCATACATCTTGAATACTTATATTATATTCGGGTTTTCTCGCGAAATCTCTGTGATGGCTGATTTTATCAAAACCAACAAATTGATAGTAATTGAAAATAGACGCAAAATACTGTTATCTAAAAAAATTACTTCGAATAAACATGATGTTCCAAATTTCCTTATTTTTAATTCATTGACCAATTATTTATCCAATTAATTTTGATAATAGAAGCTCTATTTGTTGAATTTTTAATTATATTAAAATTGTGATATATAACAGAAGAAAATACAAAAATATTAAGCATAAAATAAATTTTAGCTACTCTTATTAATAATACGCAAAAAATAGAATCTCTTCTTTGAATTAATCAGTTTAAATACACGCTGTCATGCCAACTGATATACGCACTATTAGCACGTTATATGTGAGTCACATGTGACTCATTCATTTTTCGTGTATACGATTATAAAGCATATGAAATTTATTTAATTAAACATTGTAGAAAATATAAAATATAATTATACTTAAGCAACATGCATACGATGATTTTTCTCGAGATTTCTGTTATATAAAAAAAAGTCAAATGTCATAAAATATTTGTATAAATTTAGCACAAAAGCTGCAGTTTGGATATAACTTGATTTATTCACTGTCGCACTAGAAACGTTATTTAAACAAACGTCGTTATCGTAAATGTTTATAATATATTAATGTTTATGATTGGATATTAGGATTATAGTGCAAGACTCGGCAGATATAACGTTTAATTATAGTCTGCACAGCGTATGTTGCGCTGCGGAGCTGCGTGAATTTTGTATAAAGTTATATAATGAGCGTTATCGGCTTTGCCGTATTTCGACCAAAGAAAGCATCCGTGAATAAGAGGATTTGCGAACGATCACAACCGAATGATCAAAGTCGCCGCAAATTAAGTCGTCATATTCGTTTGCAAAATGTAAATTTTCAATCATCAATGATCAAATACTTAGCACACGTATCAAACCTTTTATTTAACATAAATATTTTTATATTTTCAAAATTATACAATAACTTAAATAATATTAAAAAAGAGATTGAATAATATAAAAATTTTAGAAGAAAATAATGTTAAAAACGCAGAAAATCATAATATTTTCCTTTTGAAGATGACCGTTTAAAATGTTAATTTAATTAAATTATATATTTAATAACAAGACAGAGAAATTGGCTATGCAATATACAATTATATAAAATTATCAAACTAATAAAAATCAAAACACGGTAATTGTGCCGCACAATGTCATTATTATT